>NC_064822.1:180746822-183246822 GCF_024166365.1 Elephas maximus indicus | reverse complement strand
TCTGGTGCCTTGACTCCACCTAGGACTGAGGCTACAGCTGCCTTCCTAGAGTCCATTGCAGGCCAGCCTAGTGGTGTGTCGGAGTTGTTAGGTGCTGCCGGGTTGGTAACGACTCTGTACAACAGAATGAAACACTGCCCAGTCCTGCGCCATCCTCACAGTCGTGGCCGTGTTTGACCCCATTGTTGCAGCCACTGTCAGGCCATCTCGTCTCCGGTCTTCCTCTTTGCTGACCCGCTACTCCACCAAGCACGGGGAGTTCCTCGACCCTTCCCCCCGCCCTGTCTAGGCTACGTGCCTCCCTGGGCCTCCCAGGCTGGCTCCCTGCCCAGTTTCCCTGTCTTGAATGTTCTGCTCACATGTACTTCTTCTGTTTAGATCTACAAGGTTGGCCAGGGCTACCTTATCAAGGATGGCAAACTGATCAAAAACAATGCCTCCACCGATTATGATTTGTCTGACAAGAGCATCAATCCTCTGGTGAGCAATGAGCTGTCTCCGCCAAGTCTCTGATGTATGCGGCCTGCCCTGTGGGGCCTCGCTGAGTGGCCTGTGGGGTGGGGAGCCAGGTGCTTCGGGGGCCTGTGATTCGTGGGGGCTGTTTGCAGAGGCACTAGCCGATCCAGCCAAGGCGCCTGCTGTGTACTCCTGTGGCACACCTTAACTTGCCTGTGGGTTATTGGTCTTACCTGTCTCTGGTCCCCACGTTTGAGACCTTTGTTGACCCCCTGGCTTTTTCTCACAGGGTGGCTTTGTCCACTATGGTGAAGTGACTAACGACTTTGTCATGCTGAAAGGCTGTGTGGTGGGAACCAAGAAGCGAGTGCTTACTCTCCGCAAGGTGAGGCTGGTCCCTCCTGGCTGCGTGGGCAGGGTGCTGTGACTGGGACCCTTCAGCAAGGGGCTGACTCCCATGCAGAGAGGTTAAACAGACTGAGAACGTGGGCCCCAGACACACAGGCCTTCTTTGGGAGTCTTGTTGCAGGGGAGTTGGAAGGAAGGAGGAGGGTATTGCCACTGCGTTGAAGTCCCGGGAGGAGAAAATTCCCAGTCTGGCCCGGTGGGGCTGTTTGCCTCTGTTCACATGCATCCTTGTTGCCTGGTGGCAGAGAGTGTTTCTTGGCATGTGGGAGCTGGGTACCTTCTGGCCTCGGATCAGGAGGTGCCTGGGAGAAGAGTGGGGAGGAGCCTTTACTCCAGATGGGGTGGTCTTGTTCCCTGACTCAGCAGACCCAGTGGATCTTAATGTCTCCAGAGGTGGTGGGTGGGTCGTGACTTAATGTGACACTGAGAAAGGCCTGGCTCTTTATAAGTGCCTCTTGTCCCACAGTCCTTGCTGGTACAGACCAAACGCCGGGCTCTGGAGAAGATTGACCTCAAGTTCATCGACACCACCTCCAAGTTTGGCCATGGCCGCTTCCAGACTATGGAGGAGAAGAAGGCGTTCATGGTGAGCTGATGTAGCCTGCTTTGGGCCCCCATCAGTCTTTGGGGGAGCTGGGCAGACTGAAGCAGCTGGGCTGGCTCTGCGGGTCTTGGGAAGGGTCAGGCAGCATTGTGTCTGGAGATTGACCTAGAGTATTGGCCTCCTGGCAGTTCGAATCTCAGTCACTCCTTGGAAACCGAATGGTGCAGTTCTACTCTGTCCTATAGGGTCTCTGTGAGTCGGAATCGACTCGATGGCACACAAGAGGGTCGGGTAAGGAGCCCTGGTGGTGCAGTGGTTAAGCACATGGCTGCTAATTGAAAGGCCAGGTGTTCAAATCTGTCAGCTGCTTCTACAAGAGAAAGATGACAGTCTGCTACCGGAAAGAGCACAGCCTGGGAAACTGTGCAGTAGTTCTCTCTGTCCTAAAGGGTTTCTGAGTTGGAGTTGACTCCATCACAGTGGGTTTTAGGGCGGGGTGTTTGTCACTGGCCACGTTCCTCCACCTAATCCTAACCCCTCTGCACCTCTCTCCACAGGGACCACTTAAGAAAGACAGAATTGCCAAGGAAGAAGGAGCTTGATGTCAGGAATAGATGGTGCAGCTGGTGGGGTCTCAATAAAAGTTATTTTCCAGTGACACCTGTGTCTTAACCTTTTGTCCAGGGAAGCTGAGAAGGCAGAGACAGTACAGGGGTGCTTCCCTCAGCTACACCTGGACTGGATGGGGTGGGGGGATGTGAGCCTTGGCAAACCGTGGTCTGCCCCTGCCTCGGGCAGCGGGTTGTTTGCACAGGGTGCTGTGGAGATGGAGAGGAGGTGATGGCATGAGCACAGCAGGGCAGGCCTACTGTGGGTTCCCTTAATCCAGGCAGGGGCGGCTTCCAGTTAAGGCTTGTTAGGTCCTTTTGAATCAACACCCGTGGAAGCAGCAGTTGAGATTAAGCATTGTTTTGGGCCAATCTGCAGAAGACATTAAAGTGTTCAAAAGCAAAAATGTCACTTCAAACCATGGGATTTTCAATTGCCTCTTGAGTGGGAAAGCTGGACAATGAATAAAGAACACTGGATTGATGCCTTTGGGTTATGGTGTTGGCAAAGAGTATTGAATATGCTGTGGTATTACAGAAGAGTGAACAAATCTGTCTTGAAAGTACAGTCAGAATACTTAGAAGATAGGATGGTGGGATTTGGACTCAAACTTTGGGCATGTTATCAGAAGGGACCAGTCCCTGGTAGGGGGGTCAGTGAGAGAGGAAGGCTCTGAACGATGTGTTGACACAGTGACTGCAATGGTGGGCTCAAACAGCAATCACGGGGAGGATGGCACAGGGCTGGCAGTATTGTGCTGTATGCGGGGTTGCTGTGGGTTGGCACCCTAGCAGGTTCTGTAACCTGGCAGTGGATATCGGACCTGGAGGGCAGGTGGTGGGAGGGGGTATGGCACAGGAGGGTGTGGTGGCTTCAAGCTTAAGTGCTGCCTGTTCTGGGTCCTGCAGAGTCCTGCACAGCACCTGGAGCAAATAGGAAAACATTCTGGAGTGTTTACATTGAAAAGGGCTCAGCTTCGCAGTATAGATGAGAATGCACACAGAGGAGCCTAGCACAGTGGAGCAGTGATGAGCCTGTACCCCTGCTGGGTGGGTTCTAGGAGGGGCAGGCTGTGTGTCCTTCATGGCACAGGTGAGGGTGCACATGCAGGAGCTAAACACAGTGGAGCCCTGATGAGCCTGTACCCCTGCCCTGTGGGTTCTGGGAGGGGCGGGCTGTGTGTCCATGCTGGGCTGGGAGCTTCCGCAGCCCCCTGCAGGTGGACCTGCAGAGAAGCTCAGGGCTCTCTGATACACACTTGAGCCCACCTGAACTGGCCTTGCTGAAGCCCCCAACACAGTTCTTAGCATTTAATGGTGGTGGTAGCTGCCTCCGATTCATGCACGACGAGTGAGTGTGTCCCAGTGCTGTGCCATCGCCGTGTTCAGCTGTGGATTGGACTGCTGTGATTCGTAAGATCTTCACTGGTTTTCAGAAGTGGATCACCAGGCCTTTTTGCCTGGTCTCTGTAAAACTGGAGGTTCCATGCAGACGACTACTGGCTGATGGCTGTGAAAGAGGTGCTTTGGCTGGGAGTCCCTCAGCCACTTGTGGTTGCCCTCTGGCATTTAGTAGATGTTCAATAAATTCCAATTTCCTTGCTTGGCACCTTGCTGGCTGTTCCCAGTGACCACTCGGGACCAGATCTGGAGCACATCTAGATGCCACACGAACGCCTCTCTCTTCATGTTTTTTGATTATCTTCCTGGGTCACGTTGTACGGCCCCAGAGAGCTACGTAAGGGCGGGTATCCCCATGCTGGAGCACCTCTGATTCCCCATCCCACCACAGGGTCAGCAGGTCCCCATCAATGGTCCACGAGGGAGGGAATGGAGACCTCTGCCTAGGGGCAGTGATGGCTTGGGATGGCCCTCTATGATGTTACAGCTAGGAGAGAAGACCACTGACTGGGGAGATGGCCCCACTGCTCCCCCATTCCCACTCAGCTTGGGAGCGTAAGTGGGGTGAGGCTGTAGAATGTCCAATGTCATCGAGGCCGGTGGAGGAGGTGTCTGGTTGCTGTGGTTTTTGAGGCAGAGCCAGGGTGCCCAGGCAGGGGTTCTCACCACCTGCAGGGAGCCTTCTCTGTGGGCTTGGCCTTGAAGAACCAGGCTGTAAGGCTCAGCTCTGAGCTGCAGAAGGACCCCTTGGCTTGGGGGTCTGCGATGGGCGAGGGGCCCCGTGCTTCCCTCCCATCCTCTCCTCCATCCTCTGCTGGAGTGGCTGGAGTTGCACTGCAGGACGGAGCCACCAGGGGGCGAGAGTGCACAGCTCTGGGCTGGGCCAGCCACTCACAGGACAGCGGAAGGGCTTGACCTGGGCTGAGATTCTTCACCAAGATATTGGAAGGCCCACAGCCCTGGGAGGCGAGGGAAAAGCCAGTTGTACGAGGGAAATCGATGCCCTGTAGGGATTCTTTGGCAGCCAGGCATGGGACCCTGATCCCTGATCCCTGCTCTGCCCCAGGGCAGCCTCTGTCAGTCTCTCAGGACCTGGAGGGGATCCTGAGCTGGGCAGCATCCACACCCATTCCCTGTCCCAGCCTCTGTACTGTGGGCCACCCCTCACCCTCAGGCGGGGCCTGGAGCCCAGCTGCCTGCCCGACGCGGAGAGGAAAGGCTTTGCTAGTCAGAGGAGTCCTGGCCAGACCTCACTTCCTATCCAGGCTTTGTGCTCAGGATGGTGGCCAGGATGACTCTGGGGACCCGGGATCCAGGGGACATATGCCCCCTAGGGGCAGAAGAGAGCAGGTGAAGACACACACACCCAGCAGCATAGATGTGCCCACAGGGCACAGGCAGACATTGGCCTTACCCAAATATGTCCCCAAATGCATGACATGTACACAGAAGCCCCTTGGTCAGGCTTGTTCCCAGAGGCTGAGTCCTTGGCTGTCGACCATCCCCGCGTTCCCCTCCTCTCCTGGGCCGTGTCCTGGCGAGTGGGATGGCCCATATCCCACAACACTTCTGAGTCTCAGCCTCGTCTCCTGAAATGGCAACAGTGGCCACCTCAGTGGTGGCTGTGACAACCGAGGAGGGATGGACGTGAAAGCTGGCCCAGGGTGATGGCAGGCATACAGGGCTACTGTCTTGTGATTATCATTCATTCTCTCATTCATTCGAGAAATGTCTGCTCAGTATACTCCGGCACACTCCGGGTCCTAGGAAAACAGTGGAGACCCGGACAAAGTCCCTTCACTTACAGAGCTTATGTTCTAGTTAGGGGGGCAGAGAATATGCTTGTAAGTAGACAGGTAAATAAGACCATTTTAGGAGTGATGGGTGTTACACAGGCCGCTAGAGTCCAGTGGAGAGGTGTGGAAGGAGCAGGGAGGCCTTGCTGAGACCTGCGGGTATGAAGGATCCAGCCTGGTGAAGAATCTCTATGAGGAGAACATGCCCCCCTCCGCCCCTGCAGACAGAATAGCAGGTGCAAAGGCCCTGAGGTGGAAAAGCTTTTGAGCTCTGGTCTGAGCTCCTGAGGGAGGTTGTACCCCAGGGGAAGGTCTGTGTATAATGTAAGCTCCATGAGGTGGGGCTCTGCTCATTTGCCTTGTTACCAGAATTCCCTAGGCCTTCCTAGCACAGGGCCCAGCATATTGTAGAAGCTCACAAGTGTGTGTTGCAGGCTCCTGTGTCCCTGCGACTCTGCCTGTGTCTGTGTGTGTGTCTCAGCATGGGTCTCAGGGGTCGTGGGTGCTCTGTGAGTGGGGGGGTGGGGCAGCGGGCCACGTGCCTTGCAGTCCATGCTTGTGCTGGTCTCTGAGGGAACGTCTCCTGCTTCCCTCTCACCAGAATCCCCCGACGGGGCCTTGCTGGAATCCTGTGGTAACAGAACAAGGAGCCTCATTCCATTCCTCCTGAAAAAGCAGAAAAAACCTGCTGGGAATTTCTGAGCAAGTGGGGACAGGGAAGTGGCGGGAGACACCATTGCCTTAAAAGGAGTGACAGAGCTGGTGACTTCACTGAGCTCACCTGGAGGTGGCTGTGGGGGATAGAGGGGGGCAGTTGGGCTCATCCCAAAGTCTCTCTCTCCTCTGGGTCCTAGTGGACAGCTCTTCCAGCAGGGCGGCACTGCTGGCCCTCTGTTCCCCCATGCCATGTACCCATGCTCACTCCCGTGGCCTCAGCCTCTCCCGTCAGTTCTCAGCTGCTTCTCTGCTCAGAACCTTCTGAGGGTCCTGCACCCTCCATGCAATGTCCTGCTGCTGGACCTCTCTACTGTCATGTCCCCTCTCCCAGTCTAGCTGCCTGGCTCGCTTCCAGGAACCCCAGTAGCCTTCCCCCTACCTTCTAGGAGCAGGCTTAGGAGCCCTAGATAACGGCTGAGAGGAGAGAGGCTTGACCTGACCCTCATGGTGGGCAGGAAAGCTGCATCCATGGGCCCAGGGGTGAGGGAGGCAGCACCCAGGAACCTTCCATGGCCCGTGAACACACTAGGCCCATTAAATGTTGGAATCACCACCAGGTTCTCAGCATCCATCGGCCCCTTGGGCCCACTCAACACTGCCCAGGGCCCAACCTCAGCATCTCTCGCCCACATAATCTGTGGTCCATTAACTTCGAAGGATTCCCGAGGGCAGTGCCGGGGCTGGCAGGTGGTAATAACAGTGAATACCTTATTCCAAATCAGGTCTTTTTCTGAGTACTTTACGTATGTTGTTGTTGTTGTTACGTGCCACCGAGTCGATTCCAACGCATAGCGATGACGCTTTGTACAACAGAATGAAATACTGCCAGTCCTGCACCATCCTCACAATTGTTGCTATGTTTGAGCCCATTGTTGCAGCCACTGTGTCAATCCATCTCGTTGAGGGTCTTCCTCTCTTTCACTGACCTTCTACTTTACCAAGCATGATGTCATTCTCCAGGGATTGGTAACTCTTGATAACATGTCCAAAATATGTAACATGGAAGTCTCGCTATCTTTGCTTCGAAGAAGAATTGTTTACGTATACTAACTCAGAATATTCTGGGCTATCCCTTGAGGCGGGCTCTATTGTTACTCCATTTTACGGATGAAGATACTGAAGCTCATAGAGCCCCAAGGGCACACAGTTTATAAGTGGTAGGGCTGGGATTTGAGCCCAGGTACCCCTTAATCCTGGCACTATGCTACTAGGGGACTACGAAGCTTATTTTGACTCAAAAGAGAAGTGGGGAACTTATTTATTGAGTACTACAAAGGAGACATGCTAGACCCTTCCAGAGTTACCTAATTTAAGCCTTGCAGCCACTATTCCCGTTTCACAGATGGGGAAAATGGGCTCCAGAGTGGTTCAGAGGCTCCTCTGGGGTCACGCAGCTAGAATGTGCTCTGCCAGGCCCTTCACATACTGTGACGTGCTGAATGGTCCTAACAGCCCTGTGAGGTCAGGACTGTTAGTATCCCTCCTTGCCTTAGTCTCCTAGTGCTGCTGTAACAGAAATACCACAAGGGGCTGGCTTTAAAGATCAGAAACTTAACGTTCTCACAGTTCTGGAGGCTAGCAGCCCCGATCAGGGTCTCAGCCCTGTTGATCCTTCTGTGGCCTCTTTCCTAGATTCTGGTGTCTGCTGGCGATCCTTGATGTTCTTTTGCTTGTAGGTTGTCCTCACATGTCACTTGTCTTCCGCTGTGTCTCTGTGTGTCTCTGTGTCTAGTCTGCTGTTTTTTATAACTCATAAGTGAGTAGGTTTAGTACGTACCCTCCACTGGTATGACCTCAACACATTGTTTATGTAACATTAGATTGTATCATGGAAGACAAGCTTTACACTACATTACATTGCAAGTATAGCGGTTGGATTCCAACACATTTTGTTGTTGTTGTTGGTAGGTGCTCTTGAGTCAGTTCTGACTCATAGTGTCTCTATAGGACAGAGTAGAACTGCCCCATGGGATTTCCAAGGAGCAGCTGGTGGCTTTGAACTGCAGACCTTTTGGATAGCAGCTGAGCTCTTAACTGCTAGGTCACCAGGACTCCATAACACACTTTGTGGGGACACAATTCAATCCAGTGTTGTTGTTGTTAGGTGCCGTCGGGTCGGTTCTGACTCATAGCGACCCTATGCACAACAGAACGAAACACTGCCCGGTCCTGCGCCATCCTTACAATTGCTGTTATGCTTGAGCTCATTGTTGCAGCCACTGTGTCAATCCACCTCGTTGAGGGTCTTCCTCTTTTCCACTGACCCTGTACTCTGCCAAGCATGAGGTCCTCCTCCAGGGACTGATCCCTCCTGACAACATGTCCAAAGTATGTAAGACACAGTCTCGCCATCCTTGCCTCTAAGGAGCGTTATGGCCGCACTTCTTCTAAGACAGATTTGTTCGTTCTTTTGGCAGTCCATGGTATATTCAATATTCTTCGCCAACACCACATCTCAAAGGCATCAATTCTTCTTTGGTCTTCCTTATTCATTGTCCAGCTTTCACATGAATATGAGGTGTGATTGAAAATACCATGGCTTGGGTCAGGCACACCTTAGTTTTCAGGGTGACATCTTTGCTCTTCAACACTTTGAAGAGGTCCTTTGCAGCAGATTTACCCAATGCAATGGGTCTTTTGATTTCTTGACTGCTGCTTCCATGGCTGTTGATTGTGGATCCAAGTAAAATGAAAACCTTGACAACTTCAGTGTTTTCTCCATTTATCATGATGTTGCTCATTTGTCCAGTTGTGAGGATTTTTTTTTTCTTTATGTTGAAGTATAATCCATACTGAAGGCTGTGGTCTTTGATCTTCATTAGGAAGTGCTTCAAGTCCTCTTCACTTTCAGCAAGCAAGGTCGTGTCGTCTGCATAATGCAGGTTGTTAATGAGTTTCCCACCAATCCTGATGTCCCGTTCTTCTTCATATAGTCCAGCTTCTCATATTATTTACTCAGCATACAGATTAAACAGATATGGTGAAAGAACAGAACCCTGACGCGCACCTTTCCTGACTTTAAACCAATCAGTATCCCCTTGTCCTGTCTGAACAACTGCCTCTTGATCTATGTAAAGGTTCCTCATGAACACAGCTAAGTGTTTTGGAATTCCCATTCTTCGCAATGTTATCATTAGTTCGTTATGATCCAGACAGTCGAATGCCTTTGCATAGTCAATAAAACACAGGTAAACATCCTTCTGGTATTCTCTGCTTTTAGCCAGGATCCATCTGACATCAGCAATGATATCCCCGGTTCCACATCCTCTTCTGAAACCAACTTGAATTTCTGGCAGTTCCCTGTCGATATACTGCTGCAGCCATTTTGGAATGATCTTCAGCAAAATTTTCCTTGTGTGTGATATTAATAATATTGTTCTATAATTTCCACATTTGGTTGGATCACCTTTCTTGGGAATAGGCATAAATATGGATCTCTTCCAGTCAGTTGACCAGGACGCTGTCTTCCATATTTCTTGGCATAGACGAGTAAGCACCTCCAGCGCTGCATCTGTTTGTTGAAACATCTCAATTGATATTCAGTCAATCCCTGGAGCCTTGTTTTTCGCCAATGCCTTCAGAGCAGCTTGGACTTCTTCCTTCAGTACCATCAGTTGCTGATCACGTGCTACCTCTTGAAATGGTTGAACATCGACTAACTCTTTTTGGTATAATGACTGTGTATTCCTTCCATCTTCTTTTCATTCTTCCTGTGTCTTTAATATTTTCCCCATGGAATCCTTCACTATTGCAGCTCGAGGCTTGATTTTTTTCTTCAGTTCTTTCAGCTTGAGAAACGCCAAGCGTGTTCTTCCCTTTTGGTTTTCCATCTCTAGCTCTTTGCACATGTCACTATAATACTTTGTCTTCTCGAGAGGCCCTTTGAAATCTTCTGTTCTGTTCTTTTACTTCATCAATTCTTCCTTTTGCTTTAGCTGCTCGATGCTCAAGAGCAAGTTTCAGAGTCTCCTCTAACACCCATCTTGGTCTTTTCTTTCTTTCCTGTCTTTTCAGTGACCTCTTGCTTGCTTCATGTATGATGTCCTTGAACAACTCATCTGGTCTTCAGTCACTAGTGTTCGGTGCATCAAATCTATTCTTCAGATGGTTTAAATTCAGGTGGGATATACTCAAGGTCATATTTTGGCCCTTGTGGACGACTTACTCTGATTTTCTTCAGTTTCAGCTTGAACTTGCATATGAGCAATTGATGGTCTGTTCCACAGTCGGCCCCTGGCCTTGTTCTGACTGATGATATTGAGCTTTTCCAACATCTTTTTCCACAGATGTAGTCAATTTGATTTCTGTGTGTTCCATTTGGCGAGGTCGTTTATGTTGGTGAAAGAAGGTATTTGCAATGAAGAAGTTGTTGGTCTTGCAAAATTCTATCATTCTATCTCTGGCATTGTTTCTATCACCAAGACCATATTTTCCAACTACTGATCCTTCTTCTTCATTTCCAACTTTTGCATTCCAATTGCCAGTAATCATCAATGCATCTTGATTGCATATTCGATCAATTTCAGACTGCAGCAGCTGAGAAAAATCTTCTATCTCTTCATCTTTGCCCCTAGTGGTTGGTGCGTAAATTTGCATAATAGCCATATTAACTGGTCTTCCGTAACACTCCTGTTTTCACAAGGGAATTGAGGCATAGAGAGCTTATGTAATGGCATCAAGTTCTGATTCTTGGGAGGGGTGAAGCAGAGATTCCAATTCAGGCTCCAGAAACTGAGCGCCTAACCGCAGCACGCACTGCCCTCGGGGAGCAGGGCATGAAGGCTCTTGGTGAGCAGGGGGAGGGACCCCATTTCCCGGCAGCTGTGGCAGCGTTCCCATCCCCACGTGGGCTCACACCGGGCCCAAGCTTTCTTTGTAGACGGGGTGGTGGGGGATGTTCCTTCAGGCTGCTAGCACACCGCTGGGGGCAGAGGAGCTGGGTACCACAACGCCCCCACCCTCCGCGGGCTCTGAGCCCCACAGCTGGCCTCCGGGTCACCAGGCTTCATGTGACTATGGAGAAGTGGCCCCTCCTTGCCTGGTCCCCAACCCCCGGCCCGAGCAGAGGGAAACTGCTGTGAGAGAAGGCGCTAAAGATAGCCGGACCCGCCAACTTCCGCATCCTCACACTGGCCACCACCTTGTCCCCATGGGCTCCCTCAGTGAGGCCTGGCCAGATGTCTGCTTCCATGCCACTCCTCAGAGCCTGGTCATCTGCCTGGGGCATAGTGCAGGGATTCAGGCCCCAGGACAACTGTGGCCGTCGTTATTGAAGACTCACCTCCTTTAGGCACTGGGCCGGGTGTGGATGTGCCTCATCCCACACAATCCTTCAACAGGAGGCAGGAGAGTTATCGTCCGTTTTATGGACGAGGAGACTGGAGCACAGAGGGGCACCAGCTCCCGTGAACACACCAGTCCATCCACATACCAGTGCCTGTGAACACAGCTGCCTATCAACATAACCACACAGTCTTCATCATGGCCCAGGGCCCGTGAACACACCTTGCCATCTACACAAAAACAACACCTCCATCTCCACCCATGGTAGAAGTCTTTACACCAGGAAAATTGGCAAACACTGCAAATTAGGGCTTCTCTTCCAGAGAGCTGGTTGTTAAACACTTACCAGCGTACCACTAGGCCAACTTTCTGATTTCCTGCTGGTGATTCCCATTGGCTGAGCCCAACTGGAAGCTGAAAGGCAAAAGACTTGGGTTGATGTAGTCCCTAGAGGTCATTTTCCCGGGCACAGGATGGGGAGGAGGATGGTGACCTGGACGGACAAAGAGAAGATCCAGGACAGCGCCCAGGAGTCCACTCTTTTTTCCTCGGTGTCAGCCTCTGTTCTAAGCAAGTTACGTATACACTCAATCAAAGGCTGTGCCAGTCCTTCCTCAAAGGCTTTCCATAGCTCCACATGTGGGTCCACATTGCACATCCATTCATACCATACATATCAACAACAGGTATTAAGCACCTACTATGTGTCAGGCAATTTAGGTGGCATTCAAGGCTCCTTGCAATTTGGCCCCAGTCTACTTCCCAGATTGTCCCTGGTTGCTGGCGGCTGTGCCTCAGCCTTTGGGACCCCAGCATCACCCTGCCCAGGGCCTGCGTGGCCCAGCCTCCTGACTGTGCTTGGTGCCCTGTCTGGAATCTTGTGTGATGCCTGGGAAGGGGCCTCTCAGGGCTGTAGTGAGATTTAAACGGGATCGTGTAGGTGACTTGCCCAGCCCAGTTCCTGCAACAGAGTCATTGCCTGATGTATGCTCCTTCCCTATGGGTCTCGAGGCGAGGCTTATACCCCCATCAGTAAATACTCCTTGAACGCATGAACAGCCACGTGAGAAGGTAATATTTACTTTCATTTCACAGACGACAGAACAGGCTCAGAGAGAGATGCTCACTCCCCAGTGGTCATGCATCTAGGAAATGCTTCCTCCTGGTCTTGACACCAAAGTCCTTGAGTTTATCCACTTTGCCAGAGGTGGTAATCGGCAGGCTTAGGGCCCTCAGTGTTAAAAATTGTCACTCAAATTTCCAGCTTCTTTTGAAAACAGGAAGGTCTGGCAGCAGCAGCAGCAGCAGACTGGAGCTGGGAAGCGGCTCCCCATTCACACCCTCTACACCTGCCTGCCCGTCCGGGTTTCACTCCCACCTGGCTCCTGTGGGGGTATGAGGCGCCCACTCTCACCCAGTAAATTGTGCTGCCTGGGAGTCACTTTAGGTGCTCAGCGAGGGATTGGAAGGTAGAAGGGACTGGAATAGAGGACCAAATAAAGTGCCTACTGGATGTCTCTAGTGGTGCAGTAGTTAAGAGATCAGCTGCTAGTCAAAAGGCTGGCAGTTCGAACCCACCAGCCACTTCTTGGAAACACTATGGGGAAGTTCTATTCTGTCCTCTAGGGTTGCTATGAGTCGGAATCGACTCGATGGCAATGAGTTTTGGGGCACGTCCCTATGAATAAGCCCCCTGCCTGTCGGGGCTGGTTTTACACATGGTTTTGCATTCAGGGAAAACCCTGGTGGTGTAGTGGTTAAGAGCTGCGGCTGCTATCCAAAAGGTTGGCCGTTGGAATCCAACAGGCGCTCCTTAGAAACTCTGTGGGGCAATTCTACTCTGTCCTGTAGAGTTACTATGAGTCGGAATCGACTTGACAGCAGAGGGTTTGGGTTTTGGGTTGCATTCAGAAATTGCAGACTTTGTTTTTATCTTTAAAACCTGATGGATAGCAAAGACCAGGAAATAACACAGAGGTCTGCAGGCCGGAGAGGAGAGGAAGGAGAGTGCGGCCCGCTCGGCAGGGGTTCTGCAACTCGTGCCTGGCCACGGAACCGCATGTCATCATCCCTCATGAGCAAGAAGAGCAGGCCACAGAGAAGCTTGTGACACGGGAGATCCTTCCCTCTCCCTTGGCCTGTGTGACATGTCTTATAATACACTTAACAAATGCTCACAGCAAATAACATCCGCATGGGCTTCGCAGTGTAGCGGGCAGTGAGGTGACCGGGTGGGGCACCTGGAAGCCTGGCTCCAGTCCCAGCTCCCCTGAGAGCTCCTGTGTAACATAAGATTTCCCAGGGCCTTTCAGCCAAAGGCCAGTGCAAAGTGAGGA
Source organism: Elephas maximus indicus (assembly GCF_024166365.1). Lineage (NCBI taxonomy): Eukaryota > Metazoa > Chordata > Mammalia > Proboscidea > Elephantidae > Elephas > Elephas maximus. The sequence continues at coordinate 183,233,273 of NC_064822.1, read as the reverse complement.
GAGGGAGAGACCTGGTGGGCTGCAGCAATCAGGGAAGGCTTTCTGAGAGAGGGAGCCATGAGATGAGTTGTGAAGGCTAACCTGAATGCGAATGGATGGCTCTGGAAGGGTGGGAAAGTCAGAGTTCAAAGGGATGATGCAGAAAGCAAGTTGGGAGGGACGGTGGGAGGCCTTTCCTGAGACCTTCGATTGCCCCTCATGGTGTGGGGCCTGGTTCTCCAGGCTGGAATGGGATGAGTGAGGAGGAGAGGGTGATCTCAGGGCTTGTCCGTTGCTGTGTGCCAGCACCACCCTTGGCCTCTTTGCTCCTCGCAGCTGGGTGAGGCAGGCACTAAGAGGACCCCATTTCACAGAAGAGGAAGTCGGGCTGCCCCTGCCCCCCTTTTCAGGCTCTCCTGGGCCCGTTTTACTTGGAGGAGGGAAAGGAGAGGAAGCCTTTTTATAGATGTAGGAGGTTAGCACCTCAAAGCCTTCAGACAAATGCTTATCCTTGTTTTCCACATTGGTTAACACAACTTGCCCTTCTGCATTCAGCTCCAACGTTTCCTCCTCATGGAGGACTCTCCTGCCCACCCCTCCATGTCAGGGTTCCCGGAAGTTCACTGTGATGGTCAGGGCAGCATGGCCATGGTCAACCCAGGGGTCCTGCTTCTGGGCAGCACACACCATCTCTTCTTGGACTATTACTAGTCCTTCCTGGCCAGTCCCCCTGCTTCTGTCCTGGACTCTCACCTCTAGTATCCACCGAGCAGCCGGAGCAATCCTGTTCAAACCTAAATCAAACTGCACCCCGTCACTGCTCCAAACCCCCTGTGGCTCCGACCACACGCAGAGTAAAAGCCCGTTTCACCTCAGTGGCCCCCAGGCCTTTCCTGGCCTCCCCTCCCTTCGTGCTCATTTCTGTCCCTCAGGCTCACTCCTGCCTCAGGGTCTCTGCACTGGCTCTTCCCTCTGCCCGGAATATTCTCCTCCCGAGAAACTTTCAGAGACGCCACTTTCTCAGTGAGCCCTCCTGACTATGCTCCTTAAAATTGCCACCTGCCCACACCCTGCTGGCCTGGCCTCTCCCCCGCTAACATCTGCAGAGCAGACTGTTGATGTGTTTACTGTCCCCCCTGCTCCCGTCAGGGCAGTGCCCCCTATTTATGTCACTGTTCTTCAGGCTTCCAGAGAAGTGGGGCTGGAAAGGGATGTGGTATGGAGCGCGTGAGAGACTGGGGAGAGCTCCAAGGGGGTGACGACTTCCTCAAAGCAAATTTAGGAAAAGCTGAAGTGAAAAGGGCTTGGGCAGCCGAGTGTTTCCGGCAGCCGGTCCCGAGGAGCCAAAGGCGTGTGTCTGCGTCTGCGTGGGACTGTGTGTCTGTGTGTGTCTACATGTCTACATGTGTGTGACTGTGTGTGTGAGACTGTGTGTCTGCGTGTGTCTACGTGTGTGACTATACGACTGTGTGGGTAAGACTGTGTCTGTGTGTCTACATGCATACGACTGTGTGATTGTGTGTGTCTGTATGTGACTGTGTGTCTGTGTGCGTCTACATGTGCATGACTGTGTGACTGTGTGAGACTGTGTGTCTACATGTATGTGACTATGTGCGTGAGATTGTGTGTGTGTTTACATGTGTGTGACTAAGTGTGTCTGTGTGTGTCTACATGTGCATGACGGTGTGACTGTGTGTGTGAGGCTGTGTGTCTACATGTATGTGACTGTGTCAGAGTGTGTCTGTGTGTCTACGTGTGTGACTGTGTGATTGCGTGTGAAACTGTGTCTGTGTGTGTCTACATGTGTGTCTCTGCGTGTCTATATGTATGTGTGTCTGCGTGTGTGTGTGTGTGTGTGTGTGTGTGTATGTGAGACCTCGAGCAAGGAACATCCCCTCTTGGGGCCTCAAGGGGAGAGCTGGGTGGTCTCTGGCCCAGAGGCTCCTGGCCTAGGTGCCTGAGGCTCCCTGGTGTTGTGGGGCTCTGCACATCTCTCCCTCCCTCACCTCCCTGGGCAGTGAGGGGTATGGGGACAGCTCCAGAGTGGAACTTTCAGGTTCCCAATCCCAGCTCTGTTGTTTACTGACAACACGACTTTGAGGGGGCAATCTGACTACTCTATGCCTCAGTCTCACAATCTGAAAAATGGGCATGAGAAGACAAGACCCCACTTCCTGTTGCTGTTCTGAGGGTTTGCTGAGTGGATGCTTGTGTGAGGCTGAGGCCAGCAGCCAGCCACGGTATATCCTTGAAGGGGCTGTTAGTCTAAGATCCCGCTCAAGGGTGGCAGGGCCTAACCTGAGGGTGCCCGGGCCAGTCCTTGGAGCTGGCGCCCAGGCAGAGGCGTGAAACGGAAGCCCAGAGTGGTCCAGAGGAGGCGCCCACCCCAGGGAGGGATTCTGAGAAAGGCCATCTCAGCTGAGGCCTCAGGGGGGAGGAGAAATTGTCTGAGAAAGAGGGAAGGGCCAACTGGTGGCAGGATGCTGAGCAGTGAGGCCCCAGCCTGCAGATAGCAGACAGCCTGGGGGCGGGGGCTGCAGGTCATTCCCGGAGACAGGTGTCCAGTGGGATCCAGAGATGGAGCTGGAGTGTAGCCACCAGCCCACCTTTCACAGGGCCCTAAGTACTGTCCCCAGGGAAATCGGGAGCAGAGTCCGGTTCCAGGCCAATGGAGAGACACCATCATAGCATAGGCTAGGAAGATGTGACATTTTTACACTCAGAATCAAGGCCACAGTGGCTAGAGCACACCACTCTGCAGAGTGGTGAAGTTTATAAGGGCCAAAGGGGCCCAGGGGAGAGTGATCTGTGAAAGCTTCCTGGTGGGGGGCGGGGGGAGGTTCTGGAAATGTGCCTTAATAGAGGAAATAAGACACTCTGTTGCTGGGTGACTTTGAGCAAAGGACTTGCCCTCTCGGGTCTTAGTTCCCACTTGCCCTGCTGATGGTGTCCTTTCCCTGTGGCTCTCCTAGCTTTGGCATTCTGCGATCAGAGGCACCTTGAATCTGTCAGGGGCACATTCAGATTCTCGACATAGACAGAGACCCTACTGCCTTGGTTTCCCCTTTGCACTGGGCTGCGGGTGGGGCAGAGAGCCTAATAATGCTTGATTGTCAGAGACCTTGCACGCCCGTGGGGGCCAGATGCCAAGGATTGTTTTCCATTCCTGGGAGGGTGGGCCTTTCCTGCCAGGAGAAAATTCCAAGCTCCCACAGGGTAGTGGGAAGTGGGGGGAGATCCTGCCACCCCCTCTGACCACAGACCCGCCGCCAAACCCTGTGGCATCGACGTCGTTCTTTCTCTCCTCCTTCTGGCTCTTGGCCAAGGCAAAGGTGGCCTCCTGGGGCCGGGAGGAGAGGCACTCAGCTCCTTCGATGTTCCTTAGGAGTGCCCCTTCCCTTCCCTTCTTCCTTCCTGTCTTTGCTGTTTGTGGCCTGAGCTGGGGGTAAATGCCCGGAGCCAGGGGTCTCATCCAATGTCCCAGAGCCCAGCTTGCCTTGTTCCTAAGTGTCTGTTAGTCTGGGTGGTGAGAAGAACTCAGGGCTCATGTCCTCTGGGACAACGGGATTGGTGTTCCACCATTTGGGACTTGTCTGGTTCCAAGAGCCCCTGCTCCCAGAATTCCCTGAATCCAAGCTTCTGTGGTTCTGACTTTGGTTTGCAAGATGCCGCATTTCTGAAATTATTTGATTCCAAGAGTTCCTAGGCCTGGGATGGAAAATGTTCCAACATTCAAAAGGCCTGGAATTTAATTTTCTGGTTGTAAGAGCCCATGGTTATGGAATTTTCTAGTTCAAAGGCACTGTGGTTCTGGAAGTCTGAATTCAAGAGCCTGTAGTTCCAATGCCACCCTGTGGCTTGCGGTGGCACAGGAGGGGGAACAGAGGAGGAGCTGGGGCAGGAGCAGTGGTGGTGGCGAAGTGGCAGGCCAGGTGCACTGGTGTGGGCGTTGGCGGCAGCTCCAGTGCTGACAGCTGGGCAGGGGCCGCTGCCTGAGCCCATCACTCCTGGCCCTGACCCAGGGCAGGGAGGGGACAGGGACGGGAGAGGGATCCACCTGGAAGAGGCCAGGTCAAGAGCTTTCCACAGCTCTGCCACCCTCTCCCTTGCCCCAAGACCACCAACCTGTGCCATCCCTGAACTCAGCGATTGCTTGTGTGGGCCCACCTAGGTCAACCTCCTTATGGGACAAATGGGGAGTTTGAGACACAGACAGGGGGCAGGACTTTCCTGGGGTCCTGTGGATAGCCCAGGACCCCCTACTGCCAAACCAGGGCTCTTTCCGCTGTGTCACTCCCCTCTCCCCCGCAATGTGGACAGATATTGGGTATCATGTTAATCAGCCCTCAGATGCCTCCTCTTCTTCCCCAGAAGCTTGGACGCTGGTTATAGACCTCCCCTCCCCCACACCTGGCCATCCCTGAGCCCCTGGCCATCAGTTTTGATGCCAGGCGCCTCTGTCTTTCCATCTAGGCAGTGAAGGTGGTGGGCCATTGCCTGCCTCTCCCACCCTCCTGGCTTCTGTGAGGAGGGGCTCCATGCCCTTCCCTGGCCCCCTTGATGGGCTCCCAGCAGGCCCATGGGAGCTGGAATTTGGAGCTGTCCCTGGCGTGTGCATGCGGTCTCAGCCTGCCAGAGCACCTCTTCTGACTGGGGCCAGGAATCCTCCCTCTCGCTCCCAAAAAGCCCCGGGGAAGAAGGAATTGTGGGAAGGGACAGGGCGACAAGCTGGAAGACAGGGGTTGAGTGAAGGTGGGAGAGGAAGCCTTGGCCTGGGAACATCCAGGAGGGCAAGCTGGGGTGGGAGTGGGGGAGGGGTTGGGAAAAGAAGTGGGAGTGAGCACATGGGGAGGGGTTCTGTGGACCATGTCCCCCAACACTTCTCTGTAATGTCATCACTTCAGCCCTCGCATGTGTACAGATGGTAACAGCTCTCACAGTTCTTTTATACGCTTCTGTGGATTCTCCCGGGGGTGGTGGCGGTTCAGCGGTAGAATCCTCACCTTCCACGCGGGGGGAGCCCCGAGTCCCATCCCCAGCCGATGTAGCTCATGTGCAGCCTCCACCCGTTTGTCAGCGGAGGCTTTTGTGTGCTAGGATGCTGAACAGGTTTCAGCAGAGCTTCCAGACTAGGAAGAAAGGCCTGGTGGCCTATTTCCAAAAATCGGCCAACCGATCCTGGAGATGATGCAGCACTGGCAGCGTTTTGTCCCGTTGTGCATGGGGCCCCCTTGAGTCAGGGGCAGCCAGACTGCAGCTAACAACGACAATAACGTGGATTCATTCACTGCTTCAAGAAGAATTTGTTGCGCGTCGACTGTGTGCTGACCCTGAACTAGGTGCTGGGGAGCCATGAGTGAGACTTTGAGAAAGGAGTCCTGTCCACATGGAGCTTACATTCCAGTGGAGGGGACAGAAAACAAATGCAGACACAACCTGTGATATAATTGCAGAGGGAGAGCATTTACAAAGACAAAAATCAAATGGTGCTGGGTCAGAGAGTGGCTGGGGTCTGCTTCCTCCTGGAGGGGACACCTTTGGGCAGAGACCTGGATGAGCAGAAGGTGGTCTGCACTGTCGGGGGGCCAAGTCAGGCAAGCCAGGGGGAGTGGGAGAGGCTGGCACGGGCTTTTAGGGTTATCAAGATCCGTGATGGGCTAGTGAGGCTGCAGGGGAGAGGAGGGGTGGGAGGTGGGTCAGAGAGCCTCCCAGGACCTTGAAGCTGGGGGAAACATCTTGTGCTTTATTCTGTATGACATCATGTTATCCATCGTTTAGGTCTAAATTTTTTTTTTTTTTCCTGGCTGCTGGGTGGGGAGTTGACTGTGGAGTGTCAGGGCAGGAGATGGGGGAACAGAGAAGAGGCTATTGCAATAGTGCAGGTGGGGAAGGATGGAGACTGGGACCAGGAGCAGCCATGGGCTATGCGCTGAGGTACAGTGATGGGAAGGATGGGGGCAGTGGTGGTTCAGTGGTAGAACTCTGGCCTTCCATGTAGGGGACGAAGGTTCAATTCCCAGCCAATGTGCCTATGCACAACCTCCACCTGTCTGTCAGTGGAAGCTTGAGGGTTGCTATGATGCTAAACGGGCTTCAGCGGAGCTACCAGACTAAGACAGACCAGGAAGAGAGGTCTGGTGATCTACTTCCAAAAATCAGCCAGTGCAAACCCTGTGGATTACAACGGTCCAGTTTGCAACAGATCACGGGGATGGTGCGGGACTGGGCAGCATTTCCTCCCGCTGTGCCTGGGGTCCCCACGTGTTGGGTGCTAACTCCGTGGCAGCTAACTACAAAGCTGAGATGCTCAATTGTGAGGAGATATGGAGACTAGAGCCTACAGCGCCATGGAGTGGCCAGGGCTGGAGATGCAGGTTTGTGCCCAGGGCTGACCTCTCATCCTGTGGAGCTGCCTCCTCCAAGAAGGTCTCCCTGATGGCCCAGGAGTACACCCTGAGCCCACTTCCTACCATGTTTGAAGACGTTGGTGTGTTGCTTCGTCTGCTGCCCCAACCCTTCTATTAGACTGTGGGATCCTGAGGGTAGGGGCCACCTGGCCTTGTACCCTGTGGCTCCCCTTCTTGAACACACCCCCTGATGTCTGCTGTCCTTCTTGCCTCTCCTATCACCTCAACCCAACAGGGCACTGGGGACAGTGACCCTTGGCTGGGCAAGATGTCCCAGGACATGCCTGGAGGGGAGAGCAACTGTGCTGGGAGCCGGGAGCGCTGGGTTCCTGTCCTGGATCTGCACCTCACTTGCCATTTAACCCTGGACTAGTAATTGCCTTCTTCAGCTTCAGTTTCCACGTCTTTAAAATGAGGTATTTAGATGGTGATGGGGTGCCTTCCTTGCCTGGTTGTCCTCCGACTCTGGCTCCCAAGGCAGATGGGGCCAGTCACATTTTAGGGGCCTTTGGCTGCAGAGAGAGGTTGGACCTGGGGCTGGTGGCGTATTTGGAGGTGCCCACCTGGCCCTGCCTCAGCTAGCCTGGTCCACTAGCTGTGTAGCCTGGAGCAGTCTGGCTGGATAATGATGTAGCAGCTGGAGAGATGGTGACTTCACATAGGGGTTACTTTGCCTCAGGCTCCTTGGGTCCAGGGCCAGGCCTGCTGTCTATGGGGAGCCTCCAGGGTTATGCTGCTACTCGGAACCCCTCCAGCTTCCTGGACGGTCACTGTGGGCTTGATCCCGAGTTGGCTATGAGTCAGTCCTCCCCAAACTAAACTGGAGCGCCTAGAGGCCAGGGCAGGGGCTCGGGCAGAGCAAGGAGTTCTGGCTCAACTCTAACCAGCTGTGTGACCTTGGGCAAGTCAATCCCCCCTTCTGGGCCTCAAAGCCTCTCCCGAGATAGGGGTCAGCTCCAAACTGGTTCCTTCAGCTGCCACATGGCAGGGCGGTAGAGGGAGGTAGGTACCCTGAATCCAGACACGATTCCATCAGTGTTAGAGATGATTCAAAAATACACCAATGCTTGTGGCTTCAGAAGTCGTCAATGAGCTGATGTTACCTGATTTTTCACCTCTAGCCCTCACCTTCTCCCACCCCAGCCCTGTGCCCAGCCACCTCCTCTACACCTCCCTGAGTCTGCCCATGGGCCAAAAGAGGGCTGTGTATCCCCTCCATCCTGCTCCTTCCTGACCGTCCCCCACTTAGGAAATGGCACCGCTGTTCCCCTAGGTGTTTTAGCTGCAAATGCACCAATCACCCTGGCTCCATGTAGCCACACAGACTAATCTCACCAGTATGCACCGAGGAGCCCATGCTGTGTGAGTTCATTCAGGCAAAGAACAAAAGCTAGTAGAACCAATGGCGATAGAACCAGGAGAGGATCACCCTTGGGGGCCAGGTGTGGGTGCTGACCAGAAGGGGGCAGAGGGCAGAAGTGTTCCGTGTCATCTGGGGGCCGGTTTCATGGGTATGTTGAATTAAAAAGGTGAACTGGAAATCCTGAGTCTTCTCTTCATTCATTGGCTTCATCCCGCAAAACAGATAAAAATCCAAACTCTCGTCGACCTTCCTTTCGAGCAAGGCCTGCAAGGGCAGATGTTCAACAGGCCAAACAGTGGCTAAGCTGTCACTCAGTGGGAAGAGCTGTGAAGGTAAATATGCAGGTGCGGGAGTCAGGATGCCGGGCGCAGGGTAGGAGTCGATCTGCTATTTTTTTTTTAATTTATTTTATTTTAAATTTTTTACTGTGGTGAAGATATAACAAAACACACACCATTTCAACAATTCCTACATGGCTAATTCAGTGACATTGATTACATCCTTCAAGTTGTGCCACCATTCTCACGGCCCTTTTCCAAATTATTCCGTCTCATTAACATAAACTCAGTGCCCCCTAAGAAAAAACTCCTCCTTCCACCCTCCCTCCCACCCTGGTAACCACAGGTAAGCTTTGGATTCTACATATTTGTTTATTTCGTATAGTTGAGACCGTACAGTATTTGTCCCTTCACAGCCGACTTACTGCGCTCAGAGTCATGCTTCCGAGGTGCGTCCATGTTATGGCGCGTACCAGGGCTTCATTTCTCTTTGTGGCTGAGTAGCGTTCCATCGTGTGTGTGTAGCAGTTTATTTATCCACTCATCTGTGGACGCACATTTTGGTAGTTTCCACCTTTTGGCTATGGTGAAAAGTGCTGCAATGAACATTGGTGCGTAGGTTTCTTCTGTTTGCATTCCTGCCTTCACTTCTTCTGGGTATGTACCTAGAATTGGGATTACTGGGTCATATGGTCGTCCTACGTTTGCTTTTTGAGGAACTGTCAAATTGTTTTCCACAGTGGCTGTACCATTTTACGTTCCCTTCGGCGATAGACGAGGCTTCCAGTTTCTCCACAACTTCTCCAACACCTGTTGTTTTCTCTGTGTTTGATCATTGCCATTCTAATTGGGGGTGAGGTGGTATCTTACTGTGGTCTTGACCTGCATCTCTCTAATGGCTAATGACATTGAGCATCTTTTCATGTGCTTGTTGGTCATTTGAATATCCGCTTTGGTGAAACATCTGTTCACGTCTTTTGCCCATTTTTCAGTTGGGTTGTTTGTCTTCTGTTGTTAGGTTGAAAGAGTATGGAGTTGCTATTTCTATAGGTGGTCGTGTCTGGACAGAGACCTGAAGGAAGTGAGGGAGGGAGCCATGAGCCTCTCTGGGGTGAGGGTGTCCCAGGGGAAGGGGCGGCAAGTGCAAAGATCCTTAGGAGGGAAATCCATAAAGCAAGTATATACTGATACATATTGTCATAGGCTAGAATCCACCAGCCATCTGTCAGATTGTCATATCGTGGTGCCTTGTGCATTGTTATGATGCTGGAAGCTAGGCCACCAGAATTCAAAATACCATCAGGGCCACCCATGGTGGGCAGGTTTCGTCAGAGCTTCCAGACTAAGACAGGCTAGAAAGGAAGGCCTGGCCATCTACTTCCGAAAATCAGCCAGTGAAAACACTATGGATCACAACAGAATGCTGTCTGATAGTCTCAAACATACCAATAGTAGTGAATGGTGCAGGACAAGGCAACGTGTCCTGTCGTGCGTGGGGTCGCCATGAGTCAGGGCCAACCCAACTGCAATTAACAGCAGCAAGGTTAGACTAGATTGAGACCAAAGCTAAGGAGGCAGAGAACCCCCGGGAGGGGGATGAGAAGTGAAGGGGGTAGTATTTTAGACAAGGAGGTCCCCAGATTTACTACCTATTATCTGACTACTCCGTGTCTATTGTTTTCTCTCTGAACAGGCTCCCATTACCCTGGGCTAGGAGCATTTGCAGCTCTTAGCACCCTCCTTGCCTAGAATGAGATCTCATTGTAAACATGTGTTGGGTGAAGGAACAAGCAAACCCAGTGTTATGGATTGAATTATGTCCCCCCAAAATATGTGTTGTAGATTCCTACCTCTACACCTGTGGTGGAAACCCTGGTGGCATAGTGGTTAATGCTATAGCTGCTAACCAAAAGGTCAGCAGTTCAAATCCACCAGGTGCTCCTTGGAAACTCTATGGGGCAGTTCTACTCTGTCCTATAGGGTTGATATGAGTTGGAATTGGCTCAAGGGCAATTTTTTTTTTAAATACCTGTGGTTATAATCCCATTACGTTAATGCGGGAGAATTAGTATAAGGTGTATCTTGAGTCAATTTCTTTTGAGATGTAAAAGAGATTAAACAAAGGAGCAGAGCAGAGATGGAGGGAAGAGAGATCCCAAGCCACGGTGAAGTGAAGATCCCCCAGAGGCAGAGGCTCAGAAGAGACAAGAACCTTCCTCCAGAGCTGACAGAGAAAGCCTTGCCCCTAGAGCCGACCCTGCATTTGGACTTCTGCTTCCTAAGCTGTGATATTTCTGTATAGCAGCTCTAGATAACTAAGACACCCAGGCTCCGGCTTCTCGGGCCTGCCCGCCTTGCCTATCCAGCACATTACTCCACAAAGTTTTGTTTGGACACCACTTTCCCCTTGGCTGCACCCTGAATTCCTCCCACCCAGGCCTGCTTGGAGCTGAGCTGCACCCTGGCTTCAGGGGGTGGAAAGAGCGTGGGCTGGGGACTCGTGGCCTGGGCTAGAGCTCGTGTCAGTGGTTTCCTCGCTGGGTGGCCTTGGCAGGCTCCTTCCTCCCTGAGTCCACTTCCTGGTCTGTAAAATGGGGACACTCATGCAGGGGCAGGGCTGCTGGGGTGCGCAGTGAGGCAGGGTTCCTAGAGGGCCTGGCCCATGGAGGCACTGGGGGGCTAGGTCTGCGTTGTCGAGTGGGTGCTCAGCCATGTAGGGGGGTGGTGAGGAGGAGAAGGGGGTCTTAGGGAAGAGCCAGCTGGTGCCCAGGGGCCTGGATTTGGGCATGTGTGGGCTGGGGCAAGTCACTTCCCCTCTCTGGTCCTTGCTTGGTTCCAAGACAAATGGCACAGCAGTGGGACCGGAGAGGGGTGCTCTGGCTTGTGGAGCCCCACCTGGGAATGGGGTGGCTGTGGGGAGGTGGAGGCCGGGCGCGGCGGCGGCTCAAAGTCTCCGGGGCAGACAATGGGCACTGTGTGCAGGGCAGCAAGGCGGGGCACGTGGCAGAACACCCCGACAGGAATGTGCCCGGCCTGTCTGGGAATGTGAGCGCATCTCTCTTGGCGGGACCGCTCCCTGCGGTGGGCTTCCTCTGCCCCGCTGCTTGGGTTGAGAGCCTGGAGTGGCAGCAGGAGCAGAAGGCCCAGGGAGGGGCTGGCTGAATGGGACTCTTTGGGCCTAGTGAGAATGGCAGGGGGTGAGGGACAGGAGCACTGGGCTTCCCTATGTAGCGAAGTGCTGGCTGATCTTGGGCAAGTCCCCGCCCATCTCTGGGCCTCAGCCTCCCCATCTGTGTGAATGGCCCGGATCACCCTGCAGTGTTTCCTCACTGTTTACTGATGGTAAGACATCTCATTGCCCAGACATGTCCCTGGCTCTCAGCTACCTACTTCCTTCTCTCCAGTGGGTGGGGGGAATGATCTGAACTGCTAACCCCTCTGTCCCCAGGGCCCAGAACAAGGCCTGACCACGGCACTGCTCAGTAAAAATTTGTTGAGTGAGGCATTTTTGTTATTTTGCAGATTATTCTCTGCCTCTTGGCCTGAGATCTTTCTCCACCTTTCTCAGCCCTGCAATCTGGGCCTTGTCTGAAGCTTCTAGGGGTGTCCAGCCAATGGGAGGCACTGGCAGATGGGGGGAGACAGGTACTTCTTTCAGCTTACCTCTTGCTTCGGCGCCATGTCCTTGGCTCAGCTGTGTCCCACCATGGCATAGTCCTCGCTGGCTTTCATGTGGCCCCTCGCCTTGCCCCTTAGCCTGGAGGTGGCCACAGCTCTCTGCCTTTGCTTCTCCCCAGGTGCTTCTACCTCAGCTGAGACCGGTCCTTGACGTTTCTTCATTGAAACCCCCGAAGGCTGGCTCCTGCCAGGACATGGACTCAGGCACTTGGTTTGTCTTTCCAGCCACCAGGCTACAGAGCTTTTGTGGTGTCCATTTTACAGACAAGAAAACTGAGACTCAGAGAGGCTGGGTGAACAGCTCCAAGCCTCATGACTGGGGAGGGCCAGAGCCAGGGTTTGGGTTGGTCTCTGTTACTCCAGTGTCCGTAGCCTTTGGTACTGGGTACCACTTTTTTAGCGTTTCACCACTTTTTTAGCGTTTCTGACGATCATGGTAATAAAGACTTAGAAAGTGCAGGTGGAATGCCGGCAAATAATAGAAATAATCACGGTCACATTCCCGACTCTCACTGGGCCGGGTCTGGTGCCAACTCCTTGGTTGGGGCGTCTCTTTAAACCCTCTCTGATCCTCTCTGAGGTGGGGTGGCGGTGATGAACCTCCATCTACAAGACAGGACAGGAGGTTAGACGGGCAAAGGGCCCTGCTTGCATAAGGCCTGGCCTGCCGGGCTGGGGTTTGGGGCAAGGGCTGGGTAACCCCGAGGCCCATCCCATGCACATCCTCAGGTCCTCCCTCCTGCAGCTGGGAGCAGACGGCCCCCTCCCGGGAACTTCCCGGGCCTGTGGGTCCAGGGGCCCAGACAGGCTCTAGGACTCCAGAGGTGGCTGGGCAGCCGGATGACTTCATGGGCCTTTCCCACTCCTGAGTCACCCACCGCTCACTGACCCTGTGGGCACCTGCAGGAAGGGGAGGAAGCCGGGGCGGGGGGTGGGCGGGTAGGGCTTGGTTACCTAACGGTACAGGTGGTTGGGGGAGAAGCTCAGGCCCCAGACAAGTGTGCCGCCTCTGGTGTGTTGAGGTGTGGGGCCAACCCCTGCCGCTTTCTGCCTCTTCGAGACCACATCACCCCCTCTGGGGTGGGTTCATCTGGAAATACGCCCCCATTCCAGCTGAGCCTGCTGGGATTGTCCAGCATGGGCCCGAGGGTGTGGCTGCACCAGGGTGAAAAAAAAAAAAAAAAACAGCAATATTTCTCTCTCTGTCTGTCTCCTCCCCATCCTCCACCCCACCCCCAGCCCAGGTGTGGATCAGCCCAGGTGAGGCAGCATGACTCACCTTTCCCACCTGGCCCTGGGGAAAGGGCCACTTTCCCTTCCCTGGAGGTTGGAAGAACTCGACTGTTACTCTCAGAAGAGAGGCTGACTCTCCTGGGGGCGGTGGGGGGGCAGGAGTGGGAAGTGGGAGCCGGGGTGGGGGTCCCAATGCAAGGACCTAAGGTGCTGGGTGTCTAAACAAGACATCCTTGAACACCTTCTAAATGCTAGGCTCATTACCTCTGTGAATTCCCAAACCACCCCCCTGTCAGGTCCTCATTTTGCAGATGAGGCTCAGGGTAGGTAGGAAGTGACCCGCCCAGGTAAGTGCCTGTGAAGGGGGTCTGAGCAAAGCCACTATCTTGTCCTTGGAGGACTCTTCTGGCCAGGGACCCAGTAAGCAAGGTATGCAAAGCTTACTTGTGCTTACTAATCTGTAGTGCACAATTTCACCTCTTTTTCATCACATCTTTGGTTACTGTAAGTGGGTACCGTGCTTACTGGTTAATCTGCCCCTGCTTCTGACCCCATTTCACACAGCCTCCAGCCTCCCACTGTGCCCTCCCTACGCCCCGCCCCACCCCCACCACATGTAGTTTCTGAAGCAGAGGGAGCCCAGAGATAGGAGAGGTGGAGGTGCAGAGCCGGCCTCCCCCAGCCTCCCCCACACACCCCACAGGGGCTGGGGCAAGCTCGCCTCCATCCTGGGTTAAGCCTTTCCCCCACGTCTGCTGTTGTTAATCTTTAAACAGCTTGATGATTCATTAATAACCCAAGACCCACGGGGGCTCGGTTGAGTGCGCCTGATGCCTGTGACCAGGGAGTCCTCTCCCCCATACCCCAGCCCCCAACAAGAGAAGGGGGGACACATGGACGAGGTCCAGGCAGGCTCACGGACACAAGCAGGGGCTTCATTGTCATGGCCATTGGCAAACCCTGCTTCATCCTGGGGCCTGGTCCCCAGTCAAGCAGGAAGGGGGCCTGCAGAGGGACAGAGAGACTGGGGGCCAGGGGACAGGGCAAGGGGCAGCGGCTGTCAGGAAGGAAGACAAAACCTGGGGAACTCACATAATATAGAGTCAGTTTGAACACCCCAGGGGCACATGGTTGTGTGTCATTATGTCCTTGTGCCCAGCGAGGCCTGGCCAAGGGAGAGCTGAGTCCAATACCTGCCTCCTGCTGACCAGACAGATGACAGCCTCGTCTGAGTTCTGACACCCTCTGCCTGTTCGAGCCTCAACTTTCCTCATCTGTAAACAGGGGTAATAATTCCTGTCCTGCTCTCCTTGCAGGGTAAAACATGGGAAGGGTAAATCTCTAGTAGACAAATCGGGGGCAGCAGTGGTGGGTGTGTGTGTGAGAGAGATTTGGGGGCAGGGTCTGCCAAGGTGCAGCAGGACAGGACACACTGCTGCCAATTTCAGATGTGACCCCTCTGTGAACCTTGGTTTCCCCATCTGTAAAATGAGTGGTTGAGACCAGTGTATGCCCAGGACCCTGGAGGCACCTCTACTGGCAGGTGGGTGGTTGGAGCCACGTAGCACCCCCAGCTTCTCACCCCATCCCCGTCATGCCCCAGGGCACTCAGCTCAGACACGGGGGCAGGCTCTGGGCTGTGAGTTCAGCATCCTCTCCAGTAACACAGGAAGGCTCCTACCTGGAGGTCTGAGGACCCCAAGGGGACTTTGAGCGTGGAATTCCAGCCTCGGAGCAAGTGCCAGGAGGAGCAGGAGCCCTGCCCACTATTACTGCCCATTGTCACCTCATTGCTGAGGGGACCCCTGGGCCTCAGGAAATCTGGAACATGGACCCTGGGGAGGCAAAGGATCTTTGAGGGGGGTCTTCTCTTCTGGGATTTTAGATTTTTTTTTTTAATTAAAATGAAAGCGCAAGTAATATACAAATCCATAAACACACTTTCTCTGTGTTGTTTCCTACCTCATTGTGTGTCATGGATTGAACTGTATCCCCCAAAAAGATGTGTTGACATCCTAATGCCTGAAGTGGTAAATGTGACCTTGTTTGGAGAAATAGGGTTTTTCTTTGCAGGTGTTTTCGGTTAAGTTAATGAAGTTATACAGGAGTAGGGTGGGTCCTGATCTCAGTCCCTCCTGAGTGGTGTCTTATAAAACAGAAGGACAGACACAGAAACGGTCACACACATGGGGAAGACAGACACTATGTGACGATGGAGGCACTTGCATCTATTAGCAGCAAAGAAACGCCAAGGGTTGCTGACAGTCACCAGAAGCTAGGGAGGGGCATGGAACGGTTCCTCTCTCAAAGCTCCCAGAGGGAATTGACATGGCTGAGACCCTGATGTGGACTTCTAGCAGCCAGAACCATGAGAAAATAAAGTTCTGCTCTTTAAAGCCACCCTCTTGGTGTTATTTTGCTGTGGCAGCACTGAGGCACCACGTATCAGGGAGATCTCTTCATGTTCGTGCTCATCGAGTCAACGTCCTCCTTTCTAAGAGCTACAGAGAGCTCACTGTGGGGATCTACCAGCCCTTATTTCACCAGCTCCCTGCTGATGGGCGTGGAGAAGTCTCTAACTTTTCTCCAACGTAAACACCACCACAATGAACATCTTTGCACCATCTCTTCATGCAAGTGCTTGACGATTTCTGGAGGGTAGATTCCCTAGAAGGAGAATCGCTGAGTCAAACAGTAAACTCATTTCACAATCCTATTGGTGTTGTGAAATCGAGTCAAAGTGCGTTCAAAACCTAGAATGTCAAGAGGGAAAGAAGTATGGAAATGCAGACTTTTAGATTTTACAGTCTTGAATACTTTCAACCTCAGGATCATGCGATTTTAGGGCGTGGGGGGGTGGGGCTTTAGAGCGGACCTTAGAGGGGACATCTGTGCTGGGGCGACTACCTCCAAGCCCTGCCTGGGTTCAGACCCCTGGGGTGGGCAAAGAGAAAGCAGAAGAAATAGGTTTGGGGGCTCTGGAACCCTCAGGGGCTCTGAGGGAGTTCTGGCTGGTGAATGAGGTGCCTCCCCGGCCTGGGTACCCTGTTTCTCTGATCTTTCATGCTGTCCCTTTCCAGCTGATGTGCTAGACCAGCTGGGCCTCTGTGGCCACAAACAATGGCCCCTCTGTGCACAGCACAAAGGGAAATGTGAATGGAAAGGGCAGGGGTGGGGGTGGCGGAAATGGGGCTGCCTGCTCCAGGACTGACCTGTGAGCCCTGGCTGGAGCTCCGAGACCTGGGACGAAGCAGGGGGCTGGGCCAGACATTAGTTGCCAGCCTTGGGGTTGCCTCCATTCTCACATGCCCCGCGCCAATTATTTGGCACTCCTGTTATTGAGTGGGGACTGTGTCCCCTTCCCTCACATCAGCGCTCTGTGGCTGCTTGACAATATGATGGAAGTGATACTGCATGGGTTTCTGGACCCGGTCCAGAAGGGACTAGTAGCTTCCACTTCCCGTCTACCTTTTGGAACCCCGCCACCATGCTGTGAGGATGCTCAAAAGCCTTGTGGAGAGGAACAGAGGCTTCCAACTCTCAGTCCTGACAGAATGGCTCATTCAGCTCCCAGCTGAGTTGCCTCAGCTGATGCCATGTGGAGCAGAGACATGCCTTCCCTGCTGAACCTGACTCATGATGACCCCATGTGTTACAAAGTAGAACTGCTCCATAGGGTTTCCTTGGCTGTAATCTTTAAGAAAACAGATCACCAGGCCTTTCTTCCACAGTGCCACTGGACGGGTTCAAGCTGTCACACTGGGTTCAGTAGTTGAGTGCAAACCATTTGCGCCATCCAGGGACCTTTCCTGCTGTGTCCTGCCCAAATTGTAGATTTGTGAGTGAAACAAATGATTGCTGTTGTCTTAAAGCTGCTTAGTTATGAGGTCATTCGTTACAGAGCTAGAGATACCTGGAGCACTCCTGCGATCAACAACATCACCACCAGTGCCAGAGGCCAGGTTAAGAAGAGGGACTTTGGAGACAGACTCGCTAGCCGTGAGACCGAGACCTCTTTGGGCCTGTGTCTTCATCTGCAAACGGTGAATGTCATAGTACTGGCCTGGTATGGCCGCAGTGAGGATGTGGCAGGCCAGCGTACCCAGGGGCCTCAGTGCCGGTGCGTGGTGAACGGTAGCTGTTTCTGCTCCTTTCACCGTTACTGTTATTTTCGCAGGCTGTAGGAAATTACTGGTGACATAATGGTTAAGTGCTATGGCTGCTAACCAAAGCGTTGGCAGTTTGAATCCACCAGGCGCTCCTTGGAAACTCTGTGAGGGCAGTTCTCCTCTGTCCTGTAGGGTCGCTATGAGTTGGAGTCGGCTCGACAGCAACCGGTATGGGACCGGCAGGAAATTACTCGCCCCAGACTTCATTGAAACAGGCAGGTCCTGTACACAAGTATTCATTGCAGCACTTTTCACAATTGCTAAACACGTGGCAACAAAATGTCCATGTACAGGTGACTGGATAACAAAAACGTGGTATATACATACAGTGGAATACTACTCAGCTGTAAAGAGAAATGAGGTCCTGATGCATGCTACAACACAGGTAGACCTGGAAAACCTCAGGGTGAGCGAAATAAGTCAGTCACAAGAGAACAAATACTATATGATCTCACTTACGTGAAATAAGCAAATACATAGAAAGGGAGGGGCAAGGGGGAGTTTTTGCTTAAAGGGCACTGAGTTGATGTTAACTGTGGTGGAACAGTTTGGAAAGGAAGAGGGAGACTGGTTGCACAACTTGAAGAACGTGTCAATATCACTGAATGGTACGTGTAGTAATTGTTGAGATGACATGTGTTTTGTTAGGTATATTTTTTCTACCACCACCACGACAAAAAACAGGCAAATCCTCCACTGTTCATTCCTTTGGGGACCTCCTCCTCCAAGGAGCCTTCCCTGACCAGCCCCAGGCTGGGCTGCCACCCTCTCTATGAACCTACTGTCCCCTGTGTTTCCTCCTGCCACAAGGTGGGTCCCACTGTGTGGTCATTACCTGTTTACAGTCACGAGACTGAGGGCCCCTCAAGGACATCATTAGAAGGACCACTGAGTGGCTGAAGCCTCCAAAGCTGGGACATGGTGTGAGTGCACACAACGGAGGTTCTGGGGGTGCTCGTGCAGCTGTGGGACCCTCAGCACAGTGGGCCTGTGCACCCTGAGAGTACACCTGGGAGGGCTTTGTGTGTGCTGGTGTGCCTGGGCCAGGTGCAGGTAGGGAGCGTACATGTGTGTACACACGTGATACCTGTTGGAGTGTCTGCACGAACGGGTGTAGACCTACCTATGTGGGCACGTCGCTCTGTGCATGTATATGCACGCACAGACCCATCTGTGTATACGCCTTTGTGCATGTTCACGTGTGAATATGTGCTGGTGTTTTTGCATGAGTATATGTTCATGGGTGTGTCCACACATGTGGGTGCCCCCATGCTGGGTAGCCAGAGCCAGGTCACTGCGGTGAACAGCCTCCCTGTAGCAGCTGTCACACCCGGGTCCCACCAGCCCCATTGGGGAACTAAAAATAGCTGGGCGGTGCCAATGCCTAGCCCTGTCCCAGCGGGCAGTGGGCTGCTGGGCAGTCCCACAGGGCACCCGAGCCAGGCTGTGGCCCTCGTCTCTACTTGGGTTGCCGCCCGCCTGCCCTTCCCCACCTCGGGCTCCCATGAGCTCATGCAGCCTTGCCCAGCTGGGGCGGGGCAGGGGAGCGGGAGGTGTGGAGGCCGCCTGCCCCGCCAAGGCCCTGCCCACGCCCAGGCTGCTGGACACAAGCAAGGCCTGATAAGGTCAAGCGTGGAGTGGGGTCCGCCCCCTCCTCTGGCCGGCTGGGCGGACATGAGTCAGCACGGGGGCACGGGCAGCCCAGGCCTGGCCACCGGCTGGGCTGGCGGAGAGGAGGCCTGGGGGACCCGCCTCCCTGGGCAGCGCAGGAGCCAACCAGGAGGAACCACCCACCAAAGAGGCCAACCTGGCCTCATTCTCCACCTCCGGGACCCCGAAACAATTCTGCCCAGCAAACCCAGCTGGGAGGCCCAGTCATATCCTTGGGCTTCTGGCCTCAGAGGGGCCCAGGCCCACCCCACGAAGGGGTACTTCCTTGTCTAGCTGCCCCTCACTCAGGAAGTTCTCCCTGCCCCCCAGGCTGGACTGCAGTGTCCTCTGAGCTCCTGGCTCCTTGGGTGGGGGCAGTCCTCACTCGCTGAGGTCAAGCTGTTTGCTTGTGTCTTTCTCCTGCTAGAACCTGAGGTTCTTAAGGCCAGGAAGTGTGTCTTTACCTCTGTGTTTGCAATGTGGCCCTTCACCTGAGCCTCGTAACAGCCCCCCCCAGGAGATGTCATCTTTGTCCCCTTTACAGAGGAGGAAGCTGAGGCTCCTTTGGGCAGTGACTTTCCCAAAGTCTCCAGCTAAGAAGCAGCCCAGCTGGGATTTGACCTCAGGTTCGAAGGCTCTGAGTCCCCTGCTCTCCCTCCTCATGCAGCTGTCCCTTACCCTCCCCTTCTGGTGCCCCTGACCCAGTGGCTCTGATGACCCGGGCTCAAGGACCCTCAAACCCAAGGTGTTCCCCTTGGGCCGGGCCCTCACTGGAGCTCTGCTCCATGAACCAAGCTGGGCAGGACCAGGACAAGCTGGTAATGGCCCAGGCAGCAGGGCTGGGTCTGGCTCAGCTGTGCCTCCAGCACCCTGAGCCCAGGTAAAGCATCAGGAGACCTCACAGAGAAGGGGGTATCATTAGCTCCATTTAACAGATGAGGAAACTGAGAGAGGTGTGTGACAGGCCCAAGGTCACACAGTGGGGTACAACCCAGACAAGACTTAAGCCAAGGCCTGACCTGTCCAAATCCTTTCTAGAGAAATGCTCCCTCCCACACTCACAGACTTCCCTGTGGACTAGGCGTCCCTGTGGCACTGTGTGTAATAGTGAAAGAGTAAAAGAGACCCTGGACATCCGCCAGTTCTGTTAGCACCCTCACACAGTGGGACAGAACAAGAGGCGACCAGGTGGGACCTCCAGGCATGAAGCAAATTTCTAAACACCTCAAAACAGACAAAGCTACATGTTTCACAGATGTTTACATAGAGGCAGGGGAGGCTGTGGTCAGTTAAGGGCCCAGAGTTAGCGGCAGGTGGCCTAGGTTTGAATCCCAGTCTTGCCACATACTGGCTGGGCCACCCTGGGCAAGGACTTAACCTCTCTGTGCCGTGCCTCAACTTCCTCTGCTGGAAAGCAAAGCTGGTACGAACGCCTGCCTTATAGAGTGGTGTGAGGATTCAACGAGTTAAGATGTGTAAACTCCTCAGAACAATGGCTCAAACATAGCGTATACTTTAAAAAAACTCAGAGAAGAAATATTCCGTAAGGGTCGACATTAACTGCATTAGTTTCTTATTGCTGCTGTAACAAGTTACCATAAGCTTAGGGCCTTAAAACAACATAAATTTATTATTTTACAGTTCTAGAGGCCAAAAATCTGAAAATTGGGGCTAAAATCAAGGGACATTACTTCTGAAGGATCTATTCCTTGTCTTTTCCAGGTTCCTAGGCTTGAATGCAGCCCCTTTCTCTATCTTCAAAGCCAGCAATGTCGTGTCTTCAAATCTCTCTGTGATTCTGACACTAAACTTCTGCCTCCCTCTTCTACACCGGAGGACCCTTGTGATTATCCTGGACCCACCAGATAACCTAGGATAATCTCCCTATTTTAAAGTCAGCTGAGTAGCAAACTTAATTCCATCTGCAACTTTCATTCCCACTTAAAAACCAAAAAAAAAAACCCCAAACAAACCCAGTGCCGTCGAGTCGATTCTGACTCATAGTGACCCTATAGGACAGAGCGACCCTATAGGACACAGCAGAACTGCCCCGTAGAGTTTCCAAGGAGCGTCTGGTGGATTCGAACTACTGACCCTTTGCTTAGCAACCGTAGCACTCAACCACTATGCCACCAGGGTTTCCCATTCCCCCTTAGCCATGTGAGATAACATATTCACTGGTTCTGGGGATTAGGACGGGGACGCCTTTGGGGGCCATTATTTTGCCTGCCACTCTAGCTGACACCAGGGGTTCCCCCAGGACAGGGCCTGTAAAGAGGACTGCCAAAGGCAATATGAGCCTCATTTGGTTGTTCAGCAAACGTGCAAGGTGCTGGGAATACAGCGGTGAGCACACCAGACAACATCCTGGCCTCATGGAGGTAAGATTGGAGGGGTAAATGCTGAGGAGAAAAGTTAAGTAGAGGGGATAGAGAAAGATGGGGCTGGGGGCTTCATCTGCGTAGTGTGACTCCTTTACAATAAGAAGATATTTGTGTGCTTCTTGTATAACCCAGTACAGGTCCACGGGACTTTGAATCATAGCACCTTTCATCCTCCAGCTCATTTGCCGTGTGACTCTAGGTTAGTGGCTTAACCTCTCTGGTCTCCACATCCAACGACTCATTGGGGGTGCAAATCCTCTCCCAACAATGCTGAGCATTGCCCAAGGGGATACCATGAATTCTCCGGGTATCCTGCCTTCGAGGGCCAAGTTGAGCTGAATGCACTGAGCAATTCTCAGACACAGGCTCTTTCTGGGGGCCTCTATAGCCCCCAGCTGGGCCGGAGGTTGGTGGGTGGAAGTGCCTCTGGCAGGAACCCAGATGGTCTCCGGACCTGGGGTCATCTATGCCCGGAAGGAATCCAGCTGCTTCAAAGCCAGCTGGGTGGGCAGGAGTGTAGGGTGTGGCTAGAGGGCTGGAAACTGCCCTGCTGGCTCACCGGAAGGAACCAAAGAGGGAGCCTGGGGTCTGGGAAGAGTCAAAACTGAGTCCAGGCTGCAAATCCCCAGCTGAGAGGGGAGGTGTAGGGTGCCCAAGGATCTGGCCCTTGAGCTCCCAGCCAGCCTCCATAACTTCCAGCCTATGTGATCCCTCTCTGAGCCTCAGTTTCCTCGTCTGTCAAATGGGAATTCTAACTGTCTCATCTCACACGTTGTTATGAGGGCTGAGTTCACATACGCAGGGGCTGGGCACACAGTAGGCCTCATCCAGGCTTAGCCCTCTGCCCCGCCCTCCCCAGCTCCCAGGGAGCTGGCCCCAGACCCCAGGAAACGTGCTCCTCTCCTGCGAGCCAGGCTGAGAGAATGAAAGGGAGGGAGAGAGGAGGAGACAATTAAACAAACAAAGAGAATTTTCTTGCTGAAGAGGTAATACATTCACATGGTCCAACCATCAAAAAGGCGTGTCATGAAAAGTTCCCCTTCCACCCCTGCCTGCCAGCTTGCTTCTTGAGTATTCTTTCAGGCATAGTCTGTGCAGAAACGTGCAAAGATATATTTATATTGGAGCTCTGGTGACACAGTGGTTAAGAGCTTGGCTGTTAACCAAAATGTCGACAGTTCGAATCCACTCCTTGGAAACCCTATCTATGGTACAGTTCTGTTCTGTCCTATAAGGTCGCTGTGAGTCAGAATCAACTCAACGGCAACGAGTTTGTTGTTTTTGGGTTTCCCCACCTTAAACACGAGTTGCTTTAAAGTTGACCCTGACTCATGGCGATTCCATGTGCGTCAGAGTAGAACTGTGCTCCCTAGTGCTTTCAGTGGCTGACTTTTTGGTACTTAGATTGCCAGGCCTTTCTTCTAAGGTGCCTCTCAGTGGACTCGAACCTCCAACCTTTCAGTTAACAGCTGAGTGTGTTAACTGTTTGGACCACCCAGGGACTCTGCCTTAAACACACACACCCATAATTGGCAGAGTTCTATTTTGTACCTTGGGGATTGGCGTGCATCAGTACCTAAAGGGCTTCCTTATTCTTTTCCGTGGCTGCGGTGCACGGGAGTTCCATCGTTTATTTAACCAGGCTGTAGGTGGAAAGCAGACTCTTTTTTTTAAGCCAGAGAATGGCCTTATGGAAGCGTCCTTCCTTGAAGCCACAATCCTAGCCTGGAACTCTGACACTGGTGGTGCGGGGGCCCTGCTCTTGCTGCTTTTCCTACCTTGTTGTTATTAGGCTCTGTTGGGTCAGTTCCAACTCACAGCAACCCTCTGTATACCTGAAATGAAACACTGCCCTGTCCTGTGCCATCCTCACGATCTTTGCTATGCTGGAGCCCATTGTTGCAACCACTCTGTCAGTCCGTCTTGCTGAGGGTCTTCCTCTTTTTCAATGACCCTCCACTTTACCACGCATGATGTCCTCCTCCTGGGACTGGTCCCTCCTGATAACATGTCCAAAGTATGTGAGACATAGTCTCACCATCTTCACTTCTAATGAGCATTCTGGCTGTATTTCTTCCAAGACAGATTCGTGGTACTTCTGGCAGTCCATGGTATAGTCAATATTCTTGCCAACACCATGATTCAAAGGCACCAACTCTTCTTCGCTCTTCCTTATTCATTGTTCGGCTTTTGCACGCACATGAGGCGATTGAAAATATCATGGCTTGGGCTAGGCGCACCTTAGTCCTCACACTTTAAAGAGAGAGGTCTTTTGTAGCAGATTTGCCCAATGCAATACATCATTTGATTTCTTAACTGCTGCCTCCATGGGCATTGATTGTGGAGCCAAGTAAAACGAAGTCCCTGACAGCTTTGATGTTTTCTCCTGCCTTAGCCTCTGTTTTCTCAACTGCAAGACGGTGGTTGTATTGCTCAAGGAGATCATGTTGCCAACAAGGGGCCACAGGCTATATATTGTTCATGAATGTGTTTTGCTCCCCCAATTTTTCTAAGATCTGGAAGATTTCCAGTTAAAATCCACATTTCTGACTTCTCTTAAAAAATAAAAAATCTGACAACAGACTTTTAGAGCCAAGTAGCAGCTGCTCCGATTGGACAGGGCAAGGGCTCCCCATTTGCCACAGGCCCTACCACTCCCTATTGCTCCTTTACATTCCTGCCTGCTGTTATAGGCCTCCTAGCTTTCAGAGTTCTTGACAGGAAGGTCTTTGATGGACTGGGGTTTATAGAGTTATGCAGACTCAGTGGGGGCTGTGTGAACTTCTCAAGGGCAGGATGCCTTCTGAGCGGGTTCACACCCCAGCACCCAGCACAGGCCAAGCTATACCCTCTTGCTGAGTACCTGGGATCTATGGGTCTCTGTAGCAAGAGCCACAGAGAATCCAGGCACCCAAGCAAAAGGCTCCAGAGTGTCTTCCCACCAGGAGAGAAGCGGAAGTCCATGTCCGGAAAGGGCTCTGGGCTCCGAGCCAGGGGGCCTTGTCCCGAGAGGCAACAGCCAAGGCTTCTTCTCCAGGCTGGAGCCGGAAGCTGGGCTCCAGGCACCTGGAGTTCCCATCTTCTGGTCCCCAGGATGCGGATCCCTGTGCACGACCCCCCCACGCCTTCGTCTTCCCCACCTACATCCAGTGGTCACATCCTGTCTTCAAGGGGTGGGTCAGGCCCGAGGGGAGACAGGGATGTGGGTGGAGTCCTGGGGGACCTTGGGGACATCCTCTCCAGGGCTATTGAAATCCCTTTATGGCTCCAGGGTGCCTTGGGGCACAGTTCGAAAACCACAGATGGAGAGCATTTGATAGATGGGAGAACAAGCCTACTGTGGGGAAGGGTGGGGGGTCAGAGGTCACAGCTCAGGTGTGACCTGAGGGCTCTGGCAGTCGCATCCCTATTCCATGAGTCCACTATAGGTCCTGGCACTTGGCTCATGAAGTGGCTCAGAAATGCAATTCACAGTGACCTAGCCTGCCTCCCCTCCCCAGCCGCCCGTCCCATTGCATTTGTAGTTTCCAGAGGCCAAGAGTTGGCCTTGGGGCTGCATTATGTTCTGTGCTGGACACTCCAGCTCTCTGAGCCTCAGTTTGCCTCATCATCCAAACTGGACTACCACTTGTCTGTCAGTTTGTTGTACTGTGGTGGCTTGCATGTCTCTGTGATGCTGGAAGCTATGCCACCAATATTTCAAATACCAGACTAAGCAAGACTAGGAAGAAGGACCTGGCTATCTACTTGTGAAAAAATTGGCCAGTGAAAGCTTATGAATAGTAGCAGAGCATTGTCTGGTATAGTGCCAGAAGATGAGCCCCTCAGGTTGGAAGGCTCTCAACATATGACTGGGGAAGTGCTTCCTCCTCAAAGTAGAGTTGACCTTAATGACGTGGATGGAGTAAAGCTTTCGGGGCCTTCATTTGCTGATGTGGCATGACTCAAAATGAGAAGAAACAGCTGTAAATATCCATTAATAATTGGAACGAGGAATGTATGAAGTATGAACCTAGGAAGATTGGAAGTTGTCAGAAATGAAATGAAACCCTTGAAGATTGATAGCCTAGGCATTAGTGAGCTGAAATGGACTGGTATTGGCCATTTTGAATCAGACAATCACATGGTCTACTGTGCTGGGAATGATAAGTTGAAGAGGACTGGCACCACATTCATCATCCAAAAGAACATTTCAAGATCTATCCTGAAGCACAACACTGTCAGTGAGAGGATAATATCCATATGCCTATAAGGAAGGCCAGTTAATATGATTATTATTCAAATTTACATGCCAACCACTAACGTCAAAGATGAGGAAATTGAAGATTTTTTATTTTTCTTTTTCTTGTGCTTTAAGTGAAAGTTTACAAATCAAGTTAGTCTCTCATACAAAAATTTATATACATTTGTTATGTACTCCTAGCTGCTCTCCCCCTAATGAGACAGCACACTCCTCTCTACTCTGTATTCCCCATGTCCATTCAGCCAGCCTCTGTCCCCCTCTGACTTCTCATCCCCCCTCTAGACAGGAGCTTCCCTCATAGTCTCATGTGTCTACTTGAGCCAAGAAGCTCACTCCTCACCAGTATCATTTTCTATCTTACAGTCCAGTCTAATTCATGTCTGAAGAGTTGGCTTTGGGAATGGTTCCTGTCTTGGGCTAACAGAAGGTCTGGGGACTGTGACATCCGTGGTCCTTCTAGTCCCAGTCAGATCATTATATCTGGTCTTTTTACGAGAATTTGAGGTCTGCATCCCACTGTTCTCCTGCTCCCTCAGGGGTTCTCTGTTGTGTTCCCTGTCAGGGCAGCCATTGGTTGTAGATGGGCACCACCTAGTTCTTCTGGTCTCAGGCTGATGTAGTTTCTGATTTATGTGGCCCTTCCTGTCTCTTGGGCTCATAATTACCTCGTGTATTTGGTGTTCTTCATTCTCCTTTGCTACAGATGGATTAGGACCAATTGACGCATCTTAGATGGCCACTTGCTAGTGTTTAAGACCCCAGACACCACTTACCAAAGTGGGATGCAGAATGTGGAAATTGAAGATTTTTACAAACTTCTGCAGTCTGAAATTGATCAAACATGCAATCAAGATGCATCGATAATTACTGGTGATTGGAGTGAGAAAGTTGGAAACAAAGAAGGATCAGTGGTTGCAAAATATGGACTTGGTGATAGAAATGACGCTGGAGATCGAATGATAGCATTTTTCAAGACCAACAACCTATTCATTGGAAACACCTTTTTCAACAACATAAATGACAACTGTATACATGTACCTCACCAGATGGAATACACAGGAGTCAAATCGACTGTATCTGTGGAAAGAGACGATGGAAAGGCTCAGTATCATCAATCAGAACAAGGCCAGGGGCTGGCTGTGGAACAGACCTTCAATTGTTTATATGCAAGTTCAAGTTGAAGCTGAAGAGAATTAAAACAAGTCCACAAGAGCCAAAGTACAGCCTTGAATATATCTCACTTAAATTTAAAGAGCATCTCAGGAATAGATTTAACTCACTAAATGGTAATGGCTGAAGACCAGCCTAGCTGTGGAATAACATCAAAGATATTATACATGAAGAAAGCAAAAGGTCATTAAAAAGACAGGAGAGAAAGAAAAGACCAAAATGGTTGTCAGAAGAGACTTTGAAACTTGCTTTTGAGTGTAGAGTAGCTAAAGCGATGGAAGCAATGATGAAGTAAAAGAGCTGAACAGAAGATATCAAAGGGCAGCTCAAAAAGACAAAGTATTATGACGACATATGCAAAGACCTGGAGTTATAAAACTAAAAGAGAAAAACACCCTCAATATTTCTCAAGCTGAAAGAACTGAAGAAAAAACTTAAGCCTCCAAGTTGCAATATTGAAGGATTCTATGGAGAAAATATTGAATGACACAAGAAGCATCAAAAGAAGATGGAAGGACTACACAGAAATACAAAAATAATTTAGTCCGCATTCAACCATTCAAAGAAGTAGCATATGATAAAAAACCAATGGTGTCATGGATTGAATTATGATGGTATTGAAGGAAGAAGTCCAAGCTGCACTGAAGACATTGTCGAAAAATAAGGCTTCAGGAATTGATGGAATATCAATTGAGGTGTTTCAACAAATTGATGCAATGTTGGAAGCACTCACTGGTGTATGCCAAGAAATTTGGAAGACAGCTATCTGGCCAACTGACTGAAAGAGATTCATATTTGTGTCCATTTCAAAGAAAGGTGATCCAACAGGATACGGAATTATTGAACAATATCGTTAATATCACATGCATGTAAAATTTTGCCGAAGATAATTAAAAAAGAGTTACAACAGTACATTGACAGGGAGCTGCCAGAAATTCAAGCCGGATTCAGAACAGGACATGAAATGAGGAATACCATTGCTGATGTCAGATGGGTCTTGGCTGAAAGCGGAGAATACCAGAAAGATGTTTACCTGAGTTTTATTGACTATGCAAAGGCAGTTGACTGTGTGGATTATAATGAATTACGGATAACATTGTGAAGAATGGGAATTCAGGAAGACTTAATTGTGCTCACATGGAACCTGTATATAGACCTAGAGGCAGTTGTTCAAACACAACAAGGGAATACTGGGTGGTTTAAAGTCAGGAAAGGTGTGCGTCAGGGTAGTATTATTTCACCATATTTATTCAATCTGTATGCTGGGCAAGTAAGCTCAGAAGCTGGACTATATAGAAGAACGGGGCATCAGGATTGGAGGAAGACTCACCAACAACCTGTGATATGCAGATGACACAACCTTGCTTGCCGAAAGTCAAGAGGATTTGAAGCACATGCTGATGAAGATCAAAGACCACAACCTTCAGTATGGATTATACCTCAACGTAAAGAAAACAAAAATCCTCACAACTGGGCCAATAAGCAACATCGTGATAAACAGAGAAAATATTGAAGTTGTCAAGGATTTCATTTTACTTGGACCCACAATCAACGCCCATGGAAAACACTGCTGAGGAGTAAGGTATGCCTGACCTAAACCATAGTGTTTTCAATCATCTCAAACGCATGTGAAAGTTGGACAATGAATAAGGAAGACAGAAGAAGAGTTGATGCCTTTAAGTTATGGTGTTGATGAAGAATATTGAATATATATACCATGGACTTCCAGAAGAAGGAACAAACCTGTCTTACAGGAAGTACAGTCAGAATGTTCATTAGAAGTGAGGATGGCAAGATTACGTCTCACATACTTTGGACGTGCTATCAGGAGGGACTAGTTCCTGGAGAAGGACATCATGCTTGGTAAAGTAGAGGGTCAACAAAAGAGAGGAAGACCCTCGACGAGGTGGATTGACACAGTGGCTCCAGCAACGGGCTCAAACATAGCAACGATTGTGAGGATGGTGAAGGACTAGGCAGTGTTTCATTTTGTTTTATGTAGGGTCACTGTGAGTCAAAACTCGATGGCACCTAATGACACCTGACAACAACAAAATGCCCACCTCAAAGACTTGTTGTGAGGAGCAAAAGAGATAATCATGAGAAAAGGAGATAATAATAGTAGCAGCTACCACCTTCTGAGCTCTAACGATGTGCTGAGTGCCCTGGACTTGGAGCATCTCATGTTTTGGAACAGCTTTATTGAGATACAATGCACACACCTTAAAGTTCACCCGGTTAAAGTGTATGATTCCATAATTTTTAATGTATCTACAGAGTTGTGCAACCATCACCATGATGTAATTTTACAGCATTTCATCATCCCCCAAAGAAACCTCATACCCATTAACAGTCACTTCCCATTGCCACCCCTACCCTACCCCCTGCCAGCTCTGGACACGGAATCTACTTTCTGTCTCTATGGATTTGCCTATTCTGGACTTTTTATATAAATGAAACAGTATAACACATGGCCTTTTGTGACTGGCTTTCCCTTGCTGTTGTTAGGTGCCATACTAGCCTGTCTTAGTCTGGAAGCTCAGCTGAAACCTGCCCACCATGGGTGACCCTGCTGGTATTTGAAATACCGGTGGCATAGCTTCCAGCATCACAGCAACACGCAAGGTACCACAGGACGACAAGCTGACAGACGAATGGTGGCTTTTCCCTTAGCATGATGGTTCTGCAGTTCCTCCATGTCGTAACATGTGTCAGGACTTTATTCCTGTTTATGGCTGAGTAGTAAACCATTGAATGGATCGGCCACATTTTGTCTATCCATTCATTAACTGACGGGCATTTCCACTTCTTAACTATTATGAGTGATACTGCTGTAAGCGTTTGTGTGCACGTTTTTGCGTGAACATATCTTTCAGTTCTGCTGGGTGTGTACCTAGGAGCAGAATCGCTGAGCTATATGGTAATTCTACGTTTAACTTTTTGAGGAACTGACAATCTGTCTTCCACAGTGGCTGTACCATTTTACATTTTTGTCAGCAATATATGACGGGTCTGATTTTTCCACATCCTCACCAACGTGTGTTGTTTTCAGTTTTTTTCTGATAACAGCCATCCTAGTGGGGTGAAGTGGTATTTCGTTGAGGCTTTGGTCGTCATTTCCCCAATCACTAATGATGTCGAACATCTTTTCACATGCTCATTAGCCATTCCCATGTTTTTTCTGGAGAACTGTCTATTCAAACGTCAGCAGCTCATTCAATTCTGTACTTCAGTCAGCCCCACTGACAGATGAAAAAACTGGAGTTGGAGTATTTTGTGGAGGAAGCGGGGTGGCATTCCAGGCCCTGGGGATTCTCCCACTGTGTGTCCTGTGGAACCTCCCACCCCGACTCACTCCCGTCTTCCCCAATGGATGCAGGGAGGGGAGGAAACTTAGAACAAGGAGCTCAAGGAGGAGGAAGGAACTTAAACCCCTAAACCAAACCTGTTGCCGACGAGCCGATTCCAACTCATAGTGACCCTAAAGGACAGAGTAGAGCTGCCCCGTAGGGTTTCCAAGGCTGTAATCTTTAAGGAAGCAGATGGCCACATCTTTCTCCCTTGGAATGGCTGCTGGGTTTGAATTGCCCACTTTTCAGATAGCAGCTGAGTGCTTAACCACTGCACCACCAGGGCTCCTTCTGAAAGAAACTTGTTGTTGTTAGGTGCCATCAAGTCATTTTCGACTCATAGTGACCCTCTGTACGACAGAATGAAGCACTGCTGGGTCCCGTGCCATCCTCACAATCTTTGTTAGGTTTGAGCCCATTGTTGTAGCACTGTGTCAATCCATCTCTATGAGGGTCTTCCTCTTTTTTGCTGACTATGAACTTAAAAAAAAACCCTTAACCCAGTGGTTCCCAGACCCTTCAGGTCCTTGAGGTGGTAGCTGGGGAGATCCAAGAGCTGGACAATGGACTGGAATTCTGCCTCCTCCACTGAGTAGCTGAATGATCTCAGACAACTTTCTTAACTCCTGTGTGCCTCAGTTTTCTCATCTGTGAAATAGGAATGATAATTCTACTCTATCATACAGGGTCCTAAGAGTTGGAATTGACTCAACGGCACCCAACAGCAACAATGAGCTATTAGGTGGGTGACACCTGATACGTAGCAAGCACTCAGTGGGTGGCAGGGCTGCTTTTTATTATGAATGTCACACTCCCACGTGCCTAGCTGGCCACCTCCACCCTCAAAGAGCTGCTTCTGCTGGAGCACATGGCAGTCCCCGAGTCCATGTCCATCTATTCATTTCCTTTCATGCCAGGCCAGGCTCCAGGCCGAAAAAGTTCGGTCCTGACCTGGAGAAGCTCATGGTCCAGCAGATAAGATCTTCCCAAACAGGGAGGAAAAAATAGGTTGGAACCACTGTTCTCATCCAGGCCTCCATTGGAGAAACTGAGGCTCAGAGAGGCGAAGGGACTAGGTCAAGGGGTCACAGGGCTAGTTGCAGAGCTGGGTGGAGACCTGGTCTCCTGTTCCCGGCCCCACCCTCTAGAAATTAGACCAGGTCCCCTCCACCCTACCACCCTTCACAGGCCCCCCCACCACCTCATGTTTGACCAATATGTGGGTATGGAAGTTGGTGGGTTGCAGAGAAACTTGCAGCCACCAGGGACCTGCATTCAAGTCCTCTCTCTGTATCAAAATGCTGTGTGACTTGGGCAAGGCTGCCCAGCCACTCTTCTGGTCTCTGGTTCTTCACTGGTCAGTGAGAGGGCTGGACTGGGGTGCTTTGAAGCGTCTTTGGATCTGTGAATGGCCCCCCAGGAACGGCTGTGTCTTGGGACAACTCGGGAGAGCATGGGGGGTCCAGGTGGGCTCCCTGGGGGAGGTGTGGGTGGAATGAGGATTGGGGGAGGGTCAGCTGCAGCCTACGGGTCATTTTCCAGGGGACGCTGGAGACTTGTCCCCTCCCCACCAGTCCTGGCCTGGGTTATCATCTGCCTGTCCATCTCCGGCCTCTCTTCCGGGAGGCTCCTCGGGTTTTGCCCAGAGACTACGATAGTGGAATTGTGGGAGACCCGGGGGGCAGATGGGTGGCCCCGCTGCTAGCAGGGCTTTGGCACCTCATCTTCCCCCACCCCTCCCCCCCGTTATCTCTGGTCTGGGATAGGCTGTGAAAGTGAGAAGGTGTGTTATCTCCTCCACTTCCCTCCGGAGATAGGGCTGTCTCAAAGCCCTCTTGTTCTGCACCCCTGCCCGCCCCCTTCACACCCACTGGTTCCTAGGGAAATGGGGGGGCACCACCTGCAGCACTGAGGTCCCCTTTCCTCCTGGGGGCCATGGTTGGGGACAGGAATTGAGGCTGAATAGAGCAGGGAGCCTGGACCCCGATTTCACAGGGTTACAGAGAGAAGAGGGCAGGGACAGGCTTTGCAGCCCCCTTTAACCCATTCACCACCCAGTCATTGTATACCTACTATATGCCCAGACAGGGGAAGATTCAAAATACTTAACACCCACTGTGGCTGGGGCCCTGACCCTGGGGAGTCAGGTGCTGAGGAGGTCGGGGGGCTCTAGGGGAGGGTCTGGGGAGTGAAGGGTCACTCAGAGGCTTGGGGCAATGGCTAGTTACCAATTGGCTCGGGCACATTTCAAGATTTAAACACCCTGGAAGAGTCTCCCTGCAGAATGGACAAAGCTCTGGGCCTTCCAATGCATTTTGATTGAACGTGCCTGAAATGTATATGACTCACTGACCCAGTAATTCCATTCCAGCCAAGGAGATATCCCTAAATATGGAAAAAAAGGAAAGCTTCTGTACAAAGGGATTCATCAAAATATATTATTTATAATGTTGAAAAACTGGAAATAACCGAGCTGTTCAACTCTAAGGGAATGCCCAAATAAACTTTGGAACTTCCGCTTGACAGAACATCAGGCAGCCAATAAAAATGAAGTTCAGTAAAAAGGAAAAAAAAAAACAACCCCCGAGGTTACAGAGAGGGAAATAACCAGAAAAATGCTCGTGATATAATGGCAAGTCAAAAAGGAAGGATACTACTATGGGTTTTTTTTTTTTTCCTTTTAATTTACAGTATGATCTCAGCCATGTTTAAAAAAAAAAAGCCCCCAAAACAGAAAACTATGGCAGGAAATACATCAAACCTGAACAATGCTCGTCTCTGGGTGGTGGGGCTGTGGGTGGTGATTTTTCTTCCTTATTTTGACTTTTTCTGCATTTTTTGAATTTTCCTGAGTGAACATGTATTGTTGCTTTTATAGTAAATGCATTAAAAAAAAAACCCGAAAAAATTAGAATTGGGGGGTGAGAATCGGTGCTACTGAGATCTGCCCAGGCACGTGGGTCTCTGGAGGAGAGGCCAACCTTAGCTCCCGTATATCAGGGAAG
The DNA here is from genome assembly GCF_024166365.1 of Elephas maximus indicus. Taxonomy (NCBI): domain Eukaryota; kingdom Metazoa; phylum Chordata; class Mammalia; order Proboscidea; family Elephantidae; genus Elephas; species Elephas maximus. The sequence goes on along the minus strand of NC_064822.1, from coordinate 183,200,364 downwards.
GTTCTGGGCTTGGGGTGGGAACCAGGGCTGCCTGTGTGGCCCCTTTGGGCCCCAGTGGCATTATCTGTCACCTGGGGTCTGGACCCCAGTTTCACAGGGGAGCAGAGAGAAGAGGGCAGGAACAGGCTTTGCAAGGCTTTCTTGGTCTCTAACTAAAAGTGAAATGGTATCATTATCATTCATCCTGGGCAGGCCAGTTCCACTTCCAGACACTTCAGAAAGATGTCAGCATCCCGGCAGGGCATCCCTGAGAGTAGCGTTGGCCCTGGAGGTACAGATGCTGCTCACTCATTTTGAAAAGCAGAACTGGGTGATTTCCAGAAATGTATCACCGTGCAGGGGACAAGCATGGCCAGTGTCTTAGGCTGGGTTCTCTAGAGAAAAAAAACCTGTAAATCGTATAAGTACCTACATAGAGAGATTCCTATCAAGGAAATGGCGGTTGTAGAGGCTGGAATGTCCCAAGTCTGAGGATCAGCCTGGAGGCTTCTCCTGATTCATGCAGCCACAGGGGCTGACGAACCCAAGACAGGCAGATCAGACAGCAGGGCTTGTGCTCACAGGCTGTGAAGACTGACAGATCCCAAGATCTACAGGTAATATAGCAGGTAAGCTGCTAGCTCAAGTCCCAAGAACTGGAGGTCTGATGAACAGGGGCCAGCTGCAGGATCCAGAGCGAGCAAAAGCCTCTGAGCCTTGCCAGAGAGTCTGCCTATGTTGGATGCAGGCCACATCCCCAAGGAAACTCCCTTTGAGCTGATTGGCTACTCACAGCAGATCCCATCGTGGAGGTGATCACACTGTATCAAATCTTATCATGGAAATGGTCACATCATCGTACGACTCCCAAACTACATCATAACTGCTAAACCAGTGAGAATCATGGGCCAGCCAAGCTGACACACAGCCATAATGATGACGGCCAGGGAGTCAGAGTCCTGGTTCTGGTCCTGTCTCTTCCTTGTTGCTGTGTGACCTTGGGCAAGTCACTCAGCCTTCCTGGGCCTCAGCTTCCCCTCTGCAGTGGGCTCTGGGCTCACGATTCCTAAAATCTGTTTGAACGAGGCCATCTTGCCTATGCTCTCAGGGACACTGACCCAGGAGCACAAGAACCAACGCTTTCTTGCTGGGTTCCCTGGAACTTTCCATGTGTGGCCTGTGGCCTTAGACCCTGGTTTCCCTCAGTCCCATTCAGCTCCTTGGAGGGCCCTGTGGAGGGGGAGAGTGAAGGTTGTCTCAGGACAGGCAGCGTGTACACAAAAAAGAAACCCGGGTATGCGGAACCTGGACATGCGTGTGGCATGCACATACATGTGATCACATGTGTGTCTGTGACAGAACCCTGTGGTCCCTGGTCATACCTATTCCTGGTGCCATGAGGAACCCAGAAGCTCAGTGCTGGGCACCCCATCCCCTGCACTTAGGTGAGCGTACAACGTGCCATGTCCTGTGTATGCAGGTCAGACCCTCAGACCTGGTTACGTTACTTTGTCTCCAGGGCCCTCCCTGCCTAGCTCTCCATGCTGGGCTCTCTGCAGGAGCCATGGTCATGAGTCTTCACAATAGTTCTGTGCTGTGAACACCATACTCTTCAGCGTTTCACAGATGGGGAGGCTCAGCAAGGTTCGGAAGTTCACCCAGGGCCACACGGCTAGCCAGGGACAGGGCTGGGATCGGCATCCAGGCCGTCTGGCTCAAGTCCACTGTGGCGCTTAAGGCCATTTAGCTGCTTCCAGCTGCTGCTTTGACAGGACGAGAAGGGGCTCAGTGTTGTTTAGTGACTTGGCATGCAAGGCCTGCCCCGGGTGATTTGGGGCTGGGGTCTTTGCACGTGAATGTGTGTGGGACTCTCTGCTGTAGTCATTTCTGAGTTCTGCGCCCAGCATAGTGCCTGGCACGCAGGCCAATGGATAACCGATTGATTGACCATGAGTTAGTTCCCTGTTCATTTGTTCAGTCCTATTTGTTCATTCGTTCGTTCATGCAGTTATTCGGCTACTAAGGTCCTTCTTGGTGCATGCAGAAATGAGAAGAACTTCTGCTCACAGCCCGGGCACTTCTAGGAAGAGGGAAGAGCTGAGATGTGGTCAGATGAAGGAGGGAAGAAGGGTGTTTCGGGCTGAAGGAACAGCTGACGTATTTGGGGAAGCCCACAGTTTCTGGGAGGCCTGGGGAAGGGAAAGAGAGGGAGCTGTGAAGGTCCGACCCTGCAGGGCCTGTCAGTCAGGGTGGGAAGGCAGACAAGAGTAGAAGGGAGTCGCCTCCCCAGCCGAGGGTAGAGGGTCGGCCTCTGGAGATCTGCAGTCTGACCGGGAGAGAACCCGAGGGGAGGCAAGAGTCAGTCTAGGAAGGATGTGGTCCCTGAGCCCCCTCCCCCTGGGTCATAACTTGAAGGGGAAGTGGGTGATGGGGGGATGGGGCTGGCTAGGGCTGAGGTCACAAGGTGGAAGGAGAGGTGGGGCAGGAGCAGCTCTGCAAAGGCAGAGGGAAGTGGGCCCAGAACCCGGTGTCTCTGATCTCATCTCCTGCCCCTTGCCTCCTCACTCACTTCCTTGTTGCTCCTGATGCAGTTTCTCCAACATTTCAAGTTCATTTCTGCCTCAGGGCCTTTGCACCTGCTGGCCCCTCTGCCTGAAATGTGTCATCCTCAGACTTCTTCTTGGCTCCTTTCAACCACTGTCTCCTCAAAAATGTCACCTCCTCCAAGAAGCCTTCCTGACCCTCTAAACTGTACCACCTGCTCCCTATGCATCAACCCCTGTCCCCTAACCCTTAAGTATTTGTTACCACCCTTATCACTGCCTGCCATTGTAGTGCCTGTTTGCTCATGTGCTCATTGCCAGTTCTTCATCTTAGAATATCAACTGCATGTGGACAGGGGCTTGGTCTGTCTTGCTCTCAGCTGAATCACCAGCTCTAAGCACAGGGCCTGACACACAGGCCGCCCTCAACAACATAGCCTTGGACACTCACCAGGCGCCAGGCTGATGGGCAGAAACTCATTTAGTTTTCAAACAACCCTATGGAAGAGGGCCAAGCCAGGGTAGGGAGGCCAGATGCTTAATTAGGGCTGGGATTTTCTTTAAGGAAAACATAGGATTCTGAATATGAAATAGGTACAGGGTCTTGGAAGGGGCTGTTCAGAGTTGGGGCGCTAGAGCTTAAAGTTTATCAGCTGCAAGGCAACTCTATCCTGTGTTACACAGGTTGCCGTCAAGTCAATTCGGACCTGTGGTGACCCCATGTGTGGCAGAGTAGAGCTGTGTGCCACAGGGTTTTCAAGGCTGATTTTTGGGAGAAGATAGGCCTTTTCTTCCGAGGCACTTCTGGGTGGACTTGAACCTCCAACCTTTCGGTTAGCAGCAGAGTGCATTAATCATCTGTGCCACCCGGGGACTCCTGTAGCATCATGAACCAAATCAAAGCAAACCTGTTGCTGTTGAGTCAATTCTGACTCATAGCAACCCTATAGGACACAGTAGAACTGCCCCGGAGGGTTTCCAAGGCTGTGATTTTTTTTTTTTAAATAATTTTTATTGAGCTTTAAGTGAAAGTTTACAAATCAAGTCAGTCTGTCACATATAAGCTTATATACACCTTATTCCATACTCCCACTTACTCTCCCCCTAATGAGTCAGCCCGCTCCCTCCTTCCAGTCTCTCCTATCGTGACGATTTTGCAAGTTTCTAACCCTCTCTACTCTCCTATCTCCCCTCCAGACAGGAGATGCCAACATAGTCTCAAGTGTCCACCTGATACAAGTAGCTCACTCTTCATCAGCATCTCTCTCCAACCCATTGTCCAGTCCCTTCTATGTCTGATGAGTAGTCTTCGGGAATGGTTCTGTCCTGGGCCAACAGAAGGTTTGGGGACCATGACCACCAGGATTCTTCTAGTCTCAGTCAGACCATTAAGTCTGGTCTTTTTATGAGAATTTGGGGTCTGCATCCCACTGATCTCCTGCTCCCTCAGGGGTTCTCTGTTGTGCTCCCTGTCAGGGCAGTCATCAGTTGTGGCCGGGCACCATCTAGTTCTTCTGTCTCAGAATGATGTAAGTCTCTGGTTCATGTGGCCCTTTCTGTCTCTTGGGCTCATAGTTATCATGTGACCTTGGTGTTCTTCATTCTCCTTTGACCCAGGTGGGTTCCAAGGCTGTAATTTTTATGGAAGCAGACTGCCACATTTTTCTCATGAGGAGCAGCTGGTGGGTTCGAACCATTAACATTTTGGTTGGCAGCCAAGCATTTAATCACTGTGCCACCAGGGCTTCAGCATCATTAGGAGGTGGGAAGCTCCACAGAGAAAGATAAAGCAGAGAAGGTGCATGGGTAGAGTTGAGGGGGCCTGGGCTGGGGTCACCTTTTGGAGAAAGATGGCCAGGAGAGCCCTCACCGAGTAGATGGTGCTTGAGCTGAGAGCTGAAGGGATGAGAGTGAGCCAGGCAGACACTAGGGGATGGGGGGGGGGAGAAATCAAGGGCGGGGGGAACAGCACAGGCAGGGGGTCTGAAGAAGGGCAAACTTGATGAGTATGGGGGAAGAGCAAAGGTGGGGGGTCTGGAGGAGAATGAGTGAGAGGAGAGTGGGGGGAGCTAAGATCAGAGGTCACTGGGGTCGATCGTGTAGGTCCCTGTCAGGACTTGAGTGCAATGCTAGCACTGAAGTGTTTTGAGCAGAGGAGTCTCGGCTCACCGGGATCACTCTGGCTGCTGTGAGGAGAACAGACTTCGGGGTCAAAGGCAGGAGCAGGGAGACCAGTCAGGGGGCTGCTGCGGTCGCCCAGGAAAGATGACAGTGGCCCAGAATTTGCAATGGGTTGTGTTTTGACTAGCTAGCTACTGCTGTGTAACAAACCAGCCCAAAATTCAGTAGCTTAAAACTACTCATAGTTTCTGAGTCAGGAATTTGGGCTTAGCTGGGCATGGCAGTTAGTGGTTGGATCTAGACTAGCAGGGTGGAGCTGTGGGTGCTGGCATCTGTCTCCTCTTCCTGTGTTCCCAGGGCCTCTCCACGTGGTCTTTCTGCGTGGGCCCCTTTGGGCTTCCTCACAACATGGCAGCTCAGGGCTCCAGAGGGAAAAGTCCCGAGAAAGCCAAGCAGAAGCCACATTGCCTCTGATGACCTAGCCTCAGAAGCCACAGAGCATTGCTTCCACAGACTCGGGTCTACCCAGATGCAAGGGCAGGAAACACAGGCTCCATCTCACCCCGGGAGGAGCATCAAAGCCACATTGTAAGAAGAGCGTGTGGTCTTCTCTAGAAAATGCAACCTGCCACAGATTAAAACAGCTGAATTTGAATCCTGCCTGTGTGACCATGAGCAAGTTGTTCAGCCTTTTGAACCTCCGCTTTCTCATTTGTAAAAGGGATTCGATACTAGTTACATTCTAAAGTTAGAATTAAATCAAATTCCACATGAGCCACTCCTCTCACGCCGCTGACGGGCACCTCAGTAAATGTGTGCTGCCTCCTCACTTCTCGCTAAACATGTTTGCTCCACTCTGCGCAGGCTGGGAAGGTTCTCCTCACAGAGAAGATGGAAACAAACAGACGTTGAGTGGCTGTGCCTCCGGCGTCTGTTATCACTGTGCCATCTGCCTGGGTCTGGGCTGCCCTCCTCCTTGTGCGTGTATGTGTGTTTACACGTGTGCATATGTTTATGCATGCGTATGTGTACAACATGTGCATATGTGTGTGCATGCATGTCTATGTGCACGGGCATGTGTGTGTGTATATGTGTGTACGTGTGCATGTGTGTACACACGCGCATGCATGTGTGGGTCTGTGTGCATATGTATGTGTATATATGCATATTGTGCGTGTGTCTATATGCGCGTACATGTACGTGTGTGCATGTGTGCATGTATACACATGTGTTCATGCATGTAATGTGTGCGTGTGTATGCATGCACCCACGTGCATGTCTACGTGCATGCATGTGTATGTGTGTGTGTGCATACTCATGTACTCATGTGACACATGCCTCTCCCAGGCAAACCGGCAACTTCTCCTGAACTCTGCTGCGTGAACAGGACCTGTCAGCCTCATAGGCAGCTGCTCAAGCAGGACACCTCACCTTATCCCCCACAGCCCGGTCGCCGCCTGGTCCTAAGGATTCTCCTTAAACCAATGTCCCTAGGTGGCCCCCTTCTTTCCCAGGCAGGGCCTTGCCTCAGTCCTGACTGTTCCCTCCCTTCTCCGGCCTCTCCTCTCCGGGGCCCACTCGGCGGCCTGGGCCGTCGCCGCAGGATACGGGTCTGATGCTCACGTGGAATTCTAGAGAAGGCAAAGCTCTAGTAGTCGAAGGCAGGTCAGCGGTAGCCAGGGACGAAGGGAGGGGGAAGGGGACTGACTACAAAGAACTTTTGGGGGTGATAAAAATGTTCTACATCTTGATTGAAGTGGCTTCAATTGAAGTGTTTACATGGTTATATACATGTGAGTTGTGACAAATGGTGAATTTCATTGAATTACACCTCAGTAAAACTGATAGCAAAAACACCACCTTCCAAGGCTCTCCTCATTCAAAGCTTGTCGACCACCTACTGTGGGCCTGGCACTGCTCTAGGCAGGGGGCTCAGCAGTGGATCAAACAGACCAAATCCTGGTCCTTACCGGGGGCGCAGGAGGTGGTGAACAAAATACTCGGAGTGATCACCTTGAAGGACGCTAAGGGCAAAGTTAAAGTCACTTGGAGACAGGCGGCCAAGCCCACTTCTAACACATCAGGTGCTCTTGGCCCTCAGGATGTCTCTCTCTCCACCCCCTCTGAGCCTGGGCTACACTGTGGCCTCACACCACCCATTCCTGTGCCCGGTGGCTCCTTTCTCCAGTGCACATGTCACCCTCCCCCATCCCTCCACCTTGGGTCTGCTCAGCCTCCCCCTCCCAGAGAAAGCAGAGGGCGGAGAGGTGAACTGATCGTTCACCATGTCTCCCTAGGTTCGAGGGGTTAGCGGTCCATTTCACAGATGAGGAAACTGAGGCTCTGAGAGGGGACAGGACTTCCTGCCACCGTATATGGAGGCAGTGGTGAGTTCCACCCAGTCTCCTCCACCCGATTGGGTAGATGGGGTGGGGTGGGGCTGCCCCTTGTCTGGGGCCAATGCCAAGGTATGCAGTTGGCCTTGTGGGGCAGGCAGGGGTGAGAGAGAGAGCTCAAGTGCTGGGTGCCCAGCATCTATGGAGTTTGCGGTCTTGTCAGGGAGATACTCCCTCATACTACGACTGCCTGGGCCAGGCACACCTGATCGCCAGTCCCAGCATAGTGGCGGTGCCTTAGGAAAGTTTCCTAAACTCCCTGTGCCTCAGTGTCCCCATTTGTAAAAATGCCCCCTGCCGGGTATTTCGATCTGGGCTGAGATGGTGGGCGGTAACGGTCACTAGCATCTGCTGAGCATTTGTTGTTTGCTGGTCCTGGCCCACGCCTTTCCCACCTATATACCAGTAACTTGGTGCCCACGGCAACCCTATGAGGCAGCTACCAGAACTATGGCCCCATTTTTTAGTGGGGCATAGGGGTACAGAGAGACTTATAACTTGCTAAAGTCACTGAACAGCTAGCTGGTGAGTGCAGAACAAGGCTTTGGACCTGGATGGTTTGACCTCACATCCCCATTCCTAACTGTCACCCCCTCAAGCTGGGACTTGTGGAAATGCAGCACCTGACCCACGAAGCACTCTCAGTAAATGGCCATTTGGACGGGCCTAAAATAAAGGCCACGAGTCCTACAGGAGCCCCAAGGAAAGAGGCACATCTGAGTGATGGGCTGAGGGAAGCCCGTGAAGAAATACGTGACTCCCCATTTTATAGACAGGGCAACTGAGGCACAGGGATAGTGTATGTTCCTCACATGTGCCACAGCTGTGTGCCTCTGTGTGCACATGTCTGCCTCTCTATGGCAATGTGCGTGTCCCAGTAGGTGCCCACATGCAGGCCAGCAGAGGGGGCAGGTATGCAGACTCCTTCCTGGGCGCTTGCCCTTCTCCCACTTAGGCTGGAGGCGGCCTCTTCATGTTCCAGGGTCAGACTGTGCAGGTGAGTGGGCAAGGCTGAGAATTTTCGAGAATTCTTGCTGAGCCTCTGGCAGCACAGAGGCCATGTGCTGGCCAGGATGGCACAGCTGGTGTTCCAAGATGACACCTGGGCCAGAGGTCTCCTTGCGTGGCTGGGTCCCCAGCAGCCCACGATGTGGGCCAGACTCTGGTGGACAGGGGGCTGGGGGACCTGTGCTTCCCATCCTAGTGGGAGGAGATGCCAGGGAGGTGGAGGAGACATGGGACACGCCGCACGCAGCTCCTTGTGCTCCAGCCTTGCACAGTGGGGTAGGGACACAGTCTTTGAGAGTCCTTGTGTGCATTACTGGGGCATGCATATCAAGTCAGCGGCATGCACACACACAGCCCCCAGGCCTGGGCACACACTCACTCAGATGCTGGTGCCCAAATACACTAACACCCGGACTCTGGCCCACATGCAAGCTCACTCCCCAACTTTGGTACCTATCTTCTTTCATGCATGTCCCATGGCTTCCTCACTCCCTGGGAGCACAACCTCTGGACAAAAACAAACACAGGCTGATGCACTCGCATGCATATATACTCACATGCATGCGTGCACTCATGCACACATGCAACACACGTACATGCACAGTGCACACCCACAGGGACACAGGTGCACACACACGTGCACACGTGAATGCACACATAAATACATGCACACCCACGTGGACACACATGCACACACACGAATGTACGCACGCATACACACACATACCTCAACGCTGGGGCACACGCGGAGACCTATCGTTTCTTGAGCACTTACTCTTTACATGTTTTACCTCAATCTTCCCAACAACCCTGTGAACACTGTTCTTGACCCCACTTTACAGATAAGGAAATAGAGGTGCAGAGGTGGGTAGGGTGCTTACTTTGAGACTGCTGACTGGCAGAGCTGAGATTCGAAGCCATGTTGTCTGGCTCTGGGTTTGGTGTCTGTGGCTTCCTGTAGAGACCAGCAGGTGTTGGGGACACTCATGTCCAGGGTCTCCTGCCCACCCAGAGGCCCCCCCCACACGGTCTGCCTGTGTACACACAGCACCTCACAGTGTACAAAGACTCCCACCTGGGTCAGGTGTAAAACCAAGAACCTGTTGCTGTCAAGTCGATTCCGACTCATAGTGACCCTGTAGGACAAAGTAGAACTGCCCCATGTGGTTTCCAAGGAATGCCTCGTGGCTCAAACTGCCAACCTTTTGGTTAGCAGCAGAGCTGTTAACCACTATGCCACCAGGGCTTCCAGGTCAGGAGTAGGGCAGGTTAATTTTCCTTGCAGGAGACTGAGGGAGAAAAGATGGCCAGGAGTCTTGTTCAAGGTCACACAGAGGTTGAGGCAGAACCAGGAAAAGATCCACCTCCCTGACTCATGGCCCACCACTTCTGCCCCAAGGCAGTGCTGAAGACAACACTGTGGCCCTGGTGCACCGCCCGTCCGCTGTAAGCCGTGAGCGCTGTAAGCCGTGAGCAAGGGGTGCCTCACGGGGCGTTGGGGCGATGGCAGCCTTGTGAGGCAGACTCATGTCCAGCCTGGACTTAGAGGCTGTAAGGGGTGGGGAGTCTGGGCCCTGCAGCCCCTCTCAGGGCTCCTCTGGGGCCTGCGCTCAGGATGAGCCTACATCCACACCTGTCTGACCAGGGCAGCCTGTCCCAGCCGGGGGCAGGGACTGGGAAGACTTCAGGATCTGGACCCTTGAGGGAGAGGACAGAGGTCGGGGGTGGGAGGAACCTGAGAAGGCCCCATGCCACTGCTGGAGGGAGGGAGCACCCCCTGGCACCTGTCTGGGGGCGAGGAATTCTGGCCAGGAAGCAGGGCTCCTGATCAGCTCATTTGTCCTCCATGGCGGGGCGACTGATTGGGCCAGGCATTGTTCGCGGGTTTAAAAATAAAGGCATCTTGGCCTGGTTCCCGTTGGTGGAGGGGCAAAGGGGGCGGCCCTGCCCCAGGCCTGAAGGGCGTCTGGCTGGAAAAGGTGGCCTTGCCCAACTCCACCACCAGCACAGCTGGGAGCGTGGCGGGGGAGGGGGGGTAGGCCTGAGAATTGCCAGCACCCCAAGGTTCTCCTATTGTGAGGGATGCAGGAGAGAGGGTGGGCATCTGGGGTGCCGGCTACCCTCTCCTTACTCCAGCTGTTCAAGGCTGCCCCTCACCTTCACCTGGAACTTCCAACAACTTGGCACCATGGGGGGTGGAGGGACATGTGGCCCCCAGCACCTTTTTTCCATCAGCTGATAAAGATAGCAACAGTGACCCCGACCTCCCAACAAGTGCGATATGGTAAACCTACTGCAGTCAAGTCGATTCTGACTCATAGCGACCCTATAGGACTACCCACAGGGTTTTCCAGGCTGTAATTTTTACAGAGGCAGCCTGCCAGATCTTTTGCACATAGAATGCACTAGTGTGTTTGAACTGTTGGCCTTTCAGTTAGCAGCTGAGCACTTAACCACTGTATCACCAGGGCTCCTTTCCGACAGGGTAGGCACTACTATTATTGCTATAAGATAGATGAGGTAACCAAGGCTCAGAGAGGTTTAGTAACTTGACCAAGGCCACACAGCTGGTCAGTGGAGGAGCCGGCCAGGGGGTTTAAGCCAAGCTCTGTTTGACTCCTAAGTCTGGCTCTTAACCATGCACCCCTGCCCCTCGTCACCCGACTACTCCATCACCTCGGGCTCCCTTTCCAGGCCCCCTCTGGACAGCAGAGTGAAGCAGCTTTCTATTTCCCCTAAATGGCCAGGGATAGCGGAAACCTAGTGGAGGAAGTGTGGACAGGGAGGGAACCAACAGAGAAGGGTCTCTCCAACAGTACAGGGCCTGGGGCCAGGGGGCAGTGTTTACAAAGGATGCCTTATGAAATTCTCACACGAAGACTTTGTAGCAAGGGCATTGTCCCCATTTTGTAGATGAGAAAACTGAGGTCCTCTCTGGCAGTTCCACAGTCAAGACGGCATTTGAACCCAGATCAGCCTCTGTCCAAAGCCCTTTTCTTCACACCACAGTGTCTGAACAGCTAATAGGGATTCCCAATACAGAGCACTAGCCTCCCCCTCAAAACTGGGTTTGAGTGTAAACCAAGAGGAATGAGCCTCAAAGGGCCCTATTCGCTGAGGGTGGATTGTGGATGTGGGGGGTACCATTGCTAGGACGCATGCCCCCCCACCTCTGGCGGAATGGGAGAAGCAGGGAGAGAAGGCCAGTAGTTCAGGGGCAAGGGTCAGCTCCAATACGGGGACAGCTCCCCCACCAGGTACAGCAGACAGGGCCCTGCCCCTTCCTGGGCAGTACCCTCTGCCAGCCTCCTGTTCCAGACGAGATCCGGTGATCCCTCGTCCGCCCCCAGGCCTCTGCGGAGGCTGGCACGCTGGTGCTGGCACCGGAAAGCAACATTCCGGAGGCCCCCCTACCTCTCTGCCAACCCCGGATTCTTGGCAGAGCCGCAGAGCGGGGGGCTTCTGGAAGACACACGGCAGGGGCGTGGGGGAGGGGTTGCGGTTGGGGAGGATCGTGGAAGGGGCCAGAGCTGGAACACCTGTTTGTAAGGTGTGTGAGGGACCAGGCTGAAGATAGGGCAGACCCCCCCCCAGCAGCCAGGCTGCCCCCACTCCAGCAGGAGTCTGGGCAGTCATGACAGTGCAGCCAATGTTTGGAGGAGAGGAGGACTAGGTGAAAGGTTGAGGCAAATGTCTCATATAAACCCACTGCCGTTGAGTCGGATCCCATTCATAGAGACCCTATAGGATAGAGTAGAACTGCCCCTCAGGGTTTTCAAGACTAATCTTTACGGAAGCAGACTGGTACATCTTTCTTCTGCAGAACAGCTGGTGGGTTCGAACCATAGACCTTTTGCTTAGCAGCCGAGTGCTTTAACCACTACTCCACTAGGCCTCCCTAGTATCTCCTATACCAACCCAAAACCAGTTCCCATCAAGCTGATTCCAACTCATAGTGACCCTATGTGTGGCAGAGTAGAATTCTGCTCCCTAGAGTTCTCAATGGATGCCATCTTTCAGAAGTCGATCGCCAGTCCTTTATTCTGAGGTGCCTCTGGGTGGACTTGAACCTCCAACCTTTCAGTTAGTAGTCAAGCGTGTTAACCGTTTACACCATCCAGGGACTCCAGTATCTAATATATAAAAACCCATTGTGGTCGACTCGATTCCGACTCATTGTCACCCTGTAGGACAGAGCCTCGTATATGGTGTCCTTAAAAAGACATGTCCTCTTCAGGTGACAAAGTATCTCTGACTACCTACTGTAAAAGGTTTTTTGACGCCAGGCTCTGACTCAGTTTCGTGACCTTGGCAAAGAAAAGCCTCAGTCTCCTTGTCTCCAAATGAGGGGACTGCCGTAGGTCATTTGAAAGCTGCCTTCTAGCCAATGGCTCAGGAGGCTGTTTTATTATTCCAAGATGGTGTGACTTTAGCCTCCTCCCTGTCTCTCTGCCATCTCATCTCCTCACAGCGACCAGAAAGACCCTTTTAAAATGATGAGTCAGGCCAAGACTCTCTGTTATCACTTGGGGGGAGGCGGTCTCTCACACAAAGAGTGCTACCCCTTCTCCCCTCCCTCCAACCCCTGGCTTCCTGGTGGTGCCTCAAACCTTATTTTTCCTCTTCTGAGGGGGTCTGGACTTGCCCCTCCTTTGGCCTGAGGGTTCAGCCCCACCTAGATCTTCAAATAGTCTTTCTGGTCATCCTAGACTCGGCTCAAACGTCACCTCTCAGAGGCCTTTCTTGACCCCTTTCTCCCAGACGGTACCCTCCGCCCACTGAGGTTCTCCAGCGTGCTTCTCAGAGAGTTCCTTCATAGCATTCATTGTGACTGAAATGATTTGTTCAATTATTGTTTACTTGCTGATTGCCCTCCTGGCCTGCAGAATGTCCATTCTGGGAGGGCGCGAAGGTCTCTGGTTCATGCCTCTCCCTCTGCGCTGCGCCCACCCCGAAGCAGGCACCTGATAAATAGTTTTGAATGAATGACCACAGACTTTGTGTTTCTGCCTGGAAGACCTGGACGTGTCCAGGCCCCTGAGTGTTCATCTTGTGCTTCTTCCCTGAGTGCCCCTGTGCCTTCCCTCTGTGTCCTTCCCTACCCAGGCTGGTGGCAGAGCCCCTAGGGACTCAGATCTGGGCCCTTGGAGCCAGGAGAAGCACCAGCCGCTGGTTTCAGCAGCCTGAGGGGGTTGGCTGGGCAGGGCAGGCAGGAGGGAGGGAAGGAAGATATCTGGCACCGATCCCCACGCCACCCCATTCCCTCAGAGCAGGGGAGCAGCCTGGGCCTGGAAACCCCCTGGGTCCAGCTGCTGGGGCGGGCAGTTCTGGGGTGACCTCATCGCCTCGAAAGGAGGGCAGCAGGGACAGGAAACGCAGGGTGCATCAGATGGGCTAAATTTAGAACGTTTGATTCAGCCCTGGCCGGACAATATTCCTGGAGTCCCCATTGTTTGTGAGGGGCCAGAGGGCAGGCTGCCCACTGAATGGCTGGGTCTGAGCCATGCCAGGCTGTCTGGGCATGTGGGGGCTAGGGGCAGTGGGTGGGGTGGCCCTCTCACTGCTGGGCCAGGGGTCAGGGCAGAGCCTGGTGGGGTGGACTAAGTGCAGAGGTGGGCAGGGGGTGCTGCAGGGATGAGGAGAGGGGTTCTGGGTGGTCCTGATAACACCTGCCTAGCTGTGTGACCCTCACAACTGCTGGGACTGCCATTATTCCTCCAGCCTCTCCCGCCCTTTGATGGGCAGGAAGCCTGAGGTTCAGACCCAGGGAACAGGTTGTTGAAGGCCACATGGACACCTTTGTGCAGACTCCCAGCCCGATGCCTCCCACCAGGACAGGTGCCATGGGCTCTTGCCCCAGTTATAGCTCTGTTTCCCCGCACAGGGCCAGTCGGCTGCAGGTGGACAGCAGAGGGTGGCTCAGCCTGCGCAGACTCTGGAACCTGTTGCTATGGCAACCTGGGGTCCAGGCTGTTATGCTCTGGACGTGAGCCTGGAGCTGAAGGGTGAGGAGGCAGGGGCTGGAGCTGGCCTCTGACCCAGGCCTGCTGCAGCCAGGGGCTGGGCCAGCAGCCTGGCCTAGTAGCCTGAGCTGACCACGCTGGCTAAAGGGTGTTCTGTTTCTGCACCCAGGCCTCATGCCCACACTGTGGCCAGGCAGCCAAAGAAGGGTGGGGGAGGCCCTGATTCAGGGCCACCCTGGCAGGTGAAGGCTCAGCTGGCCAAGCCTCCAGGGACCTCCTTGGTCCTATCCAAGCCCCCGCCTCCCACTCACAAGTCCCATTGAGGCCCAGGGAACCCCTTGGGCCAACTGTCCTGGAAGTGGGGGGAGGGGACCAGAAGTCCTGATGGACCTGCTCTTCCCACAGACATGCATCAGGCAAAGAGAGAGGATCCGCCATCGCTGAGTTCATCCTCTGCCTTCCTTCCTCCTTCTTAGCCCCCTTCGCATTCCAGATGGGCAAACTGAGGGTCTGAGCAAGGAAGAGGCTTATCCAAGGCCATATATGTGGGCAGCAGCTTCCCCTGCCATCCTGGGCCTGCCCACGGCGTCCCTGGGAGCCAGCTCCCTCTGCCTGCAGCCCCACTGCCCGGCCAGGCGGCGGCCAGGCTGCTCGGCTGCTCTTGACTTCACACCATGACTCATGTTATCATGTTCTCAGGAGCTGAGTAACCACCTGAGTTATTTATACTCCAGCTTAGCAGGCTTCCTTCCCTCCTCCCAGAACTTAGGCAGGGAGGACGGGTGGGGGTGGGGAAGAACCTGGGGGCATGTGGACTGGAAGAAGGCAGCTGAGCCCCCCCACATCCAGTCCCCTGGGGTACCACCTCCGTAGAGCACCCAAAAATAACTACCAACATCCCAGAACAACAGGATGGGCCTGGATCTATGGCATCGATACATAGGTGTGATGACGGTTTGGGGAGGGGGGAATTCCTTTCCAGAGCGAGTCATCCGTCTGGAAAAATAAAGAAGGAAAAAGCTGAAAATTTTTCCTTCCATCAAAACAGGAAGGAGCTAGGGGAGGTGGGGGATGGGAGGGGAGGTGGGGGCTGGAGGCCTAGATGCACCAGCTGCCCTGTGGTGGTCTTCAGGGAGGGAAGCCCCTGGGCACTTGCATACAGGGCCCACTGCCTGGGGCTGGGGCCCTGGTGTCTCCTGTGTGGCCACTGCCAGCAGCCTGGGGGTAATTTCCATTCCCCCTTCCTTCCGGGCCTAAGTGCACTCTCGCAACGCACAGACACCCAAGTGTACACAGACCTGTGTGCCCCCATGGTCTCCAGTCACACCCATGTCACAAAGACAGACTCACCCATCCCTGTACACCACCCCCCCAGGCAGGGGGGAGGAGAGGTCTGCTTTCCTGACTTCTCGTTTTTCCCTCTCCTTGAGCACTGTCCTGGGAGTCCCAGGACTTAAGTCAAATACTGCTCCACCTCTAACCAGCGGGATGATCTTAGGGAAGGCACTTTCCCTCTCTGAGCCTCAGGTTCCCCATCTGTAATGGGGATGGCCCTTCCATGCTGCTTCCCTCTCAGGGTGCATCGCAGGGACTGTGCACCAGCTTTGTAACCCTTGTGCCTTGTCCCAGGGAGGGGAATCTCGACCACAACTACTGGGCAAGCTCCTTCAATGCGCTAAGCACCTACAGCCTGTTCCCTAGATAAACCCTGTCACCAAATGTGGTCGGTTCCAGTACCATCCCCAGAAGCCAGGGACTCACCCAGGGTCACACAGTTGGGATGTGGCAGAGGCTGGGTGTGAACTCTGGGCTCCTCAGCCTCAGCACTGTTCGCGTCCAAGGACAGATGAAGGAGGCCCCATTAGAGCCCCTAGAAGGAGAGAGGAGGTGGAGGAGGAGGGCAAGTCAGAGGAGGGGGAGGAGGGAGAGGAGAGGGACGAGGAGGATGAGAAGGAGGAGAGGGATGAGGGGGAAGAAGGGGAGAAGGGGGAGGAGGGGGAAGAGGGAGAAGCAGAGGGGGAGGAGGGAGAGGAGGGGCCGGAGGGGGATGAGGAGGATGAGGAGGAGAGAGAAAGAGGGGGAGGAGAGGGGAAGAGGGGGAGGAGATAGAGAAGGGGAGAAGGGGGAGGAGGGGGAAGAGCGAGAAGGAGAGGAAGAGCAGGGAGAGGAGGGGTGGAGGGGGGTGAGGAGGATGAGGAGGAGAGAGAATGAGGGGGAGGAGAGGGGACGAGGGGGAGGAGGTAGAGAAGGGGAGAAGGGGAAGGACGGGGAAGAGGGAGAGGAGGGGGAGAGGGAAGAGGAGTGGGAGGAGGCAGATCCAGCCTCCCTGGGTCTCTGGCTCTCACCTGGGGCCGTGACAACATCTCAGTGGCCTCTGCAGGGCCGTGCCTGGTGGCAGGGACACAGTCGTCGCTGGAGAAGAAGAGTTATGCCCATGACAGTGAAATTACTATCAAGACGATTAGTCACTCCCACTAGGCTGCCCTCTGTTTGCTTATGGACTTATAGAACTGCCGCCGCCCTCAAAGGTGTTTATACAGTTGTCTCCGTCTTTCTGTCTGTCTGCCCGGCTGCCTGCCTTGGCCTGTAAGCCCCCAAGGGCAAGGGGCTCCACAGAGGTGAGCTGGCAGTCATGCCTGAATCTTTGCAAGGATAACCCTCTGGGTTCTGTGCAGGGCACGTCTGCACATACCTCACAATCAAAGCACGTTGGGACCCCATTCTACAGCAGCAGACACTGAGGCCTCAGACGTCAAGTCCAGCGCTCATCCTCAGCTCCCCCAGCCACAGCGTCGGCCACTGCAGAGGCAATGCTCTGTAGCCTACCCTATGGGCTCAAATCTTGGCTCGGCCACTTACTGACCATGTGAACTTCGGGAAGTCACGAGACCTCTCTGGGACCGTTTCCTCATCTGTAAAATGGAGATAATATGCTTCACTCTGCCTGAGCAACCACTTCTGGGGAGTTGGCGTGTTAGGTTGAACCATTTGAAACTGCAGAGGTTTGACTATTATTTTTCCAATTATTTTTTATTGTGGTAACCAAAAACCAAACCCACTGCCATTGAGTCGATTCCGACTCATAGCGACCCTATAGGTCAGAGTAGAACTGCCCCATGGAGTTTCCAAGGAGCGCATGGCAGATTCGAACTGCCAACCTTTTGATTAGCAGCTGTAGCACTCACCCACTATGCCACCAGGGTTTTCTTTATTGTAGTAAGTAAAATATATATAAAAGTTCCCATTTCTGAGTATGTAATTCAGCAGCGCTACGCCCATTCACAAGTTTGTGTAGCCATTGCTACTCTCTAATTCTGGAACCCTTCTCCATCACAAACAGAAACTCTGTATCCATGAAACGGTAACTGCCCCTTCCGCCCTCCTTTCAGCTTCTGGTAACCACTCTTCTGTTTTCTGTCGCAATGGATTGGACTTTTCTGGATATTTCATAGAAGTGGGATCATACAATATTTACCCTTCTGTGTCTGACTTATTTTGCTCAGCGTAGTGTTGTCAAGGTTCATCCATGTTGTAACAGGACTTCATTCCTTTTGCGGGCTGAATAATATTCCATTGTATGGCCATACCACATTTTATTTATCCATTTATGTTGATGGACACTTGGGCTGTCTCCACCTGTTGGCCACTGTGAATAGTGCTACACTGAACACTGGCGGGCAAGTATCTGAGTCCCTGCTTTCAAGCTTTAGTCTGCTCTTTGGGCCAGGGCTTCTCAAACTGTGCTGGGCACATGAATCACCTGAGCATATTTTTAAAATGCAGATTCTGACTCAGTGAGTTGGAGGCAGGCCTAAGACTACGCATTTCTAACAAGCCTGCAGGTGAAGTGTCGGCTCCAGGGAGTCACAGTGTAGATCACAGACTGATAGCCATGCCAGAGCTGCTATTGCACGCTGTGCACCATGCTGTGCCAGGCTCTTGGCTAACATCTTTACAGCCATCTCACCCCCAAGCCTCGCAGCAACCCTGGTTACCCCCAAAAAGGCATGTTGAAGTCCAGTCACTGGCGTGGTTATCCCCAGTTTACAGATGAGAAAACTGAGGCTCAGAGAAGCCCAAGCCCATCCCAAGGACACACAGCCAGTAGCTGGCACAACAGAGTGGCACAGCCAGGCCTGCAGGACTTAGCTACCAGGGTCTTTGTCTATTAATCAACCCCCTGCACAGGCTCACAGTCCCAGCCCTCGAGAGACTCACACCCCGCTGGGGAGCTGAGGTGCACCCACAGGACATGTCACCTCCAGGCAGCAGGGGGAAGGGACAGCTCGCTACTTCTGGGAACTCACCCCAGGGACAGCTCCCCGGTGGGCAGGCAGGACAGGGAAGGAAGAGGGTCAGCCCTGGGGGGTGGTACCCTCCATTGCTGTTGAGCTCACTTCGACTCCCAGGGACCCTACAGGACAGAGCAGAAGAGCCCCGTAGGGTTTCCAAGGCTGTAGGTCGTTACGGAAGCAGACTGCCACGTCTTTCTCCCATGGAGTAGTTGGTGGGTTTGAACTGCTGACTTTTTGGTTAGTAGCTGAGGGCTTAACCACTGTGTCACCAGGGCTCCTGTGAAGGGCACTCTAGGAGGGGGGAAATACAAAAACACAAAAACCAGTTGTCATCAGCTCTAACTCACGGCAACCCCATGTGTGTCTGAGTAGAACTGTGCTCCAGAGGGTTGTCAAAAGCTGAGTTTTCAGAAGTCAGGACTTTCTTCTGAGGCACATCTGGGTGGACTTGAACTGCCAACCTTTTGGTTAGCAGCTGAGCGCATTAACCGTTGCACCATGCAGGGACTCCAGGAGGGAGGAACCACATGAGTACAAGTGTGGTTTGGGGTAAAAATAAGCCCTCCACTACTTGTGGACCCTAGCCTCGCCCAGGCCCCCTTTTCTCCTACCCACCTGCCTTCCTCCTCTTCCCACGGACCACACTGCCACATAGACTGCCCTGAGGGCTCTCCCCAGCACACATGGAGTTTACAAAACCGTGTTTCACCCCATTTCTATCCTTGACTCACTGTGTGACCTCGAGCAAGCCACTTGACATCCTCGAACCTCAGGTGTCTTCCCTGAATGACGAGGCCAGTAGCAGGCCCTTTGCTTGGATTGCAGGAAAGAGCTATGTTAGTTCCTTAGAGCCTCCATAACAAAATACTACACATGAGGTGGTGTATGAAAGCAGAAACGTATTGTCTCACAGTTCTGGAGGCTGGGAGTCCGAGATCAGGGCGTCGGCCCCGTTGATTCCTTCTGAGCCTGAGTCTTCCAGGCCGTTCCCCCAGTTACTGGTAGCTCCAGGCGTTTCTTGGCTTGCAGCTGCAGCATCGCAGAGCCTCCTTCCTCTGACCCTGTGTCTGTTCTCTTTTATAAGAGCACCACTCATGTTGGATTAGGACCCACCCTACTCCAGAATGACCTCATGTTAACTGAAAACATCTTCAAAGGCCCTATTTCCAAACAAGGTCACTTTCACAGGTACCAGTGATTAAGACTTCAACACGCCTTTTTGGGGGACACAGTTTAGTCCAACACAGCATAGCTCAAACATGGCAACGATTGTGAGGAGGGACCAGGATGGGGCAATGTTTCATTCTGTTGTATATAGGGTCACAATGAGTTGGAACCGACTCAATGGCACCTAACGAAACATTCAACTCTTATCAGGGGTCTTGGGTATTGATGCAATGGCAGGCCTTCTTTCAAATGGTGGGGGGTTAGTGGGGGGCTCGAGCGTGGTAAGATGAATCAAGGGAGAGAGGGGGATGAGGACAGGAATATCCCTAAGTCCTGTGGCAGCCATGCCCTCCACCTGTGTTTTCTTTTCAGCAGGCCCTACGGTGCCCTGGCCAGTCAGACCCACTGCTCTCAGTAGCGAGACAGCAATGCTCCTTCAGTCAGGGGTCTGCACCAAACACCCACCTGCGGGCCCTCCCCAGACATGGGTGGGACTTGGCCAAAATCTGTGGATGAGCAAGGGGCGGGGCCCAGGTAAACCAGGCAGGTGGGTGAGTTCCCATCTTTTGCCCTGCCTCCTGGCAGATGGGTGCCGATATCTAGTGTAGTGATTTGACCCCAGGCTGCCCGGGTTCAAGTCCCAGTTCTGTCCTCACTCATCCTCACCTTGGGGCCAGCTGCTCCAGACCTGGGCTGCTCGCTGGTAAATGGGGGCGGGGGGGGGAGTAACAGCTCCTCTGTCGCGGGCATTTGGTGAGGCTTAAATGAGCTATGCACCCAAAGGTCTTGGAGCAAGCTGTCTGGCACACCGCGAGTGCCATGGAAGCATTCGTCATAATGAATATTGATGAAAATATGTGACTTTTACACTGAACTGACTTCCCAGGCTTCTGTCAGGCTTGTTGTGTTTCCTGCAGGTATAAATATTTTCCCTGAGAAAGCTGATGGGCCTCAGCCATACCCCCTTCTCCCCAGCAGGAAGGCTGTCTGCTACTCTCCTGCTCCTCTCCCTCTCCTGACCCCATCCCTTCCCAGAATCCCCAGAGGAATCCTCAGAACATGGCAGAAGGGACAGGATGAGTTGGAAAAAGCTGCTAACCCGGATTCTAGTACAGAGCTCCCCACCTTTGGGTGGGCATGGTGGCCCTCTTCCCAGGCCCTGGGTCACTGCTTCCAGCCCCACGTAGTTCCTCCTCCCCTGCAGCCCATATACACTTCTGTGTGCATTATGACATGAACGATGCAGCGCAGCTCCGATCCTGACCACCCCAGGCGCATCCTTGTACCAGGAAGGTGGCCAAAGTGCACACCAGCGTCTGATCCTGGGTTCAGATCCCACGCTGCCACTTCCTCCCTGGGTAATCTGAGCAAGCAGTGTCCCTCTCGGAGCCTCAGTCCTTCCCACCCCCCAGGACAAATGAGAGCAGCAGCCTTATAGGAAGGGGTAGGGGCTCAGCCAGCTTCGTTCTCACTGGTAGAGTGGTAAACACTGTTGAACCTCTCTTCTTGGCTATGGTGCACGTGAAGCGCTTAGCCCAGCGCCTGGCTGGGGCAGCTGCTTTGGAAGAGAGGTTGGCATGACTATCAGAGCACTGAGGCCCAGGAGGTGAGCAGCAAAAGTGGCCTTAGGATGGGTCCTCTCTTGGGAGAGCCCACCCGATGGATGGAGGTGGCAGGGGTCCCAGCACCAGGCCCTGACTGGGGGCGTCTCCCAGCTCATCTGGCTCAGCTCTCCCACCACAGGAGGGCTTCGTTCCGTTTCCAGCGATCGTCCAGGGCAGGTAGACCCAAGCTGCCTGCCCAAACATCCTCTTCCTTGTCTGGGGCCTAGACGAGCTAAAAATGCTCCGGCTCAGCCCCAGGAAAACAAACACCGCCCTTCCCTGCTTTTGTGTCCTGTACACAAGGCTCGAGGCCATAGGCGCAGGCGGTGGGCTCACAGGCCAGCCAGGGCCAGGTTTGTCTGTCTGCCTTCCTGGGGGTCTCCTCGTCTGCCTCCCTGGTTCTCACAGCTGCCTGCAGTGGCCAGAGCCCCACCAGGGTAGGGGCCTCCCACAGGAGTGGGGGCTATGTGGGGGGACACCCCTCCCCCCAGGTGACGTGGTTGGGGCCCTTCCCAGCCAGGGCCCTGGCCCTGAGTTCACATCATGGGGCAGGGGGCAGCTTGGGGTAATAACCACAACCACCGCAATAACTGGCATTTGTGGGGCACCCACTGGATGGATTAACTCATTTAACTCTCTGAGGTAGCTGATATTGTTGCCCACATTTTACAGATGAGGAAACTGAGGCTCAGAAAAGTTAAGAAGCTTGCTTAAAGTCACAGAGCTAGGAAAAAGTAGAGCAGAGCTTTGAATCCAGGTCATCTCTGACAGGAAGTCTAGTCTCTTATGCTCTCTAAGCCTCAGTTTCTTCATCTGTAAAATAGGCACCTAAGATGGTAATACCTCCCTCTCTGGGTGACTGCGAGTGCGAAGTGAGCAAATGGTACGAAAGTGCTATATACACAGCCAAAGGCCTTGCAGAGAGGAAGGAAGGGGTGCAGCAGTGAGGGGTCTGGGGAGGCCCATCGAGGTCACATGGTTGGGAGTAGAGCATAGGCTTTGCCATCATATACCTCACAGGCTGGGGTCTCAGGCTGTTTGTAGCACGGCTTTGGATTGTCCCCAGTTTGAAGCCCCACTTCCTCCTTCTCAGGTGGGGGTTGTCCTTGACAGTGCTGCCAGAGCCTTCGGGGGGGGAGGGCAGAGGTACCCAGAGCACGTCATTCTCACCCTGCTGGACTTGCAGTGCAGTCGGCCCTGGGATGAACCCAACTTTTTCCTTGGCATTCTCTCACCCGGCAGGGCTCCAGGCCCCATTCCCAGGCCATGCATGATGCTCCTAATGGCTGGGGGCTTGGGTTGCTCTAAGCACCCAGTCTAACAAGCCCCCAGCCTCAGGCAGGCCCCACCTGAGCACTTAGCCCACGGCTATGGTCACTTGGCTTTTCTCCCTGGCTCAGACCTGTCAGAGGGGTGGAGAGTTATGGGGGTGTGGCCCCCACCCCACAGCCCATATCTAGAAAAGCCCTATGGAAAACCTAATACCTCAGTGGCCCCAAGGCAGAAGATAGGCTCAGACCCTTCCAGCTCCCACACCCCAAGATTCTCCATGTTGAGGCTGTGGGGGTGGCCCTCAGGTACCCTGTACTTCCAAGTCCAGAGACTTATGCTCTAGGCCCCTCTGAGGCTCTCTGCACCCCAGGCAGGGTCTGGCATCTGCATCAACAGACTAGCAGTCACAGGAGAACAGACAAGATGTTTATGGGTTTATTCATTCCTTCAGCCGACAGTTACTGAGCAACTACGTATGCTGGGAGCTGGGTATGCGGGCTCTCCTGGAGCTGTCTAGTGCTGGAGACCGATGTCTAAATGGACATGACAACACGACAAGTCCACACTGTGGGAAACCAGAGTGAGTACCTTCTCCAGCCTGGGGGGCTTCCTGGAGGAGGTGCTGGGTAAGCCAAGTAGGCAGGAGAAAAGGTGAAGGTGTTCTTCAGAGAACTGCTTGTGTGGATAGACCCACAATGACACAGTGTCTGCAAGAAGAGGGTACACGAAAGGGGCCCCCTTAGCACGGCATTCAAGACCCAGGTGCCATGTGGTCCCTGTGCCTCTGAGGGTCCCAGTCCTACCACTTCTAATTTTTGTACAAAGACATGTGAATTGCAATCTGTGTCTATCTCACCTAAGAGGCTGGAAGGTCCCTGAGTGACAGGATTCGGTCTCCTTCCTCATTCCATTCCAGTGCTTCCTGCAGGTCTGCACACAGCAGGTACTCCATGATGCTGCTCCAAGTAGCCTTCCCCACCCCACAAGTCCATCCCTGGAGACTGAGCTGTGTGCTCCTGCAGCCCTTTGCAGTAGTCAGAGCTCACATTGGCCAAGCACTTTTCAGTTGCCAAAGCCCTTTTATACATTTGCTGCTCACACAAGCCCTGTGCAAAAAGTGTCATTATCATCACCATCATTTTCGTCATCAGCATGACTTGCCAGGAGACAGCACAGCGTGGTGCTTTAAGTGTGTGGGCTCTGCATCTGGGCTGCCTGAGCTCAAGTCCTGGCTCTATGATTTACTAGCTGTGTGACCTTGAGCGAGTAGCTTAACCTCTCTGTGCTTCAATTTTCCCTCTGTGCTTCAAGACTGGAGTGACATAGAGTACGAAGAACACTACCTACCACATGGTCAGCACTTAATAATAATGGGGGCTATTATCATCCTATTCATACATAAGGACATAGAAGGTCAAAGTCAAGGTCACCCAGCTGTCTGGTGGAGCAGGGTTTTATCTCTAAGTCTTCAGACTTCCAATCTGGTATTTTGGGGTCATCACCTCACATTACCCCCTCTCCCCATATCTCCCTTTTCACCCTGTCTCCTAATTTATTTGTTAATGCATCTATCTGTCCTTCTAGGTAGAAGGCTCCTCCAGGGCAGGGACCTGGAATTCTTCGTCTGTATTAGCACTGTGGTTCCCTGCTGTCTCCCCAGTGCCTGGAACAGTGCCTGGCCACTGGAAAGCTGTATTGCAGGAAGAATGCCCTCCAGGCACCAAGCATCCTGCTGAGGGTTTCCCCATGAATTATCTCATTGAAGCTTCTAGACTCTTCTATGAGGTGCGTACAAACTCTCTGAGGTACAATCAACTGCACATAATATCAGTTTGGATATATGCATACACCCCGAGCCCATCACCACAGTGAAGATGACAAACACTTGATCACCCCAAACGCTTTCCTGTGCCTCTTTGAAATTCCTCCCTCTGTACAATTTGTAGATTTCTTCCCAATTTATAGAGGGGAACACTGAGGCACAGAAAGGTTAAATAACCTTCAAGAGACACTCAGCCAGCAAGTGGCCAGGATCTGAATCAAGGTAACCTGAGCCCAGCCTGCCTCTTAGCCACTGTGCCAAGCTGCCTAGGCAGTAATGGGGGGCCCTCCTCCACTTCACATTTTATGAAGAGATAGTGGGTCTGACTGGCTCAGTGTCCAAGAGCATGAGGAGTGAGCTGACACCCAAAGGGATGCATTTGGGTACCAAGGGCAGATGACAGAGACAGTGCAAGGGGGCGAGACAAAGGTGCCTTAATGCCAGGTGAGCAAGTGAGTTGGTGAGCCTTCGGGTCTTGTGGTGTGTGCTGGGTGCAGTGGGCGTGTGTGTGTGACTCCCTGACTGTGACAGTGTGACTGCTAAAGGCAGGGACGTAGCACCTCCCTCAGTTGGGCGTGGGAGGCGTGAACTGTGTCAGTGCTGGTTGGGGGGTGTGGGCCCCTGGGCCTCTGCTGAGGGAGGTAGTAAGCAGCGGGGTGGCTGGAGGATCATGATGGCGGCCCCTGAGGATGCTGCAGGGCTGTGGGGGTTTGTGTGACTTTGCAGTTCAACAAATTCAAATTTGGCTAAGCCAGCACTGCCTGTTGTGTGCCAGGCAACCAGCGAGGAGGAGGAGACAGGGACTCAGCATGCTACAGGCTGCAGAGCTTGGTGTGTTCACCTTGTGGCTGGCTTGGCCTGGTGCTTTGTGCCCGCAATGGCATTTAATCCTTACTTAGAGGCTGGAAGGAGGCACACAGAAGGTAAGTGACTTGCCCAAGGTGACCCAGCTGCTTCTCACCCCAGCAGGATCTGAAGCCAAGCTGTCAGGAAAGCCGGAATTCTTCCACCATCCCTGTGCGTGGTGCAAATGTCTGGTCCTGCAGATGTCCGGCTGGAAGGGACCCCAGGCCCGTGGCCCTGGAGACATCCCCCCAATCACGTGGTCTTGAATCCAGTTCACGGTCACTGCGCTGAGCGGCGGGGTGGCTGGCCGCTGCTAGTTCTCCCTTTCTCTGGGCTAGATCCTTGGGCAGAGGGGCTGCCCAGCTCTAGGAGCCCCTAGCTCTCCGCCGCGCCCCAGGCCCTCCATGTGCTCCCGCTCCCCTCCCCTCCCTGTCAGCGCTGACTCCTGGCCAGAAGAGGAAAGGCTGTCTCCACCCACCTCTCGCACTCGCCGTCTCCTTTATAAAGGCCGGAACAGCTGAAAGGGTGGCAACTTCTCCTCCTGCCGCCGGGAGCGGCCGCCTGCCTCCCTGCCTGCCTCCCTGCGAGCCCGCAGCCTCCCCCGCCGCCTCCCCGAGGGCTCTCCTCAGGCCGCCAGCGCCCATCTTTTCATTCCCGAGATAGAGGTATTTTGCGCACACACAGACACGCGCAAAAAGGAAAAAAAAAAAAAAAAAAGCCCACCCTCCAGCCTAGTCGCAAAGAGGAAGCCGGAGCAGCCACAGCTCACAGCACGCAGAGGACCCCCACAGCAGCAGGCAGACTGACCGACGGACTCGCGCCGCGTCCACCTGTCGGCGGGGCCGGGCTGAGCGCGCACACCGCGCGCGCGGTGCAGCCGTGCCCGCCGCCCAGGTCCCGCGCCAGGGCGCACACGCTCCGGCACCCCCACCCGGCCGGGGCGGGAGTTTGCACCTTTCCCTGCCTGGGTGCTCGGGCCGCCGCTGCAAAGCCAACTTTGGAAAAAGTTTTCTGGAGGAAGCTTGGGCTTTGAGGTGCCCAGCCCTGCGCTTTCCGATTTGGAGGACCATCCCAGAAAATGTTGCAAAAAAGATAAGCCGGCGGGCAGAGGAAAACGCCTTCAGCCGGCGAGTGAAGACGAACCATCGGCTGCCGTGTTCCTTTTCCTCTTGGAGGTTGGAGTCCCCTGGGCGCCCCCACACGGCTAGACGCCTCGGCTGGTTCGCGACGCAGCCCCCCGGTCGTGGATGCTCGCTCGGGCTCGGGATCCGCCCAGGTAGCGGCCGCGTACCCTGGTCCCGCGCCCAGGCCCTCCCCAACCCCCCAACGACGGAGCCCGGGCCGGGGGCGGCGGCGCCCGGGGGCCATGCGGGTGAGCCGCGGCGGCGGCTGCAGCGGCCTGAGCTCCTGATCATCGCAGACCCGCGTCAAGCCCACCCCCTTCCCCAGCCCCCGCCCCCCGCCCTGGCCGCGGGGGCGGTGCGCTCGGTCCACGCGTCCGGGGCCCCGCGGGGCCGGGCCGGGAGTCGGTATGAATCGCTGCTGGGCGCTCTTCCTGTCTCTCTGCTGTTACCTGCGTCTGGTCAGCGCCGAGGTAAGTTGCGACGGCGGCTGGGGGCAGGTCGCTTCATTCATTACCCCACCCCCACCGGACGCCCCCTCCTTTCCATGCAGTGAACTTTGGACCCTTGCAGCCCTTGGGTCTGGCACCGAGCGCTGGGTGACCTCCGAGGGCTGGGACGCGAGGCCCGGAGAGTACCAGGTTCTCAGGGGAGGGGGCAGCGGTGGCTTTCTTTCTCAGGGGCGATTCCAGATTCCCCAGTCTTTCAGCGTTCGCGGAGGGTGTGTGTGGCCCTGCCCCCACGCCTCAGGAACCCAAGAATAAGCCCCCACCCAGCCGAGGGGAGAGGAGGTGGGGTGGTGCCTAGGGCGCAGAAGACAGGACGTCCCCCCAAGCCCACCTAGGCTTCTGCTTGGGTTTATGGGATGTCCAGGACCTGGCTCCCCCGGGAGGTGTGATCTCGCTCTCCACGCCGACCTTTGGCAGGGGTTCGGGCCCCACTCCGGTTCCCGCTCCGGGTTAGGGTGGGCGCCCTTGGTCCGCGGAGACCATGACCCGCCCTGGAGCGTGGAACAGGAGCAGCTCGTGTCAGGGGCGCGGGGAGCCGAGAGAGACAGAGAGCAAGGTCTCAGGCACTCGGCCGCTTGGGGTAGGGGGAGAAGAGGGGTTCTGGAGGCATCCAGCCCCTGGGGCCGTGAGTGCCTGAGGCCTCACCATACCTGCGCCCGCACCCTGTCAGAGGAAGCACCTCTCTCCCCCGCTGCAGGGTGCGGAGCGCGTCCCCTGCAAAGGCCTCGCTGCAGGGGAGGTGGGGTATAAAAACGTCTGCGGGAACTATCAGGTTGGCTCCCTCTCCTCACCCCTCCCAGCCTCACGTAGCAGTGAGTTGGCAAGTCTATCCGGAATCCAGGTGGGAAAGGGGGCGGGGCAGAGAGGAGGCGCGAGGTGGAGGGAGGAGAGGGCAGCGGGAAGCGCGGCGCGCCTGGGTCCCGTCCCACCTCCACTCGGCCCCTGCACGGAGACCTCACCTCGCCGCGCCTGGGGAAGCCGGCCCCTTCTTGGCCTCCCGCGAGGCGCAGGAAGGAGGCGGCGGCGGCGGCAAAGGGGTTAAGGCAGAGGACTCTCAGGCCGCGGCCGGGCCTTGGGCCGCCGCCAGCGCAGGTTGTTTTGACCACAGAGGAACCGTCGCCGTCTCCTTTTGTTCTCGGGGCTCCTCGAGGGCCGCCGACCGCCCGCCCTGGGGCCCCGCCCTTCCGCGGCCGCCCCCCGCGGCCCGCACACGGGAGGGAGGGCGCAGGATCGGCTGGCCGGCCTGCAGGCCCCTCCCGACGCCCCCTTCTCGCCTTGCCCACAGCCCCCCGGGCCGGGGCCAGCTGTTGGGGAGGGGGACCGGCCGGCCACAGCTGCCGCCTCGTCTCGCCGGGGGCCTGGGGGCTGGGCCCGGTGCCAAGACGTCCTGGGAACGGCGGCGCCCCCGCCGCTGCTCTCCGCAGCCCACCCCGCCCGGCCCCCCGACTCGCTCACTCACCCCACGCATGCACACTCCTGGCCAGAGGCAATGCTGCGCTTGGGCGGGCGGCGGGCGCGCAGAACGGCGGGCACGCACTACCGCGTTCGGGTCGCGCGCCCGCCGCCGCCACACCCGTGCACACGCGGGGCACCCGCGCGCGCTCCGCACACAAACGCACGCACGGCCCCTGCACACGCGACTGAGCACACGTGCACGCACACCCACGCACGTGCACAGGCACGCAAGCCGGCGCCAAGTGCCCGCCCTCGCGCAACAGGTGGGCCGCGGTGGCCCTTGGAACCTCTCCGACCCCATTGCCTTCCTGGGGGCCTATGAGGGAGGGGAAAGGGGCACCCACATAAAAAGCGCCGCAGCACCTCCACTCCCTACCCCCCCTTTTTTTTTGATCGTGGCAGCTCCATGCCCGGCAAACGTGTGTGAATGCTTTTTTTTCAACCAGCCTCATATGGCCTAAAATGGAGCCCTGCGATGTCACAGCTATTTCTTCCTCCAGATAAGCCCTTACTTGAACCTCCAAGATGGGAGACGCCTCGCACCAAGGAGGGCTCCGGGGGTACCTGGCTCCCAGCACCGAATATGGCGTTGCTGATAGAAGCACGCAGCTGGCGGCTGGAGGCGTTCTCAGGCCTCCCCTTACCATTTCGAGCTTCATCCAGCACCCTTCCCGTTTTCTACAACTCTGGGGGCCTGTGCGCTTGGAGGGGAGGTGATGGCACAGAACCACCGCCTGTCTCCTCACTTTAATCACGGCACCCTGAACATATGGCCCGCAGGAACCCGCCATGGATAGTGTGTGGTGCTTCGCAGTTTACAGAGCACTTTTTTGCTAAGTCTGAGTGAGCCCCTGGCCAGCTCCGGGGGAGGAATCCTAGGGAGGGAATGAAAGCCTTAGGGCTGTGAGTCGGAATCCAGGAATCCAATGGCAACTAACAACAATAACAACAACATCAATATGGGGGCCAGTCCAGGAAGGAGCTCTTAGTTGCCAGTGCAGGGATAGTTGGAGAGGGCTTGCTAGTGATAGAGCCCTGGTGGCACAGTGGTTAAGAGCTCAGGCTGCTGATGGTCAGCAGTTTGAATCCAGCAGCCGCTCCTTGTAAACCTTATGGAGCAGTTCTACTCTGTCCTGTTGGGCCTCTATGAGTCGGAATTGACATGACAGCAACGAGTTTGGCTTGGTTTTGCTAGTGACAGTGGCTTTGGGGCAGACGGTGTCCCTGGGCATGCCTGGGCCGAGCCTTAGGTGGAGGCTTAGGTGACAGGGAAGGAGGGGTGGGCTGAGGGTCTCCTGAGGCCTCTGAGGGCCCTTTCCATCCGCTGAGCTGGCTTTCTGATGGGTGACTCCTGTGGTCATGTGATGCTCTGGGCTTCACCCCCTTCTGGCGGGAAGGAGGAGAGGGCAGCCACAGCCTTTTCACCACCCAGCTCCCCCCAGTTTGCTAATGGCCTTGGGAAGTGGGAGAAGGACTTGCCGGAATCACTCAGCCCTGGAGGTGTGCAAGGTCAGGATCAAACTGAATTTGGAAGCTCTGCTACAAGAGCTGGGAACTGTGTGTCCGCACACAGATGTCCGCTCCATTGATTGATTAAGCAGGATCAGTGAGGAAACGTTTACCCTCCCTTCTCTCCCATTGTAGTGCCTTTTCCATGGCAACCAAGTTCAGTTTCTGGTTTATTTAGTTTTTTAGTGGTTTATTATCTGTCTTCCCCTCTGGAGTGTAAGCTCCATTGGAGAGCTTTGTATTGGTCACCACTGTCCCCCATGTGCAGAACGTGTTTATGGAAGGAGCAGACACATGTGCAGCGCCTGCTAGGTGCTTTGCCATCATGGCCTCCTTCAATTCTCACTCTCAAGGGCAGCCAGGATGGCCGCCTGGCCCCCCAGCAGCCATCTGTCTTTCCAGGTCCCCCCACCCTGAGAGGCAAACATGTCTTTCTCTTTGCTGTCTTGGAACTTGGACAGGACAGAGGGGAAGAAACAGAAGGAAAATCAGGCTGCAAAGGCTCTGTGTATCTTAAGCAAATCCTGTTCCCTTTCTGAGCCTCAGTTTCCCTACCTAAAAAAAATGAGGTTGGATTTGCTCCAAGTTCCTTAGGAGCTACAGAATTGGCAATGCAGATTCCTGGGCTCTGCCCAGTGCTGGGAGTCAGGATGGGGGCTGTGATTCCAATGGACTGCCAGGATTGTAAACTGCTGGGCTGGCTGCTGCCTTCCTGCTTGGTGTGGGCCAGGCCAACATCAAGGAGGGGAGGCTGGCAGGAGGGTCCCTGGAGCAATAAGGGAGAGAAGTGCTAGGTGGGAAAGGCTGGTTCTAAATGGCTTCTGTGGTCAGCTCAGAGTGGCTTCTTCAAAGGGATTGGCTTTGGCATCTGATCTAAATAAGGCCTGAGCAGGCAGGCGCTGAGCGGCCTTTTCAGCTTCTTTCCCTGCCAGCCACGGACAACGCCCCTGGTTGCTTGGACAGAGCCTGTGTCTTCCTCTCAGCCTCTCAGCGGGAGTGGTGGGCGGGGTGTGGAGTGTCTATCTATGTGTGCGCTGGGGCCCAGGCGGAGGGTGGGGTTCACGCCCTTTTGATCTGCCAGCTGAGCTGGGAGCAGGTAATTCACCTGGCCTCACGCTCGTGCCCTTCCTACCTTCTGCAGCTGGCGTGGGGGGTGGGGTAGGGAGGCGGCTGTTTGCCTTGGCTACCATGGCTGGCTTTGCCCCAGCTGCCTCCTAGCCACACCCGCGCCCTGCCAGGAACCCCAGGCCTGGGATCTGGGGCAGCTTCATCAGAGTGCCAGATCTCCTTACCTGTCTTCCAGGGACAGGAGCAGGGCCAGAGAGAGGAAGGGGAGCTGCTCACCTAAGGAAACTTCTAGATCCTGTGTGCAGGAAAACTAGGCTCTTGGCCTCTTACCCTTCCAGGCCAAGAGGAGCCACTGACCCCAAGCAGGTGTCCATGCAAGCCTCTCCCAGGGCATTGCATCCTAGAGCCGACCTCAGGCTGAAGTCCCCCACTCTCACCCACCTCCAGTACCGGATGGGACCCGCCAGCCCACACGGCCCCCAGCAGTGCCATTTCCTGTGGCCTAGCACAGGGGACAATGCAAAGTCACATTCTCACCAGGGGCAGGCTGCTCTCCACCCACCTGTTGCCATCCTCAGAAATGTCCTGTGTCTGTGTGCCCCTCGCTGCTGCCCTCAGGGGATCACATTGAAAGAATTAATGATGATGGCAATGACAACTCATTGTTGTGTGCCATCAAGTCCATTCGGGCTCCTAGCGAACCTATAGGACAGAGCAAAACTGCCCCATGGGGTTCCTAGGTTGTAATCCTTATAGGAGTACTTAACCATTGTGGCACCAGGGCTCCTTGACAGTTTGTTAACTCGCTGCCGTCGAGTCAATTCCAACTCATAGCAATCCTATAGGGCAGAGGAGAACTGCCCCATAGAGTTTCCAAGGAGCGCCTGGCGGATTCGAACTGCCCACCCTTTGGTTAGCAGCCGTAGCACTTAACCACTGCACCACCAGGGTTTCCTGACAGCTCAATATTTGCTGGCTGCTCTGCTAGGCACAATCACGCCTCCCAATCACTCCCGGGTGAGGTATTATTAGTTACCAAAACCAAACCAAACCCAGTGCCGTCCAGCTGTATCTTTGGATTGTTAAACAACTTGCTTAAGGCCACACAAAGGCAGGACCACAATGCACAGTCCATCAATAGCCACAGTCCTTGCTCTTTCTCTGCTACCGGGTTTCTCCACCCCGGCACTATTGACACTGGGGATATGGGAGGCAGTCCTGTGCCTTGTAGGATATTGAGCAACATCCCTGGCCTCTACCTACTAGATGCCAGTAACCAGTAACACTTTCCTAGCTGAGGCAACCAGAAATGTCTCCAGACACTGCAGCGTCCCCTAGGGGCCATAGCACTCTCAGCTGGGAACCTGTGCTCTCTATAACCTGTGCTCAGGGATAAAGAGTCAACGCGAACCACCACATGCCTGAAGGGCAGAACAGAGGAGTGGGGAAGTGGAGACCCTTCATGGGGGTTGAGGCGATGTGGGTGTTCTGGAGCCTGGGTGCAACCCAGCTGTGCTGCTTACTAGCCCTGTGGCTCTGTGCCCACTTACTTAACCTTTCTAAGCCTCAGTTTCCGCATCTGGAAGGTGGGCATGAAAATAGTATCAGGCCCTTGGGTTTGGTGGTTGGTAAAGCACATAGCTCAGTGTCTTGCTCGTAGGCGGCACTTAATATGAGTTAGCTGCTGTGTTGTTTTCAATCCCAGGGGCTGGTAGTGAGTCCTGGGTCTCTAGTGGCCACATTACCAGAAGTATATGAAGCAGTGATCTCCCAGCTTCAAATAAACTGGACCCTTCAGGAGGCAATTTGCTTGTGGGGTGTGGAGAGAATATCCCAGGTGGCCCTTCTGGTGGAGGAGGTGGGAGAATCATACCCAAGAGAACCCCAGGGAGAAGGGGGGTATCCTTCATGCATTTGGCCAATATTTATTGAGCACCTACCGCGTGGTTCTCCAACTCTCCAGTCTCTATCCTGGGCTCTTCCGCACCCAGCCTGGTAGGGTCTGGATTCACTTCTATAAGATGTCATCTGGACCTGGGTCTGGGGCGTCTGCTTTGGTCCAGTGGGGGTCTGCCTATGCCGCCACGTTGGCAGCTACAGGCCAACTCCCCAGTGGGTCCAGGAGAGCGTGACACAAGCACCAAATGCCATTTGGTACTCTGTCTTTGGGCCCTTCCCTTTGGGGGTTACCTGAATCATCACTTCACAAAATTTACTGCTCCTTCTTTCTGAAGGAAACCACGGTGGCATAGTGGTTAAGTGCTACGGCTGCTAACCTGAAGGTCAGCAGTTCAAATCTGCCAGGTGCTCCTTGGAAACTCTATGGGGCAGTTCTGCTCTGTCCTATAGGGTCGCTATGAGCCGAAATCGACTTGAGGGCAACGGGTTTTTTTCTTTCTGAAACCCTGGTGGCGTAGCGGTTAAGAGCTATGGCTGGTAACCAAAGGGTCGGCAGTTCGAATCCACCAGGTGCTCCTTGAAAACTCCATGGGGCAGTTCTACTTTGTCCTGTAGGGTCTCTATAAGTTGGAATCAACTCAACGGCACTGGGTTTGGTTTTTTTTCTTTTTGGTTTTTTTTCTGTGCCTGAGCTGGCAGGCACTTTCCTCCTCAGCTGTCCTTGCTGCCTCTCCTGCTGCTTCCAGGCAGAACTAGAATCGAATCAAATGCTCTTCAACTCCCTCCATTCACAAGTGAGAGTCAGGCCCAGCGAGGGCAAGGGACTAGCCTGAGGTCACACAGCAGTCAATAGCCATGCACGCAGTGGAATCCAGTTCTTGGCAATAATTCTGGATTTGCCAAAACTCACAGGGGGAGTGGCTTTCTTTGGTCTTAGTCGAGACCAGCCTCTCTATGGGTTGTGAACTGTGCGCACATTTAGAGGTCGCCAAAGGCTTGTCTCTCCTCTGGGGTTGGAGGAGTCAGCTTGCTTGGAGATGAGAGAGGAAGGTGAGGGCAGCTAAGCCGAGGAGCCCCCCGCCACTTCCTTGTGCATGCAGCCTCTGGCTACCGCTTGCTAGCTGTGCCACAAAGACACAGAAGGAGGGACCCCTACACTCAGCCACGCCACTGCTGGGCCCCCAACCCAGCCTTTCCTCCCTTGAACCACCCATCAACCCAAGACACCAGCGGGCTCCTAAGCTCCATGTTCAGCCAAAGAAACAGGTTCGGGGGTCTCAAGGGACTAGCTTTAAAAGTAGAGTCCCTGGGTGGTGCAAATGGTTAACTTGTTTGGCCGCTGACTGAAAAGTTGGCAGTTCAAGTCCACCAGAGGTGCCTTGGAAGAACGTCTTGGTGATCTGCTTCTGAAAAATTGAGCTTTTGAAAACCCTATGAAGCACAATTCTACTCTGACACACGTGGGGTCACTGTGAGTCAGAACTGCGGTCACTGTGAGTCAGAACTGGCTTGACGGCAACTGGTCGACTGTTAGTCAAGGGGAAACTGAGGCACAGAGTGGTTTAACCCAAGGCTTGACAGTGAGTAAATCAAGTCAGCTGATGCCCTGTCCTGGGCTCTTTTCACCATTTGTGTTGTCCTGAGTGTGTGCACGTGCACATGTGTGTGTTTGCATGTGTGTGTGTATGTTTGCAGGTGTGAGTATGGGTCTCAGCCCTTGGACACGTGGTGGCATCTGACCCAGTTTCTTGGCCTCTCGGCGGCTGGCTGTTGGATGGTGTGTCCCAGCCTCTCACCTGCTCCCCCTCTTTCTCGAGACCTTGACATCAGCCCCTCGCTCTCTGAGGCCCGGGAGGTTGTGGCAGTGACCTTCCAATCAGGCCGCTGTCATTTCGCTGTAGGACCTGTGGCTTCCCTGGAGGAAGCCTGGCTCTGAGTGGAGCCCGTTAAAGCTCTTACTAAGTTTCAAGTGTTTCTGGTAACAGGCCAGAGGGCCTCTAAAAATAGGGTTTGGCTGGGCATGGGGCATGGGGCATGGGGCATGGGTAAGCTTTCAGGTTTTCCGGCCCTGTCTGAGGATTCCCTTCACTCCTCGTTCTTGCGAGAGACTAAATAGATCTTGTTCATATGTGTGGCCTCCAGGGACCATCCAACTCTGCAAGCGTTTATTAAGCATCTATCATACCTAGGCGGAAACCCTGGTGGAATAGTGGTTATGTATTATGGCTGCTAACCAAGAGGTCCGCAGTTCGAATCTGCCAGGCGCCCCTTGGAAACTATGGGGCAGATCTACTCTGTCCTATACGGTTGCTGTGAGGTCAGACTCGATGGTAGTGGGTTTGTTTGTTTGTTTGTTTGTTTTTGGTACCCAGGAGGCTGGGAGTACAGGCCCTGCAGTCAAAAGAACTTGGGTGGGAAGACAGCTTCTGCTGATAGTCAGCTGTAGGACCTTGGGCAAATGACGTTACCTCTTTCTCAGGCTCTGTTTTCTCATCTATAAAATGGGGATGAGAAGATCTGTCCTGATAAATGTCAGCTGTTATCAGCTGTCAGGTGCAGAGGGAGAAGCAGAGAGAAAGCAGACCGTTGGAGCCTTCTGGGAACCTGTAGTTTGACAGGGGGAACAGACATACAAAATCAAGTCTAACTTAAAGCAAGCCGGGGTTCTTGCTTGGAGGTGGGGGTGGGGTGCAGCATCTGGGCTGGGTCCTAAAGGCTGCCCTTGTGCTCCTGGTTGTCAGGCCCCATCTTGACCTCTGTCCTCACCCTGGCTGTGACCTAGAGGCCCTGTGGAACAGAAGGTTGGGAGTGTGTGGAGGTGGGTGAGGGGAGTGGACCAGGGCTGGGAAGCCCCGCTCCTGGCTCACTTGACCCCCGCCCCATGTCCTCCTGCAGGGAGACCCCATTCCCGAGGAGCTCTACGAGATGCTGAGTGACCACTCGATCCGCTCCTTTGATGACCTCCAGCGTCTGCTGCACGGAGACTCTGGAGGTAAGCTGTGTCCTGTTTAGTGCTCTGGCCCTCTGTGAGCCTGTGGCAAGCTGGGGGCACAGGGCAGGGGCATCCCTTCTTCCTTGACAGCCAGAGAACTCGAGGCCCCTGGCAGCCCAGGAGGGCCTGGCTACACCTATCCAGGGCAGGGCTGAGAAGGCGAATGGGTTGGTGCCTGGGGCGTGGGGCGTGGCAGGAGAAGCACCCACTTGTGGCTCTGGCTGGTTGCAGAGGTTGGAGTATGGAAGGAGGGCGGGCGGGGAGAGGGTGCCCAGGGCATCTGCCGAGTGTGTATCCAGGTGTGGACCCTGCTGGGGAGGACAGGGATGGAGGAGCCTTCTCCCTGCCCCCTTGGCTGAGGGCCTGCCTCTGAGGTCTCCCAGGGACACCTGGCCAGGACCAGCGGACCGCCCTGCCCGTGCCCGCGGGCGCTTTTGGCGGTGGGCACGTGCTCGGCACACACGTGGCAAGGCTGGCAGGCCAGGTCGGGAATGTATTTATAAACGCTGTCTTCAGAGCAAATTCCATTCTATTCTAACCTCTGGCCTGTTCCCTGGAGCCCTGGTCAGCACCCCCCCCTGCACCCCTTCCCTCTGGGGTTTTGTCTCTTTGTCACTTTGTAATCCTTGCCCAGACGCTATCTACGGGGGACAGTATTTCCTGCCTTTGTTTTCTCTCCCCGTTGGGCCCTGGCTCCCTCTCAAAAGCATTCCCGGGCCCTTTCAAACCCAACTGTGCTGGAGGGTCGCGAGGCTGGCGGGAGGGGGCCCTAGCTGGGCCCACCTATTGTTCACTAGGCCCCCCACCCCACGTCTCCCACACCCCCACCCCATGCCCGGCTGGCCAGCCCTGGCCACACAATGGGGCAACTTCCAAATTTAGCCTTGCTACCGTTTCTTTCCAAGGCCCTGGTCCCCACCCTCCAGCAGCCCCTCCACACCCCGGGTGGGGGTCGGGATCTGCCAGCGAGGTTTTCAATAGCGTGCCTGTTTCGAGGCAACCATGTGGCTATTTTCTCCTAATCGACTTAACCTTTCCACAAAGCACATCTCTTCCCCATCTCCTCCCCACCAGGGACATTCCAGAGATGGCAGGGAGAGAGGAAGGGAGCGAGAGGGACAGACACGCACTGACGTGGGAGCAGTTAGGCTAGCTCGAAATGCATCAGCCACTACTCCCAGATGGGCCGCATGCTGCGAGCCAGAGCGTTTGTCTTTTCATAGGGGAGGGTGACAGGGGGCTCATTTCCCTGTACCCCTTCGTTTATTTGCTGGCTCTGCACCCACCACAAAGATCTGTCCATGAAGTCAACATCAAGTTCAAAGTCCTCCTCCCCAACCTCACCTCTAGGCAGCCAGCTTAGGGCTGATCTCTCGAGAGGGGACAGGTCTCCAAGGAGAGCTGGTGGCGCTGACCCAGCTGCAGAGCCGCCCAGGCCTGAGAAGAGAACTGTCATTTGTGATCTCAGGATAAATGGATAGCTTGGGTCAGGCATGGGGCAAAGGTTAGAGAGCGGAGACACACAGAGACGCAATGAGAGGTGGAAAGATAGAGGGGAATGGGCCCAGGGCCTCCCCAGAGCAGGCCCATTCCCACCCCTCTCCTCTGCCTTCAGCTCCACGCCCACTGGCCAGCCCCCACCCAACAGGGCCATTGTTCAGCTCCAGAGGGGCTGCGGCCAGGGCAGGCTGGTCCCCCCGGGGATTCTGGGAAATTCTCCATTCAGCACTTCCTATGGGAAAGCTGGGTGGAAGGGGCATGGAGCCTGGCCTTGAGCTCACTGGGCCTCACCCCGCCCTGTGAGCCGAGGAGGGTTCCCTTACAGTAGCAAAGGGGAAGGCCTATTTTTAACTCCATTGACATGGGTTCTGGCCAAAAACGTGGCTGAAGAGCCCAGAGTGGGGCTGGGGATGCAGCCTACTACCCTTGAGCCCCATGGCTGCTGTGGGGTTGCCTGGAGGCCCCTTCTTCAGAGCCAGAACCTCAGGCTTACAGGGGGCTGGGAGGGCAGGCTGTTCTCTGGAGTGGGGTGCCAGTGGGGAGCTTGAGGCATGATCTCCCCACCCGTCAGACCCTCCACCCCATGGCTGGGCCAGCCAGCAGTTGCCCGCAGTGAGTCTGACCATGGCTCTTTTTTTTAGATGAAGACGGGGCTGAGTTGGACCTGAATTTGACCCGGTCCCATCCCGGAGGCGAGCCCGAGAGCTTATCCCGTGGGAGGAGAAGCCTGGGTAGGACTGAGAGTAAGAACGGCGGCCCCTCCCGAAATGGAATCCAGGGAAGGGAGGATTAGGGTGTACGGGGTGTACTGGGGCATACAGGTCCACTGGGACCAGCTCCATGGGTCATCTTAAAACTCCCCTTCCCCCCACACTTAGGGCTGTGTTGAACTAAGAGAACCTTCTTTACCCTATATTGAGGAGCTGAGTCATCACACTCCACCCCCAACATACACTATCTGATTTCTAAATATAGTGCTTTTTAACTCATTTGTTCCTTAATCCAACCCTGGAGGTAGAGATTATTAGCCCCATTTGACAGAGTTGAAAACTGAGGCACAGAGAGGGTAAAGAACAAGTCCAGGGTCACACAGCTAGGATGTAGGGGGCTGAACTCACAACCAGCTCTTCTCACCTGAACCCAGTGCTGTCCTTGGTGGACTGTGTGGCTCTGCTTGTGGCTAAGGGCTGTGGCCTGGTACATAGGAATAGGGCGAAGCCCGGGACCTGCCTCCAGCTTCATAGCAGGGAAAGCAGGAGGAGTAGGATGCGTCTTGAGGTACCAGGGGTGCCTTCCCAGTCCAGGCGAGTGGCCACTGTAAACCCCTCTGCTCTTTGCAGAGCTGCAGCCCCCTAACACTAGACAGAGTGGCAGGGGGAACCTCTGGACCAGACCAGGGTGATCTGAGCCCCAGCCTTTGCTCCATGAATGTGGACAGCCGAGTTAGTTTTCAGAGCCTCAGTTTCTCCATACGTGAAAGATGACAGCTGCCTGCTACATTGACTGAGTGCTTGCAGTAGGCCAGGCTTTGCTTGTATGACCCCTTTGGTCCCTACGCACACGTGTGAGGCGCAGGCACTGTTATCATCTCATTTCATAGATGAGGAACTGAGGCTCTGAATGAAGCAACGATATAAACAGAAATCACAGTGTAAAACAAGCAGTATGCGAGTGGTTGCAAGGTAATATCCAGTGAAGGGCCACGTGGAGGGCAAACCTGTAGGTGTCTGAAACCACAGAATAAAATGCTTGTGGGCTACTGGAAGGAAATGAACCTTTTTTTTTTTTTTTAATTGTGGTGAAAATATCATACATAGCAAAACACAAGGCGTCTCAACAATTTCTACTTGTACAATTCAGTGACATTGATGACATTCTTTAAGTTGTGCAAATCTCACCATCGTTTTCCAAATCATAGCACTACCACTGATATGAACTGAGTGCCCCCTAAGCAAAAACTTCCCCTTTCTCCCTCCCTCATGCCCCTGGTAACCACAAACAAGCCTTGGTTTCTGTATTATTTCATGTTAGTGAGATCATACAGTATTTGTCCATTTGAGACTGACTTATTTACTCAGCACAATGAGGACATGAACCTTTATTGGACATTTCCACTCTCTGAATGATCTCACATGACATTTTGGGTAGAGAGCTCATCATTCCCATTTTGCAGATGGGGAAACTGAGGTTTTGAGCTGCTCAGCCACCTGCCCATGTCCCAGGTTGAAACCTCACAGGGCAGCTCCAGGGGCTGGCCTCCTAGCCTCCATCCCAGGGGTTTCCATCTTTCTGCCAAGTGGGGGCTCTAGGCAGGCCTGCCCTCCTTACGGGTGCCCCCTCTTCTCCAGACCCCCTGGCCGTCGCCGAGCCAGCCATGATCGCCGAGTGCAAGACACGCACTGAGGTGTTTGAGATCTCCCGACGCCTCATAGACCGCACCAATGCCAACTTCCTGGTGTGGCCGCCCTGCGTGGAGGTGCAGCGCTGCTCTGGCTGCTGCAACAACCGCAATGTGCAGTGCCGCCCCACCCAGGTGCAGCTGCGGCATGTCCAGGTGAGCAGACCCCACTGCCCTCTAGGCTGGGCCCGGCTGTGGGCAGAGGCGCCCTCCTGGGCTTGTAACTCTGACCAGGCTTCCACCAGGATTGGGGCAGGAGGACGGAAGGTGTCCCTGGAGTGCTCCTGGGCTCTGTCCAGATCAGGCCACTCTTGGGAAGCTCATGTGGGCAGGTGTGCTGAGGCCTACCCTGAGTCCTTTCAGGCCGCCCAGATAGATATTCTCCAGGCAGGGCTGGGTGGGGGATGGGAAGGATGCTGTGTCCTTTACAGGATAAAACCCAGTGCCCCTTGAAGAGACATGTCTGCAAGCATTTCTTTGAGGCTTGGGATGTTCTGGGCACCTACTGGGGTTTCCCTGAAGTGCTCCCCTATTCGGGCCCCTCAGTTCAGTTCTCTCCTGGTCCACAGAGAGAACAGCTCAGTTAGGTGCCTGTTTGTCTTTAACACCTGTTCCCACCCTTGACAGCACTGGGTACTGGGTTTTTTTTTCCACCCTTGATAAGCTGTGTCTTTAACCTGGAGGGTCCATAGAGACCCACCAGGTGACAGACATACCAGAGATGGGGCAACTCTCTTCCAAATAGCCAGAATGCTGAATACTCATCTTTTCCATAAGGGTTGGGTTTTCGTTCCGACTAAAGGGGAATTTTAGGGTCGAGGTGATCCCAGGATCTCCCCAGTCTCCTGCTGGGCAGGGTAGGGCCAGAGAAGCCTCAGCTGTTGCTGATTCATGTGGAAAGGTCTGCACCCCTTGGGCTGGCCTCGCCCACACGCCGACTTGGGATGGCCCAAGCTACCGGGCACTTGGCACAACTTCTTAGGGCCCAACGCCAGCTGGGAAGCACGGCCCTTGCCGAACACTCTGCCTGCCCTTCCCTGGTCAGCTCCAGGCCTTTCCTCCTGGTCACCTTCCCCACACCCACCAACTTCTATCCTGGCCTGGGTCCCATACCTGTGATTACAAGGTCACCCTCTCCAGCTGTCATGGTATCTCCTGCCCCCAGCGCTCCCAGCTCCATGGATGGCTGGCCACCCGACAGCTGACCTCACCCTTCCCGCCTCCCTTTCGATAAAGCCTGTCCCCACTTCCTTCCAGACAGCCATCTCCCGCCCTTGTCACAGACCCTGACCTTGGCTGGCGCTCCAGGAATGAGGACACCACAGGCCCCCAGCTCAACCGGAAATGCCTTCCTCCCCCTCCTGGGGGCACTGAGGGGGGCTGTGGCCAAGCAGGAGGCCAGGTCCAGAGGGTTGTTTTGATGGAAAAGCTAAGGGAAGGTCAGAGGGCAAGGTCCTGCTATTGTCTGGGCCAAAGTATTTGCCCTGCAGGCTGTCCTCTGGGCTTTCGAGGAAAGATTGACACCGGGGACTCTGAGGCTGAAAGGGTAGGTGGGATGGCTCCCTTGTGGCCCAGTGTGTCCTCTACAGAGGTGGTTTGGTGGTTCTGTCCTCCAGGTGAGAAAGATCGAGATCGTGCGGAAGAAGCCGACCTTTAAGAAGGCCACGGTGACCCTGGAGGACCACCTATCATGCAAGTGTGAGACAGTGGTGGCAGCCAGGCCTGTGACCCGGAGCCCAGGGAGTTCCCAGGAGCAGCGAGGTAACTGTCTTCCCACAGCCTGCCTCCTAACTGCTCAGCCTGTAGCTCCCTCCTCCTGCCGCATTGTGCAGGGGTCTGTTAGAAAATGAAAATTGGCTCAGTGCTCACCCGTGGTTCAATTTATCTGAGGTTTTCCACCTCAGAGAACAAGCCAGATTCCTCCCCAGCTTGCGAAGCCCCATATGATATATTCCCAGCCGCTAAGGGAAACCAATGCCCCTCATGTATGCTGTTCCAGCCAGGGCGCCCTCCTTGAGTGGCTGAACAAACTTCTGCCTCAGGGCCTTTGCACATGCCCTTCCTTCTGTCTGAGCCCACTTATCCCAGCTCTTCACAAGCCTGCCTCCTTTTCAGAAGTTGCCTCTTCCTAGAGATCTGCCCTGACTGTTCCTGTCCAAAGAAGCAGCCCCATCCCAGTCTCGCTAGCATGTACTCGTACTTTGTCAACTGAGTATGTGAAATGCGGGAGGGTCCAGGGCCTAGACAAAAAAAGGCACCATGCACATTATCTTCAAAAATTCGCAGACTTGTCCTGGGGCTGAATAATCAAACTACAGTAAAACCTATGAAAGCTGGAGCCTGTGTAAGGCAGAAACCTGTCAGAGAAGGAAAACTCGAATACACTATTTCCCACTAAAACAAGTGATAAAAAAGCGGTAAGACCGCACTGTATCAAAGGCAGAAAACTTTCGAGACCTGGAAAAACGAGGCAGTCCCACTGAGTTCCGGCTCTCACAGATTTCACTGTAATTTCTGTGATCTGTGGGAAGAACTCTAGGACCAGTGGGGAAGAGCCACCTGGAGAGAGATTTTGGCTTCATGTATGGAAAAGCTGGTGATGAGTTCTCAGATGGAATTCGCTGCCTTGTGAGGTAGTGAGCTCTCTGTCACTGGAGGTGTGCAAGTGAAGGCTGGGCAATCATGTGGCAGGGATGTGACAGATGAGGCTCTAAAGGCAGTTCCGCTCCTGTCCTTCGATTTCATGAATTCAGTCTCAGGGACACAGTTCGACTTAAAGAGAATAGGAAGAAGCCTTAAAAACATTTTTGTCCAACTGCCTCCCGTCATTTTATAGAGGAGGTGACCGAGGTCCAGAGAGGCTAAGGTCTTGCCCAGGGTCATATAGGAGTCCCAGGCAGGGGGTGGCTGGAATCCAGGTGTCCTGAAGTTCTGTACTTGACTCTTCTCTCACTCAACAGCTGCCACTGGCTGCCACCTGCCTTGTCATTTTTTAAAAATAATTTTTAAGTTTTAGAGCTAGAATGGACCAGAGATGGTCTTGCAACTCCACCCTTCAGTATTACTAACAGGACTGCTGGAGCACAGAGAGGTTAAGTGACTTAATGGAGGTTGCGCAGCTGCAAAACCCAGCCTGGAGCCTAGTTCTTGTAACGTCTAGTTCTGGGTTCTTTTGGCTGTATCTTGCTACCTTCTTTCTCCAGTGTTTGCAGTGAGGATCAAAAGAAAAATATTAGATGAGAATAAGAAAAATCACACAGTGATAGTTTTGATTTTTCAGTAACTTTCTGTTGTCAGGGAACAGAATAATTTTCATTCTCTTCTCCTGTTACCCCCCTGAGGACAGGGCCGTTTCTGAGCCTCTTTGTCCCTTTCTCAGGGTGGAGCTCAAGCACCGGATGCGCTGGGAAGGCTGATAGTTCGACAGCTTCCAACCAACGTGTCGTAAATCATTTATAAAGTGTTAACATGGAGAACGATTTTCCTATCGAGGAGCAG
The DNA here is from genome assembly GCF_024166365.1 of Elephas maximus indicus. NCBI lineage: Eukaryota > Metazoa > Chordata > Mammalia > Proboscidea > Elephantidae > Elephas > Elephas maximus. Next base: position 183,157,399 of record NC_064822.1, on the reverse strand, counting down.
GGATTTTCTTCTTTGCGTTTAGAGTAGGGCGACCTCGTACGTGTTTGGTTCATGCAGTTTTCCAAGCCACATTACTTGGGAGGCTCGTTAAACTGACTGATCTTTAGATACCATGCAAGTTCCTCCACTGCCATCTCAGCATATTGGCCCAGCATGATGAGACCTGTGGCAGCCGTCAGTGAGCCTGGTGAAGCCTCGGTGGCGTGACCCATGTGATGTGGTCACGGTCGGACAGCCTGGGCTTATATCTCCACTCTGTCACTCATGGGCTGTGTAACCTTGAGCTTGTTTTGTCTTTGCTCAGCCCAGCATCCGGCTGGTGGCCTGGGCTCTGCGGTGGAAACTCCCTGGGCCCTTCAGTGGCCTTCCCAGGTGCCCTCCCCATGAAGCGGACCTGAGACCCAACCAAGTCCCTGAACTGCTAGAAAACAGGCCCATTTGCAGAGATGAGATAGCTGTGTCAAGGGAAGTCATGTGTGAGAGCTGCCAGGTTAGGTACCAACCCCAGAAGGCCCAACAGGCTGGGGAGGGCTCAACAGTCTCCCATACAGAGGCTGGGGAGAGCCGGGCAGGGCCAGACTCATCGCCAGGGCGTCTAGCTGGAAGCTCAGAAGGGAGAAGAACACAAGAGCTAACCTTGACTAAGGCTCACTGGCACCCATCACTTACACCAGAGTGGCTGAAAGTATAGACTCTATAGGCAGATCTCTGGGTTCAAATCCCAGTCTCTCTGCCTCAATTTCCTCACCTGTAAAATATAGATAATAGTATCTGCTGTGAGATAAATCAGCTTAGAACGGCGCCAGGGGCCTGGTAAATGCCATCTAAGGATTTGTGACTGTTTCTACATTTTATCTCTAGACCCTAGGAGGCCAGGCTGCTGCTATCTCTGTCTTAAAGATGTAGAAACTGAGGCACAGAGGGTTTAAGTAACTTGCCCCAAAGCACACAACCAGTAAGTGGGAGAGCCAAGACTTGAACCCAGGTGGTCTGATCCACAACCCACTCTCTGGCCCGTTCCACTGTACCGCCCCTCACAGTGGCGAATGGCAGATGGCCCATAGGCACAATCTGTGCTTAATGGCCCAAGCTCCATGGTGGGGAGTGTGGCTCAGGCCTGAAGTCTAATCACCCTCCCATCATGGGACCAGAAGGTGCTGGGAGACTGATGGGAGGAAATCCCAACTGGGGTCAAGCTGAGGAAGTAAGAAACAAGTGAGTCATAGCAGCTGCCGTTTGTTGGTAACTTCTTACTTGGAGTTTAGTGGCTTAAAACAGCCACCATTTTATCATCTTTTATGGGTCTGTGAGTTGACTGGGCTCAGCTGGGTGGTTTTATTGGTCCAGATGGTGGCTGGAACTCTAATCATCTGGAGGCTTATCTGGGACAGTGGGCCTCTTCTCCTCCCCCTGAGTCCCGGGGTCTCTCCTCCCCTGTGAGGCTCCTCCAGGGCAGCACAGGGCTCCCCGGAGTGCAGAGGTGGGAGCTGCCGGGACTTCTTAAGCCTTAGGCCTAAAACTGGTGCAACATCGTGCCTTTTACTGGTTGTTGCTCTTGTTGTTGTTAGGTGCTGTTCAGTTGATTCCAACTCATAGTGACCCCATGTGACAGAGTAGAACTGCCCCATAGGCTTTTCTTGGCTGTAATCTTTATGAAAGCAGAGTGCCAGGCCTTTCTCCTGTGGAGCTGCTGGGTGGGTTCAAACCGACAACCTTTTGGTTAGCAACCGAGCATTTAACTGTTGTGCCACCGGGGCTTTTTAAAAAATTGTTTAAACAGGCCCAATTCTACCCAGATTCAACACGTGGGGAAATAAACTCCATCTCTCGGAGGGATGATGACAAAGAATTTGAGGCCACATTTAATCTGTCACGATACTTTGTGCTAGGTACCATGCAAAGATCTTTGCAAGCGTATTGTCATTTACTTCTCCCTGGGACACAGAGTGGGTCAGTGATTGTCCCCAAGACACACACAGCTGAGATTTAAGCCCAGAAAGTCTGACCCCAGAGCTCCTTCCTGCCCCTTCCCTTAGTCTAGAGGGTCTGGAGTGTTCTGTGGCAGGCCGTGGTCAAGAAGGACGGACCCCTAGTGGTTGTCCAGGTGCTGACAAGACCTTTCTTCTCTTGAGCAGCCAGGACACCCCAAACTCGGGTGACCATCCGGACGGTTCGAGTCCGCCGACCCCCCAAGGGGAAGCACCGGAAATTCAAGCACACGCATGACAAGGAGACACTGAAGGAGACCCTTGGAGCCTAGGGCCATCTGCAGGAGAGTGTGGGCAGGTGAGAGCCAGGCAGGGAAACTGAGGCCAGAACCTGTGTTTTCTTCTCCCTGATCTGTGGCTTGGGCTATGGATGGGGCTGGGGGAAAGACATTTTCACATACACAATCCAGGCTCTAAGCCTTGACCACTCTGCCCAGTCATCAGCTGAGGTCTCCCATGGCACAGGTTGGGTGGGGGCTTTGAAGTCCCCAGCCCAGCTGTGTCCCAGCATGTCCTAATAGAATGAGAGGCCTAAAGCTCAAATCTCTCAGCCCACTTCAGCTCCCCCAGTGCTGGTGGAAACCAGGATGGCTGGTTGACCCCAGCTCCCTGCCCCTGGCATGGGAAGCACAGAAGTGGGTGGACCCCCCCCGCCCCCACCGGGCTGTCTCTGACTCCTGTGTCCCTCTCTGCTTGGCCTACAGGGTTATTTAATATGGTATTTGCTGTATCGCCCCCATGGGGTCCTTGGAGTGATAATATTGTTCCCCTCGTCCGTCTGTCTCGATGCCTGATTCGGACGGCCAATGGTGCTTCCCCCACCCCTCTATGCCATCTGTCCACCCTCTGCCAGTGGGTCTTCTCCAAGCGGCCTCCGGAGTCTTGCCCAGCAGCTCGAGAAGGACACGAATGACTTGAGCTCCGTCCCTGTCTTCCTCTTGGCTCTCGAGGATCTGGGATAAGAATGCAAGAGAGACTGCTGAGGCCACTGTTCAGGGAAAGGGGCTTCTCCCCACATCCAGCCTGACCACCCTGAGCGCTGTGGACTGGCTGAGGAGCCCTGCACACGGCCCGAGGACCTCTCAGCGTGGCCTGCCTGGTCCCTGAACCTCTGGCCAGCTCTCAGGGAGACATACCCAGGCAGACTGGAGTACTTCCTGTGGCTTAGGCCATGTGGGGGAGCATAGACTGGAGAAAACCCCTTCCGCGATGTCCATGCCCAGCCACCCCCTCTCCCTGGTTACTCCACTCGCAATGGCTTCTTTTCATTTTCAACGTATGAAATCTTTGAAGACGTGGACTCCTCAAGGCGGGTGAGGCCGGAGCAGCAGGCAGCCGAGTGCCCTCACAGGCGGGTTAGAGATGAAGCTCTCACTCTCAGGGTGGATGTAGATGGTGACCTGGGCACCCCCTGTCTCCTCTTGGCCTCTCTTCCTTCACTTCTTCCTGTGTCATCTCTCTACCTCCACCCAGTACCTTCCTCTAGTTCTGGCCATTCAGTTCACTCCACCAAGGCACTTTTGGACCCCTTATGCAGCCCCAGAAGACCCCAGTCACTGCTCTGTAGGGCAGAAGACCAGGGGCCAGGACAGCCACCCATCATATTCCAGCCCAGCCAAGACTTCCATGGATGGTTGTGCAGGGTGTGCACTGCACAAGGGCTCCACATGCAGGGGACCCCGTTCACAACAGAGACACGGTGATTCGTCTATTTATTATGATGGCTTTCTGGCAGATGGAAGTAAGGTGTCTTGAGGAAGGGGACCCTTTTTTTTAACTCTCATAAAGACTCCCTGTGGAATGGTTGGGTCCCTGCCCCAGCTGTGGCTTGGAGTGGTCCCACAGGAGTGAGCCCGTGGTGGGGGGTGGGGGAGGCAGTACTGTTGTCTGTCTGCCCTCCATTTCCCAGAGTCCTCAGCTCCAGCAGCCCACCTTCCAGGCAGGGGTGAGAAACCCAAGAGAAGACCCCCAAGGGAGGGGGCAGGCCCTTGCCCCACAGCCTGCACACCTCCTATCTTAGACACTTTCCAGACTCACCTCTGGTGGCTTCTCCCAGAGCACCAGCTCATGGGCTGGGACGGGGAGGAAAGGGAAAGGGTCCCTGGGGCTCTCTGTGGGGGGGTGTCTGAGCTCCTGCCTCCTTTCGCACCTTCCGCTGCACTTTCTCCCCTCCCCCTCTCCAAAATCTGCTTCCATCAGTTTGTAAAGTCGGTGATTATATTTTTGGGGGCTTTCCTTTTATTTTTTAAATGTAAAATTTATTTATATTCCGTATTTAAAGTTGTAAAAAAAAGATAACCACAAAACAAAACCAAACGAATCCGCCGGAGGTCTGTCTGTTGGCATCGCGCATGGCAATTAACCTTTCCACATTGGCAGGATTTGCCAACAGCTTGCTACGTGTTCCTCGCGCTCCGGGAGGCTCCGGCGGCGCGATCACACACACCCCTGCGCCCACACTCTCACACATATACGTGTGCACACATGCACACAGACCCGCAGCTCTGGCTGCTCTGAGGGGGGAAGAGCCATACGGCAGCTCCTAAGGCACAGACCCTGTGTCCGAGCCCTGTGTCCATCCCTGGAGGTGACAAGAGGTAGAGTTCTCCAGCCTGAGGGTCTCCATAGGGAAGTGGACCTCCAGCATTGTGGGGTGGGACAGGCTGGGGGAGGGGCACGGAGTATGGGGAAGGTGGGATGAGGTCCCAGAGGGGCTGTGGGCTTTAGAAGGAAGCACAGCAGGAAGTTGGAGTGCCAGGTCTGGTCTTGGCACAGCCCATAGCCAGCTGTGTGACTTTGAGCAAGTAACCTCCCCTCTCTTCTAGAAACTCCTCCAAAACAGGATGCCCAGGAGGCTTCTGGACTCCAAGGTTCAGCCCTGGGGATTTGTGCTCTCCCTCACTCATGAAGACTTGGGGACCATTCCATAGAAAAGATGTTAAATGTGCCTGGGTCCCACCTGCAGATGGACTGGGACCAATGGTGGAAGCCCAGGAGGTGGAGGATCTGATTTATCCCAAGGATGATGTTCTAAAACAAACCATTTTGCCACTGGAGGTAGCGACCTCCCTGTCACTGGAAGTGTGTAAGGGGAGGCTGGGTGAAAACTTGACTGAAGTTAGGCTAAATGACATTTGGGTTACCCACTGATTGATATTGATTCAGTCATTCCATTACTCACCTTCTTGGGCCCCTGATAAGGGTGTGGGGGAAACTGTTATCATCAAGTCAATTCTGACTCATAGTGACCCTAGAGGAGAGGGTAGAACTGCCCCGTAGGGATTCCAAGGCTGCAGTCTTTATGGAAGCAGACTGCCACATCTTTCTCCCATGGAGTGCTGGTGGGTTTGAACCACCGACCTTTCAGTTAGCAGCCAAGTGCTTAACCACTGCAACACCAGGGCTCTTTTCTCGCGTCCCTACCATGTGTCTTTCCCTGCCGGCATATTTCACAAGAATTCGATTTAAATTCATTCTGGAATTTCTAGCCCTACACTGGAGGAAGCAGAGTTCACCCATGGTGGTGGTGGTAAGGGAGTGCAGATCAAAAGAACTTACTGGAAATTCCTGTCCCTGCCTGCCTGCCTGCCTGTTTGGCAAGACCCTCCCCTTTTCCCCGAATGCCTAGTGCCCAGTTCCCACGGTGCCAGGGAAGACTGGCTGGGAGCAGCAGGGGGACATCTCCACTAGGAGATGAAAACTAGAGGGTGGCTGAGGGCCCAGTATATGCAGCAACTCTGCAGCTACCAATAGCTGGGCTGATTCACAGACGGCTGCACAGACTTCCCAGGGGAAACAGAGGCAAAGCTGCCAACATTCCCCCCTTCCCTGGGTACCATCCTAGGCAGCCACAGTATTGAGTCTGTTGGCCTTCCAGGGATCTGATAGACCCTCTCTGGGTCTTAGAATCACCAGGCCAAAATGGCATTCTCCAAGAAACTCCTCTTCTGAGGAGAAGGCACCCTCCTTCTTTATCCCTTTCTCCACTGTGTAATAGAGAAATGATGTCTGGCGCTCAGGCAGCTATTGTGAACCATGAAGTGAAAGCCAAATACTGAGGTCAATGGAGCAAAATGTCCCGGACGGTGTGGAGCTGCTATACCAGCCCTGGACTCCCTAGCTCAGGAATTTTTTTTTTTTAAGTAATTTATTTATTTTTGTTGGGGGTATATACAGCAAGAAATATACCGATTCAAGTTTCTACATGTACAATCAGTGACATTGTTTACATTCTTGAAGTCGTGCAACCATTCTCACCCTCCTTTTCTGAGTTGTTCCTCCCCCATTAACATAAACTCACTGTCCTCTAAGGTTCCTATCTATCCTTTCGAGTTGCTGTTGTCAATGTGATCCCGTGTAGATAGACCTGAAAAGGGCATAATGCTCAAGGCAGACATTCTTTATTACTTAAGCTATTGTTTTGTTTTAGGAAGACATCAGGGGACGTTTTTGGTTCAAGGTTGAAAGATTATCTTAGGGCAAAGAGTTTCAGGGGTTCATCCAGTCTCCATGGCTCCAGAAAATCTGAATTCCAGGAGAATTTGAAATTCTGTTCTACATTTTTTGGTTTTTGCTCAGAATTCTTCTATAGAATCTTTGATCAAAATTTTGGTAATAGTAGCTGGGCACCATCCAGTTCTTCTGGTCTCATGGCAAAGGAGGCAGTTGTTCATGGAGGCAATTAGCCACACATTCCATTTCCTCCTTCTCTTCCTGACTTTCTTCTTCCTCTGTTGCTCCAGGCAAATAGAGACCAATTGCTGTGTCTCGGATGTCCTCTTGCAGTAAGTAGCTCAGAATTTTTTTTGTGTAAGAAAGAAAGAAATTTCTTTCGTTCGAGTTACTCTTGTTTTGCATTTTTGATCACGGGCAACTGAACCAAATCCTAATAGACAGCCCTGGTCACTTTGGGGCCGTTTATGCTTCCATAACCCTTGGGTGTTCAGCCTCTCCTTATGAACTCTTCCCTGCTGTCCAGTGTCTGGCTCACATCTCATCTGTCTTAGGAGGCTTCTCTGACTGTCCCCATCCTCAGCCTTCTAGTCCTCCAACCTCCACAAGAACGCGTAACTCTCTGTAGCCCTCTTTATAAGCTCAGCATTTGCAGCCTCCGTAAAATAACAAAACAATGAATATTTAGAGCTTATAAAGCAAAATATCCATGGGCTGTTAATACAAGACTGCTTTAAGGACAAGAGGAGACAATGAACAGCAAAAATGATGGCAAAGGAGCTAAGTGAGGGTGAGGACCTGCCTGAGATCTCGCAGCTGTTGTGTTCCTGGCGCCCAACTGCATTTCTCCACTGCTGATGCCATGTCTGGTGCATTTCTACTATTTTACAGTGTCGGGTCAGGAACCTCAGAACCCCAATGCCTTGTCTGTACATAGACCTGGGTTATAGTCCCAATTTAGCAGGGAGTGACTGTGTGATCTAGAAGTTATTCTCCTTCCAGATCTCTACCAGACTTGCCTCTGTGCTTTCTGTAGGCCTCCATTCAAGTGTTGACTCACCAGCAAATCCTGCTTGGTCCAGCCTTTCCAAAAGAGTAGACTCTTGCCCCTAAGGCCCCCCCCCTTTTTTTTACCTGTTCCATTTATCTGCATAACATTATTCCCATCTGGCTCACTAAATATGTCTTTTGTCTTCCTCCTCCCGATGGAAGCTCCATGTGGAGTTGTTTCATTCACTATTGTCCCCAGAGCCTAGAACAATGCCTGGTACATAATAGGCACTCAATAAATGCCTGTTGAATGAATGAATGAACACAAAGGTTTGTTATTGGTAGTCACAGCTTCTCTGGCTGGTCTTTTTCACACACACACACACACACACACACACACACTATAGCGTGGCTGGAAAATTGCTAACTCTGACGGTGACACTAATTACTGACTGGGTATTTCTCAACTTCCAGGAGAGTTCCTTGGCTAGCATAGCATATTTCTTGATTGTAAGCTCCTCAAGGGTTGGGATCATGTTGAATCCATCTTCTAAGACTATCTGCCATTCATCTCTTCATGCTTCCGTATCTGTAGTTATCCATGCATCCATCCATGCATCCATCCATGCATCCATCCATCCACCCACCCACCCACCCAACCACCCACCCACCCATCCATCCGTCCGTCCGTCCATCCGTCCGTCCGTCCATCCATCCATCCATCCCTCCATTCATGCATTCATTCATCCATCCATCAGTTCATGTATCCATCCACCCAGCTACCCATCTAGCTATCCACCCATTCATCTATGCATCCATTCATCTGTCAATTCATCCATCTATACATCCTTCCCCCCACCCCCACCACCAACCTGGCTAACAACCCATCCATCCATCCATCAGTTCATACTTTCATCCATGCACCCGTTTATCCATCAGTTCATGCACCCATGTATCCAAGCATCCATTCATCCATCAATTCATGCATCCATGCATCCGTGCATCCATCCATGCATCCATCCATCAATTCATGCATCTATCCATCCATCCATCCACCCACCCACTTAGCTATCAAGCCATCTATCCATCCATCCATCCATCCATGTATCTGCCCACCTACCCACCCACCTATCCACCCATCCATCCACCTCCTTTATTCCCTCTCTATTTATCACCCTCATCATGTCAAGGCCCTGTACTCACCACTTCACCTTATTAATCTTTGATGAGGTTGGTGGCATAGTGGAAAGACCACGGGTTATTGGCAGAACACATCAAGGTCCCCATCCCAGCATTGCTACCTCCCGCTTTGTGACCTTACAGAGCTATTTCATAAATTAGAGAGTGGTGTGAGGGCCAAGTACTGTGTCTGACATGTACTTGACTCTCAGTCAATAGTTGGGGTTATTTTTTCCCTCCCAGCACCCAACGCATGGTTCATCATAGTACAGTGGAATGAAGATGGAAAGAAAGAACAAACACAAAATCACGAGGCATTAAAAATTCAGCTGCTGCCAATGCGCGTGTTTATACTCCCGTTATTCTAGTCAATTATCCAACAGTCTTTTCAGGCAGATATTGTCTTTGTGTTACAGGTGTGGAATCAAAACTCAGCAAGGTTCAAGTGCCCCAGCCCCTTATGTCCCCATGCGCAGTTATCCTGTCAATGGCCAGAGTTCACTTTGGGGAAAGTCGGAGAGCTTCACAGGACAGGCTCAGGTCATAATGCTTTCATTTAGGGAGCTCCAGGTCTGGGAACTGACTTGGATTTGGGATTGAGAGGGAACACATGTCTCTTTCTTGGGGGGCTCAAGCCAGGCCTCTGTTTAATAGATCCAGACCTTTCTGGTTATAAAAGCCACAACGCCCGCTCCCCCCTCCCCGCCACCCTGCCCATTTTTTTTTTTGTCCTGGGGACCTTGTGATCCATTAGCCCCACCAATCCTGCTGGTCAGCTCATTGGGTGGCCACCTGGTCCTGCTGCTTGTGACAGTAACATAGCCACCCCACCCCCAGGAGTCATAGCTGCCACTTGGCCTCTGCCACCTCAGGATCCTAGTGCCCACTCCAGAAATCAGGAGTTGCATCCCGGGCAGGGCTCCACACCTGGACACTATGGTGTGTTTTTATGGCTGTTGAGCTTCCTCCCCAAGGTGGTTCACACCATCCGGAAGAAGCGACAGAATTTAGAGCTCACATGGGGGTTGTACCTGAGGATGATGGGGCCACATGATTAACCTCCTCCTCTGTGGACCACTGTCGAGGAAGGCTTCAGTTCACCAGCCAACCAAACACCAGCCACAGAAACCTCTAGACCCACCCTAGCAGTGAAAGCTAGGCTGTCGGTACGGCCACATTAGTCAATTCAGCCGATAAAAATCATGTCCTCTCTTCCTTGGTAAGTGAGAATGCATTCAATGTCTTCAGCTTTTTGATGATATGAAAACAAAGTTTTGCACAGATTTTGGTTTGAGGTTGATATTTAAACCTCCTCCCCTCCCCCCACCGGACACCCTGGGACTCAACTTTAGTCTGAAGACAATGAGATGTGGTAGTGTATTGGGGGCAGTCATTATAGAGTCCCTATTAAGGCATGAGAGAGTGATGGTTCAGTGGTCGAATTCTTGACTTCCATGTGGGAGACCTGGGTTCGATGTCCGATTCCTGGCCAATCCACCTCATGCGCAGCACCCATCTGTCAGTGGAGGCTTGCATGTTGCTAGGATGCTGAACAGGTTTTAGTGGAGCTTCTGGACTCAGATAGACTAGGAAGAAAGGTCTGGCCATCTACTTCTGAAAATCAGGCAAGGAAAACCATATGGATCACAATGGCCTGATCTGAAACTGATCGTGGGGATGGTGCAGGACTGGGCAGAATTTCATTCTATTGTACATGCGGTGGCCATGAGTCAGAGGCCAACTCTCGGCAGCCAACAAAACAACAACCTGAAGGCAGGGTTAGCCTCATCATGACGTAAGCATAGGTTGCTTCAGCTGGCAAGGGGTTCAGTGGGGATTAGGGGTTCAGAGCCATGCACATTCCTCCCTCATGGGCCCATGCCGATGTGCAGAGCTCCACTCATTCTCAATCCATGATCTAACTTCCACAGTGCTGAGCTAGCGAGGCCGGGGCATCAGCTCATGATGTCATTCTCCATGCTGTAGGCTCAAAACCTGAGCTTCATATTGACTATCTCAGCCTTGTGGTTGCAAGAGTTAAGACATACTTATAGCAATCATAGAAGTCCTTGGTTTTGACCTGAGTCTTGAGCCAAGAATTTAGGCATTGAGGAGACTGTTTTCTCTTCCTTTAAGTGTCCAGTGTGGTAAGAACCAATTGAGATGCTTCAACCAATAGATGCAATACTGGAGGTGCTTACTCTTCTATGTCAAGAAATTTGGAAGACAAGTACCTGGCCAAACAACTGGAAAAGATTTATATTTGTGCCCATTCCAAAGAAAGTTGATCCAACAGGATGTGGAAACTATCATTAATATCGCCCCAAACCAAAAACCCATTGCCATTGAGTCGATTCTGATGCATAGCAACCCTATAGGACAGAGTAGAACTGCCTCATAGGGTTTCCAAGGAGCTCCTGGTGGATTTGAACTGCTGACCTTTTGGTTAGCTGCCAAACTCTTAACTACTACACCACCAGGGTTTCCGGTATTAATATCACAAACAAGTAAAATTTTACAGAAGGTAATTAAAAAAACAATTGCAGCGGTACATTGACAGGAAACTGCCAGAAATTCAAGCTGGATTTAGAAGAGGACGTGGAACCAGGGATATCACTGCTGTTGTCAGATGGATCCTGGCTGAAAGCAGAGGATACCGGAAAGATGTTTACTTGTGTTTTATTGACTATGCAAAGGCATTCGACTGTGTGGATCATAACAAACTATGGATAACACTGCGAAGAATGGGAATTCCAGAACACTTAATTGTGCTCATGACGAACCTGTACAGAAACCAAGAGGCAGTTGTTCAAACAGAAGGGGATAACTCGTGGTTTAAAATCAGGAAAGGTGTGTGTCAGGATTGTATCATTTCACTATACTTATTCAATCTATATGCTGAGCAACTAATTCAGGAAACTGGACCATATGAAGAAGAACTCAGCATCGGGAACCCATTAACAACCTGCGTTATGTAGATGACACAAACTTACTTGCTGAAACCGAACAGGACTAGAAGTACTTTGATGAAAGTCATGGACTACAGCTTTCAGTATGGATTATACCTCAACATAAGGAAAACAAAAATCCTCACAACTGGACCAATAAGCAATATCATGATAAACGGAGAAAAGATTGAAGTTGTCAAAGATTTCATTTTACTTGAATTCACAATCAACGCCCGTGGAAACAGCAGTCAAGAAATCAAACAATGCATTGCATTGGGCAAATCTGTTGCAAAAGACCTCTTTAAAGTATTAAAAAGCAAAGAGGTCACTATGAGGACTAAGGTGTGCCTGACCCAAGCCATGGTATTTTCAAATGCCTCATATGCATGAGAAAGCTGGACAATGAATAACGAAAATCAGATAAGAATTGATGCCTTTGAATTTTGGTGTTGGCAAAGAATATTGAATATACCGTGGGCTTTCAGAAGAATGAACAAATCTGTCTTGGGAGAAGTACAACCAGAATGCTCCTTAAATGCAAGGATGGTGAGACTTTGTGTTATGTATTTTGGACATATTATCAGGAGGGACCAGTCCTGGAGAAGGACATCAAGCTTGGTAAAGTAGAGGGTCAGCGAAAAACAGGAAGACCCTTAATGAGATGGACCGACACAGTGGCTGCAACAGTGGGCTCAAGCGTAGCAACGATTATGAGGATGATGCAGAACCAGGCAGTGTTTTCTTCTGTTGTATATAGGGTTGCTATGAGTCGGAATCAACTAGACTGCACCTAACAACAGCTGTAAGAATCAGCAGCCCATCCTTCAGTCCAATTCCTCATTTCTTTCATTTTCTTCTCAGGAAATGAATTCTCAGTTCCCAAGCCTTGCCTTCAAAGGGCTCTTTCTTCTAGGAGATTCCAGGTGGCAAATCTGACTTTCTGTTTCCCTCTGAATGCCATGTTGTTGTTGTTGTTAGGTGTCATGGAGTTGGTTCCGACTCATAGTGACCCCAAGCACAACGGAACAAAACACTGCCCAGTCCTGCATCATCCTCACAATCATTGCTATGTTTAAGCCCATTGTTGCAGCCACTGTGTCAATTCATCTCATTGAGGGTCTTCCTCTCTTTTGCTGACCCTCTACTTTACCAAGCATGATGTCCTTCTGCAGGGACTGTCCCTCCTGATAACATGTGCAAAGTAAATGAGGCAAATTCTCACCATCTTTCCATCTAAGAAGCATTCTGGCTGTGCTTCTTCCAAGACAGATTTGCTCATTCTTATGGCAGTCCATTCATATATTCGACATCCTTTGCCAACACCATAATTGAAAGGCACCAGTAATTCTCTGGTCTTCCTTATTCATTGTCCAGCTTTCTCATTCATACGAGGCAATTGAAAACATCATGGCTTGGGCCAGGCACACCTTAGTTCTCAAAGTGATATCTTTGCTTTTTAACACTTTAAAGAGGTCTTTTGCAGCAGATTTGCACGGTGCAATGAGTCATTTGATTTCTTGACTGCTGCTTTCATGGGCATTAATTGTGGATCCAAGTAAAATGAAATCCTTAACAGCTTCCACGTTTTCTCCATTTACCATGATGTTGCTTATTGCTCCAGTTGTGAGAACTTTTGTTTTCTTTATGTTAAGATATAATCCACACTGAAGGCTATAGCCTTTGATGTTCATCAGTACGTACTTAAGTTCACCTTACTTTCAGCCAGAGTCCTCATACCATAGCTTCCAGAACGCAGTCCCCTATTGCGCTCTGAATTTTCACTGCCTTGGGGCCTAAGCAGTTCCTACAGCCAATCCCAGCTTCTCTGGGTTTCCTCAAGCATCCATTGCCTGCCACCACTCTCGGCACCGGTTTCTATATGAGGAAACGTTCTTAATTGCAGGCCACAGATATCAACTCTGGTTAACTTAAGCAGAAAAGGAACTTATTCAAAAAATATCGGATGACTCACAGAATCACTGAGCAGCCTGGAGACCTGGGTTTGGGGTGTGCGCAAAGGATCCACACTCTCTGTTGGCTGATGGGGTCAGCACTCCGACCCTCCTGCTGGGTGCTGCAGCCTCTTCAATCAGCGTCTCCACGCTGAACATCCACCACTGGGTATTGCTGCCCTGGGGCTCAGCCAGGGAGACGGCTGCTTCTTTGCAGCGCTGGTTTTTGTTTTTAATTCTTGGGTCGGTGGATCAGACTGGTGAGCCTCCAGCTTCAGGGGAGTCTGGGGAAGTGAGTGGCTGGTATTTTTAGCTGTTCCAGAGGGGGTGTGTCTCATCTTCTTCCAGGACCCATGAGGTGAGTTTAGAACATGGGCGGTCAAAACAACGACACCAAAGAAAAAGCTGGATGTCTGTTTTGTCTGTACTGCACTTCGACAGTCTCTCCTAGGCAGCACAGGGTGTGTCCACCCGCCCAGTGACCTGTCCCTCCTGAGTTATCATCTTCGTTGCTGTTGTTAGTTGCTGTTGAGTTGGCTCCAACTCGGATGACCCTATGTAGAACAGGAAAAAACGTTGGGGGAAAAAAAAAAAATCCCAGTCCTGCTCCATCTTCATGATCGTTGGTATGTTTGGGTCCGTTGTTGCGGCTATTGTGCCAGTCCAGCTCTTTGAGGGTTTCCCGCATTTTCGATGACCCTCTACTTTACCGACCGTGATGTCCTTTTCTAGCATTTGGTGCTTTCCCAATGATGTGTCCAAAGTAAGCAAGATGAAATCTCACCATCCTGGCTTCTAAGGAGCATTCTGGCTGCACTTCTTCCAAGACAGATTTGTTGGTTCTTCTGGTAGTCCATGGTATGTTCAATATTCTTCACCAACATCATAATTCAAAGGGATCAATTCTCGGGTCTTCCTTGCTCGCTGTCGAGCTTTCTCATGCGTACGAGGCGATTGAAAACACCATGGCTTGGTATTGCCGGTGCACCTTAGTCCTCAGAGTGGCCTCTTGCTTTTTTAACACTTTAAAGAGGTCTTTCGCAGCAGATTTGGCTGATGCAATACTTCGTTTGATTTCTTGTCTGTTGCTTCCATGGACATTGATTGTTTATCCAAGTAGAGGCAGTAAGGCGTGTCTTTTTGCTTTCTGAGTGGCTGTAAACTTGAGGACGGAGAATTACAACTATTTCACCTTCTATTGGATCTCAGATCCTAGCAGAGTTTGAGATGCACCATAGGCACACTGCAAATGCTGTTGAATGATGAATAAATCTGTTCTACAGGGCCAGGATTAGGGTGAGACAAGCGAGGCACTTGCTTCAGGTGCAAAATTTAAGGGGGTACCAAAACACTCAGTGATCAAGGTAAATAATACTTTCATGCAATATTAAAAACATCAAAACTAATGTAAAAAAATTGGTGGTGAACCAAGTATCAAAATTTTAAATAAAGTTGGGGTCCTATCCTGTGCCTGTGTGACTCCTCTCACTTGGCCTCACCCTTGTCTGGGCCCTGCTGCCTTGGCTCCATCTTTACCGTTCTTCCTTTTGTGACTTTGGGCTCAGGTCTTCAATCATTCTTGCCCCAATCTCCAAGAACCATCTCCTGCCCCTACCCTCCCCAGAATATCCCTGAACTGCCCTGTTGGGCTCCCTGAAGGCAGAGCAGTCAGGTTCCTTCTTTGCTTAAAACCTTCTGTGGCTCCTCTGTTGCCAACAGGGCTCATGCATATGAGCAGGATGTGCAAAGCCCTCTGGGGCCTGTCCTGGTCCTTGATCCAGCCTCTTCCTCACTGCTGCCCACATACACTCTGCCTTCCTCCTCACTGTTCAGGTGCACCTTCTCCCCTGCGTTCCTGTGAGGAACATCTTTCCCCACATCTAAACCCCACTGACCATCTTCAAGGTCAACCTCAAACTCCCTGTGAAGCTGCCCTGGAGCTCTCCTGGCCTGAAAGGAGCCTTTTCTCTTTTAGCCACCTCCTTGAATTCAGAAGGACTGGGTGGCGAAGTCTGTCTTTGGGGGCAGGACCTGTGCCTGAGCCAACTATCTGTTTCCTATCAGGCCTAGCTTGGCGTGTAGCTCAGGCAGATGTTGGCTGGATGAAGGAACAAGTCACAGAGGCTTAGCTCATGGCACTGGCCAGAGCTCCCCGGCACCCAGAGCAGCTGTGAGCTCTGTGAGTACTCATGCTGCCCCCTGCCCAGACACTGGTACAGACACCTGTCAGTACCTGAGCTTTCAGGTACCCCGACCCTGCACACCCAGAGCCCAGGGAGGGCAGGTGTGTGGTGAGGTTGATGGAGAGCAGGGCCTGAAGATGGTTCCGTAGGACAACTTCCTGCCTTCCTGGCATTTGAGACCCTCCATGACCTGGCAGGCTGGCAGAGTGGTTAAGAACACAGGTCTTGGGTTAAGCCCTAGCTCTGCCACTCACTAGCTTTATCGCCTCATCTGTTAAATGGGCATAAAACAGTCTTTGCTTCTTAAGGTTGCATGAGGATCAAATGAGATGATGTATGCAAACCACTTTGCTCAGTGTCTAGGGGACCAGACCCTGCCTCTCACCTTCCCAGTGGCTATCTTTCTCTTCTCCCACTAAACAGAACTCTGACCTGTTTGTAGAGTCAGCAGAAATCAGCCCCAGAGGATGAATTGTGATTTGTCTAACCCAGTCATGGGTATCCAATTCCCCTGGACCAGTGTTTGGGTTAAGTGTGGCCATGCGATCCCATTCTGGCTAATGAAATGAAATTGGAAGTCTGCTGAGTGTAGGGGAAGGGAGTCAATGAGGAAATCTTTCTCATTAGAAAGACAGAGACTTTCAAAGACACCAAACCAAAAAAATCAAACCCAGTGCCGTCAAGTCGTTTCCAACTCATAGCGACCCTATAGGACAGAGTAGAACTGCCCCATAGAATTTCCAAGGAGTGCCTGGCAGATTTGAACTGCCAACCATTTGGTTAGCAGGCGTAGCACTTAACCACTACGCCACCAGGCACAACACTTTCCTATTCTCCCTTCCTGCTTTGAATGCAGATGCAATGCTTGGAGGATCTGCAGCCATTTTGCAGTAATGATGCCAAGATCAAGGGAAGAGCAGAAACTCCAGCCCTGACATTGTCCAGTCACTGAACAATGCCACAGTTACTACCTCCTGATTTCTTGTTGTGAAGGAAGGATAAGCCGTATTTTTTAAACAACCATAAGTTGGATTTTTCTTTTACTTGCAGCTGAACGCATTCCTATAGCATACATTGTCACATATGCCCAATAAATGTTAGCTTTTATTTGACTTCATGTTCTTTTCTAATCTTGGGTAAGATGCAATGCCTCTCTGAACTTCCTCATCATCTATAAGATGAAGATGGAGATGCCTGTCTCCCACGCTGTTGTGAGGATTAAATGAGACACAGGCTGTGAAATTACTGTGTGGACTGTGAAGGCTTCAGCTGAGAAGTAGGGCTGTTAGGGGCCTCTCGCCTTAGTGAGGAATGAGGTAACTGCAATGAGACAGGAACGTGTGCCTCAGAACAGAGCCCTAGTCACAGATGGTGGGGGACCCCCCATTTCTGGTGAGGGCAATTTCATTACTGAGGGGCAGAATGTTCTACTGTTTAAGCACTCATGATCTGGGGCCAGCTGTCTTAGGCAGGTTGAGCCTCTCTGTGCCTCAGTTTCCTCATTTGAAAAATGGGAACCTAGTTCACCAGGTTGGTGAATTGAATGAGAAAATGCATTAAGTATCCAGTAAATGTTAGCTGTCTTAGTTATTGCCACACTAATGCTGTGTAACAAAGCTCCTCTGTTATGGATTGAACTGTGTTCCCCAAAAATGTGTCAACTTGGCTAGGCCATGATTCCCAGTATTGTGTGATTGTCCTCCACTTTGTCATCTGATGTGATTTTCCTATGTGTTATAAATCCTGCTTCTATGATGTTAATGAGGCAGGATTAGAAGCAGTGATGTTAATAAGGCAGGACCCAATCTACAAGGTTAGTTGTATCCGGAGTCAATTTCTTTCTCAATATAAAAGAGAGAATCAGCAGAGAGACAGAGGTACCTCCTGCCACCAAGAGAGCAGAGCTGGAAGCAGAGTGTGTCCTTACTTTGGACCCAGGGTCCCTGTGCTGAGGCAGTCCTAGACCAGGGAAGATGGATGACAAGGACTTTCCCCAGAACCAACAGAGAAAGAAAGCCTTCCCCTGGAGCTGGTGCCCAGAATTCGGACTCCTAGGCTTACTAGACTGTGAGAGAATAAATTTGTTAAAGCTATCCATTTATGGTATTTCTGTCATAGCAGCACTAAACTAAGACAGAATTTGGTTCTGGAAGAGTGGGGTGCTGCTCTAACAGATGCCTAAAATGTGGATGTAGTTTTGAAACTGTGGATAGATAGAGGCTGGAAGAGTTTTAAAGCATCTAATAGTAAAAGTCTAGATTGCCTTGAAGAGACTGTTGGTGGAGTTATGGACATCAAAGGCAATTCTGGTGAGGACTCAGAAGGAAGTGAGGGGAGTTGTTATGCTGGAGATGGTGCAGATGGTGAGAGGCAGCAGCAGAGAAACAGCTGCAGCAGAACTAGGAGACCAGCTCTAGATAGCACTGGAGCCAACCCATGGAGCTAGAGAGTTGAGTGTCTTTGACAGGAGGCTGCTGGTGGAGTGGGGTGCCCTCAGGAACTTATCAGTAGAGCTAGGTGGAGCCAGGCTTGCCGACCCACAGAGCAAGAAAGCTGAGTGCCTTCCTGACGAAGTTTACTGGCAGAGTGGGGTGCCCTCAGGCACTTATCAGTGGCGATAAAGAGCTTTGGAAGCTTGCCCCAGCAGGACAGATGCAGGCAACAAGGCCTGAGGGGCCAAGAGTCCAAGGAACCAGGAAGCAGAAGCTGAAAACACAAGAAACATACGAAGCTGAGCTGAGTATCAAAGGGCCACAACCTCTGGGGTCTCAAGGGGTGGAGCCATGGCCTCTGGCATCTCAAAAGGTGGGGCCATAGCCTCCTAGGTTTCAAAGATTCAAATCTTCACCAACTGGGTTCCAGAGTGTGGGGCTGCGGTTCACTAGTGCCAGCAGGATGGGGCTGGATCCGCTGCCCAGAGCCAAGGGTATTGGGCTGCCATGCCCAAGGGGCAGAAGAATGGGGCCTGCCAGGGCTGAGGGAATGGGGTCGCCACTCAGATGGACTAGGAGAACGGGGCCGCCCAAATCCAACAGGACAGAGTTGCCATTCCAGTGAGCCTGGAAGGCAAAGGCAAAGCCCAGGGCCGAGGGGCCTCCACTAAGAATTAGGAGAGTGTGGCCAACACCCAGAGTCTGGAGGGCAGGGCCATTGCCCAAATGGTCTCAGAGAACAGAGGATTATTTTCAAGCCTTGAGAACTAATGTAATATGTTCTGCTGACTTGCTTGGTCCTATTTGTAATGGAAATATCTAGTGTGTGCCTGTTCCACAATTGTACTTTGGAAGCAGATAACTTGTATTCTAGATTTCACAGATGAAGAAGGATTTTTGGATTTTGGACTTGGAATTAATATAAGACTTTTGCTATGATATGATGTGGTGAATGCATTTTACATGTGACAAGGTCATGAATTTGGGGGGGCCAAAGGGTGGAACGTTGTGGATTGAGTTGTGTGCCTCGAAAATGGGTGTCCATTTTGACTAGGCCATGATTCCCAGTATTGTGTGATTGTCCACCATTTTGTCACCTGATGTGATTTCCCTATGTGTTGTAAACCCTACCTCTATGATATCAATGGGAAACCCTGGTGGTATAATGGTTAAAAGCTACGGCTGCAAACCAGAAGTTCGGCAGTTCACATCTACCCAACGCTTCTTGGAAACTCTATGGGGGCAGTTCTACTCTGTTCTATAAGGGTCACTATGGGTAAGAATCAGCTTGATGGCAAGGGGATGATATTAATGAGGCAGGATTAGAGGCAGTTATGTTAATGAGGCAGGACTCAGTCTACAAGGTTAGGTTGTATCTTGAGTCATTTTTGAGATATAAAAGAGTGAATCTAGCAGAGAGACAGAGGAACTTCCTACCACCGAGAAAGCAGAGCTGGGAGTGCAGTGTGTCCTTTGGACCTGGGGTCCCTGCGCTGAGACACTCCAAGACCAGGGGAAGATTGATGACAAGGACCTTCGCCCAGAGCCGACAGAGAAAGGCTTCCCTTAGAGCTGGCACCCTGAATTCAGAATTCTAGCCTACTAGGTTGTGAGAGAATAAATTTCCGTTTGTTAAAGCCATCCACTTGTGGTATTTTTGTTATAGCAGCACTAGATAACTAAGATAGCCTCCAAACTCAGTGAGTCGTGTACAGCAATGAGCACGTATTTCTCTCTGAAGGGCCTGAGGGTCAGCTGGACTCAGTTCCATGCTGCATATTGGGTCCAGGTTTGCTCCACTTGACTCTCATCCTTGACACCAGCAGCTACCTGGTCTCCTCTGGAGAAAGGCAGGGCTCAAGAGGACGAGCCCAATCATACAAACACATTTCTGCTTTGCTCATGTCCTTGTGTTGACATCCCACTATCCAGAGAAGTCCCTGGGCCAAGCCCACATTTGGGGTGAGGGGAAGCCATGACAAGGCTGCAGTGGGCAGCCCTACTGCGGGGCAGCAAGAATTGAGGCTGGCATTCAGTCTGGCACATTTGCTGTTTAATGAAAAGCACATAGTGGACACTTGAATAACGAGGAAGCTTCTGGTTACCACATGAGGCACTGCAGGACACCCAAGATGGTAAAGATACCATCTCCCTGCCCATCCCTGAGGACCTGCCATCTAACATTAATTTAATCTCATTATGTGCCAGGCCCTGGACCCCTGGTGGCACAGTGGTTAAGAGCTTGACTGCTAACTAAAAGGTTGGCAGTTCGAATCTACCAGCCGCTCCTTGAAAATCCTATGGAGCATTCTACTCTGTCCTATAGGGTCACTATGAATGGAAATCGACTCGACGGCAGTGAGTTTGTTTTTTGGGGGGTTTTTATGTGCCAGGCTCTGGGCTAGGCCTGGCTGGTGCTGTGGCCACAGAGGTCAATATGACAGTGTCAGCCATGCCCACGAGAAGCTCATGGACCACAAGGGTAGACAGGCAGGTAAACAGCCTCAAGACGGGGTACAAGTGCTTTGTGTGCAGATGGGAAACGGTGGAGTTTGTGGGAGCATTGAGAAGAACCATCTCTAACTTTGCTAAAGGATGGAGGTGTTAGAGACAAACTCAGAGAGAAAAAGCACCTAGGCTGAGGCTTTGGGGGACAGGGATGGAGGGAGGTGGATGGAACGACATATGCAAAGGCACCTAAAAATGAGAGCAGAGGGCCCTTGTTAAGGGTTGAGTGTGTCTCCCAAAGAGATACACCTATCCCTCACTTATCGACTGTCTTGTTATCTGACATTTCACATTTATGACAATAGTAAAAAATCTACTCTCTTACTATTGTTTTTTCTTACTATTTTGCACATTAATGACGTATGTTTAGCTGTAATGAATGCTGAGTTGTGAGGCAAGAGTAACGCTGGCTGATGGTTAAGGTTATGTGTCAACCTGACTGGACCATGATTCTCAGTTATGTAACGATGTAATTTGGCAGTTATATAATGAGGTAGTCATCCTCTGTTTTGTGATCTGATGTGATCATCCTCCATTTTCGCATAACACCGATTTTCACATAACAATCTGGTCTTTGGAACCTAACCGTGTTGATAAGTGAGGAGTGGGTGTATGTTGAAGTCCTAAGGCTGGGTACCCGTAAATATGATCTTGTTTGCAACTGGGGTCTTTGAAGGTGTTATCAGTTAACATGAGGTCATATTAGAGTAGGGTGGGCCCTAATCCAATCTGAGTGGTGTCCCTATAAAGAGGAGAAAAGACACGGCAAGACAGACACAGAGGGACACAGACACACAGGGGAGAAAAGGCCAGGTGAAGACAGGGGCGGAGATTGGAGTGATGTATTCACATGCCAAGGAAAACCAAGGGTCTTCAGGGACCACCAGAAGCTAGGAACAGACAATGATGGAGCTTTCCCTAGAGCCTTCAGAGGAACCATGATCCTGCTGACGCCTTGATTTCAAACTTCTAGCCTCCAAAACTGTGAAAGAATAAATTTCTGTTATTTTAAGCCATGCGTTCTGTGAGGATTTGTTGTGCAGCCCTAAGAAACGAGTCCAGGTGTGTTCCCGGAACTTGGGGGCACAGAGTTCTGCATGGCTGGAAGACAAGATCCAGGGAGAAGAGGCGGGAGAATGCAGGGAGTGCCCTCTGAGGTGTGAGCACACGGGAGCTCCTCGGGGGCCCCCCATGTCCCCTATGCTGTCCCCCACCATCATACTCATCCTCACCCCGCGTAGTCACTGCCTGTCTTCCCTAAGGCTTCCGGAGACAGGGCCTGAGGGTGTCCTGTTCACTTCTCACCCAGCACAGGTGCGGGGGAATTGGGAGCCTGGAGGGAGAGACTGGCATGGCCCAGGTGATTGGGATTGGGGAGGCGCCCTGAGGGAGGGGAGGTGAGGTGGCCTTGAGACTGGCAAGGGGATCTGTCCTGCAGGGGAAGTGAGGAGGCTAGGTGCAGGAGGTGGAGTGGCAAGGCCATATCCTAGGGGAGGGATGGGGTAGGCAGGGGAGGACAGGAAGGGGTTGTGGGGTCAGATGGCGGCACCTCCGAGTCAGGCTGAAAGAATTTTGGCCTTTCTTTGAGCCATGGGTGAGGGCAGAGGGTCTGGGGTGCCAGGGAGGTATTGGGAGGATGGAGAGGTCACAGCTGCACTTCTGGGACAATCAGGCAGCTATAAGAGAGTCTAGCTGGAGGCCTGAGCCCAGTGACTGCAGGCGGGGCCTGGGTGGGGCTGCCCGGCTAGTCACGCAACAGATAAATGTTTATTGAGCACTTACTATTACTATGCAGTCGCTATGAGTTATAATCGACTGGAAGGCAACGGGTTACTATGGGGCTGGGTGCTCAGGCACAGCTCTGACCCAGACATAGACCCCGTCTGCGTGGAGTCATATCCTCGTGGGGGAAGAGGGCAGAGGAAGTGGGTGGAAGAAATTAGTGCAGTCCACAGCAGGCCCAAAGGCAACAACTGTGCACCTACTGTGTGCGAGGTGCAGAAAGTATCTCTGTCTTACAGGAGCTCAGCCTCGTGGGGGACCCAACTGGGTATGTGTGTGTACTCACAACCTTCTCTGTGGGTGTGACGACTGGTCTGTGTGTCTGTCTGGGTGTGTGCACAGCTGTCTGTGGGTGTGGCTGTGAGCGTCTGTGTCTGTGAGTGTATCCGTGCTTGGCTGGCAAGTCTGCACATTTCTGTGTGTGTGTGTGTGTGTGTGTGTGTGTGTGCAAGGAGGGAGAGGTGGTGAGAGCTGTGAGTCAGACCCTCCCCCGCTGTGGCAGAGAAGCTGAGGTCTGAGGGTGGGTGGCTTCTCCACACACCTGCCTCCTTGGCTCTGTAGAGGGGGTGGGGGCCCTGGGAGCACCCGGCTCTGTGGGAAGTAGGCCCTTGCGGAGGCCCGAATGTGTTTGTGTTTCCTGGGTGATTAAAGACGGACTCAAGGGACAGGCATCTTCCCATGACAGATGCCGGAATGTTTCTGCTAATCAAGGCAGAAAGTGGGGGCATGGGGGCTGCCCAAAGCCTCCCTGCCTGCCCCACAGCCACCTGTCCAGGGCCTGGGAAGCAATGGGGCTCCCGGACCAGGCTGGCTCCTCTCCTCACCCCCTGGGGTATCGTCACCCTGCTCCCACGGTGAGTGAGGACAATGGGGTCCAGGGTTCAGTTCAGATGATGATCCTTGATATGTTGGGGGCTTTGAGTGGGGGAGAGGGGAGACTGGAAGCCTTTCCCCAGCAGCTGGGTGGGGGCAGGGAGGGGAGGTGCCCATTTTCCAAGGTTCCTCCTCATGAACCCTCCCTTACCCACCCAGCCAGAGGCAGCCTGGAAGCCTCCCTGAGTC
The DNA here is from genome assembly GCF_024166365.1 of Elephas maximus indicus. Taxonomy (NCBI): domain Eukaryota; kingdom Metazoa; phylum Chordata; class Mammalia; order Proboscidea; family Elephantidae; genus Elephas; species Elephas maximus. Next base: position 183,133,923 of record NC_064822.1, on the reverse strand, counting down.
GTGGGTATCATAGAGCCCTAGAGCAGTCAGTGATGGCAGGAAATGATCCCAATGGGGAAACTGAGGCATGGTTGGGGTGCTGACTTGGCCGAGGTCTCACAGCAAGGTGGTGGCATGGTTGTCCCAACCCTAGTGGTCCTGACCCCAGGCCCCCAACTCTCCTAGCCCACTGGCTGTCCTCACCTGGTCCAGTCTCTCCACAAATACTAACCAGGGCTGTTGTGTGCCAGGCTCTGGGCCTTGGGACAGGGGTCATGATGAGGGGGAGGGGTGGGAAGAAGGGGACATGCAGTGTTCCTATCTCATGCAGCTTACTTACATCTTAGGTAAGGCATGAGTAGAAGGGCACAAATAAGCACAGAATCACCAGAACCAGTGTGGCTTTACCTCTGGGACCCCCTCTGGAACTTTCCAGAAGCCAGCAACCAGAGTCCCAGCCCCTTCCAAAATTTTAAGTCCTGCCTCTGCCTATAATGTGTTTGGCTCTCCCCTGCCCTGGTCTTCCCATCTGTGAAGTCCAGCAACTCCTCCTGCCCTGTTTACACAAACCTCCCTTAGGCTGCAAAGAACCGCCTGAGGCCCTGATATGTAAGGGCTTTGTAACTGTGAGCGACCCACCAGGTTGGAGTGGGGTGGTGGGTCCAGGGGGCTATTGGTAATTGTTGCCTGCCAGTCTGAATGACTACCACTCCTCTGAGAATTCATCAGGTAGTTGAGTGGGTGAGTGGTGGGTGTCCCAAAGAAGGATGGGCGTGGCTCTCTTACCCACTGCCGTTCCCCATGCATCCTGGTGACTACCTCAATTTCCCCATCTATGAAACTGGCTGGGCTTAGTCTGGAGATGAACATGGTCCTGGTGGGGGCTGGGACCAGGGCCAGCAGGGCCCAGCTGCTACAGGGAGGGGAGGGGAGAGTTCCTTCCAGCTGTGGAGGACGTGGGCTTGTGAGGGAAGGAAGGACTTGGTGGTGACTACTTGTTTTCCAGGCTAGTACAGGCAGGACACCCTGGATCCCCAGACCTGGCCCCATCCTTGACCTTGGCTGGGTCAAAAATCACCTTAGATTTGACTCTGAAACAGCTCCTTGAGCTCCCCCCCTTTCCCAATCTTCCTCCTTGAAGATCAGGAAAACAGGGATATGCCTGTGAGTCATCCTATGACTCACTGGAGACATAGCCACAGTCTGGTGTGTGTGTGAGCGTGCGCGCGTGCGCGAGCGTGCATGCGTGCGCGCTCAGGCAAGTGTGCCCGTATGTGTGTGTGAGCTGGGGTGAAAGGGGAACCTGCCTTGGTTTTCTTGCCATTAAAATAGTCTTTAAAATAGAGCTTATTGCAGCTGGCTCCCCACTGAAGGGCCACTTCATCACAGCAAGGACAGGGCAGTCATCTCAGCAGATGAGTAAGGACTGGGTAACTGGGTCTGTCTCGGAGCAGGCTTCCAGGCTGACCAGGTCGGGGTTGACCCTGTATACTGGGAAGCCCAATAGCTGCTTGGATAGTTGCCTGGGGAGTAGTGGGTTCATTGCCAAATGGAAGGCTCTAGGAATCTAAGGTGTTAAAATTCACCTAACAAATATTTGACTGATTGATTCATTGGTTAATTAAACGAAATGATTCGGCTGGTGTTACGGATTGAATTGTGCCCCCCCAAAATATCTTTTGGAATCCTAACCTCTATACCTGTGGTTATAATCCCATTTGGGAATGCGATGTCTTTGTTATGTCAATGAGGCAGGATTAGTATATGGTGTATCTTGAGTCAATCTCTTTGGAGCTATAAAAGAGATTAAACAAGCAAGCCAAGAAGCAGAGATGGGGGAAGAGAAATGCCAAGTCACACAAAGATCATACACGATGAGAAGCTCGGAAGAGACAAGGACCTTGCTCCAGAGCCAACAGAGACAGAAAGCCTTCCTCTAGAGCTGGGGCCCTGAATTTGGATTTCCAGACTCCTAAACTGTGAGAAAATTAATTTGTGTTTGTTAAAAGCACCAATTTGTGGTAATTCTGTTATAGCAGCATTAGATAACTAAGACAGCTGGCCAGGGGAATTCCAGAATTCTATGCTATAAGACAGCTCCCCTCAAACTTTAATCTGCACAGGAATCTCCGGGGATCTTGTTAAAATGCAGACTCAGGTTCAGAAGGATTGAGATGGGTCTGAGATCAAGCATTCTAACAAAGTCCCAGGTGAAGCCAGTGCTGCTGGTCTGGGAACCACAGTTTGAGAGGCCAGAATATAGGAATGCTTGGAAGGAAAAGCTCTGGGTCAGCTCAGCAAAGCAATTGGCCCTGAGCTAGTCATGAAGCTTCTGTGCAGATCCTGGACCAGACCACTCCTTCAGTTTAGGAGTTCTGGCCCAGGAGCCATGAGGTGGCTAGAGTTGTTCCACAGCTGAACCCCAATAGCCAGCAGGGTCAGTCACTTGGAAATAGTGTGCCCTCCACATGTTTCTTGAAGACCAACTATGTGTATCTGAGGGGCATGAGTTGGGGGGTGTCCCCAGACTTTGTCCTTAGGGAGCTGAAATCCAGTAGGGGGAGGCCATGGAATCTAAGTGCTGGAGGGGACCTTTGAGTTCACCACCTGCTCCCATTTTGCAGATGGTGAACCTGAGGCCATCAAGTGGAGGTAACTGATTCAGTCTCACGAGTAATCAGCAGGGTCAGGACTTGAAGTCTAAATCACCAGGAACCAAGGTGGGTTCTCTAAACAGTCATGGTGGCGGACCAAGCATTTGGGTTTGTATAGGGCCACCTGGTCAAAGAACCCAACTTTCAAATGCTGTACTAAAACCTGTACACGCAGGGTCCCTTGCATTTGCTTGGATGATGTCAAGCTCACAGGTTTATATTCTCTGGTGTCAACATTTCCCCTCTTTTCAACATCTGATACGACATTTGCCTGCCTTTGGCGTCTGGCTCCAGTCCCATTCTCTAAGTTTTCTCGAAGATGGTGGTAGTGGTTCCAGTGCCCTGTCTCCCTGGTCACAGCTAGGCTCTCTTGGTGGCAGCTCAGTCCTCAGGAGCTGGGCATCAATGATAGTTTTCATCACAGCAGGAGTGGCATGGGCTGGGGGGGCTAAAGGGAGGGGAAGAGAGAGCTATTTAATTAAATCTTTTTTTAAATTAAATCTTTTATTTTGACATAATTGTAGATTCACACATCGTCTTAAGAAATAATACAGAATGACCCTGTTTCTCCCAATGGCAACAACTTGCAAAACTGTAACACAATATCACAACCAGGATATTTACATTGATACAATCAAGATACAGAACTTTTCCATCATCACAAGGATACCTCACGTTGCCCTTTATAGCCATACCTGCTTCCCTCTAATCCCTGTTGTTGTTAGTTGCTGGTAAATCTGCTCACACTCATGGCAACCTTCCACACAACAGGGTGAAACATTGCTTGGTCCTGTGCCATCTTCATGATCACTGGTATGTTTGAGTACATTGCTGCAACTATTTGTGTCAGTTCATCTCAGGAGGGTTTCCCTCCTTTTCACTGACCCTCTACTTTACCACGTATGATGTCCTTTCCTAGCAATTTGCCTTTTCTGGTGATGTGTCCAAAGTAAGTCAGTCAAAGTCTCACCATCCTTGCTTCTAAGGAACATTCTCATATATATTTCTTCTAAGACTGACTTGTTCTTTCTTTTGGCTCCAGTCCCTACCCCCTCCTTAACCTCTGGCAACCATCAATCTGCTCCCCATTTCTGTGATTTTGTCATTTCAAGAATGTTATATAAATAGAGCTATACAATAATATACAACATTTTGGGATTGGCTTCTCTTGCTATAGGTAGTTGTGTGTATCAATTGTTTGCTCCTTTTATTGTTGAGTAATATTGGATAGTATGGATGTACTATAGTTTGTTTAGCCATTCAGTCATTGAAGGACATATGGGTTGTTTCCAGTTTTAGGCTATTATGAAAAAAGTTGCTATAAACATTCATGTACAGGTTTTTATGTGAACATAAGCTTCTGTTTCTCTGGGATAAATGCCCAGAAGTGCAATTGCTGGGTTGTATGGTAGTTGCATGCTTAATTTTTTTTTTTTAAAGAAACTGCCAAATTGTTTTCCAGAGTGACTGTACCATTTTACATTCCCACCAGCAATGCGTGAACAATCCAATTTTTCCACATCCTTGCCAACATTTGGTGTTGTCACTATTTTTAATTCTAGCCATTTGATAGGTATGTAGTGATGTCTCAGGGTTTAATTTGCATTTCAGTAATGGTTAAGATGTTGAACACCTTTTCAAGTGCTTATTTTCACTTGTATATGTCCTTTGATGAAATGTCTCTTCAAGTCTTTTGTCTGTTTTCTAATTGGAGTGGTTTTTTTTTGTTGTTTGTTTTTACTCTCGAGTTTTGAGGGTTCTTTATATGTTCTAGATATTAGCCCTTTGTCAGGTATGTTGTTTGCAAACATTTTCTCCCAGTCTGTAACTTATCTTTTCATCCTTTTAACAGGGCCTTTTGCAGAGTGAATGTTTTAAATTTTGATGAAGTCCAATTTATCAATCTTTCCTTTCATGGATTGTGCTTTCAGTCAGTGTCAAGTGTGAGAACTCTTTTGCCTAACTCTAGATCCTGAAAGTGAAGAGGACTTGAAACACTTACTAATGAAGATTGAATTGCACCTCAACATAAAGAAAACGAAAGTCCTCACAGCTGGACCAATAAGCAACATCACAATAAGTGGAGGAAAGATTGAAGTTGTCAAGGATTTCATTTTACTTGGATCCACAGTCAATACCCATGGCTGGAAGCAACAGTCAAGAAATCAAGAGACCTATTGCATTGGGCAAATCTGCTGCATAAGACCTCTTTAAAGTGTTAAAAAGCAAAGATGTCACCTTGAAGACTAAGGTGCGCCTGACCCAAGCCATGGTGTTTTCAATCGCCACACGGGCATACGTTAGCTGGACAATGAATAAGGAAAACCAAAGAACTGAAGCCTTTGACTTGTGGGGTTGGGTAAGGGTATTGAATATACCATGGGCTCCCAAAAGAATGAACAAATCTGTATTGGAGGAAGTACAACCAGATTGTTCCTTGGAAGCAAGAATGGTGAGACTGCATCTCACATACTTTGGATATGTTATCAGGAGGGATCAGTCCCTGGAGAAAGGCTTCATGCTTGGTAAAGTAGAGGGCCAGTGAAAAAGAGGAAGGCCCTCAACGAGATGGGCTGACACAGTGGCTGCAACAACAGGGTTAAGCACAACAAAGGATTCTGAGAACGGCAAAGGACCAGGCATTGTTTTGTTCTGTTGTACGTAGGGTCACCATAAGTCAGAACCGACTCAATGGCACCTAACAACAGCAGATCCAGAAGATTTTATCCTATTTTTTTTCTTAAAAGTTTTATAGTTTCACATTTTTCATTTAAACCTGTGACCTATTTAGAGTTAATGTTTGTATATGGTACCTGACTTAGGTTGACATTCATTTTGTTTACCTACGATGTCCAATTGCTCCAGAACTATTTGTTGAAAAACTCATCTTTCCTCCATTGGGTTGCTTTTGCACTCTTGTCAAAAATAAATTCAGGATATTTGTGTGGGCCTGTTTCTGGGTTCTCTACTCTGTTTCATTGATCTATACGTCTCTCCTTCTGCCAATATCACCTATCTTGATAACTGTAGTTATATAATAAGTTTTGAAATCAGGTAGACTGGTTCTTCCCCCTTTATTATTCTTTTTCAAAATTGTTGAGCTTTTCTAGTTCATTTGCTTTTCTATATAACTTTTAGAATAATCTTGTCTATATCTACAAAACATCTTGCTGGGATTTTGATAGGATATGTGTTAAACCAATATATCAATTTACAGAGAATTGATATCTTTTCTATGCTGGGTCTTCCAAATAATGAACACGGTATGTCTCTCCATTTATTTATCTTCTTTGATTTCTTATATCAGCATTTTGTAGTTTTCAGCATACAAGTTTGTCTTATACAGGTTTCTCTAAAGAAGCAAAACCAAGGAAACTCCCCTTATAACTGATTGGCTGATCACATCATGGAGGTGACTACATTATATCACAAAATGGAAGATAACTACATCATTACAGAACTGCAAAATTACAATATCATGTAACTGCCAAACCACATCATTACATAACTGCCAAACTATTGAGAATCAATAGTTGACACACAACCTTAACCATGACAGTTTACCCCTTGTCAACCTGGCACCTGCACACATCTCCTTAAACCATACACAATCTCTAAATAAAGAGAATTACAAAGTCATACTTGCACCTAACATGATACAACTAACATGCATGCAACCAAAAACACACTAGCCCCATTTACATTTTATATAAGTGAAGAAAACAAAAATATTTGATGCACTCATACAAGGAAGGAATACTCATAACAATTACAGTTCCCATTTTTGCAACTGGTCACATGGTCGTAACTGGTATTTATAACTACCTTCTTCCATCACCCATTCTGTATTCCCTTTGCCCTCAGCAAGCAACTCAGCTGGCTGTGGTTCTTTGCTTGGGGAGTGGGGGGTGTGTGTGTGACTCAAACCTTCATTCTTGAAGGGCCTGGGCCATTAGGAGTCATGTCAGAATTGGATTGCTGTAGTTTTCTGTTGATTTTAATCACAGGGCATGGTAGTACTAAGAGATGCCTTAAAGGATCTCCTGCGTTCCAGACATACTCTTCTTTACCTCCATTGTGTAATATCAATCCAATTTTCTCTTGGTAATCAAGATCACTCACATCAGCCAGTATTGTAACTCCCTTCTTTGCCTGTTGATCCAGAAGCATAAGGAGCCCAAAGAACTCAGGTGGCGTTCCTAACTTCCAGTTCAATCGAATTCGTGTTGTGTCTCCAGGTGGGAACATTTCTCCCTTTGGAACTAAGACCTCTATACCTCTAGAGTACAGCATAGCGGGGACAGGAAACAAAGTTTTTGTGAGTGTGTCATTAGGGGTAATAGTGAGTGGTGCTATTCCCATTTTCACCGCCTGATTCCTGGACCCATGATTCCTGGCTATGGGAGAAACAGCACCATATATTGGATGCTGGTTTAGAGCATATACAGCTTCCTGGAGAACATTGTCTCAACCTTGCAAGGTATTGCCACCTAGCTGGTGCCGTAAATGTTTCCTTAGAAGGCCATTCCATCGTTCTATCTAGCCAACTGCTTCAGGATGATGGGGAACATGGTAAGACCAGTGAATTCCATGAGCATAGACCCATTGGTGCACTACATTTGCCGTGAAGTGAGTCCCTTGATCCGAGGTGATGCTGTGTGGGATACCATGACAGTGGATAAGACGTTCCGTAAGTCCACGGATGGTAGTTTTGGCAGAAGCACTGCATGCAGGAAAGGAAAATCCATATCCAGAGTGTCTACTCCAGTAAGAACAAAACACTGCCCTTTCCATGATGGAAGCAGTCTGATGTCATCAACGTGCCACCAGATTGCTGGCTCCTCCCCTCAAGGAATGTTGCCGTATTGGGGACTCAGTGTTGGTCTCTGCAGCTGGCAGATTGGGTCCTCAGCAGTGGCTGTAGCCAAGTCGGCCTCGGTGAATGAAAGCCCATGTCGCTGAGCACATGCATAACCTCCATTCCTGCCACCATGGCCATTTTGTTCAGGAGCCCATTGGACAATGATGGGAGTGGCTAGGGAAAGAGTATGACTGGTCTCCACAGAATGTGTCATTCTATCCACTTGATTGTTATAAAATCTTCCTCTGCTGAGGTCACACTTCGGTGAGCATTCACACGAAATGCACATATCTTCACTTCTTTAACCCATTCTGAGAGGTCTATCTACATACCTCTTCCCCATACCACCTGGTCTCCAATTTTCCAATCATGTTTCTTCCAAGTCCTTGATCATCTAGCCAAATTATTGTCCACAGTCCATGAATTCGTATATGTCTTAGTTTAGGTTCTCCAGAGACATAAAACAAGTAAGACATATAAACATATATAGAGAGAGATTTATATAAAGGAAATGGCTCATGCAGTTGTAGAGGCTGAAATGTCCCAAGTCCTTGGGTTAGGCTGGAGGCATCTCCTGATTCATGTAGTCACAGGGCTGGCAAGCCTAAGATCAACAGGTCAGAGAGCAGTGCTCTTGCTCACAGGCTGTGAAGACCGACAAAACCCAAGATTGGCAGGCAAGACCACAGGGAAGATGCTGGCTCAAATCCCAAGAACCAGAGCTCAGATGAACAGGAGTCAGCTGCAGGATCCAGAGTGAGCAAAAGCCCATCAGTCTTATCAGAAAGTCTACTTATATATTTGACGTAGGCCACACCCCAAAGGAAACTCCCTTTCAACTGATTGGCTACTCATAGCAGATCCCATCATGGAGGTGATCGATCACATTATATCAAATCTCATCAAGGAAGTGATCACATCATACGACTGCCAAACTATATCATAACTGCCAAACCACTGAGAATCATGGCTCAGCCAAGTTGATACATAACCTTAATGATCACAGTATACAATTACACATCTGGCCATTTCTCCTTCCAAGCAGAGTGAATCACCAGGTGCACTGCTCAAAGTTTTGCCCATTGGGAGGATTTCCCTTCACCACTATCCTTCAGGGAGGTCCCAGCAAGGGGCTATAGTGCCGCTGCTGTCCTCTTTTGAGTGGTGTCTGTATATCACACAGAACCAACTCGGGCTCAACTCTAGAACTATAAGCCAGGCGTGAGTTTTTTCTTCTTCAGTCAACTAATCATAAGGAACTCCCCATGAGGCCATAGGTGCAGACTGGGAGAGGGCAGGAAACGTGACAGCAGTAGAGACCATGGGCATTTGGGCCATTTCCTTATGCAACTTACTTGTGACTTCAGGTCCTGCTTGGACCCAATCTTGTATATACGACTTCCGTTTAATAATGAACTGCTGCTGTGCAAATTTATGGCTCTGTGGGTCGGAAAACCCCCAGTTCATGTTGGGCAGCTCAGGCCTCATGATGACTTGCCACCCATGGCTAAGCGTTCAGTCTCTAATAAGGCCCAGTAACAAGCCAAAAGCTTTTTCTCAAAAGGAGTAGTTATTTGCAGAGGGTGGCAGGTCTTTGCTCCTAAAACCTAAGGGCCTGTGCTGTGATTCACATAGGGGCCTGCCAAAGACTCCGCACAGCATCTCTGTCTGCTATTGATACTTCAAGCACCATTGAATCAGTTGAATAATGTGGCCTAAGTGGCAGAGCAGCTTGTATGACAGCCTGAGTCTGTTGCAGAGCCTTCTCTTGTTCTGGGCCCCACTCAAAACTAGCAGCTTTTTGAGTCACTTGATAAAAGGCCGAAGTAGCACACCCACATGAGGGGTATGTTGCCTCCAAAACCCAAAGAGCCCCACCAGGCAATGTGCCTCCTTTTTAGTTTTGGGAGAGGCCAGATGCAGTAACTTATCCTTCACTTTAGACGGAATACCTCAACATCCCCCACATCACTGGACCCCTAGAAATTTCACCGAGGTGGAAAGCACCTGAATTTTTGTTGGATTAATTTCCCACCCTCTAGCACACAAATGTTTTACCAGTAAGTTCAGAGTTACTGAAACATCTCCAGTAAGTTCAGAGTTACTGAAACATCTTCCTTACTAGGTCTAATCAGCATAATGTCATCAATGTAATGGACCTGTATGATGTCTTGTGTAAGGGAAAGGCGATCAAGGTCCCTGAGGACTAAATTATGACATAGAGTTGAGCCCGAGTTAGGAGAGTGAAGGTGTATTGCTGGTCTTGGCCAGCTGAAGGCAAACGGCTTCTGGTGTTCCTTTGAAACCAGAATGGAGAAAAAGGCATTGGCCAGATCATTAGCTGCATACCCAACCCAAGCAGGAGATGTGTTAATTTGCTCAAGCGATGAAGCCACATCTGGAGCAGGAGCTGCAATGGAGTCACCACCTGGTTAAATTTACAATAATCCATTATCATTCTCCATGATCCACCTGTTTCTTGCACAGGCGAAATAGTCAAGGTGAACGGGAATGTGGTGGAAATCACAGCCCACGCATCTTTCAAGTCCTTGCTGGTGGCGGGAATCTCCGCGATCTCTCCAGGACTGTAGTACTGATTTTGGTTTACTATTTTCCTGGGTAGGGGCAGTTCTAATGGCTTCCACTTGGCTTTTCCTACCATAACAGCCCTTACTCCGCTTGTCAGAAATCCAACGCGGGAGTTCTTCCAGTTGCTGAGTATGTCTATTCCAATATGCATTCTGGAACTGGGGAAATCACTGCAGGGTGGGTTAGAGGACCCACTGGACCAGCTGTAAGGTAAACCTGAGCTAAGACTCCATGTGCCCCCACTCTGACTGGTGGGCCCTAGTGATGTTTTGGGTCTCTTGAAATTAGTGTCAGTTCAGAGCCTGTATCCAGCAATTCCTGAAAAGTCTAATTATTTCCTTTTCCCCAATGAACTCTTGTAAAAGGCCATAGATTGCTTTGTGGAACCCTGGGAGAAAGACTAATGTTATAAATTTTGGACACTGTAGTGGGATCCTTCCTCTAGGGAATCTGGCCTCCCCTTCATTCAAAGATTTGTGGGTCTGTAAACTGGCTCAAGTCTGGGAATTGGCTGAGGGGCTGTGACTCTCTATTCTGGTGATTTGAGTTAGACAGCTGTTTACTGTACCTAGAATTCTTCCGCTTGTACAGATCAAGTAAATATTTAGTAAATCTCCAATCTATTTCACTCCTGGGGACACCATGACTAAGTAGCCAATGCCACAAGTCAATATAGGTCAGACTATTCTGATTACTGGTCTGACTCTGCTGTCCATTATGGTAATCAAGCCCAGCTTGTCTTTGTCAATTGAGTGCCACCACTTTGTCCCTACCATCATGGGGCCCAATCAACCCCATTGAAGTTAGGTGTCTTAATTCAGTTAGGACAGTTCCCACTGTCAAATCTGAATTACATATAATAGCAATCACAGTAGTCTTCAAGGATGATGGGGCTCCCTTCACAAATTTGTTCCTCACTATTGTGGTAAAATATGTGTCCTCTGTCCACTCCATGTGTGGGTCTGTGGGTCTAAATTGCTAAATCCACTCCAGCATGCCAATTTCCCTAAGTCTTTGGATACCTTCTTCTACAGTATATCAAGGCAGGTCTGCTACTTCAACTTGATTTATTGTAGGCCACCCCATAATCCATGTATCAGCGAATCAAATAAGCTATTAGCTCCTTTCCTATGCTCTTGAGCTGGAACTTTGAATGAAGAATCTGTGCTTAGTTGGCCCATAAACTCAGATTAATCCATCTTTATGTTCCTTGCACCATTATCCCACACCCTTAATAGCCATTCCCACACATATCCACCAGGTTTCTGTTTGCACATATTAGAAAAGTCAAGCAGTTCTTTTGGAATGTAACATATCTTCTTCTGGGTCACATTTTGTACTTCCCCTTTCGGGAATCACTGGGATTTAAGCCTAGTTATAGATATAGCAGCAAAAATGGGTGGTGGGGATGTGTTCTGAGAACATTCAGCAAAGTCTTGTAAGGCATCTACCTCAGGGGATACCCCAGGCAATGACCCAGATGCCTCCCCAGCGGATGACTTAAACGAAGGCTCTTCAGACACAGCTGGGTCATTCTCATCAAATGGGGGTGGAGGGGCTAGTGGTTTTACTGGGGAGGGTGGCTCAGCAGACAAAGATGGAGTAATCTCTTCAGATGGGAGTGAGAGGGCTGGTGCCGTTGGCAGGAGAGTTTCAGTGGAATTCAGGGGCTCAGTGTCCTCAGCTTCCTGAATATCTGCCCGTATATTCCCATCCCAAGTTTTGGGAACCCATTTCTTCCCAATCAATGCCCTCACTTTAACTTCAGACACATCTTGGGGTTGGCAATTGAGTTGGCATTGTAATTCAGCCACCCTTATGATAAGTCATTTACACAGTGCTTGAGCTGTGACCCTGAAGCCCTGAGCTCATCTTTTTCTTTTAACCCTTTGTCTAGTGAAAGTAGGACCAACCAATCAACCTCTTTATACTTCTCATTCTGACAAAATTGTAAAAAAGTGTCAACATGCCATCACTCAGAGCATCACCTCTCACCAATATTTGATCTATTGGTGGTGATATTTTGCACATTTCTATTGCCACCTCATGCCATGGATTAGCAGTGCCCTCTTTACTACTGGAAGCAGAGTCACTGACATTTTTTAAGGCTAGTCAGACTCCAGAACCAATTTAGAAAACTTATCCTTATAATTTAGTTTCTCTAGAACCACTCTTGGAACCAAATGTCTTAACCATCACAAAATCCTATATGTGTTTTGCTAAATTTACAACTAAGCAATTTTTTTTGACTGATTGTAAATGGTATTGTATTTTTGGTTTCAGTATCCATGTGTTCATTGGTAGTATACAGAAAGACAGATTTTTGTACGTTTATCTTGTATCCCCTGATCTTGCTAACTCACTTCTTGGTTCTAGGAATTGTTTTGCAGATTCCTTGCGGTTTTCTACATTGACAATCATGTCATCTACAAATAGGGGAAGTTTTATTTCTTCCTTTCTGATTGGAATGCTTTTTATTTCCTTTCGTTGCCTTATTGTACTGGCTTGCACTTCCAGCACTATGATGAATAAGAGTGCGTGAGCGGATATCCCTGCCTTGTTCCTGATCTTAAGGGGAAAACATTCAACCTTGCGTTATTAAGTATAAAGTTGGCTATAGATTTTTTTTTGTAGATATTCTTTATCAAGTTGAGAAGTTTCCCCTCTACTCTTATTTTTCCAAGAGTTTTTATCACGAGTGAATGTTGAATTTTGTCAGCTGCTTTTCCTACACCAATTGATATGATCATGTGAGTTTTCTTCTTTAGCCTTTTAATATGGTAGATTACATTGATTGCTTTTTGAATATTAAACCATATTGCAAGCATCTCTGAAATAAACCCCGCTGGTTATAGTATATAATTCTTTACAAATATTACTGGATTTTGCTTGCTAATATTTTGTTAAAGATTTTTGCATCTACATTCATGACTTATATATTGGTTTGTAGTTTTCTTCTTTTGTACTGTCTTTGTCTGGTTTTGGCATCAGGATAATACTAGCTCCATAAAATGAATTGGGATGTGTTCAGTCCTCTTCTATTTCCTGGAAGAAATTATGCAGAATTGGTGCTAATTCTTTTTTTTTTTTTTTTTTACATATTTGGTAGAATTTTCTGGTGAAACCATCTGGACCCGAGATATCTTCTTTGGGAGCTTTTAAATTACACATTCAATTTCCTTAATAGTTATAAGGCTATTGAAAATTTCTATTTCATATTGGGTGAGTTATGGCCATTTGTGTTTTTCTAGCAGTTGGTCTATTCCATCTAAATTGTCAAATTTATGTATGTAGAGTTGTTCCTAGTATTCCTTTAATAACATTTTTATGTCTGCAGGGTCTGTAGTGATATCCCCTGTTTCATCTTGATATTGAAAATTGATCTTCTTTTCTTTGTCAGTCTTGCAAAAAGGCTTGTCAAGTTTATTGATTTTTTTCAAAGAAGCAGCTTTATTTTCTTGATCTTCTGTATTATTTTTCTGTTTTCAATTCCATTAATTTCTGCTCTTACCTTTATTATTTCTTTTCTTCTGGTTGCTTTAGTTTTACTTTGTTCTTTTTCTAGATTCTTGAGATGGAAGACTTTTACTCTTTTCTAAGCGTGCACTTAATGCTATAAATTTCCTTCTCATCCCTGCTTTATCTGTGTCCCACAAATTTTTATACGTGGTATTTTAATTTTCATTTCATTCTCTGTATTTTTGGATTTCCCTTTGGGCTTTCTCTTTGATAGGTAGGTTATTTAGAATGTGTTATTTCATTTTCCAAATGTTTGGAGATTTTCTTGTCTTTCTGTTAATGATTTCTAGTTTAATTCCATTGTGAATGGAGAATGCACTCTGCATGATTTCATTGATTTGAAAATTGCTGTGACTTGTTTTATGGCCAGAGATATGGTCTACCTTGGTATATGTTCATGTGGGTGCTTGAAAAAAATGTGTATTTTGCTGTTATTGGGACAAAAGTTGATCAGAACCCACTGGTTGAGGGTGTTTTTGAGTTCACTGTCTTTGTCGATTTCCTGTCTAGTTGTTCTATCAATCATTAAGAAAGGGGTGTTGAAGCCTCCAACTATAACTGGGGATTTGTTTATTTCTTCTTCCAGTTCTATCAGTTTTTTCTTTGCATATTTGCAGCTCTGTTGTTTGGTGAATACATATTTTGGATTGCTATGTCTTCTTGGTGTATTGACCCTTTTATCATTTTATAATGTTTCTCTGTCTCTGGTAATTTTTTTATGCTCTGAAGTAATGTTAATATAGCCACTCCTGTTTTCTTCTGATGAATGTTTACATAATATATCTTTTTTTATCCCTTTTACTCTCAACCTACCTATATCATTACATTTGTGGTGAGTTTCTTGTAGAAAGCATATAAAACCAAACAACCCATTGCCATCAAGTCCAACTCATAGCAACACTATAGAGTTGAGTCATATATTTTAATTGACTTTGCGAATCTCTGTCTTTCAATGTAATGTATTTATAACACTTACATTTAACGAAATCAGTGATATTTTAGGGCTATAAGTCCGTCACTTTTTGTTTTCTGTTTGTTCTGTTTTTCGTTCCTCTTTCCTGCCTCTCTGTGGGTGGCTTGAACATTCATTAGAATTCCATTTTGATTTATCTACAGTTTTTTTAAGTGCACATCTTTGTATAGCTCTTTTAGTATATTCTCTAAGTGTTACATTATATACGCACAGCACACCACAGTCTACTGGTGTCATCATTTTACCTGTTTTGGTGAATTGTAGAAACCTTATTTTCCTTTACATTCCTTTATCCTTCTCCAATTAATTGTCTTAAATATTCCCTCTAAATACGTTTCGAGCCAGTTTTCTAATTTTGCTTTAACAATCAAACAAATCCTTAATAATCTTGAGAAAAGTCAAGAGGAGAAGGAAAGTCTATTGCATTTGGTCATATTATTTGCTTATCCTGTGCTTTCAACTTTCCTGGTGTTCCAGGATACCTTCTTTCATCATTCCTTTTCTCTTTAGAGAACTCTTTCCTAGTTTTTTGGCTAGACAGAGAGCTGGCTTTTTTTGTTTAAAATTTTTTTTTTTTAATTTTCTGCCTTGCTTTTCTGGGTTATTAGGTTTTTCAGCTTCAAGTCTGGGAAAAAACCCAAGGAACTCACTACCATATTGTTTCTTGGGTCAGAGGTTTCTAGTTGGTCTGCCTTCTCCTTTCTTTCTTTCAGAGTCTTCTTATGTTTGTTTTATAGAGAATGTTCTGGGTTTTTTGTTGTACTTAGTAGGAGGAATAGGGAAAAGTACGTCTACTCCATCTTCTCAAAGGTGGTAAACTTTTACAAAGTTTTATTGTACTTTCACTTCAAGTAAGGATTGTCGTGTTAACTATGTCCCTCAGTTCTTAATACCCTTTCATTGTCCATGCAAGGCCCCCTCTTATTTTATATAAAATATGTGTATGTGTATGACCTCAATCTTTTTCCCCCCAAGGGCTTCCACTGTAATGTACACAATATATGCCCTTAAATATGTACCCATCCTCAAGTATGTAGCATTACTGCTTGTGCGTTTTAAATTTATATAGCTGATATCATGCCAGATATCTCATTTAGTTTTTTTCTTCCTTTGCTCAAAACTAGACCTTTTTTGGCTTGATCCACACTGCCCAACAGATGTCTGGGCTGCTTCTTCTAACCACTGTGTGCATCTACCCCTTTTTACTTATCTGTTTCCCTAGTGGGGGAACATCTAGGTTGTCTCCAATGCACAGCAGCTGCAAGCATTGCTGCCAGGAACATCTTAGGCATGTCTCCCTGAAGGCTTGGGTGCTCTGGGATTTACACCGAGGAGTGCGGTTTCTGGGTCATGACACATACTTTCATAATTACTGTGAATTCTGGCATATTACTTTCAGAGAGGGCAGTATCCTGTTATATTCCTGCCAGCAGTGTCTGGGAGAATCCATTGGGAAGACTAATTAAAAGAACTTTGGGAAAGATTATTCTGGCTAAGTGAGCAACTGTCCACTAAATCATGTTTAGGCTTGTAAATAACTAGTCAGTGTATTCCAAGTTTCCCCTGGGTTTCCCCTGGTGCTCCGGGGAAAGTCAGAACTGGTCCCATGGAGGAGAACTAAGATATGGGGCAGGGAAGCATCTAGAAATGGAGAAGAGGCTCAGACCCCAGAAACCACAGGAAAGTAGCCCGCTGAGATTTGGCATGGATGAAAAGTCCCTAGTACAGGCATATAGTAGATGCTTAATGAAAATTTGTAGAAGGAAGGAAGGAAGAAATGATTGTCCTGGGCCTCTGAACACTTGCTGAGAGTCTATGCTGCTGGAGAGTCCAACCTCAGCTGGGCATGCACACCTATTGTTATGGATTGAATTGTGTCCCCCAAAAAGATATGTTGAAGTCCTAACCCTTGATACCTGTGACTGTGACCTTGTTTGGAAGTAGAGTCTTTACGATGCTGTCAGCTAAGTTAATGTGAGGTCATACTTGTGTAGGGTATATTTTAATCTCATATGATTGGTGTCTTTATAAAAGAGTTGAAGAAACACAGACACAGAGACACGGAGGGAAGACGACCTTGTGCAGGTGGAGGCAGAGATTGGAGCGATGCATCGACAAGCCAAGGAACGCCAAGGTTATGGGGAGCCGCCGGAACGTAGGAAAAAAGCATGGAACAGGGACTCCTTGGAGCCTCAGAAGAAATCAACACGGCCAACACCCTGGTTTCGGACTTCTAGCCTCCAGAACTGTTGAGACAATACAATTCTGTTCTTATAAGCCACTCAGCTTGTGGTACTTTGTTATGGCACTCCTAGAAAACCAATACACCTGTGAAGGGCAGCCTATGTCCCTGAGGTCCCCAACCCCTGTCTATGATCACCTTGCCCTTCTTGTTCAGCCTCCCATCATTCATGCATCTGTAAAATACTCCTAGGCTACTAAACGTGCTAAGACCCTAAAAAAAAAAAAAAAAAATTGGGGGACTGAGAAATGAAGTTCACAGTTTAGTGTTCTCAGTTCAGTGTGATTCCCTGAATCTGGAGAGTACGCCCCATGTGCTCTTGGTCTGGCTCCCTTCTGTTCTCCAGGTCTCTGCACTGAAGACCCCTCCCTGACCTCCCGGTGGAAACCATCACCCTCCTCTGCATTATTCTCCATGTGATCACCTGGGGTTCCCTTTCCGGGCCATTTATCACAATTTGTCAGTATTTATTTGCGTAAGGAGCCCTGGTGATGCAATGGTTAAGCCTGTGGCTTCTAACAGAGAGGTTGGCAGTTTGAGCCCACCAGAAGCTCTGGAAGAAAAGACCTGGCAATCTGCTGCCCTAAAGATTTCAGTCTAGGAAATCCTATGGAGCAGTTGTACTCTGTCATACAGGATCGCTATGAGTCAGAATTGACTCAACAGCACATGACAACAACATTTATTTGTGTAATTATTTTAAACATTTTTATCTAGCCTGTAAACTTATGTGTGTTTTATTAACATCTGTATGTGCCTGGCACATAACAAAACCAGCTGCTCTCGAGTTGATTCTGACTCATGGCGACCCTGTGTGTGTCAGAGTAGAACCGCGCTCCATAGAGTAGAACTGCGCTCCATAGAGTAGAACTGCGCTCCATAGAGTAGAACTGCGCTCCATAGGGTTTTCAGTGGCTGATTTTTCAGAAGCAGATCACCAAGCCTTTCTTCTGAGGCACCTCTGGGTGGACTTGAACCTCCACCTTTTGGTTAACAGCTGAGTATGTTAACCGTTGACACCACCCAGGGACTCCAGTACATAACAGGTGCTCAATAAATAGTTGCAGAGTGGCTGTCAGACGACTAAAGGCTGAAATGAAGGCACACATGGCTTCCCAAGGAAGGAGTGACCCCCTCCATCTGGGGTTTGGAGGGAGGATTCCTGGCAAAGTTGACCCCAGAGCAGAGCATTTGCCACCTGGCTAAGGAATTTCCAGGCATGTCCTGCATGGCACATCCCAGAAGGCACAGTGATTCTGGAAGGCTCTGTAGATAACACAGTAGCAACAATCTGGAGGGAGCCACCGTGAGAACTTTGTGATGGGCCCTGTAGATGGAGATTTAAAAAAAAAAAAAAATATATTGAAGAGTAATAATACATGTTCATATGCTGAGTGTGCCAGTAAAATGAAATCCTTGACAACTTCAATATTTTGTGTTTATCATGATGTTGCTCATTGGTCCAGTTGTGAGGATTTTTGTTTTCTTTATGTTGAGGTGTAATCCACACTGAAGGCTGTGGTCTTTGATCTTCATCGGTAAGTGCTTCAAGTCCTCTTCATTTGCAGGAAGCAAGGTTGTGTCATCTGCATGTCCCAGGTTGTTAACAAGACTTCCTCTAATTTTGATGCTGTGTTCTTCTTCATATAGTCCAGCTTCTTGGAATGAATATTCCAGCACACAGAATGAATAAGCCTGGTGAAAGGATACAACACTGACGCACACTTTCCTGGCTTTAACCTACACAGTATCCCCTTGTTCTGTTTGAACAACCACCAGGTCCTTCATGAGCACAATTAAGTGTTCTGGAATTCCATTCTTCACTATGTTATCCATAATATCCACAGAGTTGAATGCCTTTGCATAGTCAATAAAACACAGGTAAACATCTTTCTGGTATTCTCTGCTTTCAGCCAAGATCCATCTGACATCAGCAATGATATCCCTTGTTCCATGTCTCTTCTGAATTGGCTTGGATTTCTGGCAGTTCCCTGTGGATGTACTGTTGCAACTGCTTTTGAATGATCTTCAGCAAAATTTTACTTGTGGGTGATATTAATGATATTGTTCAATAATTTCCACATTCTGTCAGATCACTTTTTTTAAATGGGTACAGGTATGTATCTTTTTCAGCTGGTAGGCCAGGTAGGTGTCTTCCAAAATTTTTGGCATATATGAGTGAGCACTTCCAGCGCTGCATCCATTTGTTGAACCATCTCAGTTGGTATTCCCTCAATACCTGGAGCCTTGTTTTTTGCCAATGGCTTCAGTGTAGCTTGGACTTCTTCTTCCAGTACCACTGGTTCTTGGTCATATGCTACCTCCTGAAATGTTTGAACATCGACCAATTCTTTTTGGTATACTGACTCTGTATTCCTTCCACCTTCTTTTGATGCTTCCTGAGTCGTTTAGTATTTTTCCTGTAGAACTCTTCGATATTGCAACTCAAGGCTTGAAGTTTTTGTTCAGTTCTTCCAGCTTGAGAAAAGGCAAGTGCGTTCTTTCCTTCTGGTTTTCTATCTCCAGATCTTTGCACATGTCATTATAATGCTTCACTTTGTCTTCTCAAGCAGCTCTTTGAAATCTGCTCAGCTCTTTTACTTCATCATTTCTTCCATTTGCTTTAGCTACTTGACCTTCAAGAGCAAGTTTCAAAGTCTCTTCTGACATCCATTTTGGCCTTGTCTTTCTTTTCTGTCTTTTTAATGACCTCTTGCTTTTTTCATGTATGATGTCCTTCATGTCATTCCACAACTCATCTGGTCTTCGGTCATTAGTGCTCAATGCATCAAATCTATTCTTGAGATGGTTTGTAAATTCAGGTGGGATATACTAAAGATTGTGCTTTGGCTCTTGTGGACTTATTCTAATTTTTTTCAACTTGAACTCAAACTTGCGTATGAGCAATTGATGGTCTGTTTCATTGTCAGCCCCTGGCCTTGTTCTGACTGATGATATTGAGCTTTTCCATCATCTCTTTCCACAAATGTAGTAGATTCGATTCTTGTGTGTTTCATCTGGCGAGATCCATGTGTATAGTTGCTGTTTATGTTGTTGAGAAAAGGTATTTGAAATGAAGAAGTGGTTGGTCTTACAAAATTCTATCATGCGATCTCCGGCATTGTGTCTACCACCAAGGTCATGTTTTCCAACTACCGATTCTTCTTTTTTGTTTCTGACTTTCACATTCCAATCGCCAGTAATTATCAATGCATCTTTATTGCATGTTTGATCAATTTCAGACTGCAGAAATTGGTAAAAATCTACAATTTCTTCATCTTTGGTCTTAGTGGTTGTTGCATTAATTTGAATAATAGTCATATTAACTGGTCTCCCTTATAGGTATATGATATTATCCTATTCACTGACAGTATTGTACTCCAGGAGAGATCTTCAAATATTCTTTTCGGTGATGAATGGGACACCGTTCTTCTTCAATTGTCATTGTCAGCATAGTAGACCATATGATTGTCTAATTCAAAATGGCCAATACCAGTCCATTTCAGCTCACTAATGCCTAGAATATCGGTGTTTCTGTGTTCCATTTCAGTTTTGATGATTTCCAATTTTCCAAGATTCCCATGCATCTGTCGGTTTGTTTTACTGTGGGGCTTGTGTGTTGCTGTGATGTTGGATGCTATGCCAGTGGTATGTCATATTGTCTATTGAATGGTGTTCCCTCCAAATGTGTGTCAACTTGGCTAGGCCATGATTTCCAGTATTGTGTGATTTTACACCATTTTGTCATCTACATGTTATAAATCTAGCCTCTATGATGTTAACGAGGTGGGATTAGTGGCAGTTATGTTGATGAGGCAGGACTCAATCTACAAAATTAGGTCGTGTCTTAAGCCAATCTCTTTTGAGATATAAATGAGAGAAACAAACAGAGAGAAAGGGGACCTCACACCACTGAGAAAGTGCCAGGAGAAATGCACTTCCTTTGGACCCTGGATCTCTGCGCTGAGAAGCCCCTAGTCCGGCAGAAGATTGATGACAAGGACCTTCCTCCAGAACTGACAGAGAGAGAAAATCTTCCCCTGGATCTGACACCCTGAATTTGGACTTCTAGCTTACTAGACTGTGAGAGAATAAACTTCTGTTTGTTGAAGCCATGTACTTGTGGTATTTCTGTTATAGCAGCACTAGATGATTAAGTCACCTGCGATGGACAGGTTTCAGCTGAGCTTCCAGGCTAAGGCAGGCTAGGAAGAAGGAACTGGTGGTCTACTTCTGAAAAAAGTTAGCCAGTGAAAACCTTATGAATAGCAGTAGAGCATTATCTGATACAGTGCCAGAAGATGAGCCACTCAGGTTGGAAGGCTCTCAAAAGATGACTGGGGAAGAGCTGCCTCCTCAAAGTAGAGTCCACCTGAATAACTTGGATGGAGTCAAACTTTTCAGACCTTCATTTGCTGATGTGGCACAACTCAAAATGAAAAGAAACAGCTGTAAGCATCCATTAATAATTGGAATGTGGAATGTACAAAGTATGAATTAGCTTTAGTAAATAATGCTAAACAGTTCTCTAAAGTCATTGTGCAATTTATACCTCCTCCAGCAGTGTTTTTGAGAGTTCTAGGTGCTCCATGTTCTCACCAACACTTGATAATTTCTTTAATCATTTTAGTAATTCTGGTGTGTATGTAGTAGTATCTCACTGCAGTTTTACTTTGCAGTTCCCTGATGACTAACAATGTTTTCATACATTTATGGGAGAATATCTTCCACAAAGAGCCTTTAGAAAGTCTTCTGCCCTTTTTCTAGTGGTTTTATTGATTTGTAGGGGTTCTTTATATATTCTTAATATATAAGACAGATATGTGTTTTGCAAATATTCACTGAAGGATTCTAAACCAACACAGTTTAATTTAACCAACATGGTTTCTGAAAAATCCCTTGTCTTAGCTATAATGGAAATACCATAAGTGGATGGCTTTAAGAAACAGAAATTTGTTCTTTCACAGTTTTTGAGGCTAGAAGTCCAAATACAGGACACCAGTTCCAGGGGAAGCCTTTTTCTCTGTTGTCTCTGAGGGAAAGTCCTTGTCATTAACCTTCACCTCAGTCTAGGAGCTTCTCAGTGCAGGGACCCCAGGTCCAAAGTGTGTACTCCACTCCTGGCTCTTCTTGCTTGGTGGTAATGATGTCCCTCTCCTCTCTACTTGCTTCTTTCTTTCATGTCTTAAAATAGATTGATTCAAAATAAAAGTTAATCCTGTAGAATGTGTCCTGCGTCATTAACATAACTGCCTCTAACCCTGCCTCAGTGACAGCATAGAGTTAGGATTTACAACACATTGGAAAATTACATCAGATAACAAAATAGAGGACAACCACATAATACTGGGAATCATGGCTTAGCCAAATTGATGCACATTTTTGAAGGACACAATTCAATCTGTAACATTCCACCCTTTGGCCCACCAAAATTCATGTCTTTGCCACATGTAAAACACATTTACCCCCATCATATCATCCCAGAAGTCTTAAATCAACTCCAAGTGCAAATGCTATCCTGGGGAAAAATTCCTCTTCATCTGTGAAATCTAGAATACAAGTTATCTGCTTCCGAAGTACGATGGTGGAACAGGCACAAGATAGGCATTTCCAAATGGGAGAAACTGGAGGGAAAAAAGGAATAATGAGCAGTAAGCAAGTCAAAAACCCAGCAGAACACATTACATTAGCTCCGAAGGCTTGAAAATAACCCTCTATTCACTGAGACCATCTAAGCAGTGGCTCTACCCTCCAGACTCTGGGTGTTGGCCTTGCTGTCATGATTTTGAGTGGAGGCCCCTCAGCCCTGGGCTTCAGATTTGCATTCCAGGCCCAGTAGGATGGCAGCTCTACTCCCTCAACTTTAGGCAGCTCCATTCTGAGTGCATGTCAAAGGTTATTAAGCTGAGGGCTTACAATCTCTTCAACGCAATAGTTTAGGAGGCTGAAGTCCAAAGTCAGGGCACCAGCTCCAGGGGAAAGCTTTTTCTCTCTGTCACCTCTCGGGGAAGGACCTTGTCATCAATCTTCACCTGGGTCTAGAAGCTTCTCAGCACAGGGACCCCAGGTCCAAAGGACATGCTCCACTCCTGGTTCTTCCTGCTTGGTGGTAATGAGGTCCCTCTCTGCTCACTTCTCTCTTTTATATACCAAAAGAGATTGACTCAAGATACAACCTAGTCCTGCAGATTGTGTCCTGTCTCATTAACATAACTGCCTCTAATCCTGCCTTGTTAACATTGTAGAGGTTAGGATTTACAACACACAAGGAAATCACATCAGATCACAAAATAGAGGACAACCACACTGTACTGGGAACCATGGCCTAGCAAAATTGATACGCATTTTGGGGGAACATAGTTCAACCTGTAACAGTAGGGCAGTGGCTATGGTGGTGGACAGGAGAAGCTGGGGTCTAGAGATATTTTAGTGCTAGAATTGACAAGATATGCGTGGTGACAGAGAAAGGGGACAACAAGGCTGACTTTCAGGTTTTTCTGGCTGGCTAGTGTACTGACTCACACTCTGCCTGCCTGGATGCTGGGAGCCAAAGGCTGCTTTGTCCTCTACAGTCCCATCCAGGCCTGATGGTCAGAGAATCTCTGGGGTCACCGTTGGGACACTGGAGAGAGCACCCAGTGTAGAATCTGGGTCTCTTGTGGCAACTGGAGGATAAACACCCCCGCCCCCGTGGCCAGCTGGTCCCAAGAAGATCCTGTGCTGCAGATGGGTTGGCAGCTGCAGGATCTCAGTCCAGCAGGCTGGACAATGACCCCCTGTCTGCAGCCTCCTCAACTTGACTGGGCCTGGGCTAAGGGAATGAAAGTCCTGTCCGGGTCCCCAGGCAAAGGACGGAAACAGATTCTTCAGTGCCTAGGCCTCTGCCAAGCAGTAGGGCAGCACTAGAGTTGGATCTGAGTCCCTCCCAGAAAGTAAAGACTCCACCTCTATTCACAAAAAAAGAAAAACCAAACCAAACCAGTTGCCATCGAGTTGATTCTGACTCTTGGCAACCCCAGGTTTTTCAGACTAGAACTGTACTCCATAGGGTTTTCAATGGCTGTGGTCTTTTGGAAGTAGATCACCAGGTCTTTCTAACGAGGCACCTTTGGGTGAATTCTAATTGCCAACCTTTTCATTAGCAGAGGAGTATTTAAGTATTTGTGCTCCTCAGGGACTCCACCCCCCATCTACAGCCCTGGTCCATTTCTTGACAAACGCCCCCCTCCACTGTTTTTTAGTGTTTAGTTGGAAGATTTCCCTGATCCTCCGGATCTCATAACATTGGATTCAGAGGTGTATTACCACATGATACGGTAATTAAACTTGAAAAACACATTCCTTCCATTATAGGAGAAATATAACATTTATTATGTGCCACAGTATACTAGTTGCTTTACGTACTGAAAAAAAAAAAAAAAGAAAAAAAAAAAAACATTGCCATTGAATATTTTCCAACTCATAGCGACACTATAAGACAGAGTAGAAATGCCCCATGGGATTTCCAAGGCTGTAAATCTTTATGGAAGCAGATTGCCACATCTTTCTCCCGAGGAGCTGCTGGTGGTTTCAAACCGCTGATCTTCTAGTTAGCAGCCAAGTGCTTAGCCACTGCAGCACCAGGGCTCCTTCTGCTTTACCTGTGTAATGTCAATTACTCCTCCTAATGACATCTGATAGAAGTATAGTTTATTCACTTCGCAAATGAGGAAGGGGAGGCTCAGAGTGGTTAAGTAGTTTGCCAAAGTTCATACAGCCAGAGGGGCGGAGGCAGGATTTGAACTTGGGTCAGTTGGACCCTAAAGCCTTGTCTTGGTCATCTAG
This sequence comes from Elephas maximus indicus, assembly GCF_024166365.1. NCBI lineage: Eukaryota > Metazoa > Chordata > Mammalia > Proboscidea > Elephantidae > Elephas > Elephas maximus. The sequence continues at coordinate 183,109,282 of NC_064822.1, read as the reverse complement.
TGCTGCTATAAAAGAAATACCAAGTGGATGGCTTTAACAAATAGAAGTTTATTCTCTCACAGTCCAGTAGGCTACAAGTCGGGATTCAGGGTGCCCGCTCCAGGTAAAGGCTTTCTCTCTCTTCTGGCTCCTCTCTTTTATATCTCGAAAGAGACTGGCTGAAGATACTATCTAATCTTGTAGATCTCATCAATACAACTGCCACTAATTCTCTCATTACACAGGGAAATCACATCAGTTGGCAAAATTGTAGACTGTCATACAGTCATACAATACTGGGAATCATGGCCTAGCCAAATTGGCAGATATTTGGGGGGACACAATTCAATCTATGATAAGCATCTTCTATGTGTCCCTGCCTCTCTGACAGTGCAGATCATGGAGGGATTTAAATGCCCTCCCAACCAATGGTGATGGGTGTCTTAACATCACATTATCCTGTGTGTCAGATTGGGGTCCCGACTCAAGTGTTATGGTAACGTGAACAGGGGAACCTTCTTGAAAGAGCTTGGATGTGTGCCCCAGCTTTGCTGTAACTCACTGGATGGCCTTGGTTGGAGCACTTCTCTTAGCTCCCCATCTGAGCAATGGGGTAGCTCTACACGGCCTTGTTCCCAGAGTCCTTGGGGGAGGATGCGTGTGGAAGTACCAGCATAGCTGAGTCCAGATGTTCTTATTGTTGGCATTTGCTGTTGAGTTGACTCTGACTCATGGTGACCCCCACGTACAACAGAAGGAAATGCTGTCCAGTCCTGCACCATCTCCACGATTGTTGGTATTCTTGCATCTATTGTCGCAGTCACGTTGTATTTTGAGTGCCTTCCAATTTAGGGGTCTCATCTTCCAGCACTATACTGGACAATATTCTTTTGTGATCCACAGGGTTTTCGTTAGTTAATTTTCAGAAGTAGGTCACCAGGCCTTCCTTCCTAGCCTGTCTTAGTCTGGAAGCTCAGTTGAAACCTGTTCACCATGGATGACGCTGCTGTTATTTGAAATACTGGTGGCATAGCTTCCAGCATCACAGCAACATGCCAACTACCACAGTACCACAAACTCACAGAGGGGGATGGGATCCCAGGTGGAAGGGGCTATTTTCTTCTGCTAACTGCCTCTTTTTTGATCCCTCCTGGTACCTAAGCTGGGCTAACCCTTTCTATTCCCTTTTTTGGTGTTGGGTCAGTCAGGTCTCTTCCCCGCCCCAGTCCTCTCTGGCCTGCACTTTTCCCAGCTTAATCACTTTCTAGCTGCCCAAGTGTCCCCAGCAGGGCCTGGGTTCCGGCCAGTGTGGTGGCCGCCTCCATCCCGGGGCTCCAGGCTGGCCAGAAGGGCAGCCAGCACTGGTGGCTGGAAATAGCCCTGATGAGAGGTTCCCTCCCTTTCCGGTGCTCAACCACTTCCTCTCTGACAGAGCACGCAGTCTCCTGAAGATTCTGCTGGGTGGACCCAGGGACTCGCCTTGGAGATGGCGTGGGTGGACGGACCCCAGATGGGCAGGGTCCTGGTCTGCTATTCTCTAATGTGTCTCATAGGAGGAGATATGGGGGAGCTGTCTCCCTGTTATCCATTCCCAGCCTGTGGTTGGGTGAGGTAGACACCGCTGGTTTAAGTCAATTACTCTACGTCATCCCTTGGCCACTGTGATTGGTTCAGAGATAGGCACATGACCCAAGTAAGACCAATCGAAGCCAAGGACTCTTATTCTTGCTTCACTGTCTGAGCTCTCATGGGGGTAGACTTCTCTGTTTTCACCGGATGTGAACAGAAGTCCAGAGACACAGGGGCTGCTGGGAGCCCTCCTGAGACCCCCAGGGGAGAGCTGGCTTGGGAAAGGGCAAAAGCCAGGACACAGAGCCGAGGGATGGAGGCAGAGAAACCAGGTCCTGTCAGCTTGTATGCACGGCTGGATCAAGCTTCCTTGAAACCCAAATACCCCTGTGCCTTTCAGTTTATGGCTCAGTCTATAAAGTTCGGTTAGCCAGGTTGAGTTAGGCTTTCTGTTACTTGCAACTCAAAAATCCTAAAAAGCCCCTGTGGTATAAGGTGGGCCAGGCCTCCAGTCCTGTTCCTCATTTCTGGTCAGCAGGTTGCTGTCTTCTCGTCTAAGCAGGGCCCAGCACACACTGCGTTCCCAGTCTCTGCCCTGACCACAGGCACTGCTCCTGAGAGAACATGACTAAGAATGTCATAGTCTATCCTCAGTCTCAGTGCCCGAAGATTACTGAGAGGTCCTAAGCCCAATGACCCCATCTGCAAGAATCTCATCACTCTCCTAGTCACTGGTCGCAACCTAAGGGCTCAAGGAAATAGGGAAGAGGCTGAGGAATCAGCTGTGGCCGGAACACTCAGGTCTCAGCCCTGCAGCAAGGCCTTCTAGGGCAGACCCCTCTCCTTTTTCCACCCAGTTCATCTGAGGATGGAGACTATATTGCTAAATCCAGAGTGCAGCCAACATGTGCACGAAAATGCTCTCATTGGGGTATCCTCTAGTAACTCCCTGTTACCTACAGGGTCAAGTTCAAATACCTTAGCTTGATACCCAAGGCCCAGCTGCCTCTACATTTTCTCCTTCATTCTCCAATCCTCTGCCACAAGTAGGGAAAACCTGAGGCAACTATGGAGCTTATCTCCCTTCCAGGAATGTGTTGGATGTTGCTGGGCCAAAGAGGTGTGCCACTTTAAAATCAATGATCAGGACTCTCAGGTCAGTCTTCAGTGTTTGTTCCAATGAGCTGTTTCTGCATAAGAAATGGAAGACTTAAACACTTCAAACAATAGTAATTTTACTATGTCTCCTGGATTCTGTGGATCATGTCTTTGGGAAGGGTTCGGCTGGGTTTTTCAAGGTCTCTCACACAGTTGCAGTCAGCTGGTGGCTGGGACTGCAGCATCTAGGTGCTGGCACACATCTCTCCTCTTTGGGTGCTCTCAGGGCCTCTCCATGTAGTCTGTCTGCATGGGCTAGTTTGGGTTTCCTCACAACATGGCGGCTTTGGGGCTTCCGTTTGAGTGTTTCAGGAACAAAGTGGAATCTTTTACAACTTAGCTTCAGAAGTAACACAGTATCGCTTCTGCCACATTCCATTGGCAGCAAGTGAGTTCTAAGCCTCAAAAAAAAAGAAAAAAAAAAAAATTTAAGCCTCAAGGGGAGGAGGATTAGACTCCATCTCTTGATAGAGGAGTAGAAGGTTCTAGAAGAGTTTGTGGGGTGGGAAACGTGTCCACCTGTGGAAAAGGTGATCTGCCAGAGTGTTACTGGGCAATGCTGCTACATTTCCCTGGTCCACTCCCCCGCCACCCCCAACCCCATCTGAGAGGGCTCTTTCACACCTCTTCTCTCCTCAAGCTTCCAGCACCTTCTTCCCTTATTAGCAGCCCATGCTGTTTTTCACTGAGAAAATAGAAGGGATATTGGGAAAGCTTCCACGTGCTGCCAACACCCCATCCACCCACCTGCTAAGACCTGCATCTGCCGAATTTGCCTCCCCTCCTGTTGTGGATGACGTATCTGTATGTCTTGCTAAGGCCAGCACTCCCCGTGTGCACTGGGTCCCCTCCCCCCAGCCATTCGCGTGCCTTCTCCTGCGCCGCCATTGCCCCTCTGTGGGATCGTTCCACAGGAGGAGATCCTAGTTTCTCTCCATCTTAGAAGCAAAACAACAACAAAATCAAAACAACAAAAACCCTTCTCTTCACATCTCCATTCAAGTCCTCTACTCCCAGGTCAGCCCTAACATTTGTAGCACCTGGGCCAAGGGTGCAGATAGAGGCCCACATGCTCTCAGTCTAAATACCAAAATCTTATATAAATAAGTTAAGCCAAACCAGTGTTAGTGAATTGATTCTGACTCATGGTAGCCCCGTGTTTGTCAGGGTAGAAACGCTCCACAGGGTTTTCAATGACTGATGTCTCTGAAGTAGATTGTCTGAGTGGACTCGAACCACCAATCTTTTGGTTAGCAGCTGAGCACGTTAACCTTTTGCACCACCCAGGGACTCAATCAAGTGTGTTATCTCTTTCTATTTGATAAGTATAGTATATTATCTTAATGTTGTTGTTAGGTGCTGTTGAATCAGCTCTGACTCATAGTGACCACACTGCCCGGTCCTGTGCCATCCTCACAATTGTTGCTGTGTTTGAGCCCACTGTTGCAGCCACTGTGTCAATCCATCTCATTGAAGGACTCCCTCTTTCACTGACCTTCCACTTTTACCAAGCCTGATGTCCCTCTCCAGAGATTCACAATGAGTAGGTGAGCTGAAGTCATCCTCTTAATAAAGGGTTTGAATTTAGAATTCTCCAACCCCCCACAGCAAGAATCTACTTGACAGCAACCAACAACACCACAACCAACAACAACTGACACCTCAGAATGTGGCGGAATGAGGAGAGCCAGCTTTGACCCTGGCCTTGGTCTCTGGCCCAGCCCCTTTCTCTTTTTACCCCAAGCTCTACGCACACCTTGAATGGCCTTGATGGCATATGTATGGACACCCATGACAAACCAAGCTCTGTCCGCCCCACTCCTACTCCTTGGGAAGGGGGCAGCCAGAAGAGGGCCAGTGTGGGCCCCCTGGAGCGTGGGGCCTGGGTGGGAGTCCTCTTGCCTGTGTCTCAAGGTTACACTGCTGCTCCCCAGTACAGCCACACTCTCAGAAGAATTGTCTCTACTTGTTTTTTTTGCTTCTGCTCCCCCATTCTTTCCAGAACCCCCTCTCTCCCATCAGACTTCTATCCCACTGCTCTGCAGGAACGGCATAGTCCAGTCTCCTTTGACCTGCACACTGCTGAGTGCAGTGGTCATTCTCAGCCCTCACCTCGGTGAGGACCCTGCTCTCCTGGTCCTCCCACCTCCCTGCTGCTTCTTCTCATTTCCCCGGCCTCTATATGTTGGGGCCCAGGCTCCATCCTGGGCCCTCTTCTCTGTCTACACCGTTTCCCTGGTGATTTCATCCTGTCTCCTGTGTGGATTACCACCCATAAGCCAATGACCGCAGTGTGTGCCCACAGCAGGGACCTGTCCCTGAACTTCAGACTCTCATGTCCCGCTGTCCACTCAGCTCCTCCTTGTGGATAGCTCAGATTTGTCACTGGGCATCTCGGCCCCAACATGTCCACACCTGAGCTCCTCTCTTCCCCGCCCTTCCCACTCCACCCCTCCCCTCCCCATTCCCACATTCTGGTGTAAACAGCTCCTTCCTCCCAGGTGCTCAGGCCCCAAACCTTGCTGTTGGCATTGACACTTCTCTTTCTCTTACTCACCACATCTCATCTGTTGCTTCGTCTTCAAAATATGTTTAGATTCCTGCGCCTCCCCCCACCTCCACCGCTGCCCGCCCAGTCTAGCCCCATCTCCTGCCTCTCCTCAGCTCCTCACTGACCGACCGACCGTGGACCCCCGTTCTGGCTATTCTCCACACAGCAGCCAGAGCGAGCGAGCTGCACCTACAGTCAGATGGTTGCTCAAAACCCTCCACGGCTTCCCTTCCCATGGAAGTCAAAGCCCAAGTCCTCACCAAGGCCAACAAGGACCTACTCTGTGTGACCCGACCTGTCTCCCCCGTGCTCCCCTCCCCTCACTGGTCTCCACGGTCCAGGACACACCAGGTTCCCAGCTGCTCACTCCCTCACTTCCTTTAGTCTTGGAGTAAATGTCACCCTTCTCAGGGAGGCGTTTCTAGACCACCCCACATAAAATCAGAACCCCTCCCCCCATAGCCTTCCCCACCCCCACCCTGCCTTGTTTTTTCTCACAGCACTTCTTACATCCGGCAGAGTATCCATGAACTATTTTATTGTCTGTTTCCTTCCCTTTGAATGGAAGTCCCATGAGGGCAGAGATTTTTACTGTGATATTCCCAAAATAATGCATGGCACGTAGTAGGTACTCAAGAAATATTTGTTGAATGCATGAGTGCTTAATCCTTGCATTCTTTCCCAGTGAATCTGCACTTAGCTTCAGAATCTCTCTCAGCCCAGCACTGCAGACTCCTAATGAGTCTTCTGGTGAGACTCCTATTTGTCCTCCCTATTCGACGGCACAGGGTTTTTTTGGGTAGTTTAAGGAGCCCTGGTGGCACAGTGGTTAGAGGAATTGACCGTTAACCGAAAGGTTGGAGGTTTGAAACCACCAGCCACTCCGAGGAAGAAAGGTGTGGCAGTGTGCTTCTGTAGATTACAACCTTGGAACTCCTATGGGGCAGCTCTACTCTGCCCTTTAGGGTCATTATGAGTTGGAATTGACTTGATAGCAGTGGGTTTTTTTGGTTTGGGTTCTATAGTTTGGAGTCCCTGTGGTGCAAATGGTTAATATGCTAATCCAAAGGCTGGAGGTTCGAGTCCACTCAGAGGCACCTTGGAAGAAAGACCCGGTAATCTACTTCCTAAAAATCAGCTACTGAAAACCCTATGGAGCGCAGTTCTACTCTGACACATATGGGGTAGCCATGAGTGAACCCCACAGCAACTGGTTTATGTTTCTATAATTGGGCCATGCTCCTCCCACCGTGTCTCCTACCATGACTTTATCCCTGCAAATTTTGCCTCCACTCGAGTAGTCCCCTCCTCCCTGAAGCCCTCCCTGATTCCTCCCCTGGGAACCTACCCCTCCTTTCTTGGGTTCTCTCCCGGGGGAGCATATCGCCCCTGTGTCTGTGTTATTTACAACTGTGACTGGTCATTTCTGTCACCCTAGCACTCAGCACAGTGCCGGGCACACAGTAGTTGCTTACCCAATGTTGCTAATTTGAGGTGAACATTTGGTGTAGCTTTTTTTTTTTTTATGTTTAATATTTTCCATTAGTCCTTCATTTCTTTTATTTTCAAATTGGGCTGACTTGTTTTCTAGTCAGTCTCTAATTTGTTCTTATGACGTTTTTTCTCCTTTTCCTGAGTTAAAAATTAATATGTGTTCCTTGTAGAAAACAGGACGTATAAATTAAGCATAAAAAAAAGGTAGTACCAAATTAGAATGTGAAGGAAAGTCAAGTTTGCACATAATTCCACAACCCCGCCATTGTCGTTATTAGCATTTGATGTGTTCACTTCAAGTGTTTCTTCTAGATAAGCTTTTTTTTTTTTACCAAATCATGTATTGTGATATATCTTAATTTCGTATGTTATCACTATTCTTCAAAGACATCCTATTTAATGGCTGCGTAATAGTCCATTGTGTTGTTTTATCATAATATAGCCAACCATCCACACACACAGACATGACACATGCCCTGCCCCCCACAAACACGCCCACACCATCCGGTGCCCACTCCATGCTTGCAGACAGACCGGCACACGCGCTCAGGGGCTCCTAATCTCCTAGATCTAGGTGATTTCCCAGTAGAGGGTGAACAATACACTGCACACGTGCACCCAGCAGGGTGGGGCTCCAGCCTTTTCCTCCTGCTATCTTTCAGACAGACAGACAGACAGACAGACAGACAGATGGCGGGACAGACACAGACAGGACGAGCAGGCGGGAAGCAGAGGGGCGTCAGGGGAAGGTGGGGGCAAAGGCCCTGGGGTCAGGTGGTGCTGGGGAACAGGCTGTTGGGAACAGGGCTTGTGGCCCTGGACAGGAGCTATGCTCCGAGGGGCAGACGGGGCTTCCTGTCCTTTATGCTCTGGAGGGCCTCTGCTCCCAGGCAGAGGGGTGGACAGCCACAGACACTTACGTCACAGAATCCTGGGGCCACTGAGGCTCTGAGTGGGGCTGGCCCCTAGAGGCTGTCTTGTCTTAACCGTCGACGGCTGGGTGGAGGTGCTGAGGCCAAGTGTTGGGATCTGACTCAGGCAAAGAGCCTTTTCTGACTCACCATGTGGCCTAAGTTCTCCTGGTCTCTGTCCCCAGAGCCGGTGGGAACTGTTGAACTGGGCAAAGGGCTGTTCATTGCGGACTGTTCCAGAGAGTGCAGGACAGGAGAAGAAAGAGGGAGGGAACCAGAGACTGGTATCTAGGTTTGACCCTGGACAGAGGGACGGGTGGACAGATGTGTCTTCCCCTGCTGCTCCTCCCTCACCAGGGTCCCCAGCTGAGGATGGCAGCTAGGGGAAAGCAGCAGGTGCCAGTGTCCAGGGTTGCCTGCTTGCAGCCCTGTCTCCAGGGGCCCCTGGGGTGTTCATTATCCTGGCCACCAGTGTCCAGGTCCTTCCAGCCCCTCTGTTCGCATGGGTCAGAGACCAGGGGCTTTCGCAGAAAGACATGGGAAAGAATTAGCCCAGCTCTGGGTGACTTTTCTGAGGAGCAGCAAATGCTCGAATAACTGTGGGATCTTGGACCAGTCATTTTCCTCCCAGTGTAGGAGGCTACGGAGCCTCACCAACCAGGGTGGGCGCTGCCTCCAGCTCCTCTCCGAGTGTTCGAAACTTGCAGACTGTTGCTGCACAGAAGTTGGCCCTTGATAGACAGCAGAAACACGGTCACCAATGTTCCAGTTCACAGGTGCTTACTGCCCCGTGCAAAGAAGGGCTCGGCTCCTGCCCTTGGTCGGGGCAAGAGGTGCTGCAAAAAAGCAATTAGGATGTCATAGACCATGACACCACCTTATTGCAGGTGCTGGGGTTGTCCAGGATACATAGATAGGTAGCTGCCATTGAGTCAGCTCCGACTTGTGGCAACCTTATACACAACAGAACAAAATGTTACCCAGTCCTGCACCATCCCCATCATTGCCGGCATGTTTGAGTCCATCATTGTGACATTGTGCCAACCCATCTCACTGAGGCCTCTCAAGCCCTCATTGGCCCTCTACTTTTCCAAACACAATGGCATTTTCCAACAACTGATCCTTTCTGACGACATGTCGAAAGCAAGAGTTGGGCAATGTTCTGTGATCCATAAGGTTTTCTTTGGCTAATTTTCAGAAGTAGATCACCAGGCCTTTCTTCCTGGTCTTAGTCTGGAAGCTCCACTGAAACCTGCCCACCATGGCTGGCCCTGCTGGTATTTGAAATACTGGTGGCATAACTTCCAACATCAGAGTAACACACAAGCCACCACAGATGACAAACTTACAGATGAGTGGTTAGTGTGCTCCACAGGAGGGGGAAAAGCCTTGCATTTTGAAGATGGAAAAACTGAGACTCAGATGGGGAAAGCAATTGTCCCAAGGACTCAAGTCTAGAACCCAAGACCCCTCTGACCCTCCCCTTCCCACACATCCTCCCTTCTCCCGGCCACTTTCCAGTGCTTCCCTGGGGGAAGGGGTGGGCTGGGGAGCCCCACAGGGTACAGCTGAAAGCAGAAACCCTCCCCTTTGCTGATTGTCCCTGGGACCCACAAATTTCTACTTCCAGGGCTCCTACCATGAACCACCCTGGGGTGGGGGGACTAGCATGCGAGTGGTCCCCTGTCACCCCAAGTCCAAGGGCACCCCAAGCAGGATGCTGTGCTGCTGTGTTGGAGCGACACGTGGCACCAGGCCAGTGCCCCCGGCAGCGTCCGCGGCTGAGGCAGCTGGACGGGGCTGCAGCCAAGAATGCCAGGAATGCAGAGAGGCTGTGTCCTCCCGCTCCTCTTCCTCCCCCCACCCTCGAGAACAGGATATTCCCTGTCCAGGGAAGCCCAAGTCCAGCCCCCTTATGGGAAAACGATGCAGTATCTGGTGGCACCGCTCCCACCCAGGGTCAGCGCTCAGTGCGGGGAAGCCCAGGGTCCGGGCATTGCTGGGAAGGATCCAGGGCCGCGAGGGGACTTGTGACCTCAACCGGAGTTGAGGGCCTACTGTGCGCTAAGTGCTTCATGTGTGTTAACTCACTGAATCCTACAATAACCTTGAGAGATCAGTCCTCAGAGGGGCCAGGAACTAGCCCAAGGGCACCACCTAGCAAGTGGCAAAGCTGGACTTGAATCCCATGGCTGATTCTGATACCATGGTCTTGGTCACTAGGCCAAGTGGCCTCCACTCATCTGTGACTGCTTGACCATCTCCTGGTACCCCCATGGCACTGTGGGGGGTTGGTGGTAGGGTGCTACAGAGAGCTCCCTGTTGGCAGCTGGCCTGTTTCGCGGTTGGCGCTGGGTCCACATGGGAGGTTTGTCTCTGAGATAACAGGATTGGAACTCAGCTCTAGCTCTTGCACCCTGGCTGTCCTTGCAGAGTCCTAGCCTCGTGGCATCCCCAAGTTTGATCACGGGACAGGGCACTGGTCCCAGGAGGGGCCAGTGAAAATGGCAGGCGGAGCCAGAAGGGGCTTTCTGGACCTTCTTTGACGGGTAGGGGAGGTTGTCACCCAGGGGGGCCAGGGATAGGAGGTGGGAGACAACCTTGGGAAGGTGGGGGAGGGGATGAGCTACACCAGACTCCAGCCCTGTGATTCCATGGGTGTGCCCTGGCTCTGCCCCCATCCAGCCTTGCCTCCCTCTGAGGCAAGCTGTCCCTGGCCCTGTGGTCTGGCTGTGGTGTCTAGGGGATTGTCCTGGCTGATTCAGGTGTATCCCTGACCTGACCAGAGATTGGAGGGCCCAGCCCTGGACCCAGCCCTGTCTGCAGGTAGAGGACAGACAGAGACAGGCAGATCCAGGGCGGTGCAGCTGGGGCTGCCTAGGCCCAGGGCCATGGAGACCAGGCCCCAAGGGAACAAGGGGCCATCTACGCAGGGGACCACTCCCATTTAGAAACAGGGGAAACCGAGGTTCAGGGAGGCCTGGTGACTTGCTCAAGATCACAGAGCTGTCACCTAGCAGAGTTGGGACTTGAACCCGGGTGTCTCTGGCACCCACCTCCAGCCCCTAGTCTCCCTGCCAGTTCCCTAGGTCCCTGAGATCCGGCTGGTTCTGTTCTAGTATGTTGACCTGTGCTGGCTCTGGGTCCCATGGGGGCCAGGGTCAGGTAAACAGGATCCCAGCCATACTCCCTGACCTTGTTTACCTCCCGAAAGAATGTGAGGGCATTCTTCCCCTTCACAGGCCATGAGTCACCCCTCAGCAATGCACCCTGTGGATCCCTGCCGCTGCTGCCTGCCCGTCCCCCATTCAACCCCCTCCAGACCCTGGCCCCTCGCCTCCTCATGAGGTGATGTCACCCCCTCCCCGCCTCCCGTGGAGCCCACCGGGCCTTGAGTTGCCGTGACGACTGCTCACAACAGGAAGCAAGGCCCCACGGAGGCCTGCGCTGGGGCAGAAACACAGGAAGCAGCGCTGAGCACTGGGCAGCATTGTCAGCCCATAAAAAACAAAACAGGACAAAAAGATTTAATGAGAACAATTAGCCCAAAGAAAAAGGAAAAAAAAAGAGGCCAAAAAAACAAACAAAGCCAATCAGCCTGAAGGCAGGGGCTGGCTGAGCTCCAAGGACCCCATGTTTTCCCTCCCAACACAATGCCGGTTAAATAATACTTCCTTCTCAGAAGGAGGCACCTGGGGGGCAAGAGGGGGACTTCTCGGTGGCTCCTCTGCTGAGCCCCCCAACTTCTGAGGCCTCCAAGCAGGGGCGGATTGTCCAATAGGCAAGGTAAGCACAGTATACTTGATGTGGTGAAAGCCATGTGAAATTGTTCACTACAGATTAGTAAGTAAGCACAAGCAATCCTTTCCTTGCTTATTGAGTAATCTGCCCTGGCCTCCAAGGTAGCCTGGCTACCCTGACTTTCCTTGGCAATCCCAACCCAGCCTGGCTCTGCAACCTCTACTGAAGACTTGGGGACCAGATGGACTAGTCCTATCCCCAAGTTTATATCTCCCCAAGTCCTGACAGAAGAGGAAGCCAGCTCAGTGGGAGAAAGTGCACAGGCCCAGGGGTCACTCAGACCGAAACTCAATTGCTGACCCCACTGCTGCTAGGCTGTGAGCCTCTGTGCAATTGACAATCGCTCTTGAGCCTGTTTCCTCTTTGGTTTACCATCATCGCCATCATCATCATCATTACCATCATCACCATCACCACCAACACCATCATCATCACCACCATCACCATCACCATCACCACCATTACCATCAGCATCATCACCATCACCACCACCATCATCACCATCACCACCGTCACCTCAGCATCAGCACCATCACCATCACCACCATCATCATCATCACCATCACCATCATCACCATCACCACCATCAACATCACCACCATCAACATCATCACCAACACCATCATCACCATCACCATCACCACCATCACCATCACCACCATCACCATCAGCATCATCACCATCACCACCACCATCATCACCATCACCACCATCATCATCATCATCACCATCACCATCATCACCATCACCATCACCATCATCACCATCACCACCATCATCATCACCATCACCATCATCACCATCAGCACCATCACCATCATCACCATCAGCACCATCACCATCATCACCATCACCACCATCATCACCATCACCATCATCATCACCATCACCATCATCACCATCACCATCATCACCATCACCACCATCATCATCACCATCACCATCACCATCATCACCACCATCATCACCATCACCACCATCACCATCACCACCATTACCATCAGCATCATCACCATCACCACCACCATCATCACCATCACCACCGTCACCTCAGCATCATCACCATCACCATCACCACCATCATCATCATCACCATCACCATCATCACCATCACCACCATCAACATCACCACCATCAACATCATCACCAACACCATCATCACCATCACCATCACCACCATCACCATCACCACCATCACCATCAGCATCATCACCATCACCACCACCATCATCACCATCACCACCATCATCATCATCATCACCATCACCATCATCACCATCACCATCACCATCATCACCATCACCACCATCATCATCACCATCACCATCATCACCATCAGCACCATCAGCACCATCACCATCACCACCATCACCATCAGCATCATCACCATCACCACCATCATCACCATCACCATCATCATCACCATCATCACCATCACCATCATCACCATCAGCATCATCACCAGCACCATCAGCACCATCACCATCACCACCATCACCATCAGCATCATCACCATCACCACCATCATCACCATCACCATCATCATCACCATCATCACCATCACCATCACCACCAACACCATCATCATCACCATCATCACCATCACCATCACCACCATTACCATCAGCATCATCACCATCACCACCACCATCATCACCATCACCACCGTCACCTCAGCATCATCACCATCACCATCACCACCATCATCATCATCACCATCACCATCATCACCATCACCACCATCAACATCACCACCATCAACATCATCACCAACACCATCATCACCATCACCATCACCACCACCACCATCACCACCATCACCATCAGCATCATCACCATCACCACCACCATCATCACCATCACCACCATCATCATCACCATCACCATCACCATCATCACCATCACCATCACCATCATCACCATCACCACCACCATCATCACCATCACCACCGTCACCTCAGCATCATCACCATCACCATCACCACCATCATCATCATCACCATCACCATCATCACCATCACCACCATCAACATCACCACCATCAACATCATCACCAACACCATCATCACCATCACCATCATCATCACCATCATCACCATCACCATCATCATCACCATCACCATCACCATCATCACCACCATCATCACCATCACCACCATCACCATCACCACCACCATCATCATCACCACCATCACCATCACCACCATCACCATCATCACCATCACCATCCCCATCATCATAACCATCATCGTCATCACCATCATCACTATCACCACCATCATCACCATCACCATCACCACCATCACCATCACCACCATCACCATCACCACCATCACCACCATCATCACCATCACCACCATCACCACCATCATCATCATCACCATCACCACCATCACCACCATCATCACCATCACCATCACCATCATCATCACCATCACCACCATCACCATCACCATCATCATCATCACCATCACCACCATCACCACCATCACCATCATCACCAACACCATCATCATCATAACCATCATTGTCATCACCATCATCACCATCACCATCACTACCATCATCACCATCACCATCATCACCAACACCATCATCATCATAACCATCATTGTCATCACCATCATCACCATCACCATCACTACCATCATCACCATCATCACCATCACCATCACCACCATCACCATCACCATCATCACCATCACCACCATCACCATCACCATCATCACCATCATTCTCCCCACCTCACAGGGCTGTGGTGAAGCTTAAATGAGTTGACACATTGGCTGGCATACAGTAGGTGCTCAATGGGTATTGAATGGACTAGTGAAAGAATGAATGAGCCTGGCAGATGTCCCACGGTGTGGCAGGTTTCAGCTCAGCATGAAGTAATGGTCAGTGATGGACAAGCTGCCCCGTGAAATGGAGCTCTCCATCAGTAGAGGTGGGCAAGTAGAGGCTGGGATGCTGTAAATGGTTCTGAGCTCTGGGGTGGGGTGGGTGCAGAGGAGGGTTTTCAGGCTGCTTCCTGTCCCCAGCTGAGGGCTTCCATCCAGTGGTTCTGGATAATACACTGTGGTCTGGTATTGGGGGAGCTGTCCCGTGACTGTACTAGGGCAGCCTGCACTGCAGAATGGGCAGCTAGAGGCAGGGGGCCTGGGCTCTCCTCTCCCTTTACCTGGAAGGAGAGCAGGACTGAGAAAGGAGCTAGCCGGCCCCGAGGCAGGGGAGACCACCATTCAAGTCCATTTAATTCCATCCTTAGAAACAAGAGGCATATGGATGACACCCAGAGTGGCAAGGGCAGAGCTGGACTCTGACCACTCCATGCCCGTGCCACTTGCTGCAATATGTATTGACCCACCAGCTGCTGTCTGCCCAGCCCTGTCATGGGCATGGTTTGGGGCAGGGGGAGGGAAGAGAAACTCAGTTCCTGCCAATAGCTAGTCATAGAGGCAGTGCAGGGCCAATGCTTAGCCCCAGAGGCTGACTGAGGTTCAGAGCCTGGCACCCGGGCAGTGAGAGAGGCCACACAGAGGAAATGGGCCTGAAAAGGCTGATAGGTGTTCATTTTGCAGCGAGGAAAGAGCTGTCGTACTCAGGGACCCAGCGTGAGCAAAGGGGTAGGAGTGAGAAAGCCCAAAATGTTCTGGACAGAGGGACTGGACCCACAGGATCTCAGTGGGTTTCGCTGTCATGAAACAAAGGGGTGCTGGATGGAAGAGAGAGGTTGGAGCCAGATCACAGAGGCCTTCGATGCCATACCCAGGTGTCCAAACCTGGCCCTCCAGGCACCAGGGGGCCATTGACAGTTTTGGAGCAGAGGAGTCATCTGTGCAAGGGGGTAATTTAGGCCAATTCCTCTGAACAGATTAGGAAACATACCAGGAAAGGGGAATGGCAAATGATTCCCCTCTCTGGGCCTCAGTTTCCTCATCTGTAAAATGGGAGATGGTGGAACACATCATGAAAGAACACAGGATGGAAGGTCAGGGAATCTGGGGTCTGTTAATTTGACTTTTCTTTTGTTCTCAGTTCATAGTAATGACACATAGTAGGAGCTCAACCCATATTTACTGCTGGAATGAATGAGAACCACCTTATCCTGTGATGTTTTGCACACACCGTCTTATTAGTTCTCACCAGAACTCCTTGAAGTAGCCCTCATTCTTTCCATTTTTACAAATGAGAAAACGGAGGCTTAAAGAGGTTAAGGGACTTGCCCTCAATGCACAGCATGTAAAACGTGGAGCTGGATTCCAGCCCAGCTGACCACACATGCCAGCTCACCCATGCCACACTGCAGCATTTACCCAGGCCTTTTTTTGGGGGGGGGGGACACACTGATGAGCTAGCGCCAGCCGAGCCTCTGAGGAGCACAGGGTTAGTGGCCTCAGCTTTCCCAGCCTTACACTGAAGGGTGGGCGAGGAAGCCCCAGGCCCCTTTGAGTTCTCCTACCGCAAGCCTCAGGCCCGTCACTAGGCCATGGCTGGGGAGACCCAGGGGGCACTGTGGAGGCAGGAGGCTGCCCTAGGCCAGTGGGGGAAGGAAGCCTGAGGCAGAGGAGGGGAAGAGGGGCATCCGGAGAAGAGGCCGGATAACTGTGGGGTGTCCCGCAGGAAAGGAGCAGAGACCAGGGCTTGGTGCGGGGATGCAGATGTGCTGAGGGTCAGACACAGGTGCAGACAGAGGCTTGAGGAAATGAATCTCAGCCCCTTGGGACACCGGGCCTGCTCAGCCGGAAGCTGGGCCCCAAATGCAGACAGATGGGGTGCTGGGCACACCTGAGGGCCTCAGGTGGGACCCAGAAAAGACACATCCACCCACACCCATCCTTCTTCCTCCAGCCCTCATGCACCTGCCCTCTCCGGCCTCCATCCTGCCCTGGGGGTGGGGAGGGCTGAGGATCACTTCCGATCCCTGGTGGAAATCCTTGTGGAGGCTGTTGAATGGGCCACAGGAAAAGGCCAGGGCCTGTGGGTGGTTTGTGTCTGGAGCAGGTGAGGGAGAGAGGGAGCTGGGGGTGCAGGAGGGGCCATGGAACGCTCCGGAAAGCCTGATGCAAAGTGGGGAGGGGCAGAGTGTCTCCTTGGCTAGGAAGGGACAGAGCATTACCATGGGCCTGAGTTCTCCTCCAGGATCAGCCCACACCAGGGGTGGGGTCCTGGCAAGTCGTTCCTTCTCTGGACCTCAGTTTCTCCACCTGTAAAATGAGAGCCCCTATACTGGGGAAGCCAGCACAACCTGTATAAGGCAAGATCATGGTAGCTCCATAGACACATCCAAACTCCCTGAGGGACTGAATTGCTGGGCTGAGGGCTGTGGGGACCATGGTCTCGGGGAACATCTAGCTCAACTGGCAAAACAGTTTATAAAGAAAATGTTCTACATTCTACTTTGGTGAGTAGCGTCTGGGGTCTTAAAAGCCTGTGAGAGGCCATCTAGGATACTCCACTGGTCTCACCCCTTCGGGAGCAAGGAAGAATGAAGAAAACTAAAGGTACAAGGGAAAGATTAGTTGAAAGGACTAATGGACCACATCTACCACGGCCTCCACCAGACTGAGTCCAGTACAGCCCGGCTCCCACCACTGACTGCTCTGACAGGGTTCACAATAGAGGGTCCCAGACAGAGCTCAGAGAAAAGTGTAGAACAAAATTCTAACTCAAAAACAAAGACCAGATTACTGGCCTGACAGAGACTGGAGAAACCCTGAGAGTGTGGCCCCCGACACCCTTTCAGCTCAGTAATGAGGTCACTCCTGAGGTTCGCCCTTCAGCCAAAGATTGGACAGGCCCATGCAAGAAAACAAGACTAAAGGGGCGCACCAGCCCTGGGGCAGAGACTGGAAGGCAGGAGGCAACAGGAAAGCTGGTAATAGGGAACCCAGGATTGAGAAGGGAGAGTGTCGACATGTGGGGTTGTTAACCAATGTCATACAACAATGTGTGTACTGTTTGTTGAGAAACTAGTTTGTTCTGTAAACCTTCATCTAAAGTTCAATTAAAAAAAAAAAACTGAGAGGCTCTGACTCTAGGGAGGGGCAGTAGGTGAGCCTGGTGCTTCACAGTGCAGGTCAGCACGTGGACGAGCTCGAATCCCGGCTCCGGCAGCCATGTCAGAGAGGCCCGGCTATGAGATGTGCTCAGAGTGTAAGATGCTGTGTACTACACCATGTAGAATGGTTCTGGTGCTGTCCCTCACTAGCTGTGTCACCTTGGGCAAAATGCTCAATGTCTGTGCCTCTGTTGCCTCAGCTGCAAAAAGAGGACTGTAACGGCACCCACCTCCTGGGCGCTGGAGGGCTTAGAGCATTAACCCATGTGAGGCCTTAGGTGGGTGCCGCACACACTGTTAGCACTCAAAAGATTCGCTGTGGTGGTCTCCTGAGATGCTGGCTAGCCAGTCCAATTCCTGGCCTTGTGTCCCATCCTGGCCACCAGGACAGGGAAGGGGTCAGGCAGAGAGGGAGAAGGAGGGAGAGAACTTGGGAGAGAGCTCTGATTGGCGGTGGGAGCGTCTTCCCCTCTGGGCCCCTTGGCCTTTGTTTTCAGCCTGGGTCACAGTCATCGTGAGCTTGAGCCACGGTCTCCCGTCCTGGACTGGGCACTCCATGAATACAAGTCCTGAGTCTCTGGCAGGACTTGGCACAGAGCAGGGGCTCGCTGGGAAGTGCCGAGTCCTGGTGGAGAGTCCCCAGGTTTGAACCTGGCTTCACCAATCACCAACCTCAGTGAGTCACTTAGCCAACCGCTCCTCTGTCAAGTGAGAATGGAGTCCCTGGGCAGTGTAAATGGTTAACATGCTTGGCTGCTAACTGAAAGTTTGGAGGTTCAAGTCCCCCCAGATGTACCTTCAAAGAAAACCCTGGTGGCCTATTTCTGAAAAATCAGCCATTGAAAACCCTACAGAGCACAGTTCTGCTTTGACACACACACAGAGTTGCCGTGAGTCGGAGTCAACTCAACGGCAACCGGTCAAAATGAGAACAGGGCCTGCTGCCTTGCGGGTTGTGTGGCCCCAATGACATTGTACATGTGAAGGCCGCACAGCCTGTGCCTCAGTAGTGTTCTTCTTCCTTCCTTCTTCTAGAATCAGCAGTCCTGCCATTAGACCATCAATTATTCCTCCTCGAGCCCTCTCTCTCACCAGCCCTCACACACAACATCCTTCCCTCCCCAAGTGCCTGCCTGAAAAAAAACAACCCACCTCCCATCCCCTGGCCCCCACTCCCGTGGGCTCCCACCTGTGGGTCCCTTCCCCTTCCCCTTCTCATCCATACTGCCTCCCTCCACTCACGCTCTGCCTGGCCCGATCCAGCTTCTCCTGCCCCCTCCCTGAAGCTCCGGAAGCCTCCTTGATGCCTTTGCCCACCGCTGGCCCTCCCACAGGCCACATCACTCAGCTGTGCCCAGCACCTTCCCAACCTCTCCCCTGGGCTCCAAGTTACCCCTCTCCTGCACTCCTCCTAGCCCTTGGCTGCTGCTTCTCAGTCTTGTCAGCTTCCCAGGCAGCCTGGACCCATGGGTGTCCCAGGGCTCTGGCCTCTGGCCTCTGCCCTCTCTTTCCTCCCTGTCCTCCAACACCAGCCTCAGCTGTCACATCCCTGCCCTGATCCTGCCTCCAGCAGCCAGCTGGCTCCCCAGCTCCAGACCCAAGTCCAGCCACCTTCTGGGCATTTCCTCCAGTCACACTGCACACATTTTTTGGAGGGTCTTCTGTGTGCCAGAGACACTGGTGGGTGCAAACAGCTAATGTGCTCAGCTGCTAACCGAAAGGTTGGAGGTTCAAGTCCACCCAGAGGTGCCTTCGAAAGAAAGGCTTGGCAGTCTACTTCCAAAAAAATCAGCCATTGAAAACCCTACAGAGCACAGTTCTACTCTGACACACATGGGGTTGGAGCCAACTTGATGGCAACTGGTAACTATGTGCCGGGAACAATTGGTGTGAAGTGCTGCCCCACCTGCTCCTCCCTGAGAGGGACACGCCCTTCCTCCAGTGCCCTCAGCTGGTCACCCCAACACCCCTTCTCCTCTGGAGAGCTCCTCCCCGTTTCACAATTGCACCAAAGCCATTTGGCTCTATTCACTCGCGAACTTGCACGCTGTTCTCCACCCTCCCTGCCTCATCACCTCTCACCTGGATTCCTGGTACCCCAATAGTCGGCAGGAGTATCCCCCAAATTAACCCAGGTGAGGCCTGAGGAAGTAGCTCCTTCCCACTGGGGTCTTGATAATTTTCCAAACACAACCTCGGATATCCTGGAGGGCTATCCTTGTAGCTAAACTCTCTACCTCTGAGGGGTAACACAGGGGAGAGGATATCGGTGGGCCAGGACCCTCCTCTCAGCTGCGTAATCCTTAGCACACTGCTTAACTTCTCAGGGAACCCTGGTGGCCTAGTGGTTAAGGGCTACGGCTGCTAACCAAGAGGTCGGTAGTTCAAATCCGCCAGGTGCTCCTTGGAAAGTCTATCAGGCAGTTCTACTCTGTCATATAGGGTCGCTATGAGTTGGAATTGACTCGACAGCAGTGGGTTTGGTTTTTTGGTTTTAACCTCTCAGTGCCTCTGCTCCCGCATCTATAAAATGGGATAATAGTGGTCTTGGAAGAAGTACAGCCAGAATGCTCCTTGGAAGCAAGGATGGCGAGACTATGTCTCACATACTTTGGACATGTTGTCAGGAGGGCTCAGTCCCTGGAGAAGGATATCATGCTTGGTTAAGTATAGGGTTAGCGGAAAAGAGGAAGATCCTCAATGAGGTGGATTGACACAGTGGCTGCAACAATGGGCTCAAGTATAACCACGAATGTGAGGATGGGGTAGGACCGGGCAGTGTTTCATTCTGTTGTACCTGGGGTCGCTAAGAGTTGGAACCGACTCGATGCCACCTAACAACAACAACGCATCCCAGGGCTGTGGGAAGATTAACTGACGTAACAAACACAAAGCGCTCAGGGCCCTGCCTGGCACACAATGAGCACTGAACCCCAGAGTGCCCAAGCCACACAGCCGTAAGTGTGCTCTCTGGCCTCCAAGTCTCACTCTCTTCCCCTTTTCTTGTGACACACCCAGTCACCCAGAAGGCAGTCTGGGAGCTTCTCCCTGGGCATTTTGTACTGTAGAGCAGCCATGGTATCTCCAAGGGTGGACTCTCAGGCACAGTGAAGCGGATGGGGCAAGGCCCTGAAGTGACACCCAAGGATAAGCCTGGAGGGACCTTCTCTGGTCCTGCAGGGGCTGGCTCTGGCCTCCTTGGAGCTGCCTGCCACCAGGGCCCTCTCTCTTGGCAAGTTGGGGAGTGTGCTCCCTGAGGCCAGACACCTGGAGCCTGGCGCCACCTGGTGGTCAGAGCCAGGCAGGGCCAGTCCTGCTGTTATCCTGTGCTCAAGATGGGAGCTTTGAGCACCAGGCGTCTTTTGTAGCAGTCCCTCCCAATTTTTTCCAGCCATGCCTGGCCCTTTAACAGCCCTCCTACCTCATGCTGTGCAGCCCCAGGTCTCCTGACCTCTTCCCAGCCTTGCTGAAGTTCAGCCTCTCACTGAGCGTTCATTTATTCACTCAATAAACACAGGACCCCTACTGTGTGCCTGGCCCTGGGCAGAGCACCAGGGACAGAGAGGAGAATCACATCTGTCCCCTGAGCTCACGGTCTGGTAGGGGAGACACACGCAGACTGACTGTGGGATTAGAAAAAGCTGGAGCAAATGAGACAGTGTGCTTTTGACGTGAGAATAGACAAATAGGCCAGATATGTGTGTGTGTGTGTTGTTGCTGTTTGCTATCATATTCATTCCAACTCATAGCGATCCTATAGGACAGAGTAGAACTGCCCCATAGGGTTTCCAAGGCTGCAATCTTTATGGAAGCAGACCACCACATCTTTCTACCAAGGAGCAGCTGGTGGGTTCGAACCACTGGCCTAGTGGTTAGCAGCTGAGAACTCTATCTCTTTGTGTGTGTGTATATATATATATACACATACATTTTTTTATGTATACATACAGAGAGAGAGAGGCACTGCAGTTAGAAATAGTGATGTCTGGAGCTCTAGCAGTCATCTTGTGACCATGTGGCAACAAATACAAGGTAAAGGCATGTGGCATCACAGAGATACTACTAGCCCTAATGACTGATTCACTGAACGAGAGCCAACAATTTCTCCTAAAGACATCTTGTTAGATGAGAAACAGCTTCCTATTCGTTTAAGCCATTGTAAGTTGTATTTTCTGCTATTTAGAGCATTTTTTACTTCCCCAGAAGGCATATAATCTTAGGTTCAAAGTAATTTTCCCTCAGAATTTGAAGACCTTTGTCTACTGTCTTTTGTCCCCTGTTATTGCTGGTGCATGACTGATTCATGTTCCTTTCTTTGTGACCTTAGAACAAACAAAACAGTAAAACAAAACAGGAAGCTCTTAAATTAATTTATTTTAATCCTCGATGATCAGATATCCCTTAGTGTGTATACACGTCAGGCTTTTAAAAATCTCTCCTGCTCGTTATTTGATGGTTCAGCTCTGGGAATTTTTTTCTATTTGATCATTTTCTCCCCTTTGCTCCTCCTAAATTTTCTTCCCAGAACTCCTTCTGGAAGGATCCTTTAGGATCTTTTACCTTTCTTTTGTATTTTCCATCTTTTTGTTCTGTGTTCTAGGATCCACTAACCCTTCTATTATTTTTTAGAATGTCAGCAATATTTTTAATGTCCAAGAACTCTTTCTTGTTTTCTGATTGCTCCTTTCTCAAAGCATCTTTTTCTTGTTTTGTGGAGATGGTTTCTTCTAAAATGCCTCCGAGGAGGTTTTACCCCAAAGTCATCTTCTATATCCTGAATTATCTTTATTTTCTTTTAAGTCTCCTTTTTCCTATTAATCTTAGTATTTCTCTTTCAGCTGCAGTTTGCCCTCAGGTATCTGGCAATTTTAGAATAAAGATAAAAATCCTTAATATAGCCTAAAATACCCTGTGTATTCTGGCTCCTAACTAGATTTCCAGAACCATTTCTTATAAACTTAATTTAATAACTTATTGTGATACATAATACACATAAGAGTGCATAAAACATATGGACATTCAAAGAGTAATAATAAGGCTAACGCTCAGATGACCAACTTCCAAATTAAGAAAGGGCACGTTGCCAGGACAGAGCGTTTCTCTGCATCATACGCACCTCTCTCCCCGAGAGGAAATCACTGTTCTGGTCTCTGCAATAATCATTTCCTTGTTTCCTCTTTAGTTTTACTGTCTATGCATGCATGCATCCCCATACGAAATAGTCTTTAACTTTGTCTGCTATTTACGTATGTACGTGGCGCCATATGGTCTGTATTCTTTGCTCAACATTATTTTGAAAGATTCATTCAAGTTGATGTAGTTCATTCATTTCCAAGGCTGGATAATAAACCCGTGTGTGAATATCACAGACTTGACTTACCTATCCTGTTTCCGGTTTGGGGCATTTACAAACCTTTTTGCTATGAACAATTTAAAACATGGTTTTGGGTGCAGATGTACAAGAATCTCTCTAGGAGACAACTGGCTGAGTCACAGATTATGTGCAGGTTTAAATTCATTCGATAATGCCAAACCATCGCTGAAGTGGTTGAGTCAATTCATATTCTCACCGGCAGTGCGTGAGAGTTCACAGTGCACCTCATTCTTGCCGGCACTTGCTATTGTCAGACTTTTTAATTTCTGCTATCAGATGAGGGTGAGGTTGTAGCTCGTTGAGGGGTTTTATTTGCATTACTCATGAGGTTGAGCAACTTTTCATATGTTTATTGGTCACTTGTGGCTCCTCTTTCTGAAGTGCCTGTTGAAGTCTTTTGCAACTCTTTTCATCTCCTGTATTTTTGTTCCAATTGGCTTTCTCTCTTCCTTATTGATTCAGAAGAATTCTTCGCATCTTCACCCTTGCCAATTTATGAGTGCTCTAAGTATTTTCTTTATCTACCCACTCTACATGCAGTCTTTTGAGAAAGGAAGTTCATCATTTTAGTGAAGTCAAATTTATCAATTGTTTGCCATATGACTTAAATTCTTTGTTTCTTGTTTAAGAAATTATTCCCTACCTATGACCATAATTTTTTTTTTTTTTTAATATTATCTTCTAAAAGCTTCAGAGTTTTGACTTTTACATTCAGGGTTTTAAGTCATATCAAGGAGGTCTAATTCAGGTTTTTCCCCCATATGGATAACTGATAATCCCAGCACCATTTAATGAAAGTGTATAGTTTACACACTGGCCAGCAGCATCTCTCTCTCTCTCCTCTCTCTATATGTGTGTGTACACACACACGCATGCACACACATAGTTTCATATTAGCTGGTACACAGCCACCACCTCAACTCTCAACTATATATGCGTATAGAGAGAGAGGGAGAGAGAATTCAGTGACAGATTTTCACCTTCCATGAGGAAGACCCAGGTTGGATTCCCAGCCAATGTACCTCATATGCAGCCCATCTATCGGTGAAGATTTGTATGTCGCTATGACGCTAAACAGGTTTCGAGGGAGCATCCAGACTAAGGCAGGCTAGGAAGAAAGGCCTGGCAACCTACTTCTGGAAATCAGCCAATGAAAACCGTGTGGATCATAATAGTCTGATCTGATCATGGGCATGGCACAGGACTCGTGCATCTCATTCTGTTGTGCATGGGGTTACCATAAGTCGGGGGCCAACCCTTTTCCTGGGCTCTCGTTTAGCTGATTTGTCTGTTTTCATGTCAATAGCACACTGTCTTATTTGTTCTTGCTTTCTAATGGCATGGTATGTGCTAGGGATGATTCCGTCACCATTATCTCCTTCTCTCCTTCCTCCTTCTTCAAGAGTGCCTCGACTAGTCTTAGCCCTTTGCTCTTCAATATAAATTTTACATTCAGCTTGCCAAATCCAGAAAAAACAAAGCCGTGGTGATTCTGATTAGGACTGCCTTGATCCTATAGGCCAGTTGGAGGAAATCAACGTTGTTACAGTACTGAGGCTTTTATTCTATGAACATGGCTTACCTCTCTATTTTTAGATCTTTTTTAATGTGTCTCAGTAAAATTTTATGATTATTATTCCATAAATGCTTTGCACATGTTTCCTTATATTCTTTCCTAGTTTATATATTTTCATTCCATTACAAATGAATTTTCTAATTGTTTATTGCTGGTATAAAGAAACAACAGATTTTTGTGTACTGATTTTTTTTAAGACCTATAAACCTTTTTTTTATTATTATAAACCAAAAAACCAAACCTGTTGCCGCTGAGTCGATTCTGACTCATAGCGACCCTACAGGACAGAGTAGAACTGCCCCCACAGGGTTTCCAAGGCTGCAATGTAATCTTTACAGAAACAGGCTGCCGCATCTTTCTCCCATGGAGAAAGGAGTGGGTTTGAACTGCTGATCTTTCAGTTAGCAGCTGAGTGCTGAACCACTGTTGTTGTTGAGAATGTACACAGCAAAGCATACACCAGTTCAACAGTTTGTACACGTACAATTTAGTGACACTGATTACATTCTTTGAGTTGTGCAGCCATTCTCACCTTCCTTTTCTGAGTTGTTCCTCCCCCATAAACATAAACTCGCTGCCCCTAAGATTCCTATCTAGTCTTTCCAGTTGCTCTTGTCACTTTGATGCCACATAGATAGTTCTTAAAAGAGCATAAATGTCAGGGCAGATATTTTTCACTAGTTCAGCTAAACTACTGTTTGGTTTTAAGAAGACTTCAGGGGGGATATTTTTGGTTTAAGGTTTAAAGATTATCTCAGGGCTATAGTTTCAGGGGTTTACCCAACCTCCATGGCTCCAGAAAGTCTGGAGTCCATAAGAGTTTGAAATTCTGCTCTACATATTCCCCCTTTTGATCAGGATTCTTCTATAGAATCTTTGATCAAAATGTCCTATAGCGGTAGCTGGGCACCATCTCCTTTTGTATTGATTTTTATCCAGCAATTTTGCTAAATTCTCTTATTAATTCTAATAAATAAGAATATGTTTAAAGATACTTTGGAATTTCTATGTAAAATCTGAAAATAATGGCAGTTTATTCATTTCTAATCCTGTTACCTTTTGTTTATTTTGTCGCCTTACTTACTGTCTAGGACAGCACTGTCCAATGGAAATTTAATTCAAGTCATAGATGCAAGCCACATATATAATTTGAACATTTCTAATAGTTGCATTAAAAAAAGCAAAAGAAGCAAGTGAAATGAATTCTAGTAATATATTTTAGTTCACCCAATATATCAGAAATATTATAATTTCAACATGTAATACATATAAAAATTATTAATAACAGTGTGTTTTGCACTAAGTCTTTGAAATCTGGTGTGCATTTTATTTTTACAGTACAGCTCTGTTAGGACTAGTCAGAGTTCAAGGGCTCAATAGTCATACGTGACTTCTTGTTGTCGTTAGTTGCCATTGACTGGACTGTGACTCATGGCAATCTTAAGTATAACAGAGCAAAATGTTGCCTGGTCCTGCACCATCTCTGTGATTCTTCCAACCTAGGGGGCTTATATTCAAGCACTATATCGCACAATGTTCTGTTGTTATCCATAACATTTTCATGGGTTGATTTTTGTAAGTAGGTCACCAGGCCTTTCTTCCTAGTCTGTCTTAGTCTGGAAGCTCCACTGAAATCTGTCCATCATAGGTGACCTTGCTGGTATTTGAAATACTGGTGGCGCAGCAACACGTAAGCCACCATAGATGGGTAGTGGTATAGGTGGCTAACGGCTCCACATTAGGCAACACAGGTTAAGATATCCAGTACAATGTTAAACAGAAATGGGAATAGCAGCCATCCTTGCCTTGTCCCATCTCAAGAGGAATGTGTTCTACATTTAACATTGATTAGGATAACAGTTTCCGGTAGAAAATAAAGACCTTCCTTTGTATTCCTAACTTGTTATGAGTTTTTAAACATAAACAGATGCTAAACTTGGACTTCTACAGCATCTATTGAGATGATCATATGTGTTTCTTCTTTAATCTTTTTTTATTGCTTTTTTAAATTTTTATTGTGCTTTAAGTGAAAGTTTACAAATCAAGTCAGTCTCTCATACAAAAATTTATATACACCTTGCTATATGCTCCTAATTGCTCTCTCCCTAATGAGACAGCACACTCCTTTCCTCCATTCTCTTTCCTCATGTCCATTCCGCCAGCTTCTGACCCCTCTGGCCTCTCATCTCCCCTCCAGACAGGAGATGCCAACATAGTCTCATGTGTCTACTTGATCCAAGAAGCTCATTCTTCACCAGCATCATTTTCTGACCCATTGTCCAGTCCAATCCCTGTCTGAAGAGTTGGCTTCGGGAATGGTTCCTGTCTTGGGCTAACAGAAGGTCTGGGGGCCATGACCACCAGGGTCCTTCTAATCTCAGTCAGACCATTAAGTCTGGTCTTTTTACAAGAATTTAGGGTGTGCATCCCACTGCTCTCCTGCTCCCTCAGGGGTTCTCTGTTGTGTTCCCTGTCAGGGCAGTCATCGGTTATAGCCGGGCACCATCTAGTTCTTCTGGTCTCAGGCTGATGTAGTCTCTGGTTTAAGTGGCCCTTTCTGTCTCTTGGGCTCTTAGTTGTCGTGTGGCCTTGGTGTTCTTCAGTCTCCTTTGCTCCAGGTGAGACCCATTGATGCATCTTAGATGGCAGCTTGCTAGCATTTAAGACCCCAGACGCCACTCTCCAAAGTGGGATGCAGAATGTTTTCTTAATAGATTTTATTATGCCAGTTGACTTAGATGTCCCCTGAGACCATGGTCCCCAAACCCCCTCCCCTGCTACGCTGGCCTTCGAAGCATTCAGTTTATTTAGGAAACTTCTTTGCTTTTGGTTTAGTCCAGTTGTGCTGATATCTCCTGTATTGTGTGTTGTCTTTCCCTTCACCTCAAGTAGTTCTTATCTACTATCTAATTAGTGAATACCTCTCTGCCTCCCTCCCTTCCTCCTTGTAATCATCAAAGAATATATTCTTCTCTGTTTAAACTATTTCTTGAGTTCTTATAAGAGTGGTCTTACACAATATTTGTCCTTTAGCAACTGACTAATTTCACTCAGCATAATGCCTTCCATATTCCTCCATGTTACAAAATGTTTCACAGATTCCTCACTGTTCTTTATGGATGCGTAGTATTCCATTGTGTGAATATACCATAATTTATTTATCCATTCATCCTTTGATGGGCACCTTGGTTGCTTCCATCTTTTTGCTACTGTAAACAATGCTGCAATGAACATGGGTGTGCATATATCTGTTTGTGTAAAGGCTCTTATTTCTCTAGGATACATTCCAAGGGGTGGGTCTTCTTTAATCTTTTAATGTGGTGAATTACATTAACTGATTTTCAAATGTTAAACCAACCTTGCATTTCTGGACTATACCGAATTTGGTTATGATGTAATATCAATTCTATATACTGCCTGATTTGGTTTGCCAATGTTTTGTTTAGAGTTTTTGCATATATATTCATGGACGACATTGGCCCATACTTTTCTTCTACCATTCTTGTCATAAAAGGAGTTGGGGGACTTTTCCCCTTTTCCTTTTATGTGGATAAGTTGGTATAAGGCTGGAATTGTTTCTTCTTTAAATATTTGCTAGAACTCATAGGTTAAGCCCTCTGGGGCTGAGTTTTCTTTGTGAGAACATTTCTGTTGATCGATTCAGTTCCTTTAATGGCTGTGGGAAGGAATGATGTTCAACTGGTGTTCACGAGACAGCCGTTCTGGTTGCTTAAATACTGGAATAATTTCATACCAGTTGGTACATAGCTACTACCCCAACTTTCCAAATGCAATGTCCCTTCCAGGACTGCTCTAGGACCCCCAGACCTTCCAAAGATGCATAAATCAAATGGTTAATGCTTGGCACAGCCAGGGACTTCCTGGACCCTGCTCAGTTCTAAGGCCTGCACCTGTTCTGAATGGTCAGTGCCTGGTCGTTAAAGACTTTTTTTGTTACTATGGCCAGGGATGGTGCTCGTTCAGATTTTCTCTTCATCTGGAGTCAGTTCCACTGTTTTATTTCTCTAGGAATTTGCCCATTTCATTTATAACTTCATTTCAAGCTATTGTAATAAAGTTACTTATAATACCCTCTTCTATCTTTTAAATGTCTGCAGAATCTTTTGTTATGTCCCTAACGTTCTGGATATTGGTTATTTGTGCCTTCTCCCTTTTTTCTTGATCATTTCGCCAATGTGTTGTCGATGCTATTTATCTTTACATAGAAATAATCTTTGGTTTTGATGATTCTGTCGTATACATGTTTGCTATTTTATTACTTTCTGCCCTTACCTTTATTCTTTCCTTCCTTCTGTTGTCTTTGGTTTAGTTTGCTGTTCTTTTTCTAGCTTCTTGGGATGGGTGCTTACTACTTTCTGACTTTTCTCTTTTCTAATGTAAGCATTTAAGGTCACAAACTTCTAAGTAGTGCTTGGGTGGAGCAAATAGTTAAGGGCTTGACTATTGTTGCAGCCACTGTGTCAATCCATCTTCTTAAGGGTATTCCCGCTGACCCTCTACTTTACCAAACATGATGTCCTCCAGGGAGTGGTCCTTCCTGATAACATGTCCAAAGTACATGAGATGACATCTTGCCATACTTGCTTCTAAGGAGCATTCTGTCTGTACTTCTTCCAAGACAGATTTGTTTGTTCTTCTGGCAGACATGGTATATTCAATATTCTTTGCCAAAACCATAATTCAAATGCATGAATTCTTCTTCTGTCTTCCTTATTCGTTGTTCAGCTTTCACATGTATATGAAGCAATTGAAAAGACCATTGCTTGGATTGGGCGTGCCTTAGTTCTCAAAGTGGCATCTTTGCTTTTTAACACTTTAAAGCGGTCTTTTGCAGCAGATTTGCCCAATGCAATCCGTCGTTTGATTTATTGACTGTTGCTTCCATGGGCATCGATTATAGATCCAAGTGAAATGAAATTCTTGGCAACTTCAGTATTATCTCTGTTTGTCATGATGTTGCTTATTGGTCCAGTTGTGAGGATTTTTGTTTTCTTTATGTTGAGGCGTAATCCATACTGAAGGCTGTAGTCTTTGATCTTCATCAGTGCTTCAAGCCCTCTTCCTTTTCAGCAAGCAAGGTTGTGTCATCTGCATATCTCAGGTTGTTAATGAATCTTCCTTCAATCCTGATGTCCTGTTCTTCTTCATATTGTCCAGCTTCTTGGATTATTTGCTCAGCATAAAGACTGAATAAATAAGGTGAAAGGATACAACCCTGACACACACCTTTCTTGATTTGAAACCATGCAGTATGCCCTTATTCTGTTCAAACGACTGCCTCTTGGTCTAAGTACAGATTCCTCATGAGCATAATTAAGTGTTCTGGAATTCCCATTCTTCACAGTGTTATCCATAATTTGTCGTGATCCACACAGTTGAATGCCTTCACATAGTAAGTGAAGCACAAGTAAATATCTTTCTGGTATTCTCTGCTTTCAGGCCAAGATCTATCTGACATAAGCAATGATATCCCTTGTTCCATGTCCTCTTCTGAATCTGGCTTAAATTTCTGACAGTTCCCTGTTGATGTACTGCTGCAACCATTTTTTAATTAATTTCAGCATAATTTTACTTGCATGTGATATTAATGATATTGTTCGATGGTTTCCACATTCTGATGGATCACCTTTCTTCGGAATGGGCAGGTATATGGATCTCTTCCAGTTGGTTGGCCAGGTAGCTGTCTTCTAAATTTCTTGTCATAGATGAATGAGTGCTTCCAGCATTGCATCTGTTTGTTGAAACATCTCAATTGGTATTCTCTCAATTCCTGGGGCCTTGTTTTTTGCCAATGCCTTTTTAGTGCAGCTTGGACTTCTTCCTTCAGTTGCATGGTTCTTGATCATATATTACCTCCTGAAATAGTTGAACGTTGACCAGTTCCTTTTGGTACAGTGACTCTGTATATTCCTTCCATTTTCTTTTGAGGCTTCCTGTACCGTTCAATATTCTGCCCATAGAATTCTTCGAAACTGCAACTTGAGGCTTGAATGTTTTCTTTAGTCCTTTCAGTCCATAATTTATTTATCCATTCATCCGTTGATGGGCACCTTGAGAAATGCCGAGTGTGTTCTTCTCTTTTGGTTTTCTAACTCCAGGACTTTGCATGTGTCATTATAATACTGTACTTTGTCTTCTCAAGCTGCCTTTTTAAATCTTCTGTTCAGCTTTTTTACTTCATCATTTCTTCCATTTACTTTAGCTACTCTACATTCAAGAGCAAGTTTCAGAATCTCTTCTGATATCCATTTTGGTCTTTTCTTTCTTTCTTGTCTTTTTCATGACTTTTTGCTTTCTTCATGTATGATGTCTCTGATGTCATCCCATAACTCATCTGGTCTTCATTCATTAGTGTTCAATGTGTCAAATCTATTCTTCAGATTATATCTAAATTCAGGTGTAATATACTCCAGGTTGTACTTTGGCTCTCATGGACTTGTTTTAATTTGCTTCAGCTTCACCTTGAACTTGCATGTGAGCAGTTGGTGGTCTGTTCCGCAGTCGGCCCCTGGCCTTCTTCTGACTGATGATATCGAGCTTCTCCACCGTCTCTTTCCACATATGTAGTTGATTTGATTCCTGGGTATCCCATCCCATGAGGTCCATCTGTATAATCTCCATTTATGTTGTTGAAAAAAGGTATTTGCAATGAAGAAGCAATTGGTTTTGCAAAACTGTGTCATGTGTTCTCCCATGTCATTGCTATCATCAAGGCTCTATTTTCCAACTACTGGTCCTTCTTTGTTTTCAACTTTCACATTCCAGACACCAATAATTATCAACGCATCTTGACTGCAAGTTTGATCAATTTCTGACTGCGGAAGTTCGTAAAAGTCTTGAATTTCTTCATCTTTGGCATTAATGGTTGGTGCATAAATTTGAATAATGGTTGTACTAACTGGTCTTTCTTGTAAGTGTATGGATATTATCCCTTTCACTGACATCATTGTACTTCAGGATAGATCTCGAAATGTTCTTTTTGATGATGAATGCCACACCATTCCTCTTCAATTTGTCATTCCCAGTGTAGTAGTCCGTATGATTGTTTGATTCAAAATGGCTGATACCAGTCCATTTCAGCTCACTAATGCCTAGGATATAGATATTCAAGCATTTCATTTCATTTTTGACAACTTCCAATTGTCCTTGATTCACATTTCATGTATTCCACGTTCTGATTATTAATGGATGTTTGCAGCTGTTTTGTGTTTGTAAATGTCATTGATGAGTCATGCCACATCAGCAAATGAAGGTCCTGAAACCTTCTCTCCACCCACGTCATTAAGGTTGACTCTGCTTTGAGGAGGCAGCTCTTCCCCAGTCATCTTTTGAGTGCCTTCCAACCTGAGGGGCTCATCTCTGGCACTGTATCAGACAATGTTCCACTGCTTTTTGTGAGGTTTTCACTAGCCAATTTTTTCAGAAGTAGACTGCCAGGTCCTTCTTCCCAGTCTGTCTTAGTCTGGAAGCATGTTTGAAACCTATCCATTTTGGGTGACCCTGCTGGTATTTGAAATACTGGTGGCATAGCTCCCAGCATCACAGCAACATGCAAGCCACCACAGTAGGACAAACTGACAGACCACATTTGAATTTATATCTGTTGTCTTAGTCATCTAATGCTGCTATAACAGAAATACCACAAGTGGATGACCTTAACAAAGAGAAATTTATTTTCTCACAGTTTAGTAGGTTACAAGTCCAAATTCTGGGCATCACCTCCAGGGGAAGGCTTTCTCTTTCTGTCGGCTCTGAAGGAAGGTCCTTGTCCTCAATCTTCCTCTGGTCAAGGAGCTTCTCAGGCACAGAGACCCTGTGTCCAAAGGATGCGCTCTACTCCTGGTGCTGCTTTCTTGGTGGTATGAGGTCCCCAACTCTCTGCTTGCTTCCCTTTCCTTTTTATCTTGAGAGATAAAAGGTGGTACAGGCCATACCCCAGGGAAGCTCCCTTTACATTGGATCAAGGAGGTGACCTGAGTAAGGGTGGTGTTACAATCCCACCCTAATCCTCTGAACATAAAATTACAACCACAGAATGGAGGACAACCACTCAATACTGGGAATCATGGCCTAACCACATATTTGAGGGGACAGAATTCAGTCCATGACATCTATCATGTGTTTGTCCCACCTATCTTTTATTTCTTTTTCTCTCCATTCTTGCCTGCTTTAGAATTGAGTGGGTTGGTTTTCTCATTCTATTCCCCACTGTATTAATTTGGGTAAATACTATATACTACATTTACATTCTTTTAGTGGTTTCTCTAGTAAGGACAACTTGCTGTCTTAATTTACCAGAGTCTAAGCGTATTTGAGGACACCTTCTGTCTGAAGAATACAAGGGTCTTAGAGCACTTTAACACACCCAAATTGTAAGTCATTGTTGTTGTATATTTTAATTCTATTTTTATCCCGGAGACATTGTTACCATTGTTTTACATTGTCAATGTTCTTCATTGTTCTTTATTCCCTATTGCATCAGACCTCTGTCTGTGATCATCTTCTTCCTGCCTGAATTCCTCCTTTGGAATTTCCTTTAGGGAGGGTCTTAGTTTTTGTGTTTGTAAATGTCATTATTTTGTCTTTGTTCTGGAAAGATATTTTCACTGGTACACAATTCTTGAAAGATATTTTCACTGGGCATATAATTCTAGGATGGGGGTTATTTCCCCATGGGACATTGAATATGCTATTCCACTGCCTTCTGGCTCCTGTTGCTCATGATAAAAGGTCAGGAGAAAATCTATTATTTCCTTTTTCTGTGTGCCAGATGGAGGTGTTTGAAATTTATTTCTGATGACTCTAGGACGCTATGGCCACTACTGTCAGTGTGTTGTACTGTGGTGGCTTGCATGTTATGATGCTGGAAGCTATAGCACAGGCATTTCAAATACTAGCAGGTCACCCACGATGGACAGGTTTCAGTGGAGCTTCCAGACGAAGACTAGGAAGAAAGGCCTGGCAACCTACTTCCAAAAACTAGCCAATGAAAACCCTATTAATTACAACAGAATATTGTTCAATAAAGTGCTGAAAGATGAGGCCCGAGGCTGGAAAGCACTCAAACACACACAACGACTGCAACAATGGTGAAGATGGCACAGGATTGGGCAACGTTTCCTTCTGTCCCACACAGGTTTGCCATGAGCCAGAGCCGACTGACAGCAGCTAACAACAACAGGAAGCTATGGAAGACTTTGAGGCATTAAGGTGACCCAGTCTTATTCACATTTTAGAAACGGTGCTCTCCCAAGGTGTGGACAATGAACCGGAGGGGATGGCAGCTCAATGAGAAGGCTGCCACTGAGTCCAGAGAGAGGACGAGGGTTGAACCACAATGGTGGGTGTAGTGGTGAGAGGGAAGGCAGACCTGAGGCACTGTGAGGTCAGAGAGGCAGATGGGGGGCATCAATGCAGGTTGGGGTGGGGGGGGGCGGGGAGGAAAGGCAAGGATGACTCCGTGTTTCTGACATGGACGAATGCAGACGCTACTCACCGTGGTAGGCAAAACAGCAGGGGGTTAGAGTGGATGAGTGACAGTGAGTTTGTCTTAGGCTTCAATATTTATTATGATAAACACCTACTACACGCCAAGAACCAAGTGCGCGGGGGGACTTGGGGCAGCGCGGAAGATAAATTCGACCCCGTGTGCACCTTACATCCATCACGCCACACCTGCCGCCAGTTAGATTGCCGAGTCTAGGGTGACTCGAGGCAGCGTCCGCGTCTGACCCGTGCGTTTCAGCGCAGGGCCGGGCACATCTAGGCGCTCCTCAACCGCGCGTGGACGGAGAGGGGGATGGAAGGGAAGGTGGACCTGCCCACACCGCTCTGGAGCTCGGATCCAGAGACCCAGCTCGGTGCTGTGACGCCCGGACAGGTTGGGAAACCTCTGCCGCCCCCGCTAGGTCAAGGGTCCCCGCCCCGGCCCATGTTTATTCCTTTGCGGGAAGTGGGGCAAATCACCTGCCCACTCTGCGTCCCTGTTTCCCGTCTGCCCCAGGAGGCAAGGCCATTTCCGACCCTCAGTCACCAGGAGGGTTTTGGGAAATGCGCCTTTGTGTTAACTATCACTTCCCGCTCTTGCGCGGTGCAGCGCCAGGGGGCGCGCGGGCGCTCCAAGCGCCTCGGCCGGCGCTCGCGCCAAATAAGTCCCGCGGCCGGCGGCTCTTCCAAGGCCCGCGCGGCCCTCTCTCACTCCCCGGCGGGGTAGGGGCGTGGCTCCGTGGGGGCGGGGGCGGGGTGGGGCCAGGGAGGCGACGTGGGAGGAGCGTGACCTGCAGGGCGCGAGCCGAGGCCCCGCGGCCGCTCGGCGCGCGCTCCCTTTCCCCGTCCCCTCCCCGCGCGCGCGCGCTCGCCCGCCCGCTCGCGCGCGCCGGGGAAAACGTTGCGCAGGTTCAAAAATGGAACGTCGGCGGCGTGAGGGCGCGCGAGGGGGTGTGCGCGCGTGCGCGTGCGCGCCCGAGCGAGGGTGACGGGGACCCCGCCGGCCCGAGCATCGCGCGCCGCAGCCGCGGCCCCGCAGCTCCGCCCCCGGCCCGGCCCCGGCCCGGGGCCCGCTCACCCGCCGCCCCGCATGGAGCTGTCAGCCATCGGCGAGCAGGTGTTCGCCGTGGAGAGCATCCGGAAGAAGCGCGTGCGGAAGGTGAGGCTGCCCGGGGGCGGCTCCCGGGACCCCTGTGGGGTTCCCTCCCTTCCCCAGCGCCGCCCCTTCACGCTGGGGAAGAGGGGGAAAGTGGGGCGGGGGACCCGGCTAGCCCCGCCCCGCTCCGGCCGGCTCCCCACTTCATGCCTCAGTTTCCCTGCCGTCTCGTGGGGTGAATAGAATAAAAGTTGTCGCCGTGGGATGCTGGGGGCAGCTGAGTCCGCCTGAGCTAGAGAGACGAGTGGACTGTAAGGTTCCTGAGTGCCATCCCGCCTCATCTCCCCCCACCCATTCTAAATATGGGGAGACTGAGGCCCAAGTTGAGGAAACGTCTTGGCCAGTGTGTTAGCGTCAGAGCTGTGTCTCGAACTCGGGACTCTTTATTACCAAGTCCTTTGGAGTTGGGGGCGGAGCTTCGGAAAGTGGAGCCCAGGTCCCGCCCCCAGCCTCGGAGGTTTTCCTGCTGGACTTTGCCCTTTTCTGATCCCGCGTCTTGCTCGCCCTCTCCCAGTGTGCGCCACCTCCCCCTCCCACCCCCGCACCCTAGTTCCCTCTGGGCCTGTGGAGCCTCACTCGGCGTTGGGGCATCCTCGAAGCTCCTCCTCCTGTGCCTTCTCCAAAACAGACACCCTGCAATTTAAGGAGGCGTCTGCGGCTGGATTTGACTCTGCACCTCGGGACTGGACTTTGGCAGTCCCGGCCTGGCGTCTACACTGCTGTGCACATGTTCGCAGAGTGGGCTCGCCCACACTGGGGATGGGGCTGGAAGCCCTTGGGGAAAGTTCCTCTCCTCGCACCCAGGATCATCCTTCCGCTCATCTTCCCATGCAGCCCTTCAGAGGCTCCAGTGCACGACTGGGAGGAGCCTTAGAGGTGTTCCCACCCCACCCATTTGACAGAGGCAGAAACCGAAGCCCAGGCCGGCAAGTGACCAGCTCAAGGTCACACAGCAAGTTAGAGGTGGAGGTTGAACAGGAGCGCAGGCTGGCTGCTTGCCAACTCATCTTATTTCCAGAGAGAAAACAGTTCTGGTGTCTGGGGTCAGGGTGGACCACCAGCCTCCTATCTTTTCCCATCTCCTTTGGGGACGAGCTCTGTTTCTGGGCTGGTCCTCCCCTTCTTCCTCTCCCTTCCCCCCTGGGCTTTTTTAATTAAAGAGAGGAATAATTTATCCCACAAAGCTCTGTGCTTTACAGGTAGTGTAACCTGAGGCAGGTACAGTGATTACCCCCCTCCCACGGTGGGGCCTGAGGGGTTTGGAGGAAAGGATTTCTGGTCATTCGCTGGAAACATTTCCTGAGGATCTGTTATGTACCAGGCACCATCCTAAGCCCCAGGATGCACCCCTTCCCTCACAGAGCGGGCATTCTGGTGGAGAAGACAAACAATGAAGGAGGAAATAAATACAGGTGCTTTCAAATGGGCTCTTTGAGTACGTGACATATCTTGGTCTTAAAGTTCTGATGGCCTTTATGATCTGTTGGGGTTAGACTGGAAACTTTTTAAGGCCCCTCTCTACTTAATGGAAACCCTGGTGGCGTACTGGTTAAGAGCTACGTCTGCTAACCAAAAGGTCAGCAGTTTGAATCCACCAGGTGCTCCTTGGAGCTCTATGGGGCAGTTCTACTCTATCCTGTAGAATCGCTATGAGTTGGAATCGACTCGACGGCAGTGGATTTGGTTTTTTATTTTTCTCTACTTAATGGCAACTCACAACAACCAGGCTTGGGCGGGGAGGGGGCAGTGATGCTTCAGTGGTAGAATTCTCCCCTGCCATATGGGGGACCCGAATTCAATATCTGGCCAATGCACCTTAGCACAGCCCACCACTTGTCTGTCATTGGAGGCTTGCATGTGGCTATAATGCTAAACAGGTTTCAGCAGCGCTTCCAGACTCAGATGGACCAGGAAGAAAGGTCTGGCAGTCTACTTGAGAAAATCAGCCAGTGAAAACC
This sequence comes from Elephas maximus indicus, assembly GCF_024166365.1. NCBI lineage: Eukaryota > Metazoa > Chordata > Mammalia > Proboscidea > Elephantidae > Elephas > Elephas maximus. The sequence goes on along the minus strand of NC_064822.1, from coordinate 183,072,190 downwards.
CTGTGGAGCACTCCAGTCTGATCCTGTTGTGCATGGGGTTGCCATGAGTCGGGGGGATGGGTATCCAACTTTATGGCAGCTAACAACAACAACGGTAACGGGGGGCAGCTGGCTTTGTTTTCTAATAAACGGAGGAGTGACCCCCCTTTCTGAAGATGGTGACTTTGTCAGCCTTCTCTGGGACACTGCAGGGTCTTTTAGGATTTGAGAGTCCTAAAGTTAATCACTGGCCTGCTGCTTCCGACTACAGGTGGACTCTCCCAGGGACAGAGTTGATGGGACTTGAGCTGAGGCAGAGGGAGGAATTTTCTAGGATTGGAGGAGTCTACCAATCTTAAAAAAAAAGTTAGGGTCTTGTCATTAGGACTATGACACTGTGATCTCTGGCTGTGCATGCCCCTCCCTGGTCTCAGTTTCCCCATGTGTAACATGAGGAGACTGGGTGCTGCAGCTCAGAAATTCTGCCCCAGGAGCTGTTTGGGGCTGATGTACTCCTGTGCTCTTGTACGGATGGTGGTCCAGGGTCGTCATGTGGCAGCCAAATGTCATGGTCTCGAGGTTGGCAAGGATCTGCTGAAGGACCCTCAGACTGTGTGCTGGGGGACACCTGTCTGCAAAGGGGATATGGGACTGAGGTCCTTTGGGCCTGACTGTCCTGTGAGTGGTTGTCAGGGAGACTGTGTATCTCACTATGTCTGCCTTTCTCTCTCTCTTCCCAGGGTAAAGTGGAGTACCTGGTGAAGTGGAAAGGATGGCCCCCAAAGTAAGGCTCCTTTGTGTGTGTCTGTCTGCCTGCCCATCTGTCTCTCCGCCTGCCTTTTGCCCTCTCCCCTGCCCAGCTTCTAGCTCCAGCTGCTCTTGTAATCGGCCAGCTGACCTGGAGTAAATCATCCTCTTCTCTGGGTCTGTCTCCCCTCTGCCAGCTGAGGGGCTTGGAGCACATGAGGGTCCAGGTGGACCACCAGCTTCTCTTCTCACCCCACCCCTCTCACTTGTTGGGCTCCATCTTCTGGATGGCTCTTCCTCTCCTCTCTCCTCCCCTCCCCTTCTTCTGGGTTTTCTTGGCAACTGGGAGGCAAAGGCTCAGCATCTTGGCTTCAGAGACGGCTGCTGGTCAGATGGAGGGGCCTCTGAACCACAGCGAGTACAGTGCTGGGTGTGGGGAGTCTGTGGGGCTGGGCAGGGAAGTCTAGCTGGTGGAGCACCAGCGTCCTCAGTGCCATGTAGCTGGGGCAGAGCCTGAGCCTGCCTTGCCTTGGACAGAGTAGGTTCCCATACAGCCTGTGTGGTGGTGCGATCGAGGTCTCTGAAGATGAGGAAACAGAGAGGGTAAGCAGCTTGCCTTAGGTCACACAGCAAGGGGTGGCAGAGTTGAACTCGAACCCACATTACCCCATTACCATCGAGTTGATTCTGACTCACAGCAGCCCTATAGGACAGAGTATAACTGCCCCATAGGGTATCCAAGGTTGTAAATTTTTATGGAGGTAGACTGTCACATCTTTCTCCTGTGAAGTGGTTGGTTTTGAACTGCCGACCTTTCCGTTAGCAGCCATGTGCTTAACCACTGCACCACCAGGGCTCCTTGGACTGGAACCAGGCCTCCACATTTTCAGGTATTTCCTTTGTGCCTCCCCAACATCACCATCCCAGAGTAGGCAGGGGGGTCTGGTTCTGAGACCTGTCTGGGTTGCTCCACCTCCCCTACTGAAGCTCAATCAGGAACCCTCCCACCAACCAATCACCTCCCAGCAGGGAGTTTTGGGGGGGAGGAGAAGAAACGAGCTAGTCGTGGGGCCTCCCCATTGGTCCATGGGTACCCCACCCCTGCCCTGCCACCTTGAGACTGACTCTTGGAAACCCCCTCTGCTGAGAGCCACCGTGTCTGTGCCAGGGGCTTTCTGTTGTGCTGCTGCCCTGGGCTGATCTGGCGGTGGGTCCTGGTGGCATTTTGCGGGGAAGGGCACGGGAGAGAGAGGAGAGGGGAAGATAGCCCATGCTGCCTCCGCTTCCCTCTCTGCAAAATGGGCTCAATAGTCCAGGCCCTGCTCTCCTCTCACTACTGGCTACACTTTCAGGGTGGCCCACAGGCATCCTGAGGGTTGGGGTTGGTGGCTGGCTTGTAGATACCCCTGCCTTTCGTCTTCCCAAACACCCTTGGGGTGAAGCAGGATCCCCTTATCCACTTGGCTGGTCAGGTGGACTTCTGATCTGGGTGCTGGAGGAAGGAAGAAGTGAGAGGAGGAGGGAGCAGAGGGGAGTAACGGGGACAAGACAGCTAGAAAAAGAAGCTGCCCCATGGCAGCAGGGGACCGGTTCCCTGGGCCCGTCACCCTCCTCTCGGTTTGTGCCCCGGGAAAGCACTGCCTCAGAGCTGTGGTGACCAGCATGCTGAGCTGCATGGTGCTGTTGCTTGTTTCCTCCTCTGTAGTCCATCTTTTCAAAGAGCTCCTTCTCTAAACAGAGGTACTTATTAATTAAAAATTACCTCTCCCATTTTTATTGACCCTAAACGAATGTATGTGCCCATGAGAGCGAGAGAAGGGACTAGTGCTTCAAAGAGCAGCTGAGTCCCTTGGGGTTTCTTTGGCTTGTGGCCTTCCTTCTCTCCCCCACCCCCACCATGAGTCGATGGCCCCTTTGTTTAATTCTTTCACATGCTGAGACCACTGGGTGGGCCCTCATGCCTGCCTTTTGTGACCCTCCCCCAGGGGGCTCTGGGAGACGGCTTGACTATGTGACCTGGGGACACCTTCTGGCTCCCCAACACTTTGGTCCTGGGTTCCAGGCCTGGCTGCCCATGAGACACCTGTGAGCCTGTGGGCAGGTCCCAACATACCTCTGCCTCCTCATCTCCAAGCGGGAATAGTAACGCCTCCATCACAGGGCTGTTGTGAGGGTTAGATAAGTGGTATAAAGTGCCTGATGCATGCTTGGCCCAGACTAACCCAAAAAACTCATTGCCGTCAAGTCGATTCCGATTCCGACTCATAGCGATCCTATAGGACAGAGTGGAACTACACCACAGAGTTTCCAAGGAGCACCTGGTGGATTCAAACTGCCAACTTTTTGGTTAGGAGCCATAGCACTTAACCACTACACAACCAGGGCCCAGACTAAGCACTTAGTAAATGTTTGCTATCAGTACAAAGCTAGATAGATAGGCTTCAACGTTTTTTTCTTCCTCCAGCCAGGAAAGGGATCTGGGGCAATTCAGTTCTTCACAGGAACTCAAAGTAGCTTTAGAAATGATTGAGATCAGTCCTCTTATTGTTCAGATGGGGAAGCTGAGGCTGAGAGAGGGGAGGTCATTACCAGAAGGTAACCGCCAACCCCTGTGCAGTGTGGTACCCACTTGATGCCATCCGCTACCCAGTAGACGGGGCAGCAGACTATCTTGCTTGTTCTGGAAGTCACACTAAATGGCATAGGGTGGGGCTGGCGGCATAGGTGTTACATCATCAGCCATAGTACATACCCCACCCGCATTTCAGCCTGCCCAGGACCCTGCTGTGCAGCCTTCGGTAATTTCTTCCCTCCTCCTTCCATCCCTCCCCCCCTCCCTCCTTTCTCCCTTCCTCCCTCCTTTCCCCACTTGCTAATGCTTCCCACCTTTTAGGGAGTTTCAGCTCCATTCAGCGGTGTATTTGTGGAAAATAGCCCCTATGGCAATACGTTTTCAGTTGCTGAATGATTTCACACAGCTGGTGATGGAAACAGCAATGGCCAAAAGAAACTGCTCATTGGCATGTGCGGTCCCCTCTCCCCACCCCCAACCAGTGCCCATGCCACATGCCATACCTTAGACATGCCTCCTTAGGGCTGCGGGGTCAGGTCCAGTAGCTGAGTAATGATATTATCAGTGGGTGCAGCAGTAACCAGACTGCCAATCATTATCTGTTGCTGTCCAGTCCATTCCAACTCTTAGCAATCCTATAGGACAGAGTAGAACTTCTCTATAGGGTTTCCAAGGAGCGACTGGTGGATTCAAACTGCCGACCTTATGGTTTGAAGCCAAGCTTATAACCATGCCACGATGGCTCCAGGAATTGCCTATGCCATCCATTTTACAGACAGAGCCTCTAGACAGAAGCCTTGCCCTAGGGTCATACACTGAACTCCAAGCTGCCTGACCCCAGAGCTTGGGACCTACTCCCAGTAGTACAAAGCTAGCTCCACAAGAGTCCATTGTGGGCTTTTTGGCCAGTTCAGGGGGAAGTGCTCAGGCTTTGAGCCTGATACCGCTGCCTCGGAATTCTGGTTCTGGAAGTTTCCAGCTGTGTGACCCAGGGCAAAGCCCTCAACCTCTCTGAGCCTCCATTCCCCCATTTGTAAAATAAGGCCCCCATCTCTGAGGCCCTGCTGAAGACTGCTTGAGACAGGAAAAGTAAGATCCTACACAGAGCCAGGAGCCCACTGGGGGCTTCCCTCCCTTCCAAGGGTGGGCTTGGGGAGCTGCAGCACATCTTGCTGTGCCTCTACCTTACTGCGCAACCTGGGGCCGGATTTGGGCTCTCTAGGCTTTAAGTTGACTTAATTAACGCTTATTTGTTTTTATGATGTACCATACTGATGTAAGGGCTTTATCTGGCTTACCATTATAATCCTTAAACAATCCTAGGAGCTAGGGACTATTACTGGCTCCACTTTGAGGAGCAGGGCCGTCAGCGGTGGAGAGACACCTGCGCAAGGCCGCGCTCTGACAGTCTGGACCCAAGCTCCTATTATGAGCCTCAATTAATAGACGGCGCTTCCCATTTTGGGCAGGTTTAAATCCTCCCAGTCTTTGGGGGGAGAGGCTGTACTGGCCTGGCTCTGTGGGGACCCTGGGGTGGGCCCGCACGGCACAGACCGCCTGCGTCACAACTCAACAGCGCTCTCCGCTGCTAAAGGGATGGCGAGGGAGGGGCTGTGCGCCCCCTGCGGACGCTCCCCACGCCTCTGCGCGGCCCCAGCCTGTTTACTGGCTCCGGGCGGGCGGGGCGGTCACGTGGCCGTGTTTATCTCGGGCCGCGCGCTGTCCCCGCCCTCGTCCCCCATTGGCTTGCCTGCATCTGTCGCGCGCACGCACACCCGCCTGTGGGAGGTGGGGCGGGCGGGGAGAGCCTGGGTCCTCTGCGCCCCGCCTGCCCGGTGCTCGGTTCCGCCCCCCGAACGCTCAGTAGTCGCGGCCTGGCCTAAGGAGGTCCAGGATGGGCAGGTGCCCCCCATTCTCTCTTAGCTTGAGGACCCCGCGGGCTGTGTGCTTCTCTTGTAACGCCGCCTAGCTTGTCCCAAAGTGTGTTTCCCTTGCTGTGGCCTCGAGGCTCCCCACGCTGCAGAGGGGCGCGTAATGCCCTTCACATCACGGTGAGGGGTGGGGGCCGAAAGGTTAAGACACTTGTGCACCCCCACCACCAGCGTTGAGCAGGACCAGGCCTCCAGTTGCCCCAGGCCAGAACCCCCTCCGCCTTTCGTCCTGCCGGCCCTTTATATACACCCGGCTGTGTGTCAACCTCCGTGTCAATGCCTCTCTTCCCAGGAGGTCACAGCCCGGTGAAGAATCGGATACACTGGTTTGTGAGGGACCCCGGGTAGAGGAGGGCTGAGAGTCAAACTGAGTTCCAGTCACAGGCTGACCACTTACTGACCCAGTGCCCGTGGGCAAGATGCTTCACCTCTGTGCCTCAGTGTCCTCATCTGTAAAAAGGGGGTAATAAGAGAACCTACCTCATAAAGGTGTTAGGAGGGATGGAGGGGTTCCTGGCCTGTGGCAGGGCTCCGGCACCTTGCTGTTAGGATGATGGTGGAGGTTGTTATTCTTATGAGGAGGAAATTGAGGGCCAGAGCAGGGTAGGGACTTGCCAGAAATCACACACAAGCTACATCAGCAAAAAAAAAAAAAAAAAAAAAAAAAAAACCCGTGGGGAAGTGGTCAGGGCAGAGCTGACTAGGACACTGTATAGACATACAACAGCTAGAGAAAAAGGGCAAGGCAGATGACAGAGGAGGAACACAAAATTCCCCCTTTCTTGTTATTAGTTACAGTTGAGAAAATTCTGCCTTGATTTGGGGGGAGGGAGGCCTGGAGTCTCCACCAGCCTCTGGTTGCTCATAATTTGGGCTTCACCCAGTTCAGTTTCACTTTCGGCATTTCTGTAGGGGTGAGTGAAATTCTTTAAGTGTCTTCAGCAGCCATTCCCAGAGTACCTGGGGGCGGGGCCCTGGCCGCTCACCCTGGGAAGGGGTTGCTCACTCAGATTCATCAGTAATCAAGGCAGGGCCAAGTGTCCACAGCAAAGGCTTTGGGAGGGGAGGGCTTATTTTGCTGGTGGGGGACCTCTTGGAAGGGTCATCAGGGAAAGGAACAAAGACCTGGCCTTAAGGATAACAAGGAGTCCAGTGGAGGGCCTGGGGACAGCATGTGGGAAGGGAAGAAGGTGTGCCGTGCCCGCTCAGGTTGCACTGTGAGGTATTCCAGGGCTGAGTCCACAGGGTAACCCCCCCGCCCCTGCCCCGGGCCTGACGTGAATCAGGTGTGCGCAAGTGTCAGTGAAGAAAGGATGCTGCCCTGGGCAGTTCGTGGTCTGAGTCCAGATTAGACTAGTGTTAAGTATCACAAGAGATGCCCCAGGTAGTTTAAGATGAAGGTTTTAGGTCAGCTGATTAGGGACAGGGGACCGTGTCTGGCCTCTTTCTGCCTCCTGACACCTCCTAATACCTGTTCATCTTCCTTCTTAGCGCCTCGCCTGGCAGAGCTTCTGACCAGAATCGCAGAACATTGCTAAAACACTTACATTTTTAACTTGAGACTTTTTATAAACTGGCATCTATTTATGATGAGTGACTGGTTTTTCCATTTATAGAAGTCATGTAAGTTTGTTTTTAAAATACAGTCATTTAAACAAAAAAGGAAGCTGCTCTAAAGACAGGTACTGAGTAAATGAGAAAGTAAGCGCACAGGACGTGGCACACACCACCAGGTGGTACCAGAGGCGGCTGAGCCCTGGAGCCACCGCACTGTCACTGCCCAGGCCTGCCCCAGTAGGGGGTGCTCTCTGGTCTAGGGGTGGTGGCAGGTCCCTGTGGGAATTCCAGTGGGGGGAGGGCTGTTGGATGACTGAACATTGGGCCACTAAACCAAACACTTGCTGTGTGCCAGGCCCAGTGGCCAGGAGATGTCTGTGTGGCTGAGGAGGTGGGGCTGGAGCTGGAATGGTGGGGAGGAGCAGTAACAGTAACCAACACTCAGAAAGCACTGTGTGCCAGGCCCTGCTCTAGACACTTGGACATTTAATCCATTCAGTCAGCACACAGGTCCTTTACAGGTAAGGAAATCGAGGAACAGAGCCATGAAGTAGATGGTTCAAGGCCGCACAGCTAGCAAGGGGCATTGCTGGGGTTTGGACTCAGACGGTCTTCTCCAGGGCTCTGCTCTCTGCCACCCCCTCTTGCCTCTCGTAGGCAAGGCATCCTGGAGCGTACAGGGCCTGTTCTGTTTCAGGCTCCCCGAGGGGCGAGGTGAACATGGGTTCTGATAGAGTTGAACACAGTAATGATGTCAGTGTGGTGTGACCTGTGCTCAAAATGAGGGGAGTCCAGGTGTCACCAGAGCCCTCAGGAGGCAACTGACCTAGCCCGGGCAGCCAGAGACAGCTCCTCAGAGTCAGTGACAATTACACCGGCCCAGAAGGGGCACAGATCTGCAGACAGTGGCCGTGGTAGAACAGCGAGGGCCTCTGCGAACACTGGGTGGGAGCAAGGTGGTGCTGACCTTTCGTTTCTCTCCCCAGGTACAGCACGTGGGAGCCGGAAGAGCACATCCTGGACCCCCGCCTGGTCCTGGCCTATGAGGAGAAGTAAGGAGACCCGCCTGGCTGCTGGGTCTGGACTGGGCTTGGCTCTGAGCAAGGGATCACGGGGTGGGGAGTGGGGGCACGGTGAGGGCATTCTTCAGGGCAGCCCAGTCTAGCCTGCTGCTGGTGGAAGGTGGGCACCAGGTCCCAGGGCAGCTGAGGGCCTGAGTCTCTTTCCTGTTGCTCTGTGATACCTGCTGCTTCCTTTACCTCCCTAGACCTTGCCTTTCTGCTGTGAAATGGGCCACCCCAGTATCATCTGCCCCGATTTCCCTATAAGGTGGGGGTTTCAGTTGACGTGAAGAATGTAAAAATGCATCAGAAAAACACCCTGCGTGTGAGGGGACAGCAGTGTCACCCCTTGCCAGTGGAGACAGCAGAGATAAATCTCCTCGAAATGCTCTCGCCAACAGAAGGGAAGCCCAAAGAAGCACAAGATGTGCCAGGCAGGGAATGTGGGCTTTGACGCCAGGGCCTTTGGGTTCAGGTCCATCCCACTTGGCCACTTCCCGGCTGAGCGGCTGTGGCACAGCCCTCCCCGTCCAGGCCTCAGTCTCCATGCCCGCCAGTGCTCTGTGGAGACTCTGCCAGGCTGGCATGTGATGCCAGCTCCGCCTGTGTGTGGCGAACGCACATCTTATCGGGAGTTTTGATAAGATTGTTGTTTCTTCCGGTGTGGGGGCCTTCTGAGGATAATCTAGCCGTTCCCTCCCACAGCAGCCTCAGCTCTGAGCTTTTCTGGCCTCCCCGCCTGCAGGTAGCCCCGAGCCTAGCCCCTCACAGAACCTCCTCTGGCCCCTACAGTGGCCTCCTGAGACAGGGATAGAGGGCTCATTTGACCGATGTGGCAACTGAGGCTCTGAGGCTTTAAGGAACCTACCCAGGAGCCCCACAGATGGGAAGGAGCACAAGGAGAACAGAAGCCAGGTCTCATGATCCTAAGGCCAGTGTTTTCCGCTGCCCGGTGTTGCTGCACCCTCGTCGGTTTCCGGGTGCTGATTCAAAGGAAAAGTTTTCATTGTTCTTTCCTTTAAAAATCAGGGTATCCCTGACCCACAGGCTTCTTTGTGGTGTGAAGGTGCTTGGTAGACCTTGTATTCAGAAGGGTGTAACACTTGGGAGAATCCTGTGGAATGTCTGGAATGTGATGTGGTAAGGAGAGCATCTGGCAGGTGTCATAATCTGGATTAGAATCCTGATGCCGCCACTCACCAGCTGTGAGGTGGTCGGAAAGGACTTTTCCCTCTCTGAGCCTCAGTTTCCCCATCTGTGAAATGGGGATAACCATTGGGCCCTCTTGGGCCTCTTGTGGGGAGCACAGGTATGTGAAGGCATTTTGTAAACCACTAAATGTGGCCACACACGTGTGAATTATCTTCCTGACGGTCATCTGGGGTCAGCTAGTTCATTCTTTCATTGCAGGTCAAAAAAAAGGGACATCATGTTTGGCAAAGCAAATGGTCAGTGAAAGCAAGGGAAACCCTCCGTAAGATGGATTGACGTGGTGGTTGCAACAGTAGGCTCAAACATAGCGGTGATTGGGGAATGGCGTAGGATCGGGCAGTGTTTCTTTCAGTTATACGTAAGGTCGACTCGGTGCCAACTAACAGCACCCACAACAACAACTCTGTGCCAGGCCCTGTCCCTGGAGACACAGCAGGGACTGAAAGCGGGGCCCACATTCCAGTACGGAGACACGCATGAAAAGTAAACAAATGTGTACAGTGTCAGGTGGTGACAAGTGCAGCCCAGAGGACAGGGAGTGAGGGAAGGGTGGGGGTGCTGTTTTTGAAAGGGTGATTAGGAGGTGGCAGCTGAGCAGAGACCTAGATTAAGCGAGGGCATGAGCCCCGTGGGTATTTTAGAGAAGAGCATTCTAGGAAGAGAGAACAGTGAGTGCAAAGGCCCTGGGGTAAGGCCTGTTTGAGCCTGGAGTCATGTGAGTTGGGAAGGAATGGGAGATGAGGCCAGAGGGTGTGCAGCTAAGGAAGGGCCGTGTAAGTCCTGGTAGAGCATGTAGGTTCTATTTTGAATGAGTCAGAAAAGTCAGTAATCAAGGAACAAATTAGGAGCTTAGAGACTCCTACAGACCCAGTGCCCTTTGGCTCATTCCTCCTCTCTCAGCCTTGGTAAAAAGGTGATAAACTGTGGTGGTGTCCATTTTAACACCTGCTTTGCAAGGTGTTTGTGAGACTCAGAAGGAGTCTGGCAAGAGGGTGCTAATGGAGAGTCCTTGCACACCAGAGGGGTTGAGAGGGCACTGAGGGCTTGTTGGGGCCAAAACCATAAGGGGGCTCCCACCCTCTAGCCCTGGATGCTGAAGGAAGGAGGGTCCAGGGCTGACAGACACCAGGCCGGGTAAGTAAGGAGTAGACGGAATGGACCCCCATGCCTCACACCCCACCACACACACACACACAAGCTCATGCACACATGCACACACACACACACACGCACACAAGCACATGCACACTCTTGCATACATGCACACACACACACACAACCTCCGGCTTACAAGGCAGGAGCAAGGGTGCTGCCGCAGGTTGGAAGCTGGTGTCTGATGGCCTGGCACCAGGATTGCCCTGCTGCCCTAATTGCAGAGACCTAGAGCCTGGCATTGAAGAGAAAGGCCTTCCAGTGGTGGAAGTTGCCGGAGCTTCAACACTGGGCAACTTCTTTGTGCCTCGGTTTTCACAGCTATAAGATGAGGATAATGATAACGCCTCTCTCACAGGGTGCTTGTGAGGATGAAAGCATTTGGGGTAGTGCCTTGTACACAGTATCCCATATGTCGTGCTAATAATAATAAATATCATAATCATCATAATTAGCCTTTCCCCCAAAGCCCTTCCCTCTTGCCCCCTCTACTTCCTCCTCCTCTTCCTTCTCTTTTTCTTCCCTCTCTCTTCCTTTATTATTGGAGCCTTTCCATCCCCAATTGTGATAAATACCAGGTACCTCTCTTGCTCCTCCCAGGAGCCCCGGCACCTAGATGACAAGGGATCCTCTTGGTCTAGATGAGGAAACCAAGGCTCAGGGAGGGAGGCTACCAGTCAGGGTCTTCCATGGGTCAGGGTGGAACTGGGCTTGAAACAGGGTCCTGACACCCGGCGCTGGCCTCTTGAGATAAAAGTCCCACCCTCAACTCAGGAGGCCTGTTCAGGTGAGCCTCCAGGAGGGGCCTCCAAGCGGGGCCCTGTCGCCTGCCTCAGCATCTGGGTGCCTATTTAGAATGTTGGTTCCAGGTCCCACCGCAGACCTGGGAGCTCCCCGGTAGACTGATGCCCGTGAGAGGGTAGCAGCTGCTGCTCCAGACGGTGATCAAGCATCAGAAATATAGGGGGCTGGAGTCACAGGCTTACACTGTGCTGAGATCGGGGGACTGGCGTGAAGTCATCCTCACCAGTAAGGGGAAAGGGTCTCCACATTCCTTCCGAGTGTGGGCTCAGAAAGTGAGAATGGAGCCAAGCGAGATAGGAGGCAGAGTGAAAGGTTTTTCCATGTCCATACTGATTTGGTGCCGTTGTTGGGAGCCTCCAGTTGTGTTGTCTTGTGTGTTGTGTGTGGCTTTGCACGTGTCCTTGGGTTGGGCCTGGTGTATTTATGTGTGTCCGTAAGTGGGAAGGGAACCCAGCAGAGTCTGGCCCCTGCTAGGCACTCAATACAGATTGGTTTTTCTTCCCACTGCCCAACTAGACAATTAGGACAGGTAGGAGCCTGTCTCTTGCCGGTTCACACAGCATCTGAGCAGAGCTTCACTTACAGAAGGATCCACCATTGGCATCAACTCTCCCAGGATGTTCAGAGACTGATTCCATGGACAGGTCCCTATACAACTCCTAAGACTGGAGTGGAAATTGGAACTACATTTTTGGGGGGCGGTTCCCCTGTAGAATGTAGAACAGAGTGCTTGCATGACCCTGGAGCCCAGTACAGACCTATGCATTTGGGGGGATGCCTTCCCAAGCCCCATCTCAGTTGGGCTCCTGACCCCATTGCTGTGGCCTCGAGGGAGCAATGGGAAGGAGCCTGTACCCCAGCATTGGGGGGATGGCTTGGGGAGGATGTCCCCCTTCGCCACAGACAGTAGAGGGTGGGGTGAAGTGGACACCTTACTTCCCCTTAAATGTCACCAGTGTTTCCTTTTCTTTTGCCATCTTGCTTTGCACCCTAGGGAGGAGAGAGACCGAGCATCCGGGTACAGGAAGAGAGGTCCGAAACCCAAGCGACTTCTGCTGCAGGTAACCTGGCCCACTTTTGTGCCTCCTTTCCCCCCTCCCGCCCACCCACAGGCCCCCCTCTGCCATTCTTGGCAGCCACACCCCTCCGTGCATTCACACTGGCTGGTTGCCCAGATGGATATACCCTCCCTAGCACCGGCTGGGTACTGTGGCGGGAGGGGCGGGGGTCAGCTGGGGGGCAAGTTTTAATGGAAGGAGTTGGAAAAGCCAGAATGTGGGGGTGGTGCCCAGGGAAGACAGCCTGAGTGGGAGGTGCCATGGTGGGAGGTAGGGGGCACATGGCTAATAGAATTCTAGAATTTTGAAAGCTTTTAACCACTGCGCCATCAGGGCTCCTTTGAAAGCTTACCAACAAAAAACCAAACCCAGTGCCATCGAGTCAATTCCGACTCATAGCGACCCTATAGGACAGAGTAGGACTGCCCCATAGAGTTTCCAAGGAGCTCCTGGCGGATTTGAACTGCCGACCCTTTGGTTAGCAGCCGTAGCACTTAACTGCTATGCCACTGGGGTTTCCTTTTGAAAGCTTAAACCAAAACCAAACCCAGTGCCGGCGAGTCAATTCCAACGCATAGCGACCCTAGAGGACAGAGTAGGACTGCCCCATAGAGTTTCCAAGGAGCGCCTGACGGATTCGAACTGCTGACCCTTTGGTTAGCAGCCATAGCACTTAACCACTACGCCACCAGGGTTTCCTCTGAAAGCTTAGAACCTTGTAAATAAGCCTTTTTGATGCTCAAAGTCCTAAAACACAAACACGTTAATATTTGAGAACCTTAGACACATAAACTTGTAGAACTGAGGAAACACAGGAGATTGGAATTTTAGAATCCTAGAAATGGAGACTCAGAATTCTGGAATTCTTGGAAATTACACCCCTGGAAACGTGCCATTTTTCAGTGGGAAGAAGCCTCAGGAGCCTCCTTTTCCAGTTCTCCGTCAGGTGGGGATCTCTGCAGCAATGCAGGGTACCTCGGACTGGGGGGCGCTTGGCTGACTTGGTTGCAGTGAAAGGCGAGTGGGGTTGGAGCGGTGTGTTCTGTAATTCTAGGCAAGTGTCTTCACTTCTCTGAACCCGGATTTTTTCACCTGTAAAACTAGGTGTTAATTCAGTAAGGCTCACCCAGGTATACGAAGCCAAAACGTAAGGATTCTTGGTCCACATAGGGTCCCTGGGTGGTGCAGGCAGTTTGTGCTTGACCATTAACCTAAAGATTGGTGGTTCAAACCTACCCAGCAGTGCCACAGAAGAAAGGCCTGGCAATCAATTTTTGTAAACATTATAGCCAAGAAAACCCTACAGAGCACAGTTCTACTGTGACACACACAGAGTCACTATGAGTTGGAGTCAACTCCATGCCAGTAGGCTTGGTTTTGGCACATGCAGTGTGGGTCCTGTCAACCTTTCTGTCTACTCGTGACTATAGATGATCCGTGGCTTTGGCCAGAATCGATGGGCTGCCCTTTATGCAGTAGGTGTGCTCACAGAGTTTGGTGTGAATTGGGTCCTGGGAGGGAAAGTCAGACGTCTTCTGGTGCTAGGCGCTGTGCTTGGTGCTCTTCACAAATGAAGACATTTCTAACACACTGTTGTTTGGAGTGGATGTATTAGTTTTCTATTGCTGTGTAATAAATTAACCCCTAACTCAGCAACTGAAAGCAATAAGCATGTAGGTTCTGGCCCAGCTTCTGCAAGTCAGGAATAGGGAGTGCTCTAGCAGGTCCTTCGGTGGGCCTGGGTCAGGTTGTAGCCAGGTGTGGTCAGGGCTGCCATCATCTGAAGGTCTGACAGGGGCTGGAGGACTGATGCTGGTGGCTTACTGATGTGCTGGATGGTGACAAGAGGCCTGACTCCTCACCATGTGGGCCTCTCTGTAGGGCGGCCAAGTGTCCGCATAATATGGCCACTTGCTTCCCCCAGATTGAGTGATGAACAAGAGGACGCAAGGAAGAGCTGCAGTGTGTGTTGTATGACCTCGGCTTGGGAGTCGCCCCCCAGTTCAGTGTATGGGGCTGCGCAAGGATGTGGGTTCAGGAGGCGGGTGTCACTTGCGGCACCTGGGAGGCTGCCTACTACAGTTTCATCAGCTAACCCATGAGGAAACTGAGATGCAGGAGGCTGGTCATTTACCCAGGGTCAGACTAAAAAAAAACCAAACCCACTGCTGTCGAGTCGATTCTGACTCATAGCAACCCTATAGGACAGAGTAGAACTGCCCCATAGAGTTTCCAAGGAGCGCCTGGCAGATTTGAACTGCCGACCTCTTGGTTAGCAGCCATAGCACTTAACCACTACGCTACCAGTGTTTCCTGGGGTCACATAGCAGGACTAAAACCTTGATGCTCCTGGATCCCTTTCAGTAGCTGTATTTCTCTCCTGATGAGGCAGAGAAAGACAAAGATGAATCCGCCTCACAGAATCTTGGGAGAGCTTTCTGGGCCTGAGATGGTCTATGAGCCAGGCTGCAGGAACGGGTTTTGACAAAGTTCTGAGCTGTTGTGGCATCTTCCCATCCGCTCTCAGCTCAGTCCTACTCCAACCCCCTCAACCCCCACCCAGTGGCGAGTGGTGGACATTAGCAGACAGGCTGGAGGAGGGAGCCTGCGCCTGTGGTCTTGGCCCCCTGTTTGGAGATGCTTGACTCAGAGGGCCCATACGATGGCCTCCCTCTTTTCCTGTGAGCTCTTGGTGTCTGGTGACAGGCAGCAGTCAAAGGTACTGCCCCAGGAGGATCCAGGGTCTTTCAATATCTTGGCACCAAGGATCTTGCTTGGATCCACATACATTTCCCTCAAAGTCAGTAAGACAGATGCCACATTACAAATTCCAACCCTTTGAGCGGTGGAGGAATGTACACTCAGCTTCACTTGAATGTGATGAGGGCTCAGTGTGGCAGTCTCAGCTGAGGAGCATCCTGCAGGCTGCCTGCAGGCTCTGCCTCCTCACTGGGGACGCAGTGCACCCAGGGATGTCTGCGTACCCGTGGGAAGTTTGCCTGGGTCTTGCCCTCAGCCTCCCACCCTCTCCCTGGCAAGCTGCAGGGTCAACTTTGGGGGCCTTTCTGTGAGCAATGCTTCCTTTCCTAAGACGAAGAGTAATTCCTTCATTTTTCTGGTGCATAACTCCCGATTGGTTTTTCATTGGTCACGTGTCATTTTGCACCTCTTGTATGCTCTTTTGCTGTGTACCAAGGGAATATGCCCTCCAGCCCCCCTCCCTGAGATGCTCACAGCCCCTTGGGGGTATGACATGGCACTCTGGGGCCAGGAGGAGTAGCTGGCCTGGGGCTGGGCAGCTCTCGGGGGTGGAGGGAGGTGGGTGATGGTGGCTCTGGACCATTCAGCATGGGAGGACTGCAGATGTGGGCCTGCAGATGTGGGAAGGGCACTCCGGTGGGGGAACAGCATGCGCGGCAGTGTGGCGGGCGGGAGGGCGGGGCTGACGGCCATGCCCTGGCTTGCCCCCGCAGCGGCTGTACAGCATGGACCTGCGCAGCTCCCACAAGGCCAAGGGCAGGGAGAAGCTCTGCTTCTCCCTGACGCGCCCACTCGGCAGCGGGAGCCCCGAGGGGGTGGTCAAGGCGGGGGCGCCCGAGCTGGTGGACAAGGGCCCCTTGGTGCCCACCCTGCCCTTCCCGCTCCGCAAGCCGCGCAAGGCCCACAAGTACCTGCGGCTCTCACGCAAGAAGTTCCCGCCCCGCGGGCCCAGCCTGGAGAGTCACAGCCATCGACGGGAGCTCTTCCTGCAGGAGTCACCGGCCCCAGGCGTCCTGCAGGCAGCCGGCGAGTGGGAGCCCGCTGAGCAGCCCCCCGAAGAGGAGGGTAAGGTGTCCTGCCCCAGGGCCCAGGCCCAGGGGCCCTCAGTGACAGACAGGTCCCTGTGGGTCGTCATGCTCACCTAGCCCAATGCCCAAAGAGGGCCTGGTGCTCCTAAGGCCACACAGCCATGGGGACTATCAGGACTGGAACTCAGGGCCCTGTCACCTAGCCCAGAGCTCTTCCTGTTATCTGGCTTCTGGATGTGCTCTTGTCCAGCCAGGAAACATAAACAGTGACTTCCTCCCATGTGCCCCACCATGACCTGGGCCCTGTCTGGCTGGAGACTCAGAGAGGACCTGTTTGCGGGGTGGGGATAGTCTGCACCTAGCCACCAGCTCCCACCTTCCCCGCCCTTTGCCCATGCTGTCCCCTTGTCTGTCTGTCTCTGTTTCTCCCATGGCTGCAGCAGATGCAGACCTGACCGATGGTCCTCCTTCCTGGACACCCACGCTCCCCCCAAGTGAAGTGACAGTGACTGACATCACCGCCAACTCCATCACCGTCACCTTCCGCGAGGCCCAGGCAGCTGAGGGCTTCTTCCGAGACCGCAGCGGGAAGTTGTGAATCATCGTTTTTACTCTTCTTAAACTGTTTCTTTTGGGCTTGGGGTGGGGACTTCCAGAGATGGGGAGGGGGTGGGGCAGGGTAATTATTTTATTTAAAAAAATACCAAAACCGAAGGAGGAGGGAAAATCCCAGCACTACCCACCACCCCCCCGCCCCAACCTACCCGTTTCTCAGTGAGGGATGTTTACAGAGAGGCTCCGGGGTGGGGAGGCCTGGCTCTGCTCAGCCAGCTGAGAGGCCATCCCCAGGGCAGGATGGGGATAGGCCACCTCCCCAGACACCTCCGTCGTCTCCGTTCTTCCCTAGAGACACAGCAGTGGTTTCAGGAGTTAAAGGAGAATCAGATGGCCCAGATCCTCTCCCTCAAGCAGCCCACCCCACCCTTTCTGGCTGATCTCCGCCCCCCGTTTTTTTGGTTGGGTCTTTATTTTGAACTTTCCACTCCAGCTTTGCTGTGGAATGTGGAGGCTGGCTTTGAGCAAAGATGACTGGGTCAGAGAGAGGGCTTTGTGTGAGCTGGGGCACTGTCCCCCTCCCTTCAGAGAGGTCCCAGCCTTCCCTGGGAGGAAGCTTCACACTGAGACCCATCGCCCCATCACAGCATGGGCGGGACCCTTCTGCTGGTAACTGCCCCCTCAACTGGCCTGTGCGGGTGTGTACACGTGCCTCCCCCACCCCAAACATTCACACCTGCCCTCCTGACGTATGTACTTGTCTATAGCCGTGTCCAGGGGGGTCTTGCAAACCTACTGTTTAGAAACCTGCCCAGGTGAACACGGGGTGATTCACAGCACAAAAGAGCTCACCCCAGGCACCCACACTCCCTTGCCTTGCCTGGCTTGCTTGCAGAGGCCAGTGGAGGCGGGGCATCTGGGCTTGGTGCCCTCTGACGCTCCAGCTGCGCAGGCATGGCGTGTGGTTTCACCTGGCCAGACTGCCAAGTTGTGCCACTGCATCAGTGCAGGGTCCAAGATGCTCCGACCCTGTCCTTCCTCCCTGCGGGCCTTTGTTCTTTCTGACTCAGGTGACTTCAGCCCTCCAACTCTCCTCTTTTTCTACCCTCTTCTCCAACTCAGCCAACCCAGGTTTGGGTGTGGGTGGCCAGGGAGGGAGGGGGCATCCCACCACCTTCTCAGGGCAGTCCTCGACCCTGAACACCCCCTTCCTCCTTCCATTATGTAACCCCCTCCAAGTCAACCCAAATCCCACAGGTGGGGCTGACCTTGTTTTCCTTGGGGGAGAGGGGGTTCTGCCCGGTCTTCCATGGGGCCACAGTGTGTTGGGAGCAGGCTGGGTTCAAGGGGCTGTGTCTGCCAGGAGGAGGTGCACTTGTTCTCTGAATTATACTCAGGTGCCCTGTGGGCAAGTAGCTTCCCTGCCAGTGAGGACCCCCTTCTGCCCCTGCCCCAGCCTCAGATGGGGAGGCACCAGGGGAGCACACAGAAGGCTGGCTCCCTACCCTTCCCATTGTCAGTCAGGGTAATCCACAGAGAGGGTGTGGCCAGGAGCCTGCCTCCCCAGGACTGTCCTGACCCTGTCCTGTGTCCTCAGGAAGTCATCAGAATCTCTAGTGAGGCATGGATAGGGTGATTCTTCACCCCACCCCTTCTTCCGGAGTTCCCACACCAAAGACAACCTGCACTCCAAGTCCGTTTGGGGTGCCCTGTTGGCAAGATTCCAAATCCTCGAGTCTCTCCCTCCTTCCCCCTTAATCCTTAGTTATCCAGGGTCAATTTCCGTGCTTCCACTGGGGGACAGTTCCCTCCTGGGTGACTGATTCATCCCCAGCCCAGGGAGTTGAATCCAGGAGAGTATGTGGGTGTGGGTCAGGAAAAGGAAGGGGAGCAGAGAAGCCCGCCCATCCAGTTGTGGGACCCTGAGGAGGGGAAGCAAAGGTTTAGAATTGGGGTGCGGGGGCCCTTCCAGGATGGGACCTCTAGGCTGAGAGGACACAGGCTGCCCCAGGCCTGGATTGGAGGAGGGTGGGTGGGCGCCGTCTCTCCAGCTAAGTTCTCTAGGGTCCTCACCATCCCTATGCACTTTGCTCTTAGCCCTGTGGCTTTGGAATGTGGCTGGCAGCTTCTAGTAGACGTCATACGCCCGACCTCCCAGGAGGCACGGGACCTCTTACTGCTTCATGGGCACATTCAAAGAGCTGATTGTGCAATTGGGGGTTTGTGGGTTGGGGGGGTGGTTAAAGCCCCACCTTCTGGCTTCAGGCAGGCTGAACGCCAAGTGGGGCCTGGGCTTGAGGAACCAGTCTGGAGCAGCCAGGTGCCTCAGCGCTTGTGGGCTTTTAGGACCTTTCTCGCCAGGACAGGAGACTTCAGTGAGGGGCTGGGTGTGGCCGAGCAGGCCGCCTTCCCGCCCACAGAGTCCCAGCAGGGCCTGGGGTGAGAGGAGGCCAGGTGGACACCGACCTCCCCCCACCACCAGGGCCCACTGGAAGGCCAGTACTCATGGGGTTGGTGGGGGCTTAGGGTCCCACCACCTTTCTTTGCCCTGTTCGCCTCCCGCCCCCGCCCCGTTTTGAATGTAGAGAGACCAGTCGGTACTTTTTGTTTTGCTGTGAGGGTGAAATTAGAAGTATGTTCTTCCACCCCTAGCACGGCCCACTTCCGGTGCGCGGTCGAGCACTGGTGGCTTCGTGGTTTCACTGCTTTTAGGGTGGTAATCCCCAGCCCATTTCCTCCTCTTCTCTCGCTCCCTGGGAAGGCACTATGCTTCTGTAAGGTGGTTTGGCTTATGTTTTATAAGTGGCCAGACGTGGCCGCCGGATCTCAGCACAAGAGCGCTTCCTTTGCACAGTGTGAGCCTCGAGCTTTGTTCAGACTCAATGAATGTATTTGGGGGGGGCTGGGGCCCGTGGATTCCAAGCACATGCCTTTGCTGAGTGAGTGTGTGCTGGGGAGAGTTAGAGTGGATGCAGAGCCTGGTTTTATTTTTGTACTGATATGGTAAGAGACTGTATAGCATCTATTTATTTAGATGATTTATCTGGTAAATGAGGCAAAAAATTATTAAAAATACATTAAAGATGATTTAAAAAAAAAAAAAGCTGTTTGGCACTGATCATTCCTTATGGCAGTCTTGCAACTGTGCTAATAAAAGAGTTCTGGCCCTGACCTTGGGATGAGGTCGCAGGTCTGACAGATACTGACCAGGATGTTGGACAAGTCATTCAGTTTTCTGAGCCCTCAAGGTATGCTGCAAGGATTAATTCAGGTGATGGATGGGAAAGTGATTTGGGAAATGGAAACTGTAGCGTGTAGATGGGTGGATGCCCACCACTGTAGTCCTGGCAATGTTCTCAGATGCCCTGCAGGGCTTCAGAGAGCTTCTCCAACGTGTTTTAGAACCCAATGGTGGTTAGCATCCCAGATCTCTGTAATTCTGGGTTCTGGAACCCGGGACCGTCATGGGGCTAACTCTCACCTACTGTTCTATTCATCTAGTCTCAGCACACCTATCAATCCTTAGTGGTGGTCAGAGCAAAAGGAATGAGAGACAGCAGAGTCCTTCAGGCATATTGGCATTTTATGTTCATCGCTGGCTATAGTGTAGAGATTGGATGGGAGCTGGCAGGGCGGGCAGTGGGGGAATAGTTAGGAGGCTGTTGTAGCCGTTCAGGTGAAGGATGGCTGTGGCCACAACTATGGAAGTGCCAGTGAAAGGGAGAGAAATGGATAGAACTGAAGATACATTTGTTGTTGTTAGGTCCTGTCAAGTCGGCTCCGACCCATAGCGACCCTGTGTGTGACAGAAGAAAACACTGCCTGGTCCTGCACCATCCTCACAATTATTATTATGCTTGAATGCACTGTTGCAGCCACTGTGTCAGTCCATCTCGTTGAGGGTCTTCCTCTTTTTCGCTGACTCTCTACCAAGCGTGATGTCCTTCTCCGGGGACTGACCACTCCTGATAACATGTCCAAGGTATATGAGACGACTTCTCACTGTGCTTGCTTCTAAGGAGCATTCTGGCTGTACTTCTTCCAAGACAGATTTGTTCCTTCTTTGTCAGTCCGCTGTATATTCAGTATTCTTTGCCAGCACCATAATTCAAAGGCATCGATTCTTTGGTCTTCCTTATTCATTGTCCAGCTTTCACATGCATATGATGCGATTGAAAATACCATGGCTTGGGTCAGGCGCACCTTAGTCTTCAAGGTGACATCTTTGCTCTTCAACACTTTAAAGAAGTCCTTTGCAGCAGATTTACCCAATGCAATGCATCTTTTGATTTCTTGACTGCTGCTTCCATGGATGTTGATTGCCGATCCAAGTAAAATGAAATCCTTGACAACTTCAATCTTTTCTCCAGTTATCATAATGTTGCTTACTGGTCCAGTGGTGAGGACTTTTCTTTTCTTTATGTTGAGGTGTAATCCATACTGAAGGCTGTGGTCTTTGATCTTCATGAGTAAGTGCTTCGAGTCCTCTTCACTTTGAGCAAGCAAGATTGTGTCATCTTCATAACACAGGTTGTTACTGAGTCTTCCTCTAATCCTGATGCTCTGTTCTTCTTCATATAGTCCAACTTCTTGGCTTATTTTTTCAGCATACAGCTGGAATAAGTATGGTGAAAGGATACAACCCTGACGCACACCTTTCCTTACTTTAAACCTTGCACTATCCCCTTTTTCTGTTCCAATGACTGCCTCTTGATCTATGTACAGGTTCCTTTTGAGCACAATTAAGTGTTCTGGAACTCCCATTCTTTGCAGTGTTACCCATTATTTGTTACGATCCACAGAGTTGAATGCCTTTGCACACTTGAAAAAACAGGTAAACATCTTTCTGATATTCTCTGCTTTCACCCAGGATCCATCAGCGATGATATCCCTGGTTCCACGTCCTCTCAATCCAGGCTAAATTTCTGGCAGTTCCTTGTTGATGTCCTGCTGCAGCTGCTTTTGAATGATCTTCAGCAAAATTTTGCTTGTGTGTGATATTAATGATATTGTTCTGTTGGATCACCTTTCTTTTGAATAGACATAAATATGGATCTCTCCTAGTCGGTTGGCCAGGTAGCTGTATTCCAAATTTCTTGGCATAGTGAGTACTTCCAGCGCTGCATCTGTTTGTTGAAACATCTCAGCTGGTATTCCATCAATTCCTGGGGCCTTGTTTTTCGTCAGTGTCTTCAGTGCAGCGTGAACTTCTTCCTTCAATACCATTGGCTCTTGATCAAGTGCTACCTCCAGAAATAGTTGGACATCGCCCATTCTTTTTGGTACAGTGACTGTCTCTATTCTTACCATCTTCTTTTGATGCGTCCTCTGTTGTTCAGTATTTTGCCCATGGAATCCCTCCCTACTGCAACTCAAGGTTTGAATTTTTCCTTCATTCTTTCAGCTTGAGAAATGCCAGGCGTGTTCTTTTGTTTTGGTTTTCTAACTCCAGGTCTTTGTGTGTGTCGTTAGAATACTTTACTTTGTCTCTCTAGCCGCCCTTTGGAATCTTCTGTTCAGCTCTTTTACTTCATCATTTCTTCCCTTTGCTTTAGCTACTCAACGTTCAAGAGCAAGTTTCAGAGTCTTTTTCGTCATCCGTTTCGGCCTTTCCTTTCTCTTCTGTCTTTTTAATGACCTCTTGCTTTCTTCATGTATGGTGTCCTTCACGTCGTTCCACAACTTGTCTGGTCTTTGGTCATTAGCGTTCAACATGTCAAATCTATTCTTGAGATGGTCTCTAAATTCAGGTGGGATATACTCAAGGTTGTACTTTGGCTCTCATGGACTTGTTCTAGTTTCCTTCAGCTTCAACTTGAACTTGCACGTGAGCAATTAGCCACAGTTGGTCCCTGGCCTTGTTCTGACTGATGATTTTGAGCTTTTCTATCACTCTTTCTAAGATGTAGTCGATTTGATTCCTGTGCATTCCGTCCGGCGAGGTCCACATGTATAGTTACCGCTTATGTTGTTGAAAAAAAGGTATTTGCGATGAAAAAGTCGTTAGATCTTGCAAAATCCTATTATGTGATACCCAGCATTGTTTCTATCGCCAAGGCCATATTTTCCAGCTGTTGATCCTTCTTTATTTCCAACTTTTGTATTCCAATCGCCAGTAATTATCATTGCATCCTGATTGCATGTTGGATCAATTTCAGACTGCAGAAGTTTGTAAAAATCTTTAATTTCTTTATCTTTGGCCTTAGTGGTTGGTGTGTAAATTTGAGTAATAGTCAAATTAACTGGTCTTCCTTGAAGGCGTATGGCTATTATCCTAACATTAATAGCGTTGTACTTCAGAATAGATTTTGTAACGTTCTTTTTGATGATGAATGCCACGTCATTCCTCTTCAATTCGGTCATTCCCAGCATAGTAGACCATGTGACTGTCTGATTCAGAATGGCCAATACCGGTCCGTTCCATCTCACTAATGCCTAGGATATCAATGTTTATGCATTCCATTTCATTTCTGATGATTTCCATTTTTCCTAGATTCATACTTCGTACATTCCAGGTTCCAATTATTAATGGATGTTTGAGCTGTTTCTTCTCATTTTGAGTCATGCTACGTTAGTAAATGAAGGTCCCAAAAGCTTGACTCCATCCATGTCGTTAAGGTCAACTCTAGTTTGAGGAAGCAGCTCTTCTCCAGTCGTCTTTTGAGTGCCTTCCAACCTGAGGGGCTCATCTTCTGGCACTATGTCAGTGTTCCACTGCTATTCATAAGGTTTCCACTGGCCACTTTTTTTCAGAAGTAGACTGCCAGGTCCTTTTTCCTGCTCTCTCTTAGTCTGGAAGCTCAGCTGAAACCTGTTGACCCTGGGTGACCCTGCTAGTATTTGAATACCAGTGGCAGAACTTCTAGCATCATAGCAACATACAAGCCCCTACATAATGACAAACTGACAGATGCATGGTGAAAAGATACATTTAGGAGGTAGAATTGTCAAGACATGGTGACTCATTTCATGTGAGAGAGAGAGAAGTGTCAAGATTATGCCCAGGTTTCCAGTTTGGGCAACTGGGTCAATGGTGATTCTTCAAATAAACAGAGACTAAAGGAGAAGAAGTAGGTCTGGAAATGTCTTAACTTAGCCACACCAAAAGTAGAGCCTAAGACAAAAATTTTATGTGCAGTGAGTATTTGGGAGGTGATCTAAGAAGCTGGGCTGAGGAGCTAGGAAGAATGGGTCAGGGAAGGAAGAAAAGCCATTATAAGGTGCATTATTGAGGTCACCATATTGGCAACTGGGGTAGGATTCTTCTGGGACCACCTGAGAAATGTACAGAAAGGACATCCTCAAATCTGTCCACTCCCAGAGGATGGGAGGCAGGAGCATTATCCACTGATTCCCATCCCACATTGGTTGAGGGTTGCCCCTGGAGGTGCTAACCCCTAATTCCAAGATGTGCATATACCAGCTTCCACCTGTCACCTCTGTCTGCTGTGCTGCAAGAGCATGGGTTAGAAAGTGAAGACATGCTGCCAGTTGAATCCCACATGGAACTGTCCACCTAGCCACACGTGAAATCAGAGATGAAGCCAAAAGAATGTGAGTTAGGCCACTAGAGATGTCTGATACAGTCCACCCCTTGAACTGGTCTGCTCTACTCAGTCTCCACTATAAATCCACTCTTTCACTGCCTCTTCAAAGAGGTGGCCAGTTACATTCGCTATAAAAGATTTAATAACGAATTGGTTAGTGGAACAAACCACAGTCCTAGTGCTGCCGCTGGTCCCAACGCAGTAACTGACATTCATCATCTCCCTCCTTCACCACCCATTCTCTATTCCCCTCACTCTCAGCAGCATTTCCACCTCTGGGCAGGGGTAGAGGTGACCCAGACCTTCATGAAAAGCCTGAGCCCATGTTGATTTGCCCTTGTCGGGTCAGGCTGAGGTTGCTGTAATTGCCCTGCAAACTGGGCATGGATGCACCAAGAGATGCTTCAGTGACTACCCTAAGTCGCAGAAAAGCTCCTCTCTGCCCAGATTATGTGGCGGTAACCCTAGTATCTCATGGTAATTACAGTGGGTTAACCTCACCAATTTCATAACTATTTCTTTTTGCCTGCTGGTTTACTAGCTCTAGGAGCCCTGAGTGACCAGGTAGAAGTTGTAGTTTCAGTTTCTGAGGACTCCTTACACTGTCCCCTGATGGAAGCATTCCTTTCCCTGGAAACTAAGACCTCTAATCCACCAAGGTCTAAGTTGCAGTGGTGAAGAGCACAAATTCTGCAAGTAGGTCACAACGAGTGATGATGAGAAGGGCCAATCCAAATGCTACCTCTTGGTTCTCCCTGGACATGGCACCATTGGTTCAGTGAATATACTGAATACTCAATCAGTAGACTGTTGTCCTGAACTGGTGTCTTAGCTGAGCTTTAGCAGGCAATTCCACTGTTCTGTTAGGCCAGCAGTTTTTGAGTGATACAGCATATGGTAGGACCAGTGGATCCCATGATCAAGCATACATTGTTGTACCTCTTTTTCTATAAAATACGTCCCTTGCTCTGAAGCTCTGTTATGTGGGAACCGTGTTGGTAAATCAGAAATTTTGTAGACTTTCGGATGGTAGCAATGGCATAGATACTAGAGGCAAGGAAGGCAAAGCCATGTCCTGAGTAGGTGTCTTAGTCATCTAGTGCTGCTATAACAGAAATACCGCAAGTGGATGCCTTTAACAAAGAAAAGTTTGTTCTCTTACAGTCCAGTAGGCTAGAAGTCTGAATTCAGGGCGCCGGCTCCAGGGGAAGGCTTTCTCTCTCTGTCAGCTCTGGAGGAAGGTCCTTGTCATCAGTCTTCCCTTGGTCTGGGAGCATCTCAGCACAGAAACCTCGGGTCCAAAGGACACATTTTGCTCCTGGCACTGCTTTTTTGGTGTTATGAGGTCCCTAACTCTCTGCTTACTTCCCGTTCCTTTTACCTCTTGAGAGATAAAAGGTGATGCCGGCCACACCCCAGAGAAACTTCCTTTGTCTTGGATCAGGGGTGTGACCTGGTAAGGGTGTTACAATCCCACTCTAATCCTCTTTAACATAAAATTATGGTCTCAAAATGGAGGACAACCACAGAATACGGAGAATCATGGCCTGACCAAGTTAATACACACATTTTGGGCAGGGGGGGGACATAATTCAATCCATGACAGTAGGTGTCACATCTGACAAGCATGAGTTTCTTACTCCTCCAGAAGGGGAATCCAATGTATTCAACTTGCCACGAAGTTTCCAGCTAATCACCTCGAACGATGGTACCATATCAAGGGCTCGCCATCGGTATCTGCCTCTGGCCACTTGGACATTCATCATCTACAGTAACTAGCCTTAAGACAAGCTTTGTGAAAGGAAGCCCATGTTGTGCCCACACATAGCCTCCATTTCCACCCCTCTGGCCATTCGTTTGGGAGATTTGTTGTGCAGGGCTGGGGTGACAAGGACAGAGGTTGGCTGATCTCCACAGGATGAATCATGAGCGTCTCCTCTATGGTGAATATTCTCTGACGGGTACTAATGTGAGATACAAAATCATCCTACTTTGTGTCCTTCAAGAGAACATGTAAGGGATGGGTCCTCTGGAGTCATGTAATAAATCCATTCAAAAAATTCCGCCAACCCGAGCATTCTGGCTCCTTCCTGAAAACTATGCCAAGGCTGTTTTTCCATCTGTTATGGTCACCTTCGGGGGCAGATGGACCCCCACTCAAAATATGCTTAGTATGTCAGGACATATGACTCTACTCACACACCAAGAAGTTATGAAAAAGATTTATTACTGCCATAATTGAGGTCTTTGGGGGAGAGCAGGGTGGGCCTGTCAAGCAGGCAATCTCCTGAGAGAGTAAGAAAAGGAACCTGGCCTGGGATTTTATTGTCATTGGGGGTGGAGTGTTCCTGCTTTGGTAGGGGCTTATGTGGCTTGAATATCTTGCCAGCACTAAAGGAGCACCCAGGCTTTCTTGTCAGCTTGCCCAGATGTGGGGCACGATGGGAAGAGAGAAAGGTGAGGCTTAAAAGTTGTTAGCAGTTAAACATGAAAAAGTGGAGTCAGACAGTATCTCCATTCTGTACTAAGCCATTGTCATGCTCAAGTTTCAAGGAGCCATCTTGGCAGTGTATAGGGACTGGCACCAGGTGTCCTCGTCGCCTTTTTAAACTTGGAGTCATGGGAGAATGTTCCTATGTCAATAAACCTTTCCTTTCCAAGTTTCTTTTATACCTTCTAAGTCTCTGTTATGGATTGAATTGTGTCCCCCAAAAATGTGTATCAACTTGGTTGGGCCATGGTTCCCAGTGTTGTGTGCTTGTCCACCATTTTGTTATCTGATGTGATTATCCTATGTGTTGTAAATCCTACCTCTATGATGTTAATGAGGCAGGATTAGAGGCAGTTAAATTACTGAGGCAGGACTCAATCTTCAAGATTAACGTTGTGTCTTGAGTCAATCTCTTTGAGACATAAAAGAGACAAGGGAGCAGAGACACAAGGGGACCTCATGCCACCAAGAAATAAGAGCCAGGAGAGTAGCGTATCCTTTGGACCCAGGGTCCCTGCACAAAGCAACTCATCCATCAGGGAAGACTGATGACAAGGATCTTCCTCCAAAGCCGACACAGAGAGAAAAGCCTTCCCCTGGAGCTGGCACACTGAATTCAGACTTCTAGCCTCCTAGACTGTGAGAGAATAAATTTCTCTATGTTAATGCCATCTACTTGTGGTAGTTTTGTTATAGCAGCCCTAGATAACTAAGACAGAATTTGGTAGTGGGATGCTGCTCTAAAATGTGAAACCGTGAATGGACAGAAGCTGGAGGAGTTTTAAAGTGCTTAACAGTAAAAGCCTAGATTGCCTTAAAGAGACTGTTGGTGGAATTATGGCACAGATGGCAAGAAGCAGCAGCAGAGAAACTTCAGCAGCAGAACCAGGAGGCCAGCGTGACAGCACTGGAGCTGACCCACGGAGCAAGAGAGCTGAGTGCTTTTTTGCAGGAGACTTGCTGGCAGAGCTGGGTGCCTCCGGGCACTTATGGGTGGAGCTAGGTTTGCTGACCCAACCGAGCAGGAGAGCTGAAATTCCAACCGAACGTTACTGGGGGAGTGGGGTGCCTCCAGGCATGTATGGGTGGAGCTAAAGAGCTTTGGAACACTTGCCCCAGCAGGGCAGATGTAGGTAGAGAGGCCTGAGGGGCTGAGAGGCCAAGGAACCGGGAAGCAGAAGCTGAAGAAACAAGAAACACAGGAAGCAGAGCTGCCTCAGTCTCAAAAGGGTAGAGTCCTTGGCCTCTGGGGTCTCAAAGGGTGGAGTTGCCACTCAGACTAGGAGGATGGGGCTGCCTAAAGCGGAGGGAGCAGAGTTTCTGTCCCAGTGGGCCTGGAAGGTGGAGCTGAAGCCCAGGGCTGAGGGGCCTCCACCCAGAATCTGGAAAGTGTAGCCAACATCCAGAGTCTGGAGGGCAGGGCCATTGCCTAAATGGTCTCAGAGAACAGAGGATTATTTTCAAGCCTTGAGAGCTAATCTGTTCTGCTGACTGACTTGCTTGGTACCTGTTATCCCTTCTTTCTCTCCAATTACTCCCATTTGTAATGGAAATGCCTAGCTTGTGCCTGTTCCTTTGGACCTGGGGTCCCTGTGCTGGGAAACTCCTTGACCGGGGAAGAATGATGACAAGGACCTTCCCACAGAGCTGACAGAGAAAGAAAACCTTCCCCTGGCTGATACCCTGAATTCAGACTTCTAGCCTCCTAGACTGTCAGAGAATAAATTTCTTTTTGTTAAAGCCATCCACTGTGGTATTTCTTTCATAGCAGCACTAGATAACTAAAACAGTCCCAAACCCTCAAAATTAGCTCCCATATTTGTTTTCCAAGTTCTTGCTAGTGTATAATTATCCAATCCCGTTGCTGTCCAGTTGATTCTGACTCATAGCGACCGTATAGGACGGGGTAGAACTGCCCCATAGGGTTTCCAAGGAGTGGCTTGGTAGATTTGAACTGCAGACCTTTTGATTAGCAGCTGAGCTCTTAACCACTGCACCACCAGGGCTCCATATATTATCCAGGTCCTGCAATTCTTTTTGTGAGTAATTATTTCCTCCTGGAGAGGGAGTGTACTTCCCTGCTTGGTCTGTGCTGAAATGAGATGAAGGTGAATTTTGAGGAGAAAAATTATAATCTTGAGGGGTATCTGCCTAAGACCTTTGCATGGTCACCAGGGAAAGGGAGACTGCTCTTCTCTAGCAAGGAGGACAGGGCTTCTTATGCCTGCTGGGAGGCTTCAGAGGAATCCAAAGGTCAAGTTTTTAAGGCCCATTATCCTAAATGTGTTCATCCAAGGGCTCAGGGTTCTGCTCCTTGCCTTTCAGTGCCCTTGCCTTTAGCATAAGAGATCTGTTGTGGCTGTGTGTGCAGTCTCTTTTGCAGCTCTGCCATCCTTACAATTAAGTTCTGGGCCTAATTGTCAGCAGAGTGTTCCCCGTGGCTGCAGGAGATTGTTTTCATTGTTGTTGTTAGGTGCCATTGAGTTGGTTCGGACTCACAGTGACCCTATATACAACAGAACAAAACACTACCCAGTCCTGCGCCATCCTCATAATCATTGCTATGTTTGAGGCCGTTGTTGCAGCTGCCATGTCAGTCCATCTCATTGAGGGCTTTCCTCTTTTTCGATGACCCTCTACTTTACCAAGCATGTTGTCCTTCTCCAGGGACTGGTCCCTCTTGATAACGTGTCTAAAATATGTGAGAAGAAGTCTCGCCATCCTCACTTCCAAAGAGCACTCTGGCTGTATTTCTTCCAAGGCAGACTTGTTCATTCTTCTGGCAGTCCATGGTATATTCGATATTCTTTGCCAGCACCATAATTCAAAGGCGTCAATTCTTCTTTGGTCCTCCTTATTCATTGTCCAGCTTTCGCACGTATATGAGGCGATTGAAATATCATAGCTTGAAAACATCATGGAGGAGATTAGAATCTTTTTAAACATTGTTAGGAAGGCCTCCTGGCTTTCGTGGCATGGTCTGAGTGGATAGTGGGCTAATCTGAACCTGCCATTCTCTCCCTTCATGTTTTCACATTGAGTCAATGCCATCATCCAAGGGCTAGAGCTACTGTGTGTCCCAGTGCTTGTTTTTACTATGTCCATTCCGAGTCATCAGGTGTATTGCCACATCCCCTAGCATTGGGGTCCATGTCTGACTGGGAGGTGATCCAGATCTGAATCCCGTCTTGAAGACCTGCTTTCTGGGTCCACATTCCGTACCTCTGTCTTAGTTCAAGTATCCATGGGAATACAGTCTGCAACTAGGACTTGGGCTCAGTTCTTTTATTTGGGAAGTACTTCTAGGGAACAGGCCCCTAATGGCTTATGGATGCACACGGTTAACGAGCTGCTAACCAAAATGTTGGAGGTTCAAGTCCACCCAGAGTTGCCTTGGAAGAAAGGCCTGGCAATCTCTTTAGAAAAATCAGCCATTGGAAACCCTATGGAGCACAGTTCTGCTATCATGTACCTGGGGTCACCATGAGTTGGAATCGACTTGATGGCAATTTTTTTTTTTTTTTTTTGCTGATTTCTAGGGAGCAGGAGTGAGGACTAGGGAGAGAGGGGCAGGGAAAGAGGAAAAGCCAACATAGAGGTGTTATTGAGGCTGACATTGTGGATAACAGGGCCTTGATGGTTCCACCTGGACTTTCTGAGAAGCATTCAAAATACCTCCTTAAATCGCCCACCCAAAGACTAGGGGATGGGAGCATTTGTACACAGTCTCCCACACCTCATTGTCACGGGTTGCCTCGGGGTGTTGACTCCCTTGTTCCTCTGAGCCGTGTGTGTGCAGAGGTCAAGGGGCTCCCACCTGTGTCCTGACATCAGAAGAGCCCCCAGAGCAGGAAGCGAAGATGGAACTGTCCATTCCGTCCATGGCTAATACCTGAGATGAGGATGAAAGGATGTGAATTGAGTAATCAAAGATATCTTGGAGGAAGGAAGATGACAAGACCTGTTTTTTACATTCTAAGTTTAAGGCGTATGTGGGGTATTCAGGCGGAAAGCTCCCACAAATAGTTCACATACAGTCCTGAATCTTAGGGGAGGAAAAATATGTTTGATGCAATTTCTTATTTTTTAAGTTTTTATTGTGGAAAGTTGCAAATGTGCGAAAGTAGAGGCAACAGTATAAAGAACCCCCACACGCCTTATCACCAGGTTCCATAATCATCAATATTATCCCATACTTGCTGAGACACAGATGTGGGGTTTATCAGCACATACCAAAAACACACAGCCATTGAGTTGATTCTGACTTATAGTGACCCTACGGACAGAGTGGAACCGCCCGATAGGGTGAGTGGGAATTGACTTGATGGCAATGGATTTGATTTGGTTTTGGTGATCTTTATGGAAGTAGACTGCCACACCCTTGTCCATGGAGTGGAGCTGCTGGTGGGTTCACCACGTGCTTTTAACCACTGTGCCACCAGGGTTTCTTCTCAGCACATAAAACCAAACCATGGCTGTCAGAGTGTCGCAAAAGTGGTGGGAGGTGTCTAGGGAGAGGGCTTAAGGGGGAAAGAAGGCAGCCAGGGTGTGTGAAGGGTGTGGTTGGTAATGGCAGGTCTGATTTGTCTGCCTCTTGTTTCCTATGAGTCAGAATGGACTCGATGGCAATGAGTTTGGCTTTTGGTTTTGTTTGGTTCCCTGGGCTGGGGGTAAGGGACCTGGCCTAATCACTGACAGCACCTTGTCACCTCCCTTTAAAAAGTAAAGTGCTTAGCATGTTTGGTCCTCAGCTTTGAGCACAGGATGGCTCTCATGCCTATTACCTTAGCACACACAACAATTTTCTGAGGTTGGTGCTGTTATTGCACCCATTTTTAAGGATGGGAACAAATGGTTAGAGAGGTTATGGTTCGTTATCTAAGGCCACACAGCTAGGACACAGTGGGAATATGACCCCATGTCTGACATCAGAGGCCTCATTACTAATCTCTATACAATGGTTCTCAAAGTTTTTGGTCTCAGGACCCATTTATACTCTTTTTTAAAAAAATAATATTTTATTGTGTTTTTGGTGATAGTTTATGCAGCAAATTAGGTTCCCATTTAACAATTTCTATACATACTGTTAAGTGACATTGGCTACATTTTTTACAGTATATCAACAGTGTCCTCATTTCTGTCCTGGTTGTTCCATTTCCATTAATCTAGCTTCCCTGCTTTCCTACTCCCCGCCGTCTCATTTTTATCTTGGGGTAAATGTTGACTGTTTGGTCTCATGAATGATATTCTTTGGTATTCACAGGTATTGTTTGTTACTCATGGGTGATATTGCTTATTTTATAAGCTAATCCTCACAACTGGAGCAGTGAGCAACATCATGATAAACAGAGAAAAGATTGAAGTTGTCAAGGATTTCATTTTACTTGGATCCACAATCAACAGCCATGGAAGCAGCAGTCAAATCAAAAGATGCATTGCATTGGATAAATCTGCTCCAAAGGACCTCTTTAAAGTGTTGAAGAGCAGAGATGTCGCCCTGAAGACTAAGGTGTACCTGACCCAAGCCATGGTATTTTCAGTCGCATCATATGCATGTGAAAGCTGGACAATGAATAAGGAAGACCCAAGAAGAGTTGATGCCTTTGAATTGTGGTGTTGGCGAAGAATATTGAATATACCAAGGACTGCCAGAAGAATGAACAAATCTGTCTTAGAAGAAGTACAACCAGAATGCTCCTTAGAAGCAAGGATGGTGAGACTGCGTCTTACATACTTTGGACATGTTGTCAGGAGGGATCAGTCCCTGGAGAAGAACACTATGCTTGGGAGAGTACAAGGTCAGCAGAAAACAGGAAGACCCTCAACGAGGTGGATTGACACAGTGGCTGCAACAATGAGCTCAAGCATAACAACGATTGTAAGGATGGCTCAGGACCGGGCAGTGTTTTGTTCTGTTGTTCGTGGGGTTGCTATAAGTTGGAACCAACTGGACAGGACCTAACAACGACAACAACAACAACAACAATCTGTTATTTAGCTGAAGGGTGACCTCCTGGGAGTGGTTTCAGAGGGATGTTTAGATGGTATCTCAGGGGGATAGTCTCAGGGGTTTCTCTAGCCTCTACAGGTCCAGTAAGTCTGGCATTTTTAAAAGAAATTTGAGTTTTGTCCTACATTTTTCTCCTGTTCTCTCTGGGACCATTTATTGTGTACCTGGTTCGACCAGTTGGTAGTAGAACCATCTAGTTCTTCTGGTCTCAGGATAGATAAGGCCATGAGGACCCATTTATACCCTTAGAAATTACTGAGAACCCCAAAGTGCTTTTGTTTATGTGGGTTATATCTGTCAACTTTTGCCATATTAGAAATGAAAACTGAGAAATTAGAAAATACCTATTAATTCATTAAAACAACAGTAATAAACACATTACATATTAATATAAATAACATGGCAAATAATTATATTTTCCAAAAGAAACAAATTTAATAAAAGTGGCATTATTTCACCTTTTTTCCAATCTCTTTAATGTTCCTCTCAATAGAAGACAGCTGGATTCTCATATCTGCTTCTGCATTAAATCTATGATAGTATTCCATGGCCTGTAGCTTCTGGAAAATCCCACTGTAAACTTGTGAAAGCACGAGAGTGGAAAAGACAGATAACACTTTTAGTGTTATCATGAAAAAGTTTTGACCTCACAGACCCCTGAAAGGGTCTTGGGAACTCCCAAGGGTCTTCAGACCAGATGTAAGAACCACTGCTTTATTCCATATGAATCTTTGTGGTTTGTCAGCCAGGTTCAGAGATCAGATTTCTAATCTTTTGAAGAATGCATGGGGTGTACCCTTGTTGGTTTCTCTTAGTCTGTGCCTTGAGAGAGCTCACTGAAAGTGACTTTTCTTTTATCTTTTTTTTAGGCTAATCTTTAATCCTCTTAGGTGTACTTTTCTCTATCTTCTTATTATAAAAATTTTCAAATGCATAGAAAAGTTCAAAGAACTATATAATAATCACCAAATAGATTCAACAATTGATAACAATTTGCCATATATGTTTATCTATCTGTATGTGTACATACATACCTGTATGTTTTCATATCTGGTTGATATGAACAACCAGAGTGTTCCTTACAAGCAAGGATGGTGATTACTGTGGCCATGTCATCAGGAAAAGACAAATCAGTAGAAAAGGATGTCATGTTTGGTGAAGTAGAGGGTCAGTGAAAATGACGGAAGCTCTCAATGAGATGGACTGACACAATAACTGCAGAAAATGGACTTAAACATATCAGTGATCGTGAAGATGGCACAGGACTGAGGCAACATTTCGTTCTAACAACATATATATGTATCTCCTAAAAATAAGGATATTCTCTTATATAACCATATTGCTATCATCACACCTAAGAAAATTAATAATTTTCTAATATTCTCTAATATGCAGTCCGTACTCATATTTTCTTGAGATCAGCTATCGAAGCCCCAGCATCACTGTTCCTCACTGCCTCCTAGGAGGAAGAGTTGTAGAGCAAGAAAGAAATAGAGGTAGTTTCTGTTAAGCCTTTAACTTGGGGAGAGAGAAAGAGGTGGTGAGACAAAAGACACAAAAGAGGTGAGAGGAATTAGGGCAGGTTGGGAGGAAAGCAAGGGAAGCAAATGGGCCCTGAGAGTAGAAGGGAGGGAAGAAGTTGGAAGCTTCTTGAAAGAAGGTGGTTGAGAGGCCAGGAGGAGAGGATGAGAAGCCACATGGAGTGTAGAAAGCCATAGGGCACTACCATGATGAGTAAGCAAAAACAGAACTGTCTCTCAGGAAGGGAAAACGGGCGGCACTTTGGCGGGAGAGGTAAAAGAAAGACGGAGGCAGAGGAACAAGGAGAGGGAGACAGCTCTTGACAGAAGTAAGGCGGGGTAGGCAGCAGCTTTTCCTGGCTTTCCAAGATGTTCTCCAGCTGTCCTTGAATATCTGACGGGAGAGAATGAGAAAAAACAGCTGGGGCTCGGGATGGGCACTGCAAGCCCATACACATCCTAGAGTCTGGCCTTCTAACATCCCTGCCCTCCACACTCTTCAGAAGGGGCTTAGGTTTCTCCTGGACCCTATCTTTTAGATGGCATCAGATGTTGTGCCAAGCTTGGTGTGACCCTGAAATCCTTAGTGGCTGATTCTCTTCTCCTGAAAGTCTGAACCTAGGAGAGCCTGGTGATTTCTCATGGCTTCCTTAGCCATCTCTCCCTACTTGGTGCATTCTGACTTTGGGAGGGTATGGGTAAGATTTGAGCTCCTGCCCACCACAGACAGGAAGGAATCTTGCCAAAGAAACTGTGTGGCTAGGGGAGTCTAAGCAAGGCTGAGATTCTGGTTGGTTAACAAAGCAAGG
Organism: Elephas maximus indicus; assembly: GCF_024166365.1. Lineage (NCBI taxonomy): Eukaryota > Metazoa > Chordata > Mammalia > Proboscidea > Elephantidae > Elephas > Elephas maximus. The sequence goes on along the minus strand of NC_064822.1, from coordinate 183,037,397 downwards.
GTGAGAATACAGACAAAGAGGGAGTGTGGGGTCAGGCTAACCCCAAGAGTTGCCAGCCTGCCACCCCCTAAATGACTAGATGAACATTATTCATCTGCTTATGCATTCAGCAACATTCACTTTTATGCTTTCATCCATCCGATCATTCAGCAAATACTGACTGTACTTCTGGTTCAAGATGGCAGACTGAGGGCACCATTCACATGGTAGAGGGTGTGAATGGAACGCCTTGGAACCGTGAGATGCCCAGCCTGATGGGCCCTCCTTACACGCCTGTCTAGGTTGAGATGCTGGTTTGAGAGTTTCAGTTATTTGTAATGCAACAGATTTTTGATGGTTACTTTCATGTCCAAGAAGTGCATGTTGTTAGGTGCCATGGAGTTGGTTCTGACTCATAGCGACCCTATGTACAACAGAAGGAAACACAGCTTGGTTCTGCACCATCCTCAAAATTGTTGCTGTGTTTGAGCCCATTGTTTCTGCCACTGTGTCAGTCCATCTTGTTGGGGATCTTCCCCTTTTTCCCTGAACCTCTACTTTACCAAGCATGATGTGCCCCAGAGACTAGACCCTTCTGGTAACATGTCCAAATTTGTGTAAGATGAAGTCTTGTCATTCTTGCTTCCAAGGAGCATTCTGGCTGTACTTCTTCCAAGACAGATTTGCTCATTCTTCAACACCATAACTCAAAGGTATCAATTCTTCTTCGGTCTACCTTATTCATTGCCCAGCTTTCACTTGCATCTGAGCCAATTGAAGATACCATGGCTTGGGTCAGGACCACCATAGTCCTCAAAGTGTCATCTTTGCTTTTTAACACTTTAAAGAGGTCTTTTGTAGCAGATTTGCCTAATGCAATGCGTCCTTTGATTTCTTGACTGCTGCTTCCATGGGCATTGGTTGTAGATCCAAGTAAAATGAAATCCTTGACAACTTCAATCTTTTCTCCATTTATCATGATGTTGTTTATTGGTACAGTTTGAGAATTTTTGTTTTCTTTATGTTGAGGTGTAATCCATACTGAAGGCTATGGTCTTTGATCCTCATCAGTAATTGCTTCAAGTTGTCTTCGTTTTCAGCAAGGAAAATTGTGTCATCTAGATATCGCAGGTTGTTAATGAGTCTTCCTCCAATCCTGATGCCACATTCTTCTTCATATAGTCCAGCTTCTTGGATTATTTGTTCAGCATACAGATTGAATAAGTACGATGAAAGGATATAACCCTGACACACACTTTTCCTGATTTTAAATCAGGCAGTATTCCCTTCTTCTCTTCGAACAGTGACCTCTTGGTTATGGATGATATTGAAGGAAGAATTCCAACCTGCACTGAAGGCATTGGTGAAAAGCAAGGATCCAGCAATTGACAGAATACCAATGGAGATGTTTCAACAAATGGGTGCAATGCTGGAAGTGCTCACTGGTCTATGCCACGAAATTTGGAAGATAGCTACCAGGCCAACCTACTGGAAGAATTCTATGTGCCCATTCCAAAGAAAGGTGATCCAACAGAATGTGGAAATTGTTGAACAATATCATTAATATCACACAGAAGTAAAATTTTGCTGAAGACAATTAAAAAATGGTTGCAGCAGTACATCAACAGGGAACTGCCAGAAATTCAAGCCAGGTTCAGAAGAGGACATGGAACAAGGGATATCGTTGCTAATGTCAGATGGGTCTTGGCTGAAAGCACAGAATAATCAATAAAACACAGAAAGATGTATATCTGTGTTTTATTGATTATGCAAAGGCATTCAACTCTGTGGATCATAACAAATTATGGATAACATTTGGAAGAATGGGAATTCGATAGCACTTAATTATGCTCATGAGGAAACTGTACAGAGACCAAGAGCCTGTCATTCGTTCTTGAGTATACAGAGAAATATTTGTTAGTATTGGTACTTTGTTTATTGCCCATTTTATTAAAGTAGCATAACTCTGAAAATCAATTTTCCTTGAGTATTTAAACATTATTATTATTAATTTGATCGATTCCATCCCTTCAAAATTTATACAGCAATGACAAAGCCAGTATGATTGATTTCCTTGAACACTGAAAAAATTGGACACCAGAAATAATAGGCCACACATATACAAATGAACTATTTGAGATCTGAGCAATCTAATGATTGATTCTTTTTTTTTTTTTGTAATTTTTATTGTGCTTTAAGTGAAAGTTTACAAATTAAGTCAGTCTCTCACACAAAAACTTACATACACCTTGCTACATACTCCCAATTACTCTCCCCCTAATGAGACAGCCCGCTCCCTCCCTCCACTCTCTCTTTTCCTATCCATTTTGCCAGCGTCTAACCCCCTCTACCCTCTCATCTCACCTCCAGGCAGGAGATACCAACATAGTCTCAAGTGTCCACCTGATCCAAGAAGCTCACTCCTCACCAGCATCCCTCTCCAAACCATTGTCCAGTCCAATCCCTGTCTGAAGAGTTGGCTTCGGGAATGGTTCCTGTCCTGGGCCAACAGAAGGTCTGGGGGCCATGACCACCGGGGTCCTTCTAGTCTCAGTCAGACCATTAAGTCTGGTCTTTTTATGAGAATTTGGGGTCTGCATCCCACTGCTCTCCTGCTCCCTCAGGGGTTCTCTGTTGTGTTCCCTGTCGGGGCAGTCATTGGTTGTAGCCGGGCACCATCTAGTTCTCCTGGTCTCAGGATGATGTAGTCTCTGTTTCATGTGGCCCTTTCTGTCTCTTAGGCTTATAATTGCATTGTGTCCTTGATGTTCTTCATTCTCCTTTGATCCAGGTGGGTTGAGACCAATTGATGAATCTTAGATGGCCGCTTGCTATCTTTTAAGACCCCAGACACCACACTTCAAAGTGGGATGCAGAATGTTTTCTTAATAGATTTTGTTATGCCAATTGACTTAGATGTCCCCTGAAACCATAGTCCCCAAACCCCTGTCCCTGCTACACTGGCCTTCGAAGCATTCAGTTTATTCAGGACACTTCTTTGCTTTTGGTTTAGTCCCGTTGTTCTGACCTCCCCTGTATTGTGTGTTGTCTTTCCCTTCACCTAAAGTAGTTCTTATCTACTATCTAATTAGTGAATGCCCCTGTGCCACCCCCCTCCCTCCTCCCTCTCGTAACCACAGAAGAGTGTTTTCTTCTCAGTTTAAACTTTTTCTCAAGTTCTTATAATAGTGGTCTTATACAATATTTGTCCTTTTGCAACTGGCTAATTTCACTCAGCATAATGTTTTCCAGGTTCCTCCATGTTATGAAATGTTTCACAGATTCCTCACTGTTCTTTATCGATGCGTAGTTTTCCATTGTGTGACTATACCATAATTTAATTATCCATTCATCCATTGATGGGCACCATGGTTGCTTCCATCTTTTTGCTATTGTAAACAGTGCTGCAATAAACATGGGTGTGCATATATCTGTTCGTGTAAAGGCTCTTATTTCTCTAGGATATATTCTGAGGAGTGGGATTGCTGGGTCATATGGTAATTCTATTTCTAGCTTTTTAAGGAAGCGCCAAATTGATTTCCAAAGTGGTTGTACCATTTTACATTCCCACCAGCAGTGTATAAGTGCTCTAATCTCTCCACAGTCTCTCTAACATTTATTATTTTGTGTTTTTTGGGTTAATGCCAGCCTTGTTGGAGTGCGATGAAATCTCATTGTAGTTTTGATTTGCACTTCTCTAATGGCTAATGATGGTGAGCATTTCCTCATATATCTGTTAGCTACCTGAATGTCTTCTTTAGTGAAGTGCCGTTTCATATCCTTTGCCCATTTTTTAATTGGGTTATTTGTCTTTTTGTAGTTGAGTTTTTGCAGTATCATGTAGATTTTAGAGATTAGGCGCTGATCGGAAATGTCATAGCTAAAAACTCTTTCTGAGTCTGTAGGTAGTCTTTTTACTCTTTTGGTGAAGTCTTTGGATGAGCATAGGTGTTTGATTTTTAGGAGCTCCCAGTTATCTAGTTTTTCTTCTGCATTCTTAATAATGTTTTGCATACTGTTTATGCCATGTATTAGGGCTCCTAACATTCTCCCTATTTTTTTCTTCCATGATCTTTATCGTTTTAGATTTTATATTTAGGTCTTTGATCCATTTTGAGCTCGTTTTTGTGCACGGAGTGAGTATAGGTCTTGTTTCATTTTTTTGCAGATGGGTATCCAGTTATGCCAGCACCATTTCTTAAAAAGACTGTCTTCTCCCCATTTAACTGTTTTGGGGCCTTTGTCAAATATCAACTGCTCACATGTGGATGGATTTATGTCTGGGTTCTCAATTCTGTTCCATTGGTCTATGCATTTGTTGTTGTACCAGTACCAGGCTGATTTTGACTACTGGGGCAGTATAATAGGTTCTAAAATCAGGTAAAGTAAGGCCTCCCACTTTGTTCTTTTTCAGTAATGCCTTACTTACCCGGGGCCTCTTTCCCTTCCACATGAAGTTGGTGATTTGTTTCTCCATCTCATTAAAGAATGTCGTTGGGGTTTGGATTGGAATTGCATTAAATGTATAGTTCGCTTTTGGTAGACTAGATGTTTTTATAACGTTAAGTCTTCCTATCCATGAGCAAGGTATGTTTTTCCACTTACGTAAGTTCCTTTTGGTTTCTTGCAGAAGTGTATTGTAGTTTTCTTTGTATAAGTCTTTTACATCTCTGGTAAGATTTATTCCTAAGTATTTTATCTTCTTGAGGGCTAGAGTAAATGGCATTGATTTGGTGATTTCCTTTTCGATGTTCTTTTTGTTGGTGTAGAGGAATCCAACTGATTTTTGTATGTTTATCTTGTATCCTGATAAGCTGCTGAACTCTTCTATTAGTTTCAGTAGTTTTCTTGAGGATTCCTTAGGGTTTTCTGTGTATAAGATCATGTCATCTGCAAATAGAGATACTTTTACTTCTTCCTTGCCAATCTGGATGCTCTTTATTTCTAATTGCTCTGGCTAGGACCTCCAACACAATGTTGAATAAGAGCGGTGATAAAGGGCATACTTGTCTGGTTCCCAATCTCAGTGGGAATGCTTTCAGGTCCTCTCCATTTAGGATGATGTTGGCTGTTGGCTTTCTATAAATGCCCTTTATTATGTTGAGGAATTTTCCTTCTATTCCTATTTTGCTGAGAGTTTTTATCATGAATGGGTGTTGAACATTGTCAAATGCCTTTTCTGCATCAATTGATAAAATCATGTGATTCTTGTCTTTTGTTTTATTTATATGATGGATTACATTAATTGTTTTTCTAATGTTGAACCATCCCTGCATACCTGGTATGAATCCCACTTGGTCATGGTGAATTATTTTTTTTGATATGTTGTTGAATTCTATTGGCTAGAATTTTGTTGAGGATTATTACATCTACATTCATGAGGGATATAGGTCTATAATTTCCTTTTCTTGTGGTGTCTTTACCTGGTTTTGGTATCAGGGATATGGTGGCTTCATAGAATGAGTTTGGTAGTATTCTGTCCTTTTCTATGCTCTGAAATACCTTTAGTAGTAGTGGTGTTTACTCTTCTTTGAAAGTTTTGGTAGAACTCTGCAGTGAAACCATCAGGACCAGGGCTTTTTTTTTGTTGGGAGTTTATTGATTACCTTTTCAATCTCTTCTTTTGTTATGGGTCTGTTTAGTTGTTCTACCTCTGTTTGTGTTAGTTTAGGTAGGTAGTGTGTTTCTAGGAATTCATCCATTTCTCCTAGGTTTTCAAATTTGTTAGAGTACAATTTTTCGTAGTAATCTGATATGATTCTTTTAATTTCAGTTGGGTCTGTTGTAATATCACTCATCTCATTTCTTACTTGGGTTATTAGCTTCCTCTCCTGTTTTTCTTTTGTCAGTTTGGCCAGTAGTTTATCAATTTTGTTGATTTTTTCAAAGAACCAGCTTTTGGTCTTGTTAATTCTTTCAATTGTTTTTCTGTTTTCTGTTTCATTTAGCTCTGTTCTAATTTTTATTATTTGTTTTCTTCTGGTGCCTTTGGGTTTCTTTTGTTGCTCTCTCTTTGCTCAAGTTGTAGGGATAATTCTTTGATTTTGGCCCTTTCTTCTTTTTGGATGTGTGCATTTATTGATACAAATTGGCCTCTGAGCACTGCTTTTGCTGTGTCCCATAGGTTCTGATAGGAAGTGTTTTCATTCTCATTGGATTCTCTGAATTTCTTTATTCCATCCTTAATGTCTTCTATAATCCAGTCTTTTTTAAGCAGGGTATTGTTCAGTTTCCAAGTGTTTGATTTCTTTTCCCTGCTTTTCCTGTTATTGATTTCCACTTTTATGGCCTTATGGTCAGAGAAGATGCTTTGTAATGTTTCAATGTTTTGGATTCTGCTAAGTCTTGCTTTATGACCTAATATGTGGTCTACTCTAGAGAATGTTCCATGTGCACTAGAAAAGAAAGTATACTTGGCTGCTGTTGGGTGGAGTGTTCTGTATATGTCTATGACGTCAATTTGGTTGATCATGCCATTTAGATCTTCCTTGTCTTTATTGAGCTTCTTTCTGGATGTCCTGTCCGTCACGGAAAGTGGTGTGTTGAAGGCTCCTACTATTATTGTGGCGCTGTCTATCTCACTTTTCAATGCTGCTAGAGTTTGTTTTATGTATCTTGCAGCCCTGTCATTGGGTGCATAAATATTTAATACGGTTATATATTCTTGGTGTATTGTCCCTTTAATCATTATATAGTGTCCTTATCCTTTCTGATGGATTTAACTTTAAAGCCTATTTTGTCAGAAATTAATATCGCCACTCCTGCTCTTTTTTGATTGTTGTTTGCTTGATATATTTTTTCCATCCTTTGAGTTTTAGTTTTATTTATGTCTCTAAGTCTAAGCAGCTTAGATGGATCATGTTTTTTTTAATCCATTTTGCCACTCTCTGTCTCTTTATTGGTGCATTTAGTCCATTTACATTCAGTGTAATTATGGACAGGTATGAATTTAGTGCTATCATTTTGATGTCTTTTTTTTGTGTGTTGTTGACAGTTTCTTTTTCCCACTTAATTTTATGTGCTTTAGTAGATTATATTGGAAACTCTGGTGGCCTAGTGGTTAAGTGCTACGGCTGCTAACCAAAGGGTCGGCAGTTTGAATCCTTCAGGCTCTCCTTGGAAACTCTATGAGGCAGTTCTGCTCTGTCCTATAGGGTCGCTATGAGTTGGAATTGACTCGACGGCACTGGGTTTGGTTTGGGTTTTTAGTAGATTATATATTGTCCTTTCCTTATATTTGTTGTTGTTGACTTTGTTTCTGCTGAGTCTCTATTTTTTTCTTGTATTTTATTTTGATGAGTAGGATAGTTTATCTCCTTTGTGGTTAACTTATTATTTACCCCTACTTTTCTAAATTTAAACCTAAATTTTATTTCTTTGGATCACCGTATCTTCCTCTCCATATGGAAGGTGTATGATTACATTTCTTAGTCTCTCTTTATTATTTTAATGTTGTCTTCTTTTATATAATAACATCGCTGTTACCCAGTTTTTAGTTTTTTTTTTTTATAACCTTGCTTTGTTTTTTTGGATTTCCCTGTCTGGGTTGACTTCTGATTGCTCTCCCCAGTGTTCTAGTCTTGGGTTGACCTGATATTATTGATTTTCTAACCAAAGAACTCTCTTTAGTATTTCTTGTAGTTTTAGTTTGGTTTTAACGAATTCCCTAAACTTGTGTTTATCTGGAAATGTCTTAATTTCACCTTCATATTTAAGAGACAGTTTTGCTGGATGTATGATTCTTGGCCGGCATTTTTTTTCCTTCAATTTTTTAAATATGTCGTCCCGTTGCCTTCTTGCCTGCATGATTTCTGCCCAGTAGTCCGATTTAATTTTTATTGACTCTCCTTTGTAGGTGACTTTTTGTTTATTCTTCGCTGCTCTTATAATTCTCTCTTTATCTTTGGTTTTGGTAAGTTTGATTATAATATGTCATGGTGACTTTCTTTTAAGATCTACCTCATGTGGAGTTCGATGAACATCTTTAATAGATACCTTCTCATCTTTCACGATATCAGGGAAGTTTTCTGCCAACAAATCTTCGAGAATTCTCTCTGTATTTTCTGTTATCCCTCCCTGTTCTGGTACTCCAATCACTCGTAGGTTATTTCTCTTGATAGAGTCCCACATGATTCTTAAGGTTTCTTCATTTTTTTTAATTCTTTTATCTGATTTTTCTTCAAATATATTAGTGCCAAGTGATTTATCTTCGAGTTCAGAAATTCTGCCTTCTACTTGCTCCATTCTGCTCCTCTGACTTTCTATTGAGTCGTCTACTTCTGTAATTTTATTGTTAATCTTCTGAATTTCTGATTGCTGTCTGTCTATGGATTTTTCCAGCTTATTAAACTTTTCATTATGTTCCTGAATAATCTTTCTAATTTCTTCAATTGCTTTATCTGTGTGTTCCTTGGCTTGTTCTGCGTATTGCCTCATTTTCTTCCCGATGGCTTGAAGGGTTCTGTGTATTAAACTTTTGTATTCTGGCTCTGGCAATTCCAGGAATGCACTTTCATCTAGAAGATCCCTGGATTCTTTGTTTTGAGAGCTTGTTGAGGTGATCATGGTCTGTTTCTTTATGTGACTTGATATTGACTGTTGTCTTCGAGCCATCTACAAGTTATTGTATTAGTATACGCTTGCTTACTGTGTCATAGCTTCTTGCTTTGTTTTGTTTTTATATACTCACATGGGTTGCTTGAGTGAGCTAGCTTGATTATTTTTGCCTTTGGAGCTCTGATGTCCTGTCCTCAGACGGCTAGAGCTGTTTTCAGGTATATCAGTCCAGGAGTCCATTCACTTTTCTTGAATGAATTCAGCTCAGGTTTCTAGGTAGCTGCTCATCAAGTGTGTGGTACAGGCTCTGTCCTAGAGTCTTAGAGGGGCAGGGGTGATTGGCATATACACCAGTATCTGACTGCAGCAGGGGGTCATGCTCTGAACAAGGCAGGGGGCTGAGAAACGATCCCCGAGTGTCTCTGAGGAAAGCGTGTCCCTGCTCCCTAGAGCGTGCGGGTGGGTGGGTTCTGCAGACGGACCATGGGCACCCAAAGTTTTGGGTTGGAAGGACTGGATACCAGTTATCCTTGGACCCCTGTCGCGAGTGGCTGGGTGACCTGAGTGGAGCTACCAGTCCTTCGGTTCCTGATGTGGGTAGGTGAGGACCTTGTTTAATAGGCAAAGCAATGTCAAACATCAAACACCCACCTTTCCACTGCACAGCTGAAACGGTTAGAGTCTGCAAACAAGGGCCTATTCTCCCGAAATAGGCCCACACAGGTCCATGCAGAAGGGAAAGGTGCTCAAAGTCCATGGATGGTTTATGCCTGGACAGGAGCTGCTTCTGTCCTGAGCTCCCCCAGTTAGTGGAGCTGGCAAATTATCTTTTCCCCCAAATGCAAATTTTTTCCCTCCCCAAGGCCGGGAGGATGGCTCTAGGTGCTCACCAGGGTCTATCTCAGGCCCAGGGATTCAGCCGCTGAAGCCAGCTTGGGGGTGTGGGGTGCAGTAAAATATACGCAAGTACTTAGCTTTTGCCAAGAGTGCCGTTCTTCTCAGGTTCCGGAGGCGTGAGTAGGCTGTGCGACTGGCTGCTCCTCCCTGAGGAAACTGCATCCAGACGCTAGTACCAGCCCGCCTCCGTCGCCGCTCCGGGAATGGTGCCTGAGGGCTCCCCGCGGTTCAGGTCCGGTAACTCCTCTCTGGCTATCCATCTGGAAGAAAATTAATTGAATCTTTATTTCATACCAGGAGCCCTGGTGGTACAGTGGTTAAGAGCTCAGCTGCTATCTGAATCTACTGGCTACTCCTTGGAATCCCTATGGGGCAGTTCTACTCTGTCCTATAGGGTCACTATGAGTCAGAATCGACTCAATGGCAATGGGTTTGGTTTTTGGTATTTTGAATATTATGGAAACATGGAGACATGCAGTTGACAAAAAGGTAGCATCCTACAATACACAAAGAGTGCTTAATAAACCACACAATCAAAAAGTAAACAAAGGTATGATTAGGCAGTTCACAGAACAGCCCATCCAAACCACCAGATGTCGGAAGAACAAAAGTTACAAGGAGGTACCACTTTACCTGTAACAGATTGGCAAAAAATTAAAATACAACGTATTCTGACAACCACCATCCTGTCTGTCAGTCTGTGGTTCTGTGATGGCTTGGGTGTTGCTATGATGCTAAAACCTAGGTCACTGGTATTTCAAATACCAGTAGGGTCACCCGTGGTAGACACAGCAGTTTAGGTCCCCATTCAACGCTTTCTACACAAATTTCTATTGTTATTTTGGGCGGCAGAGTGGAAAATATTTCTTTTTAAGTGTTTGAGTACTTCCAACTTGACTTTTTACATTGTTCTACCTGAATAATCTTATTACTTTTCTGTCTCTTTGACCACTAACAATTTCTCTACATTAAAATACACACACACACACACAAACACAATCTTACTTGAATGAATAGATGGAATTGTGCTGTGTAGAGTTCCTTTTAGTTTTTCATGCAATGTACTTTTCCTTTTTGGTTCACCATTCTTCCTGTCCCTCTCTTCTTCTCCCACTTCGCACGGCTCTCCATAACTCATGCTAATAATCTTGGTATATCTCCTTAGAACGTTTTCCCCATGTTGTTAAGTATGAACTCAAAATTGATGGCTGTTTTTGTGCCAGGTGCAGCAAAACCTTTCCGAGAACAAATAAATCAAGGTTGGCCATTTGTGCCAGGTACAAAGCTTGACAAAACAATAGGAAGTTTCTAAAATGTTCTAATCATAGGGACTTTCCCACAAAGACAACTTGACTTTGGAAGGATGTCTCTGACTTGCCAAACCAGACACAACCAACTTCCATCAGATAACTGTACTTATGGGACCAATGACAGAAAGAGCCCTGCTTTGTAAGACCCACCCTTCAGTTAAGGACATACCTAAGACCCAATTGTTGTAGCTTCCCTATAGCTCTAACCCATTCCTTTAAATGGCTGGGTCCATGATGTGGACAATAAGTTAAGTATTCACCCACTGATGGGCATTTACTTTGTTTCCCATTTATTTACGCTGCAAACAGCATTGCAGCAATTTCCTTGTAGATATATCCCTAAGTGCTGGTGTTTTTATGTCTGTGAAATAGATTCTCTCAGAAGTGGGACTGCTGGGATAAAGGCATCTATACCTCTTATTTTCATAAGTATTTCCAGTTTCCTTTCCAAAAAAAGTCTGTAACAATGTGCATTTCTACCAGAAGTGTGAGAGTGTCTTTTTCCCTGGTTCTTGCCAACAATGTTGTTGCAGTTAATCCCCAGTTGACCTTATGTACCACAGTCCTGCACCACTTTCATGTTGTCAGTTGAGTCCATTTTTGTGGTCATTGCGGTGCCTTCCAGCCTAGTAGGTTTATCTTCCAGCACTATATTGGCCAGTATTCTGTTGTGATCCATAGGATTTTCATTGGCTAATTTTTGGAAGTAGGTCACCAGGCCTTTCTTACAAGACTGTCTTAGTCTGAAACGTGTCTGTAGTTATTTGAGTAAATAATATGACTTTTGCTGGATTTAAAATTCCCTTTAATGCTGGTATATACTTCTGGGCTCTCTAATTTGCTCCACTGGTTTGTCTAGTCCAATGCCACTATTAACTTGTTTTGATTACAGTGACTATGGAACTATATGTCCCATATATCACTGTTAAGACATAAGATTCTATTTTTTCCTTATTCCATCCATTTACCCAGGAAAACTGAGCTCTACAGGCCTGCCTTTTAATATGTATACTTTGAACTAATGAAATCCTAGAATCTGGCCTTAAAAATACAAGTCTTGGAATTACAAAAGGAATCCCAGAAAATACTGGAATTGTACTTTCTCCCCTGCACCTACTGAAGGAGCCGTACATTTTTTTTTCATCATAAAACTAGTTCAAAGTATCTGAATAAGTTCTAAGCTTGAAGTGATTTAGAAGACTTTTGATCTTGTTTTCTGTTGTAAAAATAGGCTTGTGTATATACTCATAACTTCTACCAACTTAGAAGTATGATTTGAATCAAGGGGTCCTTAGATACCTAGGACCTGAGATATTTTTTCATGCCACGTGAAAATAGACTTAACCTTCAGTGAGAAGCCTATAAATCTAATTGGTGGCCTATTGATAACTCATTGTCCTGGTAATAATGTTTTGGTCAATGTCTTTGTATATTCCTGAGGAGCTTAAATACTTGGAAAGGGGCTGTGCCAACCAAGAAGAAGATTGTTGGGACTTTCCTCTTCTACCTGCTGCAGGATAAAAGAAGAAGAGGAGAAAAAGTCTGTGACTAATATATTTCTTTTTTAAATAAAGAAACCGAGAGTCTTAGATCACTTAAATTAACAAATGAGTAGTGACTTAGATTTAATTGTCTATTCCTATGCCACCATCAGAGTTTATGTATACACACACACACATACAGTCTCATCCAAGACCTGAAAAGGCTAGATCCTTCTTGCTTTTTCATACTCCCCTCCCCCCGCCCCGGGGGGGTATTATCACCCTTTAATTCTTCTTCTTCTTCTTTTTTTTTTCCTATGGTGTTTAATTGTGTTTTCAGTGAAGATTTACACAACAGTTTAGTTCCTCATTCAACACTTTCTACACAAATTGCTCAGTGACATTGGTTATCCTCTTCACAATGCATGAACATTCTCATGATTTTTCTTCTGGTTGTTTCATTCACTCAGCTCTTCCATATGAAATTTAGTTCAGTTAAAAAAGCATACTGTAATTCTAATTAAAAGTACATTAATTTGGGGAGAATTAACATTTTTAGGATATTAAGTGTTCCCATCTGTGATTGTTAATGTTGTGTGTTGACTTGGCTGGGCCATGATTCTCAGTGGTTTGGCAGTTATGATGTAGTTTGGACATTGTATGATGATACAATCCCTGCCATGATGAGACTTGATATAATGTAAACACCTCCATGATGGAATCTGCTGTGAGTAGCCAGTCAGTTGAAAGGGAGTTTCCTTGGTAGTGTGGCCTACATTGAATATAAGTGGACTTCCTGGCAAGGTTCATGGGCTTTTGCTTGCTCTGGATCCTGCAGATGGCTCCTGTTCGTCCGACTTTTGGTTCTTGGATCTTGATCTAGCAGCTTACCTTGCCTGCTGATCTTGGAATTCGTTGGTCTTCGCAGCCTGTGAGCAAGATCCCTGCTGTCTGACCTGCTGATCTTGAATTCGCTAGCCCCTGTGGCTACATGAATCAGGAGAAGCCTCCAGCCTGATCCATGGACTTGGGACATTCCAGCCTCTACAACCACATGAGTCATTTCCTTGATATAAATCTCTCTCTCTCTATATATATTTATATGCTTCACTGGTTTTGTGTCTCTAGAGAACCCAGACTAAGACATTTGGTGTGGGAGTGGTTCTAGAGAAACGAAGTTGTAATGATGAGTTTTCTAAATTGGTTCTCAAGTTTGGTTAGCCTTAAAGATGCTGATGACTCTGCTTCCAATAATAAAGAGGGCACTGCTAACCCGTGCCGCGAAGTGGCAATAGAAATACGGAAAATATCATCACTAGTAGATCAGGTATTGGTGAAAGCCGAGGCTCTGGGCGATTGCATCTGTGATATCTTTCTACAATTTTGTCATAATGAAAAGTATAAGGAAGCTGGTTGGTTGGTCCTACTTTCACTAGACAAACTGGTGAAAGATGAGCTCAGGGCTTTGGAGTCAAAGCTCAAGTGCTGCATAAATGGCCTTAAGGCTTTCACTTGTGTCATGAAAGAAAGCCTTATTTCTTCAAGTAATGGAGGTGATATTGCTGAAAACCAAACCCAGAGTCTTATAAGAGTGGCTGGCATTACATTACAATGCTAACTGAATTCCCAAACTTGAGTGGTGTCTGAAGTTAAAATGAGGGCATTGATCGGGAAGAAATGGGATCCTGAAACTTTGATGGGGACCTACACGCAGATAATCAGGAAGCTGGAGACACTGAGCCCCTAAATTCCATTGTATCACTCCTGCCAGCAGAACCAGCCCTCTTACTCCCACCTGAAGAGATTACTCCAATTTTGTATGCTGAATGACCCTCCCCAATAAAACCATTAGCCCCTCCATCCTAATCTGATGAGATTAATCCAGCTGTGTTTGAAGAGTCTTTGTTTGAGTCATTGCCTGGGGCATTGCCGGGGGCCGATGCTTTACAAGACATCGCTGAATGTTCTCAGAAAACATCCCTACCACCCATTTTGACTTCTAGACCTATAACTACATTTAAGTCCCACCCAAAAGATAAGGTACAAGACCCAGGAGGAGGTATGCTACACGCCAAAAGAGCTGCTTGACTTTTCTAATATGTACAAACAGAAACCTGGGAGTATGTGTGGGAATGGTGTCTTAATTGCCTAGTGCTGCTATAACAGAAATACCACAAGTGGATAGCCTTACCAAACAGAAGTTTATTCTCTCACAATCTAGTAGGCTAGAAGTCCAAATTCAGGGCACCAGCTCCAGGGGAAGGCTTTCTCTCTCTATTGGCTCTGTAGGAAAGTCCTGATTATCAATCTTCCCTTGGTCATCAAGAGTCTCCATGCAGGAACCCCAGATCCAAAGAATGCACTCTGCTCCGGTGCTGCTTTCTTGGTGGTATGAGGTCCCCGTGTCTCTCTGCTTAAGACACAATCTAATCTTGTACATTGAATCCTGTCTCATCAACATAGCTGCTGCTATTCCCATCTCATTAACATCATACCCATTAAAAATCCATTGCTGTAAAGTCGATTCTGACTCATGTTGTCATTGTTGTTGTTAGGTGCCGTCGAGTCGGTTCCGACTCATAGGGACCCTATGCACAACAGAACGAAACACTGCCCGATCCTGCACTATCCTTAAAATTGTTATGCTTGAGCTCATTGTTGCAGCCACTGAGTCAATCCACCTCGTTGAGGGTCTTCCTCTTTTCCACTGACCTTGTACTCTGCCAAGCATGATGTCCTTCTCCAGAGACTGATCCCTCCTGACAACACATCCAAAGTATGTAAGTTGCAGTGTCGCCATCCTTGCCTCTGAGGAGCATTCTGGCCGCACTTCTTCTAAGACAGATTTGTTCGTTCTTTTGGCAGTCCATGGTATGTTCAATATTCTTTGCCAACAGCACAATTCAAAGGCATCAACTCTTCTTCGGTCTTCCTTATTCATTGTCCAGCTTTCACATGCATATGATGTGATTGAAAATACCATGGCTTGGGTCAGGCGCACCTTAGTCTTCAGGGTGACATCTTTGCTCTTCAACACTTTGAAGAGGTCCTTTGCAGCAGATTTGCCCGATGCAATGCATCTTTTGATTTCTTGACTGCTGCTTCCATGGCTGTTGATTGTGGATCCAAGTAAAATGAAATCCTTGACAACTTCAGTCTTTTCTCCGTTTATCATGATGTTGCTCGTTGGTCCAGTTGTGAGGATTTTTGTTTTCTCTATGTTGAGGTGTAATCCATACTGAAGGCTGTGGTCTTTGATCTTCATCAGTAAGTGCTTCAAGTCCTCTTCACTTTCAGCAAGCAAGGTTGTGCCATCTGCATAACGGAGGTTGTTAATGAGTCTTCCTCCAATCCTGATGCCCTGTTCTTCTTCTTATAGTCCAGATTTTCAGATTATTTGCTCAGCATACAGATTAAATAGGTATGGTGAAAGAATACAAGACTGATGCACACCTTCCCTGATTTTAAACCAATCAGTATCCCCTTGTTCTGTCCAAACAACTGCCTCCTGATCTATGTAAAGGTTCCTCATGAGCACAATTAAGTGTTCTGGAATCCCCATTCTTCACAATGTTATCCAGAATTTGTTATGATCCACACAGTCGAATACCTTTGCATAGTCAATAAAACACAGGTAAACATCCTTCTGGTATTCTCTGCTTTCAGCCAGGATCCATCTGACATCAGCAATGATATCCCTGGTTCCATGTCCTCTTCTGAATCCAGCCTGAATTTCTGGCAGTTCCCTGTCGGTATACCGCTGCAGCTGTTTTTGAATGATCTTCATCAGAATTTTGCTTGAATGTGATATTAATGATATTGTTCTATAATTTCCACATTCAGTTGTATCACCTTTCTTGGGAATAGGCATAAATATGGATCTCTTCCAGTCAGTTGGCCAGGAAGCTGTCTTCCATATTTCTTGGCATAGATGAGTGAGCACCTCCAGCGCTGCATCTGTTTGTTGAAACATCTCAATTGATATTCCATCAATTCCTGGAGCCTTGTTTTTCGCCAATGCCTTCAGAGCAGCTTGGACTTCTTCCTTCAGTACCATCGGTTGCTGATCATATGCCACCTCTTGAAATGGTTGAATACGGACTAATTCTTTTTGGTGTAATGACTCTGTGTATTCCTTTCATCTTCTTTTGATGCTTCCTGCGTTGTTTAATATTTTCCCCATGGAATCCTTCACTATTGCAACTCGAGGCTTGAATTTTTTCTTCAGTTCTTTCAGCTTGAGAAACGCCAAGCGTGTTCTTCCCTTTTGGTTTTCCATCTCCAGCTCTTTGCACATGTCATTATAATACTTTACTTTGTCTTCTCAAGAGGCCCTTTGAAATCTTCTGTTCAGTTCTTTTACTTCATCAATTCTTCCTTTTGCTTTAGCTGCTCGACGCTCAAGAGCAAAGTTTCAGAGTCTTCTCTGACATCCATCTTGGCCTTTTCTTTCTTTCCTGTCTTTTCAGTGACCTCTTGCTTTCTTCATGGATGATGTCCTTGATGTCATTCCACAACTCGTCTGGTCTTCGGTCACTAGTGTTCAATGCTTCAAATCTATTCTTCAGATGGTCTCTAAATTCAGGTGGGATATACTCAAGGTCATATTTTGGCTCTTGTGGACTTGCTCTGATTTTCTTCAGTTTCAGCTTGAACTTGCATATGAGCAATTGATGGTCTGTTCCACAGTCGGCCTCTGGCCTTGTTCTGACTGATGATATTGAGCTTTTCCATCGTCTCTTTCCACAGATGTAGTCAATTTGATTTCTGTGTGTTCCATTTGGCGAGGTTCATGTGTATAGTCGCCGTTTATGTTGGTGAAAGAAGGTATTTGCAATGAAGAAGTCGTTGGTCTTGGAAAATTCTATCATTCGATCTCCGGCATTGTTTCTATCACCAAGGCCATATTTTCCAACTACTGGACCTTCTTCTTTGTTTCCAACTTTTACATTCCAATTGCCAGTAATTATCAATGCATCTTGATTTCATGTTCGATCAATTTTAGACTGCAGCAGCTGATAAAAACTTCTATTTCTTCATCTTTGCCCTGGTGGTTGGTGCGTAAATTTGAATAATAGTCGTGTTAGCTCGTCTTCCTTGTAAGCGTATGGATATTATCCTATTACTGACAGAGTTGTACTTCAGGATAGATCTTGAAATGTTCTTTTTTGATGATGAATGCCACACCATTCCTCTTCAATATGATCGTCCAATTCAAAATGGCCAATACCAGTCCATTTCAGCTCACTAATGCCTAGGATATCGATGTTTATGTGTTCCATTTCATTTTTGACGATTTCCAATTTTCCTAGATTCATACTTTGTACGTTCTGACTCATAGTGACCCTATTTGACAGAGTAGAACTACTCCATAGAGTTTCCAAGGAGCGCCTGGTGGATTCGAACTGCTGACCTTTTAGTTAGCAACCACAGCAATTAACCACTATGCCACATCATAGAGGTAGGTTTTACAACACATAGGAAAATCACATCAGATGACAAAATGATGGGCAATCACACAGTACTGGAATTCATGGCCTAGCCAGGTTGACAGGTATCTTTGGGGGACACAATTCAATCTATGACAAATGGCTATTAAAGAAAAAAAAAATAAGGGTGTGGGATAATGGTGCAAGGAACATAAAGATGAATCAGTCTGAGTTTATTGATATGGGCCCACTAAGCACAGATTCTTCATTCAATGTTGCAGTTTGAGGGGTTAGGAAAGAATCTAATAGTTTATTTGGTTGGGTTGCTGAAGCATGGATTACACAGTGGCCTAAGCTAAATCAAGTTGAACTGCCAGACTTTCCTTGGTATACTGAGGAAGAAGGTATCCAAAAGCTTAGGGAAATTGGCATGCTACAGTGGATTTATCAGGTTAGGCCTACAGACCCACACATGGAGTGCCTAGAGGACACACCTTTTACTACAATGCTGAGGAACAAATTTGTGAAGGGAGTCCCAGCATCCTTGAAGACTACTGTGATGGCTATTTTATGTAAGCCAGATTTGATAATGGGAACTGCCCTAACTGAATCAAGACACCTAACTACGGCGGGGCTGATTGAACCTCATGGTAGTAGGAGCCAAGCTGTGGAACTCAGTTGACAAAGATAAAGTGGGCATGGTTACCATAATGGATTTTGGAGTCAAAGCAGTAATCGCAATAGTCTGACTTGCATGGACTTATGGCATTGGCTACTTAGTTTTGGTGTCCCTAGGAAATCTACTAAATATTTACTTGATCTGTACAAGCAGAAGAATTCTAGGTCAGTCTAACTCGATTCGCCAGAATGGAGTCACGTTCCCTCAGTCAATTACCAGGCTTGAGTGAGTTTACAGACTGTCTTAATTATCTAGAACTGCTGTAACAGGAATACCACAAATGGCTGGCTTTAGCAAACAGAAATTTATTTTGTCACAATCCAGGAGGCTAGAGGTCCAAATTCAGGGTGCCAGCTCCAGGAGAAGACTTTCTCTATTGGTTCTGGATGAAGGTCATTTTCATCAATCTTCTCCTGGTCTAGGAGCTTCTCACTTCAGGGATCCCAGGTCCAAAGGATGTGCTCTGCTCCCAGCACTACTTTCTTGGTGGTATGAGGTCGTTCTGTTTCTCTGCTGGATTCTCTCTTTTATATCTCAAAAGAGATTGAGTCAAAATACTACCTAATCTTGTAGTTTGAGTCCTGCCTCATTACCCTAACTACCTCTAATCCTGCCTCATTAACATCGTAAAGGCAGGATTTACAACACATAGGAAAATCACGTCAGATCACAAAATGGTAGAGGATCACACAATTCTGGGAATCATGGCCTAACCAAGTTGACGGATATTTTGGGGGGACATAATTCAATCCATGACACCCAGGAACCTGAAGAAAATAACAAACCCTCTGGGGTAGAAAATTATGGCAAAGATATCTCCTAAGGGATTAGGGGGAAAAATCTCTCAAGCTGTTTTTCCAAAGAACAAGGCAAAAGGCCACATAAGGAACTCATTTCACCCCAGGCACTATCCCTGTAATGCTCCTGATTTAGTTGAAAATGTTTTAATATTTTGCCATTTATAATAATATTTACTGTTTTCTTTTTATTTAAAAAATTCCCTTTATTTTAGCATTTTTCTACTTCTATTTTCCTGACTACTGAATCCTATGAAAAACTTTTCAGCATCTATTGATATGATCACTTGTTTTTTTTTCTTTAATCTGTTGTGTTATGGATTATGTTGATCCATTTCCTGATATAGAACTATGCTTGCATTTTTGGAATAAACTTTGCTTAGTCATAGTACAGTATTCTGTTAATACATATGCTGATATTTTATTTAGAGTTTTTGTGCTATATCATAAATGGGGCCCTGGTGGCACAGTGGTTAAGCATTTGGCTGCTAACCAAAGAAGGTTGGAAGTTTGAATTCACAGCCACTCCTTGGAAACCCTATGGGGCAGTTCTACTGGGCCCTGTAGGGTTGCTATGAATTGGAACCTACTTGGCAGCAATGGGTTTTATATGTGTGTCTGTGTGTGTGTGTATATATATATATACCTTAAATGAGATTGACTTGTTAGTCTTACGAGATTTTTCTCTCTTTTTTGGTACTACATTTATCAGGTATTTGTATTAAGGCTATTTCTGCACAACATGAATTGGAAGAGTTTTTCATATTTTTCTATAATTTTTAATACTTTATTAACACTGTGCAGTGCAGTGAATTACTTAATATGGCCCTTCTAGCCTTGCATGGTGTGGTGAAATGACTTCCTTTATGTGGCCTTTTGCCTTGTTTCTTTGGGAAAAGTTTTGAGAGATTTTTTTCCCCAACCCCTGAGGAGTTACATTTGCCTTAGTTTTCTACCCCAGAGGGTTTGTCACTTTTCTCAGGGTGGCTTGACATTTCCTGGGTAAGTTGTAAACAACTTGGTTTGATACGTTTGTGTGGTCCTGAGGTGTAGCTGCCATGTCATTGGTATGCACTTTGCAGAGATTGGTCAATAGACTATGCACATGAGGTGAGTTGTAACCCAGCCACACCTACTATACAAATGAAGTGTCTTGGCCTCTGGAGAGGGGATCGGTCAGTTCCTGGCCCTAGTGGAAGGGCCATGCCTTGAAATTTATGAGGAGTTTGTATATATATACAGCCAACCCCACAGAAGAGAAGCAGCAGAAAGAAAAAGCAGAGGAGGCAAGGAACTTCCTAAAAGAGATGTAACACAGGGCAAGGGCTGTAACACTGAAGACAGTGAGAGGCCCAGATGGAGCACAGCATCAGAATCAGCCACAACAAGCACAGAAGGGGCCCGGCAGCAGAGCTGACCATGACAGACAACAAGGCCAAGAGGAGCCTGTCTTAAGTGTCTGGGAGAAGGCCTGTCTTGCTGAGAGAGCTGTCCTGCACTGAGGAACAGAGGCTTTTGCCAACATACTTCCTGATCCTGACCCTGAGTAACATAGTAGCCTGTTAATCTTGATTCCAAGTTGTACCCCGTTCCTTAATGAACCACATAACTGTAAGTATGGTCTATGAGTTCTGAGCGGCCATTTCAACAGATTATCAAACCCAGCAAAGAAGTACAGAATGCCGTGGGAGGGTCGGCTGGTATCAGAATTGGTAAAGATTGGAGAGGTATGTCAGATCTCTGCCTCATAAGTGTCAGTCTTGGGCTAATCTTGGTAACATTATTTTCCCTGAAGTTAGGCTCTGATGCCATTATTATTACTACCACCCTTTTACACATTATCTTGTGACTCCCACAAAATGATTCGGTGGGGCTATGCAAATGAAGTGTATGGAACCCTAATGAGGGGAGAGGTCATTTTTTGCCATCCTGCTAGGCTTAAAATGAGCCATCCAAGAGGTGGGAAGGGGGGAACCTCACTACCACTAAGAAGGAGAGCCAGAAGTGATGTGTATCCTTTGGACCCAGGGTCCCTCCTCTGAGAACCTGCTGGATCCAGGAGACAGAGAGCTGTAACAGTGGAGGTGGTGGCAAGCATGGCAGAGAAATGGTAGCAGCAGAACCAGAAGACCAGCATGAGACGACACAGTGGGCTTCCTGGCCCACAGAGCAAGGCAGCTACAGTGGGCATGCTGACCCATGGAGCAAGAGCGCTGAAAGCCTTTGGGCAGAAGGCTTGCTGGTGGAGTAGGGTGCCTCTGGGCACTTGGTGGAGCCACAACCCACAGAGCAAGAGAGCTGAGCATCTTCGTGCCCAAGGCTTACTGGCAGAGTGGGGTGCTTCAGGGCATTTATTGGTGGGGCTAAAGAGCTTTGTGACACTTGACCAAGCAGGGCAGGGGCCAGGCCTGAGTGGGGGTGGAGGGCTGAGAGATGAGGCTGTCCTGAGGGGATTAGGAGGAGCCTGATCTCGGGGAACCGAGAGGATCCCTGCATAGCTGAGAGGACCTTAAAGAGCTGTCCTGTGCTGAGAAGGGAGACATTGCCTCCATGCTTCCTGATCCTGATCCCAAGTTGTAACTCGTTACTTCCCTAATAAACCCCATAACTGTGAGTACGGTCTATGAGTTCTGTGTGGCCACCGTAACAAATTACCGAACCCAGTAGAGAAATAGGGGGGACGGCTGGTTTCAGAATTGGTAAAAAGATTGGAGAGAGGAGGTATGTCTGACCTTCACCTCATAGAAATCAGCCTTGGACTGATGATCTTGATTTTCTCTCCTCGCCCTTGTGAAGTTACAGACCCTCCACCACTGTGCCACTTTTACATACTGACATCATATATTCTTTAAAATCTTAGTAGAAAGATTTGTAAGTCTATTTGGTCCTGATGCCTTTTTTTTTTTTTTTTTTAGTGGAAGGTCTTTAATTATTTTTCCAATCTCCACTATGATAATAGGTCTAAGTATTCTGTTTCTTCCTGAGTCACTTTTGATAATTTATATTTTGCTAGGAAATTATTAATAATTAATGAAAATTTAATAATTATCAATTTCCTAGAGATTTTAAAATTTGCTACCATAAATTTGAGTGTAATATTCCCCTATAATTTTTCTAGTTTTTCCTGTATCAGGGTTACGTCTCCATTCTCATACCTTATTTGTATATTTTCGCTGTCTTTTTTTCTCTTCATCAGATTTTTTTCTGGATTTATCTATTTTATTTATTTTTTCAATGAACATTGCTTTGGATTTATTTGTCCTTCCTATCATCTTTTATTTTCTTATTAATTTAATCACTGGTATTCATTAATTTTTATATTCCTGGTTTCTTTCATTGGTTTTCCTTATCTCTTAAAATGGGTAGTAAATTAGTATATTTATCTTTCTTATTCGTAATGAAAACAATTACCTATTCATGTTTCTCTGAGTATAGCTTTTGCTGTGTCCTGTAGATTTCGCTTTGCAGTTACATCAATCAGGCCACATGTGTCTACGACTAACAGAATACATATCTAATTATACAGATATTTACTACTTCATTTAATGGGAAGATTGGAGGTAATTATTTCTAGGGTAAATATTGTTTTAGTGACTTAACGATGCCACCAAAGACTCAGATTCATAGGCTATTTTGCCCTCATGCTCATCATCTCATGATTGCAGGATAGCTGCCACAGCTCCAGACATCACAAGCATATGCCACTCGCAGGCATAAAAAACAAAGGAAAGGCAGTGCAATTAAGTCCTATTTGCCTGAAGTGTCTCTTTTTTTTTTTTTTTTAATCACAAAGCTCCCCTAGCAGACATTTTCTTAGATTTAATTCATCAGACCTGGATCACATGGCCAATCCTAATTTCAACGGAGGCTAAAAACTATCTGGCACAGGTAGATGGAATTACCATGGCAGGCTTAGGCCAATCGTGGTGTATCCCCTGGACTACAAATATTTCAACCTGAACAAATTTGGGCTCCTCCTGTTTTTTTTCTTCATATATTTGGCTGCTATGTAGTTTGGGGAAACCCTGGTGGCGTAGTGGTTAAGCACTACGGCTGCTAACCAAAGGGTGGGCAGTTTGAATCCACCAGGCACTCCTTGGAAACTCTATGGGGGCAGCTCTACCCTGTCCTACAGGGTCGCTATGAGTCGGAATCGACTCGACGGCACTGGTGGTTTGGTTTTTTTGGTTATGTAGTTTGGTACATATAAGTTTGTGATTGTTATAACTTCAATTGTTTCTTTTTATCATTACGTAAGGTCCCTCTTTAACCTGTTTAATGCCTTAAATCCCATCTTATCTAATATTTCACTCTTGCTTTCTTTTTAAATATTAATATCCCTGGTATCTCTTTGTCCATCCCTCAATTTCCAACCTTTGTTTCCTTTTTTTTTTTAAAAGAGTTTCTTTCTTTCTTTTTTCACTTTAATCTGTATTTTATTTTAAGCTGAATTTACTGCCGAGCCATAAGTTTTTTTTCTTCAGTTTCTTCTGGGATATCTTTTTCTTCTGTGAAACCTCCTCTTCTGGTTTAGGAACAATTTGTTCCTTTTCAGTAAGGATCATCTCGATGTGGCAAGGGGGAGCTCATGTATGGGTTAATTCAACCATGAGCTCTGTAAGTGTGTTGCTTCATCTTGGGGGCTTTGTTCGCCTGGATCTGCTCAATGACCAGAGGATCTACATCTGAACCCTAAGTTCAGCCGTTACTCTCTGCATTTTTAAGCATGTGTCTCGACGGCACTGGGTTTTTTTCAGTTTTTTTGGCAAAAATTCAGCACTCTTTTTGGGACACCGATTCTGTGTCCAACCCCACTGTTTGGCCTGGGCACACCTACCAACTCCACCACCGTAACATTGGAACAGCACACACTGCTTCTGCAAAGCGACATCCTTCAGATACTTGGTGGCTTTTCAGATATGCATACCCTTGATGGCCTGTGCAGTGTCGCGGGTATTCTCAAAATGGACCTGAAGATTTGAACCTATTGATTTGCGTGATTTTACGGGGGTTTCTGGGTCAAATGAGTAGCAAACCATTTTGTGAGATCACCTCATGCTGCGTACGAGAAGAGCTCTTTTTTTGTGTGTGTGTGCTTTAGGTGGAAGTTTACAGCTTGAGTTAATTTCTTTTTTTTTTAACACTTTTTTTTTTATTGTACTTTAGATGAAGGTTTATAGAACAAACTAGTTTCTCATCAAACAATTAGTACACACATGGTTCTATGACATTGGTTAACAGCTCCACGACATGTCAACACTCTCCCTTCTCAGCCCTGGGTTCCCTATTACCAGCTTTCCTGTTCCCTCCTGCCTTCCAGTCCCTGCCTCAGGGCTGGTGTGCCTCTAAATTAGTCTTGTTTTGTTCCATGGGTCTGTTCAATCTTTGGCTGAAGGGTGAACCTCAGGAGTGACCTCATTACTGAGCTGAAGGGGTGTCCAGGGGCCATAGTCTCAGGGTTTCTCCAGTCTGTGCCAGGCCAGCAAGTCTGGTCTTTCTTTTTGAGTTAGAATTTTGTTCTACACTTTTCTCCAGCTCTGGCTGGGACCCTCTGTTTTGATCCCTGTCAGAGCAGTCAGTGGTGATAGCCAAGTGCCATTTAGTTTTACTGGATTCAGTCTGGTGGAGGCCATGGTAGATGTGGTCCATTGGTCTTTTGGACTAATCTTTCCCTTGTATCTTTTGTTTTCTTCATTTTTACTTGCTCCTGAAGGGGTGAGACCAGTGGAGTATCCTAGATGGCTGCTCACAGGCTTTTAAGACCCCAGATTGAGTAAATTTCTCATACAAAAATTTATACACATATTGTTACGTGTTGCAAACCCTATAATGTGACATCAAAGAATGTTTTCTTCTGCGTTCAAACTTTTTCTTGAGTTCTTGTAATAGTGGTCTCATATAATATTTTTGCTTTTGCAACTCTGTCTAATTTCACTCAGCATAATATCTTCCAGATTCATCCATGTTGTAAGATGTTCCGTGGATTCATCATTGTTCTTTATAATTGCATAGTATTCCATTGTGTGTATATACCATAATTTGTTTATCCATTCGTTTGTTGATGGGCACTTGGGTTGTTTCCATCTTTTTGGTATTGTAAACAGTGCTGCAATGAACATGAGTGTGCATATATCTATTCGATGGCTCTTATTTCTCTACGATATATCCCAAGGAGTGGGATTGGTGGATCACATGGTACTTCTATTTCTGGTTTTTAAGGAAGTGCCAAATCGATTTCCAAAGTGGTTGTACCATTTTACATTCTCACCAGCAGTGTATAAGTGTTTCAGTCTCTCCACACCCTCTCCAACATTTATTATTTTGTGTTTTTTGGATTTATGCTAGCCTCGTTGGGGTGAGATGGTATCTCATTTAGGTTTTGATTTACATTTCTTTAATGGCTAATGATCGTGAGCATTTCCTCATGTATCTGTTAACCACCTGAATGTCTTCTTTGGTGCAGTGCCTGTTCATATCCTTTGGCCATTTTTTAATTGGATTATTTGTCCTTTTGTTGTTGAGGTTTTGCAGTATCTTGTAGATTTTAGAGATTAGACTCTGAGTGGATATGTTGTAGCCAAAATTTTTTTCCTCCAGTTTGTAGGTTGTCTTTTTACTCTTTTTGGTGAAGTCTTCTAATGAGCATAAGTGTTTTATTTTTAGGAGCTCCCAGTTATCTAATTTCTCTTCTGGTGTTTGTGCATTGTTAGTTATGGTTCGTATTCTGTTTATGCCATGTTTTAGGGCTCATAGCATTGTCTGTATTTTTTCTTCCATGAGCTTTATCATTTTAGATTTTATATTTAGGTCTTTGGTCCATTTTGATTTCAATTTTGTACATGCTGTGCGGTATGGGTTTTGTTTCATTTTTTATTGCAGATGGATGTCCAGTTGTGCCAGCACCATTTGTTAATGAGAGTGTCTTTTCCCCATTTAATGGACCTTGGGCCTTTGTCAAATACCAGCTGCTCATAGGTGGGTGAATTTGTGTCCGGATTCTCAATTCTGTTCCATTGGCCTATGTATGTGTTGTTGTACCAGTACCAGGCTGGTGAGGGCTCCCACTTTGTTCTTCAGTAATGCTTTACTTATCCGGAGCCTCTTCCCTTTGCATATGTAGTTGGTGATTTGTTTCTCCGTCTCGTTAAAAAATGTCGTTGGAATTTGGATTGGGATTGCATTATATCTGTAGGTCACTTTGGGTAGAATTGACATTTTCAAATATTCACAATGTTGAGTCTTCCTAACCATGAGCAAGGTGTGTTTTTCCATTTATGTAGGTCTCTTTTGACTTCTTGCAGTAGTGTCTTGTAGTTTTCTTTGTATAGTCCTTTTACATCTCTGGCTAGATTTATTCCTAAGTATTTTATCTTCTTGGGGGCTATTGTAAATGGTATTGATTTGGTGATTTCCTCTTCGAAGTTCTCTTTGTTTGTGTAGAGGAATCCAACTGATTCTTTTATGTTTATCTTGTATCCTGATACTTTGCTGAAATCTTCTATTAGTTCCAGTAGTTTTCTTGTGGATTCTTTGGGGTTTTCTGTGTATAAGATCATGCCTGCAAATAGGGATAATTTTACTTCTTCTTTACCAGGTTGGATGCCCTTTATTTCTTTTTCTTGCCTTATTGCTCTGGCTAGGACCTCCAGCACAATGTTGAATAAGAGTGCTGATAAAGAGCATCCTTGTCTGGTTCCTGTTCTAAGGGGAATGCTTTCAGACTCTCTCTATTTAGGATGAGGATTTGTATAAATGCCCTTTATTGTGTTGAGGGTTTTTCCTTCTATTCCTATTTTGCTGAGAGTTTTTTTCTCATGAATGGGTGTTGAACTTTGTCAAATGCCTTTTCTGCATCATTTGATAAGATCGTGTGCTTCTTACCTTTTATTTATGTGATGGATTACATTGATTGTTTTTCTGATGTTGAACCATCCCTACATACCTGGTATGAATCTCACTTGGTCATAGTGAGTTATTTTTTGTGTATGTTGTTGAATTCTATTGGCTAGAATTTTGTGGAGGATTTTTGTGTCTATGTTCATGAGGGATGATGGTCTGCAATTTTCTTTTTTTGTGGTGTCTTTACCTGGTTTTGGTATCAGAGTTATGCCAGCCTCATAAAATGAGTTCGGAGTATTCTGTCCTTCTCTAAGCTCTGAAATACCTTTACTAATAGAGGTGTTAACTCTTCTTTGAACGTTTGGTAGAATTCTCCAGTGAATCCATCAGGGCCAGGGCTTTTTTTGTTGTTGCTGTTGGGAGTTTTTTAAATTACCTCTTCAATCTTTTCTTTTGTTATAGGTTTATTTAGTTTTTCTACCTCAGTTTGTGTTAGTTTAGGTAGGTACTATGTTTCTAGAAATTTGTCCATTTCCTCTAGGTTTTCAAATTTGTTGGAGTACAATTTTTCATAGTATTCTGTTATGATTCTTTTAATTTCATTTTGGTCTGTTGTTATATCACCCATCTCATTTCTTATTTGGGTTATTTGCTTCCTCTTCTGTTTTTGTTTTGTAAGTTTGGCCAATGGTTTATTGATTTTATTGATCTTTTCAAAGAACCAGCTTTTGGTCTTTCTAACTTTTTCAATTGTTTTTCTATTCTTTATTTCATTTGTTTCTGCTCTAATTTTTATTGTTTCCTCTCTTCTGGGACTTATGGGCTTCTTTTCCTGCTCTCTATTTGTTCGAGTTGTAGGGTTAATATTTTGCTTTTGGCCCTTTCTTCTTTTTGGATGTGTGCATTTATTGCTATAAATTGACCTCTGAGCACTGCTTTTGCTGTGTTCCAAAAGTTCTGGTAGGATATGTTTTCATTCTCATTTGATTCTGTGAATTTCTTTATTCTGTCCTTGTTTTCTTCTATAGCTCAGTAGTTTTTGAGCAAGGTGTTGTTCAGTTTCCATGTATTTGATATTTTTCCTTGATTTTTCTGTTATTGATTTCTACTTTTATGGTTGGAAAAAAATGCTTTGTAATATTTCAATATTTTGGATTCTGCTAAGGCTTGCTTTGTGGCCTAACGTGTGGTCTGTTCTGGAGAATATTCCATGTGCGTTGGTAAAGAAAGTATACTTGGTTGCTGTTGGATGGAGTGTTCTGTATACCTCTATGAGATCAAGTTGGTTGATTGTGACATTTACATCTTCTGTGTCTTTATGGAGCTTCTTTCTGGATGTTCTGCCCTTCACTGAAAGTGATATGTTGAAGTCTCCTACTATTATTGTGGAGCTATTTTTCTTTTCAATGCTGTCAGTTTGTTTTATGTATTTTGGAGCCCTGTCATTGGGTGTGTGTCCCCCCAAAATATCTGTTACTTAGCTGGGCCTTGATTCTCAGTATTGTGTGATTGTTTACCATTTTATGTGATTGTTCAACATTTTATGTGATTTTCCTATATGTTGTAAATCCTATCACTATGATGTAATAAGATGGATTAACAGCAATTATATTGATGAGGCCTACAAGATTAGGTAGTGTTTTAAGCCAATCTCTTTTGAGATATAAAAGACAGAAGTGAGCAGAGAGACATGAGGGACCTCATACCAAGAAAGCAGTGCTGGGAGCAAAGCACATCCTTTGGACCTGAGGTTCCTGTCTGAAATGCTCCCAGACCAAGGGAAGACTGATGACAAGGACCTTCCTCCAGAGATGACAGAGAAAGAAAGCCTTTCCCTGGAGCCGGCACCCTGAATTTGGACCTGTAGCCTACTAGACTGTGAGAGATTAAATTTCTCCTTGTTAAAGCCATCCACTTGTGGTATTTCTGTTATAGAAGCACTAGATGCACGAGACAGCATGTAAATATTTATTATGGTTATGTCTTCCTTGTGTATTTACCCTTTATTCATTATATAGTGTCCTTCCCTATTCTTTGTGGTGGATTTTGCTTTAAAGTCTATTTTGTCAGAGATTAATATTGCCACTCCTGTTCTTTTTTGATTGTTGTTTGGTTGATGCATGTTTTTTTCATCCTTTGAGTTTTAGTTTGTGTCTTTGAGTCTAAGGTGTGTCTCTTATAAGCAGCATATAGATGGATTGTGGTTTTTTTTTTTTTAATCCATTCTGTCACTGTCTGTGCCTTTATTGGTGGACTTAGCCCTTTTACATTCAGTGTAATTATTGATAGATATGAATTTAGTGCTGTCATTTTGATGTATTTTTTTTTTTTGTGTTGTTGACAGTTTCTTTGTTCCACTTACTTTTCGGTGCCACGTTGTTTTTCTTTATGTATTTTCTTTTCATCTTCTTCATTGTTGTTGATTTTGTATTTGCTGAGTCTTATGTTTTTCTTGCTTTTTATTTTGATGTGTAGGATTGTTAGTTTCCTTTGTGGTTACCTTAAAATTTACCTCTATTTTTCTAAGTTTAAACCAATCTTTTATATTTTGATATTGCCTTGACTTCCTTCCATGCGAAAGTTCTATGGCTACATTATTTAGTCCCTCTTTTTTTTTGTTTTAATACTGTCATCTTTTACACATTGCTGTCTCTGTTTCCCTATTTTCATTGTTTTAGCTTTGATTTATTTTTGTGACTTCCCTATCTGGGTTAATATCTGGTTGTTCTGTCCAGTGTTCTAGTCTTGAGTTGTTATCTGATGTTAACAATTCTCTAACCAGAGGACTCCCTTTAGTATTTCTTGTAATTTTGGTTTTTACAAATTCCCTTAACTTCCAATTCTCTGGAAATGCCCTAATTTCACCATCATATTTGAGAGACGGTTTTGCTGGATATGTAATTCTTGACTGGCAACTTTTTCCTTTAAGGCTTTATATGTGTCATCCCATTGCCTTCTTGCCTGCATAGTTTCTGCTGAGTAGTCAGAGTTTAGTCTTATTGACTCTCCTTTGTAAATGATTTTTCGTTTATTCCTAGCTTTTTTTAAATTTCTCTCCTTATCTTTGTTTTTGGCAAGTTTGATTGTAATATGTTTTGATGATTTTCTTTTGGGATCTACCCTGTGTGGGGTTCGATGAGCTTCTTGGATAGATATCCTCTTGTCTTTTATGATATCAGGGATTCTTTCTGCCAACAAATCTTCAACAATCCTGTCTGTATTTTCCGTTCTGGTGCTCCAATTACTCATAGGTTATTCCTCTTGATAGAGTCTCACATAATCCTTGGGTTTCTTCATTAAAAAAAAGAAAAATTCCTTTATATGATTTTTCCTCGAACAAAGTGGTGTCAAGTGCTTTATCTTCAATCTCACTAATTCTGACTTCCATTGCCTCAATTCTGCTCCTATGACTTTCTATTGAGTTGTCTAATTCTGAAATTTTATTGTTAATCTTTTGGGTTTCTATTTGCTATCTCTCTATGGATTCCTGCAGCCTGTTAAATTCGTCATTATACTCTTGTATAACCTTCTTAAGTTCCTCTGTTGCTTTGTATGTGTGTTCCTTGGCTTGGTCTCCATTTTGCCTGATCTCCTTCCCGATCCTCTGGGAAGTTTCCTGGTTCATTGCTTTGGTGGCTTGCTGAAGCCATCATGGTTTGCCTCTTTATGTAATTTGATATTGACTGTTGTCTCTGAGCCATCAATAAGTTATTATATTTACATTTGGTTACTGTGTCCTAGCTTCTTGTTTTGTTTTGATATGTCTGAATAGGCTGGTCATGTGAGCTACTTTGATTATTGGCATATTTGAAGCTCTCATGTTCTGTGACCAGGTGGTTAGAGCTGCTACTAGGTATGTGAGTCCAGAGTCCTTTTAATTTTCTTGTTTGGATTCAGTTCAGGTGTCCAGGTTGTCAGTCACAAGTGTGTGGTGCAGGTTCTCACCTACAGTACTAGACAGGCAGAGCTACATAAGGGTGCTTGGAGCAGGCAGTGCAGGTATCTGGCTGCAGTAGGGGGTTATGTGCTGAGCAAGGTAGGGGGTGACAGCTGTCCCTGAGTGCCTGGGTGGGAGGCATATCTTTGTTCCCTAGAGCACATAGGTGGGTGGGTTTTGCAGCCAGACATTGGGCACCCAGTGCTGTTGACTGTAAGGTCTGGGGGGCACCACTTATTCTTGGACCTCTGTCTCAGGTGGCTAGGTGGAGTGGGTGGAGCCACCAGTTCTCAGGCACCTGATGTGGGTAGGTAAGGATCCTGGTTAATGGGTAGGGTGGTGTCAAATGTCAAAAATCTGCCACCCCCTTTAGCTGTTCCAGTTGAAAATAGGCTTCAGGTATGTACCCTGCTGTACTATGTTAATGAGGGCCTACACTGTTGAAATGGGCCCACACCGGTCTAGGCAGTGGTGAAAGGTAAAGGGGCTGTGTCAACCCTGAGGTACCGGTTTAGGGGAGCTGGGAGATTATTTTTTCCTGTTTGTTAGTTGTATGTTAATTTGTTCCCTCTACAAACCTGGGAGAATGGCTCGGGGAACGTGATGGTTCCCAATTCTGGCCCAGGGGCCATGACAGTGATAATCTCTGAAGCCAGACTGGGGGGAGGGGGGACCACAGTGGGGAGGGGGTAGGTGAATGGGAGAGAGGCATTTCCCGGAGGGGGAAGTGTTTTTTTTTTTTTTTTTGTTTTGTTTTTTGATCCTGCAAGGCAGGTTACATGCTTGCACTTAGCTTTTGTACATTCGGTGTTGCTTACCCCTGGTTCTGAACCCTTGTGCATGTTCTCCACTACTTGGTTTCTCCTGGTGTGAAAAACTTGTACCAAGTGCTCCTGATTGCCTCAGCCCTCGAGTTCCGGCCAATCCAGCCTGCAGGGTGTCAGCCAGGTCACATCTGGCAAATCCTTTCTGCTTCTGAACTGCCTCTCCCTCCCCGTCACTCAGTCTGCCTCCTCAACTTTGTCTTTGATATTCAGAGCCCTTAGACTGTCATATAAAATTGATTCACTTATTTTTGGGGGGTCTTTGTTGTTAAAAAGTTTCTTATAAGCTGCATGGAAGGGTTAATTATGTTCACATTTAGCGTCATGCACCTGAATTTATACTTTCCATCTGATTATTTGTTCATTATTTATTGTAACTCGTCCCCCTCCCCCCCTTTTCCTGTTTCTCCATTCTGGTGGGAAGACAGGGAAGGCAGGGGTGCTGGTGTGGGTGGAGAAGTGCTGTCTTCACCAGACCAGCTTTGCAGCATGGTTTGGGGATTCTTCCTGGCTTTGAAGCCTCCCAACCCAGTCATCTACCTTTCCTAGAGCTTCAGTGAGCCATGCAACATCTTTTTTTTTTTTTCTTCTGTTTTAATTAGCGAGAGTTGGTGCTAGTTGCTAAGAACGCTAAATAAAAGTTTTTCTCTCTTTTTTTTAAGTCAATTCTACTGGGGCACCTCTACTCAATAGAGGTCTGCCTTATTTATTTAGACACAGACTGTCAGAAGAGGCAAACGATACCTAGATCACAAAATAATCCAACGATTCTAAACTAGAGAAGCCTTGGTGGTGCAGTGGTTAAAATGCTGCGCTGCTAACCAAGAAGTCAGTGGTTTGAACCCACCGGCCGTTCTGTGGGAGAAAGATGTGGCAGTCTGCTTCCGTAAAGATTTACAGCCTCGGAAGCCCTATGGGGGCAGTTCCACTCTGTCCTGTGGGGTCACTATGAGTCAGAATTGACTTTATGGCAGTGGGTTTGGTTTTGGTTTATTCTAAACTAGACAGGGACTTCTCAGATAAGAACGTTTTTCTCAGTGTTGTCTTATACTTACTTTCATGAGGGACAATCTAATTGCCTCTTAGAAGGTAGCCCAGGTTTTATAGACTTAAAATTTATCTTTATTTTTGACAATTATAAAACTATGCAGCCATTTATAAAAAAAAAACAGAAATGAGTGAAGGTCAAAAGAAAATCTCTGGACTTAGGACAAGGTACGCATCGGTGGACAGGTCAGTCTGTAACACTTGCTACTTGCTTCTAAGAGTCATCAGTGTATGGAGCCCTGAGATGCTCCAGGGAAGGCTCACATATCTTGAGGATGACAGTGCTAGGGATCAAAGATACAAATTCCTAAAGACTTCATTTAAATCATCCGGAGTCGAGCGTTTCTGAGAAAGAAGAGAAGAAATTAGGAAGCATAGCTTGGCAAGAGACTGTGCCAGGAGGAAGGGAAGGAGAGGTGAAAACGAAAGCTGGGAGTCCCTGGTGGGAGAAGGGAGCAAAAAAAAGGTGTTGTGAGAAAAGAGAAAGGTGTGTGGTGTGTATGTGTGATGTGTGTGTGTGGTGTACGTGTACATGTGGTGTGTGTGTGCTGTGTAAGTATGTGTAGTGTGTATGTGTGTGTTTGGTGTATGTGTGATATGTGTATGAGTGTGTGTGGTGTGTGTATGTGAGTGTGTGTAATGTGTATAGTGTGTATGTGTGTGGGGGGGGTGCATGTGTGAGCAGTGGGAAGAGAGCCAGGGAGAAGGATGGGAGGCTGAAGCAGGGAAAATCTGATAGGGGTGCAGGTGGGGAAGAGACCAGGGAGATGAGGGGCCTACAGTGGGGGCAGTCTCACCTCCAGGATTCTCTTGAGCCGTTCTTCTATGTTCTTACTGTATGAATCCAGCTTCTCCCAGGGTTCAAAGGGCATCCCTTTGTTGTCCACAAAGTTTTTCCAGCAGTACTCAAACTCTGAGGTGAAAGAGGGGAACTGTCAGGCCCCAGGGGTGGGGCCTGCGAGCCCTTGCCCCACAGGGCCAGGGTCTTCTTCTTTTCCCTCCCCTCGCTTCCTCTGCTTGGACCTTGTTGTCTCTCCAGAATATTCTCTTCCAGGTGGATTCTGACCCCGGGCCACAGCTGGGACACCATCCTTCCCTTCCGGAATTATGAAGCCTCCCATCCCCTACTGGCTTTCCATGGACAGCTCAGTTCTCCTCCTACCTCTGTCGGTCATGACAGTCACAGGGACATCGGAATTCTGCAGATGCTGCAGCCCCTGGATATACTTCCAGATCCAGTGGTAGTAGAGGCGGGAGGTGTAAATTTTCAGGCACAGGTGGGAGTTGCCCTTTACAAAACTGACCAGTTTCCGAGCACAGCTGTGACAGGGGCTCCACGTGAAGTAGCAGGTGATGAAGTAGAGCCTGCCTTGGTCCAGGCCCATGGAACCTATCTCTTCAATAAACTGACTTTCCGCATGGTGACCTTCCTGGGGAGGGCCCCAGAGAGAAAGAAAGAAGGGTTAGAGGGCAGAGCTCAGAGGTGGAACTGAGGGCAAAGATGGGGATGGGAGGCTAGGCCCCATGAACTTCTGAGTGTGTGAGCTTGCCACGGACAGGGAAAGGGATCCTCCTTCACTTGCTCAGTTACTCGCTGGCTCACTCATTCATCCATTCAACATTCAAAGCACCCACAGCTTTATCTGAGTCAGGCACAGACCTCTGCCTTCCAGTGCCCACAGCTGGACGGGGAGGCTGTTGGCACAGTGCTGAACACTCTGTGGCATGCCCCTTTGGACACTTGTCCACCTAGTTGTCTGAAGATGTTTCCACCTGGGGATCCTAAGATATAGGTCAGGGTGGGAGCCAGGGGAGCAGGACAGGTCGGGAGACAGGTGGGAAGGAGCGTATGGAGAAGGGCAGGAACATATGGAGATCTTATGGGTGAAGTTTAGTGCTGGGTCTTGGGGATAGCCATGTGCTAAGGGCTGTGAGGTCGCTGGGCTAAGTGCTCGGCTGCTATCTGAAAGGTTGGCAGTTTGAATGCACCCAGCAGTGCTATGGAAGAAAGTCCTGGCGATCTGCATCTGTAGGATTACAGTCAAGAAAACCCTCCAAAGAGGTTCTGCTCCGAAGCATTGACTTGACGGCAACGGGGTTTGGTCTGGTTTGACCACCACTCATCTGTCAACTTGTACTGTGGCGGCTTGCATGTTGCTGTCATGCTGGAAGCTATGCCACCAGTATTAGCAACTTGATGTTGAGTAAGAGGGGAAAAAAAGGGGGGTACTGGAGGCTGAGGGTGTACCTTAATTGAGCAGCAACTATGTGTCAGGCAGAGTGTGACAGGCACTGTGTCACCGAAGCCATGGCAACCCTGGGATGGATGCAGTTTTGCAACCATACTACAGAGGAGAGCACACAGTTGGTATCACCCAGAACCTCAGTTTCCTCATCCATGAAATGGGGATGAAACCAGTAATAACCACCCTGCTGAGGCAAGATGTCCAGCAGGAGGGGCTGCAGAGAGAATGGAGTTTGGTGGGGCCCCTGGACAGGACCAGAGCAGCTAAGGCCCGGCATCTACACAGCACAGCACCAGACACAGGTACAGACCCACCTGACCCACAGCACTAGTTTCTGCCCCCTGGAACCACATGTGAGGTCCACCCCAGGAGCAGCCCTGGAGCAGGCTGACCTTCCTTGGCCTGCCCAGATGAGGACAGAGCCTGCCTGAGGCCTTCCTTTGTGGCTCCTGGCACTCCTCCCCCCTGCCTGCACCTCACCACCGTGTCTCCCACCCTGGCTTCATCCTACTTTACATACCACGGAACCAAACTGAGCTTTTTGCAAGATTCTGCCAGCCTCCCCACCCCGATCCCCATGCCCTCTCTCCGTGAGGTCGTTACTGAGTTGACATCTGAAGGATGAGTATACGGTAAGAGGGCCAGGAAGAGCATTCTTCTGGAGGGAACAGCATCTATGGAGGCCTGGGGGTGGGAAAGAATGTGGGGAGCTCCAGGGAAGCTGGGCTAATTCTGACTAATAAGCGGCAGCAGCAGCAGGACCAAAGGCTAAGAAAACACAGAAGTTGCCATGGCAAATGAAGAACTTCTAGGCTCGTACCACATGCATGTTCCCTGCAAATCCCGTGGGTTCAGCCCCTGCCAGCCCTGTGCCCAGAGAGCCCGAACAGCACCTCGTAGTGAAAGCAGCCTTTGACGGGTTGGAGGCCATTCAGCTCGTAGCACAAGTAGGTCTTCCTCTTATAGTAGGGCTTTTTGAGCTTGTGCTTATTGTTAAATTGCTGGTAGAATATGCCTTCTGTTAACAGGTCCCTTGGGTTTCTGTGCAACAGGAAGGAGAAAATCAAAAATGCAGAGAGCGTCCTCTGGAGCCACTCTAGGCTCCTGTCACCTCAGATCCCTTTGAGCCCCAGGGGAAGGTAAGGAAGGGTCTCTGCTTCGTTGGCCAAGAGGCCTGGGGGCTGTGGGAGGAGAAAGGAATAGGGTGCTGGCAAGGGCAGCAGGGAGAGGGTGAACTCTCCCACCTTGTACCCCACTGCTTAACCCCCATCCGGCACAGCATCCACCATGGCCCACACTTGAGGCCAGTTTGCCTGCAGAATGCCCTTGTCACTGTTTCTTCCTGGGATGGGTGGGGAGCCTCTCCCTGAGAAGGGCAGGCTGCACCTTCCCCTGGTCACCCCCAGGTCCCTCCTTGTTACAGCCCACTCCTTTATGCCACTTACCCACTGTTCTTTGAGCCCCAGACCCCCTGTCCAGCCGCCCCTCCTGGGTGCCCCACAAGCATCTCCACTCTAACTGCTGCAATGCCAGAGCCCTTCTCTTTTGGGAGTGAGGGAATGGAACTGGTGTGTCCTCTAACTCTATGCTCTTTGTTCAGCTGTGGGCATCACAATTTTGTCTAAACACAGGCAAACAGGAAAGACCATTGTCACCAAGGGATTGCTGAAACAGAGATTTTTGGCGGAAGGACCCACAGAGCTTTTTCTCTCCCTAATAGTGATTATACTCGATAGAGCATTCAACCTTATATCTTGCTTTCTTTTTCATTTAATATTAGATTGCAAAGTGGCCAGGCCAATGTGAGCATGCAGACTCATTGGGTTCTTTCTGATCAATGTTGTTAGCTCCCCACAGGTAGATGTAGGTAGATAGAACCAGGAGTCTACCTACCCCCTTTGGACAAGTCCTACGGGAAGCATTCATGATTCGGCAGATACAAAAACAGCTTCAACAGTTGCTTGGGAAGCTCAGTGAGGCCCCTGCTCTGTCCTCTTGGGAACTCTGACAAAATCACCTTGTGTGAACATTCTGCCCAAGGCAAATGTGACTTTTCTCACCACTGAGTCAGGTCCAGGCGGATAGACTCCCTGGGACATGGCATCATGCTGAGGGTGTCATTCCTCAGACACAGACCACGGGTGCAATAGGTGTCCAGACGCCATTTGTGCAGGTCTAGAAATGCCTCCAGCCTATTTCTAGCCAACACAGTTCAACATCATTAATTCCACCATGAAAAACCATTTCTACCATCTATTAGAAAAGAAAAAAATGTCTACCATCTATTACCCCCACGTGTCTGTCAGTTTGTCGTACTGTGGGGGCTTGCGTGTTGCTGTGATGCTGAAAGCTGTGCCGCCTGTATTCAGATATCAGCAGGGTCACCCATGGTGGACAGGTTTCAGCTGAGCTTCCAGACTAAGACAGACTACGAAGAAGGACCTGGCAGTCTACTTCTGACAAGCATTAGCCAGTGAAAATCTCATGACTAGCAGCAGAACATTGTCTGATATAGTGCTGGAAGATGAGCCCCCCAGGTTGGAAGGCACTCAAAAGATGACTGGGGAAGAGCTGCCTCCTCAAAGTGAAGTCGACCTTAATGATGTGGATGGAGTCAAGCTTTCGGGACCTTCATTTGCAGAAGAAACCGCTGCAAACATCCATTAATAATCAGAACCTGGAATGTATGAAGTATGAATCTAGGAAAATTGGAAATCATCTAAAATGAAATGGAATGCATAAACATCGATATCCTAGGCATTAGTGAGCTGAAATGGACTGGCATTGGCCATTCTGAATCTGACAATCATGTAGTCTACTATGCCGGAAACGACAACTTGAAGAGGAATGGCGTTGCATTCATTGCCAAAAAGAACATTTCAAGATCTATGCTGAAGTACAACACTGTCAGTGATAGGATAATATCCATACCCCTACAAGGAAGACCAGTTAATACGACTATTATTCAAATTTACTCACCAACCACTAAGGCCAAAGATAAAGAAATTGAAGATGTTTACCAACTTCTGCAGTCTGAAATTGATCAAACAATCAGGACGCACTGATAATTACTGGTGACTGGAATGCGAAAGTTGGAAGCAAAGAAGAAGAATCGATAGTTAGAAAATATGCCCTTGGTGGTAGAAACAATGCTGAAGATTGCATGATTGAATTTTGCAACATCAACGACTTCATCGCAAATACCTTTTTTCACCAACATAAACGGCAACTATACACATGGACCTTGCTAGCTGGAATACACAGGAATCAAATTGACTACATCTGTGAAAAAAGACCATGGAGAAGCTCAATATCATCAGTCAGAACAAGGCTAGGAGCCAACTGCGGATCAGATCAACAATTACTCATATGCAAGTTCAAGTTGAAGCTGAAGAAAATTAGAACAAGTCCACAGGAGTCAAAGTACCACCTTGAGTATATCCCATCTGAATTTAGAGACCATTTCAAGAATAGATTTGATGCGTTGAGCACTAATGACAGAAGGCCAGACAAGTTGTGGAAGGATATCATATATGAAGAAAGCAAGAGGTCATTAAAAAGACAGGAGAAAAAGAAAAAGCCAAAATGGATGTCAGAAGAGATTCTGAAACTTGCTCTTGAATGTCAAGTAGCTAAAGCAAAAGGAAAAATTGGAAGTGAAAGAGGTGAACAGAAGATTTCAAAGGGCTGCTCGACAAGACAAAGTAAAGTATTATGATGATATGTGCCAACACCTGGAGATAAAAAACCAAAAGAGAAGAACACACTCAGCATTTCTCAAGCTGAAAGAACTGAAGAAAAAGTTCAAGCCTCGAGTTGCAATATTGAAGGATTCTATGGTGAAAATATTAAATGATGCAGGAAGCTTCAGAAGATGGAAGGAATACACAGAGTCACTATGCCAAAAAGAATTGGTCGACATTCAACCATTTCAGGAGGTAGTATATGATCAGGAACCAACGATACTGAAGGAAGAAGTCCAAGCTGCACTGAAGGCATTGACGAAAACCAAAGCTACAGGAACTGACGGAATACCGATTGAGATGTTTCAACAAACGGATGCAGCGCTGGTTGTGATCACTCATCTACGCCAAGAAATTTGGAAGACAGCTTCCTGGCCAACCAGTTGGAAGAGATCCATATTTATGCCTATTCCCAAGAAAGGTGATCCAACTAAATGCAGAAATTACCAAAAATATCATTAATATCACATACAAGTGAAATTTTGCCGAAGATCATTCAAAAGCGGCTGCAGCAGTATATCAACAGGGAACTGCCAGAAATTCAAGCCGGATTCAGAAGAGGATGTGGAACCAGGGATATCATTGCTGTCAGATGGGTCCTGACTGAAAGCAGAGAATACCAGAAAGATGTTTACCTGTATTTTATTGACTACACAAAGGCGTTTGACTGTGTGGATCATAACAAATTATGAATAATGTTGCGGAGAATGGGAATTCCAGAACATTTATTTGTGCTCATGAGAAACCTTTACATAGATCAAGAGGCAGTCATTCGAACAGAACAAGGGGATACTGCATGGTTTAAAGTCAGGAAAGGTGTATGTTAGGGTTGTATCCTTTCACCATACCTATTCAATCTGTATTCTCAACAAATAATCCTAGAAGCTGGACTGTATGAAGAAGAACAGGACATCAGGATTGGAGGCAGGTTCATTAACAACCTGCGTTATGCAGATGACACAACCTTGCTTGCTGAAAGTGAAGAGGACTTGAAGCGCTTACTGATGAAGATCAAATATGACAGTCTTCAGTATGGATTGCACCTCAACATAAAGAAAACAAAAATCCTCACAGCTGGACCAATAAGCAACATCATGATAATTGGAGAAAACATTGAGGTTGTTAAGGATTTCATTTTACTTGGATCCACAATCCACACCCATGGAAGCAGCAGTGAAGAAATCAAAAGATGCATTGCATTGGGCAAATCTATTGCAAAAGACCTCTTCAAGGTGTTGAAAACAGAATGTCATCTTGAGGGCTAAGGTGCACCTGACCCAAGCCATGGTGTTTTCAATTACCTCATATGCATGCAAAAGATGGGCAATGAATAAGGAAGATCAAAGAAGAATTGACACCTTTGTGTTGTGGTGTTGAAGAAGAGTATTGAATATACCATGGACTGTGAAAAGAACGAACAAATCTGTCTTAGAAGAAGTACAACCAGAGAAGGCTCCTTAGAAGCAAGGATGGCGAGACTAAGTCTCACATACTTTGGACTTGTTATCAGGAAGGGATCAGTCCCTGGAGAAGAACATCATGCTTGATAAAGCAGAGGGTCAGCAAAAAAGAGGAAGACCCTCAACTAGATGGATCGACACAGTGGCTGCAAGAATGAGTTCAAGGATAGCAACAGTTATGAGGATGGCGCAGGACTGGGCAGTGTTTTGTTCTGTTGTGCATAGCGTCACTATGAGTTAGAACTGACTTGAAGGCACCTAACAACAACAACAACAGGACAATAGGACCTCTCAGGCCAGGATTTGAGGACCTGGACTTCAAATTTGCATCCAGAAAACTGTCTGCTTGCCTTGTGTTATGGATTGAATTGTGTCCCCCAGAATATGTGTTAGCTTGGTTAGGCCATTATTCCTGGTATTGTGTGGTTTCCTCCATTTCGTGATTGTAATTTTATGTTAAAGAGGATTACGGTGAGATTGTAACACCCTTACTAATGTCATATCCCTGATCCAATGTAAAGGAAGTTTCCCTGGGGTGTGGCCTGCACCAGCTTTTATCTTACTAGAGATAAAAGAAAGTGTAGGGAGCAGAGAGCAGGGGACCTCGTACCAGCAAGAAAGCAGTGTTGTGTGCAGAGGGCGTCCTTTGGACCCAGGGTTCCTGTGTGGAGAAGTTCCTAGTCTAAGGGAAGATTGATGACAAGGACCTTCCTCCAGAACCAACTGAGAGAGAAAGCCTTCCCATGGAGCTGATGCCCTGAATTTGGACTTCTGCCCTACTTTGCTGTGAGGAAATAAATTGCTCTTTGTTAAAGCCATCCACTTGTGGTACTTCTGTTATAGCAGCACCAGATCACTAAGACACCTTGTCACAGGTCAACCAAGGACCATCAGATACAAAACCCAGAGCATCTTTATCTAAAGGATGACTTCCTTAGCAGCCACCTCAGATTCGAGATTTCATGCATAGATGACTCCCAAATGAACCTTTCCCTGTCACTCCACTGATGTCCCTGCCCAACACATCCCACTGTGCCCAGGGGCCACGGGAGGGGCACTGGGGTTATAAGAGTTTTAACAGCTGAAATACGGAGAGGAGCTTAGAGGCTTCCTGTGCATGGCACCCTCTTTATCTCCATCTGTCCTAATGCTCCTGGGGCCACTGCTGATGGTAGATGCCAGAACAAGCTGTCCCCTGCTAGGAAGAGCATTCGGATCCACACAATGGGGTGCTGGTAAAAGTCACAGAGCTAAGACATCCCCCCGGCCTGAGAAGCAGGAAGGAGCCATGTGCTGTCCAGCTGAGAGAACGGAAGGTGTTATGGATGGAAATGTGTCCCCTGCCACCAAATATGTTTGGAATCTAAACCCCTATAATGGTGGCTGTAATGTAATCCAATCTAATGTAATCATCTTCCGTAAAGTAACCTAATGTGTATAATCAGTCAGTTGAGATGATGCCAGTGTAGGGTGGATCCTAAACCTAATCTCTTCTGAGTCGTATAAAGAGCAGCACAGACACAGGCAGACACAAAGTGGAACACAGACGCCATGAGAGGAGTGCCGCGGAACACCTGGGGCCATCGACAAGTTCCCTCATTTGGACTTTTAGCTTCCGAAACTGTGAGAAAACAAAATCCGGTTTTTAGAGCCACCCACTTGTGGTATTTGTATTACAGCAGCACTAGGTAACCAAGACAGAAGGTGAGACTGGAAATTTTGCTGGTGATTCTTGCAAGGAAAGTCATCAAGCGTGTGCCCTTTGAGACAGGGAGCATGGACATGTCCTGGGAGTGAAACTCACTGGGTTTGACAGGGCATCAGGGAGGTCTGTGTGGTACTTGAGACTGACCTTTCTCCTCGTCCATATTCTTGAGGCGGAAGAGTGCTTCCGAACTGGCCATTTTGACTCCTTGATTCTGATGACCTAGACAATCAAGTAATGTGTCACTCGGACATCTGTGCCCCACTGTGCCTCCCCCATTTGAGGAAATAGGGGAGCAGGGAGAAGTCGGGACAAATATGATGAAGTAGCTGGAGAGAACCACCTGGTCCTGCCCTTAGGCATTGTGTCCAGGGACCTGTCCAAACCGCAGTGGGTTCTGGGGACAGGGGTAAAGGGAGGAACAGCAGCTATGAGTGGGCCCCAAGATGTTCTCCAGCATGATTTTCCGCATTTATTCCAACCTGAATACCTTCCTTCTTCTATTTCCTTCTTCTGTGACTGCCTGCCTAGAATCACACCATATTAGGCTGAACTCTTGCTTCTTCTTGGTGCCAGTCATGTGATGGCAATGGTTGGGTGTCCCAGGGACCCTGTCTGGCACCTCTGAGCCTGGTTAACTTCCTCTCACCATGATCTCGCTGTATTTGCTTCTGTGGTCAAAAGAGTCAGGAGCTCACTTCCTGTTTTGCCTGGCCTGCCCCAGCTACCCTTTTGCTGCCCTGTCCCGGGGGTCCTTCAAATTTTTATTCTGTGTTTTGGAAAAGGTCTGATGGTCTCAGGCCTCATTTAACCCAATCCTACTTTTTTCTTAAAACATATTTAAATGTAAACTTAGCCATTAAGGTTTTCTTCCTCTCACTCTCCATCACCATCCCCAAGCCATATCCCATTACAGAGCTGCATGTCTGTGAGCAATTTGGGAGTGGGATAAAGGACGGGGAGAAGCAAGGGTTGGGGTATTGATGATGCACAGAGTGGAGGAGGATGGGATGGGGCCGGAGGATGC
The DNA here is from genome assembly GCF_024166365.1 of Elephas maximus indicus. Classification (NCBI taxonomy): domain Eukaryota; kingdom Metazoa; phylum Chordata; class Mammalia; order Proboscidea; family Elephantidae; genus Elephas; species Elephas maximus. The sequence goes on along the minus strand of NC_064822.1, from coordinate 182,994,441 downwards.
AAGAAGGCTCTGGAATGGTTGGCATGTCAGGGCCATGGCAAGAATAATATAGAAAGACAACACATGGACCCAGGCTCCGATCCCTCCCCTGCCCGCTCAGTCTTTTCCACCAAGGGTCCTTGTTCTCTGATGACTCAGTCCGTCTTGAAGGATGTTTCTCCAATTTTCCAATTTCCGTACTTACACATGTTCATGCCATTTGCTTTCAGTTTAACAACAATATTTGGGTAATATGCAAGATGGAAGGAGCCAGGGCAGGGGGCTCTGTGAGACCCTAGGAAGTGGAGGTGGTAGGAATTGAAGGAACTGGGGAGAGAGTTGGGGTGACAGCAGGCAGAGGGGAAAGCCTCAGAGACGTGAAAGAGAACGAGAGGGAGGGGCAGGAGATGAGCGGAGGGAGGGACATGGCCCAGAGGATGGCCCTCACCTGTGAATGTTCTTAAGCTCAGCGTTCCAGTCCTCAGAATTTTTATCCAGGTTCATCCAAGGCTGGAATGGCTTTTCCTCATGGTTCACAAAGTTTTCCCAACAATATTCAAAGTCTGAGATGAAAAACAAACAAACAAAAAAACCTGTTGCCGAGGGGCCCTGGTGGCGCAGTGGATAAGAACTTCGCTGCTAACCAAAAGGTTGGTTCAAACCCACCATGGGAGAAAGATGTGGCAGTCTGCTTCCCTAAGAATTACAGCCTTGGAAACCTGCTGGGGCGGTTCTACTGTGTCCTATAGGGTCACTATAAAGGTCTGAGATGAAAGAGGGGAGTGAAGAGTCAGCTCCCAGCAGGCCTTGCGACCCGACCCTCCCCTGCCTTCCTTGAGAACCAGGTCCTGTCTCAGCCTTCCCAGCTCCCTTCCCAGCTGGCACCCTAGGTCCATCCACTCCTTACTCTGGTCCCTCTGCTGCCCTGCCCCCGCCCCTCCCCAAGTGCATTTTCCTGCCCACCGCCCTAGGGCGCCTCTCACCTTTTTTTTTTTTTTTCTCTAGTGCCATCGAGTCGCTCTCACCTTTAAGAGACATGATTTTGACCTCCGCCCTTGCCTGCGACAGCCTGTGGAGCCCTCGTCTGTTCTCTAGTTTCTTGGAGAAGTAGAGGCGGGAGGCAAGGATGCGAAGCCTCACGGTGCCGTGTGACTTCAGGAAGTTGGCCACTTGGTCCGCGCAGCGGGAGCAGGGGCTCCAGGATATGTACCAGGTGACTTGGTAGCACTCTCCAAGGCGGAGTCGCTTGAAGAACCAAGCGAGGAAGACCAGTTCTGCATGGTGGCCTGGAGGCTGGTCCTTGGAGAGACAGTGAGGGACAGGGTGGGGGGGGCGGGGCTGGGAGATGAGTGGGTGGAGAAGCAGTGTGCTTGAGGGAGGGGATAAGTGGAGTGGGGAGAAGGGACCAGGACAGGAGCCCCGGGGGCATCTTAATTCATCCCTTCTTTCTTCCTTCTCCTCCCTCCTTCTCTGTATTCATCCCTTCCCACATTCATTAACTCATCCATTAATTCTCTCATTCATTCATTCAACAAGCATTCTGAGTTCCTGCTTGGGGCCAGACCCCAGGCCCAGGCTTGTTCTCTGCTTGCTGTCTGCTGGGGATGGCCACAGAGCTGCACTGTCCCATTAGGGCGCCACTAGCCACATGTGGCAGCTATTGAGCATTTGACACATGGCTCGTCTGAATGCAGAGGAGCGGTTAAGTGTAAAATATATACTGCTGTTTAAAGACTTAGTACAAAAAAAAAAGGATGTAAACTATCCCGTGAAGAATTTTCATATTAATTATAGGTTGAAATAATACTTTAAATATATTGGACTCACTAAATTACTGTCATTAATTTTATCTGTTTCCTTTTACTTTTTAGACTGGATACTGGAAAGTTTAAATTACATATATGACCCCCATTATGTTTCTAGGGGAAACCCTGGTGGGGTAATGGTTAAGTGGTACAGCTGCTAACCAAAGGGTTGGCAGTTCGAATCCGCCATGCGCTTCTTGAAAACTCTACGGAGCAGTTCTACTCTGTCCGCTAGGGTCACTATGAGTCGAAATCGACTCCATGGCAGCGGGTGGTGGTGCTGGTGGATGTTTCTAGGAGTCCCTGGTGATGCAAAAATGGTCAAGCACTTGACTACTAGCCAAAAGGTTAACATTCAAATCCACCCAGAGGCACCTTGGAAGACAGGCCTGGCAATCTGCTTCTGAGAGGTCACAGCCTTGAAAACCCTATGGAGCAGTTCTACTCTGCACACACAGTGTTGCCTGCAAGTCAACTCGGCACCTAACAACAACAACTGTCTTTCCACTGGATAGTGCAGCTATAGCGCAACCCCCAACCCCAGCCCACAAATGGCTTCCTCCCCCAAACGTGCTCTGCAAAGTCTCCAGTCTGGGTGGAGGTGAGAGGGCAGGTGTGTGCTGGGACACTTTGCAGTTGTTAGAGGTTGGTGCTGGGGGCTGCAGAGCGGTGGTCCCTGCTCCAGTGGCTGCTGACGCTCTAACAAGTGCGGTAGTGATCACCTTCTGTCCAGGCTCTGAGCAGGCTGTGGGGCAGGACAGGAGGGAGGTGTGGGGTCCTTGTCCGGGAGGGATCGGGGTGTGGTGAGGAGGGGCGGCCAGCTGGGCATGCAGCAGACTTTCCCCAAGTCTGTTAGAGGCAAAGCTCCATTACAAGGGTTTGTAGAAGAACTAGAAGACGCTTATGCTATGGTTTGCTGAACAAAGCCTTGGGTGATAAGTCAAACACCCTCTTTTATCAGGTGGCAGTAGAGGCAAGCAGGGACGTAGAGGGCCAAGGACTGAAGAAAATGTGGGAGGAAAAATATGCAATTGAGAAACCACCATCTGGCATTTTCCTTCTTTCTCTCTCTCTCTTTTTTTTTTTTTTCTTTTACTTTTCTCATTCTCAACTGGCTTAGCTCCTGCCTGGTGTGTGATTATAGTCTGGCAGATACCTGGTTTTGAAAAATCCCAGAGTCAGGGAAGTCAGGTGAGGGCAGAGTATTTGTTTTCACTTCGAAGCACAGGTAGGTGGAATTCCGGCCATCGGCTTTATGTAGGTTTTCAAACTCAGAAGTGAATGTATCTGGACATAAAGTCTTCATTGGCTTTCTGTGGGCAGAAGGAAGAAGCCTAAAATGCAGAGAGCTTTCCCTGGAGTTACTCCAGGCTGCTGTCTCCTGAACACACATCGTTGGACACACCTGGGGGCTGTGCCTGTGGCCACCCGTGAGTCCCCTAACTGCAGAATTTCCTGCTGCCTTTGAGGTCAGGAAGACAGGGAAGAGGAAAAGAAGGGGATGATGCCTAGGCTGCAGGAATGAGTGACCTCTCCCACCTTGGGCTCCAGGTCTGGTCTTTCCAATACGACACGCCCCCCCAACAACCTCCAGTTTTCCTGCCCACTCATCCCCCGACCCATGAGAAAAATGTAAAAGATTAACAAAAACCCCTTCACCCCAAAACAATGGCTTTGAACATTTCCATTCAATTCTTTCCAGGCTTCTCACCTATGCATTTTTTTTTTTTTAAGTTGGTTTAACACCTAGGCTCACAGAGCAATGGAGAGCACAAACTACTCTTCTAAGTGCTTTTACGTATATTGTTAGGGTAGATACAAATTGGAAAAAAAAAGAAAAGAAAAACAAAATTAATTTTCCCTGATTCGAAGGGGAAGGAGGTTTTTTCTATTTTTTTCTTCCCAAGAGCTTGTAAATTCTTTCTCTGCCACTCTTAAATGTGCATAAATCCTGGTAGAAGGCTAAACAAGCTTCTTGCCAGTTTTACAGCCCAGAAATATTACCTCAAGGACGTGGGAATCCTTTGAAATGTAACCATCGAGACAGATTACATCTGTCTTGTCTCCCTTCTTTTGTCACCTCTGTCTCCCATGTTTCATGGATGGGTAGGAGCCTAACATCCAGGGGCACCCTGCTCCAAGTCACAGAACTATCTCCTGTCTTACGGATATGAAAAGCTTATTTTTTCCCTTTGGATAAAGACAATTACCAAACACAGGCGGCTACCCCAACTACTAGACAAATTTAGGGTGCATTATGTTTGAGAAGGAGCCCTGGCGGTGCAATGGTTAAGAGTTCAGCTGCTAACCAAAAGGTCAGCAGTTTGAATCTACCATCTGCTCCTTGGAAACCCTATGGGCAGTTCTACTCTGTCCTATAGGGTTGCTATGAGTCAGAATTGATGGCAACTTTTTTTTTTCCGCCATATGTAAGAAATGGCGCCTTTAAATCTTACTTGAGAATAATTGTTTATCTTAAAATATGTATCAATGGACTTGCATTTACTGGGTTACAAAAACGGCAGGGGCGTAGTGAGGGTAAGGAGGACTCAGGGGTCATCTCTAAGTTGCAACCCCCTCCCCCAATTTCAAGATGAATAGACATTGATAGCCACGACCCATCAGAAGAAATGCCTTCCTCCCCTCTTGTCCAGCTGCCTCAGTCAGGCGCATTTCATATTTGTGGTGTGGCAGAATGTCATTCTGTACCTTGTCTGGGACCCCCTTGGACTTGTGCCCCAAGGTAAGTGTCCCCCTCTGCCTCCTGCCCTTGCTACGCCTGCTTCTGCTTCTACCATGCTTGAAGAAGGACTTTGGGTCATACAGGGTTAATAGAAACTGCTTGGTGGCGCCCCCTCTTCAAGTGGCGTCCAGGGCACGTGTCATACCTGCCACATCTTAGATAAACCCATTGCCTTCAAGTTGATTCCAACTCATAGCGACCCTATAGGACAGAGTTAAACAGCCCCATAGGGTTTCCAAGAAGCGGCTGGTGAATGTGAACTGCTGACCTTTTTGGTTAGCACGCCACAGCTCTTAACCACTGTGCCACCCAGCCTCTGAAAAAGGGTCAGATTCCTTTCTGTCTCTGTGATCTCTTTAGCGGATTGCCTGTGATACACTGTATTCTGGTTTAATGCTTATTCAAGAATTAAATGGTTTTCGTTCCCTTCTACCTTTTCTGGGTTGGAAGAGTAGATTTTGTTTTTAGTTATAATTTCCCCAACGATATGAACTCACTCAACCCTCCCCAAATCCTATGGAGCCATTCCCTCTTTATAGATGAGGCAGCGGAGGCCCCGAGACATGGGCAACCTGCTCAAGTCACAGAACTAGCAAAAGATGGAGCTGGGACCCTGTGTACAGCAACTGTGTTGTGTGATGGTGCAATTATGGAGGTGGCTTTCTTTTTTTACTTAATATTACAATGTGAGCCTTTTTCCTTATCATTACATTTTTCTTAAATTCCATTCTTAATTGCATAGTTATAGAACGGGAAGCGTGAGAGCTTACGTGGTAGACACGTTGGGAACCTTCTGCACCTGACTTTCTGCTGACAGTTGGGGTAGTCTCAGAAGAGGTGATTTATCTACTTGCCTAGAAGAGCTGGAAACCCTGGTAGTGTAGTGGTTAAGTGCTATGGCAGCTAACCAAGAGGTCAGCAGCTAGAATCCACCAGGTGCTTCTTGGAAACTCTATGGGGCAGTTTCTACTCTGTCCTATAGGGTCACTATGAGTCAGAATCGATGCTATGGCAGTGGGTTTGGGGTTTTTTTAGAAGAGCTATTCCCTCCTCCCCCACCCTCTACCAGCACCTGGTGTTTATAGCTGTGAAAATGTCACAGAAATGCACTCAAAGTGCTTTTGACAAAATCCACCAGTGCCTTCAGTCATCCTTTAGTCGCATTCTAAGTGTTCGCAGATCACAAGAACTTGAGAAAGGCGGGTAGAGAGGGCAGCCTGGCAGAGAGCCAGCCCCTGAAGGAGACAGTTAAGGCAGGGAGGGGTTGGCCCAGCCCTTGTGGACTTTCCGGCTGAGAGGCTTCTCAAAGAAAGATCAGGGCTGGCAGGGGGTGTTGGGAGAAGCATCTATTGAAATCAGCAGTGGGGGAATCCTCAGAGCTGGGCACAGACCCTACAGGGGAGTGAGTCCCTCAGAAAGGAGCTCAGAGAGGGACAGAGCTGAGTGCTGGGACTACGGGAGAAGGGGGGATAGGGAAGTGGAGGGAGGTCAGGAGGGTTGGGGGTGAGGGACAGAGGCAGGAGGAGGCCCTGGGCAGAGGTACAGCAGGAAGGAAGAGCCTGCAGCAGAGAGAGGGCCCAGGGGCAGGGCAGGCAGGGGTACCTGGTTCCTGGAGTCTGCGGTGAGCTGGACATGGGCCTGTCCCTCGGCGCTGGGCACTCCGACTCTAGTTCCCACTCACAGGGCTGCCTCTGGCCTCTGGAAAGCCCTTTATCTGTGAGTGTCCTTCCAGGTCATCTGAGCATTGGCCCCACCCCCTTCCTGCTTCAGGCCCTGGTGGGAGGGTACTGGGTAGTTTGCTTCCTCAAACTCAGATCTACTCTCCCTCAGGCCCTCAGGTTTGGTAGGGACTGCCCCCTCCCCTCACTGTGGAGAGGGCCGCCTCTGGGCAGCTGGACACAGTGGAGTTGCAAAAGGAAACAGAAAGTAAATGATGCCAGAGAGGGGGAGGTGGGCTCTGCTGTGCCGCCTCCAGACCCAGGGGGAAGAGAGCAGGGCAGAGAATCCGGTGCAAGGGCGGATTACCCAATAAGCAAGGTAAGCAAAGGCTTCTTTGTGCTTACTTACTAATCTGTAGTGAACAATTTCACATTTTTTCACCACCTCAAAGATTCTGTTTCTAGGTATGGCTGACATCAGCCTCTCCCAACCCCACAAAGATGTGGTGAAACCCATATGGTGAAATTGTTCACTACAGATTAGTACGTAAGCACAAGAAAGCCTGTGCTTACCTTGCTTATTGGGTAATCCACCCCAGCGCTGAGCTGTGCCTCCGCAGTTGTGCTCAGCACCTGCCTGTTGAATGAGTGGAAGTGATGGGGGTGGTGGGAAGAGCAGACAGCGAATCTTCCAGCACAGTGGAGGAGAATGGACTGGTGTGCTTTGAGCTTCTAATTCTGGGCCAGGTCCTTTGCATAAGCTCCCTCCTCTAACCTCCCAGCTACCTGAGGGCAATGGAGAGGGTTGACTCTCCAAGTGGTGTTGATGAGGATGCAGGCTCAGAGATGGCTAAGTGACTTCCCTAGGACCAAACCAAATAAACCAAACCTACTGCCGTCAAGTCAATTCTGACTCATAGTGACCCTAAAGGGGAGAGTAGAACTTCCACATAGAGTTTCCAAGGAGCAGCTGGTAGGTTCGAACTGCTGACCTTTTGGTTAGCAGCCGTAGCACTTAACCACTATGCTACCAGGTTTTCCAGCACACAGCTGTAAATGGCGGAGCTGGAATTAGAACACAACTCTGTTGAGCCAGGGCTGCTAACCAAAAGGTTGGCAGCTCAAAACCACCAGGTGCTTCTTGGAAACTCTACGGGGCAGTTCTACTCTGTCCTATAGGGTCGCTATGAGTTGGAATTGACCCGACGGCAACAGGTTTGTTTTTTGGTTTCCTTTTTGGGCTTTCTCCACAACACCAGCCTGCCTCTCCCTTTTCTGACCACAAAGTCAGGGGGGAGGAGACATCGGTCTTAAGAGGAGTGGGCTTGCTGCTCACACAGGCCTCCAAGTGTTGTTGGTTTCAACCACCCACTAACCTATTACTTTCAGGTTGATCCTGACTCATGGGACCCTATAGGACAGAGTAGAACTGCTCTGTAGGGTTTCTGAGGTAACGTTTACGGAAGCAGACTGCCACATCTTTCTCCCGCAGAGTGGCTGGTGGGCTCGAACCACCAAGTGCTTGGTTAACCGTGGAGTGTTTAACCACTGTGCCTGCAGGGCTCCTTAGTTTAGACTAAAGAAAAGTGAAACATACACTTGTCCCTACTGCCTTCACACATGCTTACATGCATGCACACACGTGCACAAACACGTGCACACTCATACATGCACAACATGCACGCACACGTATGTACATACTCAAACTTGCACAATACACACACATGCACACACGCACATGCTCACATGCAGTATACACACACACACACAAACACACATAGCTTTCTGATGGTCTAAGTCCCTCTAAGGATAAAACCCAGAATATTTGGAGGGATGGGTGTACAGTGTATCTTTCAAATAATATTCCTCAATATTTTGTCCCTCAAGAGGATTTCGTTCCAATTGGAGAAGTTGTGATCTCTGTGGAAGTTCTGGTAATGGCTGAAGGCGGAACCCTATAGTGAGGTTGACACATGGGTATTAGGGTGTGTAACAGCACCCCTGTCTGGTGGAAAGCTGCCCTACCACCGCAGACGGTAGATGCATACAGGTTGAATTCAGATAAAGTTTCTGTCGCCATTCAAAACAGATAGACAAAGGGTAACAACATCAATGGAAAATACATCCTTTCACTGACCAGAAACAGTTACTTCTTTGAAGAAAATATAATGATGGCCCTGGACCAAGAAGGCACCCCAAACCCGGAAATAAGGTGGCAGCCAAGCACAGTGGTTGAGAGATATCAGCTTTGAACCAGGCAGACCTGAGCTCTGCCCTGTCCTGTGTGACCTTGGGCGATTGACTTCTTGTCTCTGGGCCTCTAACATTCCTTATCTATAAATGCAAATAATAATACCAGTCTTATAGGGTTATTGGGAAGATACAGCCCAGTTGCCGTTGAGTTGATTCTGACTCATGGTGACCCCATGAGTGTCGGAGTAGAACTGTGCCCCATAGGGTTTTCAATGGCTGATTTTATAGAAGTAGATTGCCAGGCATTTCTTCCAAGGTGCCTTTGGGTGGATTCAAACTACCAACCCCTAGGTTAGCACCTCAGGGAGTGAATAGTTTGTACCATCCAGGGACTTCAGGAAGATACAATGTGATAATTTATGTAAAAACTTAGCACAGTACCTGAAATGTGAAAAGCTCTAAAGAAAGGTTAGTTATTATTATTAGTCACAGTATATTTTGTTTTTATTCATTCGAGTGGACCAACCAGCACAACCTGCCACGTATCTTCCAATGTGACCTTCCCAATTGACGTTCCCATTTGTAATTCCCTGTTTATTAATAAGGTTGCTTAGTTTTTTACATTTTGTTTCTTCTATTAATTGCCTGTTTTTCTACCAGCAGGTGTGGTTTCATTGCACTGCAAGATTCCCCCAGCACAATTGCTGTTCTCAGAAATTGATGGCGTATTATGAAGGCTTCTTAAGAGATGTTCAACCTTGGCCAGAGAGCCTAGCAGCAACGAACTGTGGGCTATATCACCAGGGGTGGGAATTGAAACGATTCAGGAAATACTGGGCTGAAACAGCTTTCTCATGTCACAGAAGTAGACCATGGGGAAGCCCTTCTTCCCAGGCCCAGGGTCTTCTCTAAAAGGTCCTATGTGTATCTCATGTGTCTGGAAGGCACAGAGAGGGAAAGACCAGCATTCTTAGTGAAGTCTTTCCCGGGTAAGTAGAGACAACCAAAAGAAAACAGCAGCAGCATCAGTTTAGTAATAGACGCATGCCCTTTCCCACCTTCTTCCTGCCCAAGCCTGTAGAGGAGGAAGATGCCTGATGAGGGAAGGAACAAGAGTCTACAAGAACACATCCCTCCCACTGCAAGGCCTCAGGCTAAGCCTGGCTGGGCTTGGTGGAGGGAAAGAAAATGAACGTTGAATGGGATATGTACTGAAGTGTTCAATTAGCCTGGACTTTTTGATACCCCAAAGTGACCAGGAAGTTACAAAATCTTCCCAAGATGTTCTTAAGGGATGGTGTTTTAATTATCTAGTACTGCTATGACAGAAATACCACAAGTAGATGGCTTTAACAGAGGTTTATTCTCTCACAGCCTAGGAGGCTAGAAGTCCAAATTCAGGGTGCCAGCTCCAGGGGAGGTCTTTCATGCTGTGTCGGTTCTGGGGGAAGGTCCTTGTCATCAATCTTCCCCTTGTCTGGGAGCTTCTCAGCACAGGGACCCTGGGTTCAAAGGATGTATGTTCCTGGCTCATCTTGTTTCCTGGTAATGAGATTCCCCAGGCTCTCTGCCTGCTTCTCTCTTTTATATCTCAAAAGAGATTAACTCAAGATACAACTTAATTTTGTAGATGGAGTCCTGCCTCATTAACATCATAGAGGTAGGATTTACAATGCATAGGAAAATCACATCAGGTGACAGAATGATGGACAATTACACCATACTGGGAATCATGGCCTAACCAAGTTGACACACAGTTTGGAGGGGACACAATTCAATCCATAACAGAGAGAAAAAGGAGTTACAGTGCAACACTACAGAAGCCAGTAAGTGGAGGAAACATAAAATCTTTCCATATTTGTACCCCATTGATTTCACACTGTCTTAGTTATCTGGGCTGCTATAACAGAAATACCACAAGTGGATGGCTTTAACAAACAGAAATTTATCCTCTCTTCAGAACCTGCTATACAGCCATGATAGTCAAAACAGCATGGTACTGTTATGACAGATACATAGATCAATGGAACAGAACTGAGAACCCAGACATAAATCCATCCACCTAAGGTCAGCTGATCTTTGACAAAGGACCAAAGTCCATTAAATGGGGAGAAGACAGTCTTTTAAATAAATAATGCTGCCAAAACTGGATGTCCACCTGTAAAAAAATGAAACAGGACCCATACCTCACACCATACGTAAAAACTAATTCAAAATAGATCTAAAACCTAAAATGATGAAGATCGTGGAAGAAAATATAGAGACAACACTAGAAGCTCAACTACATGGCACAAATAGAATACAAACCATAACTAACAATGCAAAAACACCAGAAGATAAACTAGATAACTGGGAGCTCCTAAAAATTAAACACTTATGCTTATCAAAAGACTTCCTCAAGTTGGCATCTCCTGTCTGGAGGGGGGATGGGAGGATAGAGAGAGTTGGAGGCTGGAAAAGGTTTCACGAAAGGAGAGACTGGAAGGGCTGACTCATTGGGGGAGAGCAAGTGGGAGTAAGGAGTAAGATGTATATTAACTTATATGTGACAGACTGACTTGATTTGTAAACGTTCACTTGAAGCTCAATAAAAGTTAATAAAAAAAAAAAAAAGACTTCCTCAAAAGAGTAAAAAGAGAATCTACAGAGTGGGAAAAATTTGTGGCTATGACATATCCAACAAGGGTCTAATCGCTAATACTTATAAAATACTTAAACATCTCAACAACCAAAAGACATATAGTCCAATTAAAAAATGGGCAATGGATATGAACAGACACTTCACCAAAGAAGACATTCAGGCAGATAGCAGGCACATGAAGAAATGCTCACAATCATTATCCATTGTTGTTTTAGGTGCCGTTGAGTTGATTCTGACTCATAGCGGCCTCATGCACAACAGAACAAAACACTGCCCAGTCCTGAGCCATCCTTACAATCATCGTTATGCTTGAGCTCACTGTTGCAGTCACTGTGTCAATCCACCTCGTTGAGGGTCTTCCTCTTTTCTGCTGACCCCGTGCTCTGCCAAGTATGATGTACTTCTCCAGGGACTGATTCCTTCTGACAACATGTCCAAAGTATGTAAGATGCAGTCTCACCATCCTTGCTTCTAAGGAGCATTCTGGTTGTACTTCTTCTAAGACAGATTTGTTCGTTCTTTTGGCAGTCCACGGTTTATTCAATATTTTTCGCCAACACCACAATTCAAAGGCGTCAATTCTTATTTGGTCTTCCTTATTCATTGTCCAGCTTTCACATGCATATGATGCGACTGAAAATACCATGGCTTGGGTCAGGCGCACCTTAGTCTTCAAGGTGACATCTTTGCTCTTCAACACTTTAAAGAGATCCTTTGCAGCAGATTTACTCAGTGCAATGCGTCTTTTGATTTCTTGACTGCTGCTTCCATGGCTGTTGATTGTGGATCCAGGTAAAATGAAATCCTTGACAACTTCAATCTTTTCTCCATTTATCATGATGTTGCTCATTAGTCCAGTTGTGAGGATTTTTACTTTCTTCATGTTGAGGTGCAATCCATACTGAAGGCTGTGGTCTATGATCTTCATTAGTAAGTGCTTCAAGTCCTCTTCACTTTCAGCAAGCAAGGTTGTGTCATCTGCATAGCGCTGGTTGTTAATGAGTCTTCCTCCAATCCTGATGCCCTGTTCTTCTTCATATAGTCCAGATTTTCAGATTATTTGCTCAGCATACAGATTGAATAGGTATGGTGAAAACAAGCCTGACGCACACCTTCCCTGATTTTAAACCAATCAGTATCCCCTTGTTCTGTCCAAACAACTGCCTCCTGATCTATGTAAAGGTTCCTCATGAGCACAATTAAGTGTTCTGGAATCCCCATTCTTCACAATGTTATCCAAAATTTGTTATGATCCACACAGTCGAATGCTTTTGCATAGTCAATTAAACACAGGTAAACATCCTTCTGGTATTCTCTGCTTTCAGCCAGGATCCATCTGACATCAGCAATGATATCCCCGGTTCCAAGTCCTCTTCTGAAACTGGCCTGAATTTCTGGCAGTTCCCTGTCGATATACTGCTGCAGCCGTTTTTGAATGATCTTCAGCAAAATTTTGCTTGCCTGTGACATTATGATATTGTTCTATAATTTCCACATTCAGTTGTATCACCTTTCTTGGGAATAGGCATAAATATGGATCTCTTCCAGTCAGTTGGCCAGGAAGCTGTCTTCCATATTTCTTGGCGTAGATGCGTGATCACCTCCAGTGCTGCATCTGTTTGTTGAAACATCTCACTTGATATTCCGTCAATTCCTGGAGCCTTGTTTTTCTCCAATGCCTTCAGAGCAGCTTGGACTTCTTCCTTCAGTACTATCAGTTCCTGATCATATGCCACCTCTTGAAATGGTTGAACATCGACTAATTCTTTCTGGTATAAGGACTCTGTGTATTTCTTCCATCTTCTTTTGATGCTTCCTGCGTCATTTAATATTTTCCCCATAGAATCCTTCACTGTTGAAACTTGAGGCTTCAGTTTTTTCTTCAGTTCTTTCAGCTTGAGAAACGCCGAGCATGTTCTTCCCTTTTGGTTTTCCATCTCCAGCTCTTTGCACATGTCATTATAATACTTTACTTTGTCTTCTGGAGAGGCCCTTTGAAATCTTCTGTTCAGTTCTTTTACTTCATCAATTCTTCCTTTTGCTTTAGCTGCTCGACATTCGAGAGCAAGTTTCAGAGTCTTCTCTGACATCCATCTTGGTCTTTTCTTTCTTTCCTGTCTTTCCAATAACCTCTTGCTTTCTTCATGGATGATGTCCTTGATGTCATTCCACAACTCGTCTGGTCACTGGTGTTCAACGCGTCAAATCTATTCTTCAGATGGTCTCTAAATTTAGGTGGGATGTACTCAAGGTCATATTTTGGCTCTCGTGGACTTGCTCTGATTTTCTTCAATTTCAGCTTGACTTTGCATATGAGCAATTGATGGTCTGTTCCACAGTCTGCCCCTGGACTTGTTCTGAATGATGATATTGAGCTTTTCCATCATCTCTTTCCACAGGTGTAGTCAATTTGATTTCTGTGTGTCCCATCTGGTGAGGTCCATGTGTATATAGTCCCCATTTATGTTGGTGAAAGAAGATATTTGCAATGAAGAAGTCGTTGGTCTTGGAAAATTCTATCATTTGATCTCTGGCATTGTTTCTATCACCAAGGCCGTATTCTCCAACTACTGATCCTTCTTCTTTGTTTCCGATTTTCACATTCCAATTGCCAGTAATTATCAATGCTTCTTGATTGCATGTTTGATCAATTTCAGACTGCAGCAGCTGATAAATATCTTCTATTTCTTCATCTTTGGCCCTAGTGGTTGGTGCATAAATTTGCATAATAGTCGTATTGACTGGTCTTCCTTGAAGGTGTATGGATATTATCCTATCATTGACAGCATTGTACTTCAGGATAGATCTTGAAACGTTCTTTTTGACGCTGAATGCAACACGATTCCTTTTCAAGTTGTCATTCCCAGCATAGTAGAATTATGATTGTCCAATTCAAAATGGCCAATACCAGCCCATTTCAGCTCACTAATACCTAGGATATCGATGTTTATGCAATGTTTATACATTTGCCATTAGAAAAATGGAAATCAAAACTACAATGAGACACCATCTCACCCTGAAATTACTGGCGCTAATTAAAAAAAAAAAAAAGAAAAGAAAATATCAAATGTTGAGAGGCTGTGGGGAGATCGGAACTCTTATGCGCTGCTGGTGGGAATATAAAGTGGTACAACCACTATGGAACATGATATGGCACCTCCTTAAAAAGCTAGAAATGTAAATATGATCCAGCAATTCCACTCCTGGGAAATAAGAGCTGTCACAAGAATAGGCATACGAACAACCATGTTAATTGCATTAAAGCAGAGGTCCTCAAGTTGTGGAAAATGCCACTGCCTCAAGCAGCTTACTGGGCCTGCCTCGCAACTTTGCTTTAGAATCTTAGCTCCTTTGCTGGGTCTGCCTCACAATTTTGCATTGGAATCCTAGCTTCTTTGCTTGGCCTGCCTCGCATCATTTTATTCGAATCCTAGCTCCTTTGCTTAGTCTGCTCCATAAATATCCTGGCGATGCATGAAGTTATATGTAAACCCCATTGCATCTGCGTAGTATGATTAAGAATGTTGCTGATGTAACTTGTATGAACTCCCTACTTGCAAACCCCTTAAAAATAACTTTTCCCCTCACCCTCAGGGAGCAGTGTTGGCAGCAGCAGCTCCAACTGTCTCCTTTAGTTGTACAATGACAGGAAGGTGCCTTTCTAGTCTCCCACCTCAGTCTCTCATTTATTGGCCAATACAAGTCATGCTGAGCCGAACCTAAGGTTTCCACCTGGTAACAGCATCATTATTTACGATAGCAAAAAGATCAAAATAAGCTAAATGCCCATCAACAGAAGAATGGATAAACAAACTATGGTACGTACACACAATGGAATACTACGCAATGATAAAGAGCAATGATGAATTTACAAAACACCTCACAACATGAATGAATCTGGAGAGCATTATGCTATGGAAATAAGTCAATCACAGAAGAACAAATATTATATGAGACCATTATTATAAAAACTCAAGAAAAGATTTACTTACAGAGAAAAACGATCTTTGATGGTTACGAGGAAAGGGAGGAGTGGGAAGGGGAAATCACGAACTAGATAGTAGAAAAGTGTTAACTTTGGTGAAGGGAAAGAACACACAATATAGGGGTAGTCGGCACAACTTGACCAGGGCAAAGTCATAGAAGCTTCCTAGACACATCCAAACACCTCGAGGGACCAAGTTACTGGGGCTGAGGGCTGGGGACCATGGTCTTGGGGGACATCTAGCTCCATTGGCATAACAGTTCATAAAGAAAATTTTCTACATCCTACTTTGGTGAGTAGCATCTGGAGTCTTAAAAGCTTGCAATCGGCCATCTAAGATACATCTATTAGTCCTATCCCGTCAGGAGCAAAGGAGAATGAAGAAAACCAAAGATACAAGGAAAATAGTAGTCCAAAGGACTAATGGACTACAAGAATCACAGCCTCCACCAACCTGAACCCAGAAGAACTAGATGGTACCCAGCTACCACCTCCAGCTGCTCTGACAGGGATCACAATAGAGGGTCCTGGACAGAGCAGGAAAAAAAAATGTAGAACAAAATTCAAATTCACAAAAAGAGACGAGACTTACTGGTCTAACAGACTGGAGGAACCCCCAAGACTATGGCCCTTGGACACCCTACTAATTCAGAGCTGAAGCCACTCCTGGAGTCCACCTTTCAGCCAAAGATTAGGCACGTCTATGAAACAAATGGTAACACACACGAGGAATGTGCTTCTTAATTCAATCAAGTTTATGAGACCAAATGGGCAACACCTGCCCAAAAGCAAAGACAAGAAGACAGGAAGGGACAGGAAAACTGCATGAATGGACATAGGGAACCTAAGGTGAAAAGGGGGAGAGTGCTTACACACTGCAGAGATTGCAACTAATGTCACAAAACTATTTGTGTATAAATTTTAGAATGAGAAAAAAAGAAAGAATTCTATTCTTTCACAGTTTAGGAGGCTAGAAGCCTGATTTCAGAGTGCCAGCTCTGGGGAAGGCTTTCTGTCTGTGTGGGCTCTGGAAGAAGTTCCTCACCTCCTTTCAACATCTGTGGGCCTGGAGTTCCTTGGAAATCTCCATGTGTCTTGGCATCAATCTTCCTCTGGGTCTAGGAGGTTCTCAGTGCAGGGACCCTGAGTTCAAAGGACAAACTCTGCTTTCAGCTCTTCTTTCTTGTTGGTAGTCAGGTCCCTATCCTCTGCTCACTTCTCGCTGCTTTTATTCTCTTGTAGGGCTGTGACTCAAGATACATTCCACTGTAATCCTACTTCATTAACATAACAAACATAACCTAATCTTCATTAATATGACCTAATCCTGTCTCATTAATGTAATGGACAGCTCACTCCCAAACTGGACCATAACCACAGACACAGAGGCTAGGATTTACGACACATCATAAAATGGAGGACAACTACACAATAATGAGAATCATGGCCTAGCCAAGTTGACACATATTTTGGGGGGACAGAATTCAATTCATGACACACACTGTCCAATAAACTGGCATCATAGCTTTCCAGATTTATTGCGATTCAGTTTTAAGAATTTTCTTTTAATTTCTGTAACCGTCATATTTCTTACTTCCCCTTCCCACAGGTAATGTTTGGCTGTATCTCTTCTCTCGTTTATAAGACTTTCCAAGTGCCGTTTATAATAACTGAAAATGAAACTCCCTTTGATCTTCTCAATTGATTCTGCTTTTTGGTTTTGTTTTCTTTTTCATAAACTTCTCTTTTTCTTCTTTTAAATTCCAGCCTTTTCCTGTTTTGGGCTCAACCTTGTGATTTTCTGCCTTTCCCATTCCGCTTGAGCTCACACCAGAATTTTCTATTGCTGGCTTCCAGTAATGAAGGCAAACCTAATGTCATAAGCCTCTGAAGTGACGTCTCAAGGCTGTGATTTTTTTATTTTTTTTTATTTTTAATAACTTTTATTAAGCTTCAAGTGAACGTTTACAAATCCAATCAGTCTGTCACATATAAGTTTACATACATCTCACTCCCTACTCCCACTTGCTCTGCCCCTCTTGAGTCAGCCCTTTCAGTCTCTCCTTTCTTGACAATTTTGCCGGCTTCCCACTCTCTCTCTATCCTCCCATCCCCCCTCCAGACAAGAGTTGCCAACACAATCTCAAGTGTCCACCTGATATAATTAGCTCACTCTTCATCAGCGTCTCTCTCCCACCCGCTGACCAGTCCCTTTCATGTCTGATGAGTTGTCTTCGGGGATGGTTCCTGTCCTGTGTCAACTGAAGATCTGGGGAGCATGGCCGCCGGGATTCCTCCAGTCTCAGTCAGACCATTAAGTTTGGTCTTTTTATGAGAATTTGGGGTCTGTATCCCACTGATCTCCTGCTCCCTCAGGGGTCCTCTGCTGTGCTCCCTGTCAGGGCAGTCATCGATTGTGGCCGGGCACCAACTAGTTCTTCTGGTCTCAGGATGATGTAGGTCTCTGGTTCATGTGGCCCTTTCTGTCTCTTGGGCTCTTAGTTGTCATGTGGCCTTGGTGTTCTTCATTTTCCTTTGCTCCAGGTGGGTTGAGACCAATTGATGCATCTTAGATGGCCGCTTGTTAGCATTTAAGACCCCAGACGCCACATTTCAAAGTGGGATGCAGAATGATTTCATAATAGAATTATTTTGCCAATTGACTTAGAAGTCCCCGCAAACCATGTTCCCCAGACCCCCGCCCTTGCTCCGTTGACCTTTGAAGCATTCATTTTATCCTGGAAACTTCTTTGCTTTTGGTCCAGTCCAATTGAGCTGACCTTCCATGTATTGAGTGTTGTCTTTCCCTTCACCTAAAGCATTTCTTATCTACTGATTAATCAGTAAAAAACCCTCTCCCACCCTCCCTCCCTCCCCGCCTCGTAACCACAAAAGTATGTGTTCTTCTCAGGTTTACTATTACTCAAGATCTTATAATAGTGGTCTTATACAATATTTGTCCTTTTGCCTCTGACTAATTTCGCTCAGCATAATGCCTTCCAGGTTCCTCCATGTTATGAAATGTTTCAGAGATTCAAGGCTGTGATTTTTAAATCAAGACCTACCCCCAGAAAAGGAGAAAATTCTTGATTTCTGGAACCCAGCAGCCAGGAACCTGTAACTGAGCATGTGTCTGCCCAGCCCTCCAGGGGGCACCAGGGCCCAAGTATGACTACCACCAACTGTTTGGGAAGAAATTTTGCAGATGGATGGGACTTCCAGAAGAGCAGCCTGAGAGTGGAGACTGCAGAAATTGGGACAAGGCTCAGGAGGATCTGGACATGTGAGGCCGTAGGAAAAGGGCAGATGTGGAGAGAGACCAGAGCTATGACTGAGATCCACTTGAGCTCTTTAGTGCCCTGACACAGCTCTCAACTCTCTTCCAGATCCTCTGCTTGTAATGTCAGCCTGCAATGACACTGTGGGCGACCCTTGCTTGGGCATGATGCAAACAAACAGTTCAGGAAGCATCTCAAAAGGCACAGGTGGAGCATATCAAATAAAACCCAGAAATAACTACTGCAGGTGTAGTGGTTAGAACATGAAAGCATATGTGCATGTTCTAAGCACCTCAAAAATAACACTCTTTGCTGAATCGCTAAAAGACACACCCGGTAATGACTCAGACTGAGAAATGATATAAGAATAGGTGGCCCAAAACCACCTCTGAGACCTCCACCTTGTAGCACCCTCCTGGATGGCTGGAGCCCTGCCCCATTCTCCACCCCTGTGTGGTTGACATTCCCCGGCTGCTTTACTCCAACTATCAGGTCCAACCCATATGCATGTGAAAGCTGGACTATGAATAATGAAGACCAAAGAAGAACTGATGCCTTTGAATTGTGGTGTTGCCAAAGAATATTGAATACACTATGGACTGTCACACCCACGTGTCTGTCGGTTTGTCGTACCGTGGGCACTTGCGTGTTGCTATGATGCTGGAAGCTACGCCACGGGTATTCAGATACCAGCAGGGTCACCCGTGGTGGACAGGTTTCAGCTGAGCTTCCAGACTAAGACAGACTAGGAAGAAGGGCCTGGCAGTTTATTTCTGAAAAGCATTAGCCAGTGAAAACCTTACGAATAGCAGTGGAACATTATCTGATATAGTGCTGGAAGATGAGGCCCCCCAGGTTGGAAGGCACTCAAAAGATGACCGGGAAAGAGCTGCCTTCTCAAAATAGAGTCAACCTCAATGACGTGGGTGGAGTAAAGCTTTCAGGACCTTCATTCACAGATGTGGCGTGACTCAAAACGAGAAGAAACAGCTGCAAATGTCCATTAATAATCAGAACCTGGAATGTAGGAAGTATGAATCTGGGAAAATTGGAAATCATCACAAATGAAATGGAAATCATAAACATTGGTATCCTAGGCATTAGTGAGCTGAAATGGACTGGTATCAGCCATTTTAAATTGGACGATCATATAGTCTACTATGCTGGGAATGACAACCTGAAGAGGAATGGTCAAAAAGAACGTTTCCTTGGTATTTTCAATCACATCATATGCATGTGAAAGCTGGACAATGAATAAGGAAGACCGAAGAAGAGTTGATGCCTTTGAATTGTGGTGTTGGCGAAGAATATTGAAAACGCCATGGCTTGGGATAGGCGCACCTTAGTCCTCAAGGTGACACCCTTGCTGTTCAACACTTTAAAGAGGTTTTTTGCAGCTGATTTGCCCAATGCAATGTGTCTTGATTTCTTGACTGCCGCTTCCATGGCTGTTGATTGTGGACCCAAATAAAATGAAATCCTTGACAACCTCAATGTTTTCTCCATGTATCATGATGTTGCTTATTGGTCCATTGGTGAGGATTTTTGTTTTCTTTATGTTGAGGTGTAATCCATACTGAAGGCTGTCGTATTTGATCTTCATCAGTAAGTGCTTCAAGTTCTTTTCACTTTCAGCAAGCAAGGTTGTGTCATCTGCATATTGCAGATTGTTAATGAGTCTTCCTCCAATCCTGATGCCACATTCTTCTTCATATAGTCCAGCTTCTCTTATTATTTGCTCAGCCTACAGATTGAATAGGTACAGTGAAAGGATACAATCCTGATACACACTTTTCCTGACTTTAAACCATGCAGTATCCCCTTGTTCTGTTCCAATGACTGCCACTTGATCCATGTACAGATTCCTCATGAGCACAATTAAGTGTTCTGGAATTCCCATTCTCTGCAATGTTATCCATAATTTGTTATGATCCACACAGTTAAATGCCTTAGCATAGTCAATAAAACACAGGTAAACATCTTTCTGGTATTCTTTGCTTTCAGCCAGGATCCATCTGACATCAGCAATGCTATCTCTGGTTCCACATCCTCTTCTGAATCCAGCTTGAATTTCTGGTAATTCCCTGTTGATGTACTACTGCAGCTGTTTGTGAATGATCTTCAGCAAAATTTTGCTTGCATGTGATATTAATGATATTGTTCAATAATTTCTGCATTTGGTTGGATGGCCTTTCTTGGGAATGGGCATAAATATGGCTGCCTTCCAGTCAGTCGGCCAAGTAGCTGTCTTCCAAATTTCTTGGCATAGCTAAGTGAGCATTCCCAGTGCTGTATCTGTTTGTTGGAATATCTCGGTTGGTATTCCGTCAATTACCGGAGCCTTGTTTTTCACCATTGCCTTCAGTGCAGCTTGGACTTCTTCTTTCAGTTCCTGATTGTATGTTACCTCCTGAAATGGCTGAAAGTTGACCAATTCTTTTTGGTGTAGTGACTCTGTGTATTCCTTCCATCTTCTTTTGATGCTTCCTGTGTCATTTAATATCTTCCTTGTAGAATCCTTCAGTATTGCAATTCAAGTGTTGATTTTTTTCTTCATCTTTCAGCTTGAGAAATGCTGAGTGTGTTCTGCCCTTTTCGTTTTCTATCTCCAGGTCTTTGCACATGTCATTATAATACTTTACTTTGTCTTTTCGAGCAGCCCTTTGAAATCTTCTGTTCGGCTCCTTTCTTCATTATTTCTTCTATTTACTTTAGCTACTCTACATTCAAAACAAGTTTCAGAGTCTCATCTGACATCCATTTAGGCCTTTTCTTTCTCTCCTCTCTTTTTAATGACCTCTTGCTTTCTTTGTGTATGATATCCTTGATGTCATTCCACAACTCATCTGGTCTTTGGTCATTAATGTTTAGTGGGTCAAATCTGTTCCTGAGATGGTCTCTAAATTCAGGTGGGATACTTTGGCTCTGGTGGACTTGTTCTAATTTTCTTTAGTTTCGTCTTGAACTTGCATGTGAATAATTGATTGTCTGATCTGCAGTTGGCCCCTGGTCTTGTTCTGACTGATGATATTGAGCTTCTCCATCGTCTCTTTCCACGGAGATAGTCGATTTGATCCCTGTGTATTCCATCTGGTGAGGTCCATGTGTATAGGCACCGTTTATGTTGGCGAAAAAAGGTTTTGCAATGAAGAAGTCATTGGACTTGGGAAATTCAATCATGTCCTCTCCAGCATGATTTCTATCACCAGGCCATATTTTCTGACTACTGATTCTCTTCTTTGTTTCCAACTTTTGCATTCCAATCACCAGTAATTATCAGCACATCCTGATTGCATGTTTGATCAATTTCAGACTACAGAAGTTGGTAAAAATCTTCAGTTTCCTAATCTTTGGCCTTAGTGGTTGGTGGGTAAATTTGAATAATAGCCGTATTAACTGGTCTTCTTTATAGGCATAATGGCTATTATCCTATCACTGACAGCATTGTACTTCAGCATAGATCTTGAAATGTTCTTTTTGAACATGGATGCAACGCCATTCTCCTTCAATTTTTCATTCCCATCTGTCTAGTTATCTAGTGCTGCTATAACAGAAATACCACAAGCGGATGGTTTAACAAACAAAAGTTTATTCTCTCACATTTAAAGAGGGTACCAGCTCTAGGGGAAGGTTTTCTCTCTCTGTCAGTTCTAGGGGAAGGTCCTTGTTATCAATCCTCCCCTGGTCTAGGAACTTGTCAGCTCAAGGACCCATGTCCAAAGAATGCACTGAACTTCTGGCACTTCTTTCTTGGTGGCATGAGCTCCCCCTGTCTCTCTGCTCACTTTTCTGTTTTAGGTCTCAAAACAGTTTTTCTCAAGATACAACTTAATCTTGTAGGTTTAGTCCTTTATCATTAACAAAACTACCTCTAATCCTGTCTCATTAACATCATAAAGGTAGGATTTATAACACATAGGAAAATCACATCAGATGACAAAATGGTAGAGAAATACACAGTACTGGGAATCATGGCCTAGCCAAGTTGATACACATTTTTTCAGGCCACGACTCAATCCGTAACATTCCTCCCTTTGGGCCCCCCAAAATTCATGTCCTTACCACATGTAAAAGAGATTCACCCCATCATATCACAGCAAATGTCTTAAATCAACTCCAAGTCTAAAACTAAAAAAATTCCTCTTCGTCCGTGATATCTAGACTACAAGTTATCTGCTTCCAAAGTACAATGGTGAATCAAACACAAGCAAGACATTTCCATTAAGAATTGAAGAAATTAGAGGAAAAGAAGGGACAACAGGTACAAGACAGCAGAACACATTATATTAGCTCTGAAGACTTGAAAGTAACCCTCTGTCCTTTGAGACCATTTAGGCAATGCCCCTGCCCCCCAGACTCTGTGTGTTGGCCATGCCCTTAGCCCTGGGCTTCAGCTTCACCTACCAGACCCACTGGAACAGCAACTCTACTCTCTTGCATTTGGGTTGCCCCATTCTCCTAGTCCATTGAGTGGCTTCCCTACCCTCTCGGCCTTGGCAGGTCATATTCTTCTGTCCCTTGGACATGGCAGCCCCATCACCTCAGCTTCGGGGAGTGGACATGGCCCCATCCTGCTGGCACTCGTGAAGGGCAGCCCCACACTCCAGAATGCATTGGTGAAGATCTGACTCTTTGAAACCTAGGAGACTGTAGTCTCCCTCTTTGAAGCTCCAGAGGCCATGGCTCTGCCCTTTGAGACCCCTGAGATCATGGCCTTACCTTTTGAGACTGAGGCAGCTCTGCTTCCTGTGACCCTTGTCTCTTCAGCTTCTGCTCCCTGGTTCCTTGGCCTCTAGGCCCCTAAGGTCTTGTCACTTCTGCCCTCCTGATGCAAGTGCTTCATAGCTCTTTAGCTCCACTGATAAATGCCTGGAGACATCCCACTCACCCAGGAAGCCTCTTGCACAAAGGCACTCAACTCTCTCACTCTGTGGGTCAGCTCCAGCACTGTTTAATGCTGGTATCTTGGTTCTGCCACTGCCAATTCTTTGCTGTTTCTTCTCGTGGTCTGTGCCATCTCCAGTGTAACAGCTCTTCTCACTTCCTTATGAATTCTCACCAGAATTGTCTTTGATGTCCATAATTCCACCAACAGTCTCTTCAAGACAATCTAGGCTTTTACTATCAGGCACTTTAAAATTCTTCTAGCCTCTACTCATTCACAGTTTCAGGAACTATTCCACATTGTATGCATCTGTTAGAGCAACACCCCACTCTTCCAGTACCAGATTATGTCTTAGACATCTAGTGTTGCTGTGACCGAAATACCCACAAGTGGATGGCTTTAACAGAGAGAAATTTATTCTCTCACAGGTTAGGAGTCTAGAAGTCCAATTTCTTCCGTTTTTAATGGAAATGTCTAGCTTGTGTCTGTTTCACCATTGTACTTTGGGAGCAGATAACTTATATTCCTGATTTCACAGAAGAAAAAGAATTTTTGAATTTTGGACTTGGAGTTGATTTAAGGCATTTGTTATGATATGATGGGGTGAATGTGTTTTACATGTGGCAACAACATGAATTTTGGGGGGCCAAAGGGAGGAATATTATGGATTGAATTGTGTCCCCCCAAAATGTGTAGCAACTTGGCTAGGCCATGATTCCCAGTATTGTGTTCTTGTTCACCATTTTGTCATTTGATATGACTTTTCTGTGTGTTGTAAATCCTATTTCTATGATGTTAATGAGGTGGGATTAGTGTCAGTTATGTTAATAAGGTAAGACTCAATTTACAAGATTAGGTTCCGTCTTAAATCAATATCTTTTGAGATATAAAAGACAGAAGCAAGCAGAAAGACAGGAGGACCTCATGCTACCAAGAAAACAGTGCTGGGCAGCAAAGTGCTTCCTTTGGATCCAACATTCCTGTGCTGAGAAGCTCCTAGATCGGGAAAGGTTGTTGACAAGTACCTTCCTCTAGAGCTGATAAACACAGACATCCTTCTCCTGGGACTGGAGCCCTGAATTCAGACTTCTAGCCTACTAGACTGTGAAAGAATAAACCTCTGTTTGTTAAAGCCATCCACTTGTGATATTTCTGTTGGAGCAGCACTAGATGACTAAGATAGCAGCCAAGCTCTCAATCACTACACCACCAGAGCTCCCAGTAACACCATAGACATAAAATATACAACACATAGGAAAATGATTTCTGATGACAAAATGGTGGACAATCACACAATACTGGAAATAATGGCCCAGCCAAATTATCAGACATTTTTGGGGGACACAATTCAATCCATAACGCTGGCATAGTAGACCACATGATTGTCTGATTCAAAATGGCCAATACCCACATGCACAATGGTCCACAGTCTTTGCATGCCTTTTACCCCTGCAGGGAATTTTGTGGCCCATTTCATCAGCTTAGGCCCTCGTTGTCATAGTGCAACAGTGTATGTGCCTGAGGCCTGACTTTAGCTGTGTGGCCGAGAGGCAGATTTTTGATGTTTGACGTTGCTAACCTATTAAGCGGGGTTCTCGCTGACCCATATCAGGGGCCTGAGGACTGGTGGTTCCACCTACTCCACCTAGCCACCTGTGACAGGGGTCCGAGGATAAGTGGTGCCTCCCAGTCCTTACAGCCAAAAGCACTGGGTGCCCATGGTCCAAATGCAGAGCCCACCCACCTGTGAGTTCTAAGGAACAGGGACACACTTTTCTCACAGACACTCGGGGGACAGTTGTCAGCCCCCTGCCTTGCTCAGAGTGTGATCCCCTGCTGCAGCCAGATACCCATGTGTACACCAATCACCCCTGCTCCTCTAAGACTGTAGGTGACAGCCTGTACCACACACTTAATGACTGGCTACCTGGACACCTGAGCTGAATCCATACAAAAAAAGTGAATGGAATCCTGGTTTCATATACCTGGTAACATCTCTAGCTATCGGGTGACAGGAAGTCAGAGCTTCAAAGGCACCAATAATCAAGCTATCTCACTTGAGCAGCCCATGTGGGCATATGAAAACAAAACAAAGCAAGAAGCAAGGGCATAGTAATCAAACATAAAATAAATTAATACAATAACTCATAGATGGCTTGGAGACAATAGTCAATATCAAATCACATAAAAAAGCAGACCATGATCACTACAACAAGTTCCCAAAACAAAGAATCAAGGAATCTTCCTGATGAAGAGGATTTCCTGTAATTACCAGAGGTAGAATACAAAAGCTTAATTTACAGAACTCTTCAAGAGATCAGGAAGGAGATCAGACAAAATGCAGAATGAACCAAGGAACACACAGATAAAGCAGTGGAGGAAATTAAGGAGGTTATTCAAGATAATAATGACAAATTCAATAGGCTGGAAAAAATCGATAGAGAGACAGCAAACAGAAATTCAGAAGATGAACAATAAAATTTCAGAATTAGACAACTCAATATAAAGTCAGAGGAAAAGAATTGAGGAAATGGAGGGCAGAATTAGTGAGATTGAAGAAAGAACAGTTGGTACTGTTATATTCAAAGAAAAACCAGACAAAAGAATTTTTAAAAAAATGAAGAAACTCTAAGAATCATTTGGGACTCTATCAAGGGAAATAACCTACAAGTGATCGGAATACCAGAAGAGGGGAGATAAGAGAAAATACAGAGAATTGTTGAAGATTTGTTGGCAGAAAACTTCCCTGATATCGTGAAAGATGAGAAGATATCTATCCAAGATGTTCATCGAACTCCACATAAGGTAGATCTTAAAAGAAAGCCACCAAGACATATTATAATCAAACTTGCCAAAACCAAAGATAAAGAGAGAATTATAAGAGCAGCGAGGAATAAACAAAAAGTCACCTACAAAGAAGAGCCAGTAAGAATAAGCTCGGACTACTTGGCAGAAACCATGCAGACAAGAAGGCAATGGGATGACATGTATAAATCCCTGAAGAAAAAAAAATTGCCTGCCAAGAATCATATACCAGCAAAACTGTCTCTCAAATATAAAGGTGAAATTAGGACATTTCCAGATAAACAGAAGTTTAGGGAATTTGCAAAAGCCAAACCAAAACTACAAGAAATACTAAAGGGAGTCCTCTGGTTAGAAAATCAATAACATCAGATAACAACCAAAGACTAGAACAAAGGACAGAGCAACCAGACATCAACCCAGATAGGGAATCACAAAAATAAATCAAGATTAAAAAAACTCTCAAAATAGGGAAACAACAATGTCATTCTGTAAAATACAACACCATTAAATCAATAAAGAGGGACTAAAAAGTGCAGTCATAGATCTTGCACATGGAGACAAAGTCAAGGCAATATAAAGAGATAAAAGTAAACTTAGAAAAATAGGGGTAAATATTAAGAAAACCACAAAGGAGACTAACAATTCCACTCATCAAAATAAAATATAAGAAAAACATAAAGACTCAGCAAAAAAAAAAAAAAAAAAAAATCAATAGCAATGAAGGAAAAAGACAAAATATAAAGAAACACTATTCAGCACAAAAAATTAAGTGGAAAAAAGAAACTGTCAACAGCATACCAAAAAAAGACATCAAAATGATAGGACTAAACTCATACCTATTCATAATTATGCTGAATGTAAATGGACTAAATGCACCAATAAAGAGACAGAGAATGGCAGAATGAATAAAAAAAAGATACATATATATGCTGCCTACAAGAGACACACCTTTGACTTAAACACACAAACTAAAACTCATATGATGGAAAAAACATATCAAGCAAACAACAGTCAAATAAAGAGCAGGAGTGGCAATATTAATTTCTGACAAAATAGACTTTAAAGTTTAATCCAGCACAAATGATAAGGAAGGAGACTATACAATGATTAAAGGGTCAATATACTAGGAAGATATAACCATAATAAATATTTACACACCTAATGACAGTGCTTCAAGACACATAAAACAAACTCTAACAGCATTGAAAAACGAGATAGACAGCTCCTCAATAATAGTAGGAGACTTCAACACACCACTTTTGGTGGAAGACAGAACATTCAGAAAGAAGCTCAGTAAAGACACGGACGATATAGATGCCACAATCAACCAACTTGATCTCATAGGTGTATACAGAACTCTCCAACCAACAGCAGCCAAGTATTCTTTCTTTTCCAACACACATGGAACATTCTCCAGAAAAGACTACATATTAGGTCATAAAAAAAGCCTTAACAGAATCCAAAACATAGAAATATTACAAAGCAGCTTTTCTGACCGTAAAGCCATAAAAATAGAAATTAATAACAGAAAAAGCAGGGAAAAGAAATCAAACACATGGAAACTGAACAACACTTTGCTCAAAAACCACTGGGTTATAGAAGGCATTAAGGATGGAGTAAAGAAATTCATAGAATCCAATGAGAATGAAAACACTTCCTATCAGAACCTTTGGGACACAGCTAAAGCAGTGCCCAGAGGTCAATTTGTAGCAATAAAAGTACACATCCAAAAAGAAGAAAGGTCCAGAATCAAGGAATTATGGCTACCACTTAAACAAATAGAAAGAGAGCAAAGAAAGAAACCCTCAGGGACCAGAAGAAAGCAAATAATAAAAATTGGAGCAGAATAATTGAATGAAATAGAGACCAGAAAAACAATTGAAAGGATTAAAAAGACCAAACACTCGTTCATTGAAAAGATCATCAAAATCAATAAACCGCTGGCCAAACTGACAAAATAAAAATGGAGAGGAAGCTAATAACCTGAATAAGAAATGAGATGGGCGATATCACAGCAGACCCAAAGGAAATTAAAAGAATCATGTCAGATTACTATGATAAATTGTACTCTAACAAATTTGAAAACCTAGAAAAAATGGAAGAATTTCTAGAAACACACTACCTACCTAAACCAACACAAACAGAAGTAGAACAACTAAATAAACCTGTAACAAAAGAAGAGATTGAAAAGGTAATTTAAAAACTCCCAACAAAAAAGAGCTCTGACCCTGATGGCTTCACTGGGGATCTCTACCAAACTTTCGGAGAAGAGTTAACACCACTACTACTAAAGGTATTTCAGAGCATAGAAAAAGATGGAAAACTCCCAAACTCATTCTATGAAGCCAGCATATCCCTGATACCAAAACCAGGTAAAGACATCACAAAAAAAGAAAATTACAGACCTATATCCCTCATGAACATAGATGCAAAAATCCTCAACAAAATTCTAGCCAATAGAATTCAACAAGATATCAAAAGAATAATTCACCATGACCAAGTGGGATTCGTACCTGGTATGCAGGGATGGTTCAATATTAGCAAAAAAAATTAATGTAATCCATCATATAAATAAAAGACAAGAACCACACTATCTTATCAATTGATGCAGAAAGACATTTGACAAAATCCAACACCCATTCATGAGAAAAACTCTCAGCAAAATAGGAATGGAAGGGCATTTATACAAAGCCAACAGCCAATATCATCCTAAATGGAGCGATTCTGAAAGCATTCCCCTTGAGAATGGGAAACTGGCAAGGATGCCCTTTATCCCCACTGTTACTCAAGATTGTGCTGGAGGTTGTAGCCAGAGCAATTAGGCTAGATAAAGAAATAAGAGCATCCAAATTGGTAAGGAAGAAGTCAAAGTATCTCTATTTGCAGATGACATGATCTTATACACAGAAAACCCTAAGGAATCCTCAAGAAAACTAATGAAACTAATAGAAGAGTTCAGCAGCGTATCAGGATACAAGATAAACACATAAAAATCAGTTGGATTCCTCTATACCAACAAAAAGAATATCGAAGAGGAAATCACCAAATCAATACCATTTACAGTAGCCCCCAAGAAGATAAAATACTTAGGAGTAAATCTTACCAGAGATGTAAAAGACCTGTACAAAGAAAACCACAAGACACTGCTGCAAGAAACCAAAAGAGACCTATATAAGTGGGAAAACATACCTTGCTCATGGATAGGAAGACTCAACATTGTGAAAATGACTATTTTACCTAAAGCAGCCTATAGATACAATGCAATTCCAATTCAAATTCCAACGACATTTTTTAATGAGATGCAGAAACAAATCACCAACTTCATATGGAAGAGTCCCCAGATAAGTAAAGCATTACTGAAAAAGAACAAAGTGGGAGGCCTCACTTTACCTGATTTTAGAACCTATTATACAGCCACAGTAGTCAAAACAGCCTGGTACTGGTACAACAACAGATACATAGACCAATGGAACAGAATTGAGAATCCAGATGAAAATCCATCCACCTATGAGCAGCTGATATTTGACAAAGGCCCAAAGTCAGTTAAATGGGAAAAAAACAGTCTCTTTAACAAATGATGCTGGCATAACTGGATATCTATCTGCAAAAAAATGAAACAAGACCCATACCTCACACCATGTACAAAAACTAACTCAAAATGGATCAAAGACCTAAATATAAAATCTAAAATGATAAAGATCATAGAAGAAAAAATAGGGACAATGCTAGAAGCCCTAATACATGGCATAAACAGTATATAGAATATTACTAACAATGCACAAACACCAGAAGAGAAACTAGATAACTGGGGGCTCCTAAAAATCAAACACTTTTGCTCATCCAAGGACTTCACCAAAAGAGTAAAAAGACTACCTACAGATTGGGAAAAAGTTTTTGCCTATGACAAATCCAATCAGCATCTGATCTCTAAAATCTACGTGATACTGCAAAAGTTCAACAACAAAAAAACAAATAACCCAATTAAGAAATGGGCAAAGAATATGAAGAGGCACTTAACCATAGAAGACATTCAGGTAGCTAACAGATACATGAGGAAACGCTTATGATCATTAGCCATTAGAGAAATGCTAATCAAAACTACAGTGAGATTCCATCTCCAACAAGGCTGGCATTAATCTAAAAAACACAAAATAATAAATGTTGGAGAGGTTATGGAGGCACTGGAACACTTATACACTGCTGGTGGGAATGTAAAATGGTACAACCACTTTGGAAGTTGATTTGACACTTCCTTTAAAAAGCTGGAAATAGAACTAACATAGGATACAGCAATCACCCTCCTTAGAATATATCCTAGAGGAATAAGAGCCTTCACAGGAATAAATATATGCACACCCGTTTTCACTGCAGCAGTGTTTACAATAGCAAAAAGATGGAAACAACCAAGATGCCCATCGACGGATGAATGGATAAACAAATTATGGCATAGTCACACAATGGAATACTACACGCCGATAAAGAACAATGATGAATCCATGAATCATAACATGCATGAATCTGGAAGGCATAATGCAGAGTGAAATTAGTCAGTCGCAAAAGGACAAATACTGTATGAGACCACTATTATAAAAACTCAAGAAAAAGTTTAAACACAGAAGAAAATATTCTTTGATGGTTATGAGGGTGGGGAGGGAGGGAGAGGGGTATTCACTAATTAGATAGCAGACAAGAACTATTTTAGGTGAAGGGAAAGACAGCACACAATACAGAGGAAGTCAGCACAACTGGACTAAACCAAAAGCAAAGAAGTTTCCTGAATACAACCAAATGCTTACAAGTGCAGAGTAGCAGGGACAGAGGCCTGGGGACCATGGTTTCAGTGGACATCTAGATCAACTGGTATAACAAAATGTATTAAGAAAATGCTCTGCATCCCACTTTGGTGAGTAGCATCTGGGGTCTTAAATGCTAGCAAGCTGCCATCTAAGATGCCTCAATTGGTCTCAGCCCACCTGGAGCAAAGGAGAATGAAGAACACCAAAGACACAAGGAAAATAAGAGCCCAAGATACAGAAAGGGCCACATAAATCAGAGAGTACATCAGGTTGAGACCAGAAGAACTAGATGGTGCCCGGCTACCACCAATGACTGCCCTGACAGGGAGCACGATAGAGAGCAAGTGACGGAGTAGGAGAGCAATGGGATGCAGACCTCAAATTCTAGTAAAAAGACCAGACTTAATGGTCTGACTGAGAGTGGAGGGACCCCAGAGGTCATGGCCTCCAGACTGTCTGTTAGCCCAAGACTAGAACCATTCCTGCAGCTAACTCTTCAGACAGGGATTGGACTGGATTATAAGACAGAAAATGATACTGGTGAGGGGTGAGTGACTTGGCTCAAGTAGACTCATGAGACTATACGGGCAGCTCCTGTCTGGAGGTGAGCTGGGGAGGCAGAGGAGGACTGGAGCTGGCTGAATGAACACAGGGAACACAGGGTGGGTGGGAGGAGTGTGCGGTCACATTAGGGAGAGAGCACCTAGGATTACATAGTAAGGTGTGTACGTTTTTTTAGGAGAGACTGACTTGATTTGTAAACTTTCACTTAAAGCACAATAAATTAAAAAAAATAAAAAGTGCCCAATACTGGTCCATTTCAGCTCGCTAATGCCTAGGATATCAATCTTTATACGTGCCATTTAATTTTTGACCACTTCCAATTTTCCTAGATTATTACTTTGTACATTCCATGTTCCAATTATTAATGGATGTTGGCAGCTGTTTCTTCTCATTTTGAGTCATGCCACATCAGCAAATGTGCACCTATCATCCAAAAAACCCCAAAGCTGATGTCATCGAGTAGATTCCGACTTAGCGATCCCACAGGACAGAGTAGAACTGGCCCAGGGGGTTTCCGGGAGCGCCTGGTGGGTTTGAACTGCTGACCTTTTTCGTTAGCAGCCATCCCATTTAACCACTACGCCACTAGGGTTTCCTGAAACTATCATAAAAAACCCAGTGCCGTCTGACCCAGCAATTCCACTCCTAGGTATGTACCCAAAAGAAAAGCGGGAAGGCGAACAAATACTTGTACACCAATGTTCATTGCAACACTATTCACAATAGCCAAAATGTGGAAGCAATTGAAATGCCCACCAACAGAGAAATGGATAAACATACATGTACACATGAATGGTGCACATATACATACATGGTACCTACATACAGTGGAGTATTACTCAACCGTAAAGAGAACTGAAGTTCTGATATGTGCTACAACATAAACGAACCTTGAAAACATTATGCTAAGTGAAATAAGTCAGCCATGAAAGACAAATATTGCCTGACCCCACTTATGTGGAATATCTACAATTGGCAAACATACAGAGAGCAAAGTGCATTGTGGTTACCACGGGTTAGAGAGAGGGGGAAAGCTGGAGCCACCGCCCAGGAGGCTCTGAGTGTCTGCGAACAGTGATGGGAAAATTTGGAAATGGATAGTGGTGATGGTTACGTAACATGATTGATGTAATTCATATCGCTGAATTGCACATGAAAAAAAATGGTCAAATGGCAAAGGTTTTGTTACATATATTTGTACCAAGATAAAAAAAAGTTCACTGAAGATGGGAAACCTTTACAAAGTGCTTCGCCCTGAGAAGGTCCGAAGGTGCACCTATACTTGTGGCACAGACACAGTGGCCCTCACACCCCCATGGTCCCTGTCCGTTCATGGCAGATTCCAAGTGTAGAGGCCAGAGGTTACTCGGCAGGCTGTCCTTGCCTCCCATCCACCTGTATAGCCTGGGGAGGTGTACTGACTAATTGACTGACCTCAGGGCCTGGGAGGAGTCGCAATGCCATGGTGCAGTGGGGCTGCAGGCCAACAGCCAGCCCCAGTCCACAGGACACAGGGAGATTGAAAGAGTCCCAGTTAGGAGACTGGAAAAGCCCCGAGAGTATGGCCCCTAAACACTCTTTAGCCGAGTAATGAAGTCACTCTTGAGGTTCACCCTTCAGTCAAAGATTAGACAGGCCCATAAAACAAAATGAGAGTAAAGGGGCACACGAGCCCTGGCGCAAGAACTGGAAGGCAGGAGGGGACAGGAAAGCTGGTAATAGGGAATTCAAGTTTGAGAAGTGTCGTGGGGTTGGTTGGTAACCAATGTCACAAAACAATCTGTGTACTAATTGTTTAATGAGAAGCTACTTGGTTCTGTAAACTTTCATCTGAAGTATAATTAAAAAAAAAACGAAACATAAAACAACAAACAAACCTCTGTGTTGCTGATAGTTCCCACCCTCAGGACGGTGAGTGACAGGGTAGGGTCTGAGGAGACTTCTCCCTGCACCAGGTGCCCAGGGTGGGGCAGTTGTGTTCTCTGGCAATATGTCCTTTTCTGGTGCATGGGGGGAGAGTGAGCAGGAGAGGGGGCTGATAGGAGGCCGGAGCAGGAGGCCAGAGACTAAGGGGGGCCAATTCCGTGGGGCCAACCCTGCAAACACCTTCCTTCCAGGCTGGTCCACCGAAGCTGGGAGAAGGGCGCAGGGAGGGTGTGGGGGCTCTGAAAGGAAGGTCCTGCTCCTTTGGGATGTCCTTATGTAGAGCACAGTGTTAGGGTCATGCTGAGCTGGGTTCACGCCACTCCACTCCACCTTGGCGACAAGGGCTTTCCCTTTCATTTCTCATTTGTCTCATGGCTATGAGATACCTCAGTCTCAAAGTTGCTTTTATAATAAAATCAGAAATTTCCCTCAAGGGCCAGGCATACAGGAAGAACTTCCCCACCCCCACCGTCCTCCACTTGGCTCCCAGCATCCAGCCTCAGTCACGTCATAGCTGGGGCTGGTGGTTCTGGGGATGCAGGGAAGGTCCTGCCTGGACGTGCCCTCCGGCGGCTCAAAGTCCTGTCCTGTTGGGTCTCCTCCAGGGGTGGACAGTGTCCCCTAACGCCCTGTTTGCAGAGCGCAGGTGTCAGGGCTAATCTTAGTGTTGGGAGCAGAACCCAGGAGACCATAGTTGAGTTGTGTGGCCATGAGGTCCTTCCATGTAGCAGACGTGAACTCAGTGGCTGGTGGCAGAGCAAAGGGCACTGCTCAGATGTGTCCTGGTGAGTGAAGCAGGGCCTACTGTCTCCCACTCAGCTGTTTGTTGGTCCCTCTGACACTGTACAGGCTCCTGGGAGTTGGAGGAGGAGCAGGAGGATGCAGGGCCCAGAATCAGAGAAGAAACTGAAGACATGGAGAGAAGCACAGCCCTGAGGTCCAGGGACCCCACCCTCCTGGTCTCTCTCCTCCTGGGGCTCCTCTGGGGCTTCCTCGGTGGGGACCCACTCCCCTCCCCTCGGGGGCTCCTCCCCTGACTCCTGGGCCTCATCCTCTCTTTTCCTCGCTCTCACTGGTCTGTTCTGGTCCAGCCATGACCTCCCTGTGATGTCACGTCATCGTCTCCAACCATGTCCTCAGCTCCTGGGTGGGACCCTGCGGAATCGTCCTCCGGCATTGCCCTCCAGCATTTCTGCTTCAGAAAGGCCTGGGAACGAGGGGAGCAAAGGCAAAATTTTATTTTTATTTTCAGCTTTATGATTGTTTTCATAAAGCATTATTTTCATAATTAGAAAAAAAACCCTTAAGGTTTTCAAAAAGAACACTCTGGCATTCTTTCCCCTGTTGGTCCCTCTCAGGAGTGTACTTGGCTCTGATGCACAGTCCAGCAAGGGTTAAATCTGCAGGCGAGGGACAGGAGCCCCATTGGGTCCACTTCCAACAGGGACTTGGGTCATCTGAAGCCAGGACAGTGCAGAATGTGAAGCCAGGAAGGGTGACCAACTCCACCCAGGGCCGGGGGTGTGGGGCTTATCAAAGTATCTGAGCACCTGCACCAATTCTTGGGAGCCTCCAACAAGGCCAAGGAGCCCCAAGGACTGGGATGACTTCCCCATGAGCATTCAAAAAGGGTTAGAGGCGGCTGGGTGTCCTCCAGCACAGTGAGCAAAAAAAAAAAAAAGGTGGAGGGGATGGAGCATGAAGGGGGAAGGGGGCCCAGAAGGAGCCTCTGAGTTGTGGTATTCTCCTGCCTTTTCCTAGAGACCTGATGGATGTAGTCACATTCCAGCTGAACTTTATAAATGATCTTTCAGTCCAAGGCCAGAAACAGGCCTACCTGTGCTATGAGGTAGAGCTCCTGGACTGCAACTCCAGGGTCCTACTGAATGACGATAGAGGCTTCCTGTGCAACCAGGTGACTGTCTCAGCCCAGCCAAAGCCAGGCAGGATCTGTCCCTATCCAGGGACATCGCTGGTAGAAGGTTCTCTTTTGTACTTGGGCTGTTCCACAGTTTCTCTCACCGTTGGACCCTGCAAGACTATCCTGGAATAGAGTGGAGATGGGATCTACTCAGGCATTGCGATTTGGTTGGCCTCAAGACACACATCGGCAACAAGTCACCATGCCCCAGGCCCAAAGTCACCCATGCTCCGTGTCTCACCCTATTCGCCTCGGAATGCCCCCAGGATGGATGGTATCAGAGTTGCAATAGACAACCGGGGCTCTCTGCGAACCTGCCCAGGACCCGTCATAACCCCAGTACTGCCCCCAGGTGGAGAGCAAAGAGCATCTTCACAACATTGAAATGTGGGCAAGAAGGGCCTGCAATGGTTCATATTCTGTGTTCACAAGGCCCAGGTTCCCAAATGTCTGTTTCCTGGTCTTGATCTTGGCAGAAGAGAAAGCCTGAGGCAGGTAGAGAGGAGGGAGGCGGCCCAGACGAGGGCAGAGCCCACAGTGCGGTGGGGTCAGGTGTCATCGTTATTTGTGGAGGAGCAGGGATGGGCCAGATGGAGGGACCCTGAAGCTGAGGGACATTCCTCCCAGGCCCCTGCAGGGATGGCCTCTGATTTGGAGGCTGAGTCTCTGCTGGTTCTGGCCCAGGTGCAGATGCTCCTTCTGGTAACATTGGGCTGAATCTGGGCCTTGCAGGACCCCACTCACTGCTGGGAGATTCCTTCAAGGGCCCTGGTCCCCACACCTGCCTCATCAGCTGCACTTGGTCCAGGGATGCCCCATGGCCCCTTCTCACCTCACCTGTGACACCCTTCACACTCCTCTATCATCTGTGCACTGTCGTAGTGGCCTGGCTGGGTCCCAGTCCCTGTTTGAAAATCCTTTCACTGCAGGTGGGACAAATCTCCCAATTTCTATCAGCACACCAATGACTCTGCTCCCATCACCCAGGCCCCCACCTTGGGGAGGGTCCTGCGGGGCCCCTGGTCCTCAGTGCTCCTGCACAGGGAGCTCTTTTGACAGAGTCCGTGTCACCCTTGGGCTCAGCACAGGTGAGGCCCAGAGTAGAAGCCTGTGGAATGATTGGTGTGAGCAGGTGGGGTGGTGGGTGGTGGCAGATGGCGGAGAGCAAATTCCCATGAAGGGAGCACACCCAGTTCGATGGCATTAGCCCAGTGACCTTGGGGCTCCACTGGCTTCCCCCCTCCTCCGTCCTCCAGCTCTTCATCTCCTTACTGCAGTATCAGGATGACAGGAAGGTCCATGAAGGCACTGGCCTTGGGTGCAAAATTAGAGGGAGCCCAGAAAAGTCAGTAATCAAGATGAATACTATTTTAATGCAAGATGAATATAATCAAAATTAAGCAAAAATCCCATGATGACCAAAATATACACATCTAGGTACAGAGACATCAGTAATAGTGATGTGCTGAGCCAAAACAGGCACAATAACACTGATTTGTCATTTCAACACTGCATTATGGTATTATTCACCCTGACGACTGTCCTGGTGGCACAGTGGTTAAGCATTTGGCTGCTAACAGAAAGGTTGGCAGTTCAAATCCTCCAGCCGATCCTTGGAAACCCTATGGGGCAGTTCTACTCTGTCCCACAGGGTCACTATGAGTCAGAGTCAACTCGACCGCACTAAGTTTGGTTTGAGTTACCACTCTCGAATTTTGTGCTAGAGACCTTGCTTCACTTGCCTCAACCTGTTCCCAGCCCTCCTCCTGCTCATAACAAAAAACCTAACACTTTTCTTTCTTTCTAGCTCAGAGTTATTTCTTCAGACAGGCTGTCATGCAGAGTTGTGCTTCCTGGACCAGGTTCCTTCTTGGCAGCTGGACCTGGTGTTGTGCTACAGGGTCACTTGGTTCATCTCCTGGAGCCCCGGCCCTGACTGTGCCCAGGAAGTGGCTGCCTTCCTGCGGGGGAACAGCCATGTGAGCCTGAGCATCTTTGCCTCCTGCATCTATGACTGTGTGGAAGGATATGAGGAGGGGCTGTGATCACTGCAGGGGGCCGGGCCCGCATCACCATCATGACCTCCACAGGTCAGCGTGCAACCCACAGAGGTGGGCAGGGAAAGGTTCATGAGAAGTTGCTAGAAGGGGTGGGCAGGAATTAGAATCCCTGGTGGAGAAACCATTGTTGCTGCCAGCAGAGCTGATGGGAGACTGAGGACAAGTCTTGGGAATCTAGAGGAAGAGAGCTCAGGGGAGGAGATGAGGTCCAGGGAAGAGAGGGAAGGTGGTTGGAAGGGGAAGAAGGATTTGGGGGCTTCCAAAAAGAATGAGATTCTGGCTGGATCCAATTTCAATCGGAAGAAAGGGTTTGAGGGGGAAGCTAAGTTCCTGGGGAGGGAAGAGAAAGTGGAAGATGGAATTGATGATGCAGAGAGCCTGTCCCTAAGACTCTTACACCTTTGTTGACCCCTGAGGCTGGAGGTGAGTTTATCTTCCTCCTCCCTCAGAGTTTGGGCACTGCTGGAAAACTATTGTGGACAACCAGGGAAGGTCCTTTGAGCCCTGGAATAGGCTGGATGAAAACAGTTCCTTGCCACGTGGGTTCCCAACCTGTCCACTGCCTCCATCAGGACCAGGGAGAGTCTCTATAGGAGGTGGTTGCAGGATGGGATCTCAAGTAACAACATCATCCAGGTGCGACATCCCATCACCTTGGTCACTTTCTGTTGTTAGAAGGAAGTCACAGGACCTGCCACACTCAAAGGGAAGGGACAACACAAGGTGTGAACCCAGTGGGAGAGTAACTGGGTCACCTGAGTCTGTCTGCCATCCTTCCCAATGGCTGGTGTGTGGTCTGCCCCTCCTGCCATCTGAGTCAGGAGAGCAGGTAGGGCTTCAGGAATAATGACAATGACAACAATGGCGATAATGACAACGATCATCGTAACTGCAATACAGCTTCTTGTGAGCAGAGGAGTTCACAGCTGACAGGGGCCAGAGCAGCTACTGGAGCGCTACCCTGTAGCTAGGAAGTGGACGCAAAGGCTTCAGAGCCTGGAGCCTGCAGTGACAGGGGATAGGGGAGGATCTCCAGCACCAGGCAGTGAGATATTCCCTCCTCTGATTCCTGGGCTGCCTCATCCCTGGCTCATCCTCCCTCTCTGAGGCTCCTACTCTGACTGCCTGCTGGGCCTCCACCACTCCCCTCACTGTGAGGTCCACAGCCCTGTGGCCACCCACCCCCTCTGCTCTCTCCGGGTCTTTCTTTCACCTCTGCCCTCCCCCTCACCTCCCTGTGGATGCTCTCTCACCTGCTGCCCCATCTGACTCCTCCTCACCTGGCTCCTGGCTGACTGCCTCCCCATGGACCCTCCTCCACCCTCTCCCCCAATGTCTCAGTAGCTGCATCAGTGTCTCCTGTGGAAAGCCTTCACGTGGACACTTTAGAGACAGAAAGAGCTGAGTTGGAACCTGGGCTCTGCTGCTTTTGCTGGGGACTTGGGCTGGTGACATCCTCTCTGGCCTCAGGCTCCTCATGTGTCACATGGAGACACTGATAGTGAGCGACCATGCAGGAGGGTGTGACAGTTAGATGACGATGTACCCAGGGTGTTGGGTGAATGGGATCTCAGCAGAGAGGTTACCACTGAGACCCAGACTGCAAGGAACCCAGGGAGAGGACAGGCGACCAGAGCTATGCCTGGCGGGGCGGGGGGGGGGAAGCCACCAAGAGGCAGAAGGAGGAGGGAGGCAGCTCCAGGAAATGACACAATAGTTGACAGAAAGGAACGTCCTCAGAATACCCCTGACACACCGAGGACCTACCACTGCTTGGCCTGAAAATCAGAAGATTTCCACATTTCTCATGGTGGGGGTGGGGGTGGGGGTGGGGGAGAGGTGCAGGAGGAAACTTGTCATCAAAACTGCCTCTTCGGTTTTGATTTCCTGGATCTGACCATAGTTCTGCTTCTGTCCCTGGAGCAAGTAACTAAAACATCAACAAGATGCTATTGTTTGGCTGAAAGGACCTACCTGGGGACAGGAAGGGCTACCCCAGGAGTGCAGACTCTGCTCTCTGCGCTGCTGGAGGGTGGGGTTCAGGGGAGATTCACCTCACTGTCCCCAGGGCCCCATCACAGAGCTTTGCCAGGTTGTGGGAGCCCCTTGGGGGCTGACAAGGAACTGACACTCCATGGGACACTGTGGAGACCCTGGTCTGGGACCATCAGCATGTTGTGCATCCTGGCTCCAGCAAGGGAGGGGACTTGCAGAGGTGGCAGAGCTGGGACCTCACACATAGAGCAGGACCCTGACTGCTGACTCTGTGGGTCAGCTTACCCAGCCCCTCTGCCTGGGGTCCTGCAGCCCTGTCTGTCTCTCTGGCCCCAGTTTGGTCACCTCTGGGCACTCCATTCTGTCCCCAGCGTCCTTACAGGGAGAGAGTAGATCCCAGGCAAAGCCTGCACCTGCTAAGGGGTTCTCGGCCTGGCTCCGGGAGGCAGGGACCACTCCCCTCCTGTCCCCACTGACCCTTTATGCAGCTATGGGGGAAAACTCCAGCAGGACATCAGAATTCTCATTCCCCAAGTTCTGGAAGCAAAGGTAGCAAAGGGGTGTGAGCTACTGAATTTCTTTCCTCTTTTCATTTTTAAGTAAGGGGCACACACTCACTCAGTGGTATGAGGGCTCAGTTTGGATGCAGAGTTAATCCCTGGGCTCCCTTTGTGCCTTTAGGAAAAGGTGTTCTCTCCTGGCACAAGGCAGCCCGGGAGGGGGCGGTGTTCACAGGACCACCATTGCCCCTAGAGAACTAGCTCTAGTGGATGGGGGATGGGAGAGGGAGTTCAGCCCTGCAGAAGGCCGCAGGTGAACTGGGAGCTCCCTGCGGCCTCAGGGTGTGGCCTTG
This sequence comes from Elephas maximus indicus, assembly GCF_024166365.1. Taxonomy (NCBI): domain Eukaryota; kingdom Metazoa; phylum Chordata; class Mammalia; order Proboscidea; family Elephantidae; genus Elephas; species Elephas maximus. Next base: position 182,954,354 of record NC_064822.1, on the reverse strand, counting down.
TCACGTTGCTCATCATCGTGGGGCTCAATCTCAATGAAGATCTATCCACGCACCTCTGGTCACCTTGTGATGGCATGCGGATCCTGAGCCTGGACAGAGTCCCCGGTGCACCTCTGCCATGGGCAGGGTCCTCGCCTCCCTCTCTGTGTGGAGAGACCTACCCAGGTTCTCTTTCCATTGATAATGCAGGTGTGTAAGGTGTTATGGAGAAGGGAATTCTGGGCAATATCCCTGCCCTACTTGCTTCACACATTTTCTCAGGTCCTCTTTGTCATCCAGTTAGAAGGGTTACTGATGGGAAAATGTTAGATGCTCAAATCTCTAGTTCGTGGACCAGAAAGTGAAAAAAGCCCTGCCCCTCGGTGATGCTTTCCCAGCACACCTGAGCTGCAGGTGAGGACGTGAGGTCCTGGTGTGGGAGCCAGGACCTGGGCTGCCGAGTCTGGTCCCTCCCACTGCTCCTTGCACCCCTTCTTTCTGACCCCTGCCATCGTCCTCAGTCCACACACCAGGGCCCTGTCCATCGAGTCAACACATCTGGAGGGGCTGCCCTGTGCCAAGGGACAATCTGTGCGGGGTAGGTGGCAGGGTCCAGGGGAGGGCAGGAGCCTGGCTCTGCACTGCACATGGGGGCTGGGACAGGAATCCCTGCACCTCTGCTCCTGGCTCTGCACTGCACATGGGGGCTGAGACAGGAATCCCTGCACCTCTGCTGGCCTGGAGGGGAAGGAAAATTTGGAGGCCTTGGCCAGGGTGTGTGCTTTATTTACCTCCTGCCTCCATGTGCCCAGTGTGAGGCCCCAGGCGAGTCACATCATCCCTTGTATGTACCGTGGGTAAAAATACCCCTCTTTCTAGTTGGTATGTAATAAGATGGGTAACACATTGAGAAATTTCAGTACTTTTTTGTCCATTTCCCTTCCTGGAGCTGAGGTGAGCCCAACTGCCTGCTTCTCACACCAGATTCCCTGCACTAGGCACCCACTCCACAGGTCCTCTCAACCCAGCATCCCAGGTCCCTGGGACAGGGCACACCCTGTGCCGGTCACTGTGAGAGACCCCAGGGCCAGCTGCCCTGGAACCTACCTTTTGGCAGTGCTGTGCCCTGTGTCAGGGGCTGTGCCTCTGGCTGTGGCACCTGTCCACTCACCTGTCCTCTCAACACCCCTCTCTTTGGCCTCAGCTGCCCAGGGTCACCTCATCATATCTAGCCCACCTTCCCCATCATCAACCCACGTGCTCCAGGAAAGCTGTTGTCAGACTTGGGAAATCAAAACCAAAGTTTCCAGATGAGAACTCCAGGAACATGACAACTGGGCAGAGCAGCAGTTCCTTCTTCTGTGACACCAACATGGGTGGCATGAGTGTCCTGCGTCAGGGAGTGGGTGGCGACATCATCATGAAGTTAGCACTTTCAGGTTACTCTGTTGACATATAAGAGCATCCCAGGGAGGAGGACCACACGCTGGGAGCGGGAGGAAGCAGAAGACGCAGAACCCAGAACCGATGGAGGTGATGGAGGCAAGTGAAGCCCCAAGGAACAGGTACCCACCCTCCATGGCTCCTCTCTGCTCCTGAGCCTCCTCTTCCAAGCCTTCCCTGGTGGAGTCTCTTCGCCTCTCCTCTGGGTCTCCTGCTCTGGCTTCTGGGGGCTCGCCCCCTACTTTCCTTGTTCTATCTGTCCTGTCCTGGTCCAGCCATGATCTCCCTGCTGATACCATGTTGGCATCTCCAGCCCGACCCCAGCTCCTGGGCTGGACCCTGTGGAGTCATCCTGGGTGCCCTGTCTGTCCTCTGCTATCTGTGCCCCAAGGAAGCCCTGGCATTTCTGCTTTGGAAAAGCCCCTGAGCTTGGGCTAAGGATCTTTTTTTATATTCAGCATCATATTTTTGTTAAAGTGTTATTCCTAGAATTAGAGAAAAATCCCTAAAGTTATTTGAAAAGAATACCCTCTGGCATTCTCTTCCCCTCGGTGCTTTCTCTCAGGAGTGCATTTGGCCTGATACACAGTCCAGCAGAGGTTAACCCAAAGACAAGAACAAAGAGCCCCATTGGGTCAGCATCTAGCAGGGACACAGGCCAGGGATGTGAGCCCAGGGAAGGTGGCCAGTCCCACCACGGGGACGAGGTCTTCATCAGAGTGTCTGAGCACCTGCACTGACTCCTGGGGGGACCCCAGTAAGGCCAAGAAGCCCCAGTGAAAGGGCTGAATCCTCCATGAACCCCTCAGAATGGGTCAGAGGTAGGCTCGTTGGCCTCCAGTGCAGTGAGCAGAGGCCCTTCTCTGCAGGTCTGGCTGGGATGGGGAGGAGAGGGAGGGAAAGGAGCATAGAGGGTCCAGGAGGAGTCTCTGAATTGTGTTTTTTTGTTTTTTCCTGCTCTTGTTCTAGAGACCTGATGGCTAAAGGCATATTCCTGACTGACTTCACAAACGACCCTTCACAGTTTAGGGGGCTGAAAAGGACCTACCTGTGCTACGAAGTGGAGCTCCTGGATGGCAACTCCTGGGTCCCACTGGACAATGGCAGGGACTTCCTCTCTAATCAGGTGATGGTTCTAACCCAAAAACAACCAGGCAGGGCCCTTCCAAGACATTGATGGGCAGAAGGTTCTCAATGTACATGTGTGTCCCACAGAGGCTCGCTCACCTTTGGACCCCACCACCCCATGGGTCTGTCCTGGAGTTGGGTGGACATTGGATCTGCTGTGACAGACTTCAGGTCACACATTGGCAACAAGTCATCATGTCCCAGACCCAGGGTCACCCCATGCTCCAAGTCTCACTCCACTCCCCTCAAGATGCCCCCAGGGTGGATGGTATCAAGGGTGTAATAGACAACAGGAGCTCTCTGGACACCTGCCCAGGACCCATCATAACCCTACCACTGCTTCCAGGTGGAGAGCAAAGAGCATCTTCACAACATTGAAATGTGGGCAAGAAGGGGCTACAATGGCCAATATTCTGTGTTCACAAGGCCCAGGTTCCCAAATGTTTGTTTCCTGGGCTTGATTCTAGCAGAAGAGAGAGCCTGAGGCAGGAAGAGAGGAGGGAGGCAAGCCTGACCAGACAAAGCCCACAGTGTGGTGAAGTCAGGGGTCAACAGTATTTGGGAGATAGAAGGGATGGACCAGGCTCAAGGGTCCCAGAGTCTGAGGGACATTCCACTCTGGGCCTTGCCAGGACAGCCTCTGGCTCAGGAGGCTGAGTGTCTGTTGGTTCTGGTTCAAGTGCTGAGTCTTGGCCTGCCAGGACCTCACTCACTGCTGGGAGGTTCCTGCAAAGGCCCCGGTCCCCACACCTTCCTCATCAGCTGTACTTGGTGCAGGTACGCCCCAAGGCCCCTTCTTACCTCACCTGTGATACACCGTCACACTCGCCATAATCTCTGCACTGTGGTAGTGGCCTGACTAGGTCCCAGTTCCTGGTTGAAAATCCTTTCACTGCAGGTGGGACAAATCTCCCAATTTCCATCAGCACAAAATGACTCTGCTCCCATCACCCAAGCCGCCACCTTGGGGAGGGTCCTGCTGGGCCCCTGGTCCTCAGTCCTCCTGCTCAGGGAGCTTTTTGACAGAGTCCATGTCACCCTCGGGCTCAGCACAGGTGAGGCCCAGAGTAGAAGCTTGTGGAATGGTTGGTGTGTGAGCAGGTGGGGAGGCAGGTGGGTGGGGGATAGATGGAGGAGGGCAAATCCCCTGAAGGAAGCACACCCAGGTCAATGGCGTCAGCCCAGTGACCTTCAGGCTCCCCTCCCGGTACTTCCTCCTCCCTCCTCCAGCTCTTCATCTCCTCTTGCAGGGCCAAAACGACGAGAAGGCAGAGGAGGATACTATTTTAATGCAAGATAAATAATATTTTAATGCCACATTTAAATAATGAAAAGTAATGAAAACAATCTCATGATGAACAAAATACCCACATTCTAATTACAGACGGATCAGGAACAGTGGTGAGCGGAGCCATTTTGGAAGTGAAGCAAAATAAAAAGTCATCCGCACCGATCCTGTTCTCAATACCACATCACAGTACTATCTACCCTCATCGCTGTGGCTCGGTCCTTCCTCAGCTCCCTCTGATTTTGTGTTGCCACTTGCCTCATCCTAGTCCAGCCCTTGTCCCTGTTCACAAGTGACCTAACACTTTATTTTCTCTGTTCGGTCTGCTCCTGCTCCCCAGCCACGCCGCCATGCAGAGTTGTGCTTCCTGGACCGGGTTTCTTCTTGGCATCTGGACCTCACGAAGCGCTACAAGTTCACCTGGTTCCTTTCCTGGAGTCCCTGCCCTGACTGTGCCCAGAAAGTGGCTGCCTTCCTGGGGGGGAACAGCCACGTGAGCCTGAGCATCTTCGCCGCCCGCATCTATGATTGCTACTCGGGATATGAGGAGGGCCTGCGCTCACTGCAAGGGGCTGGGGCCCATGTGGCCATCATGACCTCCACGGGTGAGAGTGGAACCCATGTGGGGTGGAAGGAAGGTTGGAAAACGGCTGTGGGAAGTTGCTGGAAGGGATGGGAAGGATTTAGAATCCCTGGTGGAGAAGCCTTTGTTGCTGCCAGCAGAGGTGATGGGAGACTCAGGACAAGTCTTGGGAGTCTAATAGAAGAGAGAGCTCAGGGAAGGAGATGAGGCCCAGGGGATGGGAGGGAGGGAGGGTGGCTGGAAGTGGAAGGGCTTGGGGGCTTCCAGAAAGAAGGAGGCTCTGGCTGGGCTATATCCCAATTGGAAGAAAGAATTTGAGGGAGAAACTGAGTTCCTGAGGGAGAGAAGGAAGGAGAAAGTGGAAATGATGATGCAGAAAGTCTGTCCCTAAAAGTCATGTACCCTGAAGCCAACTCTTCAGACAAATACTAGACTGAACTATCAAACTTAAAATTTTTAGTACTTGTGAAGTGTGTGGGTCTTAGTTTAAGAAGATACACCAGACTAAATGGGCAGCTCCCGTCCGGAGGCGAGTTGAGAAGGCAGAAAGGGATAGGAGCTGGTTAGATGGACACGGGAAACCCGGGGTGGAAAGGAGGAGTGTTCTGTCACATTATAGGAATGGCAACCAGGGTCACATAAAAATATGTGTATACAGTTTTGTATGAGAAAATAACTTGAGCTGTAAACTTTCACCTAAAGCACAATTAAAAAAAAAAAAAAAGCAATACAGTCTCATTGCAGGAAATTTAGGGGAATAAAAGGAAAAAATAAAGGTAGAAATGGAGAAACAAAATGACCAACAGAGCCAAGCAGCCTATTTCCAGCTAATCCCAGACACAAGAATAAACGCTTATTGTATTGCAAAAAAAAAGAAGAAAGAATCATGCACCTTTGTTATCCTCTGAAGCTGGGAGTGACTTTATCTCCCTCTCCCCCTCAGAGTTTGAGCGCTGCTGGAGAACCTTTGTGGACAATGGTGGATGTCTTTTTGTGTCCTGGAATGGGCTGAATGAAAGCAGTCAGATGTTAAAGAGGAGACTGGAGAGCATTCTCCAGGTGAGAGCCCCCTCTCTCCCTTAGTCTTCTGTGTCCCTCTTTCTCCTCTCCTTCTCCTTGACTCAGAGCTTCCCTGTCCCCTGCTCCCTTGGGGGCATCCAGTACCTTCCCTTCTAGCCCTTCTCTCCAAGTCCCTCTGCTTCTCTCCTTCCACGTGTCCCTCCCCCACTCACTGTCCCCTGTCCCTTCTCTGTTCCTTCTTCTTTCTAACTTCCCCACTCTCCTGCTCCACTCAATTCCCTTTCTCTTTCTAAAACAGGGACAACTGAGAAGACACCCTTAGTGTCTACCAAGAAGGCTGGGAACCCTGTTGAACAAAGAAATGTAGTCAATTCCCTTCAGGAAATGTAATCACACAATTCGCCACAATCTCCAGATTGCTCCAAAGACAGCAGCAAAAGGCAAAGCGCACACAAGTATTAAAGTTTATTAAAATCACCACAGAATTACTTTTAATTCAAAATTTACTTTGTGTTTATCATTGATTATAATAATATTATAATCAATACTACCAGAATAAATTTCAATTTTTAATATGATAATTATTTAATTGGTTTTAAACCCAGAGAAGTAAAATGAACTACTAAGAGCCTTTCTGAAATTATTTTTTGCTTTGTAAGTATATCATGAATTCCAAATAGTTAAATCAACACTTGGAAAAATATAAACAACTTTCTTTTTGGTGGTGTGTCCTCGTGGGGCGGGGGGCGTGGTCATGCTAATTACCTCTGGTAGGAGTACAAATCAGCTGAGCTTTCAGGAGGGGATCCTAGAATTCAAACACCTAGACTCATGGACAACTTATCATACTGTTGGCCAGCACTGCTTTTGAAATGACAGGCCATTGGATAAGAAAAGAAAAAGGAGAGAGTCTAAGCATTGGAAAGCAGCCTGCAAGTGAACATGGGTCTATGAGAAAGTTCCTGTCTATATACATCAGTCTTTTATTGCTGAGTAACAAAGTACCCTCACAGACTTGCTAGCTAAAACAGCATACCTTCACCATCTTCCAGGTCCTGAGTCAGGCATTGGTGTAGCTGAGCTGGGTCCTTGAGGGGCTGCACTGACTGTGGTGGCCGGGCTGGACTCTCAGCTCCTGGGGTTGTTGGCAGAATTTGCTTCCTTGAGCTCTAGGACTTGAAGGCTTCAGTTCTTGGTGGCTGTTGGTGGCGGCCACCCTCAGTACCAAAGGCTGCCCACAGTGGAAGGTGTCTAGGTGCATCTGGGGAAGTTCTTTGAGGAAGTTCCTTTTTGTCAACTATTGTGGGCTCCCAACCTGTCCGCTGCCTCCATCAGCACTAGAGAGAGTCTCCAGAGGAGATGGTAGCAAGGGGGGATCTCACGTTGCATAACGTGATCCAGACTTGGTGTCCTATCACCTTTGTCACACCCTGTCTTTAGAAGGCAGTCACAGGTCCTGCCACTCTCAAGGGAGGGGACCACACAAGGTGTGACCACATGCAGGGAGAGTCACTGGGGTCACCTGAGTTTGTCCACCACACTCCCGTGAGGTCTGGTGTGTGGTCTGGCCATACTGCCACCTGCGACAGGAGAGAGGACAGTTAGGAATTCAGAAAAATGACAATGAGAACTATGATAGCGATTGGATAACGATAGTCGTGGTAACAATAGGGCTTCTTGTGTGCTTAGGAGCCCACAGCTGACACCACAGAAAGGCCTCACGGTGTCGCCCTACAGCTGGGAGGTGGACAAGGAGGCTTCAGAGTCAGGAACCAGCAGTGACACAGGACAGGGGAGGCCCTCGGACACAGGGCGCTGGAGCGTTCCCTCCTCTGATTCCTGGGCCACCTCAGCCCTGGTTCCTCCTCTTCTCTGAGGCTCCTTCTCTTACCCCTTGCTGGGGCCCCCAGCCCTTCCTTCACTTGGGGTCCCCAGTCCTATGGCCACTGCCCTCCTCTACTCTTTCCAGGTCCTTCTCTCACCTCTGTCTTCACCTCTGACTCCCTCACCTGCTGCCCCATCTGACTCCTCACCTGGTGCCTGGCTGACCTGCCTCCCGTGGACCCTTCCCCACTCTCCCTCTCCCAATGTCTCAGGAGCTGTATCAGTGTCTCCTGTGGAAAATTCTCACATGGACGCTTTAGAGCCAGAAAGACCTGGATTGGAACCTGGACTCTGCTGCTCCTTGCTGGGACCTTGGTCTAGTGACATCCTCTCTGGACCTCAGGGTTCTCACTGTCACATAGGGACAGTGATAATGACCTGCCATGTGGAAATGTGTAACAGTTAGATGACAACACAAGTGCCGAGTGTGCGGGACAATGACAGAGCAACAAGTACCCAAGAATGATATCGTTGCTATAAAATAGAGGGACACTGTCTTGATCAATAGCTGACTCATTCACAGATGATCCATCAGTCCCTTGGCACATGCGGACCCCCACCATCTGCAGCCAGGACCTGGGGTGTTGGGTGGAGAGGCAGAATAAGAGTCTCAGCAGAGAGGCTACGAATGAGACGCAGGACAGGAAGGAGCCCAGGGAGAGGACAGATGACCAGAGCTGTGCTCCAGGTGAAGGAGGGCAGTGGGGGCGGGGGGGGGCGGTGGTGGAGGAGTCACTCGGAGGCAGAGGGAGCCAGCTCCATGGGAGCCTGGGTTAGCAGGTAACGAAGCAGAGGACTCCAGGGCCAGGGCTGCAGAGAGTCATGACTGTGGCTCAGCTCTGTCTGTCCTCGTGCCTCCTGCACTGACTCCTGCGTCTGGGACGTGTGTCTTATCTGCTGATTACAGAGAGTGGCTGTGACCCCAGGATGTCCCCGGTGGCCTCAGGAGCCATGTATATGTGCAAAGACGGGGCCTCAGGCAAGGCTGTCACACACGCGCATTCAAATACAGTCACACGCACACACATAGGCTCACTCACAAGGATACTCACAGTCACGCACACTGACACACTCAAACACACTCAGACACACTCACACAATGACACAATAGTTGACAAAAAGGAACCCCCTCAGGGTATAACAGACACACCCAGATGCCTACCACTGCTCTGCCCGAAATCAGAGGATTTCCACATTTCCCGTGGAGTGGGGAGTGGAGTGCGGGGAAGAAGCTAGTCATCAAAACCGCCTTTGGTTTTGGTTTCCTAGGTCTGACAAATGCCCTGCCTTCGTCTCTGGCAGCAAGTGACCAAAACATCCACAAGATGCAGTCACTTTGGGCAAAGGGACTAGCCTAGGGACAGCAGGGGCCTGCCCCAGGATAGTAAACCCCACCCTCTGTGCTGTGAAAAGGGTCAGGTTCCAGATGGACCCACCCCTGTGTCCACAGGGCCCCGTCACGAGGCTGATGAGGACCTGACACATGGGACACTGGGGAGACCTTGGTCTGGGAGCAGCAGCCTGTCGTCCATCCCAGCTTCAGGGAGGGAGGGGACTGCAGGGGTGGCAGAGTTGGGACCTCACACAGAGAGCACAGGGCCATGAGTGTGGATGCTGTGGACAGCCATCTGGTCTCACGTGACCCGGGTTCAGCTGACTCCAGTTTGGTCTCCTCCAGGCACTCCATCCTGTCCCCAGTGTCCTTACAGAGGAGGGAGTAGATCACAGGCAAAGCCTGCACCTGATAAGGGGTTCTCTGCCCAGGACCAGCCTGGCTCCTGGAGGCAGGGACCACTCACCTCCTGTCCCCACTGACCGTTCGTGCAGCTCCGGTGGAAAACTCCAGAAGGACATTGGAATTTGCATTCCTCGTGTTCTGGGAGCAGGGGTGGGCGTGAATGGATGTCATTTTCTGTGAACAGATGAATTTCTTTCTACTTTTTGTTGTTAAGTAAGGGGCACACACTCACTCCGTGGTATGAGGGCTCAGTTTGGGCCCAGAGTTAATCCCTGGGCTCCCCTTGTGCCTTTAGGAAACTGTCTTAGGCTGGATTCTCTAGAGAAACAAAACCAGCAAAGGGTATAAATATATATACAGAGAGAGAGATTTATATCAAGGAAATGGCTCACTCGGTTGTAGAGGCTGGAATGTCCCAAGCCTGTGGATCAGGATAGAAGCAAGCCACCACGTCAGCTTATACTTGGATTCAGGCCACACGCCCAAGGAAAACCCCTTTCAACTGATTGGCTACTCACAGCAGAGCCCATCAAGGGAGTGATTACATAACAAATCTCAACAGGGAAGCAATCACGACATTATATGACTCCGAAAACACTGAGAATCACGGCCCAGCCAAGTTGATGCACAATCTTAACCATCACAGAAACTGTGTCCTCTCCTGGCAAAGGCAGCCCAGAAGGGCGCAGTGGTCAAGGAGCCGGGAAATCAAAACCAAAGCTTGCATATGAGGGAGAACTCCAGGAATGTGACCTTTGAGCAGAACAGAAGTTGCTTCTTTTTTGATCCCAACGTGGGTGGCATGAATGTCTTGAGTCATGACAAGGATGAGGACATAATCGCAGAGTTAGCTGCTTTTGGTTCACTCTGACAGTATATGAGCTTCCTGGGTGGTGAAGAGTATCCTGGGGAGGGGTTGGCTCACTAGAACAGAAGGAGGAACAAGAGGAGGGAGGAGATGGGGGCACATGGAGCCCCGAGGCCCAGGCACCCACCTTACCGGCCTCTCTGCTCCTGGGCCTCCCCTTCCAGGGCTTCCCTGGTGGGGTCCCACCACCTCCTTTGGGGGCTCCTGCTCTTGCTCCTGGGGCTCGTCCTCACCTCTCCTCGCTCTCACTGGCCTGTCCTGGTCCAGCCATGACCTCCTGTGATGCCACGTCCAGATCTTCAGCCCAACACCCAGCTCCTGGGGTGAACACTGCAGAGTTGTCCTTGGTCCCCACCTCCCGCCTCTGCTGTCTAGTCCCCAAGGAAGCCCCAGCATTTCCGCTGTGGGAGAGCCTCGGAGCTGGGACCAAGAGAACATTTTTATTTTCAACTTTATGATTATTTTATTAGAAAAAAAATTTCTTAAATTATTTAAAAAGAAAACTTTCTTTTCCCCTCAGTGGTCCCTATCCAGAGTGTATCTGGCCCTGATGCAGAATCTAGTATGAGTAAATCCCATAAACAAAAACAAAGTGCTGCATTGGTCTGTGTTCAGCAGGGACACGTGTCAACCAAACTCAGGAGAGGGAGCGAAGTGAGCCTGGGGAATGTAACCAGCCCCATCCCAAGTGAGTGTCTCATCAGAGTGTCTGAGCACCTGCACCAATTCCTGAAGGGACCTGGACAAGGCCAAGGAGCAGCAAAGACTGGGCTAACTTTCCCATGAGCCTCCCAGAAGGAGTCAGTGGTGAGGGTGGGGTGGTTTCCCGCACAGTGAGAAGAAGCCCCTTCTCTGCAGGTCTGGGAGGAATGGGGAGGAGGGGAAAGAGTGCAGGGTCAGGGAAGGGTCCAGGAGGAACCTCTGAATTGTGGTTTTCTCCTGTCTATGTCCCAGAGACCTGATGAATGAAGACACATTCCTGTGCTACTTCACAAATGGCCCTTTAGAACATTGGTGGTGCCATACTTACCTGTGCTATGAAGTACAGCTCCTAGGTGGCAACTCCAGGGTCCCACAGCACAAGGGCAGGGGCTTCCTATGCAATCAGGTGACTGTCCAGCCCAACTGCAGCCAGGCAAGATCCCCTGATCCGGGGTCATTTGTGGGTAGAAGGTTCTCTTTCCTACTTGGAATGTCCCACAAAGTTCCTTTCACCTTTGTCTCCTCTGGGCCTGCCCTGAAGATGGGCGGAGATGGGACCTCCGGTAGACTACGCTCTGTTATGGGCTTCCGATCACATGGCAGCAACAAGTCTTGATGTCCCAGGTCCAGAGTCACCCCCACGCTTTGGGCCTCAACCCACCCCCCTCGGGCTGCCCCCAGGATGGATGGTATCAGGGGTACAATACACTAAAAGTGGTTCTCTGAACACCTGCCCAGGACCCATCGTAACCCCAGCACTGCCTCCAAGTGGAGAACAAAGAGCATCTTCACAACATTGAAATGTGGGCAAGAAGGGCCTGCAGTGGTTCATCTTCTGTGTTCACAAGGCCCAGGTTCTCAAATGTCTATTTCCTGGTCTTCATCTTAGCAGAAGAGAAAGCCCAAGGCAGGTAGAGAGGAGGGAGGCAGCCCTGACCAGGGCAGAGTCCACAGTGCTGTCGGGTCAGGGGCCAACAGCATTTGGGGAGGAAAAGTATGGGCCAGATGGAGGGACCCTGAAACTGAGGGACATTCCTCCCAGGCCCCTGCAGGGACTGCCTTTGTTGGAAAGCTGACTTGGGAAGAAATGTCTTCAAGGATCTAGGCACGCAGTAGGAGCTTAGGCTGTGGATTCTCAGACCAGGCTTTCTCCACCTCCAGTCCTCCCAAGTCAGCTCTGCTTGGCTGTCAAGCACCCAGCCTCAGTTACATCACAGCCCCGGAGCTGACGGTTCTGGGGACACAGGGATGGTCCTCCTGGGATGTCCCTCTGGCAACTCATGGCCCTGTCCTTTGAGGTAGGATCCCATGGTATGGACCCTATCCTCTCACCGCCTGACTCTGTCTGCCCCCTTCAACCCGTCCAGAGCATATAGTTCAGCTTATTAAACATTACTCCCAGAGGGCCAGGCAGGCCCACTCTCAGAGCTGGGACACCAGCCTGAAGGGTGTTTTACTCATGCAGACCCCTCCCCTGCTACATCAGAAACTGTTGCTGTCAAGATGATTCTGACTCTAGCGACCCTATAGGACAGAATAGAACTGCCCCATATGGTTTCAGGAGGTGGCTGGTGGATTTGAACTGCCAACCTTTTTTGTTAGCAGCCAAGCTCTTAGCCACTATGCCACCAAGGCTCCTTCTGTCACATGTTGTTGTTGTTAGTTGCCATTGAGTCAGTTTCGACTCATAGCAACCCTATGTACAACAGAACGAAACACTGCCTGTTCGCGCACCATCCTCACAAACGTTATACTTGAGCTCATTGTTGCAGCCATGGTGTCAATCGATCTCCGTAAGGGTCTTCCTTTTTTTGTCTGACCCTCTACTTTACCAAGCATGATGTCCTTCTTCAGGGACTGATCCTTCCTGATAACATGTCCAAAATATGTGAGACAAAGCCTCACCACCTTTGCTTCTAAGGAGCATTCAGGCTGTCTTTCTTCCAAGACAGATTTGTTCATTTTTTTTGGCTGTTCATGGTATATTCAATATTCTTTGCAAACATCTTAATTCAAAGGCATTAATTCTTCGGCCTTCCTTACTCATTGTCCGGCTTTCACATGCATACGAGGCAACTGAAAACACCCTGGCTCTGGTCAGGCGCACCTTAGTCTTCGAGGTGACATCTCTGCTTTTTAACACTTGAAAGAGGTCTTTTGCAGCAGATTTAATCAACGCAGTGCATCCTTTGATTTCTTGACTGCTGCTTCCATGGTTGTTGATTGTGGATCCAAGTAAAATGAAATCCTTGACAACTTCAATCTTTTCTCCGCTTATCATGATGTTGCTTATTGGTTCAGTTGAGAGGATTTTCGTTTTCTTTACCTGCCACACAGAAAAATTAAATCCTGTGGCTTCCACCTGAGCAGAAGTCAGGGCTGTGTATGTCTGGAGTGACCCAGGCCAGCGACCTTTCCTCACAGTCCTTGTGGTTTGGGGTCTTTGTGCTTGTGCGGGTGTGAGTGTGTTTGCATGGTTGTGCTTCCAGCAGGGACAAGTGGGCCCGGTGTTTCTCTGGCAACTCTCCCTGGGCCACTCTGATCTTATGAAAGGCTTTGAGTCCTTGGGATGCATCCCAGACAGGAGGATCGCACCCTGGAACAGGAGGAGGACACAGTGTCCAGAGCCAAGAATCGAGGAAGAGACTAAAGGTATGGAGGAGATGCACCTGAGGCCCAGGGACCTCCAGCTGCTCTGCAGCAGTGACATTGCTTTTCCTCAGAGGGTTTCCCTGAATGTGACATCTTCCTGCTCTCCCCTGGGTCTTCTTCTTCCCCTGCCCCTCTCTCTGGGCATAGCTCCGGCCACTGTCCTCTCTCTGGACTTCTTCTCCCAGGAACTGACACCTCCCAGGGCACAGCCATGTCCACCGTGCTGAGGCCCCCAAACCCAACTGTCCTGTCTACCCTGCCAAGGTTTTCGTGTTGCACTTGACTCGTCGTTTCTCCTCCTCCCCTGCCCTTTCTGTTTCTAGGTCTTGTTTCCTATTTGAGAAGGCTTTCCAGCCCCCAGCCAGGATTTTGGGGTCCTGGTTGGTAAAGCAGAACGTCACTGAATGTGAGGGAAGTTCTTAATGAGATGGATTGACACAATAGCCAAAATAATGGACTCAAACATGCCGAGGATCACTAAGATGGCTCAGGACTGGGCAACGTTTTGTTCTGTTGTGCAAGGGGTCTCCATGTGGCAGATCCTCCTTGACAGCAAACAATAACAACTAGGACTAGACTCTTAGCGTCCCCCGTCTCATACGTTATGAGTAAACAAGATGCCTCATAAACCTTTGTGCACTGTAAATCTACATTCTCAGAGCGAGCTCAGATCGAAACAGGCTGAATTAGGTTCAAAAGCAATTTACTTTTATTTTACAGTAAATATCCTAATTTCTAGTTTTTTAAGGCTAGAAATATACTACACCTTGGAAGCGAGAATGGCGAGGCTTTGTCTCGTGTACTCTACATATATTATCAGTAGGGACCAGTCCCTGGAGAAGGACATCGTGCTTGGTAAGGCAGAGGTTCAGGGAAAAAGAGGAAGGCCCTCAATGAGACGGATTGACACAGTGGCTGTAACAAAGGGCTCAGACATAATAACGATTGTGAGAATGACGCTGGACTGGGCAGTATTTTGTTCTGGTGTTTACATGGGTTCTCTATGAGAGGAAACCGACTGGATGTCACTTAATAACAACTACATCTTACAATGACACTATCACTTGTGAGAGGAAAGGTCTTAAAATTTCCAGCAGGTTGGTGTCTCACCCCTAGAAGTTATACTGCTGAGTGCAAACCTCCATAACCATACCATGAAACTGTGGGTGGACAACTGTGCATACCTGTGCATGTCCAGTGACGGACAGGAGGTGCTCACGATCAACTACCATGAGCAGAAGGAGATCAAGACACTAAATTGGGCATGTTAGGAGGTTCTTCACCAATGACAAAATAACCTTCTTAAAGTATGCTAGAAATTCACATGGGTGAATTTTAACATATAGCCATGTATATTTCAACATGGGGTGCTTAAAAAAAAACAGATTTTCTAAAATCTCCAATTACATTTGTATTTTAGACTCACTTTTCGGTTGTATATCTCTGGCATTTATTTACATGTTTCTACATTTCTTTTTCTTCATAATAAGACACATCCTCCCACCATGAGGCCTTGGAGCATCAGATCATGGTAGATAGAGAGTTGCCTCTTCTGGAAAAACCCACGATTTCCATCTTGCTCTTCCTGGAAAGAGCCCCTTCCAGAACCTAGATCCAGAGCAGCACTACTGGGTTGCCTATTCCATCTGCAGGAGCCCCAGGAGAGGTGAATCCTTGGGACACACAGAGCCAAGGGCCTGCCAGTGTTTGCTGTGTAAATCTGTGCTACAGCCTGTTATGAAGAGGGTCCCAGGTAACTCAGAGCTGTGAGACTTTGCTAGGGTGGGGTGGGTAGAACGAGCTCCTGGAGGAGATGGCCCTGAACTCCGGGGGCAGATTTGGAGGGCAATGGGAATAGAGATCAGGGGAGGAGAGGTGATGCTGGAGAGGTGATGGAGGAGAGTGGGAAGAGGAGGAAGTACAACGAGACTTTGGGGGAGGGCCAGAGAAGGCTCCCAGTCCACCTTTGGAGACAGAGTCTAATGGCAATGGGGGGAAAATTTGGGGAGCAGCTAGGCCTTTGGGAGGGAAAAGGAAAGGGGAGGGTGTGTGTCAACTTGGCTGAGCCATGAAACTCAGGGGTTTGGTAGTTACGATGTGGTATGGCAGTCATATAATGATGGAACCACTTCCATGATGAGATCTGATACACTGTGATCCTCTCAATGATGGGATCTGCTGTGAGTAGCCAATCCGTTGAAATGGAGTTTGCTTGCAGGTCTAGCCTGCATCCAATGTAGGTGTACTTTCTGGCAAGGCTGGTAGGCATTTGCTTGCTCTGGATCCTGTAGCTGGCTCCTGTTCATCTGACCTCCAGTTCTTGGGACATGAGCTGGCAGCTTCCTTGTCAGTTTTGGGATTTGTCAGCCTCCTCAGTCTGTGAGCCTGTGGCCTATCAGCTTTCATGCTGATTTTGGGATTTGTTGGCCTCCACACCTGGGAGCCAGAGGCCTATTGTCTGACCTGCTGATATTGGGTCTGTCAGCTCCTGTAGCTGCATGAGTCAGAAGAAGCCTCCAGCCGGACCCACGCGGACTTGGGACTTTCCAGTTTGTACAACCACTTGAGCCATTTCCTTGATACAAATCTCTCTCTGTATACGTATATATATATATGTGTATACACACATAGACAGAGACACAGACACACAGATACACACACAGACACGTGTGTGTGCGTATATATATATATATATATGTATATATATAGATGCTTCACTGGTTTTTCTTCCCTAGAGACCTGGCCTAAGACACCTATCCAGCTTGTAACATTGTTTGCCTCTTTGTTAATTTTTGTCCCAGGCAGCAGCTACTTGATTTGGCTTTCAGTGTTCTTGAGAATGTCCTCCCATAGCCACTTCTCTGCCCTGAGAAAATTCCCAGTTACGTGAAACAAAGGCAGGTCCCTAGCATCAGTCCTTCAGGGAACCCAGACAGGTCAAAACAGAAAACCATAACTCCTTGAGAATAAGCTCCACTCTGCTCCCTCTGGGGCCAGGTACCCACACAAAGAATACAGACTGCCATCTTCAAGCTGCTGGGCCACCTAGGAGGGAGGTGAGGTGAAGCTAAGTTATGTCCAATGTTCAAATTCAAGCCATAAATTTGGCTAGACTCACTGTAACTTTGGGCATTCTCCAGGGCTGTTTTTCAAAGCAACACCAAATTTATGGTAAGTGTATTGGATAAAATAAGGTCTTTCACAAGAGTTAAAATACTCATGAACTCTGGAAGACATGCATTGAGCCCAAAAAAAGACTAGGTTATATCAGTTTGTCAAACTGAGTCTCTGACTCTGTAAATCAAAGTCAAACCAATCACAAAGAAAGAATTTCTCAAAGTACCCAATGAATTAGCTTTCCTTGCTTTGATAACCCCTCCCTCAATTAGAGATTTCTCACTTAACCAGTTGCTTGGAATTTCTTTGTTCACTTAACCAATCACTTAGATTTTCTTTGTTAGAGGGAATTTTACTCACTGCCTATATAACGTCCTCTCTCTTTGCAAACAGGGAGAGTGGTAGCAATAATGGGCCAAGCTTCTGAATACACAAAGCTAAAAACTCAGGCTATTCAGCATGACTGAAATGGCTAATCCCAGTTCTAAGTTGAAATTCCATTTTGAATTAAGCTACACCTAGGTTTGAGGCCTACCTCAGATGTTCTACAAAGACAATTTGGCTTCCTGTGAAAGCTTGACTGCTTGTGACCAAAACAGTGCAGAGATCAGTGCCTCAGCTTATATAAATAATCTTTCTATCTTCACTCCCACGTCCATCTTCACTACTCTCAGGCAATTCATCCAGTAAATGCCTAGGCTGTAATTCACTCCCTCCTAGCCAGATGGCTGATGTTTACATTTGAAAAGACTTCAGGTTGAAGCTGAGCTAATCTTCACTCCTTCCTAACCAAATGATCAACTTTTACATTTCAAGGACTTCAACTAGAGTTGACCAGTCTACAATCAGTCACTAATCCCCCATATCAAGAATATTTACACATTCTGCTCTAGAAATATTCCTTTAGTCAATTTATTTCGGAAAATAAGGGACTAATGTTAGGTTAGAAATTGATGTTAGGAAAGTCTGTATCTTGGCAAACCCTTGTGACTTTTTTCCCTCCTTCCCCTGTTTTTCCCCTGTAACCCCACCCCTGCCCCTCACCTTGATGTAAAAGTGTTTGCCTTCCTTGCTGTGACTGATAAATACCTCACAACTCTCCCTGGGTGTAGAGACACACTGCAGCATCTCACTTAGGCATCTGCGTGTGCTCTCCCACTTCAGGAAAAGAATTTTTTTTTTTTTTTGTCTTTATCCTTCAGCAAAATTTTTTGTTTTAATTTCTAGCAGAGAGTCAGTCTAGTGTTTTCACTAGGACACTTCTCTGCTAGCAGAATTAGCCACCTAATGAACATTTGTTTATAGGACTCTTAACTGTCTCTTTTTTTGGTGGGGTTTTGTTTTAATTCAACAGTTAAAACACCACAAAGCAGCCTTTCTCATGGATAAAATTAATTTGGTTGCTGTAACCTTTGAGTATCTTCCAGAGTTCCCATATGGTTGGTTCTGACAGTTTTTGAAGTTTTTTTGTTTGTTTGTTTTGTTTTTGGTGCTTTTGGGAAGGAAGAGCCCCTAGGGGTCCCTACTCCATCATTTTGCCTGAAGTCAATCTTGCCATGACGTTTTAAAGACATACATCCATTTTGAGTTCTGTGCATTTTATTGCTCTGTTTTGGTTAATCTGAAGATTGTGGCAAGCAGAGTGTTTACACTTCTTAAAAGAAGGCATTTACTTCCTCTGTTCAGCAGAGATCCCCTGCCACTGTTTGAGATACTGATGTCTGTCTTCTACCCTCCACCCACCTAGAAGGATAAGAATTTCTGCAATGAGTGGGAAAGTTTGAAGGAAAAAGCAGAGAAGAGAGTGGGAGACAGTAAAATCATAGATAAGAGAAAGGAAGGACACAAGGAAGGAGAAAAGCAGAGTGATTTCAAAAGAAGGGTCAGAAAGGAAGGTGCTGGATGCCCCTGTAGGGAGCAGGTAACCAAGAGGAGGCGCTGAGCAGAAGGAAAGGTAAGGCTCAAGGAGAGAAGGGAGAAGGTACAGTTAGGGGACCGGAGGAAAGTAGGAAACCCTTTGCTGGAGAATGCGTTGAAGCTGTTCTGACGTGAATTCACTGTATTCATTCAGCCTATACCAGGGCTTAAAGGGCAATAGCTGGTTGTCCACAAAGGCTCTCCAGCAGTACTCAAACTCTGAAACAAGAGAGGGGAGGAAAAGTCAAGTTCCACCTGTTCAAGGGCAACAAGGCTGTACAACTCTTAGGGATAGACCTTTTGCACCAGGATTTGTATCTCTTTCTTTCTCTTTCCCTCCCATAGGGATTTAGCTCCTTCACCAAACCCAAACTTTTTCTTCCAACTGGAACCTGATCCACTCAAAGCTCCTTCTTTTTGGAAGCATCCAAGTCGTTCTTGCACTTCCAACCACCCTCCCTCCATCCCCTGGACCACATCTACTCCCCTGAACTCTGTCTTCCACTAGACTCCCAAGGCTTGTCCTGATTCTGCTATCACCTCCAGCCACAGCAAACAGAGGCTTCTCCACCAGATATTTTAAATCTTGCCCACCCCTTCTAGTAGCTTCCTTTCCCAGGCTACTGCTCTCCCTCCATGGTCTCACTCTGACCTCTGCAGGTCATGATGGCGATGTAGGCCCCAGCATCATACAGTGAGCGCAGGCCTTCCTCATAACCTTCCAAGCAGTCATAGATTCGGGCAGCAAAGATGTTCAGGCTCACATGGCTATTCCTCTGCAGGAAGGAAGCCACTTTCTGTGCACAGTAAGGGCAAGGGCTCCAGGAGAGGAACCACGTGACCCTTAAGTGCTGCCCGGGGCACAGTTGCCAAGAAGAGATCCATTCCAGAAACCACAACTCTGCATGGCGGCGTAGCTGGGGATTAGGATGATACTGGGCATAGAGAAGAAAGAAGGGTTAGATCCCTTGCTGCGAACAGGGAGGAGGACCGGGAACAGGATGAGGCAAGTGAAACACTGGCCTTCAGCACAAAATTGGGGTAGGGGGCAAACCTCAGCAATCAGGGTAAATAATATTTTAATGCACTATATTGTATTGAAATATTACTTAGCTTGCATTAAAATATTATTCACCTTGATTACTGACTTTTCTGGCCCTCCTCTAATCTTGCACCCAAGGCCAGGGTCTTCACAAGCCTCCCTCTTATCCTGACCCTGCAGTGAGGAGAGAATGAGTTGGAGGAGGGAGGAGAGGGCGAGCCAGGTGAACACTAAGGTCATTGAGCTGTTGCCATTGAACTGGGTGAGCTTTCTTCACAGGGGGACTTACTCCTCCACCTGCCTATCCCCCACCCACCTACCACTCCACCTGCTCACACACCAGTCACTCCACAAGCTTTTACTCTGGGCCTGGCTTGTGTTGACTCTGAAGTGACACCAACTCTTTCAAAAGAGTCTGCCGAGCAGGAGGACTGAGGACAAGGGACCCCATAGGACCCTCCCCAAGGTGGGGGTTTTGGTGATGGGAAAGAGTCCTTGGCGTGCTGAAAGAAATTGGGAGATTTGCCCCAAACTGCAGTAAAAAGATTTTCAACCAGGGACTGGGATCCAGTCAAGCCACTAAGACCATGCAGAGACGAAGGGAAGTGTAAGGGGGTGTCACAGGTGATGTGAGAAGTGGCTGTGGGGTGGCCCTGCACCAAGTGTAGCTGATGAGGCAGGTGTGGGGACCAGTGCCCTTACCAGTACCTCTCAGGAGTGGTCTGGGTCCTACCAGGCCCAAAGTGAGCAGAAAGAACATGTGCAGCTAGAGCCAGAGCCAGCAGAGACTCAGCCTCCTGAGCCAGAAGGCATCCTGGGCAGGGGTCAGGGATGAATGTCCCTCACCTTCAGGGACTCTCGGCCTGGCCTGGCCTTGCTCCTCCCCGAATGCTTGATGACCCCTGACTCCTACCACATTGTAGGCACTACCCCTGATCAGGGCTGACCCCTTCCTCTCACCTGCTTCAGATCTCTGCCAAGATTAAGCCCAGAAGACAGGCATTTGGGAACCTGTGCCTTGTGAAAATCAGAATGTAAACTATTGCAGAGCCTTCTTTTTAACATTTCAGTTGGAAGCAAGGAGTTGGGTAACGATGGTTTTCAAGAACCACTTTTTGCAGCCCTAATACCACCTGTCCCAGGCACATCCGGAGGGGTGTGGGGTGAGACCTGGAGTGTGGCATGACTCTGAACATGGAACATGATGACTTGTTGCCAGTGTGTGGCCTGAAGCCAATCACAGAGTGTGGTCTAAAGCACATCCCATCTTGACCCAACTCCAGGACAAACCCACAGGACAGTGGGGTTCAAAGGTTAGAGAAACTTCGTGGGATGCAAAGAAAACCTTCTACCCACAAATGTTTCATAGTGAACATCAATGTTCCAGAGGAATTTAGGGAGGCCCTGCTGGCAGAGGTTGCACTGAGACACTCACCTGGTTGTACAGAAAGCCCTTGATCCAGTTCTGTGGGTTCCTGAAGTTGTCATTCATGAGCTGTACCTCATAGCACAAGTAAGTCTTCTTCCGCCCAGTGGTGAAAGGAAAATTTTTAAAGTTATAAATGAAAGTATGTCGATCCATGTATCTGTAAACAATGGAAGGGAGAAAACTCAATGCAGAGAGCTCTTTGATGGTGCCCCAGCCCTCCTTCTGCCCTTAGGTCTCCACCAGGGTGCCTGGTTCTTCCAGAGGAGGCACTCTTTCTCCCTGTGCAGGACCCATGAGTTCCCTCTCTGAAGTCTCTTGCAGCTCTGGCCTGAGGAGTCTCACCCAGGAAACAATTGAACCAATCATTCTTTTACTTTAATGTCTTGGGGTTTATTCATGTGTTCTATTTCCTTTAGTGTCATTTTTTATCATACGTTCTTCCTAGAAGAATTTTAATTTTGTATAATTTCCTGATTTAATATATAATATTTTGCTTTCTCTTTTTTCTTGCAGGGATTATTCATCCTTATTACCTTCTTCAAAATACTATCTTTTCCAAAAGAGAACAGGGGTGACCATACTGATACCAAACAAAATAGATTTTAAGTCAAAGTCTGTAATAAGAAATGAAGAAGGATGTTATTTAGTGATAAAAGGGTCAATTCACTAGGAAGATACAACAATTATAAATATATATGCACCTAATACGTGAAGCAAATACTGACAGAATGAAGGGGGTAATAGATGGCTCTACAATAATAGTTGGCGGCTTCATTATACCACTTTCAATATTGGAAAGGACATCTAGAAAGAATATTATTAAGGAAAGAGAGGACTTGAAC
This sequence comes from Elephas maximus indicus, assembly GCF_024166365.1. Classification (NCBI taxonomy): domain Eukaryota; kingdom Metazoa; phylum Chordata; class Mammalia; order Proboscidea; family Elephantidae; genus Elephas; species Elephas maximus. The sequence goes on along the minus strand of NC_064822.1, from coordinate 182,932,722 downwards.
TACATTATAAGCCAATTAGACCTAACAGATACATGTAGAACACTCTAGCCCAGAAGAGAAAAATAAACATTTTTCTCCAGTGCACGTGAGTCATTCTACAGGATGGACCATACGCTATGTCACAAAATAATCTCAGTAAATTTAAAAAGATTGAAATCGTACAAAGTATCTTCTCCAACCACAAGAGAATGAAATTAGAAATTAATAGGAATTGGAAAACACACAAATAAGTGGAAATTAAATAGCACACTATTAAACAACCAAAGGGTGAAGGAAGAAGAGAGAAATTAAAAAAAAAAAAAAAAACTTAGAGTTGAATGAAAATAAAAACACAACATACCAAAGCCTATGGGATGCAAGAAAGGCAGTGCTCAGATGGAAATTTATAATAATAGATGCCTACATTTAAAAAGAAGGAAGATCTCAAGTCAATAGCCTAACCCTACAACTTGAGGAAATAGAAAAACAAGGGCAAACTAAGCCTAAACCTACCAGAAGGAAAGAAATAACAAAGACCAGAGCAGAAATAGATGAAATAGAGGATAGAAAAACAACAGAGAGATTCAAGAAAACCAGAAGTTGTTTTTTTGAAAAGATGAATAAATCAACAAAACTTTACCTAGACTGTCAAAAAAAAAAAAAAAAAAGAGAAAGTTGGAGAAGATAGAAAAGACTGAAATAAGAAATGAAGGTGAGGACATTACAGGATTGGAATAAAATACTACGAAGATTTGTATGCCAAAAAACTAGATAACTTATATGCCATGGAAAAATTTCTAGGAACAAGTAATCTACCTAAATTGACTCAAGAAGACACAAAAAATCTCAACAGACTCATAAGCAGTGAAGAGATTGAAACAGTTATCAAAAACTTCCGAACTACAACAAAAAAAGTTCTGGACCAGCCTTCACTGAAGAATGCTACCAAACATTTAAAGAAGAGTTGACACCAATCCTGCTCAAACTCTTCCAAAAAAGTAGAGGAGAAAGAAACATTCCCTAATCCATTCAGTAAGGCTACCATAACCCTGATACCAAAGTTAGACAAAGATACCACAAGATAAGAAAACTACAGTCCAATATCCCTTATGAATGTAGATGCAAAAATGCTCAACAAATACTAGCCAACTGAATCCAAAAGCATATTAAAAGAATTAAATAACATGTCCAAGTGGTATTTATTCCACAAATGCAAGGAGGGTTGAATATTAGAAAAGCAACCAATGTAATATACCCCATCAAAAAAAACAAAGGAAAATAACCTCATGTTTACCTCAATTGATGCAGAAAAGGCATATGATAAAACCCAATATATTTTCTTGATAAAAACACTCAACAAGCTAGGAATACAAGAGAAATTCCTCAACATGATTTTGGGCATTTGTGAAAAACCAACAGCCAACGTTATACTCAACGTAGAAAGCCTGAGAGTTTCCCTTTAAAATCAGGAGCAAGACAAGGTTGCCAGTTCTCACTATTGCTATTCAGTATTGTACTGGAAGCCAGAGCAAGAAGGAAAGAAAAAAAAAAAAAGTACCCAGATTGGAAAGGAAAAAGTAATACTATCCTTATTCACAGATGACATTGTAAAATATAGTTATAAGTTTGGGTTTATGAAAACAGAAAGTTCTCTTATGTACAACACTAAAAGTCACCTTATTAAAAGTTAGAAACCTATGCGTTGTGTAATAAATATATATGTATATATAATTTTTGAAGCTTATAGTTATGCCTTAAATTATAAATTTTAAAAGCTTGTTTCACACAATCGTATTTAGGTGATCAGGTTCATTGAAACCCATTCTTTCAGAAAACAATTGAAGGCTAATGAACATGTCCTGTTTCCAAGACTCTGGAGGTCTTATAACCATGGATCGCTAATTTTGTGACTGTCTTGTTTCTATTTAAGCTTTGATAATATTTGAGTAAATACTGTTCTCTTATAAGATTCATGTATTTTCGCATACCAATCAGAATTTGTTCAAAGCTCCTGATAAAATTACATACATAGCCTGTTGAAAATCTTAATTAACTGAACACTGACTCGCTTGGTGACAATGTGTTGTCCAATTACAAATTGTCTATTATCTGTTAATTGTGTTCCGAGTTCATTATCTTTGACAACATGATCCTTTATGCAGAAAATCCCAGAGAATTCACAAGAAAGCTTCTAGAATAGAGGAATTCAGCAAAGTTGCAGAGTACAAAGACAACACGCAAAAATAAGTAGTGTTCGGCAGGCGGGGCAAGACGGCAAAGTGAGTGGACGCTCCCACGTACTCCACCGAACAACAAATAAAAACAAGCACAGACTGAGATCTCAGAACTCCAGACAACATGTTGTATTGGAGAGTTGAAATAATCCAGAAGCAGGGGAGAGGAGGAACGGGGCTGGCTCAGAAGTCAGGAGATCCTACCCACTAAGGTGAGGAGTACAGACTCAGTGCATCCATCTTGGGACAGGGCTGGGTAACACTCCAATCAAGGAGCAGGGAAAAGACGCTAATCTGGGGAAGCTCTAGCTTGATTTTTTTTTTTAAGGTGGCAAAAATTCGGCAGGGGATTTCACAGGCTGTGCAATTGAGAGGGGGTGAAGGTAGACTGTGGCACTGTGTGAGAGTGCTGTGGAATTACCTTGAGGCCCAAGACAGACAGGTACCGGAACTGGGAGGAACTGCAAGGGCAGCAGAGGGAGGGGAATATTTCAAACTGACAGGGACAAAGGAAACAGCCCATAGCAGGATAGCATGGGAGTGTCTGTGCAGGGGTGCCATTGAGGGAAAGACATAGAGAAGCCCACACCATAGCCACTTACAGCAGCATCTCTGAACAACTAACCACTCTCCTCCCGCACATATGTATTAAATTCCAGAAACCAAGCATACGGAATTCCTGAAGCAGTACTGAAAAAAAAATCTAAGGATAATAATGCCATCTAGTGATTCTCAGGAGAAGATATCAAGCCAGCTGCTGCTGGGTCATTCTGACTCATAGCAAACCGGCAGGGCTTGGAAGCTGCCCGTGGTGTTCCCAGGGCTCTGAGTGTTTGCAGAGGTGGCCTGCTGCATCTTTCTCCCATGGAACAGCTGGTGGGCACAGGCCCTGGCCTTCAGGTTGGCAGCTAACAAAATGGCCCCAGTTCAACAAAACTTAGAAAGCACATGATATCACAAGAGAAGAAGGAACAATCAAAAGCAAAATATGAAGAAGAGAAAATCTCTCCTATGGGAGTCAGAATAATGAAAGAATTGATAATTTTCAGACTATGGTCCTAAATATGTTTAAAGAAAGCAAAAAAGTACACGGGAAACAAATGGAGGAACAAAGTGAGAGACGTAACGAAGAAATTAAAAACATAAAAAAAAAAGAAAAAAACCCTAAGAGAATTGCTGGAACTGAAGAAAAAACATCTGAGTTAAAAAAATTTAAAAAAGCAAGAGAAACACTCAACAATAGAGTCAAACAGCCAAAAGATAGAATAAGTGAACCAGGAGACAAAAATAACTGAATTTATCAAGTCTCAAGGGAAACCAGAGGAAAGAACAAAAAGTGCGCAATCTGTTAATGGTGTTCTGAGTTGTTTATTTTTGACAACATGGGCCGATATATAGAAAATCCCAGAGAATTCACAAGAAAGCTTCTAAAATAAATTCAGCAAAGTTGAAGGGTACGAGGTCAACACACAAAAGTCATTTGGGTTCTATACACCAGCAATGATAAATCTGAAAAAGAACAGCAAAACGATTCCATTTACATTAACATCTAAACAAATAAAATACCTTGGAAAAAATTTAACCAGGCAGATTAATGAACTCATGCATGTAAATTGCCTAGAACAGTACCTAGTGCTGTGGCTGAAAGTATCCTCAGTTTGGGGCTGGGCTTCCTTCAGTGAAGCTGTCCAAGGTGTGTACCCTAATTTGAATCCATTGGAAATTAATCTTGGTTATGACACCCAGGCCCCAGGTTGAACCAGGGCCTTTATCGCATTCCCCCAAAACAAGCTCACCACACAAAGCAGAAATGAGCATTACCACCCCAACTGTTGTGCAGAGATATAGAGGGCCTTCCATGTCTAGGGCCAGCATTTTACTCCAAAATGCTTATGGTGTCTCTCCCCTATCTCCTTTGTCATCCACTAGCCATCTGATGTTTCTCTTTCAAGTCTCTCTCCTGGGCCACCAGACCCCTCCCACCCAGGCCACCCAATCCCAGACCTCTCCAAAAACACTAGTTCCAAGTCCACGGGTGTTCTCTATTGTCCATCTCCACTTCTTCATCTGTCTTAGTTATCTAGTGCCGTTGTAACAGAAATATCACAGTGCATGGTTTCAAAGAACAGAAATTTATTTTCTCAGAGTTTAGGAGGCTAGAAATCTGAATTCAGGGCACTGGCTCTAGGGGAAGGCTCTATCTCTGTTGGATCTGGGGAAAATCCTTGTCTCAGCTCCTGTAGCTCCAGTGTTCCTGGTGATCTCCACATATCATCAGTCTTTTCCCTGCTTATGATTGCTTCTCTCTGTGTCTAGTCTGCCCTTTATATATCTCAAAAGTTATTAGGTTTAAAACATATGATAATGATATGCCCTCATCAACAAAACAAAGAAAAACCCTATTTCCAAGTGGGATTACATCCACAGCTGTGGAGGTTAGAATTCCAACACATGTTTTGGTGGGGGGGGGGGACAGGGGAGGGGTTACAATACCATCCATAACACCATCTCTCTCTTGTCTAAGGTAGAGCCTTTTAGCCCTGCCAGGCTTCTCCACCCCATTGCCATACGCTGTTCCAATTTAGGACACTGAGGCTTTGTGGTGAGATCCCTGCTAAGAGGAGCCTTGTCAGAGGCTCCTAGGGAATGAAGAATAATAATTATTTTTCCTGCACATACAGGCACCTGACTCTATCTCACAGAGAGAAGCCCATTGTGAAGGGACAGGAGGGGGAAGAAGAGCCTCCAGGGGTCAGAAGAGGATGCTGCGGGGCAGGGAGACAGCATGACCACTGCACTGGGGACATGGACTTTCCTCCCTGTTTCTTACCCCACTGACTCCTGATGAAGGATTCTTCATCAGCCCCAGGGTCCCTTATCCTGACCTGAGATCTCTACCCTGACTGGGATCCATAGCCAGCTTCAGGGTCCTCTGCACCCCGACTGTGATCCACAGCTCACCTCAGGGTCATCTCTACCCCCACTGTATCCACAGCCGGCCTCAGGGTCCCTTAGGCTGACCTGGGGTCTCTACCCTGACTGTGATCCACAGCCAGCCTCAGGGTCCCTTACCCTGACCTAAGGTGTGTACCCCGACTGTGATCCACAGCTGGCCTCAGGGTTGTCTCGACCCCTAAGGTGATCTGCAACTGAGGTGATGTACAGTGACACAGATCAAGAATCGGGGAGCTCACCAACCGATGCATGAAAGCAGACTCACCAATGTCTGTTCTACTGGAAGCAGAAAACCTCCCGATCTGTCCTTCTCCACAAGTGGGTCTGTCTTAAGTTTCCCTTTCAGTTTCCTGATTCAAACTTCCTGCCTGTGAAGCTCTGGGGGAGTGGCTGTCACTCTCAGCGCCAGGAATGGACAGACAGGAAATGTCAGAGAAGAAATTGATTCTAAACAGTGCCTCCCTGTGGCATGGACGCTACCTCTCCCTCTCTTGAGAAGATGAAAGAGTGCTTGTCTTAGTCATCTAGTGCTGCTATAACGGAAATGCCACAAGTGGATGGCTTTAACAAAGAGAAGTTTATTCTCTCACAGTCCAGTAGGCTAGAAGTCCGAATTCAGGTGCCAGCTCCAGGGGAAGTCTCCACAAATGGAAGGAGAAGCTGAAAGTCCTGGATTCATGCTGGGGTGGAAGGACACAGAGAAATCAAGTTGAACAGTTAAGTGTGACCTTGAGGGGGAGAGAAGAGGCCCCTGAAAGAGAAAAGGAAAGTGAGGGATGAGGAGAGGAAGGCACAGGATGGAGGAGGAAGGTGAAACCCTGTGGGCAGATGGAGGTAAGCAAAGGGGTCTCAAGGGAGGACAGTGGGAGGGAGGGAAGGAGTGGGAAACTGAGGGAGAGGGGCACTGAGAGCAAAGAAGAGATCAAAAGGTGGAGTGAGCCTGAAGGAGAGGAGAGGAGAGGCTGCAAGGGGGTGTAGGCAGAGAGAGAGAGAGAGAGAGAGAGAGCAGAAAGGAGGGTCTCCCAAGAAAGGAGGGGAGAGCCAATGAAGGGGTAACATGAGAATGAGGGAGGTCTGAGGGGGCAGCTCTCATCTTACCCTTAGGATGCCTTGAAGCTCCTGGGAAATGATGTCCACGTTTGTATCTATTCCCACTCAGGGCTCAAAGGGCTTTCCCTGGCAGCTCATAAAGTTTTCCCAGCAGTCCACAAACTCTGTGTGAAAGAGCAGAGGGTCAGCTTCCAATGCAGGGGAATGGGCTGGACCTCTCTCCAGGTGGAAGTGTTACAAAGTCAGCTCTCCCTCACCCACTCCTGCCTCTCTCCAGCACCTCATTTTCCCCTGGAATGTCTTTTCCGACTGGACTCAGATTCCTGTCCCCGGTGCTGCTAATAGTGCTAAAGCTAGATCCTCCCCAATGGCTCCCAGCAGCCCTCCCAGCCTGAATACTCACCGTGGGGCTGGCCCAGGCCTCCTCATTGACACCCCTCAGGCCAGCTCACCCCCAGAAGTCATGACCCTGATTTGGGACCCAGCCTCCTGCAGGGCCCTCAGCCCCTGCTGATGCTCTTGTTTGTTGCTGTAATACGGGCGGGCTGCAAAGATCCTCGGGCTGATTTTGTGGTGCTCCTGCAGGACTGTGGTCACTTGCTGGGCACATTCAGCACAAGGGCTCCAGGAGATGTACCAGGTGACCTGGTACTGCCAATCTGCTTCCAGCTTCTCCTAAATGCTCCTGGAGGATAGGAACCAGATTCCTACATGGCAAAAACCCTGAAGGTAAAAGAGAAGGGATGACCAATAAGCAACATCATATTAATGGAGAAAAGGTTGAAGTTGTCAAGGATTTCTTTTTACTTGTATCCACAATCAACACCCATGAAAGCAGCAATCAAGAAATCAAACAGCGTATTGCAGTGGGCAAATCTGCTGCAAAAAACCTCTTTAAAGGGTTCAAAAGCAGAGACGTCACTTTGAGGACTAAAGTGTGCCTGACCCAAGTCATGGTATTTTCAATGATTTCACATGCATGTGAATGAATAAAGAAGGCTGAATAAGAATCGATGCCTTTTTGAATTATGGTGTTGTTGAGGAGCGTTGAATATATCATGGATTGCCAGAAGAATGAACAAATCTGTCTTGGAAGAAGTAAAAACACAGTGGTCCTTTGAAGAGAGGTTGGCAAGACTTTGTCTTACTTACTTTGGACATATCATCCGGAGGAATCAGTCCCTGGAAAAGGTGAAGTAGACAGTCAGTGAAAAAGAGAAAGACCCTCAAGGAGATGGATTGGCACAGTAGCTGCAACAATGGGCTCAAGCGTAGCAACAATTGTGAGAATGGTGCCGCACTGGGCATTGTTTTGTTCTGTTGTACATAGGATCACCACAAGTTGGAACCCACTTCACGGCACCTAACAACAACAACAACAAAGGAGAACGGAAGGTGAGGGGCTATAGGCTGAGTGATCATGCAGGCCAAATGGAGTCTACCATGCTCAACCTCTTCTCTCCCCAGGAGGAAGGCATGCGCATCCATCAGCCATTCATTTATTCCCTCATTCATTCCTCAAGCGTCCACTGTACACCTCCACAGAGTCATGACTGAACAAGAACTTGAGATGCAAGGATGGACCATGCCCCATCCTGCCTGCCCTCCAGGAGACCCCAGTCTGGGGAAGACAGACATGTACCACACTGACCCTCCCTCTCTGTGGTGCAATGGCTCGCTTTTGTGTGGCCTTTCTCACCTTTTAACTTCCACCCAGGTGACTGGGTGAGACTGCGCAAATAGGGTAATTGTGGCCCACCAAGGGGATTGGTCAGTTTTGCCCTCCCACTGGGCTTGAAATGAGCCTCCCCAGAGGTGGGAAAGAGAGGATCCTACCACCACCAAGGAAGAACAGCCAGGAGTGGAGAGTGTGTCCTTTGGACCCAGGATCCCTGTGCTGAGAAGCTTCTGGAACTTGGCGACAGAGAGAGAGCTCAAGAAGTGGTGGCAGAGAAAAAATGGCAAGAGACGGTGTGGTGCGCTTCCTGGGCTACAGAGGGTGAAAGCTGAGTGTCTTTGGGCAGGAGGCTTGCTGGTGGAGTAGAGTGCCCCTGGGCATTTTTTGCCAGAGCTGAAAGAGCTCTGTAACACGTGCCTGAGCAAGGCAGAGGCCAAGGGCCAGGGAGAGGTGTGCCTGTGCACACGGCTGGGAAGAGACTATACTGGTGGAAGAACTGTTTCCTGAGTGTTCCTGAACCTGAACTGTAACTTGTTACATCCCTAATAAATCCCATAATTGTGAGCATTGCCTGTGAGTTCTGTGTGACTATTGCAATGAATTATCAAACCCAGCAGAGAAGTAGAGAGCAACGTGGGAGGGATGGTTGGTGTCAGAATTGGTAAAGATGGTGGAAAGAGGGGACATGTCTGACCTCTGCCTCATAAGAATCAGCCTTGGGCTATTGATTTTGATTCGCTTTCCCCTTTGTAGGGTTGAAGGAGGTCACCACCCCCATACCGTCCATTCCTTTTGAAACCTGGTTGTGAAGGACATCCAGGTCAAGTAAGATGGGGGTGCTGCCTTCAGCCACTCCAGAAAGTAGCACAGGTAAGTTTTTTTCCACCTTTCTGCGCATTGTAGGTTTTCATAGTGAAATCTGAAGTCCTCTGGAGTCATCACGTATCTGGAGGGCACAGTGGGGATGAAAAATGAAAATGCCGAGAGTTCACGTGGGGTCTTTACGGGCCACATTCATCACTGAACCCCACCACCTGGGCCAGCCCCTGAAGCTTGTGTTTCCTTTGCTGGTGTCCTCCAGGTGGCTGTGCGTGGATCGAGGCTGGTTCACGTGGCCACATCTTGTTCTTACCTGTGCTGTGGTTGGGGCACAGTCACCCCTGAGGACCAGGGGCTGACTCCTCAGGCCTCTGCGTGAAGACCACCCCAGCCATCCCCATCATGACACTCAGTCCCTGTGTCTACTGGGCACCTCCCCAAGTGTCTCACAGGTACTTCGGTCTCCACAAGTTCAACCCTGGACCCCTCCTTCAGGAGGATCAGCTGGTGCCAACATGGGACCCTCCAACTGGGTAATTACTCTGAGCCAGGAATGGAAGGTGGGGCTGCATCAAGAGTAACAGGATCTTGGTGACACAGAGGGATTGGATCCAGAACACGTTTGGGGATCTGGTTTCAGGCTGAACTCCCTGCAGTCCCTGGTTTGTGTCCTATTCCTCACATGACTGGCACCCTGTCCTCATGGTCCAGGCCCCACATTCCCTGATGCACAGGAGTCAGGCAGTCGGGGTCCATGACACCTCTTGTACTCCCCTGCTGGAGGAAGTTCTCACAGAGAATTTGGCTACATGAGTCAAATCTTCACTGTCCAATAGTTCAAGGAAATGTTTTAGACCATCTGTCCAAAATGCTGAAGCATTTATAACACTTGAAAGTTGCAGCTTTGTCGACAATACCAAAAATTTGAAAACCACCAAGCAAGCCTCAAGTTGCAATAGTGAAAGATTCTATGGGGAAAATATTGAATGACAAAGAAAGTATCAAAAGAAGATGGAAGGAATACACAGACTCATTATACCAAAAAGAATTAGTCGATGTTCAACCATTTCAAGAGGTAGCATATGATCAGGAACCAATGGTACTGAAGGAAGAAGTCCAAGCTGCTCTGAAGTCATTGGTGAAAAAAAGCCTCCAGGAATTGATGGAATATCAGTTGAGCTATTTCAACAAACAGATGCAGCACTGGAGGTGCTCACTTGTCTATGCCAAGAAATATGGCAGACAGCTTCCTGGCCAACTGACTAGAAGAGATCCATATTTATGCCTATTCCCAAGAAAGGTGATCCAACCGAATGTGGAAATTATAGAGCAATATCATTAATGTCACACACAAGCAAAATTTTGCTGAAGATCATTCAAAAGCGGCTGCAGCAGTATATCGACAGGGAGCTGCCAGAAATTCAGGGCGGTTTCAGAAGAGGACATGGAGCCAGGGATATCACTGCTAATGTCAGATGGATCCTGGCTGAAAGCAGAGAATACCAGAAAGATGTTTACCTGTGTTTTATTGATTATGCAAAGGCATTTGACTGTGTGGATCATAAGAAACCATGGATAACACTGTGAAGAATGGGAATTCCAGAACACTTAATTGTGCTCATGAGGAACCTTTACATAGATCAAGAGGCAGTTGTTTGAACAGAACAAGGGGATACTGAGTGGTTTAAAGTCAGGAAAGGTGTGCATCAGGGTTGTCTCCCTTCACTATACCTATTCAATCTGTATGCTGAGCAAATAATCCGAGAAGTTGGCCTATATGAAGAAGAACGGGGCATCAGGATTGGAGGAAGACTCATTAACAACCTGTGTTATGCAGATGACACAACCTTGCTTCTTAAAAGAAGACTTGAAGCACTTACTGATGGAGATCAAAGACTACAGCCCTCAGTATGGATTACGCCTCAACATGAAGAAAACAAAAACTTCTCACAACTGGACCAATAAGCAACATAATGATAAATGGAGAAAAGATTGAAGTTGTCAAGGATTTCATTTTTTTGGATCCATGATCAACAGCCATGGAAGCAGCAGCCAAGAAATCAAACGACACATTGCGTTGGGTAAATCTGCTGCGAAGGCCCTCTTTAAAATGTTAAAAAGCAAAGATGTCACCTTGAAGACCAAGGTGCACCTGACCCAAGCCATGGTATTTTCAATCGCATCATATGCATGAGAAAGCTGGACAATGAATAAGGAAGACTGAAGAAGAATTGACGCCTTTGAATAGTGGTGTTGGCGAAGAATATTGAATATACCATGGAGTGCCTAAAGAACGAACAAATCTGTCTTGGAAGAAGTGCAGCCAGAATGCTCCTTAGAGGCAAGGATGGAGACTGTGTGTTACATACTTTGGACGTGTTATCAGGAGGGATCAGTCCCTGGGGAAGGACATCATGCTTGGCACAGTACAGGGTCAGCAGAAAAGAGGAAGACCCTCGGCGAGGTGGATTGACACAGTGGCTGCAACAATGAGCTCAAGCATAACAACGATTGTAAGGATGGCTCAGGATCAGGCAGTGTTTTGTTCTGTTGTGCATATGGTCTCTCTGAGTCGGAACCGACTCGACGGCACCTAAGAACAACAACAACATAAAAGTTTACATTCTATTCTGAAAATAATTAGAAGTCAGTGTGTGTGTGTGTGTGTGTCTGGGGTGGGGGTTGTCTAATCAGTACAGTAACATGACTTGGTTTCTGTTTTGAAGAATCGCCCAAACAGCTGAATGGAAAGGGAAGACAGAGAGGAGGTGGAAGACTGTCATGTATTTCCGGTGAGCGGTGATGGTTGTGGATGTAAAGGTGGATTGGGGGTGCGTCTTTGTTATCTAGTGCTGCTATAACAGAAATACCACAGTTGCATGGCTTTAACAAACAGGAAGTCATTGTCTCACATTTTAAGAGGCTACAAGTCTGAATTCAGGATGCCAGCTCTAGAGGAAGGCTTTCTCTGTCTGCTCTGGGGGAATATCTTTGTCTCCTTTCAACTTTTGTGGGCCTGGTGTTCCTTGATGATCTCCATGGGTCTTAGCATCAATCTTCCCCTGGTCTAGGAGGTTCTCAGCACAGGGACCTCAGTCCAAAGGATGTGCTCCACTCCCAGTTCTTCTTTCTTGGTGGTAGTGAGGTCCCCCTCCTCTCTGCTCACCACTCCTTTTATCTCTTGTGGGAAGAAAGGTGTGACTCAAGCAACGGTGTGATTTGATTAAAGGCATGAATTGTGTAAGGCAATGCACCTCGAGATACATCCCATCCTAATCCAGTCTTACAGAATGTTTCAGAATTTACAATGTATAAGACGGAGAATGTTGTTGTTAGATGCCATTGAGTTGGTTCCAACTCATAGAGACACTTTGTACCACAGAATGAAATACTGCTAGGTCCTGCGCCATCCTAACAATCATTGTTGTGCTTGGCCCCATTATTGCAGCCACTGTGTCAGTCCATCCTGTTGGGGATCTTCTTCTTTTTCTCTGATCCTCTTCTTTACCAAGCATGATGTCCTTCTCCAGAGACTGATTCCTCCTGATAACATGTCCCAAGTATGTGAGATGTACTCTTGCCATCCTTCCTTCTAAGGAGCACTCTGGTTGCACTTCTCCCGAGACAGATTTGTTCATTCTTTTGGCAGTCCATGGTGTAATCAATATTCTTCGCTAGCACCACAGTTCAGAGGCATCAATTCTTTGGTCTTCCTCATTCATCATCCAGCTTTGCTTTTAGCCAATGCCTTTAGTGCAGCTTGGAATTCTTCCAACAGTGACGTTGTTCCTGATCATATGAGGTGTAGAAAACACCATGGCTTAGGTCAGGTGCACCTTAGTCTTCAAGATGACATCTTTGCTTTTTAATACTTGAAAGAGATCTTTTGCAGCAGATTTACCCAATGCAATGTGTCTTTTGATTTTTTGACTGCTGCTGCCATGGGTATTGACTGTGGATACAAGTAAAATGAAATTCTTGACAACCTCAATCTTTTCTCCGTTTATCATGATGTTGCTTATTGGTCCGGTTGTGAGGATTTTTATTTTCTTTATGTTGAGGTGTAATCCATACTGAAGGCTATGGTCTTTGATTTTCATCAGTAAGTGCTTCAAGTCCTCTTCATTTTCACCAAGCAAGGTTGTGTCAACTGCATAATGCAGGTTGTTAATGAGTCTTCCTCCAATCGTGATGCCCTGTTCTTTTTCACAGTTCAGCTTCTTGGATTATTTGCTCAGCATACAGGTGGAATAGGTACAGTGAAAGAACACAACTCTGATGCACACCTTTCCTGACTTTAAACCAATCAGTATCCCCTTGTTCTGTCCAAACAACTGCCTCTTGGTACATGTACAGGTTCTCAGGAGCACAATTAAGTGTTCTGAAATTCCAATTCTCTGAAATGTATCCATAATTTGTTATGAACCACACAGCCGTATGCCTTTGCATAGTCAATAAAACATAGTTAAACATCTTTCTGGTATTGTCTGCTTTCAGCCAGGATCCATCTGACATCAGCAATGATATCTCTGGTACGTCCTGTTCTAAATCTGGTTTGAATTTCTGGCAGTTCCCTGTCAATATACTACTGCAGCCAATTTGAATGATCTTCAGCAAAATTTTTCTTGCATGTGATACTAATGATATTGCTCGATAATTTCCACATTCGGTTGGATCATCTTTCTTGGGAATAGCCATAAATACGGATCTCTCCCAGTTGGTTGGCCAGGTAGCTAGCTTCCAAATTTCTTGGCATAGGCAAGTGAGCACTTCCAGTGCTGCATCTGTTTGTTGAAACATCTTAGTTCGTATTCTGTCAATTCCTGGAGCCTTGCTTTTTGCCAATGCCTTCAGCGCTGCTTGAACTTCCTCCTTCAGTACCATCAGTTCCTGATCATATGCTGCCTCCCGAAATGGTTGAACATCAGCCAATTCTTTTTAGTATAGTGACTCTGTGTATTCCTTCCATCTTCTTTTGATGCTTTCTTCGTTGTTTAATATTTTCCCTGCAGAATCATTCACTATTGCAACTCGAGGCTTAAATTTTTTCTTCAGTTCTTTCGGCTTGAGAAATGCCAAGCGTGTTCTTCCCTTTTAGTTTTCTATCTCCAGCTCTTCACACATGCCATCATAGTAGTTTACTTTGTCTTCTGGTGCTGACCTTTGAAATATTCTGTTCTCTTCTAATCATTCCTTCCTTTTGGTTTAGTTACTTGACATTCAGGAGCAAGTTTCAGAATCTCTTCTGACATCCATTTTTGTTTTTTCTTTCTTTCCTGTCTTTTCAATGACCTTTTGCTTTCTTCATGTATGATGTCCTTGATGTCATTCCACAACTCATCTGGTCTTCAGTCATTAGTGTTCAACACATCAAATCTATTCTTGAGATAGTCTCTAAATTCAGGTGGGATATACTCAAGGTGGTACTTTGGCTCTCGTGCACTTGTTCTAATTTTCTTCAGTTTCAACTTGAACTTGCATATGAGCAATTTATGGTCTGTTCTGAAGTCGGCCACTGGCATTGTTCTGACTGATGATATTGAGCTTTTCCATTGTCCCTATCCACAGATGCAGTCAATTTGATTCCTGTGTATTCCATCTGGAGAGGACTACATGCATTAAAAAAAAAAAAAAAACCAGTATAGTCACCGTTTATGTTGGTGAAAAAGATGTTCGCAGTGAAGAAGCTGTTGGTCTTGCAAAAGTCTGTCATGCGATCATCTGCATTGCTTCTATCACCAAGGCCATGTTTTCCAACTACTGATCCTTCTTCTTTGTTTACAGCTTTTGGATTCCAGTCACGAGTGCTTATCAATGCATCCTGATTGCATGGAGAATAGTTATATAATATCACCGACTAGATGGCACCTAACAACAACATTACAAAATGGAAGAAAATTAATCAGATCACAAAATGGAGGATAATTATGACCTAGAATCATGACCTAGCCAAGTTGACACATATTTTTTGGGGTCACGATTCAATCTGTGACAGAGTGCACAGTGGAGATAAAGTTGGCTTGAATTAGTAACTGTTATGTATGTATGCTTTCTGTATGCTTTCAAATCACATCTGATTCTGTAATGCTCTTAAAACACATATGTACGATTCACTATACTTCACTAATGCTTTTTACACTATGATGTGTTTATAATGCTTTAAAACACCTATGTATAAGTCACTTACAATGTGATGTTCCAAATACAGAATTTCTGAACTTAGAATTACAAACATATATTTCTATAATGCCTTTAACCATTAACTATAAATCACTAGAAAGTTGTTCTAACCTTGAAAATAAGATAACAAAAGTATGTGAAGTAGGTCATAAATAACTTTCTGAAATGGAGCTGCATACCTGCATTCTCTGATAACAGAAGGTAACATCGATCGAACCTCTATAAATTAAAAAAGCATTAAATATGTCAACAAACATTTCCTGTAATTTTTCATTAGTTAACTTGGCCTTGAAACATGTAGTAAACAAGAATATAAATATGTTGTACAACAACTCCCTAATTGGCATTAAAACCTAATATAAATTAACAAAACATAAATATGCCATGCAATTCTTTAATTGGCAATAAAACATACCAATTATAGTTGAACATGACAGCACACAGGGTGTATAAACCCATGGATTTCTGCTCATTTTTGGAAAAGAAGACAGAAACAAAAGTTCTCTCTGACTCTCTGTCTGAAGACTGAGAAGCCTGCTGAGATACTGCTCTCCACAATCGATCTTGGGCCCTAGCTATGGGGGACCTCCGCTGAGTTCAAAGTGTAGTCAAGTCTCCTCTCTGAGACCACCCCTTAAAGGTAAAAGCCTGAAGTCTAAAGATTTGAACTCTAACATTTAAACTAACATTCTAATTGTTAATTCTGATTCTCCAATGCTAAATTAATGCTGTGAGGTCTTACTTATGTACCTTGCTATGACGACCTTGCAGTAAACTAAATAAGTTTATGCATGATGAACCCGAGCATTTCTTATTTATTCTTAAGATAAAATTCTCCAGGACAGTTATTAATCGGATATGGGAGAGATATGAAAGAAACGAAACAACTGGATGAATGATGGGGAAAGCTGATACAAGAAAGATTCAGGATTAAGGGCAAGACTTCTAATTTGGTTTTATCAGGGCTTGGCTGTCCAAACATCTTTTTTTTTCTTCCATTTTTCCGTTTAGTTTTAATCATATAGGTGAAAATGGCCATTACGCATCCCACAACAACCTTAAGTGTTCGAAGACACAGAGATGTCTGGATCACACTTGTAAATAATAACCGACTCCTGCACAGGGAACACTGCTGAGTGAGGGAAGTAGGACTGCACTGTGCCTCAGACCCCACCCAGAGTCCTGGGAGTTCAGGGACATCAAGGTATATTGGAAAAGTTAAACACAAGTCATAAAAAAATAGAGAGGAGCAGGCAAAATAGAGTAAATGAGACATTCTAGTGACATCATTCAGGGATAAAAATAAAAGTGCATTCTTCAAATGATATTCAGCATGCCCAGTGCCAATCCAACAGCTGCCTGTCCAGACTCAGAAGGAAAGTACGGAGGGTACATGCTGATAAATAGAAGAAAAGCATTTCAACTACAGTGAGAGCTAACTATGCTCTGAGAACCCGAAGTTTCTGATTTGTCATTGGATTCAATACTCATTTTCCAACAGTATCCAAGTGGATGTCTAGCATTATCAAAGTTGATTTGGGATTCATAGTCAAGTTGTACCTCACTTTCCTTTGCACAAACAACCCTGGATTAGTTCTCTGCATGTGTTCATCCTTAACCTGACCCTCTTGCACCCTAGAAGAAAGTCAACTGCTGGTGTATTTTAAGGCAGGATTCCTTATAGCTTCCAAGGTCCCCGTTTCACCCAGATAGAGGGAGATGGCAGTCTTGCCCCTTCACAGGGCAGTGTCCAAGCTCCCTATTGCAATGGGCTCAGGTGGACTCACAGGTCTCGCGGTAAGTCTCCCTGCAGTGCTTCCAGGCCCAGAAGACCCATGAAATGTTTGGCTGCAATAGCTTCTGTGGAACAAAGAACGTGGTTTGGCCTTTGTCTCTGGTTTCCTCAAAGTAACTCTAGGAATTTGACATCAATTGAGTTGCCATTACATGCAAATATAGTGGGAGCCCCAAAGACCACACCTGGCATTAACTCCAACAGTCAATGATACAATCAATGCATATTCATTATTTTGATCAAGCATACATGAGGTCCTAATCATTGGCCATGAAGAAGCCGGTAAAGGCCCAGGACACAGAAATTCCGTGGAGCTTCTGGGCTGATGATGCATGTGGGAGGATCACGCACCTCTGAGGACATATCCTCTCTGGCGACAGGAAGTTCCACTCAGCTGTGCATCTCTTCATGTATATCCTTTTTGTGTTTGTATTCTCTGCTAGATCAGAGATGGTCTTTTTCTAGGAGTTGGTGGGTCATTGCAACAAATTTCCAGACCAAAGGGAGTAGTGTGGCCTGCTGGTCTAAAGTGGGGGGAGTCATATGAACTCCCTAAGTTTTGACTCATCTGGAGTGAGGGGGGTCATGTGAACTCCCTAACTTGCAACTGGCACCCACTGACCTAGCCCTGGGTGAGACAAAGGACTGTATGGAGCAGCTGAGGTCTGGACTGACCAGGGAAGGGAAGTCAAGATTTCCCTGGACTGGTTTGATATGGCAAAGAACAAAATCTTGCACTCTGTTAGGAATGAAAGAAAAGGGCACTCATTGAGGAACAATAACAACTCACACATATGGCTCATTTGAAAGTGAGGTTGGGATTAATGATACCGTAGGGTATGAGGATGCGATTTAAAACAGGGATTGCTAAAGGCTCTAAATTCTCATGTCCAGATTGGGGAAGGGAATGACAAACCCAACATTCAGATTGTCAGCACTGGCTACTGATTTGGCCAGCTTATCAAATGCTTTTTCTAAGTGTTAAAAGAAATTATTAAGGAGAGAAGTATAAAACTTAATCTTCCATTATGAACAAACTACATCTACTCCTCACTTATTGACTATCTCCTTACCCAACATTTTGCATTTATGGCATTAGTAAAAAATCTACTATCCGACTATCTTGCACATTAATGACATATGTCTGGTAGTAATGAGCACTAAGGTGCAAGGAGAGATTGATGTTGGATGTGATGGTTAAGGTTATGTGTCAAATTTCCCAGGCCATGATTCTCAGTGGCTTAGCAGTTATATAACAATGTAATTTGGCAGTTATGTCATATGTTATTTAGCAGTTATTTAATGATATAGCCATCCTCCATTTTGTAATCTGATGTGGTCATCCTCCATTTTTGCATAATGCTAATTTTTGCATAACGACCTCGTCTTTGGAACCTAACCATGTCGATGAGTGAGGAGTGGATGTACTAGGGAAGAAGACCACAATAATGAAGCACAGTTAATAACATAAAAATAGCAACAATTATAAAGTCGAAACATTTCAGCAGTCTGCATGAAGCCTTGTTCCGTGATCTTGGGATCAGCTGTCTACTTCAAATGTCATCTGCTTCTGGCCATTAGGGCATTTAAAAATGTTTTCTTGTTTCTTCTGTCTGACCAAGGTGCGAAGGTGTAGAAATTTATATAAAAGGGGCAGCTAACAGAATAATTTGGCATCTAGAGTCTGCAATGTATAAACATATTTCCCTAAAGATATGCAAGTACTAACAAGAAAGCTTAAAATATGTCCATATTTTGGCATAACAGAACGGGAAAAAGTATTTCAAATATATTATCTCCTATTTCCATGTCAACTCGTCTGGTCTTCAGTCATTAGAGTTCAACGCGTCAAATTTATTTTCGAGATAGTCTCTTAATTCAGGTGGGATATACTCCAGAGAACTTGAAGCACTTACTGATGAAGATCAAAGACCACAGCCTTCAGTACGGATTACACCTCAACACAACATAAAGAAAACAAAAATCCTCACAACTGGACATCATGATAAGTGGAGAAAAGATTGATGTTGTCAAGGATTTCATTTTACTTGGATCCACAATCAACACCCATGGAAGCAGCAGTCAAGAAATCAAAAGATGCGTTGCATTGGACAAATCTTCTGCAAAAGACCTATTTAAAGTTGAAAAGCAAAGACGTCACCCTGAAGACTAAGGTGCGCCTGACCCAAGCCATGGATTGGAGGAAGACTCATTAACAACCTGCGTTATGCAGATGGCACAACCTTGCTTGCTGAAAATGAAGAGGACTTGAAGCACTTAGTAATGAAGATCAAAGACCACAGCCTTGAGTATGGATTGCACCTCAACATAAAGAAAACAAAAATCCTCACAACTGAACCAATAAGCAACATCATGATAAGTGGAGAAAAGATTGAAGTTGTCAAGGATTTCATTTTACTTGGATCCACAATCAACAGCCATGGAAGCAGCAGTCAAGAAATCAAAAGATGCATTGCATTGGGTAAATCTGCTGCAAAGGACCTCTTCAAAGTGTTGAAGAGCAAAGATGTCACCCTGAAGACTAAGGTGCGCCTGACCCAAACCATGGTATTTTCAATTGCATCGTATGCATGTGAAAGCTGGACAATGAATACGGAAGACCGAAGACGAGTTGACACCTTTGAACTGTGGTGTTGGCAAAGAATATTGAATATACCATGGACTGCCAAAAGAATGAACAAATGTGTCTTGGAAGAAGTGCAGCCAGAATGCTCCTTAGAGGCAAGGATGGCGAGACCGAGTGTTACATACTTCGGACGTGTTGTCAGGAGGGATCAGTCTCTGGAGAAGGATATCATGCTTGGCAGAGTACAGGGTCAGCGGAGAAGAGGAAGACCCTCAACGAGGTGGATTGACACAGTGGCTGGAACAATGAGCTCAAGCATAACAACGATTGTAAGGATGGCCCAGGACCGGGCAGTGTTTCATTCTGTTGTGCATATGGTCGCTATGAGTTGGAACCGACTGGACGGCACCTAACAACAGCAACAGCAATGAATTTTCCACTGATTCATAATGCTACATCTTTTGTTATATATATATATTATATATATTTTATATATATATGGCCATGGAAGCAGCAGTCAAGAAATCAAAGGACGCATTGCATTGGGTAAATCTGCTGCAAAGAACCTCTTTAAAGTGTTGAAGAGCAAAGATGTCACCCTGAAGACTAAGGTGCCCTTGACCCAAGCCATGGTATTTTCAATCACATCATATGCATGTGAAAGCTGGACCATGAATAAGGAAAAGGGAAGAAGAGTTGACGCCTTTGAATTGTGGTGTTGGTGAAGAATATCGAATATACCATGGACTGCCAAAAGAATGAACAGATCTTTCTTAGAAGAAGTACAACCAGAATGCTCCTTAGAAGCAAGGATGGTGAGAGTGCATCTTACATACTTTGGACATGTTGTCAGGAAAGATCAGTCCCTGGAGAAGACATCATACTTGGTAGAGCACAGGGTCAGGGGAAAAGTGGAAGACCCTCGACAAGGTAGATTGACACAGTGGCTGCAACAATGAGCTCAAGTGTAACAACGATTGTAAGGATGGCTCAGGACTGGGCAGTATTTCGTTCTGTTGTGGGTAGGATCACTATGAGTCGGAACCGGCTCGACGACACCTAACAACAATAACAACATATAGGGTTTAAATTTAAAATTTTAATGTATCCAAATATAAAATCTCTCCCTTCATGTGATGGTGTGATATAGATACTTAACTATATATACGTATATATATATATTTTTATATATATACGTATATATATATATATATATATATATGGAAACCCTGGTGGCGTAGTGGTTAAGTGCTACAGCTGTTAACCAAGAGGTCGACAGTTCGAACCCGTCAGGCGCTCCTCGGAAACTCTATGGGGCAGTTCTACTCTGTCCTATAGGGTCGCTGTGAGTTGGGATCGACTCGACGGCACTGGGTTTGGTGTTTTTTTTTTTATACACATTAAGACACCATAAACAATGAAACAGTCCACAACTGAAGAAAATATTTGCTATGTATACAACTTACAAATGACTAATACCCAGGATACATAAAACATATTCAAAAAATTCTATAAATCAATAAGAAAAAAATCGGTAATATAATAGTAAAATGAGCAAAAATATGAACAATTTTAAAAATAATAAAAAGGAAGAGCCAGAAACAGATGAAAATATGCTAAATTCACTAGAGATCAGCGGACTATAAATTAAAACCTCGGGAAAATACCATTTTACATACATCAGAGAGAAAAAATTAGTAAGTCTGGTAATGACAAGTATAGATGCGAATGTGGGTCACTAATAACCCTTATCATTTCTGGTGAAAGTGTAAATTGGAATTAGTGTTTGAAAGCAATTTAGTAATGACCAGTAAAGATGAAGAAGCATCTGACCGCCATCTCAAAAATTCCCTTCTAGGTGTCTTTCCAAGAGAAACTCACTCAAAGGTGCGCAAAGACATGTATGAGGAGGATCCCAGCAGCTCTGTCGGAAGAACGGAAAGATGGACACACTGTCCCTGAAAGAACTGTATCTACGCATGGAAACGTGGATGAATCTTAACAATATAACGGTGAGTGAAAAAGTAAGTAGCAAACAGACAATCACTAAAAGATATCACTGTGTAAATTACAAAAACTTGATAAGGTTACCATGTACTTTTAATGGAGACAGACATATGCAAGAAGTGAAACTAGAAATGTATGGACCAAGACAATAACACTAGTTTCAGGATAAGGTTACCTGTGGGAAGGGCAAGAGGGAGCAGGCCTGGAGAGAAACACATGGAAATGACACATCTGTGTCATTTTATATTTTTAGGAAAAGACATAGAGGGCAAGGGAGCAAATATGCCAATAAGTTTATAGACCTTAAATCTTAGAGATGAGCCTGTCGGTCCCTATTGTATCATTGTGTTATATTCAAATTTAAGAAGGAAGAAAAGGTCCCCTTCCAGACCCATGTCCTGGGGAACTGACTTCGTGACCAGGCAGGTGGCAGTGCATATCTCATGAGCATCTTGGCTCTCCTGGGAGGTCTCCTAAATCCTGGGACAGGGACACACAGTCTGTGTTTCTGGAGATGAGCTGAGTCTGGTGTCAGCACCATGCAACCTTGGTGCCTGCCCACCTCAGCCCTGGGCCCCTCTCCCAGGTCTCCACCTTACTGACACCCAGGTCCTTGAGTCTGGTGATGGTGACTTGGCTCACTTTGGGGAGATTATTCAATGGAGTTGTGGGTGAGACTTTAGAAGAATCCCAGACAGGGTCACAGACATGACAGCACAGGATTGCAAAGGGCTCAGCCCCTCCTGATGTCATCCCAACAGCAAACATACCTCCTGGAGAAATGAAGGGTGTTGCAAGGAGCAGATAAAAAAATTCACCAGAGATGGGACACCTTTACACAATGCGTTGGCCGGAGGACATCAGGAGGAGTACTGTGCTTGTGGCACACACGCTGATGTCACCAGCATCCACACAGACCCTGCCCCTCCATGGAAGACCCTAAGTCTGTGGAGGGCAGAGACGGCCTGGCTGACTGTCCTTGTCTGCCATTCAACTACTTAACCCAGAGCCGGTGTGTCCTCTGGACACCTGCAAGGAGTTAAATGACTGAGCTCAAGGCCTAGAAGGAGTCCCAGTGTACGGTGCAGTGGGACTTCATGACACAAAGCATACCTGGTCCCTGGGATGAAGGGAGAACAAAAGGGTCCCAGTCAGTTTATGGGGAATGACACCCTCCATTCCCAGTCATAAGAAGGACCTCATGAAGAACACAAAATCTCAGGTGTGGTTTCACAGGTTCTGCTTTCAATACTAAGATTAACTTTTGACATTTGAACTCTAGACAGAGAGGGAGGGAGAGAAAGAAGGAAGAAAAGAAAGAAAGGGAGAAAGAAAGAAGGAACTTCTCCATTCTGCTGAACGTTCCCACCGATAGGACAATGAGGGATGAGGTGGGCATGGGAAAACTCCACTCTCCCCTGGCACCCAGGATAGGGAAGGTGTGTTCTCTGGGGAACAGGCCCAGCTTCTCCTTGGTGATTTGCTCTCTCCCCGCATAAGGAAAGGGTGAGCGAGGGGGTGCTGAGATGAGTCTAGAGCAGGGGACAGGAACTGAGAAGGACTACCCCATGGGGCCAGCCCTGCAAATACCCTCCTCCCAGGGGGTCATCCCAGGGCAGCAAGTAGGGCCCAGGGAGGGTGTGAAGCTCTGCCAGTGAGGCCCTTGGTCAGTGAGGCTGGGACACAGGTCGTGCTCCTTTGGGGTGCCCTAATGTAGAGTACAGGTGTTAGGGCCACGCTGAGCTGGGTTCATAAGGCTCTGTCCCTGCCCTTGAAACAAAGGCTTTCCCGTCTGTCTCATGGCTATGAGAAGCCTCAGACTCAAGGTTGCGTTTACAATGAAATTGCTAACATTCCCTACGCTCACGTCCTGCCAACTCAGCTCCACTTGGCTCCCAGCATGCAGCCTGGGTCACGTGTACAAACTAGGCTGGGGGTCCTGGGGATGCAAGGATGGTTCTGCCAGCATGTCCCTCTGACAGCTCAGAGTCCTGTCCCGTGGGGTCACCTCTAGGGTGTGGACACTTGTCCCTAATGCTCTGTCTATAGAGCTCAGATATCAGAAGTTAACCTTCGTGTTGGCAGCAGAACCTGTTAAGGCACCCGAGATTTGTGTTCGTCACAAGGACCCTCTCATGCAGCAGATTTGAACCCAGTGAGTGAAGTGTGTCCTATTGAGTGAAGTGTGACACCAGATTTTGCCTAGTCAGCTGTTCATGGGGCCACTCTGAGAATATGTAAGGCTCCTTGGCCCTTGAATTGCACCTTGAAGCGGGAGGCCACACACTGTGAGCAGGAGGAGAAGCAGGAGGATGCAGAGTCCAGAACTGGTGGAAAATGAGAAGGAGAGGGAGGCAGGCACAGCACTGATGCCAGGCACCCCACTCTCTGCAGTCCCTCTGCTCCTGGGCCTCCTCCTCTGGGCTTCCTACTGTGACTCCTGGGGGCTCTCCTCTCCTCCTGGACTTCTCTCTGGTCCTAGGTGAAATAAAAGAAAGAACTATGTAAGTAGCTGAAGGGCCAGTAACTAGAAAAAAGGTCTGTGTAAGTGAAGAAAAGATGAAATACAGCTAGAGCAAGAATTTTTTAAAAAAGGTAAAATAAATAAAGAATTAAAAAGAGCCATCGAAGTGGTGGGATCATAGTCAGAAAGAAGAAGGATAATTTAAAATTAAAAAATTCAATAATATATGAAAATCAGGAATCAGATTCTGCCTCAGAAAATGAAAGAAATGTCTGAGACATGAAATTAAAGGCTAAATAGGTTAACTTTGCTACAGTAGCTTCAGATTCTTTATGACATTAAACTCAGAGTGACATGAGCAGTGTGATTACTAGAGGCAAAACAACAGACACAGAAATGTTGTTAGGTTCCATCTAGTCAGTTCTGACTCATAGCGACCCTATGTACAACAGAAAGAAACACTGCCTAGTCCTGTGCCATGCCCACAATCTTTATGCTTGAGCCCATTGTTGCAGCCACTGTGTCAATCCACCTCGTTGAGGGTCTTCCTCTTTTTTTATGACCCTCTACTTTACCAAGCGTGATGTCCTTCTCCAGGGACTGATCTCTCCTGACAACATGTCCAAAGTATGTAACACGCAGTCTCGCCATCCTTGCCTGTAAGGAGCACTCTAGCTGCACTTCTTCCAAGACATTTTTGTTCGTTCTTTTGGCAGTTCATGGTATATTCAATATTCTTCACCAACACCACAATTCAAAGGCGTCAACTCTTCTTCCCTCTTTCTTATTCATTGTCCAGCTTTCACATGCATATGATGTGATTGAAAACACCATGGCTTGGGTCAGGCCCACCTTAGTCTTCAGGGTGACATCTTTGCTCTTCAACACTTTAAAGAGGTTCTTTGCAGCAGATTTACCCAATGCAATGCATCCTTTGATTTCTTGACTACTGCTTCCATGGCTATATATATATATATAATAAAAGATGCAGCATTCTGAATCAGTGGAGAATTCATTGTTGTTGCTGTTGTTAGGTGCCGTCCAGTCGGTTCCAACTCATAGTGACCATATGCACAACAGAATGAAACACTGCCCGGTCCTGGGCCATCCTTACAATCGTTGTTATGCTTGAGCTCATTGTTCCAGCCACTGTGTCAATCCACCTCGTTGAGGGTCTTCCTTTTCTCCGCTGACCCTGTACTCTGCCAAGCGTGATGTCCTTCTCCAGAGACTGATCCCTCCTGACAACATGTCCGAAGTATGTAACACTCAGTCTCGCCATCCTTGCCTCTAAGGAGCATTCTGGCTGCACTTCTTCCAAGACACATTTGTTCATTCTTTTGGCAGTCCATGGTATATTCAATATTCTTCACCAACACCACAGTTCAAAGGTGTCAACTCTTCTTCGGTCTTCCGTATTCATTGTCCAGCTTTCACATGCATATGATGCAATTGAAAATACCATGGCTTGGGTCAAGGGCACCTTAGTCTTCAGGGTGACATCTTTGCTCTTCAACACTTTGAAGAGGTCCTTTGCAGCAGATTTACCCAATGCAATGTGTCTTTTGATTTCCTGACTGCTGCTTCCATGGCTGTTGATTGTGGATCCAAGTAAAATGAAATCCTTGACAACTTCAGTCTTTTCTCTGTTTATCATGATGTTGCTTATTGGTTCAGTTGTGAGGATTTTTGTTTTCTTTTTGTTGAGGTGCAATCCATACTCAAGGCTGTGGTCTTTGATCTTCATTAGTAAGTGCTTCAAGTCCTCTTCACCTTCAGCAAGCAAAGTTGTGCCATCTGCACAACGCAGGTTGTTAATGAGTCTTCCTTCAATCCTAATGCCCCATTCTTCTTCATATAGTCCAGCTTCTCGTATTATTTGTTCAGCATACAGATTGAATAGGTATGGTGAAAGAATACAACCCTGACGCACGCCTTTCCTGATTTTAAACCACTCGGTATTCCCTTGTTCTGTCCAAACAACTGCCTCTTGATCTATGTACAGGTTCCTCAGGAACACAATTAAGTGTTCTGGAATTCCCATTCTTCACAATGTTATCCATAGTTTGTTATGATCCACACAGCTGAATTCCTTTGCATAGTCAATAAAACACAGGTAAACATCCTTCTGATATTCTCTGCTTTCAGCCAGGATCCATCTGACATCAGCAATGATAACCCTGGTTCCACATCCTCTTCTGAAACCGACCTGAATTTCTGGCAGTTCCCTGTCGATATACTGCTGCAGCCATTTTTGAATGATCTTCAGCAAAATTTTGCTTGCATGTGATATTAATAATATTGTTCTATAATTTCCACATTCGGTTGGATCACCTTTCTTGGGAATAGGCATAAATATGGATCTCTCCCCTCACATGTCCGTCAGTTTGTCGTACTGTGGGGGCTTGCATGTTGCTGTGATTGTGGAAGCTATGCGACCGGTGTTCAGATATCAGCAGGGTCACCCATGGAGGACAGGTTTTACCTGAGCTTCCAGGCTAAGACAGACTAGGAAGAAGGACCCAGCAGTCTACTTCTGAAAAGCATTAGCCAGTGAAAACCTTATGAAAATTCATTAAATTGTTACAATTGACTCTCTATATTTAAAAATACATACAAGACACACACATACAGAGTCTATTTCTGAGTTCTTTGTTCTGTTCCATTTGTTTTTTTTTTTTTTTGTCTGTCCAAGGACCGCTGCCACAATCATTTCATTATAATGTTATTAGATTAAGTTTCAGTATCTGATATGGAGATTCCTCTTAGCTTCTCATCTTTCAAATTGTATTGACTCTTCTTTACCCTTTCTTGTTTTATATGAATTTAAGGACCATCTTTTTTTTTTTTAATTTTTATTGTTCTTTAAGTGAAAGTTTACAAATCAAGTCAGTCTCTCATACAAAAATTTATACACACCTTGCTATATGCTCCTAATTGCTCTCCGCCTAATGAGACAGTACACTCATTCCTTCCACTCTCTCTTTTCTAGTCCATTTGGCCTGCTTCTGACCCCCTCCACCCTCCCATCTCCCCTCCAGGCAGGAGATGCCAACATAGTCTCTTGTGTCTCCTTGATCCAAGAAGCTCCCTCTTCACCAGCATCATTTTCTATCCCATTGTCCAGTCCAATCCCTGCCTGAAGAGTTGGCTTTGGGAATGGTTCCTGCCTTGGGCCAACAGAAGGTCTGGGAACCATGACTTTCTGGGTCCTTCTAGTCTCAGTCAGACCATTACGTCTGATCTTTTTACGAGAATTTGGGATCTGCATCCCACTGCTCTCCTGCTCCCTCAGGGGTTCTTTGTTGTGTTCCCTGTCAGGGCAGTCATTGGTTGTAGCCAGACACCATCTAGTTCTTCTGGTTTCAGGCTGATATAGCCTCTGGTTTATGTGGCCCTTTCTGTCTCTTGGGCTCATAATTACCTTGTGTCTTTGGTGTTCTTCATTCTCCTTTGTTCCAGGTATGTCAAGACCAATTGGTGCAACTTAGATGGCCACTTGCTAGCGTTTAAGACCCCAGACGCCACTCTCCAAAGTGGGATGCAGAATGTTTTCTTAATAGATTTTATTATGCCAAGTGACTTAGATGTTCTCTGAAACCATGGTCCCCAAACCCCCGCCCCACTATGCTGGCCTTCAAAGCATTCAGTTTACTCAGGACACTTCTTTGCTTTTGGTTTAGTCCAGTTATGCTGACCTCTCCTGTATTGTGTGTGGTCTTTCCCTTCACCTAAAATAGTTCTTATCTACCATCTAATTAGTGAAAACTCTTCTCCCTCTCTCCCTCACTCCCCCCTCTTTTAACCATCAAAGAATATTTTCTTCACTGTTTAAACAATTTCTCGAGTTCTTATAATAATGGAAGGGCAAACATTTTCATTTTTGTTTTAGTCATCTACTGCTACTGTAACAGAAATACCACAAGTGAATGGCTTTAACAAATTTACTCTCTCACAGTCTAGTAGGCTAGAAGTCCAAATTCAGGGTGCCAGGCTACAGGGGAAAGCTTTCTCTGTCAGCTCTGTAGGAACGTCCTTGTCACCAATCTTCTCCTGCTCCAGGAGCTTCTCTGCGCAGGAACCCCGGGTCCAAAGGGTGCATTCATTCTGCTCCCGGTGCTGCTTTCTTGACGGTATGAAGTCCCCATGTCTTTCTGCTCACTTCTCTCTTTTGTATCTCAAAAGAGATTGGCTTAAGACACTATCTAATCTTACAGATCTTATCAGTATAACTGCCAATAATCCATCTCATTAACACCATAGTGATAGGATTTACAACACACAGGGAAATCACATCAGATGATAATCATACAATACTAGGAATCATGGCTTAGCCAAGTAGATAGATATTTTTGTGGGACACAATTCAATCCCTGACAATGTTCCATAAGAATATTATTGAAATATATATAAAATTTATATGTATATAAATTTATATACATATAAATTTTAGGGAAAACTGAAATTTTTTGACAATGAACCTTCTTATCCATGAACACGGTATCTCTCCCCTTCACTATAGGCCTTATTTTGTGTTTTTCAATAAATTTTCTATTTTATTTTATTTTCAGAAAGGTTTTGAAAATCTTTTCTTAGATTTATTTATGGTTAAAATTTTAGATATTGAAAATTCATCCCCTTTAACTACATTTTAATACTATTTATTACTAGTGTATGGAAACACTTTATTTTTCTATGTTGATCTTGGTTCTAGCAGCCTTGTTACTTCTAGTTGTGTTGTTATTTTCTAATCTTTACACTGTTTTTAATGTCTTAGGTCACTGGCTAGGAATCTAGGATAAAGTAGACTTGGACAGTTATAGGGGATATCCTTGTTCTCTTCCTCAGTTTAAAAAAAAAAAAAAGCTCCTAAGTCAGGGAGACAGAAAAGTATAAGCTCCTTACTCTTTACTTTTGCTCTGGCTAGAATGTTCATAAAATCACATTTTAATTATCATTGCTCATTACATTCACAAGTAACAGTGGTCTATAATTTCCCTTTCTTGTATTCTCCTTACCCAGTCTTAAAATCAAGATTATTCTATTATCACAAAATAAGCTGGGGAACTTTTCCTTTTTTCCTATCCCTGGGAAAGTATAAAATTTGGATCATGTGTTAATATCCCCTAAATGTTTATCCGTGCAATACCATTGATGATTTCTTTAATGGCTCAGAGTTTATACATGTATTCTATTTCTTTTAATATTATTTTTAGTACTATTTTTTTTTACAAAATGTTTAATCTTGTCTGATTTTCTGCTATATTGGCATAATTTGTTCAAAACATTCTCTTCTAACTTTATACCTCCACTGTTTCTGTAGATATGACAAATTTTTATTAAAAATGTTTTGCTTTTTTTTGCAGACATGAGTCATCATCATTAGTCTCTTCAAAATAGTATATTTAAATTTATTTTATATATATTTTTATTCTTTTTCTAACTTATTTAAATGAATATTTAAGCATTAATTACCAACCTTTCTTCTTTTTCTAATACATGTGTTTTTTTTTTTATTTTTATAGTGCTTTAAGTGAAAGTTTACGAATCAAGTCAGTCTCTCATACGAAAATTTATGCACACCTTGCTATATACTCCTAGCTGCTCTCCTCCTAATGAGACAGCACACTCCTTCTCTCCACTCTCTTCTTTTGTGTCCATTCAGCCAGCTTCTGACCCCCTCTGCCCTCTCATCTCCCCTGCAGACAAGAGCTGTCCACATAGTCTCATGTATCTATTTGATCCAAGAAGCTCACTCCTCACCAGTATCATTTTCTATCCCATAGTTCGGTCCAATCCCTGTATGAAGAGTTGGTTTTGGGAATGGTTCCTCTCTTGGCCTAACAGAAGGTCTGGGGACCCTGACCTCCAGGGTCCTTATAGTCTCAGTCAGACCATTAAGTCTTTTTCGTTTTTTTTTTAATGAGAATTTGAGGTCTGCATCCCACTCTTCTCTTGCTCCCTCGGGGGTTCTTTGTTGTGTTCCCTGTCGGTTGTAGCCGGGCACAATCTAGTTCTTCCGGTCTCAGGTTGATGTAGTCTCTGGTTTATGTGGCCCTTTCTAATACGTGCATTTAAGAACACAAAATTCTAAGTACAAGTTTAGCTACATGCCACAAGTTTTGATATGTGTTGTTTTCAAAATCATTGTTTTATCTTTGACTTATGTATCATTGGAAGGAGAGACTGTGCTATGCCAGGGCTGGGCATGGATTGTGATCCAGACTCCCTAGGTCTAATCTAATCACCCTTGGCCTCAAGTCCTCATCCATAAACAGGCTATGTCATTTTGGATCTCCAAGAAGAAGGTGCCAAAAGACTGAATTAGAGAAGCTTGAGGGAATTTAGAGATTTATGAAGGGAAAGTCCTGTGGAAGATAAAGAGAAGAGAAGGCAGAAAGAGGTGGAGAGAGCCTGGACCACGATGCAGGTCAGACACCTGAGAGATGAGGGAAAGGAATGAGGCCTGGGTAGGAAAAGATTCAGACTGTAGGGCAGCTCTGAGAAGGCTTGCATGGGTGTGGAAACCCCAGAGTACAGATGAGCTGTTAGAGGAGGCCCACATCAGGCCTGCTGTGCTCAATCACTGCTGGGAGCATCCCAGGGAGACAGAGTTGTGATCTGAGGCTGAGACAGAACTGAAGGTGTGGCAGCAGGAGGATGGCAGCCAACTGGGCTCCTCACAGTAGGTTCTCTCAAGGGAGATGAGCAGCACACCTTCCCCCGCAGCTGGGCATAATAATAAAACATATTCAATGGGTCCTTCTTTCATTCAACCAGTATGTAGTGAGCATCCACTGTGGACCAGGTTACTATGAAGATCAATGGGCTAATACGTGTAAAATGCCCAGAACAGTACCTGCTGTTGTGGCTGAAAGTATCCTGGGTTTAGAACTAGGCTTCCTTTTGTGACGCTGTCCAAGGTGTACCCGGTGATTTCAATCTTCAAAATTAATTTCTGCTATGATTCCTAGGGCCTTTATTACATCTCCCCAAAAGCAAGCCCAACACACAGAGCAGAAATAAGCAGTGTCCCCCAACTGTTGTGGAGAGATAGAGGCAGGGCTTTCATCTCTGGGGCCAGCATTTTATTCCAAAATGCCTATTGGCATCTGTCTTAGTTATCTAGTGCTGTAATAACAGAAATACTGCAAGTGGATGGCTTTAACAAAGAGAAATGTATTCTCTGACAGTTTAGGAGGCTAGAAGTCCATACTCATGGTACCAGCTCCCGGGGAAGGTTCTCTCTCTCTCTGATGGCTATGGGGGAAGATCCTTATCATCAATATTCCCCTGCTGTAGGAGCAGTGCAGGGACCCTGGGTCCAAAGGACATGCTCTGCTCCAGGAGCTGCTTTCTTGGTGGTATGAGGTCTCCATGTCTCTCTGCATGCTTCTCTTTTTAATATCTCCAAAGAGATTTTCTTAAGACTCAACCTAATCTCATAGACTGAGTCCTGCTCATTAGTATAACTGCCGATTATCCCACCTCATTAACATCATAGAGGTAGGATTTACAACATATAGGAAAATCATGTCAGATGACAAAATTGTGGACAACCACACAATGCTGGGAATCATGCCTAGCCAAGCTGACACACAATTCAATCCATAACAACACCTCTCCCCCATCTCCCTCCTCATTCAATGGTCATCTGGTCTTTCTCTTTCAAACGTCTCTCCTGGGCCTTCAGCCCCCTCCCACCCACCCCACTCAATCCCAGACCCCTCTCAGAGCACCAGCTCCAAGGCCTTGTGAGCTCTCCATTGTTTATCCACATCACTGTCTCTCTCTCTTTCTTGTCCAAGGCAGAACCATTAAACCCTGCCAGGCTCCTCCACTCCCAGTGCCATAAACTGTTCCAATTTAGGAAACTGAGAATTTGTCTGAGTAACCATGGATTCTTGCTAAAAGAAGCATCTTGGAGAATGATGAATAATATTTATTTTTCCTGCACACACATGTGCTTGCCTCTGTCTCACACAGAGAAGCTCAGTGTGAGGTGGCAGGAGGGGGAAAAGGAGCCCCGGGAGTCAGAAGAGGAAGTTGGGGGTGGGGAGACATGACCACTGCACTGGGGATGTAGGCTTTCCTCCCTCTGTTTCTTACCCCACTGTCTCTTGCTGTTCCCAGAGTCTGTATTCTCTGTGTTCCTTGAACTGAAAGTCTCTTATCCTGACCTGATCACAGATGGTGACACAGATCGGGGTTTGGGTTGCTCACCAGCTGATGCATCATAGCAGACTCACCTGTGTCTCCACCTGTCTGCTTTCCCAGAAGCAGGAAACCTCCAGATCTCTGCTGTTGCTCATTTGGGTCCATTTAAAGCCTCCCTCTCACTTTCTGTTTCCTGACTCAACAATTTCGTGCCTTTTTTGTGGGGGTAGAGGGGCTGTCACTCTGGGCCCCAGGGTTGGACTGAAAACTGCAGGTAAGGGCAACAGGGTGAATGTGTCAGAGGGTTCCACAAACCTGGGCTGTGAGTGGTTGTAGAACAGAAAGAAACCAAATTCTTCTTGTGGCCCTTGGAGGACTATGTGTTGAATTCAGTCTAAGGAACGCCTCCTTGGGGAGTTGGCCCCCACCCCTCTCTCTCAGGAAGGTTAGATAGTGCCTAAGGAAAAATATCTCCATAAGAACATTTAACTACCAACTGTCTAGGGCAGGGATATGGAATAAAGGGTAAGGAAAAACTCAAGAGTGCCTGCACAGGCAGAGAGATGACAGGACCAGGAGCCTGGGGGAGGAGGGAGCAGCAGGAGGAATCTATGGCTTATCACTTCCTCTGTCACAATTACATCCTGGTTTAGGTCCTGTTCCTCATGTGACTGGCGCCCTGTTCCCCAGGTCCAGGCCCTGTACACCATGATAAAGAGGGTGACGGTTATCGGGGTCCATAACATCTCTCACACCATCCTACTGGAGAAGGTTCTTATACGGAATTTTGGCTTGTTGTTGTTGTAAGGTACCATCCAGTCGGTTCCAACTTGTAGTGGTCCTATGTACAACAAAATGAAACACTGCCTAGCCCTGCACCATCCTCACAATCCTTGCTTTGTTTGAGCCCATTGTTGCAGCGACCATGTCAATCCATCTTGTTGAGGGTCTTCCTTTTTTTCTCTGACCCTCTACTCTACCAAGCATGATATCCTTCTCCAGGGAATGATCCCTCTCGACAACTTGTCCAAAGTATGTGAGATGTAATCTTCCAAGGAGCATTCTGGCTGTACTTCTTCCAACACGGATTTATTCATTCTTCTGGCACTCCATGGTATATTCAATATTCTTTGCCAACACCATAATTCAAAAGCATCAATTCTTCTTCCATCTTCCTTATTCACCATCTAGCTTTCGCATACATACGAGGTGATTGAAAACACCATGGCTTGGGCCAGGTGCACCTTAGTCCTTAAAGTGACATCTTTGCTTTTGAACACCTTAAACAGATCTTTTGTGGAAGATTTGCCCAGTGCAATGCGTCTTTTGATTTCTTGACTGCTGCTTCCATGGATGTTGATTGTGGATCCAAGTAGAATGAAATCTTTGACAACTTCAGTCTTTTCTCCATTTGTCATGATGTGGCTTATTGGTCCAGTTGCAAGGATTTTTGTTTTCTTTATGTTGAGGTGTAATCCATACTGAAGGCTGTGGTCTTTGATCTTCATCAGTACCCAGCCAAATCCTCTTCACTTTCAGCAAGGAAGGTTGTGTCATTCGCATAATAGAGGTTGTTAATGAGTCTTCCTCCAATCCTGATGCCCTGTTCTTCTTCATATAGTCATCTTCTCAGATTATTTGCTCAGCCTACAGACTGAATATGTATAGTGAAAGGATACAGCCCTCATGCACACCTTTCCTAACTTTAAACCACTCAGTATCCCCTGGTTCTGTGCAAACGACTGCCTCTTGGTCTATGTACAGGTTACTCATGAGCACAATTAAATGTTCTGAAATTCCCATTCTTCGAAATGTTATTCATAATTTGTTATGATTCACACAGTTGAATGCCTTTGCATAGTCAATACAACACAGGTAAACATCTTTCTTGTATTCTCTGCTTTCAGCCAGGATCCATCTGACATCAGCAATGATATCCCTTGTTTCACATACTCTTCTGAATCCAGCTTGAATTTCTCACAGTTCCCTGTCAATGCACTGCTGCAACCACTTTTAAGTGATCTTCAGCAAAATTTTACTTGCATGTGATATTAACTATATTGTTCAATGATTTCTGCATTCTGTTGGATCACCTTTCTTTGAAATAGGCATAAATATGGATCTTTTACAGTCAGTTGGCTAGGAAACTGTCTTCCAAATTTCTTGGCATAGATAAGTGAGCGCTTTCAGTGCTGCATGTGTTTATTTGAAACATCTAAATTGGTATTCTGTCAATTCCTAGAGCCATGTTTTTCACTAATGTCTTCAGTGTAGTTCGTACTTTTTCCTTCAGTACCATCAGTTCTTAATCATATGCTACCTCCTGAAACGGTTGAATGTCGACCAATTTAAATATTGCACTAAAATGTTATGCACCTTGCATTAAAATATTGTTCATCTTGATTACTGACTTTTCTGGCACCCTCTCTACTTTTGCACCTGAGGTAAGAGCCTTCACAGGCTTCTCCCTATTCCTAGCCCTAAAAGAGGAGATGAAGAGCTTGAGGAAGAGAAGGGGTAGGAAACCAAGGGTGCCCCAAGGTCATTGGACTGATGCCATTGACCTGGGTATGCTTCCTTCATGAGGATTTACCCCCCCACCCTCTACCCCCGCACACCTACCACTTCACCTGCTCACACACCAATCATCTCACAAGCTTCTACTCTGGGCCTCACCTGTGCTGAACCTAATGGTGACACCGACTCTGCCAAAAGAGCTCCCTGAGCAGGAGGACTGAGGACCAGGGGCCCCACAGGACACTCCTCGAGGTGGGGGCCTGGGAAATGGGAACAGAGTTGTTCTGTGCTGATGGAAATTGGGAGATTTTCCCACCTGCAGTAAAAGGATTTTCAACCAGAGACTGGGACCCAGTCAGGCCACTACCACAGTGCACAGATGATGGAGAGTGTGACTGGTGTCACAGGTGAGGTGAGAAGGGGCTATGGGCCATCCCTGGACCAAGTGCAGCTGATGAGTCAGGTGTGAGGACCAGGGCCCTTGCAAGGACCTCCCAGCAGTAGGTGGAATCCTGCCAGGTCCAGACTCATTCTGAAGTGACCAGAAGTAGCATCCACAGCTGGACCAGAGCCAACACTCAGTCTCCTGAGCCAGAGGGTGTCCCAGGAAGTGCCAGGGAGGAATGTCCCTCA
Source organism: Elephas maximus indicus (assembly GCF_024166365.1). Classification (NCBI taxonomy): domain Eukaryota; kingdom Metazoa; phylum Chordata; class Mammalia; order Proboscidea; family Elephantidae; genus Elephas; species Elephas maximus. The sequence continues at coordinate 182,897,667 of NC_064822.1, read as the reverse complement.
GCTTCAGGGTCCCCACATCTGACCCATCCCTTCTCCTCCCCAAATGCTGTTAACCCCTGACCTCACCACACTGTGGGCTCTGCCCTGGTCAGGCCTGCCTCCCTCCTCTCCACCTCCATCAGGCTATCTCTTCTGCCAAGATTGAGCCCAGGAAATAGGCATTTGGGAACCTGGGCCTATGAACACAGAGTATTAACCAATGGAGGCTCTTCTTGCTCTTATTTCAATGTTGTAAAGATGCTCTTTGCTTTCTAACTGGAGACTGTGCTGGGGTTATGACAGCCCAGGCTCAGCCCAAAGTGACCAGAAGGCCCATCAGCACCTGGACCAGAACCAACAGAGACTCAGCTTCCTGAGCCAAAGGCCACCACAGGCAGGGGTGAGGGAGGGATGTCCCTCACTCCAGGGCCCCTCAGCCTGGCCTGTCCCTTTTCCTCCCCAAGTGCTGATAACCCCTGACTCCATCTCACCTGATCAGGGCTGCCTGTCTCTTTTCTAACTGCCTCAGGCTCTTTCTTCTGCCAACATGAAGCTCAGGCAATAGAGATTAGGGAACCTGTGTCTTGTGAACACAGAATATTAACCATTGCAGGCCCTTCTTGCCCACATTTCAATGTTGTGTAGATGCTCTTTGCTTTCCTGGAGGCAGTGGGTGGCGTTATGATGGGTACTGGGAAGCTGTGCAGAGAATCAGCTTTTCTCAGTTACAACCCTGATGCTATCAACTGTGGACTCATCGCTATGAGACCCAGACTGTGGAGTGACTCTGGGCCCAGGACATCATGACTTGTTGCCAGTGTGTGGCTGGAAGCCAATCACAGAACATTGTCTACAGCAGATCCCATCTCCACCTAACTCCAAGACAGGCCTGCAAGGACCAAAGGAGAGAGAAACTTTGAGGGATACATGTACATAGAGAACCTTCTACCTACAAATGTCTATGTGCTGGGAGGGTTGTGCCTACCTGAAGTAGGCTGGTGCAGTCACCTTGTTTTTCAGAAGCCCCTACCTCCCTCCAGCAGTACCCAGGAATTGTCATCTAAGATCTCCACTTCATAGCACAAGTAGGTCTCTTTCCAGTCATGGACTGAAGAGTCATTATTAAAGTTCAAATGGAATATGTCTTGATCCATCAGTTCTCTGGGACATAGACAGGAGAAAATTACAATTCAGAGGGCTTCTCCTGGATACCCCCTGGGCTCCCTCCATTTCACCCCCATCCCAGCCAGACCTGCAGAGAAGGGGCTTCTGCTTACTGTGCTGGAGGACACCAAGCCCCCCTCTGACCCTTTCTGGGTGGCTCATGGGGAAGTAAGCCCAGTCCTTGGGACTCTTTGGCCTCATCTGGGCCCTCCAGGAGTCAGTGTAGATGCTCAGATACTCTGATGAGACCCCTGCCCCGGGGTAGGTCTGATCACCTTCCCTGGGCTCACATCCCATCCTGTCCTGGTATGGTGCTGTGAATTACTTAATATGGCCCTTCTAGCCATAGTCTTTGTAACTCCCATCAAATGGCTGGGTAGAACTATGCAAATGACATGCTCATGGCCCACCAAAGTGATTGGGTAGCTTGTTAATAATGTGAATAAGGTGCATGGCAACCTTGTGGGGGTGGGATCATGCAAATAAGGTGTATGAAATGCTAATGAGGGAATGGTCACTTTTGCCATTCCACTAGGATTAAAAGAAAGTCAATTCCAGGGCACGATCAACAAGGAGAAGAGACAGGAGCGGAGAGTGTCCTTTGGACCCAGGATCTCTGCTCTGAGAAACTCCTTGACAAATGAGACTGAGAGACAGCTGTAACACTGGAGACGGCGAGAAGCAGCAGAAGAGAAATGGTGGCAGCAGAAGCAGGAGATCTGCAGAAGATGGCATGGTGGGTTTCCTGGCTCATAGAGTTAGATAGCTGAGTGCCTTTGGGCAGGAGGCTTGCTGGCAGAGTAGGGTGCCTCTGGACTCTTGGTAGATCTATATTTGCCTACCCATGGAGCTAGAACTGAGCGTCTTCGCGCTGAGTCTTACTGGTAGAGTGGGGTTCCTCTGGGCACTTATCGGCAGAGCTAAAAAAAGCTTTTTAGCAGTTGTCAGAGCAGAGGCCAGGACAAGAGGCCAAGGACTGGAGACTTGCCTGTGGCATGACTGAGAAGAGGCTGTCCCTATCGATGAACTGTATCCTGAGCATTCCTGAACCTGAACTGTAACCTGTTACTTCCCTCATAAACCCCATAACTGTGAGTATGGTCTGTGAGTTCTGTGTGGCCGTTGTAATGAATTATCCAACCCAGCAGAGAAGTAGAGAATGCCATGGGAGAGATGGCTGGTGTCTGATTTGGTAAAAAGTTTAGAGAGTGGAGGTATGTCTGACCTCTGCCTCATAGGAATTGGCCTTGGGTGGTTGATGCTAATAATGATTCTCCTTCCCCCTTGTGAAGTTAGAAGAGGTCAGATGCCTTTGCCATGCCATTTTTACAGTTGGAGGCAGAAGTGGTATTTGTTGAAATGGCTCTAGACTCATGGAAGCGCGAGACTTTGTAAGAGAAAGAATGAACAGGCATGGGAAGTAAAACTTTTGATTCTTAGATGGTTACTTTGGTTGTTATCTGTAGGGGCTGAAAGGAAAATGAGAGATGTTATGCTACAGCCAAGGGGAGAAAAGCTGCATCTGGAGTAGCTAGGGGAAAGGGCTAAGCTGGTTAAATGGGATGATTGATAGGTGGCCAAGGTCTTTGGTTCCACCCAGCCAGAGGTCTGAGGCCATATGCATATGAATGGGAAGATAGTCAAGGGGTGGAGAAGATGAAATTGGAATGTTTTTAAAAAGGGTTACATGTTTATTTGAATGTACTATGGATATTGAATATATCTCCTACCTAGTGTTGTAAAACAGACCTACATGTATCATAGATAACAGAGAGCGTTTAACTCTGCTTTCAGCTAATACTTCATTGGATATACTAAAAGGAGAGCTAGAATTTGTTCTAAAGAAACACAAGCTGTTGGTCTGAATACGATAGACCTGTGTATAGAATATTGGCTGCTTAGGTCAAAAACCTGAGTCCCACCCAAACTTAAAATACTTGATTGGATATACTAAAAGGGGAGCTAGAATTTGTTCTAAAGAAACACAAGCTGTTGATCTGAATACGATAGACCTGTGTATAGGATATTGGCTGCTTAGGTCAAAAACCTGAGTCCCACCCAAACTTAAAATACTTGATTGGATATACTAAAAGGAGAGCTAGAATTTGTTCTAAAGAAACACAAGCTGTTGGTCTGAATACGATAGACCTGTGTATAGGATATTGGCTGCTTAGGTCAAAAACCTGAGTCCCACCCAAACTTACAGAGCTAGGAAATTTGCATTTGAAAAGGCACACAAACTTACCCAGAACTGCTGAAAGAACAGCATATTTGCATTTGAAAGGAGGACCTACAGGAAAAAAACGACTTTTTTTTTTTTTTTAATTTCAAGCAAGCGGTTTGCCTTAGGGTGCATCAAGGCAGGAAAAGTCAGTGATCATCAGAAAAATCCCCTTCCAGGACTGCAAATTAAAGGGAGCTAGGAAGTAGACAGTCTGGTATGCTCACTTGTGGTGACCACTTGGGTCCATTTGATGAGTGGAAGTGGGGGAGGTGCAGCCATGAAGAGATGGGCTGATTTTGAACATATTCTACTGGCACCTGTTGATCTAGCCCACAGGGGCTAGGAATGAGAGAAAAAAAAAAAAAACTAGGAATGAGAGAGAGAGAAAAAAAGGGCTGGCTTATCTGAAGTGCAGGGTGTTGTGTGGACTCCTAAGCCTATGGGTAGTGCCTGTTGACCTAGCCCAAGGGGACTAGGGATGAGAGAGAGAGAGATGGAGCTGGCTGGTCTGAAGTGCTGGGAGGTGCATGGATTCCCAAGCCAAAGGCTGGTACCCACTGACCTAACTTGGATGGCTACAGACGAGCTGACCAGAACCTGACCCAATGAAAAGAGATGTTTGACACAGTGAGCTGGTGTAAATCGCTACAATTTGATGGCTTGCTGTGGACTGGACTTTGCTTATGAATGCAGAAATGCAGATGCTCAAAGTTCCAACCAGAACAGAAGATTCAAGTAACATGCTTGTCTCCTCAGAGTACTGGTTTGATTGGGACAGGCAATTAAACATTGGCTTTCTAAGATATGGGAAGATAAAAAAAGGCATGAAGTGTCTGGCTTATGTGCTTTGGTGGGTGTGCTTAGACTCAAAATGAGGGGGACAAGGGAGGATCTCCACTGAATAGATTCCTCTTTTTCTGATGGGTCTGGGGAAAAGAGAGTGGAGGAAGAAGCTGATACAGTTATGATTCAGCTGTGAGTAATGATTGTTAACAGGGTTAATTGTGATTGTAAAAACTGTAATTGGAACTGCTCTGATTGGCATCAGAACAGAAGGTCCCAAACAGAGTGGGAGAAAATTTGTAGGACAAATAATCGAATTCACAAAAAAGACCAGATTCACTGGTCTGACAGAGACTGGAGGAACCCCTGAGACTATGGCCCTAAGACACCCTTCTGAACTGGAACTGAAGCCGTTCCTGGAGACCACCTTTTAGCCAAACCATAGACAGACCCCTAAAATAAACAATAATACCCAAGGGGATCATGCTGTTTAGAAAATCAGTTATACAAGATCAAAAGGGCAACATTTGCCCAAAAGCAGACGTAAGAAGGCAGGAAGGGATAGAAAATCAGAATGAAAGGAAACAGGGAACGTAGGACAGAAATGGGGAGGGTGCTGACACATTATAGGGAATGAAAGCAATGTCATGGAACACTATGTACAAACTATTTCATGGGAAACTAATTTGCTTTATAAAATTTCACCTAACAAACAATATATATATTTTTTTAATCTATAATTTTAGAGGCCATAAGTGTGAAGAGTGGACTAAGGGGAGGGCACTGCTAGACTGGAGTACAGTGGCTGAACCTAAAGTCCCTTAAAGGTTTTATTATGCTGATACCTTGTGAGGCTCAAAGCAAGGGAATAATTTCTCTCATTGTTAAATTTTATCAGACTTCAGAAAGGGTGAAGTGAGATGGCTTTTGAAGAACCTGACCAGATCAGATGGATTATCTGCAGCATACTTGAGTGTCTGGTACCTGAGTAACCTCACTCTGAGGACTCTTTGCCCTACTGAAAGACCAATTATTAATGACTGTTTTGGACTGGTAAAATGATTTGGAGGGTGAAGTTAATCCTTCAAGTACTAAAGGGCCAATAGCTAGAAGAACCAGAGAATGGCCTGCAGTACAGTGAATTACTTAATATGACCCTTCTAGCCACAGTCTTTGTAATTCCCATCAAATGACTGGGAGGAGCTAGGCAAATGTGGTGCTTACGGCCCACCAAGGGGATTGGATAGCTTGCTATTAATGTAAATAAGGTGCATGACACCCTTCTGGGGATGAGATCTCACAAATAAGGTGTATAGAAGAACCCTAATGAGGGGATTGGTCAGTTTTGCCATCCCACTAGACTTAAAAGAGAGCCACTTCCAAAGCAGAAGGAGGACCTCAAGACCACCAAGAAGAAGAGATGAGAACAGAGTGTGTCATTTGGACCCAGGATCCCTGTGCCGAGAATCTTGACCCAGGAGACAGAGTGGGGGAGCTGTAACACCGGAGATGGCAAGAGTTGGTGAGAATCAGCAGCAGAAGCAGAAGAACAAGGAGACCAACAGGAAATGGCGCTGTAGGCTTCTTGACCCATGGAATGAGAAAACTGAGCACCTTTGGGCGGGAGGCTTGCAGGCAGAGTAAGGTGCTTCCAAACACTTGGTAGAGCTAGGTTTGCCAACCCACGTAGCTAGAGCTGAGCATTTTGGGCTTAGGCTTACTGGCAGAGTAGCGTGCCCCTGGGCACTTGCCAGCAGAGCTAAAACAGCTTTGTGACACTTGCTGGAATAGGACTGGCCAATGGTCCAAGGGCCGGAGACCTCCCTGTGGCACGGCTGAGAAGAGGCTTTCCTGATGGAAGAACTGTATCCTTAGTGTTCTTGAACCTGATTTCTAACCCATTACTTCCCTAATCATTGCTGTTACATCCTTGCTGATGTCAAATGGATCTCAACTGAGAGCAGAGAATATCAGAAAGATGTTTACCTGTGTTTTATTGACTATGAAAAGGCATTTGACTGTGTCTACCAAAACAAATTACGAATAACATTGCAAAGAATGGGAATTCCAGAACACTTAATTGTGCTTACGTGGAACCTGTACATAGATCAAGAGGCAGTAGTTCAAACAGAATGAGGGGATATTGCATGTTTTAAAATCAGGAAAGGTGTACACCAGGGTTGTATTTTTTCACTGTACTTATTCAATCTGTATGCTGAGCAAATAATCCAAAAAGCTGGACTGTATGAAGAAGAATTCAGCATCAGGATTGGAGGAAGACTTATTAACAACCTGGGATATGCAGATGACACAACATTGCTTGCTGAAAGTGAAGAGAATTTGAAGCACTTACTGGTAAAGATCAAAGACTACAGCCTTCAGTATAGATTACACCTCAACATAAAGAAAACAAAAAGCCTCGTAACTGGAACAAAGCATCGTAATAAAGAGAGAAAATATTGAACTTCTCGAGGATTTCATTTTACTCGTATCCACAATTAACACCCATGGAAGCAGTAATCAAGAACTCAAACGATGTGTTGCATTGGGCAAATCTGAGGCAAAAGATCTCTTTCAAGTGTTGAAAAGCAAAGATGTCACTCTGAAGACTAAGGTGTGCCTGAACCAAGCCATGGTATTTTCAATTGCCTCATATGCATGTGAAAGATGGACAATGAATAAGGAAGACCAAAGAAGAATAGATACCTTTGAATTATGGTGTTGGTGAAGAATATTGAATATACCATGAACTGCCAGAAAAATGAATAAATCTGTCTTGGAAGAAGTACTGCCAGAAAGCTCCTTGGAAGCAAGGATGGGGAGATGTCATCTCACATACTTTGGACATGTTATCAGGAGGGATCAGTCCCCAGAGAAGGACATTGTTATGGATTGAATTGTGTCCCCCCAAGAATGTGTGTCAACTTGGCTGGGCTATGATTCCCAGCAATGTGTGGTTGTCCATCATTTTGTGATCTGATATAATTGCCCTGTGTGTTGTAAATCCTAACCTCTATGATGTTAATGAGGCAGGATTAGAGACAATTATGTTAAGGACTATATCTCAGGATTAGGCTGTATTTTGAGTCACTCTCTTTTGAGATATAAAAGAAAGAATTGAACAGAGAGGAGAGGGACCTCGTGCCACCAAGAAAGAAGTGCCGTAAGCAGAGTGTGTCCTTTGTACTTGGGTCCCTGCACTGAGAAGCTCCTACACCAGGGAAATATTGATGACAAGTACCTTCCCTCAGAGTTGACAGAGAGAGAAAGCCTGTCCCTGGAGCTGGTGCCCTAAATTCGGACTTCTAGTCTAAACTGCGAGAGAATAAACTTCTGCTTGTTAAAGTCATCCACTTGTGGTATTTCTGTTGTAGCAGCACTTGATAACTAAGACAGACACCATGCTTGGTAAGGTAGAGGGTCAGTGAAAAACAGGAGGACCCTTAAAGAGATGGATTGACACCATAGCTGCACAAAGGGCTCAAACATTGCAATGATTTTGAGAGTGGCACAGGACTGGGCAGTGCTTCCTTCTGTTGTACTATGAGCTCGAACCGACTTGACGGCACCTGACAACAATTTCCCTAATAAACTCCATAATTGTGATTACGGTCTGTGAGTCCTGTGTGGCCATCGTAAGAAATTATCGAACCCAGCAGAGAAGTAGAGAGTGCTGTGTGAGGGATGGATGGTGTCAGAATTGGTAAAAAGGTTGGAGAGAGGAGGTATGTCTCAGCTCAGCTTCATAAGAGTCAACCTTGGGCTTGTTGTTGTTGTTAGGTGCCGTCGAGTCGGTTCTGACTCATAGAGATCCTGTGCACAACACAATGAAACACTGCCTGGTCCTGCGCCATCCTCACAATCGTTGTTATGCTTCAGCCCATTGTTGTAACCACTGTGTCAATCCACCTCGTTGAGGGTCTTCCTCTTTTCCACTGACCCTGTACTCTGCCAAGCATGATATCCTTCTCCAGAGACTGATCCCTCCTGACAACATGTCCAAACTATGTAAGACGCAGTCTCGCCATCCTTGCCTCTAAGGAGCATTCTGGCTGCACTTCTTCCAAGACAGATTTGTTCGTTCTTTTGGCAGTCCTTGGTATATTCAATATTCTTCGCCAACACCACAATTCAAAGGCGTCAACTCGTCTTCGGTCTTCCTTATTTATTGTCCAGCTTTCACATGCATATGATGCGATTGAAAATACCATGGCTTGGGTCAGGCGCACCTTAGTCCTCAGAGTGACACCTTTGCTTTCCAACACTTTGAAGAGGTCCTTTGCAGCAGATTTACCCAATGCAATGTGTCTTTTGATTTTCTGACTGCTGCTTCCATGGCTGTTGATTGTGGATCCAAGTAAAATGAAATCCTTGACAACGTCAATCTTTTCTCCTTTTAACATGATGTTGCTCATTGGTCTAGTTGTGAGGATTTTTGTTTTCTTCATTTTGACGTGCAATCCGTACGGAAGGCTGTGGTCTTTGATCTTCATAAGTAAGTGCCTCAAGTCCTCTTCACTTTCAGCGAGCAAGGTTGTGTCATCTGTATAACGCAGGTTGTTAATGAGTCTCCCTCCAATCTTGATGCCCCGTTCTTCTTCATATAGTCCAGCTTCTCGTATTATCTGTTCAGCATACAGATTGAATAGATATGGTGAAAGAATACAACCCTGACGCACGCCTTTCCTGACCTTCAACCAATCAGTATCCCCTTCTTCTGTCCGAACAACTGCCTCTTGATCTATGTAAAGGTTCCTCATGAGCACAATTCAGTGTTCTGGAATTCCCATTCTTCACAGTGTTATCCATGGTTTCTTATGATCCACACAGTCGAATGCCTTTGCATAGTCCATAAAACACAGGTAAACATCCTTCTGGTATTCTCTGCTTTCAGCCAGGATCCATCTGACATCGGCAATGATATCCCTGGTTCCACGTCCTCTTCTGAAACCGCCCTGAATTTCTGGCAGCTCCCTGTCGATATACTGCTGCAGCCGTTTTTGAATGATCTTCAGCAAAATTTTGCTTGCATGTGATATTAATAATATTGTTCTATAATTTCCACATTCGGTTGGATCACCTTTCTTGGGAATAGGCATAAATACGGATCTCTTCCAGTCAGTTGGCCAGGAAGCTGTCTTCCATATTTCTTGGCATAGACGAGTGAGCACCCCCAGCGCTGCATCTGTTTGTTGAAACATCTCAACTGATATTCCATTAATTCCTGGAGCCTTGTTTTTCGCCAATGCCTTCAGAGCGGCTTGGACTTCTTCCTTCAGTACCATCAGTTCCTGATCATATGCCACCTCTTGAAATGGTTGAATATCAACTAATTCTTTTTGGTATAATGACTCTGTGTATTCCTTCCATCTTCTTTTGATGCTTCCTGCATCATTTAATATTTTCCCCATGGAATCCTTCACTATTGCAACTCAAGGCTTGAATTTTTTCTTCAGTTCTTTCAGCTTAAGAAACATTGAACATGTTCTTCCCTTTTGGTTTTCCATCTCCAGCTCTTTGCACATGTCATTATAATACTTTACTTTGTCTTCTCAAGAGGCCCTTTGAAATCTTCTGTTCAGTTCTTTTACTTCATCAATTCTTCCTTTTGCTTTAGCTGCTCGACGCTCAAGAGCAAGTTTCAGAGTCTCCTCTGACATCCATCTTGGTCTTTTCTTTCTTTCCTGTCTTTCAATGACCTCTTGCTTTCTTCATGGATGATGTCCTTGATGTCATTCCACAATTCGTCTGGTCTTCAGTCACGGTGTTCAATGCATCTAATCTATTCTTCAGATGGTCTCTAAATTCAGGTGGGATATACTCAAGGTCATATTTTGGCTCTCGTGGACTTGCTGTGATTTTCTTCAGTTTCAGCTTGAACTTGCATATGAGCAGTTGATGGTCTGTTCCACAGTCGGCCCCTGGCCTTGTTCTGACTGATGAAGCCTTGGGCTGTTGATGCTAATAATGATTCTCCTTTTCCTCTGAGAAGTTAGAGGAGGTCTGACACCTCCACTGCCATTTTTACACATGGCTTCAGCTGACCCATTTCCAGGTGGAAGTGGACCCAGTGGGGCTGTTTTTTTCCTGTCTACTGGGTTAAACCATGCTGGACTGTGCATTGGGACAAAAAACACCATGAATGGGGCCACTGGGGAAAAAGAAAGTCAAAGATTTTTCTCTTCATATAATCTAAAAGATTTTTTTTTCTAATTATGGAAATAATACTTTATAAAAATATTTTTTTTCTAATTATGGAAATAATACTTTATAAAAACAATCATAGAGCTAAAAATAAAAACGCTCTCTCAGCCCCCAGTTCTAAGGCTTTTACAGCTGAGGTCGAGTGCTTCATTGGGAATCAGAGAGCAGAGAAAGTAGTGGGCACCAAGGGCAACTTCTCCGTGTTCAGCCCAGGAGCCAGGCATTGGGCTGGAGACCACAATGTGGAATCACAGGGAGTTTATGGCTGGACAAGGAAAGGGACAGTGAGAGCGAGAGGAGGAGAGGGCGAACCCCAGGAGTCAGGGCAGGATCCCCTGACAAGAAGATAGCTCTCCACCAGAGAAGCCCTAAGAGGAGGCCCAGGAGCAGAGGGGATGAGGAGGATGGTTACCCGGGCTTCAGGGCTGCACTTCCCTCCACATCTTTAGTTTCTTCTCCTGTTCTGGAGCCTGGATCCTCCTGCTTCTCTTCCCACTCATGGCATGTGTTCTTCCCCCTCGAGGTGCACTCCAAGGACCCAGGAGCCTGTACTATGTCAGAGTGACCCATGAACAGCTGAGCAGGAGATACTGGGCCCCACCTTTAACCACTGTGACTCACCTTAGCAGTGCCCTTTGCTCTGCCACCAGCTTCTGGTTTCACATTTGCTACATGGAGGGACCTCACGATAACACACACCTCACCTGTGGTTTCCCAGGTTCTGTTTCCAACACTAAGATTAACCTCTGACACCTGAGCTCTGCAGACAGGTTGTTAGAGGTCAGTGTCTACCCCTGGAGGAGACCCCACAGGACAGGACCCTGAGCTGCCAAAGGGCTCGTCCAAGCAGGACCTCCCTGTGTCCCCTGGACCCACAGCCCTAGGCTGTAACATGACTGTGACTGGATGCTAGGAGCCAAGTGAACTGACTTGGAGAACAACGTGTATGTGGGAGGAGAAAGTGCCTACTCTGTGCCTGGACCTTGACGCAAGTTCCGGATGTCATCATCATTGTAACCTTGAGACTAAGGATTCTCTCAGCCGCAACGCAGGTAAGAAAACAAAGTGAAAGCCCTTGTCTCAGTGGTGGGGGCAGACATGAGGGCAGAGCAGGATGAACCCAGCCCAGTGTGGCCCTAACATCTCTGCTCTATATTAGGAACCCCAAAGGAGCAGGACCTTCATCCCAGGCCAGGGTGACCCAGAGCCTTACTAGCCAACCCTGCACTCTCTCTGGGCACTTCTCCCTGTCCTGTGCTGACGTGCCTGGGCGAAGGGCGTTTGCAGGGTTGGCCCCATGGTGTTGCCCCCCCTCAGTCTCTGTCCTCCTGCTCTGGATCCTCTCAGCCACCCTCTCTTGCTTATCCCCTCCTCTCCCCATTTAGGCGGGGAGAGAAACACCTCGCTCCATGTCTCATGGGACTTTGGGTGGGAATCTTCAGCAAGATGGAGAGGTTTTGTTTTCACTTACATGCTCCTGATTGGGGATGGAAGGATGTCATTTCCCATAAACTGAGTGGGACACTTTTGTCCCCCTTTCATGGACCAGGGCTGACAGGTGACCTGGAGCTCCACTGCACTGTGGTACAACAACTTCTCCCTGACCCAGAGGTCAGTCAGTTAGCTCCATGCATGCATCCAGAGAACACGCTTCCTGCGGTTCTCTGGAACCTCAGGCTGTGTGTCCCTGTCCGGGGTGTGAGGAGGCCTCGAAGGAGCAGCAAGAGGGTCATGGAAGCTGCACTGCCACCCGTCTGGACAAGAAGTCAGTTCCTCAGGTCACATGTCTGGAAGGGCACATTTTCTTCCTTTTTAAACCCTAATATAACACGATTATACAATAGACACCCCTGGGCTCATCCCTAATATTCAAGGTCTATAAACTTATGGCCATGTTTTCTCAGAAGTCTCTCTTCCTCTCTATTTCTTTTCCTAAAAATACAGAACGACACAGAAGTATCACTGCTGTGCATTTGTCCCCATGTCTCCTCCTCTTGCCCTTCCCACGGGTAACCTTATCCTGAAATTAGTGTGTATCATCTTGGTCCGTGCTTTTCTAGTTTCACATACTGCGTATGTCTCTCTCCATAAAAATACATGGCAATGTTATCGAGTCTGTATAATTTATGTAGTGATATCTTTCAATGAGTATCTGTTTTGTTATTTGCTTTCTCATTCAACGTTATCTTATTAGAATTCAACCATGTTTCCATGCGTAAATCAAGTTCTTTAATTTTAATTGCTATATATCTTGCATTGTAAGAGGGAAGATGGTGCATTGACTTCATCTTCTGCTGGGGCTCAGGGAGAGCATGTCCACTTTTCTATTCTTCTGGACACAGTTTCTGGGATCTTCCATGCACATGTCTTCGTGCACCTGTGAGCAAGTTTCTCTTGGGAAGACACCTAGAAGGGAATTGTTGAGATTGGGGTCAGATGATTCTTCACCTTTACTTATCTTTTCATCTTTGTTTCTTTTAGTATTATCTAATTGCTTTCCAAACACTGATTCCAATTTACAGTCTCACCAGAAATGGTCAGAATTGTGTATCCACATCCTCACCGACACTTGTCATTACTAGACTTGCTGTTTCCATCCAATGGATGGAAACCTTCAGCAGATGTTTCACTGAGGTCTCAATTTATACTTCCCCAATTCCTAGTGAGTTTGAGCATCCTTTCTTGACCTACTTTTTTTTTTTTTATTAACTTTTATTAAGCTTCAAGTGAACGTTTACAAATCCAATCAGTCTGTCACATATAAGTTTACATACATCTCACTCCCTACTCCCACTTGCTCTCCCCCTCTTGAGTCAGCCCTTTCAGTCTCTCCTTTCGTGACAATTTTGCCGGCTTCTCTCTCTCTCTATCCTCCCATCCCCCCTCCAGACAAGAGTTGCCAACACAATCTCGAGTGTCCACCTGATATAATTAGCTCACTCTTCATCAGCGTCTCTCTCCCACCCGCTGACCAGTCCCTTTCATGTCTGATGAGTTGTCTTCGGGGATGGTTCCTGTCCTGTGCCAACAGAAGGTCTGGGGACCATGGCTGCCGGGATTCCTCTAGTCTCAGTCAGACCATTAAGTTTGGTCTTTTTATGAGAATTTGGGGTCTGCATCCCACTGATCTCCTGCTCCCTCAGGAGTTCTCTGTTGTGCTCCCTGACAGGGCAGTCATCGATTGTGGCCGGGCACCAACTAGTTCTTCTGGTCTCAGGATGATGTAGGTCTCTGGTTCATGTGGCCCTTTCTGTCTCTTGGGCTCTTAGTTGTCGTGTGGCCTTGGTGTTCTTCATTTTCCTTTGCTCCAGGTGGGTTGAGACCAATTGATGCATCTTAGATGGCCGCTTGTTGGCATTTAAGACCCCAGACGCCACATTTCAAAGTGGGATGCAGAATGATTTCATAATAGAATTATTTTGCCAATTGACTTAGAAGTCCCCGCAAACCATGTTCCCCAGACCCCCGCCCTTGCTCCGTTGACCTTTGAAGCATTCATTTTATCCCGGAAACTTCTTTGCTTTTGGTCCAGTCCAATTGAGCTGACCTTCCATGTATTGAGTGTTGTCTTTCCCTTCACCTAAAGCATTTCTTATCTACTGATTAATCAGTAAAAAACCCTCTCCCACCCTCCCTCCCTCCCCTCCTCGTGACCACAAAAGTATGTGTTCTTCTCAGGTTTACTATTACTCAAGATCTTATAATAGTGGTCTTATACAATATTTGTCCTTTTGCCTCTGACTAATTTCGCTCAGCATAATGCCTTCCAGGTTCCTCCATGTTATGAAATATTTCACAGATTCGTCACTGTTCTTTATCGATGCGTAGTATTCCATTGTGTGAATATACCACAATTTATTTACCCATTCATCCGTTGATGGACACCTTGGTTGCTTCCAACTTTTTGCTATTGTAAACAGAGCTGCAATAAACATGGGTGTGCATATATCTGTTTGTATGAAGGCTCTTGTATCTCTAGGGTATATTCCCAGGAGTGGGATTTCTGGGTTGTATGGTAGATCTATTTCTAAGTGTTTAAGATAACGCCAGATAGATTTCCAAAGTGGTTGTACCATTTTACATTCCCACCAGCAGTGTATAAGAGTTCCAATCTCTCCGCAGCCTCTCCAACATTTATTATTTTGTGTTTTTTGGATTAATGCCAGCCTTGCTGGTGTGAGATGGAATCTCATCGTAGTTTTAATTTGCATTTCTCTAATGGCTAATGATCGTGAGCATTTTCTCACGTATCTGTTGGCTGCCTGAATATCTTCTTTAGTGAAATGTGTGTTCATATCCTTTGCCCACTTTTTGATTGGGTTGTTTGTCTTTTTGTGGTTGAGTTTTGACAGAATCATGTGGATTTCAGAGATCAGGCGCTGGTCGGAGATGTCATAGCTGAAAATTCTTTCCCAGTCTGTAGGTGGTCTTTTTACTCTTTTGGTGAAGTCTCTAGATGAGCATAGGTGTTTGATTTTTAGGAGCTCCCAGTTATCGGGTTTCTCTTCATCATTTTTGGTAATGTTTTGTATTCTGTTTATGCCTTGTATTAGGGCTCCTAGGGTTTTCCCAATTTTTTCTTCCATGATCTTTATCGTTTTAGTCTTTATGTTTAGGTCTTTGATCCACTTGGAGTTAGTTTTTGTGCATGGTGTAAGGTATAGGTCCTGTTTCATTTTTTTGCAAATGAATATCCAGTTATGCCAGCACCATTTGTTAAAAAGGCTTTCTTTTCCCCAATTAATTGACACTGGTCCTTTGTCAAATATCAGCTGCTCATACGTGGATCGATTTATATCTGGGTTCTCAATTCTGTTCCATTGGTCTATGTGCCTGTTGTTGTACCAGTACCAGGCTGTTTTGACTACTGTGGCTGTATAATAGGTTCTGAAATCAGGTAAAGTGAGGCCTCCCACTTTCTTCTTCTTTTTCAGTAGTGCTTTGCTTATCCGGGGCTTCTTTCCCTTCCATATGAAATTGGTGATTTGTTTCTCTATCCCCTTAAAATATGACATTGGAATTTGGATCGGAAGTGCGTTATATGTATAAATGGCTTTTGGTAGAATAGACATTTTTACTATGTTAAGTCTTCCTATCCATGAGCAGGGTATGTTTTTCCACTTAAGTATGTCCTTTTGAATTTCTTGTAGTAGAGCTTTGTAGTTTTCTTTGTATAGGTCTTTTACATCCTTGGTAAGATTTACTCCTAAGTATCTTATCTTCTTGGGGGCTACTGTGAATGGTATTGATTTGGTTATTTCCTCTTCGGTGTTCTTTTTGTTGATGTAGAGGAACCCAAGCGATTTTTGTATGTTTATTTTATAACCTGAGACTCTGCCAAACTCTTCTATTAGTTTCAGTAGTTTTCTGGAGGATTCCTTAGGGTTTTCTGTGTATATAATCATGTCATCTGCAAATAGTGATAACTTTACTTCTTCCTTGCCAATCCGGATACCTTTTATTTCTTTGTCTAGCCTAATTGCCCTGGCTAGGACTTCCAGCACGATGTTGAATAAGAGTGGTGATAAAGGGTATCCTTGTCTGGTTCCCGTTCTCAAGGGAAATACTTTCAGGTTCTCTCCATTTAGAGTGATATTGGCTGTTGGCTTTGCATAGATGCCCTTTATTATGTTGAGGAATTTTCCTTCAATTCCTATTTTGGTAAGAGTTTTTATCATAAATGGGTGTTGGACTTTGTCAAATGCCTTTTCTGCATCAATTGATAAGATCGTGTGGTTTTTGTCTTTTGTTTTATTTATGTGATGGATTACATTAATGGTTTTTCTGATATTAAACCAGCCTTGCATACCTGGTATAAATCCCACTTGATCAGGGTGAATTATTTTTTTGATGTGTTGTTGGATTCTATTGGCTAGAATTTTGTTGAGGATTTTTGCATCTATGTTCATTAGAGATATAGGTTTATAATTTTCTTTTTTTTTAATGTCTTTATCTGGTTTTGGTATCAGGGAGATGGTGGCTTCATAGAATGAGTTGGGTAGTATTCCGTCATTTTCTATGCTTTGGAATACCTTCAGAAGTAGTGGTGTTAAATCTTCTCTGAAAGTTTTGTAGAACTCTGCAGTGAAGCCGTCCGGGCCAGGGCTTTTTTTTGTTGGGAGTTTTTTGATTACCGTTTCAATCTCTTTTTTTGTTATGGGTCTATTTAGTTGTTCTACTTCTGAATGTGTTAGTTTAGGTAGGTAGTGTTTTTCCAGGAATTCATCCATTTCTTCTAGGTTTGCAAATTTGTTAGAGTACAATTTTTCATAATAATCTGAAATGATTCTTTTAATTTCATTGGGTTCTGTTGTGATGTGGTCCTTCTCGTTTCTTATTCGGATTATTTTTTTCCTTTCCTGTATTTCTTTAGTCAGTCTGGCCAATGGTTTATCAATTTTGTTAATTTTTTCAAAGAACCAGCTTTTGGCTTTGTTAATTCTTTCAATTGTTTTTCTGTTCTCTAATTCATTTAGTTCAGCTCTAATTTTTATTATTTGTTTTCTTCTGGTGCCTGATGGATTCTTTTGTTGCTCACTTTCTATTTGTTCAAGTTGTAGGGACAGTTCTCTGATTTTGGCTCTTTCTTCTTTTTGTATGTGTGCATTTATCGATATAAATTGGCCTCTGAGCACTGCTTTTGCTGTGTCCCAGAGGTTTTGATAGGAAGTATTTTCATTCTCGTTGCTTTCTAAGAATTTCCTTATTCCCTCCTTGATGTCTTCTATAACCCAGTCTTTTTTCAGGAGGGTATTGTTCATTTTCCAAGTATTTGATTTCTTTTCCCTAGTTTTTCTGTTATTGATTTCTAGTTTTATTGCCTTGTGGTATGAGAAGATGCTTTGTAATATTTCGATGTTTTGGACTCTGCAGAGGTTTGTTTTATGACCTAATATGTGGTCTATTCTAGAGAATGTTCCATGTGCGCTAGAAAAAAAGTATATTTTGCAGCTGTTGGGTGGAGAGTTCTGTATAAGTCAATGAGGTCTTGACCTACTTTTTAATTAACTTTAAAATTGTCTATTTTTAACTTTTGTCCATTTTACTATTAGGTTGTTGGTCTTTTTCTCATTGACCTACAGGACTTTTTAATATCTTTTATGTATTTTTTTTTTAACCTGGATAGCAGTCCTTTGTAAGTTATATACATAGCAAATATTTGATTCCAGTTTGTGGCCTGTCTCATTATTTATGGTGTCTTAATGTGTACAGGTGTTTGAAATTTTGATGTATTCAAGTATAAAATCTTTCCCTTTGTGTAGTGGTGTGACATGTTGTTTTTGTTGTTAGATGCTATTGAGTCAATTTCCAACTCACAGAGACCCCATATGACAGAGTAGGACAGTCCCATAGGGTTTCCTAGGCTGTAATCTTTATGGGGAAACCCTGGTGGTGTAGTCATTAAGAGCTACAGCTGCTAACCAAAAGGCTGGCAGTTCAAATCCACCAGGCGCTCCTTGGAAACTCTATGGGGCAGTTCTACTCTGTACTTTACGGTCGCTATGAGTCGGAATCGATTCGATGGCAACAGGTACAGGTAACGGTAATCTTTACAAGAGCAGATCACCAGGTCTTTTCAAAGCAACAACCTTTCAGCTAGCAGCTGAGTAGTTCACCATTGCTCCACTAGGGCTCCACATGTATGTGTATATATATATATATATGTATTTGTAGATGCGTATGTATGTATGTTACGTATATACATTTTTCATGAATATTGCTAAATAAAAGATATAGCATTATAAATCAGTGGAAAATTAGTAGAATTTCATTATATTGTTACAACTGGATCTCTATATTTAAATAAAACACATACACAGTCTGTATCTGAACTCTCTGCTCTGTGTCATTTCTTTGTTTGTCAACCCAAGAGCTACTACCGCACCCATTTCATTATAATGTCGTTAGATTAAGTTTTATTACCTTGAAGAGAACTCCCTCTTATCTTCTTATTCTTCTAATTGTATTGAGTCTTCTTGGCCCTTTCTTGTTCCATATGAATTTAAGGACCAGCTTTTTCACGTTCAGTAAGAATCTTATTGAAATACATAGATCGATTTTAGGGAGAAATGACATCTTTTTGACATTGAATCTTCTGGCCCAGGCACATGGTTTATCTCTTCTTCAATACAGGCCTCATTTTATATTTTTCAATAATTTTTTAAGTTATTTTCAGAAAGGTCTTACAAATCTTGTTTATTTCTGGTTAAAATTTTGCATACTGTATATTCACCTACTTTCAATTAAATTTGAAAATTGCTTGTTACTAGTATGTGAAAACATTAGTCATTTTTCCATACTGGTCTTGGACCCAGCAACCTCATTATTTCTAGTAGTGTAGTAATTTCACACCACTTGTTTCTTTTTTTGTCTTGGGGCACTGGCTAGGAATATATGATGAGACTGAACAGGGCATAGGGCAGTTATAGGTCAAATTCTTGTTTCCTACCACAGTTTTAAAGAAAATACTTCTAAGACAGGGAAATAGAACATCATAAGCTCCTTATTATTTATTTCTTATCTAGCTACCATTTTCATTAAATCATGTTTTTGTTGGCATTTTTCATTATGTTCACAAGTGAGAATTGTCTATAATTTTCCTTTCTTGTATTCTCCTTACCTCACTTTAAAAATGAAGTTTATTCTACCTGCACTAAATGAGTTGAGGAAGTTTACCTATCACCTGGGAAAGTTTACAAAATTTGGATCATCAATTAAAACTTCCTGGATGTGCTAGTAATAAGGAGCCCAGGGTTAAGAAGGAAGGGTGTTGACATGTCATGGGGTTGTTAACCAATGTCATGGAACAATGTGTGTACTCTTTGATGAGAAACTAGTTTGTTCTGTAAACTTTCATCTAAAGTACAGTAAAAAAAAGTACAGAAAAAAAACTTCCTGGATGTTTATGTGTACAACGTAGTTAATGATTCCTTTACTTTAATGGCTTCATGTTTATTCATGTGCTTCATTTCTTTTAGTGTCATTTTTATCAGATTTTTTTATACAAAATTTTTTATTTTGTCTGATTTTCTAATTATTGGCATACTTTTATTCAAAATGTTTTCTTATAACTTTTACATCTCTACTGTTAAATATACAAGGAACTGCCAGAAGAATGAACAAATCTGTCTTGGAAGAAGTACAATCAGAATGCTCCTTAGAGGTAAGGATGGTGAGACTTCATCTCACTTACTTTGGACATGTTATCGGGAAGGACCAGTCCCTGGAGAAGGACATCATGCTTGGTAAAGTAGAGGGTCAGAAAAAAAGAGGAAGACCCTCAACAAGATGGATTGACACAGTGGCTACAACAATGGGCTAAAACATAGCAACAATGGTGAGGATGGCACAGAACCGGGCAACATTTCCTTCTGTTGTACATGGGGTTGTTATGAGTTGGAACCAACTCAATGGCACTAACAACAACTGCTCCTGTAATTATGACAACCGTCAGAGATTGAATTATGTCCCTCAAAAAATGTGTATATCAATTTGGTTAGGCCATGATTACCAATACTGTGTGCTTGGCCCCCATTTTGTGATTGTAATTTTATTCTGAGAGGATTAGGGTGGGATTGTTACACCACCCTTATTTAGGTCACCTCCCTGATCCAATGTAAAGGGGGTTTCCTTGGGGTGTGGGAGAGGGAAGCAAGCAGAGAATTGGGGACCTCTTACCACCAAGAAAGAAGCACCAGGAGCAGAGCGTGTCCTTTGGATACGGGTCCCTGTGCCTGAAAAGCTCCTTCACTAGGGGAAGACTGAGGAAAAGGACCTTCCTCCACACCTGACAGAGAGAGAAAGCCTTCCCCTGGAGATGACACCCTGAATTTGGACTTTTAGCCAACTTACTGTGAGAAAGTAACCCTGAATTTGGACTTCTAGCCAACTTACTGTGAGAAAGTAAGCTTCTCTTTGTTAAAGCCATCCACTTGCGGTATTTCTGTTATAGCAGCACTAGATGATAAAAACAACAACCATTTTATTTAAAAACTTTTACATTTTTCTTACAGAGACTATTCACCACTATAAGTATCTTCAAAATAAAATCTTTTGACTTTGTTTCATTCTTATATTCTACCTTTTTTCTAACTTCTTGAAATGAATATTTAAAATTCAATTATCAATCTTTTCTATTTTCTAATGTTGCCCCCTACGTGTCTCTCAGTTTGTCGTATTGTGGGGGCTTGCATGTTGCTGGAAGCTATGCGCAACTCAAAATGAGAAGAAATAGCATCAAACCTTCATTAATAATTAAAACCTGGAATATATGAAGTATGAATCTAGGAAAATTGGAAATCATCAAAAGTGAAATGGAATGCATAAACATTGATATCCTAGGCATTAGTGAACTGAAATGGACTGGTATTGGCCATTTTGAATTGGACAATCATATAGTCTACTATGAGGGGAATGACAACTGGAAGAGGAATGATGTTGCATTCATCGTCAAAAAGAACATTCCAAGATCTATCCTGAAGTACAACGCTATCAGTGATAGGATAATATCCATAAGTCTACAAGGAAGACCAGTTAATATGACTATTATTCAAATTCACTCACCAACCCCTAAGGCCAAAGATGAAGAAATAGAAGATTTTTATCAGCTACTGAGAACATCCAATCAGGATGCATTCATAATTACTGGTGATTTGAATGTGAAAGTTGGAAACAAAGAAGAAGGATCGGTAGTTGGAAAATATGGCCTTGGTGATAGAAACAATGCCGGAGATCGAAGGATAGAGTTTTGCAAGACCAACAACTTCTTCATTGCAAATACCTTCTTTCACCAACATAAATGGCAACTATACACATGGACCTCACCAGATGGAACACATAGGAATCGAATTGACTACATCTGTGGAAAGACACAATGGAAGAGCTCAATATTATGAGTCAGAACAAGGCCGGGGCCCACAGTGGAACAGACCATCAATTGCTCATATGCAACTTCAAGCTGAAACAAGAAAATCACAGCAAGTCCACGAGAGCCAAAATATGACCTTGAGTATATCCCACCTGAATTTAGAGACCATCTCAAGAATAGATTTTACCCATTGAACACTAGTGACCAAAGACCAGACAAGTTGTGGAATGACATCAAGGACATCATCCATGAAGAAAGCAAGAGGTCACTGAAAGACAGGAAAGAAAGAAAAGACCAAGATGGATGTCAGAGGAGACTCTGAAACTTGCTCACAAACATCAAGCTGCTAAAGCAAAAGGCAGAAATGATGAAGTAAAGGAGCTGAACAGAAGATTTCAAAGGACGGCTCGAGAAGACAAAGTAAAGTATTATAATGACATGTGCAAAGAGCTGGAGATAGAAAACCAAACGTGAAGAACACGTTTGGCATTTCTCAAGCTGAAAGAACTGAAGAAAAAATTCAAGCCTCGAGTTGCGATAGTGAAGGATTCCATGGGGAAATTATTAAACAACGCAGGAAGCATCAAAAGAAGATGGAAGGAATACACAGAGTCATTATACCAAAAAGAACTAGTCAGTGTTTGACTGTTTCAAGAGGTAACATATGATCAGGAACCCATGGTACTAAAGGAGGAAGTCCAAGCTGCTCTGAAGGCATTGGCAAAAAAAAAACGCTTCAGGAATCGACAGAGTATCAATTGAGATGTTTCAACAAACAGATGCAGCACTGGAGGTGCTCACTCGTCTATGCCAAGAAATATGGAAGACAGCTTCCTGGTCAACTGATTGGAAGAGATCCATATTTATGCCTATTCCCAAGAAAAGTGATCCAATGGAATGCAGAAATTATAGAACAATATCATTAATATCACATGCAAGGAAAATTTTGCTGAAAATCATTCAAAAACAGCTGCAGCAATATATCGACAGGGAACTGCCAGAAATTCAGGCTGGTTTCAGAAGAGGACATGGAGCCAGCGATATCATTGCTAATGTCAGATGGATCCTGGCTGAAAGCAGAGAATACCAGAAAGATGTTTACCTGTTTTTTATTGACTACGCAAAGGCATTCGACTGTGTGGATCATAACAAATTATGGATAACATTCCGAAGAATAGGAATTCCAGAACACTTAATTGTGCTCATGTGGGAGCTTTACATAGATCAAGAGGCAGTTGTTCGGACAGAACAAGGGGATACTGATTGGCTTAAAGTCAGGAAAGGTGTGTGTCCTTTCACCATACCTATTCAATCTGTATGCTGAGCAAATAATCCGAGAAGCTGGGCTATATGAAGAAGAACAGGGCATCAGGATTGGAGGAAGGCTCATTAACAACCTGTGTTATGCAGATGACACAACCTTGCTTGCTGAAAGTGAAGAGGACTTGAAGCACTTACTAATGAAGATCAAAGACCACAGCCTTCAGTATGGATTGCACCTCAACATAAAGAAAACAAAAACCCTCCCAAATGGACCAATGAGCAACATCATGATAAATGGAAAAAAGATTGAAATTGTCAAGGATTTCATTTTACTTGGGTCTACAATCAACAGCCACGGAAGCAGCAGTTAAGAAATCAAAAGACGCATTGCATTGGATAAATCTGCTGCAAAGGACCTCTTTAAAGTGCTGAAAAGCAAAGATTTCACCTTGAAGACTAAGGTGAGCCTGACCCAAGTCATAATATTTTCAACCACATCATATGTATGTGAAAGCTGGGCAATGAATAAGGAAGACTGAAGAAGAATTGATGCCTTTGAACTGTGGTGTTGGCAAAGAATATTGAATATACCATGGACTGCCAAAAGAACGAACAAATCTGTCTCGGAAGAAGTGCAACCAGAATACTCCTTAGGAGCAAGGATGGCAAGACTTAGTCTCATAGACTTTGGACATGTTTTCAGGAGGGATCAGTCCCTGCAGAAGGACATCAAGCTTGGCAAAGTACAGGGTCAGAGGAAAAAAGGAAGACCCTCAATGAGGTGGATTGATACAGCGGCTGCAACAATGAGCTCAAGCATAGCAACAATTGTAAGGATGGCCCAGGACTGGGCAGTGTTTCGTTCTGTTGTGCATAGGGTCACTATGAGTTGGAACCAACTTGACGGCACCTAACAACAACAATGTTGTTGCTAGGTCCTGTCAAGTTGGTTTTGATTCATAACAACACTAAGTACAACAGAACGGAACCCTGCCCAGTCCTGTGCCATCCTCACAACCATTCTTATGTTTGAGCCCATTGTTGCAGCCACTGTGTCAATCTAGCTTGCTGAGGGTCTTCTTTTTCACTGACCCTCTACTTTACCAAGCATGATATTCTTCTCCAGGGACTGGTCTCTCCTCTTAACATGTGCAAAATATGTGAAATGAAGTCTCTCTATCCTCGTGTCTAAGCAACATTCTGGTTGTGCTTCTTCCAAGACAGACTAGTTCGTTCTTTTGGTAGTCCATGGTATATTCACTATTCTTTGTCAACACATAATTCAAAAGCATCAATTCTTCTTCAGTTTTCCTTATTCACTGTCGTGCTTATGAGGTGACTGAAAATACCATGGCTTGGATCAGGCCTACCTTAGTCCTCACAGTGACATCTTTGCTTTTCAACACTTTAAAGAGGTCTTTTTCAGCAGAAATGCCCAGTGAAATATGCCGTTTGATTTCCTGGCCACTCCTTCCATAGGCGTTGATTGTGGATCCAAGTAAAATGAAATCCTTGACAACTTCAGTCTTTTCTCTGTTTATCATGATGTTGCTCATTGGTCCAGTTGAGGATTTTTGTTTCTTTATGTTGAGGTGTAATCCATACTGAAGGCTGTGGTCTTTGATCTTCATTAGTAAGTGCTTCAAGTCCTCTTCACTTTCAGCAAGCAAGGTTGTGTTATCTGCATAACGCAGGTTGTTAATGAGTCTTCCTCCAATCCTGATACCCCATTCTTCTTCATATGGTCCAGTTTCTCAGATTATTTGCTCAGCATACAGATTGAATAAGCATGGTCAAAGGGTAGAAACCTAACATCTATGTGCATTTAAGATCACAAAGTTTTCTCTAAGTACGAGTTTAGCTACATGCCACAAATTTTGATGTGTTGTTTTCAAAATCACCGAGTTCTAAATATTTCCAATGTTCATTTTTATTTTATCTTTGACACAAATAGTTTTTAAAGGAGAGGCTCCATGTCATACCAGGGAAGGGCATGGATCAGAAACCAGACATTCAGATTGGAATCCAGGCTCTGCCATGGACTAGCCATGTCCTTGGCCTCAAGTCCTCATGCTTAAAATGAGCTGTGTCAATTTGGGCCTCCCACAAGCAGGTATCAAAAGCCAGAATTAGAGGTACAAAAAATTTATAGAAAAAAAAAGCCTGTGAAAGATAAACTGGGGAGGAGGTGGGAGGAGGGGAGAGAGCTTGGGTCATGATATGGACCAGACACTTGAGAGATGATAGGAAAGGAAGGAGACCTGGTTAGGAAGAGACTCAGACTGCAGGGCCATTCTGAGAAAGGCTCAGGTGGGCGTGGAAAACCCCAGAGTACAGATGAGCTGTTAGAGGAGGCCCACCTCAGGCCCGCTGTGCTCAGTCATTGCTGGGAAGGTGTGGCAGTGGGAGGGTGACAGCCAACTGGGCTTCTCACTGTAGGTTCTCTCAAGGGAGATGAGAAGCATACCTTCCCCACACACCTGGGCTTAAAAAAAAAAAAAAAGAACAGGTTAAATTCTTTTATTCAACCAGTATGTAGTGAGAGTCTTCTGAGGACCAGGTTGCTATGAAGATTAGTGGGTTAATATCCGCAAAGTGCCCAGCCTGCTGCTGTAGCTGAAAGCGTCCTTGGTTTTGAAATGGGCTTCCTTTCATGATGCTCTCCAAGGTGTGTCCAATAATTTGAATCCATGGAAATCAGTTTTTGTTAAATCAGGCTCCAATTGTAAACAGGGCCTTTATCAAATTTCTCACAAAAAGGCCACCACACAAAGCACAAAGGAGCAGAACTACCCCGACTGTTGTGGAGAGATGCAGAGGGCCCTCAATCTCTGGGACCACCATTTTACTCCAAAATGCCTATGGCAACTCCCTCCTCATCCAGTAGCCATCTGGTCTTTCTCTTTGAAACTTCTTTGCTTGGCCAGCAGACCCCTGCCACCCATCCCATCCTGTCCCAGAGCCCTGCAAAAGCACAGGCTCTAAGACCTTATGAGCTCTCAACTGTCCACCCACTTCCCCATCTCCCACTCTTGTCTAAGGTAGAGCCATTTAGCCCTGCCAGGTTCCTTGAACCCCATTGCAATAAAGTGTTCCCTTTTAGGAAACTGAGGCTTTATGGTGAGATCCCTGCTAAGAGAAGCCTTGTCAGAAGGCTCATGGGGAAGGAGGAATAATTCTTTTTCCTACTCACATGGTCTCCTGCCTTTATTGCACATGGAGAAGCCTGGAGTGGACCAGCAGGAGGGAAAAGAGTAGCCTCCAGGGGTCGGAAGAGGAGGCTGCGACGTGGAAGGGGGCATAACCACTACACTGGGGACGTGTGCTTTCTACCTGTTTCATACCCGCATTAACTTCTGCTCTTCCCCTAGGGCCCTTCTTGGCCTCGGGATCCTGATCTGAGGTCTCTATGCCAACTGTGATCCACAGCTGGGGTGATGTGCCGACAGTGACATAGATCTGACGCAGGTCTGAACAGAGATCTCACCAGCTGATGCATCAAAGCAGACTCATCTGTGTCTCCAGCTGTCTGCTCTCCCGGAAGCCGGAAACTACCAGATCCCTGCTGCTCCCCGAGTGGGTCCATGGAAAGCCCCCCTTTCAGTTTCAGTTTCCTGGCTCAACGCAGTCACTTGGTTACCTGAAAATGACTGGTCTGCTGAGCTCTGGGGAGTGGCTGTCTTTCTGGGCAAGGGCAGGGCAGGGCACCAGAGTGACTATGGCAGAGGGAGACCTGGGCCGTAAGCATTTGTAAAGCAGCAAGAACCCAAATTCTTCGTGTGGCTGTCTCTGTAAGGTGTGCCGCCCTAGAAAATCAGCCTCACCCCTCTGCCTCAGGCAAGACAGGGCCCAAGGAGAAATATCTCAATATAATGATGTAGATACCACCTGCCAGGGCCAGAGACTTGGAATAAAGAGTAAGGAAGCACTCAAGGGTACCCCACAAGCAAAAAGAGGTGACAGGACCCATACCCTGAGTTTTTGGGGGGAAGCAGCACGAGGAACCCATGGCTTATTCCTTCCTCTGTCACAATTATTCCTCAGTCAGGGGATAAGAACTCCTCACAGTTCCTCTGCCCCTGAGATGGAACACTTTTAGGAACAGCTTCACCACTGGAGTGTCCTAAGAGCTCCTCTAAATAATCTCTTCAGTCATTTGATCCCCACCACCCATCTATCAGTTTGTCATACTGTGGTGGCTTGCATGTTACTGTGATGCTGGAAGCTATAGCTATGCCACTGGTATTTCATGAGTGATGTGGGGTCACTCATGGTGGACAGGTTTTAGTGGAGTTTCCAGACTAAGACTAGGAAGAAAGGCCTGACAATCTACTTCTGAAAATTAGCCAATGAAAACCTTACGGAAGAAACAGAACATTGTCCCATATACTGCTGGAAGATGAGCCCCTTGTGTTGCAAGGTACTCAAAATATGACTGTGGAAGATCTGCCTCCTCAAAGCAGAGTTGACCTTAAGGGCTTGGGAAGAACAAAGCCTTCCAGACCCTCATTTGCTGATGTGGCACTATTCAAAATAAGAAATTAAAGTGCTAAACACCCATTAGTTATTGTATGAAGTATGAATCAAGGAAAATTGGTAATTGTCAAAAATGAAATGGAATGCTTAAAGATTGATGTCCTAGGTGTTAGTGATCTGAAATGAACTGTTACCAGCTATTTTTGAATCTGACAATCATATGGTCCACTATGCTGGGAATGACAAATTGAAAAGGAATGACGTAGCATTCATCATTAAAAGAAAACTTGGAGATCTACCTAAAATACAACTTTGTCAGTGATAGGTTAAAATCCATACACTCACAAAGAAGACCAGTTAATATGAAATTATGCACCAATCACGAATGCCAATGGTGAAGAAATTAAGATGCATCGATAATTACTGGCAGCTGGAATGCAAAAATTGAAAACAAAGAAAAATCAGTAGTTGGAAAACACGGTCTTGGTGAGAGAAATGATGCTGGAGATCACGTGATAGAATTCTGCAAGACCAATGACTTATTCATTGAAAATACTTTTTTTCATTGACACAGTCGACATCTATACAAGTGGACCTTGCTGGATGGATTACACCAGAATCAATCGACTGTATCTGTAGTAGACAGATAATGGAGAAGTTCAATGTTATCAATCAAGACAAAGCCAGTAGTCGACTGTGGAACAGACCATCAATTGCCCATGCGAAAGTTCAAATTAAAGCTGAAGAAAATGAAAGCAAGTCCATAAGAGCCAAAGTGTGACTTTGAATACATAGCACCTGAATTTAGAGACCATCTGAAGAATAGATTTGATGCACTGAACACTAATGACTGAAGACCAGAAGGGTTGTGAACTGACATCAAGAACATCATACATGATGAAAGTTAAAGCGTCATTTAAAAGACAAGAAAAAAGGAAATGATCAAAATGAATGTCAGAAGAATCTCTGGAACTCTTAGGCACAGAGTAGCTAAAGCAAATGGAAGAAACGATGAAATAAAATAACTGAACAGAAGATTTCAAATGGTGGCTTGAAAAGACAAAGTAAAGTATTATTATGAAAAGTGCAAAGACCCTGGAAATAGGAAACCAAAAAGGAAGAACACACTCAGCATTTCTCAAGCTGAAAGAACTTAAATATTGAAGAATTCTATGGGCAAAAATTTGAATGACACAGAAAGCATAAGAAGAAGATAAAAGGAATATACACCGTCACTGTACCAAAAATAACGGGACAACAATCAACCTTTCAAGAGGTAGCATATGATCAAGAACCGTTGGTACTGAAGGAAAACGTTCAAGAGGCACTGAAGCATTGGGCCAAAACAAGTTCCCAGGAATTGACAGAATATTAATTGAGATGCTTCAATCAATGGATGCAGTGCTGGAAGTACTCACTCATCTATGTCAAGCAATTTGGAAGACAGTTTCCTGGCCAACCAACTGGAGGAGATACATATTCGTGCCCATTCCAAAGAAAGGTAACTAAATGGAACTTGGGGATTATTGGACAATATCATTAATATCACATACTAGCAAAATTGTGCTGAAGATAGTTCAAAAACACCTGCAGCCACACACCCACAGGGAACTGTCAGAAGTTCAAGCTAGTTTCCGAAGAGGACATGGGATGAGGGATATCATTGCTGATGTCAGATGGACCTTGGGACAAAGCATAGAATACCAGACAGTTGTTTGTTTGTGTTTATTGACTATGTACATCATAACAAATTATGGACAGCATTATGAAGAACGGGAATTCCAGAACATTTAATTGTGCTCACATGGAGTCTGTACATGGATCAAGAGGCAGTCGTTCAAATGAAATGGGGGACATTTCCTGGTCCAAAATGGGAAGAAGTGTGAGGCAGTTTGTATCCTTTCACCATATTTATTCAATCTCTGTGCTGAACAAATAATCCAAGAAGTAGGACTATATGAAGTACGGGGAATCAGGATTGTAGGAAGACTCATTAATCACCTGTGAAATGGTGACAAAACCTTGCTTTCTATAAATGAAGACGATTCGAAGCACTTACTGATGAAGATCAAAGACTGCAGTTTTCACTATAGGTTACACCTGAACATAAGGAAAACCAAAATCCTCGTGAATGGATCAATAAGCAACATCATGATAAATGGAGAAAATACTGAAGTTGTCAAGAATTTCTTTCTACTTGGATCAACAATCAACATTCATGGAAGCAAAAATCCAGACCTCAAACAACATATTGCAGTATGCAAATCAGCTGCAAAAGACCTCTTTGAAGTTCTAAAAAGCAAAGATGCCCCTTTGATGACCAAGGTGAGCCTGACACGACCCATAGTGTTTTCGATCACCTCATATGCCTGAGAAAGCTGGACAATTAATAAAGAAGACAAAAAAGGAATGATGCATCTGAATTGTGGTGTTGGCAGAGAATAAAGAATATACTATGGACCACCAGAAGAAAAAATAAGTCAGTCCTACCAGAAATAAAACCAGAATGCACCCTGGAAGTGAGAACGATGAGACTTTATTTTACTTACTTTGGACACCTCCTCAGGAAAAGCCAGCAGAGGGTCAGCAAAAACCAGGGTCACCTTCTAAATGATGTCGTTGTTGTTGTTAGGTGCTGGCTAGTAGGGTCCAACTCATAGCGACCCTATGTACAACAGAACAAAACACTGCTCATTCCTGTGCCATCCTCATGATCATTGCTATACTTGAGCCCATTGTTGCAGCCACTGTGTCAATCCATCTCATCAAGGATCTTCCTCTTTTTCACTGACCCTCTATCTACTCTACCAAGCATGATGTCCTTCTCCAGAGACTGATTCTTCCTGATAACATGTCCAAAGTATGTGAGATGAAGTCTCACCATCCTCGCTTCTAAGGAGCATTCTGGCTGTACATCTTCCAAGACAGATTTGTTTGTTCTTTCAGCAGGCCAGAGTGTGTGTATTCTATATTTTTGGCCAACACCATAATTCTAAGATGTCAATTTTTCTTCAGTCTTCCTTATTTATTCCCCAGCTTTCCCATGTATATGAGGCGATTGAAAAGACCAAGGCTTGGATCAGCCACATTTTAGTCTTTAAAGTGATATTTTTGCTTTTTAACACTCTAAAGATGTCTTTTACAGCAGATTTGCCGAATACAATATGTCATTTGATTTCTTCACTGCTGCCTCCATAGGCATTGATTATGGACCCAAGTAAAAGGAAACCCTTGAAAAGGTCAGTATTTTCTCCAATTGTCATGATGTTACTTATTGGTCCAGTTGTGAGGATTTTTGTCTTCTTTAAGTTGAGGTGTAGTCCATACCGAAGGTTGTGGTCTTTAATCTTCATCAGTAAGTGCTTCAAGTCGTCTTATTTTGGAAAGCAAGTTTTTGTCACCTATATTGCAGGTTGTTACTGAGTCTTCTTCCAATCCTGATGCCCCATTTCTTCATATAGTCCAGCTTCTCATATTATTTGCTGAGCATACAGATTAGATAAGTATGGTGAAAGGATACAGCTCTGCCACACACCTTTTCTGACTTTCAACCATGCAGTATCCCCTCATTCCATTCAAACAAATGGCTCTTGATCTATGTACAGCTTCCTCATGAGCACAATTAAGTGTTCTGGAATTCCCGTTGTTTGAACGTTATTAACAATTTGTTATGATTCACACAGTTGAATGCCTTTGCATAGTCAATAAAGCACAGGTAAACATCTTCCTGGTATTCTCTGCTTTCAGCCAGGATCCATCTGACATCAGCAATGATATTCCTAGTTCCATGTCCTCTTCTGAATCTGGCTTGAATTTCTGGCAGTTCCCTGTTGATATACTGCTGCAGCCACTTTTGAATGATCTTCAGCAAAAATTTTACTCCTGTGTGATATTAATGATAATGTTTGATCATTTCCACTTTCGGTTGGACCATCTTTCTTTGGAATAGGCGTAGATATGAAACTCTTCCATTTGGTTGGCCAGGTAGCTGTCTTCCACATTTCTTGGCATAGACTAATGAGTACTTCCAGTGCTGCATTTGCTTGTTGAAACATTTCAATTGGTATTCTGTCAGTTCCTGGAGCCTTGTTTTTTTGCCAGTGCCTTCAGAGCAGCTTGGACTTCTTCCTTCAGTATCATCAGGTCCCGATCATATGCTACCTCCTGAAATGGTTGAACATCAACCAGTTCTTTTTGGTACAGTGACTCTGTGTGTTCCTTCCATCTTCTTTTGATGCTTCTTGCATTGTTTCATACTTTTCCTGTAGAATCCTTTGCTATTGCAACTCGGGCTTGAATTTTTTCTTTAGTTCTTTCAGCTTGAGAAATGCTGAGCATGTTATTCCCTTTTGGTTTTCTAACTTCAAGTCTTTGCACATGTCATCATAAATCTTTACTTGTCTTCTCGAGCTGCCCTTGGAAATCTTCAGTTCAGCTCTTTTACTTTATCATTTCTTCTGTTTGCTTTAGCTACTCAACATTCAAGAGCAAGTTTCAGAGTCTCTTCTGATATCCATTTTAGTCCATTCTTTCTTTCCTGTCTTTTTTAATGACCTCTTGTTGTCTTCACGTAATGACATCCTTTATGTCATTCCACAGTTCATCTGATCTTCAGTTATTAGTCTTCAATGTGTCAAGTCTATTCTTGAGATGGTCTCTAAATTCAAGTGAGATATACTCAAGGTGGTACTTTGGCTTTCATGGAATTGTTCTAATTTTCTTCAGCTTCAATATGAACTTGCACATGAACAATTGATGGTCTCTTCCTCAGTCAGCTCCTAGCCTTGTTCTGATCAATGACATTGAGTTTTTACATTGTCTCTTTCCACCAAAAAAAAAAAAAAAAACCCATTGCCATCAAGTTGATTCCAACTCATAGCGGCCCTATAGGACAGATTAGAACTACCCCACAGAGTTTCCAAGGAGAGCCTGGCAGATTCGAACTGCCAACCTTTTGGTTAGCAGCCGTAACACTTACCTACTATACCACCAGGTTTCCTCTCTTTCCACAGATGTAGTCAATTTGATTCCTATGTATCTGGCAATGTCCACATGTATAGTCTCTGTTTATATTGTTGAAAAAAGGTTTTTGCAACGAAGAAGTCACTGGTCTTGCAAAATTCTATCACGCGATCTCTAGCATCATTTTTATCACCAAGCCCATATTTTCCAGCTACTCATCCTTCTTCTGTTTTCAACTTTAATTCCAATCACCAGTAAGTATCAATGCATCCTGACAGCATGTTCTATCAGTTTCAGACTGCAGAAGTTGGTAAAAATCTTCAATTTCTTCATCTTTGGCCTTAGTGGTTGGTGCATAAACTTCCGTAATAGTCATATTACCTGGTCTTCCTAGTAGGCGTATGGATATTATCCTATCACCGACAGCGCTGTACTTCAGGATAGATCTTGAAATGTTCTTTTTGACAAAAAATGCAACACCATTCCTTTTCAAGTTGATGACAATATGACGATATGATTGTATGATTCAAAATGGCCAATACCAGTCCTTTTCAGCTCACTAATGCCTAGAATATCAATAAGATAGATTGACACAATTGCCCCAGTAATGGGCTTAAATATATCAATGATTATGAAGGTGGCGCAGGACTGGACAACATTTCATTCTGTTATCTATAAGGTCACCATGAGTCAGAGCCGACTGAACTGCAACTAACAATAATAGCACCATTTAACACACTGGGAAAGACATCATTACCTTCTGACCAACACTCTTTGGTTCCTTTTATTCCTACAGGGAGAACTAAATTCTGCTGAGGGCAGTGATAGTCCAGCTGAAATGACTCATTCCCCAGCTTCGATTCAGCTGGCAAGGACACGGCCACTGGAAAGGCATCCATAGAGCCTGGACTCTCTCCTCTGGGTCTACTGTTAGCATGTTGACACAAATCATGACTTGTCCTTAAGACAATTAGAGGGAAGAAGAAAAGGGGATGTACAGACCAGGGTGTCAAAGAGACAGAAAGAGGCTGCATTAATTTCCTGTTGCTGCGGTAACAAATTACCACTAATTTAGTGTTTAAAACAACACAGTTTATTAACTTATAATTTCGTAAGTTACAAGTCCAATACGACAAGTCATTACCTCCTAAAACCCCTGTCAAGTGAGAGTAATCATATCTCTCTCAACTTTGCACTTGAAATACCGAGGGGTGAGTTCGTCCTCCACCCCTGACCATTTCTGTCTTTTTCCACCTTGATCAGGCCCTGTATCCCAAATAGACACATCTGGGCCAGAGCCTACCTTGTCCAATATGGGACAACTGCTTTCCAGGGGTGAAGGTGGGTCTGCAGCCAGAGCCTGAAAAAATAAACAGAAACTTACCTATGGATCATCACAGCATCATACACTGTTGTTTATAAGCAGAAAACAGGTTGGGCAACAACTTGTCCATTTCCGACAGCTCATGAGTCACAACCATCCTCTCAGTGGCCCTGAGTGCGGACTAGGGTAGGTGTGGCTCTGTCTCATCAGAAGGGTTGTGGGAACACTGTGACCATATATTAGGACGCTAGGACTTTGAAGAACATCCTGAGAAGGGGAGAGCAGCTGTAAGCAGGCAGAAGCACGAGGAGGGGAGCCCAGTACCAAAGAAGGAGATGGAGGCAGGCGCAGAACCGAGGCCCAGGTACCCCACCCTCCCAGCCCCTCTGCTCCTGGGCCTCCCGCTCCAGGTCTTCGCTGATGGGGACCCACCTCCTCCCCTTTGGGGACTCCTGATCTGGCTCCTGGGGCTTGTTCTTTCCTCTCTTTGGCCATCTCTTCCTGATGTCTTCTCGACATATCCAGCCCGACCCCCAGCTCCTGGGCTGGACACTGCAGAGTCGCCTTTGGTGCCTCCCTCCTTCCTCTGCTCTCCAGTCTCCGAGGAAGCCCTGGACTTTCTACTCTGGAAAAGTCCCTGAGCTGGGAGCTAAGAGATCATTTTATCCTCAGCTGTATGATTTTTTTCAGTAGGGCCTTTTTTATATAATAATTAAAAAAATTAAGTTATTTGGGGGAGAGAAAACTGTCTGGCATTCTTTTTCCGCAGTGGTCCCTCCAAAGAGTGTATTTGGCCCCAGTGCACAGTCCAGCAGGTGCTAACCCCATAGTCAAGAGCAAAGAGCCCCACTGGGTCCACTTCCAGCAGGGACACAGTCAGCCAAGGCCGGGACTGGGCAGGATGTGAACCCAGGGAAGGCAACCAGCCTCGCCATGGAGCAGGGGGCCCTCATCAGAGTGTCTGATCACCTGCATTGGCTCCTGGGGGACCCCAACAAGGCCAAGGAGCCCCAAGGATGGGCTGACTGTCCCATGAGCTCCCAGAAGGGGTCAGAGAGGGGAGCTTGGTGGCCTCCAGCACAGTGAACAGAAGCCCCTTCTCTGCAGGTCCTGGAGGGATAAGGATGAGACGGGGAAGTGGGGGGTATCCAGAAGAAGCCTTCTGAATTGTGGTTTTCTCTTGTCTGTGTCCCAGAGACCTGATGGATCAAAACATATTCCGCTTCAACTTTATTAATGACGCTTCCGTCCGTGGCCAGAAACAGACCTACCTGTGCTATGAGGTGGAGCTCCTAGATGGCAACTCCTGGGTCCCGTTGGATGAGGGCAGGGGCTTCCTCCTTAATCAGGTGAGGGTTCCAACCCAAAAGCAGCCAGGTAGGGCCTTCCTGAATCAAAAGACATTGATGGGCAGAAGGTTCTGTGTGTACATGTGTGTCCCACAGAGGCTTGCTCACCTTTGGAACCCACTACCCTGCAAGTCTGTCCTCGAGTTGAGTGGAGGTGGGATCCGTGGTGACTGGCTTCAGGTCACACATTGGTAGCAAGTCACCATGTCCCAGCCCAGAGTCACCCCATGCTCCGGGTCTCACCCCACTCCTCTGGAGATGCCCCCAGGATGGATGGTTTCAGGGTTGCAATAGACAAAATGTTTTCTCTGCACACCTGCCCAGGACCCGTCATAACCCCACTCACTGCCTCCAGGTGGAGCGCAAAGAGCATCTTCACAACATTGAAATGTAGGGAAAAAGGGCTTGCAGTGGTTAATATTCTGTGTTCACAAGGTCCGGGTTCCCAAATGCCTGTTTCCTGGGCTCAATTTTGGCAGAAGAGAGAGCCTGAAGCAGGTAGAGAGGAGGGAGGCAGCCCTGACCAGGGCAGAGGCCACAGTGCAGTGAGGTCAGGGGTCAACAACATTTGGGAGTGGGAAGGGGTGGCCAGGATCAGGGGTCCTGGAGTCCCACAGACATTCCTTTCTGGGCCTTTCCCATAAC
Source organism: Elephas maximus indicus (assembly GCF_024166365.1). Taxonomy (NCBI): domain Eukaryota; kingdom Metazoa; phylum Chordata; class Mammalia; order Proboscidea; family Elephantidae; genus Elephas; species Elephas maximus. The sequence continues at coordinate 182,862,427 of NC_064822.1, read as the reverse complement.
AGCCTCTGGCTCAAGAGGCTGAGTGGCTGGCTGTTGGCTGTGAGTCCAGGTGCAGATGCTACTTCTGGTCACTCTGGGCTGAGCCTGGGCCTGGCAGGACTCCACCCACTGCTAGGAGGTCCCTGCAAGGGTGCTGGTCCCCACACCTGCCTCATCAGCTGCACTTGGTAAAGGCACACCCTGTGGCCCCTTCTCACCTCACCTGTGACACCCGGTCGTACTCCTCTATTGTCTGTGCACTATTTTAGTGGCCTGACTGGATTCCAGTCCCTGCTTGAAAATCTTTTCACTGCAGTTGCGGCAAATCTCCCAATTTCTATCAGCACAGAAAGGCTCTGCTCCCATCACCCAGGTCCCCATCTTGGTGAGGGTCCTACCAGGCCCCCTGGGCCTCAGTCCTCCTGCACAGCGAGCTCTTTTGACAGAGTCTGTATCGCCCTTGGGCTCAGCACAGGTGAGGCCCAGAGTAGGAGCTCGTGGAATGATTGGTGTGTGAGCAGGTGGGGAGACAGGTCCGTGGGTGATAGATGAAGGAGGGCAAATCCCCTGAAGGAAGCACACCCAGGTCAACGTTGTCAGCCAAATGACCTTCGGGCTCCCCCTGTATCTCCCCTCCCTCCTCTAGCTCTTCATCTCCTTCTGCAGGGCCAGGACAAGGGGGAGGCAGAGGAGGCCCTTGCCTAGGGTGCAAAATAGAGGGGGGCCAGAAAAGTCAGTAAGCAAGATGAATACTATTTTAGTGCAAGATAAATAATATTTTAATGCCACATTTAAGTAATGAAAGCAATCTCATGATGAACAAAATAACCACACTCTAATTACAGACAGATCAGGAACAGCGCTGAGCGGAACTATTTTGGAAGTGAAGCAAAATAAAAAGTCATCCGCACCGATCCTGTTCTCAATACTGCATCACAGTACTATCTACCCTCATCGCTGTGGCTCGGTCCTTCCTCAGCTCCCTCTGATTTTGCGTTGCCACTTGCCTCATCCTAGTCCAGCCCTTGTCCCTGTTCACAAGTGACCTAACACTTTATTTTCTCTGTTCGGTCTGCTCCTGCTCCCCAGCCACGCCGCCATGCAGAGTTGTGCTTCCTGGACCGGGTTTCTTCTTGGCATCTGGACCCCACGAAGCACTACAAATTCACCTGGTTCCTTTCCTGGAGTCCCTGCCGTAACTGTGCCCAGGAAGTGGTTGCCTTCCTGGGGGGGAATAGCCACGTGAGCCTGAGCATCTTTGCCCCCCGAATCTATGATTACTACTCGGGATATGAGGAGGGCCTGCGCTCACTGCGGGGGGCCGGGGCCCATGTGGCCATCATGACCTCTACAGGTGAGAGTGGAACCCATGTGGGGTGGAAGGAAGGTTGGAAAAGGGCTGTGGGAAGTTGCTAGAAGAGATGGGAAGTATTTAGAATTCTTAGTCGAGAAGCCTTTGTTGCTGCCAGCAGAGGTGATGGAAGACTCCAGGACAAGTCTTGGGAGTCTAGTGGAAGAGAGAGCTCAGAGGAGATGAGGTCTAGGGGATGGGAGGGAGGGTGGCTGGTAGTGGAAGAAGGATTTGGGAGTTTTGAGAAAGAAGGAGGTTCTGGCTGGGTTATATCCTAGTTGGAAGAAAGAATTGGAAGGAGAAGCTCAGTTCCCGGGGGAGGGAAAGTGAAAGAGGAAGAAGGAAATTATGATGCAGAAATTCTGTCCCTAAGAGTGTTACACCTTTTTGCCCCCAAGGCTGGTGTTGAGTTTATTTTCCTCTCTCCACCCAGAGTTTGAGCATTGCTGGAGAACCTTTGTAGACAACCGTGGATATCCCTTTGTGCCCTGGAATAGGCTGGATGAAAACAGCCAAACCATATCGAGGAGGCTGCAGAGTATTCTCCAGGTGCGAGCCCTCCCTCTCCCCTGGTGCTCTCTGTTCCCCTCTCTCCTCTCCCTCCCCTCTGCTCAGAGTCTCTTCTGTCTGTGCCTTGGGGGCATCCAGCACCTTCTCTTCCAGTCCTTCTTTCCAAGTCCCTCTGCTCCTCTCACTCCATGTGTCCCTCCGTCCACTTCTCTCTCTTTCATTGTCCCCCATCCCTTCTGTGTTTCTTACTTCGAACTGGCACACTCCCCTGCTCCATTCAATTCCCTTTCTCTTTCTAGAATGGAAACAACTGAGAGAACGGCTTTAGTATCTCCAAGGAGCTGGGAACCTGTGTTGAACAGCAGAAATGTAATCAATTACCTTCAAGAAACATAATTACACCGTTCTCCAAAATCTCCGGCTTGCTTACAATAGACCACCAAAAGACAATGAGTGCATAAGTGCTAGAATTCTTTAAAATCCAAGCAGAATTACATTTTATTTAAAATGTATTTCAGGTTCCAATTATATAGCAGTCAAGTACTACCAAATAATTTTCCATTTTTTATGCAATAATTATTTAATTGGTTTTAAATCTAGAGCATTAAAATGAACTACCGAGAACCTTCTTGAATTCTTTTGCTTTGTAAATATATCATGAATTCCAAACAGTTAAATAAATTCTTGCAAACACATAAATGGTTTTCTTTTTGGTTATGTGTCTGTCCTCATGTGGGGCAATGGTCATGCTAATTCCCTCTGGTAAAAACCCAAATCAGCTACACCTTTCAGGAGAAGAACCTAGAATTCACAAACTTACACTCATTGACAACTGTTAGCCAGAACTGTTTTTGAAATAGGAGACCATGCAATAAGAAAAGAAAAAGAAGTGATTCTAAATATTTGAAAGTTGCATGCAAATCTGCAGTTGTAGACGGAAGGAAATTACACCAGTGCTCACACAATTCCTAACCGTCGCAAATGGCCTGCACTGTTAATCTAAAGGTTGGCGGTTTGAACCCTGCCAGTGGTCCCGTGGAAGAAAAGATGTGGTGATCTCCTGTAATGATTAAAGCCAAGAAAACCCTATAGAGCAGTTCAACTTTGTAACACATGGTGTCACCATGAGTCAGAATCAAATTGACAGCAATTAACAACAAAAACAGCTGAGAGGAAACTGAGCGAGTGAGGTGGCTTCCTTGCAGGCTTTTCCTTTATAATCATCCCTGTCCTGCCCCACCCATTGGAGGCACCTAAGGCTACTCCCTCTCCTCTTATCCCCACACATATCTCTTGTGATTGTTAAGGTTGTGTGTCAACTGGGCTGGGCCATGATTCTCAGTCCTTTGGCAGTCATGTGATGTTGTGATCACTTCCATGATGAGATTTGATGTAATGTGATCGCTTCCATGATAGGATCTGCTGTGAGTAGCTAATCAGCTGAAAGGGAGTTTCCTTAGGTGTGTGGCCTGCATCTGAATATAAGTGGACTTCCTGGCAAGGCTCGTGGGTCCGGCAGCTGGCTCCTGTTTGTCTGACCACTAGTTCTTGGGACTTGAGCTAGCAGCTTACCTATGGTCTCGCCCGCCGATCTTGGGATTCATCAATCTTCCAGCCTTCGAGCAAGGTTCCCACTCTCTGACCTGCTGGTCTTGGGCTTGCCAGCTCCTGGGGCTACACGAATCAGGGGATGCCTCTATCCTGACCGACAGACTTTGGACTTAAGTCCCAGTGAGCCCCAAAAGGTGAAGTACAAAGTGTGACCCAGGAGGAGGTATGCTACACTCCAAAAGAGCTGCTTGGCTTTTTTAATATGAACAAACAAAAACCTGAGGAATATGTGTGGGAATGGCTATTAAGGGTATGGGATAATGGTGCAAGGAACATAAAAATCGATCACCAAAAAACCAAACCCAGTGCCGTCGAGTTGATTCCAACTCACAGCAGTCTGAGTTTATTGATATGGGCCCACTAAGACGTGTCTGTCAGTTTGTCTTACTGTGGGGGCTTGTTCGTTGCCATGATGCCAGCAATATTCAAATACCAGCAAGGTTATCCATGGTGGACAGGTTTCAGGTGAGCTTTCAGACCAAGACAGACTAGGAAGAACGACACAGCAGTCTACTTCTGAAAAGATTTAGCCAGTGAAAACCTTATGAATAGCAGCAGAACATTGTTTGATACAGTGTCAGAACATAAGCCCCTCAGGTTGGAAGGTACTGAAAATATGACTGGGGAAGAGCTGCCTCCTCAAAGTAGAGTTGACCTTAATGACATGGATGGAATAAAGCTTTTGGGACCTTCATTTGCTGATGTGGCATGACTCAAAATGAGAAGAAACAGCTGCAAACATCCGTTAATAATCAGAACGTGGAATGTACCGAGTATGAATCCAGAAAAATTGGAAGTTGTCAAAAATGAAATGGAATGCATGAACACTGATATCCAAGAAGCACCTGGTGGATCTGAACTACCAACTTTTGGTTAGCAGCCATAGCACTTAGCCACTATGCCACCAGGGTTTCCTGATCCTAGGCATTACTGGACTGACATGGACTGGTATTAGTCATTTTGAATTGGACAATCATACGGTCTATTATGCAGGGAATGACAACCTGAAGAGGAATGGCACTGCATTCATCGACAAAAAAGACGTTTCAAGATCCATCCTGAAGTACAGTGCTGTCAGCGATGGGATAATATCCATACGTCTACAAGGAAGACGGGTTAATATGGCTGCTATTCAAATTTACGCACCAACCATTAAGGCCAAAGAAGAAGAAATTGAAGACTTTTACCAATTTCTGCAGTCTGAAATTGATAGAACATGTAATCAGGATGCATTGATAACTACTGGTGAGTGATTGGAATGCAAAAGTTGGGAACAAAGAAGGATTGGTAGTTGGAAAATATGGGCTTGGTGATAGAAACTATGCCAGAGATCTCATGATAGACTTTTGCAAGACCAAGGACTTCTTCACCGCAGGTACCTTTTTTCACCAACATAAACGGCGACTATACACATTGACTTCACCAAATGAAATACACAGGAATCAAATCGACTACATCTGTGAGAAGAGACAATGGAAAAACTCAATATCACTGTCAGAACAAGGCCAGAGGCTGACTGAGGAACAGACCACCAGTTGCTCATATCCAAGTTCAAGATGAAACTGAAGAAAATTAGAACAAGTCAATGAGAGCCAAAGTATGACCTTGAGTATATCCCACCTGAATTTAGAGATCAACTCAAGAATAGATTTGACGCGTTGAACACTAATGACTGAAGACCAGATGAGCTGTGGAATGACATCAAGGACATCATACATGAAGAAAGCAAAAGGTCATTAAAAAGACAGGAAAGAAAGAAAAGACCAAAATGGATGCCAGAAGAAACTCAGAAACGTGCTCTTGAATATCGAGTAGCTAAAGTGAAAGGAAGAAATGATGGAGTAAAAGAGTTGAACAGAAGATTTCCAAGGGTGGCTCAAGAAGACAAAGTAAAGTATTATAATGACATGTGCAAAGAGCTGGAGATGGAAAACCAAAAGGGAAGAACATGCTCAATGTTTCTCAAGCTGAAAGAACTGAAGAAAAAATTCAAGCCTCGAGTTGCAATATAGAAGGTTCTGTGGGAAAAATATTAAAAGACTCAGGACACATCAAAAGAAGATGGAAGGAATATACAAAGTCACTATGCCAAAAAGAATTGGTCATCATTCAACCATTTCAGGAGGTACCATATGATAAGGAACCAATGGTACTGAAGGAAGAAATCCAAGCTGCACGGAAGACATTGGAGAAAAACGAGGCTCCAGGAATTGACAGAATACCAACTGAGATGTTTCAACAAATTAATACAGTGTTGGAAGTACTCATTTGTCAATGCCAAGAAATTTGGAAGACAGCTACCTGGCCAACCCACTGGAAGAAATTTATATTTATGCCTATTCTCAAGAAAGGTGATCCAACTGAATGCGGAAATTATTGAACAATATCATTAGCATCATATGCAAGTAAAAGTTTCCTGAAGATCACTCAAAAGCCGCTGCAGCAGTATATCAACAGGGAACCTCCAGAAATTCAGGCCAGATCCAGAAGAAGATATGGAACCAGAGATATCATTGCTAATGTCAGATGGATCCTGGCTGAAAACAGAGAATACCAGAAAGATGTTTACCTGTGTTTTATTGACTATGCAAAGGCATTCAGCTGTGTGGATCATAACAAATTATGGATAACATTGCAAAGAATGGGAATTCCAGAACACTTAATTGTGCTCCTGAGAAACCTATACATAGACCAAGAGGTGGTCATTCAAAGAGAACAATGGAATACTAAGCGGTTTAAAGTCAGAAAAGGTGTGCGTCAGGGTTGTATCCTTTCACCATACCTATTCAATCTGTATGCTGAGCAAATAATCCAAGAAGCTGGAGCACATGAAGAAGAATGGGGCATCAATATTGGAGGAAGACTCATTAACAACCTGCGTTATGCAGATAACACAACCCTGATTGCTGAAAGTGAAGAGGACTTGAAGCACTTACTAATGAAGATCAAAGACCACAGTCTTCAGTATGGATTACACCTCAACATAAAGAAGACAAAAATCCTCACAGCCAGACCAATAAGGAAACCCTGGTGGCGTAGTGGTTAAGTGCTGAGGCTGCTAACCAAAAGGTTGGCAGTTCAAATCCACCAGGCACTCCTTGGAAACTCTATGGGGCAGTTCTACTCTGTGCTATAGGGTCTCTATGAGTGGGAATTGATTCTGTGGCAACGGGTTTGATTTTGGTTTTCTTGGACCAATAAGCAACGTCATGATAAACAGAGATAAGGTTGACGTTGTCAAGGATTTCTTTTTACTTGGATCCACAATCAACACCCATGGAAGCAGCAGTCAAGAAATCAAAAGATGCATTGTGTTGGGCAAATCTATCGTAAAAGAATTCTTTAAAGTGTTAAGCAAACATGTCACCTTGAAGACTAAGGTGAGCCAGACCCAAGCCATGGTGTTTTCAGTTGCCTTCTATGCATGTGAAAGCTGGACAATGAATAAGGAAGATCAAAGAAGAATTGATGCCTTTGAATTGTGGTGTTGGCAAAGAATATTGAATATACCATGGACTGCCAAAAGAATGAACCAATCTGTCTTGGAAGGAGTACAAGCAGAATGCTCCTTAGAAGCAAGGATGGCAAGATTATGTCTTATGTGTCTTGGACATGTTGTCAGGAGGGACCATTCCCTGGAGAAGGACATCATGGTTGGTAAAGTAGAGGGTCAACGAAAAAGAGGAAGTCTCTCCATGAGATCAAGTGACACAGTGGCTGCAACAATGGGCTTAAGCATACCAACTATTGTGAGAATGGCACAGGATGGGGCATGGTTTCATTCTGTCATACACAGGGTTGCTATGAGTCAGAAGTGACTGAATGGCACCTAAGGACAATAAAGCACAGATTCTTCATTCAGTGTTTCAGCTCAAGAAGTTAGGAAAGAATCTCATAGTTTATTTAGTTGGTTGGCTGAAGCATGGATTACACAGTGGCCTGCAATAAGTCAAGTTGAAGTATCAGACCTGCCTTGGTATACTGTAGAAGAAGGTATCCAAAGGCTTAGGAAAACTGGCATGCTAGACTGGATTTATCAGGGTAGAACCACAGACCCACACATGGAGTGCCCAGAGGACACACCATTTACCACAACAGTGAGGAACAAATTTGTGAAGGGAGCGCCAGCATCCTTGAAGATTGTTGTGATTGCTATTTTGTGTAAGTCAGACTTGACAGGAGAAGCTGCCCTAACTGAATGAAGACACCTGACTACAGTGGGGCTGATTAGACCCCATGGTAGCAGAGGCCAAGTGGCGGCACTCAGTTGACAAAAACAAGGTGAATGGGTTACTGTAATGGACAGCAGAGTCAAAGCAGTAATCAGAAGAGTCTCACTCATATGGACTTATGGCATTGGCTACTGAGCCACGGTGTCCCTAGCAGTGAAACAGGAAATCTACTAGATATTTACTTGATCTATACAAGCGGATGAATTCTAGGTCAAGTGAACATCAGTCTCGAGTGAGTTTAAAGACCCACAACCCGTTGAATGTTTGTTATGAGGTTTAAATGAGATAATGCTCCTAAGTTGCAGCACCAGGAGCTGCTCCATTAGTGCTATTACCCACCCCCGTTCTCCCACCCCCATTTCCATGAAGTTTCATCCCTAATAAGCAGGGAGCATAACCAGAATGCTCCTTAGAAGCAAGGATGGTGAGACTTCATCTCACATACTTTGGACATGTTATCAGGAGGGATCAGTCCCTGAAGAAGGATATCATGCTTGGTAGAGTAGGGGGTCAGTGAAGAAGAGGAAGACCCTCAGTGAGATGGGCTGACACAGTGGCTGCAACAATGGACTCAAGCATAACAACTACTGTGAGAACGGAGCAGGACCAGGCAGCGTCTCATTCTGTTGTACGTCGGGTTGCTGAGTAGGAACCGACTCGACAGCACCTAACAACAACAACAACACATGCCCTGACTCCAGAGTGCTACTAACCCATTTGGCACCTTTGTGACAGAGTAAAGTACTTCTCCCTCTGAGCAGACACAGCCCCACACCAGGGCCCAAGGGGACAAGTGTCATTGGGCTGCAGCCCCCACTCTCCCATCGGCGGCCTCCTTGTACAGTGCCAGGCTGAGCAACTGTATAGGACAGCCCTGTTACGGCACGCACTCTGACAACAATTCCAGAAGTTACAACCAACTCCTCAGCCCGTGACAGCCCTCAGGACAAACCTCTTACTACCACCTGTGCCATATCCCATCTCCCACCTGCTCACTGGCCTCACCATCCTGGGACCATGCCCTCACTTCCCCCCCATCCCCGACTCAGGTAGAAACATCTCCCTCAGCTGTTTGAGAAAATGTCAGCACAGGTAGACCTATAGGAAGAGTGGTATTGCTGTTGGGCTTCTCCCATCTTCCTGCCAGGTTATGGCCTTCTTGAAGTGCAGGATGGAGTCCAGGTCATTTGTGACACCAGGACCTTGCATATGTATGTTGCATAAGTAAGTGACTGAAGGAACCGGTGAGCATCTAAGTGGGCGATGGAGGAGAGATCCAGAGCTCAGGCATCTGGGTGCTGGTGCTGATGCTGGTGAAGGAAGATGCATTAGTTAAGGAACGAATATACCCCCAAATTGCAGTGGTATTACACAAAGGATGCCTGGTTTTCCCTCACACAACAGTCTCATGGGGGTGATCTGAAGCAACAGGTGGGAAGCTCCTTCTGAAAGTGAATCAAGACCCTGGGCTCCCAGAGGCCTTTGCACACAGTTGATGGAAGGGGAAGGAGACTGGAGAAGCCCCACCAACTTTTATCATTACTTCTGCTCATATTCCATTGGCAAGGATGGGTCACATGGCCACACCAAGATGTAAGGGGCTGGCCATGATGGGAAATAGAGTCCTAGCACAGCAACTATTCCGACAACACCCCACGCTGTGGAAGGGGAGCCGGGAGGTTTGGCTAATAGTTAGCCACCCTTGCCACAGAAGACGAGCAGAATCAGCATAAGCTGTTATCCAGCATGAGTTAGGGGCATTCTTGCTCTATAAGAAATTTGTTGTGGTGTCCCTTCTCCAGGAAGCCTTTCTTGAATTCTCCCAGGCCAGGCAATTCTGTTCCAGCCATGCCCAGTGCTCTCATTTGCCCCCAGTGAACCAAACATTTTGAAAGACTCTCCCATTTGGATAAAATCAACCCTCACTCTTGGTTTTTAATTCCTAGCACCTAGAACAGCTCCAGGCACAGTGCTCACTCAATGCTTGGGGAAAACTCAATGAAAGAATGAATAAGCCCCACCCCTGCACCAAGAAACTGAGGGACTAGTGTCATACTTGTGCACTGAAGTGAACGCATTCAGGACTTGGGGAAGCTCAGAGGCAGGCACTTCATACAATCTGGAGGGAAGATGGCCTGAGAGGGCTTTCCAGAGCAGGTGGCCCCTGAAATTAGTCTTAAGGGATAGATAGGAGTCAGCCAGGCTAGACAATCATTACATAAGAATTTAGCATATACAAAGACACATGAACATAACAGTGACTGCATCACACTTCATTCTGTTCACAAGGGACCCCATAGGCAAAGCTAACAGACAGGGCACAGGCTGGAGGAGTATATTTGCAACATTTAATACCTACAAGTGATTAATACAGTAGACAGTATTGATACAAAGCCTAGACCCGCTTATACTGGTATTCTGATTACCGACTCAAACCATAAGTAGAGGCCAACAGGGCTATGTCTTAGTTACCTAGGACTGCCATAACACCAACAACAAAAAAAAAACACAAACAAGTGGCTTTAAAGAATAGCCAATTTATTTTCTCACAGTTCTAAAAGTCCAAATCAGGGTCTTGGCCATCTTGATTTCTTTTGCAGACCTCTTTCTTAGTTTCTAGTGTCTGACAACAATCCTTGGCATTCTTTTGCGTGTAAATGGATCTTCCCATGGTGTCTGCTTTCCCGCATGTGCATCTGTGTCTATTCTGCTTGTTTCATAAGATGCCTCTCAGAGTGGTTAGGTTTAGGACTCATCCTACTCTGTATGACCTCATTAGCATAGCAAAAGAAATCCCCTCTTTTCAAACAGGTTCCTACTTACAAATGCAGTGCTTAGGACTTCCACATTTCTTCTGTTGGGGACACAATTTGATTCATGACAGGCCACATCCTGACATCCTTTATGAAGGTGTTCCAAGCGGATCCCCTAATCTGAAGCAGAATTCTATTCTTTCATGGGCTCCCCAACCCTACAAAGGAGAAATCGAAGAAGTTGGAGGTCTGGAACACACCATTCTCATGAATGGGAAATAGTTTCCATTTATGGGAGCGGCATAAAAGGAGACTGTGAGATTCTCAACCCTTTTGGACAAGGTGTCAAGAAGTTATACCAAGATTAACCATTTACAAGACCCTCTAAAGAACTACTGATGGCTCTAGGTTTCAAAATGGTGGGCAGAAAAAGTACACAGTAAAATCTCATCAGCATGCACAAAAGTCTTAGAAATGAGAGAAAAGATTTAGAAATAGAATTTCATATGTATTTATGCTCAAAAACATAGCAGCAATCCTCAGTGGATCAGAAGCTTAGAGGCCCTTCTTCTTGTCCAACTCCACCATATACATATATTTTTTTCGCTGACTTCAGCAATAATCCAGAGATTGGCTGGATCCCCCTTAACAACTTGGTGTTCTTAGCTTGAACCCAATAATTCCACCATCTGAAGTTCTCCCAGGAATTTTGGTTAATTCTGGGATTCTTCACCCTCAGGATCTCCTCTGTCCTCAACTACAACTTCCTCACATAATCTGTGTTTTGCTTTACCCCAAGCGCAGACAAAGAACTCAAAACCCTTCAGGTTGCTCCAAATCTCCTATTACAAAAAACGAATGCATGGCTGTGAAGCCGCCACGAAAAATTCAGCAAAGTGGAGGGCAAGGAGAATGTGGCACAGCCCTCCCACGGTGAATGATGCAGAACTCCCCTGTCAGGTGCGCTCGCCCTGAGGTTCTCAACTCTGTCACTTCCCAAATACACTGCCCCAGGCCCTTGGACCTGATGTTTTGTTTTGGTTTTGTTTTCTTCCTCTCTGTTATATAACTCATCTCTCCCAGGCCCCACCTAAACTTGCACCCCAAATCCATCCTGATTTGGGAGTGGAAGAAGCCTTCTTTTTAACATGCTCCAGCCTTTTAGGAGACCAGTTGGAGCTACATGCTCAGTGTCTTTGTTTCTTCTGAATCCTACCTGTGATCACCTTGACTATGAAGGTTCTTGATTTTTCCCATCTACTTTTTAGCTTTTCATTAAAATCTTTAGTTAACTCACAATAATAATCTTTTTTATTCTAAAATCATGTATATTATTAAACAACTCTAATCTTTCTAACAATAAGTCCCAGTGAAGAAGTTCAGCAGATATTCTGAAACACATGTTCCAGGCCTTTAGATTTGTAAGAGATGCAGGTAAGTGGCTTCAGAGATTTCCTTTTTCTTTTTGTTTGCTTAAGAACACTGAGTACTTACTGTGTGTTAGGCCCTCTCCTTGGCACTTCACATGCAAGGTCCTATTCAACCTTTACAATCTCCTTGCCAGGAAGTTAAATGTTATTATCTCCATGCCATAGGTGAGCAAAGTAGGCTCAGGAAGAAGTCACTTGTCCAAAGACACAGCCAAGAAGAGGTAGCCAGACTCAAGTTCAAGGTCTCAAATCCATCTGACTCCAAAGGCCCCACTGAGGAAAGACAAATGTGATGAATGAATAAAACTGACAGGAAGAAGTGAGCAGGGGGTAAAAGATGACACCAAATGTTCTGGGCCAGGAAACCGGGGGTTGAGAAACTCAGCCAGAAAACTATGCTTGGGAGGCATTAGAAGAAATGTGAGAGTTGGTGCCTGAGACGTGACAAAGACCCAGAAGGAAGGATATTAGAGAAAGAGGGGAAAGGAAACAGGCCCGAGTGCAGAGAAGGTGCCTTCAGAGAGGAACGTGAGTCTGTGGGGGAGTAAGGCTCAGGAACCAGAAAAAGAAACCTGCATGGAGCCAGGTGCTGCAAAAGGGGCTGTGGAGCCCTGGTCAGCCCCAAGCTTCTCTTGTTCCATTTCCCCACTGCTTTTTCTGTTTCCTGGAATCTCTGATTGCTTTCTCCATCTATCAGGGATTTTTGGTTACAAGCAGAACAAAGTGGCCGTGGCTAACTAGAGAAGTGAGCCACTTCTCTAGTGGAAAGACACACAGGAGCGCATGGCGTTGAAGGAAACACTGTAGAACCAGGGCTCAGGAAGGACAAGACTTGGTGAAGCTCCAAGGTCAGGGGAAGAGGCCAATGAACAGTCCTGGGAGGCTCAGCCACTGGGATAAAAAGAGCTCTGACCACGTTTTCTGTCGCATTATTTTGTTCAGAGTCAGAGACCAGAAAAGTCAGATGGGTTGAACTTGGGTTCTGAACTGGCCCTTGTCCTGAAGAGTTCAGAATGTCCTTCCACAATCCCATCAAGACAGCAACTAAGGGGAAAGAGATGGTTCCAAAGGAAATGGAGGCAGGTAAGACCAGTCAAGATCAGCTATGCATTTTGTTGTCTTCAGTGGCATCATTAGGGGGGTGCAGGGGGTGTGGACAGCACCAGTTGACACTGTCAGAAAAGATGACATCACAATGACTGTCTATAAAATTTATTATTTTTTTATGAAAATATCCCTATAGTTAATTATAACAACTAAAACCAACTTACACGTATCAATATACATACATGGCTAAAACTCTACGCTAATTTACTTTTTTAATGTGCTGTGATCAGAGCTGTCATTACTACCCAATTACAGTGAGGCTTCAAATCACATAGTTTCATCTGCATTCATTACAAGCACGTGATGTTGTTTTCGTTGCTGCCAGTGTTTATAGTCACTGATTTTGTCAAATTTTCTGGCATTTTAGCTACAATATTATGGTAATTAGTATTTATGAACCTATATTAATAACTTTTTTAAGAACAAAGTAGTAATTAAAGGAAAAGAAGGAGAGATATACAAGCATTATGATTTACAAGTAAAATTAGTACAAAATACATTACTAAGGATTCTGTGTGGTCTGGTATTAATGATATTGTTTGATAATTTCCACATTCAGTTGGATCACCTTTCTTAGGAATAGCCATGAATATGGATCTCTTCTAGTCGGTTGGCCAGGTAGCTGTCTTCCAAATTGCTTGGCATAGACAAGTGACCACTTCCATCATTGCATCCGTTTGTTGAAACTTCTCAGTTGATATTTATGCCTATTCCCAAGAAAGATGATCCAACTGAATGCGGAAATTATCGAACAATATCAGACGCAAGCAAAATTTTCCTGTAGATCATTCAAAAGCAGCTGCAGCAGTATATCTACTGGGAACTGCCAGAAATTCAGGCTGGATTCAGAAGAGGTCGTGGAATCACGGATACCATTGCTGATGTCAGATGGATCCCGGCTGAAAGCAGAGAATACCAGAAAGATGTTTACCTGTGTTTTATTGATTATGCAAAGGCATTCAACTGTGTGGATCATAACAGAGTGTGGATAACATTTTGAAGAATGGGAATTCCAGAGCACTTAATTGTGCTCATGAGGAACCTTTACATAGATCAAGAGGCAGTCGTTTGGACAGAGCAAGGGAATACCACGTGGTTTAAAGCCAGGAAAGGTGTGTCTCAAGATTGTATCCTTTCACCATACCTATTCAATCTGTATGCTGAATAAGTAACCTGAGAAGCTGGACTATATGAAGAAGAACAGGGCATCAAGATTGGAGGAAGACTTATTAACAACCTGCGTTATGCAGATGACACAACCTTCCCTGCTGAAACTGAAGAGGATTTGAAGCACTTACTGATAAAGATCAAAGACCATGGCCTTCAGTATGGATTGCACCTCAACATAAAGGAAACAAAAGTCCTCACAATTGGACCAATGAGCAAAGAGAAAAGATCCAAGATGTCATGGATTTCATTTTACTTGGATCCACAATTAACACCCATGGAAGCAGCAGTCAAGAAATCAAAAGACGCATTGCATTGGGCAAATCTGCTGCAAAGGACCTCTTTAAAGTGTTGAAAAGCAAAGATGTCACCTTGAAGACTAAGGTGCACCTGACCCAAGCCATGATATTTTCAATCGCATCATATGCATGTGAAAGCTGGACAATGAATAATGAAGACCGAAGAAGAATTGACCCCTTTGAATTGTGGTGTTGGAGAAGATTATTGAAATATACCATGGACTGCCAAAAGAATGAACAAATTTATCTTGGAAGAAGTACAACCAGCATGCTCCTTAGAAGCAAGGAGGGCAAGACTGCGTCTCACTTACTTTGGACATGTTGTCAGGAGAGATCAGTCGCTGGAGAAGGACATCATGCTTGGTAAAGTACGGGATCAGCAGAAAAGAGGAAGACCCTCAACAAGATTGATTGACACAGTGGCTGACACAATGGGCTCAAGCATAACAATTGTAAGGGTGGCGCAGAACCAGGCAGTGCTTCGTTCTGTGGTATGTAGGGTCACCATGAGCTGGAACTGACTCGAGGGCACTTAACAACAATAATGGTCTGGTATGGGAGGAAGTCCATGGGGGAGGGTGACACCAACCCTAGTGATGCCACTGGTTCTCTTATCTTCTGCACTCAACTGTCGTGGTCCAAGGAGGAAGCCAACCAGATCATAGTATGATTGTGATCATGTAAGTGGAAGATCACAAAGGAGGGACCATTTGCAATCACACTAAGAAGACTCTTTTTTGAAAAGCACTGATGTGGGAGGGTTCAGAAGGGTTGTGTAGCCATGACTGGGCTTAGTAGGATACAACATTCCTGTCACCGCAATGCCATAAGCCATGAGTTCTGGATTCTTGGCATTTAGATTCAACCTATAGCTTGAGAAGCTGAGTTATGTTCACAAAATCAATATAAATACTCTCAACCTTAATAATATGAACACAAACCTGAAAGCGATTCGGGAATGGAAAGAGGAGGAAGCATGGAAGAGGAGTGTCATGGATTGAATTGTGTTCCCCCAAAAATATGTGTCAGCTTGTTTAGGCCATGATTCCCAGTATTGTGTGGGTGTTTTCCATTTTGTGATTGTAATTTTATGTTGAGAGGATTAGGGTGGGATTGTAACACCATCCTTACTCAGTCACCTCCCTGATCCAATGTTAGGGGAGTTTCCCTGGGGTGTGGCCTGCAAGAGATAAAAGGAAAGGGAAACAAGCAGAGAGTTGGGGACCTCATACCACCAAGAAAGAAGCACCAGGAGCAGAGAGCGTCCTTTGGGCCCAGGGTCCCTGCGCCTGGAAAGCTCCAGAGCTGAGAGAGAGAGAAAGCCTTCCCCTGGAGAAAAAAAAAAAAAAAAGAGGAGACACCTTGAATTTAGACTTTTAGCCTACTTTACTGTGAGGAAATAAATTTCTCTTTGTTAAAGCCATCCACCTGTGGTCTTTCTGTTACAGCAACGCTAAATGACTAAAAACACTAAATGACTAAGACAAGGAGTCAAGGGCAATGTCAGCTATGGATTTACAATGTTGAGAGTCAAGTGATTCTGCCTCTGTTTGCATTTCAAGTGAGTGTTTATAGCTACGGAGTTGTCCTGTGGGGACTCTGAAGGCAGTGATGCAACTACACGGGGAAAAAAAAAAAAAAGGGAAAGGGCTCAGGAAGTTCCGAGGAGTACTAAAAAAAAAAAAAACTATTGTCATCGAGTCAATTCCAAGTCATAGCGAACCTAAAGGGCAGAGTAGAACTGCCCCATAGGGTTTCCAAGGAGCACCTAGTGAATTCAAACTGCCAGCCTTTTGGTTAGCAGCTATAGCTCTTAACCACTACGCCACCAAGTATAAAAGAACTAAAGCTTCATACTTGGGGCAGGAAGGCAATAGTATCAAAACCTGTAACTCAAGAAACAGTGCTGTCCTGGGCAGAGCGGGAGAAAAATGCAGAACAAAATTCAAATTTGTAAAAAAAGACCAGGCTTACTGATCTGGTAGAGATTGGTAGAACCCCCAAAACTAAGGCCCTTAGACACATTTCAAAGGGAACTGAACTTACTCCCGGAGATCACCTTTCAACCAAACAATAGACAGGCCTATAAAGTGAACAATAACACCTGTAAGAAATGCGCCACTGCTCAGAACAATCAACCACATGAACCCAAAAGGGCAGCATTTTGCCCAAAAACAAAATTCAGAAGACAAGAAGGGGCAGGAAAGATGGATGAATAGAAATGGGGAACTCAGGGAGGAAGTGGGTAGAGTGCTGTCTCATTGAGAGTATTGCAACTAATGTCACAAAACAGAATGTATATAAATTGTTGAAAGGGAAACTAATTTGCTCTGTAAACTTTCACCCAAACCACAATAAATTGTTCAAAAAAAAAAAAAGAAATAGTAGTGCCCGGAGGAAACCACCAGAGGAATCGAAACCAGAAGAGGCTCAAACCGATTGCCTCTGAAATAAAGAAGCCTGGAGAAGATCCAGAAGACAATTCCTTCACATCATATACTTCAATACTGTGTTATCTCTTAACTAGTATGTTTTATATTAATAATTAAAACCCCATTTATAATAGGGACCAAAACTATAACATAATTAGAAATTAATAAGGCACAGAACCTTCATCAAAGGACACGATTAAGTGAGTAAAAGGGCAGACCATAAACAGGGAAAAGATATCTGCACTACATCTATCTGACAAAGAGCTTGCCCCCAAAATATATAAAGAACTAAAACAAAAAAAATTAATAAGAAAAGGACCTAATTGCAAAATGGGCAAAATCTTGAAGTAGCACCTCAAAAAAGAACATCTAAAAAAAAAAAAAAAAGTAACCAATAAACACATGAAAATGTGCTCAACATCGTTAGTCATCAGAGAAGTGCAAATTAAAAACACAAAGAGTTACCACTACCATCCTTCCACCTCCCACCCCTGACTAGAATATCTAAAATTCAAAAGACTGACAATATCAAATACTGTTGAGGATGTGAAGCACCTGGAACTCTCGTACGTTGCTGGTGGCAGTAGAAGCACTTTACCACTTTGGAAGAATGTTTGATAGTACTTACTAAAGCTGAACAATCAACCAGTCGACGACCCAGCAGTACCACTCCTAGATGTATACCCAGCTAAAATGAGTGCTATGTCCACCAAAAGATATGTACAAGAATGTTCACAAAGCCTTGGTCATAATAGCCAGAAACTGTAAGCAACTCAGTTTGTCCAGCAACAGTAGAGTGCGTTTGTGGTATATTCATCAATGGGATACTACACAGCAATAAAAAAAAAAAAAAAACCCTGATACACGCATCACAGACCAACCCCACAAACAATATCGAATGACGGGAAGTCACACATTAAAGAATTCATAATGCATGATTCCATTTGTATGAAGTTCAAAAACAGGTAAAATCAACTTATGATAATGGAAGTCAGAAAGTGGGTTCCCTGTGAAGGGGGGAAAGGCTGGGACAGGGCAAGAGGAAACCATCTAAATTCTGGAAATAGTCTACACCTCAGTCTGGGTCACGGTTACACCAAGCTAGAATCCTAAGATTTTCCATGTAACTGTAAGTTATACTGGAAACCCTGGTGGCATAGTGGTTAAGTGCTACAGGTCGGCAGTTCGAATCCACCAGGCGCTCCCTGGAAACTCTACGGGGAAGTTCTACTCTGTCCTATAGGTTTGCTATGAGTTGGGATTGACTCGATGGCAATGGTTTTTGAGTTTCTTTCTTTTTTTTTTTTCAAGGTATACCACAATTTAAAAATGTAAAGGAAAAAGAAAGTTATAGGGTCTATATTTTTAAGAAAGAAGACATTTTACTACAGGATGTAAAATATAGTATCCCAAATACATGGACAGACGCAAATTCCGTACAAATTCAAACAGAATCACCGTGATTGATTAGTTTTTTTTTTTTAATTAGTGAAGAAAAAAAAACTAAGTCCAAATGGCAGACTAAATGTGACTGAACAACAAAGACATTTTTGAAATAAGGTAGTGAGGCGGTACTTACCTTGCAATACATTAACAACTTTAAAAGCTGTGAGCTACTGTCTTTTATAGTTAGTTCACTTCTATTTTTAACTCTTTTTGCATGAGCGTGTAGTTTATCTAACTGGAATGTGTGCTTCTAGGGAAGGGAAACTGTGCCAGTCTTAGAGCTCATAGTACTAAACCTAAATGGGAAAATGAAAGGAAAAAAAAAAAGCTATAAGCTTTTGTAATCAAAACAGTGTGGTATAAGCCAGGAACAGAAATAGAGACCACGAAAACACCACACAGAAGCAGACACGAGTGTGTCTGGCAGCCTTGTACACGACCAAGGTGGAATTTCAATTCAGTGGGGAAAAGATGGGCATCAGTTCAGTTGGTGTTGTAACTCGAAGAGAAACAAAATCTGGTGACACTTCCGTAGTAAAGTGCGATGGACCCCTCTCCCAGACAGCAGCTCCCACTGGCCCCTCAGCCCATCCTCCTCCCTGTTAGGAAAGATCTCCCCTCAGCCTTCACCAAGGAAAGAAAACAGAAAGGACCGCCTTCATCTCACCTTCACATCTAGAAACCTGCCTCCGTCGGTACCCATATTCACCCATTCATTCCTTCAAGGTAAATGGTATTGAGCACCTACTATGTCCCAGATGCCATTCTGGGGCAGGATACACATTGGACAAAGTGACAAAATTCCTGGTTCTGTGTCTGCCGTAGTGTGCCTGTGCTTTCAAAGTCCAGCCCCTCCACTGTGCTCTGGGGCTCCTGCCCTCCCGTCTTTTAACCGGATTCCCTTCTGCACGTTTCCCCATGGTCCCCCTCACCACTGGATCATTCCCATCAGCAAACGACAGGTTCTGCTATTTCTCACCTTTACAAACAAAAACCTTTCCTGTATCCACATCTCCCTCCATTCTCTGCAACACTTTATAGAAAAAAAAAAAAAAAAACTCAAAAATGTTCCTACATTTTCTGTCCCAATTTCCTTCCTCCCATTGGCTTTTCCCACTACAATAATCTGGCTCCTGTTCCCACCACCCCATGGAAACTGCTCTTGATGAGGTCACCAATGACCCCACTGTTGCCAGGAGAAAAGGTTATTTTTCTGTTCTCATTTGCCCCTCTGCTCTGCAGCAAATGGCACAATAGAACACTCACCTCCTTCTAGAAACACTCTCTTTTCTTGCTGTTTGTGACACTCCTATCTAATGGTCTCTCCCGCAGCCCCAACACATCTCCAGTTCATTTATTAGCTCTTCCTCTTCCCGGGATCTGTAAATGCTAACACATCCCAGCAACCAGACCAGGGTCATCTCCTCTTGTGTCTCTCATCCCCTCCCTAGTTGCTCCCAGCCAGCCCCATGGGACCACCACTTACACCTCCAGTTCTGGTGTTCCCTGAGCTGAAGACTCAGATACCAGCTCTCTATTGCACATCTACCCTGATGTCTGACGGGCATTGCACACTTAACATTCCCAAAGAGAAGTCTGGTTTTCCACCCAAAACCTAGTTTTTCCTGACTTCCCCAACTTTATAAACCCAGTGACCAGTGAGCTAGAGCCCAAACCCAGGGATTTACCTTGATTCATCTCTTTGCCTAACTCCGATATCCAGTTCATAACCAAGTCCTGTCAACATTACCTCCAAGCTCACCCCTAATCCATTTGTTAATCTCCAAACCCACGGCCACCACCATGAGCCCTCAAACAGACAATGGAGCATCCTTCCAATAGCTCACCTGACTTCCACACGTCTCCCCTTCAATCAATGTCACCAGAGATACCAGAGGAGCCTGAAAACAAGAGACAGGACATGTCAAACACACACACACACTCAGAAAGAGACAAAGACTTGTACTTAGCATAAAATCTAAACTCCTACCTATGACCCAAACCCCACAAACTCCCTCCCCTACACTTTGTTTCCCAGGTTCCAGGCACACTTCTCTTTTCTGTTTCCCCAACACACCAAGTTTCTTCCTGCCTGTTATGGGTTAAATCGTGTCCTCCAAAAAGGTATATTAAAGCTTCAACCCCTAGTACCTGGGAATACGTCCTTGTTGGGAAATATGGCATTTGAAGATGTTATCAGTTAACATGAAGTCACACCAGAGTAGGGTGGGTCCTAATCCAACACGAGTGGTATCCTTATAAAAAAAGAAGAGATACAGAGGAAAGGTGGCCACTGAAGAGGGGGCCAGAGATTGGAGAGATGCATCAATAAGCAAAGGAACCCCAAGGGAACCACCAGAAGCTAGGAAGAGGCAAGGAAAAATCTTTCCCTAGAGCCGTCAGGGGGAGCATGGCCCTACTGACACCTTGATTTCAGACTAGGCAGCAGAACTGTGAGAAAATTTATTTCTCTTCTTTTATGCCCCCTCAGTTTGCCATACTTCATTACAGCAGCCCATGGAAACTAATACACTGTCTTGGAGGCTTTGCACTTGGGTTATTTCTGCCTGGAAAGCTCATTCTTCCAAGGCAGAAATCACCTCCCTGACCACCTGGTCAGTCTCTATCCTGACGTCCTGTTTATTTCCTTCATGCACATGTCTCTAACCGCAATTATTCTACACATTCATACATTGTCTTGTTTCCTTTCTGTCTTCCTCCATGTGACATCATTTCCTTGTGGTCTAGAGACCTCTGCATCTTACCCATGTGGCTAGAACCCCAGTGGCTCAAACCAATCCAGGCACACAGTAGGTGCTCAATTAATATTCCTCAAAAGAATGAACTAAAAAACAACTGAAAAAAATAACTAAAATGAAAAAATAAAGCACAAACTATTTTTTTTTTTTTTTTATTCCACAGAGGAGGGAGATTAGAAAGGGAAGAGGGAGGGCTGGTGGCAGGAAAGAGATTGTCAACTTTCCCATGAGCTATCTCTGTATTGCTTGACTTGTTTCCTAAGCAAATACTTCTTTAATCATTAATTGCTAATAAACTCACTGCAGAGGAGGAGGTTTCCATGCTGACAAAGGCGGGAAAGGCAGGCTGAGGCTGCCAGGGCCAAAGTCCACGAGGGCATTGAACAAGAGCTACAAAGAAATAAACACGTCACCGGGAGAGCAGGTTCTAGTCCAGCCCACTATTGGAGCTCTGCATCCAAAAATTTTAGTCCATTGCCTTGCCCAGGGTGATAGAACACACCATGCTCCTGTCCCCAGGAGTACGCAAAAACAGAACCAACAAACATGAAAACAATGAAAGGGGACGGGAATCTGGTCAGGTTGTGCAAAATGAGCCCCCAACACTGAGCCCAAAAGGAAGAAAAGTCAGCATTTGCTGGTTGCCCCGGTCAAGGGGTTTTCATTAAAACCCGAATTTGAGTCTGGCCTCAGGAGAGCGTTTCCATATTAGCATGTCCAAGCTGGGGCATCCTGGAAGGCCCGGTCCCCTGTGTGAGGATGAATTGGGAGATGGAGGCCTATAGGCTCTGAGGAGCAAAGAAAAGAAAGCTGAGCTTACTTAGAGGGGTTGTTGTTATCATTGAGTTAGCTCCAGCTCTTGGAGACCTTATCTATAACAGAATGAAATATTGCCCAGTCGACTTCTATATGGAATGGTAGAATATGGGAAACCCAAGGTGGGCACCACAGACTGCCCTTAGTAATGAGAAAGGTGATCGGTGCTCTGTAGATGGGCCTTGGGGGTGGGCCCCAGTACAGGTGCAGCCGTGGAATCATGGGGGACCCAGGGCACCATAGCCAGGGGGCCTGCAATTGGGATGCACCAGCCTTCCAGATTTTTCTGTCAGGACTGACTCTGGCACTTTCCTTCTGGGTGACCTTGGGGCCATCATCGTCTCACCTCTCATGCTGCTGTTCCCTCATCTCTTCATTAGCAACAAACACACCTCTCTCTCAAAATTGCTACTTTGCTTGAACAATGTGACTTCTGCACAGAGCCCGTTCCTACACTTCCCTCCCCAGAGCCAGAGATGAAAGCTGGGGGCCCTGATTCCCAGACCAGGGTCTGTACTCCCCCTACCACCACACACACACACACTTGGAGAAGCCAGCCCAGATCGGCAAACTCACACTGTAAGTCCACGTTATGTGGAAAGCCCTGGGCTAGGCACCCTGTAGGACATGGACATAGTCTGGCCTGGGTCTGCCCTCTGGAAGCTCCTAGAGGTGGACACCCAACTATTCACCCACTAACTGACCTGCCCATTTCCAGCTGGATTTGGTCCCTACTGGCCAGAATGACCATATCCAGGCCAGAGGGTTCCTTGTCAAATGTCAGGCCACTGGCTTCTGGGAAGGATGGGGGTGGTCCATGGTCTGAGTGTGGAAATCTAGACCCCTCCAGAGAGGGCTGAGAGACACAGAGTCCAGGTTCAGTCTTTTCTGACTCTGTGTGTGCTTGTGCGTGTGCGTGTGTGTGTGACCGCGTCAGTAAAGGATGTCCCTGACCATGTGTCATTGAGGACCTTCTATCTGCAGCTATATGGAACTTCAGAGACCAAGAGACAAGGAATGCAGATGACAGTGGGGATGGAAGCAGGAAGAGGAAGATATAGAGCCCAGAATCAGAGACAGAGAATAAAGATAATGGAATCCACCTCAGAGCTGAGGCCCAGTTACTGCAGCCCTCTGCAGCAGCGGACAGTGTCATCTTTCTCTCCTCAGAGGGCTACTCCTCTCCCCCTGTCCCTCTCCCTGAGCACAGCCCTGGCCACCCATCCTCTCTCTGGGTGCCTTCCCCTGGGAACTGGTCTTGTCCAGGGTCCCAGCAAAGGCCACTCAGCTGAGACCCCTAAATCGGCTTTTCCTGGACTTCACGTATTGCCCTTGATGCTCTCCTTCAGGTGTTGCCAAAGCCTGCTATCTCTGATGGGTCCCTGGTGGCACAGTGGTTAAGAACTCATCTGGTAACCAAAAGGTCAGCAGTTCAAATCCACCAGCCACTCCTTGGCTGTTTTACTCTGTCCTATAGGGTCCCTATGAGTTAGAATCATCTCTATGGCAACAGATTTTGGTTTTTTGGGGGGAGGGTTAACTCTGCCTGGGCAAAAGTTCTCCAGCCATCGCCAGGATTTGGAGTCACTGCTAGACAGGAAGCATGCATCTGAGCTTCGTGAAACTCTAAACTTTAAGAATGTGAATTGAGGTGTGACAGAAACAATGTCAAAATAGATTTAAAACCATTTCCAAAACTGTAACAAAGAAAATTTACAAAAATGTCCAGAAAATACCCTTAATTTCATATTTAATGACTGTCTTAGTTATCTAGTGCTGCTAAACAGAAACACCACAAGTGGGTGGCTTTAACAAACAGAAATTTATTTTCTCACAGTTTAGGGGGTTAGAAGTCCGAATTTTCAGGGCGCTGGCTCTGGGGAAGGTTTTCTCTATCTGTCGGCTCTGGGGGAAGGTCCTTGTCTCTTTGAGCTTCTGCTCTTGGGTGATCTTCCTGTGGCTTGGCATCTCTCTTCTCCCATCTCTGCTTCTCCCTTGCATATTTAATTTCTTTCCTATCTCAAAAGAAATGGACTCACGATACACCCCACACTATTCCTGTCTCATTAGCATGACAAAACCAACCCATTTCCAAATGAGATTATAATCACAAACATAGAGGTTAAGATTTACAACACACATTTTGGGAGGACACAATTCAATCCCTAACAATGACCAAAAAAGCAGATACCCTAGACAGATACTGTTTCCTATGAGGACAGTCAGCTGGGAGAACATTCTATTGACCCTTGAGGACTACTTGTTTCTGTTATAATTACAACCCAAGTTATCAATGTTTAAAATACTTTGACTTTATCATTAAAGCAACACTTTCAATGAATATCTGATGTTGTGAAAAATGTTCACGATCTAATGCAAAGTGGAAGAAAAGTCTGAAAATAAAGTTGGATCCAAGAAGTCACTGAGCAAGCTGAAAAAAGAATGTGTGAAAGGAGCTATAGACGTCCACGTTTTCAGGAGCGTCCCATTCCTAGAGAAGTAAAATATTTCTCAAAGTCCCTATTTATATTTTGCCTTTTAGACACAATTTTTGGCCATTCAGTTTCAGATTAAATACATGTTTCAAAATACCGTTTCCTTCTTAAGTGGAACCGAAACACAGCTCCCTGAGACTAAAAAGTTGATCCTTCCCTTGTGCTAGTGAAGCCCAAAGCCAACGCCAAGGCCAAAACCAGTCGCCATTGAGTCAGTTCCAACTCGTGGTGTCCCCATGGGTGTCAGAATAGAACTGTGCTCCATAGGCTTTCCAATGGCTGATTTTTCAGAAGGAGATCACCAGACCTTTCTTCCAAGGTACCTCTGGGTGGACTTGAACCCCCATCTTCAGTTAGCAGTGAGCACGTTAACCGTTTACACAAACCAGGAACTCCTTAGTGGTGTTCAGGTCTATCTAAATTGCATTTCATTTATGTCTCCTAGGTTCCTGTCATCACTGTCTGCACTTTTACTGCCTAATGTGCTTACTTGAAGGTTATGAGGGCGAAAGGCAATAACCTAGTCAAACAGTGATACACCCTGCTCCAGGCTGAGGCAGAGATTCTGCCGAAATGTTGGCAGGCTGCCTGCAGCACCAGGCATAGGCACCCTGCCTGTGCCAGCTGGCATTTCAGAGCCTCACGTGGGTGTGACAGTGTTGTCCGCGAACTGCCAGTGATCACATTCCACAAGTACGTATTAGGTACCTACTTAGGTCAGGCACCCTTCTGGGGCCTGGGTGACACGATGGCCAGGCCCCTTCTCTAACGTAATCTTGGAGATGAACATTATACAAAGAAACAGGGCCGTAACGCTAAAGGGACAAAAACAAGGACAAATATTGCTTGATCCCACTTATACGATATATCTAGAATAGGCAAGTGGATAGTGTAAAGTTTATTAGTGGTTGCCAGGGGCTTTTTTTTTTTCAGGGGCAGGTGGAAGGGAGGGGGACAGGGGAACTCACTGCTTAGGGGACACTGAGCTTCTGTATAGTCCACGGAAAGTTTTGGAAATGCATAGTGGTGAAGGTTGAAAAACATGGTGAATACAATGTCACCAAATTGCATATTGAGTTGTGTTTTGTTACTTACATATTTGCAACAAATTTATAACAAACAAACTGAGGAACACCTGAATACAGCAAAAATGTCAACTTTGTAATCTAAATGAGAAAGTGCTTGTGACAGCATTTCAGGTGGAAGCAGACTTATACACAAAAACAATCGAGTTTCTCTGCTGGGTAGGTATATAATTTAAATAAATTTAAGAGATTGCTGAGAAAAAGAAAAAAAGTTCACTAGAGATTAACAGAAAAGGTCAGTTTGTAGGACTTAAAATGATGGCTTAAAAAAAAACATAACCTTGTTGTCCTAGTCATCCAGTGCTGCTATAACAGAAAT
The DNA here is from genome assembly GCF_024166365.1 of Elephas maximus indicus. Lineage (NCBI taxonomy): Eukaryota > Metazoa > Chordata > Mammalia > Proboscidea > Elephantidae > Elephas > Elephas maximus. The sequence goes on along the minus strand of NC_064822.1, from coordinate 182,836,636 downwards.
ACCACAAGTAGATGGTTTTAACAAAGAGAAATTTGTTCTCTTACAGTTTAGGAGGCTAGAAGTCTAAATGCAGGGTGCCAGCTCCAGGGGAAGGCTTCCTCTCTCTGTTGGCTCTGGGGGAAGGTCCTTGTCATCAATCTTCCCCTGGTCTAACAGCTTTTCCATGCAGGGACCCAGGGTGTGCTCCAGGTGCTTCATTCTTGGTGGTATGTGGTCCCCCTATCTCTCTGCTGGTTTCTCTCTTTTATCTCAAAATAAATTCACTCAAAACACAACCTAATCTTATAGATTGAGTCCTGCCTCATTAACATAACTGCCTCTAATCCTGCCTCATTAACATCATAGAGGTCGGATTTACAGACACTAAAGAAAATCACATCGGATGACAAAATGGTGGACAATCACACAATACTGGGAATCATAAACCAAAAAAACCAAACCTAGTGCTGTGGAGTCGACTCCAACTCATAGCGACCCTATAGGACAGAGTGGAACTGCCCCATAGAGTTTCCAAGGAGTGCCTGGCAGATTCGAACGGCTGACCCTTTGGTTAGCAGCCATAGCACTTGACCACTACACCACCAGGGTTTCCTTGGGAATCATAACTTAGCCAAATTGACACACATTTTAGGAGGATACAATTCAATCCACAACACTTGTGTACAAAGAAAAATAGAAGACTCTTAGGTGGCCATATTGGATCACACTACATCAGTGAGAATGAAATTGTCTTTGGTTAAAAGCTGCCTTCTACCTTTTTTTTTTTTTTATTCTACCTTACTCATTCCTTTGACAGCATTGATGTATGAATTAAAGTTTATATTTAGTATAGCTGCATTTAAGGCACAAGATCTCATTTTCAAAACAGTGGTGCCAATTTTCCTTAAGTGTAACAGACTCAAATTTCAGTAGCAATCATATTTTTTAAAAGTTAACTACTTGTCAAGCAAGTTAAATAGGACATTTAGTATTCCTCTCCAGGAAGCTTATTGACTTGGAAAATGGCATATCAGCAACTTTCTTTAGGTCAGGCCAGGCGTGAGCTCCTCCGGGTATTACAGACTGTATCAGCAAACCAAGCCAAACCAGGCTTCTATTGCATTATTCTCCACCCCACGCCCTCTCCACCCCACTCCTTAGGGACATTCTGTGTGTATTTATATTTTTAAACTATACTTATGTTCTACTTTTTACTCACTATTTATCAGTAATTATATTTACAGGTCTGTCTTGGAAGAAGTACAACCAGAATGCTCCTTAGAAGCAAGGATGGAGAGCCTGCATCTTACATACTTTGGACACCTTGTCAGGAGGGATCAGCCCCTGGAGAAGGACATCATGCTTGGGAAAGTACAGGGTCAGCGGAAAAGGGAAGACCGTCAATGAGATGGATTGACAGAGTGGCTGCAACAATGGGCTCAAGCATAACAATGATTGTGAGGATGGCGTAGGACCAGGCAGTGTTTTGTTCTGTGGTACATAAGGTCGCTACGAGTCAGAACCAACTCGACAGAACCTAACAACAACAACAACAACATATTTACAGGGGAAACCCTGGTGGTGTAATGGTTAAGAGTTCTGCTGCTAACCAAAAGGTCGGCAGTTCAAATCCACGAGGTGCTCCTTGGAAACCCTATGGGGCAGTTCTGCTCTGTCTTATAGGGTCGCCATGCACCAGAATTGACTCAATGGCAATGGGTTTTTTGGTCTTAATCTACACATTTAATGACTTTTCATTCTCCTCCAGCCCACCTCTTATTGAAAGGTAATTTCCCCCCATATCATTTCTGACCTGGTTGAGGGAAGTAGAGAAGTTTCAGAAGAGGTACCTGTGTATTTTAGATGGAGTATTAGTCAGGTTTCTCCAGAAAAGTAAGGTCCCCAGGTGGCACAAATGGTTTGTGCCTGACTACTAACCTAGAAGTTGGCAGTTCAAACCCATACAGGGGGCACTGCGGAAGAGAGGCCTGGTGATTTGTTTCTGTAAAGATCCTTGTAGTGGTTGTTAAGTAAGTTGATTCCCACCCTAATCCTCTTTAACATAACCTTGTTGTTGTTGTTAGGTGCCATCCAGTCGGTTCCACTCATAGCGTCCCTATTTACAACAGAATGAAATACTGCCCAGTCCTGAGCCATCCTCACAATCATTGCTGTGCTCGAGCCCATTGTTGCAGTCACTGTGTCAATCCATCTTGTTGAGGGTCTTCCTCTCTTTCACTGACCTTCTACTTTATCAAGCATGATGTCCTTCTCCAGGGACTGATCCCTCCTGATAACACTTTCAAAGTATGTGAAACGTAGTCTCACCATCCTTCCTTCTAAGGAGCGATCCCTTAAGGACTGATCCCTCCTGACAACATTTCCAAAGTATGTAAGATACAGTCTCGCCATCCTTGCTTCTAAGGAGCATTCTGGTTGTACTTCTTCTAAGACAGATTTGTTCGTTCTTTTGCCAGTCCATGGTATATTAAATATTCTTCACCAACACCACAATTCAAAGGCGTCAATTCTTCTTCGATCTTCCTTATTCATTGTCCAGCTTTCACATGCATATGATGCGATTGAAAATACCTTGGCTTGAGTCAGGCCCACCTTAGTCTTCAGGGTGACATCTTTGCTCTTCAACACTTTGAGGAGGTCCTTTGCAGCAGATTTACCCAATGCAATGCATCTTTTGATTTCTTGACTGCTGCTTCCATGGCTGTTGACTGTGGATCCAGGTAAAATGAAATCCTTGACAACTTCAATCTTTTCTCAGTTTATCATGATGCTGCTTATTGGTCCAGTTGAGAGGACTTTTGTTTTCTTTACGTTGATGTGCAATCCATACTGAAGGCTGTGGTCTTTGATCTTCATCAATAAGTGCTTCAAGTCCTCTTCACTTTCAGCAAGCAAGGTTGTGTCATCTGCATAATGCAGATTGCTAATAGGATTCTTTCTCCAAACCTAATGCCTCGTTCTTCTTCAGATAGTCCAGCTTCTTAGATTATTTGCTCAGTATACAGATTGAACCGGTATGGTGAAAGGATACAACCCTGATGCACACCTTTCCTGACTTTAAACCACATAGCATCCTCTCGTTCTGTACAAAAGACTGCATCTTGTTCTATGTACAAGTTCTTCGTGAGGATAATAAAGTATTCTGGAATTCTCATTCTTCACAATGTTATCCATTATCTATTACAATCTGTGCAGTTGAATGTCTCTGCATAGTCCATAAAACACAGGTAAACATCTTTCTGGTATTCTCTGCATTCAGCCAGGATCCATCTGACATCAGCTATGATATTCCTGGTTCCACATCCTCTGCTGAATCTGGCTTGAATTTCTGGCAGTTCCTTGTTGATATACTGCTGCAGTGGCTTTTAAATGATCTTCAGCAAAGTTTTACTTGCATGTGAGCTTGATGATATTGCTTGATAATTTCCAAATTCTGTTGGATCACCTTTCTTGGGAATAGGAATAAATATGGATCTCTTCCAGTCAGTTGGCCAGGTAGCTAGCTGTCTTCTGAATTTCTTGGTATAGATGAGTGAGGACTTTCAGCGCTGCATTCATTTGTTTAAACATTTCACTTGGTATCCCATCAATTCCTGGAGCTTGTTTTTCGCCAATGCCTTCAGAGGAGCTTGAACTTCTTCCTTCAGTACCATTGGTTCCTGATCATACGCTGCCTCCTGAAATGGCTGAACATTGACCAATTCTTTTTGGTATGGTGACTCTGTGTATTTCTTCTATCTTCTTTTGATGCTTCCTGCATTGTTAAATATTTTCCCCTGTATAATCCTTCAATATTGTAACTTGAGGCTTGAATTTAACATAACCTAATCTTGCCATATTAACCACAGGCAGAGATTAAGATTTATAATAAGCAGGATAATCACATCAGATCACAAAATGGTGGACTACCACACAGTACTGGGAATCATGGCCTGGCCAAGTTGATACACATTTTGGGGGGACATAATTCAGTCCATAACACACAAATTGTTAAGGAGTCTTACTCTAATCCTGATGCCAAGTTCTTCTTCATATAGTCCATCTTCTTGGATTATTTGCTCACCCTACAGATTGAATAAATACAGTGAAAGGATACAATCCTGACGCACACCTTTTCTGATTTTAAACTATACAGTATCCCGTTGTTCTGTTCAAACCACTGACTTTTGGTCTATGTACAAGGTCCTCATGAGCACAGTTAAGAGTTCTGGAATTCCCATTCTTTGCAATGTTATCCACAATTTGTCACGATTTACACAGTCCAATGCATTTATATAGTCAATAAAACACAGGTAAACATCCTTCTGGTATTCTCTGCTTTCAGCCAGTATCCGTCTGACGTCAGCAATGATATCACTTATTCCACATCCTCTTCTGCATCTGGCTTGCTGCAATTATCTGAATTATTTTAATTATCTTCAGAATAACTTTTACTTCTACGTGATATTAATAATATTGTTCAATAATTTTTGCATTCTGTTGGATCACATTTCTTTGAGATGTGCACAAATATAGATCTCTTCCAGTTGGTTGGCCAGGTAGCCATCTTCCAAACTTCTTGGCATAGAGGAGTGAACACATCCAGTGCTGCATCAGTATGTTGAAACATCCCTGTGGTACTCAGTTGGTCTACTATTCAGGGAATAGCAAACTGAGGAAGAACAGCACCACATTCATCCTCAAAAAGAATATTTCAAGACTTATCCTGAAGTACAACTTCAGGAAAGTCAGTGATAAAATAATATCCATATACCTACAAGGAAGACCAGTTGAAACGATTATTTAAATTTACTAAAAAAAAAAAGAAAGAAAAAGAATCATTAATGCCAAAGAAAAAGAAACTGAAGATTTTTTCCAACTTCTGCAGTCTGAAATTGATCAAGCATGCAAACAAAATGCATTGATAATTACTGGTGATTGGAATTCGAAAGTTGGAAACAAAGAAGGATTTGTAGTTGGAAAATATGACCTTGGTGATAGAAACAACACTGGAGAGTGCATGATAGAATTTTGCAAGACCAAAGACTTACTCGTTGCAAATAACTTTTTTCAACAACACAAACAGCAACTATACGCATTGGCCTTAATGGACAGAAAGCACAGGAATCAAACCGGCTACCTCTGTAGAAAGAGACAACAGAAAAGCTCAGTATCATCAGTCAGAACAAGTCCAGGGACCGACTGTGGAACAAACCCACCAATTGCTTACATGCAAGTTTAGGTGGAAGCTGAAGAATATTAAAACAAGCCTATGAGAGCCAAAATACAATCTTGAGTACATCCCACCTGAATTTGGAGATCATCTCAAGAATAGATTTGACACATTGAACACTAGCGACCAAAGACCAGACAAGCTGTGGGATGACATCAAGGATATTATTATACATGAAGAAAGCAAAAGATCATTAAAAAGACAAGAAAGGAAAAAAAGACCAACATGGATGTCAGAAAACACTCTGAAACTTGTACTTGAAGTAGCTAAAGTGAATGGAAAAAATGATGACGTTAAAAAGCTGAACAGAAGATTTCAAAGGGTAGTTTGAGAAGACAAAGTAAAGTATTATAATGATATCTGCAAAGACCTGGAGGTAGAAAACCAAAAGGGAAGAACACACTCAGTATTTCTCAAGCTGAAAGAACTGAAGAGAAAAATTTCAAGTGTCAAGTTGCAATTTTGAAGGATTCTATGGGCAAAATATTGAAGGACACAGGAAGCATCAAAAGAAGATGGAAGGAATACACAGTCACTGTACCAAAAAGAATTAGTTGACATTCAACCATTTCAGGAGGTAGCATACAATCAAGAACTGATGGTATTGAAGGAAGAAATCCAAGCTGCACTAAAGGCATTGGCGAGAAACAAGCCTTCAGGAATTGACAGGGTACATTACAGTGTTCCAAAAGCTAATTATGTGATAAATTATACCTATCAAGAACTTACAAAAGATGAAGCATTCTAGGGTGCCCTGACAATATAATGAGTCTGTAACAGAAGAATTTACTTATCTTACTCAGGAAGTCTTCTCAGTCAAATTAGTCATGTGCTCAATACTGACTGGGCGAATCCAGTTTGGAAGGTTAGACTCTGTCTACTCCATTGCTGGTAGACAGGGAAGTTTAATTAAAGAGGTGTCACTAAATTGAAAACCTGAAAATAAATATTTAAAAGCCTACATTGAGGGAAATATGATGCTAAGGTATTCTGCATAAAGAAAGATTATAGACCAAAGAAGTTGGCAGCTGAGCCTGAAAAATCAAATTCCATGAATACAACTAAGATGTATTTACGACTCATATTTCGCTAATAATTGCTGTTGTGAGTTGCCATCGAGTCAGCTCTGACTCACAGCCACACCACGTACAATAAAACAAAACATTGCCTGCACCATCTTCATGATTATTGGTATGCTTGATTCCGTTTTTGTGGCCACTGTGTATTTTTAGTGCCTTCCAACCTAGGGGGCTCATCTTCCAGCACTATACTGGACAAGTTGCTGTTGTGATCCTTGGGTTTTCCTTGGCTGATTTTTGGAATTAAATCACCAGGTCTTTCTTCCTAGTCTGTCTTAGTCTGGAAGCTCTACTGAAACCTGTCTACCATGAGTGACCCTGCTAGCATTTTAAATACCAGTGGCCTAGCTTCCAACATCATAGCAATATGCAAGCCACCACAGTACAACACTGACATATGGGTGGTGGTTGCCGATAACACCTCCCTAAAAATCGCCAACTGTGTAGCGTTACACTCTGTGTTAAACTACTCTTGAGTTGCATGTAGGAGAAATAGCCGTAGAGGATAGCCAGTGACAAGACACCAACTGTGAAAATTGAGGCAAATGAATGGACAAATTCCTGAAAGGAACAAATTAAATCATTTGTCAAAGTAATCATTGGATGATACAAAATTACCTCAAATCTGTAATTTATAAGTTAAAATCGTGACCCTATAAAACAAGTTTTGGGATGCATGTAAAATTTCTTCAGGGCCAAGAAGGGTCATTTTCAACAATTCCCACCACTGAAGGATTTGTTGAATATGTTAACGCCATGAAAGAGAAAACAAGTTGTCGTTGCTGTTGTTGTTGTTAGGTGCCGTCGAGTCCATTCTGACTCACAGCGACCCTGTGTACAACAGAACGAAACACTGCCCAGTCCTGCACCATCCTCACAATCTTTGTCATGCTTGAGCGAATAACAAGTTGGGGTGAGGAGGCAATATACCCACAAGTTGGTCTGACATTTAGAAGTCACCACTACAAAAAAAAGGACAGACTGACGCCAATAGGAAAAAAAAACTGAATACTGTGGGGGGGGGGGGGAGGGGAAGACAACCGAAGAACACAAGGGGAAGGCCCGCGGTTAAAGCACCTAAACAAAAAAAAAAACTGCATGGTTTTGTTAAACTATTTTACACTATTTTTTAAAAGATGATTTCAAAGTATCTGAAAAACGCGCATATTGTCTGAAGCCCTACGTGACAAATGCAAACAGTTCATAAGCTTCATTTGGATGCCTGCCAAGGAAAATAAAGTGAAAGGCTGGCAGTTGAGCCCCCCTGAGACTCCTTGGAAGAAAGGCCTGGCGATTCGTTTCCGAAAGATCACAGCCTGGAGAACCCTGTGGAGCACAGTTCTACACTGACACACATAGGGCTGCCATGAGTCGCAGGCGACTCCACTGGCTTGGTCCTGATGAGACTGGACACGAAATTAGAGGTCCTCGCGTTCTCTTTCCCTTACGCTAGATGGCAACCCAGACAGGTCTGTGCAGCTACAGGTAAACGCGTTATCTGGAAGGCCAGGGGCCAAGGAGTTTGCACTGGTTGGGGAACAACCCAGCTTTCGTTTTCCACATACACCGCACACGCAGATTTATGACACTGGAGAACTTTGACTGCATCCTCTACCTTGAACCATTCTCTCCTCCCTCCCATATGCACAGAATCTTCCCAAGCTTCTAGTATTTCAGGGACTGTAAGAGGATAAACATAGGCTCTGGGCTTTCCGCCTCGGCTCTGCTCAAATCTGCCCAGGCGCCTGCCTAAATTTCCTCTGACGCCAGCTCACTGCAGCACCGCCAGCCTCTTCCTGCTGCTCCATCCTCCCTCCCGCGGACAATCGCTGGCCAGGATGCCAACGACCGTTCTCCTGCCGCTTCTGACGCACCGGACCCCTGGGCTCGGCTGGAGCTTCGTCACAGAGGCGGGCGCTGGTGCCTCTGTGGCTCCGGCTGCCGCCGGTGGGGGTCGCAAGCGAGTCGGGGCCCCGCAGGGGGTGCCGGAGCGGCGAAGCGGGTCACTGGAGCGCACACCGGTGCGGGGACAGGATGGATGGAGCGCCGCCGCCAGGGTCCAGCGAGGCCCGCGCCACGCGCCACGGTTGCGTGGATTCAGGCTCGGATACCGCGCGCACTCGGCCGACTGCGCAGCAGCGCCGCGCTCTGGATTTCTTTGAAAATGGAATAGATGTTTTTATCTTAATTACAAACCTTATTTAAGGTTTTATGCATTGGCCTTATGCTCAATACTGTCCTTAGTTTTTTGTTTTTTTTAATTACTGTTAGGATTATTTTTGTTTGTTTAAAATCCATACCAATAAAGTGATCTGCTGATGATATTCCTGAATTTTGGCTTGATATTTGGCAAACAGAAAAATGAAAGAATGGCAACTACAATCGTGAAAGCTTGAAAATACATGTGTCCTCTGTAAAAGAGAGCTTTGAGGAGTGGGGGAACAGGGGAGCAGACAACACTGCCCAGAGTGAAAATCAGTTTTTATTCAGGAAGGGGATCTAGCAAAGGCGTCAGTGTTTTTATTTGCATGCCCACCTGGTTTGCCCAGAAATGGGTAAGTTACGCTGCAGGAGGCGTCCCTGGGTGGTGTAAACAGCCAATGCACTAGGGGCTCAAATCCACCCAGAGGTACCTCAGAAGAAAGGCCTGGCGACCTACTTACAAAAAATCAGCCATTGAAAACCCTGTGGAGCACAGTTCTACTCTAACACACATGGGGTCGCCATGAGTCCAAGTCAACCCACAGCAACTGGAGATTATACTGCATCAACAAACAACCCTCAAAACCTCAGTGGCTTAAATCAACAAATGTTTTTCCTTGCTTATGCTGAATGTCCATCTTGGGTGGGAGGGGGCTTTATCCATGAGTCCTCACTACCCAGGGATGCAGCTAACCAGCCTCCATCTGGAATATCACTCAGCCAAGTGGCAGCCACATGGCACAGGAAGTGATGGACCACTTTTGCTCACATTTCATTGGTCAAAAAAAAAAAAAAATTCACACGTTCACACCTAATCTCAAAAGTTGGGAAAGCGTAACTCTACTGTGGGCCCAAAGAGGGAGAAAGGAGATGTTTGCAGGCAGCCCTGACGGCTATCGCATCATCCTCAGCCAACATCTTTGTGAAGGTCCGAGCCAATAGATAAGCCAAAGATAAGGAGAGAGTTGTGCTCATGGGAAAGCAGCCACATTTGTCATTATTTGTAGGTTATTTTTCTATCTTATCTCCACTAGGACAGAGGGTCACAACCTGGCAGAAGGTTGCATCCGTTTCGCGGCTCAGTACAGACGTGAGTCAGCACAGGCGCAGAGCGTGACGTTCCCTAGACAGTTGCTTACACACCTTACCCACCAGCCGCCTCCTAGCCAACGAAAAGGCAGAACGCTTTGAGGCACTAATGGTCTCACAATCCTGGTTTTTTTCCCAAAGCATTCGAGTCTCCAAAGTCTATTTACTTGCCTGATTCTCCCCACCTGCTCCCACCACACAACACACACACACTCACACACCCCCAAACAAATGACAGTGACACTTCAGAACATCAGGAATAAAGACAAAAACCTTCAAAGCATGTCTCACCTATAAAGGAATAAAAATCAGACTGACATAGAGTCTCTTACTTGTTGTTTATGTTTGGTATTTTTGAATTTTTGTGGTTATTATTATGCTGTATTAGACCTCTAATTCACACACACACACAAAAAGGATCAATGGCTCAGAAGATGCAATGTCATGAGGAAAATGGCAACATAAGTATTCAGAAGAATGCTGTAAACATCACAAATAGTTCTCCAGTGTGACTATGGAATAAGAAATTGCAAATTCTCAGGCAAATGAACTCTTGGGTAATGATTTCACATATGTAGCCATGAATGAAAATGGTGAGTATAAATTCATGGAGGAATATTTGACAATTTAACTTATTGGACCAGCAATCCACTTGCCCCTAGTCCCCAGTATGTTGCCATTATAACAAAAAACTGACAAAGCTGTAAAAATGTTTTCTATATTGGTCCAAAAAAGCAACCAAACCAGTTTTTCCAGAACAATCACAAATAATGCTTTCTAATGTAGGACTGATTGTTCTAGCTACTAAAGGTACAAAGAAAACAAAAGCTACGGAAGCATCATTTTAAGTTGCTCGACTCTTAGCAAATGCAGGTAAAAGTCATACAATTGCCCAAAAGCTCGTAAGCCAGCTGCAAAGATAAGGACCATACCTGGAGAAAGAGCCAGAAAAGACTATTGACAAAACCCCTTTATCAGATAACATTGTTGGACATCGTGCAATATCAAAAGCACACAAAATTAAAAGAGCAGTTGTTAGTGTCTACACATGCTAGCAGGTACTTTGCTTTTGAGCAAGCCAGGTCCTCCAACGTCCAGGTTATAAAGCAGCTTTTTTTTTTTCTTGGCACATGTGGGGTTCAAACCTGAAAGAAAAATGCTGCCTGGCTTGTCATTTTGTTTTTTGTGCCAAAGTGTGATAAGAGGCTTTTCACTTCTAGATTGTTTACTTGGTGAGTCATGGGGTGGAAACGGCCCTTTGGGATCGGTGCCAGGTCTGAAGCAGCCCCGGTTGCCGTAAGGAAGAGCTTTGCTCTGTGAGTAAGAGGTTGCTCCACACGCTGCTTTATTCACAGAAAAGAGTTAATGGTCAACAAAATGCATGCGGACCTTGATTCAGTGTTGAAGGACTTAGTAAAAAAACAAAACAGAACCATTATATAGAGAGAGAGTGAATCTTGGTTAAGTGCACATCTTTCTTTAGCATACTGTGAGACAAAATAGGTTGTGTACAGGTCAATATGCTTGCAGTCAGGGATGACTGAAATCCAGTTCCAAGTGGATTAAACAATGAATGGAACTAATTAAATCGTTTGCGATGTCATCAGGGCTCTGGCTATATTTCTCTGCAGTTGTGTTGGCTCCGTTCTCCTCCTCGTGTTGGCTTCTTTTCAAACCAGCGTCCCTTGTGGTAGGAAAACGGCTACAGCTGTTCTAGGCTTTCAGGTTCAACCCACACCGTTCAGACCGAGAGAGAGCCTCAGCCCCCCAGAAATTTCAGAGAAAGTCCTGAGATTCACACTGATTGGGCCGGCTGAGATCACATGTCCACTCCTAAACCAATCACTATGTAGCTGGGAGTGGAACACACCGATTGCTCCACGCCTGCCCTAATTACAAAAAACCAGAGCAAAACAAAGGAAAAATTGGTAAATCTGATAGGAAACAATTATTAATGTTTTAAAACTGTGTTTTATCTTAAAATCATTGGTGAAACACTTTACTCTTTTGCTAGAATGCAGTGGTCTGTGAGTGTGCCAAATGCCCATTAAGTGGTCTGTGGTATGTAACTTTGAGAAATTGCACCTTCAAGATGCTTCAGGGATCTAATATCTGACGAATACTCCTTTCAAATTCATATGCTCATAAGTAGCAAACAGTTATTAAAAAGCGACACCCCTAATGAGATCCACTGGAGCCCTGATGGTGCAGTGGTTAACACGCTCGGCTCTAACTGAAAGGTCGGCGGTTGGAACCCACCACTCAGTCTGCAGGGGAAAGATGGGGGTGTCTGCTGCCATAAAGATTACAGCCTTGAAAACCCTATGGGGCAGTTCTACTCTGTCCTACAGGGTCGCTATGAGTCAGAATCCATTCAACAGCAGCAGGCTTGGGTTTTTGGAATGAGATCCACAGGTCCCTGGAGGTGCAAATGCACTCAACTACTAACCTAAAAGTTGGCAGTTTGAACCCACCCACTGGCACCACAGAAGAAAGGCCTGGCAATCTGCTTCTGTAAAAATTACAGCCAAGAAAACCCTATGAAGTAGTTCTATTTTGTAACACATGGGGTTGACATGAATTGGAATCACTCCACTGACAATGGGTTTGGTTTCTTTTTGTTTGTTTGTTTTTAATAAGACCCACATGTCTCTTTTCATCCATTCCCCTTGTAGTATATGCTAGGGAGGGAGCTGGAAGCACCAGGCCAGGCTTCCTGCAGTGGTGTCTTTCCAGGTGTGAGCTCCTCCATCCTTCTGGGCTCTATGCTGTGCGGGTCCAGGACCCTTGAGGCAGTAGTGGGGCCGGCACAAGCACCCTCATCATCAGTGTTCCCTGTAGGCCATTATCGCCAAGGCAGTACCTCTCTCTACCTTGCTTCTACTTCCCCTTCTACAATTCATTCCACTCCCTCGTGAGTCTAGTTTTTTTTTCTTCTCCATTTGCACAAGGTCTATCATGCCTGGCCCAAATAGCACCCTCAGTCCCAAGTCTGCCTGACTTTCCAGGTCCAGCAGCCAAAACTAACTAACGAAAATCTCTCCCTCAGGCCTAAACCTCCGGAAGAGAGAATCTTATTGATCCAGCTTAAATCCCTATTCCTGGTCTAATCAGCATGGAAACCTGGGGGACACCAATATGGGTAGGAGGGAAGATCACAGCAAAGGGCTGTGTTAGTTTCATGTGGGCACCATAACAAAATACCCTGAGTGGCTTATAAGAACAAAAATTTATTATATCATAGTCCTGAAGTCTAGTTGTTCAAATTCAGCATGTGGACAGGACCATGCTGTCTCTGAAAGCTCTAAGAGAAGATCCTTTCTCGTCTCTCCCACTTTCTGGTAGCCTCAGGTGTGCTTGGATTTGCAACCAAGCATAACTTAGTTGTCAGGTGGCTATCACATGGGATCAGATCAGATTAGGGCCTACCCTACTCCAGTATGACCTCAAAACCCTATTTGCAAACAAAGTCACGTTCACAAGTACGAAGGGTTAGAACTTCAACATACCTTTTGGAAGGGAGGGACGCCATTCAATCCAGAGCAGGGCACTGACTCAGTAGTACCTCAAAGCGTGTCACCAAATCCTTGAGGAGACATCCTAACGTCCTCTAGGTGTACCCTTTGAAGACAGCTCAGGAGAGCAACATGGACTATGCTGAACAGTGGGTGAAGGGCAGCGCTCATGTAGGCCAAGTAGATCAGGTAAAGCCCCAAGCAGGCAGGAAAAAGCCTGGGAGCAGGGCCTGACACCTGAACCTCTGGAGCTGATCGAAGCCTCGGTAGCTGCCAAGCTGATTCGGCCCGGGAGCTGAAGACAACCACTTGCACATAGCTAAGATCAATCCTTCTACCACATTACCTGAGCTATACCTTGTTCCCTGTTAGATCTGGTGTGCCTTTTTTCTTTTCTTTTTTTTTTTTTTTTGAAGGATAAGTTTTATTTTTATGTACAGAAAAATCAGCTGTGTACACTTAGCCCAGTTGGTGGCGAGTTCTTTGGCCTTTGCCTTTTCCAGCTCGGCAATGCGAGCCACAGACTTGGGACCCAGGATGTTGTCTCCCCAGTGACAGCGGATCTAGTTGTATATGTAGTTGTAGTTTGTCCTGATGACTTCCACCAGCTTAGCCAGAGCTCCTTTGTCTTTTGAGTTCACCTGTGGGAAGGCAATTGTGGTACAGGTCTTCCTGTGGATGAGCTGTCTCAGCCTGGCCTTCCCCTTGATGATGCAGTAGGGAATCCCATCTTATGACACAAGGCCGGCAGGAGGACAACCAGCTGGATGGGGTCCACGTCATGTGACATTACCACCAGCTGGGCCTTCTTGTTTTCTACCAAGGAGGTAACAGTGTTGACCCCGCTCAAAGCACAGGGTGTCTCTTGGTGGGGATGTCCCCTTTGCCAGCAGCCTTCTTCTCAGCCTGGGCCAACAGCCTCTGCTTCTCCTGCTTTGTCTCTGGTCTGTACTTGTGGGCCAGCTTCAGCAGTTGAGTAGCTGTCTGGTGGTCCAAGGCCTGGGTGAACTGGTTAATGACGGGGACATTTTCAGCCGCTTATAGAGGATAGCCCTCTGCCGCTGCAGCCAGATGTAGCAGGGCCATTTGACAAAGCGGGGGAGATCCCTTTTGGGTTGGATATCCTGTCTGATGCCAAAACTCTTGGGCCTTTTCTCAAACAGGGGATTTACCACCTGCTTCTTGACAACAGCAGGGGCCAGGGCCACCTTCTTTCCCTTAACCTTCTTTCCTTTTGGCACCTTGGGCAGATGGACTTCTGGTGTGTCTTTATTAGCATCCCTAACAACTTTTTCTGATGTTGGAAGTTACTCGTTACTTATGCTGTCCAAACTGGAACATGATGGAAGCATTGAGACTGAGTCCTCTAAGGCTGGAGCTCAGCCTCTAGCCATCGGCCAACCCTGGACCTCCTGGCCCCAAATCTTTTTTCTTTATATATATACATATATGTATGTATATTGTGCTTTAAGTGAAAGTAGCTCCAAGTCTTGATCAGCAATAGTTTCTGTCACAAAATCAACTTTCTGACCTTTTAACATGACCTCCAGGCATGAACCAAGATGCTTTTCTGGACTGCGAGCCCGTTTTCCGTTTATGGGATGTATGTCTCTCTCCTTGACTAAGAAGTACGTAGCCTATGATAGTGGGAACACATGACCTTTGGGGTCATCGAGGCCTAGGTTTGAGCCCTAGACTCACCACACAGGAGCCATGTGAGGCTCACCTCTATGAGCCTGAATCTTGATTGGGAAATTTGTGAAAACTCTCCCATGAGGACTGGATTAAAGAATCTAATAACAAACATCTGATACATAGTTGGACCTCAAATATTATCCCCACTTCTCTCCCTAGAGGCAAGGATTCTTAGTTCATAATCCAGACTCTTTGTCTTATACCCAATGTCTGATCAATTCAACAAGCAGTTATTGGACATGTACCATGTACAATTCACTGGCAAGTGATAAGGGGATCTAACACGGGCACTGAACTCCAGAAATCCAGTCTCTTGTCTTCATCTTCTTCTGTAAACTTACCATCAGAAGGAGGTGGGGTGGGCTCATGTGCTTCCCAACTTCCCAGAAGTTTTGGTGACTGTGAAACTTTGTAAATGATTACCAAAGAAGTAGTCTCACTTTCTTCTCCCTGGAAATGTCTCAGCAGTAGAGTACTCCAAAGGCCTCAGTCTGTTTTTCTCCCTTCTCTCTCTCTCTCATGTCTTTGCTCAGCTGGTCCCCAATTCCTAGAAGGAGTTGAACAGGAGTCACCACTGCCCCAGTGGAAAGTGGAAGAGCGTTGCAATAGAGACCAGTGGCTATGGTTCAGCACCTTGAACAGCTCCAGGTGGGCATCTCAGGTGAGTCCTTTTAGGCCATGGCCTCATCGCATCTGTATAAGGGTCAATCTGAGGGCAGAGCCTCTTTGCCTTTCATAGGTTTGGTTCCTGCTGCTGGAATAACTGGATCTTCGCCGGAGTGCATGTTGTCAACTGTTACAATCCTCCTCTCTGGGCTGGAAGGTGGGTCTGTTGTAATGATTCTAAACCAAACAAAGAAAACCCGTTGCCACCGAGTCGATTCTGACTCATGGCGACCCAAGACCCCACGTGTGAATGCATGACAGAGTAGAACTGTTTCATAGGATTTTCTTGGTTGTAACCTTTATGCAAGTATATCACCAGGCCTTTTTTCTGCAGTGCTGCTGGGTGGGTTCAAACTGCCAACCTTTAGCTTAGTAATTGAGTGTAAACTGTTTGTGTCACCCAGGAACCTAATGATCCTAGAAAACCAAAAATATCCTGCTCAAGTCAGTCAATGACAACGAGTTCATGAAGAAGGAGTGCTCTAACAAGGGAAGCCCAGAGCCACACCCAAAATATGGCCGACCCTTCTCTGCTGGCTTGTCTCCTTAAGATTCTGCTTTTATAGCGATGCGCTGCTAGTCTTGTCTTCAAAAAGCAAAACTCCTTAATCGACACCTCCTATTCCTCCTCACCCTTCGCTCAAGGCCTTGAACAACACAAAGTCTTGGCCATTCTGTTAGCTCTCTCCCTCTAGTCATTCTTTCCTTCTGTCTCAAGCCTCGGGTCTCACCCCCTGTCTTAGCCTCTCAAATCTGCTTCACCAGAACTCAAAGAGAATAAATCTGTGCTGTTTTAAGCCACTAAGTTTGCAGTAATTTGTTACAACAACAAAAATGGAAAACCAATATACCTAGTGAAATAGAACTGCTGAGTAAAAAAAAAAAAAATGAGATACAAAATCCATATGCACTACACACACGCATAACTTCTCAGGGTGCAAAACATGATTTTCAAATAAAATTCAGCAATTAAATTAAAGATTACTGTTGAGATCCAATTAGTGACCCCGAAGATGACATACAGGAAATATCTCAAAAGCATGGAGGAGAAAGATTACAAAAAAAAAAAAATACCCCGGTGTAATTCATGAGGGAAAAGAGACTGAGACTGAACAGATCCAGAAGACCTAATGGAAAAATAATAGCTGTTCCAGAAGGAGGCAAAACAGGAACAGATGGAGAAGAGATCATAATTAAATACTAGAAGGAAATTTTCCTGAGTGGGAAAAATGCATGTGTCAATTGACTAAAAGGTTCACTGAGTTCCATCTGGATTGATGAGAAGAGCCACATAGCAGAGCATAACCTGGCTAAATACACAAACTCTAAGAATAAAGAGAAAATCTTCTAAGCTTCCAGACAGAAAAGACAACTAGAAAAGATATGGTTCTGTCTTACAGGATGCAGTCTATGCTTTGCATCAGAACCCAATGTATGGTGTATTTCTCCCATCACCCAAATACATGGAGCCAGGGGTTAAGGGGTGCAAGTGGAAGCAGGTCTTCTCACCATTATACCTAATAACTGGCTTTCAGAATTTTTACTTCCCATCCCTGTAACTCCGAGCTCTGCAGGTTAAAGAGAAGTCTTGGTTCCCAAGAGAGGACTGCTTCTGTTCCATTGACTTAGAATTTACACCTAAATGGCCAGGTGGCAATCCCAACTATGGTTCCGTTGACTTGGAAGTTGGGATTGCCACCTGGCCATTTAGGTGTAAATGCCACTAAAGTAAGAGGAAACAAAAGGGGTTACTCTACTGCCTGGGGTGATGGAGCGTGATTGTCAAGGGAAAATCAGGTTGCAGTGGAGAACTATATTTGAAACCCAGAGACTGCTTATGGATTTCTCTTAATATTTCCATGCTCAACAGTAAAAACCGATAGAAAACTACAGCAATCCAAAAAGGCCAGGACCACTAAGATTTCAGACATTTCAGGAATGAAGATTTACGTCACCCCATCAGGTAAAGAAATAAGGAAGACAAAGGAAGAACTGACACCTTTGAATTATGGTGTTGGCGAAGAATATTGAATATAGCATCCAAGAACTGCCAGAAAAATGAACAAGTTGTCTTGGAAGAAGCACAACCAGAATGCTCAGAAGGGAGGATGGTGAGACTTCATCTCACGGACTTAGGACATGTTATCAGGTGAGATTAGCCCCTGGAGAAGGGCATCATGGCTGGTAAAGTAGAGGGTCAGTGAAAAAGAGGAAGACCCTCAACAAGACGGATTGATACAGTGGCTGCAACAATGGCACAGTGTTGGGCAGGGTTTCGTTCTTCCATACGTGGGGTTGCTATGAGTCGGAACCAACTCAACAGCCTCTAACAACAACATCAGGTAAAGAACCCCAACCAGCTAAGAGCAAAGGATATGTAGAATGAGGAGTGGGAGAAGGAATTATAAATGTCAACTATGGCCTCCTGATCTCTTACAGAAACAAAGCCTGTGAATATTTTCTTCCTTGCTTGCTATATGTATGCTCATATATATTATTTTTTCCTTCTCCATACTGGTTTATATAAGTTTTGTTGAAGGTTAACTTTTGAATTTAGTATTTAGGTAACAATATTCAGATAGGACTGTGAATAAATTTGAGGAGTTATTAATATTGCCCAGAGATGGATGCAAAAAGCAAGAGTGAGAATGTCTTTATTTGCATGAAAGATAGTTGCACCCTATTTAGTGGAAACGTAGACTTATTTTCTTGTTGTATGAAAGTCAAATGTGTGTATCATAGTGAATATGGATTCTGAGAAGCCAAAGGGGTGGACTATGCCACTTACCACACTTATTACAGTTGTCTCTCAGCCCTAAACCCACCCTTCTATACTCTGCTTTGTGATACTGGAGCTGGAACTCCACAAGACACTTCAGCTTTGTCAGCTGATGACATCCTAGGCTCTGCCAGTAGGGGGAGCTAGGGGAACAATAGTAGGCTGGAGGAGGAAGAAAGGATTGGCTACATTCCATCTCCTTCCTCTTGAATTGTCCTGGCTTCCTGTCCACTTGCCACTCCTCTGAACGTCGCCTAGATTCTTCATCTTGGCAGTAGCAGTTCATTCCTGAACCAGCAGCTGAATCCAGTTTCAGTCTTTCCAACATTTGCAGAACCAGGCTCACCATGTTCACACTCATACCCTAGAAACACCAGCACTGTGCTCTCTTCTCAGAAGTCTGGGTTCCAACCCTATGGGGCCCCTCCTCCAAGCTGAGGAGCCTGCCAGTACCCCCTCCTTAGAGGTCACAGTTTCACTTTTATGGGGGCTCCCCTCAAAGTCACTAAGTTTTAGTAATTCCAATATTATTCCTTTGTTTCCCCAGCCCTAGGAATAGTGGCTACATCCTGAAGTTGCTAACTCCGTAACTTACAATTATCTTTTTACCCTTTTGGTTACCTAGCTAACACCTTTATTCCTGTTGTTGTTGTTAGGTATTGTCAAGTCAGTTCTGACTCCCAGCGACCTCATGTACAACAGAACAAAACGCTGCCCAATCCCCAATATCCTCATAATTGTTGGTATGTTTGAGCACATTGTTGCAGCCACTCTGTCAATCCATCTCACTCAGGGTCTTCCTCTTTTTCGTTGACCCCCCCCTATTTACCAAGCATGATGTCCTTCTCCAGGGCCTGACGGCTCCTGATAACGTGTCCAAAGTATGTGAGACATAGTCTCGTCATCCTCCCTTCTAAGGAGCATTCTGGCTGCACTTCTTCTGAAACAGGTTCGTTCGTTCTTCCAGCAGTCCACAGTATATTCAGTATCCTTTGCCAACACCATAATTCAAAGACATCAATTCTTCTTCAGACTTCCTTATTCATAGTCCAGCTTTCACATGCATATGATGCGATTGAAAATACCATGGCTTGGGTCAGGCACACCTTAGTCCTCAAAGTAATATCTTCGCTTTTGAACACTTTAAAGAGGTCTTTTGCAGCAGATTTGCCCAATGCAATGTGTTGTGCGATTTCTTGACTGCTGCTTCAGGGGGTGTTGATTATGGATCCAAGTAAAATGAAATCTTTAACAACTTCAATCTTTTCTCTGTTTATCATGATGTTGTTTATTGGTCCATTTGTGAGAATTTTTGTTTCTTTATGTTGAGGTCTAATTCTTTATTCCTAGTCAACAATTACTTCTGTTAAATTGTTTCTGCTTAAATAGCTGGTATGGTTTTCATCTCCTGACTAGACTGACACACTACTCGTTCAATGTATTTAATGGTTGTAGGACTATTTGTGTTTTCCATATCTTCTTGAGTTAATATTAGTAAATTTTATTTTTTAGAAATTTGTACAGTATAAGATTTCAAATATATAGGTACAAATTTGTTCACAATCCCCTCTTATTACCTTATTGATACCTGCAACATCTAGAGTTATGTCGTCTGTTTTCATTATTGATATTTTTTATGCCTTAATCAACCGGCAGGGATTTATCAAGTTCCTAAGTATTTTCAAAAGCCTAATTGTTGTCTTTGTTGGTCTACTCTACTGTGTGTTTTCTCTTTCGTTAATTTCTACCCTTTGTTATTTCCCTCCTTCTACTTTATTTGGGTTTGTTTTGCTGAGGTATTTTCTCCCTAAAAGAAGCCCTGGTGGTGCAATGGTTAAGTGCTCAACTGCTAACCAAAAGGTTAATGGTTCGAACTCACCCAGCAGCTCTGCAGAAGAAAAGTCTTGGTGATCTTCTCCCATAAAGATTACAGCCTAGAAAAACCTGTGAGGCAGTTCTACTTTGTCTCATTGGGTCGCTATGAGTCAAAAATCAACTCAACAGCACCTAACAACAACATTTTTTTTCTGCTTTATTGAGCTGGATGGGTAGCTCGTTAATTTTTAGTCCTTCTTATTTTCTAATATATGAAACTAAGGCTATAAATTTTTCTCCAAGTTCTATTTTAACTTGATGCTGCAAACTTTTGTATATGATATTTTCATCATTATCATTCGGTTTAATCAGTTTTCTAATTACCATTATAATTTTATCTTTGTTGTTGTTGTTGTTAGGTGCCATCAAGTCTGTTTCAACTCGTAGTGAGTGACCCTATGTACAACAGAATGAAACAGTGCCGGATTTCCTCGCAATTGTCGCTATGCTTCAGCCCATTGTTGCAATCACTGTGTCAATCCACCTCATTGAAGGTCTCCCTTTTTTCACTAAATCTCTACTTTACCAAGCATGATGTCCTTCTCCAGGAACTGGTCCCTCCTGATAACATGTCCAAAGCATGTAAGACATAGTCTCACCATCTTTGCTTCTAAGGAGCATTCTGGTCGTACTTCTCCCCAGACAGATTTGTTCACTCTTTTGGCAGTCCATGGTGTATTTAGTATTCTTTGACAACACTGCAATTCAAATACGTCAGTTCTTCTTCAGTCTTCCTTATTAATTGTCCAGCTTCCGAATGCATATGAGACAATTGAAAACACCATGGCTTGGGTCAGGTTTGTCTTCGTCTTCAAGGTGGTATCTTTGCTTTTCAACACTTGCAAAAGGTCTTTTGCAGCAGATTTGCCCGATGCAATGCATCTTTTTATTTCTTGACTGCTGCTTCCATGGGTGTTGATTGTGGAACCAAGTAAAATGAAATCCTTGACAACTTCAATCTTTTCTCTGTTCATCGCGATGTTGCTTATTGGTCCAGTTGTGAGGATTTTTGTTTTCTTTATGTTGAGGTGTAATCCACACTGAAGGCTACGATCTTTGATCTCCACCAGTAAGTGCTTCAAGTCCTCTTCACTTTGAGCAAGCAAAGTTCTGTCATCTGCATAATGGAGGTTGTTAATGAGTCTTCCTCCAATCCTGATGCCCCATTCTTCTTCATATAGTCCAGCTTCTTGGATTATTTGATTATTTTTCGTTATTAATTTTATCTTACTAATGGCTTACATAAAAGTGGGCATCTTAATTTATGAATATATTAATAATTTAGTACCTTTTTATTGTTGAGCTCTAACTTATGCGATATAATCACAGAATGTAATCTATATAATTTCAGTCTTTGATATTTCTTAATACTTGCTTCATGACATAATATATGGTCAGTTTTCACAAATGTTCCACAGGAGTTTGAAAAGAATTTATAGTCTCCAATTCTTGTACAAAATATTCTATAAATGATAATTCTATAATTGAGGCTTGTCAACTATATTGTTCAAACCTTCTCATTCTTATTTATTTTTTGCTTGATATATCAATGATAGGGAAATTTTTGTTAGAATCTTCCACAATGATGATGGATTTGACAATTCTTGATTTTTTGTTTTTTTTCTGTTAACTTTTGCTTTACGCATTTTAAGACTTTGTTATAAGATGCTTACAAGTTTTGAATTGGTATACTTTCTTGGTGAATTAAGTATTTTGTCGTTATGTATGTATCTATCCTTTTAATGTCTTTTTTAATATTCATATCAAATAAAAGAATACTTTATCTGATATAAATATAATTAAAATAGCTTTATTTTGATCTGTCTTTTTCTTTTCAATCTTTCTGTGTCCTTGTATTTTTAATATGCCTCTGAAACAGCTGGATGTGGGGAGTTTTTAAAATTCGTTTTGAAAACTCCTGTACTT
This sequence comes from Elephas maximus indicus, assembly GCF_024166365.1. Classification (NCBI taxonomy): domain Eukaryota; kingdom Metazoa; phylum Chordata; class Mammalia; order Proboscidea; family Elephantidae; genus Elephas; species Elephas maximus. The sequence continues at coordinate 182,814,598 of NC_064822.1, read as the reverse complement.
TAACTATAAAGTGAGTTTAATCCATTTACCTCTGTGATTATTGTTATATTTGGACTTATTTCTACAATACTATCCTTTGTATTTTCTGTGCTTCTTTGTTTTTCTTTCTTGGCCTTTTTTAACTGATGGGATTTTCATTTGTTTGTTTTTCCTGTTCCTATTTGTATTTCTTGTTCCTTGTACTCTTTGGAATTCATATAGTACTCAATGTCTTTTCTTTTTAGGGATCACCATTGTGGTTCCACAATGCATATGTAACTAACAAGTCTAAAATTAGGCACTATCTTATTCTACCCACTCCTGAACAATACAAGGACCTTAGGACACTTTACCACTGATTTACTACTCCTTGAATTATAGGCAATTGTGTTCAATATTATACTTTGATTCACAAATTTTATTACTCATTTTAAAGAACAAACTTTTAGCTTTATAGATTTTTCTCTACTGTATGTCCAATTTCTATTTATTTATTTCCACTCTTATCTTCCTTATTTATATTTTGGGTATAATTTGGCCTTAGTTTACTAGACCCTTAAGATGGAATCTTGGATCATTGGTTTTAAACTTTTTTTATTTTCTAATAATAGCATTTAAATTTATAAATTTTCCTGTAAGCATTGGTTTAGTTGCATTTCCCATATGTTGATAGAACTAAAAGGAAAATAGAAAAAATGCACAATTAAATTCATACATTTCATTCCCAGTAATTGAGAGAAGTAGACCAAAAAAAAAATCAGTGAGGATATAGAAGATTTGGACAGCACTATAGCCAACTTCGGGAGCCTTGGTGGTGTAGTGGTTAAGAGCTTGGCTGCTAACCAAAAAGTTGGCAGTGCGAATCCACCAGCCGCTCCTTGGAAACCCTATGAGCAGTTCTACTCTGTCCTATAGGGTCACTATGAGTCAGAATTGACTCTTTGGCAATGGGAGTGGGAATAACCGACTAAACCTAATTTACATATGCAGAACATTCACCAAGTTAGTCGTATGCTGGGACATAACATGTGTTTCAATAAATTTGAAAGTGTTAAAATCAGAGTATGTTCTCTGACTACAGTGGAATTAAATTAGAAAGCAATAACAAAAAGATACCTAGAAAATCTCCAAATCTGGAAATTAAGACACACACTTCTAGATAATTCTTAGGTCAGAGAAGAAGTTAGAAAATCTTTTGAGCTGAATATCATCCAAAGTCCAGCTAATTTCCCTTGATCAGTGAAGAACCCACCCGTATCTAGACTAGGTACCTGCCTCCAGGTATGGAAACTATTACAGCTAACCACTCACCTGTGAAGGTCTCATTGCTGTCTGTAATACAGGTCATCAAGGTTTTCTTACACCCGCTGATCTTTCCTAGGTCCATTTTTTTTTTAATGCTGTTTTTATTCTATTCAGGCTTTTATTGTTGTTACTAATGGAACAAAAGTCTTTCTTGTTCTTCCACTTTCTAACCAGAGGAGGAATGCATCCATTATGTTTCTTGAATCTACAGATTCATCTCCTTTTCATCAGTACTGAAAATTTACTGCCATTATCTTCTCAAATGTTGCCTCTCCTTCTGTCCAAACCACTGTGAAAAGCTGGGGGAACTGTGTGAAGCAGCAAGCCAGTCTCTTTGGTTGAGCTTGGAGATTGTGTGAAGGAGGCTGAGGAGATGATTTTGAGAAAGAGGTAAAGAGAGGATAGACAGAAGTACTGTACAGAAAGAATGGGGAGCGAGGGTAAAGATAAAATGGGATGAACAACGGTAAAGATAAGATGAAATGAAGAATGATAAAGCAAGGATGGTGAGAAGGTGGTAAAGAGAGAGGAGGGTAAGACCTAAATCTGTAAAAATCTTCTTAGAAGAAAACAGAGGTGCGTATTTCGTGACCTAGGATTATGCAAGCTCCTGGGGTGGCACACACAGTTAAACGCTCGACTACTAACCAAAAGGCTGGCAGTTCACCGAGACCAGAAGAACTAGATGATGCCCAGCTACCACCAATGACTGCCCTGACAGGGAACACAACAGAGTCCTGACAGAGCAGGAGAAAAATGGGGTGCAGAACTCAAATTCTAGTAAAAAGACCAAACTCAGTGGTCTGACTGAGACCGGAGAAACTTCAGAAGACATGGCCCCTGGACTGTCTGTTAACCCAGAACTAAAACCATTCCCTAAGCCAACTCTTCAGGCAGAGATTAGACTGGGCTATAAGACATAAAATGGTAATCGTGAGGCGTGTGCTTCTTAGCTGAAGTAGATAAAAAAAAAAAAAAAAACACAAGACTAAATGGGCGGCTCCTGTCTGGAGGGGAAATGAGAAGGCGGAAGGGGACAGGAGCTGGTTGATGGACAAAGGAAATCCAGGTGGAAAGAGGGGTGTGCTGTCACATTATAGGGAGAGCAACTAGGATCACATAAAAATGTGTGTATAAATTTTTGTATGAGAATCAAACTTGAACTGTAAACTTTCACTTAAAGCACAATAAAAAAAAGAGAAAAAAAGGCTGGCAATTCAAACCCACCCAGAGGTGCCCTGGAAGAAAGGCCTGATGACCTGCTTCTAAAAGGTCACAGCCTTGAAAACCTCATGGAGACAAGTTCCACTCTGACACACATGGAGTCGCCATGAGTCAGAATCCACTCAGTGGCAACTGGTAGGATTATGCAATGATTTCTTTGATATGACACCTAAAGTACAAGCCACAAAGCAGACTAGACAAGTTGAACTCTTTCAAAATTTAAAGGCTTTGTGCTTCAAAGGGCATATTCAAGAAAATAAAAAGACACCCCACAGAATGGGAGAAAATATTTGCAAATCATATATATGATAAAAGTCTTGTGTCCAGATGTCTTAACTAAGACATCTAGTGCTGCTGTAACAGAAATATCACAAGTGGATGGCTTTAACAAAGAGAAATTTATTTCCTTAAGGTACAGTAGGCTAGAAGTCCAAATTCACGGCATCAGCCCCAGGGGAAGTCTTTCTCTGTTGGCTCTGAAGGAAGGTCCTTGTCCTCAATCTTCCCCTCGTCAAGGACCTTCTCAGGTTCAGGAACTCTGGGTCCAAAGGATGCACTTTGCTCCTGATGCTGCTTTTTTGGTGGTATGAGGTCTCCCTTCTCTGCTAGCTTCTCTTTCCTTTTATCCCTTGAGAGGTAAAGGTGGTGCAGACCACACCCTAGGAAAACTCCCTTTACATTAGATCAGGGATGTGACCTGGTAAGGGTGTTACAATCCCACCCTAATCCTCTTTAACATAAAATTACAATCACAAAATGGAGGACAGCCACAGAATACAGGGAATCATAGCCTGACCAAGTTCATACACACATTTTTGGGGAGACATAACTCAATCCATGAGACCAGAATATGTAAAGAACTCTTACAACTCAATAATAAAGAGACAAACAGCCCAGTTTTTAAAATGAGTGAAGGATTTTGATAAAAATTTCTCCAAAGAATATATGCAAATTGTCAACAAGCATATGAAAATGAACCAATAAGTTCCATTGAATATTGACCAATAAGGAACATCATGATAAACAGAGAAAAGATTGAAGTTGTCAAGGGTTTCATTTTACTTGGATTCACAATCAACACCCATGGAAGCGGCAGTCAAGAAATCAAGACGCATTGCATTGGGCGAATCTGCTGCAAAGGACCTCTTCAAAGTGTTGAAAAGCAAAGATATCACCTTGAAGACTAAGGTGCGCCTGACTCAAGCCATGGTATTTTCAATTGCATCATATGCATGTGAAAGCTGGACAATGAATAAGGAAGACTGAAGAAGAACTGACACCTTTGAATTGTGGTGTTGGCGAAGAATATCGAATATGCCATGGACTGCCAAAAGAACGAATAAATCTGTCTTGGAAGAAGTACAACTACAATGCTCCTTAGAAGCAAAAGGATGGTGAGAGTACATCTTACATACTTCGGACATATTGTCAGGAGGGATCAGTCCCTGGAGAAGGACATCATGCTTGGCAGAGTACAGGGTCAGCAGAGAAGAGGAAGACCCCCAATGAGATGGACTGACACAGTGGCTGCAACAATGGGCTCAAGCATAACAACAATTGTGAGCATAGCACAGGACTGGGCAGCGTTTTGTTCTGTGGTACATAGAGCCGCTATGAGCCAGAAGTGACTCGACAGCAGCTAACAACAACAACATATGAAAGATGCTTAGCATCATTAATCATTGTTATCGTTGGATGCCGTAAAGTCGATTTTTGACTCATAGGGACTCATAGAACTGCCCCACAGGGTTTTCTAGGCAGTAATCTTTTTTTTTTTTTTAATTGTCCTTTAGGTGTAAGTTTACAGCTCAAGTTAATTTCTCATACAAAAATTTATACACATATTATGTGACCCTAGTTTCAATCCCTATAATATGACAGCTCACTACCCCTTTCTACTTCGGGCTTCCCATGTCCTTTCAACCAGCTCCTATTCTCTTATGCCCCATGCCCATTTAGTCTCATGTATCAACTTGAACTAAGAAGCACACTCTTCACGAATATTATTTTATGTTTTATAGTCCAGTCTACTCTTTGTCTGAAGAGTTGGCTTCTGGAATGGTTTTAGTTCTGAGTTAACAGAGAGTCCAGGGGCAATGTCTTCTGGGGTTCCTCCAGTCTCAGTCAGACCATTAAGCCTGGTCTTTTCACTAGAATTTGAGTTCTGCACTTCACTTTTCTCCTGTTCCATCAGGATCTCTCTGTTCTCTGTCAGGGCGGTCATTGGTGGTAGCCAGGCACCAGCTAGTTCTTCTGGTCTTAGAATGATGGAGTTTATGTGGCCCTTTTGTCTCTTGGGCTAATATTTTCCTTGTGTAGGTTGTAATCTTGATGGGAGCAGATCCCCAGGTGTTTCTCCTGCACAGCTGCTCGGTGGGTTTGAACTGCCAACCTTTGGGCTACCAGCCTTTGTGCCACCAGGGCTCCAACAAAACCAAACTTAATCTGCTGCCATTGAGTTGATTCTGACTCATAGCAACCCTGTAGGACAGAGTAGAATTGTCCCTTAGGGTTTCCAAGGCTGTAGTCTTTACAGGAGCAGACTGCCACATCTTTAACCGATGGAGTGGCTGGTGGGTTCGAACAACCAATCCTTCAGTTAGCAGCCGAGTGCTTAACCATTGCACCACCAGGGCTCCTGTCATTAGGAAATGCAAATCAAAATCACGACCAGATACCACTTCACACCGACTGGAATGATAATAATTACAAAGACAGACAATAACAAGTGTTGGCCAAGTCGCAGAGAAATTGAAACCCTCGCCTATTGCTGATGAAAAAGTAAGATGATGCAGCTGGTGTAGAGAACAGTTTGGCAGTTCCTGAAAACGTTAAACAGAGAATTACCACACGACCCAGCAATTCTACTTCTAGGCATATACCAAAGAGAAACAAAAATATATGTCCATACAAAGAGTGTACACGAATATTCATAATAACTGAAAAGAAGAAACAACCCAAATGTCTAGCAGCTGATGAACAGGTAAATGAAACGTGGCATATACATACAACGGAATATTATCCAACCATAAAATATTTCATCAAATATTTGAAGTTTCTATGGTTAATAATGAAAAATGGGGGGAAGAGTGTTTGAATATCTCATAAGTAAATGTATTCTATTTTTTTTTTAATGTATTCTGCCAAACATAATTGTTCGTTTACTTGGGCTTATATGAACCTTTAAAATTTTTTATGAATTTAACAGTACTTTTAAACAAGTAATCCTTTGGGGGTGATAAATAGGCAATAGGCTAGTACCTAAAACTGAGATCTTTAAAATAAAAGAAGAAATACGTGCTAGTTTTAGATCTGACCTAATAGCACAATTCTGTGTTCTATGATAAGCAAAAAGATGAGGCCAAACCCCTCTTTAAAGACAAAAAAAAAAATCATGTATGGATTTTGTTGTTTTTCTCCTTTTTTTTCCAAATTTGGGCGATTTTATATTAAATGTCTTTTAAATGACAGTGATAAAAGCTGTATAACGGAAGGAAAATTTTTAACTCTTGTTTTAATATTAAAGTTTAGTAATTTTCTTAGTTTCTGTGATGTTAAGTGCATCTACCGCAGAATGCGAAGTTGACAGCATAGGCACAGTATGGCCTGAGTCCAGGCAAAAATCTGGATTCTGAGCTAAAACAAAATAGGTAAAACTTTCTTTCAAATGTTATATAAATATGAGACTACAACTGAAATGTATTTCGATAGGAATATGATAAATTACAAAATCTACTGTCTTTTATAAATTCATCTTGGTGAGAATTGTACAAACACATAGATTTCCACTTGAAATTTGGGGGTAACCAAAAGTGTAATATTTCCTCCCCATAATCATTTGCTGGAAACCCTCGTGGTGTAGCGGTTAAGTGCTACGGCTGCTAACCAAAGGGTCAGCAGTTGGAATCTACCAGGTGCTCCTTGGGAACTCTATGGGGCAGTTCTACTCTGTCCTGTAGGGTCGCTATGAGTCAGAATCGACTCGACGGCACTGGGTTTTTTTGTTTTGTTTTGTTTTAATTGTTTGCTAATTTAGTTGTAGTTTATTTTAATATTTTGGTCTATTACTATTCTGAATTGGTTCTTTAAAATTTGAATCTGTAAGCATTAGAGTAAGTAGATATTTGATCTTATCCAAAGTTCCTTGATAAGTTGGAGGTTCTACATTAGGATTATCTGCGATTAAAATGTAAATACAAACAATTTGGAAGTAAGGTATGTATTTTGACACATGAATTAGAATATTTTAGACCAAATCTAAATATTTTCGTGTCCTAATCATACGGAATTCCAAACTTTTAAATAGTCTTTTAAAACTCCTTTAAGGAAGAGAGAATAAAGACTCTAAGTGGCATTGGGTCTAGATAATTGTATTCGGGAAAATACCTTGGATTTAAACTCCGAAATTTTGATGTTTTGATTCAAAATCTGATACATCAAATGGATAAAGACATATATGATTAAAGAGAGAATATGTGTCTCTAAGGAAACCCTGGTGGCATAGTGGTCAAGAGCCATGGCTGCTAGCCAAAAGTTTGACAGTTCAAATCCGCCAAGCACTCCTTGAAAACTCTATGAGACAGTTCTACTCTGTCCTGTAGGGTGGCTGTAAGTCGGAATTGACTCCATGGCAGTACGTAGCAGAATGTGTCTCTAAAAGGAGAGAAAAGCAAACCTACAACCAAAACGAGAAGCCTAAAAAGCATGAAAATTTCTACTCTCAGAAGAGTTTGTGTTACATTGAAATTATTCATTCCTTAAATGTTTGGTAAAAGTCCCTGGCTTTAAGAAAGGAAAAAAAAAAGTCTGGTTCTGGTGTTTCTTTGATAAGAAGGCTTTTGATCGATTCAATTTTTTAAACAGTTACAACATTGTTCACATTTCTTATTTCCTCTGGAGCCAAATTTTAGTAGTTGTACATGTTGGGATTTATCCATTTGATCTAACTTTTAAAATTGTATTGGCACAAAGTTGTTCAGAGTATCGTATTATTATATTTTAATTTATGCTTCACCTATAGTCCTGTTGCCTTTCAACTCCTACTGTAGTTGATGGGTTCCATCTCTCTGTTTCCTAATCAGTCTTGCCAGAAGGTTGCCACTTTTGTGTTTTCAAAAACCAGCATTTAACTTTGTTGATCAGATGTATTTTGTTTGTCTTCTGTGTATTTCTGCTCTTAACATTTTCTTTTTTCCTCCTTTCCTTGGGTTTATTCAGCTGTTCTCTTGCTAACTTCTTGTGTTGAATGTTTGGCTTATTAATTTTCAGCCTGTCTTCTTCTCTCATAACAGGCTTTTATGCATTCTGATATGTGGAATTTTCATTATTCACTTTTAAGTATATTCTAAAATTTATGATGCTTTCTTTTTTACCCATGAATTATCTAGAATTTTTTTTTTCCATACAGTTTTGTTACTGATTTCTTATTGAATTCCATCTTGGTGAGAAAATGTTATTTGTTCAATCCAACCCTTTGACATTAACAGAAGGTTGCTTCTTGAAAGGTAAATGGTCAATTTTCACGAATGTTCCAGGTGTGCTTGAAAAGAATGTGATGTCTCTAGTCACTTGGTGAAATGTTCTAGAGATGTCCATTAAGTGAAGCTTATAATTCCATAATTCCTATCTTCTCTATCCTCACTAATCTTTTTTTTCCTGCCTAGTCTACCTATTACTGAACAAGGTGTATGGGCACAGGAAAGACAAGAGACAAAAGGACCAGCTAAACTCACCACAAAGAACCAATCAGACAAATTCAAAAAGTATAATACCCTACAGGGTAGTAGCTTAGTCCTTTCAAGTCACATTCTGTATTAAAAGAGATTTACAATCAAAAACAGATTGGACCCTGGATCCCACTTTAGAAAAAAACAGCAGTAAAGGATATTTTTGGAATAATTGATTCTGGATTAGATGTTAAACAATATTGTTGTTGTTGTGGGCTGTCAAGTCAATTCCGACTCATAGCAACCCCATGTGACCGAGTAGAACTGCCCCACAGAGTTTTCTAGGCTGTCTGTAATCTTTACAGGAGCAGATCATCAGGTCTTTTTTCTGTGGAGGCAACGGGTGTGTTCAAACTGCCAACCTTTTGGTTAGCAGCCAAGCACATAACAGTTGCACCACCAGGGCTCCTTAAATAATATTGTTGTTGTTATTAGGTGCCAGGGAGTCAGTTCCGACTCACAGGAACCCTATATACCACAGAATGAAACACTGCCCAGTCCTGCACCATGCTCACAATTGTTGTTATGCTCGAGCCCAATGTGACAGCCACTATGTCAATCCTTCTCGTTGAGGGTCTTCCTCTTTTCTGCTGACCCTGTACTTTACCAAGCATGATGTCCTTCTCCAGGGACTGATCCCTCCTGACAACATGTCCGAAGTATGTAAGACACAGTCTCACCATTCTTGCTTCCAAGGAGCATTCTGGTTGTATTTCTTCTAAGACAGATTTGTTCGTTCTTTTGGCAGTCCATGGTATGTTTAATATTCTTCAACAACACTGCAGTTCAAAGGAGTCAATTCCTCTTCGGTCTTCCATATGCATTGTCCAGCTGTCACACGCATATGATGCAATTGAAAATACCATGGCTTCAGTCAGGTGCACCTTAGTCTTCAAGGCGACGTCTTTACTCTTCAACACTTTAAAGAGGTCCTTTGCAACAGATTTGCCCAATGCAATGCATCTTTTGATTTTCTGACTGCTGCTTCCATGGGTGTTGATTGTGGATCCAAGTAAAATGAAACCCTTGACAACTTCAATCTTTTTTCCATTTATCATGATGTTGCTCATTGGTCCAGTTGTGATGACTTTTGTTTTCTTTATGTTGAGGCGTAATCCATACTGAAGGCTGTGGTCTTTGATCATCATCAGTAAGTGCTTCAAGTCCTCTTCACTTTCAGCAAGCAAGGTTGTGTCATCTGCGTAACGCAGGTTGTTAATGAGTCTTCCTCCAATCCTGATGCCCCGTTCTTCTTCATATAGCCCAGCTTCTCGGATTATTTGTTCAGCATACAGATTGAATAGGTATGGTGAGAGGATACAACCCTGACACACACCTTTCCTGACTTTAAACCACTCGGTATCCCCTTGTTCTGTCTGAACAACTGCCTCTTGATCTATGTACAGGTTCCTCACAGGCACAATTAAGTGTTTTGGAATTCCCATTCTTCGCAATGTTATCCATGATTTGTTATGATAAATAATATTAAGGAATAACTGTTAATGTGTTAGGTGTGATATTAAGTTGTTAGCTATGTAAAAAAAATGTTTATTTTTAATGTACATTGAAATACTTAGGTGTGGAATATCCTGATGTCTGTAAATTACTTTTAAGTACAGCCAAGTTAAGATAAAGTGAGTTTTTAACAGGACCTGTACCTAACAGGGGAAACCCTGGTGGCATAGTGGTTAAGTGCTGTGGCTGCTAACCAAGAGGTTGGCAGTTCAAATCTGCCAGGGGCTCCTTGGAAACTCTATGGTGCAGTTCTACTCTGTCCTATAGGGTCGCTATGAGTCGGAATCGACTCGATGGCAGTGGGTTTGGTACATAACAGGATCACTGTAAATATTTCCTTAATTCACTTGATTTGTTTAAACAAGAATGACAATGTCAAAATTATTTGTTAACCAGGATTTCAAAATAGCGTTTCCATAGCAGAAATATAGGAATGGACCTGGACAAGAAGCCTGTGCAGACCCTGAAGCAAACTCAAGCCGTTTGGGCAGCAAATTCCAGCGTCCTGGAATGATCTGGTAGCTTAGTGGTTAAGAGCTCGGCTGCTGCAGTGCAATGGGTGGCTTTTGTGTGGCCTTTCTCACCATGATCTTATAACTCCCATCCAGGTGACTGGGTGAGACTGTGTGGATAGGTAATTGTGGCCCACCAAAGGGATTGATCAGCTTTGCCATCCTGCTGGTCTTAAAATGAGCCACCCCAGAGGCAGGAAAGAGAGGATCCCATCACCACGAAGGAAGAACAGCCATGAGTTGAGAGCACATCCTTTGGACCCAGGACCCCTGTGCTGAGAAACTCCTGGAACCAGTAGACCAAGAGAGAGTGTAAGCTGTAACCCTGAAGACAGTGAGAAGTGGTGGCAGGAGAGACCAGCAGGAGACCTTGAAGTGGGCTTACCGACCCATGGAGTGAGAAAGCTGAGTGCCTGGGGTGCCACTGAGGACTTACTGGCAGGGGCTAAAAGAGCTTCATAACACTTGCCTGAGCAGGGCAGAGGCCTAGGGACAGAAAGAGGTGTGCCTGCAAGCACTACTGAAAAGTGGCTGTCTTGTTCGGAGAACTGTATCTTTGAGTATTCCAGAGGCTGAATTGTAACCTGGTTCATCCCTAATAAACCCCATAATCATGAGTATTGTCTGTGAGTTCTGTGTAGCCATTGCAATGAATTATCAAACCCAGCAGAGATGTAGAGAGTGCCTTGGGAGGGATGGTTGGTGTCAGAATTGTTATAGATGGCGGAGACAGGAGGCAAGTCTGAACTCCACCTCACGGGAATCAGCCTTGTGCTGTTGATCTTGATTCTCTTTCCCCCTTGTGAATTCAGAGGAGGTTAGTCACTGGCTCCACGCCATTTTTACAGCTACAAACCAAAAGGTTGGCAATTCGAATCCACCAGAAGCTCCTTGGAAACCCTATGGGGCAGTCCTTCTCTGTCCTATAGGGTCACTATGAGTCAGAATCAACTCGATGGCAGCAGATTTTTTTTGTCTGTTTGTTTGTTTTAGCATGATCTGGAAGGAGGGGAGAGGAAGGATGCAGGTCTGGTGGTCACATCCCCTTGGCTCTGTGGACTCCTTGCCCTGTAAGGAGGCACATGGTTGGAGAAGGATCAGAGCAGGGCTCTCTAAAGCATGAAGCCTCTCTTGACCTAGCCCATGGGCCAGTGTTTTGGTCATGCCCAAGGGAGGCCGTTCTCCTCATCCTCATCTTATTCCAATGATAATAAAACTTCCAGCTCTTATAATAATAACAGTCAGTCTCCAACACGCAGAAGAATGTCTAATAGATGGTGGTGGTTGTTGGTTGCCATCAAATCGGCTGTGATTCATGGCGACTTCATGTATAACAGAACAGAACATCGCCTGGTCCTGTGTCATCTTCATGATTGTTAGTATGTTTGAATTCATTCTTGCAGCTATTGTGTCAATCCATCTTATTGAGGGTTTCCCTCACTTTCATTCCTCAAACATGGTAGTGATTGGGCTTCCCTGATGGTTTGTCCAAAGCAAGCAAGCCCAAGTCTCACCATCCACTCTTCTACACAGCATTACGGCCGTACGTTCTCCAGGACATATTTTTTCATTCTTCTGGCAGTCCATGGCATAGTCAATACTCTTCACCAATAACACAGTTCAAACACATTAGTTATTCTTCTGAAAATTTTCCAACTTTAACATGCATGTAAGGTGATTGAAAAGATCACGACTTGGGTCATACACACATTAGTCACCAAAGTGACATCTTTGTTTTATAAAACTTTAAAGAGGTTTTTGCAACAGATTTGTCCAATGCAATATGTTGTTTGATTTCTTGACTGCTGCTTCCATGGGCATTGACTGTTGATCCAAGTAGAATGAAATCATTGACAAGCTCAATCTCTCCTCCATTTACCGTAATGGTAGATGTTAGACACTATAAAATATTGTCTTGAGTGACTTATCTGTGGAATTGAAAAACAGACTTTGTGACTAGTCTTGCCAGGTAGGCACTCTCTGAAGTCTGTGATAACTCTCCTCCATTCCCAGCTCCACCTTCCATTGTCCCCAAAACCCAGGGTAGGTTCAACATTACTGAGAACATTCCTGATACTTAGTGATCTGCTGACAGGTCTGGCCCTCTACTATGCAGTTAGCTCCTCACAGGAAGGGACAGTGTCTAATTTCACTGGATAGCCCCAGCATCTAGCCTGGCTTGTTGAACAAACGTAAGAATTACTAGACTATTAAATCCAGGCCTCTGTCTTGGCACAGCCTCCATGAACTCTGTTTGTAAAATTCTGGGCCCGAGTCCCTTCACCCCTTCATCTCGCTTCAGAAAGGAATACTCAAGCCTGCTGCAGAATACAAAATTCATTAAGTGCAACCCCGGCCCAGAAAGAAGGGAGGGAGGACAGACAAAGGAGATTCTTATGGCTAAAGTATTTACTCTCTCCAGAAAGGGCAATTTCAGGGTCTGGAAATTCCCCAGCTGAGAAGAGGCAAAGCTCCACCCTGGCCAGTTGTAGGAGCCAGCAGCTAGTGGGAATGGCTTCATTCTGGGTATGAGGCTGTGCTACACCCTCCTGAGGACCCAGCAGGATGAAATCCTGTTCAGGGAAGTTGGGGAGCCCCTGGATTTGCAGAGAAACAAGAACATGTGGCTGGACTTGATGGGACAAAGATAACAGTGTATCCTCCACTAACGCTCGCGATTTTTCTCTAAACTCTGCCCACTAAAACGCCTTCTGAGAAGACAACTGGACAAGTGGACAAAGATGTGTCCTTGAAGATCTTCATCACAGCTGGTCTGTAGTTTCAAAAACTGGAAACAGCCTATAGATCTGTTATGGATTGAATTGTGTCCCTCAAAATATATGTGTTGGAATCCTAAACCCTATACCTGTGGAGGTAATCCTGTTTGGAAATAGGGTTGTCTTTGTAATGTTAATGAGACCACACCCAAGTATGGTGGATTCTAAATCTAATCACTTTTAAGTTATTAAAATAAGGCAGATTAGACTCAGAGACACATGGACACACCAGGGAAGGAAAGAAGCAACATAGTCAAGGCCCTAATTTGGGCTTTTAGCCTCCTGAACTGTGAGAAAATAAATTTCTTTTTTCAAAGACACCCTCTTGTGGTGCTTGTGTTACAGCAGCTCTAGGAAACTAAGACAAGGTCCATCAATTTAGGATTGCATAAATGAATAATGGCATGTCCATACAGTTGATTCTGCAGTTGTTAAAGGAATAATGGAGACCTACCTTCATTGACATAGGAAGACACAGAGGTATTTGTGTAGAAAGACATCCAGAAAGCCATTCACCAAAATGAACCAAAGTTATATTGGCATTTAGGATGATTTTTATTTTCTTTTTTTATATTTTATGTATTGTTCTAATTTTTTTTTTTTTAACTGTGAGCATATATTGTTTTTGTAATCAGGAAAAATAAAGTCACTGACATTTTAGAATAAATAGAATCTGCTGTTGACATGTTTAAAACATTAAAAAGAATTAGTCAATATCTCTAAAGTTCTCTATTCTAAAAATGATAAAACTCTAGCATACTTTTTGCCCCTTTTCACACAAGTTTCATTAAAATCAGATGGAATTTAAGTTCCCAAGTTATCATTATTATTAGGCTACTTCCATTTCAGGAATTTTTTCTTAACGGTTGCATTATACTGCAATGGTTAAAAGCCAGGTGCTGGACTAAGACAGCCTGGGTTTGAGTCCCAGCTCTGTCATTCACTAGCTCTGTGATCCTAGGCAGTTCACTTAACCTCCCTTTAATTTTCAGACAATAATAGTACTTACCTCATAGGGCTATTGTAAGGATTAGATGAGTTGATACAGGTACAGAAAGCACTTGGAACAATGTCTGGCTTAAAGTAAGCACTCAGTAAATACTCTACTACTATTATTAAAATTTATAGCCAGCCACATCATCAATTATTTGAATTGAACTCTATATCTTACTGGTTTATTTTTAAATTCATGTCTTGTTTTGAATCCACTTTTCATTTTTCTAGAGTATATCCTTGAAAAGCTTTATCCTGAAATATTGACTGGGGGTAAGCTTTCTTTCCAAGGGCAGCTCAAGAAGACAAAAAGTAAAGTATTACAATGATATGTGCAAAGACCTGGAATTAGAAAGCCAAAAGGGAAGCACACACTCAGCATTTCTCAAGCTGAAAGAACTGAAGAAAAAATTCAAGGCTCGAGTTGCAATATTAAAGGGTTCTATGGGCAAAAAATTAAACAATGAAGGAAGCATCAAAAGAAGATGGAAGGAACACACAGAGTCACAGTACCAAAAGCAATTGGTCGACATTCAACCATTTCAGGAGGCATGTGATGGTTAATGGATGTGTCAACTTGGCTAGGCAATGATGCTTGGTATTATGTAATTATCCTCCGTTTTGTGCTCTGATGTCAAGGGAGTTTCCTTGGGGGTGTGGCCTGCATCTAAGGTATACAGATGTTCTGGCAAAGTTCCTGCCCGCTCAATTCTGCATCCAACTGTCATTCTTTGACCGCCGGTTCTTGGGACACAAGCCTGCAGGCCTCCACCTGACCTGCCGATTTTGGGTTCATCAACCCCTGCAACCACGTGAGTCCAGAGAAGCCTCCAACCTGATGCCTGACCCATGGATTTGGGACTTGCCAGCCTCCACAAATTCGTGAATCATTTCCATGAAATAGATCTCTCTCTATTTTTTTTTATATATATTTATACGTACACATACACACACTTCACTGGTTTTGCTCCTCTAGAGAACTCAGCCTAAGACGAGGTAGCATATGATCAAGAACCAATGGTAGTGAAGGAAGAAGTCCGAGCTGCACTGAAGGCACTGGCAAAAAACAAGGCTCCAGGAATAGACAGAAATTGTGATGTTTCAACAAACAGATACAACACTGGAAGCGCTCACTAATCTATGCCAAAAAATTTGGAAGACAGCTACCTGGCCAACTGACTGGAAGAGATCCATGTTTGTGTCTTTTCTAAAGAAAGTCGATCCACCAGAATGTGGAAATTATCAAACAATATTAATATCACACACAAGTAGGATTTTGCTGAGGATCATTCGAAAGCAGCTGCAGGAGTACATCAACAGGAAACTGCCAGAAATTCCAGCCAGACTCAGAAGAGGACATGGAGCAAGGGATAGCATCGCTGATGTCAGATGGATCATGGCTGAAAGCAGAGAGTGCCCGAAAGATGTGTTTTATTGACTATGATAAGGCATTCAACTGTGTGGATCATAACAGATTATGGTTAACATTGTGAAGAATGGGAATTCCAGAACACTTAATTGTGCTCATGAGCAACCTGTACATAGACAAAGAGGCAGTTATTCAAAAGGAAAAAGGGGGTGTGAGCCAGGGGTGTATCCTTTCACCATACTTATTCAATCCTTATGCTGCGCAAACAATCTGAGAGGCTGGACTACGTGAAGAAGGATGCAGCATCAGGATTGGAGAAAACCTCATTACCTACCTGTAATATACAGAAGACACAATCTTGCTTGTTGAAAGTGAAGAGGACTTGAAGCCCTTATTGATGAAGAGCAAAGACTGCAGACTTCAGTATGGATTACACCTTATCATAAAGAAAAGAAAAATCATCACAACTAGACCAATAAGCAACATCCTGATAAACGGAGAAAAGGCTGAAGTTGTCAAAGATTTCATTTTACTTGAAGCCACAATCAATACTCACGGGAGCAGCAGTCAGGAAATCCAACCATGTACTGCATTGCCCAAATCTGCTGCCAAAAAAAATAAATAAATAAAAACTCTTTTAAAAGGTTAAAAAGCAAAGAGATCACTTTGAGGGCTAAGGTGTACATTACGGTTAAGATTGTGTGTCAACTTGGCTGGGCTATGATTCTCAGTGTTTTGGCAGTCGTATAATGTTGTGATCACTTCCCTGTTGAGATTCTATATGTGATCGCCCCCATGATGGGACCTTCTGTGAGTAGCCAATCAGTTGAAAGGGGGTTTTCTTGGGTATGTGGCCTGCACCAAATATAAGAGGACATTCTGGCAAGGCTTGGGGGCTTTTTGCCAGTGCTGGATCCTGCAGCTGTCTTCTGTTCATCTGACCTCCAGTTCGTGG
The DNA here is from genome assembly GCF_024166365.1 of Elephas maximus indicus. NCBI lineage: Eukaryota > Metazoa > Chordata > Mammalia > Proboscidea > Elephantidae > Elephas > Elephas maximus. The sequence goes on along the minus strand of NC_064822.1, from coordinate 182,798,243 downwards.
GACTTGAGCTAGCAGCTTACCTGCGGTCTTGCCGGCTGATCTTGCAGCCTGTGAGCAAGAGCCTTGCTCTCTGACCTGCTGATCTTGGATTCCCCAGCCCCTGTGGCTACATGAATCAGAAGAAGCCTCTATCCTGACCCAGGGATTTGGGACATTCCAGCCTCTACAACTGTGTGAGTCATTTCCTTGATATAAATCTCTCTACATATATTTGGAAACCCTGGTGACATAATGGTTAAGAGCTATGGCTGCTAACCAAAAGGTCGGCAGTTCGAATCCACCAGGTGCTCCTTGGAAACCATATACAGCAGTTCTACTCTGTCCTATAGGATTGCTATGAGTCTGAATCGACTCAACAGCAATGGGTTTTACGGGCTATACATATATTCATATGCTTTCCTGGTTTTCCTTCTCTAGAGAACCCAGCCTAAGCCAGTGTACCTCACTCAAGCCATGGTATTTTCAATTGCCTCATGTGCATGTGAAAGTTGGACAATAAATCAGGAGGACTGAAGAAGAATTGATGCCTTTGAATTATGGTGTTGGTGAAGAATACTGAATATATCATGGACTGCCAGAAGAACGAACAAATCTGTCTTGGAAGAAGTAAGGCCCGAATGCTCCTTAGAAGGGAGGATGGCGAGACTTTGTCTCACTTACTTTGGACATGTTACCAGGAGGGACCAATCTCTGGAGAAGGACATCATGCTTGGACAACAACAAGCTTTCTTTGCCTTTGGATGTAAAAAATTATCTTTATTTTGTTATCACTCCTAAGTGACATTTTGCATGGGTGTAAAATGGTTGAAAATTATTTTCACCTAGAAGTTTACAGATGCTTGTTCCTTTGTTTGGTCTTCCATGTTATAAATGATGTTGGATTTTGTTGTTTGGATTTTAGGCATCCAGAAAGGCCTGGAATTGGCAGCTACCATTTGTAGGATTTGTTGACATTTCAAAGGGCATAAAAGGTAAGTGGTTAAGATAACCAAAAATTAGATAGATAGACAGACAGTTGTTGTTTTTGCTGTCATTGTTAGATGTCGTCTAGTCAGTTCCAACTCACAGCAACCCTACGTACAAAAGAACAAAACAGAATCCAGTCCTGCACCATCCTCACAATCATTGCTATGTTTGAGCCCATTGTTGCAGTCACTGTGTCAATCCATCTCATCGAGGGTCTCCCTTTTTTTTGATGACCCTCTGCCTTACCAAGCGTGATGTCCTTCTCCAGGGACTGTTCCCTCCAGATAACATGTCCAGAGTAAGTGAGAGGAAGTCTCACTATCCTCTCTTCCAAGGAGCACTTTCACAGTATGTCTTCCAAAACAGACTTGTCGGTTCTTCTGGCAGTCCATGGTATATTCGGTATCCTTCGACCACACCATAATTCAAAGGCATCAGTTCTTCTTCAGTTTTCCTTATTCATTGTCCAGTTTTCACATGCATATGAAGTGAGGGAAAATACCATGACTTGGGTCAGTCACACCTTAGTCCTCAAAGTTACATCTTTGCTTTTTAACACTTCGAAGAGATCTTTGGCAGCAGATTTGCCTAATGCGAGACGTCCTTTGATTTCTTGACTGCTGCTTCCATGGGTAGATGATAAGTAGGTAGGTGGGTAAGCAGGTAAATTAGATAGATAGACAGACAGATGCCATCAACTCAACTCTGACTCATGTACAACAGAATAAAACTTTGCCCGGCCCTGTATCATCCTCACGACCACCAGCATTTTTAAGTCCACTGTTGCAGCTATTGTGCCAATCTATCTCACCGAGGGTCTCCCTTGACTTCTCTGACCCTCTGCTTTACCAGACATGATGTCCTCCAGTGACTGACCCTTCCTGATAGCATGTCCAAAGCAATCAAGTTGGACAATGTTCTGTTGTGATCTGTAAGGTTTTTATTGGCTAATTTTCGGAAGTAGATCACTAAGCCTCTCTTCCTAGCCTGTCTTAGTCTGGAAGTTCTGCTGATACCTGTCACTGTGGGTAACCCTGCTGCTATTTGAAATACTAGTGGCATAGCTCCCAGCATCATAGCAACACACAAGCCACCATAGTATGACAAACTGACAGATGGGTGGTGGAACCAAAAATTAGAAGTGTGAGAATGGGACAGTGTGTGGGAGGGGGGGCAGTATCCAGGAGACAGGAGAGCAATAGATCCCTGAGATATTATTTTGGTTCATTGTTCAGCATATATGTACTCCCCTTCCTGTCCCACTGTGGGTGGAGTAAACTTCCCACACCATTCATACTGGACTTGGCCACGTGACAGGCTTTAGCCAATGAGATATTTGTGGTCATATTGGAAAAAAGTCCTGAAATGTGCTTGTGAGGTGGGACTTGCCCATTTGTGCTTCTGTCATTGCCGAGGGAAGAACATTCACAATAGTTCAAGGAGTAAAACAGCCGTGAGGAGCAGACCTGGACCCCACCTACAGCTTGAAGCTAGGTCCAGCCTGGATCAGGTACCCCTAGATGGTCCTCAAAAGCATGAGCCAGAATAAATGACTGTTGTTTTAATCCATCAGTAGGTAAATGTATAAACAAATTGTGATATATTCATACAATGAATACTACTCAGTAGTAAAAAGGAATGAACTATTGATAAAACAAAGACAAGAATAAATCTTAAAATAATTATGCTGAGTGAAAGAAGGCAAACAAAATAAGGTTTATGTAAAGCTCTATAAAATGCATATAAATCTGTAGTGACAAAAAATAGGTTAGTGGTTGCCTGGGGATTGGAGGAGGTGAGGACGGGCAGGAGGAATGGATTACCAGGGGGCATAAGGAAACTTTTGGGGATGATGCCTATGTTCACTATCTTGATTGTGGTGATGGTTTCATCGGTTGATACATATGTCACATTGTACACTTTAAATATATACAGTTTATTACATGTCAATAACACCTCAATACCTCTCCCACTGTGGGCAGAGTAAACTTCCTCACGCCATTTATATTGGACTTGGCCATGTGACAGGCTTTAGCCAATGAAATATTTAGGGTCATATACCATTTATTATAAAAAGGAATAAACGTTGTTTTAAGCCACTGAGTTTTGGGTTATTTTGTTACATTGCAAAAGCTTACTGATACATCTCCATTGTTTGTTTTGCTAAAACACTGTCCCATATGTATCCGGACTGAGAAGCAAGGCCATTTCCCAAAATATAAAGACAACTTATTAGGGCTAACACAGAATGGATATGCCACCCTAGGCATTCTGAGTAGCCAGTTTCAAGTCCATGTGAATGAATATGTGTGTCCGTGTGTGTGAAGTCCTGACTGAGTAGTCAGACAAAGCCCTGAGAGACAGCTTTGTCTTATTTTATTTTAACATTTATGAGAGTTAAGCAGTCCTACCGGGATCTCTAAAAGAATCAAGGTCCCAGTAAGAGTGTGGGCTCTACAGCCAGGCTGCCTGGGTCTGAATCCTGGATCATCCTTTAACTGGCCATGTGACCCTGGACAAGTTATTTAATCTCTTTGTGCTTCATAATAGTACTTATCTCTAGAATTGTTAGAAGAATTGAGTCAATTTGAATCAATAAAAAAGAAGCACGTAGAACTATGCCTAGCATACAGTAGGTCTTCAATAAGTATTAGCTATTACCCATTAAGTACTGTGCTCCTTTAAAAAGTCGCCTATAAGAGACCAAGCAGTCAACAATTACTTTAAAACAAAGATGAGAATGTAAGGGGCAGGGAAACTAGATTAGTGGAAATGAAACAACCAGAACGGAAATAATGAGAATGTTCACTCGTTGTGAAGAATGTAACCAATGTCACTGAACAATTTGTGTAGAAATTGTTGAATGGGAACCTAAATTGCTGTGTAAACCTTCACCGAAATCACAATAAAATATTATTTTTAAAAAATTAGCTACTATTATTGAGAAGTTCAAAAGTCTTTAAAGATTTTTCTATCTTAAGAGGCACAGAAATACGAAAACCAACCAGTGATGTGGCAACTAAGGTGGGAGTTACAGACTTCCATGAACGTATAGAATTTGGAAACCCTGGTGGCCTAGTGGTTAAGTGCTATGGCTGCTAACCAAAAGGTCGGCAGTTGAAATCCACCAGGCGCTCCTTGGAAACTCTACGGGGCAGTTCTACTCTGTGCTATAGGGTCACTATGAGTAGGAATCGACTCAATAGCAGTGGGTTTGGTTTGGTTTTTTTTTATAGAAGAATTAGGTAATGATATGACCCAAACCCAAGTATGTGGACCTAGTCAGTCCAAGGACTCTGAGACTACCCCGCATGGAAGGTTTTAAGATAAGCATCTACAAATAGGCCTCTGAATGACCCTTTAGGGTCACAGACAAGAACCTTACCCTATAGCTCTTAGATCACTGGGCAACCTCCAACAGCTAAGTAGGTATCCTCAAAAACAGCCTAAAACTACCTAATTGTTTCTTTAGTAAGTACTTTTTACTCTCAGGAAGATTTGAATTAAGTACCCACCCCGTTCCTGTCAAGTAAATTCCAACTCACAGCGACCCTGTAGAACAGAGTAGAATCGCCCCACAGGGTTTTCAAAACTGTAAATCTTTGTGAAAGCAGACTGTCACATCTCTCTCCCTTTAAGTGCCTGGTGGATTCGAACTACTGACCTTTCAGTTAGCAGCTGAGTGCTTCAACCACTGTACCACCAGGGTTCCTGAATTAAGTACAGAAATGCAAAAAGAGCAAAAATTGAAGTATTGATATATTTTTGTGTTGAGGCATTTTTGCTACTTTATATTCTTATAATGTTTAAGAGAGCTCAGTCTATTAGAATAATAGATTGCCTCATGATTCCAATTTTAAATGTGTAATTGGGTAATTGATCTGGACTTGGGATTTTACTGTTTAATACATTAGTACAGGAAGAGCTCATTGAACTTCAAGTTCACCATATTTATAAGCTAAATGTGTTTGATTTATAAGAACTGCTTAAGTACTTGAGAAGGTTTGTCAGCCAATTACACTTAAGAAGTTAAGCAAATATATCTGATGGATAGTGCAACATAAAATATTTAAAGGAGGATAAGTTTGTAAATGGGACCAAAATTCCTCATAGCCTTCTTAAAAGTGATTGCTAAAATTTGGTAGGCCTATAATTAAAATAGGAGCTCTGGCGGCACAGTGGTTAAGAGTCCCGCTGCTAACCAGAAGGTTGGCAGTTTGAATCCATCAGCCACTCCTTGAAAACCCTGTGGGGTAGTTCTACTGAGTCCTACAGGGTCTCTATGAGTCAGAATTGATGCGAAAGCAACAAGGTTTTTATAATTAAAATAATAAGTTACTTAAGCTGAAATTAAAAACTTAAGAATGAATTAGACTTTTAATGTATGTATAACTTTAATGAATCGGATATTAATGTTTAAAACCTAAACAAACTCCTGTATAATCTTTTCTGCACCCAAAAACCACCTTTGAGGGCATCAAAAAAACTCACATTAATGTGTGCATGTGTGCAAGGATGTGAGGTTATCTGAGACAGTCTTGCCACCTCTTATTTCTGTTATTGTGGGGCCAAGAATAGGCCCACCGAGCCTCCTTAGATTGACAGGGGAACAGGCATGGGCCATGCCTCTTCCTGCTCTACACACTGGCCACCAGCTCCAGGTTACACAGGACCGTGAGGACAGAAGCGTTCCCAGACTGTATGGGGCTGAGGCTGTGGCTCACATAGTCCTCTGGACGGTTGTTCTAGGGGTGCTCAGACCTGTCCCCGCAGCCTGAGGCTGGGCTGGGCCCGGGTTCCTGCTCCGTCCATGGCTCAAAAATACCAGGATGCAACTCCTCTCCGCAGCTTCTTCATCAGCCCCTCTTCAGGGCAAGCCGGGAGCTGGCCAGGGGGAAAGCAGAGGCAGAAGCCAGACCTCTCAGACGAACAAAGGCCCCGTCGATGAGGGCGGGACGGGGGATAAATTACAAATCAGAGTAATACACACGACACTAGAAATACTCTCATTTTCCCCGCAAGATGGTGATCAACTACGGTGGCCTGGCCGGCAAGGTCAGGGGCGGCCTCTCCCTGAGGAGACTGCTACCGTTGGTGGCTGGTTCTAAAAAGGGGACGGTGTAATTCGGCTCACACATTCTTTTGTCCTCTGGCTGTAACTGACTGCTCACTTGAGAGCTCCACATTCCTGTCAAGTGCCCCCCTAGAAATATCTGGGAGGCCTAGGTGTGTCCCCAAGTCCTCAGGACGACTCCCTCCCACGCATCTGGGCTGTTCAGCTGGGCTTGGCATTTTCTCAGGCTTTCTCTGCTGGGCATGTGTTTGGGAGGCAGAGCTCAATGAATCTACTAGAAGGATTTTTCTAATTTAACCCCTAGACGTTTATTTAACCGGAAAAACAAAACAAAACAGAACTGCTACGACACAACAGGAACTAAGACCTCGCAACCGATATTTCATATTAGCAAGCTTTTGGTCTTTGCTATTTCTTACCCTAAGAGGTCCCTTCAAAGCCCCAGGGAAGAGGGTGAAGCAGAAAAGGCAAAGATGGCATGACCCATAGTGGGACTGGTCCCCCTAGTGAGATGACATGATCCACAGTGGGACTGGTCCCTTCAGTGAGCTGGGGCAGGGAACCAAGGCCAGAGCCAGCCTTCTCCAGCTTCACTGCTGCCCACCACTCCAGGGCAGGGGCTGCACTGCTTGGCAGGAGTTCCAGAATTAAACCCAAGAGAGCCCTTTGGTCACCCTTTCTCAGGTGCCAGCTTCGCACCCACCAGCCAGACTGCCCTAACCTTTCCTCAAAGTGAAAAATGATCTCGAGAACTAACATTCCCCCAAAGGACCGATAAATGGAAAAAAAACTTTCCCAGCAAAACAGGAAGAGCAGGAAGAGGACAAGTTTGCACAGGGCTGTCTCCACTCTGCCTGAGACATGAAAGAGAACCAAACAGAACTTTGCATGTCTGCTCATCTGTTTTGCATTCACTGTAAGAGGGAGGGCTCATCAGAGGGAGGAGGTCGGGAATGAGCCAGAATCTTCGTGGATTTTATCTGGAAATGACCAGGAGTTGGCTCCCTCAACTGCTACCTTGACCACCCCTTATGAATCCTGCTGACCTCGCAAGGAGCCACGAACCCAGGCAAACCAGACTGTTAACGGAAGAGAGAAACAAACTCTTTTCTTGAAATCATTGTATTTTGGGGTGTCTTTGTACAGAAACTTGGCATTTCCCCAAACTAACATAGGCCCTTTAGCAGAACAACAGGGAACGACTCCCTCCCCTTGTTCAACTCTTTGTTGGAAGGTGCCCAAGCTGGGGGTTTGTAATAATAGCTCTTTCCATTTTTGTTTATAATCTTCTGCCTCCCGGGATAGAGTTCCTGAGTGGTGTAAACGGTTAACACGCTTGGTTGCTAACTGAAAGGCTGGAGGTTTGTGTTCACCCAGAGGCACCTTGGAAGAAACGCCTAGCAATCTACTTCCAAAAAATCAGCCGTTGAAAATCCTGTGGAGCACAGCTCTACTCTGACACACATGGGGTCATCATGAGTCAGGATCAACTGGACTGCAACTGGATAAGCCTCCCTAGATATACACGGAGGAGGCTGGGGTGTGACACATTTGAACTGTGGTTAGCCAACTGTTGGAACCCTCTCCAACAACCGAAGGCTTTGCTCCTGCATCAGGCTCACAGTGCCAGGCCCCTTCTCTTGTGAGTTGTTTCTGGAGCCATGTCACTGCTCTTAAAACAAAGCCCAAGCTCTCCTCCATACCTACAAGGCCGTGCACGTGGGGCCTCTGGCACCCTCAAGGACCTCATACCCTTCCTGTCTCCCTGTTCACTCTACCTTAGCCCCACTGGCTTCTCCTGTCCTTCAGATATGCCAAGCATGTCTCTGCCTCAGGGTCTTTGCACTTGCTGCTCCTTGCACTGTAAAGCTTTTTCCCTAGATCTATGCAGTTGCTTCCTTTTCCCCCTGAGAGTCTCATCTTAGATGTAAGCTCCTCAGGAGACCCGCCCCGACCACCCTGGTTAAGTGCCCCACTTGTTATGGATTGAATTGTGTCCCCCCAAAATATGTGTCAGCTTGGTTAGGCCATGATTCCCAGTATTGTGTGGTTGTCCTCCATTTTGTGATTGTAATTTTATGTTAAAGAGGATTAGGGTGAGCTTGTAACACCCTTACCTAGGTCAAATCTCTGATCCAATGTAAAGTGAGTTTCTCTGGGGTATGGCCTGCACCACCTTTTATCTCTCAAGAGATAAAAAGAAAAGGGAAACAAGCAGAGAATTGGGGGACTTCATACCACCAAGGAAGTAGTGCCGGGAGCAGAGTGTGTCCTTCGAACCCAGGGTCCCTGCGCAGTGAAGCTCCTAGTCCAGGGGAAGATTGATGAGCAGGCCAAGGGAGAGAGAAAGCGTTCCCCCTGGAGCTGATGCCCTGAATTTGGACTTTTAGCTTACTTTACTGTGAAGAAATAAATTTCTCTTTGTTAAAGCCGTCCACTTGTGCTATTTCCGTTGTAGCAGCACCAGATGACTAAGATACCACTCGCACACTCGTCACTTTCTACCATCAATTTCTTTGTAATAGGTAATTGTACTTGAGAGTCATCTCGCAGTCTTTTTTTGCTTTCTGTCTTCTGCCCCACAAGAATATTAACCTTTTGAGGGCAACGGGCTCTGTCTGTCTTTTCCTGCCATATCCCCAGCACCTATAATACTGCTAGGCACATGGTTGGCACCCAATAAATATTAGTTGACTGGTGACCCAGTGTCAGGCCCTGTCCATGGAACTGGGGTACAAGGGTCTCTGCCCTCAAGGAGCTTATGGTTTACAGGCTGTCTTAGTTATCTAGTGCTGCTATAACAGAAATACCACAAGTGGATGGCTTTCACAAAGAGAAATTTATTCTCTCACAATCTAGGAAGTCCAAATTCAGGGTGCCAGCTCCAGGGGAAGGCTTTCTTTCTCTGTCAGCTCTGGGAGAAGGTCCTTGTCATCAATCTTCTCCTGGTCTAAGAGCTTCTCAGCACAGGGACCCTGGGTCCAAAGGATGCACTCCCCTCCTGGTTCTTCATTCTTGGTGGTATGAGATCCCTATCCTCTCTGTTAAATTCTCTCTTTTATATCTCAAAAGAGATTGACTCAAGATATAACCTAATTCTGTAAACTGAGTCCTGTCTCATTAACATAACTGCCTCTAATCGTGCCTCATTAACACCTAGAGGTAAGATTTATAACACATCAGATCACAAAATGGTAGACAACCGCACAATACTGGGAATCATGGCCTAGCCAAGTTGACACAAATTTTGGGGGGGAGGGGGCACAATTCAATCCATAACACAGAGGGAGATTCAAGTGACCCAACAAAACCTGTCTGTGTTCTCAGAACTCTGCAAACATTCAAATAGGGCAAAGCTTTGAAAAATATGTGCATGCTTCCCGGGTGTACAAAAGGCACAGAGGTGTGAAAAAGTAGGGACCATTCAGGAAACAGCAGCTGGTTCAAGGGAGTGAGTTGTAGAATGGTGGGGGCTCTGGAGTGGAAAACACCATCAGGAGGAGCGTCTTTGCCATGAGAAAGAGCTTGGGCTTCCTTCTAGAGATAGAAACAAGAGAGGGTTTTTCACTGTTGATGTTCTCGCTCTTTCCAATGTTGAAGAGTTTTAAACAGAGGAGTGACTTGGTCAGAACTGCATTTCCAAAAGATCCCTCTGCCAAAATTGGAGTTTCCCGTGTCCCTTGCCCAATTATGACCGTATTCAGGCATAATTCCAAACTACTCCACTGCCCTCTTTCTAAAAATAGTTGGCTTTCCTTTGGGGGCACAAAATTTCACAGCACAGGATTCCAGAAGGGAATATACATGTTTCTGTTCTCTGGGCCTCTCACATGGTCACCTGAATGTATGTCTTCAGCTTTTTTTCCATAGTTTCATAGGTCAGATTATATCTCACGGCAGGAGGAGATGAAGGGGGTCTAAGAGGCATTGAACTTGAATCACAAATTTTGCAGAAGGCAGTGTGGCCAGGTAGAGAGAGCCCAGGTTTTGAATCAACAGATCGTCTTTCAGTCTTGATTCTGCCAGTTCCTAACCTGACTTGACTTTATCCTTGGAAGGCTCAGTGTCCTCATCAGTAAAATGGAAATAATAATAGTAGTCACATAGAGATTTGCTGTGAAAAACAAATCAAATATAACAAATGTTATTAAATGGTAGCCTGTATTATGACCATAGTTTTGTCCATTTCAGTGTTTTTCCCATTTGGGTAGGAATCCAGCATCCTCAACAGTGACATAGGAATGATAACCTTCTAGAATTCTTTTGAGGATTAAGCTAGTTAACATTGTATGTAAAGCTTTCGGAAGAGTCTTTGAAACATAACAAATTCTATATAAATTGTTTCTGTTGTTATTTTTGGCCAACACAGTTTCAATTTCTAAAGCTGATCCAATAAACGGACTTTCAGTGGCAGAAAAGTGTATCTGTAAATGTATACATTTTGTGTGTGTGGATCTCTCTCTCTTTAGATCTGAGGCCACCCTGAGGCATATACATACACTTCCACTGTCACAGACCTACTGTGTGCCTGACAGAGTTCCCAGTTCCACACATATGTTATCTTTTCATCCTCACAATAACCCTACAAGGTAAGGTTTTACTGCCATTTTACAGACGGAGAGAACTGAGGCTTAGTGAGGTTGACAGCTAAAAGATGCCCAGCTCAAATTGTATCTGCTCGCACATTCGTCTCTCCATGCACCTCAGTTCCTCAAGGGCAGGAATCCCATCTTCTCCATCTTTGCATTCCGGAGCTCCGCACGGGGAGGGAAGGAGGTACCCAGTGAGCGCTTACCAGCACCACTGGCCGTTGAGTAGACTCTTACTCATGGCGACCCCACGTGTGTCAGAGTAGAACTGTGCTCCACAGGCTTTTCAGTGGCTGGTTTTTCAGAAGCAGATTGTCAGGCCTTTCTTCTACAGTGACTGTGGGTGGACTCAAACCATCAGCCTTTTGGTTAGTAGCTGAGTGTGTTACACATTTGCACCACCCAGGGGCTCCCAGTGAGTGTTTCCTGAGTCTGAATCCCTACACATGGCATTTACTCAAAATGACTCTTGAAAATCACTTCAATGACTCATTTGTGCGTTCAACAAATATTTATTGAGGACCTACTATGTGCAGAGCCCTGTGCTAGTGCTAGAGATAGGATGGGGCAAAGTTCCTGCACCTGCAGAGCTTGGAGTCTAGTGAAGGAGTTAAACAAATGGTTAATATTAAACAAATGGTTAATGTAACATCAGGTAGTGATGAGGGCTGGGAGGGAAAAATAAGAAGGCTAAGGGAATAGAAAGTGACCTTTCTGAGGAAACCTTTCTGAGGAGGTGTCGACTGAGAAGAGGCTGGAAAGCATAAGAAAGCGTCTGGAGAACACTCGAGTGTCCCTGGGAGAAGGCAAAGAAATGCAAGTGCAAAGGGCCTGGGTGCAAACAAGCTTGAAGTGTTTGAGGAACCCATGAAGCACCCCTATACATTGATTTGTGTCTCAGCCTTTTTCAGTAATATCTGTTCTCCACCCAGATCCCCTGGGATCCCTTTTTCACGTCTCCCACCCCACTCTGTGCACTCTCCCAACAGCGGCATCTGTGGCTGTCCTTCAGAAGACTACCCCCAGGACACTGAAGCCCCGTTGCCCATACAGGTAGAAAGCAGGACGTGCCTGGGAATTTACACTCCTTTCCCTACTTAGCATCCACCCTCCTTACCTGCAGCCTTTAACCTGGGCCTGGGTAGGAGTAACTTACACTCCAGGGCTCTCCCCTGCGGGGTCTGGCTGGGGCACCCACACACGACTTCCCCTGAGACAACACCCTTGCTCCCTGCTTGGCCTCCCTCCCCTTTCCTGCCTTGCTGCACCCACTCCCTTAGCAGTCTCCCCGTGAGCACTTCTTTAACAAGTTGCTTGCACGTGACCACCTGAGACAAACATACAAGGGGTGATGTTGCAGTAATGTACAGTACAAAGGAGGGGCAGTGGTTGGTCAGTGGTAGACTCCTTACCTTCCATGCACCAGACCCAAGTTCAATTCCAGGCCAACGCACCTCGTGTGCAGCCACCAGCCATCTATCAGTGGAGGCTTGTGTGTTGCTATGACGCTGAACAGGTTTCAGCGGAGCTTCCAGACTAAGATGGACCAGGACAAAAATCAGCCCAGTGAAAACCCTATGGATCGTAATGGTATGACTGCCATTGTGCATGGGGTCACCATGAGTCGGGGGCTGACTCAACGGCAGCTAACAACGAACAGTACAGAGTAATAAATACATCTGCAGAATACAATTTTATATTTTTTAAATCATAGAAACAAGTGCATGATTTGATTCTGAGTTGAGTTAAATGCACACATGATGCTAGCCTATTGTACTATAACCATAGTCCAGCCCTCCAGCACCTCAACCTGGGAACAGAATGAAGGCCTGCGGCTGTGGTTCCAAGCTCAGGGCACTGCCTTTTGGCCTCAGGAAGGGCACAATCCACCCTAGGAAAGTGAACTTGGAAAGATCTTCAATGGGAGAAGAGCTAAGATATTCTTTTCCAATTCTGACATTGTATAAAGCCTCAAGAGACAGTCTAAGTGTCTCAGCAACACCAGGCTGACATTCTAAGCCCGTGACAAGCATCCCTCCCCCACCTCCCTCAATCCTTCCCAAGTGCAGGCAGGTACTTTTTAGCAAAGGCCTTTCTCCCTACCCCTGGGCATAGTCCAGGTTTCAGTGCATTCTTTCCTTCAGTGTTGAGCCGATGTTTACTAAGCAACCACAGGTCCTTGGGACCAGGGACACAGAGACACAGTCCACGAGTCCCAACCACACTCTAGCTGATGGAGGTCACTAAGTCTTGGTGCCCTTGTGGGAGGAGCAACTGGTCCCAGAGACCCCGTCAACTTTAAACATGAGCTGTGTCCCAACTTTGAACCCATTTATGGTAAATTCTTATGATGCTGTTGTTGTTGTAGGTGCCGTCGTGTTGGCTCCGACTCACAGTGAACCCATGTACAACAGAACAATACACTGCCTGGTCCTTCGCCATCCTCGCAATTGTTGTTACGCTTGAGACCATCATTGGAACCACTGTATCAATCCATCTCGTTGAGGGTCCTCGTCTTTCTCACTGACCCTCTAATTTACCAAGCGTGATGTCCTTCTCCATGGACTGATCTCTCCTGATAACGTGGCCGAAGTATGTGAGACATAGTCTTGCCATACTTACTTCTAAGGGGCATTCTGGTTTTTCTTCTTCCAACACAGATTTGTTCCTTCTCTTGGCAGTCCGTGGTATATTCAATATTCTTCACCAACACCATAATTCAAAGGCATCTATTCTTCAGTGTTCCTTATTCATTGTCCAGCTTTCACATGCATATGAAGCAGCTGAAAATACCACAACTCAGGCGCACTGTCATGGATTAAATTGTGCTCCCCCAAAATATGTGTCAACTTGGTTAGGCCGTGATTCCCAGTATTGCGTGGTTGTCTTCCATTTTGTGATTGTAATTTTATGTTAAAGAGGATTGCGGTAGGATTGTATACACCCTTACCCAAGTCACATCCCTGATCCAATGTAAAAGGAGTTTCCCTGGGGTGTGGCCTGCACCACCTTTTATCTTACAAAAGAGAAAAGGAAAGGGAAGCCGGCAGAGATAGGGACCTCATATCACCAAGAAAACAGCACCAGGAGCAGAGTGTGTCCTTTGGACCTGGGGTTCCTGCACAGAGAAGCTCCTAAACCAAGACTGATAACAAGGACCTTCTTCCAGAGAGGACAGAGAAAGCATTCCCCTGGAGCTGATGCCCTGAATTTGGACTTGTAACCTACTAGACTGTGAGAAAATAAATTTCTCTTTGTTAAAGCCGTCCACATGTGGTATCTCTGTTATAGCAGCACTAGATGACCAAGACACATGCACCTTAGTCTTCAAGGTGACATCTTTGTTTTTCAACACTTTAAAGAGGTCTTTTGCAGCAGATTTGCCCAATGCAATGTGTCGTGTGATTTCTTGACTGCTGCTTCCATGGGCATTGATGGTAAAAAAAAAGTAAAATGAAATCCTTGACAATTTCAATCTTATTGGTCCAGTTGGGAAGATTTTTGTTTTATTTATGTTGAAGAGTAATTCATTCTGAAGGACTTGATCTTTATCAGTAAGTGCTTCAAGTCCTCTTCATTTTCAGCAAGGTTGTGTCATCTGCATATCGCAAGTTGTCAACAAGTCTTCCGCCAATCCTGATGCCACATTCTTCTTCATATAGTCTAGCTTTTCAGATTATTTGCTCAGCATACAGATTGAGTAAGTATGGTGAAAGGATACAACCCTGAAGCATACCTTTCTTGATTTTAAATCACTCTGTATGCCCTTATTGTGTCCAAACAACTGCCTTTTGGTCTATGTACAGGGTCCTCATGAGCACAGTTAAGTGTTCTGGAATTCCCATTCTTCACAATGTTATCCATAATTTGTTATGATCCACACTGTTAAATGCCTTTGCATAGTCAATAAAACACAGGTGAACATCTCTGGTATCCTAGGCCTTCAGCCAGGATCCATCTGACATCAGCAACGATATCCCTCAGACTGGCTTGAATTTCTGGCTGTTCCCTGTACATGTATGCTGCAACCGTTTTTGAATGATCTGCAGCAAAATTTTACTTGTGTGTAATGTAAATAATATTGTTCAATAATTTCCTCATTCTGTTGGATCACCTTTCTTGGGAATAGGCATAAATATAGATCTCTTCCAGTTGGTTGGCCAGGTAGCTGCTTCTAAATTTCTTGACATAGATGAGTGCGCACCTCCAGTGCTGCATCCGTTTGTTGAAATATCTCAATTGATATTCCATCAATTCCTGGAGCCTTGTTTTTTGCCAATAGCTTCAGTGCAGTTTGTACTTCTTCATTCAATACCTTTGGTTCTTGATCATATGCTGCCTCCTGAGATAGTTGAACATCAACCAATTCTTTTTGGTACAGTAACTCTGTGTATACTTTCCATCTTCTTTTGATGCTTCCTCTGTCATTTAATATTTCCCCCCATAGAATCCTTCAATATTACAACTTGCAGCTTGAATTTTTTCTTCAGTTCTTTCACCTTGAGAAATTCCAAGCGTGTTCTTCCCTTTTGGTTTTCTAACTCTGTGTATTTGCACATTTCATTATAATACTTTACTTTGTCTTCTTGAGCCTCCCTTTGAAATCTTCTGTTCAGCTCTTTTACTTCATCATTTCTTCCATTCCCTTTAGCTACTCACGTTCAAGGGCAAGTTTCAAAGTCTCTTCTGACGTCTATTTTGCTCTTTTCTTTCTTTTTAATGACCTTTTTTTCTTTATGTATGATGTCTTTGATACCATCCCAAACTCGTCTGCTCTTTGATCATTAGTGTTCAGTGCCTCAAATCTATTCTTGAGATGGTCTCTAAATTCAGATGAGATTTACTCAAAGTTGTACTTTAGCTCTTAAGGACTTGTTCTAATTTTCTTCAGCTTCAATTTGAAATTGCATATGAACAATCAGTGGTCTGTTCCACAGGTGGCCCCTGGCCTTGTTTTGACTGATGATATTGAGCTTCTTCATCTTATCTTTCCACAGATGTAGTCAATTTGATTCCTATATATTCCATCCGGCAAGGTCCATATGTATAGTCAATATTTATGTTGTTGAAAAAAAGGTATTTAGAATGAATAAGTCATTGGTCTTGCAAAATTCTATCATGTGCTCTCCAGTATTTTTTTGTTTTGTTTTCTTTTGTTTGTCACCAAGGCCATATTGTCCATCTACCAACCTTTCTTCTTTGTTTCCAACTTTCTCGTTCCAATCACCAGTAATTATCATGCATCTTGATCACATGTTTGATCAATTTCAGACTGCAGAAGCTGGTAAAAATCTTTAATTTCTTCACCTTTGGCTTTAGTAGTTGGTGCGTAAAATTTAATAATAGTTGTATTGACTGGTCTTCCTTGTAGGCATATGGATATTATCCTATCACTGACAGTGTTGTACTTCAGGATAGATCTTGAAATGTTCTTTTTGATAACAAATGGAATGCTATTCCTCTTCAATTTGTCATTCCTGGAATAGTAGACCCTATAATTGTCTGATTCGGAATGGCCAATACCACTCCATTTCAGCTCACTAATGTCTAGCATCAACATCTTTATGCATTCCATTTCATTTTTGACAAATTCCAATTTTCCTAGATGCATACTTTGTGCATTTCATGTTCCAGCCATTAATGGATGTTTGCAGCTGTTTATTCTCATTTTTAGTCGTGCCACAACAGCAAATGAAGGTCCCAAAAGCTTTACTCCATCCATGTCTTTACGATCACTCTACTTTCAGGAGGCAGCTCTTCCCCAGTTATATTTTAAGTGCCTTCCAACCTGAAGTGCTTGTCTTCTGGTACTATATTAAACAATGTCCTGCTGCTATTCATAAGGTTTTCACTAGCCTTTTTTTTTTTTTTTAGAAGTAGACTGACAGGTCCTTCTTCCTAATCTGTCTTAGTCTGGAAGTTCAGCTGAAACCTGTCCACCATGGGTGACCCTGCTGATATTTGAAATACCAGTTGAATAGCTTTCAGCATCACAACAACATGCAAGCCACCAAAGAATGACAAACAACAGACGAGTGGTGGTAGTTTTCTATTGCTATGTAACACATACTTAGCAGCTTAAAACAACACTCATTTATTATTTTGCAGTTTCTGTAGGTCAGAAGTCGAGGAGCAGCTTAACGAGTTGGCTCGGGGTCTTACAAGACTGAAACCATGGCTTCAGTGAGGCTGCTATCTCAGCAGAAGCCCAGGGTCCTCTTCCAAGCTCACTGGGTGTTGACAGAATTCAGGTCCTTGTGATTGTAGGACTGAGGCCTCAGCGCCTAGAGGGCACCCACTGTTGCCTGCCATGTGGCCTCCTCCACAACACGGCTGTTTGCTTCTTCAAGGACAACAGAAAAGTTTTTCTGCTGCTTTGAATTTCCAGAGCTTAGAACTGGTTCTTCCCAGTTGAGTCATGGCCAAAGCAGCAAAATCAGAACAGACTCGATTTTGTAAAATGCTGGTGTACAGGAACGGTAACCAGAACAGGAAAAATTACAGGTCGAAGCCCTACAATGGAAGACTCAGAAGAGGCATAGTGAGCATTTCAAGCACTTATTGCAGGAGGCTGAGTTATTGCCATGACTGTGGAGGGCAATACCCATTCAAAGCGACGTGGTTGGCTGCCATCTTTGATCCGGGCACTGCTGTTTACAACTCTGCTGGTCAAGAAATTTGGTTGCTATGTGATGTGCACGCTGCCCTTGTTTTCTTTAAAAGGGAGATTAAGTTTCTAACAGGGCATTGACCCATAATTTTTACAAATTCGGGTCTGTTCTGGTTTCACTTCATAGGTCATGACTGAACTGGGAAGAGCTTGTTAGAAGCCCTGTGAATTTGTCCCTTCAGGAAAAGCCTGAACCCACTTTTAAAGAGTGGGCTCGCTTGATTAGGTCAGGCCAGGTTAATCTCCCTTTTGATTAGCTCAAAGTCTACTGACTACTTGTTGCCATCAAGCCTATTCCAACTCATGGTGATCCCGTGTGTTTAAGTGCTCCATAGGGTTTTCTTGGCAGTAATCTTTACAAAAGCAGATCACCAGCCCTTTCTTCCATGGCACTTCTCAATAGGTTCAAACTGCTAACTTTTAGGCTAGTATTTGGGACCAAACGATTTGCACCACCAGGCAAAATTCTTTTACTTTTGCCATACAATGCAACCTAGCCATGAGTAAAATCCCAGCATATTCATAAATTCCACCCACACTCGAAGGGAGGGGATTATACAAGACCTGTACACGGGGGACGGGGATGGCAGCAGGAATCCTGAGGGCCTTGTTTGAATTCTCTTACCACACCTCAAGGCTTGCTTTGACAACCTCATTCTATTGGTCAAAGCAAGAAAAAAAATGTGGTATAATTCCACTGTTTACCAGTCCCAAATTGCAGGCACACTCATGCTGTAAAATTTTCACTCAAGTTGATCCCCCTACCTGGGATGCTCTTCTCATTCTTCACTTGCAGGCAAATTCCTACTCATCTTTCAAATGCCAAATTAGATGTCCCCACCTCTAAGTAGCCCTTCCAGTGTGTCCTCCTTCAGGCAGTGGGCTAATCCCTTATTTATACTCCCAAGTGGAGTAAAGGCCCCTCAAAGATGTCCATGTCCTAATCCCCGGAACCTGTGAATATGTTATTTTACATAGTAAAGGAGACTGTACAGACACAGTTAGGTTAAGGATCTTGAAATGGGAAGATTATCCTGGAGTATCCAGTGGACCCAGTGTAAACCCAAGGATCCTTATAAGAAGGACGCAGGACGACACTCAGAGGAAGTTGATGTGATAACGGAAGCAGACATCAGAGTGGTGCAGCTGTGAGCCAAGGAATGCCAGCAGCCACTAAAAGCTAGAAGAGGCAAGAAATGAATTCTCCCCGAGAGCCTACAGAAGGGAACAGTCCTGCCAATACCTTGACTTTAGCCCAGTGACAATGATTTTGGACTTCTGATCTCCAGAACTGTAAGATAATACATTCATGTCATTTTAAGCCACTAAATTTGTGGTAATTTATTACGGCAGCAATAGGAACCTAATACACCTTTATTCTTGCACTAGGCACACCATATGGCAGGTGTCTGCTCACCTGATAACTGAGGACCTCAAGCCTGGGGCATCTTTGTTTCCTGACAGTTTACCCTAAAGCCTGACTCTTCACAAGAGCTCACAAATGCTTGTTGAAGGAACTAACAAAGGGATTAATGCTTACCTGCCTATCCTGCTGCCTGTCTCCTGCAGCTGAACACACACACACTCATACACACACCTGTATGGCTCACCTGCCCATCCATCTCTTGGAAGGCGGCTCTCCATCATCCACTTGTGCGCCCCAGCTCACCTTGGGGTGGTGGGCAGATGGCTGTTTCTCAGGTAGTGTAGGGATTTTAAGGAGGGGGCAGGGATTTCTCCCATTTTTTAATAATTGGACAAATCAGCAGGGATGCAGGAACCAAAAGCTGAAATTTTGACGGGGTTGATTTGAAGCCACAAGAATTGGTGTTGTAGCACAGAAACGTAAAAATCCTCTTTTCTAATAAACGAGTAATGTCAGCAAGAGACAACTCTGACCCTTAACACACCCTGATTCCTCCCCACCCCCGTCTTGGCTCCACCACAGTCACTAACATGACCGTGAGATCTGTATCTAATGACACAGAAAGATGTCCACTTTATGTCATTAAGAGAGAAAAGTGGGTTCCAGAACGGAGTGAATAGTACCATCCTATTTTGTTTTTTTTTTTTAAAAAAAAGAACATGTATGTAATGTGTGTGTGTATGTGTGTGTGTGTGTGTGTGTTTATACAGGCCTAAATCAGAGGCTGGAAAGATTCGTCAGGATGTTAAAGGTTTTCTCTCAGGGAGATTATAAACGGTTGGGTTTTCCCCCCTTATCTGTATTTTCTTTCTTCTTTTTTTTTTTTTTTAACAAAGAACAAGACTACTGGTGCAATGAAAAATGAAGTTTAAATCATTTCAAAATGAAAGAAAGACAGCATTTTGTGGGGCAGGGCTACTTTGTGTCTATTCCAGGACAGCTCAAGATCTCCCAGCCCCTCCTCAGAATGGAAGCAGGGGTCTGGTCTCCTCCTGAGCAATGGCGGAACCAACGGAGAAGCTGCAGGCGGCAGGAGAGTGACGCGACCAGGGGGCCTGGGAATCAGAAAACACATAGATATGACCGCCAGGGCGGTTTCTGCCGAGTGACCCAAGGATGACCCGCGTGGGGGCCCAATCCAGGGTGCGGCCCCCCTTGCTTTCCATTACTGCCACATTGTCCCCGCTGCGGTCTTCACCGGGCCTCCTGGGTGAAGGCAGGTGCCGCCGCCCAAGACCCGGTCAGAGGACAGCTATACAAGATCACCTCGGCCTTCCTCCCTCGGCCCCATCCACTGCACCCCTCCTGTTCTGCTGTGGCGTTTTTTGTTTTAATTTATCTGAACTAGTTACAAAACCACACTCCCACGAATGCATAAATATTGGATAATGAAAAGGGGGGGGGGTCAGTGTTTTTTAAAAATCCCCGCAGGGCCTGGCAAGGCAGAAGCAAATGCATTTCTGCTGTATCATATTTAACTGTTTGCAAACTTGTGCTGGGAGGATGCGCAGAGGCTGCAGAGTCGTAATTAAGAGCTCCGTCGCCCTCCCCATCTGGGGCCTGGCGAGACCCGCACGGGGTTAAAGGACGGGGGGAAGGCGCCCGCTGTCGGGGGCCGGGATGATGGCGAGGAGGGGAGAACGTGTAAGACAGCTCTGCGCCTGAGCGGGCTTCGCACAAGCGGAACGTCCCCCAGTCTCCGCGCGCCTCTCTCACCGCCAGGCGGTGCCCCTTTAAGAGCCAGCGCGCGCCCCCGCCCCGCGAGCGCTCACTTTCCCTAGCAACCGCCCCGGGGGAGGGGGAGGCCCTGGCAACGGCGCGCCGGCCGGGAGAGTCACGTGACGGTCCGCAGCTGGAGCGCGAGCGCGCGCCCCGCCGCGCGCCCGCCCGCCGGGGCCTGTGCGCTGCGGCGCGTGCGCGAGCGGTGCAGCACCGGCCGCGGGAGCAGGGAGTATTATGGGCTGTGGGTGCCTCTGAGCAAGATGGAGCTGTCTGCAGTGGGTGAGCGGGTCTTCGCGGCCGAATCCATCATCAAGCGGCGGATCCGAAAGGTGAGCCGTCGCCCCGGGCTGGCCGCCTCTCTCCGCAGCCCTTGCCCGCGTACACGGCGGTCTGGGCGCTACGGTTCCGCTAGCCGGGCTCCCTCGCCACCCCCGCGCTGCCGCCGCCTCGCGTCCCCGCATCCTCCCCGCCCCCCACTCCCCCCTTTTTTCGTTCTGTTTTTCAGGGGCGCATCGAGTACCTGGTGAAATGGAAGGGGTGGGCGATCAAGTGAGTGTCGCGGGGGCCAGGGGCGGGGTGGGGGGAGGCTGTGGGTGCCGCGGCCTTTTTTTATTTTTTTGGTGCGCACGTTGGCTCGCTCGGCGTGCGCCTTTGCCTGTCTGGCTCTCGTTTTTTATTTTGTTCCCGGGTCTCTCGGCAGGTACAGCACTTGGGAGCCGGAGGAAAACATCCTGGACTCGCGGCTCATCGCAGCCTTCGAGCAGAAGTGAGTTTGGGACGCTGGCCGGGGCGCGGGGAGGCAGAGGGCCGGGAGGGCGGCGCGGAGAGGGGCCGGGGAAGGGGCGCTTTTTAACCACTGGCGTTTCTCTGACGCAGAGAGAGGGAGCGTGAGCTGTATGGGCCTAAGAAGAGGGGACCCAAGCCCAAAACTTTCCTCCTGAAGGTAACCTGGCCCAACCCCAGCAGCCCCCTCTCGGGCCCCAGCCCCGGCCCAGCACGGGGCCTGGAAGGGAGGGACGGATCCGCGGCCGCCCATGCGGGCGGTCCTTTCCAGAGGGGCCCCAGCTGGCAGGAGGGTGACTGTGAGCCCCCGACAAGCCCTTGGCAGCAGGCCCTGGCCAGCTCCCGCTTCGGAAAGAGGGGCCTGAGAGTGGTGTTGGGGGGGGCGGGGGGAGAAGAATTCTCGCTGACGAAAACCAGCGCCTGGCAGGGCTCGGAAAGGGGGTGAATGAGGCAGGTGGGGGCTGCCCACCTGAGGGGTGGCCAGGAGGGACCACCTTCTGCTCGACTCCCCCACCCTTGAGCTGTTACGCCTTTGCCCAGAGTTAGAACCTTGGAGAAGCTAAGTGCAGTCCCCCTCATGGCGTCATGGCAGGACACAGGGGCAGAGCCA
Source organism: Elephas maximus indicus (assembly GCF_024166365.1). Lineage (NCBI taxonomy): Eukaryota > Metazoa > Chordata > Mammalia > Proboscidea > Elephantidae > Elephas > Elephas maximus. Next base: position 182,776,403 of record NC_064822.1, on the reverse strand, counting down.
TAGCCAGGGTAACAGCACCCAGGGACAGTCTGTAAGTTTGCGCCCGCCACCCGCCAGCCTTGTCGATCCCGGGGAGGGGGGGTAGTGATTCGCTGGCCAGACTCGTCCCTTGGACTTGCGCCTGGGGGCAAATGCCTCCCTTGCTTTGCCTCCGCACAGGGGGAGGCATTTGTGGGCCACCTGCCTCCCCGACCCCCATTGCCTGTCTGCCTCTCAGGGTTTGGTCTGCATGCCTCCCCTTTTCCACCTCTTAGAGCACTAGTAGGGTTTGTGTGCCACATCTCTTCCTTCTTCCTGGCATGGGGTTTCAACTTAAATTTGACCTTAAATCAATTAACTTTAAGTTTAGTACCCAGACTGGGCCGCTGGCTTCACGGCTGTGAGCCTCAGTTTCCCCCACCCCTGGTTGTTTCTAAAGTAGAACCTTGGTCATTGAACGCAAAGCAGATTAGCCATGGCAAGGGAGGTAGCCGAGGTCCAGGGGATGCCATCTTGGGTTTGGGGGTATTTTGGTGAGGGAGAACAGCGTCTGGGGAAGGGAAGGTGCGTGACCCGACGTGGCAGGCAAGGCTGCAGGCGGAACTCCCCAGGTGGCCTCAGTAATCTGGTTAGTGCTTAGGGATGTCTGGGCAAACCCCTTCCCACCCAAACAGGTTGTGACTTTGAGGCCTCTTTGCAGAGAAGACTGTGAGAACGTGGCAATCTCCACTTTGCCCAAAAGGTTCAAAGCCCACCAAGGGTGCAGTAGGGCTCCTGGGGAGTTGAGCATCCACCCGCCGCCCCAGAAAGGACTCTGTATGTGTAAGGGTTTGCTTTGGGTTTAAAGGAGAAGTGAAGAAAATGTTGGTTTTCAGGATTCCATATTTAAATGCCCTCCCCCACCCACCTACACACATCTTCTGGGTTCCACGGAGCAACCTTAACCCTTGATGCTTCTTAGGAGAGATGGGCGGAGCAGCAGGCGTGCTAATGAGCTGCGTGACAGCTTCTCAGCGCACCGGGGGCCCCCTCTAGCGATGAAGCGAGTAATGACAGCTTTGATTCACAACATGGGTTTTTTTTGTTTGTTTTTTGGTAGGTCTTGGGGAGCCCTGGTGGCACAGTGGTTAAGTGCTTAGCTGCTCACCAAAAGGTCAGCAGTTCGAACCCACAAGTCGCTCCACGGAAGAGAGATGTGGCAGTCTGCTCCTGTAGATATTTACAGCCTTGGAAACCCTATGGGGCAGTTCTACTCTGTTCTATAGGGCCTCTATGAGTCTGAATCGACTTTACAATAATGGGTTTTGATTTTTTTCTAGTTCTTGAGTTGACTATGGGCCTAACACAGTGCTGAGCCCCCCACATGGATTCTTTCCTTTAGTCCTCTCAACAGCCCTGTGAAGTGGGAATTATTAACCCATTTTGGCAGATGAGGAAATCAAGGCCCACAGAGGGAAAGTGGCTTACCTGTGGTCCCACTGCCCAACTTCCTGACTTCATCTTGGCTTCTTTTCTTTATCCTGTCCCTCAAGGAGTATGCGTTAGGTTAAGGGGGAAAGGTGAACATGCACAGGAGACCATGAGGGCTGTGGGGTTGGTGGGGCAGGGGATGGAGAAGACCTCCAGCTGGACCTTTCAAAACAGGAAGCATGAGTGTGATACAGCTATTTACAAGGGGCCGTGGAAATCAGCTTGGTTGGAACCGAGTGTACTGTGGGTTCTTTGACCTGAGAGGCAGTGTGGTGTGGTAAACAGATGACAATTAGACCACTTACTTTGTGGCAGGAGCTGTTCCAAGGGGAACAGGAGCCCACTAAGTATGTTCCACTACCCTCATTTTTCAGGTGGGGAAACTGAGGCCAGGGGTGTTAAATAACTTGCCCACTGTCACACAGCTAGTCAGTGGCAGAGTCTAGGCCTCTTAACCTTCTGTAGGGGCTCTAGTACCTGCCAAGCCCTCAGAGCCTTGCCTGTCACCCAGAGTTCAAGAAATGTGTTGGCTGCACTTACCATTTTCACTTCACTAGGCAGTAATTGACTCAACAGTGCCGGGGTTTTTTAGGCAGTAACTACAGTCATATGCATAAGACCCAGAAATGAAGAAGATCCAGGTCCAGCCTTCAAAGAATTCTCAACCTTAGGGGTCTGGGGAGCCAAGTAAACCAGTTTCTTATATTATTTAGAAATTATCAAAGTAAACGTCCCTCATAGACAATTTGAAAACCATACATTAGAACAACATTATTGCTCATAAACCCACCACCTGTGGATTTATTTCGTAATTACTGAGTACTTGCTGTGTGCCAGGCACTGTGCTCTGCAGGTGACAGATATTATTTGGTAGTCACAGGAGCCGCCTGCAGTAGGTACTGTTATGAGAGTGCAGATGGGGAAAGTGAGGCACAGACAGCTGGTTTCGTCCCAGGTCTAATGTTTGCCCACACTCTGCCACTCTCCCGCACAGACTGGCAAACCCCTAATTACAGAAACCTGGGAGCCCGGGCAGTGTGCAGAGAGAGTAAACACCCCAAGGGGTCAGGGGAGTGGGGGGCTCTGCTTGCCATGCCAAGGAAGCCTGGGCTTTTTCCTGCCTTTGTCTGGGAAGGGGTGTGAGGGGCCCAGTCCCTGGGGAGCTGACATGAGGACTGGGTGGCTCAGCTGCCTCTTGGGCAGGTGGAGGTGGCAGCACTGGCACAGGGCAGCCTGAGCCTGTGTGCTACCACCTAGTGGCCAGAGGATTTATCGCTGATTCAGCCCCAGGAGGCCCTTGGCTAATGTTAAAATGTGCGTCTTCCTGGAGGGTGAGGGCCACATTCTAAATAAACCATCCTCTCGTATTCAGCAAACACCATTTCTGGGGATTGCAGTAAAATACAGTCTAATCTTGTTTGACAGGAGTATAAGGCTACCTCCCGGGTGCTGGTTAGGTGTCCAGTGCTCTGCTAGGCTTGGGATGGGGATGTAGAGAGGGGAACTTAGGCGACCACAAACCACAGGTCCCACTCAGGAAGCTCATAGACTTACCGTGGGAGTGTGCTTCCTCTCCATTCCCCACCTGGATGGCTGCAGTAGACGCCTGACTAGTCTCCCTGCCCTCACCTGTCATTTCCTCCAGGAGCCATGTAAAACAGATCCAGTGGTGCCCCATTGTCCCTGCCCTCAGGCTGTCCCTGCCATTGCTTTCAGTTCCTTGATCCCTCTGAGCGCTCACACCCAGAGACCTGACCCGTGGGGTTCTGTCTGCCTGCAGCATTTGTGTCTATTTGCAGGGGCCCTTCCACAGCCCACCTCGCCCTGAGATCTGTGCCTGGGGCTCAGTCAGTGCTCATAAGGGGGCCAGGATTCTCTCCTACTTATGCTTCAGGGCCAGCTTTGATGTCACCTCCTGCAAGCCTGGTCGGTGCCCCGTCTGTGCTCCCCCAGCTCCTGATCCTCCTTTATTACACCAGCTCACTCTGTGTTTTGACCATGTGTAACTTGTCTTCCCTGTAACAGAGCACAGCCCCTGGGGTGGAGGCCATATTTGTTTGAAGTTGTAGCCCCAGCAGCTGGCTGACTCGTTAACCTGTCTTTTGTGGCAGAAGACTGGCGGCGGAAGAGGAGGGCTTCCTTGTCCTTGGCAAGCCCCTTGTCCTCTATTATGTGCCGTCGAGCTGATTTTTGACCCGTAGCGACCCCATGTGACAGAGTACAACTGCCTCATAGGGTTTTCTAGAGAGAGTTCTCTTGGCGCAATGGTTAAGTGCTCGGCTGCTAACTAAAATGTTGGCAGTTTGAATGCACCCAGTGGCTCCGTGGGAGAAAGACGTGGCAATTTGCTCCTGTGAAGATTGCAGCCTAGAAAACTCTATGGGTCAGTTCTACCCCGTCACATGGGTCTCTATGAGTCGAAATCGACTCAAAGACATTAATAACGCCAGATCTTTCTCCCGCAGAGGCACTGGGTCAACCTTTCTGTTAGTAGCCAAGCACTTAGCCATGGCACAGGGCTTCTTCTCTCTTTTTAGTGTCACCTAATAATGAGTGGTTTGGACTGGAGATGGGTTTCTGAGGGCCCTGCCACAGCCCACATCTTGCTGTGAAGTGGAGTGTGAGCTGCTGTAGAGCTCTGGGCTTTAGAGGGACCCCACACCTGGTGGTCGGGGGGCAGGTAAGGAGGTGCAGCTGGGCCCAGGAGCGCGGGACAATATCCCTGGCTGTCCACAGCCTCTGCTCAGCCATTTGCCCCGAAGCCATCTTGGCTCAAAGAGTAGAGCGGTGGTCCCACATCTAGGCCATCCCCCCACTAAACCCGTTTCTGACTGGTTTGGATTATAGCCGGCCTTGCTATCATTTGTGCTGATTAGTTCAGGCCCTGGGCCGCATGGGGCAGACAAATGAGTCAGACCCAGGCAGGGAAGTGCAGTGGTTGAGAGCCTAGAAGATGGGCCCCACCTCAGTCGAGGGGGCGAGGCACTGTTCCAGAGGTACCCCAGGTCACAGGTGCAGCCCATTTGAAGGCAAGCGAAAGCTCAGGGCATTGGGACTCAAGCCCAGTAGGGCTCAGGCATGGGGTGGAGCAGGGTGAACTTCCGCCCTCCTGTCTGTTGCCAGATTTCCACCAAGGAGTACCAGGCTCGGCTGGGATGCTTCCCAGAGCAGGGGGCACCTGGGGCATCTGAGCAAAGGGCTGCTGTCCTGTGCATACAAACCCTGTCCTGATTGTTGTTGTATGCCACTTCTGACCAGGGGCTCATGTAGAGAAGGGATCCTGGGAAAAGCTAGCAGGGGTCGTGGTGGTAGGGAAAGGTTAGGTCTTGGAGTTGGGCCTGGACTGAGGTCCTCATTTGCCCTCTGACCTTTGGCAAGTTGCTTCACCTTGTTGAGCCCCAGCCTCCTCACCTTTAGATGGGGCATGAGCACCACTCCTTCCCTGAGGCTCTCAGGGTGGTGTAGTGAGAGACTGCCTGTGGACCGCTGGCACCAGGCATCCAGAGGAGGCCAGCGGGAGTCCTGAGCACCCCCATCCAGCCCCCTCCTTACCACGCACAGGCCCAGGCCCCTGCTGAGCCCAGCCCCTCACTCTCCCCCACAGGCCTGGTCTCACCCAGCCCCTCCTTTTCCCCATCCCGGTAGGCCCAGGCCCCTCACCCACCCCCCCCCCCCTCCGGCCCAGGCCTCCTGTCCAGCACCTTGCTCCTGCATGCAGAATACTGCCCAGCCCCCTGCTCTCCCTGAAGGCCCTGTCCACCTCCTTGCTCAGACCCCACACAGCCGCCTGCTTTACTGCCCAGGCCCCTTGCCCAGCCCCTTGCTCCCCCCTCCCCGCAGCCCAGGCGTGGCCCCCGCCAACACGCCTACCCCGTAGGCCCCGCCCCTTGCTCCGCTCCCAGGCCAGGCCCAGCCCCCGCAGGCTCCCTGCCCAGCCCTCAGCTCCCTCTCCTCTCAGGCCCGGGTCCGGGCCCCGCCCACCCCCACCCGCCCGCTTTCAGGCACGGTTCCGGGCTCCCAGCCCCGCCCTCAGCTCCCTCTCCCCGCAGGCCCGGGTCCGGGCCCCGCCCACCCCTGCTCTCAGGCCCGGGTCCGGGCCCCGCCCACCCCTGCTCTCAGGCCCGGGTCCGGGCCCCGCCCACCCCCACCCGCCCGCTTTCAGGCACGGTTCCGGGCTCCCAGCCCCGCCCTCAGCTCCCTCTCCCCGCAGGCCCGGGTCCAGGCCCCGCCCACCCCTGCTCTCAGGCCCGGGTCCAGGCCCCGCCCTCAGCTCCTCTCCTCTCAGGCCCGGGTTCAGGCCCCGCCCACCCCTCCCCACTCCCACAGGCTCCCACCCCAGCCCTTCGCTCTCCCTCTCCCTCTCCCCGCAGGCCCGGGCCCAGGCGGAGGCCCTCCGCATCAGCGATGTTCACTTCTCTGTCAAGCCGAGCGCCAGTGCTTCCTCCCCCAAGCTGCACTCCAGCGCAGCCGTGCATCGGCTCAAGAAAGACATCCGCCGCTGCCACCGCATGTCCCGCCGCCCGCTGCCCCGCCCGGACCCCCAGGGGGGCAGCCCCGGCCTGCGCCCCCCTATCTCACCCTTCTCCGAGACGGTGCGCATCATCAATCGCAAGGTGAAGCCTCGGGAGCCCAAGCGGAACCGCATCATCCTGAACCTGAAGGTGATCGACAAGGCCGCAGGCGGAGGGGCTGCGGGGCAGGGGGCCGGGGCCCTCGCCCGCCCCAAAGTCCCCTCACGGAACCGTGTCATCGGCAAGAGCAAGAAGTTCAGCGACAGCATCCTGCGCACCCAGATCCGCCACATGAAGTTCGGGGCCTTTGCGCTCTACAACAAGCCCCCACCCACCCCCCTGTTGCCCCCACCTGCCAGCAAGGCCGACACTGCTGTCCCCCAGGGCCCCGGGCTGCTCCTGGCCGCTCCCACCGCCCCCTACGATGCCCGCAGCTCCAGCTCCTCCGGCTGCCCCTCACCAGCACCGCAGTCATCCTCCGACCCTGATGACGTGCCCCCCAAGCTGCTCCCCGAGACCCTGAGCCCATCAGCCCCCGACTGGCGTGAGTCGGAGGTGCTTGACCTGTCCCTCCCAGCAGAGTCGGCAGCCACCAGCAAGCGGGCTCCCCCTGATGTCACTGCTGCCCCCAGCCAGGCGCTCCCCCCAGCCCCCGTGCCGGCGGGTGCCTCTTCCGAGCCTGAGGCCGGGGACTGGCGCCCCGAGATGTCCCCCTGCTCCAACGTGGTTGTCACCGATGTCACCAGCAATCTCCTGACGGTCACCATCAAGGAATTCTGCAACCCTGAGGATTTCGAGAAGGTGGCGGCTGGGGTGGCAGGTGCCACCGGGGGAGGTGGTGGCAGTGGGGCCAGCAAGTGAGGGGGCTCCACCAAGGAGAGGGCTTTGGGGGGGGCCTCCTGCCCAGAGTCATCCTCTTGTTGCACCCCCACCCTCACCCTCACCTGCCTGTGCTTTGCTTGTTCAAATGGCTCAGTGTTGACCCTGGGATGGGACTGGGCAGTTGGAGCCCTGAAGCCCAGTGGGTGGGGGAGGTTGTGGGAGAGGTTAGGGCCAGGACAGGCTGAGAGCGCTGAGAAGTGCTCCTTCCCGGCACCCTCTCTGTCTCACACACAGTGGATCCCGCTGGGTGGTTTCTGGGGAGCCCCAGAACCTAGGGTCCACCTGCTCCTCCACATCCCACTCAGTTCCCCCAGCTTGCTTCCTGCTCTGATGTACAGCGCCCGATTCCTCGGTGCTACCTGGCAGCTGTGGGGGCCGTTTGGAGAGCCCCCACCTAGGGCGGGCACGTTCCTTTCCCTCTCCAGATGCCCGGGCAGAGGAGCAAAGATGTGTTCCTATCTTTTGGGCAAGGCCCAGGACAGAGGTCAGGGATGAGGCCAGGCTCGGCCGCTGCCTTCCCACCAGAAGCGAGGTCAGAGGCATGGGTCTTCCCTGCTGACCCTGGGATGAGGCCCAAGCAGTCCCCCTGATCCCCACTCTCCAGCATCCTAACCCCCATCTTGAAGGCGGGAGGCTGTAGCAGGGAGCTCACCCTGCCACAGCTTCCCGGCGTCTAAAGACCCCTTCAGTTCTCGACCAAAGGTGCTATAAGAGCCTGCTGCGGTAGCTGCGGTTGTGCGTGTTTGTCCGCCACCCCTTGGCGTGTTTGTGCGTGTATCCGTATGTGCATTGGGCGTTAGGCCCCAGGTTTCCAGATGGCACCCTTACAGTTCTTGAGAACGAATAGGGTCATTGAAGGCCTGAACCTTCCCTCGCAGTCAGCTCGGGTCTTAGGAGATGGTGGCAGAAGCCACCCGGCCTGCCTTCCCAGCCCAGTGTGATGAGGGCATATGCCTTCTGCCTTAGGGGTGGTCAGCCTGACCAGTCAGGCCTTCACTGCAGACATGGCATGTTGCGGACTGAGGTGGAGAGGGGGACCCCCACTCCAAGCTTCACCTTCTTCCTGGGGATTTGGGGAGGAAGGGGGAAGCTTGGCAACCTTCCCCAGGGGTCTCCCCAGCTCCTCTCAACCCCCTCTGTTTTGCTTCTGACGCTGAGGCTTTCTCGCAGCCCAGCCTGCTCGAAGCAGCCAGAGGCCTCTGAGGCCCTGGGCAGCCTCTGTTTTCCGTGTGCTGCCAGGGAGTGAGGCGTCTATGCCAGTGGCAGAGACCAAAGCCCCAATTTGAGGCCAGGCGTTGGGAGAATAGGCAGGCCAAAGGGGCAGGGCCGCAATGAGGGGCTGTGCTCCAGGAGAGTGAGGGTATTTGGTCTCAGGAGCAGGGCCAGGGGCCTGGCAGCCTGGCCTGACCACTACCAGGGTCTCAGTTTGACCTGGGTGTCATGACCCTGTCGTGGCTCCAGATAGCTCCCCCGTGTGTGCAACAGTTGGTACTTCCGATTTGGTAGCAGGTAGCCGAAGGCAGGAAGGAGGCAGAAAGGGAATCCAGTCAGCCAACGGATGCCCTTTGTCCCTAAGCGTGGGAGAACACTCTCTCCTGAGTCTCCCTGCCAGGGACTTCGGCACAGCCTGTCCTACCCCCACCCCTAACCCCACCCCCAGGTTGTTGAACAGGGGCCCTCACAGGAGGGGACCAGCACACCTGGACCCTGCCCTGCCCCTTGTGTTGGCTCTGTGGCCCTCCAAGTGCCAATTGGCTTTTCCCCCAAATAAGGGCTGGTATTTCTTCTCCGTCCTTGGAGGTGATTTCCCCCCTGATCCCCCCTCCCCCAGGCGAGCGACCACCTGGGTACCAATTACAGGTGTTTTCCAGAGACCATAGAAATGTGTTTTCCTGAGGGTCTGTGTCATTTGTGACTTTTTTTGTAAAGAAGTTGTGTTTTCAGAGGTGATTTTATGACAGGAAAGTGAAAGAATTAGTTTTGCAAAAAAAAAGAAAAAAATAGAAAAAAAGAAATAGAAAAAATATTGTGGGATTCCTATGGGGTGGGGGGTGGGGAGAAAGATATTTAAAGAAAAAATAGTAACGCAGTGATTGCACAGGTGAGGTGGCAATGTGAGGGAAGGGGGTAGAGGGCTAGACTTGGCTGGCGGGTCCCCCAGAGGCGCTATGGGGACAGCCCCATGGCCAGCCACCCTCCTTCCCTGGCCCAAGGCTGGGGGAGCCCTCCCTGCTGTCCTGGGCCCAGACTTTCTCTACTCCGCATCCTTCCTGCTCAAAGGGAACTAGCCAGAAGCTGCAAGGGTAAGTGGAAGCTGAGGAGAACTGAGCTTTGGGACAGGATGGGGTGGGGGCCAGCAGGGGGCCATTGCCAGGACCCACTGTTGGTAATTTGTTCCAGGAAGGCCGGTGGCTAGGTACGCTTCAGTTTCTTGCTCCCCTACATTGGTTTTCCAGCCTGTTGGGCCATCTGGTCCTACCACTCCCACCCATGGGGGGCATCACCCCAAAGACCAGGACACCCCTGAGCTTCCCTGGCCAGGGAGGGGATGCAGGCTTCAGAAAGAAAGAAGCTGTGGATCCTGGGAGAACCGGGTGTGGCTCTAAGGATTGGGGTCACTGTGGGGAGAAGTCCCTTCTTTCTTGGGCTTTCTATGGGCGCATTGCTGCCCAGACCCTCAAGCCGGGCCACCCCACCTCAAGTGCGTGCAGAGGCACCCATGCACACTGCCTGGGGGCGGAGGGCAAGACCTATTGGAGCCCTCTTTACCTCTCTTCCAGGGTGGCTCTGAGCTTGGGCCCCCAAGTTCCAGCCCCCTACTTGCACGGACCAGCCATCCATGGGCCCTTCCCCACCCCATGCTGCTTTTCCATTTTCCTAATTACCCAGCAGGAGTTGCAGTCCGGTTTGCTTTATTTTTGTATGTGAAATGCCCCCCAGAGCCCATCTCCTACATTCGATATTGGTTGGGGTCTCTGTCATCTCCCCTTCGATGCCACTCCCTCCCGTGTCATAGGAAGCAGGTGAGGCCTGGTTTGAGACTGAAAGTTGGCACCCAGTCCTGTCCCGTTTTCCTTCTGATCCTTAGTTTGCCCTTCTGTGAAATGGCTGTATTGGGCAGCAGCAGCTCTTCCTAAAGCGCTCCTGGTGTGGAGCAGCAGTGATGGTCGAGATTGTGGTGCTGGGGCCTCCAGCCTCCCACAGCCCTTCTCTACTTTTCCCCCTGCAAAGGGGTCAAGGTCAAAATGAGCCTCATATGACCCTATTCTGCCCTGGATAGAGGCAATGATCAGTCCCCAGCCTCATTGTGAGGTGGGCAGAGTGGGTGGGGTCGCCCCATCAAAGATGAGGAAACAGGCCTAGAGGCAGGGCCTGGAGTGCAAGCTGCTCTGGCGTTTTAGGGAAGGCCCCCCTTGAGAAGGTGGGGCCAGGCCTCGAAGTCACTGCCAGGCAGTCTGTCTGGTGGACCCCTGAGCCGGCCAGCCTTGAAAGACGCTAGGCCCCTGAGGGTGCACGCGGCTGGAGGGTCAGCACAGAGGAGGACACTGCCTGTGAGGGAGATCTGCGGGGACCCAAGGGCACCCCCCTACCCCACCTTTCTGGGGTTTTTTAGTTTGGTTTTTTTATGTTTTTGCACTTCCCCCACGCTGGCCAGTGGAGCCCGCCTGGGCAGGCCCACACCCCGGCCCCCTGCACTAGCCCAGGCAGCTTCTTTGGGGTTCATATGATTTGAGGAATCACTTTTGTAAAGAAGAAAGGAAGGTTTTTAAAGGTTTTGTTTTCTGTCTGCATCTGTTGGATTCAGAGAGCCCAGAATGAGGGGCTAAAACCCGAGGAGAGGGGCTCCCCAGTGCTGTCTCGCAGGGCATCAGCTAGGCAAAGGGGGGTGATGGCCTAATGGGAAATCGTTGGCAAGGGGCAGAGGGCAGAAGGAACAAAGTTTCAGGGCTGCCCTTGGTGTCGGGACGTAGTGCAGATGGAGACGTCTTTTTGTTGGTTTTAATTTAAAAACACAAAGGCCTAAAGAAATATGTATCTTATAATTTTTTTAATTTTTGAAAAGCTCATTTAATGACTCGTGCACGAATGAATTCTATATATATAGTATACATATATAGCTATATTTGGGGAGGGGCGCTGTCTCTTTTCTCGCTCTCATTTTTAAAATTAAAGTGTCGTTGCCTTTGTCTGTGGTTCAACCATCCAGCTCCCAGCTGGCTAAACTTTGCCTCCAGTGATTCAAGATAGGAAAGTAGCTGGGGTTGGCAGGAGGTGAGGGACTGTGGCGTGGGTCCCCCACGGCCCTCCTGCCCCTCCCCAGTGGAGATTGCGGGTGCAGAAGACAGGGTGGGGTTTTGGTTCTGGTCTGGACTCAGTCTTTTCTGGGCTGGGGGAGGGCGGGTTGGTGCCGATTACTCTTGTCTTGTATGTTTCGTTCTGCTGCTCTTCAATATTGTATCAATGCCAGGAAGTAGGGGGTAAAGAATCTCTTTTGCCCCCCAAATAAATTGTCACATTCCGAAGCGAAGGCCCAGCCCTTGGGACGGGAGTGTGTGTGTGTGGTTTCTTCCACCTGAACTGTGGTCATTACACAGCATTGGGCCTTACCTGCTCCAGGTGAGGACAGAAAGGCCCTGCCCCAGGGGAAGCACCACCATGTCCCGCAGCTGGCCAGTATCCCACATGTCCAGTCCGTTTCCCGGCTCCTGGCCTCCCACATTCCTCCACCTCACGACTTTCCAGCCAGCCGAGGTAGGCCATGGGCACCAAGGTGGCGAGTAGCCTGTGTTTGTGGAGAACTGAGATGCCTGCCTTAAGGATAACTAGTAGGCAGGCACCTGGGGGGAGCGGGGGTCCTACCACTGTGGGCCTTCCTGTTGGAATCATAGTACCCAGAGAGGGAGGGTCCTGTGGCAGAATAAACCTCAGGTGGGGAGGCGGGCTTTAGATTTCCAGAGTGGGAGAGCAGGCCTGGGGGGCGAAGTGGGACATGGCTGCTGTTGCCCTTGGTTCCCACAGTTTTGACACAACGTGGCCTTTTTGACAATGAGCTGTCCCGTGGTTCCTCACACAGGTGCTGGGCTGGGCGCTTGTGCCTTCTTTGAGTAGACCACCAGCCTCCTCCCCACAGAGCAGGGCAGCCCTAGGCAAACTCCATCCCTTCCTCCCAAGCCTGCACAGGGCCTGTGAGCTCCATCTCAGGACAAGCTGCCACCCTTGGCCACCCATTTGCCAGGGCTTAAGCTTAGCCGTTGCCCTTGACTTTTTCCTCACCAAACCGAACCCATTGCCACTGAGTCCATCCCGACTCATAGCAACCCTATAGGACACAGTAGAACTGCCCCATAGGCTTTCCACATCTTTACAGATTTACAGACGACGCACTGCACTGGGCAAGTCAGCCGCAGAAGGTCTCTTTTAAGTGTTAAAAACCAAAGATGTCACTTTGAGGACTAAGGTGCCCCTGACTCTAGCCAGGGTTTTGTTTGTTTGTTTGCTTGTTTTTAGATAAACCTTCCATCCCTCCGTGAATTTGGTTTGCCAACTTTTTAATGTAGTATACTTTCATATATATTTGAATACATTTTGAACTTTTCAGTTTATTTCTGCACACGATACACCCTGCTTTAATTATTACGATTTTTTAACATATTTAAATGCCAGTGATATTAGCCTCTGCCATCATTCCTCCCCAGTTACTCATGTTTTTTCAAGTCTTTCCTGGGTATTCTTCCAAACAAACTTTAGAGTAGTGTCTTTAGAATTGCAACTGATGTTAAATTACAAATAATTGTGGGAGAAATAAATGTGACATATTAAGCTTTTCTATCAAGGAATAGAGTTTTTTGTTTTTTTCTTTTTGTAGAGGAGGATTTACAGAACAAACTAGCTTCTCATTAAATGATTACTACATATATTGTTTTGTGACATTGGCTACCAACCCTATGACATGTCGGCACTCTCCCTTCTCAACCCTGCGTTCTGTATCACCATCTTTCCTGTCCCCTCCTGCCTTCTAGACCTTGCCACTGGGCTGATGTGCCCATTTAGTCTTGTTTTGTTTTATGGGCCTGTCCAGTCTTTGAAGGGTGACCCTCAGAAGTGACTTCATTATTGAGCTAAAAGGATGTCCGGGGGCCATACTCTCAAGGTTTTTCCAGTAAGTCTGGTCTTTTTTTGTGAGTTAGAATTTTGTTCTACATTTTTCTCCAGCTCTGTCCAGGATCCTCTATTGTGATCCCTGTCAGAGCAGTTGATGGCAGCCCGGCACCATCTAGATGTGCTGGACTCAGTCTGGTGGAAGCTGTGGTAGTTGTGGTCCATTAGTCCTTTGGACTAACCTTTCCCTTCAAGCCAGGGCATTTTCAGTCATCTCATATGCAACACAAACTCGGACAATGAATAAGGAAGACCGAAGATTTGATGCCTTTGAATTGTGATGTTGGCGAAGAATGTTGAATATAACATGGACTGCCAAAAGAATCAACAAATCTGTCTTGGAGTACAGCCAGAATGCTCCTTAGAAGTGAGGATGGTGAGACTTTGTCTCTCGTACTTTGGACGTGTTATCAGGAGGGACCAGTTCCTGGAGAAGGACATCATGCTTGGTAAAGTGGAGGATCAGGAAAAAAGAGGAAGACCTTCAATGAGATGGATTGACACAGTGGCTGCAGCAATGGGCTTAAACGTAGCAACGATTGTGGGTGTGGTACAGGACCAGGCGATGTTTCGTTCTTTTGTACATGAGGTTGCTATGAATTGAAACCTACTCAACAGCACCTAATAACAGCCTCTACAGAAGCAGACTGCCACATCCTTCTCCCTCGGAGCGGCTGGTGGGTTTGAACCACTGACCTTTAGGTCAGCAGCCGAGAGCTTAACTGCTGTGCCACGAGGGCTCCTTGCTTCCTCACCACCCGCCCCCCTTCAAATGCTGAATTGCTGGTACTAAGAGCATCTTTCTCAAATGTCTCCCCACCCTGTGTCTCCTGCCTGTCTCCCCCAGAGGTGACCCCACCTAGGCCTTCACTGTTGCCCCTTTGGCAAAAGCCGCCCTGGTCTCTCAGCCTCCGATCTTAACTGCACTCAGCCCCACACATCTTCCCCAGCAGGGCCGTGGACATTTGGAAGACCCTCAGGGTCACCTCCCCAATTCCTCAGCCAAAGCCCTGCCTGCGGGAGGCATCTTCCCCCAGCCCCATCTGCCCCTTACTGCCTGCAGTGCTCTCCCCTCCCACCTGGGGGTGCTGACCTGCCTTCCCCAGTGCCCTGGCTCCTCCCTCGGACTGACCTGTGGTCTTGTGCATCTCACTCCCAAACAGCAGGGCCATGTCTTCAGCACCTCTGTGCCCCCAGTTCACAGCTTGGCTCCTGGCACATTGTAGGCCTTTGATTCATCTTCCTCAAATTTTCCTGAGGGTCAGCCCTCCTCCTTGTGTTAATGGAAACAGGGAGGCTTGGGGGTGGCTGACTTGGGCTTTGAGCTTGGCCCTTGGTCTCCAGTGTGATTCATCAAATGGTCCCTGAGCCCCGGGGACAGCAATACAAGTGGGAGCCTGGACCTGCCTGTGACTGGGCATAGACTCAGGGGCCAAAGAAGCCGGGCAGGCAGGCCGAGTGAGGACAAGGCAGGGGGCAGGGGAAGGAGTCAGCCGTGGAGTTAGGGCTGACCCATCTCCAGGCACCCACTCCACGCCACCCCTACGTCTTCATCTGGAGCACCTGGCTCAGTGCTCTGTTCCCAAGAAATCCCCATTTAGCACTTAATTAAAAAAAAAAAAAAGAAAAGAAAAACAAGGATGATCAGTGCACCTACTACGTGCTGAGCACTGGCGAGCACTACACTGGTCTCGCCTGTCTGACCCCTCACCACTGCCGAGCGAGGTTGTGCCTTATGAGCAAATGGGCCAGGTGGGGAGGAGAGGGCAGAGAATTGAAGTAAATAAAGAATTCGTTTGCCCAAGCCTCCGCACCTATAGTGGGATGGAGACTCACCCCGACCCATCTCTTCCACCCTGAAACCCATGCTCCCCCATGCTCCGGGGCATGAGGACACTGGGGCTGCCCTGAGGCTATGGTTCACCCTGAGCTAGTGTCACTGCTGCTCGTTGTCACAAGACATGCCATTACTCAGCCACTAAGTCTGTTTATTAGTTGAGGGTTAATGAGTGTGACCACAGCAATTTCTAAAGGAGGAACTGAAGGATTTGTGATGAGGACCAGGCAAGACCAAGCAAAGCGCCCACAAGCAAGCAGACTCTTGGCTTGGGTGAGTCAGGTGGGAACACACAACCGCAGCTGGCTTTACGGGGGTCCTCTGCCAGGCAGGACCTGACCTAGCCCCATCCCTTACCTCACCCTATTCCTGGGTCAGAGTCAGTGATGGGGTGAAGGTCAGGATTGGGACAACGTAAGGGATGGGGGTTGGGATGGGGTGAGAATGACTGCTTTGCAAAATGACTTGGTCATTTTTTTTTTAATTGTAGTAAAAATATATATAATAAAATTTTCCATTTCAATATTTTTACATGTACAATTCAGTGGCATTAGTTACATTCATTATGTTATACAACCATCGCCACTATCCATTTCCAAATTTTTCCACCACCTGAAACAGCACTGGTCATTTTTTTAAAGCTCAGAGTCTAATGGTCTTTTGGTCCTTGCTGAGCTGTGCCTGGAGTGAAAAGGCGGGCCAGAGTGGTGGCAGCAAAACGTCAAAGCACCTGTTAACATCAGCTAACAAGCCTGGGTGCTGAGTGTGCCCTCTTTGTGCAGGCTGCTGGCTGCAGAGAAGGCATGCTCCATAAAGGCCTCCATAGCCTGCAGAAGCCATACACACAAGGTACACCTGATCCATAGTAGAGGGATCAAAAAGGGAGCGGCAGGTGAGAGGCCCCGGCATCCTTTGAGACCCACGCACCTGAGCACCTGAAAGGGAAGCTGTGAGCTCAGAAGAGCCATCAGAGAATACAGGCCACTCGAGGGTGAAACTGCTGAAATAGTCCTGGTGAGAGATAATGAGGCCTACAGCAGTGGAGAGCACAGGATGTGGCCAGAGTAGAAGGATGGTTAGGAGATAGGATTGGATAATTGATTGGCTTTGAAAGCTTGAGAGAAGGAGCGTCTAAAAAACTCCTGGGTTACCAGTGAAGGCAAATGAGTAGGTGTTGGCACCACTCACAGCCAGGGAACTTGGCATGGAGTCGGCTTGGGAGGGAAGGTAAGTTCAGCTTGGGACACCTTGAGTGTGAACCTAGCAGAGGGCCCAGGAAGCATTTTCATCTGTGGATTTGAGTCCTGCCCCAACCTGGTACTGCTAGAAAAGCCTGTCCCTTTGTTGAAGAGTCTTTGCCCCTGGGCCCACCTCACCTCTGAGGTGACTGGTCACCATCCCTCCTGGAAGGACCACCAGGACTTAGGTGCTGAGCTCTTGAGGCCACCAGGGAATTCCAGGGACCCATACCCCCTCCTCCTGCCTCTCCACTACTGCATGCCTTTCATCTTACCAAACACCCAGGTGAGATTGTGAGGCAGGTGACTGGGAATGATTAACTCCATCTCACAGGTGAGGAGGTGGGGCCTAGAGAGGGAAGGGCTTCCTGAGGTCACTTGGAGCATCTAAGAAAGTAAAGAAATCCCCAGGGACCAAAAACAAAAAGGAAGCCAAAAATCAGAGAGACAAGCAGATGCTGGTTTTTTACTTCCCCGCAGGCTGGGGCTATGGGTGGCGGGTGGGGATGGGGTTTCAGGTTTTAAGCATTTACTGATCTTGGAAACCAAGGAACTTGGATTTTAATAGGGATGCCACCACCTGTCTGTCAGTGTGTAGTATTGTGGTGGCTTGCATGTTGCTATGATTCTGAAGGCTATGTCACTGGTATTTCAAATACCAGCAAGGCCACCCATGGTAGACGTGTTTCAGCAGAGCTACCAGACTAAGACAGACTAGTATGAAAGGCCTGGTGATCTACTTCTGAAAATTAGCCAATGAAAACTCTATGGATCACAACAGGATACTGTCCAATATAGTGCTGGAAGATGAAACCTCTAGGTTGGAAGGTACTCCACACACACAGTGGCCGCAATAATGGTCTCGAGCATACAAACAATCCTGAAGATGGCCAGGACCAGACAACATTTTGTTCTGTTGTACCTGGGGTGGCCACAAGTTAGAGCCAACTCTGCAGCAACTAATAACATATAGGGATAGGAGGCAAGGCCTTGGGGCGCCAGAGATTTGTAACTGAACCCATGAATAAAGCTGGACCCATATTCTCAGTAAAACAGCAAATGGGGCGGTAGTTGCCCGTTTGCAAAGGGAGATGTCAAGGAAGTTGTCTGTCTCATTTTCAGCTCTGCTGGAAAAATAAAATCTCCCTTGAGAAGTTGTAACTCTAGACCTTCCCTGACACAAATTTGGTGTTTAAATTTACATTACCCACATGGCCCCAGAATTTCCAAGCCTAGAAATTAATATAAAAAGCAAACCTAGGTTGGGTAAAGGAGCCCTGGTAGTGTGACGGTTAAGTAGTCAGCTGCTAACCGAAATGTGGGTGATTCAAACCCACCAGCCGCTCCTCAGGGGAAGAAAGACCTGTCAATCTGTTCCCATAAAGATTATAGCCTAGGAAATGCTATAGGACAGTTCTACCCTGTCTTACAGGGTCAATGTGAGTCAGAATCAACTCAAAGGCTCACAACAACAGAGCATATGGTAGAAGCAAATATAGTCATCCCTCCATATCTGTGGGGGATTGGTTCCAGCACCCCCACGGATAACAAAATCTGCAGACGCTCAAGTCCCTTATATAGAAATGGTGTAGTATTTGCCTATCACCTACGCACATCCTCCCACATACTTTAAATCATCTCGAGATTACTTATAATACCAAAAACAGTGTAAATGCTATATAAATACTTGTCATACTGTATTGTTTAGGGAATAATGACAAGATGCAAGGTGAACAATGCTCAAACAATAGTGCTGGAGAGAGACTGAGGCTCTGTGAAATGGCAGGAGGCTACAGCAGGGTATGCCTACACACCACTTCATTCGTATGGATTCGGTGTAGTGCTTGGTGCATGGCAAATTCAAGTTTTGCTTTTTGGACTTTTTTTTTTTCCAAATATTTTCTATCCACGCTGATTGAATCCGCAGATGTGGAGCCTGTGGATACAGAGGGCCGACTATACAAAAGTATCTAGAGGGACATACCCGCAATAAAGGCTACACAAGAATCTCACAGATAAAAACACTTGCAAATATGAGCTCACAATCCAAAATTACAAAACATACAAAGAAGCAAGCCACAAAGAATGAGAGTCAGCAAGACAATGATGACCACCACCACGAGTTTCCATGTGTCAGAGTAGAACTGTGTTCCACAGGGCTTTCAATGGCTGATTTTTCAAAAGCAGGTCCCCAGGCCTTTCTTTTGAGGCACCTTGGGGTGGGCTCAAACCTCCAGCCTTTTGCTTAGCAGCTAAGTGGATTAACCTTTACTTAGGGACCCTTCAGAAAGGTGACAAATATAGAATCCTGCACCTGACAATTAAGGAAAACACGTTCTTTCAAAGCACATGCTGAAGATTTCCAAAGACAGCCATGTACATCATGTACTAGGACATAAAACAAGTCTCCATAAATTTCATAAAACATCAGTGTTACAAATCAGGGGTTATTAAGTGAAAAATCAATAACAGACAATTTTAAAAGTTTATCCATTCATCTCTCCTATATTTGGACAGTAACCCAGATTTCTCTTTCCCCTCCCACCTCCCCAAACTTCTGAGATGGCTTAGAAGAATGAAATTTGAGGATGGTCATGAAAATGACTAATAGAAGGCAGACACGCAGAAGACACGGAGCCGATCAGAGCTGAAGCTGGTTCAGGACAGGCCCCTTCTGATTGCTCAAGATGGGATATGGCTTTCATTAGAGCAACCTAGTACCAAAGTCTTTTCTGCCTCTCCAAAGGATGAGCTCAGTTTGTGACAAAGACGTGAGCTTTCATTTAAATGACAGCCACCAGGAATCAGCCTTTATGAGCAAGAGGGTCTGGGAAACAGGCGTGCATAGCCAGGTGGGCTGCTGGAAATGGGACAAAGCCTGGTGGCAGGGGTCCTGGTCCTGTGAGATAAAGACCAGGCCCCCTGCCAAAAGCCTCCTTCCCATCTTGCCTCATGCTCTGAAATCCCAGCATGAGTAACACACTCTTTTGGGGCGAGTCTGAAGGTCCCTAGGAGTTCTCCGTTAAGGCTCAGATTCTCCCAGCTGTGAGCAAGGAAACAGGACACGCTTTGGAAAAGGCCAATGTGGGCTCTGTCACCAAAGTGACTCATTAAAATGATCATTGACTCTTTTTCTCCCTCGGTACTTCCTGCCGGCACTGCAGCTGGGTTACTGTGCGGTGTTGTCCTAGCAAACGGTCTGCTGCTCTCATCCTCTCTGACTCGCTGCCTGAACGCTCATTTGCCCTCCTGCCTTCCACAACTCAGACACCACCAAGGGATCCTTGTCCAGGACTCAGGTGTTCCACGACTCAAGGCCTACCACGAGTAGCTCTCCCTCTCCAGGCCTCAGTGTTCCTCGGCTGTAAGGAACGCCAGCATGCTCTTCTTCACAGGTTACTTGAGAGGATTGAAGGAGGCGATGGTGTGAAAGGGTTTGGTTCCAGCACTGCATGGGTAAGAAGAGACAGCTTCCAGAGCCTTGAAGGCGCCTCGACTTCCCATCCGAGTGTCCCAGCTGTCTGCTAACCAATTCTCAATGTCCTCCTCTCGTGTAACTGCTTAAGGCTAAGAGAAAAACAGCAAATTGAGGAACCCTGGTCTGTTGCTGGTGGAAATCCAGAATGGCTCAGCCACTGTATAAAACAGTTTGGCAGTTCCTCAAAAAGTTGAACATAGAACTACCATTGTTGTTAGCTGCCGTCAACTTGGCTCTGACTCATGGTGAGCTTAACATATAAACAGAATGGAACGCTGCCCGGTCCTGCGGCATCCACACAATCACGGGTATGTTTGTGCGCATTGTTGCAGCCACTGTGTCAGTCCATCTCACGGAAGGTTCCCTTCGTTTTCACTGACCCTCTACCAAACATGATGTCCTTTTCTAGCGATTGGTCTTTCCCAATGATGTGTTCAAAGTAAGCAAGATGAAGTCTCACCATCCTCACTTCTAAGGAATATTCTGTCTGTACTTTCTCCAAGATGGATTTGTTTGTTCTTCTGGCAGTCCATGGTATATTCAATATTCTTTGCCAATACCACAATTCAAATGCGTCAAGGCCTACCATATGTCCCAGCAATCCTAATCCTGGGTATATACCCCAAAAATTTGAAAGCAGTAACACTGCCTGCACGCCAGTGTTCATTACAGAATTAGTCACAATAGTCAAAAGGTGGAAACAACTGAAATATCCATCAGCAGATGACTGGATAAACAAAATGTGTATACAGTCAATGGACTACGACTCAACCATAAGGAGAAATGAAGTCCTGATACATGCCACAACATGGATGAACCTTGAAAATATTATGCTGAGTGGAATAAGTCAGGCACAAAAGGACAGACAGATACTGTATAAATGTTACTGCAAATTGCAGATATGAGCCACCTGCCACAAAGCCGATACTGAGGCAGGAGGAGGTAAGCAGCAAAAAGACTTTATTTGAATACCAGTATCCAAGAGACAGAGGGGATAGGTTCCTCCCAAATTCTGTCTGACTCTAAAGGGCTAACTGGAGGGTTTTATAGGGCGAAGGTCAGGGTTTAGAGATTTCCAGGAACGCTGATTTTTCTTTGAGGTGGACATAATGATAAAGTGACATATTACTGAAGTCTTGCAAGCCCCTTCATGCCACCCTGGTTTCGGTCACAAGATGGATCCGTAGTTTGTTCAACTACCTCTGTCCTGATGGTATCGCTAATTGCTTCACCCCCTGGGAGAGGAACATAATTTAATCAATCAAAAATCTTGATTACCTAGTTTTTCTCCAAAGGAACAATCGTGAGACAGACTCCAGAGCAAGTAATCAATGTTTCAAAGATTAGAGATTCAACCACAGCTTATATAGTTATATAGCTGTACTAATACACTGAAAAAAACTATATTGTCTCTTCTTCATGATCTCACTTATGTGAAATAGGCAAATCTATAGAAAGCAAAAATTATTAGAGGTTATCAAGGGTGGGAGGGAGGGGGAAGACAGCGTCATTGTTTCGGGAGCAGTGAGTTTATGTTAGTGGTGATGGAATCATTCAGGAGAGGACGGTGGTAATGGCTGCACAACATGAAGAATGTAATCAATGCCACTGAATTGTACATGGAAAAATTGTTGAATTGGCAAATGTTTTGTTATCTATAGCTTCACCACAATAAAAACAAAACAGACAAAAAAAAAAAAAAAAACATTGGATTGAGTCCAAGCTCCGCCAGCCGTGTGACCTCAGGCCACTCAGTCTCCCTCTCTGGGCCTCCGTGTCCTCTTCGGTAAAATGGGGGCAGGAATGATTGTCTCTGTGTATTCTTTCCAACTCAGAATTAGTCCAAGAAGGAGAGCTAACATGTACAGAGTGGGTTTTACGAGCATTAACTCATTAAACCCTCACAACCCAGAGAGTACAGTACCCACAGTATGTAGATAAGGGAACTGAAGCTCAGAAAGGGCAAGTAACTTGCTTGAAATTCATGCATGTTAGAGCCACCACTGGAACCCGTCTAGCTGTGCTTAACCACTGATCAAGCAATCTCCCTGCATACCGTACTGGTTCAGAGCACATTTGTTGGCCCGTCTGGTTGTGTGTGACCTAAGGTATATTGCTTGCCTGTTCTGTGCCTCAGTTTCCCCGCCTATAAAATGAAGAATGGTAGTAATACTGCCTTCCTCATCGAATTCTAGGAGTTTCACTTTTTCATGAATCTTCTGATGTTGCAAACAAGGAAACTGGAGAGAGAGGTTGAGTCACTTGCTCCAGGCGACACTATTTTTTTTTAATTAGTAAATTGTGGAGCTGGGATTGAAATCCAAACGTTCTGACTTCAGAGCCCATGCTTTCAACTGCGCTGCTCCATCTCCATGAGATGCCCTCAAACACTTCATGTTCAAAGCCAATCTCTGAACTGCACATTGGCGCCCCCTACAGGCTGCCTGAATCACAGCCTTCTCCTGCTGAGGGCCTGACATCTGTGTGTGGTCTTTGACTCACTCCTTTCTGGCCAGCTGCTCCTTCTCTCTCCCTTTTCAGAGCAAGTGACTAGCATTCAAGACGTGCCTCTCAAACCAGAACACTGGCATCAAAAAGAACTTAGAGGCAAAACTCAGAAAAGTTTCAAAAGCTGGAGCTGCTGAACTTAAAGATGCTGCCTGCAAAGTTTCTGACCCAGAGAATTTGAATTTGAAGCAGAGGACAGTGATCCTATCTGCAGAGATTACCTCACTTAGAAGATGCACAGCCACGCACTTCGCTGCTTCAGATGCTGGGAGAATTACTACTGGACGAAATCCAGGTGTTTAGAAAGGCTTCATTTGCAATAGATGAGTATGTTTTACAGTGTGCTGAGTCTTCACAGGACCTGCGAGGTCAATTCACTGTCATGGTCACAAGTTGTCTGTCTTTTTGTGCACAAATTATTATGAAGATTAGATTGTGTTATTACTATGCCTTGTGTATAGTCAAATCGTCCATATGAAGGTTGTATATATTGAAATTTATTTTTGTTGTTTTATCATAAGGTGGGAAAGTTATGAGTTTCAATAAAGGGCTGATCACACACACACACCCCTAACTGATTCCTAAATGGAAATTCTACTCAGGCCCATCACTTCCTCTCCAGCCCTGCTGCCCCTACTCCAGCCAGACCCCCAAACCTGAGGACAAAGGATACCAAGTACCCCCATTCCCAAATGTGGACTCGCAAAAGGAATGGCAGAAAGTGCTCTTGTTCATTGTCCCTCCAAGGCTGTGTGGCTTAGAAACCACGTTTGAGCTAGGAGACTGGAGAGTGAGGTTGCTCTAGAGAGAATTGGCATCCTCCCTACCTCAGTAGGTCTCTGGGTGGCACAAATGGTTTGCACTCATCTACTAACCTAAAGTTTGGTGGCTCAAACCCAGCCAGCAGCGCCATGGAAGAAAGGCCTGGCGATCTGCTTCTGTAGAGATTACAGCCAAGGAAACCCAATGGAGCAGTTCTACTCTGTAACACACGGGGTCACCATGAGTACGAATCCACTTGACAGGTACCAGGTTTGGTTTTCAGAGAATCAGAGGGTGTGGCAAGTGTCCACAAGAATTTCGGAGATGCGGGGACTAGAACAAAGGTGAGAGGCATTTGAGGGCCAGGATGGGAGTGTGTTTCCCACCTCCACATCATCCTCCCGCCTCGATGAGGACCTTGCAGAATGGGGCACGTGGCAGGTCTGAGGTCACCTTGAAATAGGATCCCGCCCCAAGAGGATTGCCTAAGGTGGGGTGGGGTGGGGGCAGGAAAGGGGCACGTGAACCTATCAAGAAGAACCTGTGTTGGGTGGACACCGGAAGCCAGGTGCTGAAGGGAGGTCATAAGCAGCCAGCCAGGCAGAGGAGGCTTTGCTCACGTAGGACCTCCAGGTGGGAGATCCCTAGGGATGGGGGTCTCTGAAGAATGAGAAAGCACCCACATCCAGGCATCTGACCCACTTGACAACACCAGCCCCACATTACACCTAAACCAGCCCAGTTAGGCCTTCCCTGCTCCCTCTCTCCTCCCTCCCACAACCTCCAACTCCATTGGAGGCACCTCATGGTGAGGGTGCTCAAAGGGGATCAAGATGGGGCCTTAGACCTCAGAGGAAAAGCCCACTGGGCCTCCTTCCTCCTTCCAGATCTAAGGCACAAATGAGCTGGGGAGGAGACGTTTTGAACTGGGACTGCAGTTTCAAGTTTTGCTATTAGACTACCAAAAAGGAGCCCTGCTGGTGCAATGGTTAAGCGCTCAGCTGTTAAACGAAAGGTCGAGGTCAAACCCACCAGCGGCTCTGCAGAAGAAAAGACCTGGCCACCTGCTCCCATAAAGATTACAGCCTAGGAAACCCTGTGGGGCAATTCGACTCTGTCATATGGGGTCGCTATGAGCTGGAATCAACTCGATGGCGTGCAACAACAACCTGAGACTATGAGGTGTTGTCTAATGTTTGGCAGAGTAGAACTGTCCAGACAGGGTTTTCAATGGCTAATTTTTCGGAAGCAGATCACCAGGCCTTTCTTCCAAGTGCCTTTGGGTGGACTCAAACCGTCAACCTTTCATTTAGCAGCCAAGCCCTTAACTGTTTGCACCACCAGGGACTCCATGCTATTAGGCCAGGCTAGACTTTTTTAATATCTAAAAAAAGAAGCTAAAACCCAAGAGTAGCTGAAGGAGCTAGGAGCTATACCTGAGATTTCATCCAGAGATGGGAAAGACTGGAGCAATGGAGCAAGTTCAAGAAGCTGCCGCTGGGAAAGGATAGTTATTTTTGCCTGCAGCTTGCCGAGCACCGCTCATTCTGTGTGTCAGCTACAGCTAAGGGCTGTATCTGCCCCCAACCAGGCCCTTTTAGCTCCTTTCTGCCATTCCTGCTTAACGCTCGAGCCCCATCCCAGGCCATCAGGCTCAGGCCTGCCCCGTCAGCCTTCCCTGCACCTGGCTTCCATCTAAAGGGGCAGTGTATCAGAAGAGCTTGAATGCTGAGTTTGAATGCCAGCCCCACAACTTAGCAGCTGAGGGACCTGGAGCAAGTTGCTTAACCTCTCTGAGCTTCAGCAACACTATCTGCAACATGGGGCTGGTGACTATACCACACCTGTTCCGTTGGGTTTTTGTGAGGCTGAAGTGAATTATTCCATGTAAGGCACATCAAAGTGTCAGCTTTAATCAATATTGTCAAATGCCCTCACCTCGTGGCTATGTAATCTTGGAAAAATCCCTTTCCCTCCCTGTGTCTTGGTTACTTTGGTCTGAAAAATAAACTGGGCATGGGTATAATTTGCTCGTGGCTGCAGCTGGTGCTGGTGCTGGTGGCGGGTGAACTTCAGAGAGGAGGGAGACCAAAGCCCGGTCCCACCCCAAGGGTGGGCCAGGAGGAAGGAAGGCAGCTCAGCGGTGGGAGCAGGGAAGCAGACCAGCCAGGCCTCCCCACCCATCTGTCCTTGTGCACATCCCTTCTCCAAGCCTCTGAGAGTCCCCTCAGCTTGCCTCACCTCCTCTAGGGCTCCCCTTGGTCCTCTGAGCTAGATCAGGAAGCAGATGGCATTTGAGGAGTTGCTGCCAGGTGCTCTTGGTTCCTGACTGGGCACATAAGAATGGCCACTGAGATAAGGACCCAGGCCCCTCTTTGCCTCTAAGTGGCCCCATCACCGCCCTCTGACCTGGCTCTTCAGTGTCCACCTGCCCTGACCCTCCTTTCTAAGGGATTGTTTATTTTTCACAGGCCTTTCATCATGTCCCCAGGTGAGACAGGTCTGCCCATGCCCACTTTGTTGTTGCTGCTAGCTGTTGTTGAGTCATCCCTGACTCATGGCAACCCCATACACAGCAGAATGAAACACTGCCTGGTCCTGCACCATCCCCATGATCAATGGCAGATTGGACTATTGTGATCCACAGGGGTTTCACTGGCTGATTTTCAAAAGTAGGTCACCAGGCCTTTCTTCCTAGTCTGTCTTAGTCTGGAAGTCCCACTGAAACCTATTCATCATCTTGGCAACACGCGAGCCTCCATTGACAGACGGATGGTGGCTGTACACGAGGTGCATCGGCCGGGAATTGAACACAGGTCTTCCGCACAGGAAACACGAATTCTGCCGCTGAACCACCACTGCTCATACATGCCCACTTTACCAACTAGGAAAGGGAGGTCCCCAGAGCCCCTCTGCAGTGAAGCTGGACTTAAAACTCAGCTTTCCTGCCTCCAAGTGCAGTGTCTCTAGAATCCTGGGGGCCATCGGAATACCGCCTTTTCTAGGTGGGCTGTATAATGGCCATCAGCCCTCAGAGTCCATCATGAAGGACCAACCACACCCTGAGCTCCCGTTGGGTGCCAAGGGCCCGGGCAAGATGCACATGCATGCCAGATCCTAAGACGTGCACAGACTTGTGGGAGGAACACAAATCCCAGATCCACGCAAAGACCATGGCATGGGAGAAAGGGGGTGGCAGCGGCCTGTGGGCTTGGAGGGCTTCTGGGTGAGGAGGAAGGGCCTGGAGCAGAGGTGGACAGAGTACAGGGAGAGTGGGAGCCACCCAGGATGTACCTGACTGGCTTCCTCACTCTGCAGGGTCTGATCAGCTCTTTGAAGGAACATGAAAACATGCGATGTGGAGTCTAACAACTTCTGGGTTCAAATTCCAGCTCTAACCCACTGACCCTGAGACTTTCAACAAATTATTGAACCTGTCTGAGCCTCCATTTCCTTATCTATGACATATGGACAATTACAATATGGAGAGGAGTCCCAGAGTGGTGCAAAAAGTTAATGCACTCGGCTGCTAACCAAAAGGTCAAATGTTTGAGTCCACCCAGAGGCGCTTTGGAAGAAAGGCCTGGTGATCTCCTTCTGAAATTATCAGCCAACGAAAACCCTAAAGAGAACCGTTCTACTCTGACACACATGGGTCACCATGATTGGGGTCGACTTGGCAGCAACAGCTTTTTTAAAAAATAATATGGAGCTCCAGGGTTACCATAGGTGAGGGTCCAGTAGAAGTAAGCAGTGTGAAGAGAAGGAACATACCGGCAACTGGGCGCTGTTAGGATGACCTCAAGACAGTGAGAGCCCCCCTCCACACACACAGAGATCCAGGAGAGAGGAGGTAGCCATATTAGCCAGCCACTCTTTCTGGCCTTTCTTCCCTGGGCCTGAACTAGGGTACACACGTCCCAGCCAACCCCCAGGCCCCCCACAAGATGGACACACACACACGTTTCCTGCTTGGTTCTCCGTTCCTCCTGGGCTTACCTAGGAGCAGATGTCCGGCTTCCTGCCTGAGCATATGAGCTGAGTTGGCTCCTTTTGCTGCTTCCAGGGAAGCAGAAACCCTGGATGGAAGTCTCTGGGCTTCCCCAGAGAGGAAAGCTCTCTCTTCCCTGGCTTCCTCTCCCTGCTCTCTGGTCTGGGTACCTAATCCCGGCATCCACTACTCATGTGCAAATACTTCTGGGTCCTACCACATGCACGTAAAAGGTGAATAATAAAAGAAAGTAAGACCAAAAAAGAATTGATGCATTCGAAGTGTGATGTTGGCAAAGAATACTGAATATACCATGGACTGCCAGAAGAACAAACAAATCCATCTCAGAAGAAATAGAACCAGAATGCGCCTTAGAAGCAAGGATGATGAGACTTTGGCTCACTTACTTTGGACACATCTTCAGGAAAAGACCAATTGCTAGAAAAGAACGCCATGTTTGGTAAAGTAGAAGGTCAGAAAAAATGAGGAAAATCTTCCATGAGATGGATTGACACAATAGCCCCAACAATGGACTTAAATATATCGAAGATCATGGAGGTGGCACAGGACTGGGCAATGTTTTGTTCTATTGTACATAAGGTCACCACCATGAGTCAGAGCCAATTCAATGGCAACTAACAACAACCACTTGAGCCCTTCTTCCTCTTTGGAAGGCCCCAGAGTGTGTTAATCAAATACATGTACAAGCCCTAATCTGAGTGATTTCCCACCAGAAAGAGGGTGGGAAGGGAACAAGAAAGCACAGAGCAGCTATGGAGTAAGGAATATAGACATCTGGGGAATCAAATAGAAGCAAAGTGAGGAAATTAACATTTTGGAGCACCTAGGATCCCTGCGGATGCAGTGGTTAAGTGTTTGGCTGCTAACCAAAAGGACAGTGATTCAAACCCACCAGGCGCTCCATGGGAAAAAGATATAGCAACCTGATTCCGTAAAGATTATAGCCTTGGAAACCCTATGGGGCAGTTCTACCCTGTCCTTCAGGGTCACTGTGAGTCAGGATCGACTCGATGGCAACAGGTTTAATACACCCTAGGAATAAATGAGGGAGTAGCACGTACTGGGCATCTGCGATGTTCCAGGCACCGCTGTGCCCTGAAAGCATAAAGCAGCGCTGTACGAAACGGTCCTGCCCTTGTGTCCCTGGAGGACTTTGCATGGTGCATCACGTCTGGCCCTGCTTAACTCTCTTCATGGTCCTGTGAGGGAGGTAATATTGGCTCCACTTTACAGATGGAGGAGACTGAGGTACTCTGATGGAGACGCCCAGGATGGAGACCGCTGGCTTTCTCTGTCCCTAGCCCCCACTCCCCACCCCCTAAGGAAAGAAGCTATTTTATTCACAAGCACACAGAGAGGGGTTTGTCTTCATTCCTGAGAGTCTGAGCACCCGCAGGTACCAGCCCTGGATACAGAGAGGAGGGCGGCAGCAGCCAGTCCCTGCCCTCAAGGAGCTCACAGTCTTGTAGGGAGACAGGTAACATGAAAGGAAGACCAGGGAGCTGAGGGAGCCCAAAAGAGACTGGGAGAGAAAAGAACTTGTGCTCCACGCCCATTAAATACCAGCATGGAAGAGGTATGGTGAAAGGGTGGGAGTTTTGGAGTCAGCTAGGGTGACCAACCTCCCCAGTTTGTCCAGGACTGAGCAGTTTCCCAGATGCCAGAAAATCCCGGGCAAACTGGGTTGAACTGGTCTCCCTAAGTGCTGAGTTCAGTGTCTGTCTCTGCCAGGTGCCTGTGGCAGAAACTACCTGTTACCTAATTAGCACCCTTCCCCCCCGCCTTCTTCTATTATTTTAGAAATGACTTCATTAGACTCTGAAGGCTTTCCCTGTCCAATTTCACCTCTTCCTACCACCCTTTCTAATATTCATCACAGTTTAGTAAACATTTATTTCTTCCGCCTTTATCTTTCATGGTATTACCCTCAAGAAGTGGGTTGAATTGTGTCCCCCCAAAAGCTATGTCCAAGTCCTAACCCCCAGTACCTGTGAATGTGACCTTATCTGGAAATAGGGTCTTTGCAGATGTAAGTAAGTTAAGGCTCTTGAGATGAGGTCTAAGTGTAGGCTGCAGTACAAGCTATACTGCTGCTGAGGCCACTCACTCTGGCAGACATGATGGTACCGGGAGGGTCAACGGTGGAAAAGAATGCAGTGTGGAGTTTTTGGCAAGTCCCAACGGGAGAATCACAATGCCCTAGGGTGTGTACGTAAGGCCAGGCCATCTTCAGCAGAGAGTTACTGAGCCCTCCTGGTGGAGAAATAACACTTGTCAATGAGACACCAAGTTACCGGGTGTCCAGAACATCCCATCATAAAATGGGTAGGCCTGGCAGCAAGAGCCCATTGTATGGTGGAAACGGTACATCCAGGTTAAGCCCAAGTAGGACCAGAGGGCATGAGGCAGGCACATGAAAGACAGCCCAGACCACAAAGTCACCCACCACAGCGTATCTCCCTCTGTTTACACTGATGACCAAATGGGGGGTGCTGTACAACTAACTAAAGGAGGAGGAAAAAGTCTGAGTCTGGATTACGGGTGTGTTGGTTCAGCATGTGAGAATAAGCCAAAAATGGGTGGCAACCGCATTGCAGCCACACTCAGGAGTGACCTTGAAAGACGATGGCAATGGAAAATCTTCCTAACATGTGGAGGTCTGAGTACACAGGTCATTTACTTTTTATGGAAGGAGAGGTAGCTCAAGGTGAGACTAGATATAAACTCATAAAAAAAAAAAACATAGGCAGTGGTAAATTGTGATGGTCAGGTGTCTGGCAGGAGAAAGATTAGAAGATCAGAGAAGGAGGCATGTGGAAGAATATGTGGGAGTGGGCATAAAATGTGAAGCTCTTTATCACACCTGCTAAAATCCACCTAGAAGCATCCACCATGGAAGAGACACTGAACACCAAATAAACAAAATGGCTTGGCCAGTGGATGTTAGCCAGTCTTTTTCATCGGCCAACCCAAAATTGGCATGAAGGGCACATGAATGGAGTGGCCATGGTAGCTTAGACAAGGCTATGCCCAGGCCCAACGGCACAAACTTCCACTTACCAAGGCCTGTCTAGCTACGCTGACACTGAATGTCCCACCGATCAGCAGCAGAGATCAGTACTGAGTCCACCATTCCTTGAGGAGATCAACCTGCCACTTGGTGGCAAGTTGACTACCTTGGACCCCTTCTGTTATAGAAGAACCAGTGCTTTGTTCTAATGGGAATAGACACTTATTCAAGGTATGGCTTAAGCTTTCCTGACTGCAGAGCCTCAGAGAGTACCACTACTGATGGATTTACAGACTGCATGATCCCCACACACGGAACTTCACAGAATATAGCATCCAACAAGGAAACACCTTTTACGGAAAAGGAGGTAAGGGAGTGGGCCATAACCATAGGACCCACCAGTCATATCAAATACCACTCAGTAGCAACCAGCCTCGGATAACAACAATGGCTGATGAAGGCATAGATGAAGCACCAGCTAAAGACAATACACTTCAAGAGTGGGGTGTCATCCTCCAGGACGGTGTATACACTGAATTAGAGACCTCTGTAAGGCACTGTGTCCCTAGTAAGGATAATACACTGGTCCAGGAACCCAGGGATAGAACCATGAGGTCCCACTTGCCAACATTCCCAATGATCCAGTGGAGAACTTTGTACTTCCCCACCCTCTAACTCTGGGCTCTGCAGTCCTAGTCCCCAAAGAGGGTACACTCTTGCCAAGGAATACAGCAAGGGTCTCGCTGAGCTACATGCTATGGTTGCTGCCTGAGTGTTCTGGAATCTTTGTATCCAAGGACCAGCAGGCAAGAAAAACAGTCACCATTTTGGCAGGGATAATTGATCTCGATCAGCAAGAGAAGCAGGAGGAGGCAGGGAGAAATAGGTGTGGAAGTCAATTGATCCACTGGGCACCTGTTGGTTCTCCTTTGACCAGTTGAAACTGTGAATGGAGCACGTTACCATGCAGCAACCCTAGCCTGAGAAGGGTATGATTATCAGGGTCTCAGATCCCTCAGGAATGAGGGTGTGGGTCACAGGGTCACACCAGGACTAGCAGAGGTGACAGTGAGGGCAAGGGGGATTTAGAATCCAGAGGAGGAGGACAAGGAGTACCTGCTATAGCCGTGAGACCAACTGCAGTTGCAGGGACAGCTCATCCCTCTTCTAAGAGTTCCTCAAGAAGAGAGGCCCATGGACCCCTGGAGGAGCTGCTCCCTGACCTCATTTCTGCCTCAGGGCCTTTGCACTAGCTGTTTCCTCTGCCTAGAACACTCAGTCTTTCCCCAGATTTCTGCATGGCTGGTTTCTCAGGTTATTCAGGTCTCAGCTTAAATGCAGGCCTCTGTGACAACCTGATCTGATGATACCTGTCTCCCAGCCACACACACACGGACATATCCTATAACTTTATATCATAAAAAAAAAATCATATCACTTTTTAAATTTTCTTCATACTTCTTATCAATATCACAATTTTGGCAGGAGCCCTGGTGGTACAATGGTTAAGGAGCTTGGCTGCTAACCGAAATGTCAGCAGTTCAGACCCACCACAGCGGAAGGACCTGGTGACCCGCTTCTGTGAAGATGTCAGCCTAGGAAACCCTATGAGGTAGTTCTACTTTGAGTCAGAATTGACTAGACAGCACACAACAACAATAAAAATTATGTTATTCACTTATTCATTTGTTTACTGCCTGCCTCCCCACTAGAATATAAGATCTGTGAGGTTGTCTTGTTCCCGTCTTTCCCCACTGCCTGGCACAAAGTAGGCTCAAATCATACTTTTGAATGAATGATTACATTTGTCCATTTAGGTCAGAATTCCCTTATCCTCAGAATGGAATGAGTGAGGGAATGGAAAACTTAGGAGAAGTGAGACTTTCTGAGAAACCATGGGGACTACTGCTGGCTTAAGAAGCTCTCCCGAGAATCCTTTTCTGACCATCCTTTGAGATTCAGGGGGTTTTCTCTCAGAGCCTGGGTGGTGCAAATGGTTTGCGCTTAGGTGCTAACTGAAAGGTTGGCAATTCAAACCGCCCCCCCCAACCCAGAGGCATCGGGGAGGAAAAACCTGGCAATCTGATTCCATGAAGATTACAGCCAAGAAAACACTATGGAGCTCAGTTCTACTCTATAACACATGGCGTTGCCATGAGTTGGAATCCACTCAACCTCAGTGGGTTAGGTTTTCTTGTTTTCTCCCACAGCCCAGGAGAGATGGCTTCAGGGCCTCCCTGTCACAGCCTCCCCCCTCAGCCTCCAGCAGCAAAGAGGGTCACAGTGAAGGATTTAGCTCAGCAAACATTTCTGGAGAAGCTACTCTGGGTGGGGTCTCCTGCTGGATGCTGGGGATAGAGACAAATAGAGGAAGGAGAGGGAGGAGCATTGGAAGTAAGGGGCAGCAGGAGCAAAGGCAGGGAGAAGAGATACCTGGTGTGCTTGGGGAGTGAGACACAGTTGGCTATTGCTGGAACTGACCCTCTCCACGCAGCCAGGGATGAGAGATGAGGCTGGAAGAGTGTCCAGAACACCGGCAGCCTTGCAAACTGAGAGAAGCCAACACAATAAGATCCAGCATTTATTGAGGCTTTCCACATACCATGTTGCCAACTCATGTAGCGCTCACAACAGCAGTTGTAATTCTACCATTATCCCCCATTTTATAGATCAGAAAACTGAGGCACAGAGAGGCTATGTCCAAAACTGTGGAGGGTCTGAGATTTTATCCCATTCACAAGCTAATGAGTTAGACTACCATGGTTTCCCAGATGCTGGCAGAAGACTCAAGACCCCTGGGTCAGAGACAAAGGACTTTTATTACTCACGGCACAGACGGTAGCATGAACTTCATGTTCATACTGGTCCCCCATCCCTTATAGGACACTGTAGGTGAACCTACACGGATGCTGTGCATACAGTAGGTTTTCATCGCAGCCAAGGAATCATGAGCTCAGGGAACCTGGTCTCATATAATGGACTGCAAGCAACCCATCCAACCTTTCCCCCAGTGGGAAACACTTTATTTTCCAAGGCTGTTCACCAGCAAACATGTGTGAGAAAATACTAACAAAAACTGTCAGTGCCTCTGCTCATGAGATGTGCAGAAACACGAGAGACCCATGGGGAGTTGTCTTCCAACATTAAATAACTTGCCCAAGGTCTCCCAAAAGGTAACAGGTAGAAGCAGGGTTTGAATGAGGTCTTCTGGCACCAGAGCCCATGGCCTTGACCAATAGGTGATACTGCCTCTTAAGGAGGTTAGACTTTATTCCATAACTAATGGAGAGCCACCTGCAGGTTGACAAGGAGGGGAGTCATATGTTCATATCACATGTTTAAAAAGTCATTCCACCAGCCACATGCCATTCCGAAAAAAGGCAAAACTACAGAGACAGTAAAAGATCAGTGGCTGTCAAGGGATGGGGCGTGGGGGGTAAGAGAAGGATGAACAGGTGGAGCACAGGGCATGTTTAGGGCTGTGAAACTATTCTTCAAGTTACTGTCAACGTGAATACATGACATTATCCTTGTGTTAAAATCCATAGCACTAAGCTGTTGTTGTTAGGTGCTGTCTAGTTGGTTCCAACTCCTAGTGACCCCGTGTACAACAGAATGAAACACTGCCCAGTCCTCCGCCATTCTCACAATCATTGCTATGTTTGAGCCCATTGTTGCAGCCACTGTGTCAATACATCTCGTTGAGTGTCTTCCTCTTTTTCGATGACCTTCTGCTTTACTAAACATGATGTCCTTCTCAATGGGATGGGCCCTTCTAATAACATGTCCAAAGTACACAAGACAAAGTCATCTTCACTTCTAAGGCTGTGCTTCTTCCAAGACAGATTTGTTCATTCTTCTGGCAGTCCATGGTATACTCAATATTCTTTACCAACATCATAATTCAAAGGCATTAATTCTTCTTCGGTCTTTCTCATTTGTGGTCTAGCTTTTGCATGCATATGAGGTGATGGAAAACACAACGGCTTGGGTGAGGTGCACCTTAGTCCTCAAAGTGACATCTTTGCTTTGGAACACTTTAAAGAGGTCTTTTGCTGCAGATTTGCCCAATGCTATGCGTCATTTGATTTCTTGACTGCTGTTTTCATGGGCATTGATTGTGGATTCAAGTAAAATGAAATCCTTGACAACTTCAATATTTTCTCTGTTGATCATGGTGCTGCTTATTGGTCCAGTTGTGAGGATTTTTGTTTTATGTTCAGGTGTAATACATAGTGAAGGTGTAGTCTTTGATCTTCCTCAGTAAGTGCTTCAAGTCCTCTTCACTTTCAGCAAGGAAGATTGTGTTATCCGCATGACGCAGGTTGTTAATAAGTCTTCCTCCAATCCTGATGCGGCATTCTTCTTCATATAGTCCAGCTTCTCAGATTATTTGCTCAGCATACAGACTGAATAGGTATGGTGAAAGGCTACAACGCTGACGCACCCCTTTTCTGATTTTAAACCATTTTGAATCCCCTTGTTCCATACAAACAACTGCCTCTTGGTCTGCGTACAGGTTCCGTATGAACACAACTAAGTGTTCTGGAATTCCCGTTCTCTACAATGTTATCCATAATTTGTTATGATTCACACAGTCGAATGCCTTTTCATAATCAATAAAACATAAATAAACATCTTTCTGGTATCCTCTGCTTTCAGCCAAGATCCATCTGACATCAGCAATGATATCCCTGGTTCCATGTCCTTTTCTGAATCCACCTTGAATTTCTGGCAGTTCCCTGTCGATGTACTACTGTAACTGGTTTTGAATTATCTTCAGCAAAATTTTACTTCTGTTGTGATATTAATGATATTGTTCAATAATTTCCTCATTGTGTTGGATTGTCTTTCTTTGAAATGGGCACAAATATGCATCTCTTCCAGTTGGTTGACCAGGTAACTTTCTTCCAAATTTCTTGACATAGACAAATGAGTGCTTCCAGTGATGCATTTGTTTGTTGAAACATCTCAGTTGGTATTCTGTCAATTCCTGAAACCTTGTTTTTCACCAATGCCTTCAGTCCAGCTTGGACCTCTTCCTTCAGTACCATCGGTTCTTGATCATATGCCACTTCCTGAAACGGTTGAACGTCGACCAAATCTTTTTGGTACGGTGACAGGTACAAGGGAACTATACAACATGAAAAGTGAATCCTAATGTGAAGTATGGACTTTAGTTAATAATGTATCAATATGGGCTCATCAATCGTAACAAATGTACTGGGAAACTAGACGTTGAGGGAGAGTGGGTATGTGGGAACTCTTTATGCCCATTTTTTCTGTAAATGTTTAAATGTGCTCTAAAAAATGAAGTATACTAAAAATATTTTTTACAGTCACTCTAGGGGGGCAGTTTAAACAAATTTCTATTCCAGTCTCTGGGCCTACTCATCCAGCTGTCCCCACACTCTCCCAGGCAGCTCCCATAGAGGTGGCCCCGTTGGTGCCCAAGTCACAGTGGCTCTGCTGCTCTAGGCAGCGGCACCCTCTCTCAGCCTCTCCGGTCCCTCCTGACTGTCTATGAGTTTCATCTCAGGGTGCTATCTGTGACAGAACAGAGTTTCTGTCTTCATGGAGCACAGGTGGATGTGCCAGGATTGCGAATCCTTGAGGACTTTGGGGCCGCCTGCCTATGCCCAGCCCAGGAGGCTTTCTCCCAGCTGTGTTGCCTGGACTGGGTTTTCAGGTCACTGCTTCAGTGAGTACTAACTCACACCCACACGCGCACAGCTCATTGTATACAGAGCGTGAGTTTGCTTCTCTTCTATTTTATAGCTCAGGTCTGGAGTCCTGAAAGCCCTCACTCCCAGGGACATGGTAAGCAGGGTGGGCATGCCTGGTGAGCATGGGGGCAGGAGGCGGGGGAGAACATATCCAGGGACCACTGGGCAGGATCTCAGTGGCCAGTCCACCAGACAGGGTCCTCCAGGGCTACTCCCTCCTGAGAAATGTTCTGGTCTCACCCTGCTACCAACACTACACAAAGACCACTCAAGCCCCTGACCCCACCTCACATCATTAGCTATGATGGCCCAGAGACCCCAGTTTGAGCCTTCCTGCCAAGTCAAGAATGCAGGAGTGGAAGGGAGACAGGACTGAGTTGAGGCTTGGCTCAAGACCTAGCTGGGTGCAGCCTCACAGGAGGGTCCCATGAACCACAGCCCCTTTCTCTACCCTAGACTGCAGAGTGATCTGCTCTGCCTTTTCCATACAGGTCAGGAAAGGCCTCGTGGAAAACTGGAGCTGGAGCTGGATGGCAAAGGACCGTAGTTTTTTTTTTAAGTTTTTAATTGCAAAGTTAATTTCAACAAAATATAAATAGACATTTTTGACAAGAGAAATTAAAATTGCTCCTCCGCCACCCACACACTACAGCCCACTCCCAGGCCTGCTTGTTCCTTCCAGTTTCTGGTCCACACCCACTAGGGTGGCAAGTCCTATGTGCCCTCCTAATGTAATGGGGGGGGGGAATATTTCTGGGATCGTTAATGGTCTAGCCCCCCCCCCCCGCCCCCGCCGCCCAGGATTCAGACAGGGGATTCAGGACCTCTAAGATCGCAGAGAGATTTTTTTGTTTGTTTGATGGGATGGCAGGGAGTGGACTCTGCTCCTTCAGGAGGTTGGGGTGGGGGTGACAGATGACCATAGCATAGGCAGAGATTGGGTTCAACTTTTCTCCCCCACTCCACGCCACCTGGCCTCTTCTCTCCCCTTCCTCACTCCCACCCCAGTGCTACCCCGCAGTCTGGGTCCTGTCAGACAAGCCTGAGCTCAAATGCTCCACCGTGTCCCACCGGTGTGACCTTGGGCAGCGACCTGACCTCGATGGGCCTCAGTCTCCTCATTCGTATTGTAAGCATGTCCACGGGGAGGTTTAATTGCAACCAAGTATGTAGCTTGCTCAGCCCCAAGCCTGACATGGAGCAAAGCTGCACCGCACAAGGTAGCTGTAAGCTGTAAGCATTGCTGGTACCGCTGGGGGCTAGGACGCAGGGTCGCTGGGCTGGGGCTCGCTCAGGAGTCTCGCCGCGTTCCCATCGGGTCGCCGCTCTCCGCGCTGCGGCTGCGGCGGGTGAAGCCCTGGGCGCTGCCCCCGCGCCCAGCCGCATCCCCGACCGCGCCCCCACCTGGGCGCCCGGCGCGCAACGGGTGCGGGCTGGGCCGGGGCTGCCCCGGGAGCGAGCGGGGCGGGGCCGCCGCGCCCACGCCCCTCCCGCCGCCTTCTCCGCCTCTCGCGGTTGGGCTCAGAGCGGCGGCAGCAGCGGCCGCGGCGACAGCTCCGGCTCCGGCTCCTGCCTTCGCCCAGGGCTCCCGGGCTCCGCGCCCCGACCCCGCCACCGCGCCTGCCGGGGCCTCGGCGCCCCGCCGCCGCCTCACGCTGAAGTTCCTGGCCGTGCTGCTGGCCGCGGGCATGCTGGCGTTCCTCGGTGCCGTCATCTGCATCATCGCCAGCGTGCCCCTGGCGGCCAGCCCCGCGCGGGCGCTGCCCGGCGGCGCCGACAACGCCTCGGCCGCCTCGGCCGGTGCCGCGGCCCCGGGCCCGCAGCGCAGCCTGAGCGCGCTGCACGGCGCGGGCGGCTCGGCCGGGCCCCCCGCGCTGCCTGGGGCGCCGGCGGCCAGCGCGCACCCGCTGCCGCCCGGGCCGCTCTTCAGCCGCTTCCTGTGCACGCCGCTGGCGGCCGCCTGCCCGTCGGGGGCCGAGCAGGGCGACGCGGCGGGCGGCGAGGGCGAGGAGCTGCTGCTGCTGCAGAGCACGGCCGAGCAGCTGCGCCAGACGGCGCTGCAGCAGGAGGCGCGCATCCGCGCCGACCAGGACACCATCCGCGAACTCACCCGCAAGCTGGGCCGCTGCGAGAGCGGCCTGCCGCGCGGCCTCCAGGACGCCGGGCCCCGGCGCGACACCATGGCCGACGGGGCCTGGGACTCGCCCGCGCTCGTCCTCGAGCTGGAGGACGCCGTGCGCGCCCTCCGGGACCGCATCGACCGCATCGAGGTGAGCGCCGCCCGCGCCGTCGGGGAGCGGGCCCGGTGGGTGGGGCGCCCGGGCGGCGGCCACGCGCGCAGCCGTTCCGGTGTCCGGCCGCCGACGGGGAGCTGCCAGGCCCTGGGCAGGTCTCCGAGCCTCCCGTGTCCGCCCATGTTACGGGAATGAACGCTCCTCCTCGCAGGTGAGAGGGGAAGATTTCCGGGAGGGGACTCGGAGAAGCGTCTTGCACAGTTTCAGAGGCACGGCGGAGCTCATGGGAAAGGCTCATTTCCGTTCCATTCTCCTCTCCAGGCACTTACCGCTCAGGGCCTCAGTGTCTGCGTCTGTAAAATGGGTGTAAGTGCCTGGCCACTTGTAGTGGGGATTGATTCAGATCAATTGATTAGATGGGAAAATGCTTGGCACCTACTAAGAGCTATTAAAAGCCATTTTCATTTCCTGCTTCCGACACTCCCAAGGCAGCACCAGCCCTATACTCACTCTCTATGGTCCCGACACAGGACACACTACCCAAGAGACTCGGGGTCTTCCTTACCCGCCGAAGAGCAGGGAACAGAGTGTCCATAAGCCAAATCCAGGTGCCCCTCACCGCCTTCTACCCCCATAGCTCCCAGCGTACCTCAGACCACGACCAGACAGCGGGAGGCTCAGATGCGGCTCCCAGGCACTGATACCCCGAAGCCTGCAGTTCTGGGCTGGGGGCTAGGTGGAGTAGGGCCCCGCCCCGTTTGGCCTCCTCCACTCCCCTCTTCTTGATGTCCTGGCTCAGGCACTCAGCCAGACACATGGTGTCCTGCAAGGGGGATCTGCTCTTGGCTGTTGTGTGACCCTGGGCCAGTCATTACCCCCCCCTTTGGAGAGGTGTGACCCCCTTCTAACCTGTGAGCAGCTATTTGGGGTTCCCCAGAGAGGGGCAACCAGTCAGACTGAGCGGGACAATCAGACTGGGCAGGGCAGATGGCAGGAGTCACTGATCACCCCCAGCCATCACTGATTGCAAGACCCCAGGGAGGAGGGTTAGTAAAGCTATAGGGGCCTAACAAACAGACAAAATTGGATCTGTGGAAGGAGGGTGGAAACAGAGGCTAAAGCACCAGCTGCCCCCTCCATGAGCTTCCCCCAAACAGTGCAGCTGGCAAAGCAGAGGAAGGGAGCAAATGCAGGGACCCCCCACCCATCCCTGGCAGAGCAGCACAGGGGATGCCCATATAGAAGGCTGACGCTGCCCATGGCCAGGCCCTCCTGAGAGTCTGTGCTGGGGCCGGTACCCACCCCACAGGGTATCACAGTGGCAGCCAGCCCCCTCACTTTCAGACGACAAAAGCAGGGCTCAGAGACCCCCTTAGGTCACAGTTTGAGTGAGTGGCAGAGGCAGGAAGGACGCAAGAGGGTCTTGTCCCCCGCACGAGCTCTGCAGGGGTTTCTAGAATGAGAGGGCCAAACGCAAGAAAATAATCAAAGAAACACTGAAAATCATCAGTGAAGGGGAGCCTCAGTTTCTTCAGCTGTAAAATAGGGATAATAATAGCATCTACCTCACTGGGGTGTTAGGAGGGCTAAGTGAGTTTATCCCTGTGAAGGTTCTGGAACAGTGCCTGGCACAGCTAGTAACTAATCCGTTTGAGTAATTACTGTTTTTATCATTAAAGCTATAATATTGTTGTCGTTAGGTGCCCTGGAGTCGGTCCCGACTCATAGCGACCCTGTGTACAACAGGACAAAACACTGCCCTGTCCTGCACCATCCTCACAATTGTTGCTGTGTTTGAGCGCATTGTTGCAGCCACTGTGTCAGTAATCTGGTTGAGGGTTTTCCCCTTTTTTGCTGACCCTCTACCTTACCAAGCATGATGTCCTTCTCCAGGGACTGATCCCTCCTGGCTACATGTCCAAAGTATGTGAGACAAAGTCTCGCCATCCTCGCTTCTAAGGAACATTCTGGTTGTATTTCTTCCAAGACAGATTTGTTCGTTCTTCTGGCAGCCCACAGTATATTCAGTATTCTTTGCCGACACCATAATTCAAAGGCATTAGTTCTTCTCTGGTCTTCCTTATACATTGTCCATCTTTGACATGCCTATGAGACAATTGAAATACCATGGTTTGAGCCCCCAGACCTTCTGTTAGCCCAGGACAGGAACCATCCCCAAAGCCAACTCTTCAGATGGGGATTGGCCTGGACAATGGGATAGAAAAAGATCCCGGTGAAAAAATGAGCTTCTTGGATCAAGTAGACATTTGAGACTATGTTGGCATCTCCTATCTGGAGGGGAGATGCGAGGGCAGAAGGGGTTAGAAGCTGGTGGAATGGACACAAAAAGAGAGAGTGGAGGGAAGGAGCGGAGTGTCTCATCAGGTGGAGAGCAATTAGGAGTATATAGCAAGGTGTATATACATTTTTGTATGAGATACTGACTTGATTTGTAAACTTTCACTTAAAGCACAATAAAAATAAAAAATAAAAAAAGAAGAGGAAGAAGAAGAAGATACCATGGCTTGGTCAGGCACACCTTAGTCTTCAAAGTGACATCTTTGCTTTTTAATACTTTAAAGAGATCTTTTGCAGCAGATTCGCCCAATGCAATGCGTAGTTTGATTTCTTGACTGCTGCTTCCGTGAACATTGAAATTAAAATATTACTTTTTTTTTTAATATAGTCAAAAATCAAAATGGGAACAAACATTCCTTTTAGGAAACAGATTATAGCAATGTCAAAAAAAAGCTTTGATTTTCGGTAAACTTCCTCCTTGCCTACCTTAGTCCCCGCCCCCACACACGCAGATGGCTCAGGTGGCTCCCCCACGTCTGGGGCTGGCAGGCTGGGCTTGCCCTGGACCTGTTCCCTCAGCACCTGCGGCACTTGGCAGGGTGGGCTCCCCTCCAGTTAGCCTGCTGAGGTTGGGGGGATCCTGACGGCTGGGCTTTGGCACCAGATCAACCTTCCCAGCTGGGCAAACCCTGGCTTCCCCCACGTACATTCCCTCCTGCTTTCTAGTGCAGTGGATGTGGAGAGACAGAGGCAGGGGGCTACGTGGCCACCAGGTCTGCCTCTGGAGCTGGCAGCAGCCAGAGCCGGCCTCGGGGGCTTTGGGAGGGGCTGGCCTCTGAAGCCCAACAGACTTGGGGTCAGACGACTGGTGTCAGCAGGACCTCATGCTTCCTCCAGCCACTATCCAGTTTCTCCCTGTCTCTTCTCATCTGGTACCCTCACAAGGATGCCCTCTGATTTTCAGAGTGACTTCCTCACCGCTCGTTCTCTCTCCCACCAGAGCACACTGAAAGGGCTCTTGTTGAAGTCACCAAAGTTGACAAATCAGACAGGAACTTTTCTGTCCTTGTCATGCTGGACCCCTCTTGGGCACCTGACCCTCTGATCACTCCCTCCTTCTCAAGTCTCCATGTCGTTGGCTTCTCCGCTCCTGCCTCTCTGCCTCCTTCTCTGACTACTGCTTCTCTGCTCCTTACAGGGTCTTCTAACGTTCGCGCCCCCTCCTGCCGACCCTCTCACTGTCCCTTGGGTGAACTTAGCCACACCCCAGGGCTTCCAACACCCCATTCCACTGTGCCCCTCCAGCCCAGATTGCCCTCCTGAGCTCCAGGCCAGTAGGTCCAGCTGAGCCCCTGGACGTCCCACCCATCCCCTAACCTCACCTGAACTCAGCATCTCCCCAGCCTGCTTCTCCGATACAAACCTGGGAGCCATCCTAGCCCCTCCCTCCCCCTCCTAGTTCTTGTCGGCCTCATCTCTCTGTGTGTGCTTGCTTGCATCAGCCTCCTTACCGGTCTCCCACCTCCAGGACACCCCTCTATTGGCTCTCCTCCAGGCAGCCCCAGGGATCTTCCTTAAGCCCTTCCATGGAGCTCCTTTGTGGAAACGCCTTTGGTGCGAACTCCTCTGCCTGCTCCCAGGCTGCCATGTGGCCCAGCTCTCCAGACCCACCTCCCAGTTTTTTCTTGCCTTTGGCCTAGATCACCCCCAGTGCATCCCTGCTCTTCATTTAAGGGTCTACTTTGAGGACATCTCCTCCTGGAAGCCTTCCATGGTCACACTCTGTCCCCCCTCCTTGCTCCCATAACCCTCAGCACATCCCTGCCTCCATCCCTGCCTTCAGGGCTCTGCATCCCCTCTCCCCTCCCTGCCTCCAGACCAGAAAGAGGAGGGAAGGTAAAGTTGGTTGGTCCGCCTGCCCCAGGCCTCAAGTGGGAGCCACGTTTGAGGGATTAGTAGGAAATCATTTGTGTTTTCTTTTCTGTTTTTGTTGTTGTTATTCATTGCAAAAAGTCCAAAGGTTTTTGGAGGGAAACTCCATTTAATTCCATTGCTAACCAAAAGGTCAGCAGTTCAAATCTAGCCACTGGTCGGCAGCTGCTTCTTGGAAGCCCTATGGGGCACTTCTACTCTGCTCTATAGGATCACTATGAATCGGAATCGGCCGGACAGCAATGGGTTTGGTTTGTTTTTTTGGTTATCCCTTTGGAATGGTGCCTGGCTAGTGCAAATGGTTTGCAATCGACTACTAACCTAAAGATTGGCAGTTTGAACCCACCCGCAGTGCTGCAGGAGAACGCCCTGATGATCTACTTCCAGAAAACCCTATGAGGTAGTTCTCTCCTGTAACACGTGGGGTCGCCATGAGTCAGAATCGACTTGATGGCAATGGGTCTGGTTTGGGTTTTTTTTTTTATCCATTTGTGCAGCCCCCACTAGCCCTTTCCCGAATGCAGACATTGTTACAGCTTCTGGGCTGCTGTGTAATTACATTTTAATGTCACCGGAACTCCCTGGGATTCATCTGCAGCTCTGCCACCCACCAGTCACTTGACCTGCCTCCAGCTGGTGGAGGTATGGGTTGCTTCCAATTGTTTTTCTTCTAGATGCTCATTGCAGGCTCAGTTTCATGCAGGTAGTTGTTTGTTTGGTGGTTTTTTGTTGTTTTGTTTTTTTTCTTTCTTTCTCTTTAAGTCTATTGAATTATTCCTTGAGACTAAATTCCCAGGAGTGCTATTACTGGGTCAGAGGATATTGACTTTGTACGGCTGCAGCCAAGAATCACTTTCCAAAAGGACTGGACCATTTATGCGGTAACCAGCCATGTATGTATGCTCCGGTTTTCCATTTTTGCACTAATTTAATATATGTGTAAAATGAAACTCCAAGATCGACTGAAACAGCAGTTCTTTGACATAAAGCCACATCTTTGACCCAGTGTATATGATGTAGGCGGGTGGCTTCCCCTAACCCTGGAGTGGAGGCCATGCCGAGGGACACCCTGGTGGTGGTGTTCACAGAGGACCTGGACTCAGGGAGCCACCACTCTTGTGTTATTAACAGTTACAGCTCACACTAACTGAGCACTTAGCACTTACTTAGCACTTGCTGAATGCAGTGGTGTCACTAGGGTTGGTGTCACGCAGCACGGTGACTCATGGTGTCGCCTCTCCCAACCCCACAGACCTCCTCCCAAACAGACCATACAGAATCCACAGTAATATGTATTATCAATTTTAATCATAGAATAACAGGTGATAAATACAGCTGTAAATTGCTTAAAGGTAATATTTCTTAGATTATATGAGTACTAACAAAATTGTTTTGTAAAATTGCTCTACATCGAATTACAACATTATTAGTTACATTTTTAGTAACTGAGCCGAAGCCTTTTTTGATTTTTCTCCTTTTCCTTCAATTACTACTTCGCCCTCAAAAAAGTTATTGATATAGGTTCACAGATACGAATTACCACAATATTGT
This sequence comes from Elephas maximus indicus, assembly GCF_024166365.1. Classification (NCBI taxonomy): domain Eukaryota; kingdom Metazoa; phylum Chordata; class Mammalia; order Proboscidea; family Elephantidae; genus Elephas; species Elephas maximus. The sequence goes on along the minus strand of NC_064822.1, from coordinate 182,732,816 downwards.
AGCTAAAACGCCAGAAAGTTTGACCAAATCAGTGACTATAAAAACGCCGGCAGCAAAGAAAACAACAGTGTGTGCTTGTCACGCGTGCCGACGAAACCACGTGACTCAGAGCATCCTCGTAATTGGCTAATACTGACAGCTGTGACCGGCGCACATTAGAAGGTTCAAAAGGTAAATTAGCATAGAGTTTTAGTCTTGTACGTGTATTGATATGTGTAAGCCGAGCTTACGAAAAATGTTGTTAAAACTAACTACATGGATATTTTTAATTAAAAATAATAAATTTTTTCTGAAACACTGCACAAAAATTTTATAGACAGTCATTTTAGTGTCAACTCTCTGACAGCGTCACCAGGTGTGGTCCACACCCCCTCGTTCCCCTAGTGACACCACTGGTTGAGTATCAGGCACTGTGCTTTATCTCATTTAATCCTCGTAAAAACTCTATGATGGAAGTACTGTTCTAGCTGCCTTTCATAGATGAAGAAACTGAGGTTCAGAGAGGTTAGGAAACTGGCCCAAAGTCACACAGCAGTGGAGCTTGGATTTGAACTTGGTGTCTGGCTCCAGGGCTCTTATTTTTCATCATTTGCTCTAAACCCATCCAGAGGGGGTCAGACCTCACTCATCTTTGAAAAAGAGCAAGACACGTGAGGGCGTACCTCCTGCTTGATGCTGCCTCCACCACTTCTGTCTTAGAACATCCCGAGCAAGTGCCATGGGGCTAGTTTCTCAAAGGCTTGTCCCGCAGGCTATTGAGATAATCAGGAAGCTCGCTGTGGGATCTTTAATAGTAATAATAACGATAACAATAACTAACAGTTATTAGGCTTTTACTGTATACGTATTAGCTTGTTTAGTGTATTCAGTCTTCAGCTCTATGAAGTAGTCTGTACATCCCCATCTTACAGGTGAGGAAGTAGAGGCTCCAGGAGCGTGAGGGACACCGAGCCAGGCGTTCACCTGCTCTTGACTTCAGTTCCCCCTCTGTAAAAAGGTTCTCGTCCTGTGCTGAATATTCTCTGAAATAGGAAGACTGTGTGCTCTTCTTGCTTGTGACTAAAGGCTAATCACTTTCCCGCTCTGGGCCTTGGTTTTCTTATCTGTAAAACGGGTGGGAAGAGGGGATTGGTTTGCTCTACGGACCCTTTGGGTTCTAGAATTTTGGGTCCTTGGGCAGATGCCTCCTGAATAGGAATTGTGTGGGTGGTGCATGCATGTGTGTGTGCGCAGCCACCGCATCCCCACCACACCACCCTCGGACCCCCAGTTCTTGGGGAAACCTGCAGATAAACACAGCAGCTTAGAAGATTTTTTGATGCCTTATCTGAAGTCTATTGATGGCTTTTGCCTTTGTCTTACATTGCTGCCCATTCTGGAAGCTACTCTTTGGTAGGTGGTGATTGCCCTGACCCCGCCCCTTTGCAGGGAAGGGGGCCTGGGAAGAGGAGGTGATGGGGGCCAGCAGAATGCAGGGAGAGGGTTCTGCCTACTCCCCCAGCCCCTGATTGAGCGTTGGCCCTGGTCTTCCTCCGGAGCCGTAGTATAGAATCGCGTTCTGGGCACACACTCTGGAGCCAGACTGCCCAGGTTCACTGTCTAGCTCTGTCATTGGAGAATTCTGTGACCTTAGGCAAGCTGCTCACTTTCTCATCCTCAGTTTCCTCATCTGTAAAATGAACATTGAAAAAACAGCCCCTCCCTCGTGGGACAGAAGAGATAATGGTAGAGCATTTGGCACAGGGTTTGGCAGGGAATACAAACTCGGGAAGAGTAGCTGGTATTAGAATGTGAGGAGCTGGACCCCGGCTGCCTGCAGACCTGGCTGCCCCCCCACCCTGACCTCACCCTATCTCCAGGTGGGAAACCCATACTGGGAGGCCGTTAGCTCCCTACTCCGGCCCATGGTAGCACTTGAGCTTTTTAAACCCTGGCTCTGCTACTCTCTTGCCGTGACCTCGGATAATTCCGTCTCCTCTCTAATCCTCAGTTTCCCCATTTGTGAAAGGGGATGGGTGGGCAGGATGCCCCAGAAGGCCTCTCTCGCTCTGCCATCCTGTAGCCTGGAAGCCTCCAGTCCCTGGCAGACCTTCCAGGAGAGGAGGGCCTTCCTGCTTTTCCAGCCTTGGCAGGGGCTGCTTGGACAGAAGTAGGGTTTTACCTGTGGGTTTTTTTTTTTAAACTTATATCCTACATTCAAATATATAAGACCTCCCATAGCTTATTTATAAAGGACGCACATCTTAAGTGTACAATACAGTTCAGTAAATGTTTATGGGTGTAGACACCCAAGAGACCACCACCCAGATCAAGAATCAGAACGTTCCCAGCCTCCCAGAAGGCTCGCTTATGCTCCCCAAAGCCAGTTCTTCCTCGGAGGTGACCATTATTCTGACTTCTTTCCACGTAGAGGGGTTCTGCATGTGTTTGAACGTCATACAGTTATACTCCTTTGTGCCTGGTGTTTTTCGCTCCACATTATGCCTGTGACATTCAGGCATGTTGCACGTGTCGGTGTCAGGGAATACTTTTCTGCCCACTATTGCCTGTGCTGTTACTTGCTGTGTAGTTTTATCTTATGGATCTGTTTTTGTTGTTTGTTGCCACTGAGTTGGTTCTGACTCATAGCAACCTTATGTATAACAGAACGAAGCATCTCCTGGCCCTGTGCCATCTTCATGATCATTGTTATGTCCGAGTCCATTGTTTCGGCCACTGTGCCAACTCATCTCACAGACGGCCTCCCTCACCTTTGCCCACCCTCCACTTTACCAGCCATGATGCCCCCTTTCTAGAGGTTGGTCTTTCCTGATTGTGTCCAAAGTAAGTGAGTCAAAGTCTCGCCAAAGTCTTGCTTCTAAGAACACAGTATGGATATACCTTAATTTATTTGCCCATTCTACTATGGGCACACATCTCGGTTGTTTCTAGTTTTGAGTTACTACAAACAAAGCTTCTGTGAACATTCTTGTGATACTTTTTGGTGGTTACGAGCCCTCATGTCTCTTGAGCAAACACTAAAGAGTGGAACGGCTGGATCATAGAAGAGGCATGTCTAGCTTTAGTAGGCACTACAAAACGTTCTCCCCAAGCAGTTAGGAGAGTTTCCACGCCCACCCACGCTATGCTTCCCGTCCTCACCATCCTTGCTATGGTCATTTAAAAAATGCTCCCTGTTCTGGTGGGCGTGTAGTGGTCATTGTGGTTTCACTTTTATTTCCCTGATGACTCACGCTGCTGAGCACCTTTTCTTGTGCTTATTGTCCATTTTGTAAAGTGTTGGCCAGTTCTTGCCTGTGGGAGGTGGAGCAAAGTCAGAAGTTGGTGCTGCTCGCGGAGTGATGACTGTAGGAGTGTCTTCCCAGGACAGTCTTGGGCATATCCTCCCCATTGAACCCTAGGATGGGGACTGAGGCAGCCAGCCCAAAGTAGGACCAATTATGTATCCCACAACCCTCATTTTACTCCAGGGGAAACTGAGGCTCAGAGAGGCCAAGGGACTTGCCCAAGGCCACATAGCACAGCAGAAGCTAAGCCAAGATCACAGCCAGAATCTCTGGCTAAAGGGGGATGGAGGTTCTCAGTCCTTGCTCTGGGTTTTTGGCTAGAGCCCAGAAGGTAGGTGGTCAGACAGCGCCTGAGAGGAAATTCTGGGTGGCCTTCTCAAAGTAGCAGCTTAGCAGGGGGTGCTGGGTACGAGGCCTAAGACTGGGGGAGTCCTAAGGCACTCTCTGGAGTCTGGGAGCCCAGGAGGGCAAGTGGGGTAGACCCCTCCCCACTCCAGCCTCTAACACCAGATACTTCCACAGAGCCTTTCTCTCTGCTCCTGTCATCCTCCTGCCCTCACCCTCACTGCACCTGTTCATCCTCACTTGGCACCCTCAGGGCACAGTGGCCCATTTGTCATCTTCCCATTACAGCTTCAAATTGGTATTGGGGGACCAGGACTGAAAAATCAGTCTGGGCTCTGCCCCTCGCTGTCCCATCCCCTCCCTCCCTGGGTTACACAGAGAGCAGCCTGCTGGGTCTGCTCCTGGAGAGGAAATTGGGGGACAGGCTGGGGTTGACATGGCCCCTCCCCCACCGGGGCTCTTACACAAAGACTTCCCTGACCACCTCACCCCCTCCTCCCAGGCAGAGCTGTCCCTCCCTGCCTGGTGTTCTTGCCGCTGTCACAGTGCTGAGAGCGCCACCTGTGGCGGGCGAGAGCCCTACAGCTGCAGCAGGCTGCACTGAGAGGTGGCAGGGATGAGCTCGCCCTCTGTGCGGGGCCTGTTCCAAGGGCCTTACAGTTTAATCCCACAAGAACCACGTGACTGTTATTATCCCCATTTTACAGATGAGGAAACCAACGCTCAGGGAGGTTAAGAAACGTGCCCGGGTCACTTAGCTGAGCTTTTGATCCAAGCAGTCTGGTTCGAGGGCCCACATGTTTACTCACTATGCCCTCCTGCCTCTCAATAATGTTGTTGTTGTGAGTTGCCGTCAAGTCAATTCATGGTTCTCAATAATAGTGGTTCTGTGCATTTATCAACTATTTAGTGGCAACAGGTTTGGCTTTAGGTTTTAGTATATGCCAGACCTTACGTTTATTCTTTCATTTTATCCTAACTTATAAAACGTAGGTACTATTATTATCCCAATTTACAGATGAGGAAACTGAGGGTCAGAGAGTTGAGCAACTTGCTGAAGGCCACAGACCTAGTAAGTGAGGAACTCGGAAAAGATCCAGGCCCTTTAGCCACGACATCACGTTGCCACAGCACACGTTGACAGATGGATGAATGAATGAGTGAATGAAGGCTCTGCAGCCCCTGGTGGGGCAGAGAAGCCCTTGGGACTCTTCTTTCTCTTTGGAACATCTTAGCCTAGGCATCAGGGAAGCCGCCATCTGGAGGTTGAGTAGGCATTGGCGAGGGGAGGGGGAACAAGACGAGTGTTCCCAGCAAAATCTGGCAGAAGGAACAGCCCATGCGGAGGCCCCTGGGGTGAGAAGGAGCTGGGGGACTCTAGGTAGGAGTGAAGTATAGCTTGCTCGGAGGTGCAGATGGGTCCTGTGGTGAGGGCCGAGGCCAGAGGGGTGAGATGGCGGCTGTGACTTTATACAGCAGGAGGGAGAAGAGCTAGTGAAGGATTTTAGGTAAGTGAGTGACATGGCTGTATTTGTGATTTCAGCGGCCGCCTCTGGCTGCTGTGACCACAGCCCGGGGGTTGGTGGCCTGGGCTAGGGCAGGGCCAAAGGAGCTGACTGAGATGAGATGATGGCTAAGACTCGGGGTTAGATGCTGGCATTCAAGATTCCACTTTTGGATTCTCCCCTCTCTCTTTTTTTTTTTTTTAAGAAAGTCATTATATTTCAGGCATTAAAAAGAAAGCTAGGATGCTATGAGGCAATGCTATCATTGTGCCCTTTTTGCTGATGGGGAAACTGAGGCACGGAACCCTCATGTCACAAGCTCACTCAGTTGGTGGAGCCGAGGCATGAGCCTGGGCAGTCATAGTAGACTGACAGGCTTGGGGGTGACCAGATGGGGGAGGCAAGGAGACGTGACCAGCTCTGCTGCCCCCAAAACCCGTTGACATTCCTCCCTGCCCTGCAGCCCCTGGAGCCAGACCCTGGGCTGTCCTGGGAGGGTGAGCTGTGCAGAGGGTTGGGCCCTGACTCTGAAGCTGGCCCCTTCCTCCTGCTCCCCACAGGAAAGGCACTGACCCTGGGGTGGGAGAGGAGGTTGGGCACTTTCTATGTCCTCTTAGCCTCAGAACTGCCCTGTGCCATCAGGGCCCTTCTCCCCATTCCCCTCTGTGAAGCTGCCCATACCGTAGTCTGACACCACCCATGGGACCCCCACAGCCTCACCACTAGCACCTGTTCCACTGGCCTTCAAGCCAGGCAGGGCAGCTGGCACTGTCCCACTTGGCAGACCAGCAAAGGGAGACCCAGACTGTCTGGGGAGGATGGAGGGATGAGCACAGGTTCCAGAACAAGGAGGGCCTGGGGTGGAGTCCTGCTCTGCTACTTGGCAGCAGTGTGACCTTGGGCAGGCAACTGGCCCTCTCTGAGCCCTAGTCCCCTCATCAGTGGAGTGGGCCTGTCTCCTTTCCCAGGTTGTTGACAGGGTATGACATGTCTGCACAGGGCTTCCTTGGTGCAGGACCTGGTGTGCAGTGAGTGCTGTGAGCATTACTGTTGCTAGTGCTAGTGAGCCCAGCACATTAGCGGCTGAGCTGGGACGAGAACCCTGGGCTCTGACTCCAGGCCTTGCATATTTACACCAGCTCCCACCCCAGACTCTCAGCAGGAACAGGCTGTGGGTTCTGAGCCCCCCTTTTCCTGCCCATCAGGAGCTGAGTGGGGACGATGGTGTCGTCACCCACCCCTCTCCTCCCCCCATCTTGGGCCAGGGGCCTACTTGGCATCAGGCCAGGAGCCCACGCAGCACAGCCTGTGCCCACAGCAGATGGGAAAGTGGGGCGGGGGGCAGGGAGTCATGTTCTCTGATTGAGACATGGGGTGGGGAGGGGGCCACAGATGATAGTGCGAGCCGGCCCCCTCCCTGCCTTCCTGGCGGCTGCAGAGCTGGCGGCTCTTACAAAAGAACAGCTTGTGCACCCACCCCCTCAGCCCGCACGTTTTCTCCTCACTCAGGCATCTGTGTAAATAGCCCTCCACGTCCTGTTCCTTCCTGGCAGGTGTTTCTCCCTCTGAGTGAGGCGGGGATGCTTTCCAGAGAGAGGAAGCATCGACTTTGCCCAGCCCCATCATTGCAGAAAATTCAAAAGGATGTCTGCCTCGGTTTCCCCATCTGTGAAGTGGGGATAATTAGAGTACCAACCTCCATGAGTGGCCGTGAGGATTTAGGAGTAGTACGTGTGAAGTGCAAGGACAGGCCTGGCATAGGATCTCACTCAGTCGTGTGGCCCTCATGCCAAGACTGGTGTATAGGAGGGTGGGGAACTGAGGTGTCAGATGGAGGCCAGACAGAGCAGCACTGGGGGCCATGGAGATGCTCTCTGGCCCCTTCCAGCCCTGAGATGGAAATGCACCCCGTGAGCTAATTGCCTATGCCCAAAAAAGGATTCTGGAAATCCAGCCATTTCATACAGTCGGGTGGCTGGCCCTGTCACTCCGGTGGGCCATCAGCTAACGTGTCCGAGCCTCACGGTTTGTATAATGTTTTTACAGCCCACGAGGGCCAGTCCCTTCCACTCTTTCCTCCCATCCTTACACCAGGGTAGACAGTGGGGAGCAGTTGTCCCATTTTACAGAAGGCAAAACTGAGATTTTATGGTTAGTTCATACCAGAGCCAGGATTCATAGGTGCCTTGGGGGTTAGAAGGAGCTGCCAGGAGAGCAAGATTAGTGTAACAAAAGTAAGACCAAGGGAACCGAAGTGAACTGAGCTGGTCACCTAGCCATCTCCCGCCCCACTTCGCCTGGCCTCCACCCCAGCCTGGTGGCCACGCAGGTGTCTGCACTGATGGACAGCTGTGACCTCTTACCTGGGACGTGGTGGATGATAAAGACGCCCTGAGCCCCCCACAACCCCAGCTGCTTCGTGGGGTCCCTGCCCAGAGGCAGCCTGGACCACTCAGTGACTTGCATTCTGTTGCCCCATTTCACAGCCTGGAATGGGGAGGTGGATCCTCAGTCCCTTCCCACCTCCAGCAGATGGAGAGAGGGGGAGGAGAAGGACTGAAGGCTTTCTGAAAAAAGCTGCTCCAAGTCCTGCCTGTGGTTGCCGACACACGCATGCGCGCGCCTCCGCGTGCACACGCACACATGAGCACGCGCGCGCACATACGCACGCACACAAAGTGAGAGTTTGAGCTGGTACCTGACCCCAGCCCTTTGAGGCAGCCCCACCTTTCCCATCTGAGCCACCCAGCAGAGCCTGGGGACAGGTAGGACAGTGAGGGAAGAGGGTTGCCAGAGGGGCCGCAGGGCAGGTGTTGGGAGAGGCCGCTTGCGGAGTGATTAAGAGCATGGGTTGGAATGCCAGACTGCCTGGGTTCGAATCCCAGATCTGCTGCTTGCTCCTTGTGTGATTTGGGGTCACTCTTACCCAGTGTCCCTGCCCATGAAATGGGGACACTAGTGGTACCTACCTCACAGACTCGTTAAGCAGATCCAGTGGGTGAATGCTTGCGAGGTGCCTGCTAGGGCTCAGCTCACCTCTGAGAGCACCCCATTCAGGTCTTCCTATTACCCCAAGTGCTGGAACCCTTGGCCTTGAACCCCCCACATTAGGCGGACTTTCACTAGGCCCTTTCCGCATAATTATCCTGACAACAGCCTCACAAATTGGCCATTCCAAGCCCCATTTGCTAGATGAGGGAAAATGATACCAGTGAGGTCCCCCCTCCCTCCCACCCTGAACAGAATGGCAGAGCCAAGGGTCAGTCCTCCAACTGCTCAGCCCCAGGTCACTTTCACTGCCCAGCACAAACAGGGAACGCCATGGTGGCAGCACCGGGGTCTCAGTCGCTGAGCGTGTGGCACTTTGCCTGCACATCCTTTGTCCCCAGCACTTTGTGGCAGGGGACACATTTATCCCCTTGTCACATGGTCAGGAAAGGGGATCAGAGAGGTTAAGGAATTTGCCCACATCACCCAGCAGATGACCAGCAAGGCCAAGACTTGACCAGTGAGGCTGGAGAGGGAGCTCCCGTAGTCGCCCAAAGCTTGGGAAGTTTTGAGTATGCTCCTGGGTTTCTGTTTTGTTTTCAGTTGTTTTTCTGCACCTGGAGCAGTGCTTGGCACATAGTCTGTGCTCCCTGAATATTTGCTCAGTGAATGAGTGTGGGAATTCAATGAGGTCATGTCTGGGGCCTAAGCCGGCGGTAGGGCTCAGGGCCAGGCTGAATAGGAACCAGCAGGCCTCTGGGGAACGGGAAAGCATTGGGCCTGTCAGTGGAGAATTAGGAGAAGGGAGGAAGCGGGGGGAGGGGGGTTGCAGTGGGGGAGGTTTAATTTGGCTCCCAGAAGCTCAGTGAATTATTAATCTCCTACTGATGCTCCCATGACGTGTCCACCAGAGGCTGCCCCCTCCAAGAATCTAGACCTGTGGTCTCCTGCCTCCCTTCACCCCAGAAGGGGCTTTCTCCAGCAGGGGAAGGGAAAGGAGAGTACCCCCTGGCTCTTGCTCCAAATTTCCTGACTGCTGGGATCAAAAGATGAGATGGGGGGACTCTAAACACTTGATCCTCATTCTGAGCAGAATGGTGGGGGGTGTCAGAGCACAGTCTGAAGCATTCTGCCCCTGTTATGGATTGAATTGTGTCCCCCAAAAATATGCATTGTAAATTCTAACCTCTATGCCTGTGGTTATAATCCCATTTGGGAGTGGATTGTTTTTGTTATGTTAATGAGACAGGATTAGTGTAGGGTTTGGCTTGAGTCAATCACTTTTGAGATATAAAAGAGATTAAACAAGCAAGTGAAGAAGAGAGATGGGGTTAGATAGATGCCAAGACACATGGAGATCTCCAAGGAACCAGGAAACAGAAGCTGAAGAGACAAGGACCTTCCTCCAGAGCCAGCAGAGACAGAAAGCCTTCCCCTAGAGCTGGCCCTCTGAATTTGGACTTCTAGCCTCCTAAACTGTGAGAACATAAATTTGTCTTTGTTAAAGCCATCCACTTGTGGTATTTCTGTTTATAGCACCACTAGGTAACTAAGACAGCCCCAGACAGTAAATTTCAATAAACAATCTGTTTACTGACATTTACCATTAACCCTTCCTACAGCACTTCCCAGTAGGTACAGTTGTCCTGTGTTGAATGTGAGGAACTGGATCCACAGAGGTCAAATGATTTGCCCAGGGTCACATAGCAAGCTGGTTACAGAGCTGGACTTGAACCTTGGGTTGTCTGACTCCAGAGTCTGTGATCTTACCCTGGAATGACCACACCACTGGAGCCCTGATCCAGAAGCCCTTGGTTGTGCCCACACAGAACCTTGCACATAGTACCACCTTAGAGAAGCTTGGCAAGTGAATGAGCAAAGACTAAAACAGTCCACCCCTTGGAGGGCCTGTCAGTATACCGCCTTCCAGCTATGCAGGAGCTTGGTGAGTAAATCAGCAAAGACTAAAACAGTCCACCCCTTGGAGGGCATATCGGTGTACTGCTTTCCAGCGATGCAGCAGCTTGGCGAGTGAATGAGCAAAGACTAAGACAGTCCACCCCTTGGAGGGCCCATTGGTGTACCACCTTCCAGCCATGCAGGACTAGGCAGTGGCTCTCAACCCCCACTACACATTAGATCCACCCAGGGAGCTTTTCTGGCACTCCATGCCAGCCTCCCTCTGCCCTTTCCCTGCTCCCCTCCCCCCACCATAGACGGAGATGTCTTTGAGGGTGGGCGCCAGGTCTGCTTCTGCTCACCATTATGCATCAGCACTGGAAACAGAACCAGCTACCAACCAGCTAACTAGTTACCATCGAGCTGATTCTGACTCATGGCAACCCCATGTGTGCAGAGTAGAACTGTGCTTCTTAGGGTTTTCAGTGGCTGATTTCCAGAAGTAGATGGCCAGGCTTTTCTTCTGAGGCACTTCTGTGTACACTTGAACCTCTCACCTTCCAGTTAGTAACAAAGCACTGTAAGCCTTAGCTGTTTACACCACCCAGTGCTAGGCACCCAGGCAACATGCATTGGCTGAAGTTGGAATTGCCATCCCCACTTCACACGTGGGGAAGCTGAGGCTCACCTGGGGCATCTCCAGGCCCATGCTTCTTTCCTTCCTCTCTCCATGTGACCTCACATGCCCCTCTTTCTCTGCCCTGTAAGCAGCAGGAGCTCCCGGCCCGTGTGAACTTCTCAGCCGCCGCATCCCCAGCCCCGGCAGTGCCCACTGCCCTGAACTCCAAAATGGACGAGCTGGAGGGGCAGCTGCTGGCCAAGGTGCTGGCACTGGAGAAGGAGCGCGCAGCCCTCAGCCACAGCAGCCACCGGCAGCGGCAGGAGGTGGAGAAGGAGCTGGACGCACTGCAGGGCCGCGTGGCGGAGCTGGAACATGGTGGGTCCTGGGCCCACAGAGTGCAGAGTGTGCAAGGCGTTGGTCCTTGGGTGGGTCTTTGGATGACAGAGCCACTCAAAAGCTCTTTTCATGGTATCCGGAGGCTAAAGCTGAACGGGGTGGTGGGGTGTGGGGGGAAGCTGCAGAAGAGAAGAGGGAGAGGAAAAATCAGGGAATATTATTATCATTACCAACAGTTACCATTTTCTGGCACTTATTATGCTTCAGGACTGAGCTAAGTACTTGACACACCAGCTGGTGTAATCTTCACAACATCCCACCTGGAGCACAGGGACAGGAACCTCAATCCCTACCCAGTCTTACTGGGTTAATTGGCAAATGCCAAGACGCTGTCTTTCTACACTGTGTCTCCGAAGGGGTTGGGGGAATGTCCCCTCAAGGGACAGAGGGGAAGTAGGCAGCTGGGCTGGATATCTGTCTGCCCATGGGCAAGTTTCCTCCCTTCTTGGGGCTCAATTTTAACATCTATGAAATGGGTTCAAAGAGGCAGTCACTGACTTCCTTGTTCTCTGGCCGTGATGCATCACGTCAGTCTCCACCCCCAGCCCCAAGCAGACCTGGGAACCCTGGACCTGCCTTCCCAGCCCCCACCTCCTCCTCCCAGCCCTCAACAACCAGCTGGGGTGAGGGACACCTAGCTGGTTCCTGCCTCTCCAGGAATCAGGAGGTGCCAAGCAGATGGCAGTGCCCGTGGCCTCCCACCCTAGGGTGTGCTGGGTGTATCCCTTCCCCCAGAGGTGGTACCTCTCCAGTCTACCCCCTGCAGACAGCCCTCTTATATTCAAGATATAGAATCCCAGAAACTGAGCCGAGAGATACCTTGGAGACCAGGAATCTGGTCTCCAGATTGTTTTCATTCAGATCCCAGCTCTGCCACTTACTAGCTTTGTGGCCTTGAAAAGATTACTTAACCTCTCTTAGCCAAGATTTCCTTGTCTATAAAACAGGGATTTTACTGAACCCTATCTCATAGGGTTGTTATGAGGAATAAACGAGAGAATACATGTAAAAGCACTTAGAACAGTGCCTGGGAAAGGAGGCAGTATACCAAAAAACAAGCCCACTGACGTCAACTCAGTTCCGACTCATAGCGACGCTATAGGACAGAGTAGAAACTGCCCCATAGAGTTTCCAAGGAGCAGCTTATGGATTCAAACTGCCGACCTTTTGGTTAGCAGCAGTAGCTCTTAATCATGACACCACCAGGGTTTCCAGAAAGCACTATAGTACGTGTTAAATAAGTAGGCAGAGAACTACAGAAAATGACAATGATTTTATTACCATATTTATTTACCATGAGCCAGGCCCTTTACATATTTTCTCCCATTCAGCACTCACACAGGTCTGGGAGAGAAGAAATATTATTAGCCCCATTTTATGGAGGAAATTGAAGCACAGAGAGGTTAACCTTCAACTTGTTGAAGGTCACATGGCTGGTAAGTGGTGGAGGCAGGATTTGAACCCAGAACATCTCAGGTCCAGGGCTGTTACGCTTTAACCTCCCCGTCAACGAGGAAGCAGAGTGGGGAAGGACATGAAGGTGCCTGGCCCATTGCAGGTGCCCAGGAATGACTAGCTGTCGCTCTGGTCTGCCACCTGTCCACCCCACCCCTGTCAGTGTCCACTGACCCCCACATGCCTGCCTTACCCTCCCCCTCAGGATCCTCGGCCTCCAACACCCCAGACGCCTTCAAGATCAGCATCCCCATCCGCAATAACTACATGTACGCCCGCATGCGGAAGGCGCTGCCTGAGCTCTACGCCTTTACTGTCTGCATGTGGCTGCGGTCCCGGTCGGGCGGCACTGGCCAGGGCACCCCCTTCTCCTACTCGGTACCTGGCCAGGCCAATGAGATAGTGCTTCTGGAGGCAGGCCATGACCCCATGGAGCTGCTGATCAATGACAAGGTGAGCAGGGGCCCCTGCATGTTTTAGCTGGGTCCTGGCTGGGCTAGGTCCCATGCATGGTTTGGCTCTTTCAATTTTCCCATTTAACATATTCAGTATGCATTAAATGCCTACAGTGGACCAGTCTGGGTTCTGGGAATATAAAGGCAAGCTAGATGTGGTCCTGGCTAAAGAGGGGCTTGTGTCTAATAGAAGCATTAAGTGTTTTTCCCATTTTACAAATGAGGTACGTGAGGCTCACAGAGCTTATGTGACTTCCCCAACAAACCAGCTGTTAGGGACAGGGCCGGAGATCTCTCCAGGGCCCCTGCTCATTCCCCTGGGCAAAGAGAAAAGGAAGTGAGGTCCAAGGACTTAATCTGGGGAGGAAGAGAGGAAGAGACTGCTGGCAGGCTCCTCTTCCCTGCTACTCCCCTGGTACTAGGAGGTCCTTTGCCCCTGCCCATTAATGGGGAGAATGGTGCAGGGTCAGGCTCTGGAGCCTGAGTGCTGGATTTCAATCCTGGTTCTGCCACTTACCCACAGTGTGAGCTTAGTCACTTATCCTTCCTATGCCTCAGTCTCCCCATCTGTTAAACAGCATTGTTAATAGTCTGTATCTCATACGTTGTGGCAAAGAGTAAGTGATTTAAATACGCATAAGGTGTTTGAACAGAGCCTAGCCTTTAGCAAGCCTTGATAAATGTAAGCTAACTTTCTTATCCGAGGCTCTGTGCTAATAGCACTTTACTCACATTATCACACATGTCCCTTCTAACAGCACTGGAAGGTAGGTGCCAGCATTATCTCCATTTTTCAGATAGAGAAGCTGAGGCTCAGAGACAGGAAATAACACACCCTGACAACACAGCTGGTGAAGGGGTGGTAATATGATTTGGGGTCTCAGGCTCTGGAAGCAGCCTCTTGATCCCTCTCCTCTTCTTCCCTTGGGCCACCCACCCTCCGCATGCCCTGAGCTCACCCCCAGCTTCCTCCCTTGTTCTGACTGTAGGACAGGACCAGGACAGGCCTTGGGTGGGAAATGATATTGCAAGGGTATAGTCATTGAAAGACTGGGGGAAGGCAAGCTTCCTATCACCTCCATCCCCCCCAAAATGCCCTCCCCTGTCTGCCACGTTGCTTTGGGTCTTGCAGGCATGGTCATCTTTTGAGACCCTCTGTAAATACAGACACTATATATCACACCCATCTGTGACCAGTCCACAGCCACATAGAGCCACTGGGAGTGGTTGTCACCCATCCAAATGCAATTCCACAGGAGCTGCCCTTCATGGGTGTCCTGGGGAGAAGGAAAGAGATGGGCCCAGGGGGTAGTGAATTTCTCATGTGGTCCTAAGAAGACCAAGGCCAGGCTACATCTAGATCATACTACCCTGTTCCCTTCGTACACCCTGGCTGTCGTCCTTGCCGCTGCCCAAGATCGGAGCTCAGTTCCCACGGAAAGGAAATCAGCACCCTGGACAGGGCACTGGGCAGCCCTATTCCAGGAACCTCTGCAGTCATTTTGAGCACGAATCTAGCAGGCTACTCGGTGTTCTTTTATTCCAGCCTCTAAGCCTTTTGCTCCTGCTGTGCCCTCTACTCGGTTTGCCTTTAAGTGGAATAGACAAATTCTATTGTCTTCCCAGGCATTCTTTAGACACCCTGTCTTCTGTTCGCATACCCGCCTCTTCCTTTGAGCCTTCACAGCCTCAGTGCCTCCCATATGGCTCCTATGTTATTTTGTCTTGTAATTTTGTCCCTGAAATCTTTCCCTCCTGTGCAGACTCATTTCGTTTAAGGTTAAGACCAGGTCCATAGCCCCAGTGTCCAGAGCAAGGCCTGGCACCAAATAGGCTTCAAAGAATGTTACATTCAATTGTAATCTCCAAGAATTTCTGCAATCAAAGAGCCCCTTGGGAACATCAAATCCACAGGCAGGAAGTACCTTTCATCTCACAGGCCAACTGTAGTCAATCAGCAGTGGCTTCCCGGAGCACTGTGATGAGAAGGATCCTGAGGCTGAGTCTAGGCTCCTGATTGATCTGCCATGTGTGCCCTGGGTGGAGGAAGAGACACTGGTTGCATATTTGCCATCCCTGGTCTGACTTCCTCACTTTTCAGATGAGGCCCGGAGAGGAAAACAGCCTCCCCAAGGGGGTTGGTGGCAGAGCCTGGGCCAGGATGTCTTGAGCCTCTTCTCTGGGCTGAGCACTGTCCAAGGACTATGAGACACAGCTCCTACCCTGCATGGCCTTCTGGGCCTGTTAAAGAGGAATGAACTCCCAGGAAACAACCGAAAACCAG
Organism: Elephas maximus indicus; assembly: GCF_024166365.1. Classification (NCBI taxonomy): domain Eukaryota; kingdom Metazoa; phylum Chordata; class Mammalia; order Proboscidea; family Elephantidae; genus Elephas; species Elephas maximus. Next base: position 182,717,580 of record NC_064822.1, on the reverse strand, counting down.
CACCGAATCACCCCCTTGTGATCTGAGTGAGGCAATTTGGTTAGGTCGATAGGGATTAAAAGGTAGAGGAATCAGGGAAAGATGCTGGACTGGAAGGAAGGGGAGGGTCAGCCTTGATCAGCCCCTGAAAGAAAGGGCAAGGGTGCCTCTGCCACTGCTCCAGCTTGGGTCTTGTGGCATCTCTGACTTGGGGTCGGGGACCTGTGTCCAGGTGGCCCAGCTGCCCCTGAGCCTGAAGGACAATGGCTGGCACCACATCTGCATCTCCTGGACCACACGGGATGGCCTGTGGTCTGCCTACCAGGATGGCGAGCTGCGGGGCTCTGGTGAGAACCTGGCTGCCTGGCACCCCATCAAGCCTCATGGAATCCTCATCCTGGGCCAGGAACAGGTAAGGCTCAGGCTGGCATTGCCCAAGCCGATCTCTCCAGGGCCCCTGAGGAGGAGGGGCTGGGCAGAGGGAGCCTGAAAGCACAGCAGTGATCGTTCCTTCTGACCCAGTCATTCTACAGATGGTCAGACTGAGGCCCAGGGAGAGCAGAGACCTGCCAAAGGGGCTAGATCTGTGGGGGTGGGCTTCGGCAAGGACAGGGGCCTGACTAGCTATGTCTGCCTGCTGTCTCTTCTGCTCCCTCACTCCATTTCTCTCTCCTTTCTCTGCTGCTCTCCCGGCCAGGACACCCTCGGTGGCAGGTTTGATGCCACCCAGGCCTTCGTGGGTGACATTGCCCAGTTTAACCTGTGGGACCACGCCCTGACACCTGCCCAAGTCCTGGGCATTGCCAACTGTACTGAGCTGCTGCCGGGCAACGTCCTCCCCTGGGAAGACAAGCTAGTGGAGGCCTTTGGGGGTGCCACCAAGGCCACCTTTGATGTCTGCAAGGGGAGGACCAAGCCATGAGGAGCCACCTCATCCAGGGCCCCTCCCCTGCCTGCCACTTTGGGGACTTGAGGGGGGTACATTCCCTTCTCAGCCTTCCCACTCACTGGCCTCCCCTCTGCTGCAGCCCCAGCCATGCCCCCCGTTTCCCCCACCTTCCTCCACACCTCCAGATGCCCTGCCCAGCAATGGGTGTCCCCCAACCCCACCTAGATGGGGACGAGCAGCCCCAGTCAGCAAGTCAAACCTGGAGTGAGGCCAGGGCCGGGCTGGAGGGGGTAGCAGTGTCCACAGCCCTGCCCACCCTCCTGGCATTACACTGGAACCCTCTCTTGCCCCCATCTACCCTGTCCCATCCATCCTGTTTGATTCCACTGTTCTCAACAGCACCCACCATAGGTTGTATATGGGAGAAGGGCCTATGATCTCAGTGGTGGGGGTGGCTGTCCATCCCACTGCCCCCCCATGCAGCAGGCCTGGTGTCTCCCACTTCAAGACCAGAAGAGGCTGTGGAACAGTCCCCCCAGCTGAGAAGGGGACTACTTTACGAGGCATGTGAAGCTCAGACTCGCCCCTCCTCCACCCTTCCTCCAGCTGCTGGTCAAGGGCATGGGAATCTTGATAGAGGCCCCTCCAGCCTGCCCCCTCCCCCTCTTTCCTTGTTTCATTGTGTGAAGTTGTTTGAATGTTGGTTCCATGCCTGGCCCAGACCCATCACCCCTTCTGCTCGCCCACAGCTGTCCCCACTGGCATGGCCACCCCTCCCCATCTGTGCCCAGGACAAGGCCTGGGCTGCTTCAACCTGAGCTGGGGCCAGCTTAAGGCAGAGGCTCCATGCCCCAGGGGACCCCGCTTCTGGCAGAGCCACAATGGCCACTCCCTCTGCATGGCCCTGCAGCCTCTGGGAAGGGAAGAAGCTGCGAGGACAGGGAGAAGTGTGTGGTGGTGGGCAGAGCACTGGACGCAAGAGAGGAGCATTGTTCCTGGCCAGCCCGGCTGCTAACGTGCTGTGTAGCCTTCTGTAAGGCCCTGCCCTCTCTGGCCTGGGCTTGCTCATCTGTAAGCTAAGGCCCTTGCTTTGATCATTTCTGAGACCCCCTCCAGACTGAACGTAAGATGGTCTGTGATTCCAAGTATATAGGGTGGGGCAAGCCCGGGAATCTCCCAGGAGACCCAGGAGCATGGTAACGGCAAGTCTTGGAACTGGGCAGCAGATGGGATCAGGGTAGGCACGGGTCAGTTTCAGCAGCTCCTCCAGAGAGTCAAGGGCAAGGTTAGGGTTCAAAGCAGGCCAGTCTCACACGTGAATTGTAAAAAAAAATCACCTCCCTCTGGATCCCCCATCTGGCACCCTTGCCTGACTGAGGCTGTCTCAAAGAGCTGGTGGTTCCTGGTTCCCAACCTTGAGACCTCACCAGCACCACCAAGACAATGGGGAAAATCTCAGAGCTGAGAAAGGCCATCCATTGTGACCCCTTGCCTGTACAGATGGGAAAGAGCTCAGAAAGAGCAAGTGACTTGCACAGGATCACACAGCACAATGGGGCGTAACCAGGACTAGAACACAGGCCTTCTGACTCCCTCTTCAGTGTTCTCCCTCCTCACTATACTGCCTGTCTTCAAGGGCTTGTGAGTCCAGCTGACACACAAGAGAATGGACAGTTGAGAGGTCAGGATGCTTTCCAACAGGACTATTGAGACATCTTCCTTTAAGCAACACCCAGACATCTTGGCACCTCCCAGGAGGTAGGGGGAGGAGAATGTGACCCCGGGGTACTCTGGTGGGAATGGAGAGCTGAGAATGGCAGGTGTCCCACCCCTGCCAGCACCTACCAGGTGTCTGGGCAGCTGCAGGCTACCTGGCTCACATGGCATGTTGCCTTTCCCCTTTTTGTCCCCCCTCGGAGCTCCCCTGGCCACTTAGCCTGAGCATATTCAGGAGCTGGAAGCTGTGGGGCCTGATGCCGTGGAAACTTCTCCAAGACTTGTTGCCTCCAGCCCCCAGATCCTTGTTACCATTTCAAGAGCACAAATAGATGATTCAGCACCTCCGGTCCAACTCCCCTTGGAAGAAGGAGCAATGGATGGCATGCTCAGCCAGAACCTGCTGAGGTCTAGGTTGCCCCGGTAACAGCCAATGACATCAGCCCAAGTGCTGGGTCAAGTGTCTCATCCATAACTACACGTGCTGTTGCTGGGGTGACGGCAGAATTGGGAACTTGGGTTTCGGGGACGCTGGGCTGTATTTGGTTTCTGTTATTATTTTTAGGGGTACAGGTTTCTGGGGGCCTTGGAGGAAGGGAAGGGCCTTCGGGGGGAGGCGATGGGACTTTTTTGGTCACTTGAGTCCACCCGGGCACATCGTCCCAAATCTTTGTGCTTTGTCATGGTGGTGACAAGACATCTGATGTCTGAGCCTTGTTCCTGCACTGAGTCACCCTAGTCAGCCCTCTGAAGGGAACAGGAACAAAATGAAGACATTGGGGTGTGGGTTCTGAGTCTGAATCTTTGGTGAGGGGCCTGGGACCCCATTTCCATTCCAGAAAGATCAAAGCCCAAAGTTCGCACCCTCCCTTCATCCATTAATCCAACACCTGCCGGTTGGACTCATCCATAAGTTTTGGTGTTTTCTTCTGCTCCTGGCAGAAGAGCAAGAGGAGCTAGAAACGGTGCTCGGCCGTGTCCCTGAGTTGTTCCTGGTTAATAATGATGCTGCCCACGTTTGTTACACCCTTAGTAAGTGTCAGACCACGGGCATTATCTCGTTTATCCTTCCAACACAATTACAAGTTAGGACTATTCTTAGCCCTGTTATACAGGTAAGGACACTGGGGCACAGACAGGTTAAGTTCCTTGCCCAGTGTCGGTCAGCCAGCAAGCGATAGAGCCCAGATTTCAGACCAAGGCAGGTTACATGCAGGGCCCTCTGCTCACCCGGGGGGGGGCCCACTCTGTGTGGGGAGTGGAGTGGGGTTTAGCACCCACCATTGCTCCTGAGAATTTCAGTCTGAAGGAATGTGCCTGGCCTCATTCCACACCCCATGGGTCAGAGGATCAGGTATGGAATGGCCCAGCCTCAAGACAAGGGTCCCCTTGGGTGAGGCCACCAAAGGGCTCACAGACCCTCAGGGGATGTGTCTCCCTGGCAGCCTCAGCCCTTCCCTACCTCAGCGGAATTTCCAGGACAGCTGAAAGGGAAAGGGAAGCTGGAGTGACTCCCAACAGTCCCAGGCAGGAAAGGAGAGGGAAGCTGATACTTCCCCAACTCCTGCTATGGACCTCGTCCTGAGCCCGGTGCTTTACAGCTGTTATCTGCCAGGTTCCCTCAGCTTGATGGACATACTGCCCCTAATCAATGTCCCAAGGGGGCATGTCTCCTCCCCACAATTGTGCATGACCTAGGACTACAGGCCCCCATTTTACAGATGAGGAAACTGAGTCAGGGGAGTGGGCAACCCATGAGGCCACACAGCTGAGATGTGGAGAGACTCTGAGGTCAGTACTCCCTCCGTGACACAGGGACCCCTTTTTCCCGGAACTGGGTTCCTCCTTTTTTGTGTTCCCAGCACCCTTGGCCTGAGAAAACTAGGAAGGAGCCCTTCTTAGAGATGGGATCACTGTCTTCAACCCCTTTGTCCCAGCTGCCTGTCACCCCAAACTCCACCTCCCCTGGACCCCCAACCCTGCTGGGTGGGGGAGGGGCTCATGTGGGCCCAGGCTGAGCAGTGAGCAAGCATGTCACGTTGTCCGACACTGAATTGGTGCCCCCTATAGACCACCCCTGTTAAGCCCACCCCTCTGCTTCCTCCTTGCCCTGTTTTGTATATTAAGTGACATGAGGTGCCACGTGTGTATGATGTGTGTGTGACAGATGCCCTGGTTTTTGTTACTTTTTTGTTTTTGTAAATTTGAATGTTCCAAATAAACATGATGTTTACTCTGAGGCTTTTCTCTGCAGTGGTTGGGCTATACTGGGGACACTGGGCAGGAAGGAGGCAATGACTTTGGGCAGGGCGATGGGTATAGGCAGAGGAGGGGGCTGCCCCTGGATGACCCCATAGCCTCACCTGACCTCAAATATACCACCGCAAGCTGATGGGTTCTGCATGTCCCAGGTTCAGACATACCCCGGGCGCCACGACTTATGCAGAAGGACGTAAAGGACCCAGGTCCCACATGGAAAGTGTCCCAGTTCTGATAACTGGGCTTTGGCCTCATTGCTAACATGCCGTCCACACCTTGTGCCCCAGTTCTGGCAAGCGGGCACCTTCTTTGTTCCTTGGGATCCAGTGTGTCCGGGACACTTGCCTGCTCCCCTGAATGTTGCCTCTCTTGTGGTCCTGGGGAAATAAGGTAGATAGAGGGAAGGACCCTGTTGTATTTCAACTCCCTCCCTTTTCTCACACTGTACCGGGACTCCTCTGACACTTTTGGCCTCTAGAGTGGACTCCATCAGGTCATCATTACAGTCTGCTACCCCCAACACTTTCAGTGCCCACCCCATCCTTGGGAGGTTCTAGCCCCTGGCCCTCTCTTGTCCACACCATCTTAGGGGCACAAAGCCTACACCTTCCTACTCTATCAATCCTGTCACTGTTCTTGGTGGGATCTTATCCTCAGATGACCCCTGTGAAATGGCTGGGGGAGGGGAAGGCAGTCAGGGGTCAAGGGATGGGTCACATCAGTAGGACAGGGCTTCCTAGACTGTTCCAAAGCTTCCCAGACTTCCAACAAGAGTGAATTCGCCCCATGAGGACCAGGAGGTATAGCTGGAAGCAGCACTTCAAACAGGAAAAAAGAAATGTATTTGAAGTCTACTGAGTCATCTGAGGAAACCTTGGTGGCGTAGTGGTTAAGTGCTATGGCTGCTAACCAAAGGGTCGGCAGTTCGAATCTGCCAGGCGCTCCTTGGAAACTGTATGGAGCAGTTCTACTCTGTCCTATAGGGTCGCTATGAGTCTGAATCAACTCGATGGCAGTGGGTTTTGTTTGTTTGTTTGGTTGGTTTTGAGTCATCTGAAAAATTCACATGCTTTTTTTCCCATTCTACTTCAGAACGAATCCAGATTTATTTTAAAACAAAGATGTTTTTACTTACTATCAAGCAAAATTAAACTGCAGGCAGATATGCCTTGTGTTGTAGTTATCCAGTGCTGCTATAACAGAAATACCACACATGAGTGGCTTCAACAGACAGAAATTTATTTTTTCACACTTCAGGAGGCTAGAAGTCTGAATTCAGGGTGCTTGCTTGCTTAATCTGCTCTTTCATATCTCAAAAGAGATTGATTTAAGACACGCCCTGCACTAATACTGCCAATTAACATAACAAAACTCATTTCCAAATGGGATTATAACCACACATATATGGGTTAGGATTTACAAAACATTTTTGGAGGGGACTCAATTCAATCTACACCTTGTTTATCCTCCCTTGCACTGATTTACTTGCACACACTCTCTCTCTCTCTCTCTCTGCCCCTCTCAGTTGGCAGTGTCCAGCCTGACCAAATCCAGCTGCCCACCTGTTTTGTGTCCACACCTGTGCAACTGAAAGTGGATGCAGAAAAGCACAAGGCTCTGGTGTGTGTTGACTGCCTCATTTTAAATTCATGGCAAGAGATCTCCAAGGGACATTTGCCCCTGCCCTGCAATCTTAGCACACTTCCCTGGTTTGAGGTCCCACTCTCCAAAATGGTTATTTTAGACCCTCTCTCTCCTTAAATCTCCTACAGCCCTCCACCCCCAACTCTGCATGCTCAAGGTTCGTTGAAGAAACAGAACCAGTCCAATCTTCCCTCATCACCCCACCATCAAGTCTACCTGAAAATCTGCACTGTCCACATGGCCTCTGGCTTCTGTCCTGTCACTCTGAATGAACTGACCTTGTTGCATTAAAGGCACGTGTGTACCGGATCTCATCCCCCTTACCTTCTCAAGAGCATCACTCCTGAGTTGCCAACTTCTTGTCTACTTTATCATTCTAATGGGCATGTAAATATGCCCTAGCATCTCCTCCCTTAAGCAAAATCCTCCTCCTTGAGTCCAGATCCTCCTCCAGCTATCACCCAATTCTTTGCTCCCTTCACTGCAAAACCACCATCAGATTCAATGATTCATTAGAAGGACTCAGAACTCAGAAAAGCTGTTATACTCATGGTTACAGTTTATTACAGTGGAAGGACACAGATTAAAATCAGCAAAGAGGCACATGGGATGAAGTCCAGGAGAGACCAGGCACAAGCTTTCAGCTGTCCTCTCCCAGTGGAGCTGGATAGCCTTTTGTTCTTCTGACAACAATGTGTGATAATATGTATAAAGTATTGCTAACCAGGGAAGCTCGTCTGAGCCTTGGTGTCCATGGTTTTTATTGGAGGTCAGTCATGTAACTGCTCGGTATCCAGCCCCCTCCCTCAAAAGATCAAACTGATACAGCATGACCCTGAGCTCCAGGCAAACAAAAACAGGCATTCACTACAAATTAGAATGAAGAAAAAATCATGAAAAATACAGAAAACAGCATATGATTAACATGGGGAGTAGTGAAAGGCCTAACATGTAAGGAGCCCCAGAAGAAGCAGGGAGTGCAAATAGGGAAAAAAATATATTTGAATAGATAATGTCTAAGAATGTTACAAAAACTGTTGAAAGACATCAAGCCACAGATTCAAGAATCTCTGTGAACCCCAAGCATGAGAAATATAAAGAAAGCCACAACTAGGCCCAGATAGTGAAATAACTATAAATCAAAGACAAACATTGTAAAAGCACTTAGAGAAAAAAGATATACTACCTACAGCTAACTTCTCAGTAGAAGGAATGGAAAAAGGAAGACAAAAAAATGACATCTTCAAAGTGCACTCCAAAAATAACTGCTACCCAAGAGTCTATATTTAGTGAAAATACCCTTTAAAAATGAAGGCGGAATATTTTTTCAGACAAACAAAAACAGAGTATTCATCCCCAATGATTTTGGCACCAAAAAGAGTTGCCTTAAAGGAAATACTAAAGGAAGTTCTTAAGGGAGAGGAAAATGATCCCAGATGTAAGTATGGAGATTCCAAAATAAATGAAGAACAACAGAAAGTGTAAATATGGCAATAAATCTAAGTTAACATTGATTGAATAAAACAATAAAAATATGTCTTATGAGGTTTGAAATTCATGACAGCAACAAAAGATGAGAGGAGATAAATGTGCTTTAAGTAGCCTAAGGTATTTGATTAGTATCCTAGAAGTGATAAAACTATTCATTTTACATTAGACTTTAATAAGCCAAGGATCAATGTTATATTTTCCTAGGGTAATCATTAAAAGGTTTGTAGAAGAATGTATACATAATGAATTTATTAAAGGATAAAAAATGGAATAATAAAAATTACACAAAAGAAGACTTATATATAAGTGGAAAAATATACCTTGCTCATGGATAGGAAGACTCAACATTGTAAAAATGTTTATTCTGCCCAAAGCAATCTGTAGATACAATGCAATCCCAATCCAAACGTCAGTGACATTTTTTAATGAGATGGAGAAACAAATCACCAACTTCATATGGAAGGGATAGAGGCTCCGGATAAGTAAAGCATTACTGAAAAAGAAGAACAATGTGGGAGGCCTCACTCTACCTGATTTTAAAATATACCAACACGGTAGTCAAAACAGCCTGGTACTGGTACAACAACAGATACTTAGACCAGTGGAACAGAATTGAGAATCCAGACATAAATCTATCCACATATGAGCAGCTGATATTTGACAAAGTCCCAAAGTCTATTAAATGGGGAAAAGACAGTCTCTTTAACAAACGGTGCTGCTTTGCAGATGGATCCATCTGCAAAAAAATGAAACAAGACCCATACCTCACACCATGTACAAAAACCAACTCAAAGTGCATCAAAGACCTAAATACAAAATCTAAAATGATAAAGATCATGGAAGAAAAAACAGGGACAATGCTAGGAGCCCTAATACATGGCATAAACAGCACACAAAACATTACTAGAACTGTACAAACAGCAAAAGAGAAATTAGTTAACTGAGAGCTCCTAAAAATCAAACACCTATGCTCATCCAAAGACTTCACCAAAAGAGTAAAAAGATTACCATAGACTGGGAAAAAGTTTTTAGCTATGACATTTCTGATCAGTGTCTAATCTCTAAAATCTACGTGTTACCGCAAAAACTCAACAACAAAAAGACAACCCAATTAAAAAATGGGCAAAGGATATGAAACAGCACTTCACTAAAGAAGATGTTCAGGTAGCTAACAGATACATGAGGAAATGTTCATGATCATTAGCCATTAGAGAAATGCAAATCAAAACTACAATGAGATTTCAACCCACTCCCACGAGGCTGGCATTAATCCAAAAAATACAAAACTATAAATGTTGGAGAGGCTGTGGAGAGATTGGAACACTTATACACTGCTGGTGGGAACATAAAATGGTACAACCACTTTGGAAATCAATCTAGCTCTTCCTTAAAAGAAGCTAGAAATAGAACTACCATATAATCCAGCAATCCCACTCCTTGGTCTATATCCTAGAGAAATAAGAGCCTTTACACGAGCAAATATATGCACACCCATGTTCATTGCATTGCTGTTTACGATAGCAAAAAGATGGAAGCAACCAAGGTGCCCATCGACAGATGAATGGATAAATAAATTATGGTATATTCACACAATGGAATACTACACATCCATAAAGAACAGTGATGAATATGTGGAACATTTCATAACATGGAGGAATCTGGAAGGCATTGCACTGAGTGAAATTAGTCAGTTGCAAAAGGACAAATATGTATAAGACCACTGTTATGAGAACTTGAGAAATAGTTTAAACAGAGAAGAAAATATTCCTTGATGGTTACAAGAGAGGGGAGGGAGGGAGGGTGGGAGAGGGGTATTTACTAAGTAGATAGTAGATAAGAACTACTTTAGGTGACGGGAAAAACAACACACAATACAGGGGAGGTCAGCACAACTGGACTAAACCAAAAGCAAAGAAGTTTCCCAAATAAACTGAATGCTTCAAAGGCCAGCATAGCAAGGGCGGGGGTTTGGGGACCACGGTTTCAGGGGACATCTAAGTCAATTAGCATAATAAAACCTATTAAGAAAATGTGCTGCATCCCACTTTGGAGAGTGGCCTCTGGGGTCTTAAAGGTAGCAAGCAGCCATCTAAGATGCATCAACTGGTCTCAACTCATCTGGACAAAAGAATGAACACCAAAGACACAAGGTAATTATGAGCCCAAGAGACAGACAGGGCCACGTAAACCAGAGGCTACATCAGCCTGAGACCAGAAGAACTAGATGGTACCCGGCTACAACTGATGACTGCCCTGACAGGGAACACAACAGAGAACCCCTGAGGGAGCAGAAGAGCAGTGGGATGCAAACCCCAAATTCTCGTAAAAAGACCAGACTTAATGGTCTGACTGAGACTAGAAGGACCCCGGTGGTCATGGCCCCCAGACCTTCTGTTAGCCCAAGACAGGAACTATTCCCAAAGCCAACTCTTCAGACAGGGATTGGACTGGACTATGGGGTAGAAAATGATGCTGGTGAGGAGTGAGCTCCTTGCCTCAAGTAGACACATGAGACTATGTGAGCAGCTCCCATCCGGAGGGGAGATGAGAAGGCAGAGTGGGACAGAAGTTGGCTGAATGGACACGAAAATAGAGGGTGGAGAGAAGGAGAGTGCTGTCTCATTAGGGGGAGAGCAACTAGGAGTGTATAAAAAAAAAAAATTTTTTTTATAGCAAGGTGTATATAAGGTTTTATATGAGAGACTGACTTGATTTGTAAACTTTCACTTAAAGCACAGTAAAAATAAAAAATGTTAAAAAAAAAGATTTAAAAAGGGATAAAAAAGAACACAGAAAGGGTGAGACAAATGAAAATAAACAAGTCAGTTGACTTAAGCCTAAACTTAAGGTAAATTGGTAATTATATTAAATTTAAAAAGATAAATATCCCAATTAAAAGATTAACATTATCAGACTGGTGTATTGACAGACTCAAAAGATAATCAGAAAGATTGAAAATAAAAGGATAGGAAAAAAAAAAGTACCATGCAAAGAGCAATTCAAATAAAGCTGGTTTAGTTATACTTGGTTCAAAGTAGGCCTTAAGACAAGAAACATTGCTAGAGATAAAAGGAACATTTCACAATGGTAAAGACTCAAGTACGAAGTAAAATATATTGTTGTCGTTAGGTGCCATCAGTTGGTTCTGATCCAGCAACCCTATGCACGACAGAATAAAATGCTGCCTGGTCCTGTGCCATCCTCACAATTGTTGCTATGCTTGAGCCCGTTGTTGCAACCACTGTGGCAATCCATTTCACTGAGGGTCTTCCTCTTTTCCGCTGACCCTCTACTTTACCAAGCATGATGTCCTTCTCCATGGACTGATCCCTCCTGATACCGTGTCCAAAGTATGTGAGATGAAGTCTCATCATTCTTGCTTCTAAGGAGCATTCTGGCTGTACTTCAAGACAGGTTTGTTCGTTCTTCTGCCAGTCCATGGTATATTCAATATTCTTCACCGGCACCATGACTCAAAGATATGAATTCTTCTTTGGTCTTCCTTATTCATCGTCTGGCTTTCACATGCATATGAGGCAATTGAAAACACCATGGCTTGGGTCAGGTTCACCTTAGTCCTTAAAGTGACATTTGCTTTTTAACACTTTGAAGAGTCTTATAAAGCAGATTTGTCCAATGTAATGGGTCATTTGATTTCTAGACTGCTGCTTCCATGGGCATTGATTGTGGATTCAAGTAAAATGAAATCCTTTACAACCTGAAGTTGTACTTATAAGAACTATAAATTGGTATGTACATATTAATATAGCTTCACAATATGTAAAATAAAAATTGACGGAGCCAAAAGGAAAAATTGACAAATCCACGATCATAATAGAGTATTACAACCTACCTCTCTTGATAACTTATAGGACAAACAGACAAAAAATTTGTTATTGGTACATAAAATTTGAACAAAAAGATGAACAAATTTGACCTGACAGAGTAACTACAGAATAGACATTCTTTTCAGTTGTACATGAAACATTTACCCAAACTGACTGTGGCAGACAGGGTAATAGCCCCCTCCAAAGATGCCCTAATCCCCCAAACCTGCAAATATGCTGTTACGAGGCAAAGGGCTATTAAGGTTGCAGCTGGAATAAGGCTGCTAATCAGCTGACCTTGAGATAGAGAGATTATCCTGGATTACCCAGGTGGGCTCAATGTAACCACAGGGATCCTTAGATGTGGAAGAGGGGGGCAACGGCAGAGTGATGTGGCATGAGAAAGACTCCACCAGCCGTTGCTGGCTTTAAAAATGGAAGGGAACCTCTAGGAGCTAGAAAAAAGAAAGAAACAGATTCTCCCCTAGAGCCTCCAGAAGGAATGCAACCCTGGGAACACATTGATTTTAGCTGAGTATTATGGATTGAATTGTGTCCCCAAAAAATATGTGTTGGAATCTCATATCTGTGAATGTAAACTCATTTGGTGATAGGGTTTTCTTTTTATATTAATGGGCTCACATTAGTGTAGGGTATGTCTAAACCTAATAATTTTTGTATTAAAAAGAGTAGATTAGACACAGAGAAGCCAGCGCAAATGGGGGAAAGACAGATGCCAAGTGGAGATTGCCAAGCAACGGAAACTGAAGGAGACAAAGATTTTCCTCCAGAGCCAACAGACAGAGAGCCTTCCCCTAGAGCCGGTGCCCTGAATTTGGACTTCTAGCCTCTTAAGCTTGTTGCCATTGAGTCAATTCTGACCCTATAGGACAGAGTAGAACTGCCCCATAGGTTTTCCATGGAGCAGCTGGTGGATTTGAACTGCTGTCCTTTTGGTTAGCATCCGAGCTCTTAACCACTATGCCACCATGGCTTCCAACCAAAAGGCTTAGGGCCAGTTCTACTCTGCCCTATAGGGTCAGTATGAGTCAGAATCAACTCAACGACACCTAACAACAAGCTTTGTAAACCGTGAAAAATAAATTTCTGTTCTTTAGAACCACCCACCTGTGGTACTTCTGTTACAGCAGCACTAGATAACTAAAACACCCAGTGAGACTCCTTTTGGACTTCTGACCTCCAGAACTGTAAGATGATAAATTTGTCTTGTTTTAAGCCACTAAGTCTGTGGTAATTTGTCCAGAGAACTAAGACACTGACTGACCACATACTTGTGTAAAAAACACATCTCAACAAATTTTAGAGAATGACAGCATACTGAATATGAAGCCAGAAATCAATAAAAAAAAAATCCGATAACCAGATTTTATCCAAATGTTTATAAATTAGGTAATACACTCCAAAATAACTTGTGGATCAGAAAAGAAATTATAATGGAAATTAAACAATAATTGGAACAAAATGATAATGAAAATATGGCATAGAAAAACATGTGAGATACAGTTAAAGCTGTGCCTAGAGGGAAATTTATAGCCTTAAATGTGTAGATTAGGAAATAAAGAAGGCTGAAAGTCAACTAAATCTCCACTTCAAAAGTTAGAAAAAGAGCAGCAAATTAAACTGAAAGAAAGAAGGAAATAATAAACATAACAGCAGAAATTAACAAAATGGAAAACATACAAAGAGAACCAATAAAATCAAACTAATTCTTTCTGTTACTAGGACTCAGAATGGTTAAGCTTCAGGGAAGTAGATAGAAGACAAAAATGTGACAGGGAAAAGGTTCTGGGAGCCATGGAGTGGGATACCTGAGGGACAGTCCGGGGTGAGGCCAAAGAGAGAGTCTCGGGGAGATGTAACACAGAGCTTCTCACAGCTAGTCTGAAACCACCTCTGCTCTGGGATAGAATATGATCATGTGAGCTAGTCACATTCCCTACCACTGGGTCATCTGGGCCAAGTTAAAAGGGCTGCAAAGGTCATGGAGAACTGCCTGGTCAAGGATGAAAGGAGAGGGATTTACGGCACGGGAGTGGGGGTGGGAGAATCAAACCCTTTTTCCCCCCATGCCCCTCAACTCCAGACCAGGGCTATAGCACCACACAAGATTGTCTCTATTTTAGTAATTCATTAAACATTTACTGTGCTCTAGACACTGTAATGGGCCGTGGAGATTTCGAAATGAATGAGCAATAGAAGCACCATTGAACTAAGTGCATAAACACACGCCAGTTTCGCAAATTTACAAGGAGTGATAAAACTTCCAGGATAAAGACTCTACTATCTGATACAATTGGGTCATACACACAAGACACACGATGTTGGCAATTGGAAGCCATTATTTTTATTTGTAGAAAGCAAACAGTAGACAATAGGAACAGATTTGAAGTGAACCAGTCCCCTCCACCTCTACAAATACCCCACTTAGCATCGTAGAGGAGTGCTAAGGATTGAATTGCATCCCCCCCAAAAAATTGTACGTCAACTTGGCTAGTCCATGATTCCCAGTATTATGTGATTATCCACCATTTTGTCATCTGAAGTGATTTTCTTATGTGTTGTAAATCCTACCTCTATGATGTTAATGAGGTAGGAATAGCAGCAGATATGTTAACGAGTTAGGGCTCAATCTACAAGATTAGGTTGTTTCTTAAAACAATCTCTTTCGAGATATAAAAGAGAAAAGCAAGCAGAGAGACAGGGGAACCTCATACCACCATGAAACGAGAACCAAGAGAAGAGCGCATCCTTTGGACCCGGGGTCCCTGCTCTAAGAAGCTCCTTGACTAGGGAAGACTGATGACAAGGACCTTCCCCCAGAGCTGACAGAGATAGAAAGCCTTCCCCTAGAGCTGACACCCTGAATTTGGACTTCTAGCCTCCTAGACCGTGAGAGAATAAACTTCTCTTTGTTAAAGCCATCCACATGTGGTATTTCTGTTATTGTAGCGCTAGATGATTAAGACAGGGAGGAACCCACTTCTGTCTAAAAAGGGACCTGCTCACTTTTCCCAAATTACTCATGTAGAATAACAAACCCAGGGCCAGAAAGGCCATATGAAAAAAAGCCCATTGCACCATTTTTTTTTTTTTTTCAGCGCAGAAATAACTGGTGCTCAGTCAGGATGAGATCGGTGTTCAGGTCCTGGCTCTGCTACTGATAACTGATAACCCTGGGAAACTCAGAGCCCTGATCTACATATAAAAAATAAGAGATAATAAAACAGTTCTTGCTGGGTGGTGGTGAGGATTAAACAAGAAAATATAAGTCAAGTGCCTGGCATGGTGTGACACCATTTTGACCAACAAGATGTGAGAGGAGGTCTCTTTTAAGGGCACTGATTTAGCTGACAATCACTGGTTTGCCCTTTGTCCTTTCCCTTTGTTCTACCTGGGACACAAGTGAGATGCTGGAGGTGTATCAACCATCTTGTGATGGCTCAGCGGGGTCCTTGATGAGGTCACTGAGACCTCATGCCAGCCAGACCTAGACTACTCCTTGTTTCATGAGAAAAATAAAACCTTGAGATTTTTCCAGTCTCTGTTACTTGCAGCTGATCCAATTGCTAACTGTTCCAGGAGGCTGTACACCATTGGTCATTTTAAACAGCAGTAAGAGCACATGAAAGGGTGTAGCTAGAATGGAGGTAGAGTCTTCGAGATTGACAAGAGCTGAATCTGAAGAAGTAGGTATGGCCCCTACACAACGATCTCATCTGTATTTATTCATTCATGCATTCATTCCTGAAACATTTGCTGAGCACCTACTCTCTGTTAGGTCTTGTGTGGAACCCAGGAACGTACAGATGAATAGGACAATGTCCTTGCTCTCAAGAAGCTCACAGGAGGAGACAGAATTAAACTCAAGTACAAAACAGTGGAGAAGGGCAATGACAGGAACATGCACCAGGTGAGGTGGGAGCACAGAGGACCCTTGTGGTTGCAAGTGATAGAATCCCAACAAGTACAAAGGTTAAACAAAAAGCTTATGGGATCACATAACCAAAAGGAGGGAGTGGCAGAGGTGGTATATGTGGACAGAGTGGACATGTGAGCAGACAGAGATGTGAGAAACAGCATGGAGTGTGTGGAGAGCCATGAGAGTTGGTGTGGCTGGGGCATAAAGCATAGGGGATGGAGGAGGAGGAGCTCCCAGGCCACACAATAGAGGGCCACACAATGGAGGGCCACAATATGAAGGGCGATGCTATGGGGGACCTTGAATTCCAGGCCAAGGCATCTGGATGTTACCCAGTAGGTAATGGGTACTGTGCCGGGGAGAGTTGTTAAGCAGAGGAATATGATGGTGAGATCTGAGTTTTAGATGGATCATGCTGACCGTGATATGGAGGATGACTAGAGAAGGGCAAGACTGTAGACAGAGGAGTCCCATTGGGAAGTTGTTGCAATAAATGCAGTGAGATCATGGTGTGCTGAACATAGGTGGCACCATGAAGGTGGCCAGAAGGGGCTGTCATCAGGAGGCAGTTAGGAGTCAGAATTGGAAGACTTGATATCTTAGTTATCTAGTGCTGCTAGAACAGGAATACCACAAGTGGGTGGCTTTAACAGAGATTTATTTTCTCACAGTTTGTTGTGCTGTTTTTGTTAGGTGACATCAAGTCAGTTGCAACTCATAGCAGCCCTATGTACAACAGAATGAAACACTGCCCGGTCCTGTGCCATCCTCACAATCGTTGCTATGCTTGAGCCAATTGCTACAGCCACTGTGTCAATCCATCTCACTGAGGCTCTTCCTCTTTTTTGTTGACCCTCTACTTTACCAAGTATGATGTCCTTCTCCAGGGACTGGTCTCTTCTGATAACATATCCAAAGCACCTAAGATGAAGTCTCACCATCCTCTTTTCCAAGGAGCATTCTGGCTGTGCTTATTCAAAGACAGATTTGCTCATTCTTTTGGCAGTCCATGGTATATTCAATATTCTTTGCCAACACCATAATTCAAAGACATCAATTCTTCTTTGGTCTTCCTAATTCATTGCCCAGCTTTGGCACGCATATGAGATGATTGAAAATAATGGCTTGGGTCAGGCACACTTTAGCCCTCAAAGTGAAATCTTTGCTTATGAACACTTCAAAGAAGTCTTTTGCAGCAGATTTGACCAATGTAATACGCCTTTTAATTTCTTCACTGCTGCTTTCATGGGCATTGATTGTGGATCCAAGTAAAATGAAATCCTTGACAACGTCAATATTTTCTCCATTTATCATCAGGTTGCTTATTGGTCAGTTGTGAGGATTTTTGTTTTATGTTGAGGTGCAATCCATACTGAAAACTGTAGTCTTTGATCTTCATCAGTAAGTGTTTCAAGACCTCTTTGCTTTCAGCAAGCACGATTGTGTTATTTGCATATCACAGGTTGTTAATGAGTCTTCTTCCAATTCTGATGCCACCTTCTTCTTCATACAGCCTAGCTTCTTGGATTATTTGCTCAGGATACAGATTGAATAAGTGTGGTGAAAGGATACACCCCTGACACACATCCCTGACCAACACCTTTCCTGGTTTTAAACCACACAGTATTCTCTCACAGTTTAGGAGGCTAGAAGTGTAAATTCTGGGTGCCAGCTCTACGGGAAGGCTTTCTCTGTCTGCTTGGGGGGAAGGTCCTTGTCTCTTTCGCTGGTACGTTGGAGATCCATGTGGCTTAGCATCAATCTTCCCCCATCTCTGCTTGCCTAATCTGCTCTTTTTAGTCTCTTGTAAGAGAATAACTCAAGACACACCCTACACTAAGCCCGCCTCATTAACATAACAGAAAACTCATTTCCAAATGGGATTATAACTACAGGCATAGAGGTTAGAATTTACAACACATTTGGGGGGGATACAATTCAATCCATAACATTCCACCCTTTGGCCCTCCAAAATTCATGTCCTGGCCATATGCAAAGCACATTCACCTCATCATTTTATCCCAAAATTATTAAGTCAACCTCAAGTCCAAAATTTCATCTTCTGAATTAAATAAATCAAATATGGGTGAGACATTAGGGATATTCCATCCTGGGACAAAATTCCTTTTCATCTGTAAACGTGTGAAATCTAGACTATGAGTTATTTGTTTCCAAAGTACAATTGTGAAACAGGCACAAAGTAGACATTTCCATTACAGATGGTAGAAATTGAAGGGAAAGAAGGGATAACAGGCACCAAACAAGTCCAAACCCCAGCAGAACAATTTACATTAGCTCTCAGTGCTTGAAAATAATCCTCTGTTCTTTGGAACAACCTAGACAATGCCCTTGTGGACTTGCTCTGATTTTCTTCAGATGGATCCTGGCTGAAAGCAGAGGATACCAGAAGGATGTTTACCTGTGTTTTATTAACTATGCAAAGGCATTCAACTGTGTGGATCATAACAAATTATGGATAACACTGCAGAGTGGGAATTCCACAACACTTAATTGTGCTCATGAGCAACCTGTACACAAATCAAGAGGCAGTTGTTCGGACAGAACAAGGAGATACTGATTGGTTTAAAGTCAGGAAAGGTATGTGTCGGGGTTGTATTCTTTCACCATACCTATTCAATCTGTATGCTGAGCAAATAATCCGAGAATCCAGACTATATGAAGAAGAATGGGGCATCAGGATTGGAGGAAGACTCATTAACAACCTGCGTTATGCAGATGACACAACCTTGCTTGCTGGAAGTGAAGAGAACTTGAAGCACTTACTAATGAAGATCAAAGACCACAGGCTTCAGTATGGACTGCACTTCAACATAAAGAAAACAAAAATCCTCACAACTGGACCAATGAGCAACATCATGATAAACAGAGGAAAGATTGAAGTTGTCAAGGATTTCATTTTACTTGGATCCACAATCAACAGCCATGGAAGCAGCAGTCAAGAAATCGAACGACTCATTGCATTGGGTAAATCTGCTGTGAAGGACCTCTTTAAAAAGTGTTGAAGAGCAAAGACATCACCTTGAAGACTAAGGTGCGCCTGACCCAAGCCATGGTATTTTCAATCACACCTCATATGCATGTGAAAGCTGGACAATGAATAAGGAAGACCGAAGGAGAGTTGATGCCTTTGAACTGTGGTGTTGGCAAAGAATGTTGAATATACCATGGACTGCCAAAAGAACAAACAAATCTGGCTTAGAAGAAGTACAACCAGAATACTCCTTGGAAGCGAGGATGGTGAGACTGCACCTTACATACTTTGGACATGTTATCAGGTGGGATCAATCCCTGGAGAAGGACATCATGCTTGGCAGAGTACAGGGTCAGCAGAAAAGAGGAAGACCCTCAACGAGGTGGATTGACACAGTGGCTGCAACAATGAGCTCAAGTATAACAATTGTGAGGATGGCTCAGGACTGGGCAGTGTTTCGTTCTGTTGTGCATAAGGTTGCTATGAGTTGGAACCGACTCGATGCACCTAACAACAACAACAGGCAATGGCCCTGCTCTCCAGACCCTGGGTGTTGACCAACCACGTTCTCCGGATTCTGGGTAGAGGCCCCTTGGCCCTGGGCTTCAGCTCCACCTTCCAGGCCCACTGGGATGGGAACTTTACTCCCTGGGCTTTGGGCGGCCCCATCCTCCTAGTCCGTCTGAGTGGCAGCTGCAACCGCTTGGCCCCAGCAGACCAATGTAATACGCCTTTTAATGCAGAACAAAATTCAAATTTGTGAAAAAAGGCCAGACTTATTGGCCTGACAGAGATTAGAGGAACCCCCGATACTATGGCTCCTTGACACCCTGCTAGCTCAGAACTGAAACCACTCCCGAAGCCCATTTTTCAGATAATGATTAGACAAGCCTATAAAACAAACAATAACACATGTGAGGAATGTGTTTCTTAGGTCGATCAAATATAGGAGACCAAATGGGTAACTCCTGCCCAAAAGCAAGATAAGAAGGAAAGGACAAGAACTGGACAAATGGACACAAGGAACTGGAATAGAAAGGGGAAGAGAGCTGTCACATTGTAGGCATTGCAACCAATGTCACAAATAATATGTGTATAAATTTTTGAATGAGAAATTAATTTGAGCTGTAAACTTTCACCTAAAGCACAATGAATTTTTTTTTAATTATCACCCTTCCTCCAATGTCCAATCACGTTCATCATTTTCTTTGAAAGCCTCAACAGAAGCACATTTAATGTGCACATTTATAGCAGCATACTGTTGCTAGCACCGTATGTAGTCTCTCTGATGGCAGAGACCTTCTCTATAGCTCTCCTCACTTCCGTCTGAGCCCTCACCAGGATTGCCTTTGACATCTATAATTCTATCAACAATCTCTTCAAGGCAATCTAGTTTTTTACTACTGGGTGCCTTAAAACCCTTCCAGCCTCCACCCATTACCGAATTCCAAAACCACTTCTACATTTTAGGTATCTGTTAGAGCAGCACCCCATTCCTCCAGTACCAATTTCTGTTTTAGTTAACTAGTGCTGTTGTCACAGAAATACCACAAATGGGTGGCTTTAACAAACAGAAATGTGTTTTTTCACAGTTTAGGAGGCTAGAAGTCAGAATTCAGTGCCAGCTCCAGGAGAAGGCTTTCTCTCTCTGTAGGCTCTGGGGGAAGTTCCTTGTCTCTTCTACTTGTTTCCTGGGTCCTTGAAGATCTCCATGTGGCTTCGTGTCAATCTTCCCCCATCTCTACTTGCCTAATCTGCTCATTTTTACCTCTTGTAAGAGATTAACTCAAAACACACCCTACACTAATCCTGCCTCATTAAAGTAACGGAAAACTCATTGCCAAATGGAATTATAACCACAGGCATAGAGGTTAGGGTTTACGACATGTATTTTGGGGGGACGTAATTCATTACATAACACTTGTGATTGACTGGAATTTGGGCAATGGTAGGGGGAAGTGTGAATAACAACTCCCTGGTTTCTGGCGGAGGCAAATGGTTGGTGGTTGTGCCATTGGCTGAGATGGGGAACGTAGGAAGAGCAGGTTGTGGGAATGATAAATTCACATTGAGTGTGAAAGGTTTGTGGGACATCTCAGTGCAGATGGGCAGGAGGTGGTTGGATATTTGGGTCTGGAGTTCCAAAAAGAGGCTTAATCTGGAGAGAAGAATACAGGAGTCATCAAAATTTGGAATGATATTGACAGTGAGAATCATGGGAGTGGATGAGATCCCCAAGGGATTACTTAAGGCAGAAATTCTCAACAAGATGTGCATGAAGGTGGCAAAGCTTCCTGGGGAAGTGTTCACAGAGTCAAAGGGGGCTTCCCCAAAGTACATTGCCCTCATACCCTGAATTCCAGTAAATCTCCTAGGGAGTATGACCAAGGGAAACTCTATTACTGATGAGGAGGTGACCTTGGGTATAAAGTAGGTTTGAGACCATTGGCAAGAAAAGAGGGTAGAGGTAGGCACAAAGAGCAAGGAAGAAGAGCCCAAGGAAGCCAAAGAGGAAGAGAGGTTTGAGGAGATTTGGGAGAGCAGTGTGTCGCAGGTTTTAAGATAGAGTAATGATTCTCAACTGTCAGTGTATACACCGGGGGAGTTTGTGAAAAAATATGGATTCCTGCATGATTCTGATGCAGTGAGGCCCTGGAATTTGTATTTTAAAGAGTTCTGCAGGCACTACCTCTTGGCTAGAAAACTTTATGAAGATAAGCATGGTAGACTGGCTCAAGCCCAGCAGAAGAGATGGGCCCAGTAAGATAAAAGTTGAGTCTATCAGATTCCACTCCTCAGGGGGTCACCGGTAACCATGGAAGAAGGAATTTCAGTGGTGTTGTGGGAGTGAAAGCCAGATTGAAGTGGGCTGAGGAGTGAATGGAAAGTGAGAAAGAGAAGACAGCCAATGTGGACCCCTTTTTGGAGAAGTTTGGATGAGAGGCGGAGGCAAAAGCTTCATCCTCCTCAAAGTCCACCTTTTATCTCCTGGAGAAAGTTGGCAAAAAGAATTAATGGCAAAGAGGAATCCGGAGGTTGAGTCAGACATTTCGTGGATGCTTCAGGGAGACAAGTTGGAAACTGGTTAGCATGCCTCAAGCCGCCAAATTTCAAAACCAAACCCACTGTGCCTGCCTGCTGTCTACCCACTTGGAGTCCACTCCACCCTCATCACCACCAGAGTGGTCTTTTTGTAACCCAAATCTGATCATGTTACATGTTACTGCCCAATTTGAAACCCTCCAACAGCCACCTCCTCCCACCCTTACCCTACCCCAAGAGCACCCAACCCTCTGAATGTGGCATTCAAAACCCTACTGACTTCTGTTCCCTGGTTCTCTTTGCATCTTCATCCCTAACACCTCCCATCTGCTCCACATTCATCCTTCACCCAGGCCTTGTGGAGCCACTCATTAGCAGTTTCCAGGTAGACTATGGTGTCCCACTCCTCATTAGCCTGCTGGTCATTTTAGACTCAGCCAACTCATGCAGCACCCCCTCAGAGAGTTAGTTACTCCCTCCTTGGAAAGAACCAGCATGTTGTCCACACCTCCACCACAGCACTGTTGGAATGAATTATTCCGTATCTATTCATACAGTGTTCCCCCTCGGGCCTGTCATGTTCTGGGATCAAGGTCATTGTCTTACTCCTCTCTGAATTACCAACACCTGGCTAGGGCTGAGCGCCCAGAAACAAAACCCAAAAAACCAAACCCATTGCAGTCGAGTTGATTCCGACTCATAGCGACCCTACAGGACAGAGTAGAACTGCCCCACAGGGTTTCCAAGGAGAGGCTGGTGGATTCCAACTGCCGACCTTTCGGTTAGCAGCCCAGCTCTTAACCACTACACCACCAGGGCTCCACTGAACTCCCAGAAGGTGCCAGTAAGGGTGGCAGTGGGGTTTTACCCAGAGTTCTTATCACAATAAAGTAAATGTTGACCCTTTCATCCACGACATAATGGAATCGGCACTTCTTTACCCTCACCACTGTTTTTTCTTCTCTAGTTATTATTAGTTATGATAGTCCTTTCAGATTAATTTTTCCTCTCAAGGGGAAGAAAAGGCAGGCTCTGGATGACAGTGTTTATGATTTGGATGGTGTGGA
Source organism: Elephas maximus indicus (assembly GCF_024166365.1). Lineage (NCBI taxonomy): Eukaryota > Metazoa > Chordata > Mammalia > Proboscidea > Elephantidae > Elephas > Elephas maximus. Next base: position 182,694,734 of record NC_064822.1, on the reverse strand, counting down.
TGTCTCCTATGAACTAGGGCTAGGGGGATATATGTTGATGTCCCCCTATGCGGTGTAGTGGAAAGAGCACCTGGGTTCCTTCTCCAGGGACTTTAATTCTTTCCATTGATAAGTTACCTACCCTCTTTGAACCTTAGCCGAAATGTGGTTAGGAATACCATTACCTAAAAGTATTGTGGTGAACAAAAGTATTGTGGTTAGATGCTAATAATAAAGTCTTACAAAAATGCTGGTTATTATTATGCTTTTGAGACACTAATAAGGTAGCAGCTCAATGTCACGACACCAAAAAATTGCCTTTTTTTATTTCAAATGACTTAAAGAAACTCTCAAAGCAATACTGTTTTTAGAAGATTGTTTCTCTAAAAATGGGAACTTCCGTACATCCCTGCCTCCTCGGGCACACTTAAGACGACTATAAGTGAGGCTCCGCCTCCCTAGAGTATAAGCCACGCCCATGTATGCACACTGTGTCGTAGAACCCGTCGATACTGATTGACACTTGTTTCCACCAGTAAAAAGTGCAGTTCCCGTCAATGTCCGGTAAGGGGGCAGGACTTCCTTTCTGGTTGCTAAGACACTCTTGTTGCGCTCCTTGACAACCCTGGCGGGGGTGCGCTGGCTGCGGCCCCGGCTCCGGCCCCCGCGGGAGCAGGTGAGGCCCCGGGGCGCGGCGGGCAGCCGGGCGGGGAGGGCCGGCCCGGAGGGAGGGCGAGAGACAACGCGGAGCAGGCGGGGCCTCGCCCTCCGCTGAGGCCCTTCCTCGGTCTCCTGCCTGCCCTGCCCCAGCCCCCTCTCCCCCTCTGGGGACCTGCGAGCTCGGTAGTGAGAGATTCGGAATCGCAACTCTGCAAGCCTCTGGCCCCGAGGCCCCGAGGCCCCGTCCGGCTTCGCGCCCCCCCCCCGCACCGTGATCCCCCCTCTTTTCGCGGGATCACCCCCCCCCCCATGCTCCCTGCAGGTGGGCCGGTGGTCGCCGTCGCCTCGGCCCAGACCGTTTGGCTTCGGGAGTTGACGACGTACTGAGATTCCAGACTGGTCATTTCATCTTTTTAGGCCTCAGTTGCCCTATCTGTAAACAAGAAGTTGGGTCGAATGATTTCTAAGGGCCTGCAACTCGGACATTCTAGGATGTTTTGATTCTTTGATCCAGCTATAGGCTTCCTCAAGGGAGGTGGCGCTGGAGTGAAAAGAGCTTGGCAAACCTAGCTTGGATTCCCGGTTGCAGGACCCTAGGCAAGTTACCTAACCTCCCTAGGCTCTAGTCTATACATATATAAAATCAGAATACTACCACGCACCTCCTTTGAAAGTTCTGAGGATAATATGAATTGAGAAATAGAGAGTTCAGTCCAGTGTAGATGCTTGGTAGGTTTGTTGGTTTCTTTCCTTTGTCCCACATTTTTCCTCCCTAGGAGGCACTACCAACCCCCTTAGCATCAACTGTCATCTTCCCAGCTGACCCTCAAATCTGCATCTCCAGCCCTGATCTTTCTCCTGGGCTTCCTTGGTTAGGGATTTTTTTGGCGGGGGAGGATAGAGATTGATATATTGATGTAATGGTTGGACTAGTTGGCCTCCCTTTTACGGCTGATAATCCATGGTTTGGTGATTTCTTACTCCTGACTAGACATACCATTTGCATATCTTATCAACAACTTAAACTCAGTAGTTGTAAAATTGAACTGGCCTACCCACCTGGCTGGCTTCCTTGTCTCTACCAGAGACACCATCCTGTGGCATTGTTACGGATTGAATTATGTCTCCCCGCAAAATGTGTGTCAACTGGGGTAGGCCATGATTCCAATATTGTGTGATTGTCCACCTCCACCATTTTGTCATCTGATGTGATGGTTAAGAGCTTGACTGCTAACCAAAATGTTGGCAGTTCAAATCCACCAGCTGCCCCTTGGTAACCATGTGGGGCAGTTCTACTCTGTCCTATAGAGGCCATATGAGACTGAATAGACTGGAGAACAATGGGTTTGGTTTTTGTTGTTTGTTTTGTAAATCCTACCTCTATGATGTTAATGAGGCAGGATTAGAGGCAGTTATGTTAATGAGGCAAGACTCAATCTACAAGATTAGGTTGTATCTTGAGTCAAACTCTTTAGAGATATAAAAGAGAGAAGCACCCAGAGAGACAGGGGAACCTCATTACCACCAAGCAAGAAGAGCCAGGAGCACCCATCCTTTGGACCTAAGGTCCCTGCACTGAGAAGCTCCTAGACCAGGGGAAGATTGATGACAAGGACCTTCCCCCAGAGTCGACAGAGAGAGAAAGACTTTTCCTGGAGCTGGCGCCCTGAATTCGGACTTTAGCCTCCTAGACTGTGGGAGAATAAATCTCTGTTTGTTAAAGCCATCCACTTGTGGTATTTCTGTTATAGCAGCACTCGATAACTAAGACAGGCATCATCCATCCCTCTGCCATGCCCATCCCACTGGGGCAGTTGCTAAGTTGTGTAGATGCTGCCTCCGTGAGAACCTCACATCCTCCATTCCTGAAGCTGACACTCTGGTTCAAGTCTTTAATACCTATCCCTGGGCAGTAAAGACTTGTTACCATACCTTCTTAACTGGTATCTGTACATCCAGTCTCTCCTATCAGCCCACCGCACCAGAATAATTGCCCTAAAACACGACTATGTCGCCAACTACCAAGAGATCTCCAAAGGGTTTCCCACCCCCCCCCAATATCCACACGTCTTAAGCCTGGTTATTAGGGCCCTTCAACACTTCCACACCCCAGCCTTATTTCTCCCTCCTCCTTTCCCAAATTCTATCCTCTACTCAAATTGGACTGTTGTACTTTCCCAGAAAATGCTTCGAGCTTTCTGCCTTACTAGCATTGTAGTAAGAGACAAAACGTTCATCTGTCTACCTGGAAGGTCTTCCTCACCTCACCCAACTGTCAGGATTCCCGCTCAAATTGCTCTCCTTTCCTTCCTCTCCCCCCTCCCCCAACTTAGCCCCCTCTAGAATTCTGTTCTTTCATATGTCTCTGTATCGTGGCACTTCACACTTTCTGCCATGGACCAGTTAGTGTCGTGTGTGCGCGTGTGTGTGTTGGTCTACCATATAAGTTCCTTAAAGTCAGGAACTCTCTGTTGCCTATAGTGGAGTAGCTGGAAAAGCATAATCTTTGAAGTCATATATACTGGGATTGAACCCTGGCTCCTCTTCTTACGAGCTGGGTGGAAAGTCGCTTTTCTTTTCTCAGCCGGGAGGTCCTCAGTAACAGAGGGATAATAGTGCCTGCCCAGCAGCATTACTGGGAAGAACAAATGAGATCCTATAGGTAAACCGCTCCTCCTGGTGCATGGCTTAAGGTAAGTGTTCAGTAAATATCGAATGGACTTGGTAGATCCTCTCCGTTCCCAGGGGACAAATATAAGTTAATGACAATTTAAATATTTGTTGGGCTTCTGCCATATGCCAGACACTGGGCTTTGTGCCCTGGGGGGTCCAGAGGAGACTAGATGCAGGCCCTCAGTCAGGCACTTGTCTGGGTGCACAACACATGGCTAAGTCGTGATCGGTGAGGTGTCACCAGAATTAGCAATTGTGAATGATTTTTTTAAAATAAATCAGTGCGAATTCAAGTTTATTCCTAGGACTCTCAGTCCCTCACATTCAAATCTGTTCTCCTGAGTGGGAAAGAAGGGGGTGGGGAGAAGGAGCTGTGTCACCCACTGTCAGTAGTAAGCAGCTGTGACTCATGGCGAGCGAATAGCTGTGATGGTTATGACTCTTTGTTATGCTTTGTGTCCTGACAGAAATGTTTGGGATTTCATCCAGATTTGAGTACATCTATGAGGGTGTCCTATTTACATCATTGTCGTTTGTCATACGGTGTTATACATAAAGAAAATGTGAGAATAGTGGACTCAAACTAGGTATTCAGCAGAGATGGATAGTTATGGGGGGGTTTTCTCTCTCTCTTGCACTCTTTCTCTTTTCTCTCTTGTGGTCTAAGGTACATCAAACGTTTTCACTGGTCCTCAGTAAAATGTGAAAAAATAACAGTGAGAAAAGCCTTTGTGTGAGTGTCTGAAAGGTAACTGTCTTTTCTTGGGAAGGGCTGTCCTTTATTCTGCGATTATCTCCTTACTGTTAAAGTTTTCTTTCTTTAGTAGATGCTGAGGTTTTTTAATATTCTTAGCAAAATTAAAAATCAGCATACCTGTGTTTGCTCCCCCATTTCAACTGGTCTAAGAAACCCAGGCCTCTGAAAAACCTGGTCTGGGGCGTGGTTTCCTGACCTCACTGCTAACATCTTGGATGGATGTCTCCAAGTCCTTCTTTCCCTTTCCTCTCATCTTAGTGCTGGCTTGTTGTTTATTTCTTTGCCAGAAGGCAGAGGGTGGACATGTCAGGAAGAGGCAGGAGCCTGGCCAAGGTGCACAGTGTATATTCCCGAGAGGGCTGCAGCAGGAGGTGCGCTGGGCAGACAGCCGGACTGGTGGATGCTGAGCGTTGATGTTATTCGTGTTAACCTTTTTCTCCTACTTGCCGGTGACAAGGGAGAAAGCATGGACAGTAGAGCCAGACCAAAGAGATCTGGATTCGGATGCTGGCTCTGCCATTGCTGGCTGTGTGACCTTGGGCCAGCCACAGAACCTCTCTGAGCCTCAGGTGCCTTGTCTGAGAACTGGAAGCAGATACATCCTTCACAGGGTTGTTCTGATGCTGAAAGGACAAGTAGGAAAGCAGAGTGTAACCGCAGCACTGCCACCCTGGCCCCCAGCCAACACTGTGTTTGACAGAATTTCCTTGTGACTCTTCCTTCTTCAGTTAGTAACATGGTTGTTTGCACCCAGTGGCGACTTGGTCATATCAGTTTGTTTGGCCAAATTTTTAGATGTTCAGTTGGTATATGATGAAGGACCTCAGAGTCCCACTTCCAGTCACAGGAGCTGACATTTGCCAACTGCTTCTTCTGTGTGGAAACTCTGCCTGGCTATTTGCTTGCATTGCCTCCTATCAGCCTTCCAGCAACCCTGCGAGGTAGAGGCTCTTCTTATTCCCAGTTTCCAGAAGAGAAAACAGAGGCTTAGAGGAGTAAGCACATGTCCGAGACAGCACACAGACGTGAACTCAGAACCTCTATGCTTGGCTCTGAGCGTGTTCTCTGGTCTTACAGAGGTGTGGCAACTGGTAAAGGGTGGCGAGCTGTAGTCCAAGGGCCAAGAGTAATTCAGGCATTGAGTGACTGGATTCTCCCTAGTTAGCCAGCAGACACTCCTGGCCTTATTTTCCACAATTCATTCATTTTCCCGTCCTCGCATACCTTAGCCTTCTCCAGGATTCTTCCCAAATGCCTCAGAAGCAAAATAATTGTGGGAGGTCAGTGCCACAAAGAACAGGAGACAGAGGGACAAGGGACACTGGCTTCAGCAGGCTATGAGATAAAGAGCCTGGTGCTATGCCTCCTGTTGCCTAGGAGAAGCCTCACATTGGATGCGGGCAAAGCTGTGGAAAGCATGCAGAGGGGCCTTTGGGTGAGGAGGAGAATAAAGGACAGATGGAGAGTGAGAGCAAGGCTGCCCCCGAGTTCGAGTGTGAGGACGGCCCAGATAGGACGGGGTCGTGCTCCAGACCCAGGCAGATTCAAGGACCCCAGCCATGGGCACACTTCCATGATTAAAAGGCTCTCCGAGGTCTGACCGACTTTTTTCTGGCCTGGAGCTTTCAGGCACACATTCATTTGCATGGAAGATTGATAAGGTTGTTAAAACCTCTGCTTCGGCTATTTTTGGTAGCATCCCTCTCCCAGGACTTTTCATCGTGGCTGAATAACTATAGCTGTACTATAATGATAGAGCATCATAAAAAATTCTCCTACCGTTCTGTATTTGGAGACACATCATCTATAACTGTTCCCTTTTTTTTTTTTTTTTTCTTTTATCTGTAAGTGTCATCCCTTTTGAATCCCCAAAAGTAGATGTAGTGATTAGGGAAAGCCATTTGCAATCATGTCCTTAATAATGTGATTAAATAATGTTGACAAAGTCTTGGCCAGTAACAGGATGGTAGTAGAAAGCAGAGTCCCTGGTGGTAACCATGGTAAATGGTTAACATGTCTGACTGCTAACTGAGAGGTTGGAAGTTTGAGTTCACCCAGAGGCACCTCAGAAGAAAGGTCTGGTGATATATGGACTTGCAAAAATCAGCCCTTGAAAACCCTGTGGAGCACAGTTCTCTGACACACACGAGGTCGCCATGAGCCGGAGCTGACCCGATGGCAGATTAGAAAAAACAGAAGCAGAGAGCTGTCCATTTTCAAAATGCTCGTGTGCACGTACTTGGCCCTTGCAACAGTTTTCTGAGAATGAGAAGATGAGATTTAATAGCCCATCTTACAGAGGAAGAGACCGAGGCTCACATTAAATTCCCTGCCCAAGGTTACAAAGCAGGAGGTCAACAGAATTAGTTTCTGTGAAAGAAATGGCATTTAAACCTAGATACTGTGGCTCATGATCCTTCAGCGTTCTCTACTCTTCCGAGACGCTTCCCTGACCATCGTCCCAGTGGCCTTTTCCCCTTTGCCCTGAAGGATGGGCTTTGCTAAGGACTCTGAGGTCTTGGGGCGTTGCATCTGGATTCTGTCTACTGAAGCCATCAGAGACCCTGACCTAAGGACAGGCGGTATAGGATTGGTCTCCAGATTCCCCTCGGGGCTCCCACCTGCTAGCACTTTGTAGGCCGCGAGTTTGAGTTGAGTTGAATTGAGAGGAACTGAAAGGTTTAGGTGGAAGATGCCTAAGCAGCTCCTTCAGCATTTTAAATTGTTCTCACTTGAAAATGTTGGAAAGGAAACCATCAAGCCCTTACTCTCTTGTCACCAGTGTAGCTGCCACCTTCTGTCACATCGTGATTAATAAGGAGGAGGCGGAGACAAATTGGCCACTGCTGAAGCTAGGCGGACAGGGCGGTACTGGAGATGGGCCTGAACATTAATGAACAAAAAAGACAAAATGATTCACTAGATTTTGTGAAATAAGAAACACGAGCAGAAAGTACAGCGAGCCTTTGCCTAGTAATTTGCCAGTTTATATGTAGGAACAAACAAAGCTGCTGGTATCTGAGTGGTACAAATGCCCAGAACTGATGAGATGGAGCCGTCTGTCTGCTGGGAGATCAGTAAATACCAGTGTCCTGGGGTGGTGGAGTCGGTGCCAGGCTTCCAGCTCTGTTCAAGGGAGCCAGCCAAATGGGGTGGCTCCTGAAGCATCGGAGAGAGTTGAAATTGAGAGCACAGCCCAGCAAGCTCAACACTTGGCCAAGTAAGGGTCAAGTTAGCATTAGAATGGTAGACACTGAAAGGGAAGATAAAGACAAATCTCCCGGCTGGGATCCCACAAGTCCCACGAGGGTGAGTTCCACAAACGTTTTGTGAGTGCCCGCTGCGTGTCGGGCTGTGAGGAGGCCGTTTGGAGTAGTGGCTTAGAGTGCCCAAGCCGGAGACAGTGCCTGCGTTGAAAGCCTTGCTCTGCCGCTCACTGGCTGAGTGACCTCAAGCCACCGACGGAGTACTGTGTGCCGCATTCACACGGGGCTGAGCTCACAGGGCTGCTGCAACACTGAACTGAGGACAGGCACACAAAGCCCCTCGGACAGTGGCTGGCACATAGGAAACCTAAGAGATGTTACCTGTCGTTACCTGCCTGTTAGGTACCGTGCTGTGCGTCCTTGTGGCTCGGTGGCTACGCAGTGAAAGTACGTTTATTTGGAAACATGAGTAATGCTAGAACCATATGTGACTGCCCAGTATGGATTGTTTGAAAGGGTTTAACAAGGTGATTTGTCTACTATTACATCAGTCTTTCTTTGGAGATAAAAAGCCCGTTGAATTATAGGATGCGTTTATAGAGGGGGAAGCACCGGGGTTTCCAGCAGTGCTCCCAGTCACTCAGATCCAGGCCGGTCTCCCGAGGAAAAGCCCTGTCTGTTGCTAGATGACTGGGTTAAACCAGCCCCACACGTGCACCAGGCCTTGGCACTTCCCAGTCACATCTCGTGCGTTCAGTCTCTCATTTGATTCACCCAGGAGCCAGAGGGAGGGAACACCACCTTATGAGTGCCTACTATGTGCCTGGCACTGTGTCATTTACCTTCCGTACGTTGTCTCCTCTAATTCTCCTAACAGCCCATGATATAGGTGTCACCGATGAGGAATCTCAGGCCCAAGGCCACACTGCCGGTGAGCAGGAGAGCCAGCGTAGTGTCCACTCCTAATGCCCGGCCAGCCAGCAGGACAGGTGGCCCAAGAGGGTGTGGGCAGAAAGAGCTGGGAAGCCCGGTGTGCCGGGGAGGGCACGGAGCTTCCGGTTCCTCCTGCTGATCCGGGACCTGCAGAGGGGGCACTCACTTGCCAACAAGCCTGGGATTGTCTGTGGTGACCTGGGCCTTTAACTGACTGACCACCTCTGCTGGGGAGTCAGGGCTGTGTCTGTGGGCAAGCAGGACCGCTGCACTCGTTCATGGCTGCCCAGTGCCCCTCTCAGCCTGCTTCAGCCCTGGCCCACAGTATTTGTCTTGGTAATGACAGTGTGGGCTTGGAGCAGCGTACCAGTGTGTTCTCAGCCAGGTCCCAGCATCTTAAGTTGACTCATCCTCCTCGGCAGACTTGCTGGCCATTTGGAAAAGGATGTGGAGGAGTTAAGACAGGGAGGTGTCAAGCCGTTACTGAGACATTTCTAATTTGTGATGTACAGTTTCAAAGCCAACTCTCTTTTCCTGGTTTTTCCTGTTTTCTACAGCACCCCTTGGGGAAAGACATTTTCTGCTCCCACAAGTTGGCAGACCTGCTTCCTGACTCTCCCGGCTGTGTCTTGATTGGCAGTCTCAGCACCTCCTGAGAGCCACTGTCTCCTCTGGTGGCCGTGGTGGGAGGACCATGGGAGAACCTGAAGGGAAGAAAGACGATGCTGATTATAAGCGCCTGCAGACCTTCCCTCTGGTCAGGGTAAGCCCCGGGGAGAGAGCGAGGCAGGCGGCCAGCAGGCCCACACAGCCCTGGAGAGGTGGCTGGAGCTCACCCCTCAGACAGCAGTAGGAGGAAGCTCGGAGCTCTGCCACCTGGGATCTAGAGCTCTGGGATTCAACGGTGATTCATTCTTTCATTCATTCATTCATTCGACAAGTATGTGCTTAGGCCACCTACTGTATATTGGGCACCGCTCTAGGCCCTGTAGACGTAGCTGTGAACACGACAGACAAAGGCCTGACCCACAGGAAAGAAGCATTTAAAGAACATGGTTCAGGCAGTAAAGGCTGTACAGAAACAGAGCAGGTGTAAGGGGTTAGCTTCTGGAAAGGGTTCTCTGATCAGAGACCTGAATAAAGTCAGAAGGAAAGCTTGCAAAGTTCTGGGGCAGAATAGTTTAAGCCAGGAAAATAACCGGCACTGAGGGTCTGAGGTGGAAATGTGCTAAGCATTTTAGAGGAACAGAAAAACTGGTGTACCCGGGACCAAGTGATGAGAGGGCTGGCAGGACTGTGAGGGGTCAGAGTGACGGAGACTAGACCTCACAGGCCCGGCAGGCCGTGGTGAGGACTGTGCGTCTGTCCTGAGTTCAAAGGGGAGCCAGTGGAGGGTTTTAAGCAGAGGAGTGATGTGATTTGTTTTACAGTTTTAAAAGATCACTCTAGGTGTTGGAAGGAGAATGGATTTTAGGGTACCAGAGTAGAAGTGGGGAGGCCAGTGAGGACGCTACTATAGAGGCCCAGAGGGAGGTGAGGGTGCTGGGTCCAGGTCCCAGCAGTGGAGGTGGCGAGACACAGACTCAAGACAGATCTTGACAGGAGAGCTAATGGGACTCACTGATGGATCACAGGTGGGACGTGAGGGAACGAGAGCCAAGGATGACTCCTCAGGTTTGTCTTTTCCTGAACAACAGGAGAGAAAAATGGCACCAGTTACTGAGAGAGGGAAGGTGCAGGAAGAGTAGGCTCATGGGGTTTTTTTAGACATCTAAGTTGTGGGGTTGTTTAGACATCTAAGTGGGGGTATTGAGTAGGCAGTTGGGCCTATGAGTCCAGAGCCCACATTAGATATTAGAGGTGGACATAACAATGTGGAAATTTCTCACATAGAAGACAGAGAGCCATGGAACAGGATGAGGCTGCCTAGAGAGTAAGCTAGCTGGAGAAGAGGAGAGGCCGGAGACGGGGCCAGGGCCCTTGAGTAGTTGGGAGGAGGAGGACCCAGCAGAAGAGACTTGAGGAGGAGCAGCCAGAGAGACACGAGGAAAACCAGACGACCTTGGAGTGGCCACCCTGTTCCTCCAGGCTTCTGGTACGAAGTCAGCTGCCTCTGAGGCTGCTGTGGCCCGTTTCTATAGGCAGCATCTCTCCATGCCTGGGATGGCCTGCTTTCCCATGTCTGTTGTGGTGCTGATGAGACCAGTTGCGTTGCGCCCTTGTAGAGGGCCCGGACTTGAAAGCTTACGTGGCTTGGTTTGCCTCCATGCCCCTTGGCCCCAGCTGCATTCTCTTAGTCAGGGGACAGGTCACTTCTGGATGAAGGCAGCAAGCTCTGCCCAGGGCTGTGCAGCCACCCAGTGTCCATGCCTTAAACTTGGGACAGGGAGGCCAGCCAGGGAGGCCGGGCCACGGCTAAGCCTCTCTCTGTTTGTCACCCCTGCCCTGTCTCTAGCACTCGGACATGCCAGAGGAGATGCGAGTGGAGACCATGGAGCTATGTGTCACAGCCTGTGAGAAATTCTCCAACAACAACGAGGTATTGCCATCAGTGCAGGCAGCCCCTCGTACATTTGGTGACCCCTGGGGATGAATAGAGTGGCCCCGTCTCTGCAGCTAGCTCCAGAGAGGCCTGCTGGGACTAGGTGAGGGCCTTCCTTGGTCTGGGGAAGGGCCGGTGAGGGAAGAGGCTGATGCTGACTCCTACATTGATGGTCATGCCCAGCCGGAGAGGGCGAAGAGCCAGGTCTCTGTAGCACCCCTGCCCGTGTCCCCATCTCAGGGGGGCTGCTGATGGGGCCCCTTTCCCCTCGACTCCATCCCCATGGTGAGCAGAGGCCCGCCTAGGCATTTATTCATACATCCATTCATCTATCCAACAGCTAGCTTGTTAAGCACCATCTCTGCCAAGCACTGCTCTAGATGTTGGGGCAACGGACAGTAGGCATCCACACAAGAATGTCATTCATAAGTCTGGTGGGGAATGAGAAGGAAGTCAGGGTCATGGTGGTGGGTGAGGAGACAGGTCCCATGAGAGCCGAGGCGTGGGGCCAGCCGGGCCTAAGTTCACATCTTTCCTCCAGCCCTTCCTGGCTCTAACCTTGGAAAGCCATTTCCCACCTCTGCGCCCCAGCCTCCTGGTCTGTACAGTGGGGGTGTGTGGTGCTGTCCTTCCTGGGCCGGTGGTGAGGATGACTCACCAAGACAAGGTGACCACATGCTCCCCTCGGCCCAGCACCAGGTGAGCCCATGGAAGTGGGTACAGATGGCACACATCAAGTGCCCGAGCACAGGGCTCACCCCACAAAGAGGTTCCTCTGCCCTCCCCCAGACCTCTTTCTTCACGGGGAGGGACAGCTTCCTGAAAGAGCAAGCCCAGAAAGAGGTGGGCTGTGGTTGTGGCTGAGGGAACACAGCCCGGCCTGGCTTCCTGGAACCCATGGAACTCATTAGGGAGAGCGGGAGAAAGCCTTTCCTCTTCACTGATGATTGAACCTGACACCTCACAGTGACGATAATGAGCCTTTACTGTCTGCAAAATGCTCTCCCATGTGTCATGTCACATAGCCTGAGAACAGCCTGTGCCCGCTGCTCCAGGTTACAGATGAGGAAATTGGTACTGTCACAGAAAGTGGCCAGGAAGCGGCCAAGCCCAGGGCTCTGTCTGGAGATAGTTGCTTGCTTGGCCACTTGAGTCAGTTTTTTCCTGGCTGCTGAGGTAACACCTAGCTTTCAAGCCCCGTGTAGCTGGCAGCCGGTGACCTGCGTAGAAGCCCTTCCTGAAGGTTCCATGGGCAGGAGAACAGCACTGATGGGTCAGCAGGCCTCTCTCACCAAGACCTGGTGGTCAGACTTGGGCCCAGTCTCTCCCCAAACTCCGCTCTCTGATGACTGTCCTCCCCATTTCAGAGCGCCGCCAAGATGATCAAAGAGACGATGGACAAGAAGTTCGGCTCCTCCTGGCACGTGGTGATCGGCGAGGGCTTTGGCTTTGAGATCACGCATGAGGTGAAGAACCTACTCTACCTGTACTTCGGAGGGACCCTGGCCGTGTGTGTCTGGAAGTGCTCCTGACACTCTCTCCCCCACCTCGGCCCCCCATTCCCAGCAGCGGCTTCGCCTGCCACTCTTCAGGGTCGGGGAGCAGCCCCAGGCAGGCCCAGGCTCTGTGAAGGAGAGTGGGGGGCTTTTCTTTTTGTCCTGTGTCCCAGTTTCCTGAGCCACGCCCAATGTGTGAATTTGCTGGCACCTGTAATCCCGGGCTCTCAGCCGTCTCACTGAGTCCAAGGTGTGAGCACAGCAGCGGCTGTCTGGCGGGGAGGGGGATGCGGCCAGGTAAAAGGAGGACGTGCTGGCTCCCCCTCTCCTGGGCAGCTATCCCTGGTGTGCCAGGAGCCCACTCCCCTTCATCTCCAGCACTGCTGTAATGTGTCCGCTGTCCCTTGTCTTTAGTGGCCATATGAAAATGGCCCCCGGAAGGAGCCTCTCCTCTAAAGGGACTCTGGCAGCTTCTCTCCTTGTCTTCTGGAGAGTGGCGACCCCCCCTCCCCAGCACCTCCTTCAACTTGACCCCAGGCTGAACAACCGCTGCGTCTCATGGGACCAACAGCATATCTGCCCCAGCTTGGCAGGAGGGACCAAGCAGCCTTTCCCCACTGGCCGTCTCCGCCCTCCCAGCCACCAGGCCGCTTGAACCTCCACACTGCCGTGCCCCGTGCAGTTGGTAACCACTGGTGAGGGTGTGGGCACTGTCGGGAGTAGTTTCTTGAGGCGTCACGGAGCCTCTGGTGAGCCGCCAGGCCAGGAGTGCACTCACCCACGGGGCCTGTCTCAGCAGGGAACCTGGCCCGCCAGCTACTTGTCATCAGGGACCGCATGCTAATTTGTACTGCTTATCTCTGCCTGGTTTTCTATCTTCTTTTTGAGTGTAGGGAGAAGGGTTTTAATAGAAGGGTGGATCATATTTTACATAGCGGTCTTATTTATATAAATGTCTTGGTTTTTACAATTAAAATGACCAAAAACTGACCTTGATGTACAGCCTCTTGGGAGTTAGGGGAGACGTGGTTTGTCTGTGGTGGGTCCCAGGAGCCCAGAAATGCTTCTGGCTTAGTAGCAGAGCTGCTGGAAGTCCTGTGCCCCGGCCTGCCCCTCGCGCCATTACAGCAAGGTTAGGGACTGATGTCACTGGATGGGGTCATGGGGGCACGGATTTAGATGTCTTCCAGGGCCAGACTGAGCTACTGTGAAGGCGCTTCCAGGCCCTCACAATTCAGTTCAACTGACATTTATTCAACAGCTGTTGTGTGCAGGCCCCATCCTAGGGGCTGCGGTTACAAAGATGACAAAGCCAGAGGTCCTGCTTTCGGGGAGCTTACAGCCCATTGTGGAGGACACTTGAAACCAGTCATTTCAACGTGGCATGGAAAGTGACGGGATAAACGGCATCCTGGGGGAAGAAAACAAACAAAAAACAAATCTGTTGCCATCGAGTCAATTCCAACTCATAGCGACCCTATAGGACAGAGCAGAACTGCCCCATAGGGTTTCCAAGGAACAGCTAGTAGATTTGGACTGCCGCCCTTTTGGTTAGCAGCCATAGCTCTTAACCACTGCACTCCTAGCCCAGCCTGGGGGGCACGGGTGGGCCCCTGGCTGGCATGGTGCCTGGAAGCCGGCTCCTATTCTGGAGAGAGGACATTCCAGGCTGAGGGAGGGGTAGGGGTAAATGCCCAGGTGAGAAGTGGCTTGGGGACGCCGAGGAGCCACATGCTGGGCCGCGAAGCCCCTTCCTCTCAGGGCTGGCCCCTGAGTCCCGTCTCAGGCTTGGAAGGCGGAGTGCCAGTCCTGCCTGCCTCCCCCATGCCCTCCTAGCACGCTCAGGCCTGGGAGCCCGGAGGCACCTAGCCCAGCTGTGCCTTCTACACCCAAGGCTGAGAGTCCAGCGTAACCAGGCCTGTCGGCATTGCTGCTGGCCAGCATTGAGTCGAGCAGAGAGGACTGGTCAGACAGAGACCAGTGTGGCTGAGATGGCGGGGCGCGTCTGCTCATTCGTGAGCTTAACCAGCGCTTGTGAGTTGTGCTGTGTGCTGGGTCCTGAGCCGGCTGCCGTGGGGCAGAGAGGGAACAAGCGGTCACTGCCCCAGGGCTGGCTGCCTGGCCGGGGGGTCTCAGGATCTAACCGAGGAGCCTGTCCAGGCACTCCTGGGCTTCCGGGGGGAGGCAGCTCCTCGGCCTTGGGCCTGGCCTGCCCAGCCTGAGAGGTTGGCGAGCTGCACAGATGGGGCTGAGGAGAGAGGCGGGGGCGGCGCGGGAGGAGGAGGGGGCGCGGGCCTGGAATGGCGGTGGTTTATTACCCGCCTGCTTTGCATCTGCTCTCTCTGAATCTGGCCCACGTGGGTGCCAGCTCAGCCGCAGCCAAGGCGGTGGGGTGTGGGTCGGTGAAGAGTGGGGCCCTGAGGCCCACAGATCTGGGTTCAGGTCCAGCCCTGCCCCTCTTAACCTCTCTGCCTCAGTTGCCTTGTCCGTAGAATGGGGATTAAAAATAGCACCCGTGTCAGAAGTTTGTTGGAGTCTTAGGAAGGAAGCGTCTGGAACACAGGAACACCCCAGCAGTGTTGCTTTATTGCTGTCGTTAGACTGTGCACCCCTGGGCCCCTTACCTCCCCTCCACATGTAGATGGGGTGCTGACACCTAGTCCCTTAGGACGGGTGAGGACTTTGCCACATCAGGCTTGGAAGGGATCTGGCACTCACAGGCACATTATATAGTGTTTCCCTGTGACAGGTGGCTGCCCCCGGAGTGTGGGAGCCCTCTCTCCCTTAGCCATTCCTGTCTACCCGGCAGACCCCGGCAGTGCGGCAGTGTTTGCCTGGGGATTCTGGGCCCCAGTGGTGTTTCACTGTCACTCCTGGAGGCCCAGGGCAGGCACAGTCACCTGACCTTCCTCACAGGCCCTTGCGGCTCATGGCCAGTGACCCAGTGGGCATTTGCTGACAGGAGCTGAAAACGGGAGGGACATAAAAATTAAGAGAGCCCATCCTTGCCAGCTAATGGCTCACAGTCTGTAGAGAGACAGACCAAGGGACAGAAAGAATGGGAACATTGGAGTGCTTTGCTAGGAGAAGTGAGACGATGCCACAGGAATGTGAGGTTCACAGGAGGGGGCAACTCTGGAACTTGGGACAGTTCCACAGGGGAGGTAGCACTGAACTAGGCCTTGGCCTTTTCCTGGGGAGGGATGAGGCGGGTGGGTGCAGGGAGAATGTCACCATGGGTTGAGGGAGCAACAACCCATGCAGAAAAGTGGTGGCCGGAGGATAGCTCGTGAGGAGTGGGGGAAGTCTCATGGTTGGGTGGTTGGATGTAAGGGTGAGAAAGTCAGGGCTGAAGGTGAAGGGGCTCATGTGGGGTTGACAGAGAGAGAAACTACTCTCTGTTGGTGTCCCCCACTTGACAGGCACTAGGCCCTGACCCTTACGACCACCATCTCATGTCAACCTCCCCAGTACCCCAAGGTGGTAGTCACTGTCCCTTTTACAAATGAAGAAACTCAGGGTCTGAGGACACAGACCCAGGCCTGCCAGCCTCCAAAGTCACTGCTGCACCCACGTGTGGCCTTCTTCCAGAGAACCGGACTCCCACACCCAGCAGTGCCTCAGTCCAGCCATCCCAGCCACTCCCCACAGCCCTCAGGCCACCACCTTGCCCCAGGTCAACCACAGCAGCTCCAGCATTTACTTAGTGGCAACAGCAACCACAGCCCCGCAGCCATGGCGGCCAGGCCCCTCCGCTGCCACTGTGGTGTCGGGGGTGATGGCTGGCACTGCAGTAACAGCTTGGGCCCCTCTGTGGCTTCAGGGTCAATGTGGGGGAGTCAGCAACTTCGTCCAGACACATCTGGAGGGAAGGTCACAGGCCCCAACTCACAGGGCCCTGTTCTTCTGCCTGTGCGAGCAGTGGGTGCCCCGGCCAGAGAGAATGAAGCATTGCCTCCCTCCCCCAGGGGACTGGCAGACTCCAGAACTGTAGGCTTCACCCAGAGGAGGGCAAGGGGACACGGAGGCAGTCAGTGTGAGGAGGTGAAGGGTGGGGACGTGGTGACGGGGTCCCATGGCAACCAAGGAAGTGGGCATGCTGGAAGGGGGGCCGCCTGTGGCACTGTCCGTGGGTCTGTGGAGAAGTCTTCCGGTGAATATTTAATGTCGTGGAAGAGATGCAGAGGGACTCCAGGGTCCTGCTCAGGAGGATGGGCCTACAGATAGGCAGGAGGCGTCCCCCCGGGGTTGTGGGGGCCCAGCCCCCCAATAGGACTGAGCGAGCTGTGGAGCAAGACTTAATTCCTTAAGAATAGGCAGCAGGCGCCAGGTGGTGCCTTCAGATCCCCCGCTCCGGGTTTGGGAGGGGGTCGATAGGAGTTTAGCCACAAGCTACCATCCTGTTCTATTTTCCTTTTGTTCTCCTCATCTCGTATTTAAAACAACCACCTCCCACTGCCAGCTGCTGTCTTCAACCCCTAAAAGGGAACACGAGCCTTGGAGGCAGAAGATGTGAATGATTCATAATATTCTGAAACTGTTCTGTGCCCAGAATGTGCCAGGCGCTGCACTAAGCACTTTACAAACCATCATTGAATTCTTACATCCATTCTGTGAGGAGATACCATGAGTGTCCCCATTTTACAGATGAAAAATTGAGGCCCAGCGAGGTTAAGCAGCTTGCCCTGGCTCACACAGCAATTAAGTGGCAGGGCCAGGATTCACCATCGGTCTGTGACACCAGAGCCCAGCTCTTAACCCTCCACGGTGGCCTGCCCACCAGGCTGGGCAAGGCACAGTTTCTCCCATCTCAGTTTCCTCATCTGCAAAGGGGGGCAGCTTGCAACTCCTGCCCTGCCTGGTCTCATGTTCCCACAGAGCACCGGATACAATGGCCACCAGCCCAGAAGTGCTTTAGAACTGGGAAGGGCTGATCAAGTTTTAGGGCAATCTGGGGAATTCCATTCCTGGTAGAGGCTTGGGAGTCTGGAAAGATGGGCTGAGCATGGCAGGTGGATAATCGCCTCCAAGGCCCTCAGGGCACCTGGGCCTGCAGAGCCGGGGTGTGAGAGGCAGGTACCCCACATGTTGCATCTCTTCCAGACAGCTGGGACCAGGCCTGTCCCTCCATCCTGAGCTGGAAAGACAATGCCACAAGCAAGTGCTTGTGAGGACTTTGCTGTTGATCAAGCACTGGCCAGCACTGTTTGTCTTCCAGCCTCAGGTCGGCCCAGTGAAGTGGGTGAGGTAGGAAAATGGCTCACAGAGATCTCGTGACTAACCAGAAGTGGGGCTGGGCCTTGGACTGGGGCTTCTCCACTGCTCACCAGTAACCTCAGAGACAGTAAGAGTGACTCCAGCTCCTTCAGGAAACCTGCACGGCTATACCCCCTGACACCCCATCTGAGCAGAAGGGACCACTGGCGTCCCCACTGTGCCAAGCCTTGGGTCATGGTGTCTGTTCCTGCTACACTCAGGTATGTGGTAGCAGGGGCCGTGTCTTGTCTATGAGTCCACGATGCCTGGCACAGGGCCTGGGATGTACGGAACATGCGCTGTGACCAACGAGTGAATGAATGAACATAAGAGGCTTCCCAGGAGGCTCTGAGCACCCGGGCCCGGGAGGGTGGGCACCCTCGATTTCTGAGGCCCTGTGCCAGGTTCCCAGGCCCAGCAGAAAAGGCCTGAGGTTTGTAGGGCCTCACAGAGTTGCTCCCCTTTGACCTGGTTCCCAAGAAAAGATGAAAATCCAGACTCAGAGGGAGTGGGTTCCCACAGGCGGAAGAACATTGCTAAAGGGCATGGGGTGGGGTAGGGGGGTTGCAATTAGACCTGAATTCTGATGCCAGCACCCCAGGCCAGCTGCATGGCCTGCAGGGAGCCCCTCCATCTCCGGAGCCCCTTTCTCCTGTGTTAAAGTGGGATAAGCCCTTGCCCTCCTAGCCGGGGGGGTAGGGGAACACTGGGAGAGTTAGGGTGTAGAGAAGCAAATTTGTAAAGTGGGTTGTGGGTTAGTTACTGTCATTAAAAGCATCTGCCAGAGGTTTGTCAGCCACAGGTGAGAGAGGTACTCGGCCCCCAGGCCAGGGCTGCCCTGTGACAGAGGACAGCTTTCGGTCTTGGCTGGAGATGAGGACTGGACTGCTGTCCCGGGTAGTCCTTCCAGCCAGCACTTAGCAAATACCTAATGAGGCCCGGTGAGGCACTGGCTGGGCAGGTGAAACAGTCATCATCATGGTCCCTGCCCTCAGGGAACACATGGACTGGAGCCACAGGGAAGCTAGATGGACGTTCAGAAGATGGGTGTTCCCAGCTGGAGCCCTCAGCCAAGCCTTGGGGAGGGGGGCAGAACCCCTGCCTCTGAGCACTCTGCTTCCTCTGGAGCACTTTCAGGGCCCAAGGGGCTTGCGTTATGTACCCCTCTACGGAACCCACCAGCCGCTCCACGGGAGAATGATATGGCAGTCTGCTCCCGTAAAGACTTCAGCCTTGGAAACCCTATGGGGCTGTTCTACCCTGTTCTCTAGGGTCGCTGTGAGTCAGAATAGACTGAATAGCAATGGTTTCTTGTGGGGTTTTTTTGTTTTGTTTTTTGCAGGGCTTAGCACGCTGGTGCTCAATAAATGTTTATTAAGTGAATGCCTTTATCATCCAGGTAGTCATTCATCAAACATTTCAGACACATTCTTTGTGCCGGGTTCACCAGCTGAGAGGTGAAATGTGGCCCCTGAAGCCTGCACAGCTCCAACTCAGGGACTCCAGGAGGATGAGAGCTCAGCTGGGTTCTTCATCCCCCCGGGCACTTCAGCTCTAGCGCCTGCTCTTCTCCCTCTTCCTCCATCTCTCAGAACACAGCATGGGCCCCTGCGCCCGGGAATGGCTGGATACCGCTAATCCCTGCCATGAAGCAGCACTCGCTCAGCCGGGGTCTAGGTCACAAACTAAAGGGGTGAATTCTGAGCTCCCACAGACCGAAGGTGCCAGGGAGCCCAGAGGAGGCGAGGCCTTGGAGAAAGTGCCATTTGAGCGGGCCCTGGAAGAGTGGACTAGACTTCAGTAGGCCCAGGGGGTTGGAAGTGGACAGGGCATTGCAGCGGGGGGAACTGTAGGTGGGGGGTAGGCAGAACAGAGGTGGGGGCAGGGGAGGCCGGGTGAGGCACACACGTAATTGGTGGGCAGCAGGGAGCCATAGAGGGCTCCTTGTAGGACAGTGATGCCAAGCCTCAGGAACACAGGCTTCTTCTCCCAGGGAGGGCCGAGAAGAGACAGCCAGAGGGCCAGTAACCCACTCTGCTAGGCCGGGATGGAAGCGGGCCGTGACCTACATATGCTGTGCGTCACTGGCTGCCTCCAACCCCAACTTCTGCCCCATCTCACCCATGGTAACCAGGGACACTGTGCCACTCCGCAGCTTAACCCCCCCCCCCCGCCCCAGTGGTTTCTCCACTAGCCCCGGGATAAAACCCAGCTCCTCACTCTGGCCTGCAAAGCCCAGCACAGCCTAACCCCGCTATCTGTCTCTCAGCAGGGCCCAGTTGCCTGGGCACCCAGGGTCAGCTCTGACCCTCAGGTCTGAGGTCTCAGGGTCAGCCAGGACTCAGTCAGACTAGCAGAGCCACCAAGCAAGACCTCCAGGACACCTACCCCCCTTGGGTCCATTTCCACATCAGCATCAACTGAAACGAGCTGTGTCCCCCACCCCCAGTACGACCCACCGGGCCCCACCCTGATGGAGGAGCTGGCCACCAGGAGGATCGGATTTTAACCTCAGCTACAGCCCATTGGCACCGCTGCGCCCATGCCCCACACTCCTTATCCCCCCGCCCTTCAGTCCCCAGCCTCATCTCTGCCTTGTGTCCCAGAAGTCTAGGGAAGCCCCCGTGAAGTTAACCTGACGTGCCCCAACCACAAGGCAAGCCCAAACCCACTGCCATCAAGTCGATTCCAACTCATAGCGACCTTATAGGGTTTCCAAGGCTGTACATCTTCAGGGAAGCAGACTGCCATATCATTCTCCCGTGGAGCAGCTGGTAGGTTCAAACCGCTGACCTTTTGGTTACCAGTCATCCACTTTAACCAGTGCACCACCAAGGCTCCTTTCCAACCACGAGCAGGCCCTCTTCAAACCAGGGAGGGGAGGACCTGGGTGGGGGCACGAGACCTCCTGGCTCTGTCACGGCCTGGCTGTGTATCCGACGTGTTCCTGGGCCAGCTACACCCTCTCTGGGCCCATCTCTTTCTCTGTGGCCCAAAGACCCCAGTTTGCTGCATGCTGTTCAGCTGACCCTCCAGGCTCCCATCAGCCCTGCCGCTCCAGGTAGCACAATCCTCCAACCCTGCTATGGTCCCATCTGCTCTTCTCCAAGATGAGTTCCATCCTCATCCTCAAAGCTTGGAGCCAGCCCCGAGGCTTGTCTCACTGTAGCTGTTGGTGTGGGGCGACCTCTTGTGGTCATAATCGGCATTACATGGCTCACCAAAGACTGCCTGGCCAGGGCGCTGGACAGGTGCTGGGAAGCCAATGTGAGGACTGGTTGGGCTCTGCCTACACCCCACCCTTCTCCAAGGCCCTGCGGGGCATCAGGTCCAAGTGGAAAAAGGGGCGGTGGCTTTATGTCAGTCAGACCCAGCTCTCTTCTGCTTTTCATTCACTAATATTTATTGAGCGCCTACTGTGTGCCCTGCCTGTGTGGTATTGAGGCTGCAAACGTTCACCAAGTAGGCAGGGTCTGCACCCTCACTGATGGTGTAGTCCAGCCAGGCTCCGGCACCCCCACTCTCCCATTCTCCCTTCTGCAGACCTGGCTGCCCAGTGGTCCCCACCTCACAGGGTGAGGGCAGACACCAGGACCTGGTGAACCGCCCCCAGCCCACAGATCCCTGGTCCACTTCCTCCTCCGACCCGCTCCTGCCTCCCCTTTTCTAGAGGGTGGTTCCAAGGGCTATAGCCCGGGAACCCAAATCCCAAGACCTTACAGCTCCCCCTCGCCACTGGGGTACCTCCCTCTGGATGATCACTCCAGGCCTGATCAACTCACACCTTAGCAGCCCCAGGGAAGGGCCAGGTTCATGGAATTTGATTGGGAAGCTTTTATAAAAATAAGAACTCTTTCACAGAACAAAGGGACACTCTCCAGATTTATCTTTTAGGGCCTTCTAAACTTTTCACTTAGATGGGTTGCTTAAAGAAAGCAGTTCTGAGCTCCTTGTTGTGGCAGACACTCCCCTACCCTCCAGCTAAGACGGGCCAGAGTACCTGGGCTCAGGTATGGCCACCCCAACCCCCAGAGGAACATGTGGGCAGGGCCAGCCCTTCTTAACCCCCGGGGGCTCTTCCTAGAAAGCAAGAAAGTTCTCCCTAGACATCCCAGGGTCACAGTGCACACTGGTCCTCGTCCACTGGGAGTGTCACCTCGAGAAGCAGTGTCCCTCCATCCCTACAAGGGTACAACCACTCTGGGAAGGGACAGTTGCCCTGCACTACCCCCACGCCCCCCCCAAACCCCATTCCATTAATGTTCCTCCAAAGCTACTCACACACCCCTGCTTGCACTGGTGAGGCAGGGAGAGGAAACAAGCACAGAGAAGTTAAGTCACCTGCCATGGCACACAGCCAATGGGGCCAAGCAGAGAAGTGAATCCAGAGCAGACTCACAGTCCAGTGCTCTTCAGAGACCCTGGGCCCACTTTTCTGGGCCATTTCACTCACCTTCAGCGAGGCCCTCCTGAGGATCTTTTGTGGAAGGAAGGAAGTGAGTATTCAGGAGCGAGGCTCTGGGTCTGTTCTCATTTCATCCTTACAACATTCTCTCAGGGTAGAGGCCATCATCCACGTGAACGGATGAGGAAATTGAGACCCAGGGAGGTGGTGACACAGCTCTGTCATGGATGCAGGATTCTGTCCCTGGGGCTGTGGAAGAGATGCTGAGTGTTATGGGTTAAATTATGTCCACCAAAAATATACACAAATCCCCACCCTGGGACCTGTGATGGTGCCCTTGTTTGGGAACAGGGTCTTTGCAGAAGTAATTGGCTAACATGAGCTCATCCTGGATGGGGTGGCTCCTAATGCAATATAACTGGTGTCCTTATAACAAGAGAAGAAACACAGGGACAGACAGAGGAAGAATGGCCATGTGACCAGCGAGGCAGAGACTGGAGTTTGCTGCCCCAAGCCAAGGACCACCTGGGTCTACCAGAACCTGGAAGAGACAAGGGAGGGTTCTCCCCTAGAGCCTTTGGAGAGAGCATGGCCCTGTTGACACCAAACTCATTGCTATTGCAACTCATAGCAACCCCACAGGACAGAGTAGAACTGCCCCATAGGGTTTCCAAGGCATGGCTGGCGGATTCAAACTGCCGACCTTATGGTTAGCAGCCAAGCTCTTTACCAGTGCACCACCAGGGCTCCCAGGAAAGAGTAAGTACATCCCAGGAAAACTCAGAATTCACTCAACAGCACACAGCAGATGAATACATTGCAATACCCCCTCCAGCCAGCAGGGCGGCTGCCCCGGCCTAGCGCAAGACTCCTGGCCTTGGGCTCCAAGGCACCTACACCGGAGCCCTGGTGACGCACTGGTTAAGAGCTTGCAGTGGTTAAGAGCTCAGTTGCTAATCAAAGGGTCAGCAGTTTGAATCCACCAGGCGCTCTTTGGAAACCCTGTGGGGCAGTTGTACTCTGTCCTGTAGGGTTGCTATGAGTTGGAATCGACTCGACAGCAACAGCGCTCTGGGCTGGCGGGCTGGATGGGGAGTGGACAGGCCCCTCTCCCCACCGAAAGCCTTTCTGTCTAATACCAGGCTGACCTGGATATAAGAAACCCCTGCCCACTTCTACTTCTCCCACTTGGAGTGACACAACTCAGAAATCATGGTTTTTCACCTGGATAGGTGAGCCTTTCCTGGCCAGGCCCCAGGCAGAAGGGTAAGGGTGCAGATTCTCCCCCTGACACTTGGTTCGGTGCCTGAGAACCACAGAGGCAGGGGGCAGAAAGGGTACCCACTTTAGGGGCAGACCCTCTGGCCTTGCCACTCCCCACATGTTTACCTTGGACAAGTCATTTAACCTCTCTGAGTCCAGCTTCCTATAAATGGAGATAATCAGCCTACACCTTGGAGTTCCAAGATTTCATGAGCTAATATGTGTTAGAAAAGTACCCAGCTTGAGGCCTGGCATGCAGCAGGCACTAAATAAATGCCAGTTCCCTTCTCTTCCCTGTCTTCCGGGGCAGGATCCTAGATTTCTGGAGGGTCCCCCCCAGCCATGGGCCAGATGGCAAATATTGCTAAGGAGATTGGAGACATCGCAACTGACAGAAAGCTCTACAACGCCGTCTTCCCCTCTGCAGCTGAGCCCACCGCTCCAGGGCCCCCAGCCTGGGGCGGCAGGCTAGACCAGAGCCAACTCCATCCTGAGCCACATCCTGAGGCCTTCCCTGCCCCTCACTCCCCCACACACCGACACCATCCCAGGTTCATGGTGCACACTGCTCCTGGTCTGCTGGGCTCCATCCGCTCAGTCTGGGTACCTGCTCCAGGTCAGCCCCCAACATGACCCTCACACACCAGCCGTCTCTTGTGGGCTGCAGTGCTAATGACTAAGAAAGCAAGGGCGTGGGGTATCGTGAAGGCACACACAGCCCAACCTGGGATCCAGGTAGGCTTCCTGGAGGAGAGGCCATTTTCACTAGGATTTGAAAGATTTGAGCATGCCAGTGTATATAAATGTGCATTGTGATTGTGGACAAGTCCTCCCCCAGTGGAGTCCCACAGGACACACTTAAAATGTTCAGCAACAAATTGTTACGTGTGAAATGTTGTCTACCCGGGACGCTCACTGGGAACTCAGTGCCCAGGGTTTTTATTGGGGGCTGGTCATGTAGGCATGACCTAAAAAAACCCAAATTATTGCCGTCGAGTGGATTCCAACTCATAGCAACCCTATAGGACAGAGTAGAGCTGACCTATAGACTTTCCAAGGACCGGCTGGTGGATTAGAACTGTTGATCTTTTGGTTAGCAGCCAGCCTCTTAACCACTGCACCACCAGGGCTCCACCCTCTACCTAGCATGTACCAAAACCCCAGACTCCCAGGAGGAAAGCAGGTGTTCAACATAAACCACATTGTTTGAACAAACAGTTTGGGTACAGTGAGCCACTCTGATCAGTCCTGGGAATGGTAGGGACCCTCCTGAAATCCACGTTTCCAGACACCAGCCCAGGGCCAACTTAGCAAGCTGGCCTGTATCTCAGGCCTGCCGTGTTACTTCTTCACTGCACAGTTAAGGTATAGGTGGGACGTGGGCAGCCAAGAGGCTGGAGCGGGAGAGAGAGGCCAAGTCTTGAGGGTTTCTAGGCCAGGTGATGGGACGCAGGTTATAAGCTGGAGGCAGGTAACCAGGTCCAGCTTGTGATTAAGGAAGGCCCTTCTGGCAGCTTTGTGGAGGTCGGGGCAGAGGGGAGGCAGGGGAAGCAGGCAGCTAGGAAGCTGCAGGGATCATCCAAGAGTCAACTTCTGGAACTGGGGAAGACAACAGCATAATAGAAGCCCCCAAGGGGGCAGGGGGACTGGCTGGCTGGCAAGGAAGTGGCACCACTCTGAGAGGGTGCTAAGGGGAATGATTTGAACCTAGGGAGAGATGCATGAGCAGAGAGGTGATTCAGGGGCAGAATTCTCACCTTCCATATAGGAGATCTGGGTTCGATTCCCACCCAATGTACCTCGTGCACAACTGCCACCTGTCAATGGAGGCTTGTGTTGCTATGATGCTGGACAGGTTTCAGTGGAGTTTCCAGACTAAAAAAGACTAGGAAGAAAGGCCTGGTGACCTACTTGAGAAAAGCAGCCTGTGAAAACTGTATGGATCACAATGGTCCAATCCGCCCTGATCACGGGGATGGTGCAAGACCAGGCAGCCTTTCACTCTTTTGTGCCTGGGGCCCCCATAAGTCAATGGCAGCTAACAACGATGACAGGGAGAGAGGCAGAAAGCGCACAGGATTCCAGGAACAGGTCCTGGGAGGGAGGCTGAATGTGGGGGGTGGGAGGGTAGAAGTAGGGGCCTAGTTCTAGGGATAGAACTAGGGGGGAGGGAAGGTGTGGGCTGTGAGGCCAGAAGAGGAAGAGGGAATTATGAATGACCACAGCCACCTTGGCTGCAGGAGCAAAGCTGCTCAGAATTAAACAAAGGAGGAAGATGGGGTAAAAGAGAGAAGTGGGGGCTGGGTGGGGCAGAGGGAGGGAAGGAAAGGAGGAGAAAACAGAGTTTGGAGCAGTCCAGAGAAAGATGATGACCCGCAAGACCCTCGGAGCCAGTATGGGAAGAGCCCTGGTTAGCCAGCCCCGGGACGCAGGAGCTGGTTAGAGAGATGAGCAGTTCAACCCAGCCCGCAGACATACAGACAAACATAGACAGACATGCACAAATACAGAGTCACACATAGACAGACACAGATACAGAGACACACATACACACAGACACATACATATATACAGACACACACATACATACACAGATACACAGGCACAAACAACACAGGGACACAAATATGCACAAGACACAGACAATGCCCAGACACACACAGAGACACACAGGTACACACCCTGATTGAGCAGCCCTTGTGCAGAGGCCCTGGGCTGGGCGTGGAACCATCTAACAGTTTCCCAGCGAGTCCTGAGGGCTGGACAGACTCAGCTAGTCTGTGTGGGAAGAGCCCTGGTTAGCCAGCCTGGGACACAGGAGTTGGTTAGAGAGCAAAGCGGGGGCAGCCACCTCCAGTGGAGAGGTCTGAGCCTGGGGTGGAAGCTCTGGGACAGACCTGGAGCCATGTCACTCACCCTGCTGGGTGGACGCGCACACCAAGGTTCAGAGAGGCAGCGCCTCCCAGTGGCAACCCGATATAATCTGTGCTGTCCACTATTCTCTCTCTCTCTCTCACACACACACACACACACACACGCACATGCACACACATGCACACCACATGCACACACACACCTGCTAGAGGTCAGTCCTCTCTCGGACAGGTGAGGGGAAGGGTCACCCCAGGTCCATCCCTCAGCTGATCCTGCCCTGCCCCGACTCTGCAGCACCAAGACATCAATCTTCTCTCGCCTGCAGCTCCTGGCCACCGAGTCCTACCGACTGAGCAGCAACACACAGGAGCCTCTGACCACCTGGAGGCCCTGGACTGGGGCTACAGGCCATGCACCGTGTATGAACCAGTTGGGGCCCTTGGAGGTGCTGACCCAGGTGCCCAGCCAGTAGGACTGAGCACAGTAGATGCTCACCAACAGGCTCTGCATCCTGGCCTCTCCCCACCTGTGTGCACCAAGGCCAGCCACCCAGATTACCATACACCTGAAGGACCCTGGCTGATCCCGAGGGAACAGGGACAGAGAGTGAAGGGTGATGAAGGAGAACTGAGTGAACGGGGGTCCCCACACCAAAACAACCCAGCCACCATCCCAGCACCCTCTTGAGAGATCACACCAGTGACTGGCGATGGGCAGGCTGCAAGGCCAACAGCTGGTGCTGTGAGAAGGCCCCTGATGTTTATCCCTGCGTGGGAAAGAGTGCCAGCCACACTGAGGACAACACTGCTGGGGGACAGGCCTCCTCTGTGGGCCTCGTGCAGCGCCTTCTCCCCCAAGCCTAGGATGGTTCCCACCTCACCAGCTCATTTGTTCCCACCTGGTGGGGAAGGGAAGGGCAGCAATTACTATAACCATTCTACAGGTAGGAGAATTAAGGCTGGAGCAGGGAGGAGCGTACTGCAGCCTGGAGGAGGAGGTGGCCAAGGAATGAATTTGTGGTTGGGGCTGGGGAGGGGCTTGAGTTCTGCTGGGGCACCGCAGGCTAGTCCAGGAGACGCAGGTGAAGGTTCCAGAGAAGGCGCTGGGATGGGGCTCAGGTAGTCCTACGGGTTCTCCATCCCATGGGCCTGGGAGATCTGGCAACTTTACCACAAGCTAAGCGTTCTCCCTGCTGTTCCCTCTGCCCAGGACCCTCTTTTCCCCCCTTTCCCCTGGACACTCCTGCTTGCCACCTTCTCTGGCAGCTTCCCTGACTCCCTAAATCTGGGTTATGAGTCATGGTATTATAGACTGAATTGTGTCCCCACAAAAGATATGTTGAAGTCCTAATCCCCCAGTACCTGTTAAGGTGACCTTGTTTAGAAATAGGATCTTGGAAGGTGTTGCCGGTTAACATGAGGTCGTACTGGAGCAGGGTGGGTCCTAATCCAATACAAGTGGAGCCCTTATAAAAGAGAAGACACACAGAAAGACTCAGAGAGAACACGGCCACATGAAGATAGAGGCAAATTCTACATCCTACTTCGGTGAGTAGCACCTGCAGTCTAAAAAGCCTGTGGGCAGCCATCTAAGATACTCCACTGGTCCCACCCTGTCTGGAGTGAGAGAGAATGAAGAAAACCAAAGACACAAGGGAAAGATTAGTCCAAAGGACTAATGGACCACAACTATCACAGCCTTCACCAGGCCAAGTCCAGAACAACTAGATGGTGCCTGGCTACCACTACTGACTGCCCTGACAGGGATCACAATAGAGGGTCCCAGGCAGAGTTGGAGAAAAATGTAGAAGAAAACTCTAACACACACAAAAAAGACCAGACTTACTGGTCTGACAGAGACTGGAGAAACCCTGGATACCCTTTTAACTCAGTACTGAAGTCACTCCTCAGGTTCACCCTTCAAGCCCATAAAACAAAATGGAGACTAACTGGCCAAACCAGCCCAGGGGCAAGGGCAAGAAGGCAGGAGGGGACAGGAAAGCTGGTAATGGGGAACCCAAGGTCGAGAAGGGGAGAGTGTTGACATGTCATGCGGTAGGCAACCAATGTCACAAAACAATTTGTGTATTAATTGTTTATGGAGAAACTAGTTTGCTCTGTAAATCTTCATCTAAAGTACAATTTTAAAAAATGATGGAGAAAGTGATTGGAGTGATCCACAAGCCAAGGCTTGCTGACCATGACCAGTAGCTAGGAGAGAGGCCTGGAACAGATTCTCCCTCAGAGCCTCAGGAAGAATCAACATTGCTGGCTGTCTTAGGCTGGGCTGTCTAGAGAAGCAAAACCAGTAAAGAGTATAAATATATAGGGAGAGATTTATATCAAGGAGACAGCTCATGCAATTGTAGAGGTTGGAACGTCCCACATCTGTGGATCAGAATACAGGTTTCTCCTGATTCACGTAGCCGAAGGGCTGGCGAACCCAAGATCGGCAGGTCGGAGAGCAGGACTCTTGCTCACAGGCTGTGAAGGTCGATGAATCCCAACATCGGCAGGTAAGCTGCTAGCTCAAGTCCCAAGAACCGGAGGTCAGATGAACAAGATGCAGCTTCAGGATACAGACAGGGCAAAAGCCAGAATGTCCACTTATATTTGGATGCAGGCCACGTGCCCAAGGAAACTCCTTTCAACTGACTGGCTACTCACAGCAGATCCCATCATGGGGGTTATCTTAGTCATCTATTGCTGCTATAACAGAAATACCACAAGTGGATGTCTGTAATAAAGAGAAATTTCTTCTCTCACAGTCTAGTAGGCTAGAAGTCTGAATTCTGGGTGTCTGCTCCAGGGGAGGCTTTCTCTCTCTGTCAGCTCTGGAGGAAGGTCCTTGTCCTCAATCTTCCTCTGGTCAAGGAGCTTCTCAGTGCAGGAACCTTGGGTCCAAAGGATGTGCTCTGCTCCTGGCGTTGCCTTCTTGGTGGTATGAAGTCCCCATGTCTCTCTGCTCACTTCTCTCTTCTATATCTCAAAAGAGATTGGCTTAAGACAGTGTCTAATCTTGTAGATCTCATCAATATAACTGCCCCTAATCCATCTCATTACATCACAGTGATAGGACTTATAACACATAGGGAAATCACATCAGATGACAAAATGGTGGACAGTCATACAACACGGGGAATCATGACCCAGCCAAGTTGCCAGATATTTTTATGGGACACAATTCAAACCATAACATGGGTGATCACACACAAACACTGAGAATTATGGCCCAGCCAAGTTGACACACAATCGTAACCATCACACCGGCACCCTGATTTGCAGTTCTAGCCTCCAGAACTCTGAAACAATAAATTTCTATTCTTATAAGCCTCTCACTTTGTATGCTTTGCTTACGGCAGCCAGAGGAGACTCACACATGGCCAGGCCACCTTCCCCATTAGGCATAACAGGCACGGTGCCAGGGCCAACAAGACTTTTAGGGACTCATGGATACGTTTTAATTATTTTTTAATCAGAAGAAAAAATTAATAAATCCACCCTGAATTACATTAGTCTTTATACCACCAATATACCGGCAAAATAGAATTTCTAATATTTTTTTTATGGAGGAAGGGGCCCAAGAAGGCAAAAGTGCCAAGGACCCATGAAAGTCATACTGAGGCCTTGGTAGTGGGGGATCCCTAGAGCCCTGTGTCACCTTTTTGGGGCACATATCCCACTCTGTTGTAACGAACTGTCTTCTCCAACAGACACTGAGCCCCCAGAGAGCAGCAGCCATGTCTTACTGTCAGAATGGGCATGTAGTAGGTGTTTGTAGAATAAATGCTTATAAACAAAAAGAGTTAACACGTGCTGGGCACTTACCCTGTGCCAGGCACTGTGCTAAGTCCCTATGAAATAGATATGTTAATACCATCCCCATTTTACAGATGAGGAAATCAAGGCTGAAGCAAAAAAACCAAACCTGTTGCCATCGAGTCTGTTCCAACTCTTAGCAACCCTGTAAGACAGTAGAATTGCCCCATAGGGTTTCCAAGGCTGTAAGCTTTACAGAACCAGACTGGTGGGTTAAAACTGCTGACCTTTTGGTTAGTGGCCAAGCCCTTAACCACTGCTCCACTAGGGCTCCTTCAATTGAGGTTGATAAAGATTAAATAACTTGCCCAAGATAACTACCCAGAAGCATCTAGATCTCAAGCATGCACTCTGGACCACTGCGCTCCTTGGCCAGCAACGTCCCTACGGGAGGTGGAGCAGCTCATGAGTGTGTCAAGAGGCTGAGAGTCAGCTACTAGGAGGGACAACCTCAAATAGATATCTGGCAAGTCCCACAAAGTCAGCCCAGGAGCTCTGACCCATGGGCCAGTGCACTCAGAGTGCCCAGGGCTGGCACTGTCCTCCCTTCTGGGTGCACAACAGGTCAGGCCACTCCTCCACGCAGTCAGCAGACACTGGCTGGCCAGGCGCTGTGCTAGAGCGGGGAGGGAGGTGACAAGTGATGATCAGAGCTTACACTTACTGAGTGTCAGGCCCAGCTACCAGGATCAATTACTACATGAGTCAATTTCAACTCATGATGACTCCATGCGTGTCAGAATAGAACTGTGTGCCTCACAGCGCTTTCTTTATTATTATTATTACTATGTTTTTTAAAAATTTAATTGTGTTGTTGTTGAGAATATACACCGTAAAACATACACCAATTCAACAGTTTCTACATGTGCAATTCAGTGACATGGATCACATTCTCTGAGCGGAGCAACCACTCTCACCCTCCTTTCCTGATCCATTGGGTTTTCGGTGGCTGGTTTTGCAGAGAGAGAACACCAGGTCTTTCTTCTAAGACACCTCTGGATGGACTAAAACCTACAGCCTTACCGTTAGAAGACAAGCATGTTAACCATTTACACCACGCAAAGGCTCTTAGGCTCATCTAGTCTTCGTGATAGAGCCCTGGTGGCGCAGTGGTTAAGAGCTAAGCTGATAACCAGAAGATCAGCAGTTTGAATCCACCAGCCATTCCTTGGAAACCCTATGGGGCAGTTCTACTCCATCCTATAGGGTTGCTAAGAGTCAGAATAGACTCAACGGCAATGGGTTTGGTTTTTCGTTTTTTAGTCCTTCTGATTACCTGTGGGCTATGAGCAAATATTCCCATTCTAGACAGCCTATGGATCTCACCCTACTCCAGTATAACTTCGTGGCAATTAGAGATCCTGTGGGTCTTTAGATTACATGTATTCCCATTCTAGAAATAATACGCATCACCATAGTCTGATCTGCAAGCGGTCATCGGGATCGCACGGGACCAGGCAGTGTTTTGTTCCACGGTGCATGGGGTCGCCGTGAGGTGGAGGCCAACGCGGCAGCAGCTGACAACTGTAACAGCAGAGATGAGGAAAGCGAGGCACAGGGAAGTGGAGTAACTCATCGAAGACCCCGCAGTTAGTAAATGGAACTCGGACAGAAGCAGTCTGATGCCACAGCTCCGTACTCCCAGGTGGCTGAGCCACAGACCAGCAGTAAACACAGCCCCTGCTTACGGAGCGAGCACACTATTCTGGAGAGAGAAGTGAGTACACAGAACATGGGGTCGGGGGAGGAGTGCGTGGATGGAAGGACACATGAGACCTGGAAGCGCAGTGCAGGACCCAGAGCTGTTCTTTCCTCCTTGGGAACTTGGGGGCAGCGGCATTCAAGGAAGAAGTGACATTTGAGCCACTCAGGAAGGATGACTAGATTTCAACAGGCAGAGGAGGCAGGAAAGAGCATTCTAGGCCAAGGGCACAGGGCGGGCAAGGGCATGGACAGATACAGGCGAGGCCACAGAGCAAAGTGGAAGAGAGGGCTCAGCTCGGTAGAGTGTTCTCGAGGCCCACGGGGAGTCTGCATCTGAAGGGCTTTGGAGGCCACAGCAGGGAGTTAGGCTTTTGAAGGTTTAGAAGCCCAAAGCAGACCAACGGATGGCTGATGTGTGTTGACTGAGCATTCTGGGAAGCCAGGGCTGTCGTAGGTGTGGGTGTCAGCGATGACTCAGACGCAGCCATGCCATAAGAGTCTGGGCAAATGGCCTATGGCTGGGAGTGTCCCACCACTGTCAGGGATGCACACTCTGTCCCTGGTGCCCCAGCTGGTCCACTTTGTGACCTGGATCCAGTGCCATTCCCTCCACGGCTTGGACTTCACCTTCCATAAAACGGCTTAACCGCACTTGCAACGGGGTGAGGAAGTTCTTTGAGCTCTCCGGATGAAAGATTCTGCAAACAGAGGAGGCTCTTGGCAGGGGTGGGACAGGAAGTGCATGCCAGATCCCCTGGGGACTGACTGTGGGGCACCAAGGTCCTCAGACGTAGGCGCCCCCTCGGCCCCAAAGTTGCCAAACGTGTTCCTACAGCTAGGAAGCATGACATTAAAGGCCTCCCTCCCACCACCCCCCGCCAAGCCTATTTCACCTGTAATGGCTAAATGACAGACGCCACTGGCTGCAGACATGCTGGCAACAGAACAGCAGGGTGCATGCAGGAGGGCATGCGGCCTGGACTGCAGGAAAGCGACTGGGTGCTTCATCTGCACCCCTGTGCTCATTTGACACAAGTGCACTGAGCCCGGACTGTGGACAGGTCATTGGGACACATGTCCAGAGGCCTTGGGGGAGGCAGACAGGTAAAGGGTGGGAAGTGCCACTGTGGTGGAAGCCCAGAGGACTCACCTAACCCCCACTGACTTCCAGAAACCTCTCCCCCAGAGACTACAGGTGGCAAAAGTCCTTTGTGTTTGAACAGCACTTGACAGGCTTTTGCATACATTTCCTCAATTGAGCTCACACACAAGAGGGGCCGCACAGTCAGTGTGGTGGGCAAAACAGTTATTATTTGAATTTGCAGTTTGCAATGAGGAAAATGGCTCAGAGAGGTAAAGTGACTGGTCCAGGATCATGGAGCTACAAGTGGTGAGAATCCAGGGCTTCCTAGGGGGCTCATCTCCCAGCACCATATTGGACGTTGCTCTGTTGTGATCCACAGGGTTTTCATTGGCTAATTTTTGGAAGCAGATCACCAGGCCTTTCTTCCTAGTCTGTCTTAGTCTGGAAGTTCCACCGAAACCTGTCCATCATGGGTGATCCTGCTGGTAATTGAAATACCGGTGGCATAAACTCAAGCATCATGGAAACATGCAAGCCACCACAGTACAACAAACCCACAGACAGACAGTGGCTAATATCTCTGGGGTCCCTTACTCAGCCCTACTACAGGCCCATAGAGGCAATACATCTTACAAGAGACCTGTCTTCAGACAGCCTGTGGGCGTGACCTTTACCTGGGATGAGTGGGAGGTATACCCCTGCTTAACTCCACAGACGGGCACGTACCAGGAAGAGGACTGCCTGCCAGGACCCTCAGAGAGGAAGGAAACAGACTCTACAATAAAGGTGAGGGGATGTGGGGACTCCATCGGAATTGACTGGGACAGAACTGGGGAGTAAAACACCCTGGTGAGAAGAGTCAAGAGAGGGCCCCTCCCCTCACTGGAGAATGCCCCTAAGTCTGCATTGAGTTCCCATTTCTTTCGCTCCACATTCAGCAGATATTCAGACATGAGCCCATCCTTGTCCTCAGGGACCTGTGGTCCAGCCCCAGGAACGACACTTGCAGCACTGTTGTCTTCAAGACGCTGTAAGGGCAGGTGAGGCCCCTCTTTTCCGGGTGGGGCAGTGGAGGCCCATTGTTTCTAGAGTCCAGCTGGAGCAGAAAGCATGAAGGCTTTAGGTTTGCGCACACACACACACACACGCACACGCAGGCGCGCACACACACACACACCGGCTTCTTTCTGTACCTGTCTCAGTGATTTTGACATTTCTTGTCTCGTTTCCTCTTAGCACTTTAAAAGTGAAATAACGACACTCTGTTTCATCTTCCCTTCAAAAAGGTTGCACAGGAAGTGACTCGCCCAGAATTGTGCACTGTAAAATCGGTCGGAGGGGAGCCAGGGACAAGACCCCCAAGCCAGGTGCCATTTTACTGATTGAATTCTGAGCACCTGTTCCACACAAGGTGTGCAAATCTGAGTGAGGCAGAGGCGGAGGTAGCCAGTCCTGGCTTCTCTCAGCGTGAACTGTGCTCCTGCTGTGAAAACCACTCTGGGGCAGAACCTCCTGCCCTGTCTGGAATCCCAAAACCAACCCTAAAATTTCAAAGAGCTTCGGCTTGGAAGTGGAGAGAACCGTCTAATCTCAACTTTTCCACTTCCTAGCAGTGTGGCTTTATGCAAATCACCTAACACCTCTATGAACCTGTTTCTTCAGTCTATAAAATGGGGGTAGAAATGCTTGGTTAGGAGGACAATTGTGTAAGTGCCAGGCGTTTAGCAAGCCTTCCGCAAACATTTACAGAGGGTCCCAAACCAAACCCACTGCCGTCGAGTCGATTCCAACTCACAACAACCCTAACAGGACAGAGTAGAACTGCCCCATACAGTTTCCAAGGAGCACCTGGCAGATTCGAACTGCCGACGTCTTGGTTAGCAGCCGTAGCACTTAACCGCTACGCCACCAGGGTTTCCACGAGAGGGTCTGCTAAGGGCTAAAAGCCATCCGTCCAGGTGGCTCCCTGGCCGGGGTCTTCTACCTCCCCTGCCCTGCCCCCATCCCGCGAGCCATCCTCAGGGAGGCAGTGTCCCCGGATCACCCGATGCCTTTAAGGTCCCACCACCCCTGACTTGTTGGCTAGCGAGAAGCTGGGACGCCGCGGCCCGAGGGGCGCATAGGGACCTGCGCACCCACCGGCCCGGTGAGCAGAGGCGCACGAGGGAGTGCTCCGGGAGCTCTGGCAGCTGTTTGGAACCACAGACAGGGGTCAAGTGCGCAGCTAAGGCCGGCGACCTTCGGCCTCCCGCCCGGCCGCCGGCTCCAGCGACGGAAGCCGAAGAACCTCGCTCCCCGCCCACGGGCCCCCACGCGTGGGCCTCCAGGCGGGGCGAGCCGGGGCCTTTGTGTTCAAACCACCCAATGGGCGGCGGTGGGCGGTGACGGCGGGCGGGGCCTGCCCAATGGGCCGCGGCCTGTCAGCGTTGACTGACAGGCGCACACACTCGGCCACGCGCGCCGCCCGGCCCCACTCGCGCCGCGCGGGCCTCGCCGGCTGCATTGTCCGCCGCCCAGGCTCCGCGCTGCCCGCCGCCGCCTGCGCTCCAGCCCGGCCCGGCCCCGTTCGGCCCGGCGCCGATCGCCGCTCGCGGATTCCTGCCCGAGAAGAGGGCGCGCCCGGCCTCGGACGTCCCCGGCCCGCACGGAGGAGCCGCGCAGCAGGTAACGGGGCGCCGGCCGTGGGTCTCCGGGGGGCAGACGCGCAGGGCGAGGGTGCTGGGCTGGCGCGCGCCCGCCTCCGGCGGCCTCGGGCCCAGCCTGACCCGGGGTCATCGTCGGGCCGCTCCGGCCAGGGCCCAGCTGCCCAGGGCCTGGCTCTTGGTCCCGGCCAGGCTGGGCCAGACTCCAGCCCCGCCGGGCACACGCCCCTGGACCGGGCGGGGAGGGCCGAGCGGTGCCCGCGCCAGCGGCCCTGACTCATCTCCCGGCGGTGCGCCCGCCCCCAGAGCCGGGGGCCTTACTGGTCAGCCCGGAGGGCGGACGTCTCTAGGCGGGACTTCCCCGGGAGAGCCTCCCGGGAGACCGGGAGCGAAGCCCGGGCTGCCCACCGGCCCTGGGCAGTGCCTGCGTCTCGCATGCCAGGCAAGACAGTTCCAGGGACAGGCAGTTCCCTGTCGCCTCCGCCGTCTGCCAGGGTTCCGGGGCCAGGGCTGCAGGAGGAAGGTCCATTTTGTTCTCTTCCTTAAAAAAACGAAAACAAAGGGGCGGGGGACTGGGATCTGTGACCTAAAGCAGAGAGCCAGGGCGGTTGCGCCTTTGGTAAAAATCTCTCCAGGTTCAGCCGGTGAGGCATGAAGGGACAGGGAGGTTCACACCTGGGGGTTTTGCAGGTCCCACGAGGGAATGTAGTGTGAAAATGTCACGTGGGAAATACCCAAGATCTGGGTTAAGGCTAAAGACTGGATGGATACTTGTGCCTGTGATACAGGCGTGTGAGGGGAGGTCAGAGCGGAGTTGAGAAAAGCTCAGAAGTGGGAGGGATTTTTGTCCTCCACCCAGTGGTTTTATTTGAGGGTTTCTTTATTGTGTGTGGGGGGGGGGTGAGAGTGGCGGGGGGGTGTCTGTTTGTGCATGTCTTTTCTGACAAGCAAAATATTTGAGCTCCAAGAGGCTTCCTTTTGTTTTGGAGGACCGGGCCTTGTTGGTGTGTTTCATCCTGTGAAGCCCAAACTAAATGCTAAAGATCTTTGGCTTTCTGTTTTGTGATACCAGGACCCTACGGGAAAGTCTGAGAGGCTTCTCCGAGAGGGTGGAGGTGGTTGCTGGCAGTTCTCAGGGGCCCCCACACACCTTCTCCAGAATATTTAGAGCAGCCAGCAGCAGCCCCAGTGTTGCTTTGTTTCTGCCCCAGGGGAAGGCGGCATCCACTTTGGCAGGGCAGGGGTTAAGAGGAAGAGCTGTGGGTGGGCTTCTTGAGGTGTTTTCTTTTGGGGGGCGGGTGTTGGTGGGAGTAGGAGCCTTAATGGTGCAGCAGTTAAGTTCTACACGGCTGCTAACTGAAAGGCTGCTAACTGAAAGACTGGCCGTTTGAACCCACCCAGGGGCTCCGTGGGAGAAAGGCCTGGTGATCTGCTCCTGTAACTTGCCTAGAAAACCCTATGGGGCAGTTCTGCTCTGTCACATGGGGTTGCTGTGAGTCAGGATCGACTTGACAGCACCCAACAACAACAGAAGTGGGAGTGGATTTACCGTATAAGGAATGGAATATAGAAAAGGACAGCTTCCTGCTGTGGCTACTACATTTGTATCCAGTTCCCTGACCAACACTGGCTGAACCCAGGGACAGATGCCGGATGCTGGGTGGGCATCGTACCTGGGAAGATACCTATAAAACCAGGACATGTGGCTGCTTGTTCTTCAGAAGAGGACTTTCTAGAATTCTGCCTGGACTAACCAGACCTTCTGGTTTCCATAGTCTGGGTTGGGATGTGTTAAAGAGTCTATGCCCACCACACAACCCAGAGAAGTAGTCATTTATGTACCACCCAGGAGTATCAAAAATGATAAAAAGTCACAAACTCTCGAGGGGGGTCTAGGCTACAATAATGACTCTGTAATAGGGGTAGGTTGAAGGCCCTGAGAGGAGACTCCCCATGTTTGCAATCTGAGATTGTGAATTTGGGTTTCTGGAGCTGGAAGGCCTATAAATAAGTCTCCCACGTGTCCGGAGAACACCGCCTTCTGCCCGGGCTCTTCACTTTGGCCTCCTTGGGTCCTCATTATCAATCTCAGAGCTTGATTTCCCGCCATGTTGGTGGCGGGCAGGCAGGCCGGGACTGACTGTAATTTCACACTGGCGGTTCCACCTCCCGGTTTGGTTAGTTTGTTAACAGATTCTTGTGTAACTACTCTGTATCCAGCCTGTTCTGAGCATATCTGGGGCTGTAAAAGACTCTAGTTGGGGATATAAGGGCATTCCTGAAACAACTTGACAACTTTATGGCAGCATGGAAAGGTCTCGGCCCTACCACCATGTCAGATCAAAGCGCCAGTCCGTGCTGTGTCACTGACAGGCTGGGTGACTGTGGACAGGCTGTTATCATCCCAGCGCCTTAGGCTCCTCCCTAAAATAGAAGTGACAATACCTCCCTTGCCTGTGAGGCTCGGAAATGGAGTATGTAAGGGGCTTGGTACCTAGTTGGCATTTAACAAAGTATTGTGTCATCCTCATCATATCAAGATGTACAAATATTGTAGTACAATATGCAGGCACCATCAGAATGTAGGCAGGGTTTACCAGGGAAAGGTTTTCTGGAGTTAAGTTTTGCTGGGGCCCTGAGTCAGTGTGGATAAATGCGCAGTAAGGAAAGGAAGGTGCAATCCGAGGGAAGCGGCACAAGTGAACACAGACGCAGCTGGAGGAGAGGGCAGTGTGATGGATGGCTGGACTGCAGGGTCAGTGCCACTCATTGTGCGTTCCTTGGGTGCCTGTTACATGCCAGATTCTCTGCTGAGTGCCAAAGGTGTAGAGCCGAAGGAGGCCCAACTCTGGCTCTCGAGAAGCTCAGTGCCAAAAAACCTTGTAGAAAGCTCCATGAAAGAGGTGGTTGTTATTGTTCACTGCCGTCCAGTCAGCCCCCAACTCATGGCAACCCCATGCACGATGGAACGAAGTGCTGCCTGATCCTGCACCATCCCCGTGATTGGTTGTGGCTTGGACCATTGTGGTCCATGGGGTTTTCATTGATTGTTTTTTGGAAGTAGATTGCCAGGCCTTTCTTCCTAATCTTAGCCTAGAAGCTCCACTAAACCTGTTCATCACCATAGCAACACGCAAGCCTGCACTGACAGACAGGTGGTGGCCAGGAGTCAAACCTGGGTCTCCCACAAATTCTGCCATTAAGCCACCAATGTCCTCATGAAAGAGGTTACACAGGTGCTAAGCAAGCACCGAGGCAGGCAAGGAACTCAGACTGCATGCAGCAGGGTGGGCAGAGCTGGGCAGGTTTAATAAATGCCCACGTCTGGCCCCCAGCTGTGGAGCAGTTCCTCTACCTCTTCTCCAGGAAGGAGCTGGAGAGCAGCCCCAAGTCTCACACGTTGCTCTCCTTTCTCTCCCAAGACTCTTCAGTGGAAGGATCCACGTGCACCTTGTCATGTCTCGGCGAAGCCAGCGCCTCACGCGCTACACCCAGGGGGACGATGATGGGGGCAGCAGCAGCAGTGGCGGGAGCTCCATCACGGGGAGCCAGAGCACCCTGTTTAAAGACAGTCCTCTCAGGTAAGGGACCCAAGAGACCCCTGCAGGCTGGGACAGCCCAGGCCCTGTAGATGGCAGCCGCCTACAGAGCAGATGGGTGGGCAGCTTCGTGGACAGCCTCTCCATGTTGCAGCTGCTTGTGGGCAGAGACGAGGTGCCCTGGTCAGGGGCACCCTTCCTCTATTCACACATGTCAGGGTTCCAGGACCCAGTGTGTTTCTCCTCCCCCTTCTGTCAGCCAGGGCTGCCCTCATGTGCAGAGAACAGGAAGTGGGGAGAGGCAGCTTCATGCACAAGCCAGGCCGGAAACCCCGAGAGGCAAGCTGGGTTCACAGGCACACCATCTGCTATACAAGGGGGTGCCTGTTTGACCCCAGGCCTGCACATCTCACTGGGCTGGGGCCTTGGCAGCTGCCCAGTGAAGTGCTAAGGAAAGGAGCAAGTCAGCAGGGCCCTGGGCAAGGAGGGCCAGGGTGGGCACACCTCCTTGTCCCGCCCCTCTGCCAGAGGTGGGGCTCAGATAACAGCCTGTGGCTTTGCTAGCTCTAGGGGGCGTCAGGTCAGATGTGTCTGGGTGTTCAGTGGGCTGTAGGAATGACTACTGTATTAAGAAGCATGGGAGGAAAACAGGCTTTGAAATTAGAGACCTGGCTTTGAATCCTGGTTCCAACACTTACCGCTAATCACGCCTAGCTGCTTGTGAGATTTAGAAATAACGAGACCAGAGAACGTACCTGCAATTCATAGACAACCCGGAATCAGTGGGAGCTGTTGGTTGCCTGGCAACAAGACTGGTGGTGCACTATTTGAGGGCGCTAGCGGGCTTTCTTTAGTGTCCCTGCTGGGCTGCCCTTGCCTCCTTCCCTCCCCTCATGGTGGACTTCCCACAGGACCTTGAAGAGGAAATCCAGCAGCATGAAGCGCCTCTCCCCAGCGCCGCAGCTGGCCCCGTCCTCTGACCCTCACACCTCCTACTACAGCGAGTCTGTGATCAAGGAGTCCTTCGTAGGTAGCCCCCGGGCCGCCTCCCTGGCCAGGAGCGCCCTCCTCGACAGGAGCTCCATTCTTGACGACCAGCTGCACAGCGACCCCTACTGGAGTGAGTGTCCGCAGTCTTTTTCCTGGGGCTTTGCATCCTTAGGAAACCCTGGTGGCGTTGTGGTTAAGTGCTACAGCTGCTAACCAAAGGGTCAGCAGTTTGAATCCACCAGGTGCTCCTTGGGAACTCTATGGGGCAGTTCTACCCTGTCCTATAGGGTCGCTATGAGTCGGAATCGACTCGACAGCATTGGGTTTGGTTTTTTTTTTTTTGGTGCTTCCTTTAGGCCCTGGGTGGTACAAACGGTTTGCTCTCAGGCTGCTAACGAAAAGGTTGGTGGTTCAAACCCACCCAGCAGCACTGTGGAAGAAAAGCCTAGTGCTCTTTCCATAAACATTATAGCTAAGAAAACCCTATGAATCTCAGGTCTACTCTGTAACACGTGGGGATTACCGTGAGTCAGAATTGACTCGACAGCAGCGGGCTTGGTGTTTTTGGTTTGTTTCCTCTGGGAGCTACCTAATGATTCAGAATTTCCTACTGAGGGGTTTACTGACCATCATTGAGCCAGAGGAGGGGCTCCCCGACTTCGGACACCCTTGAAAGAGAGGTCGAGCCTGCTTGCCTCCCAGACCCCTTTAGATGACAAAGCAGCCACAGGGCTGCTGTAAGCCTTGGAGACGGAGGGGGGCGCCCTGTCTTAGCTCACGATCCGTGGGCCTGGAGAGCTGAGGAAAGGCTGAGTGATTCCTGGGATGCCCCTTCGAGTGTCCCGGGAGGTCCTTGGGGATTCTCTTCTCAGAGCAGCCATGCACCAGGCCGGATTTAAAGGGGCTCTGGGTGATCGGTGCTCTTCTGTCCCCAGGTGAGGACCTGCGGGTGAGGAGGAGGAGGGGCACAGGTAGCACCGAGAGCAGCAGAATCAACGGCCTTGTGGAGAGCAAGCGCTCCGAGGACTTCCTGGGCTCCTCCTCGGGTTATTCTTCTGAGGACGACTATGTAGGTAGGGGTGCTTCCTCTCCGTTCAGGCCCCGGGGGAGGCTCCCGCAGACTCTGCGACCGCTGAGGAGCTGGTGGGAAGCCTGGGGAAGGAGCACAGGGCAGCCGGCAAGAGCACCGTGTCTGGTGAGCACCTCACAGACTGTGGCTGCTCTGTGATCATTTGTTGAGTGAATGCGTGATCCCTTAGCCTAGTTCCGGATGGTGGTTTGAGGGTTGTTCATGAGAAGAGGTGTGCAAGTAAGAAGCTCTAGTGGGATATAAAATACTGAGAACCTGTTTCATTCCTCAGCAAAGCCCCGCTGCCTGCTCCATCAGGAAAGACCTTGGAAGCTCTGGGGATGGGCAGGAGCTGGCGCATGGTCTCAGTCGGAGTCTAGGGGAGAAGGCAATTACCACAGTCTCCATATCCCAGGTTTCCTAAAAGTGAGGGCAAACTGAGCTGGCTTCCCCACCTCATTCTTGCAGGCTACTCGGCAGAGATGGACCAGCAAAATTCAGGTTCACGGCTAAGGAACGCTGTCTCTCGGGCAGGCTCTTTTCTCTGGATGGTGGTCACTTCTCCAGGTGGGTGCTGGCTTGCGGGTGGGTGTTCTCTAGGTGGATGTTCCATCTCCCTGCCATGGGCACCCAGCCTTACTGAGAGACGGCAGGACCACTGGGAAGCTCGTGTGTGATAGAAGTCACTGAGGGCCTTGCGAGGGCCCTTGACTAGAAGGGGGTGGGCAGCTGCAGAGCAGGACAGAGGGGCGCAGGCAGGTGGAGTTAGAGGGACTGGGCAACATGGGGCAGGACAGAGGCACGCTGGCAGGTTGGTGTTGGGGTGGAGGCAGAGAGGACCACAGGTGGAGAGAGCGCTGCTCAAAACCACCCCTGCAGGCCACAGGGCGCCGGATGGAGACTGAGCCCGTGTTGTCACTTTCCAGGCAGGCTCTTCGGGCTTCTCTACTGGTGGGTTGGCACCACCTGGTACCGCCTGACCACAGCTGCCTCCCTTCTCGACGTCTTCGTTTTAACCAGGTTAGTGACTTCAGTTTTGACAACAAACGGGAAAGCCCCAGGACAGAGGAGATGGCAAAAGTGTCCAAACCTGCATCTGGTTTTTCTCAAGTTGGTTCTTTCCCAGCCAACTTTGAGCTCTGATTAGTGGGTGCCCCAGGGCCTGTCCCTCCTCACAGAGAACAGAGTCAGGGTCACTTCTGCTCTTCTGACAGCCTTACAGGCAGTACTCCAGGCACAGGGGGCCGTTTCCTCTTGAGTACTTCCTGCGAAACGCCTCACCAGCCCAGCCACTTCCTGGTTCTCAGACGAACCGGGTGGCCTTACCCTTGCTGGTTAGGCCTTAAGCTCCAGCCGAGAAGTGGGGTTCCCTGAAAGTTAAACTTTCCCTTGGCCTGTGGCACTCTGGACCGCCATCTCATACAGGAGGCTGCTGTGGGTTTGTCAGCTTGTTCCTAAGCCAACAGGATTTGGGAGCCTGCCCCTTGGGCAGGGGAGAGAGAACTGAGTCAGGAAGTCAGTCAGGGTCCCTCTGGCTGTAACCTGGTTCAGGGTGGGCACCAACTATGCTGAGAGGAGGGGCAAGAATGCGTTTGTGTCACCAAAAAAAGTCCTCATTTAAAAAATAATAAGTTCATTTAAGAAGTCATGCATTTTTTAAATATATTTGCTTGCTTAAAAAAACCAACCAAGCCAGTTGATTCTGACTCATGGTGACCCCATGTGTGTCAGAGTAGAACTGTGCTCCACTGGGTTTTCAGTGGCTGATTTTCTGGAAATAGATTGCCAGGCTTTTCTTCCAGGGCACCTCTGGGTGGGCTCAAATCTCCGACCTTTTAGTTAACAGCCAAGCGTATTAGCCATTTATACCACTCAGGGACTCCATATTTGCTTACTCAGAGGAACTCTATGTATGAAAACTTTAGGTTTTTCAAAGGTCATATATTATTTTTAATAACATCTTAAAATTCAGAGCCAAGATTGTCCCTATTACTTCGAGTCCTGCAGGTGAAGCTCTGAAGTATCCGCTCTGGCTGTGGCATGAGGAGTTTGTGGGTGTCCACCGTCAACTCTAGTGCAACACTAAGAAAAACCCCAAGGGACCTTGGCGGGGGGGATATGGCGGTCCTGGAGCCCCCCTCTCATCACCCGGTCTTTGCTCTCCCCCCTCTTGTGTGGTCCAGGCGTGTCTCGTCCCTGAGGACATTTCTCTGGTTCCTTTTGCTGCTGTTGCTCCTCACCTGCCTGACTTACGGTGAGCTGTGCCCACCTGGGTCTCCTGCAGCCTCAGGTGTAGGGGGAAAGGGCAGAGGGGGCTGGCCAGGGGTGGGGCTGGCCAGGGGTGGGGCAGAAATGTGAACAAGGTGGCACTGAGTGGAAATGTGACAGCCTGTGTGATCAAGAAAGGGATGGAAGCAGAGGC
This sequence comes from Elephas maximus indicus, assembly GCF_024166365.1. Taxonomy (NCBI): domain Eukaryota; kingdom Metazoa; phylum Chordata; class Mammalia; order Proboscidea; family Elephantidae; genus Elephas; species Elephas maximus. Next base: position 182,651,422 of record NC_064822.1, on the reverse strand, counting down.
AGGACGGATGGGGCAGACGGAGCCTGCACAGGTCCAAGTCCTCAGCCGGCCCTCCCTGACTGCAGCTTCGTGGTCTCAGGTGCCCGGGGAGGAAGGGGACTGCCGCAGACCCCTGCTTTTATCCTTGGAGCGGGGGGACCACACTCCTACAGGGCACATTTGTTCATCCTTTGTGCCACTTGGGCAGGCACACGCCCTGGTACAGGAGGGTTCAGGTAAAAAGCAGGGACTCTGGCAGCGTTCTCATCAGCAGTCAGTGTCCCTCCGTTCCAAAGCAGGATGTTGTCCATGTAAGAGCAAGTTAAATATTTAGCTGTCTTTAGGATAAAAGCAATAAAGCAATAGAGAAATAAGCACCCCTTTTTACACTAAGATACCAGTTATTTACAAGATTCTCTGTGTCGTTCTGATTTCTATCATTGGGCTTTCAAAATTTTTACATAGTTGTAATTATTATGTTAATATACTTATTTTGTGTTTGCCTTCATTTGACAATTTCACAAGAGTTTCTTACCTACCCATATGGGCCTCGTGCTCCGTTTTCATGATCATACCAATGTATAAAGAAAGACCAGACTTTTTTAGGGAGCTGATAGGTTTAGTGCCTATCAATGATTTATTAATAACAAAGTAGAATATTTACCAAGTGTTGGTTTCCTTGTTTCCTGTTGCAAGAACAGCTTGTTCCATCCAGTGGAAACTGGGCATGGCCCTTAAAATAATAACAATCCTTTATCATTGCACAGCATTTTGTTCAGGACACACTTTCATGGGCCTTGTCTCAGTTTAACGTGATTGAGATGTGTAGCAGAGTCACCTGGGGAACTTTTAAAGCATACCACTGGAGGCCCCACCCTCTAGAGAGTGAGCTTGTTGGTCTGGTCTGGGGCCCCACACAGTAGGGTTTGCAAAGCTCCCCGGGGGACTCTGATGGGCTGCCCGCCTGAAAGTCGCGGAGACAGAAAGCACCCTTTACTGTAGCCTGTGGAGTTGGTAGAGCCAATGTCACTGTCACATCCCGAGGTACATGTGGAGAGTGCGTGACCTGCTGCAGGGCGTACGGGTCTGACTTACAGCCCAGGTGCTTCTGATGCACCTGCTCCCAACCTGTGGGTAATCAGCACCATCTCACGCTCCCTTATCTTGTCTCAAGTATCGATGAGGAAAAGGCTCTATATCCTGGTCCCCTTGAGACGTCACCACATGCGAGCAGTGAGACCTCTCACCGTGTGGCTTCCAGCCCATGGGTCTGTCTCTCCTCCTCCCTCTACAGAGCTCAGGAGTAAATATATCACACACCCAAAAACCTGTTGCCATTGAGTCAATTCCAGCTCCTAGTGACCCTACAGGGCAGAGGAGAACGGCCCCATAAGGTTTCCAAGGCTGTAATCTTTATGGAAACAAACTGCTACATCTTTCTCCCACAGAGCAGATGGTAGGTTCGAACCACCAACCTTTTGGTTAGCCGCCAAGCTTTCTTCATCACACAGAGGTGGCCCTGAATCCAGATGTAAGCGTCTCTGTGTGGCCACCCCGGTGCTCTTGCTTGGGGCCACATGCGGCCTCTCCTGGCGAGGGCGGTGCGTTCTGGTTCCCTGAGTCTCACCACGGCAGCCCATTAGTCACCTGGGGAGATTTTAAACAACCTGCACAGAGCCCAGTCCAGGGCAATTAACTCACTTTCTGGAGGGAGGCCAGACAGTGGTATGTTTTAAAAGCTCCCAGCTGAGTCTGATTACAACCAGGGTTGACAGCCACCATCTAGGCCTCTGGGGTCTGCCTCCCCCATCATCCTGAAGTTATTAAAGCCCATGTTTTCCCCCAAGTTTCCCCACCTACAGAAGGACGAGGGTTCTTGAGGGGGACCTCTGAGAATGCTGGGTGGAAGTGGCTACTCAGGAAGAAGGGACTTCCATCCTCTCACCTCCTCCTGGCAGAGGCTCGGCTCACATGAAGGAGACAGGCCGCTAATGACTGGTGGCAGGCAGGCCACGTCCTCTCCTGCTCGTGACTCCTTGTGTGGCCTCCTTGTGTAACCAGTTTGTCCCCTGTGTACAGGCGCCTGGTATTTCTACCCCTATGGGCTGCAGACGTTCCAGCCCGCCGTGGTGTCCTGGTGGGCAGCGAAGGGCCACAGCAGGCAGCATGAGGTGTGGGAGCCCAGAGATTCATCCTCACATTTCCAGGTGAGTGTCTCAAGCTTGGGGCCCTGGTGGTGCAGTGGTTAAGATGCTTGGCTGCTAACTGAAAGGTCAGCAGTTAGAACCCAACAGCTGCTCTGCTGGAGAAAGATGTGGCAGTCTGCTTCTGTAAAGATTTACGGCCTTAGAAACCCTATGGGGCCGTTCTACTCTGTCTTATAGGGTGGCTGTGAGTCAGAATCAGCTCGAGGACAGGGGGTTTGGTTTGGGTTTGTTCTTAGGCTTGTAGGTACCCAAGAGTTTAGCAGCAATTCGGTGACAGAGAAGGTGAGCGAGCCGCCCTCTGCCTGTGTTTGTGGTTGATTCCCCACCCCCCTTATACCGCGCATACAAAGCTTTAAAACTTTGAAAAATGTAAATCTCTTTATTCTCCTAACTATAGTTGTTTGGACTTCCCTTGCGTCCTGCTGAATTTACTTGGGTATCACATTTTTAACCATTTATTTTTGTGGATATTGTTTTCCTGATCACGATCTTATTATTTTATAAATTATGACCTATTCTGTTATCTCTAACTTTTTCTTTTTTAGTCATTATTAAAGCCATTCATTTTCGGGACTCCCTTTTATGTAAAAAGGGGGAAGTAACTGGGTTCTGGGTTTTTTTAAGGAATGAACGCATATTTGCATAAAGATACTAACGACAATAGGTGCCTGGTTTGGGAGGTCGCTGTCCATTGGGAAGAGGGAGGGACGTGACTTTTTGCTGTTTGTTTGTTGAGTATGCAAATGTATTGCCTGTTCAAAAAATGGAATTTTTAAAAATCAGAAGCAATCTCTGCCACTAGGAGGCCCCTGCCCTCTAATTGACAGTTGACAAACAGAGTTTTTTAATTCCTCTTGGCAAAGATTTTTCTCGTTAAGCCAACAAGGTTCTCAGCATTCATGACACGCTGTCAGATGCTACCCTCACGTCCAAATGATTTTTATTCCATCGTCTTCACGGCGTCCAATTAAAGAGGAAAGCAATAAGCCTTTCCACATTATTTGGTTATTAGCCGTAGTTATCAAGGGAGGAGAGGAGCCCTGGTGGTGTGATGGCTAAGCGCTCGGCTGCTAACTGAAAGGTCAGTGGTTTGAACCCACCAGCCACAGTCTGCTTCTGTAAAGATTACAGCCTTGGAAACCCTAAGGGGCAGTTCTGCCCTGTCCTGTAGGGTTGCTGTGATTCAGGAGCGACTCGATGGCAGCAGGTTTGGGTTTGGGGTATCAAGGGAGGAGTGAAAGCTGTTTACATTCAGCAGCTGAACTGCTCAGCCCCTCCTCTGGCTACTCCCGCCCCCACCGGGTTACTCTCCCTGCACCTGCGCAGGTGGGGAGGTAAGGGAGATAGGCTTCAGCACCCAGGTCAACGCCAGGCAGCCGTCCTCCCAGGATCACAGTTCTCACCCCAGCCCTCCTCTGCGGCCCTCTGTGCCTCTTTCTCTCAGGGCATCTACCTGCCCTGCTGAGCTCACCTGCCCCTAGGGCAGGTAGACGGAGCCCCAGGGCGTGTGTACCTCTCGGTGTTTCTAGATTCTTTTCCCTGTCTGTGCAGTCTGTCTCCGGATGGCCCGTTTTCAGGGAGCACAGTTGCCTGAGGATGCTCATGGGCCACTCACCTCTCTGGTGTTTTTCTTCCCCGCCCCACCAGGCTGAACAGCGCATCCTGTCCCAGGTGCACTCCCTGGAGCGGCGCCTGGAAGCACTTGCTGCCGAATTTTCCTCCAACTGGCAGAAGGAGGCCTTGCGGCTGGAGCGCCTGGAGCTGAGGCAGGGGGCTGCCGGTGAGGGCGGTGACGGTGGCGGTGGTGGCCTTAGCCACGAGGACACTCTGGTGCTCCTGGAAGGGCTCGTGAGCCGCCGCGAGGCTGCGCTGAAGGAGGACTTCCGCAGGGACATGGCTGCCCGGATCCAGGTTGGGAGAGGAGGGGCCTGGGTGTCCTGGGTGGGTGACACCCATGGGAACTCATAACTGTCAGTGGTGGGTGGGGTGGGGTGGAGGGGGTCAGCACCATACACCCCAATGTGAGAGACACACTGCCTCTCTGGGGCTCGGACAACTCCACCACTTGGCCATCGCTTGCCCTCTCTGAACCTGTTTCTCTTTGAGATGGAGACACTGATACCTGCTCCACACGGTAGTGAGGATACAAGGTTATAAGTAAGGTGCCAACAGCACCTGACACCACATCGATATGCAGTAAAGATCAGGCGGGAGTCTCGCGTGTTACAGAGGTGCACTGTAGTATAAAGGAGAGGCTCTAGCTTTGGGATCACACAGAGCTGGGGCTGAACTGCAGTGTAAATTCCACAGACCAGACGTGCAAGCCCGAGTCTGTAAAATCCTGTGTCTCTGCTCCTTGTTCAACAGGAAGAGCTGGTGGCCCTGAGAGCAGAACATCAACAAGACTCAGAAGACCTCTTCAAAAAGATTGTCCAGGCTTCCCAGGTCAGGCGGGTTTGGAGGTGCCCACCCAGGGGCCTACAGTGGGGTCCTGAACCAATTCAACATCTATTCTTGGACTGAAAAAGACACCTAGGGCCCTTGGTCCTTCCAAAGTGTCCACTTAGAAGTAGAATGGGGTGACTGACTGGTTTGTTTGAACCGAACTCACCTCAATGGGAATGCTCTTGAGGGACTCACTGGGAGGGTGCTTGAGGACAGGGAGGGCTGTTTTCAAACGGCCTGTTGTGCTGGGTAGACAGTGAATGTGTGAATGTCTGAGTGCGTTGGATGTGGGTGAGACTGTCATGAGAACTTTGCCCAGGAGACCAGTTTGAAGTCTGCTGCAGGAGTCGGGATACCGGGGCAGGGTGTGATTAGCAAAGACTGCCCTGCCAGCAAAGAGCAGATCCTGCTCCGGGGGCCAGTTTCTCTGAGCTCGCTGTTTCTTGCTTACAGGAGTCTGAGGCTCGTCTCCAGCAGCTGAAGTCAGAGTGGCAAAGGTAATGGGCACTGTCACCTGGCCCAGGCAGGACTGGGGAGTGGAGCTAAAAGGCAGAGTTCGATCGTGTGACTAAGTAGAGAAGGGGGTGGCGGAAACCTAGCTCAGGACTAGCTGCTTAGAGCCTGTGAGGCTAGTGGGTGGGGGCTGGCTGATGGTGGTGGTGGGCACAGCAGTAACCTTGGGACACACTGTCTTCCCTGTCTAGCCCGCACGTTGCCCCCCCTCAACCCCATGTCCTGGATGTCCATAACTGTCCAGAAGGTTTGAGGTTGAGTCAGGGGCTGGGGGCTTAGAGAGGAGACAGGCTCAAAGTTAGCTCCTTGGGGTAAGCAAGCCAATGCATAGCCCCCTGGACTGCGTTGTACCCCTGGAAGCTCCAAGAGTCAGCCTGACACCCTCTCGCCTTCTGTCAAGTGGAGGACACACATCCTAGTATCACGAACACTCTTTTTCTTGGGCCTTCTTGTTTTCTTTGTCATGGCCTTACCCTCCAAAAGAGACATCCAAGGCTTACTCTTCTCTCTTTGGGACTAGGATGACCCAGGAGTCCTTCCAGGAGAATTCCCTGAAGGAGCTGGGACGGCTGGAGGGCCAGTTGGCAGGCCTGCAGCAGGAGCTGGCAGCCCTGGCCCTGAAGCAGGGCTCTGTGGAGGACCGCGTGGACCAGCTGCCCCAGCAGATCCAGGCTGTGCGTGATGACGTGAGTTGCAACCAGCCAGCTTCCTGGCGAACGCCCTCTCCTCTGAGAGCCTCTGTCCTGGGAATCTACACAGCAGAGACCCTTGCCCCACAGCCTCTGTTACTCCCGTGAGACCACACCTCTGGACTTGGCGTTGTACAGGCTTGCTTTCATGAGAGGCCTTCCTGTTTTTCCATGGGTACTCAGGAAGGGTTGTTCATAGCTCTGTCCCCTGTGAGGCACCAACCAGGCATGTGCCGGCTCTCCCTGCGGGCCTCACTCCCTCTCTAACTCCTCACCCTAGTGAGCCACCCCACTCCGAGCTCTGGCTCTTCCAAGAGCCTCCCCTGGAGTGAGACCTTTTCTCGTCCCCAGGTGGAGTCTCAGTTCCCTGCCTGGATCGCTCAGTTCCTGCTCCGAGGTGGGGGGACCCGCGCAGGACTCCTTCAGCAAGAGGAGATAGAAGCTCGGCTGCAGGAGCTGGAAAGCAGGATCCTCGCCCACATGGCAGAGACACAGGGCAAGTCAGTGAAGGAGGCCGCGGCCAGCCTGGGGCTGATGCTGCAGAAGGAAGGCATGATCGGGGTAACGGAGGAGGTGAGGACACATGCCTTCCCCGCTCCACACACACACACCCCAGCCTGTGTAGCCCCATGCTGCCATCTCCTTGGAGTGTTCTAGTACAGAAGTGACAGGCGGGGCTGTGATATTTGCGTTGGAGCTGGGGTGGTGGGTGGGTGGGTGGAGGTACACCGAGGTTGAGTGGAGTGTGTGCCCAGACACCCAGCCTCACAGGCACCAGTATAGTGTAAGTATATGAGGGCTCAGCGCATGGGTGCCCAGCCCGGGGGTGGCGGGGGCATGGGGGAGGATGTCTGTTTTCCGTCCACGACACTGAGTGTCTCTTCTTGTGCTAAATTTAGCAGGTACACCACATTGTAAGCCAGGCCCTGAAGCGATACAGCGAGGACCGCATTGGGATGGTGGACTACGCCCTGGAATCAGGAGGTGGGCCGCTTTGCCTTCCATCTCACCACCAGTCCCGTTAGCTCCTGGCATGAGCCAGGGCTGCAGAGGTGCTAGGCAAGCAAGGCTGGAGGTCAGTGGAGATCAAGCAGCCTAGAACTGGCCACCAGGTCACAGTAGGTCAGGGAGGTTGGGATGCTCAGAGCACTGTCCTTGGCCAGAAGTGCTGACGTTTGCCAGCTGCTTTGTGGGGCCGGGATAGATCTGAAGAGAGGGCTGGGCATCTGACCTCATCCACAGAGAGAAAGGCAACAGTCCCTCCTGTGGCAGCTGCCACCCTGCATGCCGGGCCTTCCTTGAGTGGCGAACTGAGGTGGCTGTCTGGTCTTTCTCCCCCACTGGCACCCAGGCCCCAGTGCCCACTCTGCCTGCCTTTCCCATTTTAGGGGCCAGTGTTATCAGCACACGATGCTCCGAGACCTATGAGACCAAGACAGCCCTCCTCAGTCTCTTTGGAATCCCCCTGTGGTACCACTCCCAGTCGCCCCGGGTCATCCTCCAGGTAAGCCCCACCCAAGGTCTTAACACAGAGTCATTCTCCTCTTGCGCCTGCATGGCTGGGTAGGGCCAGGCACTGCTCAGCAGTTATCCTGGATGTGGGTGGGGCTTCTCAGTCATAGCACCCCCTGTGACGTGACTGTCCTCCATTCCAGCCAGATGTACACCCGGGCAACTGCTGGGCCTTCCAGGGCCCCCAGGGCTTTGCCGTGGTCCGCCTTTCTGCCCGCATCCGCCCCACTGCCGTCACCTTGGAGCACGTGCCCAAATCCTTGTCACCTAACAGCACCATCTCCAGTGCCCCCAAGGACTTTGCCATCTTTGTGAGTAGCCAACCATGTGGAGGCCGGAGGGGCTGCAGGAGGATCCTGTGGGGCTCTCTGTTCAGAATAAAGGGACTCGGGGAGGGGACAGGGGAGCAGATTCTGGAGCCGAAGAACAGAGTGGGAAGGGGACGCTTCAGTCCCAGCTGTCTCAGGCTCCTGAGGAGGAAACTGAGGCACAAGAGGGTTAAGTGACTTGTCACAGGGCACACAGCAGCCCCGGTTCCAGGCAGGGCACCCTTGCCTGTGTCCAGGGCTCAGGCCCTCCTTCAGTCCTGCAGAGGCTGTGCCTGACCCGCTGAGGTGTGAGGGGCAGGTGTGGGAGGGAGGGAGGGAGAGGGGAGCATCTGTTGCACACTCTGGGTCCTCTCCCTGCTCCATCCCTGCGCCCCTCCCTCCCAGGTGGCCCCGCCACAGCTAAGAACAGGCGCCTTCCCTCCTGCCATTCCTTTGCTGTCTTTGCAGGGGTTTGAGGAAGACCTGCAGCAGGAGGGGAGGCTCCTTGGGAAGTTCACCTATGATCAGGACGGGGAGCCCATCCAGACATTTTATTTTCAGGTACAGGATCCTGCCCTGCCAGCAGAGGGCGCATACTCACTTTCTCCTCCTTTCAGCTCAGTGATTGAGGCAAGGCTGGGGCCCAGGGGAGGCCGCCTGTCTTAAGCGCTGGTGGGCATCAGGCCCTCGGTTAGAAATGCAGGTTCCCAGTCTCCACCCCAGGAGATTCTGATTTCTAGGGCCGTTGGGCCTGGGAATCTGCATTTTAACAATTCTTTTGCCTTAGATGCAGGTGGCCTGAGGACCACCCTAGAAGAATCCCTGGTGGGAGGAATTGGGTGGAGGGGTGGGGGCATCGTGAGGTTTAGAAGGTGGGAAGAGAGGCTCGGGAGAGGCAGGTATGGCCAAAATTCAGCTCTCAGGGCTGGGGGTGGTGCAAGTTTTAGGTAGAGAAGTGGCAATATGATGGCATTTTGGAAAGGTCACTGTGACCATGTGTCAGTGGTGAATTGAAGGGGCCACACCTGGAGACAGGGAGGCAGATCCACATGGAGGAGGTGCGAGTGAGGGTGTTGGGAGTGGGATGGAGAGAGGGTGAGTCAGACACCTTTGGTGGGTCCTGCGCCTCAGACTGGATGGGAGCAGGGAAGGGGAGGGTGGAGATGAGGCAGCTCCAGGCAGCAGGATGCAGAACACGGGTCTGGTCAGAGCGGAGGCGCCAGTGAGAGGGTCCAGGGGACATCGGTGTGGACTTAGATGGGAAGGCGAAGCTGTCGTCAGCACAGAGATGGTCGCTGGAGTGTGGGGAGCAGCTGGGGTTTCTCAGGGCGATTGGTAGACTGAGCTAGGAACCCCCAGGCCTTAGGAGCAGGGAGGGGACAGGAGGGTGTGTAGAATGGCCAGGGAGGAGACAGGACTGCCTGGCCAGGAGAGCACCAGGCCTGAGCCAGCAAAACTGTGGACATAGAGGCCAGAGCCTGGAGGCCAGGGGCTGGATGGGGGCGTGAGAAGGAAAGGGAGAAATCCTGCTGAGTTAAGGAGATTGTTTTATAACATTAACCAGTATTAAGCGCCCCATGAAGGTAGTTCTACCTATTAATAGCATCATGACAAAAAAGCGACTCTGAACTGATCATTTTGGATGAATTTGTATCTTATTGTTCCCGATTGCATGGTCCCTAGTACAAGACTGTTTTTATGTCGCCTGTGGGCCAGGCCCGGCACAGGCTTGCAGGGTTGGGCCCTGTAGGGATGCTGGAGCCCTGGGGCTCCTTGGCCCACAGGCAGCAGCTTTTGTAGCCCGGTTCTCCTCAGAGCTCCAGGGGAGCAGGAAGGTGGTAGGAGGGGCACCTTCTAGGCCCTGGGGCAGGCAGGTGCCACCACCTCTCACCTTCTCTGTCAGCGAAGGCACAGAGGAATCACCGAGGCTCCTGATACCTCCCTTCTCTACCCAGGACCCTACAATGGCCACATACCAGGTGGTGGAGCTGCGAATCCTGACCAACTGGGGCCACCCTGAGTACACCTGCATCTACCGCTTCAGGGTGCACGGGGACCCTGCCCACTAGGCTTTCTTGCTCGTGCCTGCCGCCAGCCACCAGGAGGCCAGCCCGTGGGCCTGGGCTGCCCCTCTCAGCACGCCGCATCTGCCTTCTCTGGGGTGGGTGAGCAGGACCCTGCCACTTCCCCACATGCTTGATTAGCGCCAACTTCCAGGAGCAAGAAAGAAGAGCTCCTGCCCCGGTGGACACAAGAGGACACACAGGGCTGTCCTGAGCAATGGGCAGCTTGGGGTGGACAGTAGCCCGGCGGTCTCCCTTTATTCCTGGCTGTCCTCATGTCAGCCAGGGTTGATGTCCCCCTCCTGGGAGGGTGTATATATGTACCATATCACGGGGAAGGGTAATGAATGAACACGCTTCAACAAAGGACAGGGGAAGCCTCCTGGCCTTGGGCCTTGGTGATGGGGCTGCCTCCCAGGAGCTGCTGCCAGAGGCATGGGAACGAAGCATGTGCCAAAGCTGCCGGCAGGACAAGCCAGGGCCTGGGCAGATGAGCAGAGCTGCTCCTGTGTGGGGAGGGGGCTCAGCACAGCACGGACTGAAGCCCAGAGAGGAAGCACTGGTGTACGGTTGCTGGGCTCTTCCAGTGTGGCTGCTGCCCATTTAGGAAGCCTGGCCCCGGATTCCCTGAGGGGTATCTGCACACTGTTATTTGTCCTGGGTATAGGTGGGGCCGGGGACTTCTCGTACCCTAGAGGGCACTGGGTCCTGTGCACTTCATCAGGGCAGTTGCCCTGTGTGGCTCTGAGCGGCCAGGGCAGGCCTACGGGACTCTCCTTTGCTGGGAAGAGTTGCTTTTTCTTCCCTGCCGCTGAGGCAGGCCCACTCGGCATCCCATTCCTGCCATGGCCTGCCAGTGCCCCAGGGCGAGCTCACCACATTCCCCGGGGGTCAGGAACCCCATCGGCTCTTTGGGACCACTAACATGTGGGGATGAGGAGCCCTGGTGGCACAACGGTTAAGTGCTTGGCTAATAAGCGAAAGTTCAGTGGTTTGAGCCCACCAGCTGCTCAGTGGGAGGAAAGACCTGGAGATGGGTTCCTGTAGATTACAGCCTAGGAAACCCTACGGGGCAGTTCTGCTCTGCCCTACAGGGCTGCTGTGAAGAGGAGTTGACTCGCTGGCACACAAGCATCTGGGGGCAGCTGGGAGGCTGAGAAGCAAGGAGCTCCCTAGGCTCTTGTGGGGTCCAGTGATGATGGTGACATTCTGGGTGTCACGGTCGATCCTGCCCCCCATAAACCTACTCAGGCACCTGCTGTAAGGAGGCCCTAACCCTCAGGCTACCCTTTGGGGTCTTTCAGCTCTTGCTCAGATTTTGTTTCCTTTTCTGGCTCATTTTCCATGGACGGGAGTCAGGGTGGGGGCTGGGGGAGGAGCTGGCAGTTACACTGGGTTGGGAGGGGGGTGAGGAGGGGCTTTTAGACCCAGCAGGCCCAACTGTATTATGTATATATTTTTCAAGGTCTGTTTTTTAACTGAAAGAAAAGCTAAGGGCTTGACTTCCTAGCCCCGTTCTGGGGGGCTTTGGGTGATAATTCAGTTCCTTGGAACCTGGTTGCCAGAAGGGCTTGGGGCAACGGCTCCAGATGTAGCCACTGGTTCTGGTCTGTTGGGAAGGGACAGGAAGGGCTGCTGTGCCAGGGCTGAGCCCTCCAGGGCGCCCCCTGCACAGCCCGGCCCGAGTCAGCCAGGTTTTGTTTCGCGCTCTCCTGTCACAAATGCTGCACTCTTGGTTCTTAATTTTGTATCTCCAGATTCTAATTTATGCCTATGCAAAAGAATAAATTATGCCCTGGATTTAAAGGAGTGTGGTGGCTATTTATGAGACTGCTCTTGGGAAAATGGGAGAATGAATGCTGGCCAAAACAATGCCCCCTAAGAGTTACTCAATTGTAGAAGCCCAGCCTCCGTGTTCACCTCTTGGCTAAAACTGGGATGTGGGAGTAGGGGCAGCGGGGTCTGAGGCCAGGCTGACTCCAGTCTGGTTCTGGGCGGCAGGTTGGCAGAAGAAGGAAGTGAGGTGTTTTAGGAGCTGTCACTGATAGCCCACTATGAAGCAGGAGGCAAGTCGGCTTTTTTCAGTGATGTTTGAGCAAACCCCGGTTTGAGCAAGAGGTAGAAAAAGTTACTCTTAACTACTGACCACGTCCACCTTGAGTGTTGTGACCCTCTTCCACAGAAATTAGATATTTGCCCCGTGTTTCTGGGATGGGCCAAGCAGGTGTCGCACTGTAATGCTTCTGGGGGTCCCCTGAAGAGCCAGAACCTGCCAGCTCAGGGGACACGGGTCCTGATCCTTCCCTGCAAACATCTCCCTGACTCAGTGACTCCTAGGACCTGCTCAAGGGCTCTGGGTAGCTCCCCACTGGGTCTCTCACAGCTCTTTCCCCGACCATGGCACCTGGCCCAGGGCACGAAGCCAGTCATGTGGAGGACAAACTGCCACAGGGGAAGGGTGCTGGGCAGAGAGCAAACCCAGCCTGGGGCCGAGGGCCAGCTGGCCTCTCCACTCAGCATGTGGAAAACTGTCCTCCCTCTCTCATCTCCTGCTCGCTTCCCTCCCCGGTTCACCCAACAACTCATCTCAACAAAGACACCCCAAACAGCACCAGGGAACGGCTTCCTGGAACTTGCCACATGGCCCGAGCCAGGTGCCTTTGCTTGTGCCTGTCCTGGTCCTGGCATGTGCCATCCTGTGCATGTGCAAACCCTAGGTGCCCCTCATGTCACACGTACAGCCCCCACTCCACCGTCCTCCTGGTAAGCCCCTCAACCCCACTCAAACTTCCACTTCCCCTTGCACCACCTTCTATTCCTGTTGCCTTTGTTCACGCTGTGCCGAGGTGGCCAATAAGCAGAACGGTGGTCCTGACTGGGATCTGGGCCATCTCTGTCCCACCCCATCAGAAGGCCTTATTCCTGCTAACACATCCGTACACGTTTGCTGCACGTACAGAAGGGCCAGGATCTGCCAGTAAAGATGACAGGATTAACAACTTTATTCTTCATCAACTACAAAAGGGCTGGTGTCTTGTTCCAAATGGATAGTTGGTAGGGCTTGGACCTGTAGGGGACCTCTGTCATCCGCGTTAATGACAGGGAAACACTTAACTCAGTGGCATGCCAGCAGGTGTGCGCCTGGTGAGCACCAAGAGCCAGCCCGGCCCTCTCGAATGTCTGATGGCAGAGGCCAGCATAGGGGGCACAGCTTCTGAATGTGAAAAAAGTGGTTATGGCAACCACCGCCACTTGTAGGGGCCAAAAGAGTTCACACAAAAGCTTCCATCTGCTCCCAGAGCCAGGACTAAAGCCTGCGGAGGCACAAATTCCATAGCGCCTGCCACGGGGGCAGAAAGAGCAAAGCGTGCTGAACACTGCAGGCCTGTTTTGAAGGCACCCAGTGGGCTGGGCCAGCAGCAGCCCCCATAAGCAGAGCCAGAGCCAAAAAGCAAGAGGAAAACAGCCAGCAGACACGCAGGCAGGGTGAAAGGCCAAGGCCAGGCTGCTGACTGGAAAGGCTGAGGGCAAGGCTGGTGCAGGAACCGCCACTTGCTGGGGGACACTTCTCTGAGCTTCAGTTTCCTAAATTAGAAAAATGGAACTAATAGCACCTACCTCATAGGTGGCAGTCATAACCATCAAAGAACATGAAGTACGTGAGGCCACCTGGTACAGCCCCAGCCCCACAGCACAAACATATCAATGCCACGTTGCCACATTTCTCCTTTCAGCCTGAACCTCGGCTCTTGGCCTCTGCTATGGACTTGGGACTCCTCGTCCAGCCCAGAGCAAGATGCTGGCACGGATGGTAGAGTGCGGTGGCCATTTACTGAGGACCTCCCCATGGGCCAGGGCACTGTGTCAGGGGTTTCACAGATTTCCTCACTGAATCCTCACCAGCAGCCTGAGGTAGCAACTGGCCTCTAGTTGTAGACGAGGAAACTGCCCTTCAGAGAAGGTTGGTAACTTGACTGCATCACACAGCAAGTGGAGGAGCCTGGGTGTCGGAGCCACACCTGCCAGCCAGGAGAACCTAAGCCCAGCTGGCCCAGCCCTGCTCCGGCTGCTCACTGGGTGCTCAGGGACGGCAAAGCTGCAGCGTACCCCGTGGGCAGCACCTGCCTGGAGGGGCTGGGCAGGGACCACGACACTGGCAACTTGGAACCAACTTTTATTTTGTATGCTGGTCTGGTCAGCTCACGGCCACAGGTCAGTGGTAACTAGAAATAGTTGGCGGGAGGGAAGGAAAGGGGACCAGCAGTCCAGAAGCAGGGGGTCAAAAAGGAAGGTTGGGGGACAGGAAGGAGGCGAGGCTGAGGAAGGACCCCGCCAGCTGGGTGTCCGCCCTGGCTAGAGAAGGAACAAATCTCAGCCTGTCAGCGCACCCACCCTAACTGGGGCTTCCGTCCAGGCCTACGTTGCCATTTCTGGGCGGGGCAACTGCACCCTCCACCCGGGCGGCGCTTCTTCCGGAGGGCTTAAAGCTCTGTGCAGGCCTGCAGGTCTTTTTCGCCACCCCCCCCCCCCGCCCCCGCCTCTCCCTCATGGCCCTATCAGGGCTTCCAAACCCGGCACAGGCCCTTCCCTGCCGCGCGGGAAACCCAACAGTCAGCTCCCGTAGCAGCCATGTTGGGACACGGTGGGGTGTGATGGGGAGGAAGGGGTTCCTGTTCCGGCCTGGCCCAGGTGAACACCTCCACCCCCACCCACCGGAGGTGCTAGAAAACATGATCCTCAGCATGCCAGACCCCACCTGGGTAATCAGTGCCCCAAGGCCCAACACAATCCAGAGCCAAAGTCCAAGCAGGGGGCAGCAGCTCCGGGGCAAGGCAAGTGACTCAAGGCTTGGTAGGATTGGCAGGGCCCAGGAGGGCCACGGCAGGGCCCCGGAGGGCCACGGCAGGGCCCAGGAGGACCCTGGCAGTCCAGGCAAACACAGGATTGTCTCAAGGGGAAAACCCACCCACTGTCTTTGGGTCAGTGGCAAGAGTCAGAGTTGGAGGCAGGGAGGGTCCTACACTCCATTCTCCACTCCCCTCCACACATCTACAGGTTAAAACTTAACAGCTTTTGGCATTACCCGTTGCTAGGCTTAAGGAAACAAGGTTACTTGGGGGCAGAGGGGGACAGAGAAAATGGGAAGCCACTGCTCTCCACCAAGTCCTAGATCAGGGACTCCCTGCTCTGACAGCAGCAGACACTTAACCCAGAAGCCCCTCGCTCAGAGCCCTGGCTCCATGGAAGGGCCCGAGTGTAGAGGAGGGGGTCAGGGAAAGTGGGGTACTCCTTCGGCTCCCTGACATCCCCTAAAGGCCCTGAGGATTTTATTACAAGACAGACAGACGGACAGACGGACTAACGGGCAGGCAGGTGGACAGCTTCTGGGGGTTGGTGGCCAGCCACGGAGGGAGAAAAGGAGAGAATGACAGGGCCCTGACCGGCCGCATCCTGCACCTCACACACGCACACACACACTAAATATAGATATAGATATATAATAAAAAGAATAAAAACTAAGGGCCCAGATGTACAAAAAACGTGTGGGTGAGGAGGAAGGTGGAAAGGGGGTGAGAGATGGTCAGTCCTTAGGAAGTCTGGCCACCTGCCTCGGCTTATAAATTACAAGCCCCCTGGAAAACAGGGGTGGGGGTGACAAGGGTGGCCCTGGCTGTGGCCTGAGGGGAGGGCGGGCTGTGGTCAGAGCTGCTCTGGCCATCTGGTGGGGCAGTGGCCAGTGTGAGGATCCCTCGGGTGGAGGGGCTGGGCCGGGGAAGATTCAGCAGCCGCTGGCAGGAGTCCCACAGGCTCCTTGGGACTTCACTTTGTGTCGCTGGCCGCCCCGTCGCCGGCCCCCGCTGCTGGGCTTGGGCTGGAAGAGAGAGAGAAGGAGCTAGAGAAGCACGAGCCCTCCGGAGCCGGGGGAGGCGGGGTGGGGGTAGGAATGAGCTAGCAGGCAGTGAGGTCCTGGCCCGCCTGACCAAGGATTTCTGTGACCCTGAGCATACCGCCACTCGCAGGGAGGTAGGACCCTTGTGGTATGGTTGAGGGGCTGTTCAGAGAGGCACAGGGAGAGAAGGAATCACCACTTATACTGCCGACTGGTGGGAAGAGAAAGGGACGAAGGAACCAGAGGAGAGATCAACAGGAGAGAGAGAGAAAGAGCAGAAAAGACAGATTCAGGCAGAAACTGCCCTCTCCAAAGGAGAAAAGAGAGATACGGGGGTGCCAGGCTTCATCAGGCCAGGAGAGGACTCGTTAGCACCACACTGACATGGCTGAGGCGCCTATCCTCCGGGAGGTGTGCCTGTCGGGGCATGGGGCATGGGAGGACCGTGTGAGATCGTATCTTTCAAACCTCTTGTGCGGCAACGTCCCTCACACTCACAAGCGATACTCACAATGAGAGGGGAAGCTCTGCCATTTTTCTATCGTATTTTACTTTCATTAAAGCTCCACGCTAGTAAGAACCGAGCAGACTGATTCTATGCGGCCACATCCAGTCTGAAGAGCACTGCTTTAGGAGGCAAGGCGCTCCTGCCTGTAGAGCTTTTACATGCTGGGAGCTGTGAGCACCTCCCAGACACTAACTCAGACGTGTGGCTGCCCCCGGCTCTCCTGTGTGTCACCTCAGTGGAATCAGAGTCACAGCTGCACACAACTTCCCCCCGCCCCAAGTGGTCAGGGGCCCGGGCCTGGCCTTGGGCAGCACGCTCACCTGTGGCTGAAGACTGCTGGCTGCAGACGGCTGCGCAGCCCCAAGAGAGGTGGCTGTGTCCCCAGGTGGGGGTACACCTACTGAGGGCCCACCTGCGGGGCCCCCCTCTTCCCGTCTGCTCAGGGGGCCCTTTTTTGTTGACTGCATTTTAATCTGCTGGGGCTTGGAGTTCATCGGGGAGTTGTTGGTGGTCTGGAGGAGCTGCAGGAACCAAAGGGTGAGGGTGAGGCCCGAGCTCTGGGCCAGTGCCATCCGCTCAGCTGCCTGCTCCCTGGTAGCCACGCCCCCTTTCTGCTCCTGGCCTGGCTGGTCCTGGGGCAAGGTGGGTGGCAGGAAGGCTATGGCAGTGGGATCTTTCCATGGAAAGCTACTCTCATTCCCACTCGGTGTTCCAGGACCGCCAAGGCCTCACCTCCTGCCTC
This sequence comes from Elephas maximus indicus, assembly GCF_024166365.1. NCBI lineage: Eukaryota > Metazoa > Chordata > Mammalia > Proboscidea > Elephantidae > Elephas > Elephas maximus. The sequence continues at coordinate 182,634,566 of NC_064822.1, read as the reverse complement.
TGCCCATCCCGGGGCCAGCCCCAGCCCTCTGTGCCCTCCCAGGAAGGCTCACCCTACAGAGAAATCCGTGAGCCTCTCTGTCACCTCCCGCTCACTCCAGCTCCTGTCCAGGGTCCAGCCTGCTGGAGCCTGGCTTCACTTGAGGCACTCTTCCCTGCTAAGCTGGCTGACACCCTGCAGGGTGACACCAGAATCTGCAGCCCAGGATCCCTCTACCCTATAATGAGTCTGGGGGAGGTTTAAGGTCAGGCCTCCTCAGGAGGCCAAGTGAAGCCTCATCAGCTGGAAGCATTTGGAGTTTGGCTATCAGAACTCTAAAAGTTACCATGCAGGGGTGACTGACTCAGACTCTCCCCTTGTGGCCTAAGGACTGTCTCAGACACGGCAGGAGGAGGCCCGGCTGAGTCCCAGAGGAAACCACAGTGTGCTAGCAGCCAGTCCCAGAGGCAAGCAGGCCTTCAAGGAGATGACCCCCTCCCTGCCAAATACGTAGTGAAACCCCAGTGTCACCACAACTCTGGATGGGTCTGAGGAAGACTATTCAGGAAGCAAAGACCAGCCTGAGGCTGATTCCAAGATTTCGGAGGGCTGGGGCCCTTTCTTCCCTCTGTATGAAGCAGGGATCAGCCACTCCATCAAATGCTTCTACACAAAGGCATAGGTGGGGTTTGCAGAGGGTGAGAGGTGCGCTCCAGTGTACATGAAGAGCTCAGGCCCAAGGCCCCTCCCGCTGTCTTGCACTCACTCCAATCGAGCCCACTGCTCTGAGATCTCAGGGTGCTGGCCCAGTCCCAGTCCCAGCCAGGCCTGAGGAACCTGTGCCCAGCATCCCGGACACTGAGCCTGGCTAGACCGAGCTTCTGCCACCATTTTTCTACAGACGAATGCCCTACCTCCAGCCCACCCTCTCTCATCCATGGTCACCACCCCAACTCAGGGAGATGGGAGGTCCAGGGCCAGCTTTCAGGGGAGCAGAGAAGGTGGCCCCAAGGCCACACCTCAGCACTGTCCAGCACTCCCCCAGCAGTAACGGGGCCCTCCTCCGGGAGTTAGGAGGGTCTCAGGGCTTCTCAAGGGTAGCCTGTTCGGTCTCCAGAGCCAAAGCAGCCCCAGAGGAGGTCTGCAGGGCCTACCTTGGTGATGGTGCCCACAGCCTTGGTGCGGCCTTCCCGGAACACCAGCCGCTGGTCTATGTGCAGGTACTCAGGGGTCTTGATGAAGCGGAAGTGCACAGTGGCCTTGTCCCCAGTGCGCAGACAGTCCTTGTCCATGCTGAGAATGGTGGCCGTCTGCCTGATGCTCCCACAGTGCACTGTCAAGGAGCCGGGAGGTCAGGACAGGCTGGGGCGCCCAGTGGCCTCAGGGCAGGGGAAGGAGGTGAGTGAAAGCACGCAGTGTGCTTGAGCTGCACAGGGCCAGGCACCCCTCAGGCTGAAAGACCTCGGGGAGGCCTACGGTGGCCAAGTGCCCACGCTTACCCACCTTTGCCTGCGGCTAGACCTTCACCCCATGCCCTGGACCCTGCACAGACCTGGCCCTACTTCCTGGGGCCCAGGGCACTCTGTGTGCACAAGAGCCTCCTCACTGGGCTGTGAGCTCCCTGAGGGAAGGCTCTTTCTCGCCCAGCTCATGGTTGTTCCCAGCACCTTGGCAACACTGCTCGGCACACAGTGTGTCAGCAGATGGTCACTGAAGGACTATGTGTGAGCTCCTTGAGGCAGGTCTGGGTCTCCAGAGCCCAGCACAGAACAGCACTCGGTCAGTGTTTGCAGGACTAAATAAACACCCGACTCATGAGGGGGACAGAGGGCAGCACAGCCTGACCAGGATGGACACTTGCCTCTTGGTTGGAGCTGACACTCTGGGGCTCGGGTTGCTGGAGCACCTTGTAGGGGGAGTTTGACCGGGGCCCTCCTGGGCTGACAGGGCCCTTAGACACCTACCCATGGCCTGGTAGCGTGGGCTGATGGTGGTGGGGTGGTGGAGGACGAGAATCTCCGCCTCAAACTCCCAGGATGCTTGGGGATTCAGGCGTGGGGAAACCATCACCATGCCTTTCCGGATGGATGAGCGTTTGATCTGAAAGGAAAGGGAAGCCCAGACCTCAGGGACCATAATGCCTTCTGGTTTTACCCTAGTGTCCTGGAGGACCAGAGTCCTTGTGGAAGGGAATCCACCCCAACTGACCCTGGCCCCTTCACCACTGGAATACAGGCCTTCTAGGTGGACAGTGCAAGGCTCACTTCAGAGCTACACGGGAAGCCTAAACCCTGCTATTGGGGGTTGGGAAGGCTTCGTGCAGGAAATGGCGCTTAGCTGGGCCTTAAAGAATAGGGGAGAAGTGACTGGATGGTGAGGAGCCACAGGAAGGCAAGCACTCAGGAGGGGGCACAGGGTGAGCATGACATGACTGGTGGAGGGAAAAAAAGGCCCATTTTTCCTGGTTAATTTGGTTGGAGGGGAAGGTAGATGACTCACCCCAAAACCCAGGGAATGGAAGGCTGAATGAAAAAAGGATTTGACAGGAATCCAACAACCCAATCTGACCTCAGCACTATGCTCGGGCACCCTGCTCCTAGGCACCAGAGGAAGGAAAACTGCTTAGAAGCCGGTCAGTTCTGGGTTCAAGTCCTGCTTTAGCACTTACTGTGTGCTCTTGGGCAAGTCACTTGGGTTCTCTGAGCCACAGTTTCATTTGTGAAAGTAAGGCCCGGCACCCCCACCTGGCAGAGCAGTGGTGAGGACTGGAGACGGTGAACAAAGCACCTGGCCCCAAGCTTGCCTTCTCGGAGCCGAGGGAGTCTTAGGTAGAATCTGTACTCACCTTCTTCAGTGCGAAGGAGGCCGTCTGGCCACCCCGCACCTCCTTAACAGGCATTCGCTTGCGATGGATCGATTTGACAGCAATGGACAGGAAGTTCCCCAGAGGGTCTGGACCCAGCAGCAGTGTGTCATTCAGTTTGATCAGGCCCCTCAGTGTTGTTCCCGACACTACCGTCCCCACACCCTGCAGGGGAAAAGATCCCGGCCCAGTAAGTCCACCCTACTCAGCCCCCTGCGCCACAGGCGTGCCCCCTGATGCCTGTTGGACATGCCCGCCCAGAGCCCACCCCGCCCTGTCCAGAAGCAGGGCTTACCGGGACAGAGTAGGTGTCATCAATCTGAAACTCAGCGGGCTCCTCCTCCCTGTAGCTGGTGCGGGGGGACAGGAGGTTGAGGAACATCTTCAGCAGCTCTAGGTTCTCGCCTGTTACGTTGGAGAGCTGGAAGATTGGGCACATCCTAAGCGGAGGGTGAAGGCAGAGAGAGAGACAGAGAGCTCAGGCGGCCAGCTCCTGCCCTGACACGGGCGGGAGCAGCAGGGAGCTCTGGGAGCAGCTGCTGCCGTGAACGGTCCCACCCGTCTCTGTCCCTCTGAGGCCTTCTCCCACCCAGCTTTGTCTCTGAAATCTGCCCCCTGTGCTCTGTCCCCCCACCACTGCCCGATTTCGGGACCTCGTGACTGCCTCTTCTTCCTAAAGCACACACGTGCTAGCTTGAAATCCTCAATCGCCTTTCCACCACAGGGGAGACAGTCCAGATTCCTGCGCAGAATTCATGGCTCTTCACACTTGGGCTCGTAGCCATCTCTCCAGACTTTTTTCTCCCAAATTCCTATACTCCAGCCACACCAGAGAACTTTCCCTTCTCCTATAAAGCTTGGCATTTTCTTGTTCACTCTGATCTTTCTGCCTGAATTCCTTCCCTCTTATCCAACTACCAATCTTTATCCTTCAAAGCCTATCTCATGTGCCAGTTCTTCCATGAAGCTCCTCCTGGATGGGGACTCTCAAAGCCTCTAGAGAGTTCTCAGAGAGCTTTTTGTGTCTGTTGCATGTGACTGTACCTGATCTCCCATCAGAGTTATCTGAAAGCCCCTGTATCTACTAGTCAGTGTTAAACAACTTACGGCCAAGGATTCTACCGTCATCCAGCCCTAGAGTAGTGCCCGGACAGAACCTGTACCTGTTGCTACAGAGTCAATTTCGACTCACAGCGACCCTACAGGACACAGAAGAACTGCTGCATAGGGTTTCCAAGGGTAATCTTTACGGAAGCAGACTGCCACATCTCTCTCTCATGGAGCAGCTGGTGGGTTCGAACTGCTGACCTTTCGGGTAACAGCCAAGCACTTAACCACTGCAGCCCCTGGTCTCCCCCTGCACAGAACCAAACGAAACCAAACTCATTGCCGCCAAGTCAATTCCGACTCACAAAGACCCTATACGACAGAGTAGAGCTGCCCCACAGAGTTTCCAACGAGCATCTGGAAGATTCGAATTGTTGACCTTTTGGTTAGCCAACGTAGCTCTTAACCACTATGCCAACAGGCACTCAATAAAATGAATAAATTGAAATGAGACTGACTAGCACCCCCTCCACTGGCTGGCTGGTGGTACTAAAGACAGCATCAGGGCAGAGCCAGAGGCTGTCTGGGTTCTACACTATTGACCATCTCAGAAGGCAGATGGCACTGAACACATGGCTCCTAAACAAGAGTTTGGGGGAAGGAGCTGAGTCACTCAAGTTCGCTATTACCAAGACAGTATCTCTGACCAAGAGATGAATAGTTCAAGGGTTATGGCTCAGTCAACTCAGAATCCTCAAGGCCTAGATGAAGAGCCTGGCACAGAACAAACTGCCAATAAATATTTATAGAATAAAATAATACATTAATGAATAAATCCCAAAATTTATATGCCATTAAAAAGCTTTTGAGGAACAACTGCATTAAAAAAAACATTAATAGTAAAAGTTATAAAAATGGCTTCACAGCCATTAATTATACACCAGCCAAGCACAGTGCTAAGTGCTTTACATACATCATTTCTAAGACTCCCAAGAGCCTTATGGGGAAGGCAATACTATTCCCATTTCACAGATAAGAACATAGCAGCTCTCAGCTGTGATTCCAACCCTGGGGAGTTGGGCACTTCAGAGTCTGAGTCACCTGATATAGCCCCTGGGCAACACAGCCAGCCTGCGAGATTCTGTGCTGAGGCTAGAACCTTCTATCTCACCCAATTTTTGAATATTCACTGGGAGGTATTCTTGATGTGATGTTTTCATGAGACCTGCTGCCCCAACTGCCAGCTATCTGGCCTATCACTTGTTATTGTGGACAGAAAGGGTGCCCCCCAGCCAGCACTTGCGTGCCCACCCCCTCACCTCTCAGAACTGAAGTTTGAGGCCATGACAATCACGTCATCCTTGCTCTGCACCAGCACAGGGATCTTCCGGCATCCTGGTGACTTCAACAGGCGCTGTAACAGCTTCAGGGTTTCTTAAAGGGTGAAATGGAACAGAATTAGGGGGACACACGCTTCTCTTTTGCCAGGCTTCCAGGGCAAGAACGGTCCACTCATCAATGACGCAAGCAGGAGACACACAGACGGACCAGTGTTAAATGCCACAAAGCCTGGAGGAGCAAAAAGGATAAAAACTTTGGGTGGGTGGTGATGTTGTATTGTTAGGTGCTATCATGGATCAAATTGTGTCCCCCCAAAAATATCGGTCAACTTGGCTTGGCCATGATTCCCAATATTGTGTGATTTTCCACCATTTTGTTATCTGATGTGATTTTCCTGTGTTGTAAATCCCATCTCTATGATGTTGATGGGATGGGATTAGCGGCAGTTATGTTGATGAGGCAGGACTCCATCTAAAAGATTAGATTGTGTCTTGAGCCAATCTCTTTTGAGATATAAAAGAGAGAAGCCAGCAGAGAGACATGGGGAACTCATAACACCAAGAAAGCAGTGCGGGGAGCAGAGCACGTCCTTTGGACTCAGGGTTCCTGTGCAGAGAAGCTCCTAGGCCAGGGGAAGACTGATGACAAGGACCTTCCTCCAGAGCTGACAGAGAAAGCCCTCCCCTGGAGGTGACACCCTGAATTCAGACTTCTAGCCTACTAGACTGTGAGAGAGTAAACTTCTGTTTGTTGACGCCATCCACGTGTGGTATTTATGTTATAGCAGCACCAGATGACTAAGGTGCCGTCCAGTCAGTTTTGACTCACAGTGACTCTATGTACAACAGAAAGAAAATTGTCCAGTCTTGCACCATCCTCACAATCCTTGCTATGTTTGATCTCATTGTGTTGAGGATCTTCCTCTTTTTCATTGACCCTCTACCAAGCATGATGTCTTTCTCTAAGGACTGGTCCCTTCTGATAACACGTTCAAAGTACTTGAGACAAAGTCTCACCATCCTTGCTTCTAAGGAGCATTCTGGCTTTACTTCTTCCAAGACAGATTTGTTCGTTCTTCTGACAGTCCATGGTATATTCAATATTCTTTGCCAATACCACAATTGAAAGGCATCAATTTTTCTTTGGTCTTCCTTATTCACTGTCCAGCTTTCACATGCATATGAGGCTACTGAAAATACCATGGCTTAGGTCAGGCACACGCTAGTCCTCAAAGTGACAAGACTTTGAAGAGGTCTTTTGCAGCAGATTTTCCCATTCTATTTCTTAAACTGTTACTTCACAGACGTTGACTGTGGATGCGAGTAAAACGAAATCCTTGACAACTTCAATATTTTCTCTGTCTTTCATGATGTTGCTTACTGGTCTAGTTGTGAGGATTTTTGTTTTCTTTATGTTGAGGTGTAACTCATGCTGAAGGCTGTAGCCTTGATCTTCTTCATATAAGTGCTTCAAGTCCTCTTCACTTTCAGAAAGCAAGGTTGTGTCATCTGCATGTCACAGGTTGTTCCTGTGTCTTCCTTCAATCCTGATGCCACATTCTTCATATAGTCCAGGTTCTCAGATTATTTGCTCAGCATACACACTGAGTAAGTATGGTGAAAGGATACAACCCTGATGTATACATTTCCAGACTTCAAACCACACAGTACCCACTTGTTCTATTCAAACGACTGCCCTCGGCAGTACAGGCTCCCCATGAGCACAATTAAGTGTTCTGGAATTCCCATTCTTTGCAACGTTATCCACAATTTGTTATGATCCACATAATCAAATGCCTTTGCATAGTCAATAAAACACAGGTAAGATTCTTTCTGGTGTTCTCTGCTTTCAGCCAAGATCCATGTGACATCAGCAATGATATTCGTCATTCCACATCCTCTTCTGAATTCAGAATGAATTTCTGGCAGTTCCCTGTCGATGTACTGCTGCAATTATTTTTTAATTATCTTCAACAAAATTTTACTTGCGTGTGATATTGATGATATTGTTTGATAATCTCCACATTCTACTGGATCATCTTTCTTTGGAATGGGCACAAATATGGATCTCTTCCAGTTGGCTGGCCAGGTGGCTGTCTCCCAAATTTTTTGGCATAGACAAGTGAGTGCCTCCATCATTGCATCCATTTGTTGAAACATCTCAATTGATATTCTGTCCATTCTTATAGGCTTGCTTTTCACCAATGCCTTCAGTGCAGCTTGGATTTCTTCCTTCAGTACCTCCTTTGGTACAGTAACTCTGTGTATTCCTTCCATCTTCTTTCGATGAGTCCTGTATTATTTCAATATTTTGCCCATAGAACCCTTTAATATTACAACTCAAGGCTTGAATTTTTTCATCAGTTCTTTCAGCTGGAGAAATGCCAGGGATGTTCTTCCCTTTTGGTTTTCTAACTCCAGATCTTTGCACATTTCATTATAATACTTTACTCTGTCTTCTCAAGCTGTCCTCTGAAGTCTTCTGTTCAGCTCTTTTACGTGATCATTCCTTCCACTTGCTTTAGCAACTCTATGCTCAAGAGCAGGTTTCAGAGTCTCTTCTGACATCCGTTTTGGTCTTTCCTTTCTTTCCTATCCTTTTAATGGCCTTTTGCTTTCTCCACGTTGTCCTTGCTAAGAGTAGAAAGTACACACATGGGGCCTATTTTCTAAGCTACAAGCCCATTGGATCTCTCCAGTCTTTGGAAGATTCACATCCTATAAGAAGTGACTTGAGGGTCTTGAGAAGAATAATGTTCTTCCCAGAGTGCTCTGCTTCCTAGAAAAATGTTCATCTGCCAAAAGGATCTCTTGGACATCCATAAACCTGCCAAGGCCCTTATGAGACCCACCAAAGGAGCACTTCTCTTCTACAATCCACAGCAAGGTAGGAGAAACGCACAAAGGCCTACTCCTGCAACCCTGTGTTGAAGGCAAATTTCTGCACATGTATTCGCCTTAAAGGGTAGGACCCAACCCCTTCTGGGGCCATCTAAAAGAAGGTACCAGACCAGGGATCTCAACAATCCTGCATTTGGAACCAGATGGAACAAAGAGCAGGGGATGATCCCAGGCTGTGCTCACACTCAGATCTAGACTGGAGAGGAAGAAGCAGAAGATTCTGGGCTGAAGCCCTGGAAGCAGACCAGCAAGGAGTCCATATGGGTCACGGCCCCAAATAGAAAGGCTGCTGTTAATTGGAAACTTCACTTACCTTGCAGGATGTTGGCAGGACACATGTCAATCTTGGTAACCACCACAAAGACGGGCACATTGAGTGCCAAGGCCAAGCCCAGGTGCTCCTTGGTCATCCCTACAATGCCAGCATTGCTGCCCACCTGTCTCAATACAGAAAGGAACTGTCAAGAGAAGGGAGACATGGAATGCTGCTGGGTGGGCACAGGTGCTCGAAGAAGGGTGGGTAAAAGAAAGGCCCATCTCTGAGGCCTCCATCCAAACAGGGCTTGTGGGGCACATGTCTCAGGCCAGGAAAAAAATGGCTATAGATGACAGCTGGGCTGGACCTGGATCATTTTAACTTCTGACTAAATGTTTTTTTTTAATCAAAATCTGGGGAAAGGTGGAAACAATAGAATATAAAGACCCAGACATCTGGGAAAACAAAGTGCACTCAAGTTAACACCCCGGCACTCAGCTTCCTCATCTGTAAAATGGGAGGGTAATAATATCCACTTAGAGAGTCACTTGAGGTTTAAGTATCTGTGAAGGGTTTGGCACAGAACTAGCTTGAAATTGATGTTGAAGAATAGCAGTTGTTCTTACACTTATTATTTCCTCCAGTAAAAATAAGCCTTTTTAAATATCACTGTAAAGGCTGGTTAAATAAATTAGGGTACAAACTCAAAATGTTCTATATAAAAAAAAAGAAGAAACTCTTATCTACTGATATGGGATAATAACCAAGTTATGTTTTTAAAGGGGAAAAAAAAAGCAAGGTGTGTGTAACAGCAAGTATAGCATGCTATAATTTGGGTTTAAAGAAAAAACAATGGTTAGTGGTAACTGAATCATTATTTGAAAAATAACCAGTATAAGACATTTTCGGAACATCTGAGAGGATATATATATATATACATATATATACACATATATATACAGAATAGATATTAGATAATGTTAAGGAACTACTTTCGTTTTCTTGGCTGCTAATGGTAGGAGACTGTTCTTACTTTTCGGAGCTGTATGCTAAAGTATTTGAGGATGGTAATTGGCCTCAACCCACTCGGAGCAAAGGAGAATGAAGAACGCCAAAGGTAATTATGAGCCCAAGAGACAGAAAGGGCCACGTAAATCAGAGACTACATCAGCCTGAGACCAGAAGAACTAAATGGGGCCCAGCTACACCCGATGACTGGCCTGACAGAGAGCACAACAGAGAGCCCTTGAGGGAGCAGAAGAGCAGTGGGATGTGGACCCCAAATTCTTTTAAAAAGACCAGACTTAACGGTCTGACTGAGACTAGAAGGGCCCCGGAGGTCATGGTCCCCAGACCTTCTGTTAGCCCAAGGCTGGAAACATTCCCAAAGCCAACTCTTCAGACAGGAATTGGACTGGACTATAAGATAGAAAATGATACTGGTGAGGAGTGAGCTTCTTAGCTCAAGTAGACACATGAGACTATGTGGGCCGCTCCTGTCTGGAGGGAGATGAGAAGGCCGAGGGGGACAGAAGTTGGCTGAATGGACATGGGGAATACAGGGTAGAGAGAAGGAGCATGCTGTCTCAATAGGGGGAGAGCAACTAGGAGTATATAGCAAGGTGTATAAAAATTTTTGTACGAGGCTGACTTGATTTGTAAACTTTCACTTAAAGCACAAAAAAAAAAACTTTTAAAAATAAAGTATTTGGGGATGACGAGTCGCAATGTCTACAAATGACTCTGCCAAAAAACCCATAAATACACACGTGCATCCACTACATACATAGGCAAACATGGCAAAATGTCAGTGACTGTCGGACCTAAGCGGCGGGCTTACGGATGCTCACGGGACTATTCCTCCAACTTTTCTGAGTGTCTACATTGGAGGGGAAGAATATAGAAACATGTACTGGTCTGAGTACAAAACAGCCCTGAACAGATACAAGAAATGAAACACTGGTCGCCTCCGAGAGGAAACTGGATGGCTGGGTGACAGCATGGAAGAGAGATTTCTCACTATAAACCCTTTGGTACCTTTCATTTGTGTACGATATGAAAGTATTACTTACTAAAGCAAAACTAAAAGAACAATTGCCATGACATATTTACATTTGATCAAAATTCACAGGTGAGTCACCACCCCACTGGCACAGATGTCCCACACCTGCCTGGGTTCTCTTTTTCCTACACCAGGTCATCTCCCCTGTCTTCCTCTTACTTTTCCCTGTTCCTGGCACCTTTCCAATCCAACCAACACTTGATTTTGTTCTTTCCAGCCTGGATTAGAGGGTGAATGCTCTATCACTCTGTTATGTGTATATGTTAGAGATTTCCCACCCCACCCTACCCCCCGGAAACTGATTGCCATGGAACAATAATAAAATATTTCACTGTTTGCTATAGAAATTTTTTAAGATTTAACATTTCATCAGGGGTGGAGATATTTCTACGACTTGGTCTCGATCACTACAGTTCAATTAGAAAAATACTTATTTTAAAACCCAGTAACTCCCCCGAATATGCCTGATGGATCTACCGTGAAGACCCCTTTCTGTAGCCCAGCCAAGCAAGTCAGTAATGACCCCTTGGCAATGCTCAAAGAAATGAGAGATGAAATCTGGCTGAGATCCCAAGAACCTCAGGCACAGAGCCGACAAGAGCGTTCACACATATGTTCTGCCTCTCTCTGCTCTTCAGTTTGGGGAGAATCTGCCTGAGAACCTGTGTTTGTGGGGTAACTCGATCAAGTTTGCTCTGAACAGATGCTTGTGTTTACTACACTTATTAACACAGGCAGCTGGAGGACTTGGGGAATGGGAAGGGGTTTGGGACGGGCTTGCCAAGAAAAACTTGCTCATTTTTTGTGAAAGCTGTGTGCCAGGTTGGAGACCTCATAGACCCCTAACGTCTGCCCAGGGAGGAAGACAAGTAGACACAACATAAGCTTAGCAACATGGTTCAGTGCAGAAGCCCTTCAGTTTACCTACATGATGAGCTGCTTCAAAGTCACACTAGGCTGTCAGCTCTAGGGGCCCTAGGACAATCTTGTTCACTGTGTATCAGCAGACCTTTCAGCAAGTACTGTGCACTGGCGGACACTCCCCGCACGCTTTGGAAGAAGCCACCCCGCAGGCCCCTCTTGACTGCTGCTTGAGCCTCCTTACGGCACTCTCCTCCATTTCTTCCCAAGCCTCCCGTCTCTGAGAGTGCCAACTCCTCAAAGCAGCCCAAGGTCCAAGAGAGAACATTCCTGAGGGTGATAAGTGTAAGCCCCAGGAGAAACCCTCCTCTCTGCCCCTCCCAACAAGAAGAGAGGTCTGCAAATGACACCTTGGATTTTACTAAGAGCGTTCCTTTCTGGTCTAACCTAGAAGACAGATCAAGGCACACCTTTGGAACAAGACCGTAGAACTCAGAGGACTGGACATTCCTACAACACTTGTCACTTTTACTCAAAGTCAAAGCCCCAAGCCAACAGGCCTCATCTCAGAACATTTGCCCAGAACCATACCGCAACCAGCCCTGCTGGAGCCTCCCCTCCTCAGGAGCACCTCACTTACCATGAGCATGCAGAAGTCAGGTAAATGGCCAGTCATGCCAAAGACAGTGGTCTTCAGGTATTTCTCGTGGCCAGCCAAGTCGATGAAGGTAATAACCTTCGTGGACTTCTCACAGATCTTTGTCCACTCAAGGCTGCCCCCGTGGCTGTCTGGCTTGTTCACCACATTGCCTTCGCTGTCAAAGCCCAGAATGTCATTGCCCACGCTGCTGGTGCGACCAGATTCAATCTCATGTTTGTGGCGGAAGAGTTTCTGGCGGGCAAAGCCTCGGCCATTGTCCAGCTCCCCGTGTGTCAGGACCCCCAGAAGTGTGCTTTTGCCGGCGTCCACGTTGCCCACTACTGCTACCCTGTGTGCACATGAATCCAGACACCCACGTGAGGGAGAGCAGGTAAGCCAAGTGACGAGGGGACTCAGTGCCTCAGTATCCGGACCTGTAAGTACAGGCTGGCCCCCAAGCCTCTTGGGCTCACTGTATTCCTATTCACAGATGAACACACTGGGAAACGCCCCTGGAGCTGTACCCAGGGAATAGAAGGTGTTATTCAAGAGGAACTGGGATCCCACTACGACACTTATCTCCCTTAACTTTCACTAGCTTCCCCAAAGCTGCCAGGAAGGATCCCCAAAGCCAACCAAAAAAAACCAAACCCAGTGCCGTTGAATCGATTCTGACTCATAGCGACCCTACAGGACAGAGTAGAACTGCCCCATAGAGCTTCCAAGGAGCACCTGGCGGGTTCGAACTGCCGACCCTTTGGTAAGCAGCCACAGCACTTAACCACTATGCCACCAGGGTTTCCCCACAAGGCCAAGAGAGGCACAAATGCTAACGTGAAGTCCCCTGAGGGGCTCTCTCCCCTCCCCTTGGCTTTCCAGCCTCACGGGCTGATGGGAAAGCAAATGAAGCCCACGGAATATGTGGCTGGGCCCTCTCCCACTCTTCCCAAATGGAAGTATCCAAGGATGGGGAAGTGGAGAAATAGAGAAAGGAACCATCCTGTCACTGGACACTCCTTCCACGTCTCAGGAAGGGAAAGACAGGGAGTCAGGGAAGGAGTGGAGCTGACATAAGGTGTGGAAGGCTCAATCACCAGTCTTTGTGAAGCCCTAGACCCCAAGGTCAAGCTGAAGGGACCCTGAATTGCTGAGGTCTTCTCACCTGACCTCCAGGAAATCATTGTCTCCTACTCGTTTCCGGACCAGGTAATCCCGCACACGGCCCCCGGCTTCTTGCCGTTCCCGCAGGAGGATGACGTCGGCCTCAATCTGCTCAGCCATGCTCTTCACTGTGGCGTAGGAGGCCTCCATGTCAGCTTCACTCAGCCCGTATTCAGTCCCATCTGGTGGCAAGAGCCCAGATATCAACAGGAGAGGGGGTCCTGGCCACCCAGTCAGCCAACAAGCCAGGCATTCAACCATACCTAACGAAGGCCCCGCCACGGGCACTGGAGGAGAAGATGGTTCTCTCTACCTGATACTTCTCAAAAACTCAGCACACATCATACCTGACAATGCCATGGGCTTCCCCATTATACAGGGCATCTGTTAATTCATTTAACAACAACCACTGAGACTCTACTAGGTTGTATGCCAAGCCTCACGCTGGGTACTGGGAATACAGGTGCCCTTAGTGAGCTCATAGCCCAGGGGGACAGACCGACAGGAAATTAATTAATTGCAATATAGCTTGAATGCTCTACTATAGACCTGCACAAAGAGAAATAAAATAGAAGCAGGTGGCATTGCCTGGGGAAAGCGAGGACAGCTCTGCAGGGTGCTGACTACAGGCTGGTCTCCAAGCATTAGAAATGAGCTCGCAGGGAGAGTAGGAAGGACGCTGTAGACAGAGGAGCAAAGCATGCAGCATGGCAGATCATGGCATATTCAGGGAGCAGCAAGAAGCTCAGTACGCGGGGAGCAGGAACGTGACGCTGAGTGGCAGGAGACCACAGGAGAGGTGGGAAGCTGGGAAGACAGAGTGACATCAGGCAGCAGCACACACGTTATGTACCAGGCAATGGGAAACCCTGGGGATTGAGGCAGGAGAGTAATATGATCAGAACGCTGTGGGTTAGAAAGACCTGCTGAGCAGTGGTACAGCGTGCACTGCAAGCGAGAGACGAAAGGGGGGTCTAGTTAGGAAGGGATGCTAGTAATCCAGGCAAAGAGGTGGAGAAGAATGGGGAGAGAATTTAAGAATTATTTTAGAGATAGATTTTTAACTGAGATAGCTCATCAGAAATGTCCAGCCAACAGCTGGAAAAATGAATCTGCACTTAGGATAAGGAAGGGAGTCAGACAGAGGGTGGGACCAATCAACTAACCATTTACTGAGCACCTACTGTACAACAACCGCCATGTCAGGTACTTTCCATGTGTCATGGTATTTCATTCCCACACCACCTCCCTCAGTGTTTCCTCCTGCCTTCCTGTCTCAGACAGCATCCTTGCTCCTTCCCTAGACCGATCCCTCCAGCATTCGCCCAACCTCTTCCCTTCTGGCACTTCCCAGAGACCTTTCAGCACCAATCACTCTCCCCTCTCCTCCACTTCTCTCCCTACAAACAAGCTCAAGCCATTCCTAAACTAAGAAAAGGAAAACTACCCTCCTTCCCTTCCCCTGAGTATCTACTGGGCTACCATCTCTCTTCTTCCTGTTACCACCAAGCATTTTAAAAGAGTAATCGACACGTATTGACTTATTTCCTCACTACTTACTCTGAGTTGGAAAATTCTAGAAGAAACTGCAGTTTTCAAAAGTCCTCAAAGACCTATTAACCACTCTACCCCATGTCCTCTACTTGACCCCTGGGGCATTTGACAGTGCTGGCCACCTTGCTTTTCCTTCAGGAAACACTTTCCTCCCACCCTGCTTGCTCGCCTCCCCCTACTCTGCTTCCTCTTTCTCCTTTCCTGGCTAGTCTTGCCCCTGTCCCCTAAATGCCAGTTTTCTACAGTGGTCATCTCAGTGGCCCTCTTCTCTTTGCTCTAAATTTTCTCCTGGGCCATCTTGTTCTACGGTTTTAACTCTCATTTTGAAAACTACAAAAATATTCATTTCTAGCATGATCTTCCCAGAACTCTAGACTAAATCTCCAGTTGCCTGGAAGATAACTTCTGGATGTCCAATGTCCAAACTCAACACCCGTGCCCTTTTTAAACAACACACAAAAACAACGTTAATAAAGCATTTTAGCCCTTCCTGCAGTCCTACGGGAGCACTGGTGGTGCAGTGGTTAAGAGCTATGGCTGCTAACCAAAAGGTCAGCAGTTTGAATCCACCAGCCACTCCTTGGAAACCCTATGCGGCAGTTCTACTCTGTCCTATAGGGTTGCTATGAGTTGGAATCAGCTCGATGGCAATAGGTTTGGCTTATGAGGCAGGCATTGTGGTTCCCCTTTAAGAGTGGGGTAAACAGAACCCAGAGAGGCCAGAGCTGCAAGGCAGCAGAGCAGCTCATGTGAGCTCAGGTCTTCTGATTCTAAACCTAGACTTTTTCTCTACCAAAGGTTCCTCTTAAACATCTGACCAGTTCCTCCCCTTGCCTTCCCTATTTCTGATAACAACAACACGATCCTTCCAGTTACCCAAGCTTAATCCTCTCATCATCCCGTCCTGCTAATTCCAACTTTATATTTTGCCCTTCTTTCCCTTGTCCCTGCTTATCCCTCCTCTTTGCCAACCCCACTGCCACCAGCCTGATTCAGAATGCCCACACAGACTCCTAACTGGTCTTAACTAACCCAGCCTCACATAGAGGCACACACTCAAGCTCCGAAACAAAGCAGAGCTTAATACTGTCACGTCCTAGTCAAAGCCTTTGAATGGCTCCCAGACCTAGCAGTGTTCAGTCTCAATTCCTTAAGGGTCTCTGCCCTTAATTACATACCCTGTCCTAGCTCTCCCCTTCCAAGCTTTGTCACAGTGCAAGTGGGCCATTCACCATCCCCCATGCTCCCTACACACGTCCAGCTCTGTACTTTTGTTCATGTGTTTCCATCTCTAGGATGCTGTCAGCACATCTCCACCTATCAAACTCCTACCATTCAGCTCAGAACCCTCACAGATGTTTCTATTTCCCTACGGCATTTACCACCTACTACCTCGTGGAATCCCTTGGTAGTTTAATGCGCTCAGCTAGTAACCAAAAGGATGGAGGTTCGAATCCACCCAGAGGCACCCTGGAAGAAATCAGCCACTGAAAACCCTATTAAGCACAGCACTACTCTGATACGCATGGGATCGCCGTAAGTCAGAATTGACTAGATGGCAACTGGGTTCCACCCTCTGGAGTGTTGATTTGGATACTTGCCCTCCCCTGCCCCCCGACACACACACACACACACACACACACACACACACACACACACACACACACACACACACACACACACACACACACACACACACACACACACACACACACACACACACACACACACACACTATACATAAAGCACCTGGAAGATAGGGACCATGCTCCACAAGGGGTGGCGTTCCTATATTAAGTTCTAAAATGTTTGCAAAATGAAAAAAGAGGGAACGGTTAGGCTGAGGAGTTTCTAAATGCCTGGCCAAGTAAGCACTGAAAACCTTCTGGATTAGAGAAGAAGCTGTTCGAAGAGTTCCTAAGAGAAGGTCCACTAACCCTGCCATTCTTGCCAGACTCCTGATTCTATCAAATCTCACTGCTTCTGCTACAGTGAAAAGCAGTGCTTTCAGGCCCTGAAAAGCCTAAGGGGCAATCACCAATGTCACCTTGTCCACCCAGGGCTCCCAGAAAATGCCATCAATCACATTGCCCTTCTCCAACGTACATCACATTCCTCACTTTGTAGCACACGGGACAAAGTCCAGGGAGAAGAGCTGCAGAGGTCAATCACGAAGGGCCACATATTCAGCCATGCCCGAATCTAATCAGAATTCTGTCCTGCCATCAGATTTACAGGCCCCATACACACTCTCCTGGACAACAAGCTCCAAGGACTTCCCGCAATGTTTAGGCTCCAAGTCTAAACTCCTTGGCATGGTACTCAGGGACCCTCAGGATCTGGGCCCTGCCAACTTACCCAGCCTTTCCTCCTCTCACCCCACCTCACACTCTACATTCCTACCTTACTGAATTGCTTGTAGTCCACCAAATACTCCACAATCCCCAATGGCTCCATGCCTCTAAGCATGGGATTTTCCCTACTCATTTACTCCTGCCTCCACTTACCTGGAAGACTCCTACTCATCCTTCAGAATCAACTCAAGGGGCGTCCCCTCTTTGAAGCCTTTCCTGATTTCCCTACAAAGACTCAACACTCCTCCATGTTCCCTGAACTTTTAACACAGGATCCACCTCTGAAAAAGTCATGACTTAGGATCTGTTGACAGAACAAGGTTGTTTTCGAAAGAAATCTCACGGTAAATCAGCTATAACTTGGGATCCTTAAAAACTACTACCACAACTACTAATACTAGCTAACATTTTTATAGTGCTTACGATATGCCGAGTGCTTCCTTGAATTCTTATTTAATCTTCACTATTCCTGGTATAATAAAAAAAATTTTTTTTTTTTTTTAATTATACCAGGAGGTATATCGGGGGGACCAATCCCTGGAAAAGGGCATCATGCTTGGTAGTCAGTGAAAAAGTAGAAGACCCTCAATGAAATGGATTGATACAGTGGCTGTAACAATGGGCTCAAACATAACAATTGTGAGGATGGCACAGGACCGGGCAGTGTTTTGTCCTCTTGTACATAGGGTCACTATGAGTCGGAGCCAACTCGATGACACCTAACAAACAAACAAAAAAATTATACCATGAGATAGATTCTATTCTTATTCCCATTTTATGATGAGGGAAAAAGCCAGCAGGCAAACCCAGACCTGCCAGGCTCTAGACCCCAAACTACTACACCATATTGCTTCCTATTAAAATATCCATCTTAAATTAAAAATGTATTCTTAAAGGACAAATTCCTGTGCATTGCTTAGAATTTTTTAATGTCTAATTTATCCAACCAAAATTTCTGAGATAGGGTGGAGAAGGATGTCATTATTCCCATTTTACAGATGACGGAAGTGATAAACAGAGGTAAAGCACCAAGAACACACAAGAAGTCAGTGATGAAGCTGACTCCTGAGGGCCATCTAGTTTAGTCCTCTGAGGTTTAACTTGTATAATTAGTTATGGTCTCTTTCTGCCTCTAAGGAATTCCAGCAGGAAGGAGTCACTACCGATAATAGCTTCCAATTGGGAGATGCAAGGATAATGCTTGGGTGTGTAGGAGAGGTATTAATGAATGTCTGACATTTTCTCATGCTTTGTCATGGAGGATTAATTAGTTGTGATTTGCCAAGGCACAGTAGCATGGATTGAATCATGTCCCCCAAAAACCGTGTGTATCAATTTGGCTGGGCGGTGATTCCGGTATTGTGTGATTTTCCTGTATGGTGCAAATCCTGCCTCTGTGATATTAACGAGGGAGGATGGGCTGCAGTTGTGTGAGGCAGGACTCAATCTAAAGACTGGACTGTGTCTTGAGGCAATCTCTTGAGATATAAAAGAAAAAAGCAGGCAAAGAGACTGGGGGACCTCATACCACCAAGAAAGCAGCGCTGGGAGCAGAGCGCATCCTTTGGACCTGGGGTCCCTGCGCCTGAGAAGCTCCTTGGCCAGGGGAAGATTGAGGACAAAGACCTTCCTCCAGAGCCGAGAGAGAGAGAGGCTTCTCCTGGAGCTGACGCCCTGAATTTGGACTTTTAGCCTACTTTACTGTGAGGAAATAAACTTCTCTTTGTTAAGCCCATCCACTTGTGGTATTTCTGTTACAGCAGCACTAGATGACTAAGATGCAGGGTAAAATTCACCAAGAGTCCATATTTAAGGGTGAGGGGGAAGAAAGGGCCTTAAGATTCTGGGTCTTCAAAGAATAGTCCTAACACTTGTTAAGATTGACCTATATGTGGTTCCTTAAATTCTACAGCTTAAGACTACAAATTAAATTTAAATTCTACAAATTAAGCAAAGAATATTGAATGTACCATGGACTGCCAGAAGAATGAACAAATCTGTCTTGGATGAAGCACAGCCAGAATGCTCCTTAGAAGCAAGAATGGTGAGACTTCATCTCATGTACTTTGGATATGTTATCAGATCAGTCCCTGGAGAAGGATATCATGCTTGGTAAAGTAGAGGGTCGGCAAAGGAGAGGAAGACCCTCAATGAGACGGGCTGACACAGTGGCTGCAATAATGGACTTAAACAGATCAATGATTGTGAGGATGGTACAGGACCAGGCAGCATTTTATTCTGTTGTACACGGGGCCACTATGAGTCAGAATCAACTCAATGGCACCTAATAATAACAGCAAAATCTACAAGCATGAAGTGATCCTATTACAGCAGGACAGGTGTGTACCTGACGTAAAAGCTTTCAAAAGGCCATCAATGATCTCCGAGTCACCAAGTAGAATGGCTTTTTCTTACACTGACCTTGCTGTGTCTCTTAGCACTTGAAGATGCTGACCAATTCCCTCCATCTCTTGACATGCAACATCCTGGATTGCCTATCTCTCTGGCCATGCCTTCTTTCACGTGATAAGACTCTATACTAGGGAGGTGGCAGCAAGTGTAAAGGAAAGGATAAATATAAGACATTTCAAAGGAAGGCATGGCAGTACTTGTGAGATCTAGCCACTTCTGTCTGTGTCACTCTTGCAGCATTTCCAAGTATGGTATTTGTGTGTATGCCATCTTCCTTGGGGCAGGGACCAGGCTTTAAGTATCCAAAAGTGCTTTGTAACAGTATCCAGCTCTCAGAAGATACTTAATAGATGTTTGTCAAACGAGTTAAGGAATGATATTGAGATTTCATCAGTCTTAAACTCAGATTACAAGAGAATACTACCTGCCTTTGCAAAGCCTACACTCCGCAAAGAAAATTGGCCCTATCGTGATGCACTGAGGCCCATCCTGGGCTTCCTGCAAAGATGACAGTCAAGTGCTGGCATAGACTAGATTCAGAATCATTAAAAATCCCGGCTGCCATTTCAGCAAAGATAATGTCATAATGAGGATAAGCTTAAGCAAAACTTGTATTGAGGGTGTAAACTGGCAGCGACCAGAAAAAAAGGCCACAGTATAATCTGGGATTATGGCATAGGGGCTGCCTACTTCTAAAAAAGTGGCTTCCATAACCTCCACAGACACACCCAAACTCCCTGAGGAACCGAGTTGCTGGGCTGAGGGCTGTGGGGGCCATGGTCTTCAGGAACATTTAGCTCAACTGGCATAACATAGTTTATAAAGAAAATGTTCTACATCCTATTTTGATGAGTAGCGTCTGCGGTCTTAAAAGCCTGTGAGCGGCCATCTAAGATGCTCCACTGATGTCACCCCTTCGGGAGCAAGGAAGAATGAAGAAAACTAAAGACAGAAGGGCAAGAATAGTCCAAAGGACTAATGGACCACAACTACCGTAGCTTCCACCAGACTGAGTCCAGCACAACTAGATGGTGCCCAGCTACCACCACTGATTGCTCTGACAGGGATCATAATGGAGGGTCCTGGACAGAGCTGGAGAAAAATATAGAACAAAACTCTAACTCACAAAAAAAGACCGGACTTACTGCCCTGACAGAGACTGGAGAAACCCCAAGAGTCTGGCCCCTGGATACCCTTTTAACTCAGTAATGAAGTCACTCCTGACGTTGACCCTTCTGCCAAAGATTAGACAGGCCCATAAAACAAGACTAAACGGGCACACCAGCCCAGGGACAAGGACTAGAAGGCATGAGGGGACAGGAAATCTGGTAATAAGAAACCCAAGGTCAAGAAGGGAGAGTGTTGACATGACTTGGGGTTGTTAACCAGTGTCATAAAACAATACGTGTACCAATTGTTTAATGAGAAGCTAGTTTGTTCTGTAAACCTTCATCTAAAGTACAATCTTAAAAAAATGCTGAGTAGGAAAAAACAAAACAGTAGGTTCTATCAAAATGAAATAAGCAGATTGGAGGGAAATAACTGGTCACTTCCAGAATGCTAACAAGCCTACATGCCTGAAAGGATCTAATGGGGAAAGAAGAGAACCTCTGTTATCACAGCTGTCCACAGTGAATGGTCAGTGTGGTCTGGTGCAAGGCAGCCTGACTAAAGAGAAGAATCTAGCCTTCCTTTCCTTGTTGTCATTAAGAAGAATTGTGGAGATCTCTGTTAAACAGGAAATAAGTAGCAATAGGATCTCTGCACAGGGCTTAGAGGGGAAGACCTGGAGCCGCCCAGGACAGGGGCTTAATTCTAGAACTGTAACTGGCTGTTACCTTGGACAAGAAATTCCCTTGCGTATGCTGTATTTCCCTTTATGCAAATGGGAGTACTGGAGATAAAAAGGAAGCATCTGTAAAACCAACTGGAAAGTGATTCTTCAGAGTCAAGCATATTAGGACCACTAAGGTGGAAATTAACATCATCACTCTCACTTCTGAGTCCTCCCAAACAGTTCTGCAGACACTAAAGAATCACTGCAACTGAGATCTATGAGCAGGAAAGTTCATAAGGCAGGGAAATGTGCTCTAAGTCATTTTTAAAAACAAAGTGAAAGGAAAACTATGCTCACCTGATCCCTGCCCAATGACATATATGGTCTCTCCGCATCCCTCGTCCATCCTCTCCCACATCTGTCGAAGTAGGCTGTCATACTGCTCTGACGTAGGGCTCACTAGGACCAGCTAGAAGAGAAACCAACACACTTACTAGAAGAGCACCACAGCCAAAGCTGACAAGTAGCCTAAGCAAAGAACTGAAGACCCTGACTGAAACCCACAGCCCCCCAACCTGAAACAGATTCCCAGCCCCCACACAGCCTCTCTCCACTTCTTAAATAGCCTTTGAGCCTAAAGCCCTATATCAGCTATATGATATACTAAAATGAGCACTGCCTGAGCCACAACCCACAGAAAAGAGGGTGCAAGCAGCCTGCCTCTGCTGCTTCACACATCATGGGGCAGGACCCAGGATGACTGAGAATCTGGCATTGTGGGTAGAACTTGATGAGCAGTGTTTTACACTTACATGTCAACACCACCTATCTGTGACTTGCATCTGGAAACTCACATACAGCCATGCCCTCCACCCACAGGCCAATCACTCCAGCAATAACAAAAGAATTCCCTTCCATCTGGCCTTGGCTATCTTATTTGGAAAAAAGCAATGAAAACTTATCTTAGCAACACTTATCTTCGTCAACCAAATACCATCACCAGCAGGGGAGATTAGCAGCATCATTTGGGAAATTTCTGCCCAGCACATTAAAGCATCAACCACTTCTTTGGAGGGGGCCATATCCTAACAGGTGTGTGAGATTCCATTCTCTGACCACTCATGTGTGACCTTGGAGAAAGAACTTAACCTGAGTCTCAGTTTTTCAACCTACCAACAGAGATAATACTACCTCCTAAGGCAGCTATAAAGGCAGACTAAGATAATATAATATGTAAGCCATCTAGTCTATAGCTTAGTAAGTGGTAATTACAAAAGTTTTCTTTACCCAATTGTTCCTAGAAAAACATTCCAATTTTCTTGGATGAGACTAACCACCCCAGTTCATCGTTCCTCCTTTTGAAAGCTCTCAGGGCCTTACCAGCTCACTGCTGTCGAGTCGATTCCGACTCATAGCGACCCTACAGGACAGAGAAGAACTGCCCCACAGGGTTTCCAAGGCCGTAGTCTTCCCTAAAGCAGGCTGCCACATCTTTCTCCTGTGGAGTGGCTGGTGGGTTCCAACTGCCGACCTTTAAGTTAGCAGCCGAGCGCTTAACCACTGTACCATCAGGGCTCCGCCTCAGAGCCTTAGGTCCCCACATTTAATTACAGCAAGTGTACAAACTATAGCTTCTAATGTTTTCCTATTCAACTCACCTTTCTCTCCTTCACAACCTCAGCTGTTCAGTATGAAACACACTGCCATCCAGCCGATTGTGACTCTAGAGACCCTGTAGGACAGAGAGCTGCCTCATAGGGTTTCCAAGGTCACAATCTTTACAGAAGCAGACTGCCAGGTTTTTCCTCCCTCAGGGCAGCTGGTGGGTTCAAACCAGCGACCTTTAGCAGTCGAGGGCTCTGCATATAAATGTGTAAACCAACCCAAAACCAAACTCATTGCTGTGGAGTCATAGCAACCCTACAGGACAGAGTAGAACTGCCCCATAGGGTTTCCAAGGCTGTCATTTTTATGAAAGCAAACTGTTAGACATCTTTCTCCGTTGGAGCAGCTGGTGGGCTCGAACTGCCAACCTTCTGGTTAGTAGCTGAGTGCTTAACCATGGCACTACCAGAGCTCCACATCTCAATTTTAAAATAGGGAGGATTTCCCCGGCTATGTGATGAAGTAACACTTCCTCATCCTGGAACATTTGACAAGCCAGTCAGGAAACAAAGGTACTACCTTCTTTGCAACTCTGTCCCTGCAACTTCCCACTGTTTTCAGGTTTCTTCAGCACCTTGACCGTGTCTTGACACCCAGCTCATCTGCTTGGGAGTCGGGTGCACCTCTTACAACTTCCTGAACTGGCTCATCAGAGCTTGGACTTGTATACCTGGATGCCATCTGGGTCTTCTGCATCCTGTCACATTGCCTCACATACTTCCCTGATGATCCTTCTCTTCAAACTTGGCCATCCTCATTACAGCCTCAGGGCCACTGTGATAAGCCCTAAGCAGTGGCTTGCTGGCTTCCAAGGGCTCAGCTGGGATTAGAGGGAGAGAGAGCAGTTGAGAGTTGGCTTGCTTAGGTTGCAGGGAAGGTTCTCTCCAATCAGGTCCAAGTTTTGCGCAATGTCACCACCAGACTGAAAAGTTTCAAACTTCTTTCAAGCTTGATAAACATCTCTATTGTAACTGTCCAACAACAGGTAGCCAGTGGTATTTGTATTCTCTCTTCCATCGCCTGCTGCTAGTCATTCTGCATAGGGAATTATCAGTTATTCAGTTCATTTCAAACATTTTTACTGTGCTTTTAGTACGTATCAGGCACCGTCTTGGGTGTCATACGTGTTTCTAATTTTCATAGTGCACCTGTACTTTCCTAAAATGATGTAGCTGGAGAACTGAGACGTTAAGAAACTTTTCCAAGGTCACAGAGCCTTTTTTAAGTGGCAGGCCGAGAAAGTGAATCCTGTCTGACTCCCCAGTCGGCACCTTTAGAATGGCAAGCACCTTCAAACACCAGTCACATATTAGACTTACTTTTTATCCCCCACAATGCCAAGCAGATGGTGCACCCTTAAAGCCTGCCCACTTTCTCAACAGCTCAGAAGACACGCTTTAGAACATCTTTCATTATTCCATCCTTATAAAATGAGGTTCCACTCTCAGGATTACGGGTTATGCCCAGCTCTCAATTTCGTTTTGGGCGCATTCGCAAAGCAAAGGTTCCTCGGCTACCCTTCTCCCGGCTGATCGGCTACTTTCTGTTTCCTTTCCCGACACCAGGGAGAGCCTGCAGCTGTCACCCCTGCCCTTCCCTCCACTACCTGATCTTCCCGACCATCCTGCTCCCCCTGCCCAGCCTCCTCCGCCCCTCAGCTGTCCAGGACCCCAGGGAGAGGATCGCACTCCATGGTCCTCACAGGTGGGGACCCGAGGAAGGAGGGGGACATGGGGAGGCGGGGCCGCGCGGGGACAGCGACCGCCGGGAGTGCGGCCGGCGGCGGGCGCCCCGGTTCCACGTGGCGGAGCCCAAGGTTGTATCTCGGGGGGAGGCCGGGTAGGCGCCACCGGGGCAGGAAAGCGGCCGCGGGGGACCCCTCGCCCCGGGAGTCCGCCGCAGCTCCCGGCGTCAGGCAGGTGGGCGGGCTCGGCGCCCTTCCTCTCTCCCGCAGATGGGACGGCGGCTGCGCCCGCTCCCGCGCTCCCGGGCTGCCCCACCGTTGCCCCGGACACGGCTCGGCCCCGCCGCCCGATGGCCAAGCGCCGCGGTCCGGCGCCCGTCCCCTTCGCGCCCGCCGCCGCCGCCCGGGCCTACCTTGCTGGTGAGGTCCAGCTCCGGCTCGCCGTTGAGCGCCTCGCCGTCCTCGCTGCAGTCCGAGTCGAAGCCGCTGTGGAGCCGGGCGGCGGCCGCCGCGGCCCTGGCCGCCCCCGGGGAGCTGGGCTCCGGGGCGAACATAGAGGCTGGAACCGGCGAGTCCATCGGGGAGCGACTCCGCTCCGCCGCCATCTTTAATAACTTAGGCTAATTCCTAGCCGGCTTCCCCTCCCTCCCCCGGCTCATTTGCCTAATCTATGCGTGGCCCCGCCCCGCCCCTCATCGGAATAATTTATGCGAAACTTCTCCAGCGGCGAAGAGCGTGACACGTCTCTCCAGCAGCGAAACGATCGACCAGGCCTCTCAGCCACCAATCGCTGCAGCCCTTTCAAATACCGAACGAATAATTAATAAGCCCCGAACCCCAACAACAAATGTCTGAGACGTCACGCGCCTTTATCCCAGCTTGGGAGGGGCACTACGAGGTCCACACTACCGGCCTGGAGGCTTCCCGCCAACGGGAGCAGAGGAGAGGATGACTGACACAGCAGCCATCCAATGAGGAGAGAAATAGGGACAACGTTTCCCCTCACCGCCCCTTCACTCTCCTCGTTTCCAGAGGCGGTGCTCTGCTTCCTGCAAAACAGTCAGTGCGGGAGCCTGCCGATGATGGACGGGGGCAAGACCCAATCAAATCATCGGGTAGGTCCCGCGCCTCCGGCCGCCGCTCAAGAAGATAGTAAACTGCAGAACGCGCCACCCCCTCAAGTCATTGACTGCGGGCAGTCTCCGGAGGACCGGTGTCGACGTGCTGGCAACCGCTAGCCAATGTTAATAGTAGGATCGATGCCATATATTCCAAAAGATGTACTACTACAGCAGCCAGAGCGACGCAATTAATTAAACGCTGACCTTAGGAAGAATTCTCCATTCACTGCCTCTGCTGAGAGAACAATTAGAAGAACAAAAAACAGGGGCAACCAGCTAAAATAGAATAGAAGCCAAAAGCACCTCACCACATTTGCGAACAGCTAGGCTGACATCTAGGATCCGTTAAGGTAGTCTCTTATGGATGATTCTCCCAGGGTATCATCAATGACGGCAAGTCCCAATTTAAAACACCACCAGCACAAGTTTCAGTGTCTCGAATTCCTATTTCAAAAGTCTGAAAAGCCTAGACCTTCACTGCTTGCTGCAATTAGAGATTAGTCAAGGTCTGATAATACTGTCCTTGGCCGCTATTCCCACACAGCAAGCAAGCAAAAGCAGCAATTTAAGGTTAACATACCCAAGAAGATTTAGGGTTTGGACCACAGGATTTAGCAAGCAAGAGGCGGGGCTTAAAATGGCCTTCAGTTTCAACAATCTACCTGAAAGGAAAGAGGCAATCTTTTCTTGCTCCTTTTTTGAACTGCAATCAAGTCTTACGCACACAAACACAGGTGGGCATTTGGAACAAAAAGTCATCCCACTCCAATGGTGTAGATACGCATTTTTTTCCCCTATAGGTAAATTCTGATGCACTTTTTCTTCTCCTAGCTGAATTGCTCACCACTATCCCCTGTGCCCGCCACTGGTCCGTCAGTTTGTCATACTGTGGTGGCTTGTGTGTTGCTGTGATGCTGGAAGCTATGCAACCCATATTTCAAATACCAGTAGGGTCACCCATGGTGGACAGGTTTCACTGGAGCTTTCAGACTAAGACAGACCAGGAAGAAGGACCTGGTGATCTACTTCTTAAAAAACTGGCCAGTGAAAATCTTATGAATAGCAGCAGAACGTAGTCTGAGAGTGGTGGAAGGTGAACCCCTCAGGCTGGAAACAACTCAAGATACAACTGCCTCCTCAAAATAGAGTCAACCTAAATGACGTGGATGGAGTCAAGATTTCAAGACCTTCATCTGCTGATGTAGCACAACTCAAAATGGAAAGAAATAGCTACAAACATCCATTAATAATTGGAATGTGGAATGTACAAAGTATGAATCTAGGAAAATTGGAAGTCATCAAAAATGAAATGGAACTCACAAATCGATATCCTAGGAATTAGTGAGCTGAAATGCACTGATATTGGCCATTTGAATCGGACGATCACATGGTCCACCATGCTGGGAAGGACAGACTGAAGAGGAACAGCATGGCATTCACTGTCAAGAAGAAGATTTCAAGACCTATCCTGAAGCACAACTATGTCAGTGATTGGATAATATCCATACGCCTACAATAAGATCAGTACCGATGGTACGGAAGGAGGAAGTCCAAGCTGCTCTGGAGGCACTGGCAAAAAACAAGGCTCCAGGTATTGATGGAATATCAATTGAGATGTTTCAACAAACAGATGCAGCGCTGGAGGTGACCACTCGTCTATGCCAAGAAATATGGAAGACAACTTCCTGGCCAACTGACTGGAAGAGATCCATATTTATGCCTATTCCCAAGAAAGGTGATCCAACCTGATGTGGAAATTATAGAAAAATATCACAAGCAAAATTTTGCTGAAGATCATTCAAAAACGGCTGCAGCAGTATATCGACAGGGAACTGCCAGAAATTCAGGCCAGTTTCAGAAGAGGACGTGGAACCAGGGATATCATTGCTGATGTCAGATGGATCCTGGCTGAAAGCAGAGAATACCAGAAGGATGTTTACCTGTGTTTTATTGTCTATGCAAAGGCATTCGACTGTGTAGATCATAACAAACTATGGATAACATTTGGAAGAATGGGAATTCCAGAACACTTAATTGTGCTCATGAGGAACCTTTACATAGATCAAGAGGCAGTTGTTCAGACAGAACAAGGGGATACTGATTGGTTTAAAGTCAGGAAAGGTGTGTGTCCGGGTTGTATCCTTTCACCATATCTATTTAATCTGTACGCTGAGCAAATAATCCAAAAAGCTGGACTATATGAAGAAGAATGAGGCATCAGGATTGGAAGAAGACTCATTAACAACCAGCGCTATGCAGATGACACAACCTTGCTTGCTGAAAGTGAAGAGGACTTGAACCACTTACTAATGAAGATCAAAGACCACAGCCTTCTGTATGGATTATACCTCAACATAAAAAAACAAAAATCCTCACAACTGGGCCAATGAGCATCATCATGATAAACGGAGAAAAGTTTGAAGTTGTCAAGGATTTCATTTTACTTGGATCCACAATCAACAGCCATGGAAGCAGTAGTCAAGAAATCAAAAGACCCATTGCATTGGGTAAATCTGCTGCAAAGGACCTCTTCAAAGTGTTGAAGAGCAAAGATGTCACCCTGAAGACTCAGGTGCGCCTGACCCAAGCCATGTTATTTTCAATTGCATCATATGCATGTGAAAGCTGGACAATGAATAAGGAAGACCAAAGAAGAACTGACGCCTTTGAATTGTGGTGTTGGCGAAGAATATTGAATATACCATGGACTGCCAAAAGAATGAACAAATCTGTCTTAGAAGAAGTACAACCAGAATGCTCCTTAGAAGCAAGGATGGCAAGACTGCGTCTTACATACTTTGGACATGTTGTCCGGAGGGATCAATCCCTGGGGAAGGACATCATGCTTGGCAGAGTACAGGGTCAGCGGAAGAGAGGAAGACCCTCAATGAGGCAGACTGACACAGTGGCTGGAACAATGAGCTCGAGCATAACAACGACTGTAAGGATGGCTCAGGAACGGGCAGTGTTTTGTTTTGTTGTGCACAGAGTCACTATGAGTCGGAACTGACTCGACGGCACCTAACGACAACAACAAAAAAGATCAGTTAATACAACTATTATTCAAAATTACAAGCCAACCACTAATGCCAAAGATGAAGAAATTGAAGATTTTTGCCAACTTCCGCAGCCTGAAATTGATCAAACATCCAATCCAGATGCATTGATAATTACTGATGACTGGGATGCAAAAGTTGCAAACAAAGAAAGATCAGTAGTTGGGAAGTATGGCATTGGTGATAGAAATGATGCCAGAGATCGCATGATAGAATTCTGCAAGACCAACAGCTTATCCATTGCAAATACCTTTTTTCAACAATGTAAATGGAGACTATACATGTGGACCTTGCCGGACAGAATACAGAGGAATCAAATCAACTACATTTGTGGAAAGAGATGATGGAGAAACTCAATATCATCAGTCAGAACAAGGCCAGGGGCCAAGTGCAGAACACACCATCAATTGCTCACACACAAGTTCAAGTTGAAGCTGGGGAAAGTTTAAAAAAAGTCCACGAGAGCCAAAATATGACCTTGAGTATATCCCACCTGAATTTAGAGACCATCTTAAGGATAGATCTGAGTATTGAGCACTAAAGACCGAAGACCAGACGAGTTGTAGAATGACCTCAAGGACATCATACATGAAGAGGTCATTAAAAAGACAGGAAAGAAAGAAAAGACCAAAACGAGATGTCAGAAGAGATTGAGAAAGTTGCTCTTGAACGTAGAGTAGCTAAAGTGAAAGGAGGAAATGATGAAGGAGCTCAACAAAAGATTTCAAAGGGTGGCTCAAGAAGACAAAGTATTATAATGAAATGTGCAAAGACCTGAAATTAGAAAACCAAAAGGGAAGAATATGCTCAGCATTTTCAGGTTGAAAGAACTGAAGAAAAAAATTCAAGCCTCAAGGTACAATACTTAAGGATTCTACAGGCAAAATATTGAACAATGCAGGAAGCATCAGAAGAAGATGAGAGAAAGAAGCATCAAAAGCAGATGGAAGGAATACACAGTCACTGTTTTTTTAGTACTAAAAAGAATTGGACTACATTCAACCATTTCAGGACGTAGCATATGATGAAGAACCGATGGTATTGAAGGAATAAGTCCAAGCTGCACTGAAGGCACTGGCGAAAAGCAAGTCTCCAGGAATTGACAGAACACCAGTTGAGATGTTTCAACAATGAGATGCGACACTGGAAGTGCTCACTCGTCTATGCCAAATTTGGAAGACAGCTACCTGGCCAACCAACTGGAAGAGATCCATATTTGTGCCTGTCTACTAACCCTAGTGGCCCTGGTAGTGCAGTAGTTAAGTATTCAACTACTAACTGCAAGTTCAGTGGTTCAAATCCAGCATCCACTCATTGGAAACCGTACGGGGCAGTTCTACTGTTCCATAGGGCTGCTGAGTCAGAATTGACTCGACAGGAACAAGTTTGGTGTTTTGGGGTTTATTGCAAAGAACAGGCCCTGGTGGTTTAGTTGTTAAGTGTTTGGCTGCTAACCAAAAGGTCGGCAGTTCAAATCCACCAGAAGTTCTTTAGAAACCCTAAGGGGCAGTTCAACTCTGTCCTATAAGGTTGCTGTGAGTCAGAATCAACTCAATGGCAACTGTTTAGTTTTGGTTTTATTCCAAAGAAAGGTGATGCAACAGAATGTGAAGATTATCAAACAATATCATTAATGTCAGATGCAGGTAAAACTTTGCCGAAGATCATTCAAAATCAGTTGCAGCAGGACATCGACAGAGAACTGCCAGAAATTCAAGTCGGACTCAGAAGAGGACATGGAATGGGGGCTAACACTGGTGATGTCACATGGATCTTGGCTGAAAGCAGAGAATACCAGAAAGATATTTACCTATGTTTTATTGACTACACAAAGGTATTCGACTGTGTGGATCATAACAAATTATGGATAACATTGCAAAGAATGGGAATTTCAGAATACCTAACTGTGCTCATGAGGAAGCTGTGCATAGACCAAGGGGCAGTCTTTCGAACATAACAAGGGGATACTGTGTGGTTTAAAGTCAGGAAGGGTGTGTGTCAGGATTGTATCCTTTCACCATAGTTATTCAATCTGTATGTTGAGCAAATAATCTGAGAAGCTGAACTATACAAAGAAGAATGTGGCCTCAGGATTGGAGGAAGACTCATTAACAACCTGCGTTATGCAGATGATATAACCTTGCTTGCTGAAAGTGAAGAGGACTTGAAGCACTTACTGATGAAGATCAAAGACTACAGCCTTCAGTATGGATTACACCTCAACATACAGAAAACAAAAATCCTCACAACTGGACCAATAAACAACATCATGATAAATGGAGTTGTCAGGATTTCATTTTACTTGGATCCACAGTCAACACCCATGAAAGTAAAAAAAAAGTCAGGAAATCAAATGAAGTATTGCATTCGGCAAATCTACTGCAAAAGATCTCTTCAAAGTGTTAAAAAGCAAAGATGTCACCTCGAGGATTAAGGTGTGCTGGACATAAGCCATGATATTTTCAATCGCCTCATTTGACTGTGAAAGCTGGACAATGAATAAGGAAGACCAAAGAATTGATGCCTTTGAATTACGGTGTTGGCAAAGAATACTGAATATACCATGGACTGCCAGAAAAACAAACAAATCTGTCTTGGAAGAAGAACAGCCAGAATGCTCCTTAGAAGCAAGAATGCCAAGACTTCGTCTCACGTACTTTGGACACGTTATCTGGAGGGACCAGTCCCTGGAGAAGGACCTCATGCTTAATAGAGGGTCAGCAAAAAAGAAGAAGACCCTCAACGAGATGGATTGACAGTGATTTCAACAATGGGCTCAAGCACAGCAATAACTGTGAGGATGGTGCAGGAACAGGCGACGTTTCCTTCCGTTGTACACGCGGTCACTATGAGTTGGAACCTAATAGACAATACCTAACAACAACATCCTCTGTACATATAAGGAGACCTGGTGCGGTCATCTTTAAACCTTAAATCATCTTTATACTTTAAACCTTAAATAAAAAATATCCCCTGAAGTCTTCTTAACACCAAACAATAGTTTAACTTAACCTGTAAAAAAAATTTCTGCCTTGAGCATTATGCTTTTTTAAGAACTATTTTTCTTTTTCTATATGGGATCAAACTGACAACAGCAACTCTGAAGAACAGATAGGAACCTTGGGAAACAGAGTTTATGTTAATGGGGGAGGAACAACGCAAAAAAGGAGGATGATGACAATGGTTCCACAATTAAGCGCTTGGCTGCTAACGAAAAGGTCAGTGGTTGGAACTTACTAGCTGCTCCGTGAAAGATGTGGCAGTCTGCTCCCATAAAAATTACAGCCTTGGGTGAAAAGACAGGCTACTGACTGGGAGAATATCTTCAGTAACCATATATAAATAAGAATTTAACAACCAAAATATATCTAAAACTTTGAGAACAAAAAAAATAAAAAGACAAACAAAATGGGCAAAGGACTTGATTAGACCTTTCACCAAAGAGGGCATTCAAATGGCCACCAAACAGATGAAAAGATGCTCAGTGCAAATCAAAACCACAATGAGATACCAATCCACTCCCAATAGGATGGTTAAGACTTAAAATAAAAAAGAAAAAAACCCAGAAAAGGATAAATGTTGTCAAGAATGTGGGGAAATTGGAACCCTTATCCATTGCTGGTGGGAAAGTGAAATGGTATAGTCCTTGTGGAAAACAGTGCCATGGGTCCTCACAAAACTAAAAATAGAACTAGCACATGAACCTGCAATTTCACTCCTAAGTGTATACCCAGAAGACCTGAAAGCAGAGACTCAAGCAGAAACTGCACACCAATGTTCACTGCAGCACTACTCACAATAGCCAAAATGCAGAAACAACCTAAATGCCCGTCAACAGATGAATAGATAAATAAAATATGGTACATACAATGGAAAAGTACTCAGTCAGTTGGAGAAATGAAATCCTGATATATGCTACAATATGGACAAAGCTCCAAAACATTATGCTGAGAGAAATACATTAATCACAGAAGAACAAATATTGTATGACCTCACTTACATAAAAAGACAAGAGCAGGCAAAAATATAGAGACCAGAGTTTATTAGTGGTTACAAGGGGAGGGCGGGAGGAGGAAAAGGGGGGCTAGTGGTGATGGAAAAATCATATTAAGGGTAGGTTTGCACAGCCGATTGTTGTAATTGCTGTCAAGAAGCTGTACACCTATAAAAGTTGAATTGGCAAAAGTTGTGGGATATAATTACAACAATGACCAAAAAAAAAAAGGGGATGGCTGCTGAGACTGCTTACATACAACCAAACACCTCATGGGAATTGGTTTCTTGGTTTAGAAGTTTAGGGTCATGGTTTCATGGGACATCCCAGTTAACTGGCCTAATATGTTTAGTGCTTCTGATCTCTATCCTAGTTCGTTGAGTACAGCCGGGGGTCTGAGAAGCTTGCAAGTGGCCTTTCAAGGTAAAACAACTGGTCTCTATTCACCTGAAGCAACTGAGGAAGAACAGTCAGAAATAGGAGAAGGATATGGAATGTGTAGCTAATTGCCTACATAACAACTGCCACCTTTGCCATGAGACTAGAGCTGGATGGTGCCCAGCTACCATTACCAAACGTTTTGATCAAGGATTCTGTAGAGGAATCTTGATCATAAGGGGAAAAATACAAACAGAATTTCAAATTCTTATGGACTGCCGACTTTCTGGAGCCATGAAGGCTGGATCAATCCCTCAAACTAATTGCCCTGTTGTCATCTTTAAACCTTAAATCAAAACTATCCCCTGAAAAACCTAGAAGGAATGGATGAATTCCTAGAAACACACTACCTACCTAAACTAACACAAACAGAAGTAGAACAACTAAATAGACCCATGACAAAAAAAGAGATTGAAAAGGTAATCAAAAAACTCGCAACAAAAAAAAGCCCTGGTCTGGACGGCTTCACTGCAGAGTTCTACCAAACTTTCAGAGAAGAGTTAACATCAGTACTACTAAAGGTCTTTCAAAGCACAGAAACGGATGGAATACTCCCTAACTCATTCTATGAAGCCAGCATATCCCTGATACCAAAACCAGGTAAAGACACCACAAAAAAAGAAAATCACAGACCTATATCCCTCATGAACATAGATGCAAAAATCCTCAACAAAATTCTAGCCAATAGAACTCAACAACATATCAAAAAAATAATCCACCATGGCCAAGTGGGATTTATACCAGGTATGCAAGGATGGTTCAATATTAGAAAAACAATTAAGGTAATCTGCTATATAAATAAAAGACAAAAACCACATGATCTTATCAATTGATGCAGAAAAAGCATTTGACAAAGTCCAACATCCATTCATGATAAAAACGCTCAGCAAAATAGGAATAGAAGGAAAATTTCTCAACATAATAAAGGGCATCTATACAAAGCCAACAGCCAACATCCAACATCATGTAAACGGAGAGAGCCTGAAAGCATTTCCCTTGAGAACGGGAACCAGACACGGATGCCCTTTATCACCGCTCTTATTCAACACTGTGCTAGAGGTCCTAGCCAGAGCAATCAGGCTAGACAACGAAATAAAGGGCATCCAACTGGGCAAGGAAGAAGTAAAATTATCTCTATTTGCAGAAGACATGATCTTATACACAGAAAACCCTAAGGAAACCTCAAAAAAACTACTGAAACTAAGAGTTCAGCAGAGTATCAGGTTACAAGATAAACATGCAAAAATCAGTTGGGTTTCTCTACATCAACAAAAAGAACATCGAAGAGGAAACCACCAAATCAATACCACTCACAGTAGCCCCCAAGAAGATAAAATACTTAGGAATGAATCTTACCAAAGATGTAAAAGACCTATACAAAGAAAACTACAAGGTACTACTGCAAGAAACCAAAAGGGACGTACATAAGTAGAAACACATACCTTGCTCATGGATAGGAGGACTTAGCATTGTAAAAATGTCTATCCTACCAAAAGCCATCTATATATACAATGCACTTCCGATCCAAATTCCAATGACATTCTTTAATGTGGTGGAGAAACGGATCACCAACTTCATATGGAAGGGAAAGAAGCCCCGGATAAGTAAAGCATTACTGAAAAAGAAGAAGAAAGTGGGAGGCCTCACTCTACCTGATTTTAGAACCTGTTATACGGCCACAGTAGTCAAAACAGCCTGGTACAACTAGTAGAACAACAGATACATGGACCAATGGAACAGAATTGAGAATCCAGATATAAATCCATCCACATATGAGCAGTTGATATTTGACAAAGGCCCAGTATCAGTTACTTGGGGAAAAGATAGTCTTTTTAACAAATGGTGCTGGCGTAACTGGATATCCATCTGCAAAAAAATGAAACAGGACCCATACCTCTAACCATGCACAAAAACTAACTCCAAATGGATCAAAGACCTAAACATAAAGTCTAAAACAATAAAGATCATGGGAGAAAAAATAGGGACAATGTTAGGAGCCCTAATACAAGGCAGAAACAGACTACAAAACATTACTAAAAATGCCAAAGAGAAACCAGATAACTGGGAACTCCTAAAAATCAAATAGCTATGCTCGTCTAAAGACTTCACCAAAAGAGTAAAAAGACCACCTACGGACTGGGAAAAATTTTTCAGCTACGACATCTCCGACCAGTGCCTGGTCTCTAAAATCTACGTGATTCTGCTAAAACTCAACCACAAAAAGACAAACGACCCAATTAAAAAATGGGCAAAGGATATGAACAGGCACTTCACTAAAGAAGACACTCAGGCGGCTAACAGATACATGAGGAAATACTCTTGATCATTAGCCATTAGAGAAATGGAAATCAAAACTACAATGAGATTCCATCTCATTCCAACAAGGCTGGCATTAATCCAAAAAACACAAAATAATAAATGTTGGCAAGGCTGTGGAGAGACTGGAACACTTACACACTGCTGGTGGGAATGTAAAATGGTACAACCACTTTGGAAATCAATTTGGCGCTTCCTTAAAAAGCTAGAAATAGAACTACCATACGACCCAGCAATTCTACTCCTTGGAATATTCTAGAGAAATAAGAGCCTTTACGCGAACAGATATATGCACACCCATGTTTATTGCAGCACTGTTTACAATAGCAAAAAGATGGAAGCAACCAAGGTGCCCATCAATGGATGAATGGATAAATTATGGTATATTCACACAATGGAATACTACACATCGATAAAGAACAATGATGAATCTGTGAAATATTTCATAACATGGAGGAACCTGGAAGGCATTATGCTGAGTGAAATTAGTGAGGTGCAAAAGAACAAATGTTGTATAAGACCACTGTTATAAGATCTTGAGAAACAGTTTAAACTGAGAAGAACACATTCTTTCGTCGTTACAAGAGGGGGGAGGGAAGGGGGTGGGAGAAGGGTATTTACTAATTAGATAGTAGATAAGAACTACTTTAGGTGAAGGGAAGGACAACACCCAATACAGGGGAGGTCAGCACAACTGGACTAAACCAAAAGCATATGTTTCCTGAACGAACTGAATGCTTCTAAGGTCAGCAAAGCAGGGGCAGGGGTTTGGGGACCATGGTTTCAGGGAACATCTAAGTCAATTGGCATAGTAAAATCTATTGGGAAAACATTCCGCATCCCACTTTGAAGAGTGGCATCTGGGGTCTTAAACAGTAGCAAGCGGCCATCTAAGATGCATCAATGAGTCTCAACCCACCTGGATCAAAGGAGAATGAAGAACACCAAGGAAACAAGGTAATTACGAGCCCAAGAGACAGAAAGGGCTACATGAACCAGAGGCTACATTATCCAGAGACCAGAACTAGATAGTACCCGCCATAGCAGATGACTGCCCTGACAGGGAACACAACAGAGAACTCCTGAGGGAGCAGGTGAACAGGGGGATGCAGACCCCAAATTCTCATAAAAAGACCAGACTTAATGGTCTGACTGAGACTAGAACGACCCCAGTGGTCACAGCCCCCAAACCTTCTGTTGGCCCAGGTCAGGAACCATTCCTGAAGCCAACTCGTCAGACATAGATTGGACTGGACAATGGGTTGGAGAGGGATGCTGATGAGAAGTGAGCTACTTGGATCATGTGGACACGAGACTATGCTGGCATCTCCTGCCTGGAAGGGAGATGGGAGGGTAGAGGTGGTTAGAAGCTGGCAAAATGGTCATGAAAAGAGATGGTGGAAGGTGGGAGCGGGCTGTCTCATTGGGAGGAGAGTAATTAGGAGTATGTAGTAGGGTGTATATGAGTTTTTGCATAAGAGACTGACTTGATTTGTAAACTTTCACTTAATGCACAATAAAAATTATTTAAAAATAAATCCCCTTAAGTCTTAACACCAAACAATAGTTTAGCTTAACTAGTAAAAGAAATTTCTGCCTTGAGCATTATGCTTTTTTCACAACTATCTATATGGGATCAAGCTGACAACGGCAACTCTGAGAAACAGACAGGAACCTTAGGGGGCACAGTGTATGTTAATGGGGGAGGAACAACTCAAAAAAGGAGGATGAGAATGGTTGCACAATTTGAAGAATGTAATTAATGTCACTGAATAGTACACGTAGAAACTCTTGAATTGGTATATGTTTTGCTGTAAATATTCTCAATAACAACAAAAATTACAGCCTTGGAAACCCTATGGGTCAGTTCTACTTTGTCCTGTAGGGTTGCTAGGAGTTGGAATCAACTAGACAGTAACAGAGTTGGTTGGATCCTCTATATGAAGGAGCCCTGGTAGTGCAATGGTTAAGCACTTGGCTACTAACTGTAAGTTTGGAATTCAAACCCACCCAGCAGCTCTGTGGGAGAAATAATCTGGCAATCTGCTTTCATAAAGATTACAGCCAGCTCCATTGTTACACGGGGCCCTTATGAGTTGGAATCAACTTGAAACAACGATCCTCTATATGGAGTCCCTGGGTGGCTCAAACAGTTATGCACTTGGCTGCTAACCCAAAGATTGGCAGTCTGAGTCCAGCCAGAGGGACCTCAGAAGAAATACCTGGCAATCTACAATCATTGAAAGCCCTATGGAACACAGTACTCTGACACACACGGGATCGCCATGAGTCAGAATCAATTTGACGGCAACTGGTTAACCCCTATATTCCTCTATCCAGTTCCATGAAGTAGTTAAAACATTAAGGTTTGCCAGAAAAGTCAAGTATCAAGGATATTTAGCATCTACCCACTAGTTCCCCAGAAAGAGTTTAAGTTCAGAATGTGCTATCTGACACTTGATGGTGGGCTAAAAAACAGGCTTTTTCTCCTCTATAGGGCTTGGCCGAGAAAAGATATTCTCAGAGTAGGTGCTTCCTGAATCAAATAGGGAAGTCCAAAATCACATTTTAGAGGAAATTCCCTACCTATCCTAACATCCCCTTTTCTGAAGACAGGCTAGAGCCGAGGTTTGAATTCTGGATCAGGGGCTATGTGATTTCTGAGGTTTAAATCCATCTTCTAAAAAAATGAAGTACCTACCTCATAGGATATTGTCATGTGCTATAGATCCTGGCTCATGGCAACCCTACAAGACAGAGTAGAGCCTACGCATAGGGTTTCCTAGGCTATAATCTTTATGAGAGATTGCCAGGTTTTTTCTCCTGAGGAGCTGCTGTGTGAGTTCAAACCAAAGACCTTTCTGTTAGCAGCGCAAAGCTTAAGCATTGTGCCACCAGGGCTCCTTACCTCATAGGATAAAACCTGTTGCTGTCCAGTCGATTCCAACACATAGCCACCCTACAGGAGAGTAGAACTGCCCTATAGGGTTTCCAAGTAGCAGCTGGTGGACTGGAACTGCCAATCTTTTGGTGAGCAGCCGAGCTCTTAACCACTGCACCACCAGGGCTCCCCTCCTAGGATAAAAAAAAAAAAACCCACTGCGGTCGAGTCGATTCCGACTCATAGCATTCCTATAGGACAGAGTAGAATTGCCCCATAGTTTCCAAGGAGCACCTGGCGGATTCGAACTGCCGGCCCCGTAGCACTTAACCACTACCCTATCAGGGTTTCCCCCTCCTAGGACAGTAAATGACTCAGCATACGTAAAGAGGTTGGAACAGGGCTTGTTGCACAGCAAAGCCTCAACAACTAATCTTAGGTAAATACAGCTGTTACCCTTTGATGGGTTTGCAAATTACAAAAATTTAAGAAGAGAATTCCGAATTGTCTGCATCACGGCAGAAGACCTCCCAAGCTTGAGCCGAGCGTTAAGTGTTGAGTGTAATGGCGTTAACAGATGTGCTGGAAAAGAATTACAGAAATGACTGAGTTGCAAGTACGATTCCTTCTTTTATTTTTTCAGCTTTGTGTACAAAAATTCAAAAGGGCAGCTAAGATGATTAATGAATATTTGCTCTAATGCCTTCCACATGTCCTAGGGGAAGATAAAGGGAAAAAATTAAACCCACGGGAAATTGCAAGTAGTTCACCTTCCTCTGACACACACAATGAATGCACTTTGCTAGTCCTCCAGCAAACGGAAAAGCTCTGTGGCAACCACGGGGCGACCAGCGGGGAGCCCGAGGTCCAGAGGTCTGTGTGCAAGGAATCGGAATTCGACACCAAGGAACTGAACCGGGACACCGGGCGAGGCACTTACCCTCTGCGCTGACTGCAAGTGCGGGGCGGTGGGGCCCACTAACCAAGACATTTCCGCCCGACGGCGTCAGTAAAGGGCTTTAAAACCACCTAGTGAACGGCACGTTAGACAAACATAAAACGTCAACAGGGGAATAGCGACCCCAGGCTTGCCAAAGCACTTCTGCCCGAGAAGACCGGCCCCGAGCGAGGGGAAGGGTGAAGGAGCCGCGAACGACGGCCGCAGGCGGGTTCCCACCCCAGAAAAGCGCCGAAGCTGCGGGGTGGCCGACCGACCGGCGGCGCCACGCCCCTGCCCAGCCCCGGACGCCGCAGCTCCGCCCCCAGCGACCCCCTAGCCTCCGCACCCACCCCGGCTGCCGGCCGAGGCCGCCCGCGCCCGACAGACGCGTGCCGGTCACCGCCCAGACGCCGGCGCCACTGACGTCAAGCTGACGTCAGACGTGACGCCGCGGCGGGGGGCGGGAGCGGGGCCGACGCAGGAGGGCGTTTCCGGAGCACGCGCTGGGCGAGGGCAGCCGACGTCGGGTCCAGGTGCGCGCG
The DNA here is from genome assembly GCF_024166365.1 of Elephas maximus indicus. Classification (NCBI taxonomy): domain Eukaryota; kingdom Metazoa; phylum Chordata; class Mammalia; order Proboscidea; family Elephantidae; genus Elephas; species Elephas maximus. Next base: position 182,594,722 of record NC_064822.1, on the reverse strand, counting down.
TGCGCGCGCGTTCGCCCGCCCGCCCGCGCGCGCGGCCCAGGTGGTGGCTGGAAGCTCCAGGTGGCGGCGGGTATCGGTGAGGGGGCGGCCGTCGGCGCGTCCGCGAGTTGGCCCGGGGAGTTTGGGGGCCGGGGTGGGGGAGTGGCGGGAGGGCGCCCCGGCTGGCACTCACGTGACGGGCGGGGAAGCTGGGTGGGGGCGGCGAGCCGGGGGCCGGTCCCTCCGCGCCCGGGCCTGGAGGGCGAGGCGAATTGTCCGGCCCCACCCCTCGCGGGCCTGCCCGCCGCCGCGCCGGACCTTCCCTCGGGCTACGGCCGCACCCGCCGCGCTGCGTCCCGGGCCAGCCCGGCCCTAGGCGGCGCCCTGGGCCGCCGGGGCTGACTGGCGTTGTCTCCTCCCCAGGACCGCGTCGAGGGGCCAGAGACCGCGCTTTCCGACGGAGCCACGCCCGCCTCGGCCTGCGCCCGGCGGGGCTCACCGGCCCCGCGGAGATGGAGAGCCGCCCCCGGGGCTCCAGCACGGCCCGTGACCCCGCGCTGGCCGGCCCTCGCTAGCCCCTGGGATTCGGCGTTTCATCCACCACCTAGGCCTTGTTTCCTGGGTCAGTGGTGTTGCGGTTCGAAAGAAATGGAAGAAAAGGAGCGATGTGACCGATTCGGTTCAGTCCACTTGCTTTGAGGCCTGGTTGGCGTTTGCAACGAGGAAAACCCAATAAGAAAATCGTGGTTTTTGGAGGGGAGTTGGAGGGTAGGGTGGGGGAAAAAAGAAACAAAGTCTTAGATTTTGTATTTTTTTTTTAACTCTGCGTTTTGGCAGTAGTAACGAAATAAACTAATCCAAAGAATTATTTTTTCTATTGAGAAGAGAAAAGGGGATTTTTTTTTTTTTCTTTGGATTCCAACCTCTTCTCTCAGTGACAAAGCATAAATCATGGACACCAGAGAATAAGGTGGACCTCAGGAACCCTGAAAAGACCGAGAAGATTACATTCTTCCTCGGGGGGTGAGAGTGGGGTATTTTCAGCCCTCTCTGGAATCTAAAACGAAAAACATGAGTTGCGTGCCATGGAAAGGAGACAAGGCCAAATCCGAATCATTGGAGCTGCCCCAGGCAGCACCCCCACAAATCTACCATGAGAAACAGCGCAGGGAGCTTTGTGCCCTTCATGCCCTCAACAACGTCTTCCAGGACAGCAACGCCTTCACCCGGGAAACACTGCAAGAAATTTTCCAGAGGTAGGGGACCGTTCTTGGCGTCTTAATCCTTAAGATTTCGGAATTTCTGTGGGTGGGGCCTGTCTCAGTTTCATATACCTACAGACCAACAGGCGTTAGTAGCCAAATGTTATTAGCAGCTATAAGTGACACACACAGGGGTGGGAAGGTAGTACTAATCACTACCGTTTATTGAGCACTCACTATGGGTTAGGTACAATGCTAAGAGTCTCACTTGTGTTATCCCACAGGATCCCCCAACAGTCCAATGGAATCCATTGTATGTCTTGTTTCCATTTTAGAGGTAAAGACAGGGCTCAGAGGGGTTAAGTAATTTACCTAAGGTAACACAGTAAGAGATGGAGCTAGGGTTGAATGCAGGTTTGTATCTGGGCTGTTGACCACTATGCTATAATGCTTTTCGCCCTGCGCCCAAGGAGGTTATGCTCTAGAAGGGGGACAAGTTATGTACTCAGGCATCTGTATTGAAAGGTGGAATGTGGTGGGGTGCCACAAGAAGAGTATATACACGGCGCTTAGCTTCTCTGAGAGGCCGTGTGCTGGCCTGGATGCTTTTCATACATTGTTTTGTGTAGCCCTTTCAACATTCGTTTTACTGTCATACCATAGAAACAGGCGGAAAGGTCAGGTAAATTGTCCAAATGGCTTTAAAGTAGCAAAGATGTGATTTAAAGCCAACTCCAGATGCTCCTCCCATTTTTACTTTATTCTAGATGACCTTTCATATCCACTAGAAAGCCAGATGTCACCCCACAGGTTGATAGAAATTCAGGTTTTTTTCCTCTGCTTTGATTTCTTCTCAAATTTTTCATCAAAGGGTTTGAGAATTAGTGCTGCAGTTTCTGGATGGACACAGCTACATGTCTGTAGCAACTTTGACTGTGAGCTTGTCTGATCATTCCAAGTAGAAAGGGTTGGGCCTGCTCAGCCCTCAGTGCAGAGAAGGCCACAGAAGGGCCCCAGCAGCACATGTTGGCAGTTCCAGAAGACTTTTCTGACTCCCTTCACTCGGACGTGAAATGATTGCCCCACAAAGACCTGAATTACAGCAGGAAGCCACCTGTTTTGGGTGCTGTCTGAAGCACAGGCGTGGACCATTTACCCTGCAGGAACTGTAGGCTTTCTCTCAAAGGAACGTGAAGCCCAGTGTGCTGACAAAACTAATGGGAGCAGTTATTTTCACATGCCAGTAATAACAAGTGATAGCCTTAGCCGGGCAAGTGTGGCCCGTGCATTGTGGTCGTTATCAGGCAGTGAGTAGAATTAACTCTCTTCAGGAAATGGGGCCCTGGGAGGCAAGAGAGTTGGTCTCAGGTAATCAAGTCATGTTAGCTGAAAGGAGTAGGAAGGAGGACCCAGTCCATTAAAAGAAGGAAAGGATTCACAATAAGTACTTAAGTGTGCTTGGTACCTTGTGATACGTAACAGTCTTAGAACAGCACTATCAATGATGGCTCCCTCTCTCCGCGTTTTGCATTGAACGAAACTAGGATTTGGTTGAAGTTGATTTGCCCAGTTTGACTAGTAAATCAGTGTCAGGCAAGATTCTGTGTATCCAGTTCTGTCCGGTAGAAAAGTTTCTCACGTCTGGAAAATTGGCCCCTGACCTGACAAGGGGGATAATCACGACGATGACTAACACACGTGAACACTTACTCAATCCTCACGCCACTCTTAGGAAGCAGATTCTGTTATTTCCCATTTTCCAGATGAGGAAATCATGGCCCAGAGAATTGATAGAGCTGTTAATCGCAGGATTTGGATGCAGGCTTTGTGAGTCCAGGGCCTGCCCCTCGGAGGGCTCTGCAGCTCCCTGAGTATTGCAAAGATTTGTCAGAGCCCTTTTACCGTCAGTAGCCATTGACCCTGCTAATAACAGCAAGTTGGGTGCAGGACTGAAGATCTGGGCTGTGATCATGAAGCATTTGTGGGTAACAGCAGGAGTCTTTCCGCCTGTTTTCCCTGGACAAAAGAATGCTAAATATTCGCTAAACACCCACGTGGAACCAGGGTTCTATTCCAGGCTTTTAAAAGCTTTAGCAAATTGTTTTGCTCTCAATCCCTATCTACAAAATGTAAAAATCCCCTTCAAAGTAAAAGCAAACATATGTAAGAGATACTCTGTCCCAATCCAGAGTGTTTTGTATGGACAGGTAGGAATGAAAAAGGAGTGGGGAAGGGATCCAGAGGACAAAGGAAAGGGAGAAGAGGGGAGGGAGAGAAGATGGAATTTTTTAAACGTTTACTAGCTTCCGCCAGTGTGCCAGGCACTGCTAGGCTCTGTAGGGAAAACAAGCTGAACAGGACTCAGCCTCTGAGAAGTGTATTTCAGGGCTTTGTATTGGTTAGGCCTGGAAAATTGATTTAAGTGGAGTTAAAAACCCAGACCAAACCCAGTGCCGTCGAGTCGATTCCGACTCATAGCGACCCTATAGGACAGCATAGAACTGCCCCATAGAGTTTCCAAGGAGCGCCTGGCGGATTCAAACTGCCGACCCCTTGGCTAGCAGCTGTAGCACTTAACCACTACGCCACCAGGGTTTCCAAAGTGGAGTTAGAACCATGGAATTTGCAGCAATTTTAAAAGTGAAAAGATGATCAGTTTGGAGCTTAACAGAAGAGCAATGCTGGCAAGCTTAGAAAATTTTAAATTCCCAGAGCTAAAGTTTGATGATTTTATGAAAATGTGACTGATAAATGGTAAGATGGGGAGAATAATGATGATTTGCGCCACTGGTTGAGAAGAAGTTCATTCTAGCAGTTGAATTTTAGCCAGATTAGAAAAAAAAAATTTAGCCAGGAGAAATACAAAAGCAGGGTGGAGTTTCAATACAGTTGTGGATGTGAGATGACTCATGCTTGGAATAGAAATGAATAGGAACTTAGAAGCTGACAGACTTGGTAGCAACAAAGAGATAGGGAAGGGAAAAGTTAGGTGTGACAGAGGCTTTTGAAGATAATGGTCACTTCTGCAGTAATAGCGGAAAAGGTCATTGGTTTGAAAGGGATCAGTACTCAGCATGTGAAATTGAAGAAAAGACCAGAGAATCTGGGCAGGCGTCACAGAGCTTATTCCAACTCTCAGTGACCCTGTAGGACAGAGTAGAGCTGCCCCATAGGGTTTCCAAGATTAGTCTTTACGGAAGCAGGCTGCCACATCTTTTTTCTGCTGTACCCTGCTGGTGTATGGGTAAGGATGTTTTATCTCATACGTTTTATCCTGTGTATATGTCTGTCAAGGACCCCTAGTGGCACAGTGGGTTAAGCACTCTGCTGCTAACTGAAAGGTCAGCAGTTCAAATCCACCAGCCACTGGTGGGAGAAAGATCTAGCAGCCTGCTTCCATAAAGATTTACAGTCTTGGAAAGTCTATGGGGCAGTTCTCCTCTGTCCTGTAGGGTCGCTGTGAATCAACAGCAACGGGTTTGGTTTGGTTATATAAGTTGGAAAACCAAGGGGACTTAGAAGTCAAATGATACAGTAGCAGCTTTGTTGGGTTGTTTTGGAAAGCCTCAGGCCCCAAACATTTTCACTAGACTCATCCTAGTTTTTCAGTGACAAAATGTTCTTGTAGCCACCTAAGTGTTCCTCTCCCAAATAAAATAGCTATTAAAGCCTAATTAGAAGAAAATTAGCTTGGTACCAGGGGAAAAAAATCTGATTAGCATGGGAAGAGATGAAGGGATCACGGATGTTAGTGAACAACCAGCAGTTGGCTACGGAAGGGAAGTCCTCCAGCCTCCCCATTAAAAGGTCACTGAACAAGTAGATGGGGGGAGTTGTGGTTCAGTGGTAGAATTCTTGCCTTCCGTGTGGAATACCCGGGTTTGATTCCTGGTCAGTACGCCCCATGCACAGCCACCGCCCATTTGTCATGGGAGGTTTGTGTGTTGCTATGATGCTAACAGGTTTCAGCAGAGCTTGCAGACTAAGACTGGGAAGAAAGGCCTGGCAACCTACTTGGGAAAATCAGCCTTGAGAAACCCTATGGATCACAATTGTCGGATATACAGCCAATCAGTGGGGATGGTGCGGGACTAGGCAGCATTTTATTCCATTGTGCATTGGGTTGCTGTGAGTCAGGGGCTGACTCAAGGGCCACTAACAGCACTACAGTGAGCAGGTAAACCAAACCCATTGCTGTTCAGTCGATTCGGACTCATTGCAACCCTGTAGGACGGTAGAACTGCCCATAGGGTTTCTAAGGAGTGGCTGGTGGATTCGAACTGCCGACCTTTTGGTTAGGAGCTGTAGCTCACCATAGCTCGTAACCACTGTGCCACTAGGGCTCCAGTGAGCAGGTAGAAGGGTCCAGATTTAAAGGTATGGTGGTTGTTAATTGAGAAAAGGTATATCAGAGTATTAGCCTCTAAGATGTGAGTTCTCGTGTAAAACATGTAGTTATGGTAACAATAGCTGTACCTGCAGAGTGCTCACTGTGTGCCCAGCTCGGTGAAGCCTGCTTTGCCTGTATTAACTGATTTAAAAACATGTCTGGAAGTTCTGAGCTATATTTCCATGTTTTTTAATGTCACAATCTCTTCAGATCTGATAAAAAGGAAAATCTTTTTCTGGGGGAGAGAGGAATCTTGATGAAATGTCTCCCCATCTCCCTTTTCATTGAAATCCAAAACCATCATCGTAGCCAGACAGTGGTAACAACAAGAGAGGAGCAGGACTTACTTGAGGGCATAGGCATTAGTGGAGAGACCCAGACTGAGCCTGTCTTCTCACTTTTACATCACTTTGCATCTCGTGGTCCCGACCTCTGGCTGTAATGACAAAGAGAAGAGGCTCCACGTAGCCCGAGATGTCTATGGAAATGACTCAGGCAGCCCTGCACAGGAGTTTGCTAGGGAGTCTCAAGAAAACCTTCCCCTGGAATCAGTAGGGTTCCTTGAAATTTCACAGGGACAGGTCATTGTGCTGAAACCTCCAAGAGACTGCCCAGTCTAGTCTTAACCAGCAGTGTGACTGCAGTTTGCTGTAGTGCCTCTGCACCTCAGGTTCCTGATGTATAATACGGGCCTAATAGCTGTGCAAGATTGATAGGAGGATTAAGTGATAAAGCCCAGAAGAGTAGCTAACACAATGGGTACTTGATAAATGTTTAATTAAAAGCAAGTCCTGGGGTATTGGGTGTGCTGGATTGAGCCCACTTATGGAAATGATGACTCCTCTACAAATGAGATGAATGGAAGTTACTCTCAGCTTTTCCTCAATTGATCACAAAATGCTATGGGTTGTCAGCACATGTTATTAAGTTGCCAGTGCCTAGCTGTGAGGGATACAGAGTAGAAAAGCCATCCCCTTTTGCTTAAGGACTTACTGTTTGGTTGGCCATCTATGAAGTAACTGAGCTCTTCAGTGGGCCTATAAGGAAGGAATCATTCTCATTTTTATAGATAAGATCACAGGCATAAAACTTAAATCTCACAGTTAGTGATGGTGGTGCTTGGATTCGAATTCAGATTTGTGTGGTCTTTCAAATCTCCCTCCTTTTTCTGTTACACAGAGGAATCAGGAAAGATTCCATGGAAGACATCATATGTGAGGTTGAGCTTGAAGAAGCTACAGGATTTGGCTTGGAATAGGAGATAGCATAAAAGAATAAAGGCCTAAATGATCATGGTCCCCTGAAGTACACTGAGCCTAGAGAGAGGAAACAAGGCAGGCCAAGTGAGTGGGGAGGTTTGGGGGGTGACCCACCAGGCAGTTGGCCCCAGCGTCAGTTCCTACATAAGGAAGTAAACTGATGCCTGTGTGTTTGGGGAAGGTGAATGTGGCAGGAATGTGTAGGTTGAATTAGTGGAAGGAGTTTGGAAGCGAGGAGATCAACCTGTTTCAAAAAGTCCGGGTGTCAGGCGAGGGACTCCAGCTAGGGAAGAGGTAGTAGGAATAGACAGGAAAGGATCTGAGATGAAAGATGAAGGACAGGGAAGAGAGATCCTTGGAACACTCGTCCTGTCAAGGGCCCCTCAGAAACATGTTTATGTGGTCAAATATGTTTGGAAACTGAAACATATTACAGCCCCCCTCCCGGAGACTCAAAGTGAATATTAACATACTCAGGACTTGCAGAATTGCTGCAGGAAACCTGCTTGATTACTTAATTCCTTCAGCCATTATACTAATGCTTTCTGTGGCGCTCTGTAAAAGTGCACAGAGCCGGTCTCTCTGGGAACACACTTGAGAAAGTGCTACTTCAAGGTTTAGCCTGGCGTGGGGAGTTACATGGTGAAAGGAGGTGGAAGACTCCGAGTTTTCATTGTAGGAGCCTTCAGGCATGTATTGGTCCAAGACTTGATTGAAGATAATGGGAAGCCACTGAAAAGGTGTTGAAGGTAAGTTTGCTGTATCTTGAGCTAGTGTTTTTTTCATACGCTTTCTCATTTAATCCAAGTGGCCAAGAACCCACTGAGGGCCTTTGTCCTATTAAGCCACTTTTTAGGCCCAGGCCCCAGGGACTCAGCTGTTGCTTCTGGCCTTTTCCTTTATCATCCTGCCGTCCCCACCCACTCTGATTTGTGGGTCGTCGCCATAGGCAGCAAACACAACTTTGGACTCAAACAAAGCTAAGTTTGAATCCTAGTCCTGTCTCATGTAAGGTAGGTGATTAAGAGCACATTGTTTAACATCACCAAACCTCAATTTTTACATCCATAAAATGGAAGTAATAATCCCTACCCTCATAGGTTTATTGTGAGGAGTAAATGAGATGCACGTGATGAAAACATCTGCCAGCGTGCTTGGCACAGAGGTTTTCAGTAAGTGGCAGCTATTATTACAGGTAAAGTTTGGTGCAGAGTGGAGTTTAGTGTTCTCAGATCACCCTCCCTTGCTAGTTGTGGAGACAAGCACATCTTTTTCATTTTAAGGGTTTAGTATTAATATTTACAGGCAAAGAAATAGAATAGCAAAATAAACATGAGTAACATTTTAACAAGCATCCTTTGAGCACCGATCACATACCAGGCCCTGGTGATACTAACAAGGTAGACAAGTCCCCTGCTGCCATTCTGGTGTGGGAAAACAGACATGGAAAAACATGTCTGGTAGTGACAAGGTCTGTAATTCACTCGAAACAAGTTGACGTAAGAGGAAGTGAGTGGGAAAAACTTAAGGCTGGGTGGTCAGAAAAGGCCTGTCTAAAGCAGTAACATTTGAGACTCAAATACTACGGAGCAGAGCAAGCAAAGATCTAGGGAAAGTGCATTCCAGGTGGTGGGAACAGCTGGCGAATGCAGAGGCCCTTAGGTGAGAATGAGGTTTGTGTGTTCAGGAACCAGAAGGAAGGTCGGTGTGGTAAGAGGTAACAGAGGAGTCAACAGGCTCCCCAGCAGCGTTGCCAGCCAGGGGAGGGGATTTAGATTCTACTTAAGTGCTTTGGGAACCATTGGAGGGTTTTAAGCAGTGGCAGGAGTATGTTTTGTGTTTGAAAAAGAATCAGAATGGCTGCTGTGTGTAGAGAAGTTTAAAAAAAAGTGCTCTAAATTCTAAAGTTTTCTTAAGTTTTTAGGAGCCCCGATGACCCTATGGGGCAGTTCTGCTCTGCCCTACAGAGTAGCTGTGAGTTGAAATCGACTTGACAGCCATGAGTTTGTTGTTCTTTTTTGGTGGCACACTGGTTAACAGCTTTACTGCTAACCAAAAAGTCAGCGGTTCGAATCTACCAGCTGCTCCTTGGAAACCCTGTGGGGCAGTTCTACTCTATCTTGCAGGGTCACTATGAGTCAGAATCCACTTGAGGGCAGTGGGGTTTTTTTTTTTTATCCTTGGCCTGAAGCCATGATTCTCCTCCAGAGATGGCATTTAGTAACCTCCTGGACATCTGCCCTCCGCTTTTATTCCTGAGGGAACTCATAACATCTCCCCTTCGCACGAAGGTAAACGGCACGCTGACCCTTCTTCCTTTGGGATGGCCTTTCCTTAGACGCTGGGCTGATAAGTCCATGAAGGCAAACAATAGAATTGGAGTTGTCCTCAGCATACACCTTGTCTTGAGATGAAGCGACTTGGCAAAAAATGTCTCAAAGCCGGGTAGGCAAACAGGACCGCAGTTGAGTTCTGTGTTGCACAAAATTTTTTTTCAATTGATCATGTGTGTGTTTAATTTTTTTTAAATATCGTGTAAGTATTATACGAACACAGACATACATGTGTATGTTTGGAGCGTCTTTAGGTGGGTCGTGCATTTTCAGTTGACATAGGCCTCGCCAGTCTTTATTGCTTTACTCTGTCCCCAATTCATAGATGTGTATTACCTGCCTTAGGCCCCTCTAGGCCTTGGAGTATTTAATGATCACAAGCGTGCAAGCCTTAAGTAGGAAATGCTTAAACTGTAAAAAAAAAAAAAAAAAATGGGAGTAACAGCATTTGCTACCCGTGCAAATGAAAATGTCAAGTGCTATTTTCCAGTGTTTAAAAAAAAAAAAAAGGCTTATATCAAAGGCAGGAAGCTAAGCAGTTGGGGGAAGAAGACTGTAGAAATGGATAGGCTGGGGATTTGACAAAGGAGACTCCTCCATGGTACGTGCTGTGTGTCCGTTGACTGCACTGTAGACACGCTGAATGGCAGGCAGATAGGCCCCACCCATACTGAGGTGTGTTGCATAAAGAGAGGTAATTCCAAGAACAGCTGGAGCAGACTACGAATTACTCTGATACAAACTAGTTAAATGGCACCTGAATGAGGGGAAACTAGCTTCTAGGGGTAGTGGGATATGTGCTGCTTCTGTCCTGGTAGTGCAGGGCCAGGAGGGGTTACACAGACCAGTGAGTCTCAGTCCTCTTTTTTTCATGTTTAGGTTGTCTCCAAACACGATGGTGACACCCCACAAGAAGAGCATGCTGGGAAATGGGAACTACGATGTGAATGTCATCATGGCGGCACTTCAGACCAAAGGCTATGAGGCCGTTTGGTGGGACAAGCGCAGGTAATTCAAGCCAGGCTTGACTTGGAGCACGGTATGGGTGTGGTGAAAGCCTTCAGTACTGGAATTCAAGGCATGAGTGGGGAGGTAACTGATTTGTAGCTTTACAGCCAGGGAACCTTGGGCAGTGGACTGCCTTGGAACCTAACACCCTTCCTCCTCTTCAGGGATGTCAGTGTCATTGCTCTCACTAACGTCATGGGCTTCATCATGAATCTGCCCTCCAGCCTGTGCTGGGGTCCATTGAAGTTGCCTCTGAAAAGGCAGCACTGGATCTGCGTGCGAGAGGTGGGAGGTGCCTACTACAACCTCGACTCCAAACTCAAGATGCCTGAGTGGATCGGAGGCGAGAGTGAGCTCAGGTAGTCTCCAGTGCTGTGGCTAATGTGCTGGGCTCCTTCATTTTGGTATTCTGAGGAAGTTGAGGTCATCTTTCATTTATTTGACAAAAGAGAGACAGTAATGATATTTCTGTCTCCTTGGATCATTTCCCTACCTTAGAATCGTAGGGTCTCAGACTTAAAAGACCCTCATCTTAGATGGACCATTAAGACTTTAAGTCCTTTTGGTAGGAAAGTTCTACAGGGCTTCTGGTCTGGTAGGACTAGTGTTGTAATGTTCTCCGCACTTAAACAACTGCAGCAAGATAGTTGCCAGTTCAGAGAAAGGAAGACTTATTCAGGTCAGAGCAGACTAATTCTCCCAGTGACCAAAGAAGGAACTTTTTTTGTTCGTTTCAATTAGAAGTCCTTCACTTTAGAAGACTTCGAGCTCTGTTCTTCACAGAACCAGTTACCATTGGCAAAAATTCAGATTGGAAATCTAGCTGGATAGATTGGGTGTTAATCAAATGCAGAGCCCGGCAAGAAGAGATGGACTATTAGAGTGTTTTTAGGAGCACAGTGGGGCATAAATAATGGAGTTTCTGCTGAACACGTAGCCCTGAGTGTGGAATTCTCAGCTTCACCAGCATTTCCTTTTCTCTTCCATCTGCCTTCTTCCCATAGGAAATTTCTAAAACATCATTTGCGAGGAAAGAACTGTGAACTCCTGCTGGTGGTACCAGAAGAGGTGGAGGCCCGTCAGAGCTGGAGGGCTGACGTGTAATGCAGTTCTACCCAACCTGCCCCTCACCTCAGCCCCTTAAGCCTCCGTGATGTGCTGTGGCCTACACAGCCTGCCTGCCCTTGCCACTTCCCCAAACATCTCGTCGGGATTTCCCCCCCAGATTTGACAGTGCAATAGGACAGAAGTGTGGACTGTTAGAAGAACCACCACCAGCGTTACTTGTTCCTGGGAAAGGAAGGTAGGAGCTTTGTGTGCTTAGGGCAAGCCATTGAAGACCCTTGGTTTCAAGACAGAGAAAGAAAGGTGGGTCCTAGTTTATTTTCCCCTTTCCTGTGAGGACTTGACACAGGTTCTGCTGGAGTTAATCATGGCTGCTCCAGACCCACCTGGAGATGCTGCCTCCACTTTCCCTTTCCTGCCAAACCAACGGGTCTGAAGACATAGTACATCCATAGCCCATGTGACCAGCTCAAAGGACCTAGAGCATTGGGGTGTCTCAGGAAGCCATCTCTAAAACCCTAGCCGTGGTACAGCATGCTGTCTCCAACCCTTAATGCCACCCCCTTTTTATCCCTTAACGGGACCCCCATGTTTAAGGGTCATTTATGGCCATCTTTGGAGTTCTATAAAAAAAGTTCTCCAATATTCTAAGCCGGGTGGTTGAATCCTGCAATATTCTAGCTTGACAGAGGTGAGATAGATACCTAAGAGGACATGGCTAAAGCCAAACTGGGGCAGGCATGCACGGGACAGCTTGTTTTCAATGGCTCTCAGTCCGGTTTTGTTCCTACCATTTCACTACATTGATTTAGAGGGCCCTAGGGCAGAAGAGTTGGAATCAACTCGACAGCAGCAGGTTTGGTTTCAGGTTTTTTGGGGGAGAAGACAAGGCAAAAGAGCACTTTTTCCCGTTGACCCACTTTGGGAAAATCAGAAAAACGTATGTCTACCTTTGAGACCAAATTCCACTCCGTTGGGACAGTAGGGTGAGGGAAGTATCGTGAAGATAAGCCCCTTAGAGTTTAAGAGCAGATAAAATTGGTAGAAGTCCTAGGCTGAGGAGGTCGGGCTCACTTTAGTGACAAGAAGCAGAGTCCTCAAGTTGGATGGTTATGTGCATTGTTACAGGACCTGGGTTTGTCATCTTTCTGGAGGTTCCTTTGCAAATCAGAGAATTGACCTGCCCCCTACCTCTTTAAATGTTGTAGGCCGCTGTTCCTGTAACTTTGGAAAACAAAAGAGATGGGGAAATAGGTATGGCACCACTGTGTCGCCAGCGGTGTGGCTGCATCAGGCAGATAGGCAGGCAGGCGGACCTGTCCAGTCCTCACAAATCAATGGTCTTGCCAGGTCTGGGAGCTGTCCCACTGGCCAGACTTCTTGTCAGCAGCAGAGCCAGCCCGGGGCTTGCACGTCGAACCTGAGCAAGATTAGTGGGACAAAGCTGAGGCTTTCTCCCCACTGTGACTGGAGTGCATGTTTACACCAGCACTTTTTCTGCACATGTTATCTTCAATCCAACGAGGCCGTTTTTTATGCTGAGTAACAGAAGCCACCAAGCGGCTACTGCATTACGTCCTCCCAGCAACTGGCCGCAGTCTCTTCTGTACCATTTTCTATACCAGACCTGCTTGGCACCACAGGGAGCTCTCTACCCCCGCACAATGACATTCCAACCAGCACCGGCCAGAAGTTACAGCCAACCTTGCTGATTGTCACAAGCAGGACCTTGGGTCCATCGGCACTGTATGTGATAGCAAGCCATTTCTGGGTCCACTGGCACTGTATGTGATAGCAAGCCGTTTCTGGGTCCATTGGCACTGTTCGTGATAGCCATTTCCTGGAAAGAGGAAGAATTTCCTCCCCACAAATCTGCTTGGGCCTGTGTAAACGGCACCTCAATGGAGTTCCACACACTTGGAGTCCACGAGTCAGTGGGCTACGCAAAGACACTTAAATGTTTCAGGGCTGGTTTCTCTGTTCATATCCAATTCTGGTGCTTAGGAACAGGGACCCATGCTGATGCCCACGGGCAAAAAGCCCCACTTCCTTTAAGGAATGGAGCAGGCCTGACCCTGATGCCCAAGAAGGGGCCACCCTAGGCTTTTTGTTTTTCTTGCTTTTATTCCTGTTTTTGTTGTTGTTGGCCTTGTGCTGGGTTTGTTTACAAAAGATGTATTTTGTTTAACCAAATATTAAAAATGGAAAATTCCATACATAAATCTCCTTCCTTGTCTGCCTGAATTATGTAAAGAAAAAAATAAATGTTAGCATGATACTGCTTTAAAAAGAACTCACTACCATAATAAGTCGTCTTTTGTAGGCTTATTGGACTTTAATCAGACTTTTCACCTGAAAAATCCAGAGACAAAATACTTACTTTGACTCTTAAGAAGCCTCTGGGGCATTTTTCAGTTTGCTTTTATTTACAAAAATGAAACCTGACATTTGAAGACCCCATCTACAAGTTGACTACCAGCTTTGGCTGGTGACTAGTTGTTTTTCCTTAGTTAACAAGTGCATCTGAATGGAGGGCCTAGATTATCCCAGAACCCAGGTATACAGCAGGGCCTTGTGACTGTACCACCTGGATTTGAATCCACATCCAGCACTTACTGTGTGGCCTTATGCAAAGTACTTAACCTTTCTGTGGCTGTTCTGTCATCTCTGAGATAGGACTACTGCTAAATTGTATTGTCCTGATACATCACCTACATAAAAGGCTTAGCACTACTCCTGTATGTGCTCAGTGAATGTTACGTTAAATAGACCGTAAAATTCAAAGATAACGGCTACAATTGGATTTATCAGTGGCTCACCTCAGCAGTTATTTTAATAAACTAGGTCACAACAAAGTTCTACTGGCAGGTCCCCCAGACTAGAAATCAGCACTGTCCATCATTCTTTATAAGTACATTATAATTGTGCCATGTCATTGTAGACTACACAAGCACATGGACTCACTCAACTCTCTGTTTTAGGCTAGTGGGTCTAAAAGTGATCGCCTGAATTCAGGGCAAAAATTATTAGAGGAAGTTCTTGGCTAACAATTTTCTTCAGAGATTTTACTTTTAGGAACTTAACTAACATGGGCCTCAAGGGCCAATGATGTTAAGATGGTGGTGCTGGCTTTGGTGAGAAGAAGTACAAGAGGCAGTGCAGGTCTTTGCCCTCCAAAGATGCTTTGTGAGCTAAAGTGGCAGGAGCTGGTTGGTCTAAGTAACACTGAGGCATGTACCACAAGCATATGGATAACACTTTCAGTTGGAATCGTTTTTAATATTTAAATACAAAAAGTGAGCACTGACTTTTTTTTTTATACACACACACAGTTTGAACAGCCAAAATGTGCAGGGGAAACCAGCTCCTGCTGTCCCTGTCTCCATCCTGTGGTCCAGGCTGCTGCTGGCCCTCCCTCCACCCCAGCACACAGAAAGATGCCCAGTGGCTGATTTGGCTACACCTATAATGCATTTTGTCTGTTCATACTGTGTGCGTGTCCTTCCCCAACATCTCCATTCTGGGGAAAAAAAAAAAAAAAAGAACAGTCACCAGTGGTCAGGAGTACACTCCTCCCACTGGCATCAGTTTCTACTGCACAATGGGAGAGTGAGGGGCTCTTCCAGAACAACTAGGAGCAATTTAGTGAGGGGTGGGGTGGCGAGTAACCGTCTGCACCGCTGCACTCTGGTGTCAGAGTGAAGGCAGAAGAAGTAAGTCAGGACAGAGTGAGGGCACAGTCAGGACAGAGTGAGGGCACAGTTGCAGATTGGGAGTCCGTGAGACAGTAGGAAGCATTCTTCCCATCAAGTTTAAATAGATCAATGTGCCAAAGTTAAAAAAAAAAAAAAAATCCAAATAATCAGCAGTTCAAACACTATTGAATTGCAAACTTCTCCCACCAAGACAGCTCAGATATAGCAGTGACAATCTAGATTTTTCCAGGAAGTGAAGGTAGAGCCCCTGGCATTCCTCCTGACAGGCCTGTGTTGGGCCCTAGAAGTATCTGTAAAAGAAGAGGAGGGGAGTTAGTGGATTGTACAAGTCTAGGAATCTCACTTACAGCACAGTAGATGCAAGAACAACACTGAGAGCAGAGGCAGGTACTTAAAAGAGCACGAATGGTCTGAATCCCAGCCCCTACCCACACATTACCCAGATGCTGGAGAAAGAACCGATTTGTTTCTCCACCCCTGGCAAACAGCCAGGGTTCTGGGCTCACCTGTCGCTGCTGCAGTTGCTGCTGTTGCTCCATTTGCAACTTCTCTGTTTCAAAGACAACAGGAAGAACCAGGATCATAAAGGAGGTGGTCCCGATCCATAAGGCTGCCCTAGAAAACCTGCAGAGGGAGGGTAGCATGATGGAGAAACACAAAAACTAGTAACCAAACCTCTCACACCCTACATACTCCAATGTTTTTGACAAGGTCTACACGCCCCCTGGCACTACACTCCGGCCATAAACAGGAGGAGCAGTTCCAGTAGCATATAGTGACAGCAATTAACATTCTGTGTGCTTCTACTTAAAAAGCTACTTATAATCAGCTCTGATAATCTGAAATGATCCTAATAATGATCCTGCCAGGTAAGAATCCCCACCCTTACAGAAGAAGAAATTGAGACCCAGGAAGGTTACGATACCACCGGTCCAAGGTCAATCAATCAAAGGGAGCAGGCTGGTCTCGAACCGAGCTCTGCTGCCTCCAAAGCCCGTGTTCTTCATCAGCACCAGTTACCCCATGCACACCCCACAGTGTCTTGGCCTTCGTCCCTTACCTGTACATTTTCTGAGCCACAAAGAGGGAGAGATCAAAAGTGGCTCCGGCCGCGGACCGGACCCTCTCCGGGAACATCTCCGTCAGACCCCATAGTCTCTCCGACAGGGTCTCATCTAGCTGTGGTGGAGGAGGCGCGGGTCTTGGCCGAAGCAGCGGCAGCCGCCCCTCGACCCCAGGGGGGGCCCTAACCCCGCCTCCGCTCCGACCTCTCCGGGCTCAGCGACGCGCCTTCGCCCGGATCCGGCAGCACGCGGAGCCCACATCCCCGGGCGGACCGGCTCCCCGCCCGTCCCCTCACTCCTCGCCTTGCAGTCCCGCGGGGACCCAGTACCTCCTCGTCGTCGTCCTCTTCCAGATCCTCCTCAGTCTTCTCGGTGTCGCCTTTCGGGAGCAATTCGTCCGGGGACACTGGCACCCCAGGGCCAGCAGCAACTGCGGCGGCGGCCATGGCTCTAAGGGACACCGGAAGCGGAACATAGGAGACGAGCGAGGAGGGAAGCGCGGACAGAATTGCCCTTCCGGGAACCGAGAGGCGGGGCGGGGAGACAGCGCCGCCGGAGGTCTTCAAACTTCTATTAGCCAATTGTGACAGCTGCCTAATCGGTGAAACGGGAAAAAAATTTTTTTTTTTTTTATTTTACCCAGTGTCTCAGATTTAATTAGGCATAAAACATACCTCTGTGAGTCAGAATGGACTCGACGGCACACACCAAGAAATTGCCGGGTCCCTCCCTCAATAATTCTGTTCAGTGAGTTTAGGGTGGGCACAGAAAAAAAATTTTTTTTAATTGGGCTTTAGGTCTGCTTTTTAACAAGCCTCCCTAGAATCAAACTTTGACATTGATCCAGTTTCATTTTTCTGAGGGGTGTGTTTACTGGGAGGAATACGTAAGATCTGGAGGCTTATTGGTCTTTTAAGAAGCCCTGGTGGCCCAATGGTTAAGTGATCGGCTGCTAACTGAAAGGTGGAGGTTCCAACCCACCAGCAGCTCCAAGGGAGAAAAGACCCCGAGACCTGCTCCTGTAAAGATTACAACCTAGGAAGCTCTATGGGGCAGTGCGACTCCATCACACGAGGTTGCTAGGAGTGGGAATCGATTCAAGGCACACAACACGGGTCTTTTGGGAAAACAAGCAAGCAGTCCAATGTACTGAAAGGTAGGCTCTAATACTTAAGTACTTCTGTATCAGGCACTTTCTAAATGTGGGTGTGTGTGATGCTCATTTAATCCACAAAGCAACCCATTCGGTAGGTACAATTACCGCTATTTTACAGACTAGGAAATTGAGGCACAGTACAGGGTTGCTGCAAGTATTTCTGGTTGATTTCTAGAAGTGGGTTTATTGGCCAAAAAGAATGCCCATTTAAAATTCTGCTAGGTATTAGCTAATGGCCTTCACAAGAATAATGAAATCATAGGCTTTCACAATAATACATGAGAGTCCTTTTCCCCACACCTTGCATTGGATATTACCCATTATTTTTACCTTTTGACTATATGATAAATGGAAATGCATCTTTTTATAATGTACCCCCATAAATTGTTGACATACACCTTTAGCTAACTGACCATGGATCAGAGGATCTCAGAGTTAGCCAGGCCAAATCCTCATCAAATGTGTGATGGTCACTTAGCAGGGAGTCTCAATCCTCTGTTCACACACCTTGGAGGTGACTGAGGGTGTGTGCACTTCCTCCTGATATAGTCCTTTTCATCTTTGGACAGGGCAAAGTTATATAAAGCTCAAAAACATGCAAAATCAGTCTATGGTGTGAAGTCAGGATAGTGATTACCTTTGAGGAAGAGGCAAGGGGTAATATTTCAGAAGGGGGCAGGAGAGTAGCTTCCAGGGGGCTGAAAAACTTTTCTATGTCTTACCCTGGGTGATGTTTACATGGGAATGTTCATTTTGGGTAATCATCAAACTGTACGTTTATGAATTATGCTCTTTTTTGCACATGTTAAATTTAAGATTTTTTTTTTTTTTTTTAATGTAGGCTAGCTCTACATAACACAGTGGCTGCAGTACTGGGCTCAAACATACCAATGATTGTGAGGGTGATGCAGGACCAGGCAGTGTTTCATTCTGTTGTTTATAGGGTCACTATGAGTCGGAACCAACTCAATGGCACCTAACAGCAACAGCTCTACATAAATGCAAGGGCAGCTAAAGGGTCCAGCCTTGTAAAAATGGTGGCAAGGGGTCATCAAACCTCCTCCAACCTCAAAAGGGGGAAAGAGAATCAAGATCACCAGCCCAAGGCTGATTCCTATGAGGCAAAGGTCAGACATACCTCCACCCTCCAAACTTTTTACCAGTCCTGACACCAACTGTCCCTCCAATGGCACTCTCTACTTCTCTGCTGGGTTTGCTAATTCGTTGCAAAGGCCACACAGCACTCACAGATCATACTCATGATTATGGGGTTTATTTAGGAAGTAACAAGTTAAAATTGAGGATCAGGAATGACTGAAGATAACAGTTCTTCAATCAGGACAGCCTCTTCTCAGTCATGCTCACAGGCAGGCCTCTCTCTGGCCCTCCACTCCTTGGCTTGGGCTCTGCCCTCATCAGTCAAGTGTTACAGAGCTCTTTAGCTCCACCAATAAGTGCTAAGGGGCACTCCACTCCACCAATAAGCCTTGGCCAAAGACAATCAGCTCTCCCACTCTGTGAGTCAGCACACCTACTGTAACCACCTTGCTCCATGGGCCAGGAAGCCCACTGCACTGTCTCATGCCTGTCTCCTTGCTCTGTTGCCGCCACTTCTCTACCACCACTTCTCACCATCTTGCGTCGTCTCTGGTGTTACAGCTGTCTAACTTCTAGGTCTAGGAGGTTCTCAGTGCAGGGACCCCATGTCCAATGGACATGCTTCACTCCCGTCTTCTTATTGGTGGTAGTGAAGTCCCCTCTTTTGGCCTCTGGGATGATGTCACCCCCACAAGGGTGACATGGACCTTATTTGCACTATAAGCAAACCATCTAATCCCCTTGGTGGGCCACAAACACCTTATTTGCACAGTCCCACCCAATGATTCTGTGGAAGTTACAGGACCATAGCAAGAAAGGCCATACAAAAGTGATCAATCATACCACAAACACCCGTGGCTTTTAGTTCTTTTGTGGGGTCTTTAAAAAACTGCTGGAACATCAACACTTATGAAGATAGAGAGGGCAATCTTACGTGGAAAGCACAGACATCATGACTTCAAGTGCAGAAATCACACTATTAACGTGAACAAGCACTGGGAAAACCTTAGCCAATTAATTTTCTTTATATTCACTGGGGATTGGAATGTGAAAGTTGGCAATAAAGAAGAAAGATTAATAGTGGGAAAAGATGGCCTTGGTAATGGAAATGACACCAGAAACTGCATGACAGAAATTTGCAAGACCAACGACCTATTCATTGGAAATACCTTTTTTCAACAACATAAAAAGCGACAATACACATGGACCTCGCTGGGTGAAACACACAGGAATCAAATAGACTACATCTGTGGAAAGAGATGATGGAGAAGCTCAATATCATCAGTCAGAACATGGCCAGGGGCTGGCTGTTGGATGGATCATAAATTGTTCATATGCAAGTTCAAATTGAAGCTGAGGAAAATTAAAATAAGTCCACAAAAGCCAAAGTACAACCCTGAGTATATCCCACCTGAATTTAGAGACTATCTCAAGAATAGATTTGACACACTGAACACTAATGACCAAAGACCAGACGAGTTGTGGAACATCATACATGCAGAAAGCTAAAATGGTCATTAAAAAGACAGGAAAGAAAGCAAAGACCAAACTGGATGTGAGAAGAGACTCTAAAACTTACTCTTGAATGTCGAGTAGCTAAAGCAAAAGGAAGAAATGATGAAGTAAAAGAGCTGAAGATTTCAAAGGGCGACACAAGACAACAAAGTATTATAATGACAAGTACAAAGACCTGGAGTTAGAACACCAAAAGGGAAGAACACACATGGCATTTCTCAAGCTGAAAAAAAATTCAAGCTTCGAGTTGTAATACTGAAGGATTCTATGGGGAAAACATGGAACAATGCAGGAAGCAGCAAAAGAAGATGAAAGAAATACATAGTCACTGTACCAAAAAGAATTGGTCAACAGCCGGTCATTTCAGGAGGAAGAATATGATCAAGAACCAATGGTACTGGAAAAAGAAGTCCAAGCTGCACTGAAGGCATGGGCAAAAAACAAGGCTCCAGGAACTGAGATGTTTCAACAAACAGATGCAACGCTGGAAGCACTCACTCGTCGATACCAAGAAATTTGGAAGACAGCTACCTGGCTAACAACTGGAAGAGATCCCTCTTTGTGCCCATTTCAGAGAAAGGTGAGCCAACAGGATGTGGAAATTATCAAACAATATCATTAGTATCACATGCACGCAGATTTTAATTCAAAAACCACTGCACCAGTATATCGACAGGGAACTGCCAGGAATTCAAGCCAGATTCAAAAGAGGACGTGAAACCAGGGATATCATTGTTGATGTCAGATGGATCCTGGCTGAAAGGAGAGAATACCAGAAAAATGTTTACCTGTGTTTTATTGGCTATGCAAAGGCATTTGACTGTGTGGATCATAACAGATTATGGATAACATTGCAAACAATGGGAATTCCAGAACGCTTAATTGTGCTCATGCAGAACTTATACACCAACCAAGAGGCAACCGTTTGAACAGAACAAGGGGATACTGTCTGGCTTAAAGTCAGGAACGGTGTGGGCCAGGGTTGTATCCTTTCACCATAACAATTCAATCTGTATGCTGAGCAAATAATCCGAGAAACTGGACTATATGAAGAAAAATGGGGCATCAAGATTGGAGGAAGACTTATTAACAACCTGTGATATGCAGATGACACAACCTTGCTTGCTGAAAGCGAAGAAGACTTGAACACTTACTGATAAAGATCAATGACCTATAGCCTTCAGTATGGATTATACCTCAACATTAAAAAAAACCAAAAATCCTCAAAACTGGCCCAATAAGCAACATCATGATAAACAGAGAAAAGACTGGAGTTGTCAAGGATTTCATTTTACTTGGATCCATGATCAACACCCACAGGAGCAACAGTGAAAAAATCAAACATATTGCACTGAGCAAATCTCCTGCAAAAGACCTCTCTACAGTGTTAAAATGAAATGATGTCACTTTGAGAACTAAGGTGCACCTAAGCCAAGCCATGGTCTTTTCAATCGCCACATATGCACGCGAAAGCTGGACAATAAATAAGGAAAACTGAAGAAGAACTGAGGCCTCTGAAATATGGCGTGGACGAAGAATACTGAATATACACACCATGGACTATTAGAAGAATGAACAAATCTGTCTCGGAAGAAGTACAGCTAGAATGCTCCTTAGAAGAGAGGATAAGGAAACTTAATCTCATTTACTCAGGACATGTTATCAGGAGGGACCAGTCCCTGGAGAAAGACATCATGCTTTGTAAAGCAGAGGGTCAGCGAAAAAGAGGAAGACCCTCAATGAGATGGACTGACACAGTGGTTGCAACAACGGGCTCAAACATAACAATTGTGAGGATGGCACAGGACCAGACAGCGTTTCGTTCTGTTGTACACAGGGTCGCTACGAGTCAGAACCGACTTGATGGGACCTGACGACAACAAAAACAAGGTCAAGGGCAGAGCTACAATTATTCTTTTCTTCTGCCCAGCCCCCTAGTAGCCTGTAAGCATGGACTACAGCAGCAGCTTCCATCTGAGGCTGTCACCCAGCTCCTCTCTTCCCTGTGGGCTGTGGAATCAGACAGGCTTCCACTCCTCACCCTCAGTGCCCATTGACTTTGGGCCCTTCTTACTGACTTTGGCAGACCCTCTTCTCCAGCCAAGAAAGTCCACTCACACTGACTCAGGCACGTATTCCCAGTCTAGGATCCAGCCCCAACCCAGCCTCTCGGTCACCACCACGTCTGGGTCAGTCCCAGCTCCCCGCAGGGGGAGGGCAGGGGAGTCTAGGCAGAGAGCACCTATTTCTGTACCAGGTCAGCCTGTGCTATGGGCCAGGATGCTGGAACATTCTTCCACGAGGGCAACGTTTCTCCAAAACCTTGAAATTCTGTCTTTACATGGAGCAACACAAGCTTGGACTCCAGGCTCCATTTGCTTCTTCATGAACTGAAACTTCTTTTTTCACTCACTTTGGTGACAGAGAGATTCATTTAATTTCATTTAATAGAAAAGAAATATCATAAACAATAAAGTAGCACAAAAAAATATAGTTGCCATGGAACGCTGGTGCCTACTGAAACAGCAGAGCCAGAGGAGGTCGTGGATCTGTGGAACAAGTATTCAGCCTGCGGGACTGAGGACCGGAGGCACCGCCCATACGACACCTCCTGCTGTACCCCAAGCACCAACACAAGGGGTGATATGATGAACTCCAGCTGCTTCTGCCAATGGGGTCTGTCCAATGTGGGTGAGTCTGGGGAGCACCCGAAAGTTTAACATCACCCCTGACATCCCTGATCCCTACACAGTGCACTGAGAACACATTTCTAGTTATTGCCTGGCCTAGAATCTTGGTTCCTCAATTATGTTATCACCTTTCCATTGCCAACTCAAGGGTACTGGTGCCTTTTGGCCTCATTATAAGATACTCTCTCCCAGGACCTACTCCACTAGTCTGGCTTAAAAAACAAAAACAAACCCTCAGCCCCTCAGCTACATCCTACTTCCCTGATCAGTGGGTTTCTCCCCACATTCCTAACAAATCTCTTTGGGGTCTTCATTTCCTCCTCCGGCTGACACTCTTCAGTTCATCCAGTTCCTTCTCCATCAGGTGGGATTCAGCAGTGGTCTCAGAGAGCTGAAAGTAAAGCGGAAGGCTGTTATGAAGAAGGACATTTCTGGGCTGTGTTTTGGGTTGCCGAGGCCTTCTGGCATTTCGCTAGCACTGGCAGCCTCCATGATGGGGAAGCCCTTTGTAACTGGGCAGAGTGTAACCACCTGGTGACCCAGGGCCACAGTACTTGAGAACATTGACAATCTACCCCTTGACATTTTCATCACCTACTATTTTTTTTTTTTTTTTTTTACTATTGCATGGCTCTGCATTAAGGAGGCCTCGGAGGGTCAGAAAGGCAGACGTTGGTGACTCTAGAACTAGAGGATTACAGTCTAAGTTGTTCTGGGCTACAGCTCACACAATCGCCATTATACGATTAGGAAAAGAAAACGCTTAAAAAAGAACGTCACTTTCTCATCGGGATCTTTCAGTGGACTTTGGAGTAGAAGGTGGATAACACTAAAGAGAAGGATGGGGAGACATAAAATAGAAGTCAGCTTACTGGGAAATACGAGCTATGAACTGATTGAATTCCCATGTAACATTCCCACAAAGTGACTATGATGCCCATTTTATTGCTGAAGAAACTAAGTCAGAGAGCAGTGAAGTAATTGCCTAAAATCACAGTCAATCAGTGGAGGAGCTGGGCTGGGCACCCAGGCAATTTAAGTTCCAGAATGAATACCCCTAACCACGGCAATGTACACTGTCAATCAACCTTAGCACACCTCTAGGCCCAACAGGTTGCTGCATTTTTTAAAAGCTTCAAAAACCACCACGAATGCAGAGCGTGCCCTCCCACAGATCTGTGCCAGGTATGAACTCATGCCTACATGGTATGGGACACCTGCAGTTCTTTAACAGACTGTACCCTCTCCTTGGAATTCCGTCCTCCCAACCTCCATTCCTGCCTTTATCCTTCAAAAGTCTGCTCAAATATTCCTTCCTCTGTGAACCCCTTTTCGGAATTAACTTCTCTCTATCATGGGCTTACACCAGACCCTGTACAGACTCCAACTGTTGCCCTTAATACAGGCATTAGAGTTATGCTACTGTCCACCTCCCCACTAGGCTATGAGCCCTTGAGGACAGGGACTGAGTTTTACCTGTTTTTGTATCGTTGGATTCAGAGTACAGTGCCTGGGCAAATGGACACTCAAATGGATAGCAGCTGAATGAAATGACTCAAGGTGGGCCTTCCCCAGAAGAAAAGCCCAGGCGTCCCTTCCCACCCACCTCCTCACCATGTCTAGCAGGATGTCCACTTTCAGCCGCAAGAGATTGTTCTCTTCCTCCAACTGCTGGTTCCGCCTGCGAAGGCGCTGAGCCTCCCTCCGGTCCACACCTGCACTAATCCCAGTGTCTGCAGGAAGGCAAGAACTGGGAGTGACAAAGGGGATTTCATTCCACAATCTGCTTTGACAAAAGGGCAGGAAATGGAGCCCACCTGCTATCCACTGGCCATTCTCAAACTTGAGGCTTTGCCCTGCCAGGTTCATGGTGGGTGTTCCGTAGTCAAGGCCCAGTTCAACCTCCCGGGTGGACCGGTCCAGCTGTGGGGAGACACCGCGTGATAGCTTCCAAGGGCCAGAACATGGGCTGTGTCCAGCTCCTTTTGTCCTAACTATACGATCCCAGAAACACATTCCTTTTCTCCAATCACTATTTTGCACATTGAACAATTTTTTTAGAAGGTCAGGAAATCAGATAACGCACAAAAAAACTTTTAAACTATGTGAGAGAAGAAATGTACCATTTTATATAACATATATTTTCCAAAAAAACTATACATACTGACATTTGTAGAGTGAATTATTTTGTATCTACTGGACAGTTTAAGGGATCCAAATCTATAATTTTAAAAAGTGAAAATCTTTTTGAATGTAATAGGCCCTTAAATTATCACTTGCTTAATATGATGCAATCTGTGTGCTGAACAAACAACCCGAGAAGCTGAACTATATATGAAGAACGGGGCATCAGGACTGGAGGAAGACTAACAACCTGCCTTATGCAGATAACACAACCTTGCTTGCTGAAAGTGAAGAGGACGTGAAGCACTTACAGAAGATCAAATATGACAGCCTTCAGCATGGATTACACCTCAACATAAAACAAAAATCCTCACAACTGGACCAATAAGCAACATCATGATAAACAGAGAAAAGACGGAAGTTGTCAAGGATTTCATTGTACTTGGATCCACAATCAATGCCCATGGAAGCAGCAGTCAAGAAATCAAACAATGTATTGCATTGGGCCAATCTGCTGCAAAAGATCTCTTTAAAGTGTTAAAAAGCAAAGATGTCACTTTGAGGACTAAGGTGCACCTGACCCAAGCCATGGTATTTTCATATGTATGTGAACGCTGAACAACGAATAAGGAATAATTGACACCTTTGAACTGTGGTGTTGGTGAAGAATATTGAATATACCATGGACTGCCAGATGAACAAACCTGTCTTGGAAGAAGTACAGCCAGAATGCTCCTTAGAAGCGAGGATGATGAGACTTCATCTCACATACTCTGGACATGTTATCAGGAGGGATCAGTCCCTGGAGAAGGACATCATGCTTGGTAAAGTAGAAGGTCAGCAAAAAAGAGGAAGACCCTCAATGAGATGGACTGATACAATGGTTGGGACAATGGGCTCACGCATAACAATTGTGAGGATGGTGCAGGACTGGGCAGTGTTTCGTTCTGTTGTACACAGGGTCGCTATGAGTCGGAACCAACTCGACAGCACCTAACAAGAACATGAAGTGGCAAGGGCATAGAGCTCTGAAGCCCAACTAGTAGCGGCTATTGCTTTTTAATATGTATCAACACAATTTACATATTCATTTACACAACTTCCTTGCCACCACCTCAATCAGGACCAGGTACTGTGGATATAGAGCTGGCTACAACCACCTCTGCCTGCAAGGAGGTTTCACTCCTTCAGGTTAGACCTGGGCATCTCAAAAGGAGGAGCCCTTCAGGTATGTGTGGGATGTAAGGCCTTCTCTAACCATCCCATTTAAGATGAGGACACCCTTCCCATCTCCCTACCCCAGACCTACGCTTTCCTTTTCTCCATAGCAGTTATTACCATTTGATGTAAAGTTACTTGCTATTTAATATATATTCCTATTTGAATATATAAATTTTCTGTCTCCTTCCATTAACATATGTGCATCACAAATGCAGGGATTTGATTGTTTTTTCCTCTCTCCTTAGTCTACTTCTCTATATTCAGTGCCTCTAAGGGTGCTTGGCACATAGCAAGTTATCAGTTAATACCTTCTGAATTAATGAAGAGGGAAAAGCATGGTAGGCAGAGGGACTAGCATGCACGAAGGTGGGAGAGTATGATGTCCCTGTGGCTGAAGCTTAAGGTGTAGAGGGTGGGGGCAGGAAGGAGAGCTGGGAAGAGCCTGTGAGGGGCCTTAGGACCACCTTGTTATGGATTGACTCGTGTCCTCCAAAAAGGTGTGTCAACTTGGCTAGGCCACAATTCCCGTATTGTGTGGTTGTCCACCATTTTGTCATCTGATGTGATTTTCCTATGGGTTGTAAATCCTACCTTTATGATGTTAATGAGGTAGGATTAGAGGCAGTTATGTTAATGAGGCAGGACTCAATCTACAAGATTAGGTTGTATCGTGACTCAGTCTCTTCTGAGATATAAAAGAGAAAAGGGAGCAGAGAGACAGGGAGACCTCATACCACCAAGCAAGAAGAGCCAGAAGCACATGTCCTTTGGACCTGGGGTCCCTGCGCTGAGAAGCTCCTAGGCCAGGGGAAGATTGATGACAAGGACCTTCCCCTGGAGCTGGCACCCTGAATTCAGACTTCTAGCCTCTTAGACTGTGAAAGAATAAATTTCTCTTTGCTAAAGCCATCCACTGTGGTACTTCTGTTATAGCAGCACTAGATGACTAAGACAACACTCAAGATCAAGGACCTTGTCCCATAGTAATGGGGAGCTAATAAAAACCACTGGTTACCATACAAGGCACTGTAGAGGTTTATTCCCTACCATGGTATACACCTACCTCTGGGGATGTGTCAAACCCTCTAGATGGAGGGCTGACTTCATGCCACTGCTCTTACACTCTGTGATTAGGACATGGGATGTCTCAGAGGGACCATCAGGCACCAGAAATTGAGAGCCTGGGCCTCTGCCTGGCCTGCTTCACTGGATGCCCAACATGGTCACAGTGGGGCTTCCCCCCCATGATTTTGACTAGGGACTGGAGACGATGGGCTCAAAGACCGAAAGGCCTGGGTGAATGCTCAGCCCTCACAGCCCCACGCCCCTCACCTTCTGTTAAGGACTTCTAGAAAACATCAGGGAAACCAGGCTCCATGACTTCTTGGCTTAGACTGACAGCCTGAGTGTGTGAGAGCCACATGGGCAGGTAGGATCACAGCGAACATAAAGTACCCAGTACTTGGTCACAGCTGCTCTAAAGACGTCTCTGTGTGTGTGTGCACGCGTGCTCATGCACGCATGCATGCATCAAGGGGTGGAGATGGGGGGGCCATCTCACAACTAGGAATGGAAATTGATTTGGATGTGGTCTAACTTCAAACTCCTAATTTTTAAAATTTATAGAGACTGTACATTCAAATAGACAGTAGGTCGCTTTGGAAGGCTATCATTTATCCCAATGCTATTGCCATTGCTCCAAACACTGCTGTAACATCTCTTTTGCAACTACCTTTGAAGCCATGGAATATCCTCTGGAATGCCCTTAATGGTGGCAAATTACCATCCTTTGAGAATAAATTTGATTCATGGAAGTAACTAAAATTAATTCCTGGCTAAGCCTTGAGAATAAAGTAAAAGTCAAATTGGATATTGTTTGGGGCCAAAAACCATAGTGAAATTGACTCTCTTATTAGGTTCTTGCACTGGGTCTGGGTATTAGGTTCTTGAACAATGTTGTTGTTGTTGTCAGGTGCTGTCGAGTCGATTCCGACTTATAGCGACCCTGTATACAACAGAACGAGACACTGCCCGGTCCTGTGCCATCCTCAAAATCATTGCTATGTTTGAGCCCATTCTTGCAGCCACTGTGTCAGATCATCTCATTGAGGTCTTCCTCTTTTCCCTGACCCTCTACTTTACCAAGCATGATGTCCTCCTCCAGGGACTGGTCCCTCCTGATAACATGTCCAAAGTATGTGAGACATAGTCTTGCTATCCTTCCACTTAAGAAGCATTCTAGTTGTACACCTTCCAAGACAGATTTGTTCGTTCTTTTGGCAGTCCATGGTATATTCAATATTCTTCGCCAACACTGCAATTCAAGGGCATCAGTTCTTCTTCAGTCTTCCTTATTCATTGTCCAGCTTTCGCATGCATACGAGGCGACTGAAAATACCATGGCTTGGGTCAGGCGCACCTTAGTCCTCAAGGTGACATCTTTGCTTTTCAACACTTCAAGGAGGTCTTTTGCAGCTGATTTGCCCAACGCAATGTGTCTTTTGATTTCCTGCCTGCTGCTTCCATGGGTACTGATTGTGGATCCAAGTAAAATGAAATCCTTGACAACCTCAGTCTTTTCTCTACTCATAATGTTGCTTATTGGTCCAGTTGTGAGGATTTCTGTTTTCTTCTTGAACAATAAAAAACCAGTGCCGTCAACAGGTCCTGACAATTTCCAAATTAGAGTTCAGAAATATGTTTTCACCGATAGCAATGAGATGAGTTAAAAGGATGCCCTGAGGACCACACTTTGCACCACAGACCAGGCCTGCCACTGCAGGCATCCACTGTGCTGACCACAATTCCAATACTCACAGAGTGAAGGTTGGAGAGAGAAGCTGACTTCCGAGGAGGCGTCTTCTTCGGACTGAACGTATTCCCAAAGAGAGGCATCTTTGGCCTGATGAAGGAAAGGTCAATCACTGCTCCCTTCTCCTAGAGTCAAAAAAAAAGTCAAGGATGGAAAAAACTGGATTAGTGACCTTGTGCCATTTTCCTCAAATCATGGAGACATATACATTTTGCCTCACGGCTTTGTCTGAGTATAAACTATTACCAATCTTGACAATATCTCAAGTGTGTTGACTGCTCACTATGCACCAGGTGGTATGCTAAGACCTTTACATGCAATATCTCATTTAATTTTCATGCAACCCTGTGATTAGTGCTTATTATTATCCCCATCTGACAGGACATGTGACATCTCATCTAATCCTCACATAACCTGGTGATTAGTGCCGGTTATTACATCCATTTGACAGATGAGGTTTAGAAAGACTGAGATCATAAGTGCGAGATGGATTCGAACCCAGGTCTGTCCAGCTCTACCGTGTGTTAACCACTATTGTCCAGTGCCTACCCTGCCTGTCTTAAGTTTTGTCACGGTTGGCATCAGCAGATGTGTAGTCTACAGCAGTCAATGCAATCCCTCCTATTCCTGCACACCATAAAAATTACACCTGGAGCAATCGCCCTGCATACAGTCCATTTTAAAGAAATGAAGCCTTGCTGATATTTCACTCCAGACTGCTAACAGTGCCCCTCACTAGGTCATATGTCAGAAGGCTGCCTGTCCCGTATGGTGAGGTGTCCGGAGGAAAGGGGGAGGTTCACAACGTGGCAGAGCTGACAATGGCTCCTCATCTATACATCTGCTTTCTGCATACTGCGACCTAGTGCAATTCACGAAGGCACAGTTAAATAAATTTACTGACATCACCCAGTTTTTCTCGGGGGGTGTGGGGAGGTAAACTTTTTTTAAATCAGTGTTAACAGACCTACAGAAAAGTACACAGATCTTAAGTGTGGCTTGAGGAGATTTTACTACACGCATATACACATACACCTGTGTGATCACCGTCCAGATCAGGATACGGAACATTTCAGCACCCCACAAGCCTCGCCCAAGCCCTTTGTGTCCATGGACTTGTATAATATGTCCTCTTTTACTTCTGGCTTCTTTGATTCAACATATTTGTGAGATTTCTTTCTTTTTACTCAACATCATGTAGTTGTAGTTTGTTCCTTTGCACTGCTGTAAAATATTCTACTGTTTAAACACACCACAATGTATTTATCCACTTTACTGATGACGGACGTTTGGATGGTTTCCAGTTTTCAGCTCTTTTAAATAGTGCTGCTATGAACATGATTAGCCATGTATTTCAGTACACACATGTACACTTTTCTGGTTCTCTGTGTAGAATTGTTAGTCACAGGGGATTCATACATTCAGATTTAGTAGATACTGCCAAACAGTTTTCCAAAGTCATTGTACCAATTTGTACTTCTACAAGCACCGTGCAAAAGATCTTGTTGCTCCACAACCTTGTTAACTTTTGGTATTTTCTGTCTTTTCCTTTTATCCATTCTGGCAGGCGTGCAGTGGTATTGCACTGTTTGTTTAATCTGCTTTTCCCCGATAACTAAATTGAATACTTTTTCACATACTTATTGGACATCGATAAAACCCTCTTTTTTGAAATGTTCAAGTATTTTATCATTTTTTTTTTTACCTATTTGTCTTTGTTTTCTTATTGATTTGTAAGGGTTCTTTATATATGTTGGATATGAGTCCTCTGTTAGATATATGTACAGCACTGAAAAATATCTTTTCTCAATCTGGGGCTCACCTTTTCTCTTCCTTATTGGTTTCTTTCGACTAAAGAAATTCTTAATTTTAATTAAATCTAATTTATCTATTTTTTATAGTGTTTTTGTGTCCTATTTAAGAAATTTTTGTCTGCCAAAGAGCATAATGGTATTATATTAACTTTTAGAAATGTTATCAACTTTCACATTTAAGGCTATGATTCATCTGGAATTTTTGTATATTGTGTGAGATACAGGTCAGGGTTCTTTTTTCCCATATATTACCCAATTTTAACTTAAAATACAGAAATAGCTTTAAAAAATAAGTATATTTTACTTTCTCTTCTAGAGCCACCCTTTAAAATCCTCTGTTCAGCTCTTTTACATCAACATTTCTTCCATTCGTTTTAGCTACTCTACGTTCAAGAATAAATTTCAGAGTCTCTTCTGACATCCATTTTGGTCTTTTTTTTCTTTCCTGTCTTTTTAATGACCTTTTGCTTTCTTCAGGTATGATGTCCATGATGTCTTACCACAACTTGTCTGGTCTTTTTGGTCATTAGTGTTCAATGTGTCAAATGGGATATACTCAAGGTCATACTTTGGCTCTCGTGGACTTGTTTTTTCTTCAGTTTCAACTTGAACTTACATATAAGCAATTGATGGTCTGTTCCACAGTCGGCCCCTGGCCTTGTTCTGACTGATGATATTGGGCTTTTCCATTGTCTCTTTCCACAGATGTAGTCAATTTGATTCCTGTGTATTCCATCTGGTGAACTCCATGTGTATAGTCGTCATTTATGTTGTTGAAAAAAGGTACTTCCAATGAATAAGTCATTGGTCTCGCAAAATTCTATCACGTGATCCCTGGTGTCATTTCTATCACCAAGGTCGTATTCCAACTATTCGTCTTTTTTCCAATTTTTACATTCCAATCACTAGTAATTACCAATGCACCTTGATTGCAGGTTTGCTCAATCTCAGACTGCAGAAGTTGGTAAAAATCTTCAATTTCTTCATCTTTGGCATTAGTAGCTGGATTATAAATTTGAAGAACTGTCGTATTAACTGGTCTTCCTTGTACTGTGTGGATATCATCCTATCACTGACAGCACCGTAACTCAGAAGAGGTCTTGACATCTTCTGACAGTGAATGCCATATTGTCCCTCTTCAATCTGTCATCCCCGGCGTAGTGGACCATATGATCGTCCAACTCATAATGGCAATACCAGTCTGTTTCAGCACACTAATGCCTAGGGTATGGATCTTTATGCGTTCCATTTCATTTTTTATGATTTCCAATTTTCCTAGATTCATACTTCATACATTCCACATTTCAATTATTAATGGAAGTTTGCAGCTGTTTCTTCTCATTTTGAGTCATGCCACATCAGCAAATTAAGGTCCCGAAAGTTTTACTCCATCCACATCATTTAGGTCTACTCTACTTTGAGGACCCCCACGTGCCTGTCAAGTTTGTTGTACTAGGGGGGCTTGCGTGTTGCTGTGATGCTGGAACCTATGCCACTGGTATTCAGATACCAACAGGGTCACCCATGGCGGACAGAGTTCAACTGAGCTTCCAGACTAAGACAGACTAGGGAGAAGGACCCAGCAGTCTACTTCTAAAAAGAATTAGCCAGTAAAAATCGTATGAATTGCAGCAGGACACTGTCTGATATAGTGCTGCAAGATGAGCCCCCCAGGTTGGAAGGCACTCAAAAGACAACTGGGGAAGAGGGTCCTCCTCACAGTAGAGTTGACCTTAATGATGTGGGTGGTGTCAAGCTTTTGGGATCTTCGTTTGCTGATGTGGCACAACTCAAAATGAGAAGAAACAGCTGCAAACATCCCTTAATAATCAGAATGTGGAATGTATGAATCTACGAAGACCTTCAACGAAATGGAGCGATACAGTGGCTGCACCAATGGGCTCAAGCATAACAACAATTGTGAGGACGGTGCAGGACCAGGCAGTGTTTTGTTCTGTTATACATAGGGTCACTATGGCTTGGAACTGACTTGATGGCACCTAACAATAATAACAACAACATACTTGAGAATTAAAAAGGAAAAAGAGCCAAACCCATTACCGTTGAGTAGATTCCGACTCATAGCAACCCTATAGGACAGAGGAGAACTGCCCCATAGAGTTTCCAAGGAGCACCTGGTGAATTTGAACTGCCAACCTTTTGGTTTGCAGCCATAGCACTTAGCCACTATGCCACCAGGGTTTCTTAAGAATGGACTGCCATAAAATCTATCATATTCAAATACATACAATGGTTTGTAATAATGAATGAATACACTACTTTGTGATGCTCATGGCAACACTGCGTGGTTCAGAAGTGTTTCTTAAGTGTTTTATATGCATAAAACTAAAAAACCAAACCCAGTGTTGTCGAGTCGATTCCGACTCATAGCGACCCTATAGGACAGAGGAGAACTGCCCCATAGGTTTCCAAGGAGCGCCTGGTGGATTTGAACTGCCAACCCCTTTGGTTAGAAAGGTAAAATATATACTGTATACTAAGACAAACATTTGACTAATTGATACTAAATAAGAACCATATGTACCTGTTCTGTTGTTGTTGTTAGGTGCCTGTTCCAACTTACCTACCAATTTGCCTTAAAGACAGATTTAGGAATGGATCTCAATCGTAACCCAGGGACTGCCTGTACTGTGCCCCTGATCAGAATGATTAGTAGTGGTAGCTGGGAACCATCTAGTTCTTCTGGTCTCAGGGTAGATGAGGCCATGGTTCATGCAGACCACCTGTAGACTAGTTTCTTCTTTGAGTATGGGTTTCCTTCTTTCTCTTGCTCCAGATGAGTAGGGACCAGTAGTTGTATCTTACATGGCTGCTTACAAGCTTTTAAGACCCCAGTCACCAGTCAACCAACCAACTCATTGCCATCAAGTCGATTCTGACTCATAGCGACCCTAAAGGACAGTAGAACTGCCCCACAGAGTTTCCAAGGAGTGCCTGGTAGATTCGAACTGCCAACCTTTTGGTTAGCAGCCATAGCTCTTAACCACTACACCATCAGACACTACTTACCAATGTGGAACATGAAATCAGGTTTTATATCAAATATTGTTAAAGATAACTCATAGAATGAATCCATCACTATTAGCAAAATATGTATCCAACAAGAAAATGAAGAAAAACTAGTATGCTGTTTTCAGTTATGCCAAAATTAATTTCACTAAAATTAATGACAGACATTTAGAAGCTCTTTTAGGGATTTTTTGTGGCGCAGTGGTGAAAAGCTTGGCTGCTAACCAAAAGGTCGGCAGTTCGAATCCACCAGCTGCTCCTTGGAAACCCTATGGGGCAGTTCTACTCTGCTCTATAGGGTCGTTATGAGTCAGAATTGACTTGATGGCAATGAGTTTTTTGTTCTTTTACATTATACGGCACAGAAATATACGTATATATGATTTGTAAATAAATACAAGGATACTGAGGGCGCGTGTGCTCATGATATTTTTATCAGGTAGGTATGTGTTTATAATTAAAACAGTTTGGCCCTGGGCACAACAATTCGGGGCTTGAACAAACCAGAATGCTTCCAGCTTGGTGGTGGAGAAGACAGGGGTGGGGACCAGGATGTTGCAGGAGTTTGAAGTGTGCCACCATGTCATCTGAAACACACAGGAAGGCCCTGGGGCATAGTTTCTGCTGGAGAGGAGAAAGGTGGTGGTCATACAGAAGATGGAGGAGAATTACCTTATATCTGTAGAGGACAAAACAAGAATGAAACAGAACAATACCCAGGGAGAAAGATATTAACTCAAACAAGAAACGGCAAAGTACCAAACACTAATGAATATCACTGCCTGTATACCCATCATGGGCTGGGCCCTATGTTGTACATATTTTATGTATTTCTTTTATTCCTCGCAGCAACCCTGCAAGTAGGTATTTTCCTATTCATATTAAAGATGAGAAAACTAGGGCTTGGAGAAGATAACCAATTTTCTCAAGGTCCACAGCCAGTGAGTAAAGGAGCTAAGCAAGACTCCTAAGCCCATTAAAAAAAAAAAGACTCCTAAGCCATCCTTCTTCCTAGGTACCATACCACCTCAGGAAGAACTTTCTTACATTCAGAGCTAGCCTGTCCAAAGATGAAAAGGGCTGTATTGAGAAGGAGGTGTAACACCTACTCCCAGAAGTAGTTAAGCAAGTGGAAGACTCCTTGCTGTGTTGCCACAGGGTAAGGATTTAGACTGTCCAATCCCAAGATTCCTTGATCCCATGGTCAGTTGGCTAAAGCAGTATACCAAATTACCCTTGTATAAAAACTTGAAGGGCATGTGATAAGAAGCACCATTTTCATGCTGGATATTGGCAAATTTTTTTAAAAAAGGGTACCATTCAATGCTGGTGAGGAGGTAGGCCTTAGGAAGGCCTGCTTGCAAGGTTAGTCCTTGGCTGGTTCTGGGAACTTGAACTTCAGGAAGGTCCTTGCCATTCCCAGAATTGATAAGAGTGCTCACCGTGCCTAGACTGTACAAACAGCGGTTTATGTTGAACACCTGCTTTCCTTCTGGGAGTTTGGAATCCTGGTATGTGCTAGGCAGAGGGTGCCTAAGGGACCAGGCCCCAGTTAAAATTCTATGCACTGAATTTCTAATGAGCTTCCCTGGTAGAGATTTCACCCGTTTTCACAACTCATTGCAGAGGAATTAAGTGCATCTTGTATGACTCCTCTTGCCTGGTTTCCTCCAGACTCAACGCACCTTTTCCCGTTGCTGACTTTTCTTTGTGTCCTTTCACTGCAGTAAATCGTAACTGTGAGTGAGATGATATGTGGTGTCCTGTGAGTCCTCCTAGTGAATCATCAAACCGGGGTGGTCGTCCTGACCCCCGACATAGTGGGGAAAAGACACTTTCATTTACCATTGGTGGAAACATAAGACGTTATAATTCCTTCAAGGGCAATTACACAAAAAGCCTAGCAAAATTTTAAATATGCCTACTTTCTGACCAGCAAATCCATGTCTAGAGATTATTCTTCAGAAGCACTTGTGCATGTTCACACAAATGTTCGCTCTTGTTAATAATACTGACAAACAAGAAGCAATGCAAAACGTCTACACCAGTGGTTGGTGCAGCCAAATAAACTGGGATACATTCTTATAATGGAATACTAAACAGTCATTAAAAACAATGAGATAGCTCTATATGGACTGACCTGAAAAAACCTACAACATACGCCCTAACTTTAAGAAAATGAGGGGTGCAACAACGTATATAGTATAATTTCATACGAGAAGACACAAAGACAAAAGTGAGAATTTACACATGCGCATAAAAACAACAAAGACCTGGAAGGATGCACCAAGCTGTTTATAGTGGTTAAATCCAGGAAGAAGAGTAGGATAATGAAGTCCAGTGGGACTGCCATTTTTATTTTTATTGTGCTTTAGGTGAAAGTTTACATCTCAAGTTGTTTTCTCACACAAAAATTTATATATACATTGTTATGTGACCCTAGTTGCTATCCCTATAATATGACAGCACACTCCCTCTTTCCAGCCCAGATTTCCCATGTCCATCCAATCAGCTCCTGTCCCTTTCTGCCTTCTCATCTCACCTCCGGAAAGAAGCTGCCAATTTAGCTAAGAAGCACACTCTTCACGAGTATCATCAAATGAAATTGCCATTTTTTATAGGTAAAAGATGGTCAAATAGTGGGAATTTCATAAAATATAATATAATGCTAAATTATTTATATTAAAGAAATATACTGGTAAGATAATATTTCATAAGTGCGTTCTTGATCCAGAATGGAGGCCCTGGCTAAACACTCTCTGGTCTCCTTCTTCGGCAGTTGGCTAAGCCTACTCCAGCTCCTTTCTTATCACTGCTGGGCTCCAACAACACATACCCAAATGCCAGAAGCCCCGAGATGCCTAACACTTAGGGATGACACTTTCTTCTTGGGTCTGAAGAATTATTCAAAATACCCAATTCCAAAGAAATCCATGAAACCTAGCTAACCCACCCTGCTTACCATACATAAGCCGTCTCCTACAGCTCCAGCTTGCTGTTATCCTGTCCCCAGGTGCAACCGCCCGTGTGGCCCTGTGTAGCCCAGCGTGGCAGCCTTCTCTCGTTTGGAGCTTTAGTAGCCAAGAGTTCTCCCTTTCATCTATCCGAGGGACTCTGTGTTGCGTCCTGCCATCCAAAGAATCTATCATCAAACCTTGTAGTTAGGTGCTATCGAGTCAATTCCCACTCAGAGCCACCCCACGTGATAGAGCAGAACTGCCCCACAGGATTTTCTAGGCTGTAATCTCCGCAGGATCAGATTGCCAGCTCTTTCTCCCAGGGAGCCACTGGGTGGGTTTGAATCACCCACCTATTAGATAACAGCTGAGTGCTTAACCGTTGTACCACCAGGACTTCTAATATAATTATAAAATACTTCCGGATTTAATGACTTTATTATAATGACAATATATTCACATATTAGTTACGAAAACAAAACAAACAAAAAAGAGATAAAAAGCAGCCCCTCCAAGCATTTGGAGACACTGGAAGAAGAAAAAATAAGCCAAGTTGTTCCTGCCCAAGCCTCCGATGATGCTACAAGCACTATGCCTGAGCACATCACCTGGACACAAGAGACCAGGTTCTAGGCCTGGTTCTGCCCATCAGTTGCTTGCTAAACCTTGGCCAAGTTGCTTTATTTCTCTGGGTTTTAACTAAGGCACTTGACTCATGACCTCATTAATTCTCATAATCTTTAAACCAAGAATTGTCTTCCATGTATCACAGTTGAGGAAAAGGAAGGTCTGGGACTCTGGGGCCTTAGTGTCCCTGGGAGTCCCTGGGTGGTACAAACGGTTAAATGCTTGACTTCTAGCCAAAAGGTTGGCAGTTCAAACCCACCTGGAGGTGCCTCAGAAGACAGGCCAGGCAATCTGCTTCCGAAAGGTCACAGCTTTGAGAAAACCCTATGGAACAGTTCTACTCTGCACACGTGGGATTGCCAGGAGTCAGAATTGATTAATGGCAACTAACAACAACAACGAAGCATGGGCCTGAGGGTCCCAGCTATTTAAAAAGGGCCCAAGGCAGCCTTCTTTTGGTGAAACTCCCTGGGGAGAGAGGGCTCAGCACAAAGGATGTGAAGGCAGAGGAGAACACCTGGGTTCCAACCATTAGTCTGCCGCTCAGACTCCAGCACCTATCATCTCTGGGCCAAGGCCTCTTCACTTGTAATCAAGGATACTCATAGACCTGACTCACAGGTTGTCATAGTGCTTTATAAAAACCTGTGGCATTTAATCCTCACAACCACCCTGGGATGCAGGTCAGGTAAATATTCCATTTACACATCAGAAAACTGAGGCTTAGAGAAGTCAAATAACTTCCCCAAATCACACAAGAAGGTCATGGAATGAGGCTTCAGCCAAGGTCTACTCCTATCCTCCGAGAATAATAATCACTAACGACAGTGACCCTTTACAGTTTGCAAAGGGTCACAAAATGCATTGCCTTATTTTAATTCTAATAAGAAGGCAAAGGAGTAGTTTTTGATTTTCATCAAATTCTCAAAGGGATACGTGTCTCGCAAAGGGTTAAGACCAGCCAAGCACATGCCTCGGGTCACCCAGGGCTGTCGGACTCAAGGAAGGTTGTAAACAAACGTTCACGTACAATCGGGGGAGGAATTACCGTGCCATTTTACAATCGAGGAAACAGACCTAGAAAAGGGAGGTGATGGGACCCGGCCTCCGCCCCCTTCCTCACGTTCCCCTGGCCCTCCAGCTGCGGGGAGGCCCTAGATAAACTGAGGAACCTTCTCCCGCGGTGCCGGGGCGTCCCACCCCTCCTCTGCCCCTCCGGCCTCGCTGCCCCGGCGGCGCCGAGCTCGGAGACGTACCTGACGCTGTACCAAACGCCACGGTCGAAACCCAGCCGAGACCTCGCTCGAGGACCCCACCAGGGTCCCCCATCAACCGGCGCTCCCACGGCTGCCCGGCCTCGCCACCGCCCGCCCACCGCGCCTGCGCAGCCTCGACCATCACAGAAAGTGGGGGTACCCGGCGCGGCGGGGTCTCCGACGCGTGCCTGCGCGAGGCACCAGAAACTCCCGCAGGCTCCCCGAGACGTATTAAACGGCGTATACAAAGGCAGTGCCTCGCGGAGGCTTTTACATGCCCCATATTATAGGTCGGGACGAGGAGCCATCCTCGCCCTCCCCACAAATCCATTGGTCTGGTCCCTACAGCCCGCGGGGCGGCCCGTCACCGTGGTAACGGCGTCTGGCGGACGCCACCGTGGCGCCGGCGGGCCCATTGTTTTGGGAACGTGGCAGTTGCGCCTGCGTTGCCTTGAGAACGCCGGGACTCACAATAGCAAAATGGGCCTCTCCCTGACGCCTCCCCTCCTCCTCATCCTCTCTGACCAAAAAGCAAAGGGCACCAGCCCACTTTCCAGAAGTTTGCAGGGTCCCCTGAGGGACCTGTGGCAGAACCGGCCCCGAGGTCGTCGGATCCCGCCAATGCTTTCAGGTAAGACGGCTGCACTGACGGACGAGGACCCGCCTTTCTGCCTTGGGCAGCGCGCGGGCTGCCCGCGGGCCTGCCCCCTCCCTGCGCCCCGACTCGTCGACTTCTACAGTCTGGGGAAACTGAGGCACAGGGGTCGTTTCAAGGTCGCATAGTGAACAAACAACAGAGAACTAACTACTCAAGGATCAGCTCCAGAACTCCTAAAGCCTAACAATGTGTATTAGTACCGTCTGATAAATAAACTCAGGGTCATTTATTTTTTCGTTCAAAGGATATTTACTGGGTGCCTAGTGGATGCACCAGCTCGTCCATCCAGTGAGGGACAGAAGCCCAGAGTCTCCTGGTTCCACGTGCAACTACAGCACACTGCACTGAGGAGAACGTTCCACGTCCTGGAACCAAAATCGGCATGGCCCAGCCAGTGCTGTCCCGTAGAAATGTCATGTGAGCTGCCAAAAAAAAAACACCAAACCCACTGCCATCAAGTCAATTCGGACTCACAGGGGCCCTACAGGACAGAGTAGAACTGCCCTGTTGAGTTCCCAAGAGGCGCCTGACAGATTCCAACTGCAGATCTTTTGGTCAGCAGCCTTAGCACTTAACCACTACACCACCAGGGTGAGCTACAGGTCATTTAAATTTGTCTGGTAGCTACATTTTAAAAGGAAAAACAAAAAAGAAACCTAAAAAAAACAGGTGAAATTAATTTGAATAATGTCAAATCAGCCCCCAACGCATGGCGACCCCGTGCACAGTGGACTGAAATGCTGCCAGGTCCTGTGCCCTCCTCATGGCCGGTTGTGGATTGGACTGTTGTGATCCATAGGATTTCCGTTGGCTGATTTTTGGAACTAGATCACCAGGCCTTTCTTCCTAGTCTGTCTTAGTCTGGGAGCTCCACTGAAACCTTTTAAGCACCACGGCAACCACAAGCCTCTGCTGACAGATGGGTGGTGGCTACTCGTGAGGTGCGGTGGCCGGGAATCGAATCTGGGTCTCCTGGTTGGAAGGCGAGAATTCTACCACTGTGCCACCACTGCCTGCTCAGGCAGCTTCTAATAGGGGAGGCTGTAGGACTTCCCTTCTTTGGTAGACTGCTGATTGTTCACTTAACTGGGTCAAAATCCACTATTATGTCATCTCATAGCACTGTGTAACTTCGAAGCAGTGGTCGCAGTTATAATTGCATAATGATTTGTATAATTTTTGATTATTGAACGTCTCACCCACTAAACATAGCTCCATCAGGGCAGGGGTCATGTGTGGTACAACTCACCCTTCCTTCCCCAGTACCAGCACACTGCTGGCATCTGGAAGGCACTCAGTTAATACTCATTGAATGACTGAAAGTTAAACTAGATACAAGCGAATTCAAACCCAAGTCTGTCTTTAAACAGGGGACACTTGACCATCAGCTGCCAGAGTGTGTGTGCTCCTTGAGAGCAGAAGGTGTCTTATTCTTCCGCTCATCTGCCCCTGGCATTTAGCACAGTGCTTGGCACAGGGTACCCAGACCCGCACAGAGTAGATACTGTTGCTTTACACAAATAACGCATGCCTTCTATGTTTGTTTGCCAACCGTCCTCCCCACCACCCAGGTACTTTCATAAGCCCTGCTATGCCAATTTTTTTTCTTTTTTTACATGTTGCTGTAGAAAATTGGCATAGCGCACTTACGAAAATACCTCGAGGGGGGAGGGCACAGCTGGCAAACAAACATAGGAGGTGCACATTATTTGCATAAAATACAGTATTCAATGAAGGTTCATTTTCTCCCCTCTTCTTTCCCACCCAAGTAGTGACAATAAAAACTTATCTTTTTCAAAGAATAACCAAAAAACCAAACCCAGTGCTGTCGAGTCAATTCTGACTCATAGTGACCCTATAGGACAGAGTAGAACTGCCTCATAGAGTTTCCAAGGAGTGCCTGGCAGATTCGAACTGCTGACCCTTTGGTTAGCAGCCGTAGCACTTAACCACTCTGCCACCAGGGTTTCCTTTCAAAGAATATTTATCCTAAAATGATGTGAGGAAAAATTCAGAATGGAACAGAGTGTGCGTTTTAAACACTTCTCTCAAAAAAACATGATATTTATACAAATGGCCAATAAGCACATGAAAAGATGCTCAACATCATTAGTCATCAGGAAAATGCAAATCAAACGCAGTAAGATGCCACTTCACACCCGCCAGGATGGCTATTATATTAAAAAAACGAAAAATAACAAGGGTTGGTGAGGATGTGGATAAAGTGGAAGCCTCCTCCATCGCTGGTGAGATTGTAAAATGGATTAGCCACTGTGGAAAACAGTTTGGCAGTTCCACAAAAAGTTAAACGTAGAACTACCTTATGACCTGTATATTGCACACCTGGGTAAACACCCAAAAAATTGAAAGCAGGGACTCAAACAGATACTGGTACACCAATGTTCATTGCAGTGTTATTCACAACCCAGGTGTCCACTAACGATGCATGGATAAACAAAATGTGGTATATCCATACAATGGAATATTATTCAGCCATAAGGAGAAATAAAATTCTGATATATGTTACCACGTGGGTGAACTTTGACAGTATGCTAAGTGAAATAAGTCAGACACGAAAGGACAAATATTGTATGATCTCACTAATATGAAATGTCTAGAAAAGGCAAATGCATAGAGACAAAATAGATTAGTGATTTCCAGGGGCAGGAGCACTAGGGAAATGAACAGTTATTGCTAAACAGGTACATACTGAATTTTTGCTTGGGGTGATAAAAAACTGGAAATAGTGGTGATGGTTGCTTAACGTTGTGAATGCAATTAACGTCACTGAATTGCACACTGAAAATGATTAAATTGGAAAATTTTATATTATAAATACTTTACCACAGTAACATTTTTTTAAAAGCACAATATTTAATTCTTCCATACTTGGTATCGTTAGTGCCATCGAGTCAGTTCCGACTCACAGAGACCCTTTGTACTATGGAATGAAACACTGGCCAGTCCGGTGCCACCCTCACAATTGCTGCTGTGTTTGAGTCCGTTGTTGCAGCCGCTGTGTCAGTCCATCTTGTCAAGAGTCTTCCTCTTTTTTCCAGACCCTCTGCCTTACCAAGTATGATGTCCTTCTCCAGAGACAGGTCCCTCCTGCTAACATGTCCAAAGTACATGAGACAAAGTCTCGACATCCTCACTTCCGAGGAACACCCTGGCTGTACTTCTTCCAAGTCAGACTTGTTCAGTCTCCTGGCAGTCCATGATATATTCAATATTTTTCACCAACACCACAATTCAAAGGCGTCAATTCTTCTTCAGTCTTCCTTATTCATAGTCCAGTTTTTGCATGCATATGAGGCAATTGAAAATACCATGGCTTGGGTCAGGAGCACCTTAGTCCTCAAAGTGACGTCTTTGCTTTCCAACACTTTGAAGAGGTCTTTTGCAGCAGATTTGCCCAACGCAGGATGTCGTTTCA
The DNA here is from genome assembly GCF_024166365.1 of Elephas maximus indicus. NCBI lineage: Eukaryota > Metazoa > Chordata > Mammalia > Proboscidea > Elephantidae > Elephas > Elephas maximus. The sequence goes on along the minus strand of NC_064822.1, from coordinate 182,552,312 downwards.
TTTCTTGACTGCCGCTTCCATGGGCGTTGATTGTGGATCCAAGGCACGAGTAACAGCATCGAGCTAAAGCAAGAGGCTTCTCAGCCAGGTAGCCCTAAGCCTGGCTTTTCGGGGAATGCTGTAGCTTTGGGGTCCTGCTGGGGAGTGAGGGAGAGGAAAGTGAGGAGCCCTAAAGAGCTCCTGCCTCCTTTTTACTCCCAGCCCCCTTGCCTCTATGGCTAAAGGCTAGGAGCAGGAAGGAAGAAATGATACTGAGCTGGGTCTGGGCCAGGTTTTGCTATAATCCAGCAAGCTTGGGACAACCCAGGATGGATAAATAACTTCTTTGGACTAGGAAGGAATGAGGTGAATGAGTCTTTGAGTCAAATATGGAGTGAACCTAGTCCTTAAGGAGTACTTTGCTTAGTGGAAAAAGAAATTGTTGTTGTTAGCTGCCATTGAGTTGACCCCCAACTCATGGCAACCCCACCCACGACAAAATGAAGCGCTGCTCGGTCCGGTGGACCAGGGTGTTGTGATCCATAGGGTTTTCATTGGCTGATTTTTGGAAGCAGAAGCAGGTAATTCCAATTTAATATTGTAAGTGCTGTAATAGAGTGATGAAAGCAGAATCCTGGACTTGCACAGAGGGAGAGTTGGACTAATGGCCTAGAAGAATTCAAGAGGGCTTTCCAGAAGATCTCTCACCTGGGCTGAGCGTTGGATAGAAGTTTATAGGGTAGGGGAAGTAGTGAGGAAGGGCAGTCACAGCAGAAGGAACAGCCTGTGCAAAGGCATAGAGGAATGAAGAGCATGGCGTGGTCAGGGACTAGGAAGAAGTTCACTGGGGCAGGCATATGGGATGCATGGCTGTGGAGAAGAGGGCAGAATAGAGGGCATGACCCAAAGGAGGAAAGGAGAGTGTGGTGAAAGGGCAACTCAGTTAATTTTGCTGCTCAATCTGCCTTCTCTCTCTCTTTCCATTAGGGGCTTCTTCAGGGCAGGATCTAAGTCTTTTACTACACTATAACTAGGCCTGTACCCCTCTGGCTGTGGACATGTAGGGTCCACAAATGCTGATGGACTCTCAGTCCATAAGCAAGACCCCAGAAGGGCAGTCGGGCCAGAGTGTTCTAAAGCCAGGGAGGAAGAGGCATGATGGGGCCAATTTTCTGAAGCCAGCAGAAAATCTCAGGTCGATCAGGAGCCTCATGCTGAGAAGATGAAGTCAGTATCATGGAATCACAACACCTCAGAGCTGGAAAGGGCCTCGTTGTTGTTGTTAGTTGCCATTGAGGCAGCCCCTGACTCGTGGAGACCCTGTGCACAATGTAATGAAACGCTGGCCAGGAATTGGACTGTCGTGATCCATAGGGGTGTCATTGGCTGATTTTCAGAAGTAGATCACCAGACCTTTCTGTCTGGTCCACTTTAGTCTCGAAGCTCCGCTGAACCCTGTTCAGCATTGTAGCAACGTGCAAACCTCCACTGACAAATGGGTGGTCGCTGCATTTGAGGTACTTTGGCTGGGAATCACACCTGGCTCTTCCATGTGAAATGTGAGAATTCTATCACTGGTCCACCAGTATCCCCAGAAACGGGTCTTAGGGTCGGTCACCTGATCCAAATCTCTTACTTTACATTTGAGGCCCAGAAAGGCAAAGAGATTTCATTTCTAGTTTGGAAACTGGCTTACTGGGTAGTCTAGAGCCCTGGTCTTTTCAGGACTCTAGTCTCATTAAAATTTTCTTTTTTAATTTTATTTTGGTAAATATATATAACATACAATTTTTTATTTTTAAGTGTACAATCCCATGATACTAATTACATTCGCCCTATTGTCCAACTATCACCGCTATCTGTTTCCAAACGTTTTTCATCACCCCAAAAAGAAACTCAGTACCCTTTAAGCGATAACCCCCCATACCACCCTCCCTGCAGCCCCTGGTAACCAGTAATAAACTTTTGTCTCTATGCATTTGCATATTCTAGGTATTTTATATACGTGGGATCATACAATATTTCTCCTTTTCTGTCTGATCTAGACTCCTTATTTTTAAAACTAGGAGAATTTTCACACTGCAGGGCATTAGCAGGTAGAAAGAACAGGCATCTATGCCTTGAAATTCTCAGTTAAGAATGGCTTCCTCAGACAAAAGCCTTTATTCTCCATATAACATGTGGCATCCATCTTGCCGTCAGCCCCACTTAGCAGGTGGGAGTGGTTGGTCTTTTCCACGCAAGTTTTCCAAGAAGGTTCTGTGCTATTTGTGATTTCTCAGGACTGATTGAGTGCACAAGGTGGGAGTGGGAAACGAGAGGTTTTTAAAAGTGGAATCTTTTTGTTTGACAGTTCACAAGAAATTGGACGAGGGCACATTTCAAGAAGATGGATATCATCAATGTCACCGCCTTGCCCATGATACCAGTGGAGGAGAACTTGGCTGTCTCTCACACTGTGCAAGATGCGATGAAGAATGCTGTGAGGAAGGATTTAGAGAAAAATCCACCCTGTATCCTTTCAGTGCTACCATCTGCAATCGAGACCAGTACACCTAACTCACGTCATAACGTGTAATCAGTGCTCAAGTTTGTACTTTATTTTTCCAGTTGCTGCTGAGTCTATTCTGACTCTTGGTGACCCCATTGTGTCAGAGTAGAACTGTGCTCCATAAGGCTTTCAATGGCTGATTTTGTGGGAAGTAGATCACTAGGCCTCCAAGGTACCTCTTGGTGGACTCGAACCTCCTGCCTTTCAGTTAGCAGCAGAGTGCTTTAACCCTTTGCGCTACCTAGAAAAAAAGGGATTCCATTAATTACTAACCCACTCCTTATACATTTATTAATGTGTTTTTACCTTATTTAAGCCCTACCTAGCCTCTAAAAATAATTTTAGAGACTGCAAAGGATTATTTGACTTGAGTTCGTTTTACTAAGATAATCAGAAAGCACCCAAAAGAAAGATGTCTTGGAACTATTTGTTGAAAGAATGAGAAGGAAAAAATGCTCTTTTTTTCATTGTCTCCCCTTTCCCTTCTACCTTGCAAAGAATTATATAAATAGCAACTAAGAAGGCACAGTTCAGCCCTCTGCCTTCAGACAAGTGAGCTTAAGACCCAGCTTTTTTGTGTTTGCTTGACCGTAGTTGACCTCGTCTGTTTTCACCTCCCAGCCCCTCTGCCTGGGCCAAGAGTTTGCCCCTTCTGGCATTATCCAGGCTCTACCAGCATCTTTCTGCCCTGCCTCCGCTGATTCTCATCTCATTTCTTACCCTGAATCGTATCCCAAGGACCCACAGAATCCATCTCTGGAGGACCTAAGAGCCCATCCAGCAAATACCGCTCTCAGGTTGTAAATGATGCCAGGTCTTTCCAGCTCATATAGAGCCCATTTATTTGAAAGTCACACTGCTGCCAGCCAACCTGAAGGTATCGCTTCACATCGCTTCACCTCCCCCTGCCTCTCAGGAACCCTTCTCAAGAGGAGGCAAGGTGTCATCCCACCAGGGTCCACTTCAGATCTCACTTTGCTGGACCTTTTTCTAATGTCTTCTCTTTCTTCTTAATCCCACACTCATCTCAACCTGGTTGATCCATTTCACTTTCTATGATTGCTCATCTTCCTTCTTGTTTTCTTCATTTTTCAAGTATCCTCTGATTCGTAAGAACACTTAAGGTAATGGAAGTAAGGGGAACCTTGCTTCATGTGAAGGGAGTGAGAAGTGATAGGATTATGAGCTTTTGCAAAGGATTTACTCCAGACCAGTTGAGGCTAAGACAGAAAGAAATGCAAAGGTAGAGAGGGGCCATAGAACTGAGCGGAGATTTCAACAGTGACAGACAAGGTCAAGATACCCTTTGACCCAATAATCCATCACCTGAAAATCTTTCTTAAAGAAATAACCCAAATTAGGGAAACAGCTCTCTGCTTGACAGTGTCCATCACAGCATTATTTATAATTGCAACAAATTGTAGACAGGTTACATATTCAGTAGTCAAAGGACCATTAAGTGCATCCAGGTGCATTCTTATAATGGATTATTTTAATGTCATCTAAATAAATTAATTAATTATAACGCCATTTTCACTATGAAGATTATTTAGCGACATGGAAAACGCCCATAATAATGAGTGGACGAGAAGTCAGAGTATTAAAATAGGCATACACTGGGATTATAATTATGTAAAAAAGCATATGTATTAAAAAAAAAATTCTGGAAGGAAATGTCCCCAAATCCTACAAGTAGTCATAGTATTATGTGCGGTACTTTTTTTTTATTTTTACAGTGAAACCTGTGAGAGCTGGAACTTGACAGGACTGCCTTGTTTTTCTGGGTCTCAAGTTTTCCACCTTTGACAGGGTGCAGTCTTACCACTTTTCTATCACTCTCTATTAGTGAAAATACTTGAGATTTCCTTTTCTGACAGGTTTCCACCTTATACAGGTACCCGCTTTACTGTATATTTTCCAGAGTGTCTATGTTGTTGCTGGATGCTGTCAAGACAATTTCAACTCATAATGACCCCCTGTGACAGAGTAGAATTGCCCCATAATGTTTTCTTGGCTGTAATCTTTATGGGAGCATATCACCAGGCCTTTCTCCTGAGGAGAGAGAAAGGTGGATTCCAACTGCCAACCCTTTGGTTAGCAGCCGAGTGCTTAACCATTGCACCACTAGGGAAAGTGTCTATAATATGGCTAAATTTAATTTAGGGTTTGTAAAGTAACTGATTTAAAACAAGATAAAAGAAATATGAGTGTTTACAAAGAAATAACTGAGTAGAGAGGCAGTGCAGAAAGGGAATGGGCCCCCCTCCTGGGCAGGCAAACCCCATCCCTGTTCTGTGTGATCACCATCCAGAGAGTTTCCTGAGCTGGCCCACCTCCCAGCATGCATTATTGGTTCCATGGACCAAGTGAACCAAAGGATTGCTGAAGTACATATGAGTCCCAACCTGCTGGCCACCATCCTGGTGAGTTATGGGAGCTGGGGCTGAGGCAAGGCTTCCTGGAAGAACAGGGGGGAAATCTGTTGGTCCAAATGAGCAAAATCTCATCTCCCCACCCTTGGGATCATCAAGGTGTTGCGGTGCCCTGGAGACCTTCCATTTATTTAAAAGTATGTTTGCACAATTGACATCTCAAAGTGAACTTTGATTCACTTCTATGAAAAATATAAAACAAACACAACCCTCCAATAATTAATACACACACATCCACCCATTTGTTGGAAGACAGGAGTTACAAAGGTTAAACGAGTAGTAGTTGTGTAGCACAGCTCCCACAAGGTGGAAGAACACTGGCATGGATCCTCTGTACATACCTTTTTGGCTGCCTTGGGTTTTGGCAACAGCATGTATTTGATTTTTATTTTTAATTGCACTTAAGCTATCTGAGGCATAAGTCGAAAAATCTCCAAGATAACAGTTGAGAATGAGAGCCACAAAGCAATGCCAACCAACCCACAAGTCATTACTAAGGACTGCCGGTATCATGATCTGTTGTTCAGAGGGTCAGTCCCAGGATTGCTCCAATTGGAATGGACTTTAAAACTCAGCTAGTTGCCCTACCTCACTCCTGTAGTAGAGGCTCCCACACATGGCAGCTGTGAGGATAACAGTTATAATGATGAAGAGACCATAGGCAAGTTCACTCTCTAACCTGTGTGGGTTTTTCATTTACTCCCGAGGTCCCTCACTGGCAGTCTGTGGGCCAGTTCTGGGCTTGCTGTGTGTTTGGTTTGTTCTGCACCTGCTGGCCCAAGCAGTCTTTGGACTGGGGTCTGCATTTCCACATGGGAGTCATGAGCTGGAGCAGAAGAGCAGTGGCTCTCTTTATCAGAGCACAAGCTCTGGAGTTTGCCACAGTCTCCACCACTCCCTGTTGCTTCCTAATATAGAGGTAAAGTGTTGGTTGCCATTTTCATCTTAACATCCGGTCGGCTTCACTCATTTTTGTTACCAGACACAATGAGAGGAACTCAGACTAGATGAAAACAGTCTTTTGGGCACCAACCAGAGAAATGGCCTAGTCCCCAGGCCCCACCCCTCCTCCAGGATTTGCAGTAATCCCTAATGCCCCGTTTCTTTTTGGTTTTTGAAGGCAATTGAGAGATTTGAAATGGAGAAGAAAGCTTTAAGAGAGAAAAGTCGTGGCATCTCGGGAGACAGAGGCAAAAAAACCTTTTTCATAGCCTGATGGTGTTTTTGTGAGATTTGGGGTTTTCTTTTAGATTCTAAAATGTGATTGAGTAGGAATCCAAAAAAGGGCGGAGGGTGGATTTTTGTCTTCTTCCGAAGGAGTCTTAAATCTGACTTCTTGACGTTGAAAGAGGGAGACTTCTTGACAGAGGAAGGAGGGAAGGACAATAACATAGACCACCTACTGTGTGCCCACGTTGCACCAGGTGGTTTCACACACGTAGCCTCATTAAATCTTCATAATATCCCTGGTGATAGGTATCACTGAATATATTTTATAGGTGAGGAAAAGTGTATTGGGGTGGGGTGGAGTAACTTGCCTAAAGCCACGCAGCTTGTTTGGCGCAGGTCCTGGGTTCAAACCCAGCTCTGACTCCAAGGCCCATGTTGTGCCAACCCTCCTTGCTGCCTCTCTGGATCAAGCAGTATAATCCAATAAAGACTGGAATCTTAATAAGTCAGTAATGTAGTTGGGATCTAGTCAGACTAGTGGTCCGAGTGTCCTCCGGCAGCTCAGGCCTAATGAAAAATTTTTAGTTATAATGACCACACAGCAGTGAGCAGACCCTGCGGTTACTCACATCTTACTTCCTTCTCCGTTCTTCTGCAGACAAGATTGTCAAGAGTCAAATAAAGCTGCCCCGTGGAGGTTCAGAAAACAAGATTGCCAAGTCTTTCATTGGAAAGAGAGTAAGAGATCTCTTCCAGCATCTGTTTCTGACTGGTTTCTGCTGGGCATGAAAGACATTTTATTCCTGGGGATGGGATACTCGGCTGGAGATTGTGCGGGGGAATCACAGAGTTCCCTTTTTAAAGGATCTTCGTGTACTTTAATAACTCCAGAATTTCTCAAAAGGGCATCACTGACCTCAGCCTCAGAATGGGGTATGTTCCAGTAGTCATTTGTCTGTGGATCTTTAGAACTTGGTAGGTGTTTCCCCTTAGAAACCATGAGTTCAGAATCGGCTCACACAGAGCCACAGTGCTGCCCAGCCCGGGGGCCAGGTTCACTCAGTACTTTCCTAAGCAGCTTTTCCAAGTCACGCCCAGTGATGGAGACATCCGTCACTGCAGATGCTGCAGGTAGCTCAGAGTCAGGAGCAGTTAGATGGTTCGTCCGGTGTCATGGTCTGTTTTTGCCAGAGCCTGGCTTCCTGGGAGCCCAGGTCCTCAGCCTGCAGGGCCAGGCTCTCTCCTGCAGCAGGCTGGCCCCACCTGCCAGTCACGCAGTTACGATCTTCCTAAGCTTGCTTTCAGTTTTAAAGGGGAAATAAACTTGTCACCAGGTCTTATGTATTCAAACCTTTGAATGCAAGAGACTATGAAACAATATACTATCGTTATTCTTTTTTCACCTTTTAGTCTAGGAGATACCAAAACTACATAAAATCTAAGGGCTGAGAGTCTGTCTTGAAACTGTCATACTCATCCACTGATTGTGGCTGGGGACGTTTACATGTCCCGCCCAAGGTGGCACAGCTAGTAAGTGATGGAGCTGACGTCTGAATCCAGGTTGTCTGATTCGGAGTCCATGCAATTAATCACTGGAAATGATTCTTCTGTTGTCAACTGCCATAACCCAGCTAGAAAGTAATTCAGCATATCCAGGTGTTTCCTTTGGGTGCCTTTGGGTGATGGTAATTGGTTTCCTCTTTCTACTTTTCTGTATTTTTAGATTTTTATAGTCATATTTTAAAAAATAATTAATTTTTTAATAAATTTATTTTTTGTGGTTGAAAATATACATACATAGCAAAATCAATTCAGCATATTCGACATGTACAATTTGGTGACACTGATTACATTCTTCAAGCTGTACAACCATTCTCACCCTCCTTTTCCAAATCTTTCTTCTAACATTAACATAAACTCACTGTACCCTAAGCTTCCCGTCTAACCTTTTGAGTTGCTGCTGTCAGTTTGATTCCATACAGATAATTCTTTGAAAGAACACAATGCTCAAGGCAGAAAGTCTTTACTAATTAAGCTAAACTATTGTTTTGTTTAAAAAAGTATAGTCATATCTTTTTATTCTAAAATCAATTTAATGATATACATCAAGAACCATAAAGACGATCATAACTTTTGACCCAGTAATACCATTTTGAGAAATCCATACTAAATAAACCAAAAGAAGGACAAACTCTATGCTCCAAGTTGTTAATGGTGGTAATATCAACTGGAAGAAACAAAAGTTGCTTTATCAATTAAAAAATTGAAAAAAAAACTGTTGTTGTCGAGTCCGTTCTGACTCACAGCAATCCTATAGGACAGAAGAGAACTGCCCCATAGGGTTTCCAAGGTGCAGCTGGTGGATTCAAACTGCAGACCTTTTGGTTGGCAGCCATAGCTCTTACGCACTGAGCCACCATAAGTAAGCGAGTAGTTAAATTATAGCACATCTTAACAGGATATTACATTATTCTAAATGATAATTTTGAAGGCAGCGTAGCTACATGAAACATCTAAGGTTAAGTGGATAAAGCAGGATGTGAAATACATGTATATTTAGATTGAATTGCATCTACGGATTTGTATGTATTTGTTCAAAGACTGAGAGGGAAAATACAGTAAAACCTGCAAAAGCTGGCATCTATGAACTCTGTTGGAGAAGGAAAACTCAAATATTTTCCACTGTTAGAGAGTGCTAGGAAAGTGATAAGACTGCACCCTGTCAAAGACGGAAAATTTTCAAGACCCAGAAAAACAAGGCAGTCTCGTCAAGTTCCAGCTCTCGTGGGTTTCACTCTACAAGTTTGTAATAGAATCAGGTGTTTGGTCAAGTGCTGGGGCCATGATCGTCCTCTTATGTTCTAAACGTTCTGTTGTTGTCAGGTGCTGTCGAGTCAATTCTGACTCATAGCGACCCCATGTGACAGAGTAAAGCTGCTCGGTGGAAACCCTGTGGGGCAGTTCTACTCTGTTCTGTAGAGTCGTTGTGAGTCAGAATTGACTCGCCAGCAATGGATGTGGTTTGGTTTAATCTTCCACAGGAGCAAATTGCCAGGCCTTTCTCCTGTGGAGCTTCTGGGTGAATTTGAACTGGCAACCTTTTAAGATTGTTAAATTGTCTCCCTAATAAAAAGGGGAAGATACCTTATCGTTTGAAACGGTCAAAATGATGGAGCCCATTTTCAGATTCTTCTTCTTTGCTTCCCTTAGAAAACAGCAGATAAAAATCTGCTAGTGGAGCTGTACCAGTATCCTGAATTTAACAGCTCCAGGCCAAACGAGCTTCCGAATGGGGTGCAATTCTGTAACATGATAAGCAACGTGATCCGGGCTGAGAAGAACCCCCTTACTGGCAAGGCAAGCAAAGAGAAGAGACAGCAGAAATCTGCGAAGCGCCAGCTGTGGGCCGGGCTACAACCTGGCTTTACAGCAACCCGGGGCAGGTACCACCGTCCCAGTTTCATACCCGAAGAAACTGAGATTCAGAGCAATTGAGTCAAACTTCCCTGTGGCCACACGGCTTGCAAGGCACGGAGTTAAGATTAGAGCCCAAGCCTGGGTGCACTCTGCAATGTGTGCACTTTCCACCAGGGCAGTGGTTTGCAGGCTGTTCTGACTGAGTGTCCCGTTGTTGTTGTTGTTTTTGTTGTTAGGTGCCATAGAGTCGGCTCCAACTCCTAGTGGCCTTGTGTGCCACAGAAAGAAACATCGCCCAGCCCTGCCCCACCCTCCCCATCGTTGCTATGTCTGAGCTCACTGTTGCAGCCACTGCACCACTCCACCTTGTCGAGGGTCCCCCTCTTTTGGGCTGACCCTCAGCTTTACCAGGCCCTTCCGATCATTCACGGGTATTTATAGCTGCTGCTTCTCGTTTTGAGTTGTGCTGCATAAGCAGATGAAGGTCCAGAAAGCTTCACTCTGTCCCCATCATTAAAGTTGGCTCGACTTTGAGACAGCGTCTCTTCCCCAGTTGTATTTTGGGTGCCTTCCAACCTGAGGGGCTCATCTGGGAGAACTATATCAGGCAGTATTCTGTTGCGATCCATAAGGTTTTCATTGGCTAATTTTAAGAAGATTACCAGACTTTTTTTCCTTGCCTGTCTTAGTGTGGTAGCTCCACTGAAACCTGTCCACCGTGGGTGACCCTACTGGTATTTGTAATACCAGTATCATAGCTTTCAGCATCATAGCAACACACAGGCCACCACAGGTATAAGTAGGAATAAATAATGAATAACTAGCACAGTTTATCTAGTATTTCCTACGTGCCTGACACTATTCTAAGCCCTCTGCATGTATGATTTAATCATCACAGCAGTCCCTGAGGAAGGGACTATTTTCAGTGTCTCCATTTTCTGGATGAGGAATTTGAGCACTGAGAGGTTCATTAACTTTGCTCAGGGTCACACAGCTAATAGGTGAAAGGGCTAGATTTGAATCCAGGCAGTCTGGTACCGAAGTCTATGCTCTTAACCACTCTAGGGCACTGCCTCTCCAAAGAAGCTTGAGGAATGGTGACAAAGACAAAGCCGCTTGCTAGTGAGGGCTACATGCTTATCCATGCAGGGTGCCCCAGCTTCTCCAGGACCCCAGGGGGTGCCAGGGAGTCTTTCCCCTTGCATCCAGGGGGATGGTGAGAGCGAGATCTCTTCGTCTTCCTAGTGGTAAAAGGAGAAGCAGCCTGTGTGGTGTCTCTGGAACCAGGCTGCCTGCATTTGAACCTCCTAGCCAGTGGCAAGTTCATGATAATCACTCAGTGAATGTAACATCTTATTACCCTGGTAGTTTTAGAGTCTTAAAGTCTTAAGACTCCAAATCAGTCTTAGAAGAAGTAAAACTAGAATGCTCCTTAGAACCGAGGATGGTACGAGTTTGGGTTGCCTCCTTAGGACACACCATCAGGAAAGAACATTATCATTGTTAAATGACATAAGTTTGTTGATGTTAATTGGCTGTTAACTAAAGGGTAGGAGGTGAGAGGTAGAGGTAGCTGGCCTGGAGCAGCCGTACAGAATTATGGCTTCTGATCCTGGCCCTGCCACTTGCTGGCTGTATTACTTTGGGGAAGTTCCTTCATCCCTTTGGTCCTCAGTTTTCTCGTTTGTGAAATGGAGATAATACATGCGAGTATTGTGGGAGTTAGATGAGATTATGTAAAAGCTTAGGTTGTTTGTGTGTTTTAAGTGGATTCCACAGCATATTGACCCCAAAGATGGCTAGCAGGAAGATGGTATGAGTTACCAAGTCACGGGACACAGAAAGACAGGGTTTGAGGGCAGATGATTATGGGTCTGACTGGGGCTCCAGGTGAATTTTAGAGAATGAGCAATAACAACAATAATAATGTGAATTTTTTTTTTTTAAGTCTTTCTGTGCAGATAAAGAATTAGAGAAGTTTCTCTCTTCTCCTTCCCCACGAGCCATGTGGCTGGATAGCTTCTGGTGGGTCTTTCATGAAAGGTACCAGGTAAATGCAAATCTGATTTTCTCTCCATTGGTTAAGCTACGCTTCTACAGAACAAATTCCATCCTCTATAACGTGGGCTATAAGCCCTTCTGATCCCATGGACCACCGCAGCAACCTCATCTCCCACCCCGCTCCCTCCCCACCCTTGCCTCACCCGTGCACCCTGTGCTTGAGCCATTCCACAGTGTCCTGCAGCTCCTCCCATGTCCCATTCTCTCCTGGCCTCTACACTGCTGTACACACCGTCCTTTTGACCTTTCATCCCCACCCTATCCCTGTTCACCTTCAGAACTCAGGCCAGATGTCAGGCCCCCTCACTCCCCACTGGGGTATGGGTTCCCCTCCCCAGCCACCACCCTAGTCAGTCCCTGACCCCTCTAATGTGCTTTCACAGCCCACCCTTCTTGGATAACAACCACGACCCTCTGCACCTGCTGCTATAATGGTTGTCGTCATTGCCCCTTTCTCCAACTTGACTGTGAGCTTTTCAAGGCTAAGGGACCATTTCTTGTTCATTTTGTTTTTCTACCCTTGGTGTCTACCTCAGGTTCTCTTGTGAAAACTGCCATAATGTGCTCACTGACCCGTTCTATAAGGAAGTCAGGGTGATGGCATGCTGGGTGGAGTCAAGCTGAACCCGTTCTGCAGAACTGTGCAGTGCTTTCTTCATTCCCGGCTCTCTCTCATCAGCTTCTTCACTGTAACTCAGCCTTTCTTCTCCACGTAGGAGAATTTCTTCCTTGCCTAGGAACCACTGAGCTTCGTATTTAGATCTTCTGGAATCAAGCTGCCTTGTTTTCATTTTATTTGTGCATGACAACACTTGGATTATAATATCATACTTTCCCAGCAAATGTCTACCAAATCTCAGTTTTGGAAGAGACTTTAGAGATCTATTTTCTAGCTGTCTACCCAAGGGCCAATAGATATATTTTTTTATGACAGTTCCCCATCACCCACCTTTTTTCAGCTTTCTTTCCTAGCACAGATATTTATTAAATGCCCAGTGTATGTAATGGTTAAGAGCTTGGCTGCTAACCAAAAGGTTGGCAGTTTGAATCCACCAGCTGCTCTTTGAAAACTCTATGGGCAGTTCTACTCCGTCCTGTAGGGTCCATATGAGTCAGAATTGACTCGACAGCAACAGGTTTGATTTTTTTTTTTTGTATATGCCAGTAAGGCAGCTGTAATCAAGACACGCAAAGTCCTTGCTTTCATAGAACTGAGTAAATAAGATGATTTCTAATAGTGGAAAGAGCCTGGAACTAAGACTGGTTAGTGTGTGTCATGGATTGAATTGTGTCCCCCAAAAATATGTGTCAACTTGGTTAGGCCATGATTCCCAGTATTGTGTGGTTGTCCTCCGTTTTGTGATTGTAATTTTATGTTAAAGAGGATCAGGGTGGGATTGTAACACCCTTACTAAGGTCGCATCCCTGATCCAGTGTAAAGGTAGTTTCCCTTGGGTGTGGCCTGCACCTCCTTTTATTTTAGAAGAGATAAAAAGAAAAGGAAGTGGGCAGAAAGGGAGTGTCTTAGTCATCTAGTGCTCCTATAACAGAAATACCACAAGTGGATGGCTTTAACAAAGAGAAATTTATTCTCTCACAGCCTAGTATACTACGAGTCCAAATTCAGGGCGTCAGCTCCAGAAGGCTTTCTCTTTCTCTTTCGGTGCTGGAGCAGGGTCCTTGTCATCAGTCTTCCCTTGGTCTGGGAGCATCTCAGCACAGGAACTTCAGGTCCAAGGGACGCGCTCTGGTCCTGGCGCTGCTTTCTTGGTGGTATGAGGTTCCCCAGCTCTCTGCTTGCTTCTCTTTCCTTTTATCTCTTGAGAGGTAAAAGGTGGTGCAGGCCACACCCCAGGAAAACTCCCTTTACAGTGGATCAGGGATGTGACCTGGTAAGGGTGTTACAATCCCACCCTAATCCTCTTTAACATAAAATTACAATCACAAAACGGAGGACAAACACAGAACACTGGGAATCATGGCCTAACCAAGTTCATACACACATTTTTGGGGAGACATAATTCAACCCATGACGGGGGGGGACCTCATACCACCAAGAAAGCAGTGCCGGGAACAGAGCCCATCCTTTGGACCCAGGGTTCCTGTGTGGAGAAGCTCCTAGTTCAGGAAGATTGATGAGAAGGCCGACAGAGAGAGAGAAAACCTTCCTCTGGAGCCGATGCCCTGAATTTGGGCTTGTAGCCTACTGGACTGTGAGAGAATAAACCTCCCTGTGTTAAGGCCATCCACGTGTGGTATTTCTGTTGAAGCAGCACCAGATGACTAAGACAGTTTGGTGGTGAACGAGTGGGCAGCTTCTTTGAAACCTGAACAGAAGTGACCAGCCGTGTGAAAATCTTTGGGGAGAGCGTTCTAAGTAAGGGAAACAACAAGAGCAAAGGCCCTGAGGAGGGAAGGAGCTTAGCATTTTCAAGGAGCAGTTTAAGGAACTCCCTAGGGACTGCCAGTATGGGTAAAAAGGAGAGTGGAAGGTGAGGTAGACAGGTAGGCAGGTGCTGGAGGCTGACAGGTGGGCAGATGCTGGCCAGAGTGGGGAGCTGGGGTTTTAAGTTTGTGTGATAAGTAAGGGGCAAATCCTGTCTTTGTCGCCAGTTGCACAGTAAGAACAGCATGAATCCCGTCTTCAGAATGTGGATCGGATTGATCCAGCCTTTGTATTCCCACTTTTCCATCCTCATCACCAGCTGCCCCATGGCACTCTCTCTCTCTCTCTCTGACCCTAGCCACCCGAAGCCAAGTCAGAGCCCACAAGTTAAAAGGACACCGTCCTTCAGACTGCCAAATAGGCAGATGATACCAGCTGTAAGTTTGGGGAGTCCATATGATACCCCAACCTTCTGACCTGCTGGTCACAATTTTGGGGCTGGTTTCTCACTACCTGTTCAGGATACCAGCCACAAACTCAGGAGTTCACACTATACTCTTACTTTCTGACATCCTGGCTCCCACTGCCCCTTTGGGTTCAATAATTTGCTGGAACGACTCACAGAATTCACAGAGAGTGTATCATACTTAAGGAGCCCTTGGGGGTGCAGTGGCTAAAGCACTCAGCTGCTAACCAAAAGGTCAGCGGTTCGAACTCACTAGCCACTCCATGGGAGAAAGATGTGGCAGTTTGCTTCTATAAAGATTAAAAGCCTTGTTTTTGTATGAGAGACTGACTTGATTTGTAAACTTTTACTTTAAGCACAATAAAAAAAAAAAAAAAGATTACAGCCTTGGAAACCCTATGGGGCAATTCTACTCTGTCCTATAGGAGCACTATGAGTTGGAATCGACTCAATGGCAGTGGGATGTCATGTATACGACTACAGATTTATTATAACCAAAAGGGATGCCAATGAAGAGATGCATAGAGTGAGGTCTGAGAGGATTTCCAGCGTGAAGCTTCCATGTCCCCAGAGACACACAACCTTCCTGAGAACAGATGTTCTTGCCAACCAGGAGGGCCTCCCCAACAAGGAAGCTCTCAACCAGGAAGTTGATCTGAGCCTTAGGGTTCAGGGCTCTTATTGGCCTTCCACGGTTATGATAGATTACATGATACCCCCTGAGGCTACTCAACATTGGGTCCCCAGGTGAGCCCCCCACTCGTCAGCCTCAGGTGTGGTCTGGCTCTCAGGAACCCAGAACAAAGGCCAAATTGCCTTCTGTACCTCGCAGTATGAGAAACCATTGGAGGGTTTTTCCAAGTGATATAATCTAATTAACATTTTAAGAAGATGACTCTGACTGCTCTGGGCACCAGCAAAGACAGAGAGGACAGTTAGGGATTGACTCTTGGGGTCCAGCAGAGCAATGCTGGTGGCTTGGATTAGGGTGGCAGTAGTGGAGATAGCAGCTAAACCTTATATAGCACTCACTGTGTACGAAATTCTATTCCAAGTACTAAGATATTTCTGAATACATCAAATCTGCCACTAACCCCATGAAGTAGGTTCTATTTTGCAGATGGAAGAACATACAAAGGAGTAAAGTAACTTGCCCAAGGTCATAGAGTTGGGAATTGAACCCAGGCTGTCTGGCTCTGAAATCCATGCCCTCAAGTATCATGCTATGCTGGTCTGCCTCTTGCTCACTGTAGCCATCAGTTTGGGGATATAGCTTGGGGGTAGAGCCAACAGGACTTGATGACCCATGGGCTGTGGGGATAGGGAAGTGGAGTGCTCTAGGTTTTGGCCTGAGCACGCACTTCTTTCTCGGGAGCTTTGGGAGCTGGTCCATGTCAAGTGGCTGGTTAAGGGCAGGACTAAGAATAGAAAACACAGAATCTTATGACCCAGAGTCAGGGATCTTTCTTCAGCAATATTCTGCCTCTACGTACATTCTTTATAAACTCTATAAAACAAATGAGTATATTATTTCATAAAGCGTAAAAAGTTAAATATCTTTTTTTAATTGTGCTCTAAGTGAAAGTTTACAATTCAAGTCAATTTCTCATACAAAAACCTATACACGCATTGTTATTTGACCCTAGTTGCGCTCCCTACCATTTGACAGCACACTCCTCTCCACCGTGTATTTACCCAGTCCATTCAACGAGCTCCTGTCCCCCTCTGGCTTCTGGTCTCTCCTCCAGACAGGAGCTGCCCACATAGTCTCATGTGTCTGCCTGAGCTAAGAAGCACACTCCTCAGCAATATCATTTTATGTCTTATAGTCCAGTCTAATCTTTGTCTGAAGAGCTGGCTTCGGGAATGGTTTTAGTTTTGGGCTAACAGAGAGTCTGGGGGCCATGACCTCTGGGGTCCCTCCAGTCTAATTCAGACCATTAAGTCTGCTCTTTTTATTAGAATTTGAGGTCTGCATCCCCCTTTTCTCCTGCTTCATCAGGGATTCCCTGTTGTGTTCCCTGTCAGGGTGGCCAGGCATCATCTAGTTCTCCTGGTCTCGGTCTGATGGAGTCTCTGGTTTATGTAGCCCTTTCCTGTCTCTTGGGCTAGTATTTTCTTTGTGTCTTTGGTGTTCTTCATTCTTCTTTGCTCCAGGTGAGTTGAGACCAACTGATGCATCTTAGATTGCTGCTTGCTGGCTTTTAAGACCTCAGACACCACTCACCAAAGTGGGATGCAGAACTGAGTTTAAGTATCTTGAGAATAAAATTCCTAAAAATGAGAGAAATACCAGTTTAAGAACCCCAGCCCCTTGGCTGTTTCCACAAGGGACAGTAGTAACTCCTTTCCCATTTTTATTTCCGGTAGCCAAACAAGGAGATCCAGAAGAAGCTGTTTGACCGGATAGCCAGAAACTACGCCCGTCTTTTATTTAATGAGCCCAGGTCCCACTACGAAGAGGCTCTCTTAAAAGTGAGCATCAACCACTTTAGAAAAAGAAATCACATTAGACGTCTACTTGCTCTGGCACCAGTGGGTGTCCTTTCTAAAGAACAGCACCAACAGAAGCTCCTTTCCAAAAAGGAGGAGTTAGTAAGTTGTGATTTAAATGTACACTAATGTGAAATGCAGCCGTTCCAAAAAAATCAGGTAGATCTATATGTTACTGATTGAGAAAGATGTAATCATATCATTTGGATGGAAAAAAGCCATTTACTCAATTCTATGTTCACTCATCCCTCTTTTGAAAAAAATATAAATATATGTGTAAATGTATATGTATATATGTATCTGTGCCTACAAATAGAAAAAAATTTACCAAACTCTTAGCAATGGTTATCTCTGGGGAGATAGGTGGCCTCGTCAGGGAGAAATTGCTTCCCTTTAGAACAGGAAGCAGCATGGTGTTGGGTAAAGTTTGTCAGACAACAAATCGCTATTGAGTGCTTACTGTGTGCAAGGCACAGACCTAGAAAGAACAAAGATTTTGGAGTTAGATCAACTTGGGTTTTGAATCCCAAAAAACGGAATGGTAACTACGAAATAAGATAGCATTTGTAACGACCTGACACATACTAAACCAAAATATAAATAAATAAAACCAACCCTGTTGCCGTCGAGTTGATTCCAACTCACAGCAACCCTATAGGACAGAGTAGAACTGCACCATGCAGCTGGTGGATTCGAACTGCTGATCTTTCAGTTAGCAGCCAAGCTCTTAACCACTGAGCCACCAGAGCTCTTGGCACATAGTAGGCTTCCAATAATTGTTAGAATTGTCCCTTTGGTTGGTATTTTATAAGAAAGAAGAATCTTACCACAGATCCTTTCTGAGGTCAGGGGCTCTTTTCCTTGGTGTAGAAATATCAAAAACCTTGATTGAGCTCTGCTTGCCCCCCAGAGGTTGCCGAGCCTCCTGAGCAAAGGCTTGTACACCAGCTTCTGCTCCTGCTTCCCACAGTCCTTGTTCAACACACACGAGTTCAAGACCGACATCTGTAATACGATGAGCCTGTGGATTTCAGGTGAGAGGTGATTTCTTTCTACTGGGGAAAGCAATTCTGGAAACAAGTTTTCCAGCTGAGCCCGGGTACGTGATTGCCTTCATCAAAACAATCTTCCTTTTCTCTCCTTCACATTAAAGAAAGTGAAGTGTGTAGTAGAGCCCCAATTTTCTACTACTTCAGTTTTGAGACATTTCTTCCCAGTCCCCCTTTTGCACCCGGAGACATCTGCAGGGAGCCGGGGTCCTCTACTAACAAGATCTTGGTGTTTTAGCACAGCCTCCTCAGTTAACCATCTGGTGGGGTCTGATGGAACCAGAACCCAGGAACTCAAAAACAGTATGCTGCTTGGATAATCCCACCCTTCCACCTCCACGTGACCCCAGGTGGCCCAACTGTAGTCACTCCCCTCACTTGGTGCCAGCTTGACGTTTGTTTTTACTACTCCCTTCCAGTCACTGTCCCTGCATCCCCCTTCTCAAGTTATTAAAAGCTATGATTAAACGAACAACCCAATTAAAAAGTACACAAAAAACCTGGACAGATACCTCACCAAAGACATACAGATGGCAAATAAGCAAATGAAAAGATGCTTCGCCTCATATGTCATTAGGGAATTGCAAATTAAAACCACGGAGAGAGAGCACTACACACCGATGTGAATGGCTGAAATCTGAAACACTGACAACACGAAGTGCTGGCAAGGATGTGGAGCAAATAGGAACTCTCATTCATGGCTGCTGGAAACGCAAAATGGAACAGCCACTTTGGAAGCCAACTTGGCAGCTTCTTCCAAAGCTAAACACAGGCTAACCACACAATCCGACAGTCGCACTCCTAGGTATTTACTGAAACGTGTTGAAAACTTCTGTCCACACAAAAACCTGCACACAAATGCTTATTGCATGATGGCAAAAATTGGAAGCAACCAACACGTCCTTCAGTAAATGAATGGACACACGAACTATAATACATCTATATAAAAAACCATGCTCAATACACCAACTTATAGTGACCCTATAGGGCAAAGTAGAACTGTCCCATAGGGTTTCCAAGGAGCAGCTAGTGGATTCGAACTGCTCACCTTTTGGTTCGCAGCCAAGCTCTTAACCACTGCGCCACCAGGGCTCCGCATCTATACCAGGGAGTATTATTCAAGATAAAAAGAAATGATGAAAAGACATGGGGGGACCTTAAATGCATGCTGCTAAGTGAAAGAAGCCAGCTGGAAAGACTACATATTGTAGGATTCCAACTACATGACGTGGGATGGGGGGAATGGGGAGGGGAGAGGGATGAATAGGTGGAACACGGGATTTCTAGGGCAGTGTAACTATCCTGTGTGAGTCTGTAAGGGTGAGTACATGACATTATGCATTTGTCAGGACCCATAGAACCTGCCAAAACAATGAGTGAATGCTAATGTAAACTATAGATTTTAATTAATAAAAATGTATTATCTGCTCATCAGTTGTAACAAATGCACCACCCAATGTAAGATTTTAATCAGAGGAGAAACTTTGGACAAGGGGAGAGGGAGTATTTGGGAACTCTGTACTTTCTGCCCAATTTTTCAGTAAACCTAAAAGTGCTGTAAAAAATAAAGTCTGTTAACTTTTTTTTTAAGCTTCAGTTTGTTGAGAGGTTCCTGTGTACTAGGTGCTATGCTAAGTAAGTGCTTTTTACCCACCCCATCGTGGCAGGGGTCCCCAAGGCCACCCCCATGTTCAGAGAGTCACTGGAAGGACTCACAGGATGGAGCACACAGTTTTACTCACAGCTAAGATTTATTACCGTGATGTCATAAAGGTACACAGCTGGATCATAAGGGAAGAAGACAGGTGGGGGTCTGGAGGAATCCACGTGTGGGCTTCCTATGCTCTCTTCCTCCCGTGAGGAGCCACGCAGTGCACTCTTCCCCCAGCAACAAAAATCAGAAACATATGCATGATGCTTCTGCCTGGGGGAGCCCGTTAGAGATTCAGCGCCCAAGGTTTTTTTAGGGCCTGGTCACGTAAGCACCTTCTGTCTAGTGTGGACCCAAATTCAGGCTCCCAGAAGGAAAGCAGGTGTTCAGTATAAACCACATCATTTGTACACACAGCCTAGACAGAGTGAGCCACTCTTACCAGTTACAGGAAGTTTTATGTCAGTGGAGGGAACTGCTTCCCAGCCAAGGTTGCAGACACCAGCAAAGGCCAACCTTGTAAGCAGGCTTTTGTTAGGACAGCTGTCTCTGGCCTGCTGTAACTCTTTTCTGCACACCCACTTAATCCTCTTAATGTGCACTCCCTGCAGTGGAAGGAAGGGAAGGTTGGGAGGCTGAGGATCAAAGAAGCCCAATAGCCAACAAATGTGGGAGCAGGTATTAAAATCCAGGTAGTCTGACTCCAAAGGTAGGCCTGTGACCGCTATGTCATCCTGCCTCCTGTTCTGACTCTCTTCTCTTCCTCCTTTTTGTCCAAAGCAGAGCCCCCTTCCTCCAACTCATTCCTGTCTGTTTATTTTGCGCAAGGGAGCCAGCAGCTTTGCACAGCTGCTCATGCTTTTCAAGGAGGCCTTGGCCTTTTCCATCCTAAATAAAAGAACCGAGGGAGAAAGTAGCAAACCTCTAATGTCTGAGGGTCCAGATTCCAAAAAGCCAGAACCCCGAAACACATAATTTCCTTAAAGGAAGAATATTAACACCATCAGATATTCGGGGGAACCTATTGCAGGCACTTAGCTAAATGTGATAATACAGTCAAAAAACATTTATTAAGCATCTGTTTATTATGTACCATGTCCAATACCAAACCCTGGAGATAAAGAGGAAGAAGACCCAGCCCCTGCCTTCAGGGAGCTCAGAGTCCAGCAAGAGCAGAGAAGGTGGATAGGAAAATAAATAATTACAATGCCTTCACATTTGTATAGCACAGATAGGCAGGCAGGCATCATTATCCCCATTTTCCAGATGAAGACGCCAAAGCGCTTTATAGAGGAAGTGTCTTGCCCAAAGCCACAAGGCCAAGGTGGGGCAGAGCTAATACTGAAGCCCAATCCGACTAGGACCAGCAGGGGGCGTCTCAGAGGCCTCTGCGGTCCTCTGTCCTGTTTTTGCCTCTGTTCTCTTTTGTTTAAATATTCACTATCATTCTTGACCCCCCGTTAGGTATATATCCTTGCCCGCAGAGCTATAACGACTGGGACTACTCGGAACTGGACCCAGAGAGATTCCGGAGAGAAGAATTAATGTTACAGAGAAAAAGACTGATAAAGGGTAAGATACCAGTGTGGACTTCTGCCCCTTTTGCCCCCTGCTGCATCTAACCACTGTCTAATTGAGGCAGGGAAGGACCTTGTAGATAAGTCCTCAGGCCAGGTTCTCTCTCACCTACCCCAAACTAGCCACCAACATAACTGAAATGTAAATGTTTGTGACCTGTAGGTAGAGTCGGCACAACATAATTGTTAGGCTGTCGGGGGTGGAATTTTGTAATAGTGGGTGCCAGGTATTGGGTGTCTACCCTGTGCTAGGCACTGTGCTGGGCTCTTTAGCCTTTCTATTTAATCCTCACAACAACCAGCTGAAGAGCACATTCTTATTAAATCCACTTTACAGATGAGGGAACTAAAGTTCAGAGAAGATAAGCAACTTGCCCAAGGTGACTTGTTTATTTCGCTCAACAAGCACACAGTGAGTGCTGTGTGTCAGGCACTGTGCTGAACGCCAGGAGGCAAGCACAGCTCCCGCCTCGCAGGCAGCACAATTATACTACAGTGGATTGGGCACCGTGACAGGGGACACAGGGTGCTGAGGCAGTCCTGGGAAGGCACCCAATCTAGCCCTGAGAAGGCCGGGAAGTGACATTTAAGCTGAGTCTTGAAGGGTAGGTGTTTTAGGCAGTGACTAGAGGGAAGGATGTCTGTTTCAGCCAGAGGGAACAGCATGTGAGATGGGTAACCATCCCACAGATGTCTGAGCTAAGATTCAAACTCAGGACTGCAAAGCCACAAAGACACACTTGTGGGCTAGACAGGTGTTTTCACTAGCTGGGGGTAGTCTGCCCCTTTTTATGGGGTACCCACGAATGCAGCAAACCCCTTTAATGGCCAATAATCTAGGACTCAGGAGGCAGACAGCATCTGGCTAATGAAACCCCCTAGTGATATACAGGACACTTGGGAGATGGGAGTGAGGGGCTTATTTTTTTCTTAAATATAGTGAAAACAGTTCAAATTGTCAATGAGTCTGAACACATAGCTGTAAGTCTTATTGGCTAAAAAAATAATGCTAATGCATACTGATTTTTTTCCTCTGAGGCAGCCACTGTGTTTGAGGCCCTGTTATGTCTTTTATATCACTAGGTGATTTCATTAGCCAGATGCTGTATGTCCATTTTACAGACGAGGAATTGAGGTGTAGAAGCGTTAATATGCCCAAGGCTGCCTGGCACAGTTGAGGAGCCAGAATTTTGCCCAGACTACCTAATAAACCTCATGCTTTTGTCAGTCTTTGGCCTCTCTGACCAATTAAGCCATTCTTCTCCCTGAGTCTAATATGCTTGGGGAAACTAAGGACAGTCAGCAGGAAGGAAAGACACCCTAAGAGGCAGGAATGTCTCATGCTGGGGGGAGCATTTTCTCTCTGGAAGGGCCCTGGCAGAGCTGCTAGCTTGCTCTCCAGAAGGGCCTATGTTGGCTGGAAGGTTGGATGAGATGCCCCCAGGGTTCCCCCTCTGGAGGGTAGGAACCTATGTCATGAGGCAAGTATGAGCGAGGGTTGCGGAACTGTGAAGACGGACTATGAGGCCATAAGGGAGATGGAAGCTCATGGAAATCTGAGTGCAGAATCAGAGACAGTCAGGCCTGGGGGAATGAGAACTGGGTTGGGGTCCACATTCTCACAACTCTAAGCATCTAGCATCCAGCATTTGCAGATATTCCATTGAGAACTAGGAAGTCAAAAGGAGGAGCACGTCTGGGGGAAAAGGCCACAGGTTCAATGTAGACCTGACAAATTTGAGGTGATGATAAACATCTTGGTGGAGATGTCCACTACACCCTTGGCAATGCCGTAGGAGAGAGGTCAGGGCTGGGAATCTCAATTGGGAATTTATTCAAATAGATATGCTTGTTGGAATTATCTCTAGATGAGAATATCAAGGAGTCAGAGTGTCGAGGAGCACCTACCTTTAGGAGGTGGGAGAAGAAAGAGAAGCCAGGGAAGTGGGAGGAGTCCAGAGAACAGGGCCATGGCCAAGGGAGGCTTTAACAGTGGATGGACAGCAGTGCCAGCTGCTGTAGAGAGGACCTCAGAAGCAAGGCCTAGGAAGAAGCCATGGGATCTTGAAGTTAGGCCATTAGTTTTATATATGCTTGTGTGTATATGTGTGCGTATTTGTATACACACACAGAGCTTCAGCAAGGCGTAATTCACATACCATAAAATTCACCCCTTTAAAAGCGTACAATTTAGTTTTCTTTTTTTTTTTTTTCATGTGTTTACAAAGTTGTATGGAGTCCCTGGGTAGCACAAACAGCTAAGCACTCGACTACTAGCCGAAAGGCTGGCAGTTCAAACCCACCCAGACTCTGTTTCACAGTGACCCTATAGGACAGAGTAGAACTGCCCCGCAGGGTTTCCAAGGCTGTAAACCTTTATGGAAGCAGACTGCCATGTCTTTCTCCCATGGAGCTGCTGGTGGGCTCAAAACGCTGACCTTTTGGTTAGTGGCCAAGTGCATAACCACTGTGCCACCAGGGCTCTTCCAGCTCCTCCTTCATACAAGCAAACATAGCTTGGAGAATGGGGGAGGGGCTGTGACTTCAGCAGCCCAGCCCCTTGAGGCCTCTCCCCTCTCTTGGCTCCCTGGATGAGGAAGCAGGCTGTTGGCCTTCCTCTCTCTGCCCACAGCGTGGCAACCTTCTGCATGCTGAAGACCGTCTGCAGCCTTGCTGCTCAAAGTGTGGTCCATGGACCAGCATCATCAGCCTCACCCCAGATCAGCTGAATCAGACTTTGCAGTTTACCAAGATCCCCAAGTGGTCTGTTTGCACATTCCAGTGTGAGAAGCCCTGGTTGAGGGCACAAAGGAAGAGAAAACCTGGCAACCCTTGGGGAAGAGTATGGCTGCTGTTATTGCCTAGGAAGTATAATGTTGTTTTTGGGGTGGTGGTGGCAGGGAGTCGATTCTGACTCGTAGTGACCCTATAGGACAGAGTAGGACTACCCCATAAAGTTTCCAAGGCTCTAATGGGAGCTGCTGGTGGGTTTGAACCACCAACCTTTCAGTTAGCAGCCAAGCACTTAACCACTGTGCTACCAGGGCTCCTTAGGAAGTATAACAGCCGCTCCTTAGTCAGGGCAGACACCGTAGGCTTTTATATGCTGCTTTTCTAAGCATGCGCCTTTATTGACTCACTTAGTGTGCTGTCCTGGTAGTCACCCTGCGCTGAGTGGAAACAGCCTAACCCATGAATTATTTTTAAAATGTAATGACATTGTAATGAATATTAAATGTAATACCTTATGAGATTGGTAGATTGTTACTTTTAAGCATTTTATCTAACATTTATTCATTTCAGTTTTTCAGCGTTTTGAGTTTTTGTTTTTAAACCCCAAACTTTTTTTTTTTTTTCATGTGGGCCGAGCACAGGCCCTGTGCTGGGGCCCTGCTTACATTATGTCCTTGGCTGCTAATCAAAAGGTCAGCAGGTCAAGTCTACCAGCTGCTCCTTAGAGCAGTTCTACTCTGTCCGATAGGGTCGCTATGGGTCGGAATCTACTTGACGGCAATGGGTTTGGTTTGGTTTTTTCAGCCCTGTGAGGTAGCAAGTGTTCAGTCCCCTTTAACAGGAGCATGAGACTGGATCAGAGAGGTCAGCTCACTTGCCCAAGGGCTCTCGGCAGGTGGAGTCAAGATAGAGGCCCTGGTGTGCCTGAGGCTGGTCCTGCGCCTGCAGCTCTAGCTGTTGCTGGTGTCGCCCTGCATGGTGCAGGTGGTGGGAGGGGGACAGTCTCCACAATGGGAGCATTCCTCCAGGAAGCCTCCTGGTCTGCAGTCGTTGTCATACCTACAGTAAGAAGGAACTGAAGAACAGTCTTTTCTCTTCCCTAGGAAGGGAGTTTTCTTTGTTCATTCATAAAAGACTCTCCTGCCCGAAGACAGTCTGTGGCAAGAAGTTCTGCCGCACTCAGGTAAGTGAGGAGGTGCAAACACAGACCCCATAGAGCCCCGTGAACTCCAGAAATCCTGGGGTCTTCTGGAACTCAGTAACTTCCCGTCGCTTCCACACCTCTGCGCCTCCTTGCTGCCACCATCTTAGCCGCCCCATCAATGCTCACTGGCAGTGCTCCGATGTGCAGTGAGTGAGGGAGCACTAAGGGTGACGGAGAAATGCCCTGATGGGAGGAGAGGGGAGAGAAGCCAGCCTTTAATCGTAGGCTGCAGCACAAGGTGTTTTTATTATGTTTTTTTGTCAGTCAATCCTCGCTCTAAGCCTGAACCCTGGAAGGCATCCCTGACACCTACTTCCTCCTCTGCCCTGTTGATGTTACCTTCTGCCCACCTCCCATACCATCACTTCTCTCCATTCCACGCCCACCCGCCTGGTCTGAGCTCCTGTAACTACTGCAGGGGCTAACTGGTCTCCCCCTTCCTCTCTAGGACTCCTCCAGTCTTTTCAAAATGCAGATCAAATCACACCATCCCATCACCACCTGACCCTACCGTACTCCCTCCACCCTCAGCACCCCCTTCCCCAAATAAAAAAACACCTTCCAGAACGCACCCTGCTGCCTGGAGGACAGACTGACCTGCAGGCCCTGCCTTGTCTGGCCCAGGCCCAGTCTGCCTTCCCTGGCTGTCTGGGCTCCAGCCAGAGGGCCCTTCCTCCTTTCAGTTCCTTGCATGTTCCACACCCCATCCCCGTACATGGCCTCAGTGTCTGCCCCTCTTGCCCCAGGTAAGTTCCCCACCCCACTGCCATCCTCATTGTTAGAGGTTCTTCCCAATTCTGGCTTCAGAGAGGACACACTAATAGCTTGAAATCAGCCACACACTACAAATCACGATTTGTTTTTTCTGGAAAGCGGAAAAACATAAATGGGTGGGGTTTGGCAAAAAAATCCTGTCACCTCTCCTGTCATGGCCTCACCGGGTGAGGAATGCTTGATACCTAGCCCCTGGCATTGCAGTTCACCTGGATAACAGCAGTCGCCTTCCACCAGGGCTCCCGTCCTTGACTCTTGCCCCTCTGTCCCATCTCCACACGGCAGCCAGAGTGATCTTTTAATGTACACCAGATGCGGCTGTTCTCTGCTTAAAACTCCTAGTACCTTCTCCAGTGCACTTAGAATGAATCCACACTCCTTAACCTGACTTGAAATGGCCTGCAGTCCAGCCAGCACCTCTCTCCAGCCTCCTCGTATCCACTGTCTGCCTCGGTACCGGACATCAGCCCAGCAGCCTTTCTTCTGCCTCTTGGACACCCGAGCTTATGCCCTGCTGGGCCTCTGCCCTGGCTGTTGCCTTTGCCTGGAGTGTGTGCTTCTCAGAGTGCCCGAGGGAGTGGCCAGCTCTTTCTTGCCCTTCAGATCCCAGTTTCACCATCCACACCTTGGAGAGGCCATCCCTGACTCCCCAGCCACTGTCTATCATGCCACCTATTTTAATTCTTCTGTAGTCCTGTAGGGTCGCTTTGAGTCGGAATAGACTCAACAGCAACGGGTTTGGTTTTTTTTTTTTTTGGTTTATAGCCCTATAGTGTCTCTGAGCTGGAATCGGCTCGCCGGCAACGGGTTTTTTTTTTTTCTTTTAGTGCTTATCATCCCTAGGTGGTGCAAACGGTTAACATGCTCGGCTGCCAACTGAAAAGTTGGAGGTTCGAGTCTACCAAGCCGTACCTCAGAAGGAAGGCCTGGTGATCTGCTTCTGAAAACTCAGCTATCGTGATCCCTGTCAGAGCAGTTGGTGGTGGTAGCCGGGCATCGTCTAGTTGTGCTGGACTCAGTCTGGTGGAGGCTGTGATAGTTGTGGTCCTTTAGTCCTTTGGAGTAATCTTTCCCTTATGTCTTTAGTTTTCTTCATTCTCCCTTGCTTCAGATGGGGTGAGACCAGTGAATTATCTTAGGTGGCTGCTCACAAGCTTTTAAGACCCCAGACGCTACTCACCAAACTAGAATGTAGAAAATTTTCTTTATATGCTATGTTATGCCACTTGGGCTAGATGTTCCCTGAGACCATGATCCCCACATCCCTCAGCCCAGCAATGTGGTCCCTCAGGGAGTTTGGATGTGTCTATGGAGCTTCCATGACCTTGCCTTGGACAAGTTCTGCTGGCTTCCCCAGTATTGTGTACTGCCTTACCCTTCACCAAAGTTACCACTTATCTATTTAGTGTTTTTCCCTCCCACCCCTTCCCTCCCTTGTAACCATCAAAGATTACTTATTTTTGTGTGTAAACATTTGAGTATAAACCTATCAGTTTTTATAGTAGTGGTCTCATAAAATATTTGTCCTTTTGTGACTGACTTAGCATAATGCCCCTTAGATTCATCCATGTTGTGAGATGCTTTGCCAGTTCATCATTGTTCTTTATTGTTGCATAGTACTCCATTGTACATATGTAATATAGTTTACCCATTCATCCATTGATGGGCACCTAGGCTATGTCCGTCTTTTTGCAGTTGTGAAAATGCAGCAATGAACATGGGTGCGCATATGTCTATTTCATGTGAAGGCTCTTATTTCTCTGGGATATATTCCTAGGAGTGGGATTGCTGGATCATATGGTATTTCTATTTCTAGATTTTTAGGGAACCACCATATCATTTTCCAAAATGGCTATACCATTTTGCATTCCCACCAGCAGTGCATAAGAGTTCCAGTCTCCCCTCAGCCTCTCCAACGTTTGTTATTT
The DNA here is from genome assembly GCF_024166365.1 of Elephas maximus indicus. Classification (NCBI taxonomy): domain Eukaryota; kingdom Metazoa; phylum Chordata; class Mammalia; order Proboscidea; family Elephantidae; genus Elephas; species Elephas maximus. Next base: position 182,524,441 of record NC_064822.1, on the reverse strand, counting down.
TCTGTTTTTTTTTATTTCTTCCAGTATTGTTGGGGTGAGATGGTATCTCATTGTGGTTTTGATTTGCATTTCTCTAAAGGCTAGTGATCTCGATCATTTCCTCATGTGTCTGTTAGCTGCTTGAATGTCTTCTTTGGTGAAGTGTCTGTTCATATCCTTTGCCCATTGTTTAATTGGATTATTTGTCTTTTTGTTGTAGAGATGTTATATTTTCCTATAGATTTTAGAGATTGGATCTTTGTTCGATATGTCATAGTCAAAATTTTTTTTCCCCAGCCTGTAGGTTCTCTTTTTTCTCTTTTGGTGAAATCTTTTAATGAACATAAGTGTTTAATTTTTAGGCGATCCCAGGTGTCTGTTCACTTATTGCAACTCGAGGCTTGAATTTTTTCTTCAGTTCCTTCAGCTTGAGAAACACCGAGCGTGTTCTTCCCTTTTGGTTTTCCATCTCTAGCTCTTTGCACATGTCATTATAATACTTTACTTTTTCTTCTCGAGAAGCCCTTTGAAATCTTCTGTTCAGTTCTTTTACTTCATCAATTCTTCCTTTTACTTTAGCTGCTTAACATTTGAGAGCAAGTTTCAGAGTCTCATCTGACATCCATCTTGGTCTTTTCTTTCTTCCCTGCCTCTCCAATGACCTCTTGCTTTCTTCATGGATGATGTCCTTGATGTCATTCTACAACTCGTCTGATCTTTGGTCACAAGTGTTCAATGTGTCAAATCTATTCTTCAGATGGTCTCTAAATTCAGGTGGGATGTACTCAAGGTCATATTTTGGATCTCATGGACTTGCTCGGATTTTCTTCAGTTTCAGCTTGAACTTGCATATGAGCAATTGATGGTCTGTTCCACAGTTGGCCCCTGGCCTTGTTCTGACTGGTGATATTGAGCTTTTCCATTGTCTCTTTCCACAGATGTAGCCAATTTGATTTCTGTGTATTCCATCTGGCGAAGTCCATGTGTATAGCAGCCGTTTATGTTGGTGAAAGAAGGCATTTGCAATGAAGAAGTCATTGGTCTTGCAAAATTCTATCATTCGATTGTTTCTATCACCAAAGCCATATTTTCCAACTACCGATCCTTCTTTGTTTCCAGCTTTTGCATTCCAATCACCGGTAATTATCAATGCATCTTGATTGCATGTTCGATCAATTTCAGACTGCAGCAGCTGATAAAAATCTTCTATTTCTTCATCTTTGGCCCTAGTGGTTGGCGCATAAATTTGAATAATAGTCGTATTAACTGGTCTTCCTTGTAGGCGTATGGGTATTATCCTATCACTGACAGCATTGTACTTCAGGATAGATCTTGAAATGTTCTTTTTGACAATGAATGCAACACCATTCCTCTTCAAGTTGCCATCCCAGCATAGTAGACTATATGATTGTCCAATTCAAAATGGCCAAATACCAGTCCATTCCAGCTCACTAATACCTAGGATATCGATGTTTATGTGTTCCATTTCATTTTTGATGATTTCCAATTTTCCTAGATTCATACTTTGTACATTCCAGGTTCCAATTATTAATGGATGTTTGCAGCTGTTTCTTCTCATTTTGAGTCGTGACACATTAGCAAATGAAGGTCCCGAAAGCTTTACTCCATCCATGTCATTAAGGTCGACTCTACTTTGAGGAGGCAGCTCTTCACCAGTCGTCTTTCCAGTGCCTTCCAACCTGGGGGGCTCATCTTCCAGCACTATATCAGACAGCGTTCTGCTGCTATTCATAAGGTTTTCACTGGCTAGTGCTTTTCAGAAGTAGACTGCCAGGTCCTTCTTCCTAGTCTGTCCTAGTCTGGAAGCTCAGCTGAAACCTGTCCCCCATGGGTGACCCTGCTGGTATCTGAATACCGGTGCCATAGCTTCCAGCAACACAGCAACACGCAAGCACCCACGGTACGACAAACTGACAGACACGTGGGATTCTATGGGGAAAATATTAAATGACGCAGGAAGCATTAAGAACGATGGAAGGAATACACAGGGTCATTATACCAAAAAGAATTAGTCGATATTCAACCATTTCAAGAGGTGGCATATATGATCAGGAACCGATGGTACTGAAGGAAGAAGTCCAAGCTGCTCTGAAGGCTTTGGCGAAAAACAAGCCTCCAGGAATTGATGGAATGTCAATTGAGATATTTCAACAAACAGATGCAGCGCTGGAGGTGCTCACTTGTCTATGCCAAGAAATATGGAAGACAGCTTCCTGGCCAACTGACTGGAAAAGATCCATATTTATGCCTATTCCCAAAAAAGGTGATCCAACTGAATGTGGAAATTATAGAAAAATATCATTAATATTACACTCAAGCAAAATTTTGCTGAAGATCATTCAAAAGCAGCTGCAGCAGTGTATCGACAGGGAACTGCCAGAAATTCAGGCCGGTTTCAGAAGAGGATGTGGAACCAGGGATATAATTGCTGATGTCGGATGGATCCTGGCTGAAAGCAGAGAATAGCAGAAGGATGTTTACCTGTGTTTTATTGACTACAAAAAGGCATTTGACTGTGTGGATCATAACAAATTATGGATAACACTGTGAAGAATGGGAATTCCAGAACACTTAATTGTGCTCATGAGGAACCTTTACATAGATCAAGAGGCAGTTATTCAGACAGAACAAGGGGATACTGAGTGGGTGTGCGTCAGGGTTGTATCCTTTCACCGTACCTATTCAATCTGTATGCTGAGCAAATAATCCGAGAAGCTGGACTATATGAAGAAGAATGGGGCATCAGGATTGGAGAAAGACTCATTGACGACCTGCATTATGTAGATGACACAGCCTTGCTTACTGAAAGTGAAGAGGACTTGAACCACTTACTAATGAAGATCAAAGACCACAGCCTTCAGTATGGATTACACCTCAACATAAAGGAAACAAAAATCCTTACAATTAGGCCAATGAGCAACATCATGATAAACGGAGAAAAGATTGAAGTTGTCAAGGATTGCATTTTACTTGGATCACAATCAACACCCATGGAAGCAGCAGTCAAGAAATCAAAAGACACATTGCATTGGGTAAATATGCTGCAAAGGACATCTTTAAAGTGTTGAAGAGTGAAGATGTCACCTTGAAGACTAAGGTGCGCCTGACCCAAGCCATGGTATTTTCAATCGGATCATATGCATGTGAAAGCTGGACAATGAATAAGGAAGACCAAGGAAGAATTGACAGCTTTGAATTGTGGTGTTGGTGAAGAATATTGAATGTACCATGGACTGCCAAAAGAACGAACAAATCTGTCTTAGAACAAGTACAACCAGAATGCTTCTTAGGATGGCGAGACTGCGTCTTACATACTTTGGACATGTTGTCAGGAGGGATCAGTCCCTGGAGAAGGACATCGTGCTTGGCAGAGTACAGGGTCAGCGGAAAAGAGGATGACCCTCAACGAGGTGGATTGACACAGTGGCTGCAACGATGAGTTCAAGCATAACAACAATTGTGAGGATGGCTCGGGACCGGGCAGTGTTTTGTTCTGTTGTGCATAGGGTCGCTTTGAGTCGGAACCGACTCGACAGCACCTGACAACAACAACAACCCATTTATCTAGCTTATCTTCTGGTATTTGTGTATTGTTAGTTATGGTTTGTATTCTGTTAATGTCGTGTATTAGGGCCTCTAGCATTGACCCTATTTTTTCTTCTGTGATCTAAATGGTTTTATATTTAGGTCTTTGATCCATTTTGAATTAGTTTTGGTGTATGATGTGAGATATGGGTCCCGTTTCATTTTTTTGCAGATGGACATCCAGTTTTGCCAGCACCATTTGTTAAAAAGTCTGTCTTTTCCCCATTTGATGGACTTTGGGCCCTTGTTGGAGATCAGGTGAGTGTAGGTAGATGGATTTATATCTGGGACTCAATTCTGTTCAGTGTGTCTGTCATTGTACCAGTAAAAAAAACCAATTCAGTGCTAACAGGCTGTTTTGACTACTGTAGCTGTATAGTAGGTTCTGAGGTCAGGTAGTACAAGTCTTCCTACTTTATTCTTTTTCTTCAATAGTGCTTTACTTATCTGGGGCCTCTTCCCTTTCCAAATTAAGTTAATGATTAATTTTCCCATCTCTTTAAAGAATGCTGTTGGGATCTGGATCAGAATTGCATTGTATTTGTAGATTGCTTTGGGTAGAATTGACATTTTCACAATGTTAAGTCTACCTATCCATGAATGATGGTATATTTTTCCATTTATGTAGATCTCTTTTGGTTTCTTGCAGTAGTGTTTTGTAGTTTTCTTTGTATAGGTCTTTTATGTCCCTGGTTAGATTTATTACTAAGTATTTTATTTTTTTTAGGGGCCATTACAAATGATATTGTTTTCCTGATGTCCTTTTCATAGTTCTCTTTATTGGTATATAGGAATCCAACTGACTTTTGTATGTTTATCTAGTATCCTACTATTCTGCTGAATCTTTCTATTAGTTCCGGTAGTTTTCTCATGGTGTCTTTTGGGTTTTCTCTGTATAGCATCATATTGTCTGCAAATAGGGACAGTTTTACTTCTTCCTTACAAATTTGGATGCCCTTTTATTTCTTTTTCTTGCCTTATTGCTCTAGCTGGAACTTCCAGCACAATGTTAAATAGGAATGGTGATAAAGGGCATCCTTGTCTTGTTCCTGTTCTCAAGGGGAATGTTTTCAAGCCTCTCTCCATTAAGAATGATGTTGGTTGTTGGTTTTGTATAGATGCCCTTTATTACATTGAGGAATTTCCCTTCCATAGCCATTTTATTGAAAGTTTTTATCAGAAATGGGCACTGGACTTTGTTGAATGTAGGGCCCCTACTTATTACAGACTGGGTCATTTATTCATTTAATAAATATTAAAGATCTTAGTCAAAGAAGTCCTCTATAAGGAGAAATCATCGTCAGAGTTCTTCATCGCAAACAGGAGAATCCACCTTAGCTGATGTAAACAGAAAGGAACATCCCAAAGAATATTAGTGGTACACAGCACCCTCTAGAAGCACCAGTCCATTAGTTTCAGAGGCTACGTATGTTGCCCAAACCATGACACTCCTGCAAAGAACACTGCTGTGCACCAATGTCATTGGGAACAGGATGCTAAAAGTTCCACACTGCTTTACTTGAAAAACCAGTTGCTTCTGCAACAGTCTCTCCAAAAACTGGAGTCTGAAAAAAAAAAAAAAAATACTAGAATCTGCATAGTTCCCACTTTTTTACATTGCTCATTTCTATCTTGAAGTCTCGTGCAAGTGCAGTACATTTGAAGGGTAGAGCCTAGGTTGAATGCCTGTACCCCAGCCACAAGGAAAGCTGGAAGAGCAACTTAAGTCTTGTACTGTGAAGCATGGGTCTCATAATATGGAAAAGGAAGAACGTTTGGAACATACATGTGCTAAATATCTACCCCCATTGAACAAAAAACCCACTGCTGTCGAGTCAATTCTGTCTCATAGCAACCCTGTAGGACAGAGTAGAACTGCCCCATAGGGTTTTCAAGGAGAGATCTTTTGGTTAGCAGCTCACCTCTTAACCATTGCACCACCAGGAGGTGACATTTGAGCTGAAAAAAAAAAAAAAAACAAGGAGTCAGCCATCAGAATAGTGAATGGAAGAGCCTCTAGGAAGAAGGAACAGCATGTGCAAAAGCCCTAAGTCAAATAAATAAAAAGCTTGGCCTTGGCATATTCAGAGAACAGAGAAAAGGCCACTGATACTGGATCCCATGGAGCGTGAGGAAGAGAGGCAGGAGTTGAGGCTGGGGAAGTAGGTGGGGCCTGGATCCTGCAGAGTTGTGAAGGTCATAGAAAGGAGTATGGATATAATTTAAGTACTGTGGAAATCCATTAAAATAGATGACATGATCTGAGTTAGGTTTTTAAAAGATCACGCTGGCTTCTGAGTATAGAGAATGTATTGGTGGGTCATAGAAGACCAGTTAGGCTTAGTTTAAATAAGAGAAAGTGGTGGTAGGTGGTTAGAAGCAGACAGACCTGAAATGTATTTTAGAGATAGCTTTAAAATACACTGAGTGGGCTTTGGGAGTGAAGAGGAGAGGCGAGGAAATAAAGGAAGGAGTCAAGAATGAGTCCCAGCTTTGTGGCTTAAGCAGCTAGATGATGCCATTTTCTGAGATGGAATGCACAGAGCTTGGGGAAGGGGAAGGCTGTCAAGGGTTCAGTTCTGAACTTGTTAACTTTAAGATGCCTGTGAGACATGGAAATGGAGATGTCAAGTAGCTAGTTAGATATACAAGACTAGGCTTTGGAGGAAAGGTCTAGGTTAGAGAGAGAGACAATTTCTACCTCAGCGTTATAGATATATGATGAAATATGGGAAATGAGAATGAATGGCTACCGTGGAGCCGTAAGAAAAGGTAGAAAAGTAGACTAGGCTTGGTGCCAGAGACCTAAATCTCCACCTAAGTGATGTTACCTATCAGTTGCGTAGGTATGAGCAAATCTGAGCCTCTGTGTTCTTATCTGCAAAACGACCATCACAACTGGTACTAGCTCTTACAGATTCAATCTCTGTGTCCCATAGATTGTTGGATAGTCATGTCCTGTCATGACGTCTAATAATTTTAACCAGAATTTTGCCAAGTTCCAGAACGTGGGTACGTTAAGGGTCATAACTATAACAACCCAGATTCCTCCAGCTAATTTGTATACCTGTTAATACCAGATCTGCCAAGCCCACTGACCTTCCAGACATTCCTGGGTATCTCACGTTTGCTCATACACAGGTGATATCTCACATTTTGATCAAAAACAGGCTCCCTCTGCTATTCTGCCCCCATCCCACTCGAGCCCTCAGTGTGCCAAATCTGAGCAGTAGGGGGACTGGGTGGGGTAGATTGCTGCTTCTTCTCTGTGCTGTGGTGGGTCAGGGTGTCCCAACCCAGAGATAGCCACCCTTTGCTCACACACCTGTAGGGTGGTTGCTGGTAACAACATGAGAGGATAAATAGGACAATCCTTTGTAAGTTGAAGAGCATAGTCTTCATGAAGAGTCCACCTTATGTAGGCCCTGCTTGTTTTCTTTGCATATATCCTCTTTAGTCCTCATGGAATCGACTCAACGGCAATGGGTTTGGTTTTTTTTTTTTTAGTCCTCACAAAGGAGCCCTGGTGGTACAGTGGTCAAGCACCCAGGTGCTAACTGAAAGGTTGGTGGTACGAATCTATCAGCCACTCCACAGGAGAAAGATATGGCAGTCTGCTTCTATGACGATTTACAGCCTTGGAAACCCTATACATAGTGCAATTGTACTCTGTCCTATAGGGTTTCCATGAGTCAGAATCGACTCAACGGCAATGGGTAGTCCTTACAACATCCCTGCAAGCTCAGTAATTATTATCTTTATTTGACAAATGAAGAAACAGACTCAGAATGGTGAATAACTCACCCAAGGCCGCACAGCTGACTTCACCGGGCATCAGAAAGCTCTCAGTCCAGGCTTTTTATGCATCATCATGCTGCCTCTCCAAATAACAGGATGCCTTGTTAATAAACCCAAGCCGGCCTCCTTGTGTTTATTCTCAGCTGTACTACAGATCTCTCCGAAGCCTGTTAAGAATGAGCATGGAGGCTTCATTGAACCCTGGGAGTGTTTCCTTCTAACAAATCCAGTAACCATCTCACATTTAAAGATCAGTAGCCTTTGGACAACCAGCTGCATGATGTATGGGGAGTCCATTCTGCTTTCTCCTGCCCATTCAAATATCACATTTCTATAAAAGGAAAGCGGTTGTTGTTGAGGCTGGTGGACTGTTTGCCTCCCACATGGTAGGCCATCTGTTTAACAACTGCCAAACTCCTACTCATTCTTAAAGACGGAACCAAAGCGTCTTCTCTCCTTGGAAGCGCTCCAGCTCTCAGAATCAAGCATTCCCCACCCTGGCTTCCCATAATGTTCTGCTCATTCTGCTCTTGTTGTTGGGTGCCATCGAGTTGATTTTTGACTCATAGTGACCCCATGTGACAGAGTGGAATTACTAGTGGCAGAGCACTAGTTCCTCAATATCTACTCTCCCTTTGATCGACAGAAAGAGCACCTCTGTCAAGAATAGGTATACACACAGAAAGCAACATACTTTGATGGTTACCAGGGATGGGGGGGGTCACTTGCTAGATAGTAGACACTTGGATGAGTAGACACTTCCCCCACAATATGGGGGAAGTCAGCACAACCTGACTAAGGTAAATGAAGACACCAAAAGGTATGCAAGAATAAAGGACAATTATGGTCAATGCTAGAATATAGAAATTTTGCAACAGCAGTGATAATAACCAAAAATATGTGTGTGGTTACATAGGTAGATATGTATGCCCTATGTGTATATGTGAGTACCTGTGCATATATAGGTATATCCGTATTTTTTTTTTTGTAGGCATAAGTATATACATGTTTGAGTGTGCTGCATATATATCCTTATATATAATAATATATAATAAAACACAGTTATGGAGACTTCCTAGACATATCCAGACATTTTATAGGATTGGTTTACTGGGTTACAGAGATTGGGACCATAGTTTCATGGGACAACTCGGTCAATTGGAAAAACGTAATATGTAAAGATAATGTACTACATCCTAGTTTGGTGAGTAGCATCTGGGGTCTTAAAAACATGAGAGCGACCAACTCAGGTACGACTATTGGTCTTTTCCAATCTGGAGCAAAGGAGAATGAAGGAAATCAAAGACTGAAAAAAAAAACTAGTCCATAGGACTGATAGCCCACGTGAACTACGGCTTCATCTAGCCTGAGACCAGAAGAACTAGATGGTGCCTGGCCACCACTACCAACCGTTCTGATCAGGGACACAATAGGAGGTCCTAGAGAGAATAAGAGGAAAATGTAGAACAAAGCTCAAATTCCTAAAAAATTCCAGACTTGCTGGGCTGATGGAGACTAGTGGAGCCCCCAAGACTATTGCCCTAAGATACTCTTTTAACTTAGAATTGAAACTACTCCCAGTGGTCACCTTTCAGCCAAATAATAGATTGGCTTATAAAATAAACAGTATCACCCGTGAGGTATATATTCCCTTAAACAGTCAACTATTTGAGACCAAATGGTCAACATTTACCCAAAAACAAAGATGAGAAGGCAAGGAGGGCAGGGAAGCTAAATCAATGGAAATAGAATAAACAGAATAGAAATAATGAGAATACTGACACATTGTGAAAATTTTAACCAATGTCATGGAACAATTTGTATAAAAATTATTAAATGGGAACCTGATTTTCTGTGTAAACTTTCATCTGAAACACAATAAAATGTTAGAAAACAAAGAAAACCAAAGAGCACCTCTGATTTTTAAGTGTGCGTACACATGGCCAGTGTACAGATTACATTTCCTAGCCTCTGCTATATATATGTATGGCTGTGTAACTAAGATCCAGTTAAAGTCCATGTGCCATGTGGCAGTTTCTGGGAATCTTCTTTAAAAGACAGCTGGTATGGACCCTTCGTCTCTTTGTCCTTTCCTCCATCCTGCTGTCTGAAATGTGTGATGACTGGAGCTCCAACTGCTGTCTTGGACCCTAAGGACAAGGGCCCCACCTTAGGAAAGGTGAAACTGTGAGCTGGGAAAAGTCAGAGTCCCAAAGGACTTAGTAGAGTAGAACCAATGTTATGAGCCTGGATTGCCTATCTTCAGGCTTTATGTGGGAGAGAAATTTCTACCTAGTTTGAGCCACGGTTGACTCTCTGTTACTCACATCAAACTTAATCCTAACATATTAATGCTCTAATAAATATGTGATACTTTCTTTTCACACCTTAGTGTGATTGTCAGGAGTCCCTGGGTGGCACAAGTGGCTGAGCGCTCAACTGCTAGCTGAAAGGTTAACATGCCTGGTGATCTGCTTCCAAAAGGTCACAACCCTGAAAACCATATAGTGCAGTTCTGCTCTGCATAGATGGGCCTACCATGAGTCAGCATCAACTCCATGACAATTAACAACAACAATGTGATTGTCTGTTTACTGTGATCTCCCCCTGCTAGTCTGGGAGCTCCTTAGCACGGGGACTAGATGTCATTTTGTGCCCAGTGCCAGGCACCTTAGTAGTTGTTGCTCAATTAAAGGTTTACTGGAGGAGGCATGGTGAGAGATTGCATGAACAATGATAACAACTTTTAAGAAGTACTTATCATGAATAGCCACCCTTCTCGGTGCTTCGGATGCATTAGCTGACTTCATCCTCACAAGAATCTGACAAGGAAACCAAAGCAGTAGAGGGGTTCAGTGACTTGCCAAAGATCAGCAGCTGTTGAGTGGCTGAGCTGGGACTTGAACCCCAGCCTGCTACAGCCCCCGGCCCATATGTTTTCCAAATCAGCTGCTTCTCTCTGCTGTGCTCCCAGGTGGAGGTGGAGTTTTCAAGCTGTGCATGTACTTTGCCATGTACTCTTCAATCTAAGAAATTGCATGTATTACTTTTTTTGTGTTCCTCTCATCCTCTCACTACTAGTTTTACTAAGTTTTTCTTCTTTTTTCTTCCCTTGAGTCTTCTTGTGTGAGTGACAGGGGCTCTTCATATAAGAAGAGTTCAGGAGGAAGCTCACAAGCACAGAAGACTACAAAAGGTACATTGACTACCAAAAAGGGACATGTAGGCTTCTGACTTTCCTATTGTCTCAAAAACTCTGGTTTCTCAGGTGTGTTTGAACATAAAATCGCCACCCTAGTTTCCACAAGTAGTTCTAGTCTGGGTCTTGCCCCAAGGGACAAGGGAGTGTAATTGTCCTTTCAGTTCAGTAAGCATTGATTAAGTTCCATTTTTGTGATGGTGAGTTCAACACAGTACTAATAGCTGTAGGGAAGAGAGGTTGTTGGCACTGGTAGAAAATAAATTTAAGACAGGATTGCTGCTCCCCTCCCCCACCAGAAACCAGCGTTTATTGAGGTAGGAGCTCTTAAGTTATCATTCGAGGCAGTTCACACATGCCATCATTATTCCCCAAAATTAAACTATCCTTTCTCTTGAGGGAGCTATGGAGGAGATTCAGAGAAGTCAGTCACTTCCCCAGAGTTTCCCAGTGGTAAGAGGCGCAGCTGAAATTGGAATTCAGAAGTCCGCTCTGCCTCTCTGCTATCCATTACAACCAGCATCCCAGCCACTTTCTGCATTTCTTAGAAACAAGCACAGAGATTCCTGCTCTTTGAGGAAGGAAGCAGATATCTCAGAAGAGGTGAAGGCCTCATCGGTGGCCTCAGTGTCTATCCACCTGAGAAGTCTCAGGACTATCCTTAACCTCTGGAGACCATGTCCAATCACTCTTCAGTCTGCCTCCCCCAGGTTTCTCAGGGTTGACCCTTCCTCTCATCCACATTGTTTTAAAAGCCACCACTTAGCAAATACTTGATCGTACCGTGTATAATCTCATAGAATCGTCATGACAACTCTCTCAGATTATTGTTGCTGTTAGTTGCTGTTGAGTCAACTCCAAGTCACAGTGACTTTATGTATCTCAGAAGGAAGTGTTGCCCGGTCCTGTACCATCTTCATGATCACTGGTATGCTGTAGCTATTATGTCAGTCTGTCTCATGGAGGGTTTCCTTGTTTTCGCTGACCCTTTACTTTACCAAACATGATGCCCTTTTTAAGTGATTGGACTGAAAGGTACTATTTATTATCCCCATTTTACAGATGGAAAAAATGAGGCATAGAAATCTTCCCCAAGATTACACAACTACTGTCTTAGTCTTCTAGTGTGGCTATAATAGAAATACCACAAGTGGATGACTTTAACAAACAGAAGCTTTTTCTGTCATAGTCTAGGAGGCTAGAAGTCTGAATTCAGGGTAACAGCTCCAGGGGAAGGCTTTCTCTCTCTGTTGGCTCTGACAGAAGGTCCTTGTCATCAGTCCTCCCCTGATCCAGGAGCTTCTGAGGGGTAATATTGTAGATTGAGTCCTGCCTCATTAATATTGTAGATTGAGTCTTGCCATATTAACATAACTGCCTCTAACCTGCCTCGTTAATATCAGAGAGGTAGGATTTATAACACATAGGAAAATCCCATCAGATGACAAAATGGTGGACAATCACACATCACTGGGAATCATGGCCTAGTCAAGTTGACACACATTTTTGGGAACATAATTCAGTCCATGACCTAGGATCTGTTAGATCTGTTTCTGTCTGCACCTGGTGCTCAGTTCTGGACTTTATGTTGCCTCTGAGTTTAGGGGAAACCCTGGTGGTGTAGTGGTTAAGTGCTACGGCTGCTAACCAAAGGGTTGGCAGTTCGAATCTGCCAGGCGCTCCTTGGAAACTCTATGGGGCAGTTCTACTCTGTCCTATAGGGTTGCTATGAGTCAGAATCGACTCGACAGCACTGGGTTTGGTTTGGGTTGGTTGATACAGGAGGAAAATAATCCAGGAAGCTCATTGCCAGATGATTCATATTTTGAGTTCTGGTTTCCTTCTTCAATTCATCTGTTACCATTTACTTTTCAGAGTCTTCAAGTAGCTACTCCACGTAGTCTGTCTAGGGTTTTCAGGTGCATTCAGTGGGAGATAGGGTGGAATGTGCTTACTCCATCTTAATTGGAACTGCAGCTCTGATGAGAGTTTTTTGGTCCCCTCTTTTTTTCTTATTTTTACTTCATTTTATTCTATATTTTGAAAGTTATATGTATAATTCGTTGTAGTGGTTCTCAACCAGGGGCGATTTTGCACTGCCCCCCCCCCAACCCAGCAGACATTTAATAGTGTCTGAAGACACTTTTGGTTGTCATGTCAAAGGAAGAGTTTGCTACCGACATGTAGTGGGTAGAGGTCAGAGATATGGCTAAACATCCTACAATGTACAGGACATCCACCCGCAACAAAGATTATTTTATAATCTCCTTTAGCATTCCCTTTATCACAGGTCTCTGGGTAAGTTTCCTTGCTGTTGTTTTAGGTGCCATCAAGTCAGTTCTGACTCATAGGGACCCTGTGTACAACAGAACAAAACACTGCCCCACCCTGCACCATCCTCACAATCATTGTTATACTTAAGCTCATTGTTACGGCCACTGTGTCAATCCATCTCACTGAGGTCTTCCTCTTTTTCACTGACCCTCTACCAAGCAAAATTTCGTTAGTTTTTGTTTTTCTGCAAATATCTTTATTTCATCTTTATTCTTGAAAGATAGTTTTGCTAGGTACACAAATCTAGCTTAACAGTTTTCTCTCGAAATTTTGATTATACTGTTTGATTCTCTTCTGTCTTCCACTGTTGCTGCTGAGAACTCTGCTGTCATTCTAATTGCTATCCATTTATAGGTGACTGTTGTTTTCTCTCTGCTTATCTTTAATATCTTCTCTATTAAGCCTTTCTTTTAGATAAACCAAAAATTGTGTAAGAGTTGGGTCCTTTTTTTTTTTTTAATTGATGTGGCTCAGCGTTTTAAAAACCTTTTGATCTCTCCTTTCTGTTCATCATCTATACTGTATCCTGTAGAGAGTTCTATCATGGCACCTGAGTCAGTGTTCACTCACTATTTACGTGTCTTTTTCTCTCTCATGAAACTGTGAGTTCCCTGAAGTTAGTCTACTTCCAGCACCTAGCATGGACCCAGCACATAGTAGATGCTTAGTAAATGTTTGTGGATGAATGAATAGATGGATGGATAGATAGAAGAATGGACAGATAAATAAGTAAAGGGACAAATATATGGTTGCAGGTGTATGTCTGGTTAAAATGCAAGTGATATTGTATGGATTTACCTGCACTGTTTCCTCTAGCATCTTCCAGTGATCTGAATACATTTTCAGACTAATGGGAAGATGAGATCTACCTAATGCTTTTTCCCATCACAGCTGGAAAGCTCCAATTGCCTTTGTTTTATTTATTTATTGCTAATATTCTCTTGACAGAGCATCACCGTCAAGCAATGATCTTGAGGAAAGTTACAAATCAAGTCAAGAGAATATCAGAAGCAAGGCAACATGAGGCTATGTTATCTAAACAGGTGAGGACACGACTGGAAATTTAAGAGTGGAGGTAATTTAAAAGAGGACTGATGTGGCTAGAAAAACTAGCTCTGTAAAGACGTCAGGGTAAGAATTGGGGTATTGCTGATAGTAGATGCAAGGCAATCTAAGAGTAATTCCTAAGGTAGGTACAAGTCAAGAGAGCATTTTGTCTGGATTTCTTCAGAGGTTTAAATTTACCTGCTTGAAACTCAAAACCCAGGGTGCGATGGAGAGAAAGAGAGCGCTGCCAACTTCTGTCACTCAGTTTCTTTATTCCTCTGAGCCTCAGTTTCCTACTCTAACAAAATGGGACAGTAATTCCTAGATGAGTCAGTTTGTTTTACTGTGGGGGCTTGTGTGTTGTGATGCTGGAATCTATGCCACTGGAATTCAAATACCAGCAGAGTCACCCATGGTAGACAGGTTTCAGCTGAGCTTCCAGACTAAGACCGACTAGGAAGAAGAATCTAGTGGTCTACTTCTGAAAAAAAAATTAGCCAGTGAAAACCTTATGAATAGCAGCCAAACATTGTCTGATATAGTGCAGGAAGATAGTCTCTCAGGTTGGATGGCACTCAAAATACAACCAGGGAAGACCTGCCTCCTCAAAGTAGAGTCAACTTTAATGACACGAATGGAGTCAAGCTTTCGGGACCTTCGTTTGCTGATGTGATATGACTCAAAATAAGAAGCAGCAGCTGCAAACATCCACTAATAATCAGAAAATGGAATGTGTGAAGTATAAATCTAGGAAAATTGGAAGTTGTCAAAAATGAAATGGAACGCATAAACATCAATATCCAAGGCATTAGTGAGCTGAAATGGACTGGCACTGGCTGTTTTGAATCAGACAATCATATAGCCTACTATGCCGAGAATGACAACTTGAAGAGGAATGGTGTTACATTCATCGTCAAAAAGAACATTTCAAGATCTATCCTGATGTCCAACGCTGTCAGTGATAGGACAATATCCAAAAGCTTACAAGGAAGACCAGGTAACGCGACTACTATTCAAATTTACACACCAACCACTAAGGACAAAGACGAAGAAATTGACTTTTACCAACTTCTGCTATCTGAAATTGATCAAACATGCAATCAAGATGCATTGGTAATTACCGATGATTGGAATTTGAAAGCTAAAAACAAAGAAGAAGGATCAGTAGTTGGAAAATATGGCCTTGGCAACAGAAACAACACTGAAGATCGCATGATAAAATGTTCAAGACCAATGACTTCTTCATCGCGAATATGTTTTTTCAACAACGTAAATGGTGACTCTACACGTGGACCTCACCAAATGGAATATATAGGAATCAAATCAACTATATCTGTGGAAAGAGATGATAGAAAAGCTCAATATCATCAGTCAGAACAAGATCAGGGGTAGACTGTGGAACAGACCATCAATTGCTCACATGCAAGTTCAGGTTGAAGCTGAAGAAAATTAGAACAAGTCCGTAAGAACCAAAGTATGACCTTGAGTATATCCCACCGGAATTTAGAGACTATCTCAAGAATAGATTTGACTCACTGAACACTACTGACCAAAGACCAGATGAGTTGTGGAATGATATAAAGGACATCATACACGAAGAAAACAAGAGTTCATTAAACAGACAGGGAAGAAAGAAAAGACCAAAATGGATGTCAGAAGAGACTCTGAAACTTGTTCTTGAACATTGAGTAGTAAAGCAAATGGAAGAAATGATGAAGTACAAGAACTGAACAGAAGATTTCAAAAGGCAGCTCAAGAAGACAAAGTGAAGTATTATAATGACATGTGCAAAGACTTGGAGTTAGAAAACCGAAAGGGAAGAACACTCTCAGCATCCCTCAAGCTGAAAGAACTGCAGAAAAAATTCAAGCCTCAAGTTGCAATGGTGAAGGATTCTATGGGGAAAATATTAAGTGACACAGGAAGCATCAAAAGTGGATGGAAGGAATACACAGAGTCACTGCACCAAAAAGAATTGGTTGACATTCATCCTTTTCAGGAGGTAGCAAATGACCAAGAACCAATGGTACTGAAGAAGAGGTTCAAGCTGCACTGAAGACACTGGCAAAAAGCAAGGCTCCTGGAATTGATGGAGTTGATGTTTCAACAAAAGGATATAGCACTGGAAGTGTTCATTTGTCTATGCCAAGAAATTTGGAAGAGACTTCTGGCCAACTGACTAGAGGAGATCCATATTTGTACTCGTTTTGAAGAAAGCTGATCCAACAGAATGTGGGAATTTTTAAACAATATCATTAATATCACATACAAGTAAAATTTTGCTGAAGATCATTCAAAAGCAGCTGCTGCAGTACATCGACGGAGAATTGTCAGAAATTCAGGCCGGATTCAGAAGAGGACGTGGAACCAGGGATATCATTGCTGATATCAGATGGATCCTGGCTGACAGCAGAGAGTACCAGAAGGATGCTTACCTGTGTTTTATTGACTATGTAAAGACATTTGACTGTGTGGATCATAACAAATTATGGATAACATTGTGAAGAATGAGAATTCCAGAACACTTCATTGTGCTCATGAGAAGCCTGTACCTAGATCAAGAGGCAGTTGTTCAAACAAAACAAGGGGATACTTAGTGGTTTAAAGTCAGGAAAGGTGTGCATCAGGGTTGTATCCTTTTACCATACCTATTCAATCTGTATGCTGAACAAATAAACCAAGAAGCTAGACTGTATGAAGAAGAACGGGGCATCAAGATTAGAGGAAGGCTCATTAACCACCTGTGATATGCAGATGACACAGCCTTGCTTGCTGAAAGTGAAGAGGACTTGAAGCACTTGATGATGAAGATCAAAGACTACAGCCTTCAGTATGGATGACACCTCAACATAAAAACCCTCACAACTGGACCAATAAGCAACATCATGATAAACGGAGAAAAGACTGAAGTTGTCAAGGATTTCGTTTTACTTGGATCCACAATCAATGCCCATGGAAGCCACAGTCAAGAAATTGATGCATCGCATTGGGCAAATCTGCTGCCAAAGACCTCTTTAAAGTGTTGAGAAACAAAGATGTCACCTTGAAGACTAGGGTGCACCAGACTTAAGCCATAGTGTTTTCAGTCACCTCCTATGCATGCATAAGCAGGAGGATGAATAAAGAAGACCAAAGAAGAATTGACGCCTTTGAATTGTGGTATTGTGGCAAAGAATATTGAATATACCATGGACTGCCAAAAGAATGAACAAGGAGAGGCAGGGCCAAGATGGCGGAGTAGCCAGATGCTTCTGGTGATTCCTCTTACAACAAAGACCTGAAGAAAACAAGTGAAACGATCATATTTGTGACAAGCTAGGAGCCCTGAACATCAAAGGCAAAGTTAGAAAATGGACTGAGCGGCAGGGGGAGGAAGAGACAGTTCAGAAGCAGAGAGGAGTTGCCAGACCTGAATTGCCGGGAACCCTCAGGCATCATTCCCTGGAGCAACCGCAGCAGCGCTGGTGGTAGCATCCTGGATGCAGTTTCCTCGGGAGAGACAGCCAGCTGCACAGCCTGCTCACACCTCCGGAACCGAGAAGAACAGTGCTCTTGGCAAAAGCTAAGTACTTGCATATATTTTACCGTCCCCCAGCCCCCAAGCCGTCTTCAGTGGCCGTGGATTTTCCTGGGCCTGCTGAGCGCTCTGAGCCATTCTCCCGGCCTTGGAGAAGGAATAAATTCACAAATGGGGGAAAAAGATAATTTGCCAGCTCCACTAACCTGGGGAACTCAGGACAGAATTGGCTCCTGTCCAGGCATAAATGGTCCATGGACTTTGAATACCTTTCCCACCTGCATGGACCTGTGTGGGCCTATTTCAAGAGAATAGGCCCTTGTTGACAGACTGCAACTGTTTCTCCATTCTCGACCTTGGGTTCTCTATTACCAGATTTCCTGTTCCCTCCTGCCTTCTAGTCCTTGCCCCTGGGCTGGTGTGCTGCTTCAGTCTTGTTTTGTTTTAGGGCCTCTGTAATCTTTGGCTGAAGGGTGACCCTCAGGAGTGACTTCATTACTGAGCTGTAAGGGTGTCTGGGGACCATACTCAGGTTTTCTCCAGCCTCTGTCATCAGGCCAGTAAATCTGGTCTTTTGTGTGTGTGTGTGTGTTAGTTAGCATTTTCTTCTATGTTTTTCCCTAGTTCTGTCTGGAACCCTCTATCCTGATCCCTGTCAGAGCAGTTGGTGGTGGTAGCTGGGTACCATCTAGTTATGCTGGACCCAGTCTGATGGAGGGTGTGGTAGTTGTGGTCCATTAGTCCTTTGGACTAATCTTTCCCTTGTGTCTTTGGTTTTCTTTATTCTCCCTTGCTCCAGACGGGGTGAGACCAGTGGAGTATCTTAGATGGCTGCTCACAAGCTTTTAAGACCCCAGGCACTACTCACCAAAGTCGAATGTAGAACATTTTCTTTATAAACTATGTTATGCCAATTGAAGTAGATGTTCCCAGAGACCTTGGTCCCCACAGTCCTTAGCCCAGCAATTCAGTCCTTCAGGGAGTTTGGATGTGTCCATGGAGCTTCCATGACCCTGCCCTGGACAAGGTGCACTGGCTTCCCCAGCACCGTACACTGTCTCACCCCTCACCAAAGTTACCACCCATCAATTGTCTGTTTACTGTTTTTCCATCCCCGCCCCTCCCCTCCCTCATAACCATCAAAGATTCTTTTTGTGTGTAAACATTTTCATAAGTTTTTATAGTAGTGGTCTCATACAATATTTGTCCTTTTGTGATTTGATTTATTTCACTCGGCATAATGCCCTGCAAGTTCATCCATGTTGTGAGATGCTTTGCAGATTGATCATTGTTCTTTATCGTTGCGTAGTACTCCATCGTGTGTATGTACCATAGTTTGTTTATCCATTCATGTGTTGATGGGCATCCAGGTTGTTACCATCTTTTTGCTACTGTGAACAATGCTGCAATGAACATGGGGGTACATATATCTATACGTCTGACGGCTCTTATTTCTCTAGAATGTATTCCTAGGACTGGGATTGCTGGATCGTATGGTATTTCTATTTCTAGCTTTCTAAGGAAGCACCAGATCGTTTTCCAAAACATTGGTACCATTTTGCATTTCTACCAGTAGTGCATGAGAGTTCCAGCCTTCCCGAATTGGCTGTATTCTTTTTTTTCTTTTTGTCGTTGTTGCCTTTTTTTAAGTTGTACTTTAGATGAAGGTTTACAGAGCAAACTAGTTTCTCATTAAACAGTTAGTGCACATAGTGTTTTATGACATTGGTTAACAACCCCACAACATGTCAACACCCTCCCTTCTTGACCTTGGGTTCCCTATTACCAGTTTTCTTGTCTCCTCCTGCCCTCTAGTCCTTGCCCCTGAGTTGTTGCACCCCTTTTTAGTCTCATTTTATTTTATGAGCCTGTCTAATCTTTGGCCAAAGGGTGAACCTCAGGAGTGTCCGAAGGCCATACTCTTGGGGGTTTCTCCAGTCTCTATCAGGCCAGTAAGTCTGGTCTTTTTTTGTGAGTTAGAATTTTGTTCTACGTTTTTCTCCAGCTCCGTTTGGGGCCCTCTATTGTGATCCCTGTCAGAGCAGTCAGTGGTGGTAGCCGGGCACCATTTAGTTGTACTGGACTCAGTCTGGTGGAGGCCATGGTAGATGTGGTCCATTAGTCCTGTGGACTAATCTTTCCCTTGTGTCTTTAGTTTTCTTCATCCTTCCTTGCTCCTGAAGGGGTAAGACCAGTGGAGTATCTTAGATGGCCACTGACAGGGTTTTAAGACCCCGGAAGCTACTCACCAAAGTAGAATGTAGAACATTTTCTTTATAAACTGTGTTATGCCAATTGAGCTAGATGTTGCCAAGACCATGGTCCCCATGGCCCTCAGCCCAGCAATTTGGTCCCTCAGGGAGTTTGGATGTGTCTATGGAGCTACCGTGACCTTGCCTTGTACAAGTTATGCTGGCTTCCCCAGTATTGTGTACTGTCTTACCCTTCACCAAAGTTACCACTTATCTATTATCTATTTAGTGTTTTTCCATTCTAGCCCCTCCCCTGCCTTGTAACCATCAAAAATTGTTTCTTTTTGTGTGTAAACCATTTCATGAGTTTTTATAGTAGTGGTCTTATACAATATTTGTCCTTTTGTGATTGACTAATTTCACTCAGCATAATGCCCTCCAGATTTATCCATGTTATGAGATGCTTCACAGATTCATCGTTGTTTTTTAGCGTCGCATAATACTCCGTTGTGTGTATGTACCATAGATTGTTTATCCATTCATCTGTTGATGGGCATCTAGGTTTCCATCTTTTTGCTATTGTGAACAATGCTGCAATGAACATGTGTGTGCATATGTCTGTTTGTGTGATGACCGTTATTTCTCTAGGATATATTCCGAGGAGTGGGATTGCTTGAGCGTATGGTATTTCCATTTCTAGCTTTTTAAAGAAATGCCATATCACCTTCTGTAGTGGTTGTACCATTTTACATTCCCACCAGCAGTGCATAAGATTCATTCCTAACTTTTTTTTTTTAGGGGCTATTATAAATGGTATTGTTTTCCTGATTTCCTTTTCATCATTCTCTTTATTTTATTGGTGTTTAGGAATCCAACTAATTTTGTATGTTTGTCTTGGGTAACCCAGTCTCTTAAAGTGTAAACAGCAATTCTTTGGTAGGATTTACAGATTTCAATAGAAGAACAAATTCTAGATAAAACTTATTAACTTGCCAGAGTCTCAGATGGAAGAATCTCAGACCCTCTGACAAAACCTGACCACCAAACAAGAGTTCCCCAAAGAGGAAAGAAAAGATAATGCAAATATTAACTCATTTTCCCAAAGTCATCATTGACATTCCAAATTACTTTTGGTATATTCAGTTTACTGCATTTTTTGAAGATGAACCCCAGACCAGCATCCCAGTAGGGTGAAGCTCCATGCCCACTTCTCTTAGATGCCAAGGTTTCTATTCCCTTAGGTTGAAACTTCGGTTTCTGAAATTCCTAGCAGGGAGTCTGCTGTGGGGTTCGGTCAGTGTACCTACGTTGCATGAGAGTTTTCTTGTGGCTGGTGCACAGCCTAACGCTCTGGTCCATCTCATGTCCCAGCTTAGCCTTATATGAGCTTCTTCTGTTGGTAGTAAGTACCCTAGATGTCCTTAAAGTGCCCAGTTCATGCCCACACATTTTTGTGGCTTAAAAAACTGGATTACTTTGTAAGAACCATACAAAACCTAGTTTCATTCTTTCTGAACCTAGTTCATTCTGCCGGCTAGAGATCTCATCTCTTATAATTTACAATGAATTTCAATTAAGCAGCCAAGCTGCAAGACAAAATGTGGAGCTGAAGACCTGAAAGTTCTTACCACGGCTGCATAGAGACTGAAGAGAAACAGGGCACAAAAAAGAATGCTCTATGGTATGGGACCAGTTCCTGATTTTCTCCAAAGATTTGGGGGATGTGGAAAGATGTCTTCAGGGTCCTGCCTCCCTTTTATTGTAAAGCAGTAGTTTCATTAAGGAACTTAAGGTTACTTTCAGCGAATTTTTGATACAGTGTCTTTCATTTGTGGCTGTAATTTTATGTTAAAGAGGATTGGGGTGGGATTGTAACACCCTCACTAAGGTCACATCCCTGATCCAATGAAAAGGGGGTTTCCCTGGAGTGTGGCCTGCACCACCTTTTATCTAAAGGTGGTAAAAGGAAAGGGAAGCAGGCAGAGAAGGGGGACCTTATACCACGAAGAAAGCAGTAGCCGGGAGCAGATTGTGTCCGTTGGACCTGAGGTTCCTGCGCGGAGAAGCACCTAGTCCAGGGAAAGATTGATAAAAAGACCTCCCTCCAGATCCAGCAGAGACAGAAAGCCTTCCCCTGGAGCTGACACCCTGAATTTGGAATTCTACCCTACTAGACTGTGAGAAAATTAATTTCTCTTTGTTGTTGGCTGTACTCTTAATGGAAGTAGATCACCAAGCTTTTCTTCCATGGTAACACTGGGTGGATTCGAACCGCCAACCTTTAGGTTAGCAGTAACACACAAACCGTTTGCACCACCACTTACATCCCCTCAGTGTTTAAGCAGTGAAGCTTTTGAGAAGCACTGAGGCATGGTGGGAAAGACAGACAGACACAGGTTCAAGTCTTGGTTCTGCCTCTCACCAACTGTATTGCTAGATTAAATTGTTTAACTTTTCTGACCTTCATCTCGGTGTGGGGAAAATAAAGCCCAACAGTGTTATGGTCCTTAATGCTGAAACCGCTGGTGGGTTTGCTGTGGAGATAGGAAGAAAGGAAATGGGTGATTGTGTACTATTCCCGTCTTCTAGAGTGGGAATCCCAGCAGTAGAGTAGAGGGTGGCTGCTTTTAACAGGAAGGGGAAGCAGCTGAGAGCCTAGGGCCTGGCAGGAAAAAGTGGAAGGAAAGTGCCAGAGGGAACTGGCTCAGCCATTGACCAGCCCCCCTGAGCTGTTCCTCCCCAAGTCCTCCCACCTGAAGAAAATGCCACCTAAACCCTGGTACTTATTCCTGACTCCTTGCATTCTCTCATACCCACATCCTGTCCATCGACAAATCCTGCCAGTCCTGTTTTCATCATTTATTGTAAATTTGATCACTTCTCACCCTCTCTGAAACTCCTAAGCCTTAGGCCCTGTCAGCTCTCCCTGAGCAACTACAGGGGCCTTCTAACTGCTCTTGCATCCACTCTTACCCATCGCGCTCATTTCTCCTCACAGCAGTCAGAGGGGTCTTAAAAAACTTAATCAAGTTATGTGTTACCCCTGCTCAAAACTTTCCAGTAACTTCCCATCACACTTAGAAACAAGCCGTAACTCTACCATGGCCCATGAGCCTCTGGCTTCCTCTGCAGCCTCATCTCTCACTCCCAACCTTCCACAACCAGCTGAACCACGCAGGACTGTTTCTGTCCTCAGACACACTGAGCTCATTTCTGCCTCAGCCTCTTTTGCGGTTGCTGTTCCCTTTGCCTAGAACATCTCCCCACAGATTTTCACTTGGCTCCCTCCCCTCACGTCATTCAGGATCTGCCAGGATCTTAACTTCCCTGACTACCTCATCAAAAACATTACCCTCCTCGCCTCTCCCATCCTACCACCCTTCATCACCTGCTTGATTCTTAACTGTAGCACTTATTATTCCATGATTTTGTTATTCTTTTATTTGTTGATTTGTTTGTTGTATTCCTCTCAACTCTAACACAAGCTCCATGAGGACCAGAATTTATCTGTTTCCCTACTGAACTCTGCAGAGCTCTCTATCGTCTAGAACAGTGTGCATGCATAGTCCAAAAAAATTTAAAAAACCCCAAGCCCATTGCTGTCAATTCGATTCTGACTCATAACGACCCTATAGGACAGAGTAGAATTGCCCCATAGGGTTTCTAAGGCTGTAATCTTTACCGAAGCAGACTGTCACATCTTTCTACCATGGAGCAGCTTTTGGGTTCAAACTGTGGACCAGGCATTTAACCACTGTGCCACCAGGGCTCCATAGACATAGTAATTGCTCAATAAACATTTGCTGAACTAATTGTTAGTATTTAGGTAAATGTCCTTCCAGTCTCTCATCGTTTTGTTTTGTCTTGTTTTACTTATTTCATATAATAATATTTATTTTATGTAAAATACATATACCATCTACCCAATTTTCTGGAGCCCTGGTGACGTAGCAGTTAAGAGATTGGCTGCTAACCAAAAGGTTGGCAGTTCGAATCCACCAGCCACTCATTGGAAACCCTATGGGGCAATTCTACTCAGTCCTATAGGATTGCTATGAGTCGAAATCGACTTGATGGCAATGGGTTTTGACCCAATTTTCTATCTTGATTTTTTTAATTTGTTGTTTGCAATGGCTTGAATTGTGTCCCGAAAAATGTGTGTCCACTTGGCTAGGCCATGATTCCCAGTACTATGTGATTGTCTACCATTTTTTCATCTGATATGATTTTCTTATGTGTTGTAAATCCTACCTCTATGATGTTAATGAGGCAGGATTAGAGGTAGTTATTTTTGTGAGGCAGGACTCAACCTACAAGATTAGGTTGTATCTTGAGTCAGTCTCTTTTGAGATATAAAAGAGAGAAGCTAGCAGAGAGACAGGGGACCTCCTACCACCAGCAGCCCTGGGAACAGAGCACATCCTTGGGACCTGGGATTCCTGCACTGAGAAGCTCCTAGACCAGGGGAAGATTGATGACAAGGACCTTCCTCCAGAGTTGACAGAGTGATAAAGGCTTCCCCTGGAGCTGTCACCCTGAATTTGGACTTCTAGCCTCCTAGGCTATGAGAGAATAAATTTCTGTTTGTTAAAGCCACCCACTTATGGTATTTCTGTTACAACAGCACTAGATAACTAAGACACTGCTATATCTGAAACATTTTTGAAGTTATCAATTCTTCATAAACATCTTAATAGCGGCATTATTCCTTTGGCTAGACATGTCATCGATAACTTCTTCTTGGACATTTAGGTCATTCTAACCTTCTGTTATAGTAAATATCTGAGTAGTGAACATCTTAGCACCTGAACTATTTTCTTAATTTCCTTTGATTGGCATTCCTAAAACTGGAGTTACTGGATCACAGGATATGAGCGCCCTTATCCTTCTTAATATGTGCTACAAAAATGACAACGTCCTTTTTTTTCCTCTTTTTTTCATACCTAGTCTCACCCTGCTTGCAAGAGCCCTGAGATGATCGCAAACCACTTCAACATTTATGGGAAGAGCCCTCTGATTGTGTACTTCCTCCAGAACTACTCCATTCTACGGCAGCACGGCCAGGACATGTTGATGGTCAGGAGGGAGAAGACCAAGAGCATTCCATATCCTTGCCACCTGCCAGCGGGACCCATGCTTCTCCAGGCCCTGCTTCCCCTTCCCAGAAGCCAGAGCTGGGGAGAGAAATCCAGCCCTCAGCATAGCACCTGGCACGCAGTGGGTGGCAGTTAAGGGTGGCCATCGCTAGGAGTGTAAGGGTCAGAATCTTGCTCATTTTACTTCCAAATCTGCTTCATGACCTGGCTGTGGGACCCTGGGCAGGTAAAATTTCTGTCTAGGCAAAGTCACATTTTTCCCATCTCCTAGAAGGAGTGGGCTAATTTGGCACTCTAACATAGTGTGAAACTAAATAATTGCTTCCTACTAAAAAAAAAAAAAAAAAGATACTCAGAATCACCCCAGAGTGAGTATTGATCAGGAATTCCAGTGTCCGCATGTATATACTTCATGTGATACCCTCTTCATGCATACCCCTCCTCCATGTTGTTGTTGAGTCAATGCCTATAGGACAGACAACTGCCCCATAGAGTTTCCTAGAATGTAATCTTTTTTCTTTTAATTATTATTTTGTGGTTGTTGTTGAGAATATATACAACAAAACATACACCAATTCAACTGTTTGTACATGTACAATTCAGTGACACTGATTATCTTCTTTGAGTATGTGTCCATTCTCACCCCCCTTTTCTGAGTTGTTCCTCCCACATTAACCTACACTCACTGCTTCCTGTGGTTTCTAGCTAATCTTTTGAGTTGCTGTTGTCAGTTTGATCCCATATAGTTCTTAAAAGAACATAATGTTCAAGGAAGACATTTTTGCTAGTTAAGCTAGATTACTGTTTGGTATTAAGAGGATTTCAGAGGATATTTTTGGTTTAAGGTTTAAAGATTTTCTCAGGGCAATAATTTCAGGGGTTCATCCAGCCTCCATGGCTCTAGAAAGTCTAGAGCTCCATGAAAATTTGCAGTTTTGTTCTGCATTTTTCCCTTTTGATCAGGATTCTTCAATGGAATCTTGGATCAAAATGTTCAGTAATGGTATAGTAATCTTTACAGGGACAGATTGCCAGGTCTTTTCCCTGCGGAGCTGCTGGTAGGTTCAAACTGTGGACCTTTCGGTTAGCAGCCGAATGTTTAACCACTGTGGCACATACCCCTCCTTCATACGTATCAGCAAGTTCCTGGCCCTGGTAGCATTTATGCTGAGGATTTAGAAAAAAGCTCAAATCTCAAGGCAGCAGGTATAGTATGTGTGGGTGTCCTGAGTCTTGAAATAAAATCAGAGAAATCTGAGGATATAAGCAGGTTACCATAGGGAGTGTTAACATGGGTTTTAGAATCAAATAGACCTGGACTCAGGAGCCAGCTCTACTGCTTACCAGGTGAATGATCTTAGAAAAATTCCATATTCTCTCTGGGCCTCATTTTTCTCATCTGTAAAATGGGGATAACAGTACCTGCCTCATAGGACTGTTACACAGATTACAGAGACAATAGAGAAAGGCCTAGCACAGTGCTTGGCAGGTAATGCGTGCTCGAATATCTTATGTTTGCAGTTAGCTCCCCATCAGGAGCCGCATCCATAACGGACTAGGTAGGACTTTGCATCACCTGCACTAAAGAGCTTCATACCCACAAACTTCAGATAAGCAGAGGATACTAATAGCTCACATTTCATAGGACTTTACCGGCTATAAAGTGCTTTCTTGTCCATCACCTCATTGGTTCTCTAAAGACAGTGTAGTATAATGAAAAGAGCCTGATTTGGGGATAGACAGCCCTGGATTTGAATCCCAGCTCATCAACCCACTGACCTTGAGATCTCGTACACATAGCTTAAGCTCAGGGCTCAATATCTTTATCCATTCCTAAAAGGTGGCACAGTAGTTAAGAGCTCGGCTGCTAACCAAAAGGTCGGCAGTTCAAATCTACCAGCCGCTCCTTGGAAGCACTATGGAGCAGTTCTACTCCATCCTGTAGGGTTACTATGAGCTGGAACTGACTCAATGGCAACGGGTTTTGTATACCACACTAATAGAGTTGTGACTAGGATGTAATGGCGTACAACTGGTACTAAAATAAAATGTATCGTTATTATTAACACCATATAAGGTCAGTATTATTATCCCTATTTTATAGATAAGGAAATAGAGATATGCAGGGTGACTTATATCTTGTCTGAGGTTCCGCAACTCCTGACCAGTGTAGATGAGATCCTAACTAAGTCAAGGAAACTTGGGAGATGGGAGGGAGACAGAATTTTTCGAGGTATAAACATTAGATGGGTAAAGAGGCCTTGGGCCTGAAAGGAAAGGGGAGTTGAAACTCCTTCCTATTTATTCACCACTGTGATTATTATAGAGAAATTTTGATAACAGTCTAAATGAGTATTTCCTAGCCCTTCTATCAAGGAGCCATGGTGGAACAAACAGCTAAACGCTCGGCTGCTAACGGAAAGGGTGATGGTTCAAACCCACCCAGCCACTTTGTGGGAGAAAGACATGGTGATCTGCTCATGTAAAGATTACAGCCTAGGAGACCTTATGGGGCAGTCCTACTCTGTTACATGGGTTGCTAGGAGTGATAATCGACTCAACACCACCCAACAACGACAGCCCTTCCATCAGCAGGAGGAGAGAAGGGCTTTATTAAAAGGTGGGGAACAGCCTAGCCAGAGAGGGTAGCCTCTTCCTTTCCAAAGCAGGCTGAGGTCAAAGAGCAGAAGGCATCGTTTCCTGCTCAGATGCCCATCACTATCCGGGAACACGGGTCATTTTCCCCACTCCCCTATCCCTCTCTTCCCTTTCTCACGCAGTAAGCACATTCCACTAATAATGCAAAGGGCCGGCACCGTCAGAGAGTGTGGGGTTTTCCTTGACGATGAAGACCACTGAGTCCACCATGAGGTACGCTGACATCATCACCCAGGCCCTGAACAACATGAAGAAGCGAAAGGACAACCTCTGCCTCTTGAACAGGCTTCACTGGAACGAATGGAATTATTTTGATCAGTACCTAAAGGAGCAGCAAAACCACTTCCTCAGGTATTTAAGGGGCTTTGGAAAGTGGCATCGTTTCAGCATTTGTTGTAGGACATCACAGTAATTTTTAATCAGGGGCGTCTAGTCCCATAATTATTTTAAGCACAATCAGCTTGCTTGTGGTCACAATGTAAACTCCACGGTATGGAAACCTGATCTTTAAAAGAAATAACAACCTTTTTAACTACAAAAACATTACATAGTGAATGAAAGCAAACAAAAAACATGCAAACCCGCAGAAAAGCACCTAGAGATACACATTGCTAACATTTTTCTGTAAATCCAGTCATTTTTCTGGGCACATGTACCTGTATTTCTAAACAAAAGTAGTAGCCTCATACTGTAGCTCTGTTTTGTAGCCTTGTTATTTTCCCACTTAGCAGCATATCATTGGAATTTTCCTGTGCCTGATGCCTTCTTCAATATTTTTATTTTGTTTAGAAAAATTCCAGACCTTTGAGAAAAGTTGGAAGGTTGGTCCAACAAACACCCATATGCCCTTCACTGCATTTACCAAGTATTCACATTTTGCCACATTTGCTTTTTCTAGTATCTAGTGCAAACTCAGATTTCCCCAATTGTGCCCGAAGAGTCTGTTTTGGATTTCTCTTCTGCTTAAAGATCCAGTCAAGGATCAGGAATTGTATTTTGTTATTATATGTCTGTCATGTCTTTTAATCTGTAACAGTCCTGTTGCCCCCCTGCCCCCCCACACACACCTTTTTTTTTTTTTAATTTTAATTGCGTGGACTTTTTTGGCTAGTTGAAGCCACATCCTGGATTTTTCCAATGATTCCCTCACGGTATATTGTTCCAATATACCCTATATCTCTTATACATTTGTCTGGGGGCAGAGCATCCAGAATTCAAAATGCCCTTTGCAGAACCCTGTGAAATGTTTCAACATATCATTCTGTCACACAAGCTAAAGATTCTTCTCCAAGTGAGAAATATGAGCCTGAGACATGTATGTAGGCTTCAACATCTCAAGGAATGGTAAGACAGAAAATAGTATCAAAGAATTTCCTCTGAGTTTTTCTGTTAGAAAATGTGACATCTACAATTTGCAACTTGTTCTTTGTTTATGCATTGCAAAGCAGAAACAGGCTTCCAAGGATAAGAAAAAGTTGTACCAGAAGATTCTAACAGCAGGAATGTTATGTCAATGCAATTTTTTCCTTTGAGTTGGGAAAAGACTCCCATTGTTGGAATGACTGTTGATTTAGGCCGAGTTCAGTGCTAGTGTTTTAATACCAGCCCTCTTGCATCCAGCCTACAGTGGATAGGGAAGTATCTGATAGCATTTCAAGTTACTTGTTGTTGTTGTTGTGTTGTTAGGTACCGTCAAGTTGGTTTTGACTCATAGTGACCCTTTGCACAACAGAACAAAGCCCTGCCCCAGTCCTTTGCCATTCTCAGATCATTGCTATGTTTGAGCCCATTGTTGTAGCCACTGTGTCAGTCCATCTCCTTGAGGTTCTTCCTCTTTTCGTTGACCCTCTACTAAGCATGGTGTCCTTCTCCACAGACTGGACCCTCCTGATAACATGTCCAAAGAATGTGAGACAAAGTCTCACCATCCTTGCTTCTAAGGAGCACTCTGGCTGTACTTCTTCCAAGACATATTTGTTCGTTCTTCTCGCAGTCCGTAGTATATTCAATATTCTCCACCAACACCATAATTCAAAGACATTAATTCTTCCATCTTCCTTATTGACTGTTCAGCTTTCACATGCATATGAGGTGATTGAAAATACCATGGCTTGGATCAGGTGCACCTTAGTCCTCAAAGTGATATCTTTGCTTTATAGGACTTGAAAGAGGTCTTTTGCAGCAGATTTGTCCAATGTAATACATTATTTGATTTCTTGACTGCTGCTGCCATGGGTGTTGATTGTGCATCCATGTAAAATGAAATCCTTGACAATTTCAATCTTTTCTGTGTCATGATGTTGCTTATTGGTCCAGTTGTGAGGATTTTTGCTTTCTTTATGTTGAGGTGTAACCCATATTGAAGGCTGTCATCTTTGACCTTCATCAGTAAGTGCTTCAAGTCCTCTTCACTTTCAGCAAGCAAGGTTATCTGCATATCGCAGGCTGTTAATGAGTCTTCCTCCAATCCTAATGCCCCTTTCTTCTTTATATAGTCCAGCTTCTCATATTATTTGCTCAGCCTACATATTGGATAAGCATGGTGAGAAGATACAACCTTAATGCACACCTTTCTTGATTTCAAATTATGTAGTATTCCCTCATTCTATTCAAATGATTGGCTCTTGTTGGACGTACAGGTTTCTGATGAGCACAATTAAGTGTTCTAGAATTCCCCGTTTTCACAATGTTGTCCATAATTTGTTATGATCCACACAGTTGATGCCTTTCATAGTCAATAAAACACAGGTAAACGTCTTTTTGTTATTCTCTGCTTTCAGCCAAGATCCATCTGACATCAGCAGTGGTATCTCTCATTCCACGCCCTCTGCTGAATCCAGCTTAAACTTCTCTCAGTTCCCTGTGAATGTACTCCTGCAACCACTTTTGAATGATCTTCAGCAAAATGTTACCTGTGTGTGATATTAATGATATTGTTCGATAATTTCTGCATTCCCTTGGATCGCCTTACTTTGGAACGGGCACAAATATGGATCACTTCCAGTCGGTTGGCCGGGTAGCAGTCTTCCAAATTTCTTGACATAGATGAGTGAGCGGTTCTACTGCTGTATCCAATAGTTGAAACATCTCCATTGGTATTCTGTCAACTCCTGGAACCTTGTTTTTTTTTGCCAGTGCCTTCAGTGCAGCTTGGACTTTTTCCTTCAGTACCATTGGTTCTTGACCATATTCTACCTCCTGAAATGGTTGAATGGTGACCAATTCTTTTTGGTGCAATGACTCCGCGTATTCCTTCCATCTGTTTTGATGCTTCCTGTATCATTCAGTATTTTCCCTGTAGAATCTTTCACTATTGCAACTTGAGGCTTGAATTTTTTCTTCAGTTCTTTCAGCTTGAGAAATGCCAAGCATGTTCTTCCATTTTGGTTTTCTAATTCCAGGTCTTTGCACATTTTATTATAATACTTTACTTTGTAGTCTCAAGCTGCTCTTTGAAATCTCCTGTTCAGCTCTTTTACTTCATCATTTCTTCCTCTTGCATTAGCTACTCTGCGTTCAAGAGCAACTTACAAAATCTCTTCTGACATTTATTTTGGTCTTTTCTTTCCTTCCTGGCTTTTAATGGCCTTTTGCTTTCTTCATGTATGATATCCTTGATGTCATTCCACAACTTCTCTGGTCTTCGATCATTAGTGTTCAATGCTCAAATCTATTCTTGAGATGGTCTCTAAATTCAGATGGAACATACTGAAGGCCGTACTTTGGCTCTCATGGACTTGCTCTAATTTTCTTCAGCTTCAAGTTGAACTTGCATATGAGCAACTGATGGTCTGATCCACAGTCAGCTCCTGCCCTTGTTCTAACTGATGATACTGAGCTTTTCCATCATCTCTTTCCACAGATGTAGTCAATTTAATTCCTGCGTTTTCCATTCGGTGAGTTCCACGTGTATAGTCGCCATTTTTATGCTGTTGAAAAAAGGTATTTGGCAATGAAGAAGTCGTTGGTCTTGCAAAATTCTATCATGTGATCTCTGGCATCATTTCTATCACCAAGGCCATAATTTCCAACTACCTATCCTTCTTTTTTGTTTCCAACTTTCACGTTCCAATCACTAGTAATTATCAATGCATCTTGATTATGCATTTGATCAATTTCAGACTGTAGAAGTTGGTAAAAATCTTCAATTTCCTCATCTTTGGCATTAGTGGTTGATGCATAAACTTGAATAATAGTCGTATTAACTGGTCTTCCTTGTAGGCTTATGAATATCTTCCCATCACTGACAGCACTGGATTTCAGGATAGATCTTGCAGTGTTCTTTTTGATGATGAATGCAATGCCATTCCTCATCAAGTTGTCATTCTGGCATAGTAGACCATATGATTGTCTGATTCAAAATGACCAATACCAGTCTAATGTCTAGGATATTGATCTTTATGCAGTCCATTTCATTTTTGGTGATTTCCAATTTTCCTAGATTCATACTTTTGTACATCCCATATTCCAATTATTAATGGATTTTTGCAGCTGTTTCTTCTCGTTTTGAGTTGCACCACCTCAGCAAATGAAGGTCCCGAAAGCTTTACTCCACCCTTGTCGTTAAAGTCGACTCTACTTTGAGGAGACAGCTCTTCCCCAGTCGTATTTTGAGTGCCTTCCAACCTGAGGGGCTTATCTTCCAGCACTATATCAGACAATGTTCTGTTGCTATTCATGAGATTTTCACTGGCCAGTTTTTTCAGAAGTAGACTGCCGGGTCCTTTTTCCTAGTCTGTCCTCATCTGGAAACTCCACTGAAACCTGCCCAACATGGGTGACCCTGCTGGTATTTGAATGCCGGTGGCATACCTTCCAGCATCACACCAACGTGCACGCCACCACACACTATGACAAACTGACAGATGTGTGGGCAAGTTAATTGAGTATATACTTACTGCTGAATGCTTGTAGCCTGCTTCATTGTGGAGTAAACGTCTACTCACATTTCAAAAGCCAGCTAGCTGGTGTGTTACCTCCTCTGGAGGTCTTCCACTGCCATCTCAGCATTCCCATTGTATATCCTGAGCTTGTCAGAACACATTCCACTGTAACCTTCTTCTGTAATAATGACAGCAGCGGTGACAGCCGCAACCAACAGTTATTGAGCACCCTATTTTTTTTACTATATACCGGGCACTTTTCCAAGTACTTCAGCTATAATTCAGTCCTCACCACAACCCTAGGTTCTGTTATCACCAGGTCAAGTAATTGGCCCAAGGTGGCAGAGCCTGAACTTGGATTCAACTTGTATTCCAAGCTTGTGGATTTCCTCACCTGTGTCCCTGGTATGAGTATATATGCCTTGAATTCAGGGACTATGTCTTATTCCTCTCTGTATGCCCAGGGCTGATGTGACACCTGGCATACAGCTGGCACTCAGCAAGAGCTCGGTGCCTGAGTCACTGCTATGCATTCAGCTCTCTGCTCCAGTTGGTTGCTTTTGACAGATGTAATTAATGAATTTGTAAATATTTGCCTCACTATACATACAAGAGAGTTCCTGGGTGGCACAAATGATTAAGCACTGAACAACTAGCCAAAAGGTTGGAGGTTCAAACCCACCCAGTGGTGCCTTGGAAGACAGGCCTGGCAATCTGCTTCCGAAGGTTACAGCCTTGAAAACCCTATGGAGCAGTTCTACTTCGCACACATGGGGTCACCATGAGTCAGAATTGACTCAATTGCAACTGACAACAACAAGAACATATAAAAATGGGAGGGAAACCTCTGAAGAGATCACACTGACTTTTAGTCTTTTTCTGTATGTCCTTGTGGTTTCTCCCCAGGGAGGTGAAGAACATCAATCAAAAAGCGGCAGATAAAAAGAAGGCAAACCACACTTTCATTCCACCTTCAGCCTTCAGTGAAGAATACATTGACAAGAAATCCAGAGGAGGCCAACAGAAAGAGACAAAATTTCTTTTACAGTTTGTTCAGTCCAAGACCATGGAAAAACCAGAAGTGTGTACCATTTAAGAATTCCTAGTATATACCCCTGGACACTTTTTTTTAACTCAGTACTGAAATCACCCCTGAGGTTCACCCTTCAGCCAAAAATTAGACAAGCTGATAAAACAAAATGAGAGTAAATGGGCACACACACACTGGGACAGGGATGAAAACGCAGAAGGGGACAGGAAAGCTGGTAACAGGGAACCCAAGGTCAAGAGGGGAAAAGTGTTGACACGTGGGGTTGGCAACCAATGTCACAAAACAATATGTGTATTAATTGTTTAATGAGAAACGAATTTGCTCTGTAAACCTTCACCTAAAGTACAATAAAGAAAAAAAAAATTCCTCATACGTAAACTGAGAACAGTTAATCGGAAGCACAGATGAGAACTTTAAGGGGCAGAGAGCCCAAATTAATGGTGATGAAACATATGGGTAGTGATAGTGAGAATGGTGACACAATGTGAAGTCTCTAACCAGTGTCATTGACCTGTTCATGTAGAAATCGTTGATGGATGTATGTTTTGGTTATGTATTTTGCCACCAAAAATAAATAAAATATTATTTAAAAAAAAGAATTCCCTAGTACGTAGGAAAAAGCACATAAAAGTTCGCTCACAGTCTGGTGTCGGGGGGTTGTATCTAGGCCACTCCCTTCATTCACGCAGATACTCAACTGTCATATTACTCTTATTGTTCTTAATGGTAGTAGCAAGAGCTGCCAGGGATTCTCTGCTCCCTCGGTGCCAAGCATTGGGCTAAGTACTTTGTGAACTGTATTAGTCAGAGCTCTTTGGTTGCAGGTACTGGAAAGGCAGCTAAAACTTGTTTAGGCAGAAGGAGAATCTAGTGGCTTAAGTAAAGAGGAAGGTCACAGAGAGGCTGACTACAGGCATATTTGGTCCTAGGGGCTCAATGATATTGTCCAATTCTCTTTCTGTCTCTATCCTCTTTCCCTCTGTGTCCTGGCTTCTTTTTCAAGCTGCCTCTACCCTCAGAGAAGGAGCGAGGGCCACAGAGAGCCTAAGCCTATATCTTTATAGCACATAATCTAAAAGAGAGATCTCCTTCCTGGCCTCCATAAACCAAGCCTCATAGGAGTTTCTGATGGCTCTCATCACCCTGTCTGGACCAGTCACTGTGTTCAGGAGGAAGGAGGGCTATGAGTGACTGGCCAGACCTAAGTGATTCCGTGGCCAGAGAGAGCAGGACACCGCCAGTGACATGGATGAGATGCCAGCAGACAACATGCTCACTTTATTTTATTTATATTGCAGCAAAGCCCTATCAGATATCATCACCCTGTTTTACTAAATAGGCAGAGAAGTCAAGTAAACATTCACTGACAACCTCCTTTGCCAGGTAGTAGGGATACAAAGAAACGAAGAAGTTGCAGTCCTTGCCTTTGAGGACTCAAAGTCTAGAAGGAAGCAAGAAATATATAAACAGAAAACATGTGGTAAAGTCTCATAGGTTATGAGAGAGAGCTTCAAAAGGGAAAAGACCAGTTGCTGTTGAGTTGACTCTGAGCCATGGCAAGAGTTCCACAGGGTGGAACTGTGCTCCATAGGGTTGAATAACTGATTTTCAGAAGTAGGTCACCAGGCCTTTCTTCCAAGGCCCCACTAGGTAGACTCAAAGCTCTAACCTTTACACATTAACCATTTATACCACCCAAGGACTCCTTCAAAAGGGAACAGAGTAGGAAATGTTCTTTCTGTCTACTAGGCAAGGTAAGGTTGTTGATGTTAAGTGCCTTCAAACCAGTTCAGACTTATAACTACCCCATGTACAACAGAAGGGGACACTGCCCGGTCCTGCACAATCCTCACAATTATTATGCTTGACCCCATTGTTGCATCCACTGTGTCAATCCATCTCATTAAGGGTCTTCCTCTTTTTCGCTGACCCTCTACTTTACCAAGCATGATGTCCTTCTCCAAGGACTAATCCCTCCAGATAACATGTCCAAAGTATGTGAGACGAACTCTCACCACCCTTACTTCCAAGGAGCATTCTGGCTGTACTTCTTTTAAGGCAGATTTGTTCAGTCTTCTGGCAGTCCATAGTATATTCAATATTCTTCTCCAACACCATAATTCAAAGGTGTCAATTCTTAGGTCTTCCTTATTTATTGCCCTGCTTTTGCATGCATATGAGGCAAGGTGGGGGTCCCTGCCAACGTTATTGATCGATTTGTAAACTCTTCCTCCCAACACCTATCAAGATTGCAGTGACACCTTTGAAATCATGCTGAATTTTTGAGCCAATTTTTTGTTGATGTCTTTTAGGTTTTCCCACAGGAGGGAAAAGGAGGAGAGGGAAAAGAAACATGGGTTGCACACCACTCCCCTTTCAAGCCTTGAGGATCCAGAAGATTCCTACAAAGTCTTTGAAGCCGCTGCTACCAGGTGGGGTGGGATAACAACAGCAGAAAAATAAAGCTGTGGCCAGAGACTAGGAAATAAAAATACCTCTTCCCAGAATAGGGGGAAGATTCCATTACAGTGTGTCCTAGGCTGAGTGAAAAGCAAGAGTGGGGAGTTTTGTACTTGGGTCACTACGTTTATTTATGTGTTTACTCATTTTATTTAAAATATTATCAGTAATGATGCCAACTTATAATGTGACAGTAATGACTACCATTTATTGACTGTTTGGGCTGAGCATCAAGCTAAGCACATTACAAACATGACCTCGTTTCTTTTTTTCTTTTTTTTTTAATTGTACTTCAGATGAAGGTTTATGGAACAAACTAGTTTCTCATCAAACAGTACACACATCGTTCTATGACATTGGTTAACAACCCTACAACATGTCAACACTCTCCCTTCTCAACCCTGGGTTCCCTATTACCAGCTTTCCTGTTCACTCCTGCTGTCTAGTCCTTGTCCTGGGGCTGGTGCGCCCCTTTAGTCTTGTTTTGTTCCACGGGCCTGTCCAATCTTTGGCTGAAGGGTGAACCTCAGGAGTGGCCTCATTACTGAGCTGAAAGCGTGTCCGGGGGGCATACTCTCAGGGTTTCTCCAGTCTCTGTCAGGCCAGCAAGTCTGGTCTTTCTTTTTAAGTTAGAATTTTGTTCCACATTTTTCTCCAGCTCTGGCCGGGACCCTCTACTGTGATGCCTGTTAGAGTAGTCAGTGGTGGTAACTGGGCACCATCGCGTTGTACTGGACTTCTTCTGGTGGAGGCCATGCTAGAAGTGGTCCATTAGTCCTTTGGACTCATCTTTCTCTTGTATCTTTAGTTTTCTTCATTCTTCCTTGCTGCCGAAGGGGTGAGACTAGTGGAGTATCCTAGGTGGCTGCTCACAGGCTTTTAAGACCCCAGACACCAAACAAACATGACTTCATTTAACCTTCAAAGCAGCTCTGTGAGATAGGGATTGTTGTTGTTCTGTACTGCGGAGTTGATTCTGACTCATAGTGACCCCACGTGACACAGTAGAACTGCCCCATAGGGTTTTCTTGGCTGGGTGGGTTCGAACCACCAACCTTTGCATTGGAAGCCGAGCACTTAACCATTGTGCCACCACGGCCCCTGAGATAGGGGTTGTGCACTGCATTTTACACAGCTGCAAACCTAGGGTTAGAGGCTACAAAAGCTCCCTGCAATAGACCCTGGGGAAATAAGAGGATAACACGCTGTCTCTCTTCTCAGTGGGCTCCCAGCCTGGTACAGGAGAGGCAGAGGCATCGACAAATGTGCCTCCAGACACCTCTTTCAGAAGTCACTAAGGCCTGGCGACCCCAGACCTTTTAGAGGTTAAAGAAGGGCAGACCTACTCTTCCCTTTGCAGATACTGGGAGGGAAATGAATGGAAGTGACCTTTGCCCTGTGCCAGGCATATTCCATAGGTTATCCCATCAAATTTGCAGAACAGTCCTGGGAGGTAGGTTTTATTTTCCCTGTTTTTCAAAGGTGGCAGCTGAGGCCCGCTTGAGGTCAGGCTACGTCTCTCAGGCCCCTCACGGTGTCTCCCACAATGTCCAGAGGATCTTTCAAAAATCTGCGTCTCATCATGTGCCTCGTTTTCTTTAAACTCCATACTTCCTCCTCACTGCCCTGAGGATCCTAAGGGTAAAATCCAAACTCTTAGACAGGAGGCCTTCAGAGGGTGGGCCCTGCTCCCCTCTCCTCTGCTGTCTCTCTCCATCATCCACTCCCACCCACCACTCAAGTCACAGTGAGCCCCTGCAGCAGCCTAAGAGGCTGAGCTTTCTCTGCCTCCAGGCCTTGCTTGAACAAGCTCCTTCCTCTGCAGGAACTGCTCTTATTCCCTCTGCCCATCCCCACCCTCCTTCCCGGGCCAGCTCCTCCACCTTCAGTCAGTGTGGGTGTCTCTTCCTCCAGGAAGCTTTCCTTGACAGGCACAGAGAAGATCAGGGTTAAATGCTTCCCCTCCAGGCTGTCAGACTTTTTATAGCATGAAAACCAGCTGAGAAGTTTGGGGCAGACCCATTTTGGAGAAAGCAGCCCAGCCGTGGCTCTAGGGTAGAGGAAGAGCCCGGCTTCCAATGCAGATGAGCTAAAGGGTGAAGGCTCAGTGGTTTCCTGAGCTCAAAGCCCTGATTCTCCCATCTGTTGGGGGCAGGACAGCCAGGAGCCATAGTGCTCTTTGCAGATGCCCAATACAAATACCATTTTAAATTTCTGGCACCCAAATAAAGGACTATTTACTAGTGTAAAATGTGCATCTTGGATATATCTGCAGAGTTCAGTACCTTAAGATAATACATAATATGTTAAGAAGTGCACCTAGTTTTTTTCTTAATTATAATTTTTGCTTAATCGGTTTTTTTAATAATTTTTATTGAGCTTTAAGTGAACGTTTACAAATCAAGTCAGTCTGTCACATATAAGCTTATATACACCTTACTCCATACTCCCACTTACTCTCCCCCTAATGAGTCAGCCCTTCCAGTCTCTCCTTTCGTGACAATTTTGCCAGTTTCTAACCCTCTCTACCCTCCTATCTCCCCTCCAGACAGGAGATGCCAACACACAGTCTCAAGTGCCCATCTGATACAAGTAGCTCACTCTTCATCAGCATCTCTCTCCTACCCATTTAATCATTTGTTTTTATCACCTTGAGCAGTGGCGCTCATTTCCCATAGCTAAAATTTATTAAATGCTTGTTTTGGCCAGGCCCTTATTCTGTTCTAAGCACAATACTTGTTATCTTTCACTTAATTCTCACAGTGCCCTGTGAGATAGGTGATGTTGTCATCCTCATTTTACAACTGAGGAAATCAAGGCCTGGACAGGCTCCATGCTGTTGCCTAGGCTTTCCCATTTGGTAAGTGGCAGAGACAGGATTTGAGCCCCACAGTCAGACTCCAGAGCCTGACCTATTCTTAAGAAGAGGTAAACTTAATATGGAGAAAGTTCTGTCAATTCATTTTTCCTTTGATTAGGGAAACAACTGCCGATATTGGGTTCTAGCAGCGTGGTTTGCACCCCGTGGTGTAGGTTATAGACTCTCCCAGGTGAAGAGAGGCTTACGGTGCCACTGTTTCTGTTTTTATACTGAGAAATGTTCATCAGTTAACATAATACAAACTAGGTAGTTCAGAAAATTTAATGCTCTAAAAGCCCTTTGTAACTTTTATATTGTAAATTCATACGGGCTGTAGGGTGATGCTATTCAGCTATACACATCCCCTCCTAATGCAATCAGCTTTGCTCTTCCCTGAAGCATGCTGGGAGTGAATACAGGATGGACTTGGGCTTAGGTACAAGGCCTGGAGTGGCATGACTGGGCCAGCAGCCAAGGCCAAAGAATGCCTCAGCAACAAGAAGGAAAACATCTGGGCCTGGACGTGAAGTCCCTGGGAACACTGACTGCCCAAGGACGTGGGAGAAAAACGATGAGCCTTGGTCCCAGTCAGAATGGTATATATGTTTGGGTCCCTTGCCAGGTGGTTGCGGAAAATACTCCAGCCGGCCCCCACTGGAGAGCAGCTGCTTGCCCCTGTCAGTAAGTTTCCCTGAACTCATGAATCTGGAAAGGGCTATGTGTCAGTTCTTCAGATTATCTGCCAGGACGCACAGTGAGGGTCTTTCCTTGCTGGGGCCGTCCCCCAACACGGGCTTGTATGTATCATACAATTTCAGAAATTCCTTTGTTCTTAAGTTTTTTTTAATGCCTTTTTCCCCGTTTTAATAATTTATTTTCTTTTTTGTTGTTGGTGAGAGTATACACAGCAGAACATAAACCAATTCAACAATCTCTACATGTACAGTTCAGTGCTATTGATGACATTTCTCAAGTTGTGTAGCCATTCTCACCCTCCTTTTCCGAATTGTTCCTCCGCCATTAACATAAACTCACTGCCCCCTAAATTTCCTATCTAATCTTTTCAGTTGACTCTGTCAATATGATACATTATAAATAGGGGCAGATTACCCAATAAGCAAGGTAAACATGGGTTTACTTGTGTTTATTTCCTAATCTGTAATGAACAATTTCACATGGGTTTCACCATAATTTTGATGGTGTAAAAAAATCAGGTGAAATTGTTCACTACAGATTAGTAACCAAATACAAGTAAGCCCATGCTTACTTTGCTCACTGGATAATCCATTCCTGTCAGGCATTGCCAATTTGAAAAGAATCTTTGATTCTATAGGAAGGTGCTGTGGGTTTGGGAGAGCGACAGATGCCAACCATATCTAGAAGCAGAATCTTTGATGTGGTGAAAAAATGTGAAATTATTCAGTACAGATGATCTGGTAAGCAAGGTAGGCATTATGCTTACCTTGCCTATTGGATAATCCACCCCTGATTAGAGATTGTTGTTGTTGTTAGGTGCCACCAAGTCAGTTCCAACTCATGTACAAAAGAATGAAACACTGCCCAGTCCTGCTTCATCCTCACAATCGTTGCTTTTTTTGAGCCCATTGTTGCAGCCACTGTGTCAGTCCATCTCGTTGAGGGTCTTCCTCTTTCGCTGACCCTCTACCTTACCAAGCATGATGTCCTTCTACAGGGACTGGTTCCTCCTGATAACATGTCCAAAGTACATGACACAAAGTCTCGCCATCTTTGCCCTCAAGCAGCACTCTGGCTGTACTTCTTACAAAACAGACTTGTTTGTTCTTCTGGCAGTCCGTGGTACAGTCAATATTCTTCTCCAACACCACAATTCAAAGACATTAATTCTTCTTCAGTCTTCCTTATTCGTTGTCCAGCTTTCACATGCATATAAGGTGATTGAAACACCATGGCTTGGGTCAAGAGAACCTTAGTCCTCAAAGTGACATCTTTGCTTTTTAACACTTTAAAGAGGTCTTTTGCAGCAGATTTGCCCAATGCAATACATCGCTTGATTTCTTGACTGCTGCTTCCGTGGCTGTTGATTGTGGATCCAGGTAAAATGAAATCCTTGACAACTTCAGTGTTTTCTCC
The DNA here is from genome assembly GCF_024166365.1 of Elephas maximus indicus. Lineage (NCBI taxonomy): Eukaryota > Metazoa > Chordata > Mammalia > Proboscidea > Elephantidae > Elephas > Elephas maximus. The sequence continues at coordinate 182,483,649 of NC_064822.1, read as the reverse complement.
ATTTGTCATGATGTTCCTTATTGGTCCAGTTGTGAAGATTTTTGTCTTCTTTATGTTGAGGTGTAATCCATCAGTAAGTGCTTCAAGTCCTCTTCTCTCTCAGCAAGCAAGATTGTGTCATCTGCGTATCTCCAGCTGTTAATGAATCTTCCACCAATCCTAATGCCCCGTTCTTCAGCTAGTCTGATTATAGTTTTTTTAAAAAAGCACAATGCTCAAGGCAGGCATTCTTTATTAAGATAAACTTTTGTTTGCAATACCATTGTTTTTGACACCATTTTAGAGTGGTAGAGAAGTAGACCCATAATTCAGTTTACTTCAACAAGTACTCACTGCTCTTTCCTCTTTCTTGAACACACTTTAGACATTTTTTCATCTGGCTAACTTCTACCTGACCCTTAAAACCCAGCTCAGGCATCACCTCCTCCAGGAAGTCCCCTGTGTCTGCCCTAGTGCTGCCTATTTTGTATTCTGTGCTTCCCCAGACATATTCCACCAAATATGTCCTGTTGTCGTCATGGAGCTGACTGTCTCTCTGTCTACACAGTATGCCTCTCAGGTTCAGGGACCTTGTCTCATTCAGCGCCTGCTCCTGCGAGTGACGCGTAGTTGGTACTCAGTGAATTCTTGGTGAAGGAATATAATGAGTAGTTAATGTGTGCTTATTAGCGTACTGCTTTCAGTTGTTTAGAGGAAAAGTAACTGATTACATCTTAGAACCTTGCCTCTCTGTATTCATGAAGTTAGGAATAAATCCACTTAAAAGATGTACTGATTTTTTTTTTTATTAAATTAATATGTATTCATACTTCAAAGAGTCAAATAGACAGGTCTGGAGTCAAACCACCTGGGTTTAATGCCAGCTTCATGACCTACTAGCTGTGTGACCTTGAGCAAATAATTTCTCTGTGTCTCAATTTCTAAAAAGGGGATAATAATAGTATGTATATCATAGGATTGTTATGGGGATTAAATTGCTTAATATTTGTAAAGCATTTAGACTAATGTCTGATGCGTGTTGTTGTTACTGATGAGTCTGTTCCAACTAATGGCGACCCCATGCGTTACAGAGTAGAACTGCTCCAGAGGGTTTTCTTAGCTGTAATCTTAATAGAAGCAGATCTCCAGGCCTTTTCTTCTTTGTTACCACTGGGTGGGTTCAAACCCACCCAGTTAAGCACAAACAGTTTGCACCACCTAGGGGCCTTGCCTAATGCAAAGTAAACATAATGTTGTTGTTGTTACCTGCCGGTAAGTCGGCCCGACTCATGGTGACCCCAGGCACAACTGAACAAAACACTTTCAGATCAGACCGTTGTGATCCACTGAGTTTCCATGAGCTGAGTTTTGGAAGTAGATCACCGGGCTTTTCTTCCTCTATCTTAGCCTGGAAGCTCCATTAAAACCTGTTTAGCATAATATTAAAAACCCAGTACCATATAATGTTTATTAAATAACTGATAACTCTACAAAGATTGTTACAAACAATTGCACCCATGTGGGCCCCGTTTCCCATTCCCCAACAATGACACTTTCCCATTTTTTAACTGATTGGATATCTGCTTCCCTACATGTATCTGAATAACATGCGGCTCTGGCTACTTCTTGATTTTTCAGTGGCACACCTGGAAAGATGGGGAGTGGGCTCTCTCACATACACACACTTCCTATCCCCCATCCTCTTAATGTGTTTATATTGTCGTTTTGATTGGGTCATTAATCAGCATTATTTTTTTTTTATTATAATGACACCATCAACACTATCGCCAGCTGAGCTATGGAGTATTTCATGGTATATATATATATATATTTTTTTTTTTTTTTTTTTTTTCCCTGCAAAACCTTTGTTACCCCTGGAACTAAATCTTTTTTTCTTTTTTTTTTTTAATTTATCCATTTTCTTGTTTTTGTTTTTTCTTATGTACTTCTCACAATTTATCTCAGATTTTCCATTGGCTGTATAAATCTCCTCCCGGTACATTCAGACACTTTAGATAGTCTGTCAATTTCACCTTCATTTTCCAGCCTTCTGACCTGCTTCACTCTCGGTGGTTGTTTTCTAGATTGTTTACATAATCCTGGGGATTCCCTTCTTCATTCTTGTGACCTCACTGGTCTTTTAACCTGTTTCTGTCTGTGTCTTTCTGGCTTCCCACAGAGACGGGATGTCCACCAAGAAGCCAAAACCAGTGCAGAAAAAGGAGGCACCCATCTTTTCCCTGCCATCTTCCAGCTTACCTGAAGGAATCCTGGCCAAAGAACTGGAAGAAGCCTTATAGGTGAAGCCCACACATGTTGTCAAATCTAATCTCAAAAAGAAACAACAAAACAAAACAAAAAAGTAATATTGCAAGTAGGGGCAATTTAGTCATTCCCAGTCCATGGGACAAGGAATATTAAAGTTCACTCCTTTTGCTGTTGTCAGGTGCCATTGCATCAGTTCAGACACATAGCGACCCTATGTACACTGCCCAGTCTTGCGTCATCATCACAATCATTCTTATGCTTGAGCCCATTGTTGCAGCCACTGTGTCAATCCATCTCCTTGAGGGTCTTCCTCTTTTTCACTGTCCCTCCACTTTACCAAGCATAATGTCCTTCTTCAGGGACTGGTCCCTTCTGATAACATGTCCAAAGTATGTGAGATGAAGTCTCATCATCCTTGCTTTAAATGAGAATTCTGGCTGCACTACTTCCAAGACAGATTTGTTCCTTCTTCTGGCAAAGGCATCAATTCTTCTTCAGTTTCCCTTACTCATTGTCCAGCTTTCACACGCATATGAGGCAATTGAAAACACCATGGCTTGGGTCAGGCGCAGTTAGTCCTCAAACTGACATCTTTGCTTTTTAACACTTTGAAGTGGTCTTTGGCAGCAGATCTGCCCAGTGTAATGGGTCTTTTGATTTCTTGGCTGCTGCTTCCATGGGTGTTGATTGTGGATCCAAGTAAAATGAAATCCTTGACAACTTCAATCTTTTCCCCGTTTATCATGATGTTGTTTATTGGTCTAGTTGTGAGGATTTTTGTTCTCTTTATGTTGAGGTGTCATCCATACTGAAGGCTGTAGTCTTTGATCTTCGTTAGTAAGTGCTTCAAGTCCTCTTCACTTTCAGCAAACAAGATTGTGTCATCTGCATATCACAGGTTCTTAATGAGTCCTCCTCCAATCCTGATACCACATTCTTTTTCATATAGTCCGGTTTTTTGGATTATTTGCTCAGCATACAGATTAAATAAGTATGGTGAAAGGATACAACCCTGACACACACCCTTCCTGACTTTAAACCACGCAGTATCCCCTTCGACTCGACGGCACTGGATACTGGGGTAGTATCCGCTTATTCTGTTCAAACGACTGCCTCTTGGTCCATGTACAGGTTTTTCATGAGCACAATTAAGTCTTCTGGAATTCTCATTCTTCGCAACATTATCCATAATTTGATATGATCCACACAGTCAAATGCCTTTTCCATAGTCAATAAAACACAGGTAAACATCTTTCTGGTATTCTCTGCTTTCAGCCAGGATCCATCTGACATTGGTAGTGACATCTCTTGTTCCGTGTCCTCTTCTGAATCCGGCTTGAATTTCTGGCAGTTCCCGGTTGATGTATTGCTGCAACCACTTTTGAATGATCTTCTGCCAAATTTTACTTGTGCATGATATTAATGATACTTTTCAATAATTTTCACATTCTATTGAATCACCTTTCTTTGGAACAGGCACAAATATGGATCTCTTCCTGTCGGTTGGCCAGGTAGCTATCTTCCAAATTTCTTGGCAGAGTTGAGTGAGCACTTCCAGCACTGCGTCCGTTTGATGAAACATCTTCAGTTGGTATTCCATCAATTCCTGCAGCCTTGTGTTTCGCCAATGTCTTCAGTGCAGCACTGAAGTTCACTCCTAACCTGGGCCAAAGGCATGATTTAAATCGGAATTAAGTCACTTCGTTCCTGCTTTTACTTACTAATTCTTTCATTCACTTATTTATTAATAATAACACTATGGAATATATTAAATTATTAGATAATAGTAGTAATCATAAGAGATATCATTTATTGAGGACCTACTTGGTGGGTGCTCTGCTAAATCCTTTTTAGACATTATCTCATTTAACCCTCCTGGTGGCCCCCTGAGTGGGTATTGCTACCTCCATTTCTCATAGGAGGAAACTGGGGCTTGAAGAGGTTGAGCAGGCCCCACAGAGGGGAACCTATGGATTTATTCTGTACCATCTGTGTACTATACTAAACCCTGTGGGTACAGAGATGAGTAAAGACATGATCTTCGACTTTAAGGGGCTCACAGCCTAGAAGAAGGAAGGAGAAGGATGTGTAAACCAATAAACACATTAATACTCTGCTAGAAACCTGTATGGAATCTGAGAAAACCCGAGGCAGGTGAAGCCAGTGTGCCCAGGAGCCCTTCGGGATAGACTTCACTGAGCTGCAGCTGTACCGGAGCCAGTTTGTAGAAGGACCTGTGCCCTAGCTGAGGGGCCTGGCCTGTGTCATCTGGGCCTCAGGGCTCATAGGAGTGACCTGGTCTGATTTAGAACAGTCCATCTGGCACAGCAAAGAGGGAAGGAATCCTGTGGATGGTTGTTTACCCAAACCAAGGAGCAAATAAGTGCATCCTGGAGACACATAGTGCCTCCCACAGGTACACATCCCCATGTGAACCCTGAGTATAACCCTAAGTGACCCTCTTGGAAAATATGACCCAGGAAAAGAGGAAGCGTGGCAGGGAAGGAGCCCAAGCTTTGGCACCAGAAAATTCTTGCCTTTGTATCCCTGCCCTGCTCCTTAATAGATGTAGGACTATGTGCTTAGTAGTCGTGTGACTTGACCTTTCTGTTCTTATTTCTTAAGTGCAGAAACAGAGTGCCGACCTAGGAGGGTTGTTGTGATGGTTAAATGAGGTGATTTATGCAGAGTTCCTGGCACAGTGTATTTTACTTGGTAACTGCCACCAAAACCAAAGGAACCCATTGCTGCTGAGTCAATTCCGACTTATAGTGACCCTATAGGACAGAGTAGAACTGCCCCTAGAGTTTCCAAGGATTGCCTGGTGGATTCAAACTGCTGACCTTTTGGTTAACAGCTGTCACTTTTAACCACTGCACCACCAGGGTCTTCATAACTGCCACCAGCTATTATTGTTCTTGTTAGCACTGTTATAAAGTATATCCTTCTCCTGAAACCAGGATGTGTTGAGAACCTACCATGTGCAAGGTGCCATAGGGTTCAATAAGCAGAACACTCTCTCCCCTTCCCAGCTGCAATCAGCTCTTTTTTAATAACTTATTTTTGTTGTTGTTGAGAGTATACACAACAGAACATACACCACATCAACAGTTCCTACATGCACAATTCAGTGACATTAATTACATTCTTCGACTTGTGCAAATATTCTGACCCTCCTTTTCTGAGTTGTTCCTCCCCCATTAATATAAACTCACTGCCCCCTGAGATTCCTATTTAGTCTTTCAAGTTGCTGTTGTCAGTTTGAACCCATACAGATAGATCTTAAAAGAGCACAGTGCTTCAGGCAGACATTATTTACTAACTAAACTAAACTATTATTTGGTTTTAAGAAGACTTCAGGGGATATTTTTGTTTAAAGTTTAAAGATTATCTCAGGGCGGTAGTGTTGAGGGTTCATGCAGCTCCAATGGCTCCAGAAAGTCTGGATTCCATGAGAACTGAAATTCTGTTCTGCATTTTCTTACCTTTTGATCAGGATTCTTCTATAGAATCTTTGATCAAAATGTTCCGTAACGGTAGCCAGGTGCCATCCAGTTCTTCTGGTCTCTTGGCAAAGGACGCAGTTGTTCATGGAGACAATTAGGTAAACATTCCATTTCCTCCTATCCCTGACTCTCCTTCTGCCTCTATTGCTCCAGGCAAATAGAGAACAATTGTTGTACTTTGTAGGGCAGTTTGCAAGCTTTTATGATCCCAGACTCTACACAATGAACTAGGAGATAGAACAGAAGCGCTAAACACATTCTTAGGCCGATTAACTGCGGTGTTCCATGAAACCATGACCCTAAACCTCCAAACCAAGAAACCAAATCCCACGAGCTGTTTGGTTGTACATAAGCAGCCTCAGCAGCTACTCTTTTTGTTTGTTTGTTTGTTTGTTTCACGGTCAGCTCTATATTTGCAGTTCTTCAAAGGATCCATTCCCCCTCCTGTTTCTGGGCCTTTTTCCTGTTGCTTCTGTACTTGAAAGGCCCTTTTCCTCCCTCTTCTCCATTAACTCCCAATGTCACTAATTCCTGCTCCTCTTTCAGGACTCCCCTTAGATGTCTCCTCCTCTAAGAAGTCTTCCCTGACATACCTCCACCAAGGATGGCACATGTGTTCTCCCAGGGCATTTCATGCACCCTCACTGTGGTAGCAATGATCATAAACCAGCTGCCACCAGGTCCATTCTGACTCATGGCTACCCCATATGTGTCAGAGTAAAACTGTGCTCCATAGGCTTTTCAGTGGTTGGTTTTTTTGGAAGTAGGCCACCAGGCCTTTCTTCCAAGGCACCTCTGGGTGGACTCGAACCTTCAACCTTGCCGTTAGTGGCCAAGTGCATTAACCTTTTGCATCACCTGGAGACTCCTAGTAATTATCATGGTAGATTTTAATTGCCCTTCAACAAAATAGGTTGGCACAGTGGCTGCAACAATGGGCTCAAGCATAATGATTGCGAGAATGGTGCAGGACCAGGCAGTGTTTCGTTCTGTTGTACATAGGGTCGCTGTGAGTCGAAACTGACTTGGAGGCACCTAACAACAACAACATTTACTCATCTACCTCTACCACTAGCCCACACCCCGAAAAAAGGTCTCCTAGTTTTCTGGGCCCAGCGCAGCCTGCATTGCCATTCTTTGCACAGCTTGGGTCTGGACAGACCTTTTCCAGAAATTACTGAAGACTCATAACCACAGGCCTCTCAGCAAGTTAAAGATGAAAAGACCTGTCTCTACCCTTTGTAAGTATTAGAAGGGAAAATTATGGGGAAGAAATATTTTGCTGTTTATAAGGGGAGCGGGTAGAACATGGAAGGGAACTAACATTTAAAAAGCATTTACTGTAATGTGGGATAAAGCAAATGAGTAAGTGCATAATATTCTAATTCTATGATTCCCCATGTTGCCAAGAACTAGTATCAGCATGGAAGAAAGGAAATCCAGATGTTAAACTAGAAGAGATTAGATTAAAATCCTGCAGTCCTGATTTTTTTAAATTATGGTCAAATACATATTATAAAATTTACCACTGTAACCATTTTAAAATGTAGAACTCAGTGTTACTAAGTACATTCACAGTGTTGTACAACCTAGAGCTGATGTTGCATGGATGGCTTTAAAGAACAGAAGTTTATATTTCTAGAGGCTACATGCCCTTCTGAGGGCTCTGAGAAAGAATCTCTTTCATGCCTGTCTCCTAGTTTCTAATGGCTCCCAGATATCCTTGGCATTCCTTGGCTTGTGGCTGAGTCTGCCTCCATAGTCCCATGGCTATTCTTCTTCTGTCTCCCTCTCCATGTCCTCCTGTTTTATAAGACATCACTCAGATGGGATTAGGACACACCCTATTTCCAAGCAAAGTCACAGGCACCATAACTTTTTGAGGGGTACAATTCGATCCATAACAGCTACCATAACCACTATCTCGTTCTGGAACTTTTTCATCACCCCAAACAGAAAACCCATACCCATTAAGCAGCCATTTTCCCCTTCTACCTTCTCCCCAGCCCCTGAAAACTACTAATCTATTTTCTGTCTATAAACTTGCCTATTCTGGACCTACAATATGTGCTCTTATGTGTCTGATTTCTTTTACTTAGTGTAATATTTTCAAAGTTTATCCATGGAGCAGCATGTATAGGTCCTTTTTTCATTTTTGCAGCTGAAAAATATTCTATTGTGTGGATATATGACATTTTGTTTATCCATTCATCAGTTCATGGACATTTGGATTGTTACCACTTTTTGGCTATAATAAATAATGCTGCTATGAACATTTGCATTCGAGTTTTTCTGTGACCATATGTTTTCAATTCAAAGATACATTAAAGTCCTAACCACTGGTACCTGTATATACCTAGAAATGGAATTGCTGAGTCATCTGGTAATTCTGTGTTTGACTTATTGAAGAACCGCCAAACTGTTTTCCACAGTGACTGCACCATTTTACATTCCCACCAGCAATGCAGGAAGGTTTTAATTTCTCCACACTCTAGCCAACACTTGGTCATTTTATTTCTTTGTTTGTTTTTATTATGAACATCCCAACGGATATGAAGTGGTTTCTCATTGTGGTTGTATCTTGACTTTGGATCAGATGTATCAATATGAATTCGAGATGTATTTTATCTAACAAAAACAGACAGGTTTAAATTATACAGTCCGATATACTATTAGATTATACTGTCTGGTGATGTTTGTCTTTAGTGGCAGGGAGTGTGGTCCAACAATTACTTGCTGAATACTTAAGGGAGTAATATTTCATACTAGTGGTAAGATCTCAGAGGGAAACAAAGCTGGAGGGCCACAACTTCTCTGGACCACATCAAGAAACATGAACACCAGCTTCTGGCTCTCCCAGATTGTTCCAGGCCCTTATAGTATCATCAGCCATCAGTGAGTGTCTTGAAGGCTCCTGGGGGTGTTTCTCAGCTCCTAGAATAGTAACTGACACAAAGTAGGAACTCGATAAAAACTCGCTGAATTATTATTGTAGATGGAATGACTCACACCTGGGTGGAACATACTGTGTTGTAGAGAAGTACATATCCTGCAATAAGACCGATATCTTTTTTAGCCTGGTGTAAGCTACCCAAAAATGGGTAGAGATTCATATGGCAGAGGCTAAAAAAAGAAGGAAACATCATTTAGTAGGAAACACCTGAGATCAGAAGAACCAGATTAGGAACTGGGATGTTTTCACAAGAGGGCCCCAGTGAAAGGTTGAACTTCTCAAATGATTCCCTGTCAGACTGTGGGAAAAATCACATTTGGTGAGCAATTTAAAATTTGAGCACATTCTGTGATGTGTGTGTGTGTGTGTGTGTATGTGTGTGTATATATATATATATGTATGTATTAAACAAAAAAAGGGAGGAGGTAGCTGTTGAGGCTTCTTAGGTACAACAGAACACCTCATGGAATTTGGCTTATTGGTTTGGGGGTTTAGGGTCATGATCTCATGGGACATTCCAGTTAATTGGACTAATACTATTTTTAGCACTTCTTTTCTACCTCGTGGTTCATTGTGTAGTGTCTGGGGTCTTAAAAGCTTTCAAGGAGCCATCCAAGGTAAAATAATTGGTCTCTCTTCACCTGGAGCAACAAGAAAGAAGAGCCAAGAATAGGGGGAGGAAATGGAATACATAATTGATCACCTCCACAAACGACTGCCTCCTTTGCATGAGACCAGAAAAACTGGATGGTGCCCGACTACCATTACTGAACATTTTGATCAAAAAGTCTAATAAAAGAAACTTGATCAAAAGAAGGGAAGATGTAGAACAGAATTTCAATTCTCACAGAATCCAGATTCCCTGGAGCCATTGAGACTAGATGAACCCCAAAAATACTGCCCTGAGATAATCTTTAACCTTGAAACCATAAAGCAGAAATATCCCCTGAAACCTTCTTTAAGCCAAACAACAGTGTAGCTTAACTAATACAGAATATCTGCTATGGCCATTGTGTTCTTTTGAAGAACTTATGATATGGATCAAATTTTTAACGGAAACTCAAAAAGTTAGATAGGAAGCTTGGGGGAAGTGAGTTTATATCAATAGGGGAGGAACAAATCAGAAAAGGAGAGTGAGAATGGCTGTAAAATTTGAAGAATGTAATCAATATCACTGTATCATACATGTAGAAATTGTTTAATTGTTGTATGCTTTGCTGTGTATTTTCAACAACAACAACAACAAAATTCTAGCACATTCAGAAAAGTCCTTCTGAACATTTGCAGTCCCAACCACCCTAGTACCCTAGCATGGTACATCCACGGTACAGTTCCCTGGATGTGAAGTGTAAGCTCAGGAAAGTTTAGAATTAAATACAGAGATGATAAAGTGATTCGAACCAGTTAGGAATAATTGTTGTATGTATTTAAAGTGGTTGTATCAGTTAAGAGAATTTGTCAAATTTGAGCATCTAACAGATTGGCTTTGTGATTCCTAATTAAAATATATAGTTGACTAACTGATTTTAGATTAGATATTTTTAGTTGAAAGATATAAGGGACTTTTACAAAGCTATATTTAATTTATGAAGACTTGACATTACTTGCAACAAGTTTTGACATCAACTACCCAGAGTTAGGCCAAACTTCACAATTAAGAGCACAGTCCTCCACAGGACTACCGTCACTTCAGACACCATCTACAAGCTTGGAGCTCCCTAGACACCTCTCACATCTGGCCAGCTGACTACAAATTCAGACATTCCCACTACTCACTCAGATTCAATAATTTGCTAGAACAACTCCCAGAGCTCAGGAAAGCACTATATTTAAATTACAGTTTAAATATGCACATCAGAGCTGCCAAAGGGAGAGAGGCATAGAGCAAGGTCTGGGAGGGTCCCAAATGTGAACTTTCTGTGGTCTTCTCCCCATGGAATCAGGACTCATTACCTCCTGGCACATAGATGTGTGACAATATGCAGAGTATTCCCAACCAAACAAGCTCGGTGTCCAGAGTTTTTATTGGGGTTTCATTATGTGTTGCTGTTATTGTTTTTGTTAGGTGCCATCGAGTTGGTTCTGACTCATAGTGACCCTGTGTACAGCAAAATGACACACTGCCTGGTCCTGGGCCCTCCTCACAATTGTTGTTATGCTCGGGCCCATTGTTGCAGCCACTGTGTCACTCCAGCTTGTTGAGGGTCTTCCTTTTTTCCACTGACCCTCTACTTTACTAAGCATGATGTCCTTCTCTAGGGACTGATCCCTCCTGATAACATGTCCAAAGTATATGAGACAAAGTCTCATCATCCTTGCTCCTAAGAAGCATTCTGGTTGTACTTCTTCCAAGAAGATTTGTTCGTTCTTTTAGGCAGTTCATAATATAGTCAATATTCTTCTCCAACACCACAATTTAAAGGTGTCAGTTCTTTGGTCTTCCTTATTTATCACCCAGCTTTCACATGGATATGAGACGATTGAAAACACCATGGCTTGAGTCAGGCCCACCTTAATCTTCACAGTGACATCTTTGCTTTTCAACACTAGAAAATATTATCGAAGGCTTAAGGAAAACTAAATTTTAAAACGTGTTATTACTTAAATTAATTGAACATTAATTTTAAAAAGCTTTCTAGCATACACACATATTTTCCATTATTTACCACAATGTTTCAGTAAAATCTGATGTGCCTTTCTGCTTCGAGTGATACTACAGAGAATGAAGGGATAGGGCAAAGAAGAGGACCATGGGTGAGACTCACATCAGTCTCTCCACTGATGTCTGTGGAAAAGGGGCTGCATATCCTATGGAGGGGACTATGTGTAGGATGCCAGGTGGCAGCGAATGTGAAGAGGCACTGTGGAGTGGGGCACCCAGTGGTAAGAAGCTACTTCCCAGTGGGCATCTCAGGAAAGACATAAATTTTCCACTTTTCTAAAACCATGGTAGAAGTTAGTTTTTGATGAGGGGGCTATATATATATATATATGTAGTATACACATACCATTTGTATATATAACTGAATCAGAAAACAGACTGCTGTTACTCACAGAGCATCTTAGCACCAGTTCCCCATGTCCCAGTTCTGCAGAGGGTGATGAATGAGGGCCAAATATTCACCTGTGTATACAGCAGAGTTTGACCACAGGGCAGAAACCCCAAAATTTTGATGAGACTTGGAGTTTATATAGAACGGCTGGTATATCTGCCCCTTCTCACCCTGGAGAAAGAGAGAGAGAAACACAGAGACCTTTACTATCTAGTGTAAGCAAATCCCATCTAGGGAGTGGAGCAAAAAGTTCCTAGGTTTTTACAACCCTAGAATATAAGCAAATGACTCCAGGGAAGAGGGGAAAGGCATCTCTAAGTTTTATTACCTTTAGGATGTGAGCAAATGGCTCCGAGAAATTCACATCTCTAATTTCCAAGGCATGTTTGCCATTTAGTCGTAAAGACCATAAACCAAAAAACCAAACCCTTTGCCACTGAGTTGATTATAACTCATAGCAACCCTATAGGACAGAGTAGGACTGCCCCAATAGGGCTGCCAAGGAGCAGCTGGTAGATCCGAACTGCCAACCTTTTTAAGCAGCCATAACTCTTAACCACTGTACCACCAGGGATTCACGCAGAAAAATGAAAATATTCATGGGGATTGTCAACAGGGGAGAAGCAGAATTTAGGGTTATACTATTACAGTAGCAGTGGCTATAATTGCCTATATACTTATCTGTAGTCCTCACAGGGTTTGTATCTTGCTTGTTGTTGAATCCCTAGCACCCAACACCTAGCATAGTAGGTGGTTTTTTTTTAAGGAATTTTATATGTTTAAGGGAAGATGTACCCACTGGAATTCTTTATGTGATGACCCTGCATTCTTTAGTTTTCTACTAAAGCCATTTTCAAATTTGAGCTGTTGAGCCTCCGAGAATATATATCTGCAGGCATCAGTATGAGAAATCTGTTAGTCACTGAAATCATTTGCTTCTATTTGTTATAAGGTGGTTGTCCACAGAGGGGCAGTAAAGCGCAGTGGTTAAAAATTCAGATCCTGACTGTAACCCCACTGCCTATTTTTGTTATTTTTATATTTTAGAATATCATAATATGGCATAAAAATTTTAAATTTTGTAGGGAACTTGTGGACTCCCTGAAGAATTTGAAAAACTGGACGAACTATCTTATCCAGTTATAAATTGACACAAAAGCTCTGGCTTGCCATGCTCTGTATTTAGGAAAGTGGCATTTTGTCTTGCAGAATTTTTTTTTTAAGGTACTTACTAGTTTTTCACGGCTTCTGAGTTTTATGTCATACTCAAAGAGGCTTTTCCTATTCAAAGATAATTAAAAAAAAATTCTACCACATTTTCTTCTAGTACTTTTATTATTTTATTGTTCAGATTTAATTTATCTGCAGTTTATTTTGGTGTAAGGTGTGAAGTATGATTCCAATTTTATTTTTCTTCCAGATGGCTACCTAGTTGTTCCAACACCATTCACTGAATTCATCACTTCCCCACTCATTCAAAATGCCACCTTCATCATATTCAGAATTTTCTATGATTTGAAAGACTCATCTTTTTTGTTGTTGTTCCGTTGAGTGGAAAGGTCTTCATGTATAATTTTTAACTACTTCAGATTTTTTTTTAATATTTTTAAAGTTGTATGTAATCAACTATGATATCCAAACAAAATTTTTATCCTCACTTTATGAATTTGTCATTACCAAGCTCATTTCAGCTTCTTTCTTTAAGTGTACTGCACACAACCTTCAAATATTATGAACATTTCTCTCTCCCAGCTGTCACTACACCAAACTACATATGTTATATTTCCCTAAATCATCTTGCTGTGCTCTTTGCAGCTCTTCTGTACACTGTTGATGTCTTCATCTAACAAACTGCTCAGAAGTTACCTTAGTTATTTTAATGAGGCCTCAGAGAGAAAGCCTATCATCACTACCTAGTTCATCCCCAAAATGGCCATTAATTTCCATTAACAATGGACAGCCTATGTTTCTGGAAAACAACAGATTTCGAAGAGCTATGGCAGTTATTTATTGGCTCTTTAAACAATCCACCTGGGGAAAAGTGTCCGACAAAATGCCAACTGCTATTGTGGGATATTTTTTTTTTTTTTTGCTATTTATTCCAGCAAAATGTTTCAGACAATGAAGAAAAAGGGTTGCCCTGTACTAGGTCTTGAACCCAAAGAACTGTTTGCATAGATAGTCATCCAAGATCCATCACAGCCTCCACCTCAACAGATGCTCTTTCAAATGTTTCATAATTCTCTTCAACAACAGTCAGTCTCCATTTAAGGATAGGAGGACAATGCTGCCAGAGATGGCTCTGCTGGCATGAAGGCAGGCTTACAATTTCTATTTAAAAGCTGGACCAAGATATGTTTGGCATCTGTTGTCTATTTAAACTGCAAGTTAAGATGAAGAAAAATTACTCTCCATCCTGAATGGGCCCTTGGTGTCTCAATCACAGACAAGAGAGTGGTAAATGGTAACAGAGTCAAAGAGAATGAAATGAGCTTAGGAACACTGAGGTTTGAGGGACAGACTGTGAAGCCGGTCTGAAACACTTGGAATGAAAAGAAAAGCCTTGGGCAGGGGAAAAGAGACCCCTCACCATTCCACTTCCTAACTCGAAGGTTCTGATTAAGACAGGCATTGGGTATATCCCCGCCCTCTCTTCTACTCAACACCCTTCCCTCACCTCAAGGTCTTCCACCTCAGTGATGCCCTTCCCCAAATCAGCCGCTTCCCAGCGGCCTCTCTTCAGCTCAGACCAACCCCCACTTCAGGACGTTCTTGCTCACAGCAGCCTGCCCTCACCCCAGCGCGCCCACCTCAGCACCCCCTAATCTCGGCACGTCTCCTCAGTGCCTCCACCTCAGAGTGCGCGCCCTTACTTCAGCATCTCCCTCAGCTCAAGGAGCGCCCCAGCCTCTCCTCCCACCAAGGGCCCCCTCCTCAGTACATTTCCTCCACCTCATCGCCCCTGCCCCATCCCAGCGAGCCTCCCCCACTGCAGGGAGTCTCCCCTCAGGAGGCTCCTCTGGCAGCAACTCCCAGCCCCGCCCCCTGGGTCAAGCCCCGCCCCTCGCCCTCCGACCCGCCCACCGTGTCCCGCCCGCTCCCGCCCCTCAGCCCTCGCCCCGCCCACGTTGAGCGCGCGCCCGGGGCCTTTGTCTTTCGGCGCCAAACTCTCAGGTCAGCGACGCGCGGGGTCGCCCTTCTCTGCGTTCTGGGTCGGATCCCAAATCTCAAGAGCTGAGAACCGGAAACCCAGGGTGGGGGCGAAGGGAAATCACCTTGAAAACCTCGGGGAGAGCGTTGGTACGAGGGAGGTGTGTGGCAAACGGGAAACCGAGTGAAGAAACTGAGGGGAAACTCGAGGCTTTAAGAAAATACAGTCCGCTTTTTCGCCCCTTTCCTGGGGTCGTGGCTGGGGCCTGGGCTTGTGACTTTGTGCGCTCCGCCACCAGCCCCGGGGAGGAATCTCGGTGGTCTTAGAGGATCTCCGACAGCCTTATAAAACTGGACCGAAGTCTTAAAGAAGCCTCCTCGGCCCTTCCCTCGTATGAGGGAGTCGGATGTCAAGAAAATGTCCACAGGGGGGCTCTGGCTGCCAGGTCCCAGGTCGCCTGTCACCTGGTGACATCAAAGATGACATGGACCATGCTCCCCCAAGATACGCAGCCCTGTCTCCCTTAAACCGAGGTGGCAGGTCACGCGTAAAACCGTAGAAACCAAGATGTCTGGGAGCCCAGTAGAGGGAACTGTTCAGTCTGTCAGTTGCTACTTGAAAGAGATAGTGAACAATGTTTTCGTTTTATCAAGAAGAAATGGATATATATTATATATATATATTTTTTTCTCCCTTCGATTCAATGAGGATAGTCAATGTGGAATTTTGGGTAACCATTTTTTTTATATATATATGTAGCTATCTGGTGACACTGTGGTTAAGATTTCAGCTGCTAACCTAAAGCCAGCAGTTGGAATCCACCAGCTTCTACTTGGAAACCCAATGGGGCAGTTCTCCTCTGCCCTATAGGGTCGCTAGGAGTTGGAATCCACTCCAGGGCAACAAGTTTGGGTTTTTTTACGGCTTTATCTGAGGGACAGTATTCTAGAAGATTCCGTGTAAACTATACCACATTTGCCTCTTATACCTTTCTGTTTAAAAGTACTGGGTGGTAGGACCATACCTCTACAATAGTTTATTTCCCTTCTGCTGAGTTCCAACCCCTGACTTTGGTATTAAGTGAGGAGATGGAATAAACCAAGAAAACTTGATTATTAAGCCCACATTTTATTGTGAGGAACCTAGTCATGTAGATTCCAGACAGTTAAAACAACTGCTACAGTGTTAAATCAAAGACTCTTTAACAACTTATTGGCCCTAATGTTATAATACTACAGGTATCCACCTTATTTTTAATCTCAAAAAAATCACGAAACTGGTAAATTATAAAACAACATATATCTAGTGTCGTATGAAACAAAAAGATACATGTTACAAGAGAAGAACGAATTCATAATCAGCAAACAGGAATGCATTCATCATAAAAAAAAAATATGAGAAAAATAAAATCTGTTCATTCAGGGTAGGCCATGTTCTAGGTGCCAGGGAGCATACAAGGAAAAATGGCATAAGGTCAAGGTTATTACAGTGTTGTTAAACATAAACATGAAAGGTTAAATAGCAATATGCAATTTTAAATATCATTCTAAGACAACAATAAAGATATCAGACAGTCCGATTAACTGTGCTATGAGAAATGAAAAAGATGACAAAAAGTGAGCAGTGTTAATGGAGAGAAGAAACAAAATAAGACCAGCCCACCGCCCCCCCCGCCACAGACATACACAAAAGTAATGCCACTTGCCCAACAGAGAGAAGATGGCCCTGCCCATTCATTCCAAACTAAATGTTTCTCTTCTTTTGCTTCTAGTGACTTTGAAATGAAATCAAGGAGGCCTCTGGGCAAAAGATGTTTTACTATACCACCTCTGAAATAATTTCTTATTTTCCTAGAATTGTTCTGCTGCTCGGCTTTCAATATGAAGGAGGATCAGGTTGTGACGGAAGAACCAGGATTCCAAGATGATGAAGTATGTTAGGATGCTGGACGATAAGTAGACATTTAAGCATTCCACAAAAATTAAGTTCTGTCTCTTTTAGCTACTATTTTTAGAAACTAAAAGTAAAAATAAAACATAGCTCTAGAAAGAGGTTGCATTATAGATACATAACAGTACTATGTCGAGGGGTGCTAAGATTAGCTGTTTAGCAACTGGCATGAAGGTTATTTTAATAACTGAACAACTGGTATGGCTATACTAGTACCTATGCATTGTCGTTATTAGTTATCGTCATGTCTATTCCGACTCATGATGACCTCATGTGTGCAGAGTAGAGCTGTTTCATGGGGTTTTCAAGGCCGTGACCTTTCAGAAGCAGATCACCAGGCCTGTCTTCCAAGGCACCTCTGGGTGGGTTTGAACCACCAACCATCTGCCTGATAGTCGAGTACTTAACTGTGCCACCCAGGGATTGGTACCAAATAGCAGCCTGGTCTTAGAAGGAGTTCAGGGTCTGGTGGGGAAGAAAGTTGAAAAAACATGTTTAAAATAGGTTAAATGCTGTTCCACTGCTTTGGATAAAAAAAAGCAGTGGAACAGCATTGGATAAAGGCCTTAAAAATTTGGTAAAGACCATGACAAAGGTATAAGTTTCCCAGCCCTTTCAACGTTGGAAGTTCTTCTAAGTATGTAACAATGTGTGAGAAAAAACATTATTGATCCTACTTCAAACCATCTAGAGAAGTGAAATTTGAGGCATTTTGGAGTGACTTATTTTATTGAATTAACTCTTTAAAAGACATGAAACAATTGGATATGAAAAATCAAAACTCATTTTTTTGTTTTATCACCTTTAGGAATCTTTGTTTCAAGATATTGACCTGTTACAAAAACATGGAATTGTAAGTATTTTTTGATTTTGTGTTTAGTTGTTCAACTCAGGGTTTCGCAGCACAGGCCTATTGACATTTTGGGCTGGATAATTCTCTGTTGTAGGGGGCTGGCCTGTGCATTGTATGGTGTTTAGCAGCATTCCTGGCCTCTACCCACTCACTATGTGCTAGTAGTGAGTAGTGCCCTCCAGTTATGAAAACCAAAAATGTCTCCAGACATTGTCAAGTATCCCCAGGGGGCAAAATGTCGCCAGCTGAGAACCACTGGCCAACTAGAGGGGTTCAAAACGACCTCTGAATGCATGCTCCATGTCCTTATCTATCTATATCTACTGTCTCCAGTAACAGAAAATTCAGTTCTATATGTCAGGTGATGGGAGTGAATGATGTTGACAGAAATCCAGACTTCAAGTAGCAAACGAGATGAATTTCAGCAGCAATCAGTTGGTAGTAAAACTTTCCTGACATCATCTTTTGAAGCCCTAACATTTAATCTCTTTCAGTTGGTTTTAGAAAATAGGAACAAGAGAAAATCCCTGTCCCCTGATGATGTCATTATTTGCATTTTCCAAGGGCACAGGGAAAAAAATCTTTAAAAGAACATGTTGGTAACAAAGTTCTGTAGAAGGAAGAAGCTGAACTGAGGGGGTGAATGTGTGATAAGTTTGTTAGCTTTTCTACCAACAGACTTTTCTTCTGAATTTCTTGTTACATTGCCATGGTCTCACTAACATTTTTGGGAAATCAGGGCACAGCCAGAACATTTGGCAGCCTGCTGGGTATGTTCTACTCAGATATTTTGAGAACATTTGGCTACATGGTGGGTGGGTTCCACCTGGCTGCTTGTATAAAATTGGCATCATGGTGGAAGGAGATGGACACAAAAGCACATGACTTAGTATGGGAGTCTTTCAAGCTGGCATTTTATCAATCTGTGCCCATTCTTCTACTTGCAGAACGTGGCTGACATTAAGAAACTGAAGTCAGTGGGAATCTGTACCATCAAAGGGATACAGATGACAACAAGGAGAGCCCTATGCAATGTCAAAGGGCTGTCTGAAGCAAAAGTGGACAAAATTAAAGAGGCAGCCAACAAACTTATTGTGAGCAAAATCCATTCTTTCTATTTTTCTCTTAGAAGGGCCTTGTGCGTTTTTATAGCTTTTCTCATTATGAACACTACAAACTGTTGTGGGAACTCTGAATTCCTCTAGATCAACATATTATATTCCACATGTTAACTTTTTATCACCTTATTTTCAAAACAATAGCAATTAATTTCTGAAAAATTGAAGGCAATTATTTTTTATCAAAACTTTTTGTCTCTGTATTTTTTTTCTCACTTTGTTTCTCTGCTTTCTTTTAATTTTTGTTTTTTACCTTCCTCCTCCTTACTTTTGTTTTATCTCCTCAAATATTAAATCTATGGCTGTCGTAAAGCACTAAGTACAAAGAAGTTGCTCTCTCGTAGTATACGCCAGTGGATAAGAGAGCACTGGATTATGAGAAGACTTACAGCTGTTGTGTCTACATGTGTGCAGTAGAGTTAGTTAAGATCGGGAATATTCCTGCCGAGGCAGCTGAGCTAAAATAACCCATACCTTGCAGATGGTCGATAGAGTATGAGGGGCCCATGCAGCTGAGAGGCTGCCAGGCAAAGCAGAGACCTTTTTTTCAATCCAGCATTTTTCCTTATTATTCATTTCCTTTTCTTTTTTCTTTAATTTTTATTGTGCTTGCAGTGAAAGTTTACAAATAAAGTCAGTCTCTCATACAAAAATTTATATACACCTTGCTATATACTCCTAGTTGCTCTCCCCCTAATGAGACAGCACACTCCTTCTCTCTTCTATTTTCGTGTCCATTCGGCCAGCAAAGCAGAGACCTTTGACCCAAACATTTGTCTAGAGGTTTTGGAAGCCACTGGATAAAGTCAGCTTTAGAAATACGAATGCGAAGAAAGGGAGTCACCAGGTCTACTTCTTTGCAGAAGAGCAAGCCTTTCCACTTCTACATGTGCATGTGAAGGTCTCGTTCTAAGCAAGTCCTAGAAGTTCTTTCTTCACCAATAGCCATTTGGTTCCCTTCCCCAGAGGCAGTCAAGACAGAAGAGTAATGCAGGTGGCAGTGTGGTTCTCAACTTGAAGAGGACCCAAATGAATTACCCTGAATGCAGCGCAGTTGTTCTAGCTTCTGGATACCCTCAGGCAGTACCCACAAGGTCAATTCCACAGCTGCCAGGGAGTCTGAGGAAGCCCTTGGAGCAACATTCAGAATTTGGAAAACTTAGTCCTAGGCATTAGCCTTTTCTTTGGTAAACTCAATCCCATTACCAAAGAAAAGAACCCCTCTCCTTCTAAAGCACCACAGTGCTGTCAGTGATAGGATAATATCCGTACACCTACAAGGAAGAACAGTTAATATGACTAGGATTCAACTACTAATGCAAATGAGGATGAAATCGAAGATTTTTACCAACTTCTGCAGTCTGAAAGTAATCAAACATGCAATCAAAAGGCATTGATTATTACTGGCGATTGGAATGTGAAAATTGGAAACAAAGGAGGAGGATTGGTAGTTGCAAATTTTGCCCTTGGTGATAGAAATGACACTGGAAAGTGCATGACAGAGTTTTTATAAGACCAATGACTTCATCATTGTAAATACCTTTTTTCAACAGGTACACATGTGGACCTCGCCAGATGGAATACACAGGAATCAAATTGACTAAATCTGTAGGAGAAAAGCTCAATATCATCAGCCACAACAAGTCCAGGGGCCAACTATGGAACAGACCATCAATTGCTCATATGCAACTTCAAGTTGAAGCTGAAGAAAATTAGAACAAGTCCACGAGAGCCAAAGTACAACCTTGAGTATAGCCCACCTGAATTTAGAGACCATCTCAAGAACAGATTTGATGCATTGAACACTAATGACCAAAGACCAGACAAGTTGTAGGATGACACCAAGGATATCATACATGAAGAAAGCAAAAGGTCATTAAAAAGATCATGTATATATATATATATATATACTGAGACGGACATCATGCTTGGTAAAGTAGAGGGTCATTGAAAAAGAGGAAGACCCTCAATGAGATGGATTGACACAGTGGCTGCAACAATGGGCTCAAACATAGCAGTGGTTGTGAGGATGGCGCAGGACCAGGCATTGTTTTGTTCTGTTGTACATGAGGTCACCGTGAGTTAGAACCAATTTGATGGCACCTAACAACAGCAGCGACTACATACAGAGTCTTAACCTTTCTAACTGAAGCTATTTATTCTTAAAGGGAAAGAAATTGAGAGAGAGAGAAATGAAGTTAATATTGTAGTACAGTGGTTCTAAAACATTGGTGTGTATCAGAATCACCCATGGAGACTAATAAAGAACACAAAAGCCCACGCTTATTGAAGTATGATAGAGACTGGGGTTTTTTCCACTCCTCCCCTCTGCCTTCCGCTCCGTAAAGTTCTTCTAAATTTGGGAACCACTGTCTATCATAGTATAAAACAACAAAAAGAGAAGCTCATTAGACCATATCAGGGCCCATTTTCACTAGCTATACCACTGCATCACTGCATCAGTTTGTATTTCATTAATTCAACAAATAAGTGGTATACCTACTGTGTGGAAAAACATTGTCTCATGAATTTCTGGACTCTTTGCAACTCTAGGCCTTTAAAAAAATGATGCCATTGAATGAAATCAACTGAATCTTTCAGTAAAATACCATTTTGCTTTATTAAGCAAATTCATTCATATTTCATTAAATGTATCTTACTTCATCTTCACAGCTACCCTTATGAGAGAGACACTGTTATTATCCCCATTTTACATACAAGAGGAAGCTGAAGTACAGAAAGATTAAGAACTTTACCCCACATCATACAACTAATAAGTAGTGGAGGCATATTTTAAACTCAGGTAGGGTGGTTTCAGAGCCTGTGTTCTTAACCAGATGTTATGCTGTCTTCCAAGACAAATGAACTGTGAGTTTTGCCAAATAATGACCTGATGATCAAGTAAATAGTTTTTGGCAACGTTTGAAATTAAAACCATCACCTTATACTTTTTCTGAACCTTCCTTATTTTGTCTTTTTAGGAACCAGGATTCTTGACTGCCTTTGAGTATAGTGAGAAGAGGAAGATGGTTTTCCATATCACCACTGGGAGCCAGGAATTTGAGTGTGTATCTCATATTATAACCCCTTGCACAATCTTTGGAATACTATATTTCGTTTCCTCCATCTAGGAACCCTGCTAGTGTAGTGGTTAAGAGCTCAGCTGCTAACCAAAAGGTTGGCAGTTCAAATGCACCAGCCGCTCCTTGGGAACCCTATGGGGCAGTTCTACTCTGTCCTGTAGGGTCTCTATGAGTCGAAATTGGCTCGAAGGCAATGGGTTTTCCTCTGTCTGGTTGCTATTTCTACTAAAAATACTTCTTCTTTTGAAGTAGTCTTTCTTTTTCCAGAAGGCAAACTGAAGCGAGCAGAATTCTAGACTACTTGTAGAAACAGGATTTAAGTTTTAAGAAATTCAGACCCTAAATACAAGTAGTTTCAAAATCAGCTTGTATTAATTTATAAAGCATTTTTAAAAAATCAGTCTGACTTTTCATTTCCTTTCCTATTGATAAAAGAAATTTTGTTTCGTCTTTAGGTTTTACTTAAAAATCAGTTGTTTGATTGGATATTTTAGAAAAAAAATTCAATCAATGTTGATTTTGCTCTTCAGTAGCAGCAGATTTAGCTTCTTTTTTTATTGACTATCTTATGATACCTGAGACATAATCATCATTTGCCAATGCCAGTTGACTAGAATGTTTTTTTCTTCCTTATCAGCAGAACTAGTATTTCATAAATCAGAGTAGTGTTCAAGAACAAGTTGAACAAAAGCAGTTTTTTTTCCTCAATGTATTCCTCAAAACACTGGCCTCACAAGATACTCCAGGATGAAAGGATTTTATAGTTAAATCTGCCTCTACTTGGATGTCTAATAGGCAGCTGAAGACTTCACTGGATGAAAACCAAACTTCTGATATTTGCTCATCCCAAAGTCTCCCTCATCTCAGATCTGTCTTTTTCTTAATCCTTGGACCTAAAACCTCGACATCATCCTTGGCTTTTTTTTTTTTTTTTCCCCTCTCTCCCACCTCAGGTCTAATTCATTAGCAAATCTGTCTGCTCTACCTTCAAAATAGGTCCAAACAGAATAAACCACCCTGTTCCTTCAACAAATAAATTGCAAGAAAAAAAAGAGAGAGAGAGAAGGAGCCTTATCACCTAATCACAAAATATGGACCTTATTTGGATCCTGGTTCAAACATGGTATAAAAAATATGACATGCATGAAAGACAGTTGGAAAATTGAACATTTACTGATATTAAAGAACTATTAATTTTTTCTTTATTTTTAAATTGTGCTTTAAATGAAAGTTTACAAATCAAGTCAGTCTGTCATACAAAAACTTATATACACCTTCCTAAGTACTCCTAGATACTCTCCCCCTAATGAGACAGCACACTCTTCCTCTCCATCCTGTATTCCCCGTGTCCATTCAGCTAGCTCCTGTCCCCCTCTGCCTTCTCATCTCGCCTCCAGATGGGAGTTGCCCACATAGTCTCATGTATCTAACTGAGCCAAGAAGCTCGCTCCTCACCAGTATCATTTTATGTCTTATAGCCAGTCCAATCCCTGTCTGAAGAGTTGGCTTTGGGAATGGTTCCAGTTTTGGGTGAACAAAGGACCTGGGGACCATGACCTCCGGGTCCCTTTAATCTCAGACCGTTAAGTCTAGTCTTTTTATGAGAATTTGAGGTCTGCATCCCACTGTTCTGCTCCATCAGGGATTCTCTGTTGTGTTCTTGTCGGGGCAGTCATCAGTGGTAACTGGGCACCATCTTGTTCTTCCGATCACAGGCTGATGTAGTTTCTGGTTTATGTGGCCCTTTCTGTCTCTTGAGCTCATGATTACCTTAGGTCTTTGGTGTTCTTCATTCTCCTTTGCTCCAGGTGGGTCGAGACCAATTGATGCATCTTAGATGGCTGCTTCCTAGCATTTAAGACCCCAGATGCCACTCACCGAAGTGGACACAGCATGTTTTCTTAATACATTTTGTTATGCCAGTTGACCTAGATGTCCCCTGAAATCATGGTCCCCAAACCCCCATCCCTGCTACTGTGGCCTTCAGAGCATTCAGTTTATTCAGGAAACTTCTTTGCTTTTGGTGTAGTCCAGTTGCGCTGACCTCTCCTGTATTGTGTGTTGTCTTTCCTTTCACCTAAAATAGTTCTTGTCTACTATGTAATTAGTGAATACCCCTCTCCCTCCCTCCCTACCCACCCTCATAACCATCAAAGAATATTTTCTTCTACGCTTAAACTTTTTCTTGAGTTCTGATAATATGATCTCATACAATATTGGTCCTTTTGCAACTGACTCATTTCACTCAGCACAATGCCTTCCAGATTGCTCCATATTATGAAATGTTTCACGGATTCATCATTGTTCTTAATCATTGAGTAGCATTCCATTACGTGGATATACCATAATTTATCCATTCATCTGTTGATGGGCACCTTGGTTGCTTCCATCTTTTTGCTATTGTAAACAGCGTGGCAATGAACATGGGTGTGCATATCTCTGTTCGTGTGAAGGCTCTTATTTCTCTAGGATATATTCTAAGTAGTGGGATTGCTGGATCTTATGGTAGTTCTATTTCTAGCTTTTTAAGGAAGCGCCAAATCGATTTCCAAAGGGGTTGTACCATTTTACATTGCCACCAGCAGTGTATAAGTATTCCAGTCTCTCCACAACCTCTCCAACATTTATTAATGTGTGGTTTTCGGATTAATGCTGGCCTTCTTGGGGTGAGATAGTATCTCATTGTAGTTTTGATTTGCATTTCTCTAATGGCTAATGATCGTGAGCATTTCCTCATGTATCTGTTAGCCACCTGAATGTCTTCTTTGGTGAAGTGCCTTTTCATATCCTTTACCCTTTTTTTTTAATTGGGTTATTTGTCTTTTTGTTGAGTTTTTGCGGTATCCTGTAGATTTTAGAGATCAGACACTGATCGGAATTGCAGTAGCCAAAAACTTTTTCCCAGTCTGCAGGTAATCTTTTTACTCTTGGTGAAATCTTTGGATGAGCATAGGTGTTTGATTTTTAGGAGCTCCCAGTTATCTAGTTTCTCTTCTGGTGCTTGTGAATTGTTAGTAAATGTTTTATAGAAATTATTAATTATTTATAGGAATTATTTATAGGAATAATTAATTATTATTTAAGTGTGATAATGGTAATGTGGTTATGTTAAAAATAAGAGTCCTCATCTTTTAGAGATAAGTACTGAAATACTTAGGATGAAATGATATGTTGTCTAGGATATGCTCAAAATAATAGGGAAAGAGAGGGAAATGGGTGGAGGTTTAAATGAAAAAAGATGAGCCATGAGTTGGTGGTTGATATTTGCTGAAGCTGGCTGACAGGCATATGATGATTCATCATACATTTTTTGTCTCCTTTTGTTTATGTTAGAAATTTTCCATAATGAACAGGTTAATATACATATATGTATATAAAGAGAGAGAAAGAGTGAGGAGGGAATATGAATTCAACTATTTTTTAACCACTTCCATTGTTACCTCCCTGGTCTAAACTACTTATTAATATCTACCCTGGATAGTTATAACAACTTCTAAGTAAACTCTCTCCTTCAGCTCTTGCCCCCTACTATTTATCTTCATGAAACAGATAGATGATCCTTTTAAAACATGCCAGATCATGACTTTGCACTTACTGTTCCATCTCCTTGGAACATCCTTTCCTAATATGGCTAGATGTCACCTCTTTCAGGTTTTTGCTAAGATATCCATTTCTCCTTAAGGGCTTCCCTGGTCCCTCTCTTTGAAAATGTAAACTCCCCACCTTCTTTTCCCTATACTCCTTATCCTCTGTCTTGACTTTATTTTTATCCGTAGCATTTAATAACATCTGACCTACCATGAATTTTACTTTTTTATGTTCATTTTTTGATTTCCCACTTGAACATAGGCTCCATGAGATAAGGATTTATGGCTCTTGTTCACTGCTTTATCCCAAGTGCACAGAACAATGTGTGGTACAAACTAGTGCTCTATAAATATTTCCTGAATGACTGAATGAACTAATAAACAAATGTTGAATGAATAAGTTTGGGAAGTACGGTATACAGTAAATCCTGTGAAAGCTGGAAATCCCGTGTAAGGCAGAAACCTTTCAGATAAGAAAATTAAAATATTTTCCACTAATAGAGAGCAATAGAAAAGTGGTAAGACTGTACCTGTCAAAGGTGGAAAACTTGTGAGACCTGGAAAAACAAGGCAGTTCCACTCAGTTCCAGCTTTCACAGATTTCACTGTACAGTGTATTATATATTCTCTCTCTTTTTTTTTAAATTAAAATGTTTTATTGTGTTTTTGGTGAAAATTTACACAACACATTAGGTTCCCATTTAACAATTTCTACACAATTTGTTCAGTGACATTGGTTACATTTTGCAGTGTGTCAGCTTTCTCATCATTTCCATACTGGTTGTTGCTTCCAGTAATCCAGTTTCCCTGTCCCCTTGCCTTCTCATCTTTGCTTTTGAGTAAATGTTGAACATTTGGTCTCATAGAGACGATTTTTTGAAGGAGCACAGTTCTCATGGATGGTATTGTTTATTTTATGAGCCAATCTGTTATTTACCTAAAAGATGACCTTGTGGAACAGTTTTGGTTCAAGGTTTAAAGAGTAGCCCAGGGCAATAGTCTTGGGGAGTCCTTCAGTCTCAGCTGATCCAGTAAGTCTGGACTTCTTAAGAATTTGAGTTCTGTTTCACATTTTGCTCCCATTCTATCAGGATCCATCTACAGGTAGTCCTTGACTTATACAGGGTTCTGTTCCAACGGCTCCATCGTAAGTTGATTCTGATGTAAGTCAAATACCTCCTATGTTTTTTTTTTTAGTTTTCATTGTTATTGTCTTTTATTATCAGTATTTTTACAAATGTGATCTTTATTTGTCTTAGGGGGTTGGAATATTACAAATAAACTTAGAGATGTATTTTAATACATACATACATTAAAAAATACACACATCATAAAAATTTACTCTGATGATGAAGAAGAGTTGGACGACATTGGCATTTTGTCAGTTGCAGTCATAACTCCACTTGTGGAAGGTTCTGGATCACCTGGATTACCCTGGGAATGGGGATAGCATTTCCAGTCAGAAAATTAGTATGAGTTGTCTGGATGGTCCTTTTCTTTTTTCCTTCATATATTTCGTGGTGACATCTCACTGCTTCCCAGATCTGCCTATTGACTTTAGCAAAGCGATCTGTGTTTGGGTCCATGTTTTCAAGCAACTGAAGGCCCTGATTTAGTTTAGAAAACTAAATCAATATGACAGCATTTTGAACAGTAAATTATAAAATTCAACATCCGCAAGTGAACGTCTGAGAATGCTAATGTCAACAAATTATGTGCAGCAATGTTGTATGTGGTACATGTTACTAACGATAGGATATACAGAAACAAAAAGCAGATGGTTGTAAGTGCAGTTCAGTGTAACTAATACATCATAATTCAGGAACTACCTGTATTGTGTTCTCAATCAGAATGGTTGGTATTGGTAGCTGGGCACCATCTAGTTCTTCTGCTCTCAGGATAGATTAGGTTGTGGTTCGCCTACACTATTAGTCCTTTGGACTAGTTTCTTCTCTGGGTTTTTAATTTCCCTCTTTCTCTTTTACTCTGGATGCATAGAGACCAATAGTTGTACCTTAGATGGCCGCTTGCAAACTTTTAAGACCCCAGGTGCTACTTGCCAAACTAAGATGTAAAACATAAACTTTACCTACTATATTTTGCCATTTGACCAAGTTATCCCACAAGACTATGGTCCTAAGCCTTTAGACCCCATAAAACCAATCCTGGGAGGTATTTGGTTAAGTCTGAGAAGTATCTGTGTTTGTGCCCCCATGTGCTTTATTGTTTATGTGAATAATTATGGATGCATACATTTATGTATATATACACCTGCATATGAGTACATCTATATATGCCCACATATACATACCTGTACATTTGTTGTGGAGTGACTTCAAGGACATCATACATGAAGAAAGCCAAAGATCATTTAAAAAGACAGGAAAGAAAAAAAATACCAAAATGGATGTCAGAAAAGACTCTGAAAGTTGCTCTTGAATGTCAAGTACCTAAAACAAAAGGAGAAATGAAGTAGAAGCGCAGAGCAGAAGACTTCAAAGGGCAGCTCCACAAGACAAAGTAGAGTATTATAATGACATGTGCAAAGAGCTGGAGATAGAAAACCAAAAGGGAAGAACACTGTCTTAGTCATCTAGTGCTGCTATAACAGAAATACCACAAATGGATAGCTTTAACAAAGAGAAAGTTACTGTCTCACAGTCTGGTAGGCTAGAAGTCTGAATTCAGAGAGCCAGCTCCAGGGGAAGGCTTTATTTCTCTGTCAGCTCTGGAGGAAGGTCCTTGTCATCAGTCTTCCCTTGGTCTGGGAGCATCTCAGCAGAGGAACCTCAGGTCCAAAGGACGTGTTCTGCTCCTGGCGCTGCTTTCTTGGTGGCATGAGGTCCCCAACTCTCTTGAGAGATAAAAGGTGGTGCAGGACACACCCCAGGGAAATACCCTTTATACTGGATTAGGGATGTGACCTGGTATGGGTGTTACAATCCCACCCTAATCCTCTTTAACATAAAATTACAATCACAAAATGGAGGACAACCACAGAATACTGGGAATCATGGTCTAACCAAGTTAATACACACCTTTTTGGGGGGACATAATTGAGTCCATGTCAAACATGCTTGGCATTTTTCAAGCTGCAGGAACTGAAAACAAAATTCAAGCCTCGAGTTGCAATATTGAAGGATTCTACAGGGAAAATATTGAACCACGCAGGAAGCATCAAAAGAAGATGGAAGGCATACACAGAGTCACTATATCAAAAAGAATTGATCGACAATCAACCATTTCAAGAGGTTGCATGTGATCAGGAACCGATGATACTAAAGGAAGAAGTCCAAGCTGCATTGAAGGCATTGGCGAAAAACAAGACTACAGAAATTGATGGAATACGAATTGAGATGTTTCAACAAACGAATGCAGCACTGCAAGTGCTCATTCATCTATGCCGAGAAATTTGGAAAACAGCTACCCAGCCAACTGATTGGAAGAGATCCGTATTTATGCCTATTCCAAAGAAAGGTGATCCAACTGAATGCAGAAATTATCGAACAATATCATTAATATCACATGCAAGTAAAATTTTGCTGAAGATCATTCAAAAGCGGCTGTAGCAGTATATCAACGGGGAACTGTCCGAAATTCAGGCCGGATTCAGAAGAGGACATGGAA
The DNA here is from genome assembly GCF_024166365.1 of Elephas maximus indicus. NCBI lineage: Eukaryota > Metazoa > Chordata > Mammalia > Proboscidea > Elephantidae > Elephas > Elephas maximus. Next base: position 182,454,521 of record NC_064822.1, on the reverse strand, counting down.
CAAGGGATGTCATTGCTGATGTCAGATGGATCCTGGCTGAAAGCAGAGAATACCATAAAGATATTTACCTGTGTTTCATTGACTATGCTAAGGCATTCGACTGTGTGGATCACAACAAATTATGGATAACATTGCAAAGAATGGGAATTCCAGAACGCTTAATTGTGCTCATGAGGAACCGGTACATAGATCAAGAAGCAGTTGTTTGAACCGAACAAGGTGATACTTCATGGTTTAAAGTCAGGAAAGGTGTGCATCAGGAACGTATCCTTTCACCATACTATTCAATCTGTATGCTGAGCAAGTAATCAGAGAAGGTGGACTATATGAAGAGAAACGGGGCATCAGGATTGGAGGAAGATTCATTAGCAACTTCCGTTATGCAGATGACACAACCTTGCTTGCTGAAAGTGAAAAGGACTTGAAGCACGTCCTGATGAAGATCAAAGACTATAGCCTTCAGTATGGATTACACCTCAACATAAAACAGCCCTCACAACTAGACCAATGAGCAACATCATGATAAACAGAGAAAAGACTGAAGTTGTCAAGGATTTCATTTTACTTGGATCCACAATCAACAGCCATGGAAGTAGCAGCCAAGAAATCAAAAGACACGTTGCATTGGGCAAATCTGCTACAAAAGACCTCTTTAAAGTGTTGAAAAGCAAAGATGTCACCTTGAAGTCTGAAGTGTGCCTGATCCAAGCCATGGTGTTTTCAGTCGCCTCATATGTATGTGAAAGCTGGACAATAAATAATGAAGACCTAAGAAGAATTGAATTGATGCCTTTGAATTGTGGTGTTGGGGAAGAATATTGAATATACCATGGACTGCCAAAAGAACAAACAAATCTGTCTTGGAAGAAGTAGGACCAGAATGCTCCTTAGAAGCAAGGATGACAAGACTACGTCTCACATACTTTGGACATGTTATCAGGAAGGATCAGTCCCTGAAGAAGGACATCATGCTTGGGGAAGTAGAAGGTCGTTGAAAAAGAGGAAGACCCTCAGTGAGATGGATTGACACAGTGGCTGCAACAATGGGCTTAAGCATAACGATTGTGAGAATGGCACAGGATGGGACAGTATTTTGTTCTGTTGTACATGGGGTTGCTGTGTGTCGGAACCAACTAGATGGCACCTAACAACACTTGTATGCATACGTATATACACGTGTACCCACAGTCCTGTTTTTTAGCTGTTATTACACGGTTGTATATGTCATGGCATTTACCAAAAACATCCTGTGTCCTTGCTTACTTCTTAGTGATACCATTTGCCTTGGTCAAGCTGTGCACGCTTCACCTACATTTGGTTACGTATTATGTGTATATGCTACATATTCCTCTTGGAGAAATCCTGTGGTAAAACAAGACACCTATTAATTAGCATTTCCCCAAATTTTCAAAATCACAGAACCTTTTTTTTCTTTTTTCAAGTATCAGCTAAAGAGCAGTCTTTGAGAAATCCTGCTACAACACAAATTGGTCAAAATCCAGTTATCAGCAAAACAACTTGATTCAGATGGCTCGATATCCTCCAGTTGCTGTACCACATGGTGGTTTAACAACCATTGTGCGTGAGAAATTATTACTATCTTTGTGAACTTTCTGGTGCCCTTAATGTTGGCTTTTGTGCACAGAAAAGATCACTCTGAAACTACGTTTTTTTAATGAATATTTGATTCATTAAAATGTTACACATTTTTCCTTAAGCTTGAAGTACATTTATACATCTAGCAAATTTTATGGGAGCTTTTATAACACGGCTAAGCAAATTCTCTTAAACATTTTGAACTATATTTATAGATTTAATATATTTCCTTTTAAGGGTTTTGTCTTATTAACAAGCAAAACCCTCCCAATTACCTAAATATCTTTGGTAGATCTAATAAATTACGCTTATTAGTATAGTGAGTCTTAGGCACTTTTAAATGTTCAAACAATGTTTATAAATTTAGCTAGCAACCTAAAAATTACAGCTCTATATCATTTAATCAATCAAAGACTAACCTGTTATTATAAAAGGCTTAATTCGCTTAAATTTTAGAAGTTCTCAGAATACCAAGTGTGCACAATTATTCCTAAATTTAATTCAAAAATAGTAATCTGTGGGTTTGATTTGTGTCTCTGTTTATTTTTAAATCTCCTTAGATTTAAAAACACTATTTCTATACTTAATTCTAAATTGTCCTTAGTTCCACAAAGGAAGCAATTACGTTATCCCGAATAATTTTGGAGTACCCTCCCAGGTAAATTTTGGGGTTATCGTTACAGCTGATTGAGGTTGCGTATCAACCAGAAGTTTTGTCTGGGAGACCCAGAGCTATCAAAACTTAGAGTGATTTTTCTCAAGTTAAGGAGGGACAAGTAAAGCGTTCTTTAGTAGTTGAGTTGCCAGGCCTGTAAACCTGTCACTGTCGAGTCGATTCTGGCTCATAACGACCCTGTAGAACAGAGTAGGACTGCCTCGTAGGGTTTCCAAGGAGTGCCTGGTGGATTTGAACTGCTGCCCTTTTGGTTTGTAGCCTTAGCTCTTAACCACTACGCCACCAGGCCTATAAAAACAACCAAACCCTTTGCTGTTGAGTGGATTCCAACTCATAGCGACCCTGTAGGATCTCCAAATGCATGCCTCCAAATGGAGGGATCTCTCAGCCGGTGATCTTCAGATTCAGGTTACTCAGATCAGTATCTCGATTTTTCTTCTCTTCAGTGAAGTCAGCAACCCTCACTAAGTTTGTGGATAACTTCCAACATTGCTTTGATTTATATTTAAATCGCTGTCTTAAATTATGTAAATTTTATGGATTTCTGTTGGATTTTCCATATCTCTTAAAAGGCTGTCTGATCCAGTGATCATGTCCCAAAAGCACGCTAATGGAAACTACAAAGGTGTTTAAAGTGCTCCTACCAAGTCTTAACACAGTTAACACAATATTTGCTGTATTTAATGAATGAGATCATGACTTAAATTTAGGTCTTTTCACATCAAGAACATCAAATACACTAAAACACTGGGTTACCAATTAAATGTATGCTGTTAAAATCTGACAGTTACTCTTCTAACTGCTGACATTACCTGTAACATACTCAGAATATTTTCATATCTTGACATGTTCATCTAGAATTTGACTTATGTGAGATAAGCCAATCATGGTGGCAATCACTGGATTCTCCTAGTATCTGTTTTTCATGTTTCTCAGTATGTTAAAAAAAAAAAAAGATACTTAATTGATTTCTGGAACCATAGTCCCAGCACAATATGAAAAGGCCAATTAATAACTAAGACCACTTATTGAAACACCAATTCAATTCTAAAGAATAGTGAGGCCTAAGGTCTGCGTAACCTGTCTCCTGTTGATACCTGGAAGTAATAACAGCAGGGCTTATACATTGTGATTGGAGCACTGGAGGTGTAGTGGTTAAGAGCTCGGCTGCTAAGCAAAACGTCAGCAGTTCAAATCCACCAGCCGCTCCTTGGAAGCCCTGTAGGGCAGTTCTATTCTGTCCTACAGGGTCGCTATGAGTCGGAACCAACTCGACAGCACCAACAACAACATACATTGTTGATCTACTTGCTTATACACAGTAGAATTTGTGATTTGAGCAGAGAGAGTGCCATCTGTTTAATGAAGAATCCCCTGCTCACGTTAGATACATAGACAGGTAGCTACTAACGCTTTCTCCTTTCTTGCTATCTCTGTTTCTGCGCCTGTAACTAACGCTTACTTTCTGTTTCTAGTAAGTTGCTAGGAGGTGGAATTGAAAGCATGGCAATCACAGAAGCTTTTGGAGGTAGGTAAAACCTTAATATTTTGTTACATGAAATCTATATTTTAAATAAACAATCAGTAGTAAATTGTATCTATTTTGGAACTTATGATGAAATCTCAATTATTACAATACAGGATCAGTCTGGGCTGCAATTAAAATATATATCAGCATTCACAGATGGGTCTCACTGGTATTTTTCATCTTTTTATCTCTGATTCCTATAGAAGAGGACAAATTTTTTTTCTCTCGTTCCTTCAAAAGGTAATTGAATAATGAGACTGATCTTATTTCTAGGAAATTCATGTTGCATGAATGTAGAGCAGGTCCTCTCTTCCCTGATTCTTAGAATCTCTACATTCTTTTGAGATTTCTGTATTGATAATCATATCACTGGCAACTAATGACTGTTTTGTTTCTTCCTTCCTAAACTTTATGCCTTTCATTTCTGCTCTTTGTTTCTATCTTTGCGCGCCACCACCACCACCCTGCCACCACCACTCCCATCTCTTTTTTCTTACTAGGATGGCTAAGGCCTCCAAGACAACAACAAATAGAAGTGCTGATAATGGACATCCTTGCCTCCCTTCTGGAGCCCTGGTGGCGTAGTGGTTAAGAGTTTGGCTGCTAACCAAAAGGCTGGCAGTTCAAATCCACCAGCTGCTCCTTGGAAACCCTATGGGACAGTTCTACTCTGTCCTATTAGGTCACTATGAGTCAGAATCGACTCAGTGACAACAGATTTGGTTTTTTGGTTTTGCTTCCCTTCCACTTTTAAAGGGAATGCTTCCAACAGCTTCCCATTAGAATGATGATGGTGTAGGTTTTTTGTAGATACCCTTTATCCTGTACGGTCGCTATGAGTCGAAATCAACTGGACAGCAACTGGTTTGGTCTGGGGTTTTTTATCATGTTACGGAAGTTCCCTTCTGTACCTGCTTCGCTAAGAACTTTAATCATGAATGAATAATGGATTTTAACAAATGCTTCTTCTATCTTTATTGAGATGATCATTTGGGATCTCTCCTGTATTCTATTATTGTGTTGAATGACATTCATATATTTTTAAATGTTAAACCATTTCTGAAATAAACTTAATTTGGCCATGGTTTGTTAGCTGTAGTATCTTTTTTCATACATTTTAGATTTGTATTGCTTATATTCTGTTTAGCATTTTTAGATCCATGTTCATAAATCAGACTGGCTTGTACTTTTTCACCCCTGGTGGCATAGCAGTTAAGAGTTCAGTTGCTAACCAAAAGGTTGACAGTTTGAATTCATGAGGTGCTCCTTGGAAACCCTATGGGACCCTACTCTGCCCTATAGGGTCACTGTGAGTCAAAATCAACTCAACAGCAAGGGGTTTGGTTTGAGTTTGGTTTATATTGTTCTTATCTGGTTTTGGTATCAGATTATATTGGCCTCACAGAGATGCGGGGTAGTCCTCTTTTTCTGTTTTCTGCAAGAGTTTGCATAAGTTTGATGAGCTGTTTCTTTGAAAGTTTAGCATAACTTAAAAACAAGTTGAGCCTTGTGTTTTCTTTGTGGGAAGACTTTTATAAGAAAGGCTATTTTAGTTAAAGGACTATTCAGGCTTTTTATTTCCTCTCATATCAGTTTTCTTAGGGTTTGTTTTCTAGGAATATGCTCATCTGAAGTTTTCAGATTTATTGGCATACAGTTGATCCATGTATACTTATTAATCTTTTAATCTTTGCTTTATGTGAAGTATGTCCCTTTTTTCATTTATAATATTGTTTATTATACCTCCTTTCACTTTTCCTTGACCAATTATGGTTTTTCAATTTTATCAGTTTTATCAAAGGACTGGTTTTTCACTTTATAGGTCCCCTCTATTTTATGTTGGCTTTCAATTTTATTGATTTCTCCTCTTTATGATCTTTCTTCTACTTTCTTTGGGTTTATTCTACTAATCTTTTTCTAACTTCTTAAGATAAACACTTACCTCACTGATTTTCAGCTTTTCTTCTTTTCTAAAACAAGCATTTAAATAAGTCTACAGATTTTCCTCAAAGAATCACTTTCACAGAGTCCCACTAGTTTTGATGTTAGTATTGTTGTATCTTTTGGTTCTAAGTATTTTTTAATTCCCGTGGTGATTTCCTCTTTGATCCATGAGTTATTTAGAAGTTTTTTTTTTTTTAATTTCCAAATCTATGGGAATTTTTAATTTATCTTTTTCTTACTAATTTCACACTGGATTTCATTGGGGTTAGTGATAATGTTCCCTGTGTACTTGAGGAAAATATGTATTCTCTAATTGTTGGGTGCAGAATTGTATATATGCATAAATTAGTTCAAGCTCGTTAGCTCTATATCTTTAACAATTTTGTCTTTTTGACATATTAATAATTGAGAGAGGGTGGCTTTATCAATTTCTCTTTGTCATATTATCAACTTCTGCTTTATATGTTTTGAGTCTCTTTTATTTGGTGAATTCAACTTCAGAATTTAATTTCTTCCTCGTAAACAGAGCTTTTTTTTTTTTTAATAGTATATTGTTGTGAATTGAATTATGTCCCCCCCAAAACGTGTGTATCAACTTGGTTAGGCCATGATTCCCAGTATTCTGTGGTTGTCCTCCATTTTGTGATTGTAATTTTATATTAAAGGGGATTAGGGTGGGATTGTAACACCACCCTTACCCAGGTCTCATCCCTGATCCAATATAAAGGGAGTTTCCCTGTGCAGTGGCCTGCACCACCTTTTTTCTCTCAAGAGATAAAGAGAAACGGAAGCAAGCAGAGAGTTGGGAACCTCATACCACCAAGAAAGCTGCATCAGGAGCAGAACGCGTCCTTTGGAACCAGGGTCCCTGCATCTGAGAAGCTCCTTGACCAGGGGAAGATTGAGGACAGGGACCTTCCTCCAGAGCCAACAAAGAGAGAAAAGAGAGAAAGCCTTTCCCTGGAGCTGACACCCTGAATTTGGACTTGTAACCTACTAGACGGTGAGAGAATAAATTTCTCTTTGTTAAAGCCATCCATTTGTGGTATTTCTGTTATAGCAGCACTAGATAACTAATATATATATTAACCCTCCTACGCGAATAATGGAGCTCTGGTGGCACAGTAGTTAAGAGCTATGGCTGCTAACCAAAAGGTCAGCAGTTCAAATCCACCAGCTGCTCCTGGGAAACCCTATGAGGCAGTTCTACTTTGTCCTATAGGGTCACTATGAGTCAGAATCGACTTGATGGCAATGGGTTTGGTTCTGGTATACCTAATGAAGCTTTTATCTTAAGGTCTGTTTGGTCTGATAATAATGAATGATGCCAGGTGTAAGTTAATATATCTCCAGTGTCTTAGTTATCTAGTGCTGCTATAACAGAAGTAACATAAGTGTATGGCTTTAACAAACAGAAATTTATTCTTTCGCAGTTAGGAGGCTAAAAGTCTGAATTCAAGGCACCAGCTCCAAGGGAAGGTTTCTCTCTCTGTTGGCTATGGGGGAAAGTCCTTGTCATCAATCTTCCCTTGGGTGTAGGAGTTTCTCATCACAGAGACCCCAGGTTCAAAGGATTTACTCTGCTCCTGGCCCTTCTTTATTGGTGGTATGAGATCTCTCTCCTCTTTGCTCACTTCTCTCTTTTATGTCTCAAAAGAGATTGACTCAAGATACAACCTAATCCTGTAGATTATGTCCTGTCTCATTAATACAACTGCCTCTAATCCTGCCTCATTAACATCATACCAAAAAACCAAACCCATTGCCTGCAGGTCGATCTCAACTCATACTGACCCTATAGGACAAGTAGAACTGCCCCATACGGTTTCCAAGGAGTGGCTGGTGGATTTGAACTGTCAGCCTTTTGGTTAGCAGCCAAGCTCTTAACCACTGCACCACCAGGGCTCCCATTAACATCATAAAACCAAAAACCAAACCCAATGCCGTTGAGTCAATTCTGACTCATAGTGACTCTATAGGAGAGAGTAGAACTGCCCCGTAGAGTTTCCAAGGAGCACCTGGTGGATTCAAACTGCCGACCTCCTGGTTAACAGCCGTAGCAGTTAACCACTATGCCACCAGGGTTTCCATTAACATCATAGAGGTTAGGATTTACAATATGTAGGATAATTACATCACATCACCAAGAGGACAGCCTCACAATACTGGGAATCATGGCCTAGCCAAATTGACACACATTTTGGGGGAACACAGTTCAGTCCATAGCACCCAGTACATTTTTTTCTGTGTTTTAGCTTTCAACCTATCCATATCCATATGCTTTAGGTGTGTCTCTTGTAAACAGCAAATGTGTTGTTGTGTCAGATTTTTCAATCCAATCTGATTCTTTCTTGTAATTGGTGAAGGTAATCTGTTCATATTTATTGTGATTGTTAAGACGCTTGGACTTTTCTACTCCCTCACTTTTTGATTTTTATTTGTCCTACTGTGCTTCTTACCCTTTCCTTAGATTGACTGAGGGTTTTTTTGGTTGTTTGTTTCTTTAAATATAATAGTTCTTATTCCTTTTTTCTCCTCTCTTGTTTCAAAAATACACCCTGTTTTCTTTTTGGCATTCACTCTTGAATTTTACCATAAGTATTTTTTTTAACAACTTTACTGAAATATAATTTGGATACCATAAAATTCACTCTTTTAAAGTATACAATTCAGAGGGTTTTAGTATATTCACAGAGTCGTGCTCCCATCGTGACTAATTCCAGAACAGTTTCATCACCCCAAAAAGGAATCACATACATGTTAGTAGTCACCCCGTTTCCTCCTCTCATCACCCCAAAAAGGAATCACATACATGTTAGTAGTCACCCCGTTTCCTCCTCTCGCTCCCCAGTGCTAGACAACCATTAATCTATTTTCTGTTTCTAAAGATCTGCCTCTTCTGGAAATTTCATATACACAGAATCATACAAAATGTGGTCTTTTGTGACTGTCTTCTTTCACTTAGCATAACATTTTCAAGATTCATCATGTTGTAGCATATGGTATAATACATATTTAAAGTCTAAAGTTAAACCCCCTCTTAAACCCCCTCTTAAATAGTGTAAAGGATTTGGAACGCTGTCCTCCAGATTTACATGGTATTGTCCAATATTTTGTTGTTGTTGTTAGTTGCCGTCAAGTCAATTCCGACTTATGGTTATCCCATGTGTGCAGAGCAGAACTGCCCCATGGGGTTTTCAAGGCTGTGACCTTTCAGAAGCAGATCATCAGGCCTGTCTTCCAAGGTGCTTCTGGTGGATTCAAACCACCAACTTTCGGCTACTAGTTGAAGACTTAACCGTTTGTGCCACTCAGGGACTCCTTGTCCAATATTTTAGTTCTTCCTTTTTCTTTAAGGAAAAAAAAAAAGATACCCATTTTTGTTATGGAGAATTTCCAATGTACAGAAAAATAGAAATCATAGTATAATGAACCCCTGAGTACTCCATGACCCAGACCCAACAATCATCAATTCATAGTCAATGTTGACCAATTAACATCCATTTCATCCCTTCCACATTATTGTGAATCCAATCCCAGACATTACTTCATCGATAAACATTTGGTATGTATCTCAAAAATATACAGCTCTTTTTAAAAACGTAACCTCAATACAGCATACCCACTGCTGTCAAGTCAATTCTGACTCATAACGAATCTATAGAGTAGAATTGCCCCATAAGGTTTCCATGGCTGTAATTCTTCATGGAAGCAGACTGCCACATTTTTTTCCTGCAGAGAAGCTGGTAGGTTCGAACTACCGACCTTTTAGTTAACACCCAAGTGCTTTAACCATTGCACACCAGAGCTCGAATACAACATACCTCAAACAAATGAACAGTTCCTTAATATCTTCCAAATATCAAGTTAGTGCTTAAATTTACAATTGTAAATGTTATTCTTTTTTTAGAGTTTATTTTAGTAAGAAAATTAAGTACATATATTTGCAATTACTTTATATCTTTTAAATAATTTTAATCTATACCTTCCTCCTTCATCTCTCTTTCTTTTTTTTCCTTGCAATTTATCTGTTGAGAAAACTGGATTGTTTGCCCTGTAGTTTCCCACAGTCAGGATTTTTCAGATTACATACCTGTGGTGTCATTTTACATGTTCCTCTGTCCTCATAAAAAAAAATAGTTTCTATAAATTGGTAGTTGGATCTAGAAATCATGATCAGATTTAGGTTTCTCTTTCTTCTTAACCTTACCAATTAAGCATTATTATATATTACCATCATTATTTCTTTACTGGCAATGTTTGTTTGCATCCTGACACATTTTTACCATTTTATTTGCTTACCATGCCTTCTTATACTGCAGTATTATTCTGGGATCATTTGCCTTTAGAAATATTTTTAAAAGTTTCTTAATAGCAAACTCTCTTAGTTTTCACTTACCTGAAGTTGTCTTTATTTCATTCTTGTTCCCGAAAGATAATTTTGCTAGGTAGACAATTCTAGTTAGCTAGATTGGTAGTTATTCTAGATAGCTATTTGTCTCTCAGAGCTGAGAAGGTATTATTCTATTTTGGATATTCATTGTTGCTGTTGAAAGTCTGCTTTCCTTTTAATTGTCATTCCAGTGTAGGTAGCCGGTCCTTTCTCTCTGGCTACTTTATTTTGATCTTGCTGTACTGCACTCTCACTGATGCTATATATCTAAGCATGAATTTCTTTTTTTTTTTTTAATCCTATTTGGAAGATATGATGCTTATTAGACCTATTAAAAAAAAAAAAAACCTCATTGCCGTCCGGTTGATTCTGACTCATAGCGACCCTGTAGGACAGAGCAGTACTGCCCCATAGGGTTTCCAAGGAGCAGCTGGTGGATTCGAACTGCTGACCTTTTGGTTAGCAGCCAGCAGCCGAGCGCTTAGTCACTGTACCATTAGACTTATGGAGCTGTGTTTTTCAGCAGTCTGGAAATTTTACCACCATTGTCTCTTTATGTGTGGCCTCTCCTTCAATTTCTTTATTCTTTCTCCGTGGGTTTCCTGTTAGACCTCTGTTATACCATCTCATTGTAGCTTCAGTATCTTTTAAGTTCTTTTTTATATTTTTCATCTCCTTTACTTTCTGTGCTACATTCTGAGTAATTTCTTCATCTAAATCTTCTAGTTCATTATTTCTCTTTTCAGCTGTGTCTATTTAATTCATCGATTGAGTTTTTTATTTCAATAATTATATTTTTCATTTCTAGGCATTCCATTTGTCATTTTTTCAAGGACTGTTAGTTCACTCCTAATTAAACTGTATAATACTTTTATTTAAAAAATCATTTTTAGGATTTTATCCAATTTTTTTCATCAATTCACACATAATTATGTTACTGCATCAGACAACCCCAGTATTTGCAGTCCTTGGGAAATACATCTGGTTTTCGATATTTCTGTTGACCCTCAGTGTTAGTGAATTATCTTCTCATATATTTATTGATTTTTCTACTTTATTGCTTAATTTTAACATGTGGGAGTTCAATGGGCCTAAACTGGTGAGTGAGGAAGTTTTCTTGCAGAGAGAATTTGCTTCTGCTGCTAACCATCTAAGATTACTTTAGCTTCCCCTTGAAGATCTCAGCTTAGTAGGGGAGCCTGGGACTCTCCTTCCTAGGGTGATGTCTTAAACTCTATATGACTATTCCTAAGGAAAACTTAAACTAATTTTTATCCAAAGGACAGGTCTATGAAAAAATACCTTAAATTTATTTTTTACTGCTGGTATTCATACATATGGAATCCATTTTTGACACAAGACGTACCTTATAAGTGAGATTTGACAGTTTGAAAAGAAAACCAGTGATATTCTAAGGCCATATTTTATTTTTATAAAAATATCTAAAAAGCAGCTATGCATGCTTTCTTATTATTTTCTCTATATTTCACAGAATTTCGTACTGGAAAAACCCAGCTCTCTCATACTCTCTGTGGTAAGGATACGTAACAACCATAATAATAATTGCAATAGCAATAATCATAGCTGTCACTTACCATACATCTGCTGTGTGCCTGGTACTTCATATAATCTCATGTGATCTGAACAAACTTGCAAGGAAACTGAAGTTCAGAGAGGTTAAGTAAACTGTCCATAGTTATACAGATAGCTACCAGAGCAGTTCTTTGAATGTGTAATATCAGAGGTGATGTTGTGTATGCTAGACTATGAACTCCTGAGTGGAAGTATGGAGGAGGTATATGGGTATTTGTGTGTATTCGAGGGGAGAAGGATCGATTGTCTCCATTTTTCCCATTTCTTCTTTTCTATATCCTTTTTACAAGAATGCCACAAAATCTGTTGAGGACTAGAATTCTTTACTTTCCATGGATTAGGATTGGCTCTAAGAACAACTTAAAAACAAATTTTTCTAAATCAAATAAACAATAATATCTCATTTTTCACTACTTTGCATGTTTTGACCCAAGTAGAAGGCGTGTGGCAAAGTGGTTAAGAAGGGGATTCTGGAATCAAAGTGCCTGGTTCCGGTCATGGCTTTGCCATGAACAGCTGTGTGACCTTGGACAAGTTGCTTCACCGCTTTAATTTTTCCCATCAGAAAAATAGGATTAGTAATAATGCCAAACCTTAGAGTTCTTTTGAAAAGTAAATGAAATAATGCATGTACCTGATACAGAGTAACTCCCTTGTAAAGTCAATGCATTTTTAAATTTAACATACATCGAAAAAAAAAAAAGGTTACTTAAATGACTTGTATAGCATAAATTCTATTTATGATTATTTCTTATAGGCAGAAAGTTAGTACTATTTAAATTATACTTCCATTCTTTGGGAGAACTAACTTTCATGACTATCTCTCATTGTGAGAGATATTGAAATCCTTTGTTGAGTTACTCCTATGCTGGCAGAATACTTACAACTTCACCACTGAAATTCACCACTGGTAATATGAAAATATAGCATGCTGTTTAGAATCTAAGGTATCATGATTCTTTGCTAAATTTTCTAAAGAGTAGCAACTGCATAAATTCCATGTTAATTTATATATTCATTTATACGAAGTTTATTCACTCCTATTAATATTAATTAATTTTTAATTGCTCCCTAGTGACAGCTCAACTTCCAGGAGCAGGTGGCTACCAAGGAGGAAAGATTATCTTCATTGATACAGAAAATACTTTGTAACCTTTTTATTTAAACAAGCTGCTAGTCCAGTAGTGATAATAGTAATGTTACTACAGAGGAGAGTTTGTTTGAAATATATCATTCTAGTAACCTTCCCATAAACCAACAATAACGAGGAAAGACAGGAAAATAATCACTGGTCAAGTTCTTGACTCTTTATTTAATAATGTTTCACTTTTCCAAATGGGTTTGGTATAAAACTGACAAAAGGAATACATGAGATTAAATTATATCTTATTCATTTTTTTAATAGACCTTATATTTTAGAGAAAGGATCCCTGGTGGCACAACAGTTAAGCACTCAGCCATTAACCAAAAGGTTGGAGATTTGAACCCACCCAGTGGCTCCATGGGAGAAAGACCTGGCACTCTGTTCCTGTAAAGATTACAGCCTAAAAAATCCTACGAGACAGTTCACTTTGTCACACGGGGTCATTATGAGTCAAAAATCGACTCCAAGGGACTCAACAGCAACATACTTTAGAGCAGTTTTAGATTTACAGAAAATTTATGCAGAGAGTTCCCATATACTCCTTCCCACTACACATTGTTTCTCCTAACATCTTGCTTCCTTGTGGGACATTTGTTGTAACTGATGAACCAATGTTGATATATTATTATTCACTAAGGTCCTTAGTTCATATTAGGGTTCCTTCTTGGTGTTGTACAGTCCTATGGGTTTTGACAAATACATAATGTCATGTGTCCACTTTTATAGTATCATGCAGAATAGTTTCACTCCCCTAAAAATGCCGTGTGCCCTACCTATTCATCCCTTACCACTCCCTCTGAACCCCTGACAACCACTGATCCTTTTACCGTCTCTATAGTTTTGCCTTTTCCAGAATGTCAGATAGTTGGATTCATATAGTACGTGATTTCTTGAGACTGGCTTCTTTCACTTAGCAATATACATTTAAAGTTTCTCTATATTTTATCTTCAGTCCTCTTATTTCTTCAAAGATTTTGCTTAATAGTTAGAAGATTTTTTTCCTTACTCAAATTCACGGCCCCACATGAAGGGGAAGGCATGAAGCAAAGACCAAAAGCACAGAAGAGAAATGGGTAGAACCTGTTTGGATAGCAGAATTGCAGTGTAAGTGAGGTATAAGGTCTTCCTAGAATGCAAGGCTGGTAAGGTGATTTGGGTCTTAGACATGAAGGGCTTTGAGACCAGATGGTGGGTGCAAATTGAATACTTTTGTAATATTCTAGACAAGTAGTGAGAACCTAATCTAGGTTGGAAGCAGTAGGAATAAAAAGAAAAGGACAAGCAATATTAGGAAGGAAAAGTGAGAGGACTTGATGATTGTATTTGGTAGACAAAGAAGAGTTGTGAGAAACCCCGCTCAGATTTTTTGTCTAGATAGACACTGGAAAAATAGTGATGCTAATGACAGAATTAGGAAGTTCATATTTCAGAGAAAAATTGATGTTTCATTCTAATGTGTTGAATTTGAGGTACAGGAGAGACCCAGATGGCAGTTGGAAATGTCAGAAAGAGTAGGCCCATAGGAATGGATGAAATAGCCAGGGAGGAAGAGAGCTTACCAAAAAGAAGGGAGGGGAACGGAGAACATAACTTTGGGGTATGCCCACAGAGGCAGAAAAAATAGGAGGACATCAGGTTGTAGAAGACAAGCAAAGGGAAAATTTCAAGAAGAGAAGAGTGGTCAGAAATAGAGATGTTGAAGGTTTGAAGGTACAGACTGAGAAACATCACTGAAGTTGGAAATTAAAAGTTCAGAGAGAGTGAGATCATAGAAGCTTGTTACACACAAGCATTAAGGAAGTCAGGCACTGTGTAGCTGACCAATGAACAGAATAGTAGTTTCAGGAGATATCAGGTTCGGAGGAAAGGGAAGACCATTGACAACCTTATCTCTCCAATCACATTATCCACTATTACCACTATTAGAGGCAATGAGGTCAGTCTGTTCTAATCAGTTATCATTGCCTCTGAACAATGCTTTGTTATAAAATTTGAGAACAGCAGTTATTATTTAGATTATAAAGATTCTTATCTTCTTTGTTCACTGGTTTCTTGCACTCCGAATCTTCTTTCCTGTGCTTTTGTTTTGCTGGAGTACCTATTCAAGTAATTCTTTCAGAAAAGCACTCCAGGTGGTAAATTTTGAGCCCTGGCATGTCAGAAAATATCTTTATTCTCTCATTCTGGAATGCTAAATTGGCCAGTTATAGAGAAATTTGCATGGTATTTCTATCCTATTGGGTCATTGCTCCCTCTACCCCCACCTTATTTAAAAAAACCACAAAAATCGTACAAATCCTTTAAGACTCTCAGTTCAAGGCCTGCCTTTTTAAATCTTTCCTGATTACCTAAATTAGAAAGGCTTATCTTCCCCAATTTTCTCTTATAGAATTTACTATCTAAAATACTCGTGTGAAAGAAAAACAACAGAGCACAGCTCACAGAAGACTTTGGAAATCCTGGGCATGGGAAGGCTCTGAGGAACATTCTAACTTGGGGCAGGAAGGTGGAATGTTATACAGGCCTTTAGCAAGAGGGGCTCAGCTGGGATTCTGCTGGTTTTCGAAATAGTTGGTCTATGGTTCTCGGAAGAGGGAGGAATTATTCTTGCAGATTAACAGCATTTTGGATTTTATCAAGAAGGACAGAGAGCAACAGTTAGGGGCTAAGTCAAACGCAGGAGGCAATGGGAAGAACTGCTGTAGGGGCAAGGATATTGGAGGGCCGCATGGAACATTCTCATTCCTTCAGGGTCTCACGCTTAAACTGCTGTCTCTTGATAGTTTTCTGTTTGTATGTTTATATTTTGTCTCCTTAGTAAAAGGAGCCCTGGTGGCACAGTGGTTAAGCACTTGCCTGCTAACTGAAAAGTTGTGGGCCGAACCTACTACCGCTCTGCGGGGGAAAGATGTGGCAGTCTTGCAGTTCTACTCTGTCCTATAGGGTGGTTGTGAGTCAGAATTGACTCAAGGTCAATGGTTTGGTTTTAGGGCATGGATTGTCTTATGATTCCTTATATGCTCCACGATGCCTTGTGGTGGTAATTGTTTAATATGGTAATTAATTAATATGGTAATTGGCTAATAAATATTTGTACATTGACTTGAACTCCCCTTCAGTTTAAGCCTAACTTATATACCCCCTAGTAACGTAATATCCACACTTTGTGGAAACCAATGTGGTAGGAAAGGTATTTATTGCCTCTTCTTCTGCTTGTTCACTGAAGACATCTACTGGGTATGCTAAGTAGCAATAGAAGATTTTAGTGTCTATCGCTGAAGCTCTGAAGACAAGCAAAGCCACGCCCTAAGAAGATCATAGTAGTGCGTTAGGCTATAGATGATTGGGAAATCCTAAAAACAATTCAATTCAACATTTATTGAACTAGTTGAAAGTATCACTAATAAGATTATAAATGGTCTTTGCTTTACAGTTACTTACAGTATGTTGTTGTTGTTAGGTACCATCGAGTCAGTTCCAACTCATAGCAACCCTATGTACAACAGAAAGAAACACTGCCCAGTCCTGCACCATCCTCACAATCACTGCCATGCTTAAACCCATTGTTGTAGCCCCTGTGTCAGTCCATCTCATTGAGGCTCTTCCTCTCCTTCGCTGACCCTCTACTTTACCAAGAATGATGTCCTTCTCCAGGGACTGATTCCCTCCTGATAACATGTGCAAAGAGTGTAAGATGTAGTCTCGCCATCCTTGCTTCTAAAGAGCATTCTGGTTGTACTTCCTTCAAGACAGTTTGGTTTGTTCTTTTGGCAGTCCATGGTATATTCAATATTCTTCTCCAGCACCACTATTCAAAGGTGTCAGTTCTTCTTCCGTCTTCCTTATTCATTGTCCAGCTTTCACATGCATATGAAGCAGTTGAAACCACCATGGCTTGGGTCAGAAATGCCTTAGACTTCAAGGTGACATCTTTGCTTTTCAACACTTTAAAGAAGTCTTTTGTAGCAGATTTTCCCAATGCAACGGGTCTTTTGATTTCTTGGCTGCTGCTCCCATGGCTGTTGATTGTGGATCCAAGTAAAATGAAATCCTTGACAACTTCAGTCTTTGTTTATGATGATGTTGCTTACTGGTCCAGCTGTGAGGAATTTTTTTTTTAATTGTACTTTAGATGAAGGTTTACAGAACAAACTAGGTTCTCATCAGTTAGTACACACATTGTTGTGTGGCATTGGTTAACAACCCCACAACATGCCAACACTCTCCCTTCTCAACCGTGGGTTCCCTAGTACCAGTTTTCCTGTTCACTCCTGCCCTCCAGCCCTTGCCTCAGGGCTGGTGCACCCTTTAGTCTTGTTTTGTTCCATGGGCCTGTTCAATCTTTGGCTGAAGGGTGAACCTCAGGAGTGGCCTCATTACTGAGCTGAAAGGGTGTCCGGGGGCCATACTCTCAGGGTTTCTCTAGTCTGTCAGGCCAGCAAGTCTGGTCTTTCTTTTTAAGTTAGAATTTTGCTCCACATTTTTCTCCATCTCTGTCCGGGACCCTCTATTGTGATCCCTGTCAGAGCAGTCAGTGGTAGTAGCCAGGTACCATCTCATTGTACTGGACTCAGTCTGGTGGAGGCCACTGGAGATGTGGTCCATTTGTCCTTTGGACTGATCTTTCCCTTGTATCTTTAGTTTTCATTCTTCCTTGCTCCAGAAGGGGTGAGACCAGTGAAGTATCCTAGATGGCTGCTCACAGGCTTTTAAGGCCCCAGACGCTACTTACCAAAGTAGAATGTAGAACATATTCTTCATAAACTATGTTATGCCAATTGAGATAGATATTCCCTGAGATCATGATTCCCACAGCCCTCAGCCCAGCAATTTGGTCCCTCAGGGAGTTTGGATGTGTCTATAGAGCTAGCATGACCTTGCCTTGTACAGGTTGTGCTGGCTTCCCCAGTATTGTATACTGTCTTACCCTTCACCAAAGTTAGCTGTGAGGATTTTTGTTTTCTTTGTATTGAGATGTAATCCATATTGAAGGCTGCGGTCTTTGATCTTCATGAGTAAGTGCTTCAAGTCCTCTTCACTTGCAGCAAGCAAGGTTGTGTCATCAGCATAATAAAGGTTGTTAATGTATCTTCCTCCAATTTAGATGTCCTGTTCTTCATAGAGCTCAGCTTCTCATATTATTTGCTCAGCATACGGATTGAATAGGTATGGTGAAAGCATACAACCCTGACGCACACCTTTCCTGACTTTAAATCACAAAGTATCCCCTTGTTCTGTTCAAACAACTGCCTCTTGATCTATGTAAAGATTCCTTATGAGCACAATTAAGTGTTGTGGAATTCCCATTCTTTACAACGTTATCCATAATTTGTTATGATCCACACAGTCGAATGCCTTTGCATAGTCAATAAAACACAGGTAAACATCTTTCTGATATTCTCTGCTTTCAGCCAGGATCCATCTGACAGCAATGATATCCCTTGTTCTGTGTCCTCTTCTGAATCCAACTTCAATTTCTGGCAGTTCCCTGTCGATATACTGCTGCAGCTGCTTCAGCAGAATTTTACTTGGGTGTGATATTAATGATACTCTTCAATAATTTCTACATTCAGTTGGATTATCTTTCTTGGGGATAGGTATAAACATGGATCTCTTCCAGTTGGTTGGCCAGGTAGCTATCTTCCAGATTTCTTGACTTAGAAGAGTGAGCACTTCCAGCACTGCATCTGTTTGCCAAAACATCTCAGTTGGTATTCCTTCAATTCTTGGAGCCTTGTTTTTCGCCAATGCCTTCAGTGAAGCTTGGACTTCTTCCTTCAGTACTACTGCTTCCTGATCGTATGCTACCGCCTGAAATGGTTGAACATCGACCAGTTCTTTTTGGTGTAGTGACTCTGTGTATTCCTTTCACCTTTTCTTGATGCTTTCTGTGTCATTCAATATTTTTCCTGTAGAATTCTTCAGTATTGCAACTTTAGCCTTGAAATTTTTCTTCAGTTCTTTCAGCGTGAGAGATGCCGAGCCTGTTCTTCCCTTTTGGCTTTCTATCTCCAGGTCTTTGCACATTTCATTATAGTACTTCGCTTGGTCTTCTTGAGCTGCCCTTTGAAATCTTCCGTTCAGTTCTTTTACTTCATTATTATTTTCCTTTTGCTATAGCTAGTCAACGTTCAAGAGCAATTTTCAGAGTCTCTTCTGACATCCGTTTTGGTCTTTTCTTTCTTTCCTGTCTTTTTAATGACCTCTTCCTTTCTTCATGTATGATGTCCTTGATGTCATCCCACCATTCGTCTGGTCTTCAGTCATTACTGTTCAACACGTCAAATCTATTCTTGAGATGGCCTTTAAATTTAGGTGGGATATAATCAAGGTCGTACTTTGGCTGTCGTGGACTTGTTCTAATTTTCTTCAGTTTCACCTTGAACTTGTATATGAGCAAATGATGGTCTCTTCTGTTCGGCCCCTGGTCTTGTTCTGACTGATGATATTGAGCTTTTCCATCATCTCTTTCCACAGAGGAAGTTGATTTGATTCCTGTGCATTCCATCTGGTGAGGTCCACATGTACAGTCACCATTTATGTTGTTGAAAAAAGATATTTCCAAAGAATAAGTCATTGGTCTTGCAGAATTGTATCATGCGATCTCCAGCATTGTTTCTATTACCAAGGCCATATTTTCCAACTACCATTCCTTCTTCTTTGTTTCCAGCTTTCGCATTCCAATCACCAGTAATTATCAATGCATCCTGATTGCATGTTTGATCCATTTCAGATTGCAGAAGTTGGTAAAAATGGTGTTTGTCTTTGAAATGCAGAGTAACATTCAAGTTTCTTCATCTTCGGCCTTAGTGGTTGGTGCACAAATTTGAATAATAGTCATATTAACTGGTCGTCCTTGTAGGTGTATGGATATTATCCTATCATTGACAGTGCTGTACTTCAGGATAAATCTTGAAATTTTTTTTTTTTTATGATGAATGCAAAGCCATTCCTCAAGTTGTCGTTCCCGGCATAGTAGGCCATATGATTGTCTGATTCAGAATGGCCAATACCAGTCCATTTCAGCTCACTAATGCCTAGAATATCCATGTTTATGCATTCCATTTCATTTTTGATGATTTCCAGTTTCCCTAGATTCATACTTCATACATTCCACATTCCGATTATTAATGGATATTTGCAGCTGTTCCTTCTCATTTTGACCAGTGTTATATAAATAGTGTAAACAAAGTGAAATGATACCACAGACATGTATTTTATTTTTTACCTCATTTTACTTCAAATGATTCTGTAGACATATTATTGAGATCACCAAAGACCTAAAGAAAAATGTTTATTAGTCCTTCACAAATAGATAAACCAAAAACCAAACCCCTTGCCATCAAAGGTGTAAGTAAGGGTATAAGTAATTATTAGCATAGGTTTAAGTTTAGACAAGTGTAAGTAATTATTAACATCTTCCTGCATACCCTTACAAGTACACTGAATTTGCCTCCCTATGAGTTTACTAGGACCCTTTTGGTGCAGTGGTTAAGCGTTCGGCTGCTCATCAAAAGGTCCATGGTTCAAACCCAGCAGCAGTTCTGAGAGAGAAAGATGAGGCAGTCTGCTTTCATAAAGATTTACAGCCTTGGAAACCCTGTGGAGCAGCTCTACTCTGTCCTATAGAGTCGTATGAGTCAGAATCAACTCGACGGCAATGAGTTCATGACTTTACTAAATTCAGAAAGCTAACTTATCTTCTTTAGAAGAAGGTGAGTTTTAAACCCTAAATAAACCAAAACCCTGGGTTGGTAATTCCCTTCTGGACCCTTGAGGTTACTTTTATGACCCTTTGGTTCCCATAGTCAAGTTTGTAGTTTGTCAGCAGTACAAGGTTAATGGTATATTAACCTATTTTGTATTGAACAGGAGAGAAATATAAAGAGAGTGAATTAATTCACTTTGAAATGACTTGAATTATAATTCAGTGATATTATCTTCCTAGAATAGATCTATCTATGTTTATAGAATTGAGAACAAAAGAGATTCACCAATCTTAAATCTCTGGTTTTTCTCCTATAACTGATTTGCTGCATAATCCTGAGTCATTTGCCTAATCTCTCTTTGTCGGTGTCTCCACTTGTGAAATGTAATATAGGCCGTAAGAACTAGCTTCCAAAGCCGTTGTAAAGATTTGATAATATCATATTTAAATTCACTACCGCTTCATCATTTCTATGACTGTTATTATTACTTAAGGTATTTATAAATTGAGACACTTAGGAAAAATAGAATCTGGTATAGATAGACTTTAAGTGCTTAGTAGAATATGTCATCCAGAATACCTTTGCAGGCACATTGTCTTTCTTCTCATCCTTACTTAAGGTAGTTGTTGTTTTAATGCTTTTTGGAATTGATTTATTGGGTCCTTAATCCTGGTCTGCTCCAGCCGCCCAGATCGCCTTCGGGACATTGCCGATCGCTTCAACGTAGACCACGATGCTGTACTGGACAATGTACTTTATGCACGCGCATATACTAGTAAGAGCCCCATGCAGTTGGATGCTTGGGTTCTTTTCAGGTTGGCAGCACTGATTTACTATTTGAGTGACAGAACATTTTGGCACTGTTCTATTCTCCTTTTATTTCACTTTTCTCCAAATTAATTTAGTCAGTCCCCAAATTTTATCATCTGGTAAGTCCTTAGGTATTAAAATGCCCTCAAATTACTTCTTGGTCTTTGTCTTTTGGTTAATGTGCATTGGGCATGTATGCTAAGGCAGAATATGAAATCATATCTAATGAAGTCATAAATCATCAAGAAAATCCTTCAAGGATCAGAGTTTCAGAGATTTTGCCTGGCCCCCTAGGACATGAATGATCTTAGTCTTCTGCTTCTTCTGGCTGTTTAACGTCATCTCACTGCATTTCTCACCAGGCGAACATCAGATGGAGCTACTTGATTACGTAGCAGCAAAATTCCATGAGGAAGCAGGCATCTTCAAACTACTGGTACAAGCTTTGAAATCTTGCTCTCTCACAAAGCTGTGCAGCATATCCTTCTTCTCCCATTGATTCCTCTTCAAATTAACTTCTTCCTTCCATTTCCAAATGCATGTTTATTTTGACGTGAACCCTGTGCAGATCATTGATTCAATAATGGCACTTTTCCGAGTGGATTTCAGTGGTCGTGGGGAGTTGGCTGAACGGCAGCAAAAACTGGCCCAGATGTTGTCACGACTCCAAAAAATCTCAGAAGGTAGATCGTTTAAATAAAGTGGTGCTACCAGAATTGCATCCATGACTATGGTTGCCAAGTAGGCTTTGCAGAGAAGCCGGGAATATGACGGGAGGTAATACATTTGTAAAAAATAGTTACATTACCTTCATGGTAATGCAAGGCTTTTTATTGACCAAAAATATTGGTACTAATATTATAAGGTATCTAAATAAACATAACTATAAATAAATAGAAGAGCCTTGGCAGCGCAGTGGTTAAAGCAATTGACTGCTAACTGAAAGGTAGGCAGTTTGAACCCACCAGCCACTCCTTGGAAGAAAGATGTGGCAGTCTGCTTCTGTAAAGATTATGGCCTTGGACACCCTCTGGGGTCGCAATGAGTCAGAATTGACTCGACGGCAGTGGGTTTGATTTTGAATTTTAAATAAATAATTTCTGTTATCCATGAAAAAACAGTATTATGATTCTGTTTAGGAAATAAAATCATGGGGCAATATCCCAAAACTCTGAAGTTTAACCAGTGAACTTTAATTTATATTGTCCTCCTCTTCTTAATTGTATTTCTTGATACAGAATATAATGTAGCTGTGTTTGTGACCAATCAAATGACTGCAGATCCAGGAGCAACTATGACGTGAGTCCCAACATTCTGCTTCCGTACTTCATGGAGGTTAATGTCAAAAGGACTAGAGGGCAGAACAGAAAATAATTTCAAAAGAATCACTCTTGATGTGGCACACAAGTCATGTTATTACACAGTGCATATTACTTCATAATTGCAAATATCACTTATTTCTTGTCTAGAATCTATTTTTCTTGACTTCTTTATAGAATAAAGCAATAATTTAACCATCTTCAGAGATACTTTGAGCACCTCTTTGGTCTAGGACTAAAGGAGCAGTGGAGGACAATAAGAAAAATATCCTCGGGAAATAAAAAACTATCTTCCAGATAAATTAATGGCTTCCATTACACTGATAAGCTGTTAACCTACAAATACAAATGCAGGCTTCTCTACATGATATATGTGAGATATGTTTGTAAGAGGCTGTACGAGAGAAGCCTCCTTCCCGTTTGAAGAAAACAGATCATTTCAGTCCACACGCGGCATGTTCAGAACCTGTCGATGTATTTGTGCACGTAACATAACTATTGATGGCTCTCCCTGAGAGGTATCTGGCAGTGTATAGAGAGGCAGGGAGGACTAAAGCAGGATGGTAAGAACAGAAAATTCAAAGAAAGGTTCATTGCCATTTTAAAAAATTTGAGCATTATGTATCTGAATAAGCAATCAAAATAGCCCCCCATTCATGATATTACTTCTTTTGAAATTTTTTCAACAACTTATTATTTAGAAAAATTTTTAGCCAGAGGAAAGATTCAATGTAGGACAATGAATACACATTACCGTTCACTTGGGTTCATCAATGAAAAGATCTCACAACGTTCTCTCTACACACACACAGACGTACTCACATGTAGACATGACGTCTGCAGATCATGTGTATCTATATATAGTGGGAAGGGCGTCGTGTTTGGTAAAGTAGAGGGTCAGCAAAAAAGAGGAAGACCATCAAAGAGATGGACTGACACAGTGGCTGCAACGATGGGCTCAAACACAGCCACGATTATGAGGATGGCGCGGGACCAGGCCGCATTTCATTCTGTTGTACGTAGTGTTGCCATGAGTCAGAGCCAGCTCCATGGCACTTAACAACCACGCATTTGAATGTATCATAGACACATATACACATATATATAGTGTGTGTGTGTGTGTGTATGAACCAGTTGAGGGCTGTCCTTTTTGTTTCTAGAACTATTTGCAGACGTCATGACACTTCACCTCTTAATACGTCCGTGTATCTCTTCTAAGAACGTTCTCTACAAAGCCATAATACGGTTCTCACATTCAGAAAATTTAACACTGACATAATATTGTTATCTAATATAGTCATATTCAAGTGTCGTCAGGGGCCCCAATAATGTCCTTTATCATTGCTGAGGTTTTTTTTTTTTTATTTGTTTTAGAGTCCAGATCGATGGAGGATCACACATTGCATCTAGTTGTCATATCTCTATAGTCCCCTTTAATCAGAATAACTCCCCAGCCTTTGCTAAATTTTTATGACACGGACATTTTTGAAGGGCACAGGTCAAATTTTTGCAGAATGTCACTCAATTTGGAGCCATCTGTTTTTTTTTTCTCATTATTTAAAATGGTAAACATTTTTGGCAGAAACACTCCATAAACAGTAGTCTGGCCTCCTCAGTGTACCATATGAGGCCCACGATGGGACTTTGTTCCATTATCAGGGATGTTAAAATTGACCATATTATTAAGATGGTGTTCACAAGATTCCTCCATTGTAAAAGACCTTTTTGCCTTTGTAATTAATAAGTAATGTGTGGGGTGATACTTTGAGACTGTATAAATATCTTGTTCCCCAATAAGCTTTCACCTATTGGTTTTAACACCCATTAAAGACTCTTGCCTAAATCAATTATTACTCTGATGGTAACAATACAGAGTGGTGTAGTACTTTGATACCAAAGTAATACACCATATAGTAGCATATGAGATGAGTCACTGACATATATATTAGAAGATATTTGATATGATAGTATAAATTCTATGAATTGTTCGGAAGTGAATGTATCTCTATAGGCATTTTCTAAATGAACCCTAATAGTATTGCTACATCTTCTGCAGTTTCATAAATCTCTCACTTTTCGATACCTTTTTATGAGTATTTTCTGTTTAACTGTAGGACATTCCAATGTGAAAAATATTAACTTCACCAATGGTATTGAGCAAGTTAAAAAGATTGGAGAGGAAGGAATCAATCATTTATTCAATCAACAAATATTTATTAAAAAATCTACTATGTATCTAGGTTCTGGGAGTTCACTAGTGAATGAAAGAGACAAAAATCCTTGTCTCCATAAAAAGAGAAATAAGTGATGTCCATTCACTTCAAAATTTTGAAGACTTGGTAGGTCACGCATTATGTGTAGTGTCTGAGTGGTTAAGGCAATCTTCTCTCTTCTATGGGGTGTCTTTCAGACACAGGACATGAAGTACTTTACACAGAGAATAATTTTAAATTAAACTAAAGAGAAACGGAAGATTTTTAAGGCTCTCTTTAAAAAGAGAAAATGACTCATTGGCTCAGAGGGAGGAAGTGGGTTGCATTCAAATAAAGCAGTACAAGTTAAAGAGCAATTTTCTTTCTTCAGGTGTGGGGAGGGAACGCTGAAGAGGCTACAACTGTCGATCTAGAATTAAAGGGCGAAGGAAATGGGTAGAAATTAGGTCAGGTGGGGTTCTTTTTCTTATATTTGTACAAAGTTTCAAAAAAAGTAAAACAATTTTGAATTGCCGCCGATAAGAAAATGAAAGGAGAAATTGAGTGGTGGCAGAAAGGCAATGATTGCAGTTGGAGAGGGGAGGAGATTTGTAATGGCGTGAGCTCAGCAGAGAGCCGGAGAAGGCAGCAAAGGCTAGTCTTTTCACTGGGTAAATCTGCTTTGAAACATCATGTCCTCCATGTAGCAGAGTTGTAAGGGAACAAGGTTCACTATAATTAGTATATTCCAAAATATATTAAATTATAACAAGACAAATTAATACATGTCTTCAGATAAAGCACAAAAATTGCCACAACTGAATGAGAAAAGCCAGGACAGTTTTAAACTGAAGGATTTCAAACGCTATTAGAAAAGCTCCCATAAAGAAAATATGTTTTGTTTCTCAGTGTTGAGGAACTTCAAGTTGCAGCTCGCCTGGGGCCTGTCAGAGAAATATCACTATAATTGGTATGAGTCCCCAAGTACGCTGACAATAATTGAGGCTTATATCCCATGTATTATACTTGATGGCACATCGTATTAAAAAGGAACAAAATTATAGAGGCGAGGAGCTGCTGTATGATACAGCAGAGGGTAGCTCCTAGCGAAGGCTTACAGATACAGATTTGAAAACTGGAATGACCCAGCTGATGAAGGCCTAGGATAAAAAAAAGTCCAAGTGTCAGCCTGTGAAGCCCCACACCAGGGCAAATAATAAGATGAGCAACAAATAAGATCAAGACGTTGCCACCTGCTTCATTCGTGTGTTTCTTTTGCTAGAACAAAAGGTCATCTTAGAACATTTGCAGTCATGTAAATGCGCAGTTGGTTTATTCTCTCAGAACATCACCTACTGATTCAACATCATTTGCATAAATTAAGAGGCAGTGTGGTTAGAGGAAAAACACTGTGCCATGGTCACTAGCATGGTGACCTTGCACAAGTCATTTAAACTCTTTAAACTTCATTTTCCTCCCCCACAAAACTAAGAGAACTTACATGTATTGATTGCTTACCATGTGTCAAAAGGCACTCTGGTGGCACAGTGGTTAAAGTGCTCAGCTGCTAACCAAAAAGTCAGCGGTTCAAACCTACCAGCCGCTCCACAGGAGAAAGATGTGGCTGTCTGCTTCCACAAAAGGTTTAAAGAACCAAAAGCCAAACCCACCGCTATCGAGTCGATTCCATCTCATAGTGGCCCTATATAGCCTTGCAAACCCTATGGGCAGTTCTACTTTGTCCTGGAGGGGCACTATGAGTTGGAATCGACTCGATAGCAGTGGTTTTGGCTTTTTTTGTTTTGGTACTGTGTGCCAGGTACGTTCTTGCATCATTTTATGTAATTCTCATGTGACCTTAACATAACTCAAGCTTCTTGGGCCTCTGTGTTCTGTTAGTGAAATATGTTGTTGTATTCCCTTCCCCCCCCCACCCCGCACACACCAAAAAAAAAAAAAAATCACCTTCTAGAATGTTGACAAAAAGTATAGATTTTTCTGCATATTTTGGGAGGAAACAGGAGAGCAAAGTTACTTAGCAAAACTTCTTAAACATACCCTTTCTTTTTTTTTAACGATGTCAGCTCTTTCCCCAAAATTCTTCTCTTGGCAGTACGCCTCTCTCCCAGTCTTCCCTTAGTCTCTAAGCCTCCTCCTCATTCCTGGGCACATTCACTCAGCCTTTCTCTCAGCAGACCCCATCTGTAAATTTTTCCCACCAGCAAGTCAAAAGCACCAGGAGTGCCTATTGTCCGTTAAGCTTGTCCCTTACTATGCCTTTCAAGGTCCATGCCCCAAATAGTATTTGAGGTAGGCATTCTAACTATTATTGCTGACTTATAAAGGAGGAAACCAAGGCTCGGAGTACTTAAACTCTTGCCAATCACACAATTAAAAAATCGGGGAGCTTTCAGCTGCTAACCAAAAGGTCAGCAGTTCAAACCCACCACCCACTCCGTGGGAGAAAGATGTGGCAGTCAGTTTCCATAAAGATTTACAGCCTTGGAAGCCCTATGAGGGCAGTTCTGCTCTGTCCTATAGGGTCGCTATGAGCTGGGATTGACTCAATGGTAATTGGCTTGGTTTTTTTGTTTATCTCTGACTTCAAAACTGATGCTCTTTTAGCCTACTATGTTACCCTCCCCTCACCCCCAGAAAAATATCACTTGCCCTACATGACAGCCTTCATAAATTGTGAAGAATCTTCACCATAGCCCTAACTTTATGACCCCAGCACCCTAATTTGAAGTTTGGAGGCCAGGCTGTCCTGGTCTTACCCTCAACAATATATTATGCTGTATCCTATTCAACCTGAGGGGGAGAAATGGAGCAATCTTTCTCGGCCCCTCCTAATATCTACCATCATCTCTTCTTCCTTCTCTCACCGTACTCCCCCGTCCCCTGGGAATAGGAGAAAAGACAAGGAGAAGAAAATACAAAAGAAGGGGAAATGAGGGAATAGGCTAAAGGAGGGTTGTGGGTGGTTGTCTGCAGCTGTTTTTACTTGGTCAGAAATAGAAGTAAATTAAAGCCCTCCAAAAGAATGTGGAATGCTATTACACCTTCATGTACTTCACCTCAAGACTTGGTTATAGCTGCTGAAATACTCGAGACGTTCAAAGAAACTTTTTTCAGAAAAGTTTCTTGGTCTACATTTCACTGAAAGAATGACTGTTTTAACTGAACTGTTCAGTTAAATAATAATAGTTACCATTTACTGAGGATCTCTTATGTGCCAAGATTGCTGTAATATAGAACTAATATACAGTAAAACCTACAAAAGCTGGAAGAAACTGTGTAGGGCAGAAATCTGCCAAAGAAGGAAAACTAAAATATTTTCCACTAAAACAAGCGATAGTAAAGGGTGAGACCACAGCCTGTCAAGGCGGGAAGGCTTGGGAGACCCAGAAAAGCAAGGTAGTCCCGTCGAGTTCCAGCTCTCACAGGTTTCACTGTATATAAATGACCTAGCACAGTTCCTGGAACATAGTAAACTCCCAGCAAGTTATATTAACTATATCTTGAATCCTCACTTCACAACAACCCTAGGAGAAAAGATCTTTCTATTCCCATTTTACAGATAAAGAAACCAAGCTTCATAAAGGTTAGGTAACTGGAACAAAGTAACATAGGGAATAAGTGGTTGAGTCAGAATTAGGAAAGCAGAGAAGTGATAATGGTGACAGTCACTGCTAATGCCTTACCTGAATTATTTTACTCTCTGAGATTATTTACTAAATATGGAATCCGAACAAAGGGAACTAAATTAGATCAGTTAGGAGAGCATCTGCCACATAGTTAGGGCTCAATAAATCTTAGTTATTGTTATTATTACCACCCATCTATGCCAGAACATAACCCCAAAACAGTTGCAGCTGTATATAAACAGAGAACTGCCAGAAATTCAAGCTGGATTCAGAAGAGGACTTGGAAGGAGGGATATCATCGCCGATGTCAGATGGATCCTAGCTGAAAGCAGGGAATACCAGAAAGATGTTTACCTGTGTTTTATTGACTATGCAAAGGTATTTGACTGTGTGAATCATAACAAATTATGGATAACATTGCAAAGCATAGGAATTCAAGAACACTTAATATGCTCATGAGGAACCTGTACATAGACAAAGAGGCAGGTTTGAATAGAACCAGGGTGTACTGCATGGTTTAAAATCAGGAAAGGTGTGCATCAGAGTTGTATCCTTTCACCATACTTATTCAGTCTGTCTGCTGAGCAAATAATCAGAGAAGCTGGACTATATGAATAAGAACAAGGCATCAGGATTGGAAGAAGACTCATTAACAACCTGCGTTATGCAGATGACACAACCTTACTTGCTGACAGTGAAGAGGGCTTGAAGCACTTCCTGAAGATCAAAAACTACAGCCTTCAGTATGGATTGCAACCCAATGTAAGGAAAACAAAAACTCTCACAACTGGACCGATAAGCAACATCATAATAAACAGAGAAAAGTTTGAAGCTGTCAAGGATTTCATTTTACTTGGATCCACAATCAACACCCATGGAAGCGGCAGTCAAGAAATCGAAAGACTTATTGCATTGGGCAAATCTGCTGCAAAAGACCTCTTTAAAGTGTTGAAAAGCAAAGATATCACTGTGAAGACTAAGGTGTACCTGACCTAAGCCATGGTATTTTCGGTCACCTCATATGCATGCAAAAGCTGGACAGTGAATAAGGAAGACTGACAGAGAATTGATTGCTGCCTTTGAATTATGCTGTTGGAGAAGAATAGCGAATATACCATGGGCTGCCAGAAGAACAAACAAATCTATTTTGGAAGAAGTACAGCCAAAATGCTTCTTAGAAGGGAAGATGGCGAGAGTTCGTCTTACATACTTTGGATATGTTATCAGGAGGGACCAGTCACAGAAGGACATTATGCTTGATAAAATAGAGGGTCAGTGAAAAGGAGGAACACCCTCAAAAAGATGGATTGACACAGTGGCTTCAACAATGGGCTCAAGCATAACAACAATTGTGATGAAGGCGCAGGACCGGGTAGTGTTTCCTTCCATTGTATATGGGGTCACCATGAGTCGGAACCTACTCGATAGCACCTAACAACAACATGCCAGAGAAGGAGGCCCATGAATCTCCTAAACTAACGTGAAAATTTTTGTAGATGTACATATGTGCATTTTCTTGGGGAAGGGGAAGTCTATATCTTATATTAAATTATCAAAGTACTAAAAAAAAAAAAAAGTGACCTTAAAAAAATGTTAAAAGCCATAAATTCTACCCAGAATCCTGACTACCTTGATGGAGCAAGCAGAATTTGGATTAGCTTATTCTCCCAGAGCCAAGGCTGTTATGCTATGTCACAGTCTATTTTGACCAAGTATAACCTCTAGATCTATGCTTAGTCCCTTTATGATGATTTCTAAGCCTAGACTTCCTTCTGCATCAGTTGAGATGATCATGTGTTTTTTTCTGCTTCGTTCTATTGATGTGGCATATTACACTGATTTTTGTATATTCAACCACCGTTGCATTCATGGGATGAATCCCACTTAGTCATGGTGTATAATCCTTTTAATATGCTATGAGGTTTGGTTTCCTTACATTTTGTTGAGGAATTTTGTACCCAGGCTTTCTTAAAGGGCTCACGGACAGGGTTATTTCTTGTCAATTCTTGCCAAGTGAGTGGTAGTCCCCTAGTGAGTATATCTCCCAAGATGAGTGTCAATAATATTTGTGATTACCTTGCAATCGTAATCAGACACAGTAAGAGCTTATCTTTTGATTAACCTAATTTAGAAGAATAATCTTTAGGCATCAATGATGAAGGCAAAGATATTTCCAAGATTATTCTCACTGCAGATTAATAACTAGTATGACATTGAAGGCTTCCAACATACAGTTAATGAACAAGAAGGAGGTTCTAAATCTGTCTTCATTTACATAGTATCCCACGGAAAGACTGGGTATTTTCTTATTTATTAGACTGTATCTATCTTCATTGCGTAGAATAGTGTCTGGCAGACAGTGGGACATTAATAAATATTTTTCAGTGAATAGATGAATGAATGACTAAATGAATCCAGTCTTTGTATTTTATAAAGAAAAATTGCTTAACCCTAAGAATTATTCTAAGAAGTAAATAATATTTTATTTGTGCTTTTAAAAAGTCAAACAAATTCAAACAGAAACTTGTACATTAATGTTCATTGCAACATTGTTCACAATATGGAAACAACCTGAATGTCCATCATGAACGGATAAACAAAATGTGCTATATACATCCAATGAAGTATTACCTAGCCATAAAGAGAAGTGAAGTCTTGATACATGCTACAACATGTATGAACCTTGAAAACTTTCTGAGTAAAATAAGTCAGTCACTTGGTGAAGGGTAAGACAGTATACAATACTAGGGAAGTCAGTACAACTTGACCAGGGCAAAGTCATAGAAGCTTCACAGACAAACTCAAACACCCTGAGAGACTGAGCTATTGGGCTGAGGGCTGGGAACCATAGTCTCAGAGGACGTCTAGCTCAATTGGCATAACATAGTCTATAAAGAAATTGTTCTACATCTGACTGTGGTGAGTAGCATCTGGGGTCATAAAAGCCTGCAAGTGGCCATCTAAGATGCATCTACTGGTCCCATCCCATCTGGAACAAAGGAGAATGAAGAAGACCAAAGGCACAAGGGAAAAGATTTGTCCAAAGGACTAATGGAGCACAACTACCATAACCTCCACCAGATTGAGCCCAGAACTACTAGATGGCGCCAGGTTACCACCACCAACTGCTCTGAAAAGAATCACAATAGAGGGTCCCGGGCAGAGCAGGAGAAAAATGTAGAACAAAATTAAAAAAAAAAAAAAAAAAAAACCAGGCTTACTGGTCTGACAGAGACTGGAGAAACCCCAAGAGTATGGCCCACTAATACCCTTTTAACTCAGTACTGAAGTCACTCCTGAGGTTCACCCTTCAGCCAAAGATTAAACAGGTCTATTTTATAGGGCCAAGGCACTGAAGGCACTGGTGAGAAACAAGGCTCTGGGAATTGACGGAACACCAACTGAGATATTTCAACAAATGGATGCAGCGCTAGAACAGCTCACTTATCTATGCCAAGAAATTTGGAAGACAGCTACCTGGCCAAATGACTGGAAGAGATCCATATTTATGCCTATTCCAAAGAAAGGTAATCCAACCGAATGCAGAAGTTATTGAACAATATCATTAATATCACATGCAAGCAAAATTTTGCTGAAGGTATTTCAGAAGTGGTTGCAGCAGTATACCGACAAGGAACTTCTAAAAATTCAAGCTGGATTTAGAAGAGGACGTGGAACCAGGGATATCACTGCTGATGTCAGATGAATCCTGGCTGAAAGCAGAGAATACCAGAAAGATGTTTACCTGTGTTTTGTTGACTATGCAAAGGCATTTGACTGTGTGGATCATACCAAATTGTGGATAACATTGCAGAGAATGGGAATTCCAGAATGCTTAATTGTGCTCATGAGGAATCTGTACATAGATCAAGAGGCAGCTGTTCAAACAGGACAAGGAGACACTGCATGATTTAAAGTTAGGAAAGGTGTGCGTCAGGGTTGTATCCTTTCACCATGCCTATTCAATCTGTATGCTGAGCAAATAATCTAAGAAACTGGACTAGTATGGGGCATCAGGATTGGAGGAAGACTCATTAACAACCTGAGTTATGCAGATGGCACAACCTTCCTTGCTGAAAGTGAAGAGGACTTGAAGCACTTACTGATGAAGATCAAAGACCACAGCCTTCAGTATGGATTACATTTCGATGTAAAGAAAACAAAAATCCTCACAACTAGACCAATAAGCAACATCATGATAAACAGAGAAAAGATTGAGGTTGTCAAGGATTTCATTTTACTGGGATCCACAATCAATACCCATGGAAGCAGTAGTCAAGAAATCAAAAGACTCATTGCATTGGGCAAATCTGCTGCAAAAGACCTCTCTGAAGTGTTGAAAAGCAAAGATCTCACCTTGAGGACTAAGGTGCGCCTGACCCAAGCCATGGTATTTTCTTTCAATCGCCTCATATGCATGCAAAAGCTAGACAATGAGTAAGAAAGACAGAAGAAGAATTGATGCCTTTGAATTGTGGTGCTGGTGAAAAATATCGAATATACCATGGACTGCCAAAAGAACAAACAAATCTGTCTCGGGAGAAGTACAACCAGAATGCTCCTTAGAAGCGAGGATGGCGAGGCTACATCTGACATACTTTGGACATGTTATCAGGAGGGGCCAGTCCCTGGAGAAAGACATCATGCTTGGTATAATAAAGGGTCAGTGAATAAGAGGAAGACCCCCAATGAGTTGGATTGTCACAGGGGCTGCAACAGTGGGCTCAAGCATAGTGACAGTTGTAAGGATGGCACAGGACCAGGTGGTGTTTCGTTCTATTGTGCATAGGGTCACTATGAGTGGGAACCAACTGGATGGCACCTAATAACAACAACAACATGGAGCCAACAATAACAGAGGTGAGGAATGGGCTTCACAGTTCAATTTATGCATAGGAGACTAACGGGCACACCTGCCCAAAAGCAAAGACGAGAAGGTGGGAAGGGGCAGGAAAACTGGACAAATGGAAACAAGGAGCCTTGGGTGGAGAAGAGAGTGTTGACACATCGCAGGATCGGCAACCAATGTCACAAAATAATTTGTGTATTAACTGTTTAATGAGAAACTAATTTGCTCTGTAAACTTTCACCTAAAGCACAATTTAAAAAAAAAAAAAGAAAGAAAGAAATAGGCAAATATGTAGATACCAGGGCTTGAACTGACTCATTCCCTTCTTAGAATTTGCAGATTCCCTGGTAATTCTTATGTATAACAAATTTTGAGAACCACTCCTCTACTAGTGGTTCTCAGAGTTGATCCCTAACAGGCAGCATTAGCATGGTCTGCGAACTTGAATGCAAATTCCCAGCAGGAGTTCACACCAGAATGAATCAGTTTGAAGCCCTGATAGATAAAGCACCTTTATTAGTGCTTACAGGGTGGGTGGGATGGGAAAAGGGAGAGTGTTTGCTTAGGGGGCACTGAGTTTTCCGATAATGGTTGTCAAATAATTTGGCAACAGTGGTGATAGGTGTACAACATGTTGATCGTACTCAATGTCACTGAATTGTACATGTAAAAAAATGTTGAATTGGCAAATGTTTTTTATATATATTTTGACCACAATAAAACAATTTTAAAAAGTCAAACAAAACATGCAATATTTATCATAGGAATCTCAGAAGGAAGCCTGAACTAGTTGACAATAGGGTATACGGCAGCTCAAAACTCACCCCACTCTGTAGTCTGTGAAGAAGCCTCTGCTTATTTAGAATGCATCCCTACAGAAATGTTGCCTTGTGATTGCAGCCAGATGAAGAAATCTGAAACTGCCTTTT
Source organism: Elephas maximus indicus (assembly GCF_024166365.1). Taxonomy (NCBI): domain Eukaryota; kingdom Metazoa; phylum Chordata; class Mammalia; order Proboscidea; family Elephantidae; genus Elephas; species Elephas maximus. Next base: position 182,420,192 of record NC_064822.1, on the reverse strand, counting down.
ATTAATTCAGCTTTCAGGCAGATCCCAAAAAACCCATCGGGGGACACATTCTGGCTCATGCTTCAACAACAAGAATAAGTTTGCGAAAGGGAAGAGGAGAACTGAGAATTGCCAAGATTTATGACAGGTAAATGTCTTATTCCTCATTGGATTTTGTGCATGTGGTATTATTAAACAGAATTGACTCAAGGGCAATGGGTTTATTTATTTTTTGTTTTTTTGAAAGGCTATAATTACACCACTGGCAGATGCTACATGTTTGTAATTTCCTTCTCAAAAGTCATTCAGTTCATTGGGAAGTCCCTACTGTGTGCTAGGCAGTAGGGATTCAGGGACTCTGTTGACAAATAGCTTGATACCTGACCTTCCAAAGCTTACAGTGCAGCTGGGTAATGAAACAATCAATCCCAGCTAAGGCATGGTAAGTGTCGAAAGCACAGAGCATGGAAACATAGCCGCCTTTCTTTTGGCCAGGTTAACGCCTGTTTGCATCTCAGGTTTCACTTTAAACATCACTTCCTCACGGAACTTTTCCCTGATCCTTACAGTTGAGACTGTACTCTGTATTTTTCACAGTATTTTACTTAATTAAGGATTATCCATTAGCAAATTTTTACAGAGAATCTACCATGTGTCAGCTGTTCTAGCCTCTGAGGATAGGGCAATGAACCAAAAAAAACAAGCCCCTTCGCTCATGGAACTTACATTCTATTGGTAATGATTTCTGTATCATACCTAGTGTGTGACAGACAGTAAATTCCCTGAGGCTAGGGAAAGCACCTGCCAGCTCCCCACTGTGTTCCTAGCATCTGGGACATAGTAGGTACTTATCTAGTGCTGCTATAACAGAAATATCACAAGTAGGTGACTTTAACAAACAGAAACTTATTTTTTCACAGTTTAGGAGGCTAGAAGTCCAAATTCAGGGCACGAGGGGAAGGTTCGCTCTCTGTCCGCGCTGGGGGAAGGTCGTTGTCTCTTCAGCTTCTGTTCCTTAGCTCCTTGGTGATCATCATGTGGCATGGCACCTATCTTCCCCCATCTCTGCTCTTTGCTTCCTTGTTTAATCTCTTTTATATCTCAAAAAAGATTGATTTAAGACACACCCTACACTAATAACGCCTCATTAACATAGCAAAGAAAACCCATTCCCAACTGGGATTATAACCACTAAAAACCAAGCCTACAGCCATGAGTCGATTCTGATTCATAGCCACCCTATAGGGCAGAGTAGAAATGCCCCATAGGGTTTCCAATTCTTTACAGAAGCAGACTGCCACATCTTTCCCCTGTGAAGTGGTTGATGGGTTCAGACCTCCAACCTTTCGGTTAGCAGCCGAATGCTTTAACCACCGCACCACCAGGGCTCTTTATAACTACTTTGGGGTTAGGATTTACAGCACATTTTGGGGGCACACAATTCAATCCATAACAGTAGATGTGCAATATTTGTGACTGACTGATTAACCAACCGTACTACTTCTTTCACTTAGGGTATTAGGTCTACCCCAGGCAGAAAAAAGCAGCCAAAAAATCAGATGGGTTCTTAATCTGGTTTTTGCTATGAATCACAGTGTTTATTATTCATTGTCATTGAATAAATATTAAATAATCAGTTCCCCCATCTGTCTGATTTAGATTCGGATCATTTACTTTTTATCACCTGTACCTCCAGGAGACTATAATACATAAATACTGTGTTTTGCAGAGTTTCAGCAATTTCTAGAAATTTGCTACAGATATTCTTTGTTGAATTAAGTAGTGAGTTGGGTTGTTCCATCTTGTTACTAGAATATTTGACACTTTTTACTCTGACTTGTAATTGTTTACATGAATATCTCCTTCACAACAAGGACTCTGTCTTGTTCACTAATATCCCCAGCACCTAGCATGGTACCTGGCACATAGTAGGTACTCAATAGCTATTTGTTGAATTAATAAATGAATATGACTTCACTTACATGCTCGTTCATTTGTATATTCATCAAGTCCTCTAAACTTACAGGAACAAACAATTCCTCTAGTTCTTACAGCCCCAAGAGATTACTATGGCTTTGCAGATTCAATAAAAGATAATTAAAGTAAATTATCATAGACGTTAGTTACGCCAAATTTCTATAAATTTGAATAAAAACAACAAAACTAGATCAGAGCGTAAAATACCAAAACTTAGTTTATCGTGCAGCATGTATTCATTTCTTTCTGGTCCCTAATGATTTCTCACAAAGAATTCTCCTTAACTTTAGAGAAAACTGTTTGGGAGAGAAGACGATGATGGTAATGATAGCTAACATTTATTGAGTGGCTATTGTGTGCTAGGCCAAACTCCAAGTGCTTTATCCATATTACTTCAATATATATAACAGCAATCCTAAGAGATAGAGGTTATTACGCCTATTTCACAATGAGGAAACCAGTGCCCCAAGCAGTTAGGAAACATTGTCCCTCTACAGTCTATTTTAAGCACAGAAGCCAAAGTGATCATTTGTAAAAGATAAGGAGCATGTCTCTCGTCTGCTTAACACCCTCCAATGGCTTCCCTTCTCAACTCAGTAAATGGCCAAGTCTCTATAGTGGTTTACAGGGCACTATGTGATTGGCCCTATTACCTTCCTCCTGCTCTCCCCCTTTCTCACTGTCCCTCAACCTCAATGGTCTTCTTGATGTTCTATAAGCATGCCAGGCCTGCTCCTACTGTAGGGCCTTTGCACTTACTGTTTCCTCTGGCTAGAACAATCTTCCCCCACACGACTTTCCATTTGGTTATCATCCTCATTACTTTAAGTCTGATCAAATGGTACCTTCTCAGGAAGTGTGTCCTGATCTCTCCATTTAAAAGTGCAACTGGTCTTCTCTCAATTCCCTTACTTCCAGTCTCCTTACCCTGCCCTTTTTTTTTTCTTTCCCCATAGATGTCATTTTCTAACGTTGTTTTTGTTAGGTGCTGTCGAGTCAGTTCCAACTCACAGCGACCCTAAACAGAATGAAACACTGCCCGGTCCTGAGCCATCCTAACAATCGTTGTTATGCTTGCACTCATTGTTGCAGCCACTGTGTCAGTCCACTTCGTGGAGGGTCTTCCTCTTTTCCACTGACCTGTACTCTGCCAAGCATGATGTCCTTCTTTAGGGACTGATCCTTTCTGACAACAAGTCCAAAGTATGTAAGACATAGTCTTGCCATCCTTGCTTCTAAGGAGTATTCTGGTTGTACTTCTTCTAAGACAGAATTGTTTGTTCTTTTGGCAGTCCATGGTATATTCACTACTCTTCTACAACACCACAACTCAAAGGCATCAGTTCTTCTTCAGTCTTTCTTATTCATTGTCCAGCTTTCACATACTAACGTATTTCTAACATATCACATAATATATTTATTATGTTCATTGTTTATTGTTTGTCTTTTCCTTCCCCACATATAAGTCCCACAAGGGCTGAGATTCTTGTCTTTTTTTTTTTTTTTTTTCCACTTAGGGATCTCAAGTGCCTGCAACAGGTATATAATAGATGCTCAATAAAAATTTTGTTAACAAATAAAATGAATGAACTTGCCCCAATCACATAACCAGTAAAGATGGAACCAAAATCTATGCTGTCTGACTCTAGAGACTATACTCTTAACCACTACACTATTTCTTAGTTTACTGTTGAAGGTAGTCATAGCTAGTCTATTATAGCTACTTCCATGGCTTCAACTACTACCCTTAAAGAGATATAAGGACTTTCCTTGTTGAAAGAAAACACAGAATTCCCAAGAATTCTTGCAGGAAAAAAGTTCTTAGAAGGAAAATTTCCAGGTGTACAGGAGTGACTATAAAAAGCAGCCCAGCCATTTTCCTTGAACATCACTACAGTTACTGCTTCCATAATCTCTCCTGGCCCTAAATGCACATTTTCCCCTCTTTAAAACTTTTGAGTGAGTGAATGAAAACCCTATTTGTTTGACTTCACTTAGCATATCTGAGATTAGTGGACACTACAAATAAAGAATTCTACTGAATTCAAAGGGATAACAAATTTTAAATAATTATCAAAAAATGAAAAGATATAAAAATGGTCAAGGTTCTGAAGTATTTGTTTCTGATTCTGTTTTTAGGAGAAAGTAAACAAACAAAAAACTGATTCAACTTTGCCAATACCGTGCTCAACTTCGCTCTTTCTCAACTCCTTATTCCTCTATATGAGACTTTTCATTTTCCTTCCTGCCGTTCGTAAATGGCTGTCCAAGTATTTTCCATCAAGACCAAAAGATGACTTTCTAATTCTAGTTAGACCTTCTTATTCATCTCCAGTCTTAGTCTAGCAAAAGCTACTTCATCTATACCCAATTACCATCCTTCGGGGAGACCCTTTTGCTATTTCCCAAGGGAAGTAACTTGACTCATAGTGAGCTCAAAGCATCCTGCCTAATCTCTTCCCCCTCACCCCCGCTGCCAAAAAAAAAAAACACTTTGAGAGGCAATCTAATCGAATGACTAAGAACATGAGCTTTGGAGTCAAATACCTTGGTCTCTAACCCTGGCATCTTCACTTTCCAAAAATGTAATCTTGGGCAAATTGCTTCTCTCTGAACCTCAGTCTCTGTAACATGTGGATAATAATACATACCTGACAGGATTATCATAAAGGTTAAGGAAAGTAATATAAGGGAGAGCCTGGCATCTAGTAATTAATACTTAATAAATGGTAGCTAGATATATTTTGCTATCCAGTCACCATAACCTGGATATAATAACAGCACAAAGTATTTACAGTAGGCTCTTTCTCTTATGCTCAGTGATTTTCAAATTCCTATTAGTCTAACCTTTTACTCAAGTTTTGGATATTAATTGCCAACTGCTTACAGAACTTCTGTACATGAATGTCCCACAGGTACCTCAAACTCAGCATATCTAAACCAAATTTCTTATTCTTTCCAACTTCCCTGTCACAAACAAGCTTTTCTATTTCTTTTTTTATTGTTGTTGTGATTGTTTGTTCATGCTGTTTTCTCTACCTAGGATAGCCCCATTTCTGTTTCCTCAGAAGTCTCTTCAGTTATTATTTCTGAAGCCTTTCCTAATCAACCTAGCCAGGCACAGTAACTCTTTAAAGCTGTCTAACATCCATATTGACTTTATGAAACTTAGCTTTTTTGTACAATCTATACTGTTTTTGGTTTATGCTGTCTAATACATGCTAAAGTATGATTCTCAAAATTTAAAACCTGATTCATATGCCATTGTGGATTGAATTGTGTCACCCCAAAAAAATGGATGTCACCTTGGCTAGGCCATAATTCCCAGTATTGTGTGGCTGTCCACCATTTTGTGATCTGATGTGATCTTCCTATATGTTGTAAATCCTGCCTCTATGATGTTGATGAGGCAGGATTACAGGCGGTTATGTTAATGAGGCAGAACTCAATCTACAAGATTGAGTCAATCTCTTTTGAGATATAAAAGAGAGAAGTAAGCAGAAAGTCAGAGGGACCTCATACCACTAAGAAAGTAGTGCCCAGAACAGAGCACACCCTTCGGACCCTGGGTCCCTGTGCCGAGGAGCTCCTAGACTAAGGGAAGATTGATGACAAGGACTTTCTTCCAGAGCCCACTGAGACAGAAGGCCTTCCCCTGGAGCTGTCACCCTGAATTTGGACTTCTAGCCTCCTAGACTGTGAGAGAATAAATTTTGGTTTAGTAAAACCATCCACTTGTGGTATTTCTGTTATAGCAGTACTAGATAACCTGGTGGTGAAGTGGTTCAGAGCTCAGCTGCTAACCAAAAGGTAAGCAGTTCAAATCTATCAGCCGCTCCTTGGAAACTCTATGGGGCAGTTCTACTTTGTCTTATAGGGTCACTATGAGTCAGAATCGACTCAATGACAATGGGTTATATAACTAAGACACATGCAAATAAATATAAAATGAACATGTGTCAAAGATTTAATTCAACTCATTAATTAGTGAGAAAACCAGGATTCAAAGAAGAGTTTGAAGGACAGATTTATATAGTAAGTCAAAAGAATACCGAAATAAATTTGCTAATAGATGGAAAACTGTTTAATATCCTGTTGATGTTGTTAGGTGTCGTTGAGTCAGTTCCGACTCATAGTAACCCTATGCCCTATGTACACCAGAACAAAACACTGCCAGGTCTTGCACCTTCCGCACAATCATCGTTATGATTGAACCCATTGTTGCAGCCACTGTGTCAATCCATCTCATTGAGGGTCTGCCTCTCTTTCACTGATCCTCTACTTTACCGAGCCTGATGTCCTTCTCCAGGGACTGGTCCCTCCTGATAACATGTCCAAAGTATGTAAGATGAAGTCTTGTCATCCTTGCTTCTAAGGAACATTTTGGCTGTATTTCTTCCGAGACAGATTCCAAGACAGGTTAATAACCTTCTGGGCAATAAATTGTAACATTTGAAGTTATCTTTTCTACTGGAAGAAAATCAGTTGCCTCTCTACACAATGAAATACAGTTGCGCTGCTATAGACTGGAATAATTTGCATTGCCCTCAGACAAGAATCATCTACATTGCTACCAGTTCTCTACAAATAACCTCTAATTCAGAGGTGTAGAGTATACTGAAGGATTAAATTTAAAAGATGATATAACCATGACTCACATACAAATATAAAAGGTCAAAGATTTTATTTAACTCATTGATAAATGAGAGAACCAATAAGATTTTATAACTGACCAAAGGAGAAATCAAAGTACCACGTTTATGTAGTCAAATAAGGAATGTTAAAATTATAGATTTTTAAAAACCTGAGAAAAACAGGTCAGTATCCATTGGACAGTTATCAGTTGCATTCCACCACACACAATTTACATTTCTGGACAAGAATAATATGCATTACTCATAGCTTTCTAAAACAGAGATATAAAATAGTTCAAAGACGATGAGAGGCACAGGGCTCTCACAGAACTGGACAACCTGTTTCCATTGATGGTACTAGTAATCTTTGAGTCCACTTCAAGGACTTCCACAGTTTTCCCCTACATTCGTCTGTTGTTGGTTGCTGTCCAGCAGGCCTCTGACTCACGGCAACCCCACCACAACAGAACAAAACGTTGCCCAGATCTGCGCCATCCATTGTAATCCATAGGGGTTTCTTTGGCTGATTTTCAGAAGTACATTAGCCCAGTCAGTCAGAAAGGCTCACATGCCTATGGACTCAGATCTGCCCGAGGGTCTGCTAGACAATGCCTGGCGCTGCACTGAACGAATATCCAGTTATCCCTTTGTCCTGTTTCCAAGTTCGGGGAGATATTTTTGGCATTTAGAAACATATCTATAGAATTTGTTCAGTTTATGTGTGAAAGGGTTGATGATCCTTGTAGGTAAATTCTGTAGTCCACATTTAGCTGTCCCACTCTGCGAGCTGTCTCTGGAGACTCAGACTGATGGGAGCATGAGGCCCGTGACATGACTACAGTATTTATAGAAATAGAGCTTTTTATAAACCTCTGTTCCCTTGTATTCTGCTAGCCCCGAGATGCCTGAAAACGAAGCCACCTTCGCAATAACTGCTGGAGGAATCGGGGATGCCAAGGAGTAGGTGGAGAATTGATGCAAATTGCTTCTTAGTGCTTATTAGGAGCTGAAGAAATGGAAAAGCAGTCTCAAATTTCAGATCTGGAAATAAGAGTTTGTTTTTTTCACATGTTATTAAAGGAAAGTCAGCAAAAGAGATTTAAATCTTATATTTATCTGAAAGGTTTCTGAGTTCAGATAACTATGCATGGCATGTCAACTCAGGAATATGTATTTTCAGTAGATAGACAGGTAGAGATATATGGATCTACCTTTTGAAAACTAGTTGGGGAAGGGCGATCTGATTCCTTCACTTTAGCCTCTCGAAGTGAGCCACTAAGCAGACAGAAAGTCTAAGCACTCAGAAATGTGCCCTCCAACACTTTTCTGGGCTACGTTACCACTGCACTTCCAAAACAGGGAGAAGTTTCAATTAGGGAGGAATGTTTTTAGGACACACGCACACAAAAGCTCTTTTTATTTACAGTGTCAAACTGTACATTCGCCTTTATAGCAACAGAAAAGAAACATTAAATTAAGCCACAATTTGAATCATTTGACCTTCTGACAAGTTGAAATTACTTTAAAAAATGTATTTCTGCTACATACATATTTGTTGGGAAGATAAAGAGGAAAGTAATTATTATGGAAACTTTATAATTCAGGGTGATAAAGGTAGCAGGATTTTTACATTGTGAGTTTTAGAGAATTCAAGATCTTTTTAAAAATATTTAAGTTAGTTGAAATGTAAAATGTATGAATACTAATTTTAGAAATGTTTAAAAGAATATTGTCTTTCCTGACCATTAAACAAAAATAAAATTTTGTTTTCAAAATGTATGTCTGATGAGAATATTTTAAAATTAAAATACTAATAATATCTACAAAGGCAATCTTTATAGACTTCAAAAAAGTTTAAGCTTTTCTGTTGTGTCACCTCATATAAAAATCCAAGTACCATTGGTTACAACTCACTCACCAGCTGTCTGTTGAATGCTTTGTGCTGAAGAACATACAGGGAAGATACGGTTTCTGCCCTCAAAGAGTGTGTATACTAGTTAGGAGAAAAGACTAATATATATGAAAAAATTATAGAACAATTGATTATATAATTAATTTGTCAGTGGTGTGGTCTTGGATTGACCCTTAAAGAAAAAGTAGGATTCCAAAACTGGGAGAGGAAAGGTTAAGCTGAGAGACAGAAGGTGCAAAATTATAGAAGCAGAGATTTGGAAACAAAGAGGAAACCAACCTGACAAGCAGAAATTGTTCACAGTGCCGGGTACTGGTAAACAAGAGCTTTTTTCTCTTTTTACTTTTTTAAACCACAGAAGCAGCTGCTCTGTATAAGCAGACACAAAGTCATCTAGGAGCGGATTTTCTTTATTCTGCAGTCACTTAAATGGCTTCTTTTAGTATGCAAATATAAAACAGGTAGGCAACCTTTGTCCTCGGGAAGGGAAGATTTTGTTCCTTGGTTAAAACTGTGCATCTCCTTGAGATTCCCTGGTATGCCAACCCCTGGAGAAGGTGTGGACCAATTTACGTGAAGAGCCCAGAGCCTTCTGGTAGAAAAGGAAATAAAACTCCCAGAATTTCAAATTCAGAAACTCTTTCTGGGTTAAGCTGAGTATCCCTGATCAAATGGAATTTGCCACCAAGAGGTGGTCAGTAGGGTTGGTGACCTGGGCTCAACACAAGAGCCTACCGTTCTGTCTGGCTTCAATACGGCAAGTGGCTAAGGGTGGAAACTTCTCTCGATCCAGCCACATTGCCAGGAGCTGCTTGGAAGAATGGGGCTAAAATGTAGCCTGGGGGCCCAACTCTGGGACAGCACTGCACAGAGGGTGCAGTACCTGGACCAGCAAACACATCACCCAGTGTTAGGCAAAGACCCATTGAGCTTTTCTAGAAAAACCAGTCGCTGTCAGGTTGGTTCCGACTCACTGCACCCCGTGTGTATTAGAGCAGAACTGTGCCCCACAGGTTTGCAGTGTTGGATTTTTCAGAAGTAGCTCACCAGGGCTTTCTTCCAAGGGCACCAAGCTTTTCTGGGCCAGGGCTTAATACTTCACCTGTGACCAAAGCATCAGTGCTTTCCAGTCTTCGTTCTCCACCTGACTGTAGAAATAGATCTGGTTCCTAGTTCTAAGAAAAGGTTGTACTGGTCCAGACTCTTTTGGTTGCAGGCCACAGAAACTCAAACTAGCAAATGCAACTTCAGGGAATTCATTGGTTCCTGAAACTGAGAAGTCCAGAAGTAGAGCTGACTTCAGCCCCCGCTGGAGCAAAGATCTCAGACAACATCATCAGGACTTGTTCTCCCTGCCTCCGTCTCCAGCTTTGCTGACTTCCATGTTGATGTCCTCAGACAGGTCTTCCCTGCCTGGTAGCCAAGATGCCATCTGCAGCTCTTATACTTCGCCAAGTTAGAAAACGCACTAGGAAGAGCATACCTCTCTCCTGGTAGGTTATTCTTTCTGTGGAAATAAACGAAGATCACACAAATTAGAATAAACAGAGGATATTTATTCAGACCTGGCTATAGGGAGTAAGGGACCATCATTTGCTTTTGGTAGAAAGCTAAAGGTAGGCAGGGGAATGGGAAAGCTTTATAGTGAAAAAGAGGGAAGGCTTGAAAAACAGAGAGAGAAAGGCTTCGGTATGCTCTGATTGGAGGTGGTTGATGTGAGGAAGCTGGAGGTTGGTAACTAGAAGTGGGTCGTCTTATGTGATTGTTTCGGGGAACATATTTGGCTTTCTCTGACAAAAAACAGGGAAGCTGCCGTCCTTGACCAAGTCCTGACTGAGACAGGCCCATTGCTGCAGAGGTTATGGCTTGGGTTCCTGGACTGACTACTGCAGAGGTTGTGGGTCAGGTCTCTATTGTCGTATGTGGTCTGGCCATTGTCCATTTATATATTAAGTATTTCAGTTCATTCATTTTCTGTCTATAAACCCACTGCCTTTGAGTTGATTCTGACTCATAGCAACCCTGTAGGACAGAGTAGAACTGCCCATAGGGTCTCCAAGGCGGTAATCTTTACAGAAACAGACTGCTACATCTTCCTCTCGAGGAGCATCTGGTGGGTTTGAACTGTGGAACTTTCAGTTAGCAGTTAGCAGGCAAGCACTTAACCACTGTGCCATGCACAGATATATACACACACACATATATTCTTTTTCTTTTATTTTTTGAATGCTTGTACATGCCAGGCACTGTCGTAGATGCTGGGGATATAATGGTGAAAAAATTTTAAAAATTCTGGCTTAATTAAGTTTATATTTTAGTGGGAGGAGGCAAATACAGTAATTAATAGACAATATGTACTATAAATCAGGCAGTAATAAATGTTGTGCAAAAAAATAAAGCAGGATAAGGGTATTGAAAGGGTAAGCTGGGAGATGCTATTTCAGACCAGGTGGTCAGGAAAAGGTTCTCTGTTAGGAGAACATTAAATCCAAGACCTAATGTGTATATATCCATGTCTTTAATGCTAAGGAGTTTAGCATGTAGACTCTCTGCCTCTTGAATCTGCCTCTTTGAGCCTGGACATGAAGGAAATGTTACCATTAGAATTAAAAACCCTAATTAGTTCATACATTTTCAATTCTATCAATTTAGAATGAACTGACATCGCAGATGAATTTGCCAGGTGTTAATCCCAAGGTAAAGGGCCCTAATGGCACAATAGTTAAGTGCTCAGCTGCTAACTGATGGGTTAGTGGTTCAAACCCATCCCACAGGAGAAAGAGCTTTCCTTGACCTACGAAGTGCCACATGGTCTGGCTTCTACCCATCTCTTTGACATCATCTCCCACCACTCTTCGCCTCAATCTTTTGTTCCAGCCACATTGGCCTTCTTTCTGTTCCTTACACACCCAGGATTTTTCCCACATCGGGGCCTTGTCTTTCTTCCCTCATCTGGAACATTCTGACCCCAAGATATTCACATGGCTGGCTCCTTCGTATTTTTCAGCCTCAACTTAAATGTCACCTCAAAGAACTCTTTCTTGACCATAGGGTCCCTCCAAGTTATTATCACATCACCCAACTTGGTGAGATCAAATCAGGACAGGCTGCTTGGAGGAGGTACAGTAAAACCTGCGAAAGCTGGAACATGTGTAAGGTAGAAACCTGTCAGAGACGGAAAATTCAAATATTTTCCACTAATAGAGAGCAATAGAAACATAGTAAGACCGCACTCTATCAAAGATGGAAAACTTGCAAGACTCAGAAAAATAAGGCAGTCCGATAGAATTCTGGCTCTCACAGGTTTCACTGTATATTGGATTGGAAAGTAAAAATATATCCCAATCCAAAGTGTGGAAAAGCTCAGTTCACGGCCTGGAGTTTGACTGAGTTGGCAGATCTGGCATGGACCTAGAGAAAAGGCTGGCCTCCCGGATTCTTCACATTCATGGTTTCAGTGTGAGCTCCCTCCCCTTTTTTTGAGCTTCAGCTTTCCCACCTAAAATATAAGAAGAACAAACTCCTATATTTGCCCCTCCAAATGGTCAGGAGCCAGAAAGCCTATCAGAAAGCCAGGATCAGGGTGGGGAGCCTGAACGAAAGCAAAGATTCTGACGGACACAGGAGAAGCGGGCATTTTAAGAGAATCCTCTATATCTAGGGTGACAGGTTAGAATCTTCCAGGCCAAGGCAGTGGTGGGTGAAGACTGGGGGTTGGGCTGGCGTGGAAAGAGAAGACTGACTCAGTAAGAACACTCAGCCAACTAGTAGGGATCACCTTCCTGGCCTTGACTGTCATTCGCTCTCCCCTGCCTTGGGAATTATTCCCACATAGATCCAAGCACCGATGAAAATTCTCAGGAGGCCCTGATTATACATGCTGATGGAGGACTGTGTGTTTTTAAGTTCACTACTGCTACTAATTATTAGCTGCCATTTATCAAATCCTTTTTTTTTTTTACCTTATCCTAGCTGCTGGGCTTAGTGCTTTTCATATGTAATTTCATTTAATCATCACAACAACCTTGTTAAGTAGATATCAGTATTATCCTATTATTATAAGAATAGCTTTTATGAAATGCATTTTCAGTAAAGGAAATTGAAGACGGGTAATATAATTGGTTTCCCAAAGTCATAAAGCTATCAAGTGGGAGACACTAAAGCCCGTGTTCTTAACCGCTATACTCTTAAAACAGATGAAAGTGATATTGTAGGAGGATCGGTCTGCTGAGACATGGAAATGGATAAAGGAAATAACACTGGCATCAGGAAGGCAATTTAGAAAATAGTTAAAATAATTCAGTTGTGAGATGATAAAGGATGAGACTGGGATGGTATTAATGAAATGGATAGACATTTCAAAAAAGAGTTAAGATTTGATGTTAGAGTGAATATAAAGAGAGGACGTGAAGGCAGAGTCACAGCTGAAGACATATTTGGTGACTATTAAAGTTCTTTTAACTCATGAAAGGGGATTATGTTTCTGTCATAACAGGAATGAAGGGGGACAGAGAGAGATTAGGCTTTTACCTGAGAAGGTTAGTTAGAATCAGGTACAATCAAGGGCCAAACACCAGGATGCTAAAGAGACACACGTGAAGTCATTACCAGCTAGAGTCACAAACATGGGAGTCAAGATGTGGGAAAAATATAGCATTTTTATTTAGAAAATAAAGAGACTGAAGTAGATCGCCTCTAACATCTCTTTAGAACTTTCCTGTTCAATCATTCTTTAGAGAGCAAAGAAAAAACAAAGACAGAAAGCCATGAGATCAAAATAGGGTGGCCAGCCCATAAAATAAAACGAGACCAAATGGGCACACCACCCCAGGGGCAAGGACGAGAAGGCAGGAGGGGACGGGAAAGCTGGTAATGGGGAACCCAAAGTCGAGAAAGGGAGAGTTTGACACGTCGTGGGGCTGGTAACCAATGTCACAAAACAATATGTGTATTTATTGTTCAATGAGAAACTAGTTTGCTCTGTAAACCTTCACCTAAAGTACAATTTTTTTTTTTTTAATTAAAAAAAGAAAGAATAGAGTGGCCAGGCCCAAAATAGGAAGTACCATGGACCAGAAGCACAGATTAGATATAAGGGAAATCTTTCATGGAGGGTTGGGGACCCTAAACATCAAGTTGCTGCCAGTCACCTGACCCTGGCTTGTTGGCTATAGTGAATGAACGTTTACCATTTCCTGGTTTCCACTTCTCCATCATAATAATACTCTCCCAGACTTTGTGTAGTCCACCCTGAGACTCGATACTAAGTGACAATCGCAAGGACCAGAACATGGGTTAGAGGCCATCCATGCGCGCGTCAGCAGGGGTGGCAGGGCTGGCAGCAGTCGGGGTGAACTAAGCAGGCTGCCCTGCTGCCAGACAGCAGGTTCCTGACTCCTCTACTGCAGAGCTGTTCAGACTCCTGTCCATTCCCAGGCTGCTTCTCCAACCTCCTGCCAAGCCAGTGACCCCTCCTGTCCTTCTGATAAATTCCCCTTTGCTTCACTTAGCCAGAGTTGGATTCTATTACTTGCAATCCCAAACTTCAGCCAAGGCACCAACTGGGTGTCTCCTAAATGCTGCTCCAGGAGCTGGAAAATGGGAAGCCAGGAGGGCTTGATTAACACTCAGATGGGGGATTCCTCATTCTTCACACTCTTCTTACACCAGTCTTCGATATTTTAAAATGAAAGTTGCCAAAGAGATTATATTAGTTGGGATTTTATTTAGCTAAATATAAGAGAAAATCCTAAAATAACAGTGTCTTAAACAAAACTGAGGTTTATTTTTCTCTCGTAGAAAAGAAACCTGAAGTTCAGCAGCCCAGAACTTCCAGGGTGGCTCCACTTTGTCACCAGGAGCCCAGGCTTTTGTCTCTCTGCTTGACCATCCTAATTCTTGGCTTCCATTCTCAAGGTCACCTCATGGCTTTAAGATGGTGGCTGGAACTCTAGCCAGAGAAACCAAGCTGGGGGAAGAAAGACTAAAGGCAGAAGGGCAAAAAAACGTTCCTTCCAGCTTGGTCACCTCCTGTGAAGCTCTCCCACACAACACTTCCACTTAGATTTCATTGGCCAAAACTTAGTCACGTGGTCACACCTACCTACAAAGAAGGTAGGAAAATACAGTCTTGCGTTCCAGGCAACAATATGCCCAGCTAAAATTCAGAGTTTGTCATTAAGAAGGAAAGGGAGAACGGTTGTTGGGGCAGGCAACTAGCAGTTTCTCCACAAAATCTTTTTTTACTTCTTACTTCATCAATGACAAACTTACTGAATGCCACTATTAGGTGAGGTGTTTCCGATTTTGTACCAGAGAGCTGGTTGAGGAGTATGTCAGTTAAAAGATGCATGCCTTCAGCTGTGAAAAACAGAAAACCCAACTCACAGTAGCTTAAACAGTGAGGAAATAAACCATCTCACAGACCTTGAGTCCAGAAGTTGAGCAGCTCAATAGTTGGATAATTGAGCAGCTCTAGAATGTCATCAAGGCCTCAGGTCCTTTCCTTCTCCCACTTTCCCATCCTCAGTGTGCTAACTTTGTTCTGCAAAAGCTCCCCTTGTGGTCAAAGGATGACTACAGCAGTTCCAGCCTCACATCCCACAATGAAAACTTCCAGAAAAAGACAAAACATCCTTTTAGAAGTAAGGAAATGGTTTTCAGAAACCTCCTAGCAGACATCTCCATATATGTCATTGGCCAGTATCATGATTCAAATCTCATGCCTGTGCCAGAAACAGGAAACTGGGCCATCAAGACTGGCAGATCAATACGGACATCTCCCCACCCCAAACAAGGACTGGGGTCAACTTAGTCTCCATGAAGTACACAGCTATACAGAAACCAAACCAAACCCACTGCTGTTGAGTCGATTCTAACTCATAGCAACCCTAGAGGACAGAGTAAAACTGCCCCACAGGGTTTCCAAAGAGCGCCTGGTGGATTCGAACTGACTTTTGGTTAGCAGCCGAACTCTTAACCAATACGCCACCAGGGTTTCCCAGCTACATAGAGAGACATGGATATCTGAACAAAACGGGGATTCTGTTAGCAAGGAAGATGAACAAATGAATTTGAGGTAGGCAACTATCAGGGAAAGGAGCCCTGGTGGCACAGTGGTTAAGCACTCAGCTGCTAACTGAAAGGTTGGCCAGTCAAACCCACCAGCCCCTCCATAAGACAAAGATATGGCAGTTTGCTTCTGTAAAGATTACAGCCAAGAAAACCCCATGGAGCAGTTTTACTCTGTAACGTGAGGCCGCCATGAGTCGGAATCGACTTAACAGCAATGGCTTTAACCATCCTTGACTGCTACAGGAGCAATGGACACATGCTCAGAAAGATAGAGTGGAATAGCAGGTACGAAGACTTGGACGTGAGTGAATGATGCCAACAAGTGTTCAGAGAATGAAGCCATCACCAAGGACTAGCCTACACTCTGCGTGTGTCTTGTTTAGTTTAGCCACATAATGTGTATCACTGTGACAATAAGGCTGGCTACAGAAACTGCTGCCCCCTCCTATTGTGTGTCTTCCTGTAGCCTTGGCCTTGAGATAACAGCCCTATTTACTAGGCACTGAGTCAGAATTGACTTGACGGCACTGGGTTTTTTTTTCACTAGGCATATTTCAGAGTGCCTGTTTGTCCCAAGAGCCCTGGTGGTGCAGTGGTTAAGTGCTTGGCCGTTAACCAAAAGGTCATTGGTTTGAACCCACGAGCCGCTCCACGGGAGAAAGATATAGCAGTCCACTTCCGTAAAGATTACAACCTTGGAAACCCTATGGAGAAGTTCTACTCTGTCCTATAGGGTTGCCATGAGTCAGAATTGACCAGACAGCAATGGGTTTGAGGTTTTTGTTGTTGTTGTTATTTGCTCCAAACCCTGGCCCTTTTGCCCTAAATGCCCATGTTCTTTACCACTTAATCTCACCCCTTTGGCAATAGCTGATAGGACCAAGGACCGTGGAACATTGACCCAAGGGCAGCCAACCTATGTGCTGACCAGCAGCCCAGACTTGGAACCTGATTGACAAAAGATGAGTTGGATCAATTAGATTCTTTTATCAGGAATATGGAAATTGGAAATGCAGAGACTGAACAGTTAGCTGGGGATTCTGAGCTGTAAGTTTGGCCTGTGGCTGCCATTATGACCCACAAGCTGGCCCAAGATGAGAAGCAGAGATGACGAGTAAGCAGAGGAGGCTGGCCTGTGAGAAGAGGAAAATGGAGACAATGCAGAGAGAGAAACAGAGAGTAAGCGAGCTCCCGAATAAGCTTTGGTTCCTAATGGGGTTCCAACGTGCCTGTGAGGTGTGGCTCTACATTAGTTCTTGTCCTTAGAGATTCGTGAAGCCACCCTGGATCCCTACTATAAACTTTCCTTTCCTTGAGCTGGCTTGAGTGGAGTTTTGATCTTTACCCCCTCCCTTTTCCCCTTCTCTCTCATCACCCATCGTCTTCGTATGTCATCTCTTTCCTCCTCTGGTCCTTCCCATTATTATCAAGTCGTCTAAAGTATAGCATCCTTGCCCACGCCAGAACCTTTGATGGCTCCTCAGTGTCTACTGAATCAAACCCAAACTTTTTAAGCTGGCATTCAAAGCAGCATGGCAAGAGAAAGGGCATGGTAACTTGGGAATAAATCTAGGCCTCTCGGCTTCTTGTTGTTGCTGTTGGGTACTGTTGAGTTGGTTCCCACCCATAGAGACCACAAGTGACAGAACAGAGAGGCTCCATTGGGTTTTCTTGGCTATAATCTTTAATAGGAGCAGAACGCCAGGTCTTTCACCACAGAGCCCCTGGGTGGGTTTGAACTGCCAACCTTTTGGTCAGCAGCGAGGGCTTACCCTTTGCCCCACCAGGCCTCTTAACCACCAACACTTTCTATCAGATATCGTTGTCAGGATAACGATCTTCGAGTTCCCCTTTCCTCCCCACTTGCAACAGTCTAGTGGCTCTTGCCCAGCATTCTTTTTAAGCTTTGTTAACCGTACATTTCTTACTGATGTCTATCAAGAGAACTCTTCCTAACACTGATTTTTACCTTCTTGTCTCCAACGCTGTCCAGGCAGTTCCCTCCACTTGAAATGCACCAGGGCGTATCCAGGGTGTTGCACCAGCCCTGGGTGCGTGGCGCCGCTGAGCAGTTTCAGTTAACCCGGTATGGCCCAACATCCTTCCTCAAGCACAATAATGTCTTAATTAAAAGATTAACAAGCTTGACTTGTGTTTTTGAGCTGATACTATGGTGATGTTATCTAAAGGAAGGGTGTCAGGTGTTTGGACAGGGGTGCAATTTCAGGGCTTGCCATAGGACTCACCTTCCAGAGATACACCACTGGGCTGTACCAGATTAACAAAAACTGCTCTGTGGCGCCACACACACACCTAGGGCCAGCGCAATACCTGCCATAACTGCCAGACCCTAGTTATGTCTCTACCAGGGCTCACCCCCAATCTGCTGAAACCTTACCTGTCCTTTAAGGCCCATATCAAATACCATCTCAGTTTAGGAAGATTTCTTCAAGACTTCTTGTATACTATGTCATCTGCTATTTGGTATGGAGACAGGAGGAAGGTAGGGGCTGGTGCCAGGTACCATGGATAGAGCAGTGACTAACCAAGACAGACAGTTTCTGACCTGTGGAGCTGCAGGGATAAATCACCCAAATAACTAATTACCATTATGCTTAAGTGCTACAGAGCATAAGTTAGGCAGCTATGTGAGCGCCTCCTGGGGAAACGGTCTGGCCTGGGGTTAGCCTACTACAAAGACCTACCAGTTCACATTGTCTTGACAAGGCCCCCTCTAGCCTGGATAGCTCTTGCACGGCTGTGCTGCCAGCCTCCCCAAGTAGTTACACCCCTCCTTGGAGGAGAACAAACAGCCTATCCTGAACACCACAATCCCAATGTAATTCACGAGTGATGCCAGGGGGTCACTTTCCTCATTTCCAGTCTAAGAACTGGCCTTTGCAGCTATTCCAGTAGTTAGAGGAGGAGAAGCCGTGTGAATCTGCTCAGGCGGGCTTATTTACTCTGCGCAGCAGCCAGTTTGGGAGAAAACAACAGGCCTGCAGTACCCCTGTAAGTTCTCAAACACACATCTCGAAAATACATAATTACGCAACAGCAAAAGCCCCTCGTTTTGACTACCCAGTTTCCACTTGGTATCAGTCTGAACCACCCTCATTCCCAGGTCAACGTGTATGTGTGCATGCGTGTGTGTGCCTTGTGTGTGTGTAGAATCAGCATTCTTGTTTGGCAACTGAACAGGCCTTCCTCTTAGGGATAACTCTAATGCTAGTTGGTTTTCTTCCAAGTGTGTGCAAACTCTATTATGCCTCTGAGATCAAAATTATGTAAATAGCAGAACCGTACTTCTTATTATATAATATCTTAAAGACACCAGTTGGTGTTTAACTGACCTATTGATTTTTTCCCTGTCTTTGTGCTAATGTTCTGATTTTTGGTGCCAGACTGTTTTTCTTCATGTTAGTAAGTCTATGTATTTCTAAAACACAATTTGACTGGAACATAATTACATACTTTGTGGTCAATTCTCCTCCTTCCCATTCAATTTCTCAAGAGGACGCTGAGAATTTTCCTCTCTGACTCTCTACTCAACTCCATGTCTGACCAACACCCCTATATATCTGTCTGGAAACAAAGAGGAACCTATTAAACACTATGAACCCGCCCCTCTAACTCTTGTTCAGCTACTAAGGAATCTGGTCTCAGTTTTAACATATGCCCACTCCCTCCCCTCCAGCCTCTGAGGGCTGACTTTTCCTATTTATAGGTTTGTCATAAGCAAATCAGGAACCCAGCCCCAGAAAAGAAGAAAAACTTTTGTTATATTCCACAGCAAAGACTAGGCCCTTCCCCTTGAGGTCACTTTTTAGCTAAATAACAAACTGGCTCATAAAATAAAGAATATCACCTGTGATATCCTTTAAAAAACCATCTACATGAGATCAAAGGGTCAAAGATCACTCTCAAGCAAAGATGAGATGGTAAGGGGGTAGGGAAACTAGAGTACTGGAAGTGGTACAACCAGAATGGAATGAATGACACTGATGACCCATTGTGGAAAATGTCACCAATATCACTGAATAACTTGTGTAGAAATTGCTAAATGGGAGCCTAATTTGCGGTGTAAACTTTCACCTGAAACACAATAAAATACCATTAAAAATCAATAAGTAAAATAAAAAAAAAAACAAGATGAGGCTCCTTCTGCCCTTCCGGAGTCTGTCAGGGCCTCCCAAGCACCAGGTCACAGTTGCACAGCCCGGGTGGGCAGGGCCAGCCTTTAACCCCAGCCCCACCCAGAATAAGAACTCCAAGACTGACGCCCAGCAGGTGATGTGGCACATGGTCTCTGGCCACAGTGACTCAATAGTTTGCTTGGGTCAATTTTATGGCTTCTCAAAGCTGCCTCTGAGATGGCCTTGGGCTTGGTCACTCAGACTTTGGTCAGTCCACCAAACACATTACCATCGAGTAGATTCTGACTCATAGCAACCCTCTAGGACAGAGTAGAACTGCCCCGTAAGGTTTCCAAGGAGGGGCTGGTGGATTCGGGCTGCCAAATTTTGGTTAGCAGCCAAGGTCTTTAAGTCCTGCACCACCAGGGCACACTGGACAATCGAAGCCTGTGTTCACAGCTGGTTTTTCTACTGCTAGCAAGCAAGGAGGGGCCAGTAGAGTCAGCGGTGTCCGGACTTCAACTGCTGGGAACCCTGGGATTGGCTGTAGCTTTTGCAGTAGTGACATGGGGGAGACGGGAAGCATAGGCTGGAAGGATAGTAGGGAATTTGGGGGACAGGAAATTAAAGGAAAACTACATCCCTGAGGGTTACAATCTGCTGGCACATCTCTGAACTTTCTGTGGGCTGAGACTCAGTCCCCCCAGATGCAGCTATATGAGCACTGACAGTCTCTGTCCTCACCTGGCATCTACCTTGAAGTGGAAGGCAGCGCTCCATGGCATCTTGGAGGCACCTCCATTAAACAAATATATGCCACTAAGCACTCGTGAAAGAGCCCTGGTGGTGCAGTGGTTAAGCACTCAGCTGCTAACCAAAAGATCAGTGGTTTGAACCCACCATCAATTCCACGGTAGAAAAGACCTGGCGATCTGCTCCCATAAAGCTTACAGCCTAGGAAACCCTAAGGGGCAATTCTACTCTGTTATAGAGGGTCGCTACGAGTTGGAATTGATGGCACACAACAACAAAGCCCCTGTGGGCGTTATTGATTTTATTGGAGGTAAAATCATTGCCTGTTCTCCCATCTCTTCCTCAGGCAAAGCGTTTTTACTTTATCTAGCTTCTTTAAATTCGCACCCCCATTCCTATCAGACTTTAATTACATACAACGAACCACAGATCCTTCAGCTACCAGGATCCCCTTGACTTAGAAAGCTGCTAGGGAATTATAACAATTTTTTCCTGTCACCAAAAAACGTTTTCTCATCCCATCCTAATTAGAAAGATCCATGTGCTGAGGCAAAGGTCAGGGAGGATGTGTCATCCTGTGCCTTCAAAAGGATAAATGCTGAGCATTCATGTGTGAACGCAGTATTTGTCCCAGCTTATTAATTATAATTCCCACTCCTGATATAGAGTTTTACAGTCAGGGTGGATTATCCAGTAAGTGAGGTAAACACGGGCTTACTTGTGCTTACTTCCTAATTTGTAGTGAACAATTTCACGTTTTTCACCAAACTAATCCCTTGCTTACCTCACTGACTGGGTGATCCACCCCGTCAGGGATTATAACTTTGAAAAGAGGCTTTAATTCTGCAGGAAGGTGCCGTGGGGTTGGCAGAATCTTTCATGTGGTAAAAAAATGTGAAATTGTCCACTACAGATGATATAGTAAGCAAGGGAAACACTGCACTTACCTTGCCTATTGGATAATCCGCCCCTGTTTACAATGCATGAAATCTGTTAATCCCCAAGTCTGTGAGTCATTCTGTCTCCTTAAGGTGACTCTGAATAGTTCACCTCTAGTAAAAAAAAAAAAAAAACAAAAAAAAATTTCTTTTTTTTTTTCCTAGTGAGCTGACTGTGTACAGTCTAAACTCTTTTCTTCCTCAGCTTGGGTGTGTGGTGCGTGTTGAGGAGAGAAGCTGCACTGCTGTTCCTATTATTTAAAAAGATAACAGAAAAATGGGGACCTCCTCCCACCACCTCAAGCTCCCACGTGTCTGTCAGTTTGTCAGCTTGTGTGTTGCTGTGATGCTGGAAGCTATGCCATTGGTATTCAGATACCAGCAGGGTCACCCATGGAGGACAGGTTTCAGCTGAGCTTCCAGACTAAGACAGACTAGGAAGAAGGACCTTGCAGTCTACTTCTGAAAAGCATTAGCCGGTGAAAACCTTATGAATAGCAGCAGAACATTGTTTGATATAGTGCTGGACGATGAATCCCCCAGGTTGGAAGGCACTCAAAAGATGACTGGGGAAGAGCTGCCTCCTCAAAATAGAGTTGACCTTAAGACGTGGATGGAGTAAAACTTTCGAGACCTTCATTTGCTGATGTGGCACGACTCAAAATGAGAAGAAACAGCTGCAAACATCCATTAATAATCGGAACCTGGAATGTATGAAGTATGAATCTAGGAAAATTGGAAATCGTCAAAAATGAAATGGAACACATAAACATCAATATCCTAGGCATTAGTGAGCTGAAATGGACTGGTATTGGCCATTTTGAATCAGACAATCATATAATCTACTATGCTGGGAATGACAACTTGAAGAGGAATGGTGTTGCATTCATCCTCAAAAAGAACATTTCAAGATCTATCCTGAAGTACAACGCTGTCAGTGATAGGATAATACTCATATCCTACAAGGAAGACCAGTTAATATGACTATTATGCAAATTTACACACCAACAACTAGGGCCAAAGATGAAGAAATAGAAGATTTTTATCAGCTGCTGCAGTCTGAAATTGATCGAACATGCAATCAAGATGCATCGATAATTACAGGTGATTGGAATGCGAAAGTTGGAAACAAAGAAGAAGGATCGGTAGTTGGAAAATATGGCCTCGGTGATAGAAACAATGCTGGAGATCAAATGATAGAATTTTGCAAGACCAATAACTTCTTCATTGGAAATACCTTATTTCACCAACATAAACAGCGACTATACACATGAACCTCCCCAGATGGAACACAAAGAAATCAAATTGACTACATCTGTGGAAAGAGATGATGGGAAAGCTCAATATCATCAGTCAGGACAAGGCCAGGGGCCGACTGTGGAACAGACCATCAATTGCTCATATGCAAGTTCAAGCTGAAACTGAAGAAAATCAGAGCAAGTCCACGAGAGCCAAAATATGACCTTGAGTATATCCCACCTGAATTTAGAGACCATCTCAAGAATAGATTTAACACTTCGAACCCTAGCGACCGAAGACCAGGTAAGTTGTGGAATGACATCAAGGACATCATACATGAAGAAAGCAAGAGGTCATTAAAAATACAGGAAAGAAAGAAAAGATCAAGATGGATGTCAGAGGAGACTCTGAAACTTGCTCTCCAACATCAAGCAGCTAAAGCAAAACGAAGACTTGATGAAGTAAAAGAACTGAACAGAAGATTTCAAAGGGCATCTCGAGAAGACAAAGTAAAGTATTATAATGACATGTGCAAAGAGCTGGAGATGGAAAACCAAAAGGGAAGAACGTGCTCGGCGTTTCTCAAGCTGAAAGAACTGAAGAAAAAATTCAAGCCTCGAGTTGCAATAGTGAAGGATTCTATGGGGAAAATATTGAACAATGCAGGAAGCATCAAAAGAAGATGGAAGAAATACACAGAGTCCTTATACCAGAAAGAATTAGTCGATGTTCAACCATTTCAAGAGGTGGCATAAGATCAGGAGCCAATGATACTGAAGGAAGAAGTCCAAGTTGCTCTGAAGGCATTGGCGAAAAACAAGGCTCCAGGAATTGATGGAATATCAATTGAGATGTTTCAACAAACAGATGCAGCACTGGAGGTGACCACTTGTCTATGCCAAGAAATATGGAAGACAGTTTCCTGGCCAACTGACTGGAAGAGATCCATATTTACAACAATTCCCAAGAAAGGTGATCCAACTGAATGTGGAAATTGTAGAACAATATCATTAATATCACACGCAAGCAAAATTTTGCTGAAGATTATTCAAAAACGGCTGCAGCAATATATCGACAGGGAACTGCCAGAAATTCAGGCTGGTTTCAGAAGAGGACATGGAACCAGGAAATTCATTGCTGATGTGAGATGGATCCTGGCTGAAAGCAGAGAATACCAGAAAGACGTTTACCTGTGTTTTATTGACTATGCAAAGGCATTCAACTGTGTGGATTATAACAAATTATGGATAACATTGCGGAAAATTGGAATTCCAGAACACTTAATTGTGGTCATGAGGAACCTGTACATAGGTCAAGAGGCAGTTGTTCGGACAGAACAAGGGGCTACTGATTGGTTTAAAGTCAGGAAAGGTGTGCGTCAGGGTTGTATTCTTTCACCACACCTATTCAATCTGTATGCTGAGCAAATAATCTGAGAAGACTGATTAACAGCCTATGTTATGCAGGTGACACAAACTTGCTTGCTGAAAGTGAAGAGGATTCGAAGCACTTACTAATAAAGACCACAGCCTTCAGTACGGATTGCACCTCAACATAAAGAAAACAAAAATCCTCACAACTAGACCAATGAGCAACATCATGATAAACGGAGAAAAGACTGAAGTTGTCAAGAATTTCATTTTACTTGGATCCACAATCAACAGCCATGGAAGCAGCAGTCAAGAAATCAAAAGACCCATTGCACTGAATAAATCTGCTGCGAAAGACCTCTGTGAAGAGTTGAAGAGCAAAGCTGTCACCCTGAAGACTAAGGTGCGCCTGACCCAAGCCATGGTATTTTCAATCACATCATATGCATGTGAAAGCTGGACAATGAATAAGGAAGACCGAAGAAGAACTGACGCTTTTGAACTGTGGTGTTGGCGAAAAATATTGAATATACCATGGACTGCCAAAAGAAGGAACAAACCTGTTTTGGAAGTAGTACAACCAGAATGCTCCTTAGAAGCAGGGATGGCAAGACTGCGTCTTACATACTTTGGACATGTTGTCAGGAGGGATCAGTCCCTGGGGAAGGACATCATGCTTGGCAGAGTACAGGGTCAGTGGAAAAGAGGAAGACCCTCGACGAGGTGGATTGACACAGTAGCTGCAACAATGAGCTCAAGCATAACAACGATTATAAGGATGGCACAGGACCAGGCAGTGTTTTGTTCTGTTGTGCACAGGATCGCTATGAGTCGGAAGCAACTCAAAGGCACCTAATAACAACAACAACAGAAAAATACTGTTTCCAGGTGATGAGTGATTAACTAGAAAATGGAAGAGACTCTAAGTGCCAGAGGACAGAAGATAATTTCCAGAAGGCTCCAATGGGTCTAACTAGACCTTGCTTTGTTCAGTGGTAGAATTCTCTCCTTCCATGCAGGAGACCTGGCTTCGATTCTTGGCCAGTGCTCCCTAAGCACAGCCACCCCACATCTGTCAGTGGAGGCTTATGGGTTGCTATGATGCTGAAGAGGTTTCAACAGAGCTTCTAGACTAAGATAGACGAGGAAGAAAGGCCTGGTGATCTACTTCTGAAAAATCAGCCACTGAAAATCCTATGGATCACAGCAGTCTGATCCCATTGTACAATGGTCTGATCCCATTTTATATAGGGTTGCCATGTGGGGGCTGCCTCAGTGACAACTAACAACAAAGAAGGGTTAACAAAAATCATAGAAGTTGGCAAAGTAAAAAATGTGTGTGAAGAATAGAAAATAAGATTTGTTGAAGCAGGGGGGGAAAGCTGAGGTTAAATTTTGGAAGGCCTTGAATGTCAGACTATGGAGTTAAAGTTGGGAGTTTAGGCTATAGGGAGCCCTTTCAGGAGTTTTAAGCTAGAGATTTACACAGAATGTTGTTGTTAGGTGCCACCAAGTCAGTACCAACTCATAGCAACCCCATGTACAAGAGAACCAAACACTGCCCAGTGCTGTGCCATCCTCACAATCATTGTTATGCTTGAGCCCCTTGTTGCAGCCACTGTGTCAATCCATGTCATTGATGGTCTTCTTCTCTTTCAATGACCCTCTACTTTACCAAGCATGATGTCCTTCTTCAGGGACTGATCCCTCCTGATAACATGTCCAAAGTATGTGAGACATAGTCTCACCGTCCTTGCTTCTAAGGAACAATCTGGCTGTATTTCTTCTAAGACAGATTTGTTCGTTCTTTTGGCAGTCCATGGTATATTCAGTATTCTTTGCCAACACCACAAAGTTGAAAAACACTTAGGGTGGAATCCCATTTTTCTATGTCTCCCTAATGCAGAAGTCACTAACAAATGTATTCAATTAGATGTCACTAACAGATCGGGCCCTATATTTCTGCCACTAAGAAAATTCTGAAAAAAATATTTTGGGTTGATAGCTGAACTTTTTCATTATAAGTTTAAATCATTTTAAAGGATGTAATTTATGATAAAGTGAAATATTAAAATTTTTAAATGAAACTGTCACTCCACCCTTTTAAATGTATCTCAACGGAATTTAAATACCAGAGCTGTTTGATACCTACCACCATCCTTTAAAAATACATGAATAAGCTCTTCTTTAAGAGTGGGGATGTTTTTGAACCAGCGACTACATCATCCTGAGGCCAGAAGAACTAGATGGTGCCCGGCTACAACCGATGACTGCCCTGACAGGGAACATGGCAGAGAACCCCTGAGGGAGCAGGAGAGCACTGGGATGCAGACCCCAAGTTCCCGTAAGACCAGACTTAATGGTCTGACTAAGACTGGAAGGACCCCAGTGGTCATGGCCCCCAGACCTTCTGTTGCCCCAGGACAGGAACCATTCCTGAAGCCAACTCTTCAGACATGGATTGGACTGGACAGTGGGTTGGAGAGGGATGCTGGTGAGGAGTGAGCTTCTCGGATCAGGTGGACACTTGAGACTATGTTGGCATCTCCTGCCTGGAGGGGAGATGAGAGGGTGGAGGGGGTTAGAAGCTGGCGAAAAGGACAGGAAAAGAGAGAGTGGAGGGAGAGAGCAGGCTGTCTCATTGTGGGGAGAGCTATTGGGAGTATATAGCAAGGTGTATATGGGTTTTTTGTGAGAGACTGACTTGATTTGTAAACTTTCACTTAAAGCACAATAAAAATTATTTAAAAAAAAAGAGTGGGGATGTTTTACACCTTACCTTTTTCTCTTTGAGCTCCTAGTTCCTTTCTGGAATTTTATCCTGCATTTTTATGTTGCATATCTTTTATTCATCTCTTGATCTTATTTCTCAAAATTGTGGCACAAAGATTAAGATGTTTTTCCTTCTGATTTTCTGTGACCCTAAGGTTCTAAGTATTAAAATGTCTTCTGGGTTGGGTTATCATTATAATTATTTTAGAATGCAATTAATCAAAATAATATGTATTACAACTTTGTATAATTATGAAACACACAAAGTAAACATAACTCATTGGAAATGCCTCTTTTAATGGGATAGAGAATTAAAAAAAAAAACACAGATCCTATATCATGGATAAATACTACCTTTGGCTAGAGTGAGTCAGGCTTTAAAATCAATTCTATTCCTTTTTTTTTTTTTTTTCCGTTTTTACAGCAGTAAGTGCTGAGAAACGTTGATCACATAATTTAGTAGGTGGGAATAGAGTTTTGCTATAGTAATGTCACTCAATTATTTCATCTTCCAAGTTATATGCCAAAAATGCACAGTTCTCTTTCTGAAGAAGTTATTTTTAATGATCTATCTTGGCTGAAAACTCCATGTGGTCCTCCCTCCATTCTGCTGGAAGTAAAGAGCTGTAATTCTTCTAATTTGTAAAAGGATGTGTCACTCAGTCAGTGGAATCATCTATTGCTTCGACATCAATACCAGTCTTTTTAATTGTCCTTGTATTTGGCACCTTGGGGATCTTTACATCTGTAGCAAAGTCCATAGTGAGCTTTAGCATAAAAAAAAAAGCCCAGTGCCGCCGGAGTCGATTAGCATAGAAGCATTCTTTTCTAAGTTGAGAGGGGGCAATTGTGAGCAAAGTTCTCAGTCATATCAATTTTAGAAACGAGTGTACATAAAAGCTCAAGTTCTGGATAGACACCCTGAAAACTCCGTTCCTATGTGACCCTTTTATCACAGTTTGAAGGCGTCTGCTTTAGGTTACCTTGTGGACATATGTACATCAGTAGTCTCAATATCTTGTATCTAAAGTTCCACGAACCAAGCTATCAAAGAAGCTGGGTCTAACCAAGACAGAAAACAGGGACATTTGTATTTCACATTTAAAAAAATTACGTGAGTTTAATGACATGTTGTCAGGAGCGATCAGTCCCTGGAGAAGGACATCACACTTGGCAAAGTACAGGGTCAGCAGAAAAGAGGAAGACCCTCAGTGAGGTGGACTAACACAGTGGCTGCAACAATGAGCTCAAGCAAAACAACGGTTGTAAGGATGGCACAGGACCCGGCAGTATTTTGTTTTGTTGTGCATAGGGTCACTATGAGTCAGAACCGACTTGACAGCACCTAGCAACAAAAGAACAATGGCTATGAAACTGCAAAGTTGTGAAAATTAGAGACAGCATTAAGTACAGAACTTAGTGTGTGTCTTAGTTACTTAGTGCGCCTTTAACAGAAATACCAGAAGTGGCTACCTTTAATAAAGAAAAATTTATTTTTTCACAGTTTAGGAAACTGTTATTGTTAGGTGCTCTCGAGTGGGTTCTGACCCATAGCAACCCCATGTACAACAGAACAAAATGCTGCCCGGTCGTGCGCCACCCTCACAATTGTTGTTACGCTTGAGCCCATTGTTGCAGCCACTGTGTCAATCCATCTTGTTGAGGGTTTTCCTATTTTGGGAAACTAGAGGCCTGAATTCAGGGGATGAGCTCTAAGGATAGGCTCTCTCTGTCCACTCTGGAGGAAGGTCCTGTCTCTTGCCAGCTTCTATTTTTTGCCTTTTGGTAACCATGTGGCATTTATCTTTCCCTTTATTTGTGCCTGCTTGCTGGCTGGATCCGTTCTTTTATATCTCAAAAGAAATCGACTTAAAACACATATACACTAATACTGGAGCCCTAGTGGCGTAGTGGCCGAGTCTGGTTGCTACCCAAAAGGTCAGCAGTTTGAATTCACCGGCTGCTCCCTGGAAACCCTATGGGGTAGTTCTACTCTATCCTATAGTGCTGCTATGGTCGGAACCCACTCCACAGCAATGGGTTTCAGGACACTAACACTGCCTCATTAGCATGACAAGGCAAATTCATTCCCAAATGGGATTGTAATCACAGATATAAAACCAAAACCTATTGCCTTCCAGTTGATTCTGACTCACAGGATTCCGACTCATAGCGACCCTATAGGATAGAGTAGAACTGCCCCACAGGGTTTCCAAGGCTGTAAATCTTTACAAAAGCAGACTGCTTCTCCAGTATCCACAGGTATGTTGTTGTTGTTGTTGTTGTTGTTGTCAGATGCCAGTGAGTCGGTTCTGGCTCATAGCGATCCTATGTATAGGGGTTAGGATTTACAACATACGTTTTTGGGGGACACAGTTCAATCCATAACACTGAGTGTGTGTGCGTGTATACATATGTACACATATATAAAAAACATACATAAAAAAACCAAACCTGTTGCCACTGAGCTGATTCCAAGTCATAGCAACTCTACAGCACAGAGTACAACTACCCCACATGGTTTCCAAGGAGTGGCAGGTAGATTTGAACCACTGACCTTTTGGTTAGCAGCCAAGATCTTAACCAGTATGCCACCAGGGCTCCTATACATACATAAACATACAACATACATATATATATATATACATATATATAAAACCCACTGCTGTCTAGTTGATTCTGACTCGTAGCTACCATATAGGGCAGAGTAGAACTGCCCCACAGAGTTTCCAAGGTTTATATAC
Source organism: Elephas maximus indicus (assembly GCF_024166365.1). Taxonomy (NCBI): domain Eukaryota; kingdom Metazoa; phylum Chordata; class Mammalia; order Proboscidea; family Elephantidae; genus Elephas; species Elephas maximus. Next base: position 182,390,664 of record NC_064822.1, on the reverse strand, counting down.
ATACAGTTGTTCTTAGGTGCTGTCGAGTCAGTTCCGACTCATAGCGACCCTATGCACAACAGAACAAAACAGTGCCTGGTCCTGCACCATCCTCACGATCGTTGCTATGCTTGAGCTCACTGTTGCAGCCACTGCGTCGATCCACCTCGTTGAGGGTCTTCCTCTTTTCCACTGACCCTGTACTTTCCCAAGCATGATGTCCTTCTCCAGGGACCGATACCTCCTGACAACATGTCCAAAGTATGTAAGACAGTCACACCATCATTGCTTCTAAGGAGTTGTGGTGGATTAATTACTTTTGTGTGTGGCCTTTATAGCCATAATCTTGTAACTCCCACCCAGGTGATTGTATAATTGTGGCCTCCCAAGGAGATTTGTCAATTTTGCCTTAAAAGAGAGCCAATTTCAGAGCAAAGAGGAGACCCCACTACCACCAAAGAAGGAGAACCCTCCAGAAGATGGCACAGTGGGCCTCCCAGCCCACGAATAGAGAAAGCTGAGTGCCTTTGGGCAGAGACTGAGCACCAGAGAGTGAAGTCTATGCCTGAACCATGGATTTGTGATTTGCCAGCCTCCAAAATCACCTGAGCCATTTCTTTTATATGGACTGTGAGTTCTGCAAGACACTGCAAGAAATTAGGGAACCCAAAGACAGGGGGGAGAGTACTGATGGGAGAGGGAGTAGTTGATGTTAGAGATGATGGAGTGGTACAGCAGCTTGGAAAAGTTAGACATTTGGGACATCCTTAACCTCCACTCATAGGAGCCAGCTTTGTGCTGATCGTTTTATTCATTTAGGAACATTCTGGCTGTGCTTCTTCCAAGATAGGTTTGTTCTTTCGGCAGTCCATGATATAGTCGACATTCTTTGCCAACACCATAATTCGAAGGCATCAATTCTTCTTTGGTCTTCCATATTTATTGTCTAGCTATCGCATGCATATGAGGCAATTGAAAACACCATGGCTTGGGTCAGGCACAACTTAGTCTTCAGGGTGACATCTTTGCTTTTCAATACTTTAAAGAGGTCTTTGGCAGCAGATTTGCCCAATGCAATGCATCATTTGATTTCTTGACTGCTGCTTCCATGGGTGTTGATTGTGGATCCCAGTAAAATGAAATCCTTGACAACTTCAATCTTTTCTCTGTTTATCATAATGTTGTTTATTGGTCCAGTTGTGAGGATTTTTGTTTTCCTTATGTTGAAGTGTAATCTATACTGAAGGTTGCAGTCTTTGATCTTCATTAATAAGTGCTCCAAGTCCTCTTCATTTTCAGCAAGGAAGGTTGTGTCAATGAGTCTTCCTCCAATCCTGATGCCCCGATATTCTTCTTATAGTCCAGCTTATCAGACTATTTGCTCAGCATACATATTGAATAAGTATGGTGAAAAGATATAACCCTGACACACACATTTCTTGGTTTTAAACCTCAAAGTATCCCCTTGCTCTGTTAGAATGACTGCCTCTTAGTCTACGTACAGGTTCCTCACGGGCACAATTAGATGTTCTGGAATTCCCATTCTTGACAATGTTATCTATAATTTGTCATGATGCACACAGTCGAATGCCTTTGTGTAGTCAATAAAACACAGGTAAACATCCTTCTGGTATTCTCTGCTTTCAGCCAGGATCCATCTGACATCAGCAATGATATCCCTGGTTCCACGTCCTCTTCTGAATCTGGCCTGAATTTCTGGAAGTTCCCTGTTGATGTACTCTGTAATCACTTTTGAATGATCTTCAGACAAATTCTACTTGTGTGTGATATTAATGACATTGTTTGATAATTTCCGCATTCTGTTGGATTATCTTTCTTTGGAATGGGTACAAATACAGATCTCTTCCAGTCAGTTGGCCAGATGGCTGTCTTCCAAATTTATTGGCATAGGTGAGTAAGTACTTCCAGCACTGCCTCCATTGTGGAAACATCTCAACCGGTATTCCATCAATTCCTGGAGCCTCGTTTTTCACCAGTGCTTTCAGTGCAGCTTCAACCTCTTCCTTCAGTACCATCAGTTCTTAATCATATACTACCTCTTGAAATGGTTGAACATCGAACAATTCCTAGTACCATGACTTTGTATATTCCTTCCATCTGTTTTTGATGCTTCCTGGGTCATTCAAAATTTGGCTCATAGAATCCTTCAATATTGCAGCTTGAGGCTTGAATTTTTCTTCAGTTCTTTCACCTTGAGAAATGCCAAGCGTGTTTTCCTTTTTGGTTTTCTAACTCCAGGTCTTTCCACATTTCATTATAATAATTTGTCTTTCCAAGCTGTTCTCTGAAATCTTCTGTTCACCTCTTTTACTTCATTCTTTTCTTCCATTCACTTAGCTACTCTACACTAGAGAGCAAGTTTCAGAGTATCTTCTGGCATTCATTTTGATCTTTTCTTTCTTTCCTGTCTTTTTAACGACCTTTTGCTTTTTTCATCTATAATGTCTTTGATGTCATTCTACAACTCATTTGGTCTTCAGTCATTAGTGTTCAATGCATCAAATCTATTCACGAAATGGTCTCTAAATTCAGGTGGGATATACTCAAGGTTGTACTTTGGCTCTTGTGGACTTGTTCTAATTTTCTTCAACTTGAACTTGCATATGAGCAATTGATGGTCTATTCCATTATCGGCCTCTGGCCTTGTTCTGACTGATAATATTGGGCTTTTCCATCATCTCTTCCACTGATGTAGTTGATTTGATACCTGTGTATTCCATCTGGTAAGGTCTACGTGTCTGGTTGCAATTTATGTTGTTGAAAAAAGGTATTTGCAATGAAGAAGTCAATTTCCAGCACTGTTTCTATCACCAAGGCCATATTTTTCAACTACCAGTCCTTTTTCTTTGTTTCCAGCTTTCATATTCCAATTGCCAGTAATTATCGATGCATCTCGATTACATGGTTTGATCAATTTCAGACTGAACAAGTTGGTAAAAATCTTCAGTTTCTTCATCTTCAGCCGTAGTGGTTGGTAAGTAAATTTGAGTAATAGTTGTATTAACTGGTCTTCCTTGTGTTGTTGTTGTTAGGTGCTGTCCAGTCTGTTCCAACTCATAGCGACCCTACGTTCAGCAGAACAAAACAGTGCCTGGTTCTGCACCATCCTCACAATCATTGTTATGCTTGAGCCCATTGTTGCAGCCACTGTGTCAATCCATCTTGTGGAGAGTCTTCCTCTTTTTCGCTGACCCTCTACTTTACCAAGCATGATGTTCTTCTCTAGGGATTAATCCCTCCTAATAACATGTCCAAAGTATGTGAAACGCAGTCTTGCCATCCTTGCTTCTGAGGAGCATTTTGGCTATACTTCTTCGAAGACAGATTCATTTATTTTTTTGGCAGCCCTTGGTATATTAAATGGAAACCCTGCTGGCGTAGTGGTTAAGTGCTACGGCTGCTAACCACAAGGGTCGGCAGTTTGAATTTACCAGGCGCTCCTCGGAAACTCTATGGGGCAGTTCTACTCTGTCCTATAGGGTCACTATGATTCGGAATCAACTCAACAGCACTGGGTTTGGTTTTTGGTTTTGGTTGGTATATTAAATATTTGTTGCCAACACCGTAATTCAAAGGCGTCAATTCTTCTCCAGTTTTCCTTAATCATTGTCCAGCTTTCGCATGCATATGAGGCAACTGAAAACACCATGGCTTTAGTCAGGTGCACCTTAGTCTTCAAGGTGACGTCTTTGCTTTTTAACACTTTAAGGAGATCTTTGGCAGCAGATTTGCTCAATGCAATGCATCGCCTGATTTCTTGACTGTTGCTTCTGTGCGTGTTGAGTGTGGATCCAAGTAAAATGAAATCCTTGACATCTTCAGTCTTTTCTCCATTTATCATGATGTTGCTTACTGGTTCAGTAGTGATGTTTTTTTTTCTTTGTGTTGAGGTGTAATCCATACTGAAAACTGTAGTCTTTGATCTTCATCAGTAAGTGCTTCAAGTCCTCTTCACTTTCAAGGTTGTGTCATCTGCATAACGCTGGTTGTTAATGAGTCTTCCTCCAATCTTGTTGCCACGTTCTTCTTCATATAGTCCAGCTTCTCAGATTATTTTTCCGAGCATATGGCTTGAAAAAGTACGGTGAAAGCATACACCCTGATGCACACCTTTCCTGACTTTAAACCATGAAGTATCCCTTTGTTCTGTTCTAATGACTGCCTCTTGATCTATGTACAGGTTCCTCATGGGCACAGTTAAGTGTTCTGGAATTCCCATTTTTCATAATGTTATCCATAATTTATTAGGATCCACAAAGTTGAATGCCTTTGCAGAGTCAATAAAACACAGTAAACATCTTTCTGGTATTCTTTGGTTTCAGCCAGGATCCATCTGACATCAGCAATGATATCCCTGGTTCCATGTCCTCTTCTGAATCCTAGTGGTAAAGAGCATGGCTACTAATGAAAAAGGTTGGCAGTTCAAATCCACGAGCCACTCCTTGGAAACCCTGTGGGTCAGTTCTACTTTGTGCTATAGGTTACTATGAGTTGAAATCTACTTGACAGCAATAGGTTTGGTGTAGAGACCTTTTGGGCTGTCACAGTTAGCAGGGGGGTGTATCCTACTGGTATCTACTAGGCAGAGGCCAGGGCACTGCTAGGCATGTTATAATTCACAGGACAGCCCTCCACAACAAAGAATTATCCAACCAAAATGTCAATAGTCAAAACTCTGCCAGAGTACCTGGATTTGAGGCCCAGCTATGCCATTTGCTGTGCATCCCTGGGCTGGCTACCTTTTTGAGCCTCATTTTTTCTCATCTGTAAAGTGGACTGATAATAACAGCTAACATTTGTTGAGTATTTATTACGTACCAGGCACCACTAAATGATTTCCCAGCTTCCCTATGAGGTATTATTATCCCAATTTACAGATGAGAATAAAATAAAGTAATGAAGATTGAAAAAAAAAAAAGTTCCTAGCATAGTCCCTGGAACACAGTGAACATGAACACTCACTAACTGTAAGCTCTTAGCTTTAAAAATAAAAAAAGATGAGTTCTGCTTACAGCAACAGTCTTGGCTATTACTAACGAAATATTTAGGTCATCTGACCTCTGTATCTAATGAAAATCTTTCTCTGTGTTCTAGAAGCAACATAAACTTCAACAGCCACCTGTTAGGAAAACACAGAGATACCCATATAAAGAAAGAGAAAAGCATTCTACGGACTGACTTTGTAATGAGAAAACTGTCTTATAGAGGAAGATTAAAAGATGACTTTTTTGGCAGGGGATTAGTAAAACATAAAAGAAACATATAACGGCATACTGTGATAAGCTTTATGAAGGCAAAGGAGCTGTGGGATACTATAAGACAAGGGCCTTATCTAGTAGCAAAATATCAATGACTCTTCCCTGGCAAAATGTAGGAAAGGTTTCAGTGGACCTACCTTTCTTTATAAACTATATATTGTTAAACAGAGAGCCTCAGGTTGAATTAGCATAAATGATAAATATGAAAATAAGTCCCAACAATATCCTCAGTGTCTATTACGTTGTCTAAATCCAAAAACCAAACCAAACTCGTTGCTGTTTTGTCAATTCTGACTCATAGTGGCCCTACAGGACAGAGTAGAACTGCCCCAAAGGATTTCCAATCTGTAATTTTTTATGGAAGCAGACTGCCACATCTTTCTCCTGTGGAGTGGCTGGTGGGTTTGAACTGCAGACCTTTAGGTTAGCAGGTGAGGGCTTTAACTACTGCACCAAGAGCTTGGTATTTGTTGGCCGACTCCAACAAGATTCATCTCTGACTCTTCTTTCACATTCACTCCATCAGCAAATCTTTGGCTTGACTTTCACAATCAGACCATTTCTCCCTAACCCGTTGCTATTAACCTGCACCAAGCCCCCCATCTCTTGCCTGGATAACTCTAACAGTATCCTAATTAATCTGCCTGCTTCTGCCCTAGCCCAACCTCAATTTATTCTCCACACTGCAGTCACAGGTGTCCTTTTATCATGTTACTCTACTCAAAACCTTTCAGGGACTTTCCATTTTACTCAGAGGAAAAGACAAAATTGTTACCATGTGCTACATACTCTTCATGACCCGCCCATCTCCTGCCTCTCCTCCTCATTCTGTTCCAGTCACACTGGTTCCACGACAGGGCCTTTGCACTTGCTCTTCCCTCTTATGTTGGCAAGGCTAGCTCCCTCACTTCAGACTTTTGCTCAAATGTCACTTGGTCAGGACACCTTATCTAACCAGTATACTCCTCCCCACACCAACCCTCACCCCACACACACGCTCTCTACCTCCTGCTTTATTTAGCAACTGCCCCGCATAAACATTTCCGCCCCCCCACATCTGTCAGTCTGTTGTACTGGGAGGGCTTGCACGTGATGCTGGAAGCTATGCCACCAGTATTCAAACAGCAGCAGGCTCACCCATGGCAGACAGGTTTCAGCTGAGCTTCTAGACTAAGACAGACTAGGAAGAAGAACCTAGCAGTTTACTTCTGAAAAAAACTAGCCAGTGAAAACCTTATTAATAACAGTGGAACATCGCCTGACACAGAGCTGGAAGATGAGCCCCTCAGACTGGAAGTCACTGAAAAGATGACTTCCAAAGAGCCACCTCCTCAAAGCAGACTCAACCTTAATGACGTGGATGGAGTCAAGCTTTTGGGACCTTCATTTGCTGGTGTGGCATGACTTAAAACGAGAAGAAACAGCTGCAAACATCCACTAATAATCAGAATGTGAAATGTATGAAGTATGAATCTAGGAAAACTGGAAATCATCGAAAATGAAATAGAATTCATAAAGAGGCTCCAAATAAGTGAAGCATTACTGAAGAAGAACAAAGTGGGAGTCCTCACACTACCTTATTTTAGAACCTATTACACCGGCATGGTAGTCAAAACAGCCTGCTACTGGTACAACAACAGATACACAGACCAATGGAGCAGAACTGAGAATACAGACGTAAATTCATCCACCTACGAGCAGGTGATATTTGACAAAGGCTCAAAGTCCATTAATTGGGGAAAAGACAGTCTCTTTAACAAATGGTGCTGGCATAACTGGATATCCATCTGCCAAAAATTAAACAAGACCCATACCTTACACCATGCACCAAAACTAACTCAAAATGGATCAAAGACCTAAATATAAAATCTAAAACGAGAAAGATCATGGAAGAAAAATAGGGAGAATGCTAGGAGCCCTAGTACGTAGCATAAACAGAATACGAAACATTACTAACAATATACAAACACCAGAAGAGAAACTAGACAACCGGGAGCTCCTAAAAGTCAAACACTTATGCTCATCAAAAGACTTCATCAAAGGAGTAAAAAGACAGAGGTGGGGCCAAGACAGCAGAATAGACAGACGCTTCCATCGAGCCCTCTTACAACCAAAAACCAAACCCAGTGCCGTCGAGTCGATTCCGACTCATAGCGACCCTATAGGACAGAGTAGAACCGCCCCATAGAGTTTCCAAGGAGCGCCTGGCAGATTCGAACTGCCGACCCTTTGGTTCGCAGCTGTAGCACTTAACCACTACACCACCAGGGTTTCCCCTCTTACAACAAAGACCCAAAAAAACAAGTGAAACAATTATATTTATGACAAGCTTTTTTTTTTTAAGAGCCCTGAACATTAAAAGCAAAGTTAGAAAACAGACTGATTGGCAGTGGGAGGAAGAGAAGGTTCAAAAGCGGAGAGGAGTTACCCGACCTGAATCTCAGGGAGCCCTCAGGCACCATTCCCGGACTGGCCAGCGGGCTAGTACTAGCCTTCGGCCGCAGTTTTCTCAGGGAGAAGCAGCCAGCCACACAGCCTACTCACACCTCTGGAAACTGAGAAGACCAGTGCTCTCAGCCAAAGCTAAGTACTTGCATATATTTTTCTGCGCCCCCTGCCCCCAAGCTGGCTTCAGTGGCTGTTGATTTCCCTGGGCCTGAGATAGGCACTGTTGAACGCCTAGAGCCATCCTCCTGGCCTTGCAGAAGGAATAAATTCGCAACTGAGGGAAAATATAATTTGCCACCTCCACTAACCTGGGGAGCTCAGGACAGAAGCGGCTCCTGTCTAGGCATAAACAGTCCGTGGACTTTGAGTACCTTTCCCCCTGCATGGACATGTGTGGGCCTATTTCAGGAGAATAGGCCCTTGTTGGCAGACTACAACTGTTTCAGCTGTGCAGTGGAGAGGTGGGTGTTTGATGTTTGATACTTTCCCTATTAAACAGGGTCCTCACCTACCTACATCAGAGGCCTAAGGACTAGTGGCTCTACTCATGTTACCCAGCTACCTGTGACAGGGGTCCAAGGATGACTGGTACCTCCCAGTCCTTACAACCAAAAACTTCGGGTGTCCAAGGTCAGTCTGCAGAACCCACCTACCCGTACGGTCTAAGGAAGAGGGATGCACCTTCCTCAGAGACACTCGGGGGATGATTCTTAGCCCCCTGCCTTGTTCAGAGCATGACCTCGTGCTGCATCCAGATACCGGTACCTACACCAATCACCCCTGCCCCTCTAAAGACTGTAGGACAGAGCCTCTACCACACACTGAATGACCAGCTACCTAGACACCTGAGCTGAATCCACACAAGAAAAGTGAATGGACTCCTGGACTGATATACCTGATAACAGCTCTAGCCATCTAGTGACAGGTTGTCAGAGCTTCAAAGGCAAAAATAACCAAGCTACCTCACTTGAGCAACCCATTTGGGCATATCAAAACAAAACAAAGCAAGAAGCTAGGATACAATAAGCAAACATAAAATAAATAACTTATAGATGACTCAGAGACAACAGTCAATATCAAACCACATAAACAAACAGACCATGATCGCTTCAACAAGCTCTCAAAATAGAGAATCAAAGGATCTTCTGGATGAAGGTGTCTTCCTGGAATCACTGGATGCAGAATTCAAAAGATTAATATACAGAACTCTTGAAGACATAAGGAAGGAGATCAGGCAGTACACAGAACAAGCCAAGGAACACACAGATAAAACAGCTGAAGAAATTAAAAAGGCTCTTGGAGAACATAATAAAAAATTTAATAAGCAGCAAGAATCCATAGAGAGACATCAATCAGAAATTCAGTGCTGCAATGAACATGGGGGTGCATATATCTGTTCGTGTAAAGGCTCTTATTTCTCTAGGATATATTCCAAGGAGTGGGATTGCTGGATCGTATGGTACTTCTATTTCCAGCTTTTTAAGGAAGCGCCAAATCAGTTTCCAAAGTGGTTGTACCATTTTACATTCCCACCTTCAGTGTATAAATGTTCCAGTCTCTCCACAACTTCTCCAACATTTAGTATTTTGGGTTTTTTGGATTAATGCTAGCCTTGTTGGAGACAGAATCTCCTTGTAGTTTCGATTTGCAATTCTCTAATGGCTAATGATTGTGGGCCATTTCCTCATGTGTCTGTTAGCTGCCTGAATGTCTTCTTTAGTGAAGTGTCTGTTCATATCCTTTGCCCATTTTTTCATTGGGTTATTTGCCTTTTTGCAGTTGAGTTTTTGCAGTATCATGTAGATTTTAGAGATCAGACGCTGATCAGAAATGTGATAGGTAAAAATTTTTTCCCAGTTTGTAGGTAATATTTTTACTTTTGGTGAAGTCTTCAGATGAGCATAGGTGTTTGATTTTTAGGAGCTCCCAGTTATCTAATTTCTCTTCTGCTGTTTGTACAGTTCTAGTAATGTTTTGTATACTGTTTATGCCATGTATTAGGGCTCCTAGCATTGTCCGTATTTTTTTTTCCATGATCTTTATCATTTTAGATTTTATATTTAGGTCTTTGATCCATTTTCAGTTAGTTTCTGTGCATGGGGTGAGGTATGGGTCTTGTTTCATTTTTTTGCAGACGGATATCCAGTTATGCCAGCACCATTTGTTAAAGAGACACTTTTTTCCCCGTTTAACTAACTTTGGGCCTTTGTCAAATATCAGCTGCTCATATGTAGACAGATTTATGTCTGGATTCTCAATTCTGTTCCATTGGTCTATGTATCTGTTGTTGTACCAGTACCAGGCTGTTTTGACTACTGTGATGGTATAATAGGTTCTAAAATCAGGTAGTGTGAGGCCTCCCACTTTGTTCTTCTTTTTCAGTAATGCTTTACTTATCTAGGGCCTCTCTCCCTTCCATATGAAGTCAGTGATTTGTTTCCCAATCTCATTAAAAAGCATAGTTGGAATTTGCATTGGAATTGCATTGTATCTATAGATCACTTTTGGTAGAATAGACATTTTTACAATGTTAAGTCTTCCTGTCCATGAGCAAGATATGTTTTTCACTTATGTGGGTCTCTTTTGGTTTCCTGCAGTAGCGTCCTGCAGGTTTCTTTGTATAGGTCTTTTACATCTCTGGTAAGATTTATTCGTAAGTATTTTACATTCTTGGGGGCTACTGTAAATGGTATTGATTTGGTGATTTCCTCTTTGATGTTCTTTTTGTTGGTGTAGAGAAAGCCAAATGATTTTTGTATGTTTATCTTGTATCCTGATACTCTGCTGAACTCTTCCACTAGTTTCAGTAGTTTTCTTGAGGATTCTTTAGGGCTTTCTGTGTATATGATTACATTTTCTGCAAATAGAGATACTTTTACTTCTTCCTTGCCAATCTGGATGCCCTTTATTTCTTTATCTAGCCTAATTGCTCTGGCTAGGACCTCCAGCACAATGTTGAATAAGAGTGGTGATAAAGGGCATCCTTAGATGACACAACCTTGCTTGCTGAAAGTGAAGAGGACTTAAAGCACTTACTAATGAAGATCAAAGACCACAGCCTTCAGTATGGATTGCACCTCAGCGAAAAGAAAACAAAAATCCTCATGACTGTACCGATAAGCCATAACATGATAAACACAGAAAAGATTGAAGCTATCAAGGATTTCACTTTACTTGGATCCACAATCAACACCCATGGAAGCAGCAGTCAAGAAATCAAAAGATGCATTGGGCAAATCTGCTGCAAAGGACCTCTTTAAATAAAGTGTTGAAAAGCAAAGATGTCACCTTGAAGACTAAGGTGCCCCTGACCCAACCCAAGCCATGGTACTTTCAATCTCATCATATGCAGGTGAAAACTGGACAATAAATAAGGAACACCAAAGAAGAATTGACACCTTTGAATCATGGCGTTGGTGAAGAATATTGAATATACCATGGACTGCCAAAAGAACAAACAAATCTGTCTTGGAGGAAGTACAGCCAAAATGCTACTTAGAAGCAAGGATGGCAAGACTGTATTTTACATACTTTGGACATGTTGTCAGGAAGGATGAGTCCCTGGAGAAGGACATCATGTTTGGTAAAGTACGGGGTCAGTGGAAAAGAGGAAGACCCTCAACAAGATGGATTTGCAAAGTGGCTGCAACAATGAGCTCAAGCATAACAATGATTGTAAGGATGGCGTAGGACCAGGCAGTGTTTCGTTCTGTGGTTCACAGGGTTGCTATGAGTCAGAACCAACTCAAGAGCACCCAACAACAACAGCAGTCTGTCCTATGGGATCACTATGAGATGGAATTGACTCGACATTAATGGGTTTTTCTTTTTTTGTTTTCTGCAGTTTGAAATTGATTGAATATGCAATCAGGATGTATGGATAATTACTGGCGATTGGAATGCAAAAACTGGAAACAAAGGATTGGTAGTTGGAAAACACAGCCTCGGTGACAGAAGCATTGCTGGAGATGGAATGAAAGAATTTTGCGAGACCAACAAACTTCTTCACTGCAAACACCTTTTTTCAACAACATAAATGGCGACTAGACACATGGACCTCGCCAGGTGGAATACAAAGGAATCAAATTGACTACATCTGTGGAAGGAGATGATGGAAAAGCTCAATATCAGTCAGAACAAGGCCAGGGGCCAGTTCTAGAAAAGACCATCAATTGCTCATATGCAAGTTCAAGTTGAAGCTGAGGAACATTAGAACAAGTCCACAAGAGTCAAAGTATGACCCTGAGTATATCCCATTTGAATTTAGAGACCATTTCAGTAATAGATTTGATGCGTTGAACACTAATGACTGAAGGCCAGATAAGTTGTGGAATGACATAAAGGACATCATACGTGAAGAAAGCAAGAGGTCATTAAAAAAAAAAACAGGAAAGAAAAAAAAAAGACCAAAATGGATGCCAGAAGAGACTCTCTAAAATTGCTCTTGAATACTGAGTAGCTAAAGCGAATGGAAGAAACAATGAAGTAAAAGATGTGAACAGAAGATTTCAAACAGCACCTCGAAAAGACAAAGTATTATGATGACATGTCAATGACCTGGAGATAGAAAACCAAAAGGGAAAAGCACACTTGGCATTTCTCAAGCTGAAAGAACTGAAGAAAAAATTCAAGCCTCAAGCTGCAATAGTCAAGTATTCCACGGGCAAAATACTGAATGACACAGGGAAAATCAAAAGAAGATGGAAGGAATACACAGAGTCACTGTACCAAAAAGAACTGGCTGATGCTCAACCATTTCAGGAGGTAGTATAGGGTCAAGAACCAATGATACTGAAGGAAGAAGTCCAACCTGCACTGAAGGTATTGATGGGGAACAAGCCTCCAGGAATTGACAGGGAACTGCCAGAAATTCAAGCCACATTCAGAAGACGATGTGGAATAACGGATATCTTTGCTGATGTCAGGTGGATCTTAGCTGAAAGCACAGAATACCAGAATGATCTTTATCTGTGTTTTATTGACTACGCAAAGGCACTCGACTGTGTGGATCATAACAAATTATGGATAACATTGTGATGAATGGGAATTCCAGAACACTTAATTGTGCTTGTGAAAAACTTGTGCAAAAAGCATTCGTCTGAACAGAACAAAGGGATACTATGTGGTTTAAAGTCAGGAGCACTGTGCCTCAGGGTTGTATCTTTTCACTATGCTTATTCAATTCACAGGCTGAGCAAATAATCGGAGAAGCTGGACCAAATGAAGAAGCATGGGGCATCAGGATTGAAGGAAGACTCAATAACCTGCATTATGCAGATGACACAACTCTGCTTGCTGAAAGAAGATTTGAAGCACTTAATACGTAGGCTGAGCAAATAATCTGAGAAGCTGGACTATATGAAGAAGAATGGGGCATCAGGATTGGAGGAAGACTCATTAACAACCTGTGTTATGCAGATGACACAACCTTGCTTCTTAAAAGAAGACTTGAAGCACTTACTGATGGAGATCAAAGACTACGGCCCTCAGTATGGATTACACTTCAACATGAAGAAAACAAAAACTTCTCACAACTGGACTAATAAGCAACATAACGGTAAACGGAGAAAAGAGTGAAGTTGTTGAGGATTTCATTTTACTTGGATCCACAATCAACACCCATGGATGCAGCAGCCAAGAAATCAAACGAAGCATTGCACTGGGCAAATCTGCTGCAAAATACCTCTTTAAAGTGTTAAAAAAAAAAAAAAAAAAGATGTCACTTTAAGGACTAAGGTGCACCTAACCCAAGACATGGTGTTTTCAATTGCCTCACATGCATGTGAAAGCTGGGCAATAAGTAAGGATGACCAAAGAAGAATCGATGCCTTTGAATTATGGTGCTGGTGAAGAATGTTGAATATACCACATACCGCCAAAAGAACGAACAAATCTGTCTTGGAAGAAGTACTGCCAGAATGTTCCTTAGAAGCGAAGATGGAGAGACTTCATCTCAAATGCTCTGGACATGTTATCAGGAGGGACCAGCCCCTGGTGAAATACAACATGCTTGGCAAAGTGGAGGGTCAGTGAAGGAGAGGAAGGCTGTCAACAAGATGGATTGACACAGTTGCTGCAACAATGTGCTCAAGTATAATAACCATTATGGGGGTGGTGCAGGTTTCCTTCTGTTGTACATGGGGTTGCTACAAGTTGGCACTGACTCAATAGCACCTAACAACCACCACAAGGGCATGGACATTTATTTATTGTCTGTCTCCCCCATTACAGGGTAAACTCCATGAGTATTAGAACAAATTTGTTCACTGGAATGCCCCCAGAATAGTGCCTGACATACAGAAGGCCTTCAACACTTGCCAGTGAATCCATGGTTGAGTATCCCTTTGCATCAAAGGCGGAACAGGGCCTTTCCTGAAGCTCCCTTCTTTATGCAACTTTTACTACAGGTTAGGAGACACCAGAGCCCTGGTGGTGCAGTGGTTAAGAGTTTGGCTGCTAATCAAAAGGTCAGCAGTTCGAATCCAGCAGCCACTCCTTGGAAACTCTTTGGGGCAGTTCCACTGTACTCTATAGGGTCTCTATACATCGGAATTGACTCCATGGCAACAGGTTTGGTTTGGTTTAGGACACATCATTCAGCCCCCACGACAGGCCTCGAATCTCCTCCCCTTCCCCATCTTCACGAAATAGATAAATGAAAACATTAAGCAGCTGGTCACCAAGGGTCCTAGCAGCTCTGCAATTCTGTGACATTTGGCCAAGCTGATGAAGTCCTGAAGTGCAGTTTCAGGGGAAAGGAAGAAGTAGGGAGAGGAAAGCCACTTTAGAAGTGAAAGTGGAGAACATGGCCTACCTAGCCTAGTTAAAAACATGTACTTATGCTCTCACTTCCGCGTCTGAAGACCACCACTCTTAAACTGTTACATTCTCGGAGACCGTGAAGGGCCTTCTGGGGCAGCGGCATCTACCTAAGGAGGTTCCCCACCAACAATTTGCTTCTATGTTTGGACGTCAACTGTGCTCAGCTGAGAATGGTACAAATATTCTGTTCAAAAAATGCACTTCAGTGTGAATCAAGTAGAGCAGAGAGCGCTTTAACCCTGCTGGCATGTCGCCGCCTGACCCCCTCCCGAAAGAACCGGACAAGGCGCATCCATCATGGCTGCCGGCGATAGCGCAGGGAGAGACAACCGAAAGGAAATGGAGACCGGGTGCGCGGCCTGTCTCGGCGGGCCGAGGGCGGAGGGGCGAGGGGGCTTGCAGGGCTATTTAGGAGCGCCAGCCAGGGACCCCTAAGACCCTCCTGGGCTTCTGACACTCGGAGACCCTAGAATTGATGACTGCAACATGGAGGTTAGTTATTGTCCCTGAAAGCAACGCGGCACTCCATCCCGCGGTCGGAATCCGGCAAACTCTATTCTCTAAACATAATGCGTTACGCATAGTACGCATCTTCGCAATAGTGGGCAGGCTAAGGCCGCAAAGAATGTTACGTCGCACCCGAGCCTCTTCCTCCCCACCCCCACCCCGCGTTCCAGTTCAGGTGGCGCGAGAACTCTACGCCCGCTCCGTACTTTGTTTTTCTTCTACCTACCGTAAAACACGCCCATCTCCGCAACTAACGTAAACCGATTCCAAGAATAGTCGTATTACTCCGCGAGGCCCTCGGGCTATTCCGAGACGCTGTTTACGTATCGTCTCCGGCGTACGTAGCGTTAAGCTGGAGCAGGCTCAGCAGCGACCGCCATTTTGTGCAGTCGCTGGGGAGGAAGGAGACGCTTAAAGGCAGCACTGCTGGGTTTAAGGGTAGCTAAACCTACCCAGCGTTTTAGTAATCCCGATTCTCTTGTGTTTTGCTCCCGTCTCCGACGAGAGAGGCGGCGACGGTGGCGTCTGCGACGGGAGATAGCGCGTCGGAGCGAGAGAGCGCCGCGCCTGCCGCCGCCCCAACAGCGGAGGCGCCGCCGCCATCGGTCGTCACCAGACCGGAGCCGCAGGCCCTCCCGAGCCCGGCCATCCGTGCCCCGCTCCCAGATCTCTATCCCTTTGGGACAATGCGCGGAGGCGGCTTTGGGGACCGAGACCGGGATCGTGACCGTGGAGGGTAAGGGGGGAGGAGGAGGAGAAGAAAGGCCTTGGATGTACGTGGGGCGGGAGGAGGTGGTTTCCTGAGGAGACTGAAGCCTTCGGCCTAGCGGGAGCGTTGGAGGAAACTGCAGGGCTAGTCACCCTCTCCCCGAACCCGGGAGGCGAGCGGGACAATAATAGCAGTTTGGTGCGCTGGCCTGTGGGCGCGCCGGGGCCTCGGTCCCGCGGTCACTCGTGACCTGGCAGCAGGGGCGGCGGCTTGGCGACGCTCCAGCTCCTCTTTGTGGACGGCGGTCGTGGCGCGGCCTGGCTCCGAGGGGAACCAGAGGCCGGGCCGGCATGGCCGCCGCCAGCTCGAACCCGGGCCGCGCCTGGTTTCCCGGTTTCAGAGCCCGGCCGACGGGGCGAGCCACTGAATCGCTCTGGGCCTCGGCGGTCGCCCGGGAAACTGGGGGGATCCTGCGGGAAGAGGGGGACGTCGCCTGATGCCGCCTGGGAAAGCGTTAACGCGAAATGGCTTCCCTGGTGTTCTCTAGCGCCTGAGATGGCTGTTACTGGGTTGGGAACCTGGTTTGAAACTGGACACCGGGAGGCCGACTCTTAATTTTTAGGATATTTTTTAAATCCCCTTCAGTATCTTTTGTTTTCCACTTTGGAGGAAGCACGTTCAGATGTAAATGATCGTGTTTGGGAAGGGAGTTTTTTTTTGCGGGGGGTCGTTATTGTATTTTTGATTATTTTTCTTCTCGGTTTTTTTTTTTCCTCCCCCTCTGACTGGACTGCAGTATTAATTTTTCAGCCTAGCTATAAAATTCTTAATGTGACAGTGACACAATGCCAAGGATTCTGGAATGGAAGTTAACATGAGATCAGACCTGAAGTACTTCCAGAGACTGAGTTTCAAATCTTAATGTCGCTGAAATGAAAAAGATGCTTAAGAGATCCATGCACTGATTTGTACTGTAACTTTTTTAGTTAATAAAAATTATGTCTCTCTTTAGAGTAGTACGAATCCACTTCTTAATATATGCGTGACCTTGAGCAAGATCTTCAACCCAGCGTATTTCCTTCTCTGATAACTCTCTTTACTTTGCAGTGTTTTGTTACTCTGTCCCCACATTTTGTCTTTTGTAGCTCAGATACACAAGTACCAGATTTACTAGCCGCATGTACCTCAATTATCGCTTAATTTACCAAATAAAAGATAATTATTTTGTTTGTACTTTGTTAGGAAGGAAAATACTTTTATCTTGGTGTTAAAAAAAGAAGGGCTAAAAATGAAACATTTGCTTGGAGTTTCATGATATAGCTAAGTGTAGAAGTGAATTTCAATACAACCATTTAGGAAAAAGAATTATATCTAGTAAAGTTGAAAATGACCAAGTAATTCCTCTCCAAGCTTTAAACCCTACATTTTAGGGCCTAGAGAAACCCTTGCTCACGTGCCCAGGATGCATGCACAAAAATGTTTGTAACAGCATTGTTCCATGATAGCAAAATACTGTAAACAACCCAGATGTCTGGATAACTTGTAGGTTTTCATGCAATAGAATACAGTAGCTAAAATGAATAAACTTACATCAACATGGATCACTCATAAACATAATATTGGATCAAAAATCAAGTTGTGGCAGAAGGATAGCTTGTTTAGTATGTGTAAAAATATGGTAAAACTATAAAGAGCAGGGGAATGATTAGCAGAGTTCAAGGTAGTTGTTAATGGTGGAATAGTAAACTTGAAATAGGCACATAGGGGCTACCACAGTAGTGTTAATGTTTCTTTACCATGGATGTTTGATTTAATATAATGTTGCGTATATGTTTTTAAGTGATAAACTATTTGAAAAGAAAAAACTTGAGTTTGGATAGTAATTCATGCTTAGTTTATCCCATATCGATGCTTCTGAGTATTAAGATGACATTTTTTTTTAAGCCTTAAAATTATTAATTTCAAATAATAGCATTCTTTTATGAGGTCTGAGCCCTGTTTTCACGAATTTTCCTTTATGATTCAGTATAAACATTTAATGAGCAGTTCAGTAGTGTACCCAGGTATTAGGTTATGTTCACATTAAAGGATGGCACAAACAGGCTCAATTCTACAAGGATAAAAGGTTCTTTTTCATTTTGAGGTCAACATTAATTATAAACATAAAAGACAGCTACTTTTTTTTCCTTCAAATTTTACCTTCAGTGTGAAATAGTACCTCTTGGATAAATAACGAGGGCAGTAGGGAGATGGGAAAATACCTTTTTTGTCATCCCTTAAAAAAAATGGCTGTTGAGGATAAACTTTAAAAGGAACCTCTTTCAGAAGTTGTTTTCTCTTTCTAAAACATTAGTTTTAATGTCAGATCTGGAAAATAGCATTGAAGTGGCAACTTCTAGGAAACACGTAGGTTTGTATAAACTAGATTGATAGAATCTCTAAAAATTGGTGTTTTGTCATTTTTCTTTTCTTTGCATGACAGTGATAACATAGGCTTGGCTTTCTGTTTTATGATTACCTTATATAGAATTGTGCTGAGTGGAGGAGAAGGGGATTAACCAGGGTGGTGAGTGGTCTGGTAGCATTGAGCCTTAAGCCTGAGAGCATATTAGAGAGGTCTTTGATTTTTTTTTTTTTTTTCCTCTGATATGTCATGCTGTTTTTTGTTTTGACTATTAATTTCTATTACTGGTTCAGCAGTAGTATAGTTAGAATCAGCCAGGTTCTGCCTGCTGAGTGCCAGTGGTTGCAAATAAAATTCTGTGTTTTTGTGTTTATTTAGAGAAGCATCTAGCTGGGTCTTTAAGAGTTTTAATGCTTTGAATTGCAGGGAAATTGAAGCTCATCCTTTTTTTCTTTTCAAATAATTTCATTTTATCACTTGAAGCTGAGTGGGTTAGACATGAACAGGGAAATGAGAGGCAGTGTAGTACCTTACAAGGAGTGAGGAAATGGGATGAAAAAATACCGTATACTGTTTGTATACCAGACAACACCCCACACTTCACATAGGTTTGAAATATGGCAATGAAAGTCATTTTAATGTTAGGGTTCTAGGAAATGTAGCTTTTAATCTTGCATTTCAGGTTTGGCTACATTTGTGTTCTAGCTGAACTTGTGAAAGGTATATATAAAGTGAGAAGAAACTGATTTTAAGTGATCTGTTGAGTTTTTTATATCTTAACTAATAAAGGCTTAGTAATTTTTTTTTCTGTAGGTTAATAGCACCATGTGCCTGGGAACCAAGAAGAGAGGTACAAGATAAAGGTTATAAATCTTTGTTCTGGCTCTTGTTCTGTTAGCATAAACTACAGGTGAAAACCACCTTACCAGTCTTTTACCTTACTGGTCCTAGCAGATTCCTTAGATTAGCAGAGTAGGAGTGCTCCTCACAGGTCCAAAGGGGAAGGATCCGAGTTTGGGGAGACTTGAGTGATGTCTATTTTTATCTCTGCACAATCTTAACCTTAATTTAAGCATATGGGTCCTCCTTTACCCACCCTTTGGACAGTTTAGAGGTAAGCCAGTGCGCGTTCAATATTTTCAGCACCACGTAAAAAGAGTCGTTAGTACATAGTTTGTACTCAGTAACTATTTGTTGAATGAATGAGTACTGAGTGCTTGCTTTGCTTGGCACTGTTTCAAGTACTTTACACGTTAATTCATTCCATCCTCATAGTAATCTGTGAAATACGTGGTATTATTGCCACAGAGGAGATGAAGGCACAGAAGGTAAATAATTTGCATAAAATCGCACAGCAAGTAGCAGAGCCAGAATTCAAGCCAGTCATGTTCCGGATCACGGTCTTCATGGTGATCTATGTGTCTAAATACAGGGATTTTTCGTTTTTCATCTGTCATCATCTGTGTTCATAACTATCACTTGAAAAGGAAGTTGTTTTACAATTTCCGCACCTTCAAATAAAGAGTAATAAAATACTCTTTTTGGAGGGAGGCTGGTCACATCCTAGGAGTCCTGTCTTTTGAATGTTTTTATGATTCTTATGGTATATTGCTTTTAAAATCCTAATAAATCAAAAATGTTGATATTTCTGTAGATTTGGAGCAAGAGGTGGTGGTGGTCTTCCCCCGAAGAAATTTGGTAATCCTGGGGAGCGTTTACGTAAAAAGAAGTGGGATTTGAGTGAGCTCCCCAAATTTGAGAAGAATTTTTATGTGGAACACCCAGAAGTGGCGAGGCTGACTCCGGTAAGTTTTTTTTTTTTTTTAATGGTTTTTATGCACATTAACGAACCTAGTGGATAGATGGGCTAGAGTTTATTCATCCTACTGCTGGTAGGTGTTTTATTCTAGTGCAGTGGTGCTGTTCATGGCTCCTTATGAAGACTGCCGGTCCTCGTGAGAGGAACCAGTTTAAATATGCACCTAACGTAATACTTGGTCCTTGTTTGTTAACTGTGCTTCCCGACCTGTTTGTCATATATAATTTTAATTGGAGAAGTGAATTTACTATAGTGGCATTGTGTACTCCCGTTTGTATGTCTAACCTCATTATGATTGTTCTGGAGCCTACTCAGGGAATGGTTACTTGTTCAGAAGAAAATACAGTGGAACCTGGGCATGCGGTCCATGTTTTCTCCCTCTTCCTAGTCATAACCTTGGGCCAAGTAACTTAGCCTTTCTGAGTATCTGTTTTTCTCATGTGGAAAAAGGAACTTCTATCTTCTGCATTACTGACAAAGTTGTGAGGATTAAATTAAATTATATGAAAGCACTATATAAAGTTTTAAATAAATTTATTTTCCATTCTCATTTGTGAATTGGATAATGGTTGTCCAGCTAGGTTTAAGTGTAAACTTGTGTATTTTCGGAGTATTTGCTACCTCATTTTACTTCATTTTCTTTTATAGTATGAGGTTGATGAACTACGCCGAAAGAAAGAGATTACAGTGAGAGGGGGAGATGTTTGTCCTAAACCTGTGTTTGCTTTCCATCATGCCAACTTCCCACGTAAGTATTCTTTGATCCAGGATCTTAATTGTTGATTTTGGTTGAAAGGTAAACATGGTAGTAGGTTATTTAAAGGTTCTGACCCAGGCTCAGGATTTTGTTGAAAAGACAAGTAGAAACCCTTCACAACGGTAATACAGGTAGTCCCCAGCCTACGCTGTATTCAGGTTATAATGAACTGCATTTACAACTGTGTTTTTTTCCTCATGGTTTGTGTATTTTTTTATGTACGGATGTATGAAAATATATCCGTAAGAAACCCTGGTGATGTAGTGGTTAAGTGCTTCGGCTGCTAACCAAAAGGTTGGCAGTTCAAATCCACCAGGTGTTCCTTGGAAACTCTGTGGGGCAGTTCTGTTCTGTCTTACAGGGTCGCTATGAGTCAACAGCAGTGGGTTTGGTTTTGGTGGGTTTATATGTAACGTTTCCAACCCACAAAGACAAGATATGATATAAAAAATACTGATATTAAAGACAATAATAAAACAAAAAGTATTCGACTTAACACCAGAACAGACTTGTGACAAGAGTTGTTGGAATGGAACCCTGTCATAAGTTGGGGACTACCCGTGTTATTTTTTTATTCAAAATTTGTTTAACACTAGAGGTAAATACTATACCTGTTGCATAAGAGTTCTTCGTTGTTAACAGGTTGTTTTTTTTTTTTTTTTTAGTGATAAATGTAGATAACATTTGCCATTTCAACAATTCTCACGTGTATAGTTCATTGACATTTATTTAAGTTCGTCATGTTCAACCATCATCGTTAACCGTTTTTTGACTTTTTCTGTCACCCTAACAAGCTCAGTGTCCCCTAAATGTTTTGGCTTCCTTACGCCTTCCCTCACTCCCGCCCCTGGTAAGCACTAGTAAACTTTGATCATAGGAGATTTTTTAATGCTCCCCTGTTCTCCAACTTAAACAGAACGTTTATTCGTTTTGGGCATTTCTCATCTTCCACTAGGGTTTTGCCTCTCTTTAAAAAACTGCAGAATGAGATTGCTTTCTAAGCTGGGTATCATTGAATTTGGCAAACAGTAAGTGACTACTGTGTTCCCATACTCTTAGCTGCTTTAGGCAGTGGTTTTGAATTTTTTGAGGGAGAGTAGATGACTGTGGTAGTGAGCTGGTGAGAAGATTGAGTAACTAAAGAAAAACTTCCTTGGAGAGATACAAAAGCTGGGTGAAATGCCTTCCGTGAGACTCATTTTCAATGTGTGTTCGTTTATTTAAACCAGTAACGTGTTTATTCTGTCTTATAGAATACGTAATGGACGTGTTGATGGATCAGCACTTTACAGAGCCAACTCCGATTCAGTGCCAGGGGTTTCCTTTGGCTCTTAGCGGCCGGGACATGGTGGGCATTGCTCAGACCGGCTCTGGGAAAACTTTGGCAGTACGTACCACCTTATAGTAATTTATTTTGCTGTTCTGGTTGTTACATATATTCTCAATTCTTTGTAAAGTTGTAATATAGATAGTGTGTTGATGATAATTTTGGCTTTTTTAGCTATCTGAAATGTGTGGAAGTATTTGATGTTCAAGTTTATGTTGCTCATGTGTGTGGCAGTGATGAGTCCTGTTCCTTATTTTCCTATTCAGGCATTATGAATTACTGTGATAAGTTTAGAGAAGCTCTGGTGGCATAGTGGTTAAGAGTCAGCTACTCCTCGAAAATCCTCTGGGGCAGTTCCACTCTGTCCTGTAGGGTTGGTATGAGTTGGAATCAGCTTGACGGCTACAGGTTTGGTTTTTATGGAACCCTGGTGGCACAGTGGTTAAGAGCCATGGCTGATAACCAAAAGATTGGCAGTTCAGATCCACCAGGCGCTCCTTGGAAACCCTATGGAGCAGTTCTTCTCTGTTGTATGTGGTAGCTATGAATTGGAATCAACACTCGACAGTAACGGGTGATGAGTTAGATCTTTTAAGGTAATGACTTAGTTTTGGTATAATAACCATGTCGTTCTTGTTCTCCCCAGTATTTGCTGCCTGCAATTGTTCATATTAACCACCAGCCATACTTGGAAAGGGGAGATGGCCCAATCGTAAGTGTGTTTCAATTTGCTTATAATTCTAAGAATTAACTAAAATTTAATAATTACTGTGTTTTACATTAATTAATTCTAAACCCTACCCCATGACTACAAGTCATATTAATTCCCATCTTACTGATATGAAATCTTAGGTACAGTGCATTTATATGGCTTGCCCAGGTCACTACAGCTATTACCAGTAAATGGCTGAACTTGAATTGAGACTGAAGTCTGACTCTAATCACTGTGCATACTGTCTTTATATGTAGGTATTTACTGTGCACTAAATGAAGTGCAGTACCTAATTATTGGTTGTGCTTAGATACTCTCAGGGACTCAAAAGAGGTATGAGATAAGGTCTCTGCCCTATGGCTCTCAAAGGCCATTTGGGGATATGTGATTGTGATTAAATAATACTTTTGTAAACATGTGTAGGGGTAGCATGATTTTCTGATTTGGTAATTTTCCCTTAAGTGTGTTCTGTACAATTTCAGTAGTAGTCTCTCAACTTTCTGAAAGTGTACTTTTACTTGTTCTCTTTTTTAAATTGCTTTTGTACCTAGTGTATATTTATATGTACGGTATTATGGTATGTCTCGGTATTCACAAAAGGAAATAATAATTTTTTATTTATATGGCTGATATCTAATGGACTTGTACATCAAGCAAGATTCGCCGTACTTTATTAATACATATGATACCTATTTCAAAAATCCTTGATTTTGTAGTGTTCGGGCCAACTACTTGTCAGAGCGTATATAAGCCATCATCGTTTTCGCCTAGTCTGCCTAACAAAGAGCTTAAGCTAGAAGTCAGAAAAGTGTCAGCTCAGCCATTTTCTTGTTCTTGTGTTTCTTGCTAATACCTAATCTATGGTTTTGTTGCAGGAAATTTTTAAAGCCACTTGTTTATTTTGTGAGAGTCATATCGTTTAAAACTAGATAATGCAATGTGTAAATCCACTTAAGTAGCATGCATAAACTAATAAATCATAACGTGTCAAAAGTAAACCAAGTAAGGATGCCCGTGTCATTGTACTTAACCTAATATTACTTACGTATTATGTAATCACAAAGAATACATATTCCCAGTCTGAATTTGAGACCCGTAGGGCACTTAAGTAATAAATTACTTAAGTTCTAACATTTTCTTTCCACATTCCTTACGCGGCACCGCCTAGTCCCCCACATACTTTGGGGGACACATACTTTTTGAAAGTAGCACCTACCTTGGAAGTACCAGATTAGACAATAGAGAAGGAATTACTTTTTTGTATTGTGCCTTTTTGTTTTATTTTACTTTTACTTGGGGTGAGTGTCTCAAGTGTTTGTTCCGTTTCAGTGTCTGGTTCTGGCTCCTACCAGAGAGCTTGCACAGCAAGTTCAGCAGGTGGCTGATGACTACGGCAAATGTTCTAGATTGAAGAGTACTTGCATTTATGGAGGTGCTCCTAAAGGCCCCCAGATTCGAGACTTGGAGAGAGGTAATGAAAGGATATTTTAGTATATCAATTTTTTAGTTTGATCTTGCTTTACCAATTTCTATGGATCAAATTGAAGAGGAAAATAGGGGGTTATTATGGGGAAAAAAAGAATGTTTCAGCAGTTTAGAAAGTCTTAGATATGGTTATAATGGCTATTTGCAGGAAGAAAGTTAGGGTTAGAGACTTAGTGAAGATTTGATGGCTGTACCTGAATTCTCCTTCCATCGTGCTTTTGCAGGTACTGTTGTTAAAACTATAGGGTTGCCATGAGTCAGAATTGACTTGACGGCAGTGGGTTTGGTTTTGTGGTGTTTGGTTGTTAAAACTTAGCTGCTGCTCCACTGTATTGAGTACAACCACCTAAGCTTATGCTTAGTTTGTTTTGCTGAGGCTTGGACAGTGTGTAAAGAACTCTTAGTTGACTAGCTTTTTGATTTTTTTTTCCCCCTTTCTTTGCAGGTGTTGAGATCTGCATAGCCACTCCTGGACGCCTGATAGATTTCCTGGAGTCAGGAAAGACGAATCTTCGACGATGCACTTACCTTGTATTGGATGAGGCTGACAGAATGCTTGATATGGGCTTTGAACCCCAGATTCGTAAAATTGTTGACCAAATCAGGGTATGTAAAATTGATACTTCGTTACTTTGATGTTCCTTGCATGTGACAGTTGTGCAGCCTAAAAAAAGCATTTCCTTTCTTCCTGATAGCCTGATAGGCAGACCTTGATGTGGAGTGCAACCTGGCCAAAAGAAGTAAGACAGCTTGCTGAGGATTTCCTTCGTGATTACACCCAGATCAATGTGGGCAATCTGGAGCTGAGTGCCAACCACAACATCCTCCAGATTGTAGATGTGTGCATGGAAAGTGAAAAAGACCACAAGTATGAAAGATTTCACTGTACTTTGTAGATGCTGATAAACCTAGCCATATAATCCTTTGAAATTAAAGTATTAGCCAGTATTTTTTGAGGCCCAAAAACATACTAAAAGATTTGTTAACTTTCTAACAATCCACCCTTTATATCAGAAGTCAACAGAGCATTGTGGTTAAAGGCAAGGACTCGGTATCCTTGGATTCAAATCCTAGCTCTGCCAATTACAGGCTTTATAATTTTGGATATTTTGGAATTTTGATAGCAGCCCTGGTGGTGCAGTGGTTAAGAGGTTGGCTGCTCCTTGGAAACCCTATGGGACAGTTCTGCCGTGCCCTATAGGGTAGCTATAAGTCGGAATCGACTCAACAGCAACGGGTACCTCTTGATAGGAGGCCTGCTGCGCAGAGGTTAAGCACTTGGTTGCTAACCAGAAGGTCAGCAGTTTGAACCCACCACCTGCTCTGTGGGAGAAAGGTGGCAGTCTGCTTTCATAAAGATGCACAGCCTGGGAACCCTATGGGACAGTTCTACTCTGTCCTTAAGGGGTCACTGTGAGTCAGAGTCAGCGGCACTGGGTTGGTACCTCTTGGTGCCTCCGTTTCTTCATCTGTCAAATGGGGATAATCAGGCTTGCTGTGAGGATGGTATGAGTTGTTACTAAGAACGTAGAGCAGTGTCTGGATCGTAGTGCTGTATATATGTTTATTAAAATAAAGCAACGTGAAAAGAAAATGCTATAGCTTTGACAGGTTTATTTCCAGCATATCTTCCTTGTATAGAGAGGCGTTTTTTATACATATGTTAATATTGGTCTTGCTTTCAGATTGATCCAACTCATGGAGGAAATAATGGCCGAAAAGGAAAATAAGACAATTATATTTGTGGAGACAAAGAGACGCTGTGATGACCTCACTCGCAGGATGCGCAGAGATGGGTGAGTGTAGGACAAAGCTAATTTTAACTGACTTTGAATTTGATAGCTTAGTAGGAATTTTTTAATTAGTATTAGGAATTTTGTATATTTCGGTGATGCCTAACATGCAGCTTGCTCTTTAAGTGAACACACAAATCTGTTCATGTAGCCTAACAAAATTATATATGGTAGCATTCCTTTTTAAAGCTTAGGTTTTCCTAATTTTTAAGCTTTCTGAAACATCAGTCACTTTTCTCCTGACAGTTGGCCAGCTATGTGTATCCATGGAGATAAGAGTCAACCAGAAAGAGATTGGGTACTTAATGGTGAGTTTGAAACTAAGCATTTTCTGTGGATTTTTTTTTTTTTTTTTTAAATGTCCATGTTGTATTCAGGAATTAGCAAACTTTCTTTAGAACGGGCCAGATAGTAAATATTTCAGCATTGCGTTACACATGGTGATCTCTGTTGCAGGCGTTCAGCTCTGCCGATGAAGCACAAAGGCAGCCGTAGACAATATGTAAAAGAATGGCCTTGCTGCGTTTCTGTAAAGCTGGATTTGCAGAAATTGTCTTTGCGCCATATTGGGCTCTTAGGCCATAGTTTGCCTCCCTTCTGCTTGAGTTGATTGAGAATTAAGCACTTTGGGCATGTCTTCATAGTCTTTAAGGTCTATGATGTCCTCTTTACATAAGGTTCCGTATACACGTTTTCACAACTTCCACCGTTTGGCCTTTATTTAGTAAGTGCTTGTGTTTAATAAAGGCTTCCCCACCCCCACCCATTCTCAGTATAGAAGCACCTACCTTCGTGGAATATTTGACCGTTACTGAAATGTTTAAAGGAAAAAGCCCCTTGATCATCAAGTCACGTTCTAGCACTTCTTCTAGCCCTTTTGTTTTTGTTCAGGACTAGTCCTACAGAAAGTCCATTGAGTGAAATGGAAGAGACTGTATGTAAGAAATGATAACGTATTTATCTTGAGAAAAGTACTGTTCCTCCCTTTGTTCCATATTGCTTAAACTTGCCTCCCCTCCCCCCACTTGTGGTTTTTAGTTGTTCCCTTTGGGAGATAACATCCTGTCACCATTTAAGAGAAAAAAAATTAGTTCATGTTAATTTTGTTTATGAATTGCCACTCAAATGTACTTCCTTATTAGTAGAGGTAGCTTTTTGTCTATTGTCTCTCTGCTAAAAGTGGGTGTAGCAAGAGTTTAAAGACATTACTAGTTTTCTTTTAAAAGGATTGTCCTTTTTTGAGACCACTACTTGAAATTTTAACATGATCAAGTGAAAAGGCCAGATAGTTCAAGATGCTTAAGTGGTTCTATTTGAAGACATGTCACTTAGTCTTGATCGGGTAACTTGGAGTTGATGGTAGCATTCTTCTTTTCCATTGCAGAGTTCCGTTCTGGAAAGGCTCCCATCCTCATTGCCACAGATGTAGCCTCCCGAGGGCTAGGTTTGTACAGATAGGTGTCTCTGTTAATGGTATATGTATCTTTTGGTTTAAAGATTTGTTTGTCATTTCAAATTAGAGTTGGATATATGTGTTTTTAGATAAATGCTTACAAGAGAACAATACAAAGCGTGATTTTTTTTCCCCCACGATTTTTTTTTTTTAACCTTGATTTTTTTCCACCCTTTTTTTAATTTTCAAAGTCTCTTCCTGCTCCTAACAAACAGGCTTTGGTCTGCAGCAAGGCCTAGGCATGACTGTTCAAACAGAGGGAGAGGAGACATTCAGTTGAACAGCGCAACTTCCTGGCTTCCTTCTGTTTCCGGGCTGGATAGAATGAGTCTGGTTGAAGTTAGCCATTGTGAGCTAGTTTCTTCAGTTACTACTATGCCAGGCATACATGGAGGTCCGGTACCATGGATGCTAACTGAATATGTTCTTAGAATTTACTTAGTCTGTACCATGATACCATTCAGCAGTTAGATCTACATTGCCCAATTGCATTTCCTGAAGTACAGTTGTCACAGGCACTCAGTAATCTGTTCCCACCCATACTCGTATCTTCGATGTGTGGACTTCCAATTAAGAACTTAATTTGAAGATGATGATCTTCTGGACTTTTCCACCTACTATAAATGAAGATGTATACAGATATCTTAACATACTTTATTTAGCCTATTCTGAGCTGAACAAGGCTAAATGAAAACTTTTATATTTAAAATTGCTTTTATCACAAGGAAATTTTTAAATTATTGACAGGCATTTAATTTCTTGCCCAGTGAGGTGAGAAATACCGTATTGCTTTATAATATTTAACATAAAAGGGACAAGTATCTAAACTGGAATTACAAGAGTGAAGAAGCCTTCTTATGCATTGCACTCATCATTCCCTCCTTCAGAGGTGGCAACCTGCAGCCATGACTGAAAATTGTCTCTGCTCTCTGAGGTCATGTCTGGATCTGTGCAGTTAGAACTTGGGCCTGTTGGGAGAAGAGGCTGAGGCCTGAAAGCAGTTGACATAAAAGCTTTCAGTAATGGTGGTTTTAAACAGGCTTGCTATGTGCTGGTAGCTTCTTTGTGCATCTTGCCTAGACAATTAAAATATATTTACTCCATGTCCCCCTGCATTCGTAAACCAAATCAATTGGCTACCATTAGAATATCTTAGACTCTTCATCCAACCCCCACTCATCCAAATGAGGGGAGAGGGAAGGTACCTGAGTCTGTTTCTTGTTACTCAACATTAGTGCTTGTTTTGGGCCCCTTTGTTTGCTGCCTTGTAAAAATCAGAAGGAGGGGGAAAACCCACAAAAATGGCAGAATTCTGACCAAGGTCCTACAAGATACTGGAAAGTGAAGGCTTCTACCTCATAGACAGGGGTGCAATTTTTAGCTGAGTCACCAGGCCTTTTTTCACTTCCTGTCAAGCGATGGCCTCTTAAGTGTTCCCTTCAGGTAAGTTCTCTGATTCCCGTAATTTTATTACAATCACTCTCAGGAAACCACTATTCCGTTTCCACTGAGATATTTTTCCTTTTTTTTTTTTTTTTGTTTAAATTACAAGCTGTTAAACTAAAAGTACTGAATTTATTTTTTTTTTGTTTTGTTTTTTAACAGAAGCTTTGATATCAGCTGCAGATCACTCAGTACATGGCCGAGGCAAACCTACATTGGCCCGAAGCAGCTCTAGATGAGCCTGTCGGCTAGTTTTAGTCTTCCCTCTCAATTAGCAATTGGAGATTCAGGCCATGTCTAGGGCTTTTTGATGTCAGACAAAAAGTTATCCCAGGCAGCTGGCCACAGCGTTAACTTTTCAGATTCTTACCCCACTACAGCATCTTCTCTAAAGGCAACAAGATAAAATTGTGGCAGTGCACAAATAACATCAGGGCAAGCTAGACTGGAGAAAACCAGACTCTGTGCTTGCTCTTATGTGCCCTCAGCCCACCTATGTGTGCACACAGGACGCCTTTCTAGTATGAAGAACGTGCACCCTGCTTGCTCCCTGTTGAGCCCCTCCAGAAATACCCCCAGTAGTACCCGAACTGTTGACTCCAGTCCCCAGTGCTTTCTGCTAGGAAAGCACGCTTCTGTGTATCCAGTATAGTAAGTCAGCTTGCTCTGCTGCTGATGGTCATACACAATGGGATTGACTGAGGAGCACTGTCCTAGCTCTGAAGATGCGGCCTTGGGGCATAACTCCCCCTTCCCAACCCCCCATTGTACATCCGTCCTTGCTCTATAAGTTTTTTTCTTTGTTGCATCAACGACCCTAGCCGGAGACTCACGCTGCCCCCTGTGATAACTGCCTTCTCGTCTTTCTGGTGTGGTTCAGGACTTTAGGGGTCAGTAAAGACTGAGGAGCCTTTATTGTAATAAGAAACAGACATGATGCCCCTTTCTACACAGGCCCTTTAACAAGAGCTGAATTTTTTTTTTTCCCCAATCATCTCCCCTTTCCCCTGAAATTAATCCAGTCTGGGCAATAGATGCAGTCTGACCCTTTGGATGTAACTTACATTTTTTTATTAATCATTTTTTTCTACAATCACCCCAATTATCCTTGGGGGAGGCGTTGGAGGACCTGAAATTTTTACCCGAACCCAGGTTCTCCGGCGCTTGGCAACCAAATGGGGCTACAGAGAAGCATCTAAGCCAGTTCACAGAGCGAGCGTGTGTGGGGACTTCTCACTGCCACGGACCCTTGATGCATGCTCCCCGCGCTCCAGTGGTCCCGTGTCAGAAGGCGGAGTTTTCGAAAGGAGGCCGCCAAAAATAAAAGGCAAAGAGACGGGATCGGCTGCAGCGGTTTCCCAAAGGAGGAGGGAGTGTGCATCGGTCTGGTAACAAACAGAGAATGTTTTTTAATTATTTATATCACAAAAATCTGTGTTTTATCTAGGATATTTTCTGAATATTCTTTGTAAAATGCAGATTTTTTCCACAAAACATTAGGATTCTTTGTTATATTCTTAAATTTATTTGTTTAAGTAGGTAAAAATACATATTTAGCTGAAAGCATTACACTAACATTTACATATTTTAAGTGTTAGGAGGCTATTTAATTCCCAGCAGTGGACAGAATATTAAACTCGTGTCTCAAGGTTTCATGGTTCTCCCACACTCTGGCTGTTTTAACTTCCCAGGTCACGTAGACAATGTTTGATAATTGAAGCAAGCACTGAGTTGAAATAACCTTGAGTTAAGCAAAAACCTCATTTGGCAGAAGCTGGGCTTGTACAGTGAAATTTTAGTGTAATGTGCATTTATGGTAACAGAGGGGAAAGGCAGTCTGGATGTTGCAGCACAGGAAAGTAGGTGTGTGCTTATCTTTGGCTCTGATCAGAGTTTTTGAAAACATAGCAAGAATTAAATGTTTTAGTCTTCTTGAAAATGTAGTAATAAAGCATATGAAGCTTTTTTCGTTTTGCTCTGTGATTGGTTTAAAGGTAAGTTTGTCATGTTACTGATATTTTGCCAGGCTTCTCCCAACAGAGTAGAAGTGATTTGGCCTTGTAACTTTACAGTGGTACCCCTTCCTTTGACATTCCAGTTTTGAAAAGGTTAGAACCTGGAATTTGCCATTCTGAAGACCAGTCTTCGTACAACTCCTGTCAGCACATTGGTTATAGCACAGAAGAGGCAGGAGTTTGGATGGTTGGGTGGGATTCCTGTAGGATTTTACAGCCGATAAAGATGCCATTCCCTGTCCATGTCCCCAGAATCACTAATCCTCTTGTACTCTGTTGGGATGAGTCTTTCTTTGTTTCTGTTCAGAGTGGCTACTAACTTAATCTTCTTTCCTCTTGCTGTCATCTGCATTCGTGCTTCCCACCTGTCGTTGGCATGTCCTTTCTCTTCTCTCCCTGCCACATCAACCAACACACTGACTCGTCGTTGGCTTTGAAGATGTGGAAGATGTCAAGTTTGTGATCAACTATGACTATCCAAACAGCTCAGAAGATTATGTGCACCGTATTGGCCGAACGGCCCGTAGCACCAACAAGGGTACCGCCTACACCTTCTTCACCCCAGGGAACCTAAAGCAGGCCAGAGAGCTGATCAAGGTGCTGGAAGAGGCAAATCAGGCTATCAATCCCAAACTGATGCAACTGGTAGACCACAGAGGAGGCGGCGGAGGCGGGGGTAAGGGTAAGTCCTGGAGTTTTCCAGGTACTGCTGAGGTATCTCTTTGTTCATCGTGCTGTAACCTCTCTTAAAAAAGAAAATGTGAGGTTCGGGGGCTTGTAATACTGCCTTAACTTATGCGGTATAGCATTTCTGTAGATAATATAAAAGTGACCTTTGAGTACATGGTATATGTTCAAAATTAAGCTGAATTGTAGTTGCTCTTTTGTCCTCAGAAGGCTTAGTCAAGTTTTCAGTTTTTCATATGGAGAGAGCAGTAACTGCACCATTTTATGGTAGTAGAACCTGGGGCATGGCAGTTGATCTGAAAACTGCACAGTTACAACATGTATTTGGATCTGGAGGTCCTGGTTTGGTAGTGGGTCCCCACCCCACCGCCCCCGCCCCCCGCCAACTTGCACGTTAATGCTGCATATCAGAATCACCAGAGAGATTGTAAAAATAGGATTTAGTGAGTTTAGAATGGAGCTAGCAGCTTGTATTTTTTTTTTTCTAAAGCTTGTGAGAGGATTCTGATGGAGCTAGGCCCCTAAAGCAGCATTTAGAACCTCTGTGTGCTAGTAGGGAACTTATTCGTGGTGGTGTGTGTGAACTTGGCTGCTTGTCTTTATTTCTAACTAGAGTAAGTCATCTAAACCCCTTTACCATCCTAAATTTCTAAGATAGTGGGTTTTTTTTTTTTTTTTTTTTGCTATTCTCAGGTTAAAGTAAGGTCCTAAAAGGGTGAGAAAAGGTAAGTCTTGAGCATTTGAATGTGTATTCTTGAACATTTAAGCACCCTTAGATATACCCAGTTAAAGAACCAAATTATGGGTTTATGTTTACAGCACTGATTTGGAGGTTGGCTTGGCTAAAGATCAGGAAAGAATGCTGATTACTTTTATACTCATTGGAGTTTTTACATGCATGTATGGTTGAATCATGGATTTGGCACTAAAAATTGCATGTATTTTCCCATCAGGAGGTCGTTCTCGATACCGGACCACTTCTTCAGCCAATAATCCCAATCTGATGTATCAGGATGAGTGTGACCGGAGGCTTCGAGGAGTCAAGGATGGTGGCCGGAGAGACTCTGCAAGCTATCGGGATCGGAGTGAGACCGATAGAGCTG
Source organism: Elephas maximus indicus (assembly GCF_024166365.1). Classification (NCBI taxonomy): domain Eukaryota; kingdom Metazoa; phylum Chordata; class Mammalia; order Proboscidea; family Elephantidae; genus Elephas; species Elephas maximus. Next base: position 182,357,922 of record NC_064822.1, on the reverse strand, counting down.
GTTATGCGAACGGCAGTGGCTACGGAAGTCCAAATTCTGCCTTTGGAGCACAAGCAAGCCAATATACCTATGGTCAAGGCACCTATGGGGCAGCTGCTTATGGCACCAGTGGCTATACAGCCCAAGAATATGCTGCTGGCACTTACGGGGCTAGCACCACCACCACAACTGGGAGAAGTTCACAGAGCTCTAGCCAGCAGTTTAGTGGGATAGGCCGGTCTGGGCAGCAGCCACAGCCACTGATGTCGCAACAGTTTGCACAGCCTCCGGGAGCCACCAATATGATAGGTTACATGGGGCAGACTGCCTACCAGTACCCCCCTCCTCCTCCTCCCCCTCCTCCTTCACGTAAATGAAACCACTCAAGTGGTAGTGACTTGTGCAGACTTACTACATTTAAAGGAACGCTGTCTTTCCTTCCCCCCCCCCCTTTTTCTTTCTCTTTTTTATTTTTCCCCATCCATTGTGATTGTCGTTCATGCAGATTAGTTAGAATTCACTGCCAGGTTTCCTCTGCCTGCCAAAATGATCCAGTCTGTGATAACAGGTTTTGTAAAAGATACATACATATATATGTATATATATGTGTGTGTATATATATATATATATATGTATCTGACTGGAAGAGATTACTTTTTCCCAACTTCTTGCATGTTGAGGATATTTGAGCTAATATTTTTCATCTTAAAAAAAAATAAGGTATTAGGCCACTAGGCCCTTTTGTGGGAGCCCATTTTTGTTGTCCTGAGTTTGGGGGCAGGATGGAGAGCCGAACTGGTCTGTAGAAGAAGTGGCATCTGTGCTTTAAATTGCTCTCACTGCTGGGCTAGAGAACCAAGAGGGATTTCCCTGCACACGTTTTCCTTAATGCTGTATGCTTCTCAAGTTGGAAAAGGGCTCCTTAAGCCTTAGATTTTTTTTTTAAGACAGTGCTTTGTCATTGTCATTTTGGCTGATTGCTTGTTAAGTGCATTTGACAGTTGAAAAAAAAACTCTTAATTGGTTTGTCTCCCTTATTCCTCCCCCCCCCCCCCCCAATTTACTGAAAAATAACCATTTTAGTGTCAGGTTAGAAATTGAATTGCTGAGTCTGAGTTTTTATGTTTTAAATTAAAAACCACAAGTGTTTATTGCAGTGGTTAGACTAGCCTCTCAGCATCTAGGTGGAAGCTGCTTGTTTCTCTAACCCCATGTGTAACCAGGGACCATCTGTGAAGTTCATTATTCAGCCAGACAGCTGCTGTGAGCAGAATGAACATAAATGCTCACTGGAAATTTCCTTTATTAACCACTTGTCCATGCATTCGTCTGCAGTGTAAAAAGCACCTTTAGTTATAAACAATATACTTAAAATGGACAAATTTAATTTTTAACGTCAGTATTTGTAGAGCTAGCATGAAAGCAAGTCTTTATCAAGCTACTCAGCCCTTTTGGCCAAGTGATCTTGAACAAGGCATCTTAAGGGTTTGTTGAGAACTCCCTTCTTCACACCCTGTTGTCTGCTGTGCCTTGTCACAGCCCCTGTTGTCTGCAGTGCTTTGTCACAGCCCCTGGATGCAGGATTCCCTCGGCATCCGTTTGCACTCGGACTTGTACAGGTAGGTAGTGCTTCAGAGAGGGTACGGAGGAGTAACGCTTAAGTCCTTTCACTTTTTCTCCATCTGAAGGTAGGTAGTAATACTGTTACACTGGGCCTTTGAAGTATTTCCTGCTCTCGTCTTCACCATAACAGGGCAGGGAGATCAGATAGCCACAGAAACCTTCCAAATCCAGTGTGGAACTTTTTTTTTTTTTTGTCTTTTTTTTTTTTTTTTTTTGGTGTTGTGCACCATGTGGTTAAAGGGGGAAGGCCCCACTGCATACTTCGGCTGAGGCCTGAGAGTGCCGATTTGTAAGATCAAATTATCTAAATACTTGTGTGTGGGGTCCCCCCCCCCTTTAAAATTCTTGAGGGAGAGAAGGGATGGTTTCTGAGAGGTTCTGGAATTGTGGTTGACTGTTCAACGTACAGGTAGGTTGTCAGCATAAAGCTGTAATGACGTGCACGTAAGAGCTTTGACACCTCTCCCCCCCTCCCCCCACTTGTTCTTACTTTACTTCTCTTTCCCCCCTCACCTTGTGGAAGTTGAGGCCGGGAGGATGGTAGGCACAGGAAAAAACTGCTCTGTGCTTTCAAACCAAAGCGTCAAACCCCTACCACCCCCAGATTATTTTTGGTCTAAGCACTGACTGGTCCATTATGAACATTTCTCTCTACAGCCAAATTCGGGGTTTTTTTTCCACCCTTAGTCCCACCAGGCACATACGGCTGCCATCAGAGGGGTATGCTACCCTCTTGCAGCTCTTAGAAAGCATCCATTTGGAGGAAGGGTCTTTGGGCAGGCACGTGGTATTTGGTCTGCTGCTTGCTTCCCTTTTTCCACCAGGGACACTAATCAGAAAATGAGAACAACGGCAAATTCCGAATCTCAAAAGCTGTTGTGTGGCCTGAGCGCTGTGGAAACCCGCAGTTTCTCCTGCGTGTAGCTCTAGAGTAACTTCTGCCGCCTCGCCTGTCGCTCGTCACTCAGCTTCCGCTGTTTGTTGCAGGACATGAGCAGGAGCATCTTCGTTCGATGATAGTTACCTGCATTCATGAGTTGGTAGGGTTTCTCTGTGGAGCTGTGGGCTGCTGCTCCCCATTCCCTCTCTAACAATTCCTTGTGTGGACTTTCTCATCTAAGAGGTTGGTGGCTTTGCTTGGGATCAGTGCTCTCTTCATGTCCTTGCTGGTCTCTGAATACATTCCTGTTGCGTTAAGACTTGAATTGGAAGATTTGTAGATGTGATACTCAGGCACAGGATGCTAAAAGCTGTGTTACTATTCTTAGTTTATAAATTGTCCTTTTGATACCATCTTGTTTCTTTTGTAGGTATAAATAAAAACACTGTTGACAATAAAATATGAACCTTTTATTGTTTAAAAATTCTTCGCTGAATAGTTTAAGTCCAGTAAAATGGTAGTTCTCTTATCATAGTTTGATTCCTTCACAAGACCAAGATTGGGGATGTTGGTTTGACTAAATCACCTTGGTTAGCACCAAAACTGCAAGGACAGTGAGATTGATTGGTCTTAGTGTACAAATTTGAGTCACAAAGTTAAAAGCTAGGATGCCTGGTAGTTAAGGGCTTGGGTGTGTGTCCTCATCAGTAAACTAGCGATAATGCTACCTACCTAGGGTTATATTGGGATTAAAGTAGTGGGTGCGGGGCCTGGTGGGAACCACAGTAAAACAGCTGTTTAAAGTTGAGGCATGTGAGACTACTTGGCTCCCACTAAAGTGGGTGGATCTGATTTGCCGTGACCTAGAGGCAGGCTAGAAGGGAACTGACATTTCACACCTGTAGGCTCTCACCTTTGTATCTTGACACTCCCTAAATTTGCTCTCGTACCTGGAAAGTGAAAATTCCCAGAACAATATGCACTTGGTGTTTGGGCTGCCAGCTTCAGTTGGGGCATTCTCCTGAAACACTGGACTGTCTCCAGATAGGGATGACTATTTCTTAAAAAGCGTGAGTCTTGCACTAGGGCCTTGAAAGCAACAGCTATATTAGGTACCTTAAGCCCTCTTGCTGCTCAGTTGATACTTGAAGGCAGCATATGTAACTGGCCAAGCTTCATTAATTCTAATAGCCTTATCCAGGGACATCTGATTGATGAGAGTTTTCTAGAGAGAATGGTCAGTGCTCAGCTGCAGTCCACATTTAGCATTTTTTTCTGGCTTTAATTTTAACACTTGAGCCCGATCGTGGATAACTCGCCAAGAGGAACATTTGAAATGGTTTATTCCATGCCCTTGTTAAAGTGTAGAACATCTCAGAGCCCTCAAATTGGCACTGGAAGACTCAACTTCTTTCCTTTAAGAACTGGAAGAAAATGGAGATGAAATTAGAATTCATCATACTGATGCCAGAACGGCTTTATAAGTTTATAACCTTAGCATCCCTAATGCCCAGCTCACAGTAGGTGTTCAGGTGTTGAAGCTAAGGGGGAAACTTCTCTGGGTAAACTCCAGACTTCCTGACCCCTATCTTGGTTACTGGCACCACCACCCTCCCCACTTAGATAAGCCATAAACTTAGCAGTTATCCTCAGTTCCCCTCTGTTACACACCACATCCAGTCAGCAGCTCAACTCCACTCCCAAGAGATTTGCTCACAACTCTTTCCACAGATGACCTGGATAACTGCTGCTGCCTCATAACTAGTCTCCCTCCTGTGGCTGGGTTTTTATCCTACATGAGCAGCTGGTAGGTAAAAACGAGGGGCTACCTTCTGACCCCTCCAGTACCTGCCCTTTGCAATCGGTTAAACTGAAACCCTTCACCCTGCAATATGAGACCCTGTGTGAACAGATTTGGGTGACCTCTGACCTCAAGGTTTATGGATTTGGATCACACGCCTTTTTGTCACTCCTTCAGGCCAAACTGGTTCCTGCTTTGGAACTTTTGCATAAACTCTTCTGTGGAACATTTTTAACATTTTTCCTAAGCATTCGAGAATGTCGTCTCACAGCTGCCTTTCCTGTATAGTGTTTACATGGTGCACACAATAGCCTATTAGCCTGTGTTATTCGTGGCATTTCATGTTTCCTGAAAATATGTGTGTTTTCCCTCTTATTAGAATGATTCACCCTGACAGGACAGGGAGGGACCTGGAGTTGTTCACCTCCATATTCTTTCAAATATTTATCGACTAGATGAATAAGTCCTTGGGCCCATCTCAGCAATACTTATTCTCCCAGCACCTACCTTTGGTCACGTACAAGTAGAAGAAGTCACAGTAGAAGATAGTTTGTACTACTCCAGACACCACCGCGATTTGGTCGTAGAAATTCTCCGTCTGGTACCGCCTGATCCAGTTAGCCAGGTAGAGTGCCCGGTACAGACCCAGAAAAAACAGGTAGTGAGTAGTAATGGTCTCAGCCTCACCAGTCTTGCTGATCATGAAGAGTTGAGGCAGGATAGCCACTGATTCCAGGTAGATAGAGAAAGTCCAGAGGATCTGAGCCAAAGAGAAAAGCGGCCTGAGAGGCTGATCAAAAACAAGGAGTTCGTCTCTAAAAAGTTCAGTCACTAAAGTAGTATGCTTATTGGAGAAAATAGTTAAGCAAATACAAAAGAAGCAAATGTGTAAATACAAAATGTTTTATTGTTAACAATACACAGTGCATACCGCTTTTCTCATAACAGCGTGAACGTTTAATTGTAGCCAAGTACTGTATAAACTCACCATAATCGAGGCCATGAATGCCAGCATCGGAATCTCCCAAAATGCTTGTTACAACACACATTCCTGGGCCACAGCCCAGACCTACCGAACCAGAGTCTGGACTGGACTGTGCTCAAGCGCTCTGCTCATCGTCTGTGAGACTAAGGTTTCCACAGCCAAAAGAGCTGCTGTGATGCCTGTTTCATTTACCAACACTGAATATTTAGATGTGTCCATTTTCAAGTGGAGCACTGTGAATAGCTTGTTGCCGGTTTCTTTGTAACTTATGACTGAACATTATATAAGTAGTGGTCATGGTTGTAGCAGAAGGGAAAGGGGCTGGCCGACATTACCAAGGGTCCGGAGGAAGGATGTTAGGAAGCATACTTACCTTCAGAAATTAGTACTCTTGGTCCCTTCCCTTACCTCCAGGGGGGTGAAACTGTAGTTCTCAAGGAAGGAGAGGCCAATGACTGGGACCAGCAGAAACTCCAGGCGGAATGTGTCATTCTCACTGTCAAACGTTTTCCGAAATTTCCCATAGATCATGTACACTGTGACATAGGCACAGAGGAGAAAAACCACCTAAACAGGGAGAGACACACGTGGGACTCGAAGTCTTTTCTCAGCCTGTGAGCTGGGCTTCAGAGAGCCACCCTGACTGGGGCCTAGCAAACCTAAGAGCTAGTAGTAGCTGCACCTTACATGGAAGACAAGGTGCAGTTTCTCGTAGGCCTACAATTTGAAGCTCATGACCTCCAAGCCTCTGACTGGGACTGATGATGCTACCACGAAGAGAAAGGTGGCCTGGTGTCTCCTCTGTATGTGGAGCGTGAGGGGAAAAAAAACGCTTGGTCTTTATTGGAGCATATGGCAGTGGCATCCCAGGGCTCTTGCCTCAACTGCCTGGATCTGCATCAGTGACTTGTGAGTGCTCTTCCACAAGAGTAACACCCCTGGAATAGGTTGACCAGTGCTCCTTCAGAAAACTCTGTTTTCTAATTACTCTCCTCCCAACATATGATCTGGCCTCTAACCTAGGCCACAGTTCTCAAACTTCGACATGCATCATAATCATACACAGATGGCTGCCCCCTACCCTTAACCCCCTCCCCCTCCCAAGAAAAAACCAAACCCATTGCCATTGAGTCAATTCCATAGTTTCTGATTTAGTAGGTTTGGGGTGGCCCTGAGAACTTACATTTCTAATGCATTCTCAAGTAATACTCATGTTACTGGCCTGAGACCACACTGACCTAGAGAGCTCCTATTTGTACTTGAAGACTCTGGTTAAGAGTAATTTCCTCACCAGAATGAGGCACAGAGCCCCATGTGAAAATATTTACAGCAGCCTGTGATCACATGTTCCATAAATGTCTGTGTACAAGTCTGTCTCCACTACAAAAGGGGATTCCATGAGGGCCAGGTCCATGTCCTGGCCATCTCGGAATCCCCAGCTCCTAACTCAGGGCCTGGGGCAAATAAATGCTGGAATAAATCAATGAATCATGGTCCTCTGCAGAAAGGGTGGTAATTACTTCTTCATTCTTTTAGGTTCCCACACCTCACTCAACCATGCCAAGGGCTGGTTCTGCCAGTCTCTGCGAGGACTGCCCAACACCAGATCCTTGGACAGAGAAATAAACTACGTAGGTGGTGGTTGGTATTTGTGTGTTGAACTTAAGTAGACGGTGATTTCAGGATCTCAACCTGAGTTCACATCCAGCAAGTTTAATACCCGACAGGTAAAAGCATCTTACACTCCACCAGTCCCAGGAACAAGATGCCTGGAATCCCAAAGGGGGATCTCTGATATGGAGGAGAAAGACAACTCGATCTGTTTAATTATCCTAGGCACTTTACATATATTATCTCATGTGATCTTCACAACAGCTCTGCAAGATAGGTAAGATCAGGCAGCCCTTCTTCCTTAGAAACAGGACTCCTATTTTACTGGGAATGACAATGTGTCCAAATTCAAAACTACATTTCTCAGCTTCCTCTGCAGATAAGGATGGTCGGTAAGATGTAAATGGAAGTCACTGGGTTTGGAGAAAGCTGTTTAAAAAAGGCTTACCCATCTGGCAGGCACCCTATTGCTCTTTTCTCCCTTCCTCCTCCTTTCTGCCCAGAGTGTGATAGGACGTTAGGAACTCCAGCACCTATATTATGACCCTAAGGCAACCTTTCGGACAGATGTCACATTCAGGACTGATTACATAATTTGTGGGGCCCAGTGAAAGGTGAAAAAAAATGCAGGGTCCTTGTTTAAAAAAATTTAAGAATTTCAAGATGGTGACAGCAGAGCATTAAACCAAGTAACTGCACAGGTCACACATCCATAAAGTTGGTCCTGGTCACGCTCTAAAGACAGCAGAGCAGAAAAGGTGAGTCCAGGACATGAATGAAGCTGCCATCCTAGCCTTAGACTGCCCATCTCCAGCTTTCCCATCATGAAAGAAAAAAATACCTCCATCTTGTTAAAATCACTCTTATTTTAAGTCTCTGTTACCAGCATCCAAGCGGAGTTACGTCCCACTTCACTGACTGAAACCCATCTCCTTCCACCAGACTAAAGAGCCAGGATGGTTGGTTAAAATCTCAGAAGATGCCTCAGCCCAAAATATTCCAACAGTCTTCGGCCAAGAGCCGGGGCATCAGAGTGGAACTGAGATGTTCAGTTTCTCCTGTAAAACAGGGTCATGCTTCAAAGCAATGGCTTCCCACCACAATTAAAATGAAATCCAAATGGGTTAACCTGACTTAGGAAGCCCTGCACCATCTGCCCTGCACCAAGCAGCCCTCGCCCGATGTGCCCCCTTCGCATTGGCCCTCTGTCTGTCCATATACCAAGCTTGTCCCATCTCAGGTCTTGCACCAGCTATTCCTTCTACTTGGAACGCGCTCTTTCTGATCTTCCCATGGCTAGCTCCTCTGTCACTCAGATCTCAGCTCCAATGTCACCTCTTCAGAGAGGTCCTTTCTGATCACACTCCCTGAAGTAACTCCCTAGTCTTCAAACTTTTTTTTTTAATTGAAGTAAACATTTTAATTATTCAAGCCTCGAGTTGCAATATTAAAGTATCCTAAGAGGAAAATATTAAACAATGCAGGAAGCATCAAAAGAAGATGGAAGAAATACACAGAGTCATTATACCAAAAAGAATTGGTCGACGTTCAACCATTTCAGGAGGGTAGCATATGATCAGGAACCGATGGTACTGAAGGAAGAAATCCAAGCTGCTCTGAAGGCATTGGCGAAAAACAAGGCTCCAGAAACTGATGGAATACCAATTGAGATGTTTCAACACATGGGTGCAGCACTGGAAGTGCTCACTCATCTATGCCAAGAAATTTGGAAGATAGCTACCTGGCCAATGGACTGGAAAAGATCCCTGTTTATGCCTGTTCCCAAGAAAGGTGATCCAACTGAATGCACAAATTATCAAACTATATCATTAACATCATGAGCAAAATTTTGCTGAAGATCATTCAAAAGTGGCTGCAGCAGTATATCAACAGGGAACTGGCAGAAATTCAAGCCAGATTTAGAGGAGGATGTGGAACCATGGATATCATTGCTGATGTCAGATGGATCCTGGCTAAAAGCAGAGAATACCAGAAAGATGTTTACCTGTGTTTTATTGACTGTGCTAAGGCATTTGACTGTGTGGATCATAATGAATTACGGATAACATTGGGAAGAATGTGGATTCCAGAACACTTAATTGTGCTCATGAGGAACCTGTACATAGATCAAGAGGCAGTCGTTCAAACAGAATGATACTGCATGGTTTAAAGTCAGGAAAGGTGTGCATCAGGGTTGTACCCTTTGACCATACCTATTCATTCTGTATGCTGAATAAATAATCCAAGGAGCTGGACTATAATAAGAAGAACAGGGCAACAGGATTGGAGGAATACTCATTAACAACCTGTGTTATGCAGATGACACAACCTTGCTTGCTGAAAGTGAAGAGGACTTGAAGCACTTATTAATGAAGATCAAAGACCACAGCCTTCAGTATGGATTATACCTCAACATAAACAAAACTCTTCACAACTGGACCAATAAATAACATCAGGACAAATGGAGAAAAGATTGAGCTTGTCAAGGATTATATTTTACTTTGGATCCACAATTAACACCCTTGGAAGCAGCAGTCAAGAAATCAAAAGACGCATTGCATTGGACAAATCGGCTGCAGGAGATAGCTTTAAAGTGTTAAAAAGCAAAGATGTGATGGAAGCAACCAAGGTGGATAAATAATTATGGTATATTCACACAATGGCATGCTACACATCGATAAAGAACAGTAATCAATCCGTGAAACTTTCATAACATGGAGGAATCTGGAAGGCATTATGCTGAGTGAAATTAGTCAGTTGCAACAGGACAAATATCGTAGGAGACCACTATTATAAGAACTTGAGAAATAGTTTAAACAGAGAAGAAAATATTCTTTGATGGTTATGAGAGTGGGAAGGGAGGGAGAGGAGTATTCATCAATTAGATAGCACATAAGAACTACTTTAGGTGAAGGAAAAGACAATACACAGCACAGGAGAGGTCAGCTCAACTGGATTAAACCAAAAGCAAAGAAGTTTCCTGAATAAACCGAATGCTTCGAAGGCCAGCATAGCAGGGGTGGGGGTTTGGGAACCATGGTTTCAGGGGACATCTAAGTCAATTGGCATAATAAAATCTATTAAGAAAACATTCTGCATCCCACTTTGGAGAGCAGTGTCTGGGATCTTAAATGCTAGTAAGTGGCCATCTAAGATGCATCAAAGGGTCTCAACCCACCTGGAGCAAAGGAGAATGAAGAACACCAAAGAGATAAGGTAATTATGAGCCCAAGAGACAGAAAGGGCCACATAAACCAGAGACTACATCAGCCTGAGACCAAAAGAACTAGATGGTGCCCGGCTACAACCGATGACTGTTGTGACAGGGAACACAACGGAGAACCCTTGAGGGAGCAAGAGAGTAGTGGGATGCAGACCTCAAATTCTCGTAAAAAGACCAGACTTGATGGTCTGACTGAGACTAGAAGGACCCCGGAGGTCACGGTCCCCAGACCTTCTGTTAGCCCAAGACAGGAACCATTCCCAAAGCCAAATCTTCAGACAGGGATTGGACTGGACTATGGGATAGAAAATGATACTGGTGAGGAGTGAGCTTTTTGGATCAAGTAGACACATGAGACTATGTGGGCAGCTCCTGTCTGGAGGCAAGATGAGAAGGCAGAGGGCATCAGAAGCTGGCCGGATGGACACGAAAATAGAGGGTAGAGAGAAGGACTGTGCTGTCTCATTGGGGGGAGAGCAACTAAGAGTACATAGCAAGGTGTATATAAATTTTTGTATGTGAGACTGACTTGATTTGTAAACTTTCACTTAAAGCACAATAAAAATTAAAAAATAAATAAATAAAAGAAAGAAAAGTAAAGATGTCACCTTGAGGACTAAAGTGCACCTGACCCAAGCCATGGTCACGCAGAGGCTGGATAATGAATAAGGAAAACCGAAGAAGAACTGATGTCTTTGAATTGTGGCGTTAGCAAAGAATACTGAATATACCATTTTGGAAACCCTGGTGGCGTAGTGGTTAAGTGCTATGGCTGCTAACCAAAGGGTCAGCAGTTCGAATCCTCTAGGCGCTCCTTGGAAATTATATGGGGCAGTTCTACTCTGTCCTATAGGGTCCCTATGAGTTGGAATCGACTCGATGGCACTGGGTTTGGTTTTTTTGGTTTTTGCCAAAAGAACAAACAATCTGTCTTGGAAAAAGTACAACCAGAATGCTCTTTAGAAGCGAGGACATGTTGTCAGGAGGGATCAGTCCCTGTAGAAGGACATTAGCCTTGGTAAAGTAGAGGCTCAGGGAAAAGAGAGAGACCTTCAAGGGGATGGACTGACACAGTGGCTGCAACAATAGGCTCAAGGACAGCAATAATTGTGAGGATGGCACAGGACCAGGCAGTGTTTCGTTCCATTGTGCATGGGGTCACTATGAGTCAGAACCAGCTTGATGGCACCCAACAACAGCAACAACCCCTAACCAAAAGGAGCCCTGAATGCACAATGGTTAAGCACTCTGCTGCTAATCAAAAGATCAGTGGTTAGAACCACCAGCAGCTCTGTGGGAGAAAAGACCTGGCTATCTGCTCCCATAAGGATTACACCCAGGAAACCCTATAGGGCAGTTTTACTCTGTCCAGTAGGGTCGCTATGAGTCGGAATCAACTTTACAGCACACAACAACCCCTGACCAAAGTTCTTCTTGTTCGTGTTTGTTTTATTCTACGCTCCCCATTAGAAGGTAGGTTCCATGAGAACAGGAGCCTTGTTTGTCTTCTTCAGAATGATGCCTGGCACATAGTAGGTGAGCAATAAATATTTGTTGAGTGGATGGATAGACGGATGGAAGGATGAATAACTTCTCTGAAAGCTAAGGACGCCATGTTTGATATTCTGCGCATTCTTTACTCATCATAATGGCTTTTACTGAGGTTTTAAAACATACGACACTTACTGTGCATTTACATCTGTTACCACCTTTAACGTTCCTAACAAAAGCCTTTGAGGGACCAGTATTCATCTCGCAGTTAAGGAGGACACTGAGGCACAAAGGCCAGAGGCCTTGCTCAAGACCAGGTCACACAGCTGCTAAGCAGGAAAGCCGGGATTCCAACCCAACCCCAAGTTCCCAAGGGCACTGTTTCACAGTCTGTGGGTGCCTGGCAGGCCCCATCACCGTCGCCACCCGGCGCCCTCACCTTCATTACTGTGTTGTAGATGGAGATGAAGTTGGTGAAGAGGTCCAGGTACCTGGTGGTGAAGACGAGAGCAAAAAGGATCTGGCTCTTCCCAGAGATGCCTGAGGTCAGAGGGAACAGGAGGCAATGAGGATGAGGACTCCCAGGCCCACCCACATTCCAGGAGTTCAGAACCTGGAGCTGGAAAGGCCTCGGAATGTCCACTTAATGAAGACACCCTGTCCAGGACAGCTGTCGCTCTCTGGGGGACAGGCAACTCACCCCTTCCCATTGGATCACTTGAGTCATTGTTCCTCTCATTACACTGTAATCTGTCTCCCAGTCTCCAAACAAAGACATGAACACCGAGTTCCCAGTCACCCTTCATATGCCTGCCTCACTTCTTGGTCTGGGGAGACTGACAGGGGTGGTGTGAGTCGGGCTGGGGATGGTGTTGAGGCTTCTCTGTGCTCCACCCCCAGGATTCCACTGACAATCCCCAAAGCTCCACCTTTGGAGAATGTCTTTGGAGATCAACTTGCTGACTTTACAAGGTGTTGAATCATTAGGGAGATAGGAGCAGGCAAAGGAAGGCTCAGGGCCAGTCGAGCATTCTACTTTATTTTCCAAAATGTAAAGGTTAAAAAAACTTTTCCAGTTATAAAAGTTATGCATATTTTTACTCTTTGTAAAGCAAAAACCACACAATACATAAAGATGTAAAGAAAGCAGCAATCACCTGACAACCCAAAACCTCAGCGTGTGTCCTTCCGAATCTTTGTTGGCATATACATTCACATGGCACATGCACGCACACGCGACACACACGTGCACACATGACACGTGGATACACGGAGCTGGCAGAAATGGGTTACAGTCTCCATGTTGTTTCTTGACCTTCGCTGGCTTCTTCCTTCCTCCCTCTCTCTCTTCCTTCCTCCCCGCTCCCTCCCTCCTTCCTTTCCTGTTTTATTGAGATATGATCCCCATACCATACAATTCACCCATTTAAAGTGTATAATTCAATGATTTTTCTATACTCAGAGTTGTGCAACCATCACCAGGGTCAATTTTACAACATTCTCATCACCTCAAAAAGAAACCTGTATCCCTTATCTGTCACCCCCATCACCCCATTGTCTCCCACCCCCACCAAAAACCAAACCCATTGCCATAGGGTCGAATCTGACTCAGCAACCCTTCAGGACAGAGAAGAACTGCCCCATAGGGTTTCCAAGGAGCAGCTGTTGGATCTGAATTGTGGACCTTTTGGTTAACAGCCAAGCTCTTAACCTCTGCACCACCAAAGCTCCTTCCAGCCCTAGGCAAACACTCACTAATCTACTTTCTGTCTCCATAGATTGCCTTGCTCTGAACTTGGCCTCTTTTTTTTTTTTTTTTAGTTTTTAGTTTTAAATAATTTTAGATTTCCAGAAGAGTTGTAAAGACAGTGAGAGAGCCCTCATATCTCCTTCACTGATTTTCCTCTACTGTTATTATCTTACATAACCACGCTACATTGATCAAAATGAAGAATTAGATGCAAAGGAACAAATACTTATGATCCTACTTACATGAAAGGCAAATGCAGAGGGATCAAAGTTTATTTGGGCTTATCAGGGGCAGGGGAGGGCTGGAAAGGGAAAGTTTTTGATGAAGGAGTACTGGGTTTCTGTGAGGAGTCCCTGGGTGGTACAAAGGTTAACATGCTCGGCTCCTAACAGGACAGTCCGTGGTTAGATCTCACCCAGAGGCACCTCGGAAGAAAGGAAGGCCTGGCGATCTGCTTCCAAAAGGTCACAGCCACGAAAAGCCTATGGAGGGCAGTTCTACTCGGAAACACATGGGGTCACCCTGAGTCAGAATCGACTCACCTACCAGTTTGGTTTTTTGTTGTTGTTAAATTTGGAAACAGATAATGATGATGGTTGTATAACACGGTGAACATAACGTCGCTGAATTGCACACTTAAAAAACGGTGAAATGGCCAGTGTTTTGTTATATATATTTTTACCACAGTAAACACACCTACATTAAAAATTACCATGGGCATAGCACTGGCACCTCAGCTGACTTGATTCAGATTTCACCAGTTTTCCCACTGTTCTTTTTCTGTTCCAGGAGCAATCCAGGACCCCATAGTGCCCCTTGGGATAATCAGGCCCCTTGCTCTACTTTTGGCCACTTTTCGGTACATTATATAGTTGTAGGGTGAGGTGAGATGAGTCTTTTCTCTTTCCCCACCAGGCTGGACACAGCCTCCATTACGCCACCAAAACCACATCGGAAAGTCCATGCCATCTCACCTATCTCTCATGACCTGGCTGTCTTGACCACCCACTCTGCTGGTTGCCTCCTCCTTTGGCCAATCCTATCCTCCTGTCTAACAAATCCTCCTCCTCACCCTCGGCTGCTTCTCTCCTCACTCTGTCCTCCCAATCTCACTTGCCCCAAATGCCAGGACTCCATATTTACACCTCCAGTCCCAAACTCTCTTCTAAGTTTCTACCTATGTGTTCACCTGCCTACTCAATACCAAAGGAGTCCTGGTGGTGTGACAGTTGCTAGGCACTTGGCTGCTAACCAAGACGTTAGTGATTCAAACCCACCCAGCCGCTGTGCAGAGCTGGCGATCTGCTTCTGTAGAGATAACCAAACCAAAACCAAACCTGTTGCCTTCGAGTTGGTTCCGACTCATAGCAACCCTACAGAACAGGTGAGAACTGCCCCATAGGGTTTCCAAGGCTGTAAATTCTTACAGAAGCTGACTGCCACATCTTTCTCTCTTGGAGCAGCTGGTGGGTCTGAACAACTCATCTTTCAGTTAGCAGCTGAGCACTTAACCACTGTACCACCAGGGTTTCTTCTGTAGAGATTACAGGCTAGAAAACCCAATGGGGCGGTTCTACTCTGTTGCATGGGGTTGCTATGAATCAACCTAACAACAACACTCTACCACTCAGCCATCCTACAAGCACCTCAAACTCATCATTTCCTCCTCAAGCTTCCTCCTTCTCATGTCTCTTCTTCATAAACAGCACCACCATCGTTGGTGCTCAAGCCCGAAAACCAAGAGCCATCCTTGTGCCCTCATACCCTTAGTCCCTTACATCCAATCACCAAACCCCACCAAACCACCCCCCCCCGCATATTTCTCAGCTCCACTCTCTCAACCCCAATGTCCCTACCACAATGACCCCCTGACTGGTCTACCCAAATCCTTCCTTGCTGCTCCCCTCCCCAATTCTATTCTCCATCCAGCAACCAAAGGGGTATGTTCAAAATAAAATTCTGCTTAAGCCCTTAAGTGGCTTCCAAATGCCCAGAGAATGAAGACCCAAACTCATCATGGCTCATGAGGTCCTGCCTGGGCTGCTGTCCCACATCTCCCCCTCACTCTCTCCCTCCCGCCATAGTGATACATCTGGATTTTATCCTGCGTCATGGAACAGCTGGGTTGTTTGGCACCATATTATCTGATTGCGGTTCTGGTCCCACTGCATGCCTGACCCCTGCCCTATTTAACCACACTACAGACATTCAGTGGGAGGTACAGGGATGAATATCGCTGAAATCCCTAATGTTCTGGAGAACACTGGGTTCGTGCGCCAGCTTTTCAGTGTGGCCTTGGGCAAGCCTGGGCCTCACCTTTCTCATCTGTAAAATGGGCACCCTCACACCTATGTGATAGGACTGCTATAAGGAGGAACTAGGATACAACGAGAATGTGTGTGCCTCCCTGGGGACTGGGACTCGTGGACTTGCAGGGGATGAGGACAGCACTGAGGGGGCCATGGGAGGAGAAGCCCACCTTGGGGGTGGAGACCATGGAAGATAGTACTGGGCCAAGGCCACCTGAGCCCTCACAGAAACCTTGTCAGGGAAGCCCTCAACCCCATGTAGGAGGGTCCAGGAGGCAGCCCTGGTGTAGGAGGCTTGACCACACACCTCACATAGTCTTCCCACCCTCCCCCACTCCATCCTCAGCCTGCCAGGCCCTTGGGCTTTGCTTGCATTTCTCTTAATGTTAGGGCACTCCGGCGATCTCGAGCATAATGGGGTTCACACACTTGAAGCAATGAGTAATTTCCACCCCAGCAAGCCACCCACGAGACCCAGGACATAGAAAAGAAAGAACATGAGTGAGCACATGGCCAGAGCCCCTGAGGCATCCACTGAGGACATGTCACCCTCTGACCTGGTGCAGCCTTCTCTCCCATTTGACAGGTGGGGAAATTGAGCCCCAAGGTCACACACTGAGTCAGTGGTGGAGAGAGAACAAGGCCCAAGTCTCCTGCCTTCAGGGCTGGGTAGGGCAGGGCCACATCAGGCCCTGCTTCTCAGGCCAATGAGGCCAGCCTCTGGGCACCCTGCTTCCTCAGATCTCACCTTTTCAATGAGCCTACACTGACCAACCTTCACCAACACAGGCCCATCCCCCTCACCCAGCTGCCCTTTTTCTCTTTTCCATAGCACTTATCACCACTAACCAACCAGATAATTGACTCAACTGCTATGAGAAATGTTGTTTATTAATGGTTCCCCACTGCTAGAGTGTCAGCTCCACCAGGGCAGGATCTTTGTCTACCCCAAGGGCCTAGTACTGTGCCTGGCAGAGTAGATCACATAACAGCGCCCCTCCTGGTCTTGGTTGCTCAGCCACCCAGGGCCCTCTGTGGAAGTGCTAGGTACATCATCTCATTGGAGCCTGCTGCCTCTGGCCACCCCTCTCAGCATTCCTGGCCCACCACCCCTAAGAGGGAACCTGAAGGGCCATGAGTACCAATCTCTCCTGAGACCCCAGACCCAATGGCCTCCAGGTCTAGAACCACTCCCTCCACAATGACCCTCACAACGGTCCCATCCACACTTCCTCCCTGGCCTCCCAGGCTGGCAGCCTCCACACTGGGTCCAGAGTGACTTGCTTCAGGCCCCCTCTACCCTCCTCCCCTGCTCCCAAACTTCCAAGGCTCCCCAGTTCAGACTCCCTAGCCTGACAGGCCCTTCACATCTGGAGCCCCCTCCCAGCTCACTCCCACATCAGACTGCTCACCATTCCAGAGATGTCCTGTGCTCTGTGACCTCTGTGTTGCATCAACGGTCCTGGGCTGAAATACTGCCCCACCCTCCAGGGCCCAGCAGAGACCTGCTCCCTCCAACGAGCCTTCAGGGACTGCTCTCTGCCTCCTTGGCCCCACAAGGCACCTGCGCTCATCTCTGTTGGTACCCCCTCACCCCAGTGCTTAGCACAGGGCCCTTGCCTGCAGCCCAAAGATGGCTGCAGCAGGCTTGATGGTCTGGGTCTCTCTGGCAGCCGCCAGTCCAGACTCCAAACTTCTCAGCAGGGCAGCCAGACTACGGGGCCAAAAAGGTCCCCTCCCAACCTCCCTGGCCTGCAGCTCAGGGTCAGCTCCACACCCACCTGGCTGGGTGGTGTCCCTCCTGCCACATCACGCCCTCCTGGGCCACACACAGGCAGGCCAAGGGCAGGGCCAGCCTGGCAGGGAAGTCTAGGAAGGAGCAGGGAAGAGTGGAGGGGAGCAGGGAAGAAGAGCCTGAGAGTTGGGGGACCACTTCCTGGGTGCACCCCCTTCCACATCCTGGGCCTGAGTGAGGGTGGAGCAAACAATGGGGCCCACGGCCAGTGCCGCTCCTTGCCCCAAAGGCGGTGATTAACAGTGGCAATGCCAACAATGGAGGCAGAGGAGGCACAAGCCCCCATAATCTCAAGGAGCCCCTCATTCTTTTGTAGAGTTTTAAATTTTCTTTGGAAGCTCAGCTGCGCAAAAGCAGCTTCCAAGACCCCTAAGCCAAAGTCCCCACCCTGAAGAGACCTTCTGGAGCCCCTCCAGCTTCTCAGTATCTGTCGCTGCCCTTTCCCTCGGCCCTGCAGGCAGGGGGCATGGGCTGGCCAGCCCAGGCCAGGTGAGCCTGGCCTTTCGCTGCGGGCCCCACCTCCGCCCAGGCGCCCCTCACCCGTGCAGCACTTGGACCTCCAGATCTTCCCCAGGAGCAAAATCATGGCCAAGAGGTGGCTCAAGTCGCCGAGGATTCGGAACACGTTCATGGTTCAGCAGGCGGCCTCGCGACGGCGCCCGGCAAACTTCTAGGAAACTTTCTGGAGGGCCGGCGGCTGCTCACGTCGCCAGCTGCCCCTCGGTGCGCACAACCCCCCGCCGGCGCCTCCGAGCCCCGCGCGCTGCACTCCCCGCCGGGTCCGCCAGCCAGCGCACTCTCGGCGGGCGGTGACGTGGCCAGCCGGTCGCCGCGGGGTGGGGGAGCCAGGAAGCCGCTGCGGGGAGACCCCGCCCCCAGCCCATCCCTGCGCCTTCAGTTCCCGGGGCGGGGCGGCCTGGCTAGGCCGAGGGGTTTCCGGCTGGGGCGCAGTTGTCCCGGCCTCCGGGAGACTGCTGTGTGCGTTCCGGGCTCTGTGTGTGCCCACCAAGACCCGCACCCCCAACGACCTGGGCGGTGTCTGCCCGGGAGCCCAGGCCTCTGCCTCCCCTCCTCCGAAATGCGAGTCCTCCTACACACGACCTTGGACAAGCGACCGAGCCCCTGCCTGCCTGTTCCTCCCTTCCCTCATCTGTACACAAGGCCAATAACACTGGTACCAGGAGAAGTGGGGTCCTGGCTGCCAGGGCTTGGCATGAGCCTAGCAGTTCCTAAGCGCTCCATAAATGGCCACTGCTATCGTCGCCATGGAGCCCTGGTGGCCAGTGGTTAAGAGCTCGGCCGCTAACCAAAAGCTTGGCCGGCAGTTTGAATCCACCAGTCGCTCCTTGGAAACTCCACGGGGCAGTTCTACTCTGTCCTATAAGGTCATGATGAGTCGGGATTGACTGGATGGCAACAGGTATTACCATCATCTAGGGGCTCCAACTGCTCCCTCTTTGGATGAGGCAGGCTGGGGAGAAGAGCTGGGAACTGGAAGCCAACGCTCTTATCTGTCCATTAGGATAGCCACACTTGTCCTGATCCAACCCTGTTGGAGGTGGACAATAATGACACCTGTCAGATTTGGAGTCAGGCTGACCTCTGTTCCTGCGCACCTTCTCCTCTTTTGACCTTGGCTGCTTCATCTGTAAAATGGGGTGGATGTATGAAAGTGTTACGTCTGTCCAGGAGACCAAGGCCCTTGTTAGCGCCTCCCTCTTCTTCGTATGACAAGGAGCACACAAGCCTGGAGAGATCCAGAGGACCTCACGGTGCTGGCCAGGAGGCTGGGAGGCAGAGAGTGTGCTCAGATGGTAAAGGGTCTCTAGTGGGTGGGAGTCCTCCAAATGATGTGTGGCCTCGAGCAGGTCAGCTACCCTCTCTGGGCCTCGGTCTCTGCATCTGTAAGAGTGGACGGGATGAGCTGAGTGCTCTTACCACCCCACCCATGCCACCCCCATCCATGACCCCCTGTACCCTTCCCACACTCAGGATCCTCATTTCTCCCTAAACAACTGGACTCCTCCGACCCTCACCCTCTGCCACAGACAGCCAGAGAGCCTCTTCCATGAAAATCTGTCACTGACCCTCCTTGAGACCCTTCCATGGCACCCCGTTCCCCTCACTGTGACTCCAGGGCAAGGCAGGTCTTTGAGACTCAAAACGTGGTCGGAAGACCAGCACCATTGGGATTGCCTGGAAGCCCACTGGAAACGCAGAATCTCAGGCCCCACCCCAGACCCACTGAATCAGAATCTGCAGTTAAACAAAAGCGCAAGGGAGTCATGTGCACATGAGAGTTTGAGAGGCACTGATCTGAGCAACACTATGAGACAGGTACTATTATTTTTCCCGAGGCACAGAGAGGTTAAGTAATTTCCTTAAGGTTACACAGGCCACTAAACAGTGGAGCCTGGATTCCAACACACAGTCTGATTACAGACTCATGCAATTAAATCTTTATACTGAGAGTTGGCACGGGAGGGGATAAGCGCCCTGTTATGAGAGGTAGGTAAATAGGAGGCGGGTGCCCATTTGTCAAGGATGCTGCAGTGGGGACTCCTACCCTGGCAGGATATTGGGGTAACAATAGCCATCAAGGCTTGAGCACCTCCTGGTGCTAGACATGGTTCAGGCACAGAAACTCAGGTTCTCTCAGTTCAGCCTCAACAGGCCCCCTGTGAAGCAGGCTTTAGGTTTCCACTTTGCAGGTAATGGATATTGATGCCCAGGGAGGTGAGGTTTGTGGCTAAAGTCCCTCCAGGGAGAGGAGGAGCCTGGCAGTCATCCCAGGACTGTGCCAGGCTCTGAACGGGCTCCTCTGTTCCCTGTCCAGATGCCTCCCTCCTGCCGGTGCCCAGAGAAGGCGGTGGCTATTTAAATCTCTCAGGTGTGGCTGCGGTTCTCTCTGCCCAACCAGCTGGCATCTCCTCTTCAGCGCCCACCTCCTCCCCAAGCCAGGGAAAAGCACGTGCATTTACCATTTGGTGAAACATCTGTCCTCCCAGGAAGCAGCCTCAACTGCCAGCAGGGGCTGGAAGAGGGCTAGAATCTTCCCCTTCCCACTGTTTCTCCCTAGGAGTCCATGGGGGAACTGGCCAAGGCCTGGGGAGGTCTGAGGAATGACTACCATGGTGTTGGAAGGAAAGAACTAGGCTGGGGGGTCTTGGGGGCTGGAATTCCTCCTGAGCCTGCCCCTGTAGCCTTGACTCTGCCATGTCTCCTCTCTGAGTCTCAGATTTCCCATCTGGTAAATGGGGATATTGAAGATATAAGCACTGCTGACTCTTTATGCTGACTGTTCCATGCTTCCCAAGGAGCCTGGTAGTGCAGTGGTTAAGTGCTCAAAAGGTGAGCAGTTTAAACCCACCAGCCGCTCCACAGGAGAAAGATGTGGCAGTCTGCTCCCATGAAGATAACAACCTCGGAAACCCTATGAGGCAGTTCTACTCTGTCCTATAGGGTTGCTGTGAGTTGGAATTAACTCCACTGCAAAGAGTTTCTCATGCTTCTCAATGTCCCTATGAAATGAACACATTGCCCACATTTTATGGATGAGGGAATTGAGGTACCCCCAGGTGGCACAGACCTCCTCTCTCAAAAGCTCTTCCACTCTGTCCTTAGTAAGCAGCCCTGCCTCTTCCGTAGTCCTCATCTTCAAGGTGTGTGAACATTTTCCAAAGCTCTGGGTGGGGGTGGCAAGAACAACGGGAAATCCCCTACTCATTTAAAACACTTAGCTCAGCCCACGGCAGTGCTCCTGTCATCTACCCCTCTGACACTATCTGTCTCTAATGCTGGGTGGTTCCTGGCAAGTCCGTCACCCTGCCGAGCCTCCTTTCCTGATACCCCAAACGTGTCTGCTGTAGGAATGCAGCTGAGGGGAAGCCAAAAGGGAAATTTCCTTCAGCTCAAAGGGCAAGGAATGTTTTCTCATTATCAAAGGAAATTGTATAATAAATTGGTTTCCCTTTTTGCTTTGCCCGCCAGGATATGCAAAATCCAACTTATGGAAGAGAAAATGGGGGAGTTTCTCAATTATAGGAAAAAAAAGTATATACAGTATCTTTTCCTTCCAGGTCCTAAACCCAAAAACCCGTTGCTGTCGCCTCAATTCAGGCTGATAGCGACTCTATAGGACAGAGTAGAATTGCCCCCCTAAGGCTTCCAAGGAGTGCCTGGTGCATTCGAACTGCCGACCTTTTGGTTAGCAGCTGTATCTCTTAACCGCTGCCCCACCAGGGTTTCCTTCGTGGTCCTAGAGCTTTATTACGCTATTATACCACAGTATTGAATTTCCTGCACCCTGCCTTCTGTGCGGAAGCAGCAATGTAAAGGTAAAACCACAATGCTGAGAACACCCCACCACTTAATCGGCTGCCTCTCACCGGGCAGGTCCCTACAAAGAAGGTGGAGTCCTCCTACCCTTTGGGCCAGGGGCTCTCTGTGCTCCTCTCGGGTCCTTAGAGTCCACTAAGCAGGGTCTGGCCTCTGCGAGTGGACGCTCCCCCGTGAAAAGAATGAACTCTTCCCAGGCAGCCCTGAGGTCCCATCCGGGCGGCGCGGACGAGTCCATTCCCTAATCGGGCGGGGGTGGGCTGAGGGAAGCCAGTCTCTTCCCGCGGTCCTGCTCCGGGTGTTTGGGAAGCTCTTTCCGGGCGCAATATTTTTAGAGCGAAAAGCGCAGGGCCGGCGAGGGCCCCGTTTGCGCAGCGAGGAGACAACAGGCTTGGAGCACTGGGAGAGGTGGGAAGGACTCAGGTGCACAAAGGTTGAATGTGGCTCAGTGGAGGGAGTAATTTCAGGGGTGAAGGTGAACTGAAGTTAAAGAAGGCTTCACAGAGGAGGTGATGTATTAGCGGGTTTTGAAGGATGACTAGGAGCTTGCCTCAACTACAAGGCCTGGGGGAAGAAAGTAGAGTCCTACGTAGAAGGGAACTACCTGCGCCAAGGCGTAGAGGTGTGATCCGGACCACCTTCCCAGCGCATCGTATTTGTCAGCGTCTTAAAAAGAGACCAAAGAATGGAAACAACAACAAAAACGGATAAACGTCAGGGTTAGACAGGCTTGATTCAGCCTCAAGTTCCAACGCATACAAGCTGTCCGGATTTAGGCCGTCTGTTTCATCTCCCTGAGTCACAGTTTCTAACAGGTAACCTGGAGATAATTAACTACTGACCTTATAGGGTAGTTAAGCACTTTGCAAGGACTAAACGGCGTAACAAATGTCAGTCCCTTGTTCCTTTAGAGGAAACAGGCCCAAAAGGGCCCAGCAAAGTAAAGCCGGGAGAAAACACGAAATCCTGCGTGTCCTCGAATAGCGATCGCTCCCTCACCGGTTTATTCCCGGAGATGTGCAAAAAAGACAATTAAAAATATCCTCCTGGCCCGAGGGAGCCTTCTGGGGCGCTGATCCGGGAGCGTTGGTTACACGAGTTTTATACATCTGTAAACATTCACCGAGCTGTACTTTTAAGAGGTATGCACTACTGTTCGAAAGTTACACCTCAATTAAAAATAATAATAACTTTGGCCGCGACACCCCTTCCCTTCGCCGCTGGCGACAGGTGTCTTCCTGAGACCCAAAGGCAGCTCTCCCCGCGCGCAGCGCAGGCCCGGCGCCCCGCACTTGGAGTCGTGCGCTGCAAGCCGGCCCGGAGCGGGGTTCCCAAGGCAACCGCAAGCCGCTCGCGTGTCTCCAAAGTGACGCGGCGCGAGGGAAGATCCGGAGCTCGGATTTAAACCCGGAGCCAAGGAGCAAGGCTGGAGAGAGACCACCGCTGGCCAAGCGCAGAGGGGAGCGACTCCGCCCGCGTCGTTGAGCTGGCATTCTGAGTGCACCCAGGAACCACCATCCCGTCCTGACTGTGGCCACAAACCGCTGTTTGAATACCCTCCGCCCCCGGGGATTCACTCTCAGCTCCCCAAGATCACAGGGCAAATTGGGGACAAATCCAGGCCCTTCGTCCTGGTGGCCTCAATCCCAGCTCTCAGCACAGCTGAGTGGGAGGCACGCAGGACTGGGTGCTGGGACCATCTTGGGTTCCGGCTCTGCCAGTACTTGCTGTGAGGTCTTGGAGTCCTCTCTCCTCTCTGGGTCTCAGAGATGGGGGCGACCCCACCGATATCTCAGAGTAGCTGTTGCCAAATATGTAAAACAATGATTATAAAAATGGCTTGTAAACTGTCAAGTGCCTTGCACATGTCACGGAATGTCAGAGTTCCGTCATGTTGCCTTTTTGTCCTCTTCATCACCCCAGCCCCAACTGCAGCCTCGGTGACATTCAGCCACCTGCACAGTGAACCCACAGCTCTGGACACTCCACACTCAGAGGCTTTTAGTCTGAAAGTGAGAGGCCCCCTTTCCCAAGGAAGGGAGAGGGTCCAGGCAGCAGGAACCCCTTGTTCATCAGACCACCACCCCCAGACTTAGAGGGATTCGCAAAGACATCGCCCTCAATCCACCCTCCCGCTTCCTGGCAAGAAGAGCTGGTACACTTCTTTACCCTCCACCCATTTCAAGGCTCCCCACCAAGTGAGGGTGTCATTGTCCCCTGGACAGAGCCTGTCTGGAATGCACTTTGCTAGTCACACACTGGGCATGTGTTTGGACAGCTCTGTGTGTGTGTGTGTGTGTGTGTACACTTGCTCTAAGGGTACATATGCAGTGTTGTATGTGTACACATGGGGTGTGTGTACATGTGGGAGGCATACATACATTGGTGTGTGTGTACTTCGGATTTGTATTTGAGTACGTGTATGTAAATGTGTTTGTGGCTGCACGGTGTGTGTGTGCACAGGTGTATGTTGTGTAATTGCAGCGTATGTGTTTACACACGTATCTATTTGTGTCTTTGTTGGTGGAGGTGCATGTCTAGGTGGGCATTTGTGTGGCCTTATTTGTAGAGTACGTAAGTGGATGTGTTTAGCTGTGAGGATCTGTGATTGCATGTGTGTGGGAGTGTGCTGGCGGTCTTGGGTGCGGGGCTGTCTTGTCCTCCTCCCCTCACCTGGGCGACCTTCTTAAACCAGCTTAGGACTGTGGCCGAGGTCACAGGCATGTGCAAGGCCAGCTCCTGCTCCCTCTGCAGACCTGTGGCTGCCCAGGTCTTTGGCTTGCCCAGGTCTTTGACCAAGGTGGGCACCAGGGACAAGGGTGGACAGGTGAGCCTGGGGCCAGGGTTCGCATGCCACCCCTTCCCCCCCCTCCTCCCCTCCCCACAGCAGGAGCAGCAGCGGGAAAGGTTGGCGGAGGGGGGCTATTTTGGGAGCGTTTCCTTAGCAACAGCTGCCACCGCAGTCTGTGGCGGTTTTTCTATAGGTGCTAAAATATTCCACCCTGGTGACTACTGAGTGCTGTGGGATGGGCAAGGGAGGGGGCAGGCAAGACCCCCTACTGTCCTCTGTCCCCAGGGTACAGCCTGCTGGGATCCATCCTGGCCCTCTGGACCCCCAATGCCTCCTCCCCAGCTCCACTGAACCTCACCCCCTTGGGCTGCCGAGACTTTAGGACTCTAAGGCAGGCCAGCTGCCTCGATTTGCCCCATCTGCAGAATGAGCTGGCTGGACCTGCAGGAACTCTCCAGGCCCACACCTCAGGACTCTGTAACTCTGGCATTGTGAAGTGGCCCTTCCTCTCTCCTCCTCAGTTGTCCTGCTTGCCCCGCCCAAGTTGCCCTCCCCTCCACTCCTCCCAGCACAGGCTGTCAGCTCCCTGCCCCTGAGGGGCCCTGGAGACCAAAGTGGGCTCCCAGAGTGAGCAGGTGAGTGAGCATTCTGCTGGCCTGGAATGACATTTCCCCAGAAACTAGGAGTCAAACCCGGTTCCAATCCTGCCTCAGACGCTTGCTTACTCCCTGAATGACCCTGGGTAAGCCACTTCCGCTCTCTGTTTCCTTACCTGTGAAACAGGAATAATCAAGGTCTACCTCGGAAACTCTGGTGGCGTAGTGGTTAAGTGCTACGGCTGCCAACCAAAGGGTCGGCAGTTCAAATCCACCAGGCACTCCTTGGAAGCTCTATGGGGCAGATCTACTCTGTCCTTGAGTCGGAATCGACTTGACGGCACTGGGTTTGGTTTTTGGGTTTTTTGACCTCAGAGGGTTGTTGTGAGGATTAAATGGAAGAATGGGCAGGAGGCTTTGGCAAAGTCCTTTACAGAAGGACAAAGGTCTTACCGTCATTACCCACAGAGCTTCAGAGCGAGTCTCACTCGTCCAGGGAGCTGTCCCTGGCCAGCTAGGCCATGCCACTCGTAACAATATAACCCCTGCTGCCTCAGTTTCCCGTCAGTAACAGGCACCTGTATCATGGAGTTCTTGTAATAATTAAATGAGATGATGCCTGTGAAGGGCTTGGGATGCGCTGGGCACTCTAGAGGTGCTTCCTCATTGGGTGATGACTGTCCTTCCTCTGCCCCCACTAGCTGACCCCTTGGTCTTTCCTACTCTCAGGTTCTCTAGCTCAATCGTATATTCCTTTAGGACAAGGACTATTTACCCTTTGGGGACCCAGGACGGACTGCCCCATTACAGCTGAGACCTCTGAGGCCAAGAGAGGACAAGCAACTTGCCCAGAGTCACACAGGTTTTGAGGCCCAAACCTTTTCCCCAGTCCTCCACCCCTTCCTCAAAATCATGCCCAGTGACCTGGCATGGGAGACTGATCTCACGCTCTGAGTCTACAGACATCCCTGTCTCCATCCCCACTCCTGCTTATCCCTCCCTCCTTTCCCTGCACCCCAAACTCCCAGGCCAGCCACCAGGCCAGGCCTCTGACCAGGCAAAGAGGCCAGAGGTGGTTTGTATCACCTGCATCGTCCCACTCTCAATTCCTGGGAAGGTATGACAGGTACACACCTGTCACTGACCAGATGAACAGGTTGCTTGAGTTTCCCATCCCTTCACACACTGAAGATTCAGACAGTACGGCATCTGTCCTGGCTGCCAGCCTGTGAGGGCACACAGGGTGGTGAGAGAGACTGAGGAGGGACTGTCGCCGTGTTTATTGAGCACCTACTATGACCTGTGCATTTCCTGTGCCACGCCTCATTTAATCTGCCTTTGTGGCAGGGAACTGTTAGGGTCCCTATTTTATGGAAAGATAAAGTAAATAACTTGCTCAAAGTGACAAAGCTCATATGTGCTTTTGAACTCAAGTTGGGCTGACTCCCAAGCCCATTAAACAAGAACCATATTTGTGCCCAGCCCTGGGACTGGCACGTGGTGGGTGCCAGGTGCTGGGTGAATGAATGACTGGGTGACAAATGACTTCTGCTGGGGTGTCAGGAGGCCTTCCCAGAGGGGGTGGTGTTGAGGCTGGGCTTGGAGAACGTAGGAATTCTCCGGGTGAGAAGGCCAAAGGGCGTTTAGATAGGAGGGACAGCATGTGCAGAGATGTGGAAGTATCTGGTGTGTTTTGGAATCCGTGGGAATCTGGGTGTATGGGTGGGTGCGGGGTGCAGGATAAGGTGGGACCTGGATGCTTTTGGGTGAGGAGGGCCCAAAGGGAAGGAAAATTTCACGACAGTTCGTGTGCTGGATGCAAGCCTTGGGGATCAGCTTGCAAGAGGCGCTAGAGGGGATTTCAGGTTTAATAATTTCTCAACCAGACTTTGAGGTGCCTTGGTTTCTCCTCTCTGAACTGGGGTTGGGGCTCCTTAGTCAGACTACGGCCGGGATCCTGGGAGGTTCTGGCTGTCTAGCTGCAAGTGTTCTCATCTCCTGCCACCCTGGAGGAAGAACACGTTCCTTCCTGCCTCCTCAGAGGGCGCAGCGAGGTGGCAGGATGGCCATGGAAGTGGCTGTCTCGCCAGGGGCTGTGTGGTGTTGGGGGCTTCTCCCCACACTCTCTGCGGGAAGAAGAGCACGGACCCTCCCCTCAGACAGCTTGAGGTAGTAGAAACAGCAGAAAGCAAAAGACTGGGGTTTGGTTTGGCTCTGCCACCCCCACCCCCACCCCCACCCCGTGACGTTGGACGAGCTTCTGACCCCCCTCTGGTACTCAGTCTCCCCGTCTGTAAAATGGGGCGGTGCTAACTGGGTGATTCTTAGGGTCCCTCCATAAGGGCCACCTCGGTCTCCCAGAGCGGGGTGGGGAGGGTCCTTAACTGCTCGAACTCCAGGAGGGGACGGGGACAGCCAGGCGCCATAGGACCCCGGAGCGACCCTCTCCCACCCAGCTCCTTCCCGGCTCTGAGGAAACCTCCCCACCTGCCCCTGGGGGGCTAGAAAACCCGGGAATGGATCATTGGAACCGGTTCAGGGAGGAGCGCTCCTGAGGCCGTGAGGAAAACCTGGTCAGGACTACAGCAGGAGCGGGGCCACGTAGCCCCCAGCCCCTGCCCTAGCCCGGAGCCGCCGGCCCGGCGGTAAGGGGTCTGAAGGCCGGCTAGGCGGAGGGGAATTGGCAGCCCCGGCCCCTGGGCCCACCCGTGGCTCTGGGGCTGGAGGGGCGCGCAGCCTCCGCAGTGGGGTGCGGGTCACGTGTGAGGAGGGGCGAAAGTCGCCGAAAGCGGGGCGGCGTGCCGCGAGTTGGGAGTTCTCGGCGCGCCGCGGGCGGCGGGAGCTCAGGCTCCCGGGCTAGCCGGGGACGCGGCGGAGGCGGGGGCCGGGGTCCGAGACCTAGGGGGCCGCACCAAGAGCGCGCGAGAGAGACAGAGAAGGACAGAGCCCGGGAGGAAGCCAGAGCGCGCAGGGAGAGAGCCAGAGCAGAAGCAGGGAGAGGCAGGGGAGAGACTGGGAGGGCGACAGAGACAAGACAGCGAGCCTGCAGGGAGAGACAGAGAGACCGAGGGAGGCTGGAAAGACGAGGAGAGGGACAGAGACAGGCAGAGGGTGGAGACCCAGAGGGCGCGGGAGAGAGACTGGGAGCGCGAGGGGCTGGTGCTGGCAGAGCCTGGCGGCGGGGGCGGGAGGGCGACCCAGGCCCGAAGGCAGAGGGGTCGCTGGACGGAGCGAACGCCTCGGGGCAGGACACTGAGTGCAAGGCGGGGGTCAGAGCACAAGCGGGGCGGAGTGACGGCGAAGGAACAGCGGGGGGCGGCGGCAGGAAGGCGCCTACGGCGGGGGCGGGGGGCGCGAGCGCGGGCGGCCGCGCGGGATGGGTCCCCGGACCCCGGCGCTCTGACCCCGGCCCGGGCCGAGGATGCTGACGCCAAGACGGCTCCGAGGGCGCGGCACCGGCCAGCGCTGAAAGTTGGGCGGCCCGCGGGGAGCTGCGCGGGACGGCGCGGAGGCGCGGAGACCCCGGGACCCACGCACAGTTCGCCCGGCAGCCGGGCTAGGGGAGGGGGTGGGGGCCGCCGGCCGAGTTCGCGGAGCAGGGCGCCGGGGCTCCCCTCTCCCTACCCGGGACGCCCGCCAGCCAGACTGCGACGTGGGATGTAGCGTCCGCTAGCCGCCTCCCGGACACCCATCGGACCCTCCGCCCGCGGTAAGCCCGGCGCGCGCCCACCGCGGTCTCCGTCCGTTCGTCTGTCCGTCTGTCCCGCCGCGTGCTGTCTGTGTGTCCCGGTGCCCCGCTGCTCCGACGCGGCCCGCTCGGCCTTATCCCTGACCGGGGTCCGGACGCCCGGCGCGCGTTAGGCGCGGTCCCGTGACTCTCGGGGAGCGGGGCTGACTCAGTCTGTACGTCGGGAGTGTAGCGGTCTGGGTTGTGGCCAAGGAGGGGATAGTGGGAGTGGAAGGACGCCTTAACCTCTTGCCCCGGCCACGACCTTTCCCTGCCTCCACACACCCCCAGTTGTCACTCCCAGTTTCAGAGGCGCTTCAAGGCGGATCACGTGTGGCGAGGGGGGTCTCCTCTCCACCTCTCCAACTGCAGCCTGTTTGAAAA
Organism: Elephas maximus indicus; assembly: GCF_024166365.1. Taxonomy (NCBI): domain Eukaryota; kingdom Metazoa; phylum Chordata; class Mammalia; order Proboscidea; family Elephantidae; genus Elephas; species Elephas maximus. Next base: position 182,328,639 of record NC_064822.1, on the reverse strand, counting down.
TGGCCCTGCCATCTGGCAGAGAACGAAATCCTCTTCTCATGTGTTGAACACCTACTTTGTGCCAGGCACCCTCAGGAGTTCACAGTCGTAGACACAGGCTGGGGAGAGAGGTAGGGACTGCTTTTCCTCTGTGCTGGGAGAGCCCCAAGGAAAAAGAGGGCTGAAGGAACCCCTGACCAGGGAGAACTTCCCCTGCAACCTGCTTAATGTCCCTCTCACCAGCCTCCACCTATTTGCCGTGTACCCATACTTCTGCCCCAAATGCTCTGGCTTCTCTGGGTGGGGAGGGGAGGTAGGAAGACAGTAGGTGGGAGCGTGGTGGGGTGGGGGGGCGGCTGGAGGCACAGGTGGCTGGCTAAGTTGACAGGTGAGGGCCTCAAGAGCAGTAGAATGGCCAAGAGGCAGGTGAGAGGAGAAGGAGCTGAGGGAGGGAGGCCTGAGGGCCAGAGCCCTGGGTGTGGGGGTGTGTGTGTAACAGCTCGCAGCTCCTCCCCCACATCCAGTCCTATGACCTCCGGGGCTTGGGTCCTTTTTGTGGGGCTGTTGGCAGGACTTTAGGGGCCTGAGAGCCTCTGCTGTGGCCCTGGCTTGACCTAGGATGAGGGTTGAGGGAGCAAGTGGTGGAAAAAGGTAGTGGGATAAGGGCTGGGGGCAATATGGTGGCAAAGGCCACTGGAGCCTAGAGGGCTGAAACTAGAACATTCGATCCTATTCTCCATTGGGAGGAGGGGCTCATTCTGGGGTTTTCCGTGGCTGGGGAGTGAATACCAGCCAGTCATTCAGGCTCCCAGAAATCAGCTCACCTAGCTGAGAGACCAGCACCGTGGGCAAGTCACTCTCCCTCCCCGATCCTCAATTTCTACATCTGTGGAGTGGGGACATCAGTCCCTGCCCCACTGACCTCCAAGGGGGGCCTCAGGGCTCAAATGAGCTGAGGGCTGTTTATGGACTGTGGAAAGTGCTGGGCAAATGGAAGTAAGGACTCATTTTACCTTTGGGGGGGTGAGCAGTTAACGGTGGGGAGTGGGGGCATCTGGCCCGAAATCAAGAACTCATGAGGGTACCAGTATCTGGGAACTAGAGGGGATCTGGGGCTTGAGAGCCCCTTGGGTTAGCCTTGAAAAGGAAGCTTCTTCTTCAGAAAAAGTCTTTGGGGCAACTGGGACAGACAGAGCTAGCCTTGAGTTTCTGCTGGGTGCCCTTGGGTCCCTGGCTTGACCTCTCTGAGTCTCAGTTTCTTCACCTGGAGAATGGGGGGGGGTGGTATTGGCCTCCTAGGGTTGTTGAATCATATACCGCTGAAGTCAGATCTCTGAAAGCAGTTTGCATGAGCCTGAAGCGTAGTAGGTTCTTAACAGACATTTGCGAACAGAGACTGAAGCAGTGCTGGCTCGGAAATGCTGCAGAAAGATCCCTTCGCTGAGAAGACGATAAGAGGGAAGGGGAAGAGGAACAGTGTAGGCTCACAGGGCGGGCTGGTTCTTAATGTAGATCTGGGGGAGGCGGGGGCGAGTGCTGAGGGGGGTGTGAGGAGGAGGGGGCCCCTCCGCGGGGACCACTGAGTCACGAGGACATGTAAGCGACATGACAACCGGCAACATGGTAACCAGGAGACTAGCAGCGGTGGGAAATGGAGCTGGAGCGGTGTGTTGGGGGTAGGGGGGTGGCGGGACTGGCAGCACTGGGGTGGAGGGTCCTGGGAGTAGCTAGGCTGGGCCTCTCAGAGTGTGGAGGGGAGCCCAATGCCAGGCAGGCTGGGACTGGGTAGATGGCTATAGTGGAGGGTGGGGTGGGGCCTCCAGGGTTCGCTGGGCAGGGGGGCTTCTGTACCTCCCCAGGCTCCTCGCTCCTCTCCTCCACATCCCCACTTTTCATGCCTCTCCCCCTAGGATGCCAAATTTGGCTCACGCAATCTGTCGTCTCTCTTCTGAGATTGGCACCAGGACCAAAGCCGAGTGCATTACATCACCACCGCTCCCCCTGCACGAGGGGAGAAGGAGCAGGAGGGACGGAGGGACAGAGGGACGGGGGGGGGGGGGGGGACAAGCGGCCAACCTGTAACTTTCTTTCCTGCCTTCCTGCTCACTCATTCCCCCTCCACCCAGGTGTAGGGGGCTTCTGGGGACGGCCAAGCAGGGCCCAGAGGCAGGACACAGACTCCATTCTCTGGGAGATCCTGGAGCCAGGCAGGAAGTCAGGCCATCTTGCTGTCCCCTGGCGGGGGGCCTGGAGGCAGAAGCCTTGCCCTGCGACCTTGGGCAAGTTCCCTCCCCTCTCCATGCAGAGTGCACACCTGTCCTGATCTTGGTGACTCTCCTGAAAAAGGGTGCTCTTGAGTCCTGCTGCTCTCCCAGGGACAGGGGAGGGAGCCTGAATTTCCAGTCTCTCTCTGTGACCTTGAGCAAGTAGCCTGCCCTCTCTATGCCTCCATCTCTTCACCTGTAAAGTGGGAATGATAGAACCCTCAAAGGTAAACCCCTAAGGCACTAGACAAGAAAGTAGGAAACAGGAGAGAGCTGGGCTCTGGCTCTCCAGCCACAGACACTCAGGGGCCCTGTGGCTCCTGGCAGGCCAGTCTGGAGGTGCAGGGCAGGCAGACCCAGCCATGAAGGAGAGCCGGGGGATGGCTCAGTCAGACAGAAGGCTTGGGACTTAAATCACTGGTCTGATGCCCTCATTTTGCAAAAGTGGAAACCGAGGCCCAGAGGGGGAAGAGCACTCCCCCAGGGTCACAGTGAGGGCTTGGGGCTGAAGGAGGCAGAGCTGGGGCCTGACGCCAGAGCTCCTGGCTCCCAGCCCTGCCTGGAGGCAGATGGACAGACAGGCAGATGCGCACACACCGTGAGAAACTGTAGCAAGCCCAGACTAGGACCCAGGAGCTTTGCAGGTCAGTTTCTGGCTTTGCCCCCACACCGCCCCCCATTCCTCAGCTCCCTCTCCTCCACCCTTCCTTTGGTCTATTTGAGGAGCCCAGTTTCAGGCTCATTTTAAAGCCAGTTTTAGACAGTCCCAGGCATGGAAAGACTGGATTTGGGGTAAAACTGGAAGGTTATGGTCCCTTCTAGAAAATTCCCAGAGCTAGAAGCACAGAAGGATAGGGAGCAGCTACGGGTGTTTCGTGAAGCAGTGAGCTCCTAGCTCCCAGAGCTATTCAAGCAGACCCAGATGATCATCTGCCGGGGGTCCTGCCTTAAGGGCGAGCTTGAATGACATTTCCACCTCCAAAATCCCAGGATCCTTTGATATCCCTCAAGGAGAAGCTGGGAAGCAGCCCCCATCACTTACCCACTTCCTAGCAAGCGAGCTCACTTTACCGAGCCAGGTACTGGACTAGAGGCTTTGCAATTATCGTCTATAATCCTCCCAGCAAACTCCCAGGGTTGATATTGGTGACCCCACGTTACAGATGAGGAGAGCCTGGGCTCAGAGAGCCAAAGTGCCTTGCCCAAGGTCACCCAGCAGGGAAGTGGAGGAGCCGGGATTCCAGGCCAGTCAGATTCCCAGGGGCAGTCCCTGGGACTTTCTGGGAGAAGAGTGGGAAATGTCCCCGCCCCCCCTCCTGGGTTGGGGCTTGGCAGGAGATGGTCTGGTCACCCCCACAGTACGACACCCCCTTAGGGATCCTCTGGGGGCTCCATTCTGAAGACACAGATGTAGCATGCGGAGGCGGGGAGGCTGCCTGTCTCCTGGCCCAGGGCTCTGTTCCCTGCGCCACTGGGCAAGGAGGGGCCTCTGGGCCGAAGGTGGTGTGAGGTCTGGGATTGTACGTGCAGGCCGTCCAGATGATTAACCAGAGGGCTATGAGAGTTCTGGGTGTGGGTCGGGAGGGAGAGGGGTTAGAAACCAGCAGGAAGACAGCAGCTCTCACCTCTGTCCCGAGGCCACCCACAGATGCCAGCATCATCCAGCCTGGATGGGGTTAGCTTTGGTTGATGGAGAATCTTCCCCTACCCAGGTCAGGGGGAGCCTTTGTGGATGGAACCTGCCTGGCAAGAGGAGCTGCTTGGCGACGGAAGCCTTGGGCGTGGCTTTCTGTGTGACCTTAAGTCAGTTCCTCACCCTCTCTGAGCGTGGCACGCCCAAATGTCAAAGAGTCTGGACTGAATTATCTGTTTGCACAAAGTAGCTGCTGTTGGGATGTTATCTCAAGGTGCTCCTCCCACCCCCATGAGGAACCTGGGCCCTGGGCAGGGGGTGGGCCAGGATCCTGGGGTTTGGTGTAACCTTTAAGCCTCCTGGGCTGCGACCCAGCACTCCTAGGGGTGTGGGGGGATCTCCGGGCACAGCCCTTCTTCTCCTTTTCATCTTTATTTTTCTCCTGCTCTCTCTTCCCCTGGCTACGTGGGCTGATCGCTGCTCAAACTTTTAATTCAGATGGTAATTGAAATAATAATATGGGCTGAGGCCCCTCTGCTTGTGACGCTGCAGCTGGTGGAGCTCGGCTATGAATAGACCTTGAGTCACACACGCGCGCGCTCCTGCTCCTCCAGGCGCGTACACGGTGCTCATGGGGTGGTAGGTGGGGTGCAGCTTGGGGTGCAGGGGTGGGCTCATGCTCCAGCTTGCCCTGAATCTTGCCCTCTTTGGGCAGTTCTGTTCCTGTGACCTACTGTCTGGTCCCGGTGGTGAGCCTGGAGGACTTGGGGGACAATGGTCCTCCCCCATTTACAGAAGGAGAAACTGAGGGTCAACAAAGGGAATGGCTGGCTGGAAACCAGTAGAAAGTGTCTGGATTTGAACTGATGGTTTTTGCCACTGTTCTTTTTCAGGACGCATTGACCAGAGCAATGGGGGCGGGGAGAAATGTTGGGGTTCGGCTCCCTTCGTTGTGTCTCCGTGCCTCACCCCACAGCCTATACACACACTCACTCACACACACAGCATACACGCACTCACAGAGATTGATGGTGGTTGGTGGTACTGCTTGACAGCTACGGGTGACAAAGAAGCTTTCTCCCGGGTGCTGCTCCAGGAGAGCAGAAGAGCCCCTGAGTGCCAGGCTTTGTGCTGGGCCTTATAGTCATGATTTCTGTCCACCAGGACCATTGCCCCCACTTTTCAGATGAGAAAACTGAGCCTCAGCAAGAAGCAAGGGCTCACCCAAGGTTCCGCAGTTAGAAACCGCCATCTCTCCTTCCTCCTAGCGATGAGTCCCTTTCCAGCCATTCTGGGCCCTCCCATCTGGCTCTCTGAAGGAAGGAGGGCATGTCTCTTCCAGCCTGGGCTCCCCTTTCTCTCCCTGTGACAGTCCTCCACTCCTCCCTGTGGATGTCTGGCCAGTCATTTACTAGTCCAGTGGCAGCGGCTGGAACATCTGGCCTCAGCAGGCAGGCCAAGGTGAGGTGTCCATGAGGGGCCCTGCAAGTCAGGGAGAGGGCCCCTAGAGGTGACCCGGCAGGTGGTCCTCAGTGTTCCAGGCCAGCAGGAGCTGTGTAGCAGGAGGCAGCATTGTCATGGTGACCTAGCAGCTGGGACTTTGGTCCAGGCTCGGAGTCTGTCCAGGTGGGCCCAGTGGGGGCCCCGAGAAGGGCAGAGGGGATTCCTGGGGAGATGGGGCGTATGAATGGAGCGGAAGCCTGGGACTATGGAGACAGCTCCCTCAGCATTGCCCAGCCCCATCTGGCCCCTGTTCTGCTCCTGTTTCTGCCTTCTCCCCTGCGAGAACGGAGATACTGAGCCCAGAGGCCACAGTGATTTGCCCAAGGTCACACAGCAGTAGTGAAAGAGCCCAGGGCTGCTTCTGACTCCCCTGCCTTCTGCCCCCCCAGGGCTGACACTCTGTCTCTCTCTAGAACATTCCCCAGATCTCCAGGGTTTGGAGGAGGAGAGATGGAGCTGGATCTCTTTATCTCCCCCTCCCCTAGGAAAATTCCCAGATTGGATAGATGGGGGAGCAGCCCCTTGTCACAGCTGGTACCCAAGGCAGAAAGAGTATGGCTGCCTGAGTCAGGCAGGCCTGGGATCAAATCCCGGTTCAGTCACTCACTTACCCTGCGTGACCTTGACTAGGTCACTGTCCCTTTGGGAACCTCTCTTTGCTCTTCTGTGGAACTGGGACAACCCAGAGTAATGGGTGGGATATACCCAGCTTTCTCTTTTCTGGTGCCACCTATTTCTGGAGCCCACCCCAGCTCCACCCGGGCTACAGGGATGGGAGGGGGCTTTAGTAGGTCAGGGAGCAGGGGTATGCGTGCACCCTGGGGGTTCATATCCACTTTACTGATGGGGAGGTTGAGGCCTCAGGGAGCAGGCTTGCTCAACCTCAAGTTGGTGGCAGAGTTGGCACCAAGTTTTGCTTTCTTACCTCTAGGACACCTCAGCAAAGTCTCTTCCCCAACCCTGCCCCATCCGGCAGCTCCTCGCCAACCCCACCCCCCAAACTTGCCCTTTGAGCCTCTCCCCTCGCCCCACGGGCCTGAGAAGATGTCCAAAGCCCACTCTGCCCTGCGAAATTAAAGTGCCACTCAACCCAGAGTTGGGAGACAGATGGCATGGGGGCTGGCAATTCTAAGGCTCTGAGGTCATACAGGGGGAAGAGCTCCAGGGCCCCTGGCTGAGGGTGACAAGAAGGGACCTTTGTGGTCTTTGAACCTCCCACCCACACAGGCTTCCCTTGTCCAGTCACTTGGACAAATGGGCATCAGAGTCTCCCCACAGCCTCGTGATGGGAGCTCACCGTCTCCCAGACAGCCCCCTCCATCTCTGGAAGGTTCTGCTAACCAAGAACCTCCCACTCTCGCCCTCCCTCTGCACTCTGGAACGAGAGGGACCCAGGCTGTTCCCAACAGGAGCGGTGGCCATCTCTTCCTCCTGAGGCTCCTTGCCTACTAATTTAGGCCCATTTGGGGCCCTCGATAGGAACACAAGGTCTGGCTCCAAGCTCATCCCCACTGAGTGGCTGTGTGTGGCCTTGGGCAGCTTGTTCTCCTCTCTGAGCCTCCATGCCCTGGCCTGGAAGAGGGGGCTTGTGCCCCCATGTCCGAGGGTTGCTGGGAAGAGTGTATGCTTGAGTGTATGGTGGCCTGTGGTTGACGTGAGATACTTGGTTGCCAGTGGTGCTTCCTGGGACAGGTTTCCAGGCCCCCTGCCCTCCCCACATACATGCACTCACTGGCCATCGCTTTTGGATACTGCTACTCCAGATATCTCAGGTGTCAGGTGTCAGCACCCTGGCTCCCTGCTTTGCACCCCTCCAAGCCCTGCCCTCCTCTGTTAGCCCCTGAGACCTGGTTGGGCAGGGCAGGGCTGGCTGAGCGCCAGGCACCAGGCCATGCAGCTGCAGATCCTGAGGCCACTTGACCTTGGAAAGAGCTTCTCTCTGGCTGGGCTTCAAGGCCGTCCCCCAGGCACCAGGCAGGGCTAGGGAGCAGCAAGGAGAAGGGCACCAGGGTGGAGCAGAGAGAGGGCCATGGCTACCCACATCAGGGCTGGTCTGGGTCCCTGAGACAACGGGCCAGGAGACAGAGAGAAAGGACAGCCAGCCACAGGAGGGAGCTACAGTTAGCAGCTGCATGGATCAGCATAGTGGAGGCTCACTCCTCACAGTCAAGTCTGCTGCCTGAGAAGGTGGTGAAGTCCCAGGCATATGAGGTGTGCGAGAAACTGCTGAATGACACCTGTTAAGGGGCAGCAGAGGTTCTAACACAATACCGGGGGAAGGGATTGGACTCAGAGCCCAAAGAGTCCCTGTTGTTTGGGCTGCAGTGTGGGGGTTATGTAACCTTAAGGATCTAACAGTCCCCCATGACTCCTCCCTCACAACTGTGTCCCCCCAAAAGCTCATGATCTAAGCATGGTCACATGCAGCTTCAAGACAAGCCCTGCATCCCCCTTCCAGCCTCCTCACAGCCCTATGCACCCCCTAGATTGGTGTTCTCCAAATTGCAGGCAGGGCCTGGCCCCATAGTGGGTTATGAAGTTGATTTAGTGACTTGCAATGGAAACCCTGATGGCATAGTGGTTAAGTGCTATGGCTGCTAACCAAAGGCTGGGCAGTTTGAATCCGCCAGGCGCTCCTTGGAAACTCTATGGGGCAGTTCTACTCTGTCCTATAGGGTCGCTGTGAATCGGAATTGACTTGACGGCACTGTGTTTGTTTTTTTTTTGGGTTTTGGACTACATATTTTTAAAAAACAAGATAAAATAGAAAATTTCAAAGCACTTAGCATGTAGTGAGGGTCGGTATTGTTTTGTGAAGCTCTTGTTTCAACTTTGAAAAAGTGTGTACTGTATAATGAGTAGCAGTATACAGTACATTTTTTCTACTCTGGGTAGTAGGAAACCCTGGTGGCTCAGTGGTTAAGAACTATGGCTGCTAACCAAAAGGTCGGCAGTTCAAATCCGTCAGGCGCTCCTTTGAAACTCTATGGGGCAGTTCTACTCTGTTCTGTAGGGTTCCTATGAGTCAGAATTGACTCGACGGCAGTGGGTTTTTCAGGTTCTGGGTAGTGGTCAAAAAGTTTGAAAGCTACACCCTAGATGGAAGTCTTAGAGGCGCCACTATAGAGGCTCAGATGTGCAGATTTCTTTTGTTCAGAATGCTTGTCTCCTAAGAAAATAGTGCTGAGTTTTCCAGGGTGCCAGGTGGTATAAATAGCTGAGCGCTGGACTACTAACTGAGAGGTTAGCAGTTCAAATTCACCCAGAGGCATCTTGAAGTAAGCCCTGGCAATCTGCTCTTGAAAGGTCACAGCCCTGAAAACCCTATGGAGTAGTTCTACTCTGCACACATGGGTCACCATGAATGGGAATTGACTCCACAGCCATTAACAACAGAATACTCCAGAATGCCAGGGTTCTGTCCTCAGAAGCAGCTTCCTTTTCCTTGCCACCCCGCAACTAGCTCCAGGCCCCTTAAGCTCCTCCAGGCCAGCCCCTCCATCTGCACAGCCCAGGCCCAGCCCCGCTCGAGCTTCATGCTTTCCTGCTCTCCCCACATCTTCCTGGGGGCCTTCGCACAAAGTCCTCTGGCTTTGGTTCCAGTCTTCATACACAGGGTTCAGTAAGGCAGGGTTGTGTCTTACTGACTTTTGTTCCGCCAGCACACAGTAGATGCTCAATAAATGTCCATTCATTCCACAATTATTTATAGAGCGCCCTCTGCAGCAAGGCACTGTGCTGTGCTGGAGATATGATAGGCAGGAAAGTACATTTAGGGTGTTGAATGAATGAATGAAGGAGACGGTTGGCTGGGACCTGAGAGCGTCTGGTCATAGGAACCAGCCAGAGGGACTGGTCAGAAATGATGAGTGAAGCTCAGAGCAACTTAGCTGCATGTAGTAGGTGTTTCATGAGCAAGCAGGAGTGTGGGGAGAGGAGCAGGGGTTCAGTGTTCTCTCAGGCCCTCCTGAGCCTCTCTGTCTGCCATGTTCTCTCAGCTAGGCCTGGCCCTTTCCTCCCCACAGCCTCTGGGACTCCCCACCTACTACCTGGGAGGACACCTGGGGAGGAGCCTGGGCTCTGTGGGGAGGGTGAGGCAGAGGCCTGAGGCCTCAGATGGCCTGTCCCCACTGCCCCCATTCGTGGCCTCTGTGTTCAGTGCCCTGTGGCACAGAAGGTCTCCTTCAGGTTTTGGCTCAGAGGCCACCTCCATGGAGTGGCCTCCCTGACCACGGTGTCAGAAACAGCTTCTTCCTGTCCACCTTCTGTCACATCACCCTGCTTAGGTCCTTCATGGGAATTATAACCGAAAAGATCCCATTTCTTTGTTAGTTGTCAGATATTTATTAAGCAACCTACTATGTATAAGGAGGGGGCCTGGTGGAGCAGTGGTTTAGAGCTCAGGCTGCTGCTAACCAAAAAGTCAGCAGTTCGAATCCACCAGCCACTCCTTGGAAACCCTATGGGGCAGTTCACCTCTGTCCTCTGTCCTATACGGTTGAGATGAGTTGCAAATGATTCAACAGCAACGGGTTTGGTTTGGTTTTATGTACAAGGAAAGGAGCCCTGGTGGCACGATAGCTAAAGTGCTAGGCTGCTAACCAAAAGGTCAGCAGTTCAATCCCACCAGCCACTCTGTAGGAGAAAGATGTGGCAGTCTGTTTCTGTTTAGATTACAGCCTTGGAAACCCTATGGGGCAGTTCTACTCTTTCCTGTAGGGTCGTTGTGAGTCGGAAATGCCTCCAAGGGAACAGATTTTTTTTGGTGTGTGTATAGGCTTGCTATGAGTTGGTATCTACTCAACAGCAATGGGTTTGGTTTTTGGTTCTGTTTGGCGCAGGAGACCTGGTAGTGCAGTAGTTAAGTGCTCGGCTGCTAACTGAACGATTAGCAGTTCAAAACTACCAGCCGCTCCGTGGGAGAAAAGACCTGGCAATCTGCTCCCATAAAGATTACAGTTAAGGAAACCCTATGGCGCAGCTCTACTCTGTTCTTTAAGGACCCTATGAATTGGAATAAACTCGGTAGCACACAACAACAACAAGTGTCTTGCAAGTGGTTTGTGATGAGCTGCTAACCGACAGGTTGGTGGCTCAAATGCACCCTGCAGCATCATGGAAGAAAGGCCTAATGTAACTTTATTTACACACACAGACATATTTGTTTAAATGAATAATAAGCCTTTCATCATTAGCTCAGAAATCTGGGCTTACTTTTTTTTTCTTTTGTAAATAGGAAACCCTATGGGGCAGCTCTACTCTGTTCTCTAGGGACCCTATGAATTGGAATAAACTCGATAGCACACAACAACAACATGTGTCTTGCAAGTGGTTTGTGATCAGCTGCTAACTGACAGGTTGGTGGTTCAAATCCACCCTGCAACATCATGGAAGAAAGGCCCGGTGATCTACCTCCATAAAGATTACAGCCAAGAAAACCCCGTGGAGCAGTGCTACTCTGTAACACATAGGGTCGGGATCGACTTGATGGCAATGAGTTTGTATTTCGTTTATGTGCCAGGCAGGAGTCCCTGAATGGCACAAGTGGTTAAGTGCCCAGCTACTAATTGTGAAGGTTGGCGATTTGAATCCACCCAGAGGTGCCCCGTAAGAAAGGCCTGACAATCTACTTCCAAAAAGTTATAGCCATTGAAAATCCTACGGAGGGAGTTCTACTCTAAAGCACATGGGGTCGCCATGAGTCGGAGTCAACTTGAGGGCAACAGGTTTGGTTTTTGTTTTTTATGTGCCAGGCACTGGGGTGCCCCTCACGCCTGTCAGTTTGTTGTACTATGGGGGCTTGTGTGTTACATGCTGGAAGCTATGCCACTAATATTTAAATACCAGCTGGGTCACCCATGGTGGACAGGTTTCAGCCGAGCTTGTAGACTCAGACAGACTAGGAAGAAGGAACCGGTGATCTACTTCTGAAAAGAATTAGCCAGTGAAAACCTTATGAATAGCAGTGCAACATTGTCTGACATAGTGCCGGAAGATGAGCCCCCCAGGTTGGAAGGCACTCAAAAGATGACTGGGGAAGGAAGAGCTGCCTCCTCAAAGTAGAGCTGACCTTAATGACGTGGATGAAGTCAAGCTTTCAGGACCTTCATTTGCTGATGTGGCACAACTCAAAGTGAGAAGAAACAGCTGCAAACATCCATTAACAATCAGAACCAGGAATGTACAAAGCACGCATCTAGGAAAATTGGAAATCATCAAAATGAAATCGAACGCATAAAGATCGATATCCTAGGCATTAGGGAGCTGAAATGGACTGGCATTGGCCATTTTGAATCAGACAATCATATACAACAACTTGAAGAGGAATGGCTTTGCATTCATTGTCAAAAACTTCATTTCAAGATCTATCCTGAAGTCCAACACTGTCAGTGATAGGATAATATTCATATGCTTTACAAGAAAGACCAGTTGATACGATCAGTTGTTCAAATTTACGCACCAACCACTAAGGCCAAAGATGAAGAAATTGAAGATTTTTACCAGCTTCTGGAGTCTGAAACTGATTTAACATGCAATTAGAATGCACTGATAATTACTGGTGATTGGAACGCGAAAGTTGGAAACAAAGAGGAAGGATCAGTAGCTGGAAAATATGGCCTTGGTGATAGAAATGATGCGGGAGATCGCGTGATTGTACTTGGCAAGACCAATGACTTCTATTGCCAATACCTGTTTTCACCAACATAAATGGTGGCTCCTCCATGTGTCTGTCAGTTTATCCTACTGTGAAGGCTTGAGTGTTGCTGTGATGCTGGGAGCTGTGCCACCAGTATTCAGATACCAGCAGGGTCACCCATGAAGTACAGGTTTCAGCTGAACTTCCAGACTAAGACAGACTAGGAAGAAGGACCCAGCAGTCTACTTCTGAAAAGCATTAACCAGTGAAAACCTTATGAATAGCAGCAGAACACTGTCTGATATAGGGCTGGAAGATGAGCCCTCAGGTTGGAAGGCACTGAAAATATGACTGGGGAAGAGCTGCCTCCTCAAAGTAGAGTCGACCTTAATGACGTGGATGGAGTAAAGCTTTCGGGACCTACATTTGCTGATGTGGTGCGACTCAAAGTGAGAAGAAACAGCTGCAAACAACCATTAATAATTGGAACCTGGAATGTACGAAGTATGAATTTAGGAAAACTGGAAATCATCAAAAATGAAATGAAGCACATAAACATCAATATCCTAGGCATTAGTAAGCTGAAATGGACTGTAATTGGCCATTTTGAATCAAACAATTACATAGTCTACTATGCTGGGAATGACAACTTGAAGAGGAATGGTGTTGCATTCATCCTCAAAAAGAACATTTCAAGGTCTGTCCTGAAGTACAAAGCTGTTAGCGATAGGATAATATCCATACGCCTACAAGGAAGACCAGTTAATATGACTATTATTCAAATTTACGAATCAACCACTAAGGCCAAAGATGAAGAAATAGAAGATTTTTATCAGCTGCTGCAGTCTGAAATTGATCGAACATGCAATCAGGATGCATTGATAATTACTGGTGATTGTAATGTGAAAGCTGGAAACAAAGAAGAAGGATCAGTAGCTGGAAAATATGGCCTTGGTGATAGAAACAATGCCAGAGATCGAATGATGGAATTTTGCAAGACCAACGACTTCTTCATTGCAAATACCTTCTTTCACCAACATAAACGGCGACTATACACATGGACCTTCCCAGATGGAACACACAGGAATCAAATTGACTACATCTGTGGAAAGAGATGATGGGAAAGCTCAATATCATCAGTCAGAAAAAGGCCAGGGGCCAACTGTGCAACAGACCATCAATTGCTCATATGCAAGTTCAAGCTGAAACTGAAGAAAATCAGAGCAAGTCCACGAGAGCCAAAATATGACCTTGAGTATATCCCACCTGAATTTAGAGACCATCTCAAGAATAGATTTGATGCTTCAAACCCTAGCGACCAAAGACCAGGTAAGTTGTGGAATGACATCAAGGACATCATACATGAAGAAAGCAAGAGGTCATTGAAAAGAGAGGAAAGAAAGAAAAGACCAGGATGGATTTCAGAGGAGACTCTGAAACTTGCTCATGAAAGTCGAGCAGCTAAAGCAAAAGGAAGAAATGATGAAGTAAAAGAACTGAACAAAAGATTTCAAAGGGTGGCTTGAGAAGACAAAGTATTATAAAGACGTGTGCAAAGAGCTGGAGATAAAAAACCAAAAGGAAGAACACGCTCAGCGTTTCTCAAGCTGAAAGAACTAAAGAAAAAATTTAAGCCTAGAGTTGCAATAGTGAAGGATTCTATGGGGAAAATATTAAACGATGCAGGAACCATCAAAGGAAGATGGAAGTAATACACACAGTCATTATATCAAAAAGAATTAGTCAATGTTCAGCCATTTCAAGAGGTAGCATATGATCAGGAACCGACGGTACTGAAGGAAGAAGTCTAAGCTGCTCTGAAGGCTTGGGGAAAAACAAGGCTCCAGGAATTGATGGAATATCAATTGAGATGTTTCAACAAACAGATTTCAGTGCTGGAGGTGCTCACTCGTCTATGCCAAGAAATTTGGAAGACAGCTTCCTGGCCAACTGACTGGAAGAAATCCATATTTATGCCTATTCTCAAGAAAGGTGATCCAACCAAATGTGGAAATTATAGAACAATATCATTAATATCACACGCAAGCAAAATTTTGCTGAAGATCATTCAAAAATGGCTGCAGCATATCAACAGGAAACTGCCAGAAATTCAGGCTAGTTTCAGAAGACGACGTGGAACCAGGGATATCATTGCTGATGTCAGATGGATCCTGGCTGAAAGCTGAGAATACCAGAAAGATGCTTACCTGTGTTTTATTGACTATGCAAAGGCATTCAACTGTGTGGATCATAACAAATTATGGATAACATTGCGGAGAACGGGAATTCCAGAACACTTAATTATTTTCATGAGGAACATTTTCACAGATCAAGAGGTGGTTGTTCTGACAGAACAAGAGGATACCGCGTGGTTTAAAGTCAGGAAAGGTGTGTGTCAGGGTTGTATTCTTTCACCACACCTATTCAATCAGTATGCTGAGCAAATAATCCAAGAAGCTAGACTATATGAAGAAAAACGGGGCATCGGGATTGGAGGAAGACTCATTAACAACCTGCGTTATGCAGATGACACAACCTTGCTTACTGAAAGTGAAGAGGACTTGAACCACTTACTAATGAAGATCAAAGACCACAGCCTTCAGTATGGATTATACCTCAACATAAAGAAAACAAAAATCCTCACCACTGGACCAATGAGCAACATCATGATCAACGGAGAAAAGATTGAAGTTGTCAAGGATTTCATTTTACTTGGATCCACAATCAACAGCCATGGAAGCAGCAGTCAAGAAATCAAATGATGCATTGCATTGGGTAAATCTCCTGCAAAGGACCTCTTTAAAGTGTCAAAGAGCAAAGATATCAACTTCAAGACTAAGGTGCGCCTGACCCAAACCATGGTATTTTCAATGGCATCGTTTGCATGTGAAAGCTGGACAGTGAATAAGGAAGACCAAAGAAGAACTGACGCCTTTGAATTGTGGTGTTGGCGAAGAATATTGAATATACCATGGACTGCCAAAAGAATAAACAAATCTGTTTTGGAAGAAGTACAACCAGAATGCTCCTTAGAAGCAAAGATGGTGAGACCGCGTCTTACATACTTTGGACATGTTGTCAGGAGGGATCAGTTCCTGGAGAAGGACATCATGCTCGGCAGAGTACAGGGTCAGCGGAAAAGAGGAAGACTCTCAACGAGGTGGATTGACACAGTGGCTGCAACAATGAGCTGAAGCATAACAACAATTTTAAGAATGGCACAAGACCGGGCAGTGTTTCATTCTGTTGTGCATAGGGTCACTATGAGTCAGAACTGACTCGACGGCGCCTAACAACAACAACCAATGGCAACTAGACACATCAACCTTGCCAAATGGAATGTACAGGAATCAAATCAAATTCATCTGTGAAGAGAGACGATGGAAAAGCTCCATATCATCAGTCAGAACAAGGCCAGGGTCAAACTTTGGAACAGACCATCAATTGCTCATATGCAAGTTCAAGTTGAAACTGAAGAAAATTCGAACATGAGAGCCAAACTACAACCTTGACTATATCCCACCCGAATTTAGAGACCATCTCACGAATAGATTTTACTCGTTGAACACTAGTGACGGAAGACCAGACGAGTTGTGGAACAACATTAAGGACGACATACAGGAAGAAAGCAAGAGGTCATTAAAAAGACAGGAGAGAAAGAAAAGACCTGACTGGATGTCAGAAGAGACTCTGAAACTTGCTCTTGAATGTCAAATAGCTAAAGCAAAAGGAAAAAATGATGATGGAAAGAGCTGAACAGAAGATTTCGAAGGGCAGCTTGAGAAGACAAAGTAAAGTATCATGATAACATGTGCAAAGAGCTGGAGATAGAACACCAAAGGGGAAGAACACGCTCAGCATTTCTCAAGCTGAAAGAGCTGAAGAAAAAATTCAAGCCTCGAGTTGCGATATTGAAGGATTCTATGGGGAAAATATTAAATGACTCAGGAAGCACCAAAAGAAGATGCCAATATGCTCATCCAAAGACTTCACCAAAAGAGTAAAAAGATTACCTACAGACTGGGAAAAAGTTTTTGGCTATGACATTTCCAATCAGCATCTGATCTCTAAAAGCTACATGTTACTGCAAAAACTCAACTGCAAAAAGACTAATAACCCAATTAAAAAAAGGGCAAAGAATATGAACAGACACTTCACTAAAGAAGACATTCAGGCAGCTAACAGATACATGAGGAAGTGCTCACGATCATTAGCGATAGAGAAATGCAAACCAAAACTACAAAGAGATTCCATCTCACCCCAACAAGGCTGGCATTAGTAAAAAAAAAACAGAAAATAATAAATGTTGGAGAGGCTGTGGAGAGACTGGAACACTTATAAACTGCTGGTGGGAATGTAAAATGGTACAACCACTTTGGGAATCGATTTGGCACTTCCTTAAAAAGCTAGAAATAGAACTACGATACGATCCAGCAATCCCACTCCTTGGAATATATCCTAGAGAAATAAGAGCCTTTACACAAACAGATATATGCACACCCATGTTCATTAGAGCGCTGTTTACAGTAGCAAAAAGATTGAAGCAACCAAGGTGCCCATCAACGGATGAATGGATAAATAAATTATGGTATATTCACACAATGGAATATTATGCATCGATAAAGAACAACGATGAATCAGTGAAATATTTCATAACGTGGAGGAATCTGGAAGGCATTGTGCTGAGTGAAATTAGCCAGTTGCAAAAGAACAAATATTGTTTGAGACTGCTATTATAGGAACTCGAGAAATAGTTTAAACAGAGAAGAGAATATTCTTTGATGGTTATGACGGGGGGAGGGGGAGAAGGAGAGGAGTTTAAACTAATTAGATAGTAGATAGGAACTATTTTAGGTGAAGGGAAAAACGACACACAGTACAGGAGAGGTCAGCACAACTGGACTAAACCAAAAGCAAAGGAGCTTCCTGAATAAACTTAGCTCTATGAAGGCCAGCGTAGCAGGGGTGGGGGTTTGGGGACCATGGTTTCAGGGGACATCTAAGTCAATTGGCATAATAAAATCTATTAAGAAAACATTCTGCGTCCCACTTTGGAGAGTGGCATCTGGGGTCTTAAACGCTAGCAAGTGGCCATCTAAGATGCATCAATTGGTCTCGACCCACCTGGAGCAAAGGAGAATGAAGAATACCGAAGACACAAGGTAAAGTTATGAGCCCAAAAGACAGAAAGGGCCACATAAACCAGAGACTACATCAGCCTGATACCAGAAGAAGTAGATGGTGCCCAGGTACAACCAATGACTGCCCTGACAGGGAACACAACAGAGAACCCCTAAGGGAGCAGGAGAGCAGTAGGACGCAGACCTCAAATTCTTGTAAAAAGGCCAGATTTAATGGTCCGACTGAGACTAGAAGGACTCCAGAGGTCATGGTCCCCAGACCTTCTGTTAGCCCAAGACAGGAACCATTCCCAAAGCCAACTCTTCAAATGGGGATTAGACTGGACTATGGGACAGAAAATGATACTGGTGAGGAGTGAGCTCCTTGGATCAAGTAGACACATGAGACTATGTTGGCATCTCATGTCTGGAGAAGAGATGAGAGGGCAGAGGTGGGCAGAAACTGGCCAAATGGACATGAAAACAGAAAGTAGAGGGAAGGAGTGTGCCGTCATTAGAGGGAGAGCAACTAGGAGTATATAGCAAGGTGTGTGTAAGTTTTTGTATGAGAGACTGACTTGATTTGTAAACTTTCACTTAAAGCACAATAAAAATTAAAAAAAAAGAAGGTGCCAAAAAGAGTCACTTCATTTCAGGAGGTTAACATATGATCAGGAACCGACGGTACTGAAGGAAGGAGTCCAAGCTGCACTGAAGGCATTTATGAAAAACAAGGCTCCGGGAATTGACGGAATACTAATCGAGATGTTTCAACAAATGGATGCAGCACTGAAGTGCTCACTCATCTATGCCAAGAAATTTGGAAGACAGCTACCTGGCCAATGGACTGGAAGAGATCCATCCATATTTATGCCTATTCCCAAGAAAGGTGATAAAACTGAGTGTGGAAATTATAGAACAATATCATTAATATCACACGCAAGCAAAATTTTGCCGAAGATCATTCAAAAGTAGCTGCAGCAGTGTATCGACAGGGAACTGCCAGAAATTCAGGCCGGATTTAGAAGAGGACGTGGAACCAGGGATATCATTGCTGATGTCAGATGGATCCTGGCTGAAAGCAGAGAATACCAGAAGGATGTTTACCTGTGTTTTATTGATTATGCAAAGGCATTCGACTGTGTGAATCAAAACAAATTACGGATAACATGGAGAAGAATGGGAATTCCAGAACACTTAAGTGTGCTCATGAGGAACCTTTACATAGACCAAGAGGCAGTCGTTTGAACAGAACAAGGGGATTCTGAGTGGTTTAAAGTCAGGAAAGTTGTGCATCAGGGTTGTATCCTTTCACCATACCTATTCAATCTGTATGCTGAGCAAATAATCCGAGAAGCTGGACTATATGAAGAAAAACGGGGCATCAGGATTGGAGGAAGACTCATTAATAACCTGTGTTATGCAGATAACTCAACCTTGCTTGCTGAAAGTGAAGAGGACTTGAAGCACTTACTAATGAAGACCAAAGATCACAGCCTTCTGTGTGGATTATACTTCAACATAAAGAAAACAAAAATCCTCACAACTGGACCAATGAGCAACATCATGATAAACGGAGAAAAGATTGAGGTTGTCAAGGATTTCATTTTACTTGGATCCACAATCAATGCCTATGGAAGCAGCAGTCAGGAAATCAAAAGATGTATTGCATTGGGCAAATCAGCTGCAAGAGATCTCTTTAAAGTGTTAAAACACAAGGGTGTCACCTTGAGAACTAAGGTGTGCCTGACCCAAGCCATGGTGTTTTCAATGGCCTCATATGTATGTGAAAGCTGGGCAATGAATAAGGAAGATTGAAGAAGCATTGACGCCTTTGAATTGTAGTATTAGTGAAGAATATTGAATATACCATGGGCTGCCAAAAGAACAAACAAATCTGTCTTGGAAGAAGTACAGCCAGAATGCTCCTGGGGAGCAAGGATGGTGAGACTGTGTCTCATATACTTTGGACGTGTCAGGAGGGATCAGTCCCTGGAGAAGGACATTATACTTTAAGTAGCGGGTCAGTGAAAAAGAGGAAGACCTTCAACGAGATGGAGTGACACAGTGGCTGCAACAATGGGCTGAAGCACAGAAACAATTGTGAGGATGGTGCAGGACTGGGCAGTGTTCCATTCTGTTGTGCATAGGGTCGCTATGAGTCAAAAGCGACCCTAGAGCGCCTAACAACAACACCTGGGATAAGTCTGCATTTGAGAAGACTGCAAATGAGATGGGTTCAGATGGGATAAGTGCTGCAGGAAGCTCCCACTGGAAATGACTGAGTATGGGGGCGGTCAGGGCCCTCTTTGGCTGGGCTGATCAGGAAGGGTCTCTCAGAGGAGGCAGGAGGCATTTGAATGAGTCCTGAATGGTAGGAAGGCTCCAGCAGCTAGAGGAAGGATCAGCCAACGCAAAGGCCCTGAGGCAGGAATAAACATGCAGTGTTTGAGTGACAGGGAGAAAGGCCACTGTGGCCCAGTGGGGTTGGGCAGTGGACGTGGTGAGGTCAGAGCGGGCAGAACCCCTCAGAGTTTATCCTGAGCCTCGAGAGCTTCAAGCTGAGGAGTGACGTGAACGCTCAGCCCCATGTGGAGCCTAGACCACAGGCGAGAGCAGGAGGCTATGGAGTCCTCCCGGGTAGGGTAACGATGTGGCTTGGAGCAGTGGCGGGGGCCAGACGCGGCATGCTCAGCGGGTTGGAGCACCTGGGACTCTCTGATGAACTCAGTGTGGGGCCAGCGTCCAGGTTCAAGTCCTGCTTGTTCACCTGCTGCATGGCTTAGGGCAGGCTCCTTAGCCCCTCGCAAGGAGGAAAACAACAGTACCTACCTCCACGCTCGGAGAGTGCTTGACCCATAGCGTGTGTATTAGTTGTTGTTAGTTGTCGTGGGGTCCATTCCGACTTCTGGCAGCCCCATCCGTGCAGGGCAGAACTGCTCCATAGGATTTTCCAGGCTGTGACCTGTCAGAAGCAGACCGCCAAGCCTGTCTTCGGAGGCGCCTCTGGATGGGTTTCAACCACCAACTTCTCAGCTAGTAGTTGAGCGCTTAGCTGTTTGCGCCACCCAGGAACTCCTACTTACTGGTTACTGTAACATTATTATTACTATTGGATCTAGGAGGGTTGAAGGAGGAGGACAAGGTGTTAGGCTGAGCAGCTGGGAAGCCGGGGGTGTCATAGATTGAACTGGGAACAGCAAGGGGTGTGGGAGAGGTAAGGACTGGGGAGGGGTCGATGGTCCATCTTTCTGTCTTAGTGATGGGGTTGGCGATGCCACTTTGACATACAGGGACACGTGAAGGCGAATGTGCTGGGGAGGGAGATGCTGGCTGGGTGGTATTTTAAGCCACAGGACTGGATGGGGTCACAGGGAGTAAGTGCTTAGCCTGGAAGAAGGATGGAGGAGGAGCAGCAGCGACAGAGACTGAGAAAGACTCAGTCTAGACTCAGGCCTAAAGGAGGGTGGGCTCAGAGGGCCCTGGAGGGGCTGAGGGGAGAATGGGAGGCAAGGACGCGTAGACACCCTCTTCCAGGAAGGCCTCTGCCCTTTACAGTTTACAAAACCCTGGCCCTCCACTACCACCTCTCATCTTCGCACCTTGTCTGTTTTATGGATGCAGCTCAGAGAGGTTAAGGCATTTTCCCAGGGTCACACAGCCCATAAGTGAAAAGGTCTCTGGCCCCTGGGACCACAGCCCTTCTTGAGGACCTTAAGTATGTTATGGCCATTTTTCTCAGAAAAATACACATATGTACATCCTATTTTTAAACTTTTTCTGTATATTTTTTCTCTAAAATTAAAAGATGGTTCTAAAATTAAAAAGGCACAAACGAGAATAGAGTGAGAATTTTCCCTCCCACCCTATCCCTAGCCACCTGCTCCCCTCCCTGGAGGCAGCCAGTGTCACCAGCTTCCTGGGTCTCCATCCACAGACAGGCAAATATGCACAGCTATAAATTTCTTTTTTCTCTCCTTTTTTTATACAAATGGCAGCTACTATACTCACTGTTCCTTGCTGTTGCCTTTTTTTGCTTAAAAATACACCTTGAAGACCCAGACTGTTCCTTAACAAGCTCCCTCCTCCTTTTCGGCAGCTCCTGTGGCACACAGATAGTGGAGGGGCATTTGGGCTGTGTCCAGCCTGGTCCCCACATGTGTGAATGTCTTATCTGCAGGCCAAAGTCCTAGGACCACTGTGGGAAGCCACCTGGTGGCCTCTGCTGCATAATCCCCAGAGTAAAGGAGGAAGCAAGATTCAAACTCGGCTCTGGTTCCCCATGCCTCTCTAATCCTCTTCATTAGCTGGGCCCAGTTGGACCAGCAGAGAAGTCCAGGGCAATCTCCGAGTGTGTGAAGGCATCGGCCCTACCCCCGGAGCTCGGGGAGACCCTGGACTCTTGTTTGCAGCAAGACCAAAGACGTGGCAGTGTGTGTTGGCGGGGTGGGGACTCTGATGGCCACACTCCCCTCCTCTCCACCCCAGGCTGGGGAGCTGGGATAGGAAGGGAACATGTGGGTTGAGTTCCCCAGACCATCACAGTTCCCCTCCCCTCCCCAGCACCTTCCCTTCTCTGCCCACAAGGAGTTTGCCCCCTTCTTGGCTGAACAAAAAAAACAAACCCGTTGACATCCAGTCGATTCCGACTCAAAGCGACCCTACAGAACAGAGGAGAGCTGCCCCACAGGGTCTCCAAGGCTGTACCTCTACGGAAGCAGACTGCCACATCTTTCTCCAGTGAAGCAGCTGGTGGGTTTAAACAGCTGACCTTTCAGTTAAGCAGCCAAGTGCTTAACCACTGTCCCACCAGGGCTCCTTTTGGCTGAGAAGGGAGAGAATTATGTGGAGAAGATGGACATGGCCCCTGTCCTCAGGTGGTCTAGGGTGGTCAGGGCCAGCCTCAACAACACTGCCTGAAACTTCTTCCTCTCACTTCCAGAGGCCACAGTCTCCTGGTTTTGCTGTTGCCTCTCAAGCTGCACAGCCTTGGTCAGTCTCCTCCCTGTGTCGAAGCTGCTCTAGTGTGGTCTAGGACCCTCTTCTCTTCTCGTTCAACACCCTGCTCCACGACATCTTGTCCACTCTCAGGGCGTAAAGTATCCTTCATGTGTCCAAGGTCCTCACGTTTCTGACTCCTCCCAGATCTCTTGGGAGCTCAGGAGCTGACCTCCAACGGATGTCCCTGCGCATTCCAAGGCCACTGCTCCCTTAGAAACCTGGTCCTCATCAGTCTCCACATCTCAGCACCACTGTTCACCTCTTCATTCTTGACCTCTTTTCTTTCTACCGCCATGTCCAACCCGCCACCAGACTCTGGGGGCTCCCCGTCCAGATGCAAAGCTGTTTACTTCTTTCTAGTTCCACTGCCGTCCCTGGTTAGTGCAAATGGTTAACGTACTTGGCTCCTAAGTGAAAGGTTGGAGGTTCAAGTCCACCCAGAGGTGCTTCGGAAGAAAGGCTTGGTGATCTACTTCTGAAAAATCAGCCACCGAAAACACCATGGAGCGCAGTTCTCCTCTGACACACACGGGGTCGCCATGAGTTGGAGTCGCCAGACTTGACGGCAGCTATCACTGGCAGTTCCATGGCCACTACCCTGGCAGCTCCAAGTCGCCATCAGCACCTGCCTGGCCGGCAGCTGCAGCCTCCTCGCAGGCCTCCTGCTTCCACTGTGCCCTGTCTGTCCGGCCCTCCAGCAGCCACAGAGTGGCCTCAGTGGCAACTGGCACACACTGCTTTGTGTGTCCTAAAGATTTGACATGGAAATGTAAAAGATCAAACCAGGCAAAACTCTGCCTGCTGCTTCCTGTTGCCCTGGGGATGAAATCCACAACCTTTTCTACACCCTTCCAGAAACTCCCTGCCTCTAGGGCCTCATCCTAGGCAACTTTTCCCCTGGCTGACTTCACTCCCACTACCCAGCCTTGCTGCAGATTCTTGATGCACCAAGCTCTTTCTGGAATGTTCTACACCCCACTTTTCACATAGACACAATTCTCCTGACCAATTTCCACTTATTACTCAGGTCACTAGGTACTGTCACTTTCTCAGAGACCTTCCGAGGGACCCCACCAAACTAGAGCCCCTTGTCTTTCACTCCATGGTGTACTTTTCCTTCAAAGCACTTAACATGATTCAAACATGAGGGAAACCACAATGAGAGAGAATGATACAATAGCCACAACAATGGACTTAAACATACCGATGATCACAAAGGTGGCACAGGACAGGGCGACGTTTCTCTCTGTTGTATGTAAGTTCACCACAAATCAGAGCTGACTCGACAACAACTAAGACCAACCACGTGCACAAGTGTATTATTACCTCTATAGCATCACTCACCTGCCGGTCCATAAGCTGGGTGAGGGCAAGGCCTGGGTTTGACCCACAGCAAGTGTGTGATGAATAGCAATGAAACCAACAACTTTTGAGGAAGGGGGGAAGGTCGAACAGGTCCCCGCAGCCACAGCAAGGCCGTGGGGATTGAGCCCACACCACTGTTGAAGGAGCCCTGGTGCTTCTGGAGAAGGAAAGGCTCAGGGGCCTGCTCTTGCCTGGAGATCCCTGTAGAGAGGCGGGGCATAGGCATTTGGGGTAACCGCATGGGTAGGACTGTCTGACCAGTAGAAGGGTGCATCAAAATATCAGCATGAATCCAATCCCCAAAAGGTGACATGAATCCAGTCCTCACTTTCCCACTTCTCCATCCTCGTCACCAGTCACCCCCATGGCGCTCTCTCTCTCTGACCCTAGCCACCCGGAGCTAGGTCAGAGTTTACAAGTTAAAAAGACACCTAGGATCCCAGAGCTGGGTCAGAGTTTACAAGTTAAAAAATACTGTCCTTCAAAACTGCCAAACAGGCAGATACCAGCTGCAAGTTTGAGGAGTTCACATGACACCCCGACCTTCTCACCTGCTGGCCACAAGTTTGGGGCTGGTTTCCTACTACCCCTTCAGGATACCAGCTGCAAGGTCAAAAGTCCACATTACACCCTCACTTTCTGACTTGCTGGCTCTTACTACGCCTTTGGGTTCAATAAGTCTCTGGAACGGCTCAGAGAATTTATGGAGAATATGCCATACTTACGACTATAATAATGATTTATTATAGCCAAAAAGGATACAAATGAAGAAACACTTAAGGTGAGGTCAGGAAGGGTTCCCAGCGCAGAGCTTCCATGTCCCAAGGGATGCACCACCCTCCTGAGAGCAGATGTTCTCGCCAACCAGGAAGCTCTCTGAGCCTCCGTGTTCAGAGCTCTTTATCAGTCAGTCCTGCCAAAAACCCAAACCCAAACCCACTGCCGTCGAGTAGATTCCGACTCATGCCGGCCCTATAGGACAGAGTTGAACTGCCCGATAGAGTTTCCAAGGAGCTCCTGGCGGATTTGAACTGCCAACCTTTTGGTTAGCAGCTGCAGCACTTAACCACTATGCCACCAGGGTCAGTCCTGCAGGATAGGCTAAATTGTGCCTCCTGAAGCTAGTTGACATGGATCTCCCAGGTGTGTCTTTTCTGGTCTGGCCAGCCCCCAGGCCAGCCCCCTGGAAGTCCCAGACCAAGGCACCCCATTACTCCAAAGGTTATTTACCTGGAGCCAAGACAGAGCCCACCTTACTTAGAGTAAAACTAGGTCCTTGACCCCACAAAGAGGCTACGGTGGCTGGTGGGTAGGGCTTAAGCATCAGCAGTGTGGCAAAGGGCACACCTGCATTTCAGAAACAGGTTGGAGCAGGTGGGTTCTCCAGCCACCAGCTCTGGAGATTTGGCCCTAACTGGAAGGTCTGACTGGACATTCCGGGAACTTACTTCTTAGGGCAGTTTCCTGCCCAGCATTCGATGGCTGAGTGCTTGGAAGGGAGGGCCAGTTCACCCCACACTGCTCACAGCCCCTCCGGAGCCGAGTCACCCTGTATTCTCTAGACTCAAAGTCAGGGACCTGGGTTTTGGCTCCAACTTGCCCTACAATCCAGTTTCTCCTTCCCCAACAGGACTGCACAGATCCTGGCCGTAGGAGAGTTTGATAAATGCTTATTAAATGGAAGCAGATATGCTGCCTGTCTTCAAGGCAGGAGAGCAGTGGTGCCTAGTGAGTGTGCCCTGGCACCAACTGCCCAGGACCAAATCCTGGCTCTCCCACTTAGGAGCTGTGTGACCTCGAGCAAGTTACTCAACTTCCTGTTCCTTGGTTTTCTTCTAAATTAGGGCTGATAATAGTACCATCCTCTGAGGTCATTGTGAGGATTACAGGAATTGATCGGCATATAACCGTCAGGACAGTGCCCGGAGAAGAAGCACTCTGTAAATGCTCCAGTGTCGTCGGGTGGCTGGCGGGGGAGGGACTGTGATGTGCAGTGGGATTTCAGGGACCAGGAGACGGTGTGGGGGAGGAACAGTGTTTACTGAGCATCCACTGTGTGGCCTGTGCTTTATGACAGTCCTCATCTGACCCCACGGGTACCCTGCCAGGTAGGCATTACCATGTTCCTTTTGCAAATGAAGAAACTGAGGCTCAGGGAGTTCAGCAAACCTGCCTGAAGTCACAGAGCTAGGCAGGACTGAGCCTGATTCTGACCCAGGTCTGTCTGATCTTCTTACCCACTTCTTCCCTAATGCCAGTGATGGAAGACAAACAGGGCAGGCCGTGTGGGTGGGTGTAGAGTGGGCTCTGGGATGGGGCATCTGAAATCCAGTGCAGGAGATCAAAGGGAGGGCTGCCCAGCCTTGGGAGCCGTAAGTACCATTTATCGACTGCTTACTCTGTGCTGGGCACTCGAAGTCCATTATTCGATTAATTCCTCATCACAATCTTATGAAGTGCTCCCATTAGTCCCACTTAAAGCTGAGAAGGGCAGGGACCGGAGAGGCAAAGTAACTTGCCCAAGGTCACACAGGCAGAAAGTGGTGCAGCTGGGAGGCTCCAGTGCTGAAGGTATTGAACTGGAAGCAGGAAGATGTGGGCTCTCACAATTATGAGGGAGAAAATTCTGGAAGGGTGTGAGAGCAGAGCAGGGACCCACAGAGGCCCATGGGAAGGTAGGGACACCCTACCACAATTGCCTCTGCGACCAGGTCAGGCCCCAGCTCCTGTTTGAGGGGCGTAGCTCAGCTGCCTGGTGCCTTTAGCTCTTTCCCTCCCTGCGAAGCCCCACATGTTACAGTTGAACGGGCTACCCACCCAGACCGGATAGTCCAGGCCTTAGATGGAGTAGGGGGCAGGCTTTCCTTGAGGGAATGGTAAACAGGGTAACAGTGTTATTTCCGTCCATTTTTCCCAAGGAAGCCCCTCCCCAATGCACTGAGCTGGCCACCCCACCCACCCCGCCCCACTACCCTGTGCCTGTTCCCTGTGAGTGGTCAGGGGAACTGTGTGCCCCTCAGCCAACCCCCAGCCCACTGGCTCTTGGGGGTCAGGAATGGGTGGGGCTGATCAGACTCAGCAAAATTCACCAATCACTCGCTCCCTGCCTTTTTCCAGGGTCTGAGCCAGGCGCGTCATTTCATTACGTCACACTTTTCTCTTTGTCTTATCTTATTTCATCACCCCACTCTCCTGCCGGGGAGCATTCGTGCTTGTCCATGGTGCGGATGAAGGAAAAGACGTGAGCACGTTAGTGGTTGGAGCCAGAATTTGAAGCCAGTCCAGCGTTCTTCCTTTCACCATCATCATCACCAAATCGTTTCCCCCCCCCTTCCCTGAAGTACCCCGTTTAACGCTCATGTCAGCTGGTGTTTCTATAGGGTAGTGGTTGTGTTCACCTCAACCTCCAATATGCAGCTGAGGAAACTGAGGTCCAAAGAGGACATGCCAGGAGGTGACAGAGCTGAGGCTGAGAAGCAGGCTGTACCACCCCAGTCACGTGGGCTTAGGCAGCACGTTATTTTCGTAAAGTGGCCTGGAAGCCGAAGAGTGCAGTTGGACAGTGAGGGCTACAGGGCCCAGAGGATGTCGGGGCTGCAGCCTGCAGCACAGCCAAGGAAGTCAGGAAGTGAAGGTCTCCATCTGGGCCACTGGGGTGGGGAGGGGACGAGCAGAGCATCTTGAAGGGAGCCAGAGGCCAGGGTCGGGGATTAGGGTGAGCTGGGGCCCTGGGGCCAGCTGGGCCTGAGTGGGAATCCTGGCGTTGCTGCTTCTGTCCTGTGGACCCTCTGCCCCACCCCCACCCCCAGCCTGCGCTGCCTCAGCTGGGGAACAGAAATAATAACCCTGACTGTTGCTGCAGTAGGTACTTAATAAATACTTGTTAAATAGACAAAGGCTGCCGTGATGCTTCCTTGAGCTAGATGAGGCAGTGCCAGCACGGAGTCGGCGCTTCCAGAGCGTTCCTAACTGACAGAGTGGGAAAAGGCGGTTCAGCTGGGCCCTGAGGCTGAGGGGTGTGACCTGGAGCAAGTTGCTTCACCTCCCCTGGCCTCCACGGTCCCACTTGATCACAGTGACCTCAGAGGCTCATGGTGTGTGGGGCAGCCTGGCAGGACTAAGTGCTCTCCTCCTCCCTGTCTAAGGGAGCCTCCGGGGCTGGAAGCTGAGTGCAGGGGCCCACCCGCCTGGGTTTTAGGAGGGGCTGGTGCTGCTGTCTGGGGTTCACCAGGCCCGGGTGAGGCGCACCCCCATGAGTGTGAGGGTAGCAGAGGGAGGCTTGCTGTCCCCCCATCCCCAGCCTGCCCAGGGAGCCAGGAGCCACCAGGGCTGGGCCGGTTTATCGGCTTTTCTTTCCAAAGGGATTTATGGGTAAGGAGGGGGCGTTTAATGTCATCAAACCCTAGGGAAGACCTAGGAGGTGACAGGAGCGGGGTAGCCTTTCTGCCTTCTCTGGAGCCCCCCAGCAGGCAGGGTCCCTGGCCCCTCCTTCGCTCCTCAGGAAGGAGCAGAGGAGCAGTGGGCCAGCGTGTCGGCAGTCCTGCTGGTCACCTTCACTCTCTCCCCTGGGCCTGAATCTCCTCCTGCCAGCGGCTGGCTCGCTGTGCCACCTCTCAGCCTCAGTTTTCCTAGTTGCCAAAAGAAGCCTGGACTAGGAACTCCCAGATTTGGGATGTCACAACAGCATAGTAACATTAAAAGAACTTTCATAACTGGCATAGCGCCATTAGTTCTTCACTTCGCCAGGAAAGGACATTAAATTTTTAAAAAGCCGCCAGCATCTCCCATACCCACCATTTAAAAAAAAAAAAAGAAAAAAGAACGTTTAGCACTAAAAGGATGCAATCTTAGAATACACTACAGCAGCTCCACTGTCCTTTTCCTCATCTCGCCATGGGCTGGCAGCCTGAACGCAACGATTTGGGACACGCTGGGGCACCACAGCCACCCTTCTGGTTCCATAGCTGTCTGCCCAACTCCATGACCCTCATGAAGACCCCGAAAGGGAGGCTGGGCAGAAGGAGTAACCCCGTCGACGGCAGGAGGAGCCAGGCCAGGGGGCATAGTGATTTGTTGGTCACACAGCAAAGCAGCATCAGAGGGGCCAGGACCCAGCTGGTGTGTGTTGGGTGGGGGTATGAATGTTGAAGTGGGGCCTCCACCATATAAACTGTGCCTAGAACCACATGCTTCCATTGCACGTTAACAGGCAATGGTTGCAATGAGAATGAAACCATTCCCTCCCTGCCTTCCAGAAAAGTACAGTTTAACTCTAAGCATAATGTCGTAGTTGCCATTCAGTCGGCTCCAACTCATGGCAACCAAACGTATGACCGACCCCGTGTACAACAGAACAAATGTTGCCCGGTCCTGCGCCATCTTTCTGATCACTGGTAAGCTCGAATCCATTGTTAGGGACTCGGTGTATTTTGAAAGCCTTCAGCCTAAGGGGTTCATCTTCTAGCACTACACCAGAGAATGTTCTGTTGTGATCCAGAAGGTTTTTATTGGCTAATTTTCAGAAGTAAACCGCCAGGCCTTTTTTCCTAGTCTGTCTTAGTCTGGAAGTGCCACTGAAACCTGTCCACCACTGGTGACCCTGCTGGTATTTGAAATACTGGTGACCTAGCTTCCAGCATCACAGCAACATACAAGCCACCACAGTATGACAAGCTGACAGACATAATACAGGCACCTAAATAACCAGGGCTCTTTTTTAAAAAAGAATGAGATATCTCTTTTCAAAGAAGGATGGCACTGGAGGCACCTGTCACCCCTCTCCCTCATCCGTGTGCCCATTTCTCTCACATTGTACCCTCTGCAGTGTCCCCTCCCCAGGAAGCCCATCTGACAAACAAGACGAAGAAAACCTGACCACCTCCTGGGGCTTGTCAATGAAAACATGACACCAGGCTTTGTACGTTTTACTTTTTCGGTGGCAGCATTGTGCAGGTCAGCCCACACATTGGCAGGTGAACTTCTTTCTGCCAAGCAAGTCCATGGCGACAGGAGCCTTGTTTGCTTGAGTAAGTCACTCAGCAGATGAGGTTCTGGGTTGTCACCAGCTAAGGGTCTTCACAGAGACCAGCCTTCCTCCTGGCGGAGGGTGACGGGTCTAGGGGAAACACAGCATGCCTGGGAGGCAGCTTTCCCTTTCTGAGCACCAGGATGTGTCGATGCACGCCCGCCATAACACCGGCCAAGCAGCCAGCACAGGGTCTGGCGTATACTAGGGACTCAGGAAACAGTGACCTTGAGAGTAGGCACAGCGGTAAGCAGGATAAAACTATGCCCACTGGCTGTGATGTGGTGGGGTCGGGTGGTAGAAGGGCAGGAGCAGGGAGATGAGTATTGCAGTTGGGGTGGGAGCGAGTGTTGGGATTTGGGATGAATGTTAGGGTTGGAGTAAGTGTTAACTGTTGGGTTTGGGAGGTGTGTTGGGGTGCAGTGTGGATGTTGAGGTAAGGGTGAATGCCAGAGATGGAGACATGTGGAACCTCAGGGCTGACCTTGGGTCATGGGCCATGACCAAGGTTCCAGTCACTTCAGCTCACTGATGTGGGGTAGTGGGCAGTACAGGTGAGGGGAGGCCCGGGGAGTCTCCATTCTCCTATGGCCATGGGGGGATCATCTCCCCACCCCTTCGCCCCGTCACCCCTGCCTAGAGGGTAGGGTCCCCATGAAGAGCCCTTTCCAGCAGCACCAGATGAACCCCCAGGTCAGGAGCCCAGTCCCCTTGGGCAGAGAACCAGGGGGTCCCCCACCACCCTGGGCTCAAGTTCAGCCCTAGGCAGGGCCCTAGCCCTCTCTGGGCCTCAGTGTCCTCCTCCGTCAAAGGCCCAGTCACCATGTTTTGTCTCTCTGCCCCTCTCCCAGAGAACCTGTAGACAGTGGGTCCAGGGACCTCTGAGGCTCTGGGAGGGGCGCTGGGCTGGTGCCCTCTCTTCCCTCACCCCAAACCCACCTCAAACCCCTCCAGGGAGGAAGTGGGTGAGGTTGAAGGGGGCTCTCTGCCTGGAAGCACCTTGACTGTCTTCTGGGAGCTCTGGAGTGGGAGTAAGGGACCTGGGTCCAGGGCTGGCCCTGCCTGGCCTCTCTCTGGGACCCTCAGCAGGTCATCCCATCTCTGGGCTTCTTTGGCTCCCATGTAAAATGACAGTCTGAGGTGCTACTGGAGGCATTCGAGGCAGTGGGATGGAGCAGAGGGGGGATTTTTAGCAGAGGAAGACTTGGAAAACTCTTTATACTACAGTACGTGCTATTCCCTGGCGCCCTGGCTGGTGGGACTCTGGGGGAGACAGTAGCAGGGCCTGGGATGTACTGGCTACATTATGACCTACGGGCCAGGCTTTGCAGTAGAGGCCACGTCCACATTACCCATTATGGCTTCAAACAATGGGTCTCATTAGTTCCATTCTTCCAGATGAGGAAACCGAGGCTCACAGGAGTCAAGTAACTTGCCCACAAGTCACACTGCAGGTCCGGGATTCAAACCCTGGGCTGTGGGAACCAGGGATCCTTTCAAGGCGGGAAAGGAGAAGCACCCTGAGTCAAGGAGGGGTGACCGCAAGAAGGAGCTGGGGGCAGGGCTCACTCTCCCAGGGCTGGGAGAGGGAGTTTCTGTGGGGAAGAGGCAGGCTCTGAAGCTGTTGATCTCTAAATTACAGCGTTGGCGCGCACCGGTTGCTGCGGCAACCAAGTTGTCCTGAACCGGGGAAGTGTATAAACATTGCCACAGATGCACAATTAGATCAGGAAGAAGAATAGAACAGAAAATAGAAACTTCCAGCCTTATATAATTCTGGGCCAAAACGTTACCCGCAGCCGGAGCCCAGGGCCGTCCCTGCCAGCCCTGGGGCCCTGGGCAGCACCATCTCTCTCCTGGGTCCCCAGTGGAAGGGAGGGAAGAGGGATGGCCCACCCTCCATGGGCCCAGCTGGTGTGCCTACCACTAGGTGGGGTGAGGGGCCGCCTCCGCTGAAACAGCTGGGGACGCCGACAGGGAGTCATGCCTCTCACCGGCTTCCTCCCGCTCCCAGGAAACAGGAAGGAAGGCAAGAGGGCAGCTGGCTTTAACTGAGCACTTACTCGCTCCTTAGGTCCTGTGAGGTAGGGATTTTGAGCCCCATTTTACAGATGAGAAAACTGAGGCTCAGAGAGGTGAAATGAGTTGCGACATAGCTAGGCAGGGGTGCACCTTCCCCTCCCAGTCACGTCTCTTCACAGCATGAACACATCCACAGGGGGCCGAAGAGTTAGATACACCTGGGTTTGGATCCGCTTACCAGCTGTGTGGCCTTGGGCAGCTCAGCTGCTGCCTGAGCCCCCGTTTCTTCACCCGCGACATGAGGACAGAAATGTTTAGTGCACAGGCCCAAAGCACGGGGACTCCCCCTTCCTCCACCCTGACCACCACTACAGACTCCACTCACTTTTGCTCCTGACAAGTTTGGGGACAGAACAGAAATCTGGGCCCAGAGACTCAAAGCAACACTAGAAGGGAAGGACTCAAGAGAGGAGCCTCGGTAGGGCTGTGGTGTCCAGCGCCGTCCAATAGAACTTTCTGCAGTGGTAGAAATGCTCTCCATCCACACTGTGCGGGACGGTCGCCTCTAGCCTTATGTGGCCATTGAGCATTTGAAATGTGACTAGGGCAATGAGGAAGTGAGGATCAAATTTAAGTTTAATTAATTTAAAATATAAAGAGTCACAGGTGGCTAGCGGCTACTTATTGGACAGCAAAGGAGACTGTCCAGTCCCTGGGAGACCCAGGAGAGCAAGTGGGACAGAATGGCGGGAGAGGGAAGCCAAGACAGCGTCAGGAAGCCCCCGGAACAGCCGGCCAAGGAGGGTGGGAGGGGCAGCGTGGAGGGGCTGGGAGGAGACGTGCATCCTGGTGGTCTCAGCTTCGCGGTCCAGCAGACCCCAGCGCTGGAGCTGTGCCAGCCTCGGCAGCACTGGCTCAGGCCCTCATACTCCCTGTCATCAGGCCTCCTGAACCTCCTGTCTGCCTGGGCGGAAGGAGGCTTGGGTTCCAGTGCAGGCTCTTTTTTTCTGAGCATCTTTGATGCCCCAAGCCTGGTGTCCGTGGCAGCCCTTGCTCCCCAGCGTCTCACCTTTCTGGCTTCTCCTTCCCAGGCCCTGCATCTTCCCAGGTGACCACGCCGGCATCAGGACATGCACGGGCACAGCCGCAACGGGCAGGCCCACGTGCCCCGGCGGAAACGCCGCAACCGCTTCGTCAAGAAGAACGGCCAATGCAACGTCTACTTCGCCAACCTGAGCAACAAGTCGCAGCGCTACATGGCAGACATCTTCACCACCTGTGTGGACACGCGTTGGCGCTACATGCTCATGATCTTCTCCGCGGCCTTCCTCGTCTCCTGGCTCTTCTTCGGCCTCCTCTTCTGGTGTATTGCCTTCTTCCACGGTGACCTGGAGGTCAGCCCGGCGGTGCCCGCAGCAGGAGCCCCGGCGGGCAGCGGCGGGGCGGCCCCCGTGGCCCCCAAGCCTTGCATCATGCACGTGAACGGCTTTCTGGGCGCCTTCCTGTTCTCGGTGGAGACGCAGACGACCATCGGCTATGGGTTCCGGTGCGTGACGGAGGAGTGCCCGCTGGCCGTCATCGCCGTGGTGGTCCAGTCCATAGTGGGCTGCGTCATCGACTCCTTCATGATCGGCACCATCATGGCTAAGATGGCTCGCCCCAAGAAGCGGGCACAGACACTGCTGTTCAGCCACCACGCGGTCATCTCAGTGCGAGACGGCAAGCTCTGCCTGATGTGGCGCGTGGGCAACCTGCGCAAGAGCCACATCGTGGAGGCCCATGTGCGGGCCCAGCTCATCAAGCCCTACATGACCCAGGAGGGCGAGTATCTGCCCCTGGACCAGCGGGACCTCAACGTGGGCTACGACATCGGCCTGGACCGCATCTTCCTGGTGTCACCCATCATCATTGTCCACGAGATCGACGAAGACAGCCCACTCTATGGCATGGGCAAGGAGGAGCTGGAGTCAGAGGACTTCGAGATTGTGGTCATTCTGGAGGGCATGGTGGAGGCCACCGCCATGACCACCCAGGCCCGCAGCTCCTACCTGGCCAGCGAGATCCTGTGGGGCCACCGCTTCGAACCCGTGGTCTTCGAGGAGAAGAGCCACTACAAAGTGGACTACTCACGCTTCCACAAGACCTACGAGGTGGCCGGCACCCCCTGCTGCTCCGCCCGGGAGCTGCAGGAGAGCAAGATCACCGTGCTGCCCGCCCCGCCGCCCCCGCCCAGTGCCTTCTGCTATGAGAATGAGCTGGCCCTCATGAGCCAGGAGGAAGAGGAAATGGAGGAGGAGGCTGCAGCCGCTGCTGCTGTGGCCGCGGGCCTGGGCCTGGAGGCGGCCTCCAAGGAGGAGGCGGGCATCATCCGGATGCTGGAGTTTGGCAGTCACCTGGATCTGGAGCGTATGCAAGCCACGCTCCCGCTGGACAACATCTCCTACCGCAGGGAGTCCGCCATTTGACCTCCAGGCCCACCCTCGTCGCCTCCTTCGAGAGCCTCTGCCAGGAATGGGTTGCCAGGACACTCCCACCCACACTCAGGACAGGGCAGACTCCGGCTCAGGGGACCTTCGGGAGGGAGACAGGACTGGGAGGTGTGGGAGACCACTTCCTGCCAGCTCCAGAGCCCAAGCCTGGATGGAGCCAGGACACTGAGGCCCTGTCGGTCTGGGTTCCCCAGCCATTACCTACAGGAGGCTCTGGGACCCCAGGCCACCACCTTTTTCCCACCGACCCTTCGAGGACGTGCCCTTTTGCTCTCAGAACCTTGGGGAAGGCGGTTGGACTGCTGGGGGGTGGGCGTCATGGGGTTCTGGGGTGGGCCAGGGGTTAGTTGGGGGGAGGGGGAGGGGGGTGCGTTTCTCTGCATGACCGTGGCCTATTGCTCATGACTTTCTTTTGTAAATATCTATAAATGGAGAGAGATGGAGCCGCCACATCCACTTTCTGCCATTTTTACCTGCAGGATAAGGAGATGCGGTCCCTCTCTGTGCACCCCTCCCCTTCCCCATCAGCCGGTCAAGCCGAGTCCCTTCCCCACCCAGCTGGCTGCCCCAAGGCCACCAAAGCCAGCCATGTGGACCCCAAACGGTGTTGGGTTTGGGTACAGAGGTGGGACCCTAAAGGGGCAAGACGAGGGCCTGGCCCTCCCTGTGGTCCTTCCCAGTCTCCAGCCCCAGCCCGATGGACAATGGAGTTTGTAATGATATATTTTTAATAAAGTATATGGTCCAGTAGGGGTAGGCTGGTTGAAGGTGGAAGGGTGGGAAGGAGGGATGGAAGAAGACAGAGAGAAAGAACGTGTGTGGTGTGTGTGTCCCTTTCTGAGGGACTGATCCTTGGGAGGACCCTGGGAGGGAACTTCCTTACCTGCCATTCTCCTTCCTGAGAGTCAGTGGGAGGACCCTGAGTTGGCATCAGAGGATTTGGGTATGAGTTAGAGCTTTGCTACGTACTAGCTGTGTGACTGTCAGCAAATTGCTTATTGGTTCTTGGCCTCAATTTCACAATCTGTAGAATGGGATTAACCATACCTCCCTCCCTCCCAAGGGATGATGGGCAGGAAGAACCTGTGGATGTCAGCCAACCCTTTGTAACTTGAGTAGAAGTGGGAAGAGTCCACCTGATGTACACCCACCACACACACACACACACCAGCTGGGCTGAGGAAGCGGGCCACAGGACGCCGGTGGGCAGGGCTCTCTGGGTCAGCTGGGAACCTAGTCCAAGTCCAGTCTTGATCTCTGCCTCACTGTGGGACACTGAGTACATCCCCTCCTTCCCTGGGCATCGGTTAGCCTGCACTGTATAACAAGCCCTCCCCAAAAGACTGAGTGGTTTCAGCCATGATTATTATGATTCAGAGTGGGGCTGGGTGGGCTCGCTCAGGCAGCCATGTTCTGCTGGAATGTCCACTAGGCTTCGAGGTCCAGGATGGCCTCACCCGTGTGCCTGACAGCGGGCTGTCTGGGTCTCCTCCACAGGCCTCTGGTGCCCCAGCAGCTGGACCAACATCCTGACATGGGCCTCAGGGCAGCAGCCTAAGAGGACAAAGACAGAAGCTGCAAGGTCTCTTGAGGACCAGTCTCAAAGTTGTAGGATGTCGCTTCTACTGCATTCTATTGGCCAAGCCAAGTCATGAGGACAGCCCAAATTCAAGGGTGGGGAAATCCGAGTTTCAAAGGAATTCATTCCAGTTTGAACCCCTGGGGAGAGTTTGCGTTTTCACCCCAGATATACTGACTCAGAATCTACATTTTAAACAAGATCCCCGGGTGATTCTTACGTATAATAAATTCTGAGAACCACTGCTCCACTAGTGGTTCTCAAAACTGGTCCCTAACCAGCAGCATTAGCATCGCCTGGGAACTTGTTGGAGCCCTGGTGGTGCAATGGTTAAAAGCTTGGCTGCTAACCAAAAGGGCGGCAGTTCCACTCCACCAGCCACTCCTTGGAAACCCTATGGGTCAGTTCTACTCTCTCCTATAGGATCTCTATGAGACTATGAGTCTGAATCAACTCCATGGTGTTTTTTTGAGGGGGGGATGTTTGAGAACTTGTTAGAAATGCAAATTCTCAGCAGGGGTTCTAACTGGAATGAACTAGTTTGAAGGCCTAGGGGAAAACAGACCCCAAATCTAAATCGTGTTC
Source organism: Elephas maximus indicus (assembly GCF_024166365.1). Lineage (NCBI taxonomy): Eukaryota > Metazoa > Chordata > Mammalia > Proboscidea > Elephantidae > Elephas > Elephas maximus. Next base: position 182,292,437 of record NC_064822.1, on the reverse strand, counting down.
GGGAAGATTAAAATTACCTCACAGAGGAAGTACACATGAGGTTGGAATTGTGGCTAGACTTGCCACAATCTATCACAGACCCAGTGAGTTTGAGGTTTTCTTCCAGTTCTAACTCCATTCTACATGCCAACTGTGTATCCAGCACTTGGTCTGTAAGGAAGCAGAGGGCACCCTCCTTGTTCCCAGGAATCTTCCACACAAAGGTGCAGCTACCTCAGGAAACACAGGGAAGGAACCAGCAGACAAGCTCACCCACTGTGAAGCACTGTGAGCTGCTTTGTGAATTACCACTTTTCACCAGCACTGGAACGTGATTGGCATTTGGGTAAATCGTTGTGCTTTAACACAATTGTTTCCTTTCTGCTAACTTCTGAAAATCTTAACTGTTAAATATCTGCTTTAACAGTTGGCCTGAGGCTTCTTTCTTCGAGAAAAAGGCTGGCCTGGGGTCCAAATTCACCTCCTACAAATTACTCAGGACGGTGCTTCATTTGCATAACACCTTTCACATCCTTTAGCTCATTGACCCCTTACCAAACTCCAAAGGGTAGTTAGGATAAGGATTATGATCCCATTTTACAGATGAGGAAACTGAGGCCCAGGGAACTAAGAGGTTGGCTTGAACCAAGGTGAAGATTGTCAGATGCTAAGGGGGCTGCTTCACCCTCCCTGAGGCAGGGGTTAAGTGAGGGGGAGGGGCTGCCTCCTTTCCTCCCCTGCCCCCACCCAGAGGTGTACCTTAGATTTTCCAGAGCGCACCTGTGAACTTCAGGAGTCACCCAGGACCTGTGGGGGCCATTCAGCGAGACAAAGCCCACACTCTCAGAAGAGCCCCTGGATCTCATCCTGTCCAGCCTGTGACGTTCTCAGTGACACCCTGGGCAACAAGGTCTCAGGCACTCTTGGACTCAGAACCTTCGGCCTGAACACATTTCAGAGGTCGCCCAGCCCTCTATTCCCAGAGGAAATCAGGGCACAAGGTGAAGAAAGGGGGACACGTAGGGCCCACCCTACAAGCCCCCCCATCTGGATGATGTGGTGGCATGATGAAGGTGACAAACATCTTTGTCACCAGACTGCTACTTGCTCAGACGCTTGTAACAGTCACCCACTAGGAGGGGTCTTATCTCTCTGTTAACCTGCAAACGACCTGTGGGCCACAGGATAGGCATGTTTTGACAAGAGCCCAAAGCCAGGACTTTCTGGAGGGCCAACGTGGAGCTCCAGTGTGGGCAGTGAGGTGGGCTCAGGAGGGCACTGGGAAGGGGCTGCCAGGGGGCAGAGAGCCAGCCCCAGCTACAGAGGCTCCAAGGCTGACGGTGCTTCCTGCAAACTCCTGCTCCTCTGCCCTGTGCTGACTCACCTTCCCTCTCCCACCTGTTTGCCTTTCACAGCCCTCCCACCTGCCTCCCCACTCGCTTGCAGACAGCTCCTCTGATCTCTTACCCCACTCAGGGCTCCTGGCGGCGCTGAGATGGGGGGATCGTAGAAGCTCAGCATCTTATGGTGTCAGAGCCTCAGATGTCACCAAGCTTGGTATGACGGAAACTGGGGCTGGCTGAAGGGGCCTTGGAGGCACCCCCAAGCCCTTCATCATCCCACCCTGTCTTCCCTGCAAAGCCAGGGAGGGGTGACCATGTCCATCCTGCCTAGCCCTGCCTTCCCTCTTCGCACGCTTCAGTTCCCACAGGGGGCGGGAGGTGGGTGGCAGGCAGAGTGATAGAGAAGGAATGGGAGAACAGGATATGGGGGGGGGGGGAGGAGGAAGAGAGGTCTCAGGAAGGGTTGGGGAGGGAAAGAGAGAGAGTGACAGGGTGTGTTAATGGAAGTTGAAAGCCTGCCCTCACCTTGCCACAGTGGCCTGCCTCAAATCCCCCCATCTACCAGAATTCTCCAGGGTTTGCCATTGTTTCCTTTCCGTGAGCTTCTGAAAATCTTATTTTCCTTATGAACCTCAGGAGCTTAAAGAGAAATAGAAGGGGACCTGGAAGGCATTCGGCTTCCTGTTTCCACCTTGTCAAACCCTCTCCCTCTTTGTTCGGCCTTTGTCAGATGCTCAGCTGTGATCAGGACCCCTCCTTCCTGTGTCTACTTTATCTCACTGTAGTTTTTTTGCCAGAATGGACTTTTCCGGATATTGAAAGAGTCTACATGTTTTCCATTTTCAATGGCTACGTAATGTTCGTAAAATCATAGATAACCTAATCCAATCCTTCATTTTACAGATGGGGAAACTGAGGCCTATGGGGAGGGTAACCATGAACCCATCTCTCCTGGGCCCCAAGAGATGCCCTTCCCACTATTACACGCAGGACCAACTACATAATTTGCAGGGCCTGGTACAAAATCCATATGTGAGTGCCTTGCTCCAAAATGAGGAAAAATGTGTCATCAAGGATAATAAAATATAAAGCTTTTTCTTTCTTCTGATCACCAACCCTGCTCATGAGCAGGCTCCAGTGTCTCACTGAACTTCGCTCACAACACGCAAGTTCAAAGACAACGTTAAGAATTTCAAAAGTCAAACCAAGGTGGGAACCCTCCCATGAAGCTGGGCCCTTTGTTGACCTAATCTGTCCCTACTGTTGGGCATCTAGATGAATTCCAACCTCTCTCCTTGATAAACAGTGCTGCAATGAACATCTTTGTGCAGTTTTTTTTTTTTTTTTCCTTATGACATCTTGCTCAGGCTAAGCACTAAGTAAAAAAGGCTGAGAGAATTCTTGGCTACGTGTGCCAAACTCTCTTAAGATGTGACCCCCAGTGTCCAAATCGTTCCACAATGACAGTGTAGACCTGGGTACCAAAGTTTGGACCCAAGCGCCCCCTCCACATCTTCTCAAGGGGCTCCCTATTGAAAGGGTGGGAGCAGAAGATGAAGGACAGTGGGCCATGGGGTACGGTGAGGGCACCAGGGCATGGGACTGAAGCACCGGCATCTATATGTGTGTTTACAGAGAGAAAAGACCATGGAGGCAAGAGCCAGAGGGTCCTAGGTTTGAATTCTGCCTCTGCCACTTGCTAGCTATGTGACTTTGAACAAGCTGCTTTATGTCTCTGTGCCTGTTTCCTCATCTGTAAGATACCCATAGCCATTGAGTCTGTTCTGACATAGTGACCCTACAGGATAGAATGAAACTGCCCCCATGGGGTTTCCAAGGTTGTGAATCTTTACAATAGCAGACTGTCATATCTTTCTCCCACAGAGAGGCTGGTGGATTTGAACTGCTAACCTTTCGGTTAGAGGCCGAGTGCTTAACCACTGCATCATCAGGGCTCCTTTATAGTGCTTTAAACCTATTGTCATTGAGTCAATTCTGATTCATAGCAACCCTATAGGACAGAGTAGGACTGCCCTATAGGGCTTCCAAGGAGCAGCTGGTGGATTCAAACTGCTGACCTTTTGGTTAGCAACCATAGCTCTTAACCACTGTGCCATCAGGGTATACTACTATAGTGTTTATAAAAAGCTATGGCATCTGATCCGCACAACTCTGGGCCCTCTGAGGAGCTCTGTTGGTCTAGTCCTTGCCTACTGTTGGGCATGTGGATGAATTCTTATCTGTAGGTCAGGTAAGTATATATATCCATCAGTAAGACAAGACCACTCATCTCTCTCACGTGCTTGTTGTACAGATTAAATGATATCCTATACATGACCAGGCATGGCATGATGTTGGGCACATTATTGGCCCAAATAAACCTTTTGTCTTCTGGAAAGGAGTTTGATGTGCTTATAAGATAAAATACAGTTTAAAAGCTGAGCTTCCTGGCAGCCAAGGCAAAAAGGGAAACCTGAAGGATTGCTTAGGGCTGGTATATAAGGCCTGGGAAGCCGAAGGAACTTGCATTCAGACTCACTGTGTGATTCTGGGTAATCTCTTCCCTTTTCTGGGCCTCAGTCTCCCCAATCTTCAAAGTTATGGGGCTGGACTTTATGACCTCCAAGGCCCTGACATATCTGACAACCTAGGATTCTATTCATGTGTCCTTCAGGAGAAACCAGGAGGCCTTGGGGAGGGTAGGGGAGAACAGAACCACCACTTGGCAAACTTGGGAGGATGGCCAGGTCTGTCCTCTCTGCCTCCCCCAACATCGGTAACCTCCAGGGCCCACCCCTCCCTCCACTCACTAGCTGCCTCAAATCTTGTGTCAAAATCCCTACATGAGTCCTGGTGGGAATCCCCTCAGCCAGGGCATCTGCCTAGATTCTGGTCGTCGGCTCACATGTCAGCTACAGATTTCAAAGGGCTTCTGTGGCATTCCTTCTTGCGTTCGTTCCACAAAGACTTGTTGGGCATCAACAATGGGCAGAGAAGGCTCTGTTCTAGGAGCCGGGAAGGTGGCAGTTACCCAAACAGACAGTAATGTAGCTGAGGCTTGGGCTCCCAGCCCTTCGACCCCGGAGTGTGGCGTCGGGAAGGCCCTGGGCTAGGAGCCCTGAGGCCTGCCTCTGGCCTGGGGCCTGCCGCTGGTGCCAGGTAGTCTCATAGGCAACTCCTGCTCCGGCCAGAACAGCAACCAGGGCTCCTGGTTACTCGCCACACTGTCCACTGCAGCTGCGGAAACCATAACGACGGAGGAGGTAGGCCAGGCCCCTTCTGCATGGAGTCCACTGTCAGCTCTCACAGACCCCACAGCTGCAGGGAGCCCGAGAGGCCTCCTGGTGTCCCATGTGCAGGGAAAAGACTGAGGCTCGGAGGTGGGGCTTGGAGACATCACACAGAAGGGCAGGTGCCAAGCCCCATTCACAGCCAGGCTCCTGAACCCCATCTATCACCAGGGTTACCTCCTCCTGGGACATGGTCCCTTGCAAGGAGGCTCCTGAGGCCAGAGCCTGCCTCCTACCTCCGTGCTCCCTGGGGGCTCCCTGCCAAGCCGAGCAGAGGCTCAGCTGAGTGCCCTCCTCTTCCCGCCTGCAGGACCTGTCCCAGGCCTGTCTGAGCCCCTCCTCCCTCCCTGCTAACACCTGGTTTGAGGGGCTAACAGTGGGTCCACAGAGGTGTGAGAGGGCTCCTGGAGAGACGACAGTGCTGTGGGCAGTGGGGGAATATTATACAGTAATGTGTAAGTGGGGTACAGGGACAGAGAGGCTGTGACAGAGAAGAGAAAGGACAGAGGTCGGTAGAGGGGGAGAGGAGAGACAGTGATAGAGAGTCAGAGACAGAGGAAGAGGGAGAAAGACAGTGGCTGAGAGAGAGGCCTGCAGAGCAACCAAGAGCAACAGAAAGCCGCAGGGAGGCAGAGAGAAGCTCAGAACAAGGCCGAGAGACCAGAGGATGGAGCCACCGACTTGGTGGAACCGACACACACGTGCACCAAATCAAAGAGGTGGAGCAAGAGGCGCATTGGGTTGGGGGGCACGATGTGGCTGTGGAGATGGTGGTTCCCACCCCCTCCAGGTCTGATATGTCCACAGGAAGCAGCTGCATGCTCCAGGGCCCAGGCTGGAGAATTCCAAGGTCAAGCACTCTGCCAGCATCCAGCCAGGTGGGGTAGGGAGTAGGCATTAGAAACAACGGGGGCAGGGGGGAACCTTTCGGAGGGACCTTCAGGAAGCTGGGAAGAGCCCTCCTTGTGGGCTGTGGGGAGGAGGGCTGGGGCTGAATGAGGGCTGAGTGAGAACCCTTGGAGGTGCTGAGTGGCGGTGGGGTGCCCCTGGAAAAACTTGACAAATCTAGTGAGAATTTAAGGACCAAGACCAACTGCAAATACGCAGTTGATGAAGAGCATGGGGCGGGGGGCGGTGGGGGCAGTTTGGCTTCCCTGCAGCAGGGGAGGCATTTGCCAGGGGCGCCACCATGAGGTCACCAAAACCCAAGCTGGTTGGAAATGAAAATCCCAGGGGCCAGACGTGACAAAGACGCTCACTCCCTGAGCTGCAAGTGTGTTGGGGGCAGGGGAACAGGCCTGAGCCTTTCCTCATCTGAGCAATGGGTATGTTGGTGTCTGTCCCTGGAGCCATCACTCAGGGCCCTGTGGGGTGGAGCCAAGGAGCAAATCTGTTCCCAGCTGCTTGCTACAGTGAGAAGATAATGTCTACAACCTCTTCCAAGATAACAGTAACAACTGCGTGCTGGCACTTTATAGGTTATGAACCTCTCACCTTTGATTTCTGATTTGACATCCCCCATCAACCCTGTGAGGTGGATTCTAGTACTACCCATTTTACAGATAAAGAGGCTCAGAGAGGTGACGTGTCTTACCCAAGTCACACAGCAAATCTGTGGCAGAACTGGTGCTTTACCAGAGGTTCTCTGGCCTTAAAGCTGTGGGTTTTTAACCTCTGAGCCACAGTGGAGGTTGGCTGATGGGCAGGTGAGGCTGGGGAATCAGGTGCATGGTGTGTGTGTGTGTGCCAGGTGAGAACGGCAAACTGGAGATTCAGGGCCTTTTCCTGCAGGCAACGGGGAGCCACGGGCAGTCTTAGGGCAGAGGAGTGAGTGATGGAAGAGGCATTCCGGAAGCTGAGTGGGCTGATGGGGAGTGGGCAGGGCAGGGAAGCCAGTAGAGCAGGACACACAGAGCGATAGCGGGAGCGACTGGGCCTCCCTGCAACCTTGCCTTAGTGGGGCCATTCTTCAGGCCTCTGGGGCAGCAGGCACAGGAGGGGCCGCTTTCTGGGCTCAGAAATGAGACAGGCAGGCCCTGGGAAGCTGCCAGAGGAGCCACAGCAGGGGGGGCTTGGGGAAAGATTAATGACAGGAAATGGAAGGGATGAAGTGGCTCCAGTCCTCTCAGTGACAGGTGAAAGAAGGGAGGACATGGGCAATTGAGCACGGCACCCGGCGAGGTGGGAACCCGCCATGAGGATGGACAGGGCTATTTATGGGCCAGGAGAGGACGTGAGGAGGGGCCATATGGCCTTGCTGCTCCCTGGCAGCCAAAGAAGCAGGATCAGGACAGAAACCAGGCGGCAGCCAAGGAATGCCCCGGCTGGCTTTATGGCACCATGACAGAGTCAGCAGAGAGGGCAGGGCCCTAGCCTGCTGTGTCCCTTCTTTCCTGGGTAATACTGGGTGAGCTGCTTCCCTTTCTGGGTCTCATTATAGAAGCGGCACGATAATCACAGACCCTCTTCTACAGGGTGTCACGCAGGCTAGTGCCAGCGTATAGAGATCCCACAGCACACCGCTAGGCCCAGGAAAGGCGCAAGCCTTCATTTCCCTTGGCGATGGGTGGGTCGCACTTACCAGCCTGGAGGATGGGTTTGCTGGAGGCAATGAGCAGGGCAAGGACCGGCTTGGAAAATTTGCTCTGCCATTCTGGCCACCCCACCCCCAGCTCATTATGGGCCTCCGGGGGGGACTAGTCAGAGTGTTGGAGTTGGAGGCCCATTGGGACCTGTCTCCATGTCCTCAGATTACAGATGGGGCAACTGAGGTCCAGAGAGGAGAAGGGGCTTGCCTGAGTCGTACAGCAACTCAGATGCCCAATCAGGGCCATAACATTCCATCCTGACCCTTCTTCGTCTTAAGTCTGTCTGTGAAATGGGGATGCTGATGGCCTCGTGCCGGGGCTTAGGGGCTCATGAGCCAGTGTGTGCAGAGACCTGGCACAGAGCAGGCGCTCAGGAAACGAGGCTCCTTCTGCTTCTCAGGGTCATGCTCATGTACACCACTGTGGTTGGGAGCACTGTCTTGGGTGTCATCCAGACCTGGGGCAACTCTTGGCTCTGCCACTTGCCACTGAGTGACTTTGGACAAGTGACCTAGCCTCTCTCAGCCCCAGTCTATTCATCTGTGTGATGGGGAAGGCCCAGCTCCCATCTCCTAGGGTGGTTGTGAGAATTCTGGGAGCTCATGCAGGTGGCATCAGGCCCCCAGTCCCCTCAGCAGCTGTTGTCCTCCCGGCCTGTGCCCCTCTGCTTTGCAGCCCACTATCAGGGCCCACACCTTGCCACTCCCGTGTGGGTGGAGAACCTAGCCTTGAAGACACCGAGGCAGCCTCTCCCGTCTGGCAGGGAAGTGATCCAGCTCGCCTCAGGCCCCCAAAATAGAGTCCTATTTTAGCTTTCAGCTCCTCCATGACGTGAAGGCGTTTGGCTGCTGAAGGCATGCACCAACCATCATCACCCACCCCGCCCCTGCAGCCTGTCCTGCCAGACACTGCCAAGTCGTGCCCTGGGGCCTCTCCTGCCTCCTGGTCACCGCCTGCTGTCCTGGGCACCCAGGGCCCTTCACAGAGGCCAGACTGCCTACTTCTCCTGGTTTGTTTCCAGGGTCTCAATTCCACCTGGACAGTTTCTCCTGTGGGGCCCAGGACCGTCATGCAACAAGATCCCAGAATTCTTCAGCGTGTCATTCAAATTAGGTCTCCTGGGCCCCCAAGCCAGTTCCTCTTTCCACAGTCCCAACCCAGAGGGAGAAGAAATTCTTCCGGGGTCATGAGGAGGGAGATGTGGACAGCTGCATTAGGGCTGGAGCCCTACAACTCACACAGGCAGCCCCACAGAAGCTTTTCCCTGAGTGCCACCCAATGTTTCCTACCTTGGAGCCTTCCCCTGCCTTCCTCTCCAGCTGTGATTTGAACCCTCAGTCAAAGTCTGCTCTTAACCTCTCTACGGACACTAGGGAAGAACACGCAAGTGGACGGCATGTGCAAAAGCATGGCCTTATGGGAGAGGGGACTGCTGAAACATCGGGCAGAATGTTTTTGGTTTTCTGGAGAGGCTGGGGGACATCACTCTTTCTCGCAGTCTACAGGTAATAAGCTGAGGCACAGAGAAGTGAAGCAGCTTGTCCAAGACTGTACTTTAGTCTGTGATGAAGCTGAAATTTGAACCCTGGTGGTCTGTCTGGAGCCCACGCCCTGCACCCTCATATCCCACCACTGGGCAGGGGCTCAAAGGCTGTTTACTAGATGAAGAAATGAATGATGCATTGATGGGGCCAAAGACCTGGATTCTAGCGTGTGGGCCACTGCTCACCTACTGTGCATCTTTGGGCAAATCACCTCACCAGCCCTGCTGCCTCACCTGTAAAAGCGGAGCTGAGACCTCCTTTCCTGGTGGTGGCAGCAGGATCTGAGGGGCTGACACCTTGGGGATCCTCAATCCTCAGACCCTAGGTCCAGTGAGTCAGCAGTGAGGATGGGTGGGAGGCCAGGAGGCTGGCTGGGTGGGCATCGGGAGCAGGGTGGGGCAGGTGGGGAAGGCTGGGGGTGCCTTGGCTGCGTCCTAGCACAGGACCCCAGAAGTCAGTCCTTTCAGTTAAAGCTGAAACCAGAGATTCAAGTAAAGATTGAGGTCCACAGCTCCAGGATCATAACCTCTCAGCTTCGAGGTGGGCAGAAGGAGAGAGTCCCCTTCCCAACAGTTCCAATCAAAGTCCCAGAATCCAGCCTTATTGGTCAGGTTTGGGTCACATGCCTACACCTGAACCAACCCCTGTGGCCAGGGGAGTGGACTGCTCTGATTGGCCAGGCTTGAGTCACATGTGCATTCCTGAACCAAGTACTGTGGCCAGGAGAATAGACTGCTCTGATTGGCCAGGCTTGAGTGGTAGGCATAGGGAGACTTCTAGTAATTGGGAGGCTCAAGGACCAAACCTTGGACCCAGGCACCTGGGGTGAGGGGGCAGCCAGAGGGGCTGAGAACCCAGGAGGGGAGGGAGGAAAGAAGCCAGGAACCAGGGAGCAGATAGGGCCATGGGGCAGGAAAAGGCCCACCCTTCTCCAACCTCAGCATCCCTCCCAAGGGCCGGATGAGAGCTCAGAACCAAGTGGGAGTCAGGGGACCGGTTGTGCTCACCTGTGTGGCCCCAGACAAGTCAGGCACATCTATGAGGTTCTGCTTTCTCACCTGTAAGGTGCGGGCCATAGTAGCACCAATTTCATGGGTTGTTATGAGAGTATAAAGGGGATTAAGCATTTAGCTCAGCTAACGGCAGTTATTTTTATCCTCCTGCTTCAAAGTTTGCCTCTCTGTCCTGGTGCACCATGTGTCACTGGCTTGGCATAAGATGGCTGGCAGAGCAACTTTCTAGCCATCATCTGCAGTGGCCCTACTACTGCCCTGGGAGGTACTAGTTTCTCGGTTTTACAGGTGAGAAAACAGGTCCAGCAATTTAAATGGCCTGTCAGAGCCAGGGCCCCAGTCAGGGCTCTGGACTCTGAAACCCAGGTTCCTCCCATCACAGCAGCTGTTGGTTGGATTGGATAAGGGGGCAGAGAAGAGGCAATTCTTCCCCTGGGTTTTCCCTCCTGCGGCAGAGGGCACCAGAATGTACCCATTCTCCGCTCCCCGGGGAAGCCCACGCCAGACAGGTAAAAAAAATATTACCAATTCTCGCTTCACCGCCGCCTGGGCGCCCGGAACCCTGGGTCCCTGCCCCACAGCGCCGCCCCGTGGCAGCCTTGGGGACTGCAGGTTGCAGGCGTCCGCCAGTCTCGGGGGCTCACGCAGCCCCCGCACCCTGACCCTTCGCGGACCCCCGGCCCTCAGTCCGCGACGTCGCTGAGGCTGCGCCTTTTCCCCGCCTCCAAGCCTGCCTACATCCTTCACGGCTTCCTGCCCAACACACTCAGGGTGGCGGCTGTGTGCTGGCCGTGCCCGGCGCCTTGCCCTCGGCCTCTTCAGAGGCTCCCCGGCCTCGGCGAGACGGGAATCAATATGCCCATTTTACAGGCGCGGAGACTGACGCTCTGAAGGTGAAGGGACTTTCAAGTTCACACAGCGAGGAAGGGCGTGCAAAAGTGTTGGGAAGAGAAGGGAAACGTTGGAGGCAGGATTTGAGCCTGGGTGTGACTTTGTCCCTGATATCTTGTTTGCTTTTCACAGATACCATGCAGCTCAGCTTTGCTCCCAGACTGGTGCCTGGACCACCCGGATCGGATTCAAAGGCAGCGCTGTCCAATACGTAGCCAGGACCCGCACGGAGCACTTGAAAGGTGACTGACCTGAACTGAGATGTGCCATAAATGTTAAATACACACTGAACTTCAAAGACATAGCACTAAAAGAATTAAAATACCTCAATTATTTTTATCTTGATTGCATTTTAAAGGTATATTTTCAAATATGGAGCCCTGGTGGTGCAGTGATTAAGAGATTGGCTGTTAAATATACTAAAAACCAAACGAAACCCCCTGCCGTCGAGTGGACTCTGACTCATAGCGACCCTATAGGACAGAGTAGAACTGCCCTATAGGGTTTCCAAGGCTGTAAATCTTTATGAAAGCAGACTGCCACATCTTTCTCCTGCGCAGCCACTGATGGTTTGGAACCGCTCAGGTTTCAGTTAGCAGTGGGTCATTTTACCCACTAAATAAAATCCACCCACTGCTGCCGAGTCAATTCTGACTCATAGCAACCCTATAGGACAGAGTAGAACTGCCCCATAGAGTTTCCAAGGACTGCCTGGTGGATTCAAACTGCCGACCTCTTGGTTAGCAGCCATAGCAATTAACCACTACACCACCAGGGTTTCCTCTAAATAAAATATGTAATTAAAGTTAATTTCACCTGTTTCCTTTCACATTTTTACATAATTACTAGAAAATTTTAAATGACATATGTGACTCAAGATCTATTTCTATCAGACAGTGCTGGGCCAGACTGAAGAAAGGCACCCATTCCTGCATCCCACCCCAGGCCCTGATAGGCTGTCTGGGATGGGGCCCTGGTATCTGCATTTTAACCAACTCCTTAAGGAATTCTACAGCCCACCCAAGTCTGAGAGTTTAAGCTTATGAATGTCCAGCTTGTTGACTGTTGTGTTTCTTGGGATCTGGCAAAAGGCCCGGCACATAGTAGGTGCTAGTTAAATATTTGTTGAGTGAATTATCTCACCTATTTCCTTATAGTAGATAAGTAGAGGAGCTTAGACATTGTCAAAATTAGTAACTATGAAGGTCTATGTACCCACTAAAAACCCAAAATTGACCTGTATATAGTGGGAGAAAGATGTCCAATAGGTATTGTTAAGGAACTTTATATAATCTCATTAAATAACAATAACAGAATTGTATGAAGGACAAAAGACCTGATTTCTTCAACAAATAAATTGCCAGGAAAATAGAAGAGATGAGGAGCCTATAGATTACACAGATGTAGGGTTAGCAACAAATTGCAATCTGTGGACCTTATTTAGATCCCTATTCAAACAAACTAACTGTAAAAAATGACTTTTGGCGATATAAGGGAATTATGGTTATGGGTGGTAATGAATTTTTTTTTTTTTTTTTTAGTCTTTATCCTTTAGAGATACTGTAATGCACTGAATTTTGTCCCCCCAAAATATGTGTCAACTTGGTTAGGCCATGTGTGGTTGTCCTCCATTTTGTGACTTTCCTATGTGTTGTAAACCATAATCTCTGCCTGTGGTTAAAGGGATTAGGGTGGGTCGTAACACTCTTGCTCAGGTCACTTTCCTGATCCAACGTAAAGGGGGTTTCCCTGGGATGTAGCCTGCACCAAATTGTCTCTCTCAAGAGATAAAAAGGAAGGGGAAGTGAGCAAAGAGGGGGACCTCATGCCCTCAAGAAAGCAGCACCTGGAGCAGAGTGCATCCTTTGGACCTGAGGTTCCTGCTCTGAGATGCTCCCAGACCAAGGGAAAACTGATGCATCACAAGGACCTTCCTGCAGAGCCGACAGAGAGAGAAAGGTTCCCCTGGAGCTGACACTCTGACTTTGGACTTGTAGCCTACAAGACTGTGAGAGAATAAACTTCTCTTTGTTAAAGCCATCCACTTGTGGTATTTCTGTTACAGCAGCACTAGGTGACTAAGGCAGATACGTACTCAGATATTTAGGGATGAATTTATATAACATATGGGATTTGCTTCAAATTAATGTAGGATGAGGGCAGGGGTAAAAAATGCCGATTTGGTGTGTGTTTAATCTGGTTGATGGGAATTCATTTTATACTATTCCGTACTTTTGCATATGCTTAAAAGTTTCCATATTAAAAATACTTTTATAAGCCAACTCTCACTGAGGACAGCTAGTAGTTTGGAAGTCACTTGATTCAGATAAGAGGAAGAGAGGGAGACAAATTATCCAAACCCAAAATATTTGTCATTATATTAATCATAGATAAACTAGGCTTCAAGGCAAATACGTTATTAGAGACAAAGAAGGAATATATAACTCCATGAGGATGTAACAATTCTAAACTCTTACACACCTGATAACATAGCCTCAAAATATACAAATCAAAACAAGAAGACATTGACAAATCTGTTATCACAGAGTTTTTATCACAACTCTTTCGGTAACTGATATATCAAGAAGATAAAAGAATCTTTTTTAATTACTCATTTTATAAGCCGGGAAGTGATTTCTATTAGAAATATTCTGGTGACTAGTAAGGAGGATGGCTCGGAGGAGACCAGACTGGAAGCAAGCGGGCTGGTTAGGAAACCTTCGTATGCTCCAGTTGTGACTATGTGGGAATCTCTATGAGGGCTCCAGGGACAAGGGTGGAGAAGATATCCATTCAAGATGGGTTTTCTTTGTTATGTGAATGAGACAGTATTAGTCTAGGGTGTGTCTTAAGTCAATCTCTTCTGAGATATAAAAGAGATTGAACAAGCAAGCAAGGGAGTAGAGATGGGGGAAGAAAGATGCCAAACCACATGAAGATCACAAGAGACAAGGACCTTCCCCCAGAGCTGACAGAGAGAGAAAGCCTTACCCAGCACCCTGAATTGGGACTTACAGCCTCCTGAACTATGAAAAAATAAATTTCTGTTTGTTAAAATTAAAAAAAAAAAAAGACAAAAGAATCACTAAGGATATAGAGGATATAAACAAGACACATACTCAACATCATTAGTAATCTGGGAAATGCAAATTAGAGTCACAATGAGTAGGGATTTCACTCCTACTCGCTTGGCAGAAATCGTAAAGTTGAACAGCTCCAGATTTGGCAAAGATGTCATCCAGTGGGAGCTCTCATCCACTTCGGGTGGGACTGTGCACTGGTTCAGTCTCCTTGGAAAATAGTGTAGCCTTGCCCAGTAAAGGTGAACACGTGCACACACCATGACTTAGTAATTCTTATCCTAAACTTACTATTTAAGGATGCACATATATGTGGTCAATCTATGGAAAATCCAGGGCTTTGAACCAGCTCGTTCCGGTTCAAACCCCTGCTGAGAATTTGCATTTCCACTCCCAGATATACTGGATCAGAACCTACATTTTAACAAGGTCCCCAGGTGACTCTTATGTATAACTTCCTGAGAAAGTGTGAGAAAGGCAAATTCTCCGTAGAAGGTTGAGCCAGAAAGAACTGGTTTGTAGCCCTGGATTTTCCTTACAGATTGACCACATATAGAGGTAGGAAGCCCTGGGAAAATCAAAGAGATGATTAATACAAACATTGAGATGGTGGGGCTTCTGGCAAGTCTCTCTGGGGTGCAGCTGGGAAGGGGGCTATGGGAGCCTTCTAAGTTGTTGGGAATTTTTATGGGTGGTGAATACATGGGTGTCTGTTGGTCTCTTTTTAATTGTATATCTTTGCCTCTGGGCACTCACTGGCAGGGTTTAAGAGCTTGGTTACACTTGCCCCAGCAGGGCAGAGGTAGGGCCAAGAGGCTGAGAGGCTAAGGGACCAAAAGTCAGAGAGGGGCCTGCCTTTAGGCACGGCTGGGAAGACGCTGTCCTGATCTGAATTTTATTTTGTTACTTCCCTAATAAACCCCAAAACCTTGAAAAAAAATTGTATATCTTTGCATGAATGCTGTTGTGTGCTGTTGAGTTGATTCTGGCTCATAGTGACCCTATAGGACAGAGTAGAACTGCCCCATACGGTTTCCAAGGACCGCCTGGTAGATTCAAACTGCCAACCTCTTGGTTAGCAGCTGTAGCTCTTAACCACTATGCCACCAGGGTTTCCACTGTACCTATATATCTGCAGATATCATATTGTATATAGATGTACAAGAGGTCTAAAGGAGACCCCGCCCTGACTCCTCTCAGTGAGTGGGGAGGGGGGTGGGTGACAAAGGCAGGGACTCGTTTAAGTATTTCTTGATAGTTTGAATGTTTTTACAACAAATGCGTTTGACAGGGTTGCTAGGAGTTGGAAACCACTCAACGGCACTGGGTTTGGTTTTTGGTTTTAATCTTAAAGATACAGTTAAAGAAAGTGAAGTGAAAGAAAACCAAAATAACAATAACGTAGAATGAGTGAACATGCTCTGAGGGCATTTTAGGCGGCAAGCCATGTGACCTCCCGGAGACTGTTTACTCATCTGTAAAATGGGTATAATGACACTCTCCGTCTCATGGGGTCGCTAGAGGACTGGGTGGAGTGAGTTGGGTGAAGGGCCTGGATGTTCAGTTTGGGAAGTTCTGAAGGGGATAGAGAGCTGGAGCTGACTTTCAGCTGGGGGTGGGTAAGGTTTCCAGAAAAGTGATATGTGCGCTGGGCCTGGGGGACTGGTCGGCGAATGTGGAGATGGGAGTAAAAGAATGATATTTTTGGCTTTGGGGTTGGGGGCGAGAAGAAGGGGGCTTCATCAGCCAGCCAGGTCTGGGGATGGGGGCAGTGCTGGGGGATAGAGGGGGAGGGAAAAGTGTTCTCAGGATCAAGCAGAAATGAGGATAAAGGCTAATAAGGGCTTTATTTGGAATAGGGGAAGTCATGCAGATATATGCAAAATATCATGCAAATTAGCCCTACTGGGCAGCCGGTGGGAAGACGCCCCAGCTGGTGATTTTGTTCACAAAGTGTGGCCCAGGGCCACCTGTGACGGAATCATCTGGTCCCCACCTCCCCCAAACCTGCTGCCTCTACCCTCTGGGGCTGCAGCCCAGGCTCCCCAGGTGATTATTTACTTAGGTGTTCATTTATGGAGCAAGCACATGGCAATTCATTATAATTACAACACATTGTAATACATCACATTATAATATATAATATAAACATTCAAACAGTAAAAAATAAGCCTGTCTTTCACCTCATTCTCTGCCCCATGCCCAGAGGCAATTCCAGTTCCTCATCTGTCCTTCTGGAAGCTACTCTGCATGTTCCCAGGTGATTCGGTCTCTGCCCTTTCAGGTCCACAGTGTCTTTGTGTCTTAGGGTGACACCTCGGGGTCATGCGCAAACCAAACCACGTGGCCCCTGGGAGCTCATGTGGGGGGTGGGGGCAGGCACACAGGGCAGCACGACCCAGTGGGTAGAGCCCTGCACTTAAGAAGACTGGATCCAGTAGGACCCCTCCCCTTCCTGAACCTTTATTTCTTTTAATCGGGGTAGAGAAGCCCTGGTGATGCGGTGGTTAAGAGCTTGGCCGCTAACCAAAAGGTCGGCAGTTTGAATCCACCAGCCTCTCCTTGGAAACCCTATGGGGCAATTCTACGCTGTCCTATAGTGACCCTATGAGTTGGAATCAACTCGACGGCAATGGACTTGGTTTTGGAACCAGGGTAGAAAAGCCCTGGAGGCACAATGGTTATGTGCTTAGCTGCTAATTGAAATGTCAAGGGTTCAAGCCCACCAGCAGCTCTGCAAACAAAAAGACCTGGCTGCCTGCTCCTGTGAAGATTACAGCCTAGGGAACCCTATGGGAGCAGTTCCACCCTGTCCTATGGGTGGCTGTGAGTTGGGATCAACTTGATAGCACACCAACGACAACCACGGTAGTGATGGTACCTGCCTTGACCCAGGGTCAGGAGTCTCATTTAATGATGGGGGGAGAGGAGGCACTTCAGTCCATAGTGGTTCCTTCCGGACCGCAATGGGAACAAGGAGATTTTTAGATACTGGCTAGCCAGTGCTTGGACCCCGGGGTATAGTCAAGGTGAGGGGGCCCCTATCAGGGGCCCTGCCTGGACCAGGGACTTGTCTCCCCACCGAAGAGGACACACGGCCAGGCATAGGCCCCAGCACATAGTGGGGGCTCAGAAAATACCTGCAGAGTTGGATGTTTGAACTAAGTCCATAGAATGAGAAGCTCCCAGCATCTCCAGCTGAGGAGGGAAGGGAGGTAGAGGTTGTCTTGTCCCCAGCTTTAGTCCTTGTCACCCACTGTCACTTCAGTTACCACAGCTGTGCATGTCTACGCTATTTTTATATAAAATATTTTAAAAATCAACGCACTTTTTATTAAAACAAAATTCTTTTCAAAGGACACTTTGTCTCCCTACCATAACTGGAAACCAAGTATTAACTTGCCATAAAGGAAGGTAAAGGTAGAAATAAATACAATGAAGTCAAACAAGGTGTTTCGGTTCTAGCCAGGTCCTCCCGCCTGTCAGTGCTGGGGACCCGAGGCCTGAGACCTGCCTCTCAGTGAAAGAAGCCAGCTGCTGCAAGTCAGCTCCAGCTCATGGCAACCTCACGTGTGTCGGAGTAGAACTGTGCTCCACAGAGTTTTCAATGGTTGATTTTTTCTGAGCAGATGGCCAGGCCTTTCTTCCAAGGTGCCTCTGGGTGGGCTTGAATCCCCAACCTTTCAGTTAGCAGGACGCATTAACTTTGCACCATCCACAAACTCCTGTTATGGACTTACAAGCACCAAAGAAGTCACTAGAATTCTCCTGGCCCCGTCACAGGGATGGCGAGGGAACTGAAGAAGGACTACCTCACGTGTGGTCAGTGTTACTTCAAGCTCTGTCCCTGGGCCTCCAGGGGACTCGTCCTACACTTGAAAGGAAGTTCCAGTCTAAACTCCCAAGGAGAGGAGGGAGGGAGGTTGAGCACACCCACCTGGCGCAGGTGTGGGGGGATGCTTGAAACCACCATCTCATTCTGACAAAGGGGGTGCTGGTTTCCCCCTCTACAGACTCGAAAACGGAAGTCAAGAGACTTGCTGGAGCCCCACAGCTGGTGAGTGCCTGGCACCCCGCTCTCAGGGTCCCAAGCCCTTGCTGTTTTCAGCCAGCACACAGTTCAGACCTGTCCTGGACATCTCCAAGGCGCAGCTCTCACCAACACTCAGGGCAGCCGGTTCAAGTGACACCACCTCCGAGAGGCGCTCCTGGTTTCCCATTTGGAAATGAAAGCGTTTAGGGCACTTCTTGGGCTCGCAGGTCTCTCTGCCTGTGTCCCCGCGTCGCCCTGGGCTTGACACCGAGAAGCATCTTCGCGACCCGCCTGCCGCACCTGTGGCGGCCACACGGGGGCAGCAGGCGAGTGCGGGCAGCGACGCCTCCTCCTCCGTTCTGCCTGCCGTGGAAGGTCTAGCCTCGGCCTGGGTGGGAGGTCCACTAACCGGGCGAGGAGGCCTGGGACGCTGTAGGAGGAGAAAGGGGCCGGTAGACTAGGCACCTGGATCTGGTCTCTAGGGACGCTGACTCCACGCTGGAACCCTGAGCCGGTCGCCTCCCCCCAGGAGCCTCACTTTCTCCATCTGTCAAATGCATTATGTTGTGTGCAAAGGCCTTTTTGACCCTGGAGGTCCTTGAGCAAGCTTTAGCCACACATAGAGAGGGATCCCTGTACATGAAGTTTCTGCTCACGAAGGGGGGTCCCACCTTGGTCTCACAAAAGCCTCATAGGCCCAGGTGCAGAAAAGGAGCCTGCAGAGGGGGGTGAGATCACACCTGACCCAGCTCTGTGTCCATGGAAATCAATCCCCACGTACAGATGGGAAAACTGAGGCCCAGGGGGGGATGAGTTTGCCCACATTCCCACATGAGGACATGCCAGAGCTGAGCCTCAAACCCACAACTCCAACTCCCTGTCCAGTGCTTTCTCCTGGGGCCCCCCTCTTAGTTAAGGATTTGGTGACACCCTTCCTCTACCACCTTTACATTTATTTGGAAAACTAAAATGAACGAGAATTGGAAGTCCGCTCTGTTTGGAGAACGGCATGCACAGGAGAACAGAGAGGCTCCAGAGGCCCCATGGGAGGCTCGGGGCCCAGGGAACAGGCCCCTTCACCACCTCTGGATGGTCAGCAAGGAGTGCCTGGCCCTCCTGCCTGGGACCTGCCCTCCCACCCCTTCCCCTTCCAAAGCCCTCCTTTCATCCGTCCTCAGGAGGAAGGCACAAGGTGGGGGTGGCCTTAGCAGCCCCTGAGCCTGGCCTCTCTTATATGTCTAGCAGGGCTGCCATAGGAGGCAGATGAAGATATCGAGGTTCAGAGAGGGGCAGTGGTTTGTCCAAGGTCACACAGGGAGTCAGAGGTAGGGCCAGGACTGGAACCTCCTCCTCTCCGGCTCTGTCTACACCATCACGTCATCCCCTGGCATCCCATGGAGGGAAAGGAGGACAGAGGGTGTCAATATTTGCTGAGCCCTGGCCCCAGCCTGGCACCAACCTGAAGCACTGCCTCACTGGATGCTACCCTGGCCATGTGGAGAGTGGTGCCATTTTGTGCCACATTTGCAGATGGGGACTGAGCCATGGCCACCGGAAGAAGTGAGCAGCCTGGGACGTGAACCCAGGTCTGATTGGCTCCCAAGTCTGGCACAAAGCCTAGGGTCTGACCTGTCCCCTGGGCAGGGGCCCCACGGCCTGCATCCCCATGTGGCCCCGGAACCCAGGGAATGGCATCCAACGCTGGGGGGAGGTTTCTAGGGTGACCTAGATAAGTCAGGACACCTCCCTGAGCCTCAGTTTACCCAGTATGACCTGCTCACAGCACAGAAGAAATTCTGAGGAGGACCCTTCCAACCAGCTGGGTACCATGACAGTGTTCTAGAACAGGTACTGGAACAGAGCTGGGCCCTGGCAGCAGGCCGACTGTGTGAACAGCCTCCTCAGCTGTAAAATGAGGTCAAGACTGAGAAGGTCCTGGACTGCTAGAACCTGGGGCCATGCGGTAGGGGGCACCCCAGGCCAGCCTTCTGGGGCGCACAGAGGGCAGGATACAGACAGGGACAACCAGGGCTGCCAGTGCCAGCATCTAGGACCATGGGAGGGAGGGGGCCAGGAAGAAGGGATTAGTGTCCTCTCCACCACCCGCCCTCTCACCCACTGCTGTGCCCTGCCTCCACAGAGGGTGGTAAAGAAGCAGGAGCCTGGCCTTCAGGGACAGTCCTGGTCAGAGAAATATGTCATTGAGAGGGCCAGGCTTTCTTCCTCCTCTTCATCACCACCATCACCACCGTCACCATCATCATCATCATCATTGGCTTCAAAGAAGTTCAAAGAACTTCCTCCTCTGGCCAGAGTGAATAAAGTCTGCCACTCGGAGGCAGGGGGCTGGCTGAGAAGACCACTGGAGACCCGCCCCCCCTCAGGCAGGTTCTGGGCGGGGAGGACAGCTAGGTCACATTCTCTGCCCGGGAGTCAGCAAGAGTCCTCAGAAGAATCCAGCAGGCAAAGGGAGGGGGGAGCGAGTCCCCCAGGGTTGCGGAAGGCGAGGGAGGGAGGGCGTGTCCTCAAATGCCAAGTATGCTTAACCCCAGCTCAGCTTGGAATGCCAAAGGGAAGTGGGTGGTAGAGCACAGCCTGAGTTGCCAGGTATCCCACCCTGTCTCCGTCCCCGTATACACAGTCTCCCAGTCCTCCCATCCCCCCCTTCACAGACACACCTGTCCCCTTGAAGACCCTCAGGTCTGTCCTCTGCTAAAACCCTCCTGTGACCCCCAGGGTCCACAAGATACAATCCAGAAGCTTGGGCCTGGCACTGAAAGCTCCTTGCACCAGGCCCAGCTGACCTTTCCCATCATTCCCAGCCCAGCTGACCTTTTCCGTCATTCCCTGCCAGTTGCTGGGCCGTCCAGACTCTGTGCTAGGCCTTGTGTTCCCCATGCCTGCCTCAAGGAGCAGCTTCACAGGACCTCTGCTATCACCTAGTCCCCAGAGCCCACATCTTACCCACTCCCGCCCTACACCTCCACCTTTGCCCTCCCCTCCTTGAGGAATGCCCTAGAATGATCCTGACCCCTCTTCTGAATGCCTCCTACACAGCTTGCCAAGAGCACCTTCCTGAAGGCCACAGGATCTGGGTCTCACCTAACCCTAGGCTCTTCCTGGCACAGGCGCAGAGTAGTGGCTCAGCAAAGTTGGTTGAGGCGCTGTTTGGAAGCACCCTTCCTGCCCAGGCATACTAACCAGCAGGGAGCAAGGGGGGGCTGGTAGAGAGACCCCCAACAGAGTCCTGGTTCCTACCCTGCTCAGATTTTCAGTGTGACCTCAGTCTCTCCTCTCTGGGCTCTGGTTGCAACCTTCTAGAAAATATGGCTTCCTGGGCAGTTGAATCCATGGGATGTGCTCTGTCAGAGAGTAGCAAAGGTGAGGGCAGAGGAAGGGCTGGAGGGCGAGACTCAGCCTGGATGACAGGGCCAAGGTCATCCTCCCCACAGTGGGTTTACTGGGTGCTCTCACTCACACACACACACACCCCAGAGCTATGCTCAGCACATAGCTGAGCCTGCCCTGGCTGCCTGGGATGTCAGGGAGGGGCCAGAGCTTCGTCACCACCACCACCATCCTCCTCTTCATCACTGTAGTCATCTTCATAACCACCACCACCACCATCATCATCATCACTGTCATCATCCAGAAGTTTGAAGAATTTCTTTCTCCAGAAGGTGCCTCTGGCTGGAGACAAGCGTGCTGTCTGTACACACAGGCAGCTGGGCAAGAAGACCTTTCCAGGCCCTGCCTGGAACGAAGCCTCTATGCCTCCTTGTCCCTGACCTCTGCAGAAGTGCAAGGGAGGGAAGGGGCTCCAATTTACCGAGCACCCAGTGTGTGCCAGGCACTGGGCTTCATTTCCTCGAGTTTCAAAGCAGAATATTTATCCCCATCTTACAGATGGGAAAACTGAGGCTTGGATGGTTAAGGCTGCACAGTTGCCAGTGTACAAGGTAGGGGGTAAAGGCTTAAACCCAAATCTGCTGGTCTTCAGATTGCCCCACCCTCTGCCTCTAGGCAAAGAGGAAAGAAAAGTCTGCCCTCTGGGAGGGCCCCCACCCTGGTTCCTGGCCCCATGTGTTTGCTCTTGCTGCTCCTCCGCCTGGTGATTCTATGTGCTACGGGGCAGGTTTGGCTTAATTAAGAGCCAGCCTCTGAAGCCTTCCTGCTCAGGCTCACAGCCAGCTCTGCCCCTTAGCAGCCACGTGACTGTGCGCAAGTCACTGACTTATTGCTACCAGGGTCTCCCCAGCTTGGAATGGAGATGCTGATGGTAGCGGTCTCCTGGGTTGGGAGAATTAGCCAGGTCAGGATGTGAAGGGCACTTAAAACAGAGCCGGCACCCGGTGGCACTCACTTAGCATTGGCGAACAGAATTCTTACCCTCTGCCAGGCAAAAGACACCTTCATCCTTCCCTGCCCAGCTCCCAGGCACAGCTGCCCCCTCCACCAATGCAGAAGAGCCTGTCTCATTCTGCAAGTCCAGGCAAGTTACCTTCCTGTCTCCTCCCACCCCAGACAGGCGAGTCTGGAGGGCAGCAGGGGGAAGCCTGCTGAGCCCCTCCCTGTGCCTGGGCCTAGCCAGGGCTGGCCCTCATGCCTGCTGATGAGTGAATGAGTGAGTCCGTCCATTTCCTCCTCCCACTACGCAGTTACTTCCTCACCTCCCAGGAGTTTGTGGAATCTTCTCTGACCTTCTGCTGCCCATCTGCCAGCTCAGGCCTTGTGACCTGTGAACTCAGGTCCTCCAACCCTCACCCTTCCACCCTGTAAACATAGGGTAAGGCCCCTACAATCTCTCCCACTCCCCATACACCACCTGGGCTCAGCCCTACCCTCCTTGGACCTGGGGCCCTGATGGTCCCTACCCAATGGCTGTGTGATCTCAGGCCAGGGCCTGCCCCTCTCTGAGCCCCAGGCCCCTCAGCTGAAAAAGAGGGAGAAAAGCCTACCTCTCATGGGATTGCTCTGAGGATCAAAGAAGAGAGAGGTTGGCAAGCTCTTTGTAAACCATAACAGGTGATGCACTTTGGAGACCTAGATTCGTGGATGCTAGGTGCTGGCCAGAAGAGGACCCTGGGCAACAGGAGGCTGAGGGGTATAATTCTGCCAGTGGTTTATGGAGACCGCCTCCCCTCCCTTGGAGTCCCTGGGTGGCACAAACCATTAGGCATTCTGTTACAATTTGAATCCACCCAGAGGCACCTCAGAAAAAAGGCCTGGCAGTCTATTTCTGAAAGGTCACAGCCATTGAAAATCCTGTGGAACCGAGTTCCGCTCTGACACACATGGAGTTGCCATGAGTCAGGTGTGACAACTGGTTTGGGTTTTTTTCTCCCCCATCTCTCAGAGAAAAGCTAAGCTGAAATTCCCAGGGATGTGGGAGCAGAGGTGTGTGCCCTAGGAACTTGGAATCAGAAAGCCTGGAATCCATGTTAATTCATTCCCACCCTGGCTGAACCCCTACTTTGGATAAAGCCGCAAGAGTGCGATGGGGAAGCCATCCGGGAAACACCTTACACCATCCCTTGTGAACCAGGAGCCCAGGGGAGGCAGCATGCCTGCTGTGGGAAGGGGTGGGGTGTGTCGTGGAGGGGCTCCTGGTAGAAGTGGTCCCGGTTGGATTCAGGAGGATAAGTGGCAGCTTTCACCAGCAAGGTGGAAGCTGGCCCTCTGGGGAGGAACCAGCCTCTGCCCAGGGTGAACCCTAAGTGCTGAGAGTCTCTGATCCCTAGAACTCCATGGTAAGGTCTACAAAAGCGCAGAGATGAAGTGAGTCTTGAAGGAAACTTTGCCATAATTCAATCAGAAAAAATAATCGCATTAATTTAAAGAACCAGTTAATTGAATTCCTTTCCAAATCCAAATTTCCTGTTTAAAAAGCCAGGGAGTTCAAATGCCTAGTAAGTTTAAGCGCCCCAAATAACCCAGCGAATGGGCCTATGAGCCCAGTCCTTGTTAAATCTAGCAGGAATCATTCTGGTCCTATGACTGCTCATTCCATCAGCTTATCCTGGTTTCTTTTCTTTCTTCTTCTTGTTTTAATTTGTTTAATTTAATGAAGTGTAATTCAAGAAAATAATAGTCCACTTTGGTCCTATAACTGGAAGTTCAGGCCGAAGAATGGCTGGCACCCAGTTAAATGAGAAATGGGTCACGCCAGCTGGGGGTGGCATTGGGTGGGGGCAGGGCTGGTGGTAGGGCCATGGGTGTGAGCTGGACCTCCCCGTTGGACTTCAGCCTTGGGAGCCAAGGTGTCATTGTCCCCCTCTGAGCCTCGATTTTCCTCATCTGAAAAATGGGGAGACTGCCGTGAGGATTAAATCAGGAAACCAAGGAGAATGCCCTAGCAGAAGACACCCATAGGCAGGGTTCCCTTCTTCCCCTCCCCTTCCCTCCCTCCCTCCTGCATCCTGGGCTTCATAGGAGAAAAACCAGTCAACTCTGTTGACCCAAGCTTTCTTTTCTATAGAATGGACCCTTAAGCTTTTACTTTGGAGTCCTGGGTGGTACAAAAGTTTTAGTGCTTGGTTAGCCAAAAGGTTGGTGATTTGAGTCCACCCACAAGTGCCTCAGAAAAAAGGCCTGGCAATCTACTTCCCAAAAATCAGCCATTGAAAACCCTGTGGCGCACAGTTCTACTCCGACCCACATAGGCTCCCTGTGAATCAGGATTGACTCGACGGCAACTAGTACTAAGCTTGTAATTTCATTTCATTTTTGAAATGGGCAGTATTTTCACATGGATCAAAATCCAAATAGTACCAAAGGGGGTACAATAAAAATTCCCCTTCCTGTGCCTGTCCCCAGCTACCCATTTCCTTGCCCGGAGAAAACCATGGTTACCAGCCTCTTGTACTGCCTGCCAGAGATAATCATATAAAGTATAAAGATGAGAGCAGGTTCTTTCTCCACCCTGTCTTTTTACGTAAATAGCCTCAAACTATATGCTCTTCTCTGAACCTTGTTTTTTTTTTCTTTAACTGAATGATGCCTCTGCTAGTTCTTTCCCCCTCTATACGTAAAGAGCTTCCTCATTCTTTTATACGACTTCATAATGTTCCATTGGCTGAATGTTCTGTAATCTCCTATTTTATCGATATAAAATAGTCCCCTCTTGATAGACAGAAGTTGTTTGCAATCTTTCCTACCACATGCGCATGCGCACACACGCACACACGCACCCTGCTATGAACACCACTTTCCATAGCTTATTTCCCTTGTGTGAGGTTACACCTGTAGGATAGGTACCTGCAAGGAGGACGTCTGGGGCAATGGCAATTTGCAGTTGTCATTCGAATCATAATTGCTGTTACCCTCCCTTACGGATTGAATTGTGTCCCCCGAAACATGGGTTGTAAATCCTAGCCCCTATGGCTGTGGTTATAATCTCATTTGGGAATGGGTTTTCCTTATTATGTTAATGAAACAGAATTAGTGTAGGGGGTGTCTTAAACCAATTTCTTTTGAGATATAAAAGCAGAGGTGGGGGAAGAGAGATGCCAAGCCACACAAAGATAACCAGAAGCAGAAGCTCAAAAGAGCAAGGACCTTCCTCCAGAGCCGAAAGAAAGAGAAAGACTTCCCCCAGAGCTGGTGCCCTGAATTCGGACTTCCAGCCTCCTAAACTATGAATAAATTTCTGTTGTTAAAGCCACCCACTGTGGTACGTTTCTGTTATAGCCACACTAGATAAGTAAGATACCCTTCTCACAAGTTGTATTAATTTGCTTGCCCATTAGGCAATGTTTGAAGGTGCCTGTTTACCCAGAGTCTTGTCATCAGTGTGTTACCAAAAGTTTCATCTTTGCACCCTGATAAGTGAGCATGGAGCCTAGTACAGTTGTCAATTTCAAACCAGGTTGCTATCTTTGCCTTTGTGTCCCCTTTTCTGTGAACAGTCCATTCATATTCTTAGTCATGCTTATCTTATACGGTATTTTTCTTATTGATTTCTAGGTGTTCTTTATATATTGAAGAAAGTGTGACTCACAGATGTTTTTCTTCTGGGCCCTTCCAAAATAGTCTATACACAGAATATCCACAGAATACATGCAAATATATATATATATTATAAGGAGCACTTCAGCCTAGGATTTGCTGGAGCCTCCTTTCAACCCAATGGTCCAGGTATCTGAGGTTGGATCCCTCTGGTCAGAATCTTGGGGCTGGAGCTGAGAACAGGGCCTGAGTGGCCTTTCCTCTTCCGGGGATGGGAGCTACTGACCACCAGGTCTATCTCCAACAGTTTTTCTTAGGCCTTTAAAGGCAGGGACCCCACGTGAGTACAGCATCCAGGCCTCTCTCGCAGCCCATGAAACACTCACCTTCGGATTCCTAGTCCAGTGCTTTTTGCACTGCCTCACTCTGCAATAGTGTCTGCATACTCTAAATACTCCACGGGCCAAGCCACACCCTCTTCCTCCTCCTCCTTCCCAAGGGTAGGCATTTGTGAGAGGCTGTCCCTGGTCACAGGCCAAATCACACTTCAGGCCTTACTCATATAGTGTACCCATTCTTCTGCCTTTATTCCCCACGGCAAACTCCTACGCACACTTGAAGGTCCAGCTCCAGTGACACTTCCTCTGGGAAGACTTCCATGACTCTCGACCTTCCCATCTGTTATGGCTCTGACCACCTTGTCCATGTCTGTATTCACCAGAGCAAGAACTGTGTTTTCCCATTTCTATGTCATTCAGAACCTCCTGACGTGAATTATCAAATGACTTAGGAAAGGCAGGACCCTTCACTGTGTGGGGCCTTGGCTTCCTCACTTGAAAAGGAAGATCATTGCATAAAGCCACCCACAAAGTGTTGTTGATGAGTCAAATCACTTAGCACATACCAGGCATATAGCACGGACCCAATACATGGTAGCTGTTGATTACTAGGTTTTCATGTGATCCATTAGGTTATCATTGGCTAACTTTCAGAAGCAGATCACCAGGCTTTTCCTCCTAGCCTGTCTGAGTCTGGAAGCTCTGCTGAAACCCGTCTACCATGTGTGACCCTGCTGGTATTTGAAATACCGGTAGCATTTTTTTTTTAGCTTCCAGCATCACAGCAACACGCAAGCCACCACGGTACAACAAACCAACAGACAGGTGGTGGAATAACATAGATAACGTGGATTCAAGCATGCCAGTGATCATACCGACGGTCATGAAGATGGCGCAGGACCAGGAACGTTTTGTTCTGTTATAGGTAAGATGGCCAGCAACTGCACGTAAGACTGCTGGTTGCCAGTCTTCAAGTTGACCTGATGGCAGCTAAAAACACATTGATTATTACTAATTCCACAACCTTGGACTAATTAATTCTCTTTTCTTGGTCTCAGTTACCTTTTCTATCAACTGAAGGTTGAAATATTGGACCTTGTCAACAATTATCCATGAATGTTAAATGTGATAATGTTATCGTGGTTATTTTTATTTTTATGTCCTTATCTGTTAGAAATATTTACTGAAGTCTTCATGGATAAAATTGCACTATGTCTGGAATTTGCTTTTAAAAAGTGTGGGGGTGAGGCTGGATGAAACATGAATGGAAAATATTGATAATTGTCGAAAGTAAGTGGTGGGTATATGGGAATTCACTACACTATTCTCTCGACTTTTTAGCGTATTTAACAATTTCTGTAAGAAAAGGTAAAACAATAAAGGGCTTGACTTTTTATTTTCTTCTATATATTTGACTGACATCCCCAATGTTCTAAAACATACAGATTGCTTTTATAATCAGAAAAATACATATCGTTGACAGCTGCTGGCAAGTCCGCCCCTGACCCATAGAGAGCCCATGTGTTACAGAGTAGAGCTGCTCTGTGGTCCCCTCAGGCCGCCTCCCCTTGAAGCTGCTATTCCAGAGGGGACAAGCCACTTCCCTGGCTCCCTTTAACACAACTCAGGGGGCAGCTCTTTTATCCTGGTGACTAATCGGGGGTGTAAAACAGTGTAGCCACTTTGGAAAACAATTTGGCAATTCCTCAAAAAGTTAAACATAGAGTTACCAGAGGGCCCAGAGGAGAGGTGTTGGGACAGAAAGGCTTGTCTCTGGCACTTCCCACTCTTGTGACCTTGGAAGTCAACTTCTCAGACCTTCATTTCCTAGCAGTAATTTCTACCTCAGACATATTGCAAGGATTATGTGAAAGGGGCTTTCTTAGAACCCGGCATGAATTACATAGTAAGTGTTCAATTAATGGGAACATTTTAAGAATTGAAAGGCTTTGTAAGATTGATATCAGCCCATTAGATTTCAAAAATGCAGGGAAACAGCCCTGGAGGCTGGATGAACCCCCAAAACTACTGCCCTGAGATAATCTTTAACTGTAAACCAAAAATATCCCCTGAAGTCTTCTTAAAACCAAACAACATTTTAGCTTAACTGGTAAACGATGTCTGCCTTGAGCGTTGTGCTCTTTTAAGAACTATCTATCTGGGATCAAACTGACACAGCAATTGGAAAGATTAGATAGGAAATTTAGGGGGTGATGAGGTTATGTTAGTGGGGGAGGGACAATTTGGAAAAGGAGGGTGAGAATGATTACACAACTGGAAGAATGTAACCAACGTTAGTCAATTGTACAGGTAGAAGCTGTTGAATTGGTGTACGTTCTGCTGAGTATATTCAGAGGATAAAAAACAAGCCTCCTAGTCCCACCACCCGGAAATAACCAGTCACATTTTTTTTTCCTGGCTCTTTCCCACTTATACGCACATTTTGTTTTGAAGCCCACCTATAATCATAATGTCACTACACATTTTTATCCTGCTTTTTTTCTCTTAATATTATAACTTAAGCACTTCCTCATATCTTTATAAACCGTTTGTAAGTGTAACTTTTAATGGCCGGGTAATATTCCACGGCGTGTTTGCGCTGTGAACCAACTACACTTTGTTGGAAGACTGTTTCCACTTCTTTACCGCCATAAAGAACTCCACAGTACACATGGAATGTCTACGGCTTCCTTGAGATAGATTTCCCGAAATGGAATTGCTGGGTCCAAGGCGAGCACATTTTTAAAGCTCTTGGATAGGTGGAATCCAACTGCCGTTCGAATGATGGGCGGCCTTATCTCTGCCACCACCAGCGGGCTGGCATTTCCAACCAAGACTTTTGGCAAAGACAAATAATCTCAGATAACGCGAAGAAGGTGAAAGCAGTTTCCTGAGTATAGGAAAGATCCTAAGATAACTCTTCCCAACCTCCAGGGGCAGGACTGGTGCCTCCACCACCCCTCCCCGTCCGTCACTGGGCCTCCTCCCAGCCTGGCATAGGTAGCAGGAGGGGCGGGTGGTGGCTGTTAGTTGCCATCAGATTTCTACTTGTGGCGACCCCATGAGTGCAGAGTGGAACTGTTCCATAAGGTTTTCAAGGCTCCGATCTTTCAGAAGCAGATTGCCAGGCCTTTCTTCTGAGGCCCTTCTGAGTGGGTTTGAGCCGCCAACCAGTGCTTAACCGTTTGCACCACCCAGGGACTATGAGGGGTTGGAGGTGGGGTCACAAAGGGTACAAAGACAGTAGCTACCAAAAGAATGAAACTTAGGGCATCAGAGGCTCCCTCCTTCCTCAGGGAGGTTATCCTTTACCTCAGGTGTTTTCAACCTGGAGTCTGCGACCTAAGTGCTATGTCAGTGTAACCGTTGCTGGGAGGGGGCGTGGGGGAAGTGGGTGGCGGGGGTGGCAGAGGAGTGGGGGTAGTAGGGGGTGGGTGTGAGTGTTTCTTTCTCAGAGTCTCCAAGCGGCCTTGCTCCAGAAGAGTAGAAAATCTTCTTTCTGTCCGCCCACCTCCGAGGGCCGCACTCCCTTTGGCAGGCACAGCTGGTGACCCGGTGCCTGGCCTGTGGGGCGTGCGTGATCGGGGAGCGGCCCCAGCACCTCGCCCAGCAGGCACGACAACCACTAACTTGCCCCAGGCGGAGCAGCGGGGGCGGGGCCAGGGAGCAGGGGCGGGGCGGTGACGTCGGGGCGGGGCCGGAGTGCTGACGTCACGGCCCCGCCCCCGTCGGCTCCCTCCTCCCTTTGCTCGCTGCGCTCGCTAGTCCTCACCTGGAGAGGTAGGTGTGCGCATCTAGCATCTTGAAGGCCGATCGGCGAGTGTCAGGTGAGTGCCAGCGGGAGCTCGAGCGGGGAACTGGGAGGAGGGCCCGGCATGGGGGGCCTCACCCGACAGGGAGGGGAGCCTGGTCAAAGAGGACTTGACCCGGAGGCGTGTGTCTGTGGGTGAGCTCGTTGTTCCCCAAGCTTCCTTGCCTCTTGGTTATGACAGTCACCTTGTCCCGAAAAAGGTAAGCTTTGGAGGGATTTGCAAGAGAGGAAGTTGAAGAGGAAGCAGGTTTCCAAATATTTCAACCAAAAATGTATTTATTTTTTGTTTATCTTTTCTTCCTTCTAAAAGTAATGTGCGCTGATTAACTCTTTGGAAAATGGAGAAAAGTAGGAACGAAATCACCCAGGGTACTAACATCCAAGCAAAACCACTGTGGACATTTTGGTATATTTCCTTTTCGTCTTTTTTCTATGCACAATCATTTTAACAGAACTTTATCGTACCATACTTAAAATTTTTATGTTTTGCTTTCCCCCTCTTAACCTTGTCATAAGCCTTTGCTCCTGCTGTTATGAGTCATTGGTGTGCGTGTAGTCATTATTTTTAATGGCTGTGTAATGTTGCATATGATGGACAGCTAAAGTTGGGTACCATTCTGAGTACTTCGAGGAAAGACTTGAAAGATGTAATAGAAGAAGCTTGGTCTCTGGGTCAGATAGATCGGGACTTCCTCCAAGTGGGACCCTGGGAAAGATTTTTGCTCTCACTAAGCATCAGTTTCCACATCTGGGAAATGGGTACCTAAAGCTAGTTCTCCAGTATGTTGTAAGAATTAAATGAGCTAATTTATGTAGAAGGTTCCTGGGTGGTGCAAACGGTTCAGCTACTGACCAAAAGGTTGGCACTTTGAACCCCCTAGGGCTTGGAACTGATTGGTCCAGTGGAACCCCTGCTGAGGATTTCCATTTCTAACAAGTTCCCAAGAAGTTATACCTAAGAATCACCTGGGGACCTTGTTAAAATGTAGACTCTGTTTCAGTATATCTGGGGTGGAATGAACACAGCAGCATGGTAGAATAGAGGCCTGGTGGTCTGCTTCCATAAAGACGACGGTAAAGAAAACCCTATGGAGCAGTTCTACTCTGTAACACATTGCGTCGCCATGAGTCAAAATCAACTCAGCAGGCAACTTTTTAAAAATTTTCTATAGAAAGCCTCTCCCCCACCACAGTTCTGGCAGGAAAAAAGGGTCCACACGTTTGTGGGTTTGACGGAGGGATTTGCACCAGCCAAAGCTGCTGAGAGACCAGAGCTGGCGACAAGCTGGGGAGAGGAGGATGAGTCTTTGGAAAGCCCCCAGGATGGATACAGTCTCTGGGGTCTGCGGCAGATGGGCACCAGCCTACAGACACAGTCCATGTCTACTCTGTGTGGGCCAGGCACAGACAGGGTCCCTGAGGCTGGCCCAGTGACCTCCAGACCCCCAGATGGGTTCACCCCCTGGAATGAGCTTCTGGAAGAGAGGCAGAATGAGGAGACTGGAAGAGCAGTAGGAAGTGGATTGGGGAAATGGTGCTTAGTAATGAACCTGGTTGAACAGATGAGGAAACTGAGGCTTAGAGGACAGGTGATTTGTTCAAGGTGTACGTGGGGAGCAGTAACAGAGTATGTTTGGACCCCAGGGCTCCTAACACCACCCAGGGGTCTCTACACTGGATTTATCTGTGTAGGAGGAAGAAGGAGGTCGGGTTGAATCATCAACTGTGCTCGTACCAGGCAGTGTCCCTAGAGAAGACAGCAGTCTCCTTTTTTCTTTGAGACCCCTTTTCCTCACCTGTCAAGTGGGAGTAATAGCTCTCCACATACTTGCTTACTACCCATTACCAGGCCTGCTCATTGACAGGTAACCAGGTCCTCCTGCCACTTTGAAGAGCTCACTCAGAGTCTGTGGTCATACACCTCCACCCCAGCCCCCTGCATCTTTATGCCCCCCGGCCATCTTCAAATGAGAGCCTAGGCACCTGTTAGCTGAACTGGGTAGGTACCTGTGCCACACCTAAGTTAGGATGGGAAACCCACACTCTCCCGAGCCATCTCTCTCTAGACCTTGGGGTGTTTGCTCTGTTTTTCTAATTTGGTTTTACTGTAAAGTGCCCCTTACAACAGGCTCCCACGGGGTAGGAAAGAAAGGGCTTCTGTGCCCTGGCGGAACACCTGGGTGTTAGGGAAATCTTGTGGTGAGGGTCCACGACCCTCTGAGGCCATTCCTTTCTGCCTGGCCTATCACTTGAGGACAGTAATAGGGGTGTCACGTTCCCTCATCAATTGGGTACCTAGAATTGCGGCAGTCACCTTCCACAGAAAATTTGAGGTGGTCCACCTCATAGTCATACTTTTTAGTTATTTAGAGTGACAATCAGCCCCAGGATACAAAATTAAGTTCCTGCCTTGGGGACTTTTCAGAAAGCGACACACTTTCCGAAAAGTATATGGGCCCTGTAACTGC
Organism: Elephas maximus indicus; assembly: GCF_024166365.1. Lineage (NCBI taxonomy): Eukaryota > Metazoa > Chordata > Mammalia > Proboscidea > Elephantidae > Elephas > Elephas maximus. The sequence continues at coordinate 182,260,112 of NC_064822.1, read as the reverse complement.
TGGTGTTCAAGAACCTACTAGCTAAGACTTACTGAGATTGTATTAGCCAACCTCATGTTCTAAACAATTTAGAACATGAAATAGGAACAATATTGTCCCCATTTTACAGATGGTGAAACAGGGGCACAGCAAGGTCAAGTAACTTGCACAAGTGGAGCACGGATTCAATTCCAGGCAGCCTAACGCCAGTGCTCACCCTGTTACCACTGACACTACGCTACCCCATTAGCTTCAGATGGTGTCCGATTTGTCAGACGTCTGTGTTGACAAATACGTCTCTATGTTGTTATCTTCTGCGCAGGGCACCAGGGCTTTCCGGGAAAATCACCACACTGTGTCTGTGCCTACTGGCCTCCTGCTCTCTGTCTCAGTCCTTGTCACACTGACTGATTGATTGATTGATTGATTTTAATAGACTTTATTTTTTAGAGCAGTTTTAGGTTTACAGAAAAATTAGGCAGAAATTACAAGAATTCGCATATACGCCCTTCCCCCTGGTGTTAAAAAAAAAAAAAAATACTTGCTGCTAATGGAAAGGTCGACAGTTAGAACCCACCAGTCATTCCTAGGGAGAAAGATGTGACAGTCTGCTTCAGTAAAGATTATAGCCTTAGAAACCGTATGGGGCAGTTCTACTGTATCCTACAGGTCACTGTGAATTGAAGTTGACTCAAGAGCAATGGGTTTGGTCTTGGTTTCTGCACAGTTTCTCCAGTTACTAAGTCTTCCATTAATGTGTGATACATTTGTTACAACTAATGAACCAATATTGATACACTATTGTTACCTAAGGAGCCCTGGTGGCTCAGTGCTGAAGGGCTCTGCTGCTAACCAAAAGGACAGCAGTTTGAATCTAGCAGCTGCTCCTTGGAAACCCTGTGGGGCAGTTCTGCTCTGTCCTACAGGGTCGCTGTCATTTACACTAAGGTTCACACATTGTGTACAGTCCTATGAGTTCTGACAAAGGCATAATGTCATGTCTCCACCATCACAGTATCATTCAGAATAGTTTCACTGCCCTAAAGATGTCCTGAGCTCCACCTAGTCATTCCCCTCCTCCTGGCCCCTGGCAACTGTCAGGCTGATTTATAATGAACTTCTGGGGTCTGGATCACCCTATAGCAGCTGAGCTCTGCCAGGGTGGGCATCATCTACATTTCACCTCTGGACCTACCACAAGGCCCAGCCCAGACCCCTCTCTGCTCTCTGTCACTGAATTAATGATGGCCACATCTGTTATTTGTCTGCCGGGCTCTGGGCTATATACCCATCATCTCCTTATGGTTGCCTTGGCCAACCCTGCATCTGAGATGAGAAAACTGAGGCTTAGGAAGTTTCTATAACTTGCCCACCCACGCACCTTGGAAGTAGCCAATTGGAGCCCAACTTGTTGAAGCCAGGGTCTTCACCACCACTGCCTCTCAAGTTAGAATGCACTGCAGGGATCCTCAAACTCTAACACAAACTTCAACGGCACGGCCTATCTGTAAAAATATTTTTGAGCATGCATTTTGTATCCAGCGCATATTTACTTGTTTATAAGCTGGGTATGTATGTTCTACTGTGGTAATGTGGTTTTTGCATTATGAAACATACATAAAAGTGGAATATTTAGAAAGCTAAGATTAAAAATGAAATTAGGATACAAGTTCTGATCTTTTGTCTTCCCACACCTCAAAGGATCACCTAGTGAACTTCCTGGGGTATAAGAATCTGCTTTGGAGATGGCCTCCTTAGTGGTCACCAAATGCCCTGGATGCTTCCAGAGTGGGTGAGCAGGCTCACTGGTGTCCTGGGGACTCACTCCACGGGGGCTTCAGATGCCATGGGCAGGTCCAGGTTGGAATGCGCTGAGGGAGACAAAGGCTGACTGATGCCCAGTCCCCAAGGCAAGGCGAGGCCCCAGGTGGGTTTGGAAAGGTAAATTGGAGTCCTTCATAACCTTTATAAGGAGCCCTGGTGGCGCAGTGGTTAAAGCACTCGGCTGCTAACTGAAAGGTCAGTAGTTTGAACTCAACGGCCACTCCTCGGGAGAAAGATGTGGCAGTCTGCTTCCCTAAAGATCACAGCCTTGGAAACCCTATGGGGCAGTTCTACTCTGTCCTATAGAACCTCTATGACTTGGCATCGACTCAACAGCAATAAGTATAACCTTTTCGAATAGTGGGTCAGTTTCCCTTAAACTCTTGAGCCTCGGGTTTCTACCTGTAAAACAGGTGGGGTGATCTCCAGCTCATGGGACTGGTGTAGAACTAAATAAGTTTCCGTGAAATGTGTTGAGTATGGTGGCTGGCACGTTACTGATCCGGTAAATGCTAGCTATCCTCCCCACCCCGCCCCCCTTCCCTTCCATGTGCAAAGCTTGAAGCTGTTCTGGGCAGAACCATTGGATAAATCCCAAATTCAGCTGCCTGGGATTGGAGACCCTGCTTAGCCTGTACTTTCCAGCCTTCTCCCCCTAGACCCTTCAGGGATCCTGGGTACCGCTTGATTGGTCTCCCCACCGTGGGCACCCACCCCAAAATATCTGACATTCCTACTGTAGATCCCTTGCTTGGGCCCTTCCTCAGCATTGTTCGGATCCTACCTACCTGCAAGTCCCAACTCTTCCTCCCTACCCCAGTGCTACTCCTGAATATCCCTGGAGGTGGGGCTTACGGGGACAGTCTGGTTGGCAGGGGTCCTCGGGAACTTATCCCGACGCTGTATTTGTGTAACACCTTATGTAAAGTGGAGCCCTGATGGCACAGTGGTTAAGAGCTTGGGCTAACCAACAGGTTGGCAGTTCAAATCCACCAGCCGCCCCTTGGGAACCCTGTGGGGCGGCTCTACTCTGTCCCATCCAGTTGCTATGAGTCGGAATTGACTGGATGGCAACAGGTTTGGTTTGTTTGTTTTTTTACATAAAGTTGGAGTCTGGGTGGCCCAAATAGTTAAGCACCAGGCTACTAACCAAAAGGTTGGCAGTTTGAACCACCCAGAGGCACCTCAAAAGAAGGACCTGGTGATGTGCTTCTGAAAGGTCACAGCCATGAAAACCGTGTGGAGCACATTTCTACTCTGAAACACAGGGGGTCGCTATGAGTGGGAATCTACTGGACAGCAACTGGCTTTGGCTATTTTGTTTGTTCGTTTATATAAAGTTAAGAAAGCACCAGTCATGCATATCATAGAATGCCTAGGCTGGAGGAGTGAAAAGGGGCTGCTGGCTACCCCTTGGTGCCTCCACTGGCCACAGGCCACATGGAGCTGTTCTGTGACCCTCACAGTCTCCAGCATGCTCTGTCTGGTATCGTTAGCCCATTGTATTTCTGGTGTCTCTCCAGCCTCTTCAGTTGGACTGTCCACTCCAGGTGACCAGGGCCAGGATAGACCTGTTAGGGCCTGGGAGGAGCCGGCCTCAGGAAGTGTTTACGAACATATCTGTGGCATGATGGGGGGATGATGAATCACTCCAGCTATGCTGAGTGGAGAAGTGTTGTTGTGGGAATCGGGATTATTAGCCGCGGCAATCATCCTAATTCCCATGGCCCAGCTAATGAGTGGTTGTGTGTCCCGGGGATGGGATTCCATGGCTTCCCAGAGGGTGGAAGGAGCAAGTTTTGGAGTTGGCAGCAGCACAAACAAGGAACGTTTTGCTGAAGACAGGGGTCAGATGAGCCCCGAGGGGCAGCAAGGTGACAGGTCAGGTTGAAGGAAGGAAGCAAGCACAGAGGCAGGCTGGAGGCAGGGGGAAGGAGGTGGAATGTGGCTCTTTGTGGCGCCGGGTATTTGCTTAGTGCTCCCTCTGCTTGTGGGGGAGCCCGGGTGGCACGAGCAGTATGCGATTGGCTGCTAGCCTACAGGTTGGTGGTTTGAACTCACCTTGTGGCTCCATGGAAGAAAGTCCTGGAGATCTGCTTCAGTAAAGATCATAGCCACGAAAACCATGTGGAGCAGTTCTACTCTATAACACGTGGGGTTGCCATGAGTTGGAATTGGTGCTTGTGGGACATGCGACAGGTGTCCTTAGCTCCTCTTGGGATTATTTTCCCCGAGGACACGACCAGCAGCATAGAGAACCCTTAGAGAGGGTTTGCCTGTCTCCAGCCCTAGTGGAGGGGGAGAGGGTGGGGGGGCCACAGAGAAGGGGTGCACAAGGGTGGGGAGGGGCCACAGATTAAGGCCTGTCCCTCAGGGGAGGTCTTTAGGCGGGATCTAGCCCAGGCCGCCACTGCCCCCTTGACCACACACCTGTGCAGATGTCACGACACAGTATTCATGGAGCACCCATGACAGGTCGGCACCCATGACAGGTTGGCACCCACAGGAGCACACATGACAGGTTGGCACCCACAGGAGCACCCACTGGATGTTTCTCTCTCTTGGAGCCTGTGTTCAGGGGCATTAAAAATAAACAAGTTAAAGAAGCCAGTCTGAAAAAGCTATATACTGAATGGTTCTAACTATGTGTCATCCTGGAAAAGACAAAACTCTAGGGACCAGAAAGAGTAGGGACAACACTGTCAGACCTAGCTTTTAACAGTGGATTGTCTAATAACAAAAGCACAAACAGCAAAAGACAAAATTAATAAACGGGACCTCATAAGAATTAAAAACTTTCATTCATCAAAAGAATTTACCAAAAAAGTAAAAAGACAAGCTACCACCTAGAATACCTTCAGAAACCATATATCTGACAAGCGCCTAATAACCAAAGTGTATGTAAAACTTCAACAACTTAACAACAAAAAGGCAAATAACCCAATCATAAAATTGGCGGAGGACTTGAATAGACATTTCACCAAAGAGGACAGTCAGATGGCCACCAAACACATGAAAAGATGCTCAACGTCATTAGTCGTCAGAGAGACGTAAATCAAAACCACAATGAGTTACCATTTCACTCCCACTAGGGTGGCTAAGATTAAAAAAAGAAAATAACCAATGTTGGTGAGGATGTGGGGAAATTAGAATCCTTATCCATTGCTGGTGGCAATGCAAAATGGCTCTGCCATTGTGGAAAACAGTGTGGCACTTCTTCGAAAAACTAAAAATAGAACTACTGTACGATCCAGCAATTCCACTCCTAGGTATATGCCCAAAAGACTTGAAAGCAGAGACTCGAACAAAGACTTGTATACCAGTGTTCATTGTAGCGCTACTTACAATAGCCAAAAGTGGAAACAACATAAATGCCCATCAGCAGAAGAATGGATAAACAAAATATGGTACATATATACAGTGGAATACTACTCAGCCAGTAGAAGAAATGAAGTCTTGATACATGCTACAATATGGATGGAGCTGGAATACATTATGCTCAGGGAAATAAGTTGTCATGGATTGAATTGTGTCCCCCAAAATATGTGTCAACTTGGGTAGGCCATGTGTGGTTGTCTTCCATTTTGTGATTTTCCTATGTTATAAATCATAATCTCTGCCTGCGGTTAAAAGAGCTAGGGTAGAATTGTAACACCACCCTTACTCAGGTCACCTCCCGGAGCTAATGTAAAGAAAGTTTCCCTGGGTTGTGGCCTGCATCACCTTTTATCTCTCAAGAGATGAAAGGAAAGGGAAGCAAACAGAGAGTTGGGGACCTCATACCAGCAAGAAAGCGGCGCTGGGATCAGAGCGCGTCCTTTAGACCGGGGATCCTGCACAGAGAAACTCCTAGTCCAGGGGAAGATTGACGAGTAAGACCTTCCTCCAGAGCCGACAAAGAGGGAAAGCCTTCCCCTGGAGCTGACACCCTGAATTTGGACTTTTAGCCTACTTTACTGTGAGAAAATAAACTTCTCTTTGTTAAAATCATCCGCTTGTGGTATTTCTGTTATAGCAGCACTAGATGACTAAGTCAGAATTCAATCCCAAAAGGACAAATATCATATGTCCTCACTTCTGTAAAAACATAAGACAAATGTACACAGAACAAAGTTTATTAGTGGTTACCAGGCGAAGGAGGGAGGAGGGAAGAGGGTTTAATGGTGATGGAAATATCTCATCGATTCAGGGTGGGGCTGCACAGCTCATTATTGTAATTGTTTTCAGTAAGTTGCACACCTGTAAAAGGTTGAATTGGCAAAAGTTACGTGATAGATATATTTACAACAATGACAAAAAAAAAAAGTGGCTACCGAGGCTGATTATGTACAACCAAACACCTCATGGGATTTGGTTCCTTGGTTTGGAGGCTTAGGATCATGGTTTCATGGGATATCCCAGTTAATTGGCCTAAAAAGGTGTTCAGTGCCTCTGTTCTACCTTCTAATTCGATGTGTAGTGTCTGCGGTTCTCGAAGGCTTGCAAGTGGCCATCCAAGGCACAACAATTGGTCTCTATTCACTTGGAACAACAGAGGAAGAAGGAGAGGCAGGAATAGGAGGAGGGTATGGAATGTGCCACGAGACCGGAAAAACTGGATGGTGCCAGGCTACCATTACTGAGCATTTTGATCAAAGATTCCATAGAAGAATCCTGATCAAAAGGGGGCAATGCAGAACAGAATTTCAAATTCTCACAGACTGCCTACAGACTTCCTGGAGCCGTGAAGTTTGGATGAACCCCTGAAACTATTGCCCTGAGAAAACCTTTAAACCTGAAACCAAAAATATCCCCTGAAGTCTTCTTACAACCAAACAATAGTTTAGCTTAACTAGTGAAAAATGTCTGCCTTGAGCATTATGCTCTTTTAAGAACTATCTACATGGGTTCAAATTGACAACAGCAACTTGAAAGATTACATAGGGACCTGGGGGTGGGGCAGTGAGTTTATGTTAGTGAGGAGGAACTGCTCAGGAAAGGAGGGTGAGAATGATGACACAACTCGAAGAGTATAATCAGTGTCCCTAAGTGATTCTACACGTAGACACTGTTGAGTTGGTGTATGTTTCCTGTGTAGATTCTCAAGAACAACAAAATAAATAAAATTATTTTTCTAAAAATTCTATAGGGACGGTGAAAAGATCAGTGGTTGCCAGGGGTTAGGGGAACGGGGGAGGGATGAACAGGTGGAGCCCAGGGCATATTTTAGGGCAGTGACTGTTCTGCATGATGTCATAATGGGGGACACATGATGTTGTGCATTCGTCCAAACTTGGAGAAGTGTACGATACAGAGTGAACCCCAACATAAGCTATGGGCTTTAGTTATGTCAATATTGGCTTATCAGTTGTAACAAAGGCACCCTAGGAGTACATACCATACATACCAGTTGGTGTTGATTCCAACTCATGGCGTTCCCACGCATGTCAGGGTAAAACCATGCTCCATGGGGTTTTCAAGTGGCTGCTTTTTCAGAAGTAGATCGCTAAGCCTTTCTTCTGAGGCACCTCTCGGTGGACTCAAACCTCCCATCTTTCAGTTAGCAGCAGAGCCCGTGAACCATTTGCACCACGAAGGGATGTTAGTAACGGGAGAAACTGTGAACAGGGGAGAGGGGAAATGTGGGAACTCTCTGTACTTTCTGCATGATTTTTCTGTAAACTTAAGACTACTCTCAAAAATAAAGTCTATTTAAAAAATAAAATAAAAAATGTTAATTTTTCAACCAAAAGTTAAGTGCCATAAAGACAGCGAAGCAAGGGCAGAGAGAGTGGGGTCTGCTTTAGACTGGGTGGAGGTGGCTTCTGAGCTGTGACCTGAACACTGAGTAAGACGCAGCCATTGAAGATCAAGGAGGAGATCATTCTAGGCAGAGGGAACAAGTGCAAAGGCTGTGGGGTATGATGAAATGAAAAACCAGTGAATGAGGGGGAGCAAGGTTCGAGAGGAGTCTGAAAGGCAGGTAGGGGTCAGGCCCTAGCAAGCCCTGAGCTAGAACATGGATTTCATGCTAAGGACAGAAGGAGCCATTGGAGTATTTTCAGTAACTGAGGGGCATGATCTCAGCGATTAACAGGCCCTTATAGTAGTGTTCACGTGAAGACATGGTGGCTTGGGTTTGGGCACACACACAGAGAGGTGGTTGAATTCAGAATATAGTTGGGAGGTAGAACTGACAGGATTGAATATGGGGATGCTGGAGGAACCCTTTCCCCTGAGCCCAGATTTCTGTGACCTCAGAATTGTTCTCAACAGTATGCCCCAGATGTGGGGCATACAGGCCATTCCCCATCCAGGCCGGCCTTTAGTTCACAGATGGAGAGACTGAAGAGCCTTAGAGGTTACCTTGTTCAGTTCCCCACCACAGGCGTTGTGAATTCTCCAGGGTCCCACTGAAGTTGAGTGGCTGAGCTGGGCCTCACACCAGGGCCTCCTACCTCTGGTCTAGGCCTCTTCCTCCCCGACCTGCTGCCCTCCACAGAAGATGGAGGAGGAAGGACTCCTGCCGTAGAATGACCAGGCATGACGATGTGATGAGGTTACCCAGGAGAAGCATAGGAAAGGGGCGGAGTCGAAAAGGCCAGGACAAGGCAACTACAGGAGGCAGGGCACTGCCCCGGGAGCAGCCGAGGTGGGTAGGGCATCATGGAAGGCCCTGGCTGGGCGAGGAGAGGAGAATGCACCAGGCCAGCGCCTTCAGGTTGGCAGGCCTGGTGGGAACTCTCAGAGCCCATGTGGGCTACTGATCCTAAGAAGGAGAAGATGCAGGGAAGCTTCCTGCTGGGGCTTCCTAGAGCCAAGACCAAGGGTAAAGACAGAGAGTGGGCAAGGCTAGTGGCTCACCTGGGCCCAACTGTGTATCTAGACTCCCACCCTACCCTCCAGGAGTCCCTGGGCAGTACAATTAAGCACTGGGCTACTAAACAAAAAGTTGGTGGTTTGAACCTATCTAGAGGCACCTTGGAAGAAAGGCCTGGCAATCTGCTTCCAAAACGTCAGAGCCATGAAAAGTCTACGGAGCACAGTTCTACTCTGCAACACATGGACTCACCATGAGTTGGAATCGACTCCAGGGCAATTGGTACTGGCATCCCCCACTCCGAGGGGCCAGTGGGCAGCCCCTCCAGGGAAAGGGTAAAGAAAGGGAAGAAGAGGCGGGAGACAACCCCTGTAGTGCTAGAAGAATCCAAGTGAGGCGACCTGGGTTTAACTCCCAGACCTGCTCCTAAGAACGGTGATAATGTCAACATCTTCCCCTTACTCAGAGCTGCTTCTGGGCTAAGTTGTTTTTATGCATTCTTATCTCTTATCCCCAAATGAGACTCTAACCCTCGTTGCCGTCGAGTTGATTCCAACTCGTAGCGACCCTATAGGACAGAGTAGAACTGCCCCATAGAGTTTCCAAGGAGCACCTGGTGGATTCGAACTGCTGGCCTTTTGGTTAGCAGCCGTAGCTCTAAACCACTGCACCACCAGGGGTTCCAAATGATGCTTAAAAAAAAAAAACACGCTTAGAGAGCTTAAATAACTTGGCCAGTGTCACAGTTAAAAAGTGGCAGGACCCAGCTCCTTCATCATGGTGTGATACTGCCTCTGACTCCCTCTGTGACCTTGGTCAAGGCCTTTCGCTCCCTGGGTCTCAGTCTCTCCGTCTGTAAAATGCTGCAGTTGGAATTAGTGATCTCCATGGGCCTTTGCAGGTCTCTCGACTAGGCTCCAGAATTGCTTCTCTGTTAGAGGGGTTTAGGGGTTAAGAGTCTGATGGAGGGATGTTATGGCTTGAGTTGTGTCCCCCCAAATGTGTGCTGGGATCCTAACCCCATACCTGTGGTTGCAATCCCATTTGGGAATGGATTTTGTTATGTTAATGAGGCAGTATTGGTGTTACTGTTCTTGTCCTTAGGTGCCATAGTGACCCTATGTACAACACTGCCCAGTCCTGGGCCATCCTCACAGTTGTTGCTATGTTTGAGCTCCGTGTTACATCCACTGAGTCAATCCATCGCATTAAGTCAATCTCTTTTGAGATATAAAAGAACAGATGAAGAAAGCAAGCTCAAACAGAAGGGAAGACACACACCACATTATTACCCAGGAACCTAGGGACAGAGCTTGAAAACAGACAAGGGCCTTCCCCCCAACAACAGAGAGAAAGCCTTCCGCTAGAGCCGGCACCCTGAATTCAGACTTCTCGCCTCCTAAACTGTGAGAAAATAAATTTCTGTTCATTACAGCCACCCACTCGTGGTATATCTGTTATAGCCGCGCTAGATAACTAAGACAGGGGAGGACCGAGGACTTGAGGTGGAATCACCTTTGCAAACCACAATGCCACTAGCCTGGTGAAGCTGTTACGCACCCAGGCTCTGGAGGTGACCGTCAGGCCACCCCCTCCTCTGAGGGTGGATGTGGGGATTGAATGAGTCTATGCAGGTAAGGGATCTTGGGGAGGCCTAGCACGCAGTAGGTGTGCCAAGAAATGTTAATATTTCATCAGAGAGAGGGGAGGCTGTCCCTTCACAGTCCCTTCATTCACTCGTTCAGCAGATATTTGTTGAATACCTACGATATGGCAGGCACTGGTCCAGACCCTGGCAGCATAGGGATCCCCAAATTAGCAGCAACTTCCTACTTTCATGGAGACTTAGATTCTAGTGGGGGACATAGACAAAAAAAAAAAAAAACTAATAAATACAATATACCAGTTGCTGTCGAGTTGACTCCGACTCATGGCGACCCCATGTGTCAGAGTAGAACCGTGTTGCATAGGGTTTTTAATGGCTGATTTTTCAGAAAGATCACCAGGCCTTTCCTCCGAGGCACCTCTGGGTGGACTCGAACCTCTAACCTTTTGGTTAGCAGTCAAGCACATTAACTGTCTGCACCACACAGGGACTCCATAGAATATGTTATACAGTGTTAGAAGTGCCCAGAAGAAAAGGAAAGCAGGCCAGGGGAGAGGCAGTGCCCAATGGAGCACAGAAGTTTAGATCAGGAGGTCAGGACGGTTTACCTGGGTAGGTGACTTGTGAGTTAACACCGGAGGGAGGTGAGGGAAAGAACTGTGTGGAGATCTGAGGGAGGAGAAGAGCAAGCAGAAGGAACAGCCATGGCAAAGACCCTGAGGTGGCACCTGCAAGGGGACCAGGGAGGTGACATGGCAGTGAGCCAAGAGTTCAAGTGAGGTGACCTGGATGTAACTCCCTGTTCTGCTCCTAAGAGGAGTAATAATGTCAGCAAGAGGCAGGTTGATAGGAGACAAAGTCTGGAGATCTAAGGAGGCTGGGGACAGATTATGTAGGGCCTTGTCCACCGTCAAGACGCAGGGGGCAGGACCCCTTGGGAAATCCTGAAATTGTTCTCCCCATTCCCAGTTTCATCTTCAGCAGCATTCTCACAGTCTGGCAGTTCCAGGGCTGTCCTGGAGATCCCCAGCCTGGTGCTCTGAGGTGTCATGTGGTCTGGGAGGGTCTGAAAATAGGAAACAGGTACAAAAGGTCAGACTGGAAAGGTGCTGGGACAGCTGCTGCCCCAGACCCAGTGCAGAGCACAGGCCACAGGGTGGGGACTTCACTTGACACCTATTGTCACAGGCTGGATGGAACCTTCTGGGTGAGTGTGGAGGGGTGGGGACAGCCAGGGGCACTTCCACCAGCCCTACCCTTGGTTTAAAGTTGGGAGTTAAGTCGCTGAGGGAACATTCTGAGAGCTAAGAGAGAAGTCAGCCCCCTGACTGCTAGAACTCTGGCTGAGTCACCTCTCCATCCTTAAAGCTTAGCTGCAAAGCTCTTTAGAAGGACCCATGGGCTGGTCTCCTGGGGGAGAACTTGGAAGACCTACTTCTACAATGCAGCAGCTAGTCAGACAACAACGGGGGAGCACACCCTCAAGGGAGACAGTGAGTGGTGACAACCGACCACCAAAGAAAGGCCTGGGAGGTTCAAGGAGACCCCCAGGCATGCCTTTTAAAACTAGCTGGCCCAGGGAACCATCAGGATCTTCCTTGTGGGTGAGAGGTGAAGGTGGTTACAAGTCCTGGTATGGGGGAGGCAGGATGAGATGGGGAGGGGAGACTGGGACAGTATGCTAGATGCAAAGACATTTTGGACCTAAAGGTAGTTGAGTCATAATCAACTCGATGGCAGTGGTGGTGGGAGTAGTTGGCTGGGTTAGGAAAGGGCAGGGGAGCCAGACTGGGGTTCAAATCCCACAAGTGGTTAGGCAAGCATTGTTGGGAGCCCCGTTCTCCCTTTGTAAACAGAGAAAGAATGCTGATTTAATCTGTTGTTATATGAGAGGATTACATGAAATAAAGGCCTCTCCCAGTGTCAGGGGTTAAAGAAACACAAGTCCCTTTCTGGAGACTGGGAGAGTGGCGGGGAGGCACATTTGGGAAGCTGGGCCCAGGTTGGAAGGTTAGGGGTGGTGAGGCTGGAGGACATGGGTACACTCGCCCCTGCTCAGTAGTCCCAGGGTCCTCTACCCTCTGACCTCCAGCCTGGACACCTGCATTCCCTGGGCTCACACTAAGAGAATGCGTGGCCACAGGAGGGCTGGCGTATCTGGGCACTGGAAGCAGAACTGGGGTTCGGTCAGGGAGACTGGGATGAAACTTGATGGAGAAGGGAGGGGTGTAGGTACAGTATGGGAATCAGCCTCTAGGACAGAGTCACACTCAAGGCCTGGCCTGCAGGGGCCAAAGGGTCACACCAATGAGTAAAACAAGCCAATGAGAGGCCACAGAAAGGTGACCCTTGGGTTCTGACCAAGGGGAGGGGGGCAGCTGCTGCCCAGGCCAGCTGAGTGTGGCCAGGGCCAGAGGGGAAATGGGCCCGCATCTCCCAGTGCTTCAAGAGAAGGAGGAAATAAGGATCTTTAGTATGAAATCTTCCAATTTTAAAGGACTGAGCATCAATGAACAAAAGAAAGAAATGAAACAAAAACTGCTACGCAGGCTGCTGCGTTGGCTGGGGAGTCCTGGACAGGTCCCCATTGGCTACTGCCGCTGCCTCCTCAGGTAGAAGGCTGGTCCCCATTCACCTGATCTCAGAAACGGGCTCCTGACAGACTCCTGGGACCAGTGCGAGTGCAGAGCAGGCTTGCCGCCGTGCTGTGTAGACAAGCCCCTTCCCCTCTCTGGGACGTAGTTTCCTGGCCTGTGAAAGAAGCCGCTGGACCAGCTGGTCTGTGGGGCTCCCGCCAGTGTAGGCGGTGTGTGACTAAGCCCCTCAGGCTCCAGGGAAGATGCAGTCATGATGGATGTAACTCTCCCCGGAGCTGCGCTTCCGGAGCTGGATGCCGTGTGTGTCCAAAGTCACGTTGTGTATGTGAATGGATGTGTGTCCTAATTTGGACCTTTGCAAGGGACGGTGCAAATATCATGTTCCTAATAACCCTGCCCTGGAATCTTTCATCGGCTGGTCTGGAAGGTGGTAGAAAGCCTTAATTAAATATGCCTGGTGACAAATTATGGGGGGCGGGGGGTCGTTGTGCTTTGCAGAGGGGAAACCCACGCCCAGGGTGGGGAGGTAACTTGGCTAAACGTGCACCGCTGGCGACCCTGACTCGTGTTGGCTCCCTCATTCAACTGGTGGAGGGTGAGGCCCCAGCAAACGAGAACACGATTAGGTCGGAGGGTACCCATCACAGTTGGAGCCCCCAGGAGAGGAGGGGAAAGAAGGCTATGCCCTGGATTTTTCCCTGAGAGGCGGGCAGAGTGTAGCTGAGCCCAGGCTCCCTTCCTGGGCCTGTTTACCTCCCTCGTCTCTTGCTGTCCTGTCAAATCAACCTGGCCTGCGCTCGATGCCCCCCTCGGAACCCCCAGCTCTCTCTCTCTAACATTCGCCTTTTGCAATAACACGCACCTTCACCGGCCTTCCGAGGGGCCGACTGCGTGGTTAGAGGGGACAGAGAAGCTGGCAGCGAGGACAGGAGGCTCTGGGTCTGGACAGCCCCAGGTTTTTGCGCGCCCTCTGCTCCCCCTGCGCCGCATCCCGTTTTTGTCGCCCGTGCCCCAAACCGCATCAGGGCCTCAGTGTCCGTGCGGCCGCGTCCCCGCCAGGTGCTGCCCCGGGAGGCGAGCCCAGGCGCGGGCCCTTTAAGCGCACCGGGGCGGCGGCGGGCGGGGGATGACATCAGCGGGCGGGCCCGGGGCTCAATGGGAGCTGGCGGGCGCGCGCCGGCGGGAGCGCGCGGCCGGCGGCGGGGGCGGCGGGAGGGCCGGCGGAGGGAGGCGGCGGCGGCGCCCAGCGCAGAGCAGAGCCGAGCCGGCCGGCGGAGCGGAGCGGAGCTGAGCGCGGCGGCGGCGGCTGGGCCGGAGAGGCTGCGCCGGGCGGCTCGGCGAATCCCCCGGCATCCGCCCCGGCGGGCCGCCCCCGCCCGCGGCAGCCCCCCGAGCAGCGGCCCGGCACCGGCGCCTTCCCGGCGGGGTAGGTTTTGGGGGGCCGCGGGCCCGCGGAGGGGCGCAAACCCGGGGGAAACGGGGCTCCCCCCGCCTCTTTGTTTTTGCTGGGAGAGGAGGGGACGGCGGGCGGACACGCGCGTTCGCACTGAGGGGGGGCAGCCGGGCGCCGCCCGCTCGGCCGGCGAGGACAAAGGCGCGGCTGGGGACAAGGAGGAGGAGGGGGACGCTTATTTTGCCGGCTGGCCCCGGAGAGACCCCCCCAGTCCGGCCCGCCTCCCCCTCCCCCAGCCAGACCCTTCAAGGGCCCCAGCCGGCCGGGGCGGCCACCGCGGGCTGTGATTTGGGGACGCCGAGATTGGGGGGCCGAGGCTGGGGTGCTGGGGGCACCCGACAGTGTTGATTGGGCTTCTCGCCCAAGCCCCGGGATTGTGTATGTTTCCCTGGACAATCAGCTGCATTCCCCCCCTCCCTTCTTTCTTGACCCGGGTGCCCCAAAGCTGGGGGTCAGCCAGGGTACCCCCGTATGTTGGGTGGGGGCATTTTGGCGTTCTGAAGGGTCGGGCCGTGTGGTCACCCAGGCCTGCGATTCTGTTTTCCTTTGTGGAGAGAAAGAAAGGGGTGGGGGTTATTTATCAGCTCGGATTCTCCCATTTCTGTGCGTGAGAACTCCTGTTTTGCAAGTCTCTGTGGAACCTAGAACTCTGTTTGTGCCTGGGTATCTTTAGAGCAAGGATTCCCAGCCTCCTCCTAACATCGAAATCTCAAAGTGGGGTGAGCCCCCTCCCCAACTTTCCTCTTAGTTTTCTTACATATTTTCTTTTTGGCATAGATTCCCCCCGGGTGGAGGGGAGACCCCGATTTGGGGATCCAGGGAGTCTGAGTTGCTTCCGACTGATACCTATCTTTGGGTCTCCTTTTGCTTTCGTGGCTAGGGTGTCTCTCAATTTTTTATTTTAATGGCCCAGTGACAAGGACCCTGGCTCTGAAGGGAGGCAGTTAAAAAAAAAAAACAACAAAAAACTGCCCATGTGCTGGGTGGTAGCTTGCCTAGTTTTTTTAACCAGTGAAATCTTTATTTTGGCCTTTTTTTCCCCCTGTGTTTATCAGACCCCCCATTCCCCAAATGGGAGACGCAGCAAAAGAAGTAGAAAGCCCCTCCCATCTTTGAATCAGGCCTTTCTCCTCCCCTTTGGGAGGCTTTTTGGGGGATAGCGCTGGGGGAGTCTAGGTTCTCCCAGGGCCCTGGCCTCCCAGGTGAGGGGGAGACCTTCGCGTGTCTGGGTGGCAAGCACAGAGCAGTGGTGGTCTCCCGTAGGGCTGATGTTTGCACCCCCCGGTCCCCTCTGCTGACAGCCCGGTGAGTGGCGAGGGGCCTGGGGCCATGTGTAGTGTATTTATGTAAGACACCCACATGGAGGGCACAGTATTTATATAACCCGGCATGGGTATTTATGTAATATAGGATGCGGGGATATTTATGTTCCTTTCCTAACCTGCGGCTTTCCCGGCTACTGTGTGTGGTCTCTGAATTGGTTTGGGGGGGCGGCTGGTGTGTACACATCCATGCCCCGCCCCAGCAGGGTGCTCGTGGGCCTGCTTTTCTTTCTTCCCTTGGAGTATACACACTCAGGCATTGGGCCAGTGTGTGTATGTGGGGTGTGTGGCGTGGGGTTTCTTGCAAGCGTGGAGTGTGTTCTGCGGCAGCTGTGGCATCTGGGCAGAGTCCGTTCAGGCATGTGGGCAAAGGCCCTTGATGGAGAGCTGGAGTTTGGCTGGCACCCGGTGGAGGATGCTTCCTTGTGGCTGTTGATGAAGGGCTGGTGGTGCTCCCTGCAAGCCCGGGCCTGGGGCAGGGCTGTCTCCTGGGCGAGAGCTGTTGACCCCTTGGCCATTGTCGGGGGCTTGGGCCTAAACTCCCATCTCCCTCCCCCCACAGGGCATCCTGGGACCTGGTGAGTTCTGGCCCCTGGCCAAAGGGGTCCTTGGGAGGACCAGGCCAGGTTGTGGAGGTCTTGGCATGAGAGGCCTGGGGATGGGGTGAGCAGTGGCCATGGGGGAACCCAGTCATTTCAGAGGCCCAAAGGTTGAGGAGCCCCTTTGGGACCCTTCCCTTCAACTTGTCCTCCCATCCCTGGAGGTTAGAGTTTGTTTATGGTTGCCATGGCAGTGCCTCCAGAATGGTCAGTTCTTGCATGCCCCCTCCCCATCACCCCCTTTTGTCTTTGATTTGCTCTTCTGGGTCTTGGCCCCTTGTGACTGGCTTCCTTTTTGAGGTTCCTATTGGGCAGTCCCCTGGGGGAGTGCCCACCCCCCGCCCCCCACAAGGAGATGCTTGGCTGTTTCCTTCTGGGCCTTGTCCCCGATCCCACCTTCTGCCTGATGCCTTCCGGAGTGTCCAGTGTGGCGTCCGAGGCTGCCTGACACCTGGTTGCCCCCAGGCACAGCATGGCCACGTCCCTTCCCGGACAGCAGGAGGGAGAATATCAGGATTCCTTGTGGCTTCGCCTGGCCTCTGGTGGAGAGAGGTGGGGCCTGGTGTGCTCAGCCTCCTTCTCAGCACCCCTCTTCTCTGACCCGTGTCTGCTTCCCCCTGCAGCAAGTGAATCATGGAGCTACGAGTGGGGAACAAGTATCGCCTGGGGCGGAAGATTGGGAGCGGGTCCTTCGGAGATATCTACCTGGGTAAGTGTTCCTGGCGCCAATGGAGTGGTGCTGGAGCCCTGGGACAGCCCTGGGGACAAGGAGGAGGAAAGATCCCAATATTTCAGACTCTGAAGGAGGCACTTGGCTCTGGGGCTCTGGAGGCATGTTTTGGGCAGTTTGTCCCCAGAGTGATCCCCGACAGGGAAGGAAGCAGCAGGTTGGGGCAGGGCTGGCCAAGGGGCTCCTCTCATAGCCGGGGCGGGGCGTGGGCTCGCACTTGCTGCAGGTGGGTCAGAGGAGGGTAACTTTAACTCTTCTTTCCAGCTGCAGTGGACCTGGGTCTCCAGTGGGGCGTGGGAAAGCCCTCCAGGGTTAGCTTCCCCTGTCTCTTCCCTCCTGGGAGAAGGACGCTACCACTTGCCCCCCAGCCAGCCCCTCTCCCTGTGGTCTGGCCCCCTGGAATTCAGGCCTGTCAGGCTCTGGAATGATGTAGGCTCCCCAGTAGCCTCGGGGGCATCTGCTCTCCTCTTTGGGGCCTCTCTCTCCGGATGTGCCTCCTGTTGAAAGTCTGAGTTTGCTCTGATGTTGTCCTTTTTAGAAATTTCACTGACATCTTCCTCCTCTCCTCAGCCTGGGAGAAGTGAAACTCGTGCCTTCGAATGCCACTTTCTCGGGGGAGACTTCAGCTGGCTAATGGGCAGAGTCAGGAGCCCACAGCCCAGCCTTTGCAGTTGTGGATCTGGGTGGCGCACATGGTTTAGTGCCTAACTACTAGCCGAAAAGTTTGTGATTCAAACCCACCTAGAGGCACCTCTGAAGGCAGGCCTGGCCATCTGCCTCTGAAAGGTCCCAGCCTTGAAAACTCTATGGGGCAGTTCTACTCTGCACACACGGGGTCGCCATGAATCAGACTCCACGACAGCCGGCAACACCGATCTTGGGTTTAAGGGCGGGGGCTTGGTGTGGTCAGAGCAAGTTGGCAGACCCCTCTGGGGTTTATCCTCATTTCTGTCCCTGTGCCCTTGAAGCAGGTGAGAGCCACATCTGTGCCTCTGTTTCTGTCTTGGGAAATGAAAAGTCAGTTCTGTCCTGGGCAGAGAAAACCACCAAGTCCATATGCCGTGTTCGTTAATTCAGAAACTGAGGAGTTTCGCTTACCTAAGGGTAGAAAACCAACAAGTCCATGTGCCGTGTTCATTAGTTCAGAAATTGAGGAGTTTCTCTTACCCAGGGTTAGGGTCTCTGCTCACTGAAGTATAGAATCTGTTTCTGAGTGACCTTCGCACCCCCACCCAATCCAAGGGAAGGGGAAGGAGACATGCATTCTCTGAACACTCACCTGCTGCCAGGTGCGTGCAGGGCCCTTTGGGAATGTGGGCATCCCTCAGCCCTAGAGATGATGCTGTTATCCCACTTCACACAGCAGGAAACTAAGGGACAGCAAGGTGGAGCTGGTGGCCCAAGATTACACTGCCAAAATTTAGAAAATCCACCTTGTACTCACAGCCCTGCACACAAGTGAAAGTGTAAATGACAGGATGGGGGACGGAGGGGTCAAACAGACCTGGGGTCTTAACTGGCTCTGTGTGGCTGTTCTGTGCCTCAGTATCCCCAACTGTAAAGTATGATTACGATACCTGGTTGTCCACCAGCAAAACGATGGATGTAAAAGCAATTTGTAAACGGTAGCATGCCAGCGGGTATGCAGTATACTGCTGAGAGCTTCACAGAGCACCCTCTGCTCTGAATACCCCCAAACTCGGGATAGAAAGTGGGCAGTGTGCCGTTAGAGTTGGTCCCAGTCCCCTCGTCCAGCCCATGGCTTGCCCACAATGAGGGAGTGAGGACTTGGAGCCTGCAACATGCAAAGGTGTATGAGTGGCCCCGCTTCCCGGTAGAGAAAGGTTGGGATTTGGATGCAGGTCTGGGTTCAGGTCCAGTCTACTCCTCATTTGCTGTGTGACCTAGGATACGTTACTTTCTGACTCTGAGCCTCAGCATTTTCATCTGTGAAATGGAGGTCCCATCTCCTTGTTATTGTTAGTTGTGGTCGAGTTGGCTTGGACTCATGGCGACCTTGTGTGTAACAGGACAAACCGTTGCCCCGTCCTATGCCATCTCTCCTCTCCTTACTCTGAAATGTGCAATTTGGGGTGGGTGTAAGGCCTGTCTTATTTTCGAAGGCTGAGGGCTACTGGCTTGAGGGTGAGGGTACGGAGGCAGACTCTGGGTGCAGATGCACCCCTGTTCTCAGACAATATCCAGGCCAGACTCCTGCAGAAGGGAAGCTGAGCCCCAGAGAGGGAGAGGCAGCCCAAGGTCGCTCAGAGTCAGTGTCCCTGGTCTGCGTGCTAGAACCTCCTTAGGGGCAGGACTCCCTGTTTGTCCTCTGAGTCATCTGTTGTTAGGTGCCATCGAGTCGTGCCATCAAGTCGATTTTTGACCCATAGCGACCCCATCTTTAAAATGAGACCTAGATTTCTTCCTCTTTGTAATCAACTTGACCTTGGTTTGAGTGCTGGTGTTGCCCTTGAGCAAGTGACTGGACTCTGCCAGCTTTGGTTTCCTCCCCTGTAAAATGAGGGTGGTGATGCCTACAGAGTTGTGGCGGTCCGGTTCTCTGACTGTTGAAGGACTGGGAGGGGTCCCTTCTGGGAGCGGAGTCCCACAACTCCTCCCTGAGCCCTGCCTTGCTGGTGTCAGGACAATGATTGTCTGGCCTAGGGCATGTTCCAGGGCTGCCCCTCCCTGGCCGTCGTGCTGGCTTCCTTTGTTCAAAGCTCTGGGCACATCCTTGTTACTGGTGTCCAGGCAAGGGCCCAACTCCAGATGGCCTCTGCGGGTGGGGCTGGGCTTGGCCTCTAGGCCCTGCTTTCCAGGATCAACCAAGGGTGGCACATCGTGGGTGCAGCTGCAAGGCCAGAGGCTCCCCTTCAACCCCCCACCCACCCATCTCCCTCGGCAACTTCAGGAGAGTCAGGGAAGTGGGGCCAACTTGGTTAAGGGCCTCAAGTTGGCTGCATGGGGTCCAGAGAAAGCTGGCCTGTGTCCCACTCTGCCACTCACCGACCGTGTGTCCCTGGGCAGCTCTGTGGACCTCTAGAGTCTCTGGTCCTCAGCTCTAAAAGGGCGGGGTAACAGTGCTCCTCTCAGGTGCGGTCGCAGGGGTGAGAGTCTGTCCGGGGAATGCTCCAGGCCCCTGATGGTGGAGCTGAAGTTGCCACAGCTGTTGTTGCTATGATGGTAGCTCACCCAGACCCCTGAGTGTGTCCACGTGTCTGTGCGGTGAATAGAGTGTGAAGCCTCCGTGTGAAGCTGGTCACCCCCTCTCACCCAGACCTTCCCAGGGTCCTTGCCCCCCCAGGGCTGGCCAGCACCACCACAAGGCTACCTGGGCTAATTGGTGGGCCATATGCTGTTCCCCAAACCCAGGCAGTTCTTCCAGCCTTTGCACGTGGCACCCCTCACCCCTTACCCCTCAGACACCCCTCCCCCAGGAGGCCTTACCTGGCTGATCCCCTGCATGCTGGGATTGGGCCCCTGCCTTGGGCTCCCCCAGTGCAGGGCTATCTTGGCTGACCCAGGGCTCACTCAGTATGTGGCTGTTGGTTGAATGAACGAGAAACTAGGGAATCGGAATAGAGAAAAAAGCAGGGACTAAGTTTCATGTCCTGGCTCTGCCTCCACCAGCTGTGTGACTGCAGACAGGTTACCTAACCTCTCTGAACCTCAGCTCAGGGCTTCCGTTATTTAAATGAGATCAGCAGAATGGCTGGCAGCTTCCTGATAGGATTCAGAGGCATTCAAGGGGCCCAGCAGTCGGGGAGGGGTTGGCTTCTAGAAAGAGGGGCCCGTTGGGGGGACAGCTCTGGTAATAACAAAAGGTTTCTAGCTCAAGGTGGGGATTGAAGACTTTACCTTGCAGCTTGGGTCACTTGACGTTCGGTGCCTTAATTTCCACGTTTCTCTATGGGGCAGCTCTACTCTGTCCTATAGGGTCGCTATGAGTCGGAATCGACTCGATAGCACTGGGTTTTTTTTTAATGAGATACAAACAATAACCCTTTGTAGGAGGGTGTGAGGTTCAAAGGGACGAAGGTTCCTTCTGCCTTCCACCTCCCCAGCCCAGGGCAGGGCAGCCTACCTAGTGCCTCTCTGGCCTGCACATATCAGCTGACTCACCAGGGTTGAAGCTCCTACTAGGAAACTTCCCTTGGTTTGTTCCCTAGGTCCTCCCTCCCCTGCAGGCCCACACCAGTGGGTTTCATGGGGCAGAGGGGCAATTTTGCCCTGCGGGGGATATTTGGCAGTGCCTGGAAACATGTTTGGTTTTTACAGCTGAGGAGGGTACTACTAGTCGAGCCCAGGGGTGCTGCAAACCTCCTACAGTGCACAGCCCAGCCCTGCACAACAGAGAATGATCTGACCCAAAATTTAACAGTTGCGAAACCCTGCCTGACCCGTGGAGCCTCAGGCTACAGGCCAGGATCTTAGCTCAGCATTCAAGGCCCTTCAAGTCTTGCCCTTGCCCATCTGTTCTGCTGTTCTCTTCAGATACCCTGTGCTCCAGCTACACCAGACCACCCAGAGTTTGCTGAATCCCCTCCCTTCAGGGCCTTCAGCCCCTGCTGGGACCTAGGTCTGGCTGCCACAGTCCTGGCTGGGAGTCCCTCAGGGAGGCTGCCCTTCCCTTGTAGCCTTAGTTTGCCACTTCCTCTGCTCCCACAGGCCTGTGTTAAAGCACCGCCAGCCTGAACCTAGTTCCGAGCCTGGTACTTCCTCATCAGCCCTAACATTTGCTGAGTACTTGCTGTGGGCCCGGCACACTCCTAAGCCCACTTGCACCTCAGAACAACCTACTGAGCTACATACTGTCATGGAGGGAGGCCCTGGGGTGTACATACGGTTAACATGCTCAGCCGTTAACTGAAAGCTCGGAGGTTTGAGTCCACCCAGAGGTGTCTCAGAAGAAAGGCTTGGCAATCTATTTCTGAAAAATCAGCCATTGAAAACTCTATGGAGCACAGCTCTACTCTGACACACACAGGGTCACAATGAGTCAGTCAACTCAGCAGCAGCCGGTACTAGTATTGTCATGGAGCCGTAAAGTGACTTGCATAGAGGTCCCCCCAGCTAGCTAGTGGCAGAATCAGCCCTCAGGCTTAAGCAGCTTGGCTCTGGAGCTCACGCCTTCAACCCCTGCACTGTCCTGCCTCCTGTGCCAGCAGGGAATAGGGTATGGCGGGCCAAGTCCAGGGAGCCCCAGCTCCCGTCTCATGTGACAAAACCTCTGTCCAGTGGAAACGTGTGGCTCTCCCCAGTGATGGGCCAGAATCCCTTTACAGTTTACAGTGCACTTTCTCTCCCGTTGCTCACTGGATTTCGTAATTTTTTAAAAAGTGAGTTTATGTGGTTCGAAAATAAAAACACAAAAACATGCTCAATGAAGGAAACCAGCCACAAAAAAAAACACATATCGTATGACTCCATTTCTGTGAAATGCCCAGCGCCGACAAATCCATAGAGGCAGAAAGTAGATTGGTGGGGAGATTCCTGGTGGTGCAGTGGTTACGTTTTCGGCTGGTAACCAAAAGGTCCGCAGTTCGAATCCACCAGCCACTCCTTGGAAGCCCTATGGGGCAGTTCTACTCTGTCCTGCAGAGTTGCAGTGAGTCGGAATCGACTTGATGGCAGTTTGGTTTGGTTTAGGGTCGGGGGGTTGGGGAAAAAATGGTATGTGACTCCTAATGGCAACGGGTGTTTTGAGGGTGATGAAAATGTTCTAAAATTGATTGTGGTGATGGTTGCACAATCTTGTGAACATACTAAAAAACATTGTACACTTGAAATGGGTGAGTTGTATGGTATGCGAGTTGTATCTCAATGAAGCTGTTTAGAAAAACCCTTTTTACCCCTTCCAGTCCTGTATCCACTTCTCTTCCCAGCTACTTACTGGTTTTCATATATCTGTCCAGTGTTTCTTTATGTAGACACAAACAGGGTACATACGATTTTTTACTTTTTTTTTTTTTAAACTCAGAAGGGAGAGTAGAATACCTCCTGTTTTGTACTTTACTTTTTCACTTCCTGTATCTTGGAGATCTTTCCCCTTCTCTCTAGAGAGCTTCCTCATTCTTTTTCCATTGCATTCTGTTTTATGGACAGGCCATTATTTATTTAACCAGTCCCTGAATGATGGACATTTGGGTTATTTCCAAGCTCTTGCTCTTGCAAACAGTGTTGCAGCCGATAGCCATGTCCTGTCTTGCTCTGCCCCGTGCACAAACAGAGGGTCAACTTCAGAAGAAGAGCTGTGGGTTAGAGAGGTAGTGCCAAACCACCTTCCAGTAGGGATGATCCCACTTTACACTTGCACCACTCGGGATGGGTGCCCACTGCCCCACAGACGTGCCAGCGGCATATGTTGTCATATTTTGGGATTTTTGCCAATCTGATAGGCAAAAAATGGCCTTTCAATTTTAATCTCCATTCCCCCCACAAGGAGGTCGAGCTTCTTTTCATGTAAGGAACACACAGGGTCACCATAAATGTCAGAATCGGCAGCAATGGCTTTGATTTTCTTTTTTAAGCCATTTATATTAATTTCTTTCTCTATGATGGGTCTCTTCAAGCACTTTGCCCCATTTTCCTATTGAGTCTTTGTTTTTTTTTTTCCACTGATTTGTAGGAGCTTGTTAAATATTAGTGATACTACCTCTTCCTTTGCCTGTGGTTAAGAGTCACAAGTATGATTTTCTTATGACTTTGTTTCTGGAGTTATTGCCATATAGAAGAAAGTTGAGAAGGGACATTTTTGGTTCTGGATTTTAGGTCAGGGATAAAAAGCCTTTCAGATTCCAAGGCTAATAAGTGAATTCTCCCTTCTTTGCTTCTAACATTTCACTGGTTTTGTTTTTTATTAACTGTTGAGTGGATGCAGAAGGATGTGTGGTTTAAGGCATCGCAATCCCTCCCCCTGTGCAGCTGAAGGCGGAGGACGTGCCTGTTACCTTGAAGCCCCTGAATGTTCCTCCCCTGTCCCATCTCTTGCCTTCCTCTCACAGAGGTAACCACTATCTGACTTCTTAATTTATTCCCTTGCTTTTATTAAAGATTTTAACCAAAACCAAACCCTTTGCCGTCAGGTCGATTCTGACTCTGCCCCATAGGGTTTCCAAGGCTGTCATCTTTACAGAAGCAGACTGCCATGTCTTTCTCCCTTGGAGCGGCTGGTGGGTTCGAACCACTGACCTTTCTATTAGCGGATGAATGCTTAACCACTGCATCACCAGGGCTCCTCATTAAAAACTTTACTCATGGTTATGTCAGCACCAGACAATGTTTTGTTCGGTTGTATGTGAATTTGCTATGAGTCAGAGCCCACTCAATGACGCCTAACAGCAGCAGCAGCGTATGTTGTTTGAGTCCCTGGGTGGTGTAAATAGTTAAGTGCTCTGCTGCAAACTGGAAGGTTGGAGGCTCCAGTCCACCTAGGGGCACTCTGAAAGAAAGGCCCGGCAATCTGCTCCTGAAAACTCAGCCGTTGAAAACCCTGTGGAGCACAGTTCTACTCTGCTCCAAGTGGGGTTGCCATGAGTCAAAATCAGCTTCCGCGGCAACTGTTTTTTATACATTGTTTACTGTTACAGTTTTCGAAATGGAGACAAATAGAACTGAGCTTGCTTCTGTAACTTGCTCTCTTTTACTTTGTGTCAAGAATGCTCAGAGTTCCAGTCTTCTTACCGCCCTGTGGTGTCCCTTTGCATGGCTGCATCACTGTTGACGTAGTCCCTCTTCTGTTTGGGCTCTTTGCTTCCGTCAGGGCCCCTGGTGGGCACGTGTTTCTGAAAGACCGTACCTGGGAATGGAGTCGCTTGCTTAGAGGCTTACTTACGCACGTTACTAGATAAACACCAAACTGGTTTCCAAGGTAATTGTACCAACTTACAGTCTGTCTTAGTTAGGTAGTGCAGCTGTAGCAGAAATACCACAAGCAGATGGCTTTAGCAAACAGTTTACTCTCTCACAGTTTAGGAGGCCAGAAGTCCAAATTCAGGGCGCCATCTCCAGGAGAAGGCTTTCTCTCTCTGTCAGCTCTGGGGAAAGATCCTTGCCATCAATCTTCCCCCTGGTCTAGGAGCTTCTTAGCGCAGGGACCCCAAGTCCAAAGGACACACTCTGCTCCTGGCTTGCTTGGTGATAATGAGGTCCCCCTCCTCTCTGCTTGCTTCTCTCTTTTGTATCAAAAGAGATTGACTCAAGTTACAACCTAATCCTGTAGATTGAGTCCTGCCTCATTAACATAACTGCCTCTAATCCTGCTTCATTAATATCACAGAGGTTGGAATTTACAACACACAGGAAAATGACATCAGATTATAAAATGGTGGACAACCACACAATACTGGGAATCATGGCCTAGCCAAGTTAACACATTTTGGGGGGACACAGTTCAGTCCATAACACATACCTACTTTTTTTCGCCCCACATATAAACCTTTGCTCACTTGGGATTTTTCCTGGTACATGGTGTGAGATAGTGTTTTTTTCCCACATGGTAATGGGTCGTTCAGCGCCATTCATTGACGAGGCCAATCCTTCCCCTGATTTGAGGTGCTGGCTTTATCCGATTCTAAAGTCTTAACAGTGCTTGTGTCTGCCTCTGGACTTTCTGTCCTGTTTGTGTGCTAGGACTAACGCGCCCCCCCCCCCCAAAAAAAGGAAAACCATTGCCGTAGAGTCTGTTCCAACTCATAGTGTCCCTATCGGACAGAGTAGAACTGCCCCTATAGGGTTTTCAAAGAGCAGCTGGTGGATTTGAACTGCTGACGTTTTAGTTAGCAGCTGAGCTCTTAACCACTGCACCACTGGGGCTACCCTGATTTAATTACTGCAGCTAGAGTCACTCCTGGCCCCAAGAAGGAGACTTCCTATCTCTCGTCCTAGCCTTCACGCAGCCTGGCTCATCTATTATTCCAGCTGGGGAAACTGAGGCAAGGAAGAGGGTGCAGTTTAGATTTGAGTCCTTTGTGTGACTTCGTGAACCACGGGGCAGTCCCAGGCAGAGAACTGGGTTTTGTGTTAGAGTGTTTCCTTACTAGAGCCCCCAAGGCAGCCAGTGAGAAACCAGGAGTGTGGTGGGGAAGAGATGGAGATGTAGGCAGGACCCTCTTTCCTAGGCTGGGAGGCCACCAGAGCTGGGCTTCACTCTCCAGTCCACCATTTAGCAGCTATGTGACCTTGGGCTGGGCCTCAGTTTTTTCATCTGTAAAGTGGGCATGAAAAATTTTCCTGCCCACCTGAACTACTTGTGAATCGGATGAGATGGTAGGCGGGGAAGTGCTAGGCTGGTGTGTGTGGGACTGCCTTTCACAGGATCAGTATTGATGCGGGCTGAGTGGGGGCTGGTTATTGGGCCTACCAGCTGCTGTGGAGTTGACTCCAACTCATGGTGACCCCATGTGTGTCAGAGTAGGACTGTGCTCTGTAGAGTTTTCAATGGCTGATTTTTCAGTAGTAGATCACTAGGCCTTTCTTCCAAGGTGCCTGTGGGGGGACCTGAACCTCTAACCTTTAGGTTAGCCGCAGAATGTATTAATCATTTGCTCCACCCAGGGATTCTTGTTCTTGGGCCCTCCCCACCCCAAGCCTTGTCCTGTGGCTCAGGGTTGTCCTCTTTGTGTACAACACCCCATCTCCATTGGGCTCCTTGCCGCAGCCTTGCCCCGCTCCCTTCTCTCCTCCACACCCTCTCATCTTACCCACCCCCCAGCTGGATCATCTTCAGTGGAACCTACTCTGCAGGACAGAGTTCTGTCCTTTAACATGGGCAGCAGACCTTTTGTGGCCCTACCCCACGTTTCCTGTGCCTTCGGACTCACCCCACCTATTCTCCAACTGGTCCGTAGTTTTTCACCTCTGCCCTTTGCGCTGCTGCTGTTCCCTGAACCCCCACCCCAGCCAGGTCAGGTGCCCGCTTTGCTCCCCAGCCCCCTCGGCTCCCCTTGGACACAGTGCTGAGACCTCTGCCTCCTCCTAGCCTCCCCTGTGAGGCCCGGAGCTCCTCCAGGCAGACAGCAAGTCAGCTTAGGCCTGGTGCACAGCAGGCTTCAGAAGGGCTGTGCAGGGAGTCGGGCTGCCGCACGGGGCCACGGGTGACCCTGGTCCCTCGCTTCTTTCTCTGCGGGCAGGTGCCAACATTGCGTCTGGTGAAGAAGTGGCCATCAAGCTGGAGTGTGTGAAAACGAAGCACCCCCAGCTGCACATTGAGAGCAAGTTCTACAAGATGATGCAGGGGGGAGGTGAGGGCCACAAGGGGCCTGGTGGGGCTGTGTGGGCTGGGGGCTGCGGGGCTGTGCTTGTGTGCGCGCGCGCCCGCGCATACATGTGTATACTCACGTGTAGGGGGAAGGCAAGTGGTCTGCAGGGTGGGCCGGGACAGCCCCTGATGGAGCCCTCTGCCTGGCCCACAGTGGGGATCCCATCCATCAAGTGGTGTGGAGCCGAGGGTGACTACAACGTCATGGTCATGGAGCTGTTGGGACCCAGCCTTGAGGACCTCTTCAACTTCTGCTCCCGCAAGTTCAGCCTCAAGACGGTACTGCTCCTGGCCGACCAGATGGTGAGGCCCCACCCACCCCTGACCAGCTAACTGCGAGCCACGTCTCTTCCAACATCCACTTCTTTCTAGCCAGTGGGCACGGAATTCTGGCCCTGCCTCCCACCTCCCAAGGACCCTAGAGAAGGAGGAGGCGATGACAGGGACATAGCAGGGGTCTAGTTCCCATATCAGGGATCCTTGACCACTGGTAGTAGAATCCCAGGGGTGTTTGTTTAAAATGCAGATTCCCAGGCCCACCTCCAGACCTGCTGAGTTGGGCTCCTGGAGGAGGGCCTGGGACTCTGCCCTCGGGTGGTTTTCAAGCCTGTGATCACACAGGCCTGGGTTTGTCCCAGCGTGGTGACACTAGGTGAGTTGCTAAGCTCCCCTGAGCCTCAGTTGCCTTGTGGGAGAGTCACCCCCTTGTTTTGGGGGGAAGTGTGATGCCCCATAGCACCTGGACCAGAGCATGCACCCCAGAATGAGCACTTATGAGGTCCAGAGGCCCTTGATACACATAGAAGAGGAAATTAAAATAAAAAATACAAATGATAGGATTTTGACTGGGAACGGTGCACACAGATCGTGTGCAGGGTGGTAGGCTTGGACTGGGGCTGGCTGCAGCCATTTTAAGGCAAACGTATGTGGAGGAGGGTTGTCAAGGCCTTATGGCATGAGAGTCTCAGAGATCCCCCGTCATTCATGAGCCCCCCAACCCCAGCTGCTGAAGCCTTGATGTACAGATAGGAGTTGAAGCCTGAGGCCAGGAGAGGGTGGGGACCTGCTGCAGGACAGGTCGCATGTGTGTGCTCATTTGAGTTTTTAAAATAGTGCTGAAAGGAAAGAGAAGGGCACAGGTGTCTGCCTGACTTTGGTGTTCTCTGGAAGCTAGAGGACAAGTATCCTTTGTGCTCTTGAACCAGTTGGTTCATCCCTGTCACCTCTGCCCCAGCTTAGGCTTCTTTGGTGCTCTCTGCCCTCCCCCCTAAATCTGGTTGCCCCTCTGACCCTGGCTCCCCAGGTCCTGTGGGCATGCATAGCCGGCCAGGCGAGTCTCCCCTGGGGGCCCAGGTGCCTTTCCGGTGCAGGGTTTGTTTCTAGATCTTGCCATTAGCTTTCCGACCTTGTTGTCTCCTGCCCCCTCCACCCCCATGCACACGCTCACCCACACAAACTTGGTGAACTCCTTCAGAGTCCATCTCTAATGTCATCTCCTCCAGGAAGCCTCCCCTGAGCTTCCCCTTGAAATTTTCTTACATAGTCATAGATCGTTCTCCCCAGTTCAGAGCAGGGACCTTGTGTGTGTTTTCCATCTCTGTGGCCCCAGCCTAGGGCCTGGCCAGAGTGAAGACCCCTCTGTCAAACTCTCACTGAATGACTTGCTGCCCCTCCCCTCCCCTAGATCAGCCGTATCGAGTACATCCACTCCAAGAACTTCATCCACCGGGATGTCAAGCCCGACAACTTCCTCATGGGGCTGGGAAAGAAGGGCAACCTGGTGTACATCATCGACTTCGGCCTGGCCAAAAAGTACCGGGACGCCCGCACCCACCAGCACATCCCCTACCGGGAAAACAAGAACCTGACTGGCACCGCCCGCTACGCCTCCATCAACACACACCTGGGTATTGGTGAGTGCATGGGTCCTGGGCACAGTGCACCCGGCATCTGCTTGCCTTTCTAGAGCTCCCAGGCATTTTTCCAGGGAGCCTCACTCTGAGAGAGTCCCCTTGCCAGCTGCCCCCAAGCCTGGACTTGTGTAAGGTCTCTGCTTCACAAGAAGAGCTGCAGTGTGGTGGCCCTGCAGGCCCCCAGGGCCCTGAATGCTTCCTCTCAGCAGCCTTAGGAGGGGGCGGGGGAGGGGGCAGGCGTGTCCTTTGCACAGC
Source organism: Elephas maximus indicus (assembly GCF_024166365.1). Classification (NCBI taxonomy): domain Eukaryota; kingdom Metazoa; phylum Chordata; class Mammalia; order Proboscidea; family Elephantidae; genus Elephas; species Elephas maximus. The sequence goes on along the minus strand of NC_064822.1, from coordinate 182,230,777 downwards.
AGGGAGCAGAGGCTCCAAGGGGTCATGCAGGTTACTTAGGGTCATGCAGCTTAGCTAGTGCCAATGTGGGATTTGACCCCAGGCCTGGCTGATGCCACGCTGGTCCGGTGAGGAGGCACCAGGGGTGCCTGCTTGCCTGGTTGTTGAATGACTAGGTGGCTGAGCTCGAAAAACTGGGCCCAGTTGAATTGAAAGATCTGACGCCTCGGGCCCCTTCTCTCTAGAAGGGGATAATGACAGTGCCCATATACAACAGGGCTGCAGTGAGCTAGCAGACGATGAGGGGCCCAGTGGAGGTGTACACCCCTCAGTTGAGGAGGATGTCCTGCAGGAGCGGGGCCTGGCCCCCACTGGCCAGGGACCTCACCCTGTCCCTGACTCTTTGCACAGAGCAAAGCCGCCGAGATGACCTGGAGAGCTTGGGCTACGTGCTTATGTACTTCAACCTGGGCTCCCTGCCCTGGCAGGGCCTCAAAGCGGCCACCAAGCGCCAGAAGTACGAGCGGATCAGTGAGAAGAAGATGTCGACGCCCATCGAGGTCCTGTGCAAAGGCTACCCCTGTGAGTAGCCCCGCCCTGGGCCCTAGGGGGTGGCATGTCAGCCCTTTCCAAGGGGAAGATGTGGCCACACAAAGCCTTAGGCAGCTGCCACTGCCTCCGGCCCCAGCACGTTAATAACAGGCTGTCGTAGCTGCTCAGCCAGCCGGTTTGGACCCTCCCCGGCCAGGCTCTTGTGCTCTAGCTATTCTCCAACCCATCATTCTGCCTGATCTCCCAGGGGCTCCCCTGCTTGCTTTCTTTCTACTTATTTTGAGAAAGAAGTGAAAGTTTTCCTTCTCTTTCTTAGTTTGTGGTGGGAGGTCCTGTGGGCTTTCGAACATTCTTCAGCCTGTGACAGCTATTGATCTGCGATGTCCATGATCCCCAGAGTGTTTGGCAAGAGCAGGTGAAGAGCTGTGAACTAGGTGCCTTCAGAGCCAAGCTTTCTGAAGAGATCGCCTGTGCATTGTTCACAGATCTTCGGTTGCTCTCATCACAACTTCAGAGGCTCTGCTCACAGGCAGCTTAGGGTTTTTATCACCGTCGGAGGACAATAGTTTTGTTCTGCCTTCGTCTTGCTCCCTATTAGATTGAAAGTATTTGTAGGGACAGCGGGTGCATAGGACAATTCTGGCTGCTGGGGACCCTGGGAGCATGGGCCTCACTGTGATCTCTCTGTCCCCTGCCAGCCGAGTTCTCAACATACCTCAACTTCTGCCGCTCCCTGCGGTTCGACGACAAGCCCGACTACTCCTACCTGCGCCAGCTCTTCCGCAACCTCTTTCACCGGCAGGGCTTCTCCTACGACTACGTCTTCGACTGGAACATGCTCAAATTCGTGAGTCACCTGGAGGCCAAGGCGGTCTTGGGGAACTGGATGGGGCAGGCCCTGACTCAGAAGGTCAGAGTGACCCAGTGGCGGGCGGGGCTCCCGAGTAACGGCAGCTATGAGCTGGACAGTGCAAGTGACCTCTCTGGGGTCCCAGGGCCCCCGTGGTACCCCCACTCCACCCTCATCAGTGCTGACAGTGGGGGCCATTGTGGGCAGCAGGGCCCAGGCGGGGCGCCACCTCCCACCAGAGCGAGGCGTGCCTGGCTTGGCTTCAAGTCCCTCCTAGGTGCCCTCGGCGGGGCCTGGATGGCGCTGGCGAGCCCGCCTGCTGCGCTGATCGTTGCCTATGCGGTTCTGCTCTTCCTCTTCTGCGCCTCCCAGGCAGCGGCCCTCACCGTGGCCCCTCTGGCTAGCTGGGACCCATTCATGCTCGTTTCTTTCTTCCTGGTCATGGGACCCTGGGTCTTGTTAGGTGGCCATTCTGTCTCCCTCTTTTAAGGGTTCCGGGGGTGGAGTGGGGGAAAGCTCTCATCAGCTGTGTCTAGAGCTCCAGAAGCCGTGAAATCATATGTCTTGTTTCAAATCTCTTCTGGAAAAGGGGGCTTCCTCGAGCCAGGCTCAGCCCCGTGACCAAGAAGTCATTGCACCACCCCGTCCCTGCCCCTGTCCCTGCACTGGGCCCACATACCCACCTGCATACTGGTAAGGACCCTCCAAGGCATGGCCTTTCCAAGACTTACCACTTGGCTGGGGGAGCGCAAAAGGCTGAGCATCTGCTGTGCTGTCTCTGTCCCTTCCAGGTGCCCGGCGTCCCTGGGCACCCAGGGTCCTCCAAATAGGCCTATGGAGGAGGTGGAAGAGGTGGAGGAGCTGTCCCCCCAAAACTACTGGCCTATAATCTGGACTCCGGGGCCCCAGTTCTGATGTCACCAAATGTCAGATGCCTAGGAGGTGTCTCATAGGCTGGTGGTGGTGACCCCTGCACCTGAGAGGCAGTGTGCAGTAGAGTGGGCGTGGCTGGTAGAGAAGGCCCCTGCCATGGATGCTGGGGAATAAAACAGGGCTTGGAGGCCCAGACAGCCTGGAGGAGGGGTGGTGGCCACCGCCCTAGACGGGCCTGGTGGGAGCGGGCATCAGGAGAAGGCTCCACACCTAGACCCGGCCGGCAGCCTCTGTACTGAACCTGAACCCATTAAAGCCTCCCTGCTCCATCCTGGTGTGGCTTCCCTTTCATGGCGGTGCCCTTGGCCCGCTCGGCAGGTGCTCAGGACTGAGGCTTGTTCTCCAGGACGCTGAGGTCAGCACAGCAGTCTCCTCTCCGGGTCTCAGACCGGGACCTGATGCCACTTCCTAAGGAGAAGGGCAGAGGTCAGGAGAGAACGGGGCTCCCACAGTCCAAAGACCTCAGGGGGCCTCTGTTGCCCTCTTGTCCAGGTGTGGGAGTGGGTGGAACATGGCCGAGGACTCAGGCACAGCAGCTCTTCTTGCCATGGGGCACTGCTCCAGGTGTTGGGGCACCTGCTCGTCTGTATAAAGTCATTCTGAGCCTAGTGCTTGCTAGGCTCGGCCCTCCAGCTCACTATAGCTCCAAGAATGGGCTTTGCATGCTCCAGATCTCCGCCGTCCGATATGGTAGCCATGGGCTGCTAGTGGCTAAAAGGAAACAAATTAAAATTTAGTAAAACTGAAAATGAAGTTTTCTCAGTCGCATTCGCTACATTTCAAGTCCCCCGGCTCCACGAGTGGCTAGTGGCTCCCATAGCCCAGGCAGGCAGAAGCCTTCCCATTGTCACAGAAAAGTTCTAAGATACAGCGCTACTCTAGCTGACTCCTTTACAGAACGTTGTGTGGGACTGTGCACCGACAAGATCATTATTTTCTCAAGCTGGGCCAGGAGCACTCTGCCCACCCCTTGCTGATGCCCTTGAGGGGCAGACCCTCAAGTTAGAAGCTGGGCTGAGCAGCCAACAGCCTTATTCTCTGCTGTCCTTTTCTGGCTTGTGGGCCACTGGACCAGATAAGTGTGCATCTCTGACCCCGGCAGCCCCCTGGCAGAAGCTACTGCAGAACATAAGGTGGGGACCCTCCACAACGTTCACCCTGTGACCAGGTGCCTCCCATGTTATTCCATCCTGCGGGAAGTCTGCACAGCACCTGTCAGTGGCAGGGCTCCATGCTGGGCACCGGGAGCTACAGACCCCCCTGGGAAGGAGACCATCCTCTGAGGGCATCCCTCCTAGGAGCAGCCACCCCATGTAGTTTGGCATAGGGGGCTGGGGAGCCTGGAGCCACACAGTTCGAAGTCCAGCCAGCTGACCAGGAGGAAATTGACACAGCCAAGGACAGAGGTCCACACAACACGGGATGCTTGTGCGACTTTGACGTTGGCCATTTGTGTTTTCTTGTGGGCAAATAAAGGCCAAGAAGCCTCCCTGGCGTGTGTTTCTTGAGGCGTCACTTGGGATGGATGGAAATGTGGAGAGTGGCTCCCTGCCTCCCATCTCTGGGGCAGGTGTTGGCTGAGGCCTCCTGGGTCACAAAGGGCAGAACCTCCAGCCTTCCCCTTGGCCACTGGTCCCAGGGCCATACACCTCTGAGTGAATCATTTAGCCTCACTGAACCTCAGTTTCCCCAACTAAGAAATGGGATCGTACCTGCCTTGCAGGCTTGCTGTGCCTCCTGCCCACAGGAGATGCTTAGTAAATGGGTGTCACCACAGTTTGCTGTGGTTCTGGCTGGATTACTCTCTGTCAGCCTGTGACAGAGCGGGTGGGAGCCCGGGGTGAGGACCTGATGGCCAGTGGAGCCCTGGCAGTCCCAGGCCTGCCTGGACAGGCTACTGGGTGGGAGGACTGGGGGAAGAGAGGCTGGACCGGGACAGTCCGTCCCTAGAACGATCCACCACAGCAGGTCTCTGAACAGTGTCCTCCAGGGGTGCAGGGAGGAGAGCGACAGAGGTCTGAGTTCAAATCCCAGCCATGCCTACAAACTGTGTGACCCCAGACAGGTCACAAGGCCTCTCTGGGCCTCGCTTTCTTACTAAGATTCGGGGATCATTCTGATCTCAGAGCTACTGAAAGGCAAGGGCGACCCCCACTGGGTGACCCCCACTGGTCTCCCAAGGGAAGCAGACCTTCTTAGCCACGTTCTTAGCAGACACAGGGTCGCAGGAGCCCCTGCCCTGTGGCCCATGAGCAGCCCCCAACTCAGCCTGCAGCTCTCTCCTCCACAGATGCAGCCCCCCTCATGCCAGCCCCCCGCCCTTCCCTGTGGATGGCACCAGGACCAACTAGGTAAAGCGCCAGGTGCCGCTCCGCGCCACTCCTCTCCGGGCCTTCCTTGTTTCCTCCTACGCTGGGGCAAGTGGCTGGAGGGCAGGCCCCCAGGGCTCAGGGTACCTTTGCTCCGGTCTGTGGGGTCTCTTTCTCCTCCATGGGGGCATCTAACCCAGCTTCCCCTCTAGTTCCCCTGAGCTCCTACCTGAGGCAGGCAGCCTGTGGATTCCTGTGGCCTCCTGAGTACCTGTCAGAAGTCATTGCCAGGTCCCAGGGTGGGGGAAGGACAGCCCTCTGGTGGTAGAGTTCTTGACTGAGTACCAGGAGACCTGGTTCGAGACATGGTACTGCCTTAAACTAGCGTTATAGCTTGGGGTGGGTTCTCTCTCTGGGCTTCACCTTGTCCATCTGCCAGGTGGGCCCCTGAATACCTGCCCTGCTTGGTTTGGAAGCTTGAGCCAAGGGCTCCGCACAGGTGCCAGGGCAGGTCCCAACCCCAGGTTGGTGCCCTTGGCTGTCCTGGGGCATTCATTCACCCTCCTGGCCCCAGCCCCATGATACCAGTCTGACTGACCCCTTAGACCCCTGCCTTATCCTCTCGGGAGGTTGTGTGGCTTTGTCTCTGGGCTGGGTGATCATGAGTCATTTCCAGGCCTCACTGGTCTTGTTTTTCTGGTCTGTGGGGGAGGTGGGACTGAGGGTCTCTGAGGTCCCCTTCCTCAAGATGCTCACCCCACCCCCTGCCCTGCAGGAGCACTGGATCTCTGCACCCTGGCCTTGCAGGGCTGATGCGTGTCTCCTCTCGGGTCCCACAGGGTGCAGCCCGGAACCCCGAGGACATGGACCGGGAGCGGCGAGAACACGAGCGGGAGGAGCGGATGGGGCAGCTGCGGGGGTCCGCAACCCGGGCCTTGCCCCCTGGCCCCCCCACAGGGGCCACTGCCAACCGGCTCCGCAGTGCCGCCGAGCCCGTGGCTTCCACCCCAGCCTCCCGCATCCAGCAAGCTGGTGAGCAGGGCCCCGGGCAGTGGGCAGGCCAGGGGGCAGGGCAGCCAGGCCCCTGGAGGGGCTTCCTGCATATACCCATACTGAGGGTGGTCTCCCTCCACCAGGCAATACTTCTCCCAGAGCAATCTCACGGGTCGACAGGGAGAGGAAAGTGAGCATGAGGCTGCACCGGGGTGCACCCGCCAACGTCTCGTCCTCCGACCTCACTGGGCGGCAAGAGGTCTCCCGTATTTCAGCCTCACAGGTGAGCTGCCTACACCCCAGCCTTCTGGACCTCCCCACTGAGCCAGAGACACCTAGGCACATCAGGCCTCTTGGTTCTGCTTTCTTCGTCCCTGATTCTTTAGTAACATGGGAGCCAGTCTGTCTTGCCGAGCAGGGGCTTGGCCACATGTAATTCTCTGAGGTAGAATCATCCCCCTTGAGCAGAGTCAGACACTGAGGCTCTGAGAAGTAACTTGCCCCAGAAGGGGATAGAGCTGGTATTCTGGCTCTCTCTGCTAGGGGCAGCCTTGGGGGGTGCCAGGGGCTCAGAGGAGATGCTTGTGGTCCCTGTCATCAGGCAATCTCCATGGGTCTCGGTCAGCACGACAGGAGCGTGGGATTGAGTCCTGCTGCCCCACTTGGGAGCCTTGTTGGGCTAGGAAAGTCAAGAAGGGTGTTCATGGTTGCTGGGACAGGTGTCCTGGCAGAAGTGGAGGGAGACCCACACTTGTCTGTCTATTGCCGTGGAGGACCCTCAACAGGACAGGCCACGAGCTCGGAGTCTGGCAGCCTTGGGAGTGTATCTGCCGAGGCCATTAGCTTGTGTCGCCTGGAGTGGTCACATGCCCTTTCTGGGCCATGTTCTCCTTATCTTCAAAGTAAGGATACCCTGGGGTCAGGGAGATCCTGTAACCCTTCTGTTGGCTCAGGGGCTTGGTGGGGGTCCGCAGTGGGGACAGACAAGCCAAATTGCCATAGCCAGCAGCTGAGGGACTTAACTTGATGTTTGTCCCCCTCCCCGAAGACAAGCGTGCCGTTTGACCATCTCGGGAAGTGAGGAGGAGCCACCATCTGACCAGTGTTTGCTTAGGTGAGTGGATGTCTGTGGCAGACACAGCCCAGCCCATGGGCAGACCTAGAAAGACTCATGGCCCCAGGAGGAAACCAGTATATGGTGGCGGGGTGCAGGAGGGCAGAGGGACTAGGCATCCTCAAAACCAAATGGCCTCAGGCAAGTATAAAACCTCAGACCCTGCCTGGGCCACACAGGCTAATTTCTGTTGGAAAACCCGCCTCCTGCCCTTTGGCCAGTCTTCCGTCCCAGTTGACGTACTCTGGAAAGTTGGTTTTTAGAAGAGATGGGGCCATGGGTCCACACCTGGCCTCCCAGGCCTTAGCCCAATTTCCCAGCTCCCAGCCTCTGGGCTGTCAAGCAGGCTAACCCTGCAAAGCACTCAGAACAGGACTGTAGGCCTGTGGGTTTACCTGCTGTCAAAAAAGGCCCCTGGTGGTCCCTGCAAGCCCAGGGGAGCCTCTGTGGCTAGCACGAGCCAGGTGGGACTTAGATGGGCTACATGAGACCTTGCAGCGCTGAACAGCAACTCCCAACCCGGGCCTGGCTTGGGAGTGGGGGAGATGGGGGAGATACCACCTCGAGAAGAAAAGTCTAAGCTCCCTGGGGAGTGTGCACATTGGCAGGTCTTGGTTTACATTTCAGGGACTCGGCCTCATACCAGGACCGCCTGAGTGTGATTTGCTGGTAGAAATTTGTTCCACGAGCAGAGCTGGGGCATAAAACAGGGCTTACCTTCATCAGCCCTTGCTCCCAGGCCACAGCCAGTCCGTGGCAGGGTGGGGCGGGGTGTGGTGGAGTCACTGCTCCCTGAGAGGGCAGGAGGGAGTCTGTGTACTTCACGTGAAGGTTGAGCATCTACTGTGGGCTGGGCCTTGAGCCAGGCTCTGAGGGCCCCAGTGGGGGGCCAACCTGGTCCTGGCCTCCACCCTCAGAACAAGCGATAGGAGCTGAACGGGGCCTGGCAGGTGGGTGGCCAGAGGCCCACGTGCACCTAACCTCTCTCCTCTCTTCGCCTTTCCAGTGTCTTCACTGTATTTTCTTTTAAAAAACAAAAAAAAGATGGAAAAAAAAAAAAAAAAACCGCTCGAAAGAACAAAAAGAAAAAACCCAGCACAAAACCGACGATGGATTTTGTTTGATTTTTTTTTTTTCCTTTTGCCAATGGCAAGAAGATGGGGTGCTCTCCCCGTGAGGATTCTTGTCTCCTGCATTCCCCACTGCCCCAACCGTCAGGCTGCCAAACGCTTTTCCGACGCCAGGCTACACATGCCAAATGCCAAGGCCCTACCCGACCACCCATACCGTGCCAGCCACCACGCAGGCGCCAGCTGGCCAGGGACCGTCTCAGTGTCGGAGACGCAGTTGATCATCCCATGCCGTCGGGAGGGGCCCGAGGAGCGGGCGTGGCGGTGGGGGAGGGTCTGGCTGGGGGAGGCAGCAGGCTTCGTGCCACCAGGTGTTCCTGAGCCCCAGGACTGCAGGACACACCCATGGCCCACCGCCTCCAAGATGATAGTGGCCGGCTTTCTGTGTTGGGCTTTTTCCAGTGTTCCCTGAGCATTTGGGTCCCTCCTGTGCCTCTCCATGAAGACCTTGCAGAGTGGGTGAAGAGGTGGTGGGGCTGAGAGTTCTTGTGCGCGTGCGTATATGTCTGTGACCTGTATTTTCCTGGACAACAGGTGCTCCAGCCCCACCTGCCAGGCCGCTTTTCTGTTCTCCTCCCCCTGACAAGGACATGGGGGTGGGCACTGACCCCCAGGTCCCTCAAGAGGGGGACACAGAGGATCCTCACTATGCCCAACCCCCAGACTGTCATCAGCCTGTGGCAACCCCTTCCCACTCTTAGGGCAGAGTCCGTGGAGACCACTTCCACAGAGCATCTGGCTCTTGGGTTATAAATTCATTCCCAGGCCCTGACAGTTACCTGGGGTCCCCACTTTCCCTGGCTTCCACCTCTCTGAGGAGGAGCCTGGGGTCAGGCTGAGTGTGGGTTTCTCTATCCTTCCTAGTTCTGACCTGTTTTTTGTTTTTATTTTTGTTTGTTTTCTCCGTGTGTGTATTTCCTAATTTATTTACCTTTGTTTCCCCTTGTTTTCTTTTCTTTTTTTTAATTAAAGAGCAAAGCTTTTTATTACTTTGTAATTTAAAAAACTGAAAAAAAAAATACTGAAGAACTTTGGGGGGAATTTTGTACTTTTTTCCTGTGTAAATATTGGACTTTTTTGAGCTTTATTGTGGTTGTTAATTTGAAGTAATAAAGTAGAAAAGGATAAAGTGATGTGGGCAGCCCTTTGTCCGCCTCTTTGCTCTTGGGGCTTCTCCCCAGCAAACCTAAAAAGCAGGCCTCACCTAGGATGCTATGGCCACTGAGAAACAGGACCTCCTTGCCTCGGAGATGAGGATGGCTGGGACCATTTCCATTGAAGTGACCCTGACCAGTGGTCGGTGTGTACCGGTGGCTGTTCTAAAACCAGTGTTTTGAAAATTCAGGTGTACGGACGTACCTCCTGGGAATCTCGGTAAAGGGCAGATGCTGATTGAGAGGGGCTGGGTGGGGCCTCGGATCCTACATACCCAGCAAGCCCCAGGCGAGGCTGGCAGCTCAAGACCACACTTGAGAAGCAAGGTTCTAAATGGTTCACAAATGATGTCAGCTGCCTTCATGTGGGCCCCTAGCTCTTGGCGGCCCCATGCGCCATGAAACAAAACGCTGCTCAGTTGCAGATTGGACCAATGTGATCCATAGGGTTTTCCTTGGCTGATTTTCCAAAGTAGATTGCCAGAACTCTCTTCCTAGTCTGTCTTAGTCTGGAAGCTCTGCTGAAACCTGTTCAGCCTCGTAGCAACACGCAAGCCGCCTCTGACAGATGGGTGATGGCTGCACTTGAGCCGCATTGGCGGGAAATTGAAACAGTCTCCTGCATGGAAGGGCGAGAATTCTACAACTGGACCACCACTGCCCTCTCCCACAAACATTGCTTTATATTTATTCACACAAGAATTCTGTGAGGTAGGTCCTATTAATATCCCTGCCATAAGATATTAACTGATACTCTGGCAAACAGTGCAGAGAGGAGAAATGACGCCCAAGATCACACACTCTGGTGGCAGAGCCAGGATTTGAACCCTAGGTCCTGTTCCAGGGCATTGATGTCTAAAAAAGCTGGCTCCTGTCCAGGCCACGGGTGACCCTGAGCGCCTTCCTTCAGCGGAGCCCACTAAAGGGCAGCCCTTGACCTTGCGTACCTTTGTCTCACCGGCTTATAAGAGAATTTACCAGTCTGCATTGATCCAGCAGTGTACTTTCTTAGTTGTCTCTAACCCAAGACTCAAAAGCCATTCTTGCCGCAACCTCAAACCAGACAAGAGCGAAGCCACGTGAACAATTTTTCAGCCTGGAGAGAGGGTAGGGGGCTCTGGGAGGTTCCCCTCGGGCATTTTGAAGTTGAAAATGGAGTTGATTCTGACTCATGGTGACCCCGTATGTGCCAGAAGAGAACTGTGCTCCACAGGGTTTTCAGTGACCTTCGGGAAGTGGATCCTTAGGCCTTGGTTCCGAAGCCGAGTTCTTCTCCGTTTGTGCTATGCAGGGATTCATTTTGAGGTTAGATCCATGTAACTCAGGCCTCTCCCAGTGCTGGCATTTGAGGATCCAGTGACCCCACATCCTGGCTGCTTCAAAGCCTTTCTCACTGGCCTGGTACAGGGTCTCTGTCGGCCCTCCATTTGTGAGGTTCAGGCAAAGGCGGGTCCTGGGGCTGTCACTCATTTTTAGTCATGGGAGGGTGGGGGCATGGCCTGTGTATGTAAGCAAAAAGCCCAGAAAATGGGGTGGGGTGGGGGGCCTTGAAAAGAGGCGGGAGAGGGAGCCCAGTCAGGGTGAGACCTGCCTCAGGTGGGATGAGAAGGGGAAGCAGTGGTCACTTGGTCATCCATGACATGCCATTTGCATCCAGGCACACAGCTGAGTGGAGGTGCCCAGGGAAGGGTTGCTGAGAGTCCCCGGCCCCTCGCTGCCTCCCCTCAGGGCCTTTTGGGAGGGGCCGGAGCACTGACATCAATCAGTAAATGTAAAGTTACAAACTATGGACCCTGAGGGAAAAGTGGAAGGAATCTTTCTTCCTTTTTATTCATCTACCTTACAGTGAACCTCTTAGTTCCTAATCGCATTGATGTCCTTACTTAATTGGTGTATCCTACAATATACAGAAGTTTCAAAATGATAATTTTAATATTACTGCTAGATATAAACCTACTGAGTAAAAAAAAAAATTTACAGGTCTTTCCTCATTTTATCCTTAGACTATATCCCACTAAGGATGTGTAGTGTCCAGAAGTAACTTGAAATAATAATTCTACCCGTGTGGGTATTTTATCCATTTGAATAATGAGTTAATGCTCCCCCCCCCCCTTTCTGGTTTACTTTTACTGGGGGAGGTGGATATATAAACTGTTTACACGTTCAAAAGTCAAGCTACATAAAACACTATCATCAGAGAAGTCTCACTCCTGGACCTACCCCTGCTGCCATGTTCACTGGTTTTTGGTTTATCCTTGTGTTTCTTATTTGGAGTTCCTGGTGGTGCAAAAGGTTAACTCAGTTAGCTTCTAATGAAAGGTTAGAGGTTCCGAGTGCCTCAGAAGAAAGGCCTGGCAACCTACTTCTTAAAAATCAGCCATTGAGAACCCTATGGCTCAGGAGTCTACTCTGCCACACATGGGGTCACCAGGAGTCGGAGTCAATGGCAATAGTTTTTTAACTGATTTTTTAATCCTCACAACTGGATCAATAAGCAGCATCATGATAAACGGAGAAAAGATTGAAGTTGTCAAGAATTTTATTTTACTTGGATCTACAATCAACGCCCATGGAAGTACCAGGTCAAGATATCAGACGTATTGCATTGGGTAAATCTGCTGTAAAAGACCTCTTAGAGGATTACAGTAGAGACAGAGCTGGAGAAAAAACATGGCGCAAAATTCTAACTCACAAAATAGACCAGACTTAATGGCCTGACAGAGACTGGAGAAACCCTGAGAGTATGGCCCCTGGAAACCCTTTTAGCTCAGTGATGAAGTCACTCCCAAGGTTTACCCTTTAGCCAAAGATTAGACAGGCCCATGAAACAAAAAGACATTAAAAGGGCACACCAGCCCAGGGGCAAGGACTAGAAGGCAGGAGGGGACAGGAAAGCTGGTAATAGGGAACCCGAGGTTGAGAAGGGAGAGTGTTGACATGTCGTGGGGTTGTTAACCAACGTCATAAAACAATATGTGTACTAATTGTTTAATGAGAAGCTGTTCTGTAAATCTTCATCTAAAGTACAATTTAAAAAAAAAAAGACCTCTTTGAAGTGTTAAAAAGCAAAGATGTTGGTTTGAAGACTAAGTTGCACCTGACCCAAGCCATGGTATTTTCGATCACCTCATATGCATGCGAAAGTTGGACAACGAACAAGGAAGACCAAAGAAAAATTGATGCATTTGAATTATGGTGTTGCTGAAGAATATTGAATGTGCCATGGACCACCAGAAAAATGAACAAATCTGTCTTGGAAGAAGTACAGCCAGAAAGCTCCTTAAAAGCAAGGATGGTGATACTTCATCTCACTTACTGTCCCTGCGACCCTGTGCTCTGTGGGTCTAGAGGTCTTGGTTGCAAAAGGAGAAATGCTCCCACCGGGAGAAACAACACTGATTCCATTGAACTGGAAGTTAAGATTGCCACCCAGCCACTTTGGGCCCCTCATGCCTCTGGATCAACAGGCAAATAAGGGAGTTACTGTATTGCCTGGTATGATTGATCCTGATTACCAAGAGGAAATGGGATTAATATTACATAATGGAGGTAAGGAAACCCTGGTGGTGTAGTGGTTAAGTGCTACAGCTGCTAAGCAAAGGGTCGGCAGTTCAAATCTGCCAGGCACTCCTTGGAAACTCTAGGGCAGTTCTACTCTGTCTTACAGGGTCGCTATGAGTTGGAATCGACTCGACGGCAGTGGGTAACGGAGATAAAGAAGAGTATGTCTGAAATACAGGGGAGGCCTTAGGATGTCTCTTACTATTATCATGTCCTGTGATTAAAGTCAGTGGAAAACCAATTCTGACATGACTACTAATGGCTCAGACCCTTCAGGAATGAAGGTTTGGGTCACCTCACCAGGCAAAGAACCACGAACAGCTGAGGTGCTTGCTGAGGGTAAAGGGAATATGGAATAGGTGGTAGAAGAAGGCGGTTCTAAATACCAGCTTCGACCACGTGACCAGTTGCAGAAATGAGGACTGTAATTGTTATGAGTATTTCTTCTTAGAATCGTTATTAGTATTTATTCTTGTCTTGGAAGAAGTATAGCCAGAATGCTCATAGAAGCAAAGATGGCAAGACTTCGTCTCACATACTTTGGACATGTTATCAACAGGAATCAGTCCCTGGAGAAGGACATCATGCTTGGTAAAATAGAGGGTCAGCAAAAAAGAGGAAGACCTGCAACGAGATGGACTGACATAGTGGCTGCAGCAATGGGCTCAAACAGAACAACAATTGTGAGGATGGTGCAGGACCGGGCAGTGTTTTGTCCTATTGTACGCAGGGTTGCTATGAGCCGGAATCAACTCAATGGCATCTAACAACAACTTTTATTCTTCGTGTGCATCAAATATTTTTGTTTACTTCACTTATAAAATATAAGCTGTAAACAGGGCTGGTGTGTTTCCAGTTGTGTGTGTGTTAGTTGTATCATGTTAGGTGCAAGTATGGCTTTATAATTGTTTTTATTTAGAGATTGTATATGGTTTGGAGAGATGGGTACGGGTGCCAAGTTGACAAGGGGTGAACTGTGATGGTTAAGTTGTGTGTCAACTTGACTGGGCCGTGATTCTCAGTGGTTTGGCAGTTTTGATGTAGTTGGGTAGCTGTGTAATGATGTAATCACCTCCATAATGAGATCTGATATAATGTAATTACCTCCATAATGAGATCTGCCATGAGCAGCTAGTCCTTGAAAGGGAGTTTCCTTGGGGGCATCCAATATATGTGGACTTTCTGGCAAAACTCACTGGCTTTTGCTTGCTCTGGATCTTCATCTGACCTCCAGTTCTTGGGACTTGAGCTAGCAGTTTACCTGCCAATCTTAGGTTCATCAGCCCCTGCAGCTGCATGAGTCAGGAGAAGCCTCTAGCCTGAACCACGGACTTGGGACTTTCCAGCCTCTACAACCAGGTGAGCCATTTCCTTGATCTAATCTCTCTCTCTCTCTCTATGTATATATATTAAAAAAAAAAACCAAACCAAACCAAACCCACTGCTGTCGAGTTGATTCCGACCCATAGTGACCCTATAGGACAGAGCAGAACTGCCCCATAGAGTTTCCAAGGAGCGCCTGGCGGATTCGAACTGCCGACCCTTTGGTTAGCAGCCGTAGCACTTGACCACTACACCACCAGGGTTTCCCTCTATGTATATACATATGTATATATACACTTTGAAAATCCTGGTGGCATAGTGGTTAAGAGTGGTTAAAAGGTCAGCAGTTCACATCCACTAGGTGCTCCTTGGAAACCATGAGGCAGTTCTACTCTGTCCAATTGGGTCCCTGTGAGTTGGAATTGACTCAACAACAACAGGTTTTTTGGTTTATATACACTTCACCAGTTTTGCTTCTTTGGAGAATCCAGCCTAAGACACTTTAGACATGTTATCAGGAGGGACCAGTCCCTGGAGAAAGAAGGACATCAGGCTTGGTAAAGGAAGACCCTCAACAGAGGGTCTGACACGGAGATGGACTGACACAGTGGCTGCAACAATGGGCTTAAACATAGCAATGATCATGAGGATGACACGGGACCAGGCAGCGTTTCATCCTGTTGTACATAGGGTTGCTATGAGTCAGAACCGACTTAAGAGCACGTAACAACAACAGTGTATATGGGAGGGGGTAGTGGCTGCCAGCCTCTGAGAAGACTGAGGAAGTGACATTTAAGCTGAGGCCAGGGGAGTGATCAGGATGCATCAACCATGCAAGTAGTTTATTTTTAGTAAGTACACCAAACAATCACCAGGAAATCTTGCCCAGACTGGAGGGAGCAGACGTGCCACCTGGTGAATCATTTTTATTCACGCAACAAATGTTGACAGGCTTGTGCAGGGTGCCAGAGTGCAGAGAGTTGGGGAGCATAGGGTTTGGGGTCCAGATGGATGGCTCAGCCCTTTGGGTGTTGTCTAGGTCTTGGTTTCCTCCTCTGCAAATTGGGGGTTGCCAATACCTGATTCAGAGCGTTGTCAGAATTAAATAAGACTCAGCTAAACATGCGGGCTGAGTTTGTTGAGGGCTCGCCTGTGCCAGGCTCTGTGCCCAACCCTTTTGCTCACAGCAATCCTATGAGATTGATGTGTTAATGATCCCCACTTTGTAGATGGGGACACGGAGGCACAGAGATATCCGCCTGGCTCATAGCCCATGCTGTTAACCTATGCTCTTAGCCCAAGTCCCCTGGGGAACAGGCCAGAAATATGCTCCAGTTTTATTAACCTCTCTCTCTTTATGCTCTATTTCAGAAACAGGCATGCAAAGCTCTAACTCAGAATACTTAGGCCCCCACTTCCTCTTTCCCAGAGTCTACAACACAGGCGCCCACAAATCATTCAAAAGTTCTAAGCCCCAAGCACACGCCTCCCAAGCCTTGGACTCTATGCCTGATGCTCAGGCCATACGTCTCTGCCTATGCGTGGGTTGGTGAGGGAGAAGGGGTTTAGTGCTTGGATAAATGTTGCCATGGTGACACGGAGCCACCTTCCTCTCCTCCTCTTTCCTTGAGCCTCTTCCCTGCTTCCTCTTCTTTCGCCCTCACCTGGAAGGCACAACCAACAGCCTCTCTCTGTCCTCTCAATTGTCCCACGTGAGGCCACGTACCATGACGTGGAGACTCAGGAAACTGCATGTCCCAGGCTTGGCATCACTATGCTGCCCCGAGCTGGAGGGCAGGACCGCGGCCCCTTTAAGGAGGCCCCTGTGGGGATCCCCATGATGTCTCCTTACAAACGGAAACCTGGGTTCCTCCACGCCCCTTGGAAAATGGCATCCTGGGTAATTATGGCTCTCGAGGCCTTTCATTCCAGCACCTTCAAAGCACCTGTGATTAAGGTATGGCGCCTTTGCAGTCACCCCGTGCTGGCTTAGTCAGGGCAGGCAGGAAGCCTAATGAGTCAGTCAGCTCTGGGAATGGGACACCCAGGCCTGGCCTTCTCCTCCCTCTCCTACCCTCCCTCTCATTAAAGCCTCTCTGAGAAAACTCTGAACCCCTCTCCTCAGCTCTCTGCAGGCCCCTGGCCCACAGGTGAACCCCACTTTGCCTGATTTTTTGATTTACAAAGACCTGGGTTTTTGTAAAGAATGTGAAACACGTTTCTAGTGACCCCAAGGAAACTTGCAGTAACTGCTTCTCTTTGACCTGTTTTTGTTTGTTTGGGCTGGGTCAAGTTTAAAGTGGGACTCAACTCATGTTATGGATTCAACTGTGTCCCCAAAAATGTGTGTTTGTAAATCCTAACCCCTATAATTGTACAAAGGTGCCCTAGTGGAACAATGGTTAAGTGCCCGGCTGCTAACCAAAAGTTTAGTGGTTTGAACTCACCCAGCAGCTCCTCAGCCTAGGAAACCCTATGGGGCAGTTCTACTCTGTCCTATAGGGTCGCTATGAGTCAGAATCGACTCATGATGGCAATTGGTTCGACGTTGGTTTTGATGAGTCAAAAATCAACCTAACAACCACAACATACTTGTGGATGTAATCCCATTTGGGTGTAGGATTTTCTCTCTGTTATGGTAACTAGGCCATATCAGGGTAAGGTAAGTCTTAAAGCCATCCCTTTTGAGATATAAAAGGAGCAGATTAGGCACAGAAGCCAGGAAGCAAATGGGGGTAGATAGATGCCAAGCCACATGAAGGTCATCAAGAAACTGAGGAAGAGAAGCTGAAAAGAGACAAGGACCTCCCCAAGAGCTGACAGAGACAGAAGGCCTGCCCCTACAGCCGGTGCCCTGAATTTGGACTGCCAGCCTCCTAAACTGTGAGAAAATAAATTTCTGTTCTTTAAAGCCACCCATTTGTGGTCTTTCTGTTACAGCAGCATTCAGAAACTAAGACACCTCACCTTTGTTAGGAGTACCAGTATGTGTGTATGCGCGTGAATGACAGAGACAGATGAAGGAGACACACTCCTTGTCTCTTGTGTCTCCAACTCAGGTTCTCTTTACGGCAACCTGTAAATCATTACCAGCCACATCCCTGATTCATTCACACACACCCTAGGTGGTGTCCCCCAGGAATGGCCTTGTTCTAAGCTGTCGGCCATTGCTTTCTGGAATGTCACCACCCCAACGGGAAGAGCTGTGTCAAGTCGGAAGCATTTTCTCTTGCTGGGTGATTTCCTAAGTTCCCTGTGGGTGCTGACGTGGGTCCTGGGTTCATTTAACAAATATCTGCGAGTGCTTTCTGTGTGCCAGACTGCTCGGGTGTCGCCTTCGACAAGTAGTGTTGTTTTTCTGTGCCTCAGTTTTCTCGCCTACTAAATGGGGCCATTCTGCTTGCTGATACAGTAAAAAACTTAGTACATTGCCAGTCACATAGTAAGTGCTCAGTAAACAGTAGTCGTGATGAAGATGATGATGAGCGGGATGACACTGATGCTAGTTTCTGTGTGTCAGGTGCCAGGAACACAAAGATGACTAAGACCTAGTCCTTGTTTGCCCTCTGTTTGCGTGAACACACATTAGTCCAACTTCCAGAACTTTCCTATATACTTTAAACCATAAACATGTTGTTAACTATCACGGAGTCAGCCCTTGGCAATGGAACAAAATACTACCTGGTCCTGCACCATCCCCATGATCAATTGCTCACTGAAGTATTGTGATCCATAGGGTTTGGTTTCTACTAGTGAAAAACCAGTGATCTACTTTTTGGAAGTAGATTGCCAGACCTTTCTTCCTAGTCCACCTTAGTCTGGAAGCTGCACAGAAATCTGTTCAGCTTCGTAGCAACACGCAAGCCTCCACTGATGGACGGTGGCTGCACAAGAGGTGCATTTTCGGGAATTGTCTCCTGCATGGAAGGTGAGAATTCTACTACTGAATCATATACATACACACATAAGTATATAAAAAATACATACACATATATTGACATAAATGAGACATTCAGTACATATTGCTCCGTATGATAGTTTTCTTTTTTCCACTTAATGACATATCCAGGGAGAACCCAAAGTTTTACTAGGTAAGTGAAGGAAGACTAGGAACTAGCTAGAGGAATGCAAAGGGGGTGGAGGTGGGACCGAGGTTGTTGTTCGGTGCCATCAAGTTGATTCCGACTCATAGCAACCCACGTGCAGAGTGGAGCTGTCCCAAAGGGTTTCCTAGGCTGTAAGTTTTATGGGAACAAATTACAGGTCTTTTCTCCCAGTGGAGCCTGTTACAGATTGAATTGTGTCCCCCCAAAATGTCTATCAACTTGGCTGGACTATGACTCCCTGTATTGTATGGTTGTCCACCATTTTGTGATTTGATGAGATTATCCTATGCGTTGTAAATCCTAACCTCTATGATGTTAATAAGGCAGGATTAGAGGCATTTATGTTAATAAGGCAAGGCTCAATCTACAGGACTAGGTTATATCTTGAGTCAATCTCTTTTGAGACAGAAAAGGGAGAGGCAAGCAGAGAGAGACCTCATTACCACCAAGTAAGAAGAGCCAAGAATGGAGTACAACCTTTGGACTTGGGGTCCCTGATCTGAGAAGCTCCTAGACCAGGGGAAGATTGAAGACAAGGGACCCCAAACACCCTTACAGCTCAGTAATGAAGTCACTCCTGAGGTTCACCCTTTAGCCAAAGATTAAAAAAAAAAAGATTAGACAGGCCCATAAAACAAAACAAGACTAAATGCGCACACCAGCCCGGGGGCAAGGACGAGAAGGCCGGAAGGGACAGGAAAGCTGGTAATGGGGAACCCAGGGTTGAGAAGGGGAGAGTGTTGACATGTTGTGGGGTTGGCAACCAATGTCACAAAACAATATGTGTATTAATTGTTTAACGAGAAACTAGTTTGGTCTGTAAATCTTCATCTAAAGTACAATGAAAAAAAATTTAAAAAGAAAGTGCAAGTAAGCGCTTGAACTATTTGAATTAAAAAAAAAAAAAACAAAAAACAGATTGATGACAAGGTCTTCCCCCAGAGCCGACAGAGAGAGAAAGCCTTCCCCTGGATCTGGCACTCTGAATTTGAACTTCTAGCCTCGTAAACTGTGAAAGAATAAATCTGCCTTCGTTAAAGCCATCCACTTCTGGTATTTCTGTTATAGCAACACTAAATAACTAAGACCTGCTGGGTGGGTTTGAACCACCAACCCTTTGGTCAGCAGCTCAGCACTTAACCTTTGTACCACCAGGGGTCCTTGGGAGTAAGTAGACCTCACTAACTAGGGGAATGGAAAGCGGGGAGAGGTGGAAGTGAGGAAGACCCTTCTGCCAGACAAAAGGCAGCTGCTGGAAGTAGAAGCATTGATGGCCATGTTTGAAGCAGGTTTGCTTATGCAAAATTGGCCGCATTGTACTTGTTTGCATTTTCAGTTCCAAACACGAATTTCAGAAAAAGCCTTCTTGTTCTGTTTGTTATTGTAGCAAAAAGAGGCTTACTGATGGCTTAGAATGTGCCAGGCCCTGTGCTGTCAGCCTTACTTGCTTTATCTCATCTAATCCCCCATCAGCCCTGAGAGGTAGATTCTGCTATTATCCCCATTTTGCAGATGAAGAAACTGAGGCTCAGAGAGGCCTCACAGCCTGTAAGTGTTGAAGATGGGATTCGAACCAGGCCGTCTGGCCACTGCACAATCCTAACTTTTTGTTTTCCAGGTTACAGGCCTTTGAAAAGCCACTCATCCTGATGGCTCTGTCCTAGGTCCCTTGTCTCTGCTCTGATTGAGGAGGCACCTCAACCTTGTCCCTGATCTTCCTCGCCGGGTGACCCTGGGAGAGCCACTTAAACCTCCTGAACTTTAAACATCTGAGATCTCCCCCTCCCCAGGATTCTTTGCGATTCTTCTGGTCAAAACCCGAAACAAAATACCAAACCCTTAGTGTCATGTCATTCCGACTCACAGTGACCCCTATAGGACAGGGTAGAACTGCCCATAGAGCTTCCAAGGCTCTCTTGTTCACAGAAGCAGACTGCCGCATCTTTCTCCCACGGAGCCTAGCTGGTGGGTTCGAACCACTGCCCTTTAGGTTTGCAGCCGGACCATTAAACACTGTGCCACCAAGGCTCCCTCTTCTCTTTAAGACTCTCCCATTTTCCTTTACGAAATCATCTAAGTGAGTACTTGGTTACCGAAGTCACTGACTCCACCCGCTGGATCCAGGGGCGGGGCCATAATCCAGGTCTGGCCAATCGTAGCACTGCATTTCCTGGCTACAATGATTGGCTCAGAGATGGGAACATGAGCCAAGCTGGGCCAATCAGAGGCAATCCTGGGACATAGGTTGGAATTCTTGGAAAGCAGGTACTGAGTTCCCCACTGAGGGGAAAGGCCATCTGGGAATGAGGCCAACGCGCATAACACACAAAACCACTGAGACACAGAGAGAGAAACTGTGTTCCAGTGACCCTGTGTGAGTTCTCAGATCCAGTCTTTAACTCCTCAGATAAGTACGCCCACAAATTCTCTTCATTTATTTAACTTAGCTGGATTGGGTTTTAGTAATTTGCAATTGAAGAGTCAAATTCAAGTAAGAAATGACTTGAGTCTTCCATTGTCACTGTGCTAGACACAGCATGACCTTCGACCCCGTGCAAAGCACTCTGCCCTTATTTTCATACATATTCATCGGGACAGTCCTGCCAGGTGGATCATTCTTACCCTTAATTTATTGATGGGGAGGAGTCCCTGGAGGTGCAAATGGCTAATACACTCTCTTCAAAAGGTTGGAAGTTCAAATCCACCCCGACGCTCCTCGGAAGAGGGGTCTGGTGATCTACTTTCGAAAACTCAGCAATTGAAAACCCTTGACACACATGGGGTCACCATGAGTCAGAGTCAACTTGAAGGCAACTGGCTTACTGATGGAGAAACTGAGGCTCAGAGAGGCGGAGTCACATATCCAAGGTTATATTGCTGGGAAGTAATGGAGCTGGGTTTGGGCTCTCCCCACAGCACCACACAGCCTCCCCAGGGCAGCTGACCAGCCTCCCACAGCATCCCCAGGGACAAGTGAGGGACACAGAGGCTACAGGGACTGATATCCAGAGTACTCTGGGCTCCGGGCCACTCATCAGCTTGCCCCACTAAGGCCACTGCTCTTTCTTCCACACTTCCCTGCACATGCCAGGAGTGGATGTGGGGCTGAGAGAAGGGTGGCAATAGGACTCAGGGCTTCTTTCTGCCTCCTCAGACACGCAACTGTCTCCAACCAGCAACCTTTGGAATGCAACTAGACTCACCTTCTATAGGTGGTGCCAAGCAATGGGTGGGTGTTACGGATTAAACTGTGTCCCCCCAAAATATGTGTTGAAAATCCTAACCCCTACACCTGTGTTGGAAGCCCTGATGGTGTAGTGGTTAGCAGTTTGAATCCACCAGGCACACTTTGGAAACTCTATGGAGCAGTTCTGCTCTGTCTTATAGGGTCACTATGAGTCAGGATTGACCTGATGGCAACTTTTTTTTTTTAATACCTGTGTTGGAGCCCTGGTGGCACAGTAGTTAAAGACCTCGGCTGCTAACCAAAAGGTTCGCAGTTCGAATCCACTAGTCGCTCCTTGGAGAACCCTATGGGGCAGTTCTACCCTGTCCTATAGGGTCACTATGAGTCAGAATGGACTCGACAGCAATGTTTTTTTTTTTTTTTATACTTGTGTTGGAGCCCTGGTGGCGCAGTGGCTAAGTGTTCCGCTGCAAACCAAAAGGTTGGCAGTTTGAATCCACCAGCCGTTCCTTGGAGACTCTATGGGGCAGTTCTACCTGTCTTATAGGGTCCCTGTGAGTCAGACTCAACTTGACAGCAGCAGGTTTTTTTGGTCTTACACCTGTGGAGCCCTGGTGGTGTAGTGGTTAAGAGCTCGGCTGCTAACCCAAAGGTTGGCAGTTTGAATCTACCAGTCACTCCTTGGAAACCCTATGGGGTAGTTCTCTGTCCTAGAGGGTCTCTTTGAGTCAGCATCAACTCTACCCAACCTCTACCTAAAGAGTGCCTGTGTTATCCTATTTGGGAATGGGTTTTCTTTGTTATGTTAATGCAATAGTATTCGCTCAGGGTGTGTCTTGAGTCAATCTGTTTTGAGTTTTAAGGAAGCACAGTGGAGGGAAAGATAGGTGATACATGGAGATCTCCAGGGAACTGAGGGACAAAGACCTTCCCCCCTACTCCCACCCCCAGCCGACAGACAGAAAGCCTTCCCCTAGAGCCGGCACCTTGAATTCGGACTTCTGTCTAAACTGAGAAAATAAATTTGTTTGATAAAGCCACCTACTTGTATTTCTGTTATAGCAGCACTAGGTAACTATGACAGTGGGTTCCTATCTGTGGCTGGCTACTGAGCTGGGCATGGAGGATGCAGAGGGTAACCCTGCCTGGCCCTGCCCTGGAGAGGCTCAGTTTGGCAGAGGAGACAGAGGCATTCAGATGAAATATGCTGAGAAGTGAGAAGAAAACACTGAGAAGGGGGGCCGTCCCTTCTTTAAATAACATTTTTTTCTTATTTTGAAAATATTACATGCCTTTTGCAAATCAATTTTGGAAAATACAGAGAAGCATAAAAAAGAATGTAACCAGTAGCCACAATCCTGCCACATAGGCAGATCTGCTGTTAACATTTTGGTATATTGTCTTCCAATCTTTTTTCTAAACCTGTTTACAGAGTTGAGACCAGGGTGTCACACAAATTTATTACATCCTTTTCCACTCAGTATTATGCCCTAA
Organism: Elephas maximus indicus; assembly: GCF_024166365.1. Classification (NCBI taxonomy): domain Eukaryota; kingdom Metazoa; phylum Chordata; class Mammalia; order Proboscidea; family Elephantidae; genus Elephas; species Elephas maximus. Next base: position 182,208,092 of record NC_064822.1, on the reverse strand, counting down.
TCATTTTCCCGTGTTGTTAGAAATTTGTAAGGAGACTATTATAATATTTACACAATATGCCATTGCGTTGACATTCTATAGTTTACTGAATCATTCTTAAAGGACTTTAAGGTTATTTCCAGTTTTTTTGTTGGGGAGAAACTAATGAGAACAGAATGGAGGGAGGGGCTCTGGGAGCTGAGGATCCAGGAGGAAGGAAAGGATGATACCTGATTCGGCCTTTGAAGGAGAGGGGCTGTTTTCTGGGTAGAAAGGGGTGGAGTTGGAGGTGGGGAAAGGCATTCTCTGTTCAGTAGCCAGTTTAAGGGTGAGACTACGGGTTAGGGAGCCGCTGCAATCTTCCAGAGGTAAGCGGGCACTAGCAACAGGCATGGAGGGGAGGGGAGAGATGGAGGTGGTATCTGCGAGCCGGAACCAGAACTGAAAGAACCGATGGGCGGTTGCATGGAGGGGAGGAGGAGGAGAAGGGGCAGGTGTTTATCTTCCAGGAGAAGGGAAATGAGTCAAGTCCTTGAGGGAGGCTTTCACCTCTCACAGGGAGCAAACAAGGGCTCCCAGTGCCACCTGCTGACCTGCCTTGTCACTCAACCTAGGTGACTTTCTGTCTTTGAGCCCAGATTCCCTTTCCGGCAAACCAAGCCTAAAAATATCCACCACCTGCCTCTGCCCCCGCCAGCCTGGGGCCTCCATAAAGTTAAAACCCAAGAATGCCTTTGATGAACGGGCTGAAAACCTAAATATGGGTGTGGTTTAAGCATTGGGCTACTGATTGAAATGTTAGCAGTTCAAATCTACCTAGAGGTGCCTCAGAAGAAAGGCCTGGAGATCTACTTCCAAAACATTGAAATCCTTGTGTATTATCTTGTTACTTGAACCAGGTGACTATATCACGTAATTTTAAAAACAAGTGAGATAAATATTTGTTCAAAAAAATTTTTTTTCTGGTACATGAAGATGAGTTTCTCAGAGTAGATGAGCTTGACAGCCAAACTGGAATTTATTAGATGTAGAGAATGTGTGTTCAGGCTTTATTTTCTATGAACCAAACCAAATCCATTGTCGTCTATTCGATTCCTACTCAGAGCAACCCTATAGGACAGAGTAGAACTGCCCCGTAGGGTTTCCGAGGCTGTAATCTTTACAGAAGCAGACTGCCACATTCTTTCTCCCAAAGAGTGGCTGGTGGATTCAAATCACTGATCTTTCAGTTAGCAGCTAAGCGGTTTAATCACTGCACAAACAATGATCCTTATTTCCAGTAAAAATAAGCAATTTAAATGGAAAAGAAAACCCTACAGAGCACAGTTCTGCTCTGAAACACAAGGGATCGACATCCGTCAGAATCGACTTGAAGGCAACAGGTTGGTTTGAGCCGAAACACACAGAAGAGAGGAATGGATGTCAGATACGTCTTTTTTTAAAGGCTTTACGCTAAGCATTGCAGATATGGTGCTCACTGGGACAAGACTTTGCCCTGGAGGGGTTCCCGGGACAGGTCTTTGTCCTGAGCAGTTCTTGTGAAGGGTGGGAAAGCGAGCTGGGAGGTCATAGACAAATGATTGTGATACAACTGATAAGCCTTGTTCAGTGTGTTGGGACAGCCCTGAGGAACTTCCTACCTGGGGCTGGGAAGGAATTTTTCTGTGGGACTTTGCTATTCCATGATTCATGCTGCAAATATTTTTTGAGCACGTTCTCTATGCCAGCCCCTGTACTAAGTAATGAGATTATGACAGGAAACAAAATGAATAAAAATCTTTGTTCTCACACAGCTTACATTCTACTGGGGGAAGACAAACAATAAAGTATAATAAATAGGTAAACTATTAAGAGCTCAGCTGTTAACCAAAAGGTCGGTAGTTCGAATCCACCAGTGGATCCTTGGAAACCCTTTGGGGCAGTTCTACTCCGTCCTACAGGGTGGCCAGGAATCAGAATTGACTCAGCCACAGAGGGTTATCATATTATGTACAAAACCAAACCCATTGCTGTTAAGCCAATTCTTACTCCTAGTGACCTGATAGGACAGAGTAGAACTATCCAAAAGGGTTTCCAAGGATCCACTGGTGGATTCGAACTGCCAACCTTTTGGTTAGCAGCTGTAGCTCTTAACCACTATGCCACTAGGGTTTCCATATAACGTGACAGAAATCCGTAAATGATATGGGGAAAGAAGTAGAGCAGGATAAGTGGGGATCAGGAGTGCATGTGGGAGGATCTTGCTATTTTACTAGGGTGGCCAGGGCAGGCCTCACTGAGAAGGGGATGTTTGAGCAAACCCCTGAAGAAGGTGAGAGAGGGTCCATGCGGGTATCTAGTGGAACAGTGATCCAGGCAGAGGGAATAGCCAATGCAGACACCTTGAGGCTTTTTGCTGGTTGGCTTGTTCTAGGAACAGCAAAGGGTCAGTGTGGAGGGAAAGGGTAGTAGGAGATGAGGTCACACATGAATGGGCAGGTACGATGTTAGATCAGGGTTTGTAGGGACTTGTGAGGATTTCGGCTTTTACTCAGAGTGTGATGGGGGGCCAGTGGAGGCTTTGGAGCAAAGAAGAGTCATGTTCTGACTTAGGTTTTAAAAGAATCCCTCTGGCTCCGATGTTGACATGGACTCGGAGCAGGGGACAAGGTTGGAAAAAGGGACGTGGGGTAGGAGGACATTGCAATAATCCCAGGCAGAGACTGGACCAGGTGGCAGTCATGGAGACGTGGTGCAAGAGTCAATGGAGATGCGGCAGAAGAGTCAAGAGCCAAGGGCATTTCCTGCTGAAGTAGGGGGGAGGGAGGGGATTTCAAAGATGGCTCCAGAGGTTTTGGGCCAGGGGACTGGAAGGATGGAAATGCCATCCACTAATTTTTTTAACGGGGGAAGGCTGTGGGAGAGCAAGTTTGTATGTGTGTGTGTGGGAGAGCTGAGTTCAGTTATGGACACATTGACTTTAGACACCTTTTGGACCACTGAGTTGATTCCGACTCATAGCAACCTTCTGCATACACAGCAAAACACTGCTGGCTTCTGCACCATCCTCACAGTCATTGCTGTGTTTGAGCCCATTGTTGCAGGCACTGTGTCAGACCACCTCGTTGAAGGTTTATCTCTTTTTCACTGATCCTCTACTTTTACCAAGCATGATGTCCTTCTCCAGGGACTAGTCCCTCCTGATAACATGTCCAAAGTATGTGAGACAGAGTCTCACCATCCTCTCTTTTAAGGAGCATTTTGGCTGTACGTTTTCCAAGGCAGATTTACTGATTCTTCTGGCAGTCCGTGGTACATTCAATATTCTTTGCCAACATCATGATTCAAAGGCATCAATTCTTCTTTTGTCTTCCTTATTTATTGTCCACCTTTTGCATGCAATATGAGGCAATTGAAAACACCATGGCTTGGGTCAGGCGCACCTTAGTCCTCAAAATGACATCTTTGCTTTTTAACACTTTAAAAAGGTGCTTTCCAGCAGATTGGCCTATTTTGATTTCTTGACTGCTGCTTCCATAGGTGTTGATTGTGGATCCAAGTAAAATTAAATCTTTGACATCAATATTTTCTCCATTTATCATGATGTTGCTTATTGGTCCAGCTGTGAGGATTTTTGTTTTCTTATGTTGAGGTGTGATCCAGGATGAAGTCTTTGATCTTCCTCAGTAAATACTTCAAGTCCTCTTCACTTTCTGCAAGCAAGGTTGTGTCATCTGCATAACGCAGGTTGTTAATGAGTCTTCCTCCAATCCTGATCAGTGAACAGTTCAGGGGAGAAGACTGCGCTGGAGGTATATATAAATAAATCGGGGAATCCTCAGCGTATCAGCGCTAGAACGTGATTGTATCATATTGTTTTTTCAGTTAACCTAGGTAAGGTGTAGCCCTGGCAAACAGACATGGGCGAGGCTGCTTGAATAATTTTTTGAGAATTTTGCTAGTTAGGCAGCCTAGAGCGAGGTGGGGCATGAAAGAAGCGGGGATAGTGGAATGGGAAGAAAAAGCCTCTCCCTCTGCTTTTTTTTTTTTTTTTTTTTCTTCTTAGCAATTTCACCTCGCGTAATTGCACTCAACACGTCGGTATACATTCATTCCACAATTCCACACGCATCCGTCACTCAACAAATAGCCATTATATTTTGTTTCATCTTCAAAACAGGCTCAAATGGGGGAAATTAGAGCTGAGCGAAGTGAAGCAATACACGACCAGCGAGCGTCGGGGCCAGAGCCACAGCCCGGAGCCCGCGGGGCCTGACCTGCAGCCCACGGCTAGGTGGCTGCAGGGTAGGAAGCTCTGTGGTGGGCGGGGCTGGGGCCGTCGGGCGGGCTCCGCTAGGGGCGCGGCCCCTTTAAGGCCGGCGCGGTGATCTCAGCCTCGCGCTCGCCCGCCCCGCCCTCCCCGGCGGCGAGCTCAGTGCGCAGGCGCGCCGCGGCGGCACTCCGCTGGGCCCGAGACGCGCCGGCGGCGGCGGAGACTCCGGGGCTGCGGCGCTGCCAGCCCGCGCGCCCCGCCTGCAGAGTCGGCCGCCGCGCATCGCCTGCACACGCCGCCGCCATGGGCTCTTGAGGTACCCCGGCCGGCCGGCCTCGCACCGGAGGCTCCGAGGGGGGCGGCCGCGGAGCCCGGGGGCGGGGGGCTGCTCTGCTGGGCAGAGGCCTGCGCGGGGGGCGCCCCGTGGGTCGCATCGGCCGCCGGTCCTCGGGCGGGGAGAGGGCGAAGGTGGCCGGCGTACCGGGGAGAGATGGGGACTCCGCCGCCCCGTGCGCCCCGCCCGGCGCCCCCTCCCCGCCCGGCCTCTTCCTCGCCGACGTGGCGGGGACCGCGCCTGGCGAGTAATCGGACCTGCGGGTGGAGGTAGCGGGGGCGCGGATGGACAGGCCCTTGGCAAGTGAGATTGTGTCGCCCCGGTGGGTGTGCTGGCGCCTGGCACAGCGAGTGGGGAGGGAGGGACGTCCATGCCCTGTGCGGTGTCTGTGAACTAGGGGGGTGATTGTCCGGGCGATGCCTTTGGGGGTGCGTGAATGGAGGATGTGCACACAGGTCTGAGTGTTTGGAGGAGCAGCGGCGTAACCTGGGGCTCCAGGGATGTTTGTCTCGAAAGGGACTGCAGAGACCGGCTGGGGTGTGTATCCATCCTGTGGGTTGTCCATTTGCTCCCAGGGCACACCTTGCTCTGGGTCTACTTGCATCTAGTGCTAGGTGGCTCCAGGCCAGGGCAAGGCAATGGAGGTGGGGAGCGAGCATGGGTGTCTGCTCCCCATCCATATACTCTCCTGGGGGAAATGTAAGGCAGACATTTCACCCTTTCCTGGAGGGCAGCATGGGGCAGGTGTTTGCACGCCTGACACGTGTGTGAAGTGAAGCCCGTATATTATTTATTTGACTGGTCCCTGAGCTCGGTGCTTTATATAAGGGAAGAAGCAGCAATCTGTGCCATGGAGGCCTGTGTGCCGTGGAGTCAGCCAGGCAAACAAGCTCACTGGGCACCTGCGGAGCACACACAGGTCTCAGAGGTGCAGCTTCCTTGACAGGCTATGTTTGGAGCGTCCCTTCCCACCTCCCTTCCTTTTCAGCATGCTTGATGGGTCCCCTAGGCTCTGTATACATGGGGACATCTTGCTGGAGGGTGCCACTTGAGTCAGAGCTGGGACCATGGACTGGGAGGGCCTCAGCAGCCAGGCCTGTGTGCCCACATTATCAGGCCTGGGACACAAACACATGGTGGCCCCTGGCCTCAAGGAGCTTGGTGGGTTCAGTGCTGGGGGAGGGGGACGTGGCTGGCAGAAAAGACTCCACCCAAAGAGGACAGTTGAGCTGAAGCTAGGAGGATGACTAACATTTATCTTGATCCTTTTGTGGGTTCCACATGTATTTTCCTCGTTAATTCTCTCAGCAGCTATCTGAGTGAGGGACTCTTGTCACTGTTGGCAGATAAGTGGATTGAGGCCCAGAGGGTATATGACCTGTTTGTCTGTGGTACGTGGCAGACCTTCATGGAGTCATCCTTGAACGAGGACCTCTCTTGATGTCAGGTCATGCTGCCTCATAATTTAGAGTGTCTACTGCGTGCCAGGTGTCACGCTAGGGGCGCGGGGGTCTGAAGGTGCTGGCCCTCTGGGGGCTCCCCGTGTGCTGGGGAGACATAGTTTGTGACCCCAGTTGGGGTGCTGATATCTGGTTTGGGTGGAGAAGGCTCTGTGACCCCCACCCCTAGAGCCATGGGCAATCTGGAGCACCTTTGTGCCACCCTTGGGACCCTGGATGTGTTGTAAGTTCCTTCCCCGGTGGTGGCGAGTTGGTCAAGAAGCCCCTTCTAAAGCTCCCCAAGTGGGTGGGATGAAGCACTCCTGATCCTAGCAGAACAGGGGCGCAGGAATCCGCCTGTCCTCATTCACTCGGGCTGGCTGCGCTTCTTCCCGCTTTGCCTTTGAGGATTTTGCTCTTGATTTCTTGCTGGCCAGGCGGCCCAGCCCTTTCCCTGAGAGGGACTCAGTGCTATTTCCAGTCCCTGCTGTACTCATTTATCCCCACAGATTCCCTGGAGTGGAAACAGCCTCAGCAAGGCCTTGCGTTGTTTTGAAACCGAGTAACAACGAGTGCCCTTCTCTCTCCGTGGGGCCTTCAGACTGGAGATTTGGGTGTATGAGCTCGGGAGGGCCAGCAGCTGGGCTCTGGGAGGGCTCTGTGTGTGGGGGGTCTGCCTCCTGTGACAAATATGTGCAAGACAGTGCTTTGCTTGTGTGTGAACAGAGGGCCCTCAGGGGCCCAAGGACAATAGGAACAACAGTTTGTTTACTGAGCACTTGCTGTATGCCAGGCACAGTTCAAAGCTCTTTCATAAATGACTGGGTTTCATCCTCCACCACCCAGTGAGGTGGGGACGGTTACCACCCTCAGTTTACAGAGAAGGCAGCTAAGGAGGCTGAGAGAGGCTAAAACTCTGGTGAGGTCACGCAGCGGTTGATGTTGCTGGGTCTGACCCTGAGGGTCTGACCTCAGAGCCCATGCTCTTCCCCCTCTGGCCAGGAGTGCACCGGAAGTCTTCCCAGAGCAAAATATCCAGAGCCTTGAAGGCCGAGGGGTACTTGACCCATGGAGGAAGAGGAGGGCATTCTAGGGAGAGCGGACCCATGGGTCAATGTGTGGACGCTGAAATACCTCCGGGTGGGCCTGGGGCATAAGACCTTTGAAGGCCCCACTAAGGAGTTTGAACTTGGTCCCACTGTGGTCAGCAGGGAGCTCCTGAAGGGAAGTGATAACATCCTCAGATGTCCAGGGCATTATTATCATCCCATATTCTCCTTCCTTTATTCCCAAAAATGACTCCAAGAAGACCCGCCTCCCGCCCATTCCTTTCCCTTACGTCACTGGCATCCTTTTTAGTCCCTGCTATACTCCTTCTCTGCCTCCAGCATCTTTTGGTCATGAAGACCCCATGTGACTGGGACAGGCCTCTGGCGCCCACTGTCCGGTCTACCACTAGCTTCAGTTGCTGGCTGTGAATTGGCTCTGCTGAGCTGGACTGAAGGTCTTCCTATTTCTCCCAGGTCTCGTGGGTCCTCATGCTGTCCGTATGTCCAGGATGGATGTGAGCAGCTGGCTCCCATTGCCATTGGAGAGCTGTGGTGGCTGTCTATCACCCACACCCCTGTGGTCATCTGTGCTATAAATACGGGCAGAGGGGAGGGGTGGACCAGGCAGGATTTGGAATGGGAACTCCGCATTTAAGCACTGGATCTCATTTGTAAGGTCACAGGGGCAGTGCTTGGTCTGCCTGCCTACTTTGCTGGCTAGCATGTCGTGCGGCTCCGTGCTGCTCGCCGTGCTGAACAAATGAGGCGTCATCCCTTTCCACAGGCTGGAAGACTGTGGGGTTGGAGGTGCTCCACTCAGGGGTCTTGTGGAATATCGCTGGAGCACAGCTGAGGGGGGATCCGCATTGGGGTGTCAGAGAAGCTTTTGTGGAGGAGGTGACATGTGAGCGGGGCCCCAGTAGATGACTAGGGGATGGTGTTCCGGGCCAAGGGACAACACAGTGGTGTGGCTGTGAAATGACCAGTTACCTGATTTTACTGGATGTCGAGGGTGAGGCAGGAGGGATACAGTTGACTTTGGGGATTTAGAAGTTGGAAAGGCAGGGGAGCGATTGAGGGTTTCATCCAGAAGAGGGACATGATCAGTTTGTGGTCCACAGAGAAATGCTGGTGGCTGTGGGAAGGTAAACTGAGGCAGGGAGACAGAGGAGGCTTGGCTGGAGTCCAGGAGAAAAGTGATGAGGGCTGAACTAGGGCCATCTCCATAGCAACAGGGAAGAGGGGACAGAGGACAGGTTTAAGAGTCTGGGTATTGGGCTGTGGGAGCTGACGGGTGTATGATGTGGAGCGAGGAGTTGGGGAGACGTTTGAGTTGGGTGCCTTGGGATGGGAGGCTGAGAATTTAGGAAGGGACCGAAGTGGTTACTGGGAGCACAGGAGGAAGAGACGCTTGTTTCGGGGTTGTGGCGAGAGGAAGATGATGAGTTGAGCAGCCCTGACAACCTAGAGAGCACAAAGTGAGAATTGGGAGGCGTGGGTTCAGATCCTCATGCTTTTACTCACCTAGTGGCCTTGGCAAGTTGCTTGCCAAAAAACAAACCCATTGCCGCTGAGTTCATTCCGACGCGTAGCAACCCTATGGGACAGAGTAGAACTGCCACATAGGATTTCCAATGCTGTAATCTTTATGGAAGCAGCCTGCCACATCTTTCTCCTGCAGAGGGGCTGATGGGTTCAAACCACTCACCTTTTGGTTAGCAGCTGAGTGCTCAACTACTGCTCTACAGGCTCAGGCAAGTTGGTTCCAAACCAAAACCCACTGCCATCAAGTCAACTCGGACTCATAGTGACGGTGTAGGACAGAGTAGAGCTGCCCCACAAGGTTTCCGAGGTATAATCTTTATGGAGGCGGACTGCCACATCTTCCTCCTGCTGAGTGGCTGGCGATTTCACACTGCTCATCTTTTGATGAGCAGCTGAGCGCTTAACCACTGTGCCACCAGGGCCCCTGCAAATTGGTTACCAGGTTCTAATTTCCTGTTCTTTAGACATGGGGAGGCGGGGAAGTGATGTCACTTGCCTCTTCTGTAAAGTGCTGGTGACCCTAGTGCAGCCCTCATGGGCCGCAGAGACCTGTGGTCTGCATGGAGCGCACTACGGCACAGGCACACAGCAGCGCACAGTCAGCTGGCTTTGATGATTCCCCACAGGCCCTTTAATGTACCCGAGAATGGGTATGGACGCCTGTGTGCCAGGCTGTATGTGGGCGGTGGCTGGACTCTGGGTCTGCCCTCATGGAGCCGAATCCAGCTGCAGAAAGGGACGTTAAACACACAAGTAATAATAGTTGTTATGGGTGCTCTGAGGGATAGCAGGGTGAGCTCCGGGAAGGTACCAACTGGGCAGACACTTCTCTGACAAAGGGACATTGATGCTGGTCTGTGATAGAGCCACCATGTGAAGGGCGGAGGAAGCGCATTCCAGGCAGAGGGAACAGCATGTGCAAAGCAAAGGACTGAGTTCAGGTCTGCTAAATTGCTTGGCCCTAGGGCTCAGCACCTAGAGGCCCTCAGCGTTAATTGAATGTGACCTTCTCAGCCTCAAAGAGGACAAGAAGGGAAGGAAGTAAAGTGGGAGGGGACCATGAGAGAAGAATTGAATCACTGCCCACCTCTTGGGTTTTCTCATCATTCCCCTCCCCATCACCTCCACCTCCGCTGAGACAGATGTGGGTGCAGGCGCCTTAACGCAGTCCTGCTCAGTCTGTCACCATTCCTTACTCATTTAAGGATGGAGGGAATGAAACTCAATGCAGGGGCAGTGGGAAGCTGGCATTAGCCCAGACGCCGGCAGCATTTGTGCGCATTCCTGTTTGCCACTGTTTTAGCACGGCTGAGACCCTGTGCTTGGACAGAACGTAGGGTCGTGACACATGGCTTCTGCTTGGTAGTTTTTCCAGTCTTAGGTTAATGTCCATCACTCATGCCCCCATGCTTAAATATGCTAGAAATATGAGCAGAGGGGAGGTGGTGGGTCGAGCAGGAGTTGGATCAGGAACGCTAGACTTAAGCACTGAATCTCGTTTGTAAGATCATTGAGGAGGGACCTGCTGTGTCTCCCTACTTTGCAGGGTGGCCTTGCATGTGAGAGTCCTGGATTTGATTCCCAGTCGGTGCGTTTCACGCACAGCCATCGCCTGTCAGTGGAGGCCTGTGTGTTGCCGTGAGGCTGAACAGGTTTCAGTGGAGCTTCCAGACTAAGATGGTGAGGAATAAAGGCCTGGTGACCTGTTTCTAAAATCAGTCAGTGAAAATATCATGGAACACAGTAGTCCGCTTGACCACCAATCGTGGGAATGACGCAGGACCGGGGCAGCATTTCATTCTGGTGTGCATGGGGTCACCGTGAGCTGAGGTCTCCATGTCCTGACGACTGCCAGCAACATCAGGTTCATGATGGCTCTGTGTGTGGCACGATGCCTTGCATGGAGTGGGTGCTGAAATCTTTTTTTTTTTTTCAATTGTACTTCAGATGAAGGTTTACAGAGCAAATTAGGTTCTCGTTAAACAATTAACGTACGTATTGTTTTGTGACATTGGTTGTCAACCCCACGACATGTCAACACTTCCCCCCCCCGAACCTTGGGTTCCCCATTACCAGCTTTCCTCTGCCCTCCCACCTTCTTGTCTGTGCCCCTGAGCTGGTGTGCCCGTTTAGTCACTTTTTTTTTTTTTTTTTTATGGGCCTGTCTAATCTTTGGCTGGAGGGTGAACCTCAGGAGTGACTTCAGTACTGAGTTAAAAGGGTGTCCAGGGGCCGTACTCTCAGGGTTTCTCCCGTCTCTGTCAGATCAGCAAGCCTGGTCTTTTTTTGTGAGTTGGAATTTTATTCTACATTTTTCTCCAGCTCTGTTTGGGACCCTCTGTTGTGATGATCCCTGTCAGAGTAGTCAGTGGTGGTAGCCGGGCACCATCTAGTTGTGCTGGGCTCAGTTTGGTGGAGGCTGTGGTAGTTGTGGTCCATTAGTCGTTTGGAATAATCTAGCTTTTGTATCTTTGGTTTTCTTTGTTCCCCATTGCTCCGGATGGGGTGGGACCAGTGGAGTATTTTAGATGCCAGTTGAGCTGGATGTCCCCCGAGACAATGGTCTCCAGCCCTCAGCCCAGTAATTTGGTCCCTCAGGGAGTTTGGGTGTGTCTGTGAAGCTTGAAATAGTTTTTGACTAAATGAATGGTTGGTTGGATTAATGGCATGGCCGCTCAGGATAATGCTGGAATCATTCTCGAGAAGTGATGGATATCAAGGGTGATCACAATGGGCTTGTTTATTAGGCCTGAGCTTATGTCAGGAGCCACTGGTGCACATGAAACAGCCCGGGGCTGCCCAAGGGCAGGGCCTGTCGCCAGGGTCTCAGGTCTCTGAGGGGAGACAGGATGCCCTGCAGACACCTCCTTTTCCTTCTCCTCTGGGGCGGAAACCCGAGGGGGAAGATCCCACCCAGAAATCCTTTGTGCCTAACCTGCGTCACTTCCAGCTCTACCGCTTTTTAAACAGTCGCACACAACTAAATGAATATTTAATGGAAAGTTTGTAATGTTGATCTCAGTGTTTCAGCCTTTTAGAAACAATAGGCTCCTCTGATTTTAAAAATAATTTTGCTGATTATGGTAAACTTGGAACCAGAAAACGTTGGGGATGAGGATAAGAATCACCCCACATTTCGTAACCAAGAAATAATCCCTACTAAAACTTGGACATATTTCCTTTCTAGGCACAGTCATGCATTATCTTATCCCTGGATTATAATACTTACTCATGGAATTAAAAAGGCAGCCAGAGATATAAGAGAGTCACAGAAGTTCCAAAATAGAACCCTGGAGTTTCATTTCAGGCTCTTGGTGGGAAAGATGAGGTCTCCAACCTCTTTGCTGGGCAACACTGTGGCATGAGTGGCAGTCAGCTCTGGACTAAGAGTCAGAAAATCTGGGTGATGACCTTGGGTGAGTCACTTGACCTCTCTGAGCCTCCCCCTCTAGTGAGGCTGCTGGTATCTGTTCCACTCTTCTCAGGTGAGGTCCTAGGTTAGAAAACCCTGAGCGAAGGGGAAGGGCCTGGTTTGGAGGGAGAACAGGTCTTTGTGGTCATGGTAAGACCTGAAGGAGAAGGTGTGTGTGTTTGTGTGTGTGTCTGTGTGTGTGTGTGTGTCTCCTTTTCCAACCTGGAGTCTGTTTGATGACCCACTTGAAGGTTCCTTTCTCCTCCCTGGGGAGCCGTGATCCAAGCTATAGACTGGGGACCCTTTTACCTGTGGGTTGTGGACGATCCAAGATGGCTGTTCCCCCTGAAGGAAAGGGGTGGATGCCCCTGGACGTCACTGCGTCTGTCCCCAGCCTCCCCACCTGGGTACCTGTGTGGAGTTGGTACTTTTATTTTTCTCCTGCTACAATCCCTGTGGACTGCCTACACCCAGGGCAGCCCTGTCCTGCTGGCAGGTGGCTGACAGCCTTCACTGCTGGGCCGTGCTGTTCCTAAAGCCCTCTGGGCCATCATTTACGGGAAGGCTCTGAGGGGAAAAATAACAACCTCAGGGCTGCTGCCTTAGCTGCTGGCAGAACTGCCTGGTCTCCGCTGCTAGCATGTGGTTTTAATTTCATCTAGAATGATCAGAGAATCTGGGACTCCATCAGCAGTCATTTCTGAATGCCTGGAAGGCACAGTGATAGGTGTCGGTGAAGGGGAACAGTGAGGATACTAATATTAATATATTAACTATACTAATATTATTATCCCGTGGGAGTTTATATAGGACTTTGCAGTTTACAGTGGGCCCTGGTGGTGCAATGGTTAAAGCACTCGGCTGCTAACCAAAAGGTCATCGGTTCGAACCCACCAGCTGCTCTGTGGGAGGAAGATGTGGCAGTGTGCTTCCATAAAGATTACAGCCTTGCAAACCCTATGGGGCAATTCTCCTCTGTCCTGTAGGACCATATGAGTCAGAATCGACTTGACCGCAGCGGGCTTGGTTTGGTTTTTTTTTGCAATTTACACATTTAAAAAAACACATTACGTTTCACATTTATTGTTTTATTAAATCTTCCTGGTGGCCCTAGAGTCTTGGAATTATCGCGCCTCTTTCGCCGACGGAGAGACTGAGGTTCAGAAGGGTGGATTTGCCTGAGACCTTGTGGAAGGCAGCACCTAGGCTTTCAGATTTTGAATCCTGTGCCCTTCCTGCAGACTGTCGGTCCCAGCAACCCCCTGCCCACAGAGGGAAGCCCAACAGGTGGAATGGAGGCTGGGACTTGGAAAGTGCGTTAGTAGAGGTGCAGGTAGAAGCTGTGGGTGCCCAGGAGGCAGCAGCCTGCCATGCAGGGGGTGAGCCAAGGAGTGAGTGCTCCCCAGGGGACCAATGGTTGAGTTGAGGGCTCCAGTGGGCACTGGGAGATGGGCAGGTAGAGAAGAAGGAAAGGGCTTGCCAGGTAGTAGGACCACCTTGAGCACACACAGAAGCATGAGACAGGCAGGTAAGTTGAGGAGCTGCTGCCAAGTGAGCCCTGTGGGGATGTTTGGGGTCATGGCCTTGTCCCAGGAGGAGGAAGCCCTTTTCTACATGAGTGTGTGGATGAATTGTAAACAAACACAATGTGTAGAAATATAGATTCACCCAAACAGTACGTAGTTGCTTTACAAAGAAAGATTGGTGCAGTGTGCATTATTTTTTTTTAATTTTTATTATTGTACTTGAGATGACGGTTTATAGAACAAACTAGCTTCTCATTAAAGAGTACACATATTGTCTTGTGACACTGGTTACCCCATGAGACGTCAACCCTCTCATTTCTCAACCTTGGGTTCCCTATTAGCAGCTTACCTGTCCCTTCCTGCCTTCTAGTCCTTGCCCCTGGGCTGTTGTGCCCCTTTAGTCTTGTTTCGTTTTATGGGCCTGTTCGTGGTTAGAAACATTTTAATGGCAAATAAACACAGTGCACTTCAGAATGGTTTGATTTACTGAAGTTCCCGACTGTCTGTCAGAGCCCAGTATGGGCAGGGCAGCAGCAAGGTTGATGGCTTTCTCTCTCTCTCATGCTGCCTTTGATTTGCCAAGAGGTGTTTCCCACTTGGCTGGGGGCTCCTAGACGGTCTTTCCTTTTCTTTAGTTTTCAGTAGCTGGGCAGAGGCCCTGCCTGATTCCGTGTTTACCCAGCTGCCCTCACTTACAGAGAGGACATTAGGTCCTCCAGAGACCTGGCTCCATCTCTTGCAAGCTGGCCATTGATGGGTGATGCTGAGGTGGTGATGGCTGTTAGGCACGTGTGTCAGGTAACAGGTCCCTGACAGTCACCTGAGGAGAGCTGTGAGGAGTGAATGTCACCAAGCAAGAGCGCCCTGCATGGCCGTCATGTCCTCGTAGCCTCTGCAGGGCTTAGCCCCCATTTGGGATGACTAGACCTGAAGCGCTTGACCTTCTTGGACTCCATAACCTCACCCCTGCAGCCAGGTCTGTCTCTAGAGCATACTCTGGCCTGCCCGCTCCTCCTCTAGGCTCTGGGCCCTCACCGAGGGAGATCAATTAAGGCTGGGTGTCCACTGCCCACCCTTCCAGCCGCCCTGGGACCAGAGCCTGTCCCCATTGGGAGAGGTAGAGTGGGCCCAGTGCTGCACTTATGGGTGAGGACGTGCAAGTTCATGGACCAGGGCTTTGGGCAAGTTGGGGCTGATCTGGGTCCAGAAGCATCTCCTGACCCAGTGCTCTATCTGCTAAAAATGGGGCTTTTCTCTACCATTCTTCATCTGGGCACCCTTAAAACAACACATGGTATATTTTCCCTAGTAATTAGGCTCATTTCTTGATGATATCTTAGTCTTCTAGTGCTGCTGTAACAGAAATACCACAGTGGATGGCTTTCACAAACGGAAGTTTATTCTCTCACAGTCTAGTAGGCTAGAAGTCCAAATTCAGAGCGTCAGCTCCTCTCACCTCTGGAGGAAGGTCCTTGTCATCCATCTTCCCATGGTCTAAGAGGTTCTCTGCACAGGAACCTCGGGTTCAAAGGATGCGCTGTGCTCCTGGTGTTGCTTTCTTGGTGGTATGAAGCCCCATGTCTCTCCTCTTGCTTCTCTCTGTTATATCTCAAAAGAGATTGGCTTAAGACACTATCTAATCTTGTAGATCTCATCAATATAACTGCCCGTAATCCATCTCATTACACCATAATGATAGGATTTATAACACATAGGGAAATCACATCAGATGACAAAATGGTAGACAGTCATACAGTACTGAGACTCAAGACCTAGCCAATTTGACAGATGTTTTTTGGGGACACAATTCAATCCATGACAGATGAGCAAAGCCCTTTTTTCTAGGTATTTAAATGCACTCTGCCTCTTTGGCAGCGTTTCTCAAAATTAGAAATGCTTGTGCATGTTCACCCAGCAGCCCCACTTCTAGGGATTTATCCCACAGATGTATTACCGCGTGTGCGAGGTGGCTTATTTGCAAGGTTAGACGTTGTTGCCTTTTCTGTAGCAGCAAGAGTCAAACAACCTAAAAGTCCGTCACCAGGGGGCCATGAACAAGTTCTGGCCTGTCCAAAGCGTGGAATACCGTGCAGTCGCAAACACACACGGACGTGCTGGCACTGATGTGGGGCAATCGCCAAGATACATGGCTGAGTGAAAGAGGCAAGGTGCCGGGTGTGTCCAGTATCCTGCCACTTGTGTAAGATAAGGGAAAATAAAACGGGTGCGTGTGCTTACACACGTCTAGAGGGTCTCTGGGGGAGTCACAAGAAGTCGGGAGTTTGGTGCCTCTGGAGAGGGGCCTGTGCCGGGAGACTGTCAGTGTAAACGCTTTACCTTTTTTTTTTTTTAAACCCTTTACATTTTGATTGTTGAATCCTGTGACTATGACTTTTCCAGATATTAAAAGAAATAAAATTAAATTAATAAGAAATAGAATAAATGTGTCTTCATCTCTTGAAGGCCCTGTCCACCCCCTGCAATTACCAGCCGGCCTCACTGTTCCCAGGGGCTGCATTCTGACCACCATCTAATCACAGAATGTCTGCTTGGGTTGCACAAAGAAGGCCTGAATGTTTCTTGGTAAATGTGACTCCTAGCCCCAGGCCTGGAGCAATGCAGCCACCTCCCTCCTGTACCTCAGAAACCCTGCCATTGTCTGGGTGGGCATTTTAAATGCCTGCCCTATTATGTGCTCACTTCCTGCACTCTGACACCTTCACAGGCTTCCCCACCGACAGTATACTAGAGACCCTCAGGCTGAGTGTCCCAAGCCCTCCTGACTTTCTTCTTCTGGAGCTACGCTTCCCCCACAGCCTCCTGATGCCCCATCTCTGCGCCTTTGCTCAGGCAGTTCCCAGCTGCCTGTCCCACCTAGCAGTCCCTACGTGCCCAAATCCTACCTGACTTTCAGGGCCCCGCCTTGTTTCTACCAGGCACTGTTCTCCTAGCTCCATGGGTCTTTATCTCTTCCTCTCTACCGCATGTGAGGCGGGTCCTTGATACCCGATTCCTCATTGGTCACCTTGAGGGTGAAGTCTGCTGACCACTCACAGCCCCTGATGCGTAAGATGTTTGCCAAGGGAGTGAGTAGGCAGCTGCTGTCTTCATGGTGGTCAGCATGACCATGCCTGGGGCGTGACTAGGATTAGGACTTGTGGGGAGCAGGGCGTGTTTCACATGTGTGGACATACCCTGGTGCCCAGCACGCGGCAGGAATGACCACAGTCGCTTGCCTTAAAGCTGAGGCCCTGCGCTGAGTGAGTGCCTTGCGGGGAGCAGGGCGTGTTTCACATGTGTGGACATACCCTGGTGCCCAGCACGCGGCAGGAATGACCACAGTCGCTTGCCTTAAAGCTGAGGCCCTGCGCTGAGTGAGTGCCTTGCGGGGAGCAGGGCGTGTTTCACATGTGTGAACATACCCTGGTGCCCAGCATGCGGCAGGAATGACCACAGTCGCTTGCCTTAAAGCTGAGGCCCTGCGCTGAGAGAGTGCCTTGTGGGGGTTGTCCTTTTGCTGCCTCACAAGAACCTCATGAGGTACAGCTACTGCCATTCCCCCTTTACAGGTGAGGGAGCGGGGCCACAGCTTGTCCAGGTCACACGGCGAGAAGTGGGATGTGGGCACAGGTCTGTCTGTCTCCAGAATACCTCCATTTAATCAGCTGATTCTGCCATCTCCCCCAAATCCTGGGTGATACCGAAACCCTTGATCTACTCTCATTACCTGTCCCATTGGCCACGTGCATCCTTGTATTGTTATTCAAGTGTCTTTTCTTCCCCACTAGACATTTGCTCTTAAAGGGTCAGAGTCTTATGGAAGATACCTTGGTCTCTTCTGGACTTAGTGCATAGAAGGTGAACAAAAGGTATAGAATTATTTTTTAACTTCTTTTGGAGCTTTAGGGAGCCCTGATGGTACAGTGGTTAAGAGCTACGGCATGCTATGGCTGCTAACCAAAGGGTTGGCAGTTCAAAGCTACCAGCCACTCCTTGCAAAGCTTGGAAACCCTGGTGGTGTAGTGGTTAAGTGCTATAGCTGCTAACCAAAAGGTTGGCAGTTCGAATCTACCATGTGCTCCTTGGAAACTCTGGGGTAGTTCTAGCCTGTCCTGTAGGGTCTCTGTGAATGGGAACCAACTCGACGGCAGTGGGTTTATGCAGCTTGATACACGAATCTCAGTGGTTCAGCAGATTTCTACATCTGTAGATACCTGCAGACACTGCCGCCGTGTCAAGCTGTGGGACACTGCCAGTGCCCTGCAGACTCCTTGATCCTCCTTCCAGTCACTTACCCTTCCAAGGTAACAACAACTCACACTGTTGATCAGTTTGTCCCTTTGTGACCTTCGTCTACATGGAATCATACAGAAAGTGCTTGTTGGTGTCTGGCTGCTTCCCCTCAGCGCTGTCAGTGAGGTGCATCCGTGGGGCCTACGGCAGCACCTGGTTCTTTTTCAGTGCTGTGTAGTAGTCCACTGGTGAATGTGTCAGTTTATCCATTCTCCTGTTTGCAGGCATTTGGGTCGTGTCCAGCCATTGGCTTATTGCGGGACGGCTGTGAAAATCCTTGCTCTTGTCTCTGGGACACATGCGCCCTCGTTGCTGTTGGGCGCACACCCAGGGTGGAGTGCTGGGCCTCCCGACTCAATCTGCATTTGCAGTATCCTGGGCTGGAGCCCGGCTTACTGCTGACGGGGTCTAGGGACAGCAGGACTGTTTGGGTTCAGGATTCTGAATGTGAAAGGGACTCATTTGCTTAGTGCCAGGATGGGGTTTGTTGTTGTCGTTGGGTGCCGTCGAGCCGATTCCAGCTTATAGCGGCCCCGTGTGGCAGACTAGAACTGCCCCATAGGGTTTTCTTGTTTGTAATCTTTACAGAAGCAGATTGCCAGGTCTTTCTTCAGCGGAGCCGCTGGGTAGGTTTGAAGCACCAATCTTTTAGTTAGTAGCCAAGTGCTTCATCGTTGCACCTGGAAAAGGTGGCCACGTTTGGGGGACTCAAAAGCCAGCTAAGGAGGCTGAGCATTGATTTGTTTGTTCTCAGTTTGGGAAAAAATGGAGATGATCAAAACATGGACTGGTATGTATTTAAAAAAAAAAAAAAAGATTAAATTAAAAGGCTGAATTAATTAGGCCTGCACTGAAGGATTTTGGATTACTTTGTGTTTCCCTTTATTTCTGCCAATGGCTCCTTCCTACCCCCAGGTGACAGACAGGCACTCGATTGAGTGATTTTTCCTTCCTTGTTGAGAGATTGGCAAGAACTTGGGCCCAGGAGAAGGGGGAGAAAGGTTGAGCTGCTCCAGTGGCCTGGCTTGTTTGTGTTGATTGAAGGGGAGTGGGAATGGACGTGGGTCCCTGCCCCCTCCCGGGAGCATGTGATCCTTTGTCAGAAGGCTAACCAGGTGTCCCTGGTCACCCTCTGGCTGCTCAGTCTTGTTGATCCCCTCTGGAGAAGGGCCAGGCTGTGGGTTGCTGACCTGCAGATGTGGGTCAGCCACCCCCCAAAAGGAAGCAGCCACCCAGAGGTTACCAGAGCTGAACTGTCCCAGGAGGCGGGGGTGTCAGCCTTCCCACGTGGCTGCAGCTGGAGCCGAGGGGTAGGTTCAGAGGATCAGTTTGTGTCAGGTCCCAACCAACCAGTGAGTCGGGTGAAGATGAAAATTTCTACGTGTGTATTAAATAAAAAAAACCAAAGGACCTTCCCAGGCAGCATTAATATCCTGGAGTCCAGCGTGCAGACGGGTAACCAGCTTGAGCGCTGCGTGGCTGCAGCTCAAAAGAGTTTGCATCTGAAACTAATGAATGCAAATCTGACCTCAGGAGGATTAAAAAAGACCAAGCAAACGACTAGAGACAGCCCTGGTCTGGGTGGTTTCAGGGACTGAGCGTGGACTCCCCGCCTACCAGCAGGATGAGATGACTGGGACACAGCCTGGCAATAGTACCAGATAACTTTTCATAGTGCCGGGCACTGTTCCCATATTACCTTGTTTATTCCTTACAACTCTCTGCAGTATGTGCAGCTCTAACCCCATTTTACAGATGGAGAAGCTGAGGCAAAGCAAGGTTATGTACTTCCCTATGACACAAAGTTAGTAACTGGCAGAGCTGGAAGTCAGTAGTGGTCTGGTTGTGAGTCCCTGGCAGTCTTAACAGTGGATTTGACAGTATAGCAATGACAGTGTGAAGAGCCATTTTTTAGGTGACTGTGGGCAAACGAGGAGCCCTGGTGGCATAGTGGTTAAGAGTTCAGCTCTTAACCAAAAGGTTGGCAGTTAAATCTACCAACTGCTCCTTGGAAATCCTGTGGAGCAGTTCTACTCTGTCAATTAGGGTCGCTATGAGTCAGAATTGACTCGATGGCAATGGATTTGTGGGCAAACTTCAGCCCTCCAAGCCTCGTCTTTTCTCCTCATCCGCATGCAGGGTGTATTAGTTTCCTGTTGTTGCTATTGCAAATTACTGCAAATTTAGTGACTTAAAACAATCCAAATTTATTATCCTGTAGTTCTGGAGGTCAGAAATCCAAAATGTTGGGCTGAAAATCAGGGTGTTGGCAGGGCTGGTTCCTTCTGGAAGCTCTTGGGAGAATGTTTCCTTGCCTTTTTACTTCTAGAGGCCACTTGCATGCCTTGGCTTGTGGCTCCTTCCTCCATTTTCAAAGCCAGTGGTATAGCATCTTCATCTCTCTCTTTCCCTTTTTCTTTTTCCATCATTATATCCCCTTCTTTACATTCTCACCTTCTTGCCTCCCTCTTATAAGGAATCTTAGGATTATATCAGGCCCACCTGATAATCCAGGATAATCCTGGCATCTCAAAATCCCTTTTGCCACGTAAGATAACATATTAAAAGGGAATTAGTGAGTTGCTCTCTGAAATGTCCAGATTTCCACAGGTGGCCAAGTATAGTGACTTTGCATAGCTTTGTGCCTTGTCTGAAAAAGGAGAGTGGTCAGCCAGCGGGGTTTGGACTTGTCTTACGCTTTTCTGGAGAAGGACAGGGTAGGGCTGTGTCAAGGGAAGTGAGTGTTTACATTACTTTGAGTTGTTCTGGAGCTTTCCAGGAGTGGGTTTAATTTACTCAAGACTTCCCACTTCCTTACACTCTGATCCCCTGCCCCCTTCTGACTACTGGCTCAGCCGCCCTGGCCTTCTGATAGGAGGTGGAAAGGACACTCATAAACTGGAAGTCCTCACTTTTTTGGTTAGCTGGCTTTGCCTGAGCCTATTCCCCTGATTGGTGACCCAGTGTGTGTCAGAGTAGAACTGTGCTCCATGGGGTTTTCACTTGGCTGATTTTTTGGAAGTAGATCGCCAGCCTTTTCTTCTGAGTTGCCTCTGGGTGGACTTGAACCTTTAATCTTTTGGAGCATGTTAATAGTTTATACCACCCAGGTCATCATGAGTCAGTATCAACTCAGGAGCAACTGCCTTGTTCCCTTGATTCCTGTTGGCTTCTCGGCCTGAGACCTGGCTTTCTGGACTTGTGAAGAAGAGCTCCAGTCTGTGACCCGCCCCAGCAAGGCTCTGCCTCCCAATGTCCTGCCTTGGCCACCCCCAACCCCCCTTGCGGCTCATACCACCTGATGCTCTGACTGCAATGAGACCCACTCACGCGCCTGTCAGAGACTTTGTAAACTGCGGAAGGCCACACTGCCCAACACGAGACTTGTGAACAGCAGCTGATCCAGCTACCCTGTGCCTGACACACGCTTGGCCATGTGCAGTTCAACATACTTGTCTCATGCCTTTTGTCCATGCTGTTTCCTCTGCCCCAGAAGCAATCATTCAGCAAATCGTTTTTCAGCACCCACCGTAAGTCAATGCCTGTGCCAGAGACACGGCAGGGACTTAGGCAGATGTGGGCTCTGCTCTCTTGGAGCCAGTCTGTTAGAGAGGACAGGTGCTAAGTGAACAAATATAACCACAATTCTGTTAAGTGCTATAAAAAAAAGAATATACCAGGAAAGATGTGACTTGTCCACACTGTGATAGGCCTTAGAAGGTCACGTCAAGGTGGGGATAAAGATCTGTGGGGAGAATGAGAGAACGTTTCATTCCCCATGGTTGAACGCAGGGTGATAGAGGGTATCCTAGAGTTTCAGAGTTGGAAGGAACTGCAGAGGGCAAACTTATTGTACAAATAGCCTGGGGGTGGCGCCTGACCTCCTTGCTCTTCACAAGGGGGAAGGAGAATTAAGATCAAGAGTCCAAGGCTGATTCCTATGAGGCAGCAGAGGTCGGACATGCCTCCTTTCCCCGCCATGTTTACCAATTCTGACACCAACTGTCTCCCCCATGGCACCCTCTCCTTCTCTGCTGGGTTCAATAATTCATTGCAGTGGCCACACAGAACTCACAGACAATGCTTATGATTACGGGGTTTGTTAGGGAAGTAACAGGTTACAATTCAGGCTCAGGAACACTCAGGATCCAGTTCTTCTGTCAGGACAGCCTCTTCCCAGCCGTGTTGCAGGCACGCCTCTTCCTGGCCCCTTCGTCTCTGTCCTGCTCAGGCGAGTGTTTACAAAGCCCTTTTAGCTCTACTGATAAGTGCTCAGAGGTACCCCACTCCTCCAGCAGGCCTCGGCCCAAAGGCATTCAGCTTTCTCGCTCTGTGGGCCGGGAAGCCCACTGCACTGTCTCCTGTCAGTCTCTCCTGCTGCCGTTTCTCTGCCACTGGTTCTCTGGCTCTGCTTCCTTGGTGGTGGTGGGATCTTCTCTTAACCCATCTCTGGGATAGTTCACCTCAAGCCACGCGGGACGGCAAAACTGACCAATCCCTTCGGTGAGCCACAATTACCGTATCTGCACAAGTGACTGTTACAAGACCATGGCGAGAAAGGTCGCACAGAAGTGATACATCACACTACGCTTATTAATTCAGTTGTTCTCTTATCCATCTGAGACTTTTTGAGTGTTAACCATGTGCCAGGCGCTAGATAGGTGCCAGGGATCAGAGTTGCATGTTTAAAGACATGCTCTCTGGCCTCCAGAAGGTTGCAGTCTGTTTGGGAAGAAGACAGGTTAAGAGTAAACTACCCTACAGAGATTCCTCAGTCCGTGTTCCTGCCCAAGGAACTTCTGGCCCTGTAAGATGGGGAGCTTCCTTATTCTAGATGGTTCCAGTTGGTGACATGTCTCTGTCTTGTCAGACTCTCACCTTCTTGTTGCTCCAACCAGGTGGACTGGCTTGTGCCCTGGTGGAGTAGCACAGGACAAGCCCTTTTGCCCTCCTTAGGGTGGCCCTCTCCACACTGGAAGGTGGGTGACTCAGCCTCCATCTGCTGCCCTCACCTGCCCTTCCCTCCCTCCAGCTTAAGCACCCAGGTCGTCCAGCCAAGCTCTCAAGATGATGGGGGAGAAGATCCAGTGATGGAAAGCCTGCAGCACACAGCAGATAGCTCAATGTCAGGCATTCAGTCAGTGGACTCCAGCTCCATCAGTTGGTTGATTCTTCTTTTCCAAATCCCTACTGTGTCCCTGGCTTTTCACTAGGCTTAGAGATAGATGCCCCCACGTGTCTGTCAGTGTGTCACACTGTGGGGGCATGCGTGTTGCTGTGATGCCGGAAGCTATGCCACCGGTATGCAGATACCAGCAGGGTCACCCATGGAGGACAGGTTTCAGCTGAGCTTCCAGACTAAGACAGACTGGGAAGAAAGACCCGGCAGTCTACTTCTGAAAAGCATTAGCCAGTGAAAACCTTATGAATAGCAGCGGAACATTGTCTGATATAGTGCTGGAAGATGAGCCCCCAGGTTGGAAGGCACTCAAAAAATGACTGGGGAAGAGCTGTCTCCTCAAAGTAGAGTTGACCTTAATGACGTGGATGGAGTAAAGCTTTCGAGACCTTCATTTGCTGATGTGGCACAACTCAAAATGAGAAGAAACAGCAGCAAACATCTGTTAATAATCGGAACAAGAAATGTACGAAATATGAATCTAGGAAAATTAGAAGTCGTCAAAAATGAAATGGAACACATAAACATTGATATCCTAGGCATCAGTGAGCTGAAATGGACTGGTATTGGAGAATCATGTGGTCTACTGTGCCAGCAACAACAGCTTGAAGAGGAATGGCTTTGCATTTATTGTCAAAAAGAACATCTCAAGGTCTATTCTCAAGTCCAACGCTGTCAGTGATAGGTTAATATCCATACGCCTAAAAGGAAGACCAGTTAATAAGACTGTTATTCAAATTTACGCACAAACCACTAAGGCCAAAGATGAAGAAATTGAAGATTTTTACCAACTTCTGCAGTCTGAAATTGATCAAACATGCAATCAGGATGCATTGATAATTACCAGTGATTGGAATGGGAAAGTTGGAAACAAAGACGAAGGATCGGTAGTTGGAAAATATGGCCTTGGTGACAGAAATGATGCCAATGATCGCACGATAGGATTTTGCAAGAGCAACAACTTCTTCATTGCAAATACCTTCTTTCACCAACATAAACAGTGACCATACACATGGACCTCTCCAGATGGAATACAGAGGAATCAAATCGACTACATCTGTGGGAAGAAATGATGGAAAAGCTCAATATCATCAGTCAGAACAAGGCAATGGACCAACTGTGGAACAGACCATCAATTGCTCTTGTGCAAGTTCAAGTTGAAACTGAAGAAAATTAGAACAAGTCCACGAGAGCTAAAGTATGACCTTGAGTATATCCCACCTGAATTTAGAGACCATCTCAAGAATGTATTTGACGCGTTGAAAACTAATGACCGAAGACCAGACAAGCTGTGGGATGATATCAAGAACATCATACATGAAGAAAGCAAGAGGTCGTTAAAAAGGCAGGAAAGAAAGAAAAGGCCAAAATGGGTGTCAGAAGAGACTCTGAAACTTGCTCTTGAAAGTCAAGCAGCTGAAGCAAAAGAAAGAGATGAAGAAGTAGAAGAATTGAACAGACGACTGTGAAGAATGGCTTCAGAGGACAAAGTAAAGTATAAAAATGACATGTGCAGAGAGCTGGAAGATAGAAAACCAAAAGGGAAGAACACGGTTAGAATTTCTCAAGCTGAAAGAATTTCTCAAGCTGAAAAAAGTCAAGCCTCGAGTTGGAATAGTGAAGGATTCTATGGGGAAAATATTAAATGATGCCAGAAGCATCAAAAGAAGATGGAAGGAATACACAGAGTCATTGTGCCAAAAAGAATTGGTCAGTGTTCAGCCATTTCAAGAGGTAGCATATGATCAGGAACCGATGGTACTGAAGGAAGAAGTCCAAGCTGCACTGAAGGCATTGGCGAAAAACAAGGCTCCAGGAATTGATGGAATATCAGTTGAAATGTTTCAACAAATGGATGCAGTGCTCGAAGTGCTCACTCATCTATGCCAAGAGATTGGAAGACAGGTACCCAGCCAAGTGACTGGAAGAGATCTGTATTTATGCCTATTCCCAAGACAGGTGATCCAACAGAATGCAGAAATTATCGAAGCATATCTTTAATATCACACACAAGCAAAATTTTGCTGAGGATTGTTCAAAAGCGACTGCAGCAGTATATTGACAGGGAACTGCCAGAAATTCATGCTGGATTCAGAGGAGGACGTGGAACCAGGGATATCATTGCTGATGTCAGAGGGATCCTGGCTAAAGCAGAGAATACCAGAAGGATGTTTACCTGTGTTTTATTGACTATGCAAAGGCATTTGACTCTGTGGATCATAACAAATTATGAATAACATTGTGGAGAATGGGAATTCTGGAACACTTGATTGTGCTCATGAGGAATCTTTACGTAGATCAAGAGGCAGCTGTTTGGACAGAACAAGGGGATACTGATTGGTTTAAAGTCAGGAAAGGTGCGCGTCAGGGTTGTATCCTTGTACCATACGAATTCAGTTTGTATTCTGAGCAGATAAACCTAGAAGCTGGACTATATGAAGACAAATGGGGCATCAGGATTGGAGGAAGACTCATTAACAATGTGCTATATGCAGATGACACAACTTTGCTTGCCGAAAATGAAGAGGATTTGAAGCACTTACTAATGAAGATCAAAGACCATAGCCTTCAGTGTGGATTACACCTCAACATAAAGAAAACAAAAATCCTCATGACTGTACTAATAAGTAGCAGGATGATAAACAGAGAAAATATTGAAGTTGTCAAGGGTTTCATTTTACTTGGATCCACAATCAACACCTATGGAAGCAGCAGTCAAGAAGTCAAAAGATGCATTGCGTTGGGCAAATCTGTTGTAAAGGATCTCTTTAAAGTGTTGAAAAGCAAAGATGTCATCTGAAGACTAAGGTGTGTCTGACTCAAGCCATGATATTTTCAGTTGCATCATATGCATGTGAGAGCTGGACAATGAATAAGGAAGACCGAAGAAGAATTGACACCTTTGAATTGTGGTGTTGACGAAGAATATTGAATGTACCATGGACTGCCAAAAGAACGAACAAATCTGTCTTTGAAGAAGTACAACCAGAATGCTCCTTAGAAACTAGGATAGGAAGACTGCGTCTTACATACTTTGGACATGTTGTCAGAAGGGACCAGACCCTGGAGAAGGACATCATGCTTGGCAGAGTACAGGGTCAGCGGAAAAGAGGAAGACCCTCAATGAAATGGACTGACACAGTGGCTGCAACAATGGGCTCAAGTTTAACAATGTTTGTGAGTATGGCGCAGGACCGGGCAGTGTTTCGTTCTGTGGTATGTAGGGTCACTATGAGCTGGAACTTAACTCGATGGCACCTAACAACAACAGAGATAGATGAATGAGGTGTGAGGACACAGGAACAAACACTGTCAGAGCCCACCCTGTTAGTACTGTGGCGTGAACACAGTATGGGCTGGCCCTCGGGTGAGGCCATGACATTTGGAATGAATCATGAATGAGGAGCCAGCATTACCAGGAGGACCAGGGCAGGGACCCAGTTGCCCAGGACCCTGGGGCTTTCTGCAGAGGAGTCAGGACTGCATCCCATGGCCAGATCCCGACACGTTCTGATGGGATCTTAGGTCAGGAGGTGGAATTTGGAGAGGGTTGAAAATAAATATGAAAATAAGCTACACTCTGGTTCTCGCTTCCTTGAGCATTGTTTGAATATGAAAAAAATCATTGGGGTTCTTCACCGCTCATCATCCTCGCTGCAGCTCTGTGAGGCCAGCACGGACTCACCCTTTTTTCTCCGCCTTTCTGGAACCCAGAGTGCTCAGAGACCTGAAAGATTCTTCCCAAGTCTGCAGCAAGTTAATTTGCTGCGGGGCAAAAATCTGACCTGAATTGCTGTGAGACTAATTATGGTCTTTAAAAATATCTCACCTACAGCGACTAGTAATAGATTTCTCTGTAGAAATACCCTGTGTCTGATTTTGGGGTGCTGCCCCGACACTCTGGGGGGCGTCATACCATATACAGTAGAAGCACCGTAATCCTCTCTAAAATCTGAACAACTCTAAATTTCTACACTTATCTGTCCTAAGACCTTGGCTAAGGGATGGTGCACCTGGACACTAATCCCAAAAAACATATTCACAGGGGCCCAGTACCTGCCCGGGTCACAGCTTGCGTGATAGCGCTGAGAATCCAGCTCAGCTTCCCTGACTCAGAGCCTGGGGACAAAACGCGGACACCGTGGCCGGGCCCCTTCGCAACCTGTCGGGGAATGTGTCGGCAGAGAGACAGGATGAGGAGACAGGTCTGGAGGGACCTGCTGACAGTGGGCCACAGGGAGGGAGGTGGGACAAGTGCTTGGCTCTGCTTTCTGTCCGATCTGCAGCCTGGATCGGGGTGGACGGGACGGGGAAGGGTGAGGATGGAAGAGGCAGAGAGATTTTAGGAAAGAGGAAGCCTTTGGCTTTTTCCGTTGCCTTCAGCTCTGCTCTTCCAACTTACTTACTTTCTTTTTTTAAATAATTTTACTTTTTTTTGGTTGTCGTGGTTGAAAATATACACAACAAAATACACACCAATTCAACAATTTTTACGTATACAATGCAGTGATATTGATTACATTGTTCGAATTGTGTAACCATTCCCATCCTCCTTTTCCTAATTGTTCCTCCCCTGTCAACATAAACTCACTGCCCTATAAGCTTGCTACCTAACCTTTCCAGTTCCTGTTGCCAGTTTGATCCCATGTAGATAGTTCTTTAAAAGAGCACAGTGCTCAAGGCAGACATTCTTTACTAATTAAACTATTGCTTGGTTTGAAGAAGACTTTAGGGGATATTTTTGGCTTTAAGGTTTAAAGATTATCTCAGGGTAATACTTTTGGGGGTTCATCCAGCCCCAGTGGCTCCAGAAGTCTGAACTCCACGAGAATTTGGAATTCTGTTCTGCATTCCCCCCTTCCCCTTTTGGTCAGGATTCTTCTATAGAATCTCTTCAAACTGTCACACATCCCAATCAGTCAAAAACTTTCTCAGCATGCACTCCCACTATATGGACATCGACACAGCTGTCATTTTATACATGTGTTACCTTAGTGCTGAGATCTCTGGGTGGCTCACACGGTTTGCACTCAGCTGCTAACCTAAAGATTGGCAGTTCAAACCCACCCAGCAGTGCTGCAGAAGAAAAGGCCTGGCAATCTGCCTCCATTAAGATTACAGCCAAGAAGACCCTATGGAACAGTTCTACTCTGTAACACCTGGGGTTTACCATGACTCAGAATCAGCTCAGTGGCAACAAATTTGGGTTTTTTGATTTTACCTTACTGTTATCACCGTGCACGTAATAAAACTGACACCGAAACCAGAAGTTAAAGGATGAGCAAAAGGTGTAATAATTTTAAAAAATAATTTTAGTTTTGTCGATGATCCAAAAACCTTCTGTTCATATGCCTGATTAGTTTTAGAAACGGTGCTTTAATGAATGCTCTGCCGTAGAGCAGTTGGAAGGCCTGGTGCCGCGTTGGGTTTATTCAGATCCTTGGCTGACTGGCGGCTCTGCCTGAAAGAGGTCTCTGGCCAGGCCACGTCGCTGCACACAGAGGACACGTATCAGTGCCTTTCTTCCTAAATCGGGTTACTCATTTTTCCATCTCATCCGCCCAGTATGCAAAGGATTTGTTGAAATTTGGCTAATATGTTTCCGTCCTCTCTGATGCCAATCAGATGTTTTTGCGAACTAAATGGGAGGTATTCTGTTCTAAAGTTCTTAGCACAGGAGTCCAAAATCCATGTAAATTCTTTGGAAATTTTTTAGCAGATTAGAGCATTCTGCTAGGACATATTTTAGGGGTTCAGGTAGGAGAGTTTTTACTGGTGACAGACTTATTTTTTGGTAACAAAATCCTCCAACAGTAGAAACATTTCCAAACAGACTTTTTCAGAATGCTGTGTCCCAAGCCTGGGTTTCTTTCAAAGAGTTGTTGCTTCCTCATTCGATGTTTTAACATGCTTTCACTGTGAGCAGGCAGATTAAACATGCTTAAAGGTGTTTTGAAAAGCTCTAGGAAGCATATCTCTGACAGCCAGTTGTCAGAGAAAAAAATGGGCAAATATAGAACAGATTTTTTTGTGTGTGAAAGAAACTGTGTAACCCAGTTGTTGGGTTTGACAACTCTTTTTGCTTGCTTTTCTTCAAGATAACCAGTAAATCTCTGATACAAAATGTTTTCTGAGTCATTTCCCATCTTACTAGAGATTTTATAGAAAATTCTACTGTCCTTAGTGTTTTAAGTTTTTTATTGTGAAAAATTTCAAACATACACAAAAATAGAGCAAATAGGATAATGAGTTTCTTCTACCTGTCCATCACTGGCACCAACAGCTCGCAACATTCTGCCAATCTTGTTTCATCTTTCTTCCCACCCCCTTTTTTAGAGTAAGTCCCCCAACCTCATGTTATTTTTTTACCCCTAAATACTTCAGGATGGAGTCCCTGGGTGGTGCAAATGGTTAAGCACTGCGCTATTAGCTGAAAGGTTGGTGGTTTGAATCCACCCAGAGGCACCTCAGAAGAAAGGCCTGGCAATCTTCTGAAGGGTCAAGCCTTGAAGCCCTTATGGAGCAGCTCTGCTCTGCACATGTGGAGTCGCCGTAAGTTGGAATCTACTCAACGGCAATTAGCAACAATGCAGCCCTACTTACTTATTAGGACCTCTCAAAAACTTTTTTAAAACAATTATTTTTGAAATAATTATAGACTCACAGGAAGTTGCAAAAATAGTGCATAGAGTCCCATTTACCCTTCACATAGCTGCCCTCAGTGGTGACATTTATACAGCTGTAATTCAATATCTAACTGACATTGGTACATAATATTAACTAGACCACAGTTTTCACCGTTTTCTTTTTTTTTTTGAATTCTTTTTAATTGTACTTTAGATGAAGGTTTACAGAACAAACTAGTTTCTCATTAAACAGTCGGTACTCATGTTGTTTTGTGACGTTGGTTGAAACCCCACGACATGCCAACGCTCTCCCCTCTCGACCTTGGGTCCCCTATTACCAGCTTCCCTGTCCTCTCTTGCCTTCCAGTCCTTGCCCCTGGGCTGGTGTGTCCCTTTAGTCTAGTTTTGCTTCATGGGCCTGCGTAATCTTTGGCTGAAGGGTGAACCTCAGGAGTGACTTCGTTACTGAGCTAAAAGGGTGTTCGGGTGCCGTACTCTCGGGGTTTCTCCAGTCCCTGTCAGGCCAGTAAGTCTGGTCTTTTTCTGTGAGTTAGAATATTGTTGTACATTTTTCTCCAGCTCTGCCCGGGACCCTCTATTGTGATCTATGTCAGAGCAGTTGGTGGTGGTAGCCAGGCACCATCTAGCTGTACTGGACTCGGTCTGGTGGAGGACGTGGTAGATGTGGTCCATTATTCACCATTTTCTTATGCGTTCTTTGTGTGTGTGTGTGTGTAGTTCTGTCACATGTATGTTGTTGTTAAGTGTTGTCGAGTCGGTTCCAACTCATAGTGACCCAGTGTACAACAGACCAAAACACTGCCCGATCCTCTGCCATCCTCACAATCATTATGCTTGAGCCATTGTTGAAGCTGCTGTGTCAGTCCATCACGTTGAAGGCCTTTGTCTTTTTCACTGACCTTCTATTTTCCCAAGCATGATGTCCTTGTCCAGGGACTGGTCCCTCCTGATAACGTGTCCCAAGTATGTGAGACGAAGTCTCACCATCCTTGCCTCTAAGGAGCATTCTGGCTGTACATCTTCCAAGACAGATTTGTTCATTCTTTTGGCAGTCCATGATATATTCAGTATTCTTCGCCAATACCGTAATTCAAAGGTGTCAGCTCTTCTTAGGTCTTCCTTATTCTTTGTCCAGCTTTCCAATGCATATGAGATGACTGAAAACACCATGGCTTAGGTCAGGTGCACCTTAGTCCTTAAAGTGACATCTTTGCTTTTTAACACTTTAAAGAGGTCTTTTGCAGCTGATTTGTCCAATGCAGTGCTTTGTTTGATTTCTTGACTGCTGCTTCCATGGGTGTTGATTGTGGGTCCAAGTAAAATGAAATCCTTGACAACGTCATTCTTTTCTCTGTTTATCATGATGCTGCTTATTGGTCCAGTTGTGAGGATGTTTGTTTTCTTTATGTTCTTAATGGTTACATGAATGTACAGAATCTATACATGTGACAGTGTGAATAGCAGCAGAACATTGTCACATGTATAGATTCTGTAGATTCATGTAACCACCACCACCATAAAGATGCAAAGCTGTTTTATTACCACAGAGGAACTCCCTCACGCCACCCCTTTATATTTGCACCTAGTCACTTGTCTTGGTCCTCTGCCACCCACTACTCTGTTCTCTATCTCTATAATTGTGTCTGTTTGAGAATGTAACAGAGTGGAATCATGCAGTATGTGGCCTTTTGACATTGGCCTTGTGGCCCATCCAGGTTGTTGCATGTGTCAGTGGTTTGTTCCTTTTTATTGCTGAGGCGTATTCCACAGTCGGGGTGGACCAGAGCTTATTTAACCTTGCACTTATTGAAGGACATTTGAGTTGTTCCCAGGTTTTGGTTTTTACAGATACAGCTGCTGCGAACATTTGTGTACAGGTTTTTGTGTGAGCATAAGTTTTACTTTCTCTGGAGTAAATGCCTAAGTGTGTGATAGCTGGGTTACGTGGTAGTTGCGTATTCAGTTTTATAAGAAACTTCCAAA
Source organism: Elephas maximus indicus (assembly GCF_024166365.1). Lineage (NCBI taxonomy): Eukaryota > Metazoa > Chordata > Mammalia > Proboscidea > Elephantidae > Elephas > Elephas maximus. Next base: position 182,176,454 of record NC_064822.1, on the reverse strand, counting down.
CTGTTTTCCAGAGTGGTTGTACCATGTTATATTCCCACCAGCAATGCATGACAGAACCAGTTTCCCTGCATCCTCAGTGGCATTTGGTGTTGTCACTTTGTTATTTTAGCCATTCTGTTGGGTGTGTGGTGATTTCTTATTGTTGTTTTAATTTCCATTTTCCTAATGGCTAATGATGTTATACATCTTTTTGTGTACTTATTTGCCACCTCTGTCTCCTCTTTAGTGAAGTGTCTGTTCATATCTTTTGCCCATTTTCTAGTTGGATTGTTTTTACTGTTGAGTTTTGAACAGTCTTTATACATCTTAGATGCTAGTCATTTGTTGGCTATGTGGCTTGCAGATATTTTCTCTCGCTCTGTAGCTTGCCTCTTCCCAACAGGATGTTTCACAAATGTAAAAGTTTTTAACTTTGATGAAGCCAGTTTGTGAACTTTTTCCTTTTATGAATCATGCCTTTGGTATCAAGTCTAAGAACTCTTTGTCTAGCCCTAAGTTTCAAAGATTTTCTCTAATTTTTTTTCTAGAAGTTAAATCCATTTTCTAAAATCTAAATCCAGGATCTTTACTGAATTAATGTTTGTAGTGTGAGGTTTAGGTTAAGGTTCATTTTTTTTTTTTTGGTCTGTGGATATCCAGTTGTTTCCAGCACCATTTGTTGAAAAGATTGTCTTTTCCCCACTGATACTTTTATTTTTACGTACGCACCATGCCACTGTCACACCTGATAAAATTGACGGTAATTCCTTTATATTATTTATTTTAAATATGTCTTTTAATCTTTGGGTCGTTAGCATCAGGACCCAAATGAGGTCCACATGGTGCATTTGGTTATAATGTCTCTTATTCTATGTCTTCCAGTGCCCAGCGTGGTGTCCAGACACCTCTGGACATGTTAGAAAGATGACTCCAGCATGCCCTTAGGCAGGGATGGATCACTCAGTAAGCAAGGTTGGTATAGGCTTAATTGTGCTTACTTACTAATCTGTAGTGCACAATTTCACCTGGGTTTCACCACGTCAACAATGTTAAACCCAGGTGAAATTGTGCACTACAGGTTAGTAAGTAAACACAACTAAGCCCGTGCCTACCTTGCTTACTGTAAGCCAGTGCATTACTGTGCTTACTGATTAACCTGCCCCTGCTCTCAGGGCCCTCTGCGTGACCCTGGCAGAGGTTTAGCATTCAGTCAGTTAAGAAAATAATGGGCACCTGCCAGCACACGCGGGCTCCTGAGCTGCATTCCCACTGCCTCAGGGTGCCAACTGCATTGAAAAGGGGGAGCTACAGAGGCCCTTTCCCTAGTGAGCAATGGGCTGCATCAGCCAGCATCACCCTGAGGCTACACCCAGGCAGCATCCCGCTTGTTCCTGGGGCCTGGACAGGCAAGAGACCCTTCCCAGGTAGGTGCCTGTACTGAATGTGAAATGATTGGACCCTGTTACCCATCTCCCCACAAACACCATGAACTACTTGCCAGGGTCTAACATTATGTGAACTGTACAGTGAGTACATTCGAAGGCCTTGGTGTGCTGCCTGGTGTCTGGGAGCAAGGTGACCAAGTGATTGATGGCCGTTGAGGTGCTGTTGAGGGTCTTTATGCCTCCGTCTCTTGGGTGCCAGGGCTTGTATATCTGTGATTCAGAATACTGCTTTATGTATTTTTTGGTGATATTATAAAAACCCTTGAGCCATGTGGTGCTACCCTAGGGTGTTATAAAACCAAATTCCGAATCGTTCTCATTTGAAATGTGGATGATGTTACTTATTTCAGAGTTGCTGTGAGAAAAAACATGAGATAACATTTGGGAAATGGTTTGTAAACCCTGAAGGCTGCCTAGAGTAAGGGAGCAGTATGGTTGGTCCCAGGGTCCGATGCAGAGACGGCTGAGCACGGGCCAAGCTGCAGAGCTCCTGTCGCCATGACTTCCCGCTGCCAAGGAGCACCTTTTTCCCCTCTGCAAGGAGAGCCTCCAGGTTGTGAGGCTGTGGTAGGGCCCATATCCTGGGAGGAAGCCCCAGAGAGGGAGGGGCAGTTTATCCTGACCCTTCTTGGGGGAGGTGGGAGATGTGTTTATAGGATCTGGCTTTGTATCCTGGTTCTTTGATTTGGGGAGTGTCACCCACCCACACTGAATGAACTTCTGAATTAATGCCTGCGTTGGGGACAGAAGAAACTCTGTGTCTTAGCTAGTTAGTGCTAAAACCAAACTAAACTAAACCCGTTGTCATCAAGTCAATTCCGACTCATAGCGACCTTGCAGGACAGAGTAGAACTGCTCCATAGGGTTTCCAAGGAGCGACTGGTGGATTGGAACTGCTGACCTTTTGGTTAGCAGCCGAACATAACAAAAATACCACAGTGAGTGGCATTAAAAAACAGACATTTATTTTCTCACAGGTCTGGAGGCTAAAAGTCTAAATCAGGGTCTTGGGCATGTTTTCGATCCTTTCTGCGGGCTCTCCTGGTTTCTGCTGACTGCCAGTGATCCTTGGCGTTCCTTTGCAGCTTATAGATGCATCCGTAGTGGCGTCTCTCCCGTGTGTGTGTGTGTGTGTGTGTGTGTGTGTGTGTGTGTGTGTGTGTGTGTGTGTGTGTGTGTGTGTGTGTGTGTGTGTGTGTGTGTGTGTGTGTGTGTGTGTGTGTGTGTGTGTGTGTGTGTGTGTGTGTGTGTGTGTGTGTGTGTGTGTGTGTGTGTGTGTGTTCTCTTTTTATAAGAGGCCACTCAGAGGTGATTAGGTTTAGGACCCACCCTACTCTGCCATGGCTCAATTAACATAACAAAAGAAACCCCTGTTTCCAAACAAGGTCATATTCACAGGTAAAGGGATTAAGGCTAAAACAGAACTTTTGGGGGGGGGGCACAATTCAACCCCTAACACTGTGAATATTGAGTGGCGCTCTTAGAAGAGCATTTGAGTGTGACTAAACAAAACCCCAGGCCTTCAGCTGCCCCAGGCCTTCCAGATTCCATAAACTGCAGTAGATGCCCTGGCCAGCGCCTGCTCACTGGGGAGGCCTTGGAGCTGCTACGGATGCCCCATCCAGGGATTCTCCCCACAGGGCTTCTTAGTCCGGCCCTAAGTCACAAATGGAACAGCCTTCGACACCCCTCACCCTCCAAGAAAAAAAAAAAAAAAGGGAAGGCATTAATTTAGGAGTATCTGTGCTTCTTCCAGCCCCTCAGTTCCCTGTGTTTATTTAAGTTGGGATGGTGGACTAAGATGATGATTTACAATCCAGATCTTTTTTAGGAATTATTTTTGGTACTGGTTTTCAATTTTGCAGCCATACTTACAGGCGATATTATTAGACGTGTCGCTGTGTCTCTTTTTCAGAGCTTGCCACCAGTCTTTATATAGACACCTTTTCCATTTTTGAGTTTCTTTATATAGATGCCTTCTCCATTTTTGAGTTTTTCACGTCGATTCATCTTTTGGTTGGTGTGTTAGAGATTATTTGTTTTCATAGGAAAATAGCAAGGTGAAGAGCTGTCCCAGTGTAAAAACTTAGAGTTGAGAGCAGGTATGGTGTGGATGGGAACAGAGGATGCCAGAGAGATTGGAGAGGAGCCCAGAAGCAAGAAGGCCCCTGTATCCCAGGGTCAGGCTGCGGGCCCAGGGAAGCCTTCTGTCTGTGTCAGTATATTCCAGGCGAGAAATCAGCTCTTAGACTTGGGACAGCATCATCTGTCTGACCTCAGGATTCAGGCCCAGATGGCTTGGTTTTGGGGTTTGGCCACTTTATGGGTCAGGCAGCAGAGACCCTCAGGGGCCCGGCGAAGCTCTGACTAGTTGGTAGTGGGCCTGGGACTCCAGCTGGGCCCAGGGTTTTTTCCACAGTGTCCACACTACCTGCTTCACATCTTCTAAAACTGCTCCTCTGTCTCACCAGCTTGTCACTTGGTTCCTCTGGTTGCGCCTCAGCTTCTTGCCAGAGTGTGCAATAGGGGCCGACTTAGTCCTCCTGGTCCTTTGTTGCTGGGAGGAGACTCAGTGACCCTGAGGGTGGTGTTTACCAGCCTGTCAACAGGTGGCAGCACTCACAGGGATGCTGCTGTCAGGGCTGTAGGGGTGGAGGAAGGGCCAGCCCTCCCCAGGGGCTGTTCTCAGGTGATCCTGACAGGGCAGCTTCACTTTTAGAAATTGTTCTCAGTGTCTGGCCTGGAATTGGTTCCTGTGTGTAAACTTCTGAAGGGAACCCAACAATGGTGCTTTTTGGGGCGACTTCCATGTGATGTAGTTCATTTGTTCCTACCGGTACTGAACATGTCACTGGTCACTGGGAAGCATGGGGCTGGAATGTGAGCCCACCTGGAGTCACTGGACAGGACTGAACGCCTGCCTGGGTCCTACCTACCCCAGCTTTACTGTCCCACCAGATTTTTCCCTTGTGCCAGTTTTCTCAACTCTATTCTTTGTTTATCTGTGAGGTACCTCAAATTCTTTTTGAAATAAAAAGTGGAAATAAATAACTGATAAAGCCAGCGGTATACATGGCCTGGATGCTGTGCTCAGTGCAGGTATCCAAAGATGAGGAGAGTGCAGTCTTAGGATAGATGTGTGGGCACGTGACTGAGCCAAGTGTCACTGAGCAATGAAGGCGTGCAAGATGGATGGAGCATCCGAGTGGGAAGGTGGCCAGCAGGTCTTTTGGAAGGGTGATACCTGAGCTGAGTTAAAATGAACAATTTGAAGGTACACACAGTGGGGAAGGGCCACAAAGTCTCCAAGACACAGCAGCTTGCATGCAGAAGAGTGGGTGTCAGTCACTGGGGAAATTGGGGTGAAATAGCAAAGAAAAGGTGAAAGCACTTTGAGTAAATAACTTCAGTGACGAAGTGATTCATGAAGTGTTCGTGTTCAGCAGGTATTTACTGAATGCCTGCTTGGCATCTGGCTCTGTTCCAAGTGCAGGGATCCACAGTGAACAGAATAGAGTTCCTGCCTTCAGTGAACTTGCATTCTAGCACGGGGTGGGGGGCCTGGGGGGGCGAGGACAGTTAACAGAAGCATGAATAAAAGCATAGTCAGTCATACGGAGCCAGATGGTAGTAAGTGCTCTGGAAAAAAATTAAAGCACAGTAAAGGCGTTGTGTCAGGGCAGAGACCTGAAGAAAGTGAAGGAGAAGCCAGGAGGCCAGGCGGAGATAACCAGCGCAAAGGCCCCGTGGCGGCAGCAGGCGTGGCCTGTTCAGGGAGTAGCAGGGAGGCCAGTGTGGCTGGAGCAGACAGAGGATGAGGTGAGCATGACTGGAGACAGGTCAGAGGGGCAGTGGAAGGCCAATCGGACAAGATACTGTGGGCCATTGGAAGGACACCAGCGTTTACTCTAAGTGAGATGGGAGCTATTGGAGGGTTTTGAACAGGGAGCGAACCCAATTTGGCTAACATCTTAGAAGGGGCAAGGGCAGAAGCAGAGAGACTGGTTTGGAGCCTGTTCTGTTAATTTAGGAGAGGCGTGATGATGGCCCGGGCTGCGTGAGACGTGGTGGTGGGTGTAGAGATATGGAAGGTCTTACCAACCCTGCCACTCACCCTGGGGAGCGGCTAATGTTGTGCTTTCCTTTCTAGGCTAGGTCATCCCAGGGAGCCCCCTGCTGCTGGCACCATGACGGTGAGGGGGGCCGCGCTGGCCCCGGACCCAGCCTCACCTACAACTGCAGCAGCTTCGCCCAGCGTCACCGCCATTCCGGAGGGCAGTCCCACAGCCATGGAGCAGCCTGTGTTCCTGATGACAACCGCAGCACAGGCCATCTCTGGCTTCTTCGTGTGGACGGCTCTGCTTATCACCTGCCACCAGGTACCCAGGAGTCAGATGCCCCTGAGCCAGAGAGCCCCTAGAGGCCCCCTAGAAGGACCCTGAAGGAGACTGCGAGGCCAACAAAGTATTAGTTCGGCTAGGCTGCAGTAATAAATAAACCCCACTATCTGAGGGGCTCAACTTGGTAGAAGTTGATTTCATGCTCACACCCCAGCTCAGTGCAGGTTGGGCCCGATTTTGTGGCTCCCACTTATTGCAGCTTCACTGTTACCCTGACATCTTCCTTCTGACAAAGCGGCAGGGTGTGGGGAAGGCACATTGGATGTTTAACTACCTTGATTCAGAAATGACACTTGTCACTTCTGCTCACCTTCCATTGGCCAGAACTAGTCAGATGGCCTGCTGGAACTACAAGGGAGGCTGGGAACTGTAGAGGAGCACATGGGTGTCAGTGACCCCTTCGCAGATGAGAAAGTGAAGGCTCAGAGAGGAAAGAGGGAGAGAGAATTTGTTTGGTCACATGTAAGTTGGTGGCGGAACTGGGATAGAAATTGTCTCCCATGGCCCTGTCCTCGTAGTCCCAGGTGAAGCTGTGGTGGGTTGAGCCTTGCCTTCACTGCCAGAGGAAAGAAAAGGGTTGAAGAGTGCTCAGAGGGGGGATCGGGGCGCCTGTCCAAGGTCTGTTAGCTCCCTGTTAGCTGCCCCATGTTTCTTGTCCCTTTTAGAACTGTTTGCTTCCATGGTGATTGGATCATAGCAGATGGGAATATTCTGTTCTCTCCCTCCTAGTCCAGGGCTTGGCCAGGCCAAGTGTGATGTCATAAGAACTGGGACAGAGCCTTGGGGCCGCTGGGCTGAGGAGTGTGCTTGGAGCTTTCTTGGCATTTGCCTGTGGCTTTTATTTCCTCCTGGTTTCTGAAAATTCCACTTCATTCTCCCAGCTCCCCAGTGAAGCAGCACTGCCTCTGAGTGATATATGGTGGGGGGAATGAGGCACCGGATGACATCACTGGCCTGTGCCCTCAGCCAGGAGGGGTTCCCACATTCCGTAAAGTCAGGATCCTCCCTGCCCCCACGTCTGCATACCAGAGATTAAGAGATGGGACTGATGGGGCTGCATATACCCACTCACCCATGTTTTTGCTCAGGACTGTTGCCCTAAGACCCCGGTACAAGGCTTTTAGGAAGGTAGAAGGAGAAAGTAGAGGCGCCCACATGGTTGAGGGTCTTGGCTCCTGCACGACTGTGCATCTGGGTTCCCACGTGCGCTTGGTCAGCCACGCAATATCCCCTGGCCTTGTGTCCTCGTGGGTCCAACTTGGATGGTCTGGGCATGGTACTGAGGCCCCGCTGCCGAGACTCCGCAGGCTTCGTGTGTACCCCGTGATTTGGTTCTCCCAACAACCTACGCTGGAAGTCCCCCAGTCCCCATTTTACAGAGAAGGATTCACGGCCCAGGGTTCAGTCACGTGCGCGTGGTCACAGAACTAGAACAGCAGAGTCAGAAGTCATAGCACACCCCCGCCCCACCAGGCCCCTCATCAGTGGAGCAGGAGGAGGTGGGCCCACAGGGCGGCTGGGAGGTGTGGTGGGTGGACCCTGGCTGACCCCCCCGCCCCCCGCAGATCTACATGCATCTGCGTTGCTACAGCTGCCCCAACGAGCAGCGCTACATCGTGCGCATCCTCTTCATCGTGCCCATCTACGCCTTTGACTCCTGGCTCAGCCTCCTCTTCTTCACCAACGACCAGTACTACGTGTACTTCGGCACCGTGCGTGACTGCTACGAGGGTGAGCACAGGGTGAGGGAGGGTCCTGAGGGAAGGGCAGAGAGCTGGTGCCGCAAGGTGGGCTGCACACCCCTCTCTCGGTGTTTGAGAGCCAGAAGGTTCTCTGCCCGCTTTCCTCCTGGGGACCTCTGGGCCTCACAGGGGCAGCTTTGACCCACCCATTGCTTCAAGGTATCCATCCAGCCCAGCAACGGCACACATGCAGCCAGTCACCCTTACAGATGCACTTTGTGATGTGGGCTCCCAAACAGCTTCACAGAAACCCGGGGCGATTTCTCAGTTCTGGAATCACTGACGGGGGAGGGGGCAGCAAATTAGAGGTCCGTTTGTAGATAGAAAACCAAGGTAGAGATGGCGAGGGGCTTCTCCAGGGACCTGTGGCAAGTTGGTGGTGGGCTGGGCCTCCAGCCCCAGGTATCTGAGGGCTTCATTGCCTGAGGTGCTCTGCTGTGCTGCCAAAGAAGGGGCCCGGCTTCCTCTCAGGGGCCTCGTTCTTGTGTGTACTGAGCACCTGTTACCTGTGCTGGCTTGGCGTTGCAAAAAGGAGAAGCCAGCCGTCGCTCTTCCTGCCCTCCAGGAGTCTGTGGCCACTTAAACAGTCCCACCACTAGGAGAACAGCTGCCCAGTTGGTGCACAGGCAGAAGGGCTTCAGGGAGGAGAGGACCGTGGACCTGTGGCTTAGAGAATGAGTTGGCATCGGTCAAGTGGATGCTGGGGACGAGCATTTGTTCTGGGCAGAAAGGAGTGCTAATGCTCAGGGCGAGAGGGACTGCCAGGCCTGGGCATGGGTAATGCCATGCTTGGTGTCGGCCAGCCAGGGAAGAAGTCAGTGACCGAGAGGAGACTGTACTGGGTGGCAGGGATGAGGGAACTATGCAGCCTGGCAGTCCATACAAAGAAATTTAGGTATTGGTTTTTTTAACTGTTGACACACAAAAATGTGACATGATTGGAAATGGCGGCCTCCTCCGTGTGGAGAGTGGGCCAGTGAGGGAGAGGCCTGGGCCCCAAGCAAGACAGGTCATTAGGCCAGCAGGCATGGAGAGGAGGGTCTCCCAGAATCCCTCTTCACTTAGCTCAAGATCCCCTGCTGTGGTGCCCACCCCCTCAGGCTAACATGTTTTCCTGTGTCCTCCCTACCCTGCGCTGCTGGTTTGGGGTAAAGTGACAGATGTGCCAGCAGTGTCCTCTTCCCTGACTCGGGGCTCCCTGTCCCGGGGCTCCATGCATGTCACAGTGCAGCATGCTTGTCCCCTAAGATGTTCTACCCTTTCTTCCTGTCACCCTTTGACCTTGTGGATCCTGAGGATTCACAGGACACAGGACATGCCTCTGGGTTTGGTGAGGACATGGAGCCATATAGTAGGAGCTCACTGCAGCCCTGCCCCTCTCCCCCTTCGCTGCAGCCACTCTGGCTACCTTGTAGCTTGGCATGTCAAGCGTTTCCCAGCCTCAGGTCTTTGCATGTGCCCCAGTACCTGGGAAAGTCAGCTCCTGCCCTTGGCCTGGAAGCTCCTTCTCATCCTTCAGTCATGCTTTGCTGTCCCCTCTGCTGAGAAAGAGGCCTTCCCTGACCTCTGACTCCCAGCACCTGTGCGCGTCCACACAGCCTTATGACGTGTGCAGCTACGTGTGCACACATATGGTGTGCGTGCTTTGTTTCATTTCTGCTTCCCAAGTAGACTGGTTGTTCCGTGAGAGCAGGAACCCATCATGTATATCCCAGGCTGGCAGAGCCAGCACGTGGTAGGGTGCATTTCAGAGTGTTTAAATGAATGGGAGACTTTATTAAACACCTGCTGTGTACCTGCATTCATCCATGTGGGGCCTCATTCAATTCCCAGACACCCCTCCTCCCAGCTGGGGTTCTTTTCCTGCTGTTCCAGGTTGGGGACCAGGTGGATCAGAACCCCTGTCTGATGCTTCTGGTCATGGAAGCAGCAGAGTCCCCAAGGACACCTCTGGGCATCCAGAGAGCCATAAAGGGTGGGATTGGGGAATGGGGGTGCTGAGAGTCCTTTGCCATTCAACTGCCAGCCTCGCCCAAGTACCCAGGAGCACCACTGCCCACCTTGTTCCTTCAGAGTCTAAGAGCTGCTCCCTCCGAAAGGGGCTCTCCTGGGGGAACCGGGGACAAGTGTTGGGCGCTTTCTCTGTTGGCCCCCAGGACTGGCCGTTCCAGCAGAAGGGGCACAAGGCACAGCCGGGGAGCTTCTGGCACTGCTACCAGAGGCGGAAGCAGATGGTTGGTGGGTGCCCCCTCCAGAAGCCTCTTTGTTCAGGCCCGCTTGCCCCAACTTTTCTCCCAGCCTGCACGTAAAGGTCCTCAAAGGAAATGGGCCCCCTCCCCCCTCCTCCCCGTGCCATGAAACACATCTCCTAGCAACACTGTTATCCCCTTGGCGTCCCCAGGGGAGTTTACAAACAGCACAGCAGCTGCCAGGAAGTTTGGGCTGCTCCACAGTTCCCTGGCTCTTGGGGTCTGAGTCCGTGGGGTCTGCGTCAGTGGGCTCAGCCCTGTCTTGGCCTTTCCTGTCCCTCTGCTCTGTGTCTCAGACCCTTGCCCGCTGTTCTTTTATCTAGCAGTGCCACACAGCTAGCTGCCCCTGCAGACCTGGTGATGGGGTGTATCCCTCAAAATTCAAAAAGAAGGAAATACTGGCCCTGGAGAATGGGCAGGTGGGGTGTGGCAGTATACTAGGCTGAACAGCTGCTGTCCTGATTCCACCAGCCCATTCCGGAGGTCAACTTAGAGCCAGGTTTCTTTTGAACAAAATTCTGTTTTAAAAAAAAAAGTAAACTAAAATTTAATTTTTATTAAAGTAATTCATGCACATGGTCTGAACACAAAACTGCCCTGACTCCTCCCCGCTCCCAAGTTCACTGCCCAAAGGCAATCCCTTTCAATTCTTTAAGCTTTCCCCACCGCCGAATTACCGTTAAAAAAAAAAAAAAGCTTACAACTGTGTTGTTTCTCAATTTTTCCTTTTTTTGTTTCCATCTTACATAGTGTTAATAGGGACCTCCTACTGTAGAAGGTTTTGATTTAGGTATTTTACACTGACCTCCCATACACACACACACACACGCACACACACACACACACACACTCACCCTCCTGTTTTCAGTGTGGTTCTATCACAGTTTTTTCTGTCTTTTTTTTAATGCTTGCATAATTATATCTCTGTAAATATTGTTCAAAGCTAAGCCTTACAGTGTCTTACATTTCCCTTTCTTGTACAACTTCTTGTTTTTCTGTGGTTGCTATTGGTTTGCTTAGTTTTGTATGTACCTAGTATTAATTTAGAAGGAGCCCTGGTGGCTCAGTGGTTAGGCACTTGGCTGCTAACCAAAGGTTGACAGTTTGAACCCTTGGTGGTTCAAACCCACCCAGCGCCTCTGGCTGAGAAAGACCTGTCAATCTGCTCCTGGAAGGATTACAGCCTAGAAAACCCTATGGGGCAGTTCTACTCTGCCACATGGGGTCGCTGTGAGTTGATGGCACCTGACAATGACATCATTAATTTATTCCCGATTGCTTCGTTGAATTAAAAAAAAAAAAAAAAAAAAACCTCCCCTCAGTATAGTCGAGCAGATCAGTTATCTGTTAGCTCTGTATTTTCTCCCTTGGTGACATTCTTCCTGAAGCCCTTCTCTTCTCACTCCAGTCAGGACTGGCTGCTTTTGAGGCCTCTGACTGCTCAGCTGTTGCCCGACTTTCATTCACCGCCATCCTGGGAATTCTGTTTGCCTCTCCGGGGCTGAATCACTTCTTCCCTGGATGCCTTTGCGTTCTCTTACATGGTTTTCCCTCTTTTTGGCCGGAGCACATCTTTCAGGAGCGTCCCGAGACAAAGGATAGCTTGGGAGTCTGACTTTTGGAAATCTGAAAATACCTTTTGTGTGTGTGTGTGTGTGTGTGTATGTGAACCGTAAGGTTTTTTTTTAATTTTATTATTGTCGTTGAGAATATACACAGCAAAACATACCAATTCAGCAGTTTCTGCATGTACCATTCAGTGACAGTGATTACATTCTTGGAGTTGTGCCACCATTCTCGCCTTCCTTCTCTGGGTTGTTCCCCCCTATTATCATAAACTCCCCTAAGGTTCCTATCTAATCTTTCAAGTTGCTGTTGTCAATTTGATCGCATATAGATAGTTCTTAAAAGAGCACAATGACTATAGCCTACATGACCCCAAGACCAGAAGAACTAGATGGTGTCTAGCTACAACTACCTACCACTCTGGCTGGGGTCACAACAGAGGGTCCCAGATAGAGGAGGAGAAAAATGTTGAACAAAAAATCAAATTCACAAAAAAGACCAGGCTTACCGGTTGGACAGAGAGTGGAGGAAGCCCTAAACTATGATTCTGAGACACCTTCTGAAGGAACTGAAACCCATCCTGGAGACTGCCCTTCAGCCAAATCGTGGACAAGCCCATAAAGTAAACAATAATACCCGAGTTCCTTAGAACAATCAATTATATGAGATTGAAAGGACAACATTTGCCCAAAAGCAAAGTTGAGAAGGCAAGAAGGGGTAGAAAATCCAGATGAAAGGAAATGGGGAACCCAGGGTGGAAATGGAAATGGGGAGAGTGCTGACACATTGTGGGGAATACAGCCAACGTCATGGGACATTTTATGTACAAATTACCGAACGGGAAACTCGTTTGTTCTGTAATCCTTCACCTAAAGCACACACACACAGAAAAAGCACAATGCTCAGTTTTTACTAGTTAAGCTAAACTGTTGTGTGGTTTTAAGAAGACTTCAGGGAATATTTTCGGTTTAAGGTTTAAAGATTATCTCAGGGCAATAGTTGCGGGGGTTCATCCAGCCTCTGTGTTGAAAATATTCTTTGATTGATGGACGAGTTGATCTATTTGTTTTTTGGGAATGGAATTCTAAATTGGCAATCATTCTCCCTGACTTTTCAAAGGCACGTCGTCACTGTCATTTTGCTTCCAGTCTTGGGTAAGTTCTGCTGGATTCTGACTCTCATGCCTGTGTATGTTGTCGTTAGGTGCCACCGAGTTGTATCCGCTTTATAGCGACCCTGTGTGCGACAGAATGAAACACTGTCCAGGCCTGCACCATCCTCACAGTCGTTATGCTTGAGCCCATCGTTGCAGCCGCTGTGTCGATCTTATCTCGTTGAGAGTTTTCCTCTTTTTTGCTGACCCTCTACTTTACCAAGCATGATGTCCTTCTCCAGGGACTGGTCCCTCCTGATAACATGCCTTACGAGGAGTCTGTACATAGATCAAGAGGCAGTCGTTCAAACAGAACAAGGGGATACTGTGTGGTTAAAATCAGGAAAGGTGTGTGTCAGGGATCTATCCTTCTACCATAATTATTCAATCTGTATACTGAACATAATCCGAGAAGCTGGACTATATGAAGAACGGAGCATCAGGACTGGATGAGGACTCATTAACAACGTGCGATATGCAGGTGACGCAACCTTCCTTGCTGGACGTGAAGAGGACTTGAAGCACTTACTGATCAAAGACTACGTACAGCTTTTGGTATGGATTACATTTTGACGTAAAACAAAAATCCTCACAACTGGACCAATAAGCAACATTATGATAAATGGAGAAGAGATTGAAGTTGTCAAGGATTTCATTTTACCTGGATTCACAATCAATGCCCATGGAAGCAGCAGTCAAGAAAGCAAACAACATATTGCATTGGGCAAATTGGCTTCAAAAGACTTCTTTAAAGTGTTCTAAAGCAAAGATGTCACTTTGAGGAGGAAGGTGCGCCTGACCTAAGCCATGGTGTTTTCAATTTTCTCATATGCATGCAAAAGTTGGATACTGAATAATGAAGACCAAAGAAGAATTGACACCTTTGAATTATGGTGTTGGCGAAGAATATCGAATATACCATGGACTGCCAGAAGAACGAACCAGTCTGTCTTGGAAGAAGTATAGCCAGAATGCTCCTTAGAAGCAAGAATGACAAGACTTCATCTTACTTAGGACATGTCATCAATGCCTGTATATATGAACTGCTTTTTTACTCTTGTTTTTAGGATCTGGTCTTTATCCTCAGTGTCCTGAAACCTCACAAGAGGTAGGATTTCGTTCATTGTGCTGGGCACCTGAGGGCACTTTGAGCTGGAAACTCATGTCCTGAGGTCTTTAGAGTTTTCTCATATGTTTTGGGAATTTTCTCATATGTTTCTTTGATAATTTCTTCCCTTCCACCTTTCTCCCTTCCCCCTTTCCCTGGAATTCCTGTTAGTTGGATATTGCGCTTTGAGATTGAGCCTAGAATTTTCTTTACAATTTTCCAGCTCTTTTCTATTTTCCACAATTTTTAAAACAAAACTTTACATTTGAACTTTTCTACTGAATGTTTTGTTTCTTTTACCATATTGTAAAATGTTAGGAGCCTTTCCTTGTTCCTTTTTACAAAAATTTTTTATAGCCTCTTGTTCTTGTAACAATACCAAGAATATCTCCTCTTCTCTCTCTGGAGATTTTAATTACAGTTTTCTTCTGTTTCCTGCATTATCTCTGTCTCCTCTGAGTTCCCTTCATTTGTTTATTTGCTTTGGTCTTTGACCTTTGTGTTAGAAGCTCTCCTCAAATGTCTAGTGTCCTTGACTGTTTTTCATACTTAAGAATGAGGCCTAAAACTGCTGGGCTTCCCAATTGCCTGATAGAAGACAGGCATTTCCTCTGACATTTTTATGTGGTGGTGAAGGCAGGCTCCAAACGAAGGCTTTTGATTCTATGCCGGCTTCCCTAGAGAATAATTTCCTCATCTCCTGCCTGAGAGGTAAAAACTAGGCAGCCTAAGTTAAGGAAACAGAACAGTGAAGGTGTCTGAGGGGGCCTGTCACTTTTCACATGCAGACTTAATCTCTGTTTTCTAGAAGCTTCCTTATTGCTGCCTTCAGCTGGGCCAAGTTCCCTGAGGACAGAGCTGTTTCAGCCTTTCTCGAAAGTAATGATCTAATTCTGGTGTTGAGACTTTTAACTGATTTTCCTGTTTTCACCTTTACCCACAGCCACTAGAGCGGCCTGGCACATCCAATTCTAAGATTTCCTGGGGTTCTGATTGACCACTCCCCACCGGTCATCAGTGACCATGGTTCGTCTTCTAAGCTTTTGTTGGCATCTCTTGCCTGTCATCTCCTTTGCCGTTTTTTGTCTTTGAAGGTTTGCACCTTTTCCCCATTCCTTGTCATTTTAGTGGGATTTTAAGAGGGAACGGAAGGGTCAGTGAAGATGAACGTGTGCTCAACCTGTGGATCCTGTGACTTGATTGTGGTGTTTCCATCCAAGGAGAAGGCAGAGTCTCAGAGAAGTCAGTGACCTGCCTGGGTCCCATGGCTCGTTGTGTCTTACTGTGCAGTAAGGGCTGTGATTCACACAGTGCTTGAGGTGCACCACCACAGGACGTTCAGGGGTGGAAAGACAAGGAGGAAACCAACTTCATTAGGTGCGTGTAGTGTGTTCAACTGCCATTGATGGTGAGGACTTCCCACACGCAGATGATTGGGTGACAAGCCTGGGGAGCTCACCGGCCTGTCAGGAGGAGAGAGAAGACGTGTTTGTAAGTCACTATGATCTGAGAGACACTGAGGGGCCGGATGCTCAGAGGAGGAAGACCCAGCACCCACGGCTGCTTTCTACGGTCACTGTTTTGTTGATTATAAAGTTTATATATTTTGTTAACAATTGTTAATAATAAGATTTTGTTTTTAATAAGGTTTGTATGGTGCTTCACAGTTTTACTGAACATTTTCCATCACCTTGAGCTCATTCTTATCTCCAAGTTACCTTTATAATACCATCCCCAGTTTACAGATGTGAAAAAAAGGCCTGGTAGGCCAAGACTTGCCGAGATTTCCCGGATAGTAACTGCAGAGGCCACACCCACGCCGGGTCTGAGTTTCGGGAACTGTCCTGTGCCAGGCACAGAGAGGCAGAGTTTAGGGCAAGTTTCTCCACCACAGAAGTGTATCCTCTTGTTAGGGAAACAGGTTTTACGTGCGTGAAGGAAGCAGAGAATGATGCTTCAGTCATTGAGCCTCAGATTTTGGACAAACCTAGCTTCCTAGAATCCGGCCTAAAGTGAAACACCTTCCCAGGTAGAGGATGCCACGGGGTGGACACAGCCGAGGGCCCCCGACACAGGGCTGCAAAGGCCCAAGGGCTGCCCAGGAGGCACTGGCTGATGGTGGCTGACAGAGCCAAGAATGACAACAGCTCAGTCGATCAGAAAAGAGATACCCAGAAGCATCTAGTAGAAGAGGGAGATCAGAAGCAACATTTGGGGTGGCGAGAAGCAGCAACAAGCAGGGTCAGCAGAGGACAGAGAAGCTGCGAGTCAGGAGAAGGAACTGCGCGTTGGAGCAACTCTGGGGTCTTGGGTCACTGATGTTGGGCAGATCCCGCACACTGCTTTGTAGCCCTTGTACCACCATTGTGATGATCACCAGCCCTGATAAACAGGGAAGAAATGTTCTGAGGCCTCCACTAACAGAGAAGATTTCTTTCCAAAGTGGCCAAAGTGAAGTGTTTTCTGGGCTCACCTGCCAGTTTTCTGGAACACGGAATGCTCTAAGTCTTTCCAGATAACCAGACTGTTTCTGTGTGGTAAGGAGAGCCAGGTGCAAGGCCAGCTTTAGTGCTGAAGGTATGTGTGTTGGGGGGAGGGACTCGAGGGGCCGGTGTGCCTAGTGCCTGTGCCCGGGTACTTGGGAGGAACTGGGAGCTATGGCAGAGATGGCCACAGGACACGTCTTAGTGGATCTTCTTTCGAAGCCTTGAGAGTGGCCCCCCAAGGCTGAGGTTCAGTTGTTAGTTCTGGAAGGATGCTGGACAAGAGGCTGGGTAAGAGGAGAGCTGCCTCCTGGACTCTAGCTTCCTGTCCTGGTTAGAGAAGCTGTCGGTGAAGAGCGAAAGCCTTTGGTCTCCAGGTTGGATGGGACCCATAAAGTCACATGCTGCCTGGAACCCCAGCCTCTGATTCACTTTTCCGCTGGCAGGGAGTTCACTGCCCTCCAAGGCAGAGTCACTCCTGGGACCATGTGGGGCCTCCCTGACCCTCTGGACAGGTGGCTTGTCCCTCATGTACAGAGAGTGACCCTGGGTATCTTCTCCTCTCCAGGCCTCAGGGCTCCAGTACAATGATTCCTCACTCCATCTCCATCCTGGTCCTTCCCTCCTGACTGTATGCACTTACCTCAAGATCACTTAAGATTTGGTACCTAGGATGGAGCAGAAAGCACCAGGCCCTGACTCCAGGGCAGAGGAGAGAGGGACTATCCCTCACTCGGGCTAGAATGGAGGGCCTGGCCTGCAGGCCCCTTGGTCACCTAGCAGAGAACATTTAGTGAGGTATGGAGTCATTTTGTGTCTCAGGGCACTCTCCAGGAGACCAGATCTAGAGCTCCAGTAAGGAGGGTGGTGAGGTGACGAGCCACTGGCACGGAACCCCGAACTCCATCTCAGCTTTTCTGCTCTTCCTGTATTCTTATGTTTGTGTCTGGGGTGTGTGTTGAGTTTCCCATTCTCAATGCCATTGCTGGGATGGAAGTGTACTGTCTTGCATGGCCCTCCCATTGCCTAGGAGGACAGATTAATTTGTCTAGATGGCCAGGGGCCCTGGTTTGGGCTGGTTAAGTCATGTTCCAGAGATTCTGCCCTGTCTCCCTTCTCTGAGAATGTGTTACTGAGTGATGATTTTTTAAAAAGAAGTCGTCAACAATTAGTATTTTACAGACTGGTTGGTCCCAGAGCAGCTTAAAAGGTCAAGCGTCTTGAACTGAGAGAGGCTGATGAAATTGGACAATTCTGTCCAGTTGAACCACTTAGTGATGCGCAGAGATGGGTGTGGGTGGATCGGCTGTGTAATTCAGGAGTAGGTTGCTGACTTGTGTTGCCACAGGACAAGAGGTGAGCTCCAGAGCCAAGTTCTTAGAGAGAGGATGACAGGGCGGCCTTGTTTGGGAGGGGATTCCAGACGGAGGTGGCCCGTGAGCCTTGGGTCCCTGTGGCTTCTCTTGAGGGTTTTGTTTTTGATGATTCAAAGACTAGTCACCTTGGCAAAGGTGCAGCTGACCACCAGCCTGTGAGAGGGCGAGTCCCTTGAGTGGTTGGATGGAGTGGAGGCAGCACCCGCCTGTTCCACTGCTCCGCACCTGGTGGTCACAGCAGCCTCACCTGGAGTGATGATCTTAGTGTTCATGGCCCACACCTGTCTGTTCACTCCTTCAGTGTGGATTGAGTGTGTGAGTGTTCACTCAGTTCACTTGTCCAGTTGGATCGAGTATGTAAGTGTCCACTCAGTTCATGTCTTCAGTTGGATTGAGTGTGTGTGAGTATCCACTCGGTTCCTGCCTTCAGTTGGATCAAGTGTGAGTGTCCACTCGGTTCACTCCTTCAGTGTGGATCGAGTGTGTGAGTGTCCACTCAGTTCACTTGTCCAGTTGGATTGAGTATGTGTGAGTGTTCACTCGGTTCATGCCTTCAGGTGGATCCATTGTGTGTGAGTGTCCACTCGGTTCATGCCTTCAGTTGGATCGAGTGTGTGTGTGTCCAGTCAGTTCAATCCTTCAGTTGGATTGAGTGCGTGTGAGTGTCTGCTTGGTTCATGCTTTCAGTGTGGATCGATAGTGTGTGAGTGTCCACTCGGTTCATACCTTCAGTTGGATCCAGTATGTGTGAGTGTCCACTCGGTTCATGCCTTCAGTTGGATTGAGTGTGTGTGTCCATTTGGTTCACTCCTTCAGTGTGGATTGAGCATGTAAGTATCCAGTTCATTCCCTCCTTCAGTTGGATTGAATACATGTATCTGCTTGGCTCCCTCCTTCGCTGTGAATCGAGTGTGTGTGTCAGGCCCTCCGATAGTTGTTGGGAGTAGGACTCAGTCCTTACTTGCAAGGAGCTTACAGTCTAGAAGAACAATACGTACCATGCTACAGATTGCTCACTGTGAGCTCAGCCTCACTTATGGCTTTCCACACTCATTCCCCCATCCTTGCAGCATCCCAGCAGGAAGGAGCTGTTGTTACCCCAGGTTTGTAGATGAGGAAACTGAGAGGCATAGAGACCTTCAGGCTCTTGCCCAGGGTCACACAGGTCATAGCATGGAGCTGCAATCCATACCTAGGCATCTGTCTCTAGGGTCCATGGCCCCTTACTCTCACTCTTTGGACTAATGAGGCAGATGGACAGAGGAATGGGGAGTGTGGGGAGTGAGTGTGGTGACAGGGACCAAGGAGGCAGGGACACCTCAGCTGGCTCTGACTCTGGGAATTAGCCAGGCTTTTCCCAGCAGAGGAACCAAAATGTGCCACTGCATGGAGGCATGAGAGGTCATGGCACATTCTAGAAACTTCTGCTGTGGTTTTATACATCTTCTACTTACTGGGGTCGCTATGAGTGGGAACTGACTTGACGGCAACAGGTTTTATGGCTGAGTAAATAATTACCCCAAAGCATAACAGTGTAAAGGAGCCCTGGTGGCACAGTGGTTAAGTGCTTGGCTGCTAACTGAAAGGACAGTGGTTTGAACCCATCAGCTGATCCGAGGGAGAAAGATGTGGCAATCCGCTCCTATAAAGATTATAGCCTTGGAAACCCTGTGGAACAGTTCTCTGCTCTGAGTTGGAATCGACTCGATGGCAATGGGTTTGGTTTTTTTTGTTTATAGCAATGTAAAAAAAAAAACATTTATCTTGTTCACAGATACTACAGGCCAGGAATTTGGACAGGGCACAGTGGGGATAGTTTGTCTCTACTCCAGGAGGTCTGGGCTTCAGCTGGAGAATCCAAGGCTGGGGGCAGGAAACATCTGAAGGCTCATTCACTGCCATGTCTGGCAGTTGATGCTGGCTGTTGGCTGGGGGCCTCAGTTCTTCTCCATGTAGTCTTTCCACGTGGGCTAACTTGGGCTTCCTCACAGCATGGTTGCTGTATCCAAGGGTGAGCAGCCCAAGAGAGAAAGAACCAGAAGAAAGGCAAAAGCTATATTGCCTTTTGAAACCCTGACCTCAGAAGTCATGAAGCATTACTTCGCAATTGTCACAGGCCCACCCCGGGATGCAAAAAGAGGGAACAAGACCCCACCCTTCATTGGAGGAGTATCAACACCACATTGTAAGAAGAGCATGTGAAGTGGGGTCTTTATGGCTGTGGCCATCTTTGAAAAATACTATCTGCCACAATATAGCTATGCTCAGCTTGTGTATTCTACTTGCCCTTATGTTTGTTGTTGTGGTTAGCTGTCATTGAGTTGAGTCTAACTCTTGGTGACCCTGTGGTAGAACTTCCCCACAGGGTTTTCTTGGCTGTAATCTTAATGGAAGCAGATCACCAGGTCTGTCTTCCGTGGTGCTGCTGGGTGGGTTCAAACCACCAACTTTTAGGTTAGCGAATGAGTGCAAGCTATTTGTACCACCCAGGGACCTGTTGCTCTTGTATAGTTTTGGAAAAAGGCTATTAGCAGGCTGTGACACACACACACAAATACACCCCAGCAGATGCCCTAAAGTTCTAGTCAGTGAAGTTTAACCTCGAGGCCAGCGAAGGTTCCTGCAGCCACCAAACACATCTTGAGCTGCCTCCATACCAGGCAGGCAGTACACAGTCTTTTGTCCCCCGAGGGTGTACAGCTTCTGAGGAAGGCAGGTAGGCAACAGCCCTGACATCCAACACTCAGAGAGCACCGCTGAGCGCCAGTCTCTCCTCTGAGCACTTTGCCTGCTCACTTAAACCTCCCAGCCACCCATCGAGGCAGGAACTCCTGTTATCCTCGTGTAACAGATGAGGAAGCAGAGGCCCAGCTAGCCAGTGGCAGAGAGCTACATTGCATCCCCCCTGCTCTGTGTCTGCGTGGTAAGTGCAATGGGTTGTGTTTTTGCAGGGTACTACCTGGTCCCACCCACCCCAGCAGAAGCTGTGAGCCCTAATAGATTAGAGCAACTGAGTGGTATAAAGCACCCCACATATAGTTCTTCTGAATTGCTAAAGGTCAACTTTTGCCTAAAAATGCATCACCAGGGTTTTACATGCTTCAGTTCAAGGCAGTTTTGTTTCCTGAGTGCCTGTTGTGTGTCAGGCATTGTGCCTGCATTTTGGGGATAAAGGATGAGTGAGAAGTGAGCCCTGTGTCGGGGTCACCATCTAGTGAGGCAGTGGTAATTCTGCTCCGGGGGTTAAGTGGCAGCTGTAAATGAGGAGGTTCTGTGGATGAGATGGTCACCAGAGACTTCGCAGAGTAGGCAGTATCTCATCTGGGTTTGAAGGGTCTTAGCAGTTCTCAGGAGCCCTTGTGGGACAGTGGTTAAGAGCTTGGCTGATAACCAAAAGGTCACCAGTTCGAATCCACCAGCCACTCCTTGGAAACCCTGCGAGGCAGTTCTACTCTGTCCTATAGGGTCGCTATGAATTGGCATCGACTAGACGGCACTGGGTTTAGTGGGTAATGGGTTTTTAGATGGGTTCTCAAGGGATCAGCAAGGGCAGAACCCTGGACTGGTCCAGTAGTCTGCCCCGAGGAAATAGCTACAGTTAGTTTTGCTGGGATATAAAGTGTTACGGGGGCTGGGCTGGGAGCAGACGGGCCAAGGGGTCACTCCTGGAGCAGCCCAGGGAGCCCTAAAGGCCTTTGTGCAGGACGTGGGATCGGATGGGAAGGCGCCCTCTGACTGCAGGGCATCTGCTGCCCCTGGGTCTGCTTAGCCCCTCCTCTAGGCCTCACCCCTTTACTGAAAGCATCTCCTTTGCTGCCATGCTCCCAGCCCCTCTTCTCCCTCCGGCACCCCTTCCTCCTCCACTCTCTCCTTCCTGCTTCTAGCGCCCTGCAAGGTAGCAGCCTTCATTTTGCTGATTCTGCAAGCCCCCCTGAGCAGGCGGCTGAGCATAGCTGGTGCGGTATTTATTTATAACATAGGACCCCCGGCACGCCTCCCCTGGGCTGTCGCTCACTGGCGCAAGTTGGGTTGGTGACGTCGAGCTGAGTGCTGATTCAGAATGAGCTGCTAAGCTTCCCAAGCCGTTTCCACTCAATTCTGTGCCCTGTTCATGTGTTTTGGTATATAGAGGACGCTACAGGTTGTCGAACAGATGAAGCTCCCTCAACCTCCTTCTTGCTTAGAATTTTCTCCTGAGATTCGGCTGAAGAATGTGGTAGTATTATTTTGTTTCAAAACTGGGATCTGTAGCACACAACAGGAAAGTGTATAAAACGCGTATGTACTGTTTAATAAATGTTTATAAAGCCAATACCTGTTTAACCACCATGAGAAGCTGCCCACTGCCAGCTGTCCGAAGCCCCCACGTGTCCAGCCTGACCACACCCTCCTCCTCCTCCCCACACAGTCCCACATTTTGTGGTGATCGCTTCTTGCGTTTCTTTACGGTGTCACCACGAGTGTGTGTCTGCAGTATGTGTAGAAATAGAATGTAAGCAGTATAACTTCGCTTTGCCTGCTTTCAACTTGTAAATGGAACCTCACTGGGTGGTTCCTTTTGACCGGCTGCTTTTGCACAACGTTACGTCCACAAGGCTCATGTCTGCTGGCGCGTGTGGCTATGGTTGGATCCCTTCCATTGCTCTTTAGAAGTCCACTGTCTATTAGCCATCTGTTGATTTGTGTGGTTTCCTCTGCGTACTCTCTTCACAGCCTTGGTCATCTATAACTTCCTGAGCCTGTGCTATGAGTACCTTGGAGGAGAAAGTTCCATCATGTCTGAGATCAGAGGGAAGCCCATTGAGTGAGTACAGAGTCTCCCTGGAATCCCACACACCACCCCGTATCCTGGCCCTGACAATCGTGACTGTCCTGGTGTCAGCTGTGTGCACAGACTGTCTCTTGCCTGTGACCTTGACCTCCTGTGCCTCTGCCACACTTCCTGAGCAAGGTGATTCACCTGAACCCGAGGGAGGCCCTCTCTGGCTTTTTTCTTCTTTTCTCTCTTTATACTCACCTCAGTCCTTCCCTATTTCTGTCTGTTTCTCCTTCCTGCAGTTTTTACATCCAGTCTCTTCTGAGTTGGTTTGTTAGCCAGTGCAGCCTGGCTTCCCTACCTACTTCATGTGCAAACAGTCTCCTAGGTCTCTCCCTGAGGTTGGCATTGGGCTAAGGCTGCCCCAGATGTGTGCCCCTACCCCGCCCCAGCCTACCTGGATGTGGGGAGGACGGCTCTCCCAAGCCCCACCTTTTGTGAGTTCAGGTTCTCTGCTCACCAGCCTCCTCTCTGTCCCTGTCTCTTCCAGGTCCAGCTGTATGTATGGCACGTGCTGCCTCTGGGGAAAGACTTACTCCATCGGATTCCTGCGGTTCTGCAAACAGGTGAGCACCCCACAGCCGCTGTGTCCAATAGCTGGGACCAGGGGCCTGGGTCTGTCTCCTCGGGCAGCGGCTGCGGGGCTGTGCTGCCTCTGATTGATGGGGTGGCAACGGAGACACTTGGGGCCGTAGGACTTCCCTGGGCCCCTCCTGTGGAGTTCCCACTTAGCACAGGGCACCCCAGGCCCTGCACCCGCTCCCCAAGGTGTTAGGGATGTGCCCGTGTTAGCAGGGTGTACTCAGAGGGGCACCAGTGGTGTCCTGATGGAGCCTTGGGCGGGAGGAACTGGTCCAGGCTCTTGTTCCCTCACCCAAGTGTGTGAGCGAATCAGAGGGAGCGGGTGGGCATTCTAGAACCTCAGTCTAAAAACTTCCCTTCACTCGTGGCTGGAGGGCAGAGGGGCCTTCTGTATTAAAGACACATGATAAAACAGGCTTGTGCAGATACTCTGGTCTCTTCTTCCTTCCCACTTGACAGTCCAGCAGCTTCCGGCTTCCTCAGCTGCCTACTCTGTGGTCTAGACTAGCCTGGGTGGAGGCAGTGTGGTGCCGCCAGTAAATGATGGGCCTGGAAGGCTGACCATCTGAGCTTGATCTCCAGCTTCTCTACCGTGTGTCCTTGGATAAGTTACTTAACCTCTCTGAGCCATAGTTTCCTCTTCTGTAAAATGGGCATAATGATGCTTCTCTCATGGGGTGGTTGTAAGGCCCAGTGGAGGTACTGTATGGGGAGCATTTAACACAGTGGCTGGCATGGCGCCGACTGTATCTGGTTCAGGAAGTAGCAGCTGAGGGTGCCGCACCCAGCCTGCATGACCTCACTTTAGTCTCCTTTGGGTCTCCACAGGGCCTCCGTCAGCCCCTCCAGCACCACCAGAATTAGTCACGAGGGGACATGAAAGCCACAGCCAAGTCTGGCCTGGCCTTTCTGCCCGTGGCCCTCTCTCTGTGCCAGGCAGGCACTCAAAGAACTTTGGCCTACACACACCAGGCCTGCAGCCCTGCTTCCAGCTCTTCCTTCCCTGGATGTTTACAGTCCAAATCTCCCCTCCAGAACTGCAGGGAAAGAGTTAACACCATCCTGGGCCCAGGGTGGGGCGCTCAGAGCCATTGTTTACCCGTTGGTTGAGCCGCCCAGGTTCCTGGCCTGCTGTGACTCACTGCCTTGTTTGATCATGGTGTTGTGTACAGTTTTCATCTCATGGTGGCCAGCTAGTGTAGCACTTCTGTGGATTATTCCCCAGCCCTCTGGGCTCAGGATGTTCTGCTGTTGTTTCTAGAGGTGGCAGGGAGTGGCAGTAAGAGCAAAGGGAACAAAGAAGCTACTTCTTCCCGTTCTAATGACAGGGTGAGAGAGAACACCCGACAGCCTCTTTCCAGAGGCATAGAAATGGGCCTTAGAAACCGTCCGGCCAGCACCCAATACCTGCCTCTCCTGGGGAACTCATTAAAAGTAGGTTCCCAGGTCAGCCAGCTCCACCCTGCCCCAGCCTGGCTTAGAAGGTCTGGATTGGAGCCCTGGGACCTGGTAGCTCTCTAGGTGATTCTCCAGTCCTGATTAACTTCACACCTGATACGGGGGGTGGTGGGTGCAGGCTGTGGAGCCTGCTGACTTGGGCACCAGTGCACCTTTGCCACTTTTACTTCTGTGCCTCAATTTCCCCATCTGTAACATGGGAATAATAATAGTACTGACAGCCTACTGCCCAGCACACAAGATTCACTAAAGACAAGCTGCTGCTGCTACTGTTCTTATCCCAGGGAAACGGGACAAAATCGGAGACTTGCCCAGACTGGTTCTGTTGATTCCAGCCCACTTCCCTTTTCTCCAAAGGGTGCTGGTTCTACTTCCTTTAGAGGGGCGATGGGGTCAGGGAGGGTTTGTGGGGCCTTGGCAGAGGCACTCCACCTCTAGCGCCATCATATGTGCTTCTCCTTGTGGCAGCCCCACAGTGCAGGCTGCCCGGACTTCCCCTGCAAACCTCCCTATCAGGACAGAAACTTGGAGGTTCAACAGGCTGCTTTCTCTGCCTCGGGGTCATTGCCCTATTTTGAGTCACAGTAGTTTAGGCTTATTTATTTTCAAGAGAATGGTGATTTAATGATTGTATGGGCACCAGGGAGAGCTCTTGGGTTTCCTGGGGCTGCTGTAGGGTTTTGTAAAAACTGGGCTCAGTGGCTGAGCAAGCTTGCGGAGGTCTTTATGGACTGGGCAGAGGTGAGGGACCACCAAAAAGAGCCCATGCTTGCTCGTGACCCTGTGACACAGTGCTGGCTATGGCCATTTTACCAGTGAGGTAGTGGCTCAGAGGTTAGGTGATGCTCATTTGTCCTCCTGTAGCCAGGAACTGGCGAGGCTGGAATTCGAACCCAGATCCCAGGACCCCAGAGTCCACGTGCTTTGGCTGCTTCCATCTTCACTCTCCATGCTTCTACAGGTCATTGCTATACCCAGTGAGATGCTAGCTCTGAACCCAGAGCACGGGGCAACCCAAAGCAGAGCAGCAGTGAGGAGGGTGAGAGGCTGAGGCCCTCGCCCACCCTGCCCCACCTGTGCCTCTTGTGGCCAGCTCTTTGAGTGGGGCCCTGGCCATGCCCCAAGCATCAAGGCCTCCATGAGCTGGCCCTGTCCATCTCCTCCGCCCTGCCCGCCGCTGCCCCCTACCAGCCCAAGCCCCTTGCCTTTGTCTGCCCTGGGCTCTCAAGCCTCTGGGCCTTTGTGTGGGCTGCTCCCTCTGCCTGGAGCAGAAGTGACCCCCTCTTGTCTCTCTGGTAGATCCCTGACTATCCCTTCTCTGCCAAGCCTTCTCTGATGACCTCCTGGCCCACACACTCCCTGCCTTGTCTACCTTCCTTCCTTGATCATCCCCTTGTCTTCTCACGACTGCGTCATGTTTTCATCGTCTTACACACTCTGCCTCCCCTTCCAGACAGGGTCTCTGGGTGCGGGGACATTGGGCCTTTCCCTCCATCCCCCAGCACCTTGTGCACCCAGCTGGCAGAGGAGGGCTGCTTGTGCATTTCTGTGCTCACCTCCACCCGGCCGCCTTCTTCTTTCCCACACAGGCCACGCTGCAGTTCTGTGTGGTGAAGCCGCTGATGGCCGTCAGCACCGTGGTCCTGCAGGCCTTTGGCAAGTACCGGGACGGTGACTTCGAGTAAGCAACGGGTCTGGCTTCCGGTGTGGGGCCTACTGTTGGGGCAGGGTGGGTGGCCCTGCCCAGAGGCTAATGCCCGCACTCAGGGAAGGGGGCTGCAGAGTAGCCCCACATCCACGACCCCCTGTTAGTGGAGGCTAAGCATGGCCCCTGGCCCTTCCCACACCTCCCTGCGCCAAGCCTGGTGGCCCTCAGTACCAGTCACCTGCACAGACAAGCTGCAGAGTGGTGCCCTGGGCTGGGCCAAGAAGCGACAGTGACCACTCCCAAGGCAGGGGGCCGGTCTTTAGTCCCTAGTATGAACCCTCCCTTTAAATTGTCCGCACACATTTCATTTGGAAATAGTGAGCTTTACTGTGTACCCAGGGCCTTCATTTCAGACCTCATGCTTGCAAGCCCTTTGTCACACTTCCTGGGCCCCATCCAGCAGCCCTGTCCATGCAGGGGAGGAACCTGAGGCTCAGAGAGGGTACGTAGCTTGGCTCAAGTGAAAAAGTAGCAGGGCCAAGCTCAGTGTCACTGTCTTTGATGCTGTTTTCTGGCTATCAGGCTGTGCCCCAGACCCCAGGCCTCTAGCACAGCCTAGCTTCCATGCCCACATCCCCCCGAGAAGCCCACATCTCCCCCCAGGAGCCTCTGTCCCCCACCAGGAACCCACCTGCCTCACAAAGAGCCCATGTCCCCCACCAGGAGTCCCTGCTCCCCACCAGGAGTCCCCCGTCCCCCACCAGGAGTCCCCCGTCCCCCACCAGGAGTTCCCGATCCCCTTGGAGCCCCCATCCCACACCAGGAGCCCCCATCCCCCACCAGAAGTCCCCCATTCCCCACTAGGAGCCCCCGTCCCCCACCAGGAGCCCCCCTTCCCCCACCAGAAGCATGGGCACCAGAGCTGCAGTTGGTGGCTTAAACACACCTGTGAGGCAGTGGAGCTGGGGCTGCACTGCCCATGCCCTTGTACCCCCAAGTCCAATATTCTGACCAATATGACCAGCCACCCTCCCTTCAGTGACTCGCTGACCACTGCTTGAAGAGTGCTGCTGACAGTTGTGGGGGGTGGGCATACAGCAGGGCAAAGGAAGGGGGCCCCTGTTCCTGTATCCAAGCCAGAGCTTGCCCCCATTCCCGCAGCGTCACCAGTGGCTACCTCTACGTGACCATCATCTACAACATCTCTGTCAGCCTGGCCCTCTACGCCCTCTTCCTTTTCTACTTCGCCACCCGCGAGCTGCTTAGCCCCTACAGCCCAGTCCTCAAGTTCTTCATGGTCAAGTCCGTCATCTTTCTCTCCTTCTGGCAAGGTAAGCCTCCTCCCAGCCTCCCCTGTGCTGCGCTATCCTCTGACTCTCCTCCCCTTCCTCCCTCTCACCATCCCCAGTGCCCATTCACCCAGGCCATGCTGGTGGCCCTGGGTGATGGCCAGCCTGGAGCTCAAAGGGGCCTCGGTTCACTGGGCACCTGCTGAGTGCAAAGGCTCAGCCCTCAGGGGCTCCAGGGCAGCATCCTGTGGGGCCACTTTGTGAGTAGACTGAAGTCCCAGGGACCCCATAGAATTGGTGACACCTCAGTTTTGGTGACTGGACAAGGAGTTGGGGAATGGGGTCTCCTTGAGGCTTTGCGTCAGTATTCCTCGCCACATGGGAACAACCGTGGACCCTACATCCATCCTCACTGGGGTGGGTGGGCATTTGAGGGGGCTGCATGGAGGGAGGAGGCCTGGGAAGGGGGCCCAGTCTGGTGCCAGATGCCCATGCCTCCCCCCGCCCCCAGGTATGCTCCTGGCCATCCTGGAAAAGTGCGGTGCCATCCCCAAGATCCATTCGGCTCGCGTGTCGGTGGGCGAGGGCACCGTGGCTGCTGGCTATCAGGACTTCATTATCTGTGTGGAGATGTTCTTTGCAGCGCTGGCCCTGCGGCACGCCTTCACTTACAAGGTCTATGCCGACAAGAGGCTGGATGCTCAAGGTATGGACCAGGGCTCTGGCGAGCCAACCCCCAGAGGATTCCACCCCCCAGCCTCGCCCCAGGCCCTCCTCCCTCCCAAGGGCCTACAAGTATAGATGGGGTCGTCTCACAGGATCCCGAGTTTACACTGAGAAATGGACCACAAATGTGGAGGATAGCGGGGGTGGCAGGGCCAGGAGGGGTCCCCGGCCTGGATTCCACTGTCTCTGCTTGTGTCGGAGGGCCCACTCCCCTTGCTGCCAGCACCATGAATTTGGGCCTGGAAGCTGAGCCCACCTACCTGTCATGACTTATAGCTGATCCAGAGTCTGGAAACCCTGAGATGACGCAGGACAGATCCCCTTGTGACGGTCGGGGCAGAGACCCTAACGAATAAAGAAGTTTCTGAGGGTTTCTGACACCCATGGTTGCCCACTGTGGCCTACAATTTCCTCCTCTTTAAAGCCCTCTCCTTTTTTTTTTTTTTTTTAAAACCTGATTACGTCTAAGAATCAGCCTCAGATGGTAGTAGCTTCTAACAGCTTTTTTTTTACACCTGCTAATATTCTTTTGGAAACCCTGGCAGTGTAGTGGTTAAGTGCTATGGCTGCTAACCAAAAGGTCAGCAGTTTGAATCTACCAGGAAACTCTATGGGGCAGTTCTACCCTGTCCTACAGGGTTGCTATGAGTCGGAATCGACTAGCCGGCAATGGATTTGGTTTGGTTTAATATTCTTTTGTGTTAGAACAGTGCTTATCAACCCTGGTTGTACATTATAAAGCCCTGGAGAGCTTTGAAAAATACCTCCGCCTGGGCCTGGCCCTCAGCGGTGCCAGTGTAACTGGGCTGGGTCAGGCAGACAGGGTGTGCTTTGAAAGCTCCCTGGGGATTCTGGGTGAATCTCAACGTGCAGCCTTCAGAGGAGCAGCACTGAGCCAGGAGGGCTGCCCCGGTGGCTGCCGGGCATCTCCACCTCCTGGAGGAGGCTGGGAGGCCTAGACTGGGCTGCCCAATGAGGGGGCATGAGGGACTGGGGAGGGGAAGCCTCCTCAGTGCCTGGAAAGCCACATTCCCACGCCCTGTGACTAGGGCACTGAGTAGAGTAGAAGCCCCATCGTCTGGCCTGCAGCAGGGCTCTTCAGCCCTCTCCCGCCCCGTCTCAGGCTGCTGTGGTGAGTGGACTGACCTGTCCTCCAGACCTCTCAGCACCCACTGCCTGTGTCCTAACACGCTTACTGTCTGGGGCTGTAGGTCGGACACAGTGCTGGCCGGGGCTTGTCGCAGCCTCGTGCTGCTCTCAGCCTGTGCCCCCCATCCCCCATTTGAAGGAGGGATCCGGTGGACACCCACTCAGTGTTGAGGACGATGTCCCCTACACCTGGTCCTGGCAGAGCCTGTGTCCTTGCGGAAGCCCACCCTTGCCCCTGGAGCCTGGGGGCCACCCCAAGGAGCAGGCGGGGCCGTGGCAGAGACCCATCTCTGCACCCCTGGTGTCTCTGCAGAGGCTCTCAGCTATCCAGCTTGAGCAGCCTTTCCACTCACTACCCCCACCTCCGCCCTCACACACACACACCCAGCAAGAAAAACTGTGGCCAGAAATGCAACTCCAGCACCCTAGCAGGGACCTGGCCAGCTGTCAGGGACGCTGAAGCCAAAGCTGCTCCTTGTCTTGCCCGCCCTGTAACCGAGGTGCCCAGCCCTCCTTAACCCCCAAGTGAGTCTTGGGTTCACAGCCAGCCCTGGGCGGCAGTAGCTGTGTGGTCTGCACCAGTAACCCTCCGGCCCTGAGCCTCTGTTTTCTTGCCTGTGAAGTGTGGCCAGGGGCTGGTTTGTGAAGCAAATGGCACAGGCCTGCCAGCCCCAGCCAGGCCTGAGAAGGAGTGGGGGAGGGGGCCTGACTTAGACACTGTGGTTAAACTTGAACCATTAGTCGGGGTGTCCACTGTTTGTTCTTCTCCCCAGTCCCTGAAAAGAAAGTGTGAGACCACAGAAGTCATCTCTAGGCCCATATTTCCCCCAAGGCCCCAGGGGGCAGCCGGAGCCACCTGGGTGTTGGGTGGCCCAGGGGAGGAGGGAAGGGTGTCTGTGGTTGCCTAGTGGGGCCTAGGTGGGTGGATGTTGCTCACTCAGCTGTCTCTTCTGTTTCTCTGGCTTCTTTCCCCTGCCCCTTCCCCCTTGCCCTGCTTTTTTTGGCCGCGGGCAGTGCCAACATACGGCCCTTACGGTAGGTTCTGCTCTCAGTCTGCACGTCTGTCCTGCACGTCATTTCTGGTCGCTGTCACCGGCATGCTTCTTTCCCTTACTCCTTCTCTGTGTCCCCCATCTCCTTCTTCATCACCACCCCACGGCAGTGCCACCATTCTCCCTGGCCAGTCTGGGCCCCCCTGGGTGGGACAGCCCAGAGCAACTGCCTGCCCAGGGCCACCCTCCAAGAGCTTATCTGCTTCCATCCTGGTCACTCATCATCCTGGAATATGCCCTACTAAGCAGGGGCACGGTGGTTGTTAACAGGTTACCAGGGGCATTTAGCCGTATTTCCATGGGAAGAGCACGCATGTTCTAGTCAGAAGACCTGAGTTCCATCTGGCCTTTGTGACCTGGGCCATTGCCACCCTTTGAGCCTGGAGGACAATTCATCTGCGTGGGAATCAGGAGGGGCACGTCCGGGCAGGCAACTCCCTCCCTGTCGTGAGACGGGAGCCTGTGGGCCCTTCTGTGTCCACTCTGCTGAGCTCAGGTCCAGCCTCAGAAGCCTTGTTCTGATGGAGCGGGATCCCTGGTACACTCCCAAGATTAGAGGGAGCACCCCCGTGGGGAGGGGGAGCACAAACTGGCACCCGTGGACGCTGGGCACTCCTGGCCCCCAGGCCTGTGACCAGGTACCCCCATCTTCTCCATGCTGAGTGGGTGAAGGACTTTCTGGGCTCGCTTGGGGCTCCCGGTGTTCAAAGCATGGGCCTCTTGCTGCAGCTCACCGTCTCCACCCCTGGGCCCTTCCCACTGGCTGACTTAGTCCCAGTGGTTGTCACCAGGCTTTCTTTGACACACGGGCCACCCTTCAGGGCTTCTTGGCTGCACTCACTCCAGCCCCAGCCAAAGGAGGCATTTCTTTGCCTGCCCTTCTCGTTCCTGGACCCTGCTCTCTGTCCCAGGAAGCCCAGTCCACCTGAGGTTGGGTGGCCCAGCCTCAGGGTGAGGGGTGGGTCACAGGATTGGGGCAGGGGCTGAGCCATGCAGACCCTCACCCCCTCCACCCTCCTCCCTGCAGGCCGCTGTGCCCCCATGAAGAGCATCTCCAGCAGCCTCAAGGAGACCATGAACCCGCACGACATTGTGCAGGACGCCATCCATAACTTCTCGCCTGCCTACCAGCAGTACACACAGCAGTCCACCCTGGAGCCTGGCCCCACCTGGCGCGGCGGCACCCATGGCGTCTCACGCTCCCACAGCCTCAGTGGCGCCCGTGACAACGAGAAGACTCTCCTGCTCAGCTCGGACGATGAGTTCTAGGTGCCGGCTGCTGGGGGACACAGGATCGAGGGCCTCCCTCCTGCCTCAAGTCCGGGCCAGGAGACTGGCCAGACGAGCTTTGGTGATGTCCTTTAATTTATTGGACCAGAAACACATATCACTTCTAGAGGAACAGCCTGATGCTGTCTGCCTAGGCACAGCCCGGCTCCCCACGAGCCTTCAGAAATACTTCTACATGGCCAACCCTGCACTACCCTTCACGGGGTGCAGGAGATGGGGAGCACCTCCCCTGCTCCACCACACCTTCTGTGGGCGCACGCTGGGACCAGTCCCACCCAGGCCCCCCCGCACCGCCCCGTCATTCCCCTCCCTCGGAGACTCTTACACTGAGGTCCTCGGGCCCTAGACCCCCAGCACAGGGAGGGGGCAGCTCCACTCCCCACACCGTGCAGTACTTGGACCTGGCTCTTCCCTGCCCACTCCCTCCCCTGTACAGTGCTAACCCACCGCACCCTGGCAGGAGGGAAGAAGGAGGGGGCTGCTGACACTCTCTGTGGACCCCCCTGACCCATGCTGCAAGGATCAGAGCCACGGCCTGCCTGGGCGAGCTGGTGCCTCAGGGCCCCTCTTATCTTGATGGAGCCTCTCCCAGGGAGTGGGGCACCTCTGTCCCTTGGGTGTCCACTCCCTGGCTGCCCCTTACTCCTGGCCTGCTGCAGACAGCCAGCAGCCCGCTGCCCTCTCCCTTGGCGCCCCTCTTGACCAAGTTTTGAGCAGAGCCCTTCCTGACTGCTCGGGCCTGACTCCCCTTCCCAGGCCAGCTCTCAGCACCTCTGCTGGGTTCGGGTCTCCCCAGGATTCTCCCCCTGCATTTCAGACCAGCTTCTGCAGGAACACAGTCCTGGGACAGGAGCAGGGCCTGCTGTGGGGGGGAGTGGGCGTGGCTCCCGGCCCTTCTTCCTGGGCCCATGCCCACAGAGGGCCTGCTGCCCTGCCCCATCTGGCCCCCAGCCCATCTCTTCTGTGCCTTAGTCACACACAAAAGCTTCCCCCTCCCCAGGCCCTCAGTCTGTCCCAGACCCTCCGTGGGTCACTAGGGTCATTATTAAGCTCTGGCGCTTGGAGGATCCTGCAGTGCTGGGCCTTGCACCCCAGGACAAGCCTCAGGAGCAGCCAGGACCACCAGCCCCCTCCCCTCACCCCCTCCCAGGGCCAGAGGCCCCAGGCAGGCCAGGGTTCCACCGGGCAGCTGTCTTAGGAAGGGCCTCCGACATTTTGCCTCTTTACAGATAGCACATCCCGTCGTTTGAGACCCAGAGAACATGGGGTTTGGGCTGCGACAGCCTGGAGGAGGAGGTGCAGCAGGGGAGGGGGCCCCTGCCTGTGGCATCACGATTTGCCACGGAACCTCTTCAGGTCAGCCTGGGGTGAATAGGTGCCCTCCCTGGGGACTGTGACAAGGATCAGGGTGGGGTGGTTCCATCCCTGTGGTCTTCCTGGGTCCCCTGGCCCTCAGAGCCAAGCCAGCTCCTTGGGGGTCCATGGGCGCCTGTGGTTAGGGTCCCAGAGCCCGCCCGCAGGTAAGGCATCAGGCGGGTGCAGGCTGTTTGAGGCTCGGACCCCCTCCCACTGGTTGCTTCCACAGACGTCTCCAACTCCTTTCCCTTTCTCCTTCCAGGCCAAAGTGTGTTGCTGACTCCCTGCCTTGGCTCTTTGCCCACCTGGCACTTGCCCACTAGCATGGCGAGTGGGGGAGCTCAGTGGGAGGGAACCAGTGGGCCACAGGGAGATGGGGACTGGGAACACGGGCCCACCTGTCCCCTGCCCCCCTTCCTAGGATGCGTAATCTACCTTGTCTTTTTGTTTTAATTTTTTTCCAGATAGAGTAGCTCTTTGTACATAAAAAATACTTGAAAACTTAATTGTATGCTGTATGAGAAGACAGAGCCCCTAGTTTTGTATCTCGTATGACTGCCATGAGTTCCACCAGAAAGCCGCTCTATTTTGGTCTCTGTGACATTTTAAATGCGTGACAGAAGTGAGCAAATAAAGTGAGAAAGAAATATATATATGAGATAATATAGATTGTACTGAAATCTCTTCTGCCTGTGGGTGAGGTTTTTTCCCTTCCTCGTCCCCGCCCCCATGGGGATGTGTGTGGGGAGGGGTAGTGGCTGTGGGCAGAGGTGTTTTAGGAAGCCCTCTTCCCTCTTGTGTGTCACGTGTAGGTAATGGAGGGGCTCAGGCCCCCATTGGACAAAGTGTCTCCCCCAGAGCCTGCTGCACACGGTGGCAGCCTTGGTCACGGGACCTCCCTCCCCTCCCCACAAGGGCTGGGGTTCACTGTTTTGTCAGCCAGGTAGAGGGGGCTTTACTCCTCCAGGCATCTCCCAGGGCGTTGAAGAGATTCCCCAAGATCCTCAGGCCTTCCGGGATACCCCCCTGCCTCCCTGAATCCATCCCCAAGCCTGGGGCCCCAGGTGCCACCCCTTAGGGGAAGGAGGCCTTGTTTGAGGCTGCTGGGCAAGGGGGCACTGGGCCTACCACCAGGCTAGGTGTTTGGCTGCACAGGGCCCCTGCCTGCGTGCCTTCTGGGGCTGCTGACAGGAGTGCTCAGGAATGCGGCGTGGGTGGGGGAAATTCCCAGCCTCCTCTGCCCTGAGGTGAATATCCCAACTTGTCCTCCCTCAGCTTCCTGCTGCCCTTCCGCCTGCCTGAGCTCAGCATTTCGGGTTATCTGCCTGATAGGGAAAGCCCTGAAACTGGCCCGGGGGAGAAGGCCTATGGACCAGGCCAGCCCTCGTGGCCCTTTCCCACACTTTCAAACCCTGCACCTTCCACACATGTCCTAACCCGTCCTGCCATGTGCTGGCCACCCGGTAGAGCTCCCTCCTACCTCGCCTCAGTCAGGGGCGCCATCGTAAATGGTTACCCACTTGAGGGGCTCTGTGTGTAACTTT
Organism: Elephas maximus indicus; assembly: GCF_024166365.1. Classification (NCBI taxonomy): domain Eukaryota; kingdom Metazoa; phylum Chordata; class Mammalia; order Proboscidea; family Elephantidae; genus Elephas; species Elephas maximus. Next base: position 182,142,043 of record NC_064822.1, on the reverse strand, counting down.
GCTTGCAGCCTCTCTGGTTATCCGTGATTTTCACACCTAACCCTTGTTGCTAGGTGCCATCCAGTCAATTTTTGACTCTTAGTGACCCCGTGTGACAGAGTAGAACTGCTCCATAGGGTTTTCTAGGCTATAATCTTTATGGGAGTAGATCGCTGGGCGTTTTTCCTATGGAGCCACTGGGTAGGTTTGAACTGCCAACCTTTTGGTTATCATTCAGTTGTTGCGCCATCAGGGTAACCTGAAGTTTGTTGTTCTGAGGTGCTGCCAAGTCAATTTTGACTCATAGTGACCTCATGTGGCACAGTAGAACTGCCTCACAGGGTTTCCTAGGCTGTAATCCTCATGGAAGCAGATGGCCACATCTTTCTCCTGTGGAGTGGCTGAGGTTATGAGAAGCTAAACAAGTCACCAAAGGTCACACAGATAGGCAAAGACATGCCCTGGATTCGAACCCCGATTCCTCTGACCCGCAGCCCCTGGTACCCTGCATTTCTTCTCAGCGTGCCCCAGAAAGGCTAGCGAACTGGGTTGAAATTCCAGTGAGTTTGGGGCCTAGGACAAGACACAGTGCTGCCTGTTAGGCCTGCAGGTTGGAACTGAGCAAGCCGCTTCCCTCCCCCTTTCCCTTGGCCTTCCGGAACATGGGGAAAATATTTCCTACTTGGCTATAGAAAATCCGACCTTGATGTGTGAAAGTGCTGGAAAGATTACTCTGAAATCTGGGGTTTTTCCTCTCTGGATGGGACTGTTTATTGATGCTGAAGGGATCCCTGGGGAATTTAACCCTAAATTTCATTGTCCTGGTGCCGCTGCCTTCCCCAGGGAGGTTCCTGGCCCTGGCAAACAGATTGAAGGACACAGGTTTCGGTACCTCCTTCTCTGTTCCGGCTCCCATCCAACTCTGCACCTCCTTGTGCAAGAGCTAGTGACTGGGACTTAGATTCTCCGTCAGCAAAATGGGGCTAATCTTCCCACCCACCAGAGGGTCCTGACTGGGGTTGAAAGCAGACCTCCATTTTTAGGTCCCTCATTCAGAATCCCCTCACCCCCAAACGCAGCCCAGGACATAAGCTTTTCTCTGTGGAAAAAGAGAATTTGACTTTATTCAGAAAGTCTACAAAATACAGAAGGCAGATAACTTGCTCACTGTAAGTCAGAAAATAAATAAATTCTGGGGGCCGGGCAATATATATTTTTAATCTTTTTATGGTTCTGGTTACTGCCTGGCTTTCCCTAAATATAAGATAAAATGTGATTTATTTGCAGATATAAAATATAAAGTCCAGCTCAGGGCCACACTACCACTTCCTCCACGGAGAGGGCTCTGGCTGGGGAGAATAACTTAGGTTCGTGCAATAAATAAACATGGGGGAGGGGCAGCTGTATACAGTGTTAGGGGAGAGGTGGGACTGGGATCCCCAGAAAAATGGCCATCAAAGTGGCTCAGCCTCCACCCCACAGTGGGCACTCACAGAGGGAGAGGCGGGCCCTTCCCTTTTAGTGACCCCCTCAGTGGTAGGACTGTGGAATCTCTTCTCATCCCCCCTTGTCACAGTGGTCACCCCTATGGTCCTCCTCCTTGGCTGGCCAGCTCCCTGGCCTCGGGTATTTGGCCCTGCTGCAGGGCACCCTGGCTGCAGGGGGGCCTGGGGCCAGCTCCTTCCCTCTCTTCCGTCTGTGTCACTTTCTCTCTCCTTCTACTCCTCTCCCATCACTACTCACCTTTTCCAGTCCCTGTCCACTATCCCCCTGAAAACCGTGGCTAGAATCTTGGGGCAGCAATGGGAAGACCTGGCTTTTGGTTCCAGCTCAGCCACTAAGTAACATGTGGCCTTGAGCACTGTCCTGTCCACTGGAGGCCTGTTTCCCCATCTGGTAACTAGGCTTCACTAGGGAACTTCTACAGCCTCTTCCTGCTTTGGAAGGCCCGGCACCCCCAGGCCCAAGGCAGAAGTGGGGGCCCTCTCTTCAGTGTGTTTCCTAGCCAGGCAGCCCCACAGCCAGGTACAAGGTCAAATCTAGTCCTAAATCCTGGGTGAGGGTTGAGGGCAGGGAGGGCACACTGGCACAATCTGAGCAGTTTACAAAACGAGGGTGGCCTCCTCTCCCCCTGTGGCTCTTCTCTGAGCTGCTTCTGCATCCCAGAGCTCTCAGCCAAGGGAGACCCCGGCCCCAAACCCTGATCCTCCATCCTAACCAGGATGCCCCTCCCCAGGGCTTTCGGTCCCAGCTCGCTCCCAGTTCCGGGGGCTGCATGAAGCCCGGCCCGGGAAAGGGCTGGTGGCTGCAGAGCAATGGGACCTGGGACGGATATGGTGCTTAGGCACTTCGGAAGGGAGCGGGGATAGGGGTAGGGGTGGGTTGTCGGAGGGGCGTGGTTTGTGAAACGGGGCGGGGTCGAGCGGGCGGGGCGGGCACTAGGAGCAGGCGGCGGGGGCGGGGCCGGAGGCCGGGCCGGGGGCGGGGCCGGGGGCGGACTTGACAATGGTGATGACACTGGCCGGCGCCACGAGGGCGGCGGGCCCGCGGGCGGCGGCCACCGAGCGCGCGAAGCCCTGCAGCGCTTCGCACTTGCCGCGCAGCGCGTCCAGCTCCAGGCGCATGGCGGCGTTCTCGCGCGCCAGCTTGTCCACCTCGCGCTCCAGCTCCGACTTCTGCTTCTGCAGCTCCTCCTTCTGGCACACGCGCTTCACGCGGCAGCTGGCCGCGTAGCCGCGGTTTTTGAGCGTGCGGCGCCGCTGCTTGAGCCGAGTCACCTCCTCGGCCGAGAGCCCGCGCAGGTGCCGGTTGAGCTCACGCACCGACAGCTCCATCAGCGCCTCGTCCGACAGGTGCGGCGTGTTCTCGCTCAGCTCGCGCTTGATCTGTGAACAGCACAGTGGATGCATGGGGAAACTAAGGCCCGGGGTCGCCCCCCCCCACCAGCCTGTGGGTATGCAGCCTTGGGCCTGGTGCACAACAGGTGGTGGGGACGGCTCCCCCTCCACCCCCAGGATTGACCCCCCACCTCCTGAGGCACTGAGGTGGTGGCTGGTCGTGCTCCAAGACCCCTGACCAAAACCAAACCAAACCCGTTGCAGTTGAGGCGATTCCGACTCATAGCGACTCTATAGGACAGAGTAGAACTGCCCCATACGGTTTCCAAGGAGCGCCTGGTGGATTTGAACTGCCGACCTTTTGGTTAGCAGCCGTAGCTCTTAACCACTACACCACCAGGGTTTCCAGGACCCCTGAAGGGAGGGAGAAACTAGGCCAAACCAGGATCAGAACACACCCAGGGATACTCCCAAAGAGGCCACCCCTGGCCCAGCCCGAATTCTACCCCAGTGTCCAGTCCTGGCCTCAGCCAGAGAAATCCAGCCCGGAAAGCCCCACTGAGGTCCTGCAGCCCAGTGGGTGTTATCCCGATGGGGAAGCAGACCCAGAAAGGGAAGTGACCTGCCCAGGGGCACACAGCCTGTGACCAGAGCCCAGCCCTGGCCCTCCCCTGCATCATGAACGCCTGATGCCTACTGAGCCACCCTTGGGGATTCCAGGAACTGAGGGGGAAGTTGGAATGGGGAAGCTATTTGCTAGCAGTAAGGGAGGGGGGCTGCCTCCTTACCTTCAGAGCTTTGCTGGACAAGGGGTCCACAGACATGTTTGCAGTGGGTGCCCTCTGGGTTGGAGACCTAAAGGAGAGAAAAGGCCAAGGTCACTGTTTTGCCCCCACTTAGAATAAAATCCAAATTCATTACTTTGGCCTCCAAGGCCCCTGCCTGTCTCAGAACTCATCTCATACCACCTTCCTCTGTCCCAGTGGTCCAGCCACAGTGTCCTCCTTAAATGGCTTGTTCCAGCCTCAGGGCCTTTGCACTTGCCGCTCACATTGCTGTTATCTTCCCTCCTATCTTCCAACGTCATCAGTTAAGTCTTTGCCCAATGACCACCCCCTCAGAGAGGTCTTCCCTGACCATTTTGGCTAAAATACCCCCTCCCGTTACGTCATGTTGTTCTTCTTGTTAGGTGTCATCGTCGATTCCAACTCATAGCGATCCTGTGTGACAGAGTAGAACTTCCCCATAGGGTTTTCTAGGCTGTAATCTTTAGGGGGATCCCTGGTGATGCAGTGGTTAAAAGCTTGGCTGTTAACCGAAAGGTCAGCAGTTGAAATCCACCAGCCGCTGCTTGGAAACCTTTTGGGGCTGTTCTACTCTGTCCTGTAGGGTCGCTGTCAGTCAGCATTGACTTGACAGCAACGGATTTGGTTTCATTTTTGGTTTTAATCTTTATGTGAGCAGATCGCCAGGCTTTCTCCTGTGGAGCTCCTGTGTGGGTTTGAACCACCAACCTTTTGGTTAGCCGCTGAGCGCTTACCCATTGTGCTACCAGGACTCACCAGGTGTTACATCGTATAACCCCACTTATTAACAGTCATAGCCCTCATGTCCTCTGCAGTTATCTCATGTTTGGTTACATGTTTATGGTCCATCTGTTCCTCCCACCCCTCCTCCACCAAAATGTGGGTCCCTGAGGGCTAAGGCCTTGCCTGCCTAAATCAGTGCCTGGCATATAGAAGGCTCTCAATGAATATGCATCCAATGAATGGACCCTCCCCCCCATTCTTCCACATGGGGTCCAGACAGGTATATTTGATATATTTTTTAAAATGTGTCACTGAAGGATAACCTAGACACAAACAGGTGCCCAGGTCATAGGTGGTATGTGTACAAGTCAGTGACTTTTCACAGAGTGATACACCCATCCAACCAGCCAGAGAAATCACCCATCAAGAAACAACATGACCAGCTCCCCCACTCTCACCCCAGCCTCCCTCAGACCCAACCTGTGCATTTGGAAAAGCTCCTGGCACCTGGGGGTGCCCTGCAGGAATTCAACCCTACCCTAACCTAGACTGCTGAGGAGCCCACCGGCCTCTGATGCCTCCCCCGTGGACTTGGGAGCCCCCGTGTTCATTTGACAAATACTGGGCATCTACTATTTGCCAGGCATGTGCTTGGCACTGGCGAGACAGCCGTTAATAAAATCTCTTAGAAGGTACATTTCAAGAGTTGTTCCTCTGGGTTGGGGTAGGGGACCGACTCCCAAAGTCCCCTTGAAAGCAGTGATCCTCTCCGCCCTCAGTTGATCTGATCTTCTCCCCCATTCAGTGTTAGCCTGAGTTTCCTCATCTGATAACCCCATGGGGAGGGGACTGTGATAAGGGACAAAGGAGAACAGGGGAGGAAGAGGGGTCCTGAAGTGGGATGGTGAATCCATAAATTATTCTTAGCAACAGCCAGCGTGACACAGAGCAGGGGCACAAGCCTGAGTTCTGGCCCTGGCTGTTCAAGCTATCTGTGGGGCCAACCTCACAGCCTCAACTCTGCCTCTGACAGACTCAGCAGGCCCCGCTGTGTCTCCAGGGGACACTGATGAAATAGAACGTCCGTGAACTTTGCCCCAGATACTGCGGGGGCCTTTTGGAGGTCATCTCACTCATTAGCTGTGGGACTTTGGCAGAGCAGTTAGCCTCTCCATGCCTCAGTCTCCCCGTGGGTGACATGGGATGAATGGGTGTTAAATGAGATCATGTCACTCTTAGAACAGCCCCGTGGCTCCCATCTCACTTGGAGTCAAAGCCGAAGTCATCACAATGGCCCATAAGATGCCGCATGATCCCCTTCCCAACATGTGCCTCTCTGGCTTCATCTCCTGTTATGCTCCCCCTTGCTCAGTTTGCTCTAGCCACACCGGCCTCCTTCCTGGTCCTCCAGCACACCAAGCATGCGCCTCCTCAGGGCCTTGGCATTGGCTGTTCCCTGTGCCAGGCACTCTCTTCCCCCAGATATCCAGATAATGTTTGCGACCTCACTGCCTTCAAGTCTCTCCTCAAATCTTCTGTTCTCATTCAATTTAGAATTTCCAACCCCTGTCCACTCCACTGCCCCGCCCCCCCAAATTAACACCTTCCATGGCTCCCCACTGTCCTGGGTTCTAGCCCCAGCCACGTGGCACCCAGCCTGGTGTCCAGCCCCAGGCTCACCTCCAGCCACTCCTGCTTCCATTCTGCACGCCAGTCACCAAGAACTTCTTTCAGTTCTAGTTGCTCACATCCCATGTTTTCTTGCCTCTGAGCACCCCCTCTTCCCTCCTTGCCTGGCAGACTCCTACTCCTCCTTCTGCCCCCCCAGGAAGCCCTCCCTGACCCCAGGACTTGTGAGACACCTCCCACCCCGCACTTCTCCCCGTGTTGTAATGCTCTGTTTCCTTCTCCCCACCAGACGGGGGTGGTGGTGTCTCTGACACTGTCACCCAGCTTGTCAGTGACCGAACTGAGTTTCAAGCCCAAGCCTAGTTGAATACGTCTAAGAGAAACACCTGCTGGCCCTCATCTCCAATTCCGCCTCCTTTCTGTCTGCCCTCTGTGTTTCCGGCTTGGCCGGAGTAGTACGCAGATGCAAGGAGACAAGAGACTAGAAAGTTCCTTCCACATGACGCTTGACCCCCTGGTTGGGTGTGGGAAACAGGAATGGAGCACTGGATTCAGAGTCAAGCCTGGGTTTGAGTCCCATCTCTGTTTTCTCTAGGCTGTGTGACCTTGGGAAAGCTACTCCACCTCCCTGGGCCTCTACTTTCCCATTTGTAGGATGGGAACAATCCCTACCTCACAGGGTTTGGGTGAGAGGAATCCAAAGAGATAATATAGGTGGAAATGGCTTAAACTGTGGAAGACAATGGGCATGGGGGTGGGGGGATATTAGAATTGCAGAGTCCATCCAGAGGAGAGAAGGACCCAGGCCTGCAGCCAGCACTGGGGCCTCACTCTGATTCACCATCTCCTGGCCAGCCAAGGTCACCTGGGGAACAGCAGGAAAGGACCTTTGAGATCACCTGGCCACCTCCTCATGGTACCCAAGGGGAGGTGGAGACCCAGAGAGGAGCAGCTCTGGCCTGAAGTCAGACAGTGGGGGAGTGACTGCCTTCCCCCAAAGAAGGAGGAACTCTGAACACCTGGAAAGACTCCAGGACTGTGTCTAGACCTTATCTCCTTGGGCCTCCATAGACTCTGTGAGGCACCACTCAGAGAACTCAAGAGTAGCCCAGGGTCACACAGCCAGCAGGCCTGAGGCTGCACTGACTCACATGCCTCCTCCCATGGTAGTCCTGGCAGGGCACCCTCTCTCGGCCCCATTTCCCTACCCTTGTGAAGAGGAGGTTAGATTTGCTGTTCTCCAAGGCCGCTCCAGCTCTGCTATGCTAAGATTGGTGTTGAGCTTGCTAGGAATATGCAAACAACATGCAAATATCCAAGCCCCTCTTGGCCAGCTGCTTGGGGAGCAGGAGCTGGAGTGATAGGTGATGCCCAGGAAGCCAGAGAGATCTGGTGGGGGAGGGGAAGCCTCTCCCTAGGTAGGTAATGACAGCCTGTTGAGTACTAGATGCTGTGGCTGGTCCAAAACCTCGGAGGTGTGGCCTGACCCCTTGGATAAGTCGTTTGTCCCTCTGGGCCTTGGTTTCCTCACTTGTAAAGGGAGATGCTCATAGTAATACTTGTCTCTGTACAGATTAGATAAGATATATGAATGTGCTTTGAAGACAGAAAAGTGCAGTGCACACGAGAGCTATTTGTGCATAAAACACAAGAGGCTTAAATCAGATCAAACAAAAAAAACCAAAACCCTTTGCCATCGAGTTGATTCTGACTCATAGTGACCCTATAGGACAGAGTAGAACTGCCCCATAGGGTTTCCAAGGAGTGTCTGGTGGATTCAAACTGCCAACCTTTTGGTTAGCAGCAGAGCTCTTAACCACTGCGCCACCAGGGCTCCATAAATTAGACCAGGAGCGGCAAATGGTTAGCTCACCTCCCTATTAGCTCTCCCTCCACTCCTAATACAGACAGACATCACTAATCAGTCACAGCGCTTTTTCCCACTGAGGTTAGCTAGACAGAATCCTTCCCAACACAACCCTGTTTTCCCTTGAGCTTGGACACAGCCTCAGGATCCTTCCCAACACAGCCTTCCAGAGTAGACCATCCATCCCCTATTCTAGATAATGGCTGAAAGGTCCCATCCACTCAGCTGGCTGTGATTCTAAGTACTTTCCGGCCTTAGGAAGGTTTTGAACCTTTTCTTCCCTCCTTTCCTCTGCCCCCTCCTGCTTTAGCCTCAGCCCCCTGACTGCATCCTGGATGTCAGCTGAGGCACCCATGTTTGCCCAGGAATGTCCTGGCTCAGCAGAGTCAAGCAGTCACAGAGGGAAAGTCCTAAGAAGGGGGAAGTTTTCGACAGCCTCAGGCTTTCAGCTTCCAACCCCAGCCCAGGGGCCTGCGTTCTCCGCCAGGCTGCCTCTGCCAGTCTGCTGACCCTGGGCCTGGCAGGGTCTGTAAGGGCCGGTGCCAACAATTGTTCCAATCCCCTTGTTCTGCAAATAAGGCAACAAACAGCTGTTTGGTGGCAGCTGTGGGCTGGAACCCAGGGATTGTCCCCAGCTCAGGGTTCTTCCTTCAATGTCAGCCTCTCTTCTTCACGTACAGGCCAGCAGAGCTGACGTCCTGGGTCTGCAGGTTCCTAGCATTCTTTTGGAGGCTTTGAGAGGGAGCTTACTCTTGGGGAGATTGACAGCTGCCTTGCCCAGTCAGCAGCCTTCCTACTACACCCCTCTGCACTCTCCCCCCAATCCACTCCAGAGTCATCCTGCAGGCGGCCCACCCATTGGCACCGGCTCCTCTCTGGCTGCCAAGCCATTTTGCTTGCTCTGTGAGGACAGAGGGAAAAAATGTGTTTTCCTGGGCCTTGGCAGCCAGCACGGGTACAGCCTCCCTCCTGGGAGGGAAAAAAGGCTGGAAGAACCCAGCACCACAGGGAAGCAGGGGCTGGGGTTCCAGCCCTATGCTGCCACCCACTCACGCTCACGCTGTGACTTCAGGCACATCACTGTCTCTCTCTGGGCCTCAGTTTCCTAACATGCCAAAACTCCACTGAGCCTAAGGTGCCTTCCAGCACCAACAATCTCAGAGTTTAGAGTTTAGAGTGTCAGATTTGAGCCCCAAATGAAGCTCCAAGGCCACCAGTACAGTGGAGGCCCTTGAGGAAGGTAGAGGAAATCAGTGAAGGCTTCCTGGAGGCAGGGGCTTGAAAACAAATTCAGAGACCATGAGCCTTGACTCTCTTCTTCTCCACCTGGGTGGCCAGAGATTTCTTCCTCTTTCAGCAGAACTATGACCACCTTCCTCGCTGGTCTCAGGCCCCCAGTCTTGCCTGTCCTCCCAACCCTCACAGTCCACACAGTGGGGACCTCAGGCCTCCACCACATTCTCTCTCTTCTCCCTTCCAGAATCCGCAGGCTAGCAACAAATGAATGAATGGCCAGTCCATTCTACTGTCCCTGCATGTTCTCCAAAGGAGCAGCCAAGGTGTGTGTGTGTGTGTGTGTGTGTGTGTGTGCGTGTGTGTGAGGGAGGGTGTCCCCTGAGCTCTGAAGGATCTGCTTGCTTTATGGGGGCTGCTCCAAGAATCCTACAGCTCCTGCCCAGGCTTCCAGCTTCCCTGGGGCTCCCAGGCTTTTTTCTCCATGTGTCCACAGCCTTCCCAGACATGGGTCCAGTGCTCATTCATTCATTCAGCATACATCCATGAAACACCTACTGTGTGCCAGACTGGGCCCTGAAAGGCCCAAAGATGAGACACAGTCTCTGCCCTCCAGGGCCCCACAGACTATCATCACTCAAGTGGAGAACTCAGCTCACTAGTCACCTCCTCAAGGAAGACTTCCTTGATTGCCCTGGTTAAGTAAAAGACCAGAAACCAAACCTGTTGCCTCTAGGACAGAGTAGAACTGCCCCACAGGGTTTCCAGGAGTGGCTGGTGGGTTTGAACTGCTGACCTTTTGGTTAGCAGCCAAGCTCTTAATCACTGTGCCACCAGGGCTCTGGTAAGTCAGAGGTCCTGTTATATACTTTCAAAACCCAATGCCTGCCCCCTCATGCCCCACATCCCAGCTCTTTGTTTCTTTCCCCTACTTAACTGTAAGCTCCCAGAGGGTAGGCTCCGGGTCTCATTTATTCACCATCTTGCCCTCAGCACCTGGCCCGTGACTATGCAGGCACTGGGGCTGAGGGAGTCCATGCTGAGTCCAAAGCCCTAGTGGAGGCCCAGGAGTGATTTAACAGGAGGTTAAACTTTCAGTGCAAACTTTCCATCTATGACTGCGCCAAACGGCCACTTTCCCTCCTCCCTGACCCCCGGCCCTCTGAGGGGAGGGTTCCTACCCAGTTTTGAGGGTAGCCTGCTTGGTTCCTATGCTCCTGGCCACAGCCTCCACTTTGTACTCAGACCCCACATATTCCTGGACACCCCCGGCTCCCGGCCTTCTTTCTCTGCCACAATTCCCCTGGAAAACAGGCTGTGTGTAGAGGCCGCCCAAACATTCCTCACCCTACCCACAGCTTGCCAGTCTGGATGTGCCTGCTGCTGCAGACGGGGACACTGAGGCTCCCAGCTATGGTAGCAGAGCTCATCAGGGCTCAAAGATTGAAAGACGAAAGATCTTCCATGATTCTGTAGCCCTGTCTGTGAGAGGGACAGGGAGGGCAGAATAGGGCCAAGGAGTCCCTAGCATTCCCCGCCCTCCCCCCCCTTCCTTCAGGCCACTGGGCTAAACAGGAGCTTTCAGCAGGACCGATGGGTGGGGTGGGGGCGGGGAGAAATCCTTGAGTGGCTCGAACAGTTAAGGTCTTGACTAGTAGCCTAAACCCTGCTGTCGTGGAGTCCATTCCAACTCATAGCCACCCTATAGGATGGCACTTTGAACTCAGCCAGAGAGAGGCACCTAGGAAGACAGGCCAGGTGATCTGCTTCAGAAAAGTCACAGCCTTGAAAGCTCTATGGAGCAGTTCTACTCTGCACCCACTCAAGGGAGGGCAGCTAACAACAGTGGGGGGAGAGGGCTAGGTCTGCGGCCCCACCCTCACACATTAACCTTTCATATGCACCAAGCCTGTTGACCCTGCCTGGCCCAGGGTGGGGACTCCGTGTTGGTGGCTGGCACAGGTCTGTCAACTAGTTCCTGGGGTCCAGCTGTCAATCTGTCTGACTACTACCACCTGTGAACTGGAACCACCAGGAGAGCCGGAACCAGCTCCACCACCTCCTCTGGTCTCACTCACCCCCCAGCCCTGCAGGTACAGCCTCCGGACCCGAGAGGAACCACCCAGAGGAGTCATGGCAAGAAGCCTCCAAAGACCTTCTTTACTGAGAGTTTTCTGGCCCTTCCTGTTTCTCCTGAGACTATGGGCTGGGCAGACCTAGGGGGCCACGGGAGCCCCAAGGCAGCGCCCTCCCCAGGGAGCCTGGAAACCTGGGGACAAGGATCAGATCTCTAGCCCACTTCGTTGCCAGATCCACCAGGGTGCTGGGGCGAGGTGTGGTACCACTCACTCCGCCGCCACTTGAGCCGGGCGGTGTCTTTGATACCTCGCCCCACCCAGTGGCGGCAGGCTTCAGCTCTGGGCGGGGGACAAACGCGCGGTCACACGGTGGTAACAGTAGCGCAGGGAAACTCCGGGGAGAGCAGGGGGCCCGGCCGCCACTGGCTGGTGGGAAAGGGGCGGCCCAGGCAAGGATTCCCAGACCCGGTGTGGCCACGGGCGGCGCCGCTTTCTTCGCCGGGGTCCTCATTCCGAATTTACTCCCAGGGCACACGCTCTCCGAGGTACACACGCTAGGACACAGGTCCCAGACTCTTCACCGGCCAGGGAGCTTGTGCGTGTACACACGCACAGAGACACACGGTACACAAACGGTACACAAGCGCACACACACAGCACACACGTACACGCACGCACGCACACACAGTACACACGGTATACACACTCGTACACCCAGTACACACACACGCGGCACACACACATGCACGCGCGTGTACACATACACACGGAAAGCACGCACGCTGTACACCGCGTACCCGCCCTGGGCAGGATACCAGGACCCGGGCCAGAAAAACACGCCCGCGCGCCCCGAGACGTAAACAAACCGCGCACGCACGGCCGCGGGCTCCTGGCCAGGGTCTGTTCTACCCGAGTCACGTCCGTGCGCACGGCACCCGCCCCGCCTGGTGGACGCTGAGCTCTGCAGCCGCACGCCCCTGCCTCCCGGCCTCACTGCACCCAGACCCGGCGCCCCGAGAGGGGCCCCACCTCGACTCCATCCGCCCAGCCAGCCACGACCCCGTCTGGGTGCCAGAGTTCTGGCCTCCCCACCTGCTGGGGGCCGGAGACGGATACCTGGGCCCGGTGCCCCAACCCCAGCACGTCCCCGGGCGCGGAGACCCTCCCGGTTAGGGCCCCGCACCCCCCCCCCCGCCAGGGCACGTCCCTCACCGACTCTCGACGCGCTTCGCCTGGCGCCCCGGGCGCGCGGGTCCCGCAGCTTTCCCGCTAGATCCCGGCCCGCGCGCTGGCCCGTCTCCACTTCGGTGCCGACTGCGGGTGGCTCGGAGCGGGGCTCCTGGAGCGCCGCGCGGAGTTTTGTTGTGGGGCGGACGGCGCGGGGGGCCCGGGCTGCGCGGAGTTGTAAGGCGAGCTTCCCGGAATTACTCACTCACAGGATTCCTTTCATTCATAAAAACCCAGTCATGCGCTGACGTCACCGCCCCGAGCTAGGGCCCCACCCCGCCCCGACCCCGCCCTGACCCCGCCCCTCGTCCTGACTCCGCCCCCGGGCCCTCAGACGTCGGAGAGTTTCTAGGAGCCTGGTCCCTTTTGCCAGTGCCCGCTGGGTGCATTTGCGTGACACCTTGCTAGAGCCGCGTGGGTGGAGGTGTCATTTGCCTCATGTCACAGTCGTCTGTCCCGGGCCTCTTCTCCTTTCGACTTATACACTCCTTGATGATCTCATGCAGTCCCGTGGTTTTAAATGCCATCTCTATGCCCATGAGTAGCGAATTTGTATTTCCAAAGTGAACAGCTTCCCTGAGTTCTAGATTCCTATCCAGCTGCCACTCGGCGCCTCCACGTGAGTGCCAGACGGGAACTGCAGACGCAGCGCAGCCAAAATCAACGCAGCCAAAATCCCTGTCCTGATCGTCAACCCTACCTCAGGCTCTGCCCCTTTATCCCTTCTCAGCTAGCTGTTCCAGCCCAAAACCTAAGAGCCTTGCTCCATTTTTCTTTCTCCTTCACATCATAAGTCAGGCTGGTTCTCGAACACGTATCCTGAATCTGGCCATTCTCACCACCTGCAGGCCTCGCACCTAGTCCTGACACCTCAATTTACCTGGACAATGGCGGCAGCCCCTCATACCCTCCCTGCTTTTTCCCTAAAGGCTTTTATACACTATGCAATGTTCTCAAAACAAAGACGAGATTGCATCACGCACTTCTACCCTCTGGCTTAATGCTCTCAATAGCTTCCTTTTGCACTTAGAATATAAACTACACTCTTCTCCTTGTCCTAACAAAAAGAAGAAAACCAGTCGTAGAGTTGACCCTGACTCATGGCAACCCCATGTGTGTCAGAGCAGAATTGTGCTCCATAGGGTTTTTAATGGTTAATGTTTTAGAAGTAGATTACCAGGCCTTTCTTCCAAGGTGTCTCTAGGTGAACTTGAACCTTTAACCTTTCGGTTAGTTGCCAAGTGCATTAAATCGTTTGCACCACTCAGGGACTTCCGCCTTGGTCTACAGGGTTGCAGCAGTAAATCAACAGGGAACTGCCAGAAATTCAAGCCGGATTCAGAAGAGGACCTGGAACCAGGGATATCATTGCTGATGTCAGATGGATCCTGGCTGAAAGCAGAGAATACCAGAAAGATTTTTTACCTGTGTTTTATTGACTATGCAAAAGCATTCGACTGTGTGGATCATAACAAATTATGGATAACATTGCAAAGAACAAGAATTCCAGAACATTTAATCATGCTCATGAGGAACCTGTATATAGACAAAGAGGCAGTCATTCAAACAGAACAAGGGGATGCTGTGTGGTTTAAAATCAGGAAAGGCGTGTGTCAGGGTTGTATCCTTTCATCAGACTTATTCAATCTGTTGTTGTTGCTGGGTGCCATCGAGTCAGTTCCGACTCATAGTGACCCTATGTACAACAGAACAAAACACCCCCAGATCCTGCACCATCCTCACAATCGTTGTTACACTTGAGCCCATTGTTGCAGCCACTGTATCAATCCATCTCGTTGAGGGCCTTCCTCTTTTTTGCTGATGTTCTCCTTTACCAAGCATGATGCCCTTCTCCAGGGCCTGATCCCTTCTGATAACATGTCCAAAGTACTTGAGACGTAGTCTTGCCATCTTTGCTTCTAAGGAGTATTCTGGTTGTACTTCTTCCAAGACAGATTTGTTCATTATTTTGGCAGTCCATGAACCAGAGAGATGGCTCTTGAGGTGATGGTGCTCCAGGCGTGGAAACAGCGTGAGTAAAGGAAAGGGAGACTATCACAGCACTTATTTTACTGTGCAGGATGTAGGACTTCCCCAATCTAAGAGGCCTTTGTTGGAGCTCTGGTCACCTGCAAGGCTCCACCTTTCCTCGACGTAGTGTCATTTGATTTCAGGGTCCTTGTCATGCTTTCTTCCCTCTGGACCTTGGTCCACCTGGGATTGTGACATCTATCCCTTACCTCCCAAAGACCTTGAGTGTCTGAGGAAATGCTGAGGCAGCTTTGTTCCCCCAGCCATGGAGACTAGATGAATCCCTGAAGCTATTGCCCTGAGATATTCTTAAAACCTCGTCTTAGTTATCTAGTGCTGCCATATCAGAAATACCACAAGTGAATGGCTTTAACAAACAAAAACTTATTTTCTCACAGTTTAGGAGGCTAGAAGTCCGAATTCAAGGTGCCAGCTGTAGAGGAAGGTCCTTGTCTCTTCAGCTTCTGCTTCCTGATTCCTCAAAAATCTCCATATGTCTTGGCATCTATCTTACCCTATCTTTGCTCCCTTGTCTAATCTCCTTTATATCTCAAAAGAGATTGACTCAAGATACACCATATTAATCCTGCCTCATTGCCATAACAAAGACAACCCATTCCCAAATGGGATTATAAACACAGGTGTAGAGGTTAGGATTTAGAACACATATTTTGGGGGGACACGATTCAATCCATAACAAATCTTAAACTAAAAATTTCCCCTAAAGTTTTAAAACCAGATAGTAGCTTAGGTTAACTAATAAAGAATGTCTGCCTTGAGGGGGACAGGAGCTGGTTGAATGGTCATGGGGAATACAGGGTGGAGAGGAAGAGTGTGCTGTCACATTACGGGGAGAGTAGCTAGGGTTACACAGCAAGGTGTGTATAAGCTTTTGTATGAGAGACTGACTTGATTTGTAAACTTTCACTTAAAGTAAATTTTAAAAAGTGCTCGAGCATTGTGCTCTTTTAAGATCTATTTAGTGTGGTTTTGCTATATGGGGTCAAACTGAGAACAGAAACTTGAAAGATTAGATGGGAAATGTAGGGGGTAGTGAGTTTATGTCAGTGCAGGAAGAACAATTCGGGGTGCCGGGCCAAAATGACGGAGTAGTCAGATGCTTCCTGTGGTCCCTCTTACAACAAAGACCTGAAAAAACAAGTGAATTGATTATGTGTGACAATCTAGGAGCCCTGAACGTCAAAGGCAAAGTTGAGGAATCGGACTGAGCGGCAAGGGGAGGGAGAGACCGTTCAGAAGCAGCAAGGAGTTGCCAGACCTGTCTTGGCAGGAGCCAGCACCCCGCAGGCCAGATCCTCTGGCATGAGCACAGTGAGGTGCTTAAGCAGTGGCGTTTGGGATGCATTTTACACACCAGGAGAGACCAAGTGGTGGAGAGTCCACTCACGCCTCCAGAATCAGTGAAAAGCAGTGCTCAATTGGCAAAAGATAAGTACATGTGTGTATAAGCTTTTGTATGTGTATTACGCAGATCAAAAAACTCCCTTTTGGGAAAAACCTCTCTCCCATTTACCTGCCTCCTTCCTGCTCTGCACGGGTCTGAGATGGCTTCAGAGATTGCCGCATCCCCTGGGCCAGAAGTAGGACTTGTCACGCACCCTGAGCCATCCTCCCAGCCTTGGAGAAGGAATGAATCAACAAACAGAAAAAAATAATCTGCTGGCTCCCCTAAACCAGGAACTCAGGGCAGAAACAACCCCTTTGCCTAGGCACAGGCATAAGGAGCCACAGACTTTGAATGCCTTTCGCCCCTGCGGAGACCTGTGTGGGCCCATTACAACAGCGTAGGCCCTCGTTAGCAAAGTACAACTGGGTATATACCTGAAGTCTAACCTCAACCGTATCAGCTATATGGTGGAGAAGCAGGTTTGTGACATTTGACACCACTCTGCCTATTAAGCAAGTGTTCTTACCTACCCACATCAGGGGCCTGAGGGGTGGTGGCTTCACTCATGCCACCTAGCCACCCACGACAGGGGCCCAAGAATAAGTGGTGCCTCCCAGTCCTTATATCCAACAGCATTGGGTGGCCATAGTCTGGCTGCAAAATCCACCCACCTATTCACTGTAGGGAACAGGGACACGCTTTCCTCACAGATACTTGGGGGCAGCTGTCAGCCTCCTGCCTTGCTTTGCGTGTGACCCCATGTTGCAGCCAGATACCTGTGCCTACACCGATCACCCCTGCCTGTTTAGGACTGTAGGTGAGAGTCTGCACCACACACTTGGTGACCGACTACTTGGACACCTGAGCTGAATCCATACAAGAAAAACAAATGGACTCCTGGACTCACATACCTAGTAACAGCGCTAACTACCTGGTGACAGGATGATAGAGCTTCAAAGGCACTAATAATCAAACTAGCTCACACGAGCAGCCTACTTGGGCATATCAAAACAAAACAGAACAAGATGCTAGACTACGGTAAGCAAACATAAAATAAGTAAATAAATACAATAGCTTATTGATGGCTCAGAGACAACAGTCAATATCAAATCATGTAAAGAGGCAGACTGTGATGGCTTCAGCAAGCTCCTAAAACAAATAATCAAGAAATATTCCAGATGAAGAGAATTTCCTGGAATTATCAGAGACAGAATATAAAAGATTAATATACAGAACTCTTCAAGAGATCAGGAAAAAGATCAGGCAGAACACAGAGCAAGCCAAGGAGCACACAGACAAAGCAATAGAGGAACTTAAGAAGATTAGAGAAGAGCATAATGACGAATTTAACAGGCTGCAAGAATCCGTAGAGAGACAGCAAACAGAAATCCAGAAGATTAACTATAAAATTTCAGAATTAGACAACTCAATAGAAAGTCATAGGAGCAGAATTGAGGCAATGGAAGTCAGAATTAGTGAGATTGAAAATAAAGCACTTGACACCAACATATTTAAGAAAAAATCAGATAAAAGAAATTAAAAAAAAAGATGAAGAAACCCTAAGAATTATGTGGGACTCTATCAAGAGGAATAACCTATGAGTGATTGGAGTAGCTGAACAAGGAGGGATAACAGAAAATACGAGAGAATTGTTGAAGATTCGTTGGCAGAAAACTTCCCTGATTTTGTGAAAGATGGGAAGATATCTATACAAGATGCTCATCGAACCCCACGCAAGGTAGATCCCAAAAGAAAGTCACCAAGACATATTATTTTTAAATTCGCCAAAACCAAAGATAAAGAGAGAATTTTAAGAGCAGCTAGGGATAACCCTGGTGGCGTAGTGCTTAAGTGCTATGGCTGCTAACCAAAGGGTCGGCAGTTTGAATCCGCCAGGCACTCCTTGGAAACTCTATGGGGCAGTTCTACTCTGTCCTTTAGCGTTGCTGTGAGTCAGAATTGACTCAACGGCACTGGGTTTGGTTTTTTCTGCTTTAGGAATAAATAAAAAGTCATCTACAAAGGAGAGTCAATAAGACTAAGCTTGGACTACTCAGCAGAAACCATGCAGGCACGAAGGCAATAGGATGAAATATATAAAGCCTTCAAGGAAAAAAAATTGCCAGCCAAGGATTATGTATCCTGCAAAACTGTCTCTCAGATATGATGGCAAAATTAGGACATTTCCAGATAAACAGAAGTTTAGGGAATTTGCAAAAGCCAAGCCAAAGTTACAAAAATACTAAAGGGAGTCCTCTAGTTAGAAAATGAATAACATCAGATGACAACCCAGGATTAGAATACAGGACAGAGCGACCAGATCAGTCCAGATAGGGAAATACCAAAAATAAATCAAGGCTAAAACACTGAAAATAGGGAAACAGAGATGTCATTATGTAAAAGATGACAGCATTAAAACAAAAAAGAGGGACTAGAAAAATGTAGTCATAGATGTTTCATATGGAGAGGAAGTCAAGGCAATATAAAGAAATGAAAGATTGGTTTGAACTTAGAAAAATAGGGGTAAGTATTAAGAACAATTAGGAAAAGGAGGACGAGAATCATTGCATGTCCTTCTCCAGGGACTGTTATCTCCTGATAATGTGGTCAAAGTATGTGAGATGAAATCTTGCCATCCTTGCTTCTAAAAAGCCTTCTGGCTGTACTTCCAAGACAGACTTGTTTGTTCTTCTGGCAGTCCATGGTATATTTAATATTTTACACCAACACCATAATTCAAACGTATCAATTCTTTTTCCATCTTCCTTATTCGTTGCCCAGTTTCATATGCATATGAGGCAATTAAAAATACCATGGCTTGGGCCAGGTGCACCTTAGTCCTCAAAGTGACATCTTTGCTTTTTTTTTTTTTTAACACTTTAAAAAGGTCTTTCACAGTAGAGCTGTCCAATGCAATGCGTCTTTTGATTTCTTGACTGCTGCTTCCATGGGCCTTGATTGTGGACCCAAGTAAAATGAAATCTTTGACAACTTCAATCTGTTCTCCGTTTATCATGATGTTGATCATGATGTTGCTTATTGGTCCAGTTGTGAGGATTTTTGTTTTCTTTATGTTAAGGTGTAATCCATACTGAAGGCTGTAGTCTTTGATCTTCATCTGTAAGTGCTTCAAGTCTTCTTCATTTTCCACAAGCAAGGTTGTGTCATCTGCATATCTGACATATTCAGAAGAGGACGTGGAACGAAGGATATCATTGCTGATGTCAGATGGATCCCGGCTGAAAGCAGAAAATACCAGAAAGATGTCTACCTGTGTTTTATTGACTATGCAAAAGCATTCAACAGTGTGGATCATAGCAAATTATGGATAACATTACAAAGAATGGGAATTCCGGAACACTTATTTGTGCTCATGAAGAACCTGTACATAGATCAACAGGCAGTCGTCCATAGAGAAGTAGGGGATACCGTGTGGTTTAAACTCAGGAAAGGTGTGTGTCAGGGTTGTATCCTTTTACCATGCTTATTCAATCTGTATGCTGAGTGAATTATCTGAGAAGCTGGATTAGGGTTGCTATGAGTTGGAATTGACTCGAAGGCAACGGGTTACAACCTGAGGGGCGCATCTCCCAGCACTGTATCAGACAATGTTCTGCTGCTATTCCTAGGGTTTTCACTGGCCAATTTTTTTAGAAACAGATCCTTCTTCCTAGTGCCTTGTTGTTATGTGCTGTCGAGTTGATTCCGACTCATATCGACCCTGTAGGACATAGTAGAGCTGCCCCATAGCGTTTCCAAGGAGCGGCTGGTAGATTCTAACTGCTGACCTTTTGGTTAGCAGCCAAGCTCTTAACCGCTGGGCCACCCGGGCTCCAGTACTTAGTAAAAGGTCAATAAATATTCAGTTAGAGAAAGATGAAATCTCTGGGGTTGGCTAGGACACTCCCTCTGGGAAACCTGTGTCTTTCCCAGGTGAGGGACACATTGTCTGTGATGATCTCACCCAGCTGAGAGACCCCACCTCCTACCAGCAGGGAGGGGCCTTCTTGCCAGTTTCTGGGGAGGGACCCGCCCTCTGCCAACAGAGTCCAGCAGAACTCTAACTGGCCCAGCCAGTCCCCTGTTCACTTGCTTGAGGTCCAAACACCAAATAGTACCCAACCACATCCCCATGAAACCCTGGCCTAAAGTGGGGGTCCTGTTCATGGTAGGTGCTCAGTACAGTAACCTGAGCTTGACCTGAGCCCAGGATCTACAAGCTGGGCTCCGTACCCCTGGCTAACCCCAGTGTGGGGTCCTACTTTCTCCTGGCCTCAATTTCCCAACCTTCGGAGTGAGAGCGTGAGGTTAGGTGGCTGCTTTTCAAACACTCTCAAGCCACCATAACTTTTCTTTATGTGAACATTGACTCTGCAGTCGGCCCCTCTGTTAAACTTCTAGAAGCTGGGCTGCTGTGAGAGGTGCCGGGGCTGGCTTGGATATTCTCTGAAGATCCTTCCTGCCCTGAGATTTGATTTCCAGGCAATCAGGGGCTTCTGTTCCCGGGACCCATGGGCCTTCCTGGCACCCTCAGCAGGACAGTCTCTCCATTGGCTGGACCTGGCTGGGCCCGCATTTCCCGTGGATCTCTCTGCTGGGTGGAATGAGGTGAAAGGGACCTCTTCCAGCACCTTCAGTCCTTCGATCCTGTCTGGCAGGCTTCCATCCATCACATGACTCTCATCAGTTTCATATTACTACACTTATTACTTTAATTATTATGGCTTATGAGACGCTTCCTCTGTGCCAGGCACTGTGCTAAGTGCCTGGAATCTGTTAGCATAGGACATGTTTTCCCAGCTTCTTTCCCACTGCCAAAGAAACCAACCATCCACAAAAAAAAAAAAAAAAAATGTGTACTTTATTACATTTCAAGGCCTTTATAACCTCACATTTTCCTTCTCACAAAAATTCTCCCTGCTGGGGAGAAGGTGCCTAAATGATCAGCCCCATTTTAAAGTGGAGGAAATGAACCCATTTGTCACTTCAGCCACTGCCCAGACAACGCCTCCTGGTTGCCAGGTGTGGTGCTTCTGTGTACCTGGTCGCCCTTAATCTTTTCTACCATCTTATGAGTTAGGTGTTATCATGTTGCAGATGAGGAAATCGAGACTCTGAGAGGTAGGAAACTTGCCTAATATCACACAGCTAGTCACGGGCAGAGGAGGACTTGAACTCAGGGCAATCTCATGCCAAAGGTTGGGCTCTCACCTGCTGCCCCTGCCAGGAATACCCCGTTGGGTTTTTCTGGGTAGAGAGGCACAATTTCACATGGGCCACTTGAGTGCCTGACAGTAATGAGAGGACACCCCATCACTCCCAGTGGGCTGCCCAGGTTGGGATCCTCGCAGTGTATATTGAGGGCCTTCTGTGTGCCCAAAGTCCCTGGGTGGCGCAAATGGCTTGCTGTCATCTACTAACCTAAAGGTTGGCAGTTCAAACCCTCCCATTGGTGCCATGGAAGAAAGACCTGGCAATCTGCTTCTGTAAAAGACTACAGCCAAGAAAACCCTGTGGAGCAGGTCTACTCTGTAACCCATGGGGTCGTCATCGACTCGATGGCAACAGCTTTGTTTGCTTTACTGTTTGCCCAGCAACTGTGCTACAGAGACTTCAAAGAAGAGCTGACACTGTCACTGCTCCCAGAGTGCACGACACAATCAGGGATGGAAGGGAGAAAAACAAAGGTTTAAACAAGTCCAGATAGCCACAGTAACCACTGTTATTACTGTTTGGGAGATACTTCTTTTGTTACCAAAGCCTGTTATCTCACAACATTCTATGGGGTGAGTATCTTTATCACCCCCACTTTAGAGATAAGAAAACCAAGGGTTGGAGCGATGAAGCCATTTGCTTAGGATTCCCCTTTGAGTAAGAGCCCTCATCAGCCATGTGTGAATGTGTACACTTCACTGCCTCTTCACCAGCACTGGGTTTCCTCATTTTTTTAAAGCTCTGCTAATTTTCTAGGCAAATGATGTTATCTTATCTAAATATTCATTCCTTCTGATATGAATGAGCTTGAATATATTCTTACATGCAGAGTCAGGATTTGAAACCTGGGTTGACCAGTCCAGAACCCAAACTGTCCTTCAGGATCTGAACTCTTTTCACTTCTCCGTTCCCTTCCGCAGACATAAGAGACTTCTCACCCCACACCCATTTTATATCTTTTCCTGGGATCTTTGGGCTTTGAAATGAACCGAATGTGATCATTTAAGGAACAAGCTACGTTACAGATATGATCTATGCAGATATAGAAAATGTAGATATACCCATTATAGAAAACTTAGAGACTGTCAAAATGTAAAAAGAAGAGAAAAAAATTCATCCATAGTTCTATCACTCAAAGGGAAATATTATTCACATTTTGGTGTATTTTATCCCACTCTCCCTCGCTCTGCTTAGGTTTTTTGTTAAGATAGTTGTAAGCACATATACTACATCCTAATAATTACACATTTTGCTTCTGTCACTCCAAATTATATACTAATTATTCTATCTCCCCCCCCCCCATTACTGCAACCGCTTTCTGATTTCATTTGCAGTGAGAATAAGCGTTAGTTTTCTTAACCTGTCTCCTATTTTGGAAATGTGAGTCATTCCTAAATTCTCACTATAATAAATAATGTTGGGATAGACAGATCTGTACATAAAATTTCACACAGATGATTTCTTTAGTACGGATTTTTTGAGGCGGAATAGCAAGGTCGAAGACCATGAACCCTTTTGGAGCCGATAATGGCAAGTGACTTTGCACAATGGACATTATCCGTTTCCACTCTCACCAGCCATGGGCGAATGGGTGCATTTCACTGCCTGTTTATCAGCACTGGGTATTCTCATGTTGAAAACTCGGCTAATTATTTAGGCAAATTATGTTATCTTACTTAAATAACCATTCCTCTGAATATCAATGAACTTGAAAACATTTCTATACATTTGTTAACTGGCTGAGTTGTTTTTTTTGTTTTTTTTTTTTTCTGAATTGTCTGTTCATGTGCTTTGTCTCTTTTCCATAATACATTTTCATGTCTGCAGCCTGACATTTTAAGGCCTGAAACTTAGTGCTGCGCATATCCAACTCTTCTCCCCACCCCCCTCACTTTTCCCCCTAAAAACTTTCCCCCGATTGTTTGAATTTACTTGGAATTTTGCCATTCCTAGTCTGAGTCCTTTGCATAGTCAATAAAACACAGGTAAACATCCTTCTGGTATTCTCTGCTTTCAGCCAGGATCCATCTGACATCAGCAATGATATCCCTGGTTCCACGCCCTCTTCTGAAACCGGCCTGAATTTCTGGCAGTTCCCTGTCGATATACCGCTGCAGCCGTTTGTGCATGATCTTCGGCAAAGTTTTTCTTGCCCTGGTATTTTCAATAGCATCATATGCATGTGAAAGCTGGACAATGAATAAGGAAGACTGAAGAAGAACTGACGCCTTTGAATTGTGATGTCGGCGAAGAATATTGAATATACCATCAACTGCCGGAAGAACAAACAAATCTGTCTTAGAAGAAGTACAAGGATGGCGAGACTGCGTCTCACATACTTTGGACGTGTTGTCAGGAGGGCTCAGTCCCTGGAGAAGGACATCATGTTTGGCAGAGTACAGGGTCAGCGGAAAAGAGGAAGACCCTCGACAAGGTGGATTGACACAGTGGCTGCAACAATGAGCTCAAGCTTAACAACGATTGTGAGGATGGCGCAGGACCGGGCAGTGCTTCGTTCTGTTGTGCACAGGGTCGCTATGAGTCGGAACCAACTCGAGGGCACCTAACAACAGCCACAGCAGCCTGAGTCCTTTCCATGGCCCCAACCAGTAAAATTATAAACCTGGGGGATTGCCGTTTTGTCTGCTCCACTCTTGCACCCCAGCTGCTCTGGGCTTCTGGGGAGAAATAACCACCGCAACCACAACAAAAGCAACCACCATAGCCACTACCGTAATCACCACCACAACCACAACCACAACTACCACAACCACCATGACTGCAACCACCACAACCAGAACCAGCACGACAATCATAGCCACAATAACAGTTGATGCCACTACAGATTCATTCTCTCCGATCACAGCCAGCCCTCAGAGCTCCCAGGAGTCCTTCTCTGGGTCCCTAATCAACTTGCCTCTCTTTTCCAGCCACCACTATAGCCCACTTCCACCACACTACCTTCACCCTCACCTCCACTGGACCCCACTCACCTGCCAGGTTCCAGGAGGAAACAAGGGCCACTTGATAGATCTCCCTCAACTCCCTGCACCTGTCCTCTCCCCTTCCTCACTGTCCTGTCAGAAGCTGTCCCTCTTCCTGCCCCAAGCCCACCCACCCCACCAGCTTCGCTCTCTTCTCTTTTTCCTGGACCCTCATCCTCACCTCCTGTCCTGTCCCTCAGCACTGAAATTTCCCCAAGTGTCACCCATCTCTAAAAACCACCCCCAAAGCCCTCATCTTCTATCCCACCATGTCCCTGGCCACCACCATTGCTTTTCTTCCCTTTCATGACCAAACCTCAAGTCATCTTGGCTCACTGACCACTCACTTCCTAACTCCGCACGGCATGGTCCTGCCCCCACAACTTCTCTGAATGGACTCTTGCCAGGGTCCCAGTGACCACCTTATTGTTCAACCTAGGGCCCAAGCTCAGTCCTAATCTCTTTTGCCCTTTGGCAGAACTCAACCCTGTTGTTCTCTCCCCTCCTTCTTGAAGCACCCTTTCTCCTTGGCTTCTAAGGCTTGGATTTCCCTCCTATTTCTTTAGTCTCTAAGGTCCCTGGGTGACTCAAATGGTTTGAGCTTGACTACTAACTTAAGGATTGCCAGTTTGAAACTGCTTAGCAGCACCATGGAAGAAAACCCTAGTGATCTGCTTCTGTAAAGATTACAGCAAAGAGAACCCTATAGAGCAGCCCTACTCTGTAACACATGGGGTTGCCATGAGTCAGAATTAGCTTGAAGGCAATGGATTTGATTTTGGTGTTTCTTTAGTCTCCATCCCTGGTTCTTCTCAAGCATTTAATTATTAGTTAATGCTCAGACTTTTAGCCTTTGACCTCATCTCTCCTCCCCGGGGAATCTTGTCACCTCTCAAGATTTCAGGTGCCATCTGGTGCTGCTGACTCCCAGATCTATATCTTGCACTCACATCTGTCTCTTGTGGCCCAGGTCTGTTCAAGCAACTGCATGGCAGAGGTGGATTCCCACCTGCCTTTCCCAGCACGCCCAGCTCAACACAGTCACAACTGAACTCATCATCTTCCTCCCATCCTGCACCTTCCCTGGCTTCTGTAATAGACTGGTGTGGGGTAAAGAATTTCATTTTACCCAGAGAATTTGGTCTTTGTTTTTGATTCCTGGGAGAATACCTTTAAAGCCTCGGAATTTCCCAGCAACTGAAGTGTTTTGATGAGGCTTCCAGTCTACACCTAAGGGTTTATGCTAATGAGGTGCCTTTTGGGTGGGAGCTGGCCAGGTCAGAAAGCCCTACCATGCAATATCAGCATGACCTCAGGGAAGGGGAACTGAAGTTGAGTTCATTCAACCATGGGTACATAGTGA
This sequence comes from Elephas maximus indicus, assembly GCF_024166365.1. NCBI lineage: Eukaryota > Metazoa > Chordata > Mammalia > Proboscidea > Elephantidae > Elephas > Elephas maximus. The sequence goes on along the minus strand of NC_064822.1, from coordinate 182,116,664 downwards.
AACATAGTGAGGCACCAGTAAAGGCTCTGGGCACGGAAGCTTTGTGGACTTCCTGGTTAGTAATATACATTGATGCATGCAGGAGGGTAGGGCATCCCTTTTGGGGATCTGGAAGCTCCATGTTGGGAACTCTCTCAGACCTCACCCTATGCGTCTCTTCATTTGTATATTTTTTCCTATAATAAAACTATGATAATTAAGTATAGTGCTTTCTCGAGTAGTGGGAGTTGTTCTAGTGAAATATCGAATCCAAGGGAGTAGTGAGAGCCAGCAGGTCAGGAAGTGAAGGGGGCTCGGGGACCCCTGAGCTTATATCCTGAGGGGGTAGAGGAAACCCTGAATTTGTAGCCAGCACCTTAAAAGTGAGGGTGTCATGGGGACCCCCAAGCTTGTGGCTGGTGTCTGAAGTCTCCGGCAGATTTGGTAGTCGGGAGGACTGTGCCCTTTAACTTGAGATCCTACCTAGCTCTGGTGGTTAAGATCAGAGGAATAAGTACTGCGTTATGCAATTTGTGTCAGAAATGAGCAGCACAGAATTGAATTGATTGGAATTGAATGAATTTCTTTATTCAAGTGGTGTGAGGAGTAGAATAAATTGCACTGATTTTCTTTACAGGTTTCTGTCACTTGCAACCAAAAGTCCTGACTCATTCTGGTCTCCATTCTTAACCTCATAGACTCCTGTTGCTCCCTATTCAGTTCTTTCTTCCAGGAACCTCTAAAAATATGGTTGTATTGCCGTATTAAATTAATTTATGGACATCTTAGAAACTTTTATGCTGAAGACTGAATGGGGATAGAATTTGCAGTTGATGAAGCATGGAGATTTTTGTGATCACAAAGAATACAGAATTTTGTTGCCTTGTCAATTAATGTAGAAGTCATTTGATCTCTCCTCAAATATTCTGGCTCCTCTCTCCTGGGCACGTGGTAGGTCTGCACTTCCTGCCTCCCTGAAGTTAGCTGTGGCCATGTGACTTGCATTGTCCAACGAAATATGAGCAGAAGAGTCATATGTCACTTCCGAGCAGCAGGTTTAAGAGCTTACGGGGCCTGAGTCATCTCATGCACCATCCCCTGCCACAGTGATCAGGGGTGCCTCCTTCAGCCTGTGTCCTTTAGGGACTGTGATAAGCAGAGCCTCCCACCGCTCCCCCACATTGAACATATAGTGTGAGCAAAGACATAAACTTGTGCTAAGCCAACGAGCTTGTGGGGCCATTTGTTGTTGCATCATCCCCAGCCTATCCTGCCTGATAGAGTCTGGAAGATGACTCACTATGATTTCATGATTTCTCCGGGACAACCACATTTGCCACAGTGTTTTTTCATGATAAAACAACTGTCAGTATATCTGAGGCAGAACCCGTTGCTGTTGAGTCAATTCCGACTCATGGCAGCCCCATGTGTGTCACAATACAACTGTGCTCCATAAGGTTTTCAATAGCTGATTTTTTGGAAGTAGATCCCCAGGCTTTTCTTCTGAGGCGCCTCTGGGTGGACTTGAACCGGCAGTGAGAGTACTAACTGTTTGCACCACCCAGGGACTACATATCTGAGGCAAGTTTGTGTTAAATTGTGACCTCTTTAAGAAGAGGAATATAAGCATCTTTAGTGTTCCACACTACCAAGAGCAAGGCTGTGCACATAGTAGGCATTTCATACTTACTGGCTAAAGAGACTGAAGTGGGGACGAGAAGCTCGAGAGAAGGAAGAAAGAGATTAAGGCCTCGTGAACTCGGACTCTGAAGAGTCTCACATGAAACCCCCAGTCCTCAAAGAACTGGCAACACGTGATCATTGGTACGTGCCCTGCATCAGTCTCTGCTCAGCCTCTTCAAATCCTCACCACCCTTCAGGACCCAGGATCAGGCTGGCTGCTTTGGAGAGCTTCCTGGGCATCCTGGCCCTGAGAACCAGCTTCTCCTCAGGCCATAGTCTGTCCTGTGAGCCCCTGAGCTGGGCTGGAGGGCCCTCAAACCAGGGAAATCCTGCCTTTCCTGACCAGGGCTGGCTTTTCCCCTTCCAATGGGAACACACGTGGCTCCTGCTTCACAGCTCAAGGTCTCCTGCACTCATTTCCTTCCTGAGGAGGGCATCAGCCCCAGTGGCCCTTCAGCAAGTCAGAAAGCGCATAATTAGTGAGATCATTACACAGCTGCCTGGCAGCCTCAGCGCCCTCCAGTCATTCTCCCACCAGCGCTTCGCTCATAGCCCTTCTGGGGCTCCATAGCCCGAAGGACAAGGTCTGCGAGGCCCTTCACAGTCCATCTCTGTGGGCTGCATAGCTGCTCACACACCAGGTTCTGGCAATACTCAGCCACTTGCGGCTCCCCAAACAGTCCGCACAATCTCATGATATTGATTTTTGCCCATGTAGTTCCTAGTCCAGCTGGCAAACTCCTATTCAACCTTTGAAACCCAATTTAAGAACGAAACTAAACCAAACCTGTTGCCGTTTAGACAGGGACAGATTATCCAAAAGACGAGGTAAGCATGGTGCTTATCTTGCTTATCAGATCATAATCATCTGTAGTGAACAATTTCACATTTTTTCACCACATTGAAGATTCTGCTTCTAGGTATGGCTGTCTTCTGTCTCTGTCCCAACCCCACGGCACTTTCCTACAGAATCAAAGCCTCTTTTCCAATTTACAATCCCTGACAGGGCCAGATGACCCAGTAAGCAAGGTAAGCACAGGCTTACTTGTGCTTACTTACTTATCTGTAGTGAACAATTTTACATGGGAAAAAAATTGTTCACTACAGATTAGTAAGTAAGCACAAGTAAGCCTGTGCTTACCTTGCCTATTGGATAGTCCGCCCATGTGTTTAGTTGATCCCAACTCATGGGGTCTTTACAGAAGCAGTTTACCTGGCCTTTCATCTGCGGAGCCACTGGGTGGATTTGAACTGCCAACCTTTAGGTTATCAGCTGATTGCAACAAACTACTTGTGCCACCCAGGGACCTTAAGAACCAAAAAAAAACCCCAAAACTCATTGCTATTCATCAGGTTGATTTTAACTCATGGTGACCCCAAGAACAGGGTCATTAAACTTTTTCTGTAAAGGATCAGATAGAAATGTTTCAGGCTTTTGGGGCCATATGGTTTCTGTCATGATTACTCAACTCTACCATTGTAGAAAGCACAAAAAACAAGCCAGTTGCTGTTGAATTGATTCTATGTGTGTCATGATGGCCTCATATATGTCAGAGTAGAGCTATGCTCCATACGGTTTTCAATGGCTGATTTTTCAGAAGTAGACTGCCAGGCTTTTTTCCCAAGGTGCCTCTGAATGGACTCACACCTCCAACCTTTTGGTTAGCAGCTGAACACGTTAACTGTTTGTACCACCCAGGGACTCCATACAAAGCATAAAAAACCAAATCCATTGCCATCGAGTCGATTCCAACTCATAGTGACCCTATAGGACAGAGTAGAACTGTCCCACAGTTTCCAAGCCTATAATCATTACAAAAGCAGACTGCTCCATAAACCCTGGTGGTGTAGTGGTTAAGTGCTATGGCTGCTACCCAAGAGGTCAGCAGTTCGAATTCGCCAGGTGCTCCTTGGAAACTCTATTGGGCAGTTCTACTCTGTCCTGTAGGGTCACTATAAGTCGGAATCGACTTGATGGCAGTGGGTGGGTCTATCAATCTCCCACGGAGCGGCTGGTAGGTTCCAACCCCTCACCTTTCAGTTAGCAGCCTAGCGCTTAGCCATTGTCTACCAAGGCTCCTTATAGAAGGCATAGCCATATGTAAAGGAATGTAGCTTTGTTCCAGTAAAGCTTTATTTACAAAAAAAGGGTGGCAGGCTAGGATTTGGCCCATGGGCTGCTGTACTTTGCTCATCTCTGCTCAAGAGTCATCTCTGCACAAAGCTTCCTATAGGGCGGTTGATCAATGCCTTCTCTGAGTGACTTCTACACCCTACTCATTTGATCATGACAAGAACCTGGACTGTAATGATTCTGTTGTTGGGAAGAGCCTATTATTGTACCATCATCTCTCACCTGGATTTCTGCAATATCATCCTCACAGGCCTCCCAGCCTCTGCCTTAGCCTTACATTCTCACAGAACAGACATCATCAGTGAAAACGTAAATCTGATCAGGTCACTCCTCTGCTCAAAACTCTTCCATGGCTCCCCATTTCCCTTTGAGTGAGTCTTAAAGTCGTCTACAATGTTCTACTCCTCACGTGTCTGTCAGGGCTTGTACTGTGGGGGCTTGCGTGTTGCTGTGATACTGGAAGCTATGCCACTGGTATTCAGATACCAGCAGGGTCACCCAGGTTTCAGCCAAGCTTCCAGACTAAAAGACTTGGAAGAAGGACCCGGCAGTCTTCTGTAAAGAATTAGCCAGTGAAAACCTTATGAATAGCAGCAGAACATTGTCTGATATAATGTCACAAGATGAGCCCCTCAGGTTGGAAGGCACTCAAAAGACGGCTGGGGCAGAGCTGCTTCCTCAAAGTAGAGTTGACCTAAATGATGTGGTTGGAGTAAAGCTTTTGAGACCTTCGTTTGCTGATGTGGCATGACTCAAAATGTGAAGAAACAGCTGCAAACATCCGTGAATAATCATTAACAACAACTGGTCCCACTCCCCTTAGTCTTTATTGCCTACTGTGTTCCTGCTCACTCACTCTACTCCGCCAGCATAGCCTCCAGGCTTTTCCTGAAGCAAACCAGGCAAGCTCCTGCCTCAGGGCCTTTGCTCTTCTCCAGGTTACCCTGCCCTCATCTCCATCACGTCCTTATTTAAATGTCTCCCTTTTCAGTGAGAACTTTCCTGGGCAGTTTCTTTAAAATTACAATCCTCCCTTGTCTCTCTGCCCTGCTTTTACTTCATAACATTTACCACCATCTGTCTTGGGTGGGGAAATCCTGGTGGCGCAGCAGTTAAGAGCAACGGCTACTAACCAAAACGTTGGCAGTTTGAATCCACCAGGCGCTTCTTGGAAACTCTATGGGACAGTTCTATGAGTCGGAATTGACTCGATGGCAAAGTGTTTGGTTTTTTCTGGGGTTTATCCTGGGTGGGTGGAACCTTGGTGGCGCAACAGTTAAGGGCTCAGCTGCTAACTGAAAAGTTGGCAGTTCAAATCCACCATTGGCTCCACGGGAGAAAAAAACAAAAACCTAACCCATTGCCATCGAGTCGATTCTGACTCATAGCGACCTATAGGATAGAGTAGAACTGCCCCATAGACTTTCCAAGGAGTGACTGGTGGATTCGAACTGCTGACCTTTTGGTTAGCAGCTGTAGCTCTTAACCACTATGCCACCAGGGTTTCCCCATAGGAGAAAAGAGCTGGCAATCTGCTCCTGTAAAGGTTACACCCTAGGAAATCCTATGGGGCGGAAGAAAGGCCTGGTGAACTGCTTCCATAAAGATCACAGTCAAGGAAACCCTACAGAGCAGTTCTACTCTGTTAACACATAGGGTCACCCAGAGTGAGTGGTTGACTTGATGGCAGTTAACAACAGTAGTACACTATATTTTTTCCCCACTTTTTTGTTATAAAAGTGTCCAAACACACCGAAAATGGAAGGACTAGTACGATGGCACTCATATACACAACCCCAGATCCAACACTTGTGAATGTTTTTGAGGGTAAGATACCATCATAACACGGCATCCAAAGACTTTCACAAAACACAGTCTATTTTTTACTTCTCTGTTTTGTTTATGGCCTATCTTTCCCCACCAGCTGGTGAGCACCAGGAGGGCAGGGGTTTTTGTCTGTTTTGTTTGCTGTGGTTTTCTCAGCACCAAGGACATTGCCTGGCACGTTGTGGGCACTCCTCTAGTTTTAGGAAGGAAAAGACAAGACTTAGGTTCTGATTCTGGTTCTGTCTCTCATTGATGTGTGGCTCTGAGGGTCATCTCTCCTCTAAGAACCTTAATTTCTTCATCTACGAAGTGGGGGTAATAATACTATTTCTCAGGACTGTTGTAAGTCTCAAATGAAGTAAGAAGTGTAAAATTGCACTGTTAGCATGTTAGTCATCAGGTAGTTTGTTTCCCATCTATTCCTTGACGGAGACTTGGTCTAGTCTGTCCCTCTAGATCCTGAGTTCCTAAACGGTGGATACCTTGCTCTGTGTTGTATGGGCTGCAGGGCCTAGCACAGCCCCTCAAGACAAGCTCTTTGACTTGATCTGTCAGCTTCAACTGTCTGTAATGTGCAATCCAGCAGAAACCCCACACGGTGTCCTCCCTGGTGCTTACTGCCCCCTCCCTTTATATTGCTTGACCCTTCATTGCTACCCGATAACCACCTATACGCCATCTCTTCGTTTATCCACTTATTCAACAGTTTCTACCAGAAATACCTAGGGGAGGGGTACTCAACTTCATCAGGCCCTGAGACTCTATGAATTTCTGTTGTGGCTCTTTTGAATGTTTCCAATGATTGATCCAGCCCCCTTGGCCCTTTCTGGATTTCAGAGTCGGTTGCCTGTCTGTGTCACCCATCTTGCCTCGCAGAGCCACACTGAACACAGGTGTGGGTGTTTGCTGAAGAATGGGACTCATCCTGCTGAACCTACCCCTTTTGTCGGATCAGATTGCTGGGCGGAGGGTGGAATGCCTGGACTTTTGCAACCGTTGCTCTACCTTCACTTGTTTGCGGCTTGGAGGGCAACATATTTTCACTGAGAATTCCAAGTCTTCAACCCTTTCTCTCAGCAACAAGCTGAAACCTTGAATCAAATTTCTAACCTTAGTTTGAGAGAGCAGTTTCCTCACCTGTAAAATGAGGACGAGAGTAACTACATCCTTGAGATAATGGATATGAAGGCACTTTGTGACTGGGAAAGCTCTGTACAAATATTAATTACTATGGTTAGTTTTGGAAACCCTGGTGGTGTAGTGGTTAAGTGCTACAGCTGCTAACCAAGAGGTCGGCAGTTCAAATCCGCCAGGTGCTCCTTGGAAACTCTATAGGGGAGTTCTACTCTGTCCTATAGGGTCGCTATGAGTCAGAGTCTACTCCACCGCAGTGGGTGGGTCAGTGGGATGCTTAGATTTATTTAACCCGTCTGAATTCTTAACTAGACCCTGCTTGAGCTGCTGTGGCTGCCCCCAGATCTGGGTACTAATATCTTCTGAGGGACTGAGGAGGAGCACACTTCTCCCCACAGGCTCAGTAACAGCAAATACACTTCCCACGTGGACAGCGGACAGTCTGGGGAATCACCTAGACCTACAGCTGGGAGGATCAATGGGAAGAAACGTCCATCCAGTCTCGCTGGAGAGAAGTAGCCTGCCTAGTCAGAGGTAGATCTATGACTAAAACCCGGTCTCCTGGCTTCTTTTCAGCGCATCTCATTATCCTCATTATTAATCGTTTACAGCTGCCATTTATGGAAATCCCACTAGGTGCAGGCACGGAGACTAATTTCTCTCTAGTCTTCCGAACAAGCCTGTGAGGTGTTACTGTGCCCATTTCTCAGATAAGGAGTCTGAGGTTGACAGACATCAAGTCATTTGTCCTAGTTTCTACTAAAAACACTAAGATACTTCCTGAGATAAGCTTGGCGGCCAGCTTCCTGAAAAAATACAGGGTGCCCTGTTAAATTTGAGTTTCAAATAAACAACGAATAATCTTTTATCGTAACTACATTCGGTATTTTTTTTCTTAGACTGAAAAATCATTGGCATTTTTTATTTGCTAAATCTGGCAACCCTAGGCTGTGGGATACCCGGCAAAATCAAGGCAGGTTCCTCCCTGCTATGCCTTTGTCTTCGTCTGTTTTATTTTTATCTTTATGAGCCGTCATCAACACCAAGGCTCAGGCTTCACGCCTCTGACCGTTTCAGGAGGGGAGGGCAGAGAACGGTGAGAGACTCTTGCCCCGCACCGGTATGTCGGCCAACGGGCCGTCACGTGACTATCAGCCCCGCACAGACATGGCCGCGCCCCGCCGCCGCCGCCGATTGGCTCCAGCCGAAAGTCCGTCCTCCCTCCGCTATGGAAGCCCCTTCCATTGGGCAGTTATAAGAGCTGTGGCGCCCCGCCCCCACCTGACCTCGGGCCGCAGGGCTCGCGGCACGGGGGCGGGGCTGTAGCGGCGGCAGGACCGTCACGTGGTCTGGGGAACGTTTGTTTGCGGAAGTAGAAGGCGCTGAGTAAGCCGAGGTGAGTGACGGCGCGGGGGGCGGGGCTTGGGGGGCCCATCCCAAACCTCACCTGCGCCCTGGACTCCAGCGTCCCCACCGACACCCTCATGGGGACCTTCCTCGTGTTCCCTGATTTTGAGGCATGTCCTCCTTTGACGCCTGTGTGACCCCCCCCTGAGTGCCCCCAGCTTCCTGTCATGGATCCCCCATCGTTCCCATCTCCCATCCCGTGACAGCTCTAGTTTCACCTAGAACTTGTGTGCCCCTCAGGGACCCCAGCTTTGACCCTGATGCTCTCCTCAGTACCCCAGTTTCTGACCTGTGTCCCCTCTTTAGTATCCCTAACTTCCTGAGTCAAACCCCTCTCCTTCCTATTCCTTATTTTCCCTTTGGGTCCCATTGATTGTCCCCAGTTTCCTTACTGAGCCCTTCTAAGTGCTCCCAATTTTCCCACCTCAGTGTATGCCCGCTTGATCCCCGCTTCCCCTCTCTCTTTTCTGCATTCCTCCATTTGAGTCGCCAGGTTTTCCTTTGCTGGTCACCCTGATTCTCCTGTCCTATGTGTCCCCAGATTTCAAGTGTAGCCTGCTCCCCACTATGCTCCCGCCTTCCCCTCAGCCTCATCACCCCAAGTCTCCCAGCCTCCCAATTCTGTTTCCACCTCCTGCTCCCACAGATGACCTGGAAGTTTTAACAGGCAGTGTGTGACCTGGGTGACCGTGTGGCTGGGAGGGACTGGCCTGTGGATGTGGGACAGGGAGGGGACAGAGCTCATGGATCCATGGTCACATGACCCTAAACAAGTATTTTCCTTTCCCTAAGCTTCTGGGTCTTTCTCACTTGCCCTCTTATCCACCCAACAGGATGTTAGGCAGGTTTGGTTTGGCAACACTGGAGCTCCGCCCTTGGGCTGAATGCATTGTTTTGTTATTGTCACTGCTTTAAAATGTTCCTGGACTTTGGAGGCGATTTTCAGAGTTTCAGTTTCCTCATCTGTGAGAAACCAAGAAAAAAAAAACAAAACCTGTTTCTGTCGAGCCTGACTCACAGTGACCTTATAGGACAGAGTAGGACTGCCCTATAGGGTTTCCAAGGAGTGGCTAGTGGATTTGAACTGCAGACCCTGTGGTTAGCAGCCAGGCTCTTAACCACTGCATCACCAGGGCCCCCATCCGTGACAGGAGGGTTGCATTTTCTTCCCTTATAAGGCTGCCTTGAGGTTCAAAATTGAGTGAGAAAATGTATAAGGCAAAGCTTTGTAACCAGGATGACCCTGTACAATTAAATGGATTCGCTGTGGTGTCATAATCAGGATGGGGGAAAGGAAAGGAAAAAAGACAGGATGAAAAAGAGAATGAAAGAGGAGAGAAAGATGGCACATTGTCTTTCGTTTCTTATTTGGCAGGTGCTTATTGGTGAGCCCTATGAGTCAGGCTTGTTTATATATATTATCTTTTCCATTCATTCATTCATCATTTATTCAACAAGTATTTATTGACTGCCTCCCATGTTCTAGGCTACCCTTGAGGGGTACCCTTTAACGTGAGGAAGAGTGCATGTGAGTCTTTCAAGGTCACGCCGATGATGAGGTCAGAGCTGGAATCTTTAGCTGTGTGACCTCAGACCCTGTGTCTGTGCCAGACCACCCATGTCAGGATCACTCTTGTCTCAGTGCCCTGGGCATTTTTTCCTCCCTTCCATGGGTTAGTTTCTTGTTAGATGACAGTGTCCTCAAAAGGGAATTTTCTCCTCACTCAGCAGAATGACATCACCAAGAAGCAGAGAAAGGAGGAATTTAAATATTGTGTGTGTGGAAGGTAGGTGCTGAGGGGCTGTAGAAAGGAGAGGCCTGAGGCACCAGCTTCACTGTGTAGAGGGTGGCTCCCTGGGAGAAGTGAGATCTTAACAGGTCATGTCTTCAATGCCTCTTCTGTCCATTCTCATTTTCTAGATGATCTCATCCAGTCTCACAGCATTAAATACCGTCTCTACTCTGACAACTCCCAAATTTATATCCCCAGCCCCGTCCAGACCTTTTCCCCAAATGGTAGACTCACATATCCAGTTGCTCACGCAGCAGCTCATACGGAGCATTTCAAACTCGAAAAGTATTTAGAATTGAGCTCCTGATAGCCATCCCCTCCACTGGCCCGCCAAAACCTGCCCTCCTACCCACTTCCCTCAGGAAATGGCAGTTTTATTTTTTCAGTTGCTCAGGCTGAAGGTGTGAGGTGATCCCTGATGCCTCTCTCTCACCCCACATCCAGTCTCAGTAAATCTTACTGGATCTGCCTTCAAAATCAGTCCATTCTGATCACCGGACTCTCAGCTGGGCATTATCTCATGCCTGGAGTCTTGAGGTAGCCTCCTTCCTGGCCTCTGCTTCAGCCCTTGCCCCCTCTAGTCTTTCCTCAACACTGCAGCCTGAGTGGTTCCCTTGAAATGTCGTGCCTCTGCTCCAAGCCCTGCTGTGGCTTCTCCTCTCACTGTACGTGACTTGGCCTCCTGTTACCGCTCTGATCTCACTGGCTTCCTTACTGTTCATGGAACGCACCAGGCATGCTCCAGCCCCAGGCCCTTTGCACTTGCTCTTCCTTTGGCCTGGAAAACTCTTCACCTGGATATCCATATGATTTTCTTCACCTTCTCTTTCTTTATTCAAGATCAAGTTCTTGGTGAGGACTTCGCTGGTCACCCTGTCTAACATTTCAGTCCTCACCCAGATACTTCTTGTCCCATCTCTGTCTTATTTTTCTCCTCTGCACTTAGTCAGCATCTAAAACTTAGGCATATATTTTACTTATTTATCTTCTTGATTATTCGTAGCCCTCTCTAAAATATGAGTTCCAGGAGGTAAGTGGTTTCTGTCTGTTTCGTTCACTACTGTATTCCCAACTGTCAGAACAGTGCCTACCACCAACCCAAAACCAAACCCAGTGCTGTTGAGTCAATCCTGACTCATAGCGACCCCATAGGGCAGAGTAGAACTGCCCCATAGGGTTTCCAAGGAGCACCTGGTGGATTCGAACTGCCGACCCTTTGGTTAGCAGCCATAGCACTTAACTACTACGCCACCAGGGTTTCCGTGCCTACCACAGGAGAACCCAAACCCCAAACCCACTGCCTTGAGTCACTTCCAACTCATAGTGACCCCATAGGGTTTCCGAGGCTGTAAATCTCTACAGAAGCAGACCGTCACATCTTTCTCCCGTGGAGCTGCTGGTGGTTTTGAACAGTCAACCTTTTGGTTAGCAGTCGATTGCTTTAACCACTGTGCCACGAGGGCTCCTTATAGGTCTTCAATAAATACTTGTGGAGTGAAGCATTCAGTGGGCCACCTGTACCCTGCCACCAGCCCAAGGACCTCTTAAAGTTGTCCATGCCTCAGATCCTTGAAAGTTCCAGCAGCAGTTCTGGGGAGGTTGCTTCCATCTGTGGTTCAGCTAAGACTAGATGGAAGAGACACGTTTTTTTCCCTTTTATTTTCAAAGGGCATTTTGCTCCGGTTCGTATGAATGGCAGTGCATCTTTAAAGGAAGCCTTGGCTTTGGAGTGCCGCCTGAGGACGGCAGGCTGACCGTCAGCCTCGCTCAGCCACTTGCCATGCAGGCGTCCCCTGAAGGCAGTTTGAGGAGTAAGAGCCGGTGCTCTGGATCCTGGAAAATGACATCACTTCCTTGTACCTCAGTTTCCTGGGTGTGATGTGGGGATGAAACCTATGCCGTCTCTTACGGGTGTTTCGAGGAGTCCATGTGTAACGCATCAGGAACGCTTGGCGTGGCATCTGGCGCTCAATGGATGCTGGGTAAATGGAGCAGCGCTGTTGGTTGAAAGGCCTTTCCGTTTCTCACTCGCTCAGGAGTGCCGGGATGAGCCGGGGTCGGGGGGGACACTCAGAGGGATAGCTTTTGGAAGGCAGCCTGGGTGATTCAGAGGCCAGGAGGGAAGGTAGAAATGACCTTTGACTTGACCCCTACTGGCATTCAGTCTTTCCTCAGGACGCGCACTTATTATCTCAGTTGCTTTGTGGTGCGCCCTCTGCCTCCAGTTTGAGAGTCAGAGGAAAAGGCATGAATTCAGCCCCCAGGCAAGACCTCCCATTTCTACTTTCTGGGCCTCAGTTTCCCCATAAGGCAAACAGGGATAACAAATGACACCTTTCTTATTTCACGAGCGTTTATGAGCTCCACGCAGCTCACAACATGAAAGCCTGGTGGTCTTGTGAGAGGATGGGGGTCATGGGCGCGATGTGTTCATGTGCTAGGTGGTGCAGACACTAAGAGCTGCGGGAAAGAAGGCCACTGTCATCAGGGCAGACTTGGGGCTCTGATCAGACCCCATGTTGTAGCCCAGTGGGTACGGGGTAATGTTGGCTGCACAGGAGGGTGTCAATGTCCTGCTGCCGGCACTGCCCAGCAGTTGTTCCAGTCATGGGACATCCTGTCATAAGCAGCAGCTGGGGCTCGTGAGGCCTGATTTCGTGCTCCCAGAATCCCCCATGTGGCCAGCTCTGTGAGCGCGGCTTCCTGGCCTGGCTGCCTCGAGATCCTGTCACGCACCCCAGACAGCTGTCCTGTTCCACGTGCCAGGCTCAGTCCAGAGGGAAGCAGAGCGTTTGAAGAGTCTTCCTGGTTGGAATACAGGGGGAGCTCAGCTTTAAGCACTCTGATGGCATAGTAAGCTGGACTTTCCAGAGCCAAGTTCAGGGAGGGATTAGTCCCAGCACCTAGTACCACTCCTGAGACATAGCAGGTGCTCAAGAAAGGTGCCCCTTGCGAGCATGTAGCATCTGGTTGGATTGAGCACAACCCTCTGTTTTGTTCTGTTCAATGGTGGCGAGGCATGTGGCAGTGCAGGAGGGGTGGGAAATGGTGTCTGCTCCACATGGCCACCAGCTACAGAGTAAGAGTGTGTGTGGGGGGTTCCTCTGCAGGCTCATTCATTTGTTCTCACTCTCTGACTCCCTAGACACTTATTAAACACCTACTGTGGGTCAGGAACAGTGTGCTCGGTGCCTGGGTCAACAAATAAAAGGGGGCGCGGGGAACCCAAACTAGCAGGCACCCTATCGTACTCATGGGATAAGTGCTCAAGTGGGGGGTATGCAGTGGATGTGGGGGGCACACCTGGGGCTGAGAGGAGAGGAGGGCGCGGGGTATGACTCTTGGAGGAGGTGGCACCTGAACTGAGTCTTGAAGGACAAGAAAGGGTTTATTTGTTTATCTGAAAGCCCTTTATTTGAAGGTTAGGAAAGCAGGGAGGGCAGAGTGGGCAGAGGGAGCAGCTGGTGCAGGTACACTGAGGCGGGAGGGTGAAGAATCCCGGGACGGGGTAATGGTGTAGCCAGGCTGCGGTGGGTGGGCTGGGCCAGCTCATGTGGGCGCTTGTGTCACTGCCCTGGAGGGTGATGGGGAGCCCTCCTACTGTATCCCGTGATGTGCACGGAGCAGGGAAGGATGGGGCAGGCGTGGCCCTTGCCCTCCTGTGTGTATGTACACAGTGCCCACAGTGCTAGCTAGTGTGCCGAGCGCTCAGAGGGCCAGCTGGCAGGCTGGGGGGAGGGCATTGCAGGCAGGCCAGGCGAGGGAGGACCAAACCTGGCCCCTTCACTCCAGAAGAGCCGTTTTCACACACACCCACCCACGGGAGAGCAGAAAGGACTGCACCCAGGGCCTGGTGGCTTTGGCAGATGAGCAGGCCCCAGAGGGCAGGGACGACTTCTCTCTTGGGTCCTTCAGGGACTCCATAGCCTCACTGGCTTCTCACTAAACACCCCAGAGAACCGACCCACACACCTCTTCCTCTCCCCAGCCCCCTGTTCTCTATTGCACGTACTCCCTGAGCTTGGCTCCTCACAGAGGGTTGTGAGCATGGCGGGTGCTGGAGTTGCTCCGCTAATGGCCGCGTAATGACCAGTGTTCATGTTGATCCCGACAGACACGATCCAGTCCGAATGAAAACGCTCTCATGCTCTTTGCTCACCAGTCACGCGGGCTCCCATCCTCAGTCCGATCCATGAGCTGCCTCCTTGGCTGGCTCTTCTTTTTCCTTCGGAGTTCACCTGCTCCAGCAGCCCTTCCCCACGCTTCCCCTCCAGGGGCTATGAGCTCTTGGAGACGTACTGGCCTTGAGGCCCACCGTGACTACTCATTTCGTGAGCCCGAGTAGCCACTTTTAGGAGGCTCATCAAAGATTCTACTTGTTGGTTCCAGTCCCCCTCTGATCCCACTGAGGGTTGGTTGGTTTTTGTTTTTTGGTGGGCATCAGCATGTCCCACTTTAATTTGCCGTTGAAGCATCCACAATTTGAGGCCTCTCTGGTGCTCGGTTTCTTTATCTCTAAGATGGGGGTAATAATACTTGTCCTTTCTGCCTTCCATCTCCCCTAGGGGAGTCTTACACCCAGCAGACTCCCCTTAAGGAACCAAGAGGGCAAGCTGGGCCTTTGACAGGGGGTGGGTGATCAGAGGTAAGGAGAGTAGGCCAAAAACCTGCAGCCTCAGTCTCAGGGAGACAAAATTGGCAGCTGGAAATTACCCGGAGGAGACAGGCAGTATTGTCACCTTCACCATCACCTCAGAAGCTCTTGAGCTGGTGTCTTTCTGTTTTTGCATTTGAGAGAGCTGCTCAAAGCCGCCTCGGTGCCTGGGAGTATACTGTCCATGCCAGATGACCCTGGAGTGACTGAAACACGTACCAGTCACAGGCAGGGAGCGAGTGCAGGTGAGGAGTAGCAGAGAACAGCTGTCAGTAGGGGAAAGCAGCAGACTGCACCCGGGGAAGGTCCAAGGGGAGGATGTGAGAAAGCGAGAGAGGGGGAGCAAGGAGTGAGGCCGGGCTGGCAGGAGACCAGTTGAGCGGGGCCTCAGAGGTTCTTGGGGCAGCCACTCCCCAGCCTAGCGTCCTCCCCTCCTGCAGACCCTGAGCTCTGGGGTCAGGGGTGACTGGAGACAAGGCTTCTACTTGGGGGGCAGGAGGAAGTTGCTAGAAACGAGAGAGAAGCACAGCTCTCTTCCTGGCTAGGGACGCCGTGACTGTTCCAGGATGTGGCTGCTGGTTTTCATTTCCTTTCTTCCACTGAGTGATAACAACGCCACTGTTTGTGTGCCCACAGTCAGCCTGGCGTCCCGGACACTTTCCCCACATGACGTCATTTCATCCTCATGACAACCCAAGGGCTGGAGGACAGCCAGGTCTGTCCCGCGCCCAAAGTCCCTGTTCTTTTTGTGGCCACAGGGCTGTGAATGCTCCACCCCCTCCCCCATCAGCCTCCGTTGAGAGTGAGGGCTGGGACCCTGAGGCAGGGGGCTCTCCTCTGGAGGCAGGGCCAAGGTGGGGTCTGTCTGATCCAGCTGGGCCCCCCATGGTGACATTCGACCACTTACCTGAGGGACTCCTGGGTTCGGGATGTTCCTGACTCTTCTCCCCTTCCTGAGAGGCCTCTCCAGGCACCTGTGGGCCTGCCCCCTGGGAAGCCTCTGAGCTGCTTTCCACACCCAGGCCTGACCCCATGCCCCCCCACCTTCCTGGCAGCAGGCCCCAGGGCCCCAACCTATACCCCTTCTTTAAAAAAATAAATATAAAAACGTTGTGCATACCATTTGGAAAATAGGGAAAAGAAAAACATTGCCCATAAACCCAGTACCTTAATCGGCTCTTAATATTTTGGTATGTTTCCTATCAGTGTTTTTTTTTGTGTTTTTTTTTTCTTTTTCCTGTGCATACTTTTACTTAGCTAAATTATGTTTAACAAACTTTCTCTGTGTCAAGCTTTGTGCTGGGGCCCAGGGTTGAGAGTGAGGAGAAGACCCAGCACCTGCCTGTAAGAAACTCAGAATTGGAGTCTGCTCCCCTGGGCTCCAGTCCTCACTCCCCCACCTGCCTGCTGTGTGACCTCGGGCGTGTTGCTTTACCTCCCTCTTTTGTGGTTTTCTTATTTGTAAAATGAGGATAATGATGGTACTGAATTCATGGGCTTGTTGACTGGGTGAAATGATTAATGTACGTGAAAGCTCCTAGAACAGACCAGAGTCTCGTAAGAGGCACGTGAACGTTTGGTGTGATCGTTACTGCGAAGCTTACAATCTGGCTGTTCTTGTTGCTGTTAGCTGCTGACTCGTGGCAACCCATACACAACAGATTGAACGGTTGCGATCCATAGGGCTTTCACTGGGAGGTTTTTCAGAAGTTCATTGCCAGGCATTTCTTCCTAGTCTTAGTCTGAAAAAAAAAAAGTCTGAAAGCTCTGCTAAAATCTGCTCAGCATCGTAGCAACACGCAGACCTCCGCTGCCAGATGGGTGGTGGCTGCGCGTGAGGTAGGAGGGGCAGTCATGGCACACAGGGGGTTAATAATAGAAATGGGTTGAAGATGAGGGCAGCACAGGCAGGGAGAGACCCTGGGGGCTGGGGGCTGGGGGTGGTACATCAAGAGCACTTTAAGTAGGATGTGGTAGCTGAGTTTGGTTGTGACAGGTAACCAGGGCTTCTCCAGGCAGAAAAGGAGAGGCAAACATTCAGATAGACACTGCAGTGTGGTTGGGACAGGAGAAAGCCTTACTTTCCGGGACTGGTTGGTGGTGTGGTGCAGACAGGGTGGGAGATGCAGAGTCGGGGAGGCTGCCCTGGAGGCAGGGCCTTTGCAGGCCATGCTTGCAGTGCACACAGCCAGTCTGGGCGACGGCGTGGACCTGACGGCGCGGAGCCTTGGAACAGGATGCCGTCTGCGTTTCTTGAGTTGTTACAATCTTCACAATCCCAACTTTTAGCGACTACGCTACATCTCTTGGGTAGAACGTATCACAATTTAGCACGATCCTAACGTTGGATGGAGTCCCTGGGTGGCACAACGCTAACCCAAAGGTTGGCGTTTCAAATCCACCTAGAGGCACCTTGGAAGAAAGGCCTGGCAATCTGCTTCCAAAAGGTCGTAGCCTTGAAAACCCTAGGGAGCACAGCTCAGCTCTGGAACACACGGGGTTGCCATGAATTGGAATCGATTGACAGCAGCTGGTTTGGTTTTTGGTTTCATGTTGGATATTGACGTTGCTTTCATTTCTGTGTCACAGCAGACATTGTTATAACATGTACTGATGTGTGTTGTGTCTTCCATTTGGGGGTTCATTTCCTGGGAGAGATTTTATACCTTCCCTTGGGTGCCCTCCCCTGTTCTCTGGCCCTGGAGAGGGGTGCAGGCACCCCAGCTTCTCTGTCCTTACAGTCCCCAAGTGCAGAATACAGAAGAAAGCTTAACCCAGGTCTAAGCATTCTCATAAACGTTCTCATTTAATCCTCACGACACTTGGAGGGAGTGTTGTTGGCCCTGTTTTAAAGGAGAAACTGAGGCTCAAAAGCGTCTCACACCACAGCCTACTACTAATCGCAAAAGGAAGGACATCACAAAGCATCAGAATGCTTTCAAAGCTCCTCAGTCAGCATTCTCCAAGTCTCAGTTTCCTTCTCTGGAAAAGGGGATGTTCAAAGTAAAGCTAGCTAGCATTTATTGAACACTTACTACAGGCCAGGTACTGTTTTTATGCATCTCATTTTACAGATGAGGAAACTAAGACACAGAGAGGTTAAGTAACGTAGCTGGTCAGTGTGGCTCAGAGCTGCCCTGTGCTCGCAGCGCCCCGCCTCAGATGTGAGATCTTCAATGAGACCATCTATGCGATGTGCTTAGCTCCGCCTACTGCATAATAAGTGCTCAGTGAACGTCTCCTGATATAACTATTATTGACCGTTGTTGTTGTTGGATGCCTTTGGATCAATTCCAACTTCTAGTGACCCCATGTGACAGAATAGAACTTCCCCATAGGGTTTTCTAGACCGTAAATTTTACGGAAGCAGATCACCACGTCTTTCTCCCGAAGGGCTGCTGGGTGGGTTCGAACTGGCAACCTTTCGGTTAGCAGCCAAACTCTTAACCATTGTGCTACCGGGGCTCCATTATTGACCCTTCCTCCCGTTTCATATGGGTCTTTGTAGGCCTCTTGCTCTTCCCTTTCTCCCTCAGGTTGATCCTCAGCACACTTCTCAGCACATAGGCTGGGACAGAGCCAGGGAGGGCACTAACGTCCACTCAGATCTCCAGGCCCCTCCCGGGGTACCCACACTCAGGAGCCCCGTCTTTGCTGTCTGACGTGCCTTTTGGCAGTGACTGTGGTGGCACAGTGGTTAAGTGCTCGGCTGCTAACTGAAAGGGCAGCTCAAACCCACCTGCGACTTTGTGAGAGAAAGATGTGGCCGTTTGCTTCCATAAAGATTGCAGTCTTGGACGCCCTATGGGGCAGTTCTGCTCTGTCCTCTAGGGTTGATATGAGTTGGAATTGACTGGACACGGAGGCAGAGCAGAGCAGCCTACAGACGGTTCTCCGCAGCCTTGGGGGCAGTGCCTTTGGCGGACGGTGTGCTCCTAGGAGCCCAGGAAATAACAAGACAGCTAATTTTGTCGTCCAGACTGGGACAATTGCCACCACAGAAAGGGTGGCTCTGAGAATCTGCACTGTAAAGTGGCCACCCGAGCCCACGTGTATGGTGTCTCCATCTTTACACACAGGCATTTCAAAAAGCTTGTTTGGGGGCCCTCTCGGAGCTCCTTGGCACCAAAAGTTTGAGACAAATGTTTAGCATCTCCTGCCCCCCGATAGATGGTGAGATGATCCTGGTCCCTGTGTCGTAGGTACCTAGTAGAGAGGGAACACTGATTTTGTGGAATTGAAATGACCTGTGCCAAGCTTGGAGTGCCAGAAATTCTCGGACATGGTGAGAGCCCCTCCCCTGCATGTTGTGTTCCTGCCCACCGTGAGCAGCATTCCCATTTGTGATCCCCTTTGCCAATACAACACCTCTGTGGAGCAGGGAGCAGTGGGTGCTGCCCACATTAAAACCAAAAATCCAAACCTATTGCTGTTGAGTCAATTCTCACTCAACAGTGACCCTAGAGGCCAGAGCCATGGGGTTCTCAAAGCTGTAATTTTTATGGAAGCAGACTGCTACGTTTTTCTCCCAGAGCGGCTGGTGGGTTAGAACTGCTGCCCTTTCGGTTAGCAGCCAAGCACTTTAACCATTGCCACCAGGGCTCTTCACTGCACACATTGTTGTTGTCGCTGTTGTGTGCTTTCGAGTCGGTTCCAACTCACAGCGACCCTACACACAGCAGAACGAAACACTGCCAGTTCTGCGCCATCAGCACAATCGTTATGCTTGAGCCCATTGTTGCAACCACTGTGTCAGTCCATCTCATTGAGAGTCTTCCTCTTTTTCGATGAGCCTCTACCAAGCATGATGTCCTTCTCCAGGGACTGGTCCCTCCTAACAATGTGTCCAAAGTATGTCAGATGAAGTCTCACCATCCTTGCTTCTAACGAGCATTCTGGCTGTATTTCTTCCAAGACAGATTTGTTGGTTCTTCTGGCAGTCCGTGGTATTTTCAGTGTTCTTCACCAACACCATAATTCAAAGACATTGATTTTTCTTTGATCTTCCTTACTCATTGTCCAGCTTTCACATGCATATGAGGCAATTGAAAACACCATGACTTGGGTCAGGCACACCCTAGTCCTTAAAGTGACATCTTTGCTTTTTAACACTTTAAAGAGGTCCTTTGCAGCAGATTTGCCCAGTGCAATGCCTATTTTGATTTCTTGACTGCTGCTTCCATGGGTGTTGATTGTGGATCCCAGTAAAATGAAATCCTTGACAACTTCAGTCTTTTCTCCATTTATCATGATGTTGCTTATTGGTCCAGTTGTGAGGATTTTTATTTTCTTTGTGTTGGGGTATATGGGTATTATCCTATTACTGACAGCATTGTATTTCAGGACAGATCTTGAAATGTTGTTTTTGAAAATGAATGTGATGCCAGGCCTCTTCAATTTGTCATTCCTGGCATAGTAGACCATATGATTGTCTGATTCAAAACAGCCAATACCAATCTGTTTCAGCTCACTAATGCCTAGGATATCAATCTTTATGCATCCCATTTCATTTTTGACGATTTTCAATTTTCCTAGATTCATACTTAGTACATTCCACATTCCGACTATTAATGGATGTTTGCAGCTGTTTCTTCTTATTTTGAGTCGTGCCACATCAGCAAATGAAGGTCCTGAAAGCTTGACCCCCTCCATGTCATTAAGGTCGACTCTACTTTGATGAGGCAGCTTTTCCCCAGTTGTATTTTGAGTGCCTTCCAACCTGAGGGGCTCATCTTCCGACACTGTATTAGACAGTGTTCTGCTGTTATTCATAAAGTTTTCACTAGTCGGTTTTTTCAGAAATAGACCTCCAGGTCATTCTTCCTAGTCTGTCTTAGTCTGGAAGCTTGGATGAAACCTGTGCACCATGGGTGATCCTGCTGGTGTTTGAATACCGGTGGCATAGCTTCCAGCATCACAGCAACATGCAAGGCCCCACCGTACCACAAACTAACAGACACATGGGGGCTGCCGACGTCACCGATGAGGAAACTGAGTCTCTATTGGGGAAACTGAGTCAGGGAGCAGGACAGCTCTGGGGTCACAATGGCAGTTCAGGAGGGGAGCCTGCTAGGTGCCCAGCCTGCCCAGAGTGCTCTGTAACTGCCCCTCAGGCCTCCTTGCCCCCCACTCAGTGCTGTTTCTCTCTCTTCTCCTTTTCAGGTTCCCGCAGGCCCAGAATCAGGGAGCAACGCTGGTGGGGAGCGATCTGGGTGCCTGTGCAGGAACCCGCTGCACTTGGTGAGGTGGGCATGGGAGACCGCGCCCAGCTGACCAGAGACCCTGTTCTCTTCCAGTCTGAGGGGGCAGGCAGCCAGGCCTCTGCGCCCAGCCCGCGGAAGATGCAGTTCTTCGGCCGCCTGGTCAACACCCTCAGTAGCGTCACCAACTTGTTCTCTAACCCGTTCCGGGTGAAAGAGGTGTCTGTGGCAGACTACAACGTGAGCAGCCGGGTTCGAGAGGAAGGGCAACTGGTTCTGTTCCACAACACCCGCAATCGCACCTGGGACTGCGTCCTGGTCAACCCCAGGAACTCACAGAGTGGATTCCGGTGGGTGCCGATCAGCCGGGACACGCGCTGCCTTCCTTTGCCTCCTCCCAGCTCTCGGTCTGGCGGCCTCTCAGCCGAGAAGCAGCTTCTTGGGGTCTATATCTGAGGAGTGGCCAAGAGGGGAGACTGCCCCTCAGAGAAATGCCTTTGCTCTTAGCGTGGTGGGAGGGGGTTCCTAGAAGTCTGGCTTTCTGGCCTTCAGGCCCCCAGCAGCAGGAACTTGGGGAGAGGAGACTGGGCTGTCCCCTGCCAGGAGGCTGACGTGTTCAGACAGAGGGAAGGGAGGAGGATGGGGCAGTTGAGAGGGCCAGGCAGGTAAGGTCTGCTGTGATAACTGTGATCACCTTTCACCCTGGACCTTTAAAGCCATGGCAGTCTTTAGAGGGGCTGGCCAGGGTTGTGGCACAGTGGTTAAGTGTTCAGCGGCTAACCAAAAGGTCAGCAGTTCAAATTCACCTGCCACTCCTTGGAAACTTTATGGGGCAGTTCTACCCTGTCCTATAGGGTCGCTATGAATCAAAATCACCCACCAGCAACTGGTTTTGGGTTTGGGCCAGGGTTAGCTCAAGAGATCCTCAAGGGAGTGGACAGTCTTGTCACTTTTCAGGGTATCTGGGGACTCTCAGGGGCCAGAAGGAAAGGGTAGGAGGCCAGGACAGGGCTGAGGGAACTGAGCCTGCTGCAGGGTTGGCTGAGAATAGGGTAGAGGAGTGGCCAAGGAATCGGAAATGCAGGGTTACAGGAGTGGGGCAGGCTGGCATTGAGCTGGGCCAGTACTGATGTCCCTTTGCCGTTCGTTCACCCTTCTGGCTCTCCCGTCGTCCATCCGTTCCACACTCACTGAGCATCTCTGGGACCTCCAGCATCCCATGCCCTGGGCTCGGCCTACCCATGTGGTGAGATGCCAGAGCATGGTCTATGCCTTTAAGCAACAGGCATTCTAGGGGCAGCATGCAAAACAGGCACTGTGATACCAGGTGAGAAGCGCTGGGACGGAGGTAGAGTGCAGGGTACAGTGGAGCACGAGGGTACGATCGTTTTCTGGGGGGCTGGTGGAGGTGTCAGGAGCTATTCTGTGTCCGTCTGGAAGGAGTAGGAGTTTGTTTGGCAGTACGGAGCGGGTAAGGCTGTTCCTTTCCCTAGAGACGCAGAGGCGAGGCGTGAGCCTCAGGGAGAGCACTCTGGCTGGATCTTAGGTGCCTCTGGGCAAAGGTGAGAAGTGAGACTGGAGCGGACAACTGGGGCTATTCTGATTGAGTTGGCAGCCTGGGTACATGGGTCCAGTCACCAGGAAAAGAGCAGGGCAGGGTGTCAGGGCCTCGGCCAGTCAGGCACGAATTCAGAGTCCAGCTTGGTTTTGGCAGGAAAATGGAATACAGATGAGAAAACTGAGGCAGAGATCCCACAGTGAAGGCTTGGGCAGACTGTTGCTCAGTTGTTAGGTGCCGCCTAGTCGGTTCCAACTCATAGCGACCCTGTGTACAACAGAACGAAACACTGCCCAGTCCTGCGCCATCCTCACAATCGTTATGCTTGAGCCCTTGTTGCAGCCACTGTGTCAATCCATCTCGTTGAGGGTCTTCCTCTTTTTTGCTGACCCTCTACTTTACCAAGCATGATGTCCTTCTCCAGGGACTGGGCCCTCCTGATAACATGTCCAAAGTATGTGAGACGAAGTCTCGCCATCCTTGCTTCTGAGGAGCGTTCTGGCTGTACTTCTTCCAAGACAGATTTGTTCATTTTTCTGGCAGCCCATGGTATATTCAATATTCTTTGCCAACACCAGAATTCAAAGGCATGAATTCATCTTCCGTCTTCCTTATTCATTGTCCAGCTTTCACATGCATATGAAGCGATTGAAAACACTATGGCTTCAGACATACCTTAGTCCTTAATGTGACATCTTTGCCTTTTTAACACTTTAAAGAGGTATTTTGCAGCAGATTTGCTCAGTGCAGTGAATCATTTTTGATTTTTTGACTGCTGCTTCCATGGGTGTTGATTATGGATCCAAGTAAAATGAAATTCTTTACAAGGAAACCCTGGTGGCATAGTGGTTAAGTGCTATGGCTGCTAACCAAAAGGTTGGCAGTTCAGATCCACCGCATGCTCCTAGGAAACACTATGGGGCAGTTCTACTCTGTCCTATAGGGTCACTATGAGTTGGAATCGACTCGGTGGCTACAGGTTTGGTTACAACTTCAATCTTTTCTCCATTTATCATGATGTTGCTTATTGGTCCAGTAGATAGTCCATGTGTCAGTTTGAACTCAGCAGGACCAGGCCAAACTCTGGCTGCAGATAGGCCTGAGCTGCTGGCCTGGGGCAGGACTGGCTCGCATGCAGCTCCAGAAGCCTCCCACAGGCCGGGGCAGGCACTGCTGATCAGGGCAGTAGGGCCACTCCTTGGAGGACGGCTCACCCCTGCTTTTGAGATGCCCCGCCCTGGGGACCCCCCCCCATCCACATCATCACCACATCCTGTCAGCTGTAAATATCCCTTGACTGGCCTCCTGATTGTCTCCCTAAGCTTAAATCCCAGTGTGGGCAGACCTCCCTCCCAGGAGGAATAAAGTGTTGGCCAACAGTTTATTAACCATACCTATTGGAGTCCCTGGGTAGTGCCAATGGTTAAGTGCCTGAGTACCAACCAAGAGGTTGGTGGTTCAAACCTACCCAGAGGCACCTTAGAAGACAGGCCTGATGATTTGCTTCCAAAAGGTCGCAGCCTTGAAAACCCTATGAAGTGGTTCTACTCTGTACACTTGGGGTTGCCATGAGTCAGAATCGATTCCATGGCAACCAACAACAGCAATAATATTATTAACCCTTGATTGGGTGGTACTATATGGGTTCAAGCATAACAACGATTGTGAGGATTGGGGAAGGACCAGGCAGTGTTTCGTTCTGTTGTGTATGTTGTTAAAAAAAAATTTTTTTAACAACAACAATAACAACATACAGTTTACCTAACACTTTCACATGTTATATTAACACATCCTTCATTGATCCTTTGAGATAGACAAGGAAGACATTATCCCATTTTACAGATGAGAAAACTGAGGCACAGAGATAATAAACGCTTCATTCAAGGTTGTACAGTTAGGAAGCGGTGAAGGTACAGATAGAATCTGGGTCTTCTGGTTTCTAAACCATTTCTCTTCCCATGTATTGAGACAGAATAAGGAGCATTGGGTGGGGTTTCAAGCTAAGCAAATATCCCTCTCTGCACCCCTGGCCTTCCTCACTGGGCTCTGGAGTCTCTCCCACCTTTTCTCTAATCTGCTGCCACCCTAGCATTTCCATTTCAGCAACGGCATCACCGCCATCCATGTGGTTGTGCAGCCCAGAAACCCAGGAGTGACCCTTGATGCCTCCTGCCTCCCCGCCCCCATCAGGTCATCGCTGAGTCTGTTAGGTTCTCCTCCCAAGCATCTCCTGGATCTGCATCTTTTTCTCTACCTAGGGTTACTAGTTTCCTCTTGAGCGATGTTGTTGTTGGGTGGTGTTGAGTCCATTTTCCATTCATAACCGCCCCCACGTGACAGAGTAGAACTGCCCCATAGGGTTTTCTAGGCTGTAATCTTTACAGGAGCAGATCTTCAGGCCTTTTTCCCGCAGAGCTGCTGGGCGGGTTTCAACT
The DNA here is from genome assembly GCF_024166365.1 of Elephas maximus indicus. Classification (NCBI taxonomy): domain Eukaryota; kingdom Metazoa; phylum Chordata; class Mammalia; order Proboscidea; family Elephantidae; genus Elephas; species Elephas maximus. The sequence continues at coordinate 182,091,860 of NC_064822.1, read as the reverse complement.
GCCAGCCTTTCAGTTAGCAGCTGAGCGTTCACCCACTGCGCCATCAGGGCTCCTTGTTTGAGTGTTAGAAAACCTGAAATACTAGTGTCTAAACGGGGTAGAACTTCATTTGTCTCTCAAGGGAAGTCAAGGCAGATGAGGGCGTGCCTGATAACTCTGCCCCACAAGGTCCTCAGGGACCCAGGCTCCTTCTGTCTTGTCTGGTGTCCTAGGCTACCTTATGGTCCCAGATGACCAGGCAAGGCCCAGCCATCACGTCCAGCTTCCTAGCCAGCAGGAAGGCAGAAGACAGGGTGAAGCAGGGCCCCCTTCCTCTCTTTAGGAACACTTCTCAGAAGTTGCACACATGCCTTCCACTAACTCCCATTGGCCAGAACGTAGTTACACAGCCACAACTTGGAAAGAATGCTGGGAAGTGGCCTGTACGCCAGGTCGCCATGTGTCAGTCTAAGCGAGAGTTATAGGCCTCTCCCTTTGCTGCTGGGACACTTTTCTAGACCATGGTCATTGCTCACGGTGGCTCTGGCTGCAGCAGCCTCCTGGCCTGTCACTCTGCCTGTGGTCCTGCTCTCCTCCAGCCTTCTCCCCTTCTCCTGAGTGGCCATCAGTGCGGCCTCTCCAGAGGGCAGATCTGACCAAGTCATTCCCCTGCTTAACCTTTCAAGGGCTTCTTCTTTCCTTACCGTATCAGGTGCTGGTTGTCGTTAGGGGCCTTCAGGTGGATTCCAACTCACACTGAACCCATGTGACAGAGTAGAACTGCCCCATAGGGTATTCTAGGTTGTAATCTTTACACGAACTGACTGCCGGGTCTTTTTCCTGCAGAGCCACTGGGTGGGTTTGAACTGCCAACGCTTTGGTTAGCAACTGAGTGCTCAACTGTTCACGCCACCAGGGCTCCTTATCAGGAGCTTAGCATGCCTTAAAAGGGCCCATGTGATGGAGCCTCACCTTCCCGTCTTGGTATCAGTTCTTGCCCCTGACCTCTGCCCAGGCTCTTACCTCACCTATCTTCTCTTTCTCCGCCTGCCACCCTCCGGGATTGCCCTCCTCTGGGCTTTGGGGAAAACAGGTGCTTCTGTGGTGTGTCCCCACAGCACCTGTTCCCTGCTTTCCTGGTAGACTGTCAACTCTGTGAGGGTCAGGGCTGTTTGTCCTGTTCACCACCATGTCCCCAGCACCCAGCTCGGTGCCTGACACATGTCAGGCTTGTGGTATGAATAATGCGGCCTGTTCATTCAGCGTTAGCAGTGTTCACCAGGGGCCACCATGTGCTGAGCCCTTTGTTGGGCTGAGGCAGGTAGACGGGGTGAGCTGGAGTAGATCGTGGGACGCTGGAGTTGAGGTTATGGAGAATTGCGGCAGTGGCGACTGAGAGGTGGAGGGAGGGTGGTGGTGGGGAGGGCAAGGCTGCAGAGGAGGCGTCGAGGCACTGAGCCAGAGTCCTCCCCCTGCCCTGAACACCCAGCAGCTTGAAGAGAGCAGGCTTGGCACGCTACCCTTCCTTCAGGGGCTGAGCTTCTGTCTCCTAAATGTCTCCTCCCTGACTTCCCTGGAGAGCTCTGGACTGTCCCCAAGGTACTTCAGCGTGTTAGAGGTGATGTCCAGGTCCGGCTTCCAGCCTCAGAGCTAGGTCACGGGGTTCTCGCTGTTCCCTTGCACCTTTGCTGCTATTCGTCATCAGGCATGGCGTCCTCAATCCTCCTCAGGTTTTGTTATTCACGGCCTGTGAGCCCCACAATATCCCCACTGGGTGGAGAGATTGGACCTGATGATACAGGAGGCAGCAGCAGCAACAACAAGGATAGTAGTAGCTCCAGTTTATTAGCACATACTGTGTGGCACAAACGGTTAAGCGCTCTGCTGCTAAATGGAAGGTTGGCAGTTCAAACCCATCTAGCGGCTCTGAGGAAGAGAGACCTGGCAATCTGCTTCCGTAAAGATTTCAGCCTAGGAAATCCTATGGGGCAATTCTACTCCATCACGTGGGGCTGCCATGAGTCAGAATCGACCCAACAGCACCTAAGAGCAGTAGTAACATGCTTGACCTAGTCTAAGTGTTAACGCATTACAGTTAGGAGGTAGAGGTTATTGGTGACCCCGTCTTGTAGATGAGGGAACATGCTCAAAGAATTTATGTAACTCGCCCAAAGTCCCACAGCTGCTCTTAGCAGCACTGGGGTTCCAGCCCAGGCATCTGGCTCTAGAACCTCCACTCTGACTTCCCTGCCCTAAGGTCTGTTTTGTAGTGCAGTGAGCTGCATAGCTCACCTGGGCTGACCCTGGACCCTCCCTGCCCGACATATGGCATGGGGCCCTGGATAGTCCCTCGAAGCGTGCTGTGTACATTATGATAACATCAAGAATGCTGTTCCTGGTATGGATTAATCATTTACCGCTCACATTTACTTGTGACATCATAATATTTGATGAGCCTTGCCAGTCCCTCACTGAACTCTCAGTAGAAGCAGTGCTGGCCTGCCAGGAATCCTGGGAAGGATAAGCAAAGTGTGTTGGACAAGTGGTCTTTGCCTTCCAAAGGGGACTGACTTTTGAGGCTCTCTGGACTGGGTCCTTGCCATTGTTGTTATTGTTAGCTGCCACAAGTTGACCCCTGACACATGGCGACCCCATGCACAACAGGATTGGACCGTTGTGATTCCACAGGGTTTCCACGGGCAGATTTTCAGAAGTAGATCTCCAGGGCTTTCTTCCTAGTCTTAGTCTGGAAGCTCTGCTGAAACCTATTCATTATCGTAGGCCCACATAAGCCTCCGCTGACAGTTGGGTGGTGGCTGTTCACGAGGTACATTGATCAGGAATCGAACTCAGGTCTCCTTATAGAGGCAAGAATTCTACCACTGAACCACCAATGCCCCCTTGGGTTTTTGCAGTAAAAACACTTATAAGGAAACGTCAGACAAGGGAGTGATCTGTGTCATGGCCACATGCCCTGTGACTTGCTCATTCATTCATGTGTCCAGCCCATGGCCCATCTTCACTGAGCACAGGTGAACATGGCGGGTCTTTGCCCTCAAGGGGCTCATGCAGTAGCCAGAAAAGGTAGATGTGTACACAGCAGAATAAATGTTATCATGGAATCCTGTAAAGGTCTCGCATTCCCCGAGGAGGCCTTGCCCCTTTACACTTCTTTCTTTGCCCTTGTTTTTCCCTCAGCTGAGAGTGCTGTTTCCCGACTCCTTGGCCCATGTGTCCCTGCTTTGTGAGGCTTCATTCTTCTGTCCTCCTTCCACACTCTCCATACTTATGGGTGGCACCTCTTGCTTGGATTGCCATGTGTCTGTTTACATATCTGTCTTCGCCCTAGACTGCGAGAGCTCCCAAGGGCAGGGCCTGGGCCTGAGTCATTTCTGTATTCTTAATGCCCAGTGTGATGGGTGCCTGGTAAATATTTGTTGAATGGATGAATGAATCTGTGATCACTGAAGGTAAAGCGTGTTTGGCAGGAGGGATCAGAATAGGCTTCACTGAAGTGGATGAGTTAGAGATGGACCAGCAAGGACTGGGAGAATTTCACCAGAGAAGAAGTGGGGAAAGGGCACCGTGGAGAGAGGGCCTACTAGCACATGACAGGCTCAGAGCCGTGGAGGAGGAGCTGTTTGGAGAGCATGTGGCTGGGAGGGGGGATGCCTGCGCTGGACCAGAAACTAGAGTGTTAGGAAGCCTTCCAGCCTAAAGATTCTCGGCCATGTTTTGGTCGTGGATCCCCTTGGAAGTCTCAGGGACCCCCTCCTCCCAAAATGCACACCCACACATTTTGCATGGAATTTCAAGAGTTTTGCAGACCCCTTTATCCACAGACCGCTCCCACCAAGGCAGTAGCTTTCAGGAGCTGACACCATATGGGTTCAGTCTGGGGGCTTAGTTCCAGAAGACAGCAGAAAGACAAGACCCTCATGAGTTCTCCAGATCTTTAACCTTCTCTCTCAATCTTTTTTTTTTTTTTTTTCGACGCAGATCTTTATTGCTGTCATACTCACATTAGAGGTCAGCCTACTACCAGGGTCTGCCATTTCCCATGTTAACCAAAGGGAAGAAGATATGAAGTTTCCTCTCTCGTAGGAGGGCTAGCCTGATGGTGGTGGAATGGTGGGGAAGGGGTTTTCCACTGCAGACAGGAGGACTACTGGTCCAATGTGCTTAGGAGAACAAGATTCATTTTCAGTCACCTGATACAGAAGAGGGCCTTCCACCCACCAACATTTTTTTTTATTGCCCTGTATGAGGCTCAGGAGGTAAGTGGGACTTCCCAGGTCACGTGTCCTATATTATGGGAAACTACAGGGCCTTTACAGGGCCCACAAGGCATTATGTAATTTCACATTTACCAAGTAGCTTTTCAGATGTAATTTCTTTTTTTTTTTTTTATTGTGCTTTAGATGAAGGTTTACAGAGCAAATTAGTTTCTCATTAAGCAATTAATGTACATATTGTCTTGTGACATTGGTTGCCAACTCTATGACATGTCAACATTCCCCTTCTCGATCTTGGGTTCCACATTGCCAGCTTTCCTGTCCCCTCCTGCCATCTCGTCCTTGCCCCTGGGCTGGTGTGCCCATTTAGTTTTGTTTTATTTTATGAGTCAATCTAATCTTTGGCTGAAGGGTGAATCTCAGGAGTGACTTCACTACTGAGTTAAAAGGGTGTCCAGGGGCCGTATTCTTTTGATTTCTCCAGTCTCTGTCAGGCCAGTAAGCCTGGTCTTTTTTTGTGAGTTAGAATTTTGTTCTATCCAGGACCCTCTATTGTGATCCCTGTCAGAGCAGTCAGTGGTGGTAGCCAGGCACCATTTAGTTGTGCTGGACTCAGGCTGGTGGAGGCTGTGGTAGTTGTGGTCCATTAGTCCTTTGGACTAATCTTTCCCTTGTGTCTTTGTTTTTCTTCATTCTCCCTTGCTCCAGACGGGGTGGGACCAGTGGAGTATCTTAGATGGCCACTCACGAGCTTTTGAGACCCCCAACACTACTCGCCAAAGGAGGATGTAGAACATTTTCTTTATAAAGTGTGTTATCAGGCATAATGTCTTGATTGCAAGCCCTAGCATACATGTTTCACAAAGTTCCCACATTTGATAATTTTTTGTCCAACTGTAGCTTCCTAAGAAGGGCAGGGGTGACCTATCACATGGTGGTGAATCTGTGCTTTTTACTTCTTGCCCTAACCCGTACCGTCTTCCCCCCTGGGACACTGCTTCCCCTGCAGCACCACCCCCCCCCCCCGCCTTTTTTTTTTTTCTAAATAATATTTTATTGAGTTTTTGGTCAGAGTTTACACAGCTAGTTAGGTTCCCATTTGACAGTTTCCAAACAAATTGTTCGGTGACATAAGTTACATTTATCACCATGTGTCAGCATTCTCTTTAATTGTGCTCTGTTTGTTCCCTTTCCAGCACTCTACTTTCCTTGCACCCTTATCTTTTCATCTTTGCTTTTTTTTTTTTTAAGGATTTGAGTTCTGCTCCACATTTTTCTCCCATTCCATTTGAGGCCATCTATTGTGGACCCAGTCAGAACAGTCAGTGGTGGTAGCCGGGCACCATCTAGTTCTTTTGGTCTCAGGGTAGATGAGGTCATGGCTTGTGTAGACTTGTTTCTGGATTACCTTCTTACTCTTTTGCTAATGAGTAGAGACCAATAGTTGTATCTTAGGTGGCCATTCGCAAGCTTTAAGACCTCAGATGCTATTCACTTCATTAGGACCTGAAGCCCTCTTGAGAGGTTTCTCTCTTGTCTGTCTCCCACTGGGCCTGGAGGTAGGATTAGGTCCTCCTTGCTCCTCTTTGCTGCTCGAAGACTCTCTCCCTCCCTCCTCCAGAAGCCCCTCAGCCTGAATCTCACATCACCCTCCGATAGTACCTACTCTCTCTCCTGGTGGCAGATATCCATGACCCCTGGGGCACTGCCCCACATTCCTCAAAGATGGGAGCCATCCCCACTCCTGGCTTGGTTCTTGACATTTTTGATATTCACATAGGTGACCCTCCACACACTCTGGCCTCTTGATTCCTCGGCCTTTCCTCGTCCATATGGTCATTCCCTAGACCTTACCAATCATTACCAGCATATGAGTTTCTGAAAGCTGCCATAACAAAGAGCCACAAACAACAGAAATTTATTCCCTTGTGGTTCTGGAGGCTAGACATCCAGATTCAAGGTGTCAGCAGGGCCACACTGTCTCTGAAAGCTCTAGGGGAGAATCTGTTCCATGCCTTGGTGTTCCTTGGCTTATTGATACATCAGTCCAGTGTCTGTCTTCACCATCACATTGTGTTCTCCCTGTGTGTGTCTGTCTGTATCTCTTCTCTTCTTTTAAGGACACCAGTCATGTTGGATTAGGGCCCACTGTAATGACCTCATCTTAACTTCATTGCATACGCAAAGGCTGTCTTTCCAAATAAGATCCCACGTACTGGTGGTTAGGACTTCAACATGCCTTTTTTGGAGACACAATTCAACCCATAACAACCAGTAATAGCAGCTCTTCTGTAAATATGTTTCAAGCATGCCGATTCCCCATCTCTGCCTCCTGTCTTTCCAGCGCATTCTCTCTAGTCCCTTGAATGCCAGTTCTCCTACCCCTGTAGATGGTAGATGGATCCTTCTACCTTTTCACAGCTCCTCATCCATTTCATGGTCTTCCCTTCTTACCCAGCTTAAATTTCATGCTCTGGCATTATAGTCACTCTCTTGCATACACTCAACTTTCATGTCCCCTCCATCTTCATCATATTTTCTCAGCAAAACCCCAAGTCTAGTTACTTCCACTGACTCCCCTCCCAACCCCCAAGCTGGAGGACATACCTCCACGCTGCCTGGTCTCACTTTCAGATTAGGACATGCCCTCCAAGAGGCCTGTCATGCTGGTTGGCAGTCCTTTTGGGTTTCGCTGGTCCATTGCCTCTATGCCTCCTAGCCGGCTCCTTCACTCCTTCTCTTCTCTCATCAAACCTCCAGCCCCTTCCTCTGCATGCTTATCTTAGCTGATGACCTTGCTTCTGTCTCACTGAGAAGATAGAAACAACCAGAAGAGGAGAGAGCGACCACAAACTCTCTCCACCCATCTGCCCACCAAAACCCCCCAAAAAACCCCATTGCTGTCGAGTCGATTTTGACTCATAGCAACTGTATAGGACAGAGTAGAACTGCCCCACAGAGTTTCCAAGGAGCGCCTGGCGGATTCGAACTGCTGATCGTTTGTTTAGCAGCCGTAGCACTTAACCACTATGCCATCAGGGTTTCCATTTGCCCACATATGTACCATATATTTGGCCTTCCCTATTGTGTCTATAGGTGTGCCATCTCTGCTTCTAGCTGATTCTAGTCCCTCTACCCTGGGCCCTCCCCTCTCATCCACTCCAGGACAACAGTGCGGCAATTCTTTCCCCTGCTTAATAATTCTTCCACCTCTACTGGATCTTTCTATCACTGTATAAATGTGCTTCTTTTTTTTTTTTTCCTATCTTTAAAAAAAGGCTCTTTCTCGACTCTACTTCCCCGTCTAGGCAGTGCCACATTTCTCTTCTCTTTACAGCAAAACTTGAAAGACCTTCCTGTATTCAACTGTCTTCAATTCCTCCCTTATTCTCTCTCTTAGAACTGTTTAAAAAATAGTGGATATAACACATACAAAAATGTGCGTCCAGCTCAATGATGTATCACAAACCACTCTATAACCACCACCCATGTCAAGAAGTGGAATATTGCAGCATTCCAGAAGCCCCCTACCCCCAGCCCTGAGAAAGGTAACCACTAATGGACTTTTATACTAATCAATTTTGCTTCTTTGCTCAACATTTTGCTTGTGAGATGCTACCCAAGTATTTTCAATCACCTCATATGCACGCAAAAGCTGGACAATGACTAAGGAAGAGCGAAGAAGAATTGACACCTTTGAATTACGGTGTTGGTGAAGAATAGTGAATATACCATGGACTGCCAGAAGAAGGAACAAATCTGTCTTGGAAGTACAGCCAGAATGCTCCTTAGAAAGGAGGCTGGTGAGGCTTTGTCTAACATACTTTGGATGTGTTATCAGGAGGGACCAGTTCTTGCAGAAGGACATCATGCTCGGTAAAGTAGGGAGTCAGCAAAAAAGAGGAAGACCTTCAAGGAGATGGATTAACACAGTGGCTGCAACAATGGGCTCAAACATAGCAACGATTGTGAAGATGGCACAGGACCGAACTGTGTTTTATTCCCTTGTACCCAGGGCCACTATGAGTTGGAACCAACCCGACGGCATCTGACAGCAAGAAGTATCTATTTCTATATATCTATCTCAGTGGAAACCCTGGTGGCATAGTGGTTAAGTGCTGTGGCTGCTAACCAAAAGATCAGCAGTTCGAACCCACCAGGTGGTCCTTGGAAACTCTATGGGGCAGTTCTACCCTGCCCTGTAGGGTAACTATGAGTTGGAATCAAGTGGGCAGTGGGTTTGGTTTTTTTTTTGGTTATTATATCTCAGAAGGAAAATGTGGTAAATATATATATAACAAAACATTTGCCACTTCAACATTTTATAGGTATTTTTGCACGTAGCTTCGCCAGCCGTTTTCATTGCGGTAGGCTTCCATTGTGTAACCGTATCACCATTTTACTTATTCTGCTGTTGATGGGCGTTTGGGTAGTTTTCTTGGTGCATCTCTGCGTGCATGCCTGCTCAGCATCTATTTCGAAGTGGCATTGCTAGGCCGTAGGGCACACATACCTTCAACTTTAGCAGATAACACAATCTGTTTTCCCACCAGCCGTGAATGAGATTTCCTGTTACTTCATATCCTCTGATGCTTGGTATTGTCAGTTTTAAACATGTTAGTTATTCTGTTGGGTGTGTAGCAGTAGGTTATTGTGATTTTATTTAGCGCTTGGCCGATTACAAATGAGTTTGAACACCAGTTGGTGTATTTATTAACCATTTGGCTATCCTCTTTAGTGCAGTACCTGCTCAATTCCCTTGACTGCTTAAAAAAAAATAAAGATGTGTATCATTTTCTTATAGAGTTTTAGGAGGGGTGTGTGTGTGTGTGTTCCAGATACAAGCCCTTTCCTTTGTTGGTTTTAGGTGTTGCAGTTGCCACTCACTGCCTTGCCTTTACTCTCTTAGTGGTATCTTTTTTTTTTTAATGATGTCTTTTGATAAATAAAAATTCTTAGATTTTTTTATGATTGATTTTATTAATGATTCGATGTTTATTTTCCCTTTTTAAAAAAATAAATATTCTTACAAATATTCGTTACATGAATTACAGAAAGGTTTGACTTTGCCGGTGTCCTGTCTATGAAGAAACTCACATTTGGCAGCTGTACCAGGCAATGTGGCGTCTTTCATTTTCATGATTGTGGTTCAGAGGGGGACTACGACTTGCTTGCGATTGCGCAGCATGTTAGTGACAGAGCTGATTCGCATTTGGAGCTTGTGACTCCCAGTCCAGTGCTCTCTCCACTGCCCCACCTCATAAGTCAACTTAGAGACTGTCCAGTACGTGCTGTGCACACTGGATGGTTTACAAAAAGGTGTGTGACCTCTGGGTGCTTATAATCTTGTCAGTGAGGTGAGTCATTAATGGAAAAACATGACCACCAGGAAGGAGGGAAAAATAGATGTGGTCAGGAATTCTAAGAGAAAGTTCCCGTATACGAAAGGGCTTCTGTCCATCTCACACACACAGCCTGCGCAGTAATCAGAGAACTGTCTTCTTGGGTTTGCACGCGACTCCTGGAATGTTTCTTCTTTTCTTCAACTGCTCTTCAGACATGCCAAGCTCATCGCTGCTGTGCTCATCACTCCCCAGATCACCACACGCCAGCTCCTACACACCGTTCAGGTCTCAGGTCAACGGTCACTGCCTCGGGAGACCTTTCTTGAACTTCGTATGGAGTTCTTCTATTTAATGAAGTCAGATTTATTAATCTTCTCCATTATGTTGTGCTTTGTTTAAGAAAGTCATTCTGTACCATGAAGTCCTGAGAACGTTCTCCTACACTGTCCTCTAGAAGCTTGATTGTTTTGCCTTTCATCATGAGAGTGACCTTCCACCTGGAACTGAATTAGTATGTATAGTGTCAAGTTGGGGTCAAGCTTCTTTTTCCTTTTTCACATGGAGATCCCATTTTCCCAGGCCTTTTTATTGAAAACTGTCCTTTCCCGATGTTCTAGAGTGCCACTGTGGTCGTAAATCAGGCGTCCCACTAGGTATGGGTCTGTTTCTGAAACCTCTTCTAGTTTCCATTTCTTGCACAAATGCTATGCTGTCTTAATTAGTGTGATTTTACAATAAATTTTGATATCTAGTACAGCAAACTCTCCCACCGTCTTCTTCAAGATTCTTTTGGCTATTCTTAGCCCTTTACATTTTTACCAGAAAAAAGTTCCACGGACCCTCAAAACAAACAAAACCCTTTTAGAATTGTTACTGGAATTATGCTGGTTCTGTAGAGCAGTTTGGTGAGAATTTACAACTTTGTATTCCCAGTCCATAAATATGGAATGCTCACTCCCTCCCCCCATTTATTTAGGTTTTCTTTAATTTCTTTCGATAATACTTTGTAGCTCTCTGCATAGAAGTTTTAGGCATATTTTGTTAGATTTATTCTTAGGGGTGTGAAACTTTTTGATGTTATTGTAAATGGTGTTTATTAAAATTTTCTTTTCTAACTCTTGCTGTATATAGCAATGTGATTGATTTTTGTGTATTCACCTTGTGTTCAACAACCTTGCTAAACTCATTTATTAGTTCTAATAATTTATCTGTAGGCCTTTTTGGGATTTTGTAAAAACACAATCCTATCATCTGTCCATAGTGACAATTTTAATTCTTCCTTTCCGATCCTTATACTGTTTATTGATTTTTCTTGCCTTACCTCTGGCAAGAATGGCCAGTAAAATGTTGAGGCAGGCATCATTATCTCATTACTGATCTCAAAGGGGAAAGCTTCACCATCTTACCATTAAGTATAGTTTTTGCTCTAGGTTTTTAAAATTATATTAAGAAAAAAGAACCTTTTTATTTCTAGTTTTCTAAGAGTTTCCTTTTTTTTTTTTTAAATTGTGGTAAAATACATACAACATGAAATTGATCATTTTAACCATTTTCAAGTGTCCAATCCAGTGGCATGAATCATACAATGTTGTGCAACCACCATCATTATTTGTTTCCAAAGCTTTCTCATCACCCCAAACAGAAACTCTGTATCCCTTACGTAATAACTCCCTATTCGCCCCCTCCCCAGCCCATGGTAACCACTAGCCTGCTTCCTGTCTCTACGCCTTTGCCTGTTTTGAGTATTTCATATAAATGGGATCACAGACTCTTTGTCCTTTTGTGTCTGGCTTCTTTCACTCGGCATGTTGTTTTCAAGGTTCATCCATGTTTTAGTATCAGGATGTCATTTCTCTTTATGACTGGATAATATTCCATTGTGTATATATGCCACGTTTTGTTGATTCATTCATCTGTTGATGGATGCTTGTATTGTTTCTACCCTTTGGCTCTTGTGAGTAATGCTGCAACGAACATTGGTGTGCTGTGCAAGGAGTACCTCTTTATATCCCTGCTTTTGATTATTTTTTAATTCATGAATGAGTCCTGTATATTATCAAGTGCTTATGCTGAAACAATTGAGAGCTACATCTACATCCAATTGTTTGTTAGTTTCTCCTTTATTCTGTTAATGTGGTGAATTATATTGATTGATTTTCAAATGTTAAACTAGCCATATATTCCTGGACTAAATCCCCCTTTGTCATATCGTATCTTTTTTATATATTGCTGGATTAAATCAAATATTTTGTTTAGACCATTGGCATCTATGTTTATAAGATATGTTGGCCTGTAGTTTTTTCTTTCTTTCTTTCTTTTTCTTTAATATTCTTGTCAGGTTTTGGTATCGGGTTTATGCTGGCCTCATGAAAAGAACTGAGAACTATTCTGTCTTTCTCCTATTTTCTGAAAATTGTTTAAGATCGGTAGGTTTTCTTTAATTTCTTCTGAAACTGATTTGTTTGTTCTTTTGGCAGTGCATGGTATAGTCAATATTGTTCGCCATCACCACAGTTCAAATGCATCAATTTTTCCTCTGTTTTCCGTTTTTATTTTCCAACTCTTACATGCATATGAGACGACTAAAAACACTGTGGCTTGCGTCAGATGCACCTTAGTCATAAAAGTGACCTCTTTGCTTTTTAAAACTGTAAAGAGGTCTTTTGCAGCAGATTTGCCCAGTGCAATATGTCCTTTCATTTCTTGACTGCTGCTTCCATGGATGTTGATTGTTGATCCAAGTAGAACGAAATCATTGACAACTTCAGTTTTTCTCCATTTATCACGATGTTGTTTATCTGTTCAGTTGTGAAGATTTTTGTTCACATTCAGGTGTAATCCATGCTGAAGTTTGTAGTCTTTGACCTTCCTTCACAAGACGGTGTGGAACGAGGGATATAATTGCTCCTATCAGATGTGAGTGGGTATCAGATGGCTCTTCCGAAAGCAAAGAATACCAGAAACATGTTTATCTGTGTTTTATCAACTACATGAAGGCATTCGACTGTGTGGATCGTAACAGATCATGGATAATGTTGCGAAGAACGGGAAGTTCAGAAAACTAAATTGTGCTCATGTAGAACCTGCACATGGATCAGGAGGCAGTTGTTTGAACAGAGCAGGGGGATACTGCATGGTCTAAAATTGGAAAAGGTATGCATCAGGGTTGTAGCCTTTCACCTTACTTATTCAGTCTGTATGCTGAACAAATAATCCGAGAAGTCGGACTATACAAAGAAGAACACAGCATCAGGACTGGAGGAAAACTCAGTAACAACCTGTGGTATACAGATGATACAACCTTGCTTGCCAAAAGAGTTTTAGGACACTTTTTAACTCTCTTTGTCCTCCTCCAGCTTCTATGCCATGTTGTGGGTTTTTTACTCTATTTTTTGTTTTAAACCCGACAAGACATTACATAATCAATATTCCTTTAGATTCTCCCACATATTTACCATTTTCTTGGTGCTTCATTCTTTTCTGCCCAAAGTATTCATTTATGTTTCTTTTTGTGTAGGTCTGCTAATGACAGTCTCTGATTTTGTCTGTTTGTTTTTGTAAAGAAAACTTTAAATTTCAAGTTCATTCTTAAAGTTTTTGTTTTTTGGTCTGGAATTCTCCTTGGCAGTTATTTTCTTCTCTCTAATAAAAAAAGACAGTGGAATAAGGATGGTATTCCATTGTCTCTAGCTTCCACAGTTGAGAAGCCAGTTGTCTAATGATTGCTCCCTTGAAAATAACTGTTTTTCCTCTGCTATTTTCAAATATTTTCTCTTTACATTTTGTTTTCAGCAGTTATATGATGCGTACATCAGTTATTGCTGTACTATTATGTGTTGAACAATATGTATCATTATCAGTTATTGCCGTGTATCAAACGACTCCAAAATTTAGTGGCTTAAAACAAGAATCATTTATTTAGCCTGCAAATCTGCAGTTTGACCAGAGCTCAGTGGGAAGGGCCCAGTTCTATTCCACATGACATCAGCTGGGTGGCTTGACTGCAGGATCCACTTCTGCACATGGCTGGAGTTCATCAGGGCCAAGGGTCCAGGGCCAAAATCTTCTCTGTGGGTTGCTTCAGCTTCCCCATGACACAGTGGCTGTGTCCCAAGAGAAAGAAAGTAGAAGCTTCCACTGTCTTAAGGCCTTACTCTGGAAACTGAGACTGTGTCACTTCTACCATATATATATATACATACACATACACACATATATATAATGCTTTAGGTGAAACTTTACAGAGCATATTAGTTTCTCACTCAACAATTTATACACAAATTTTTTTGTGGCATTGGTTGCAGTCCCCACGATGTGTCAACATTCTCCCTTTCCACACCCCAATTCCCCGTTTCCATCTGTCCATTATTTCTATCCTTTCCTGCCTTATTGTCATTGCTTTTGGGCAGGTGTTGCCCATTTGGTTTCATATAAATGACTGAACTAAGAAAGCACATTTCTCACTGATGTTATTGTTTGTTTTATAGACCTGTCTAATCTTTGGCTGAAGGGTGAACTTTGGAAGTGGCTTCAGCTCTGTGTTAAAAGGGTGTCCAGGGTACCATATTCTATTGGTAAAGCAGTTACAGAGCCAGCTTAAATGGGAAAGAGACATAGATTCCCATCACTCAGTGGGAGGAGTGCCAAAGAATTTTCCAACCATGTTTCAAAACAGCCACAAGGGGCCTAGGTGTGGGTTTCTCCTCTTTTTTTAGGGGGTTGGAATGGAGAGATTCATAGGGTATCTTAAATCATAATAATGTTTTTAATGAATTTGGAAAAGTTTCCAGACATTAATTTCAAATGTGGCTTATATCTAATTCTTTTTCTCGTCTGCTTCTAAGGGTCCACTTATATGTATGTTAGATCTTTTCATTATATATCCTACGTCTCGTATCTTCTTTCCTGTATTTTCCATTCTTTTGTTTTACCATTATTATTACTTTTACTCTTTTCTGACCTATCTTTCTGTTTACTCTTCCTGTTTTGTTTCAGCTTTATCCAGTCTGCTATTATACCTAGCCATCTAGTTCTTAATTTTGTCAATTGTGTTTTTTTAATTCTGTAATTTCCATTTAATTCCTTTTTTTAAAAAGAGCCTAAAGTTCTCTGTCAAAATTCTGAATCTTCTATTTTAGCTTCATGAATATTATCATAGTTATTGTAAGATCTGTGTTAGTTAACTTCAGTACATGCAGCCACCCCCCAGAGATCTGTTTCTGTTGGTTTTCTTTCATGTTGTCTTATCTCCTTAGTGCCTGGTTAGTTTCGGTTCTGTGGTGGATACTGTTCTTGCAGAAATGCTTGTAGAAATAATTTGATACTTAGTTTGATGTTTCCTTATCCTGAGAGGATTTGTGTTTTCTTCTCCCAGGTAGCTGGGAACAGTCAGAATAACTTTTGTCTAGTTTCTGGAACTGAAATTATTTGAGGTTCAGCTGTAGTGGCTATGAGAGTCTGTCTACTTATCATTCACACTTATTCCTAAGGTGTAGTCCTTCTGGGTCTCAACCCAAATTAAGGGTTTATAGCTTTCTCCTTGGCAGACCCCTGGACTCCAACTCTTGTCCCTGAGCTTCGTGAAGCTGTTAACGGTGCTACTGCTCCCTCCAGCCTCTCAGGGAACAAAATACCTAATGCTAGGCTCAGTTTCTTGAGTTTCCCTCATTCCTTAATTCCAGCCTGGTGATTTGTCACAGTCTTATTAGATATCTGATGCCTTCAAGCAGATGCTTTTTATATTTGTACAGCATTTTTGATTGTCTCCAGTAGGAGGTCCAGTTCACATTACTGGCTTGCCATTAATGGAAGTGGAAGTCCTAAAAGAGATCCCATTTTCTTTTTGGACTATCCTCCTCAGCATTCAAATACTAATTCAGTTTCCCTCATTAACTTTCACTCTCTTTCTTTGCTCCTCTCTGCTGCAAAACTCCTCAGAAACATTGTCTGTACTTGCTGTTTCCAATTTCTCACTTCTTTTTTTTTTAGTTGTGCTTTAGGTGAAAGTTTACAGAGCAAATTAGTTTCTAGTTCAAAAATTTATACACAAATTGTTTTGCAACATTGGTTACAATTTCTGCAATGTGTCAGCGCTCTCCCTGTTTCTACTTGGATTCCCTGTTTCCATTCATCCAGTTTTCCTGTCCTGTCCTGCCTTCTCATCTTCGCTTTTGGGCAGGTGCTGCCCATTTGGTCTCATATACTTGATTGGACTAAGAAGCACATTCCTCACATGTGCTATTGTTCATTTTGTAGATCTGTCTAATCTTTGGCTGAAGGGTAAACTTTGGGAGTGTCTTCAGTTCTAGGGTCAGAAGGGTGTTCATGGGCCATAGTCTCAGGGGTTCCTCCAGTCTCTGTCAGACCAGTAAGTCTGGTCTTTTTTTTTTTTCTAATTTGTTCTACATTTTTCTCCTATTCTGTCCGGGACCCTCTTTTGTGATCCCTACTAGAGCCATCAGTGGTGGTAGCTGGGAACCATCTAGGTTTTCTGGGCTCAGGCTGGTGGAGGTTGTGGTACATGTGGTCCATTAATCCTTTGGACTAATATTTCCTTGTGTCTTTGGTTTTCCTCATTCTCCTTTGCTCTGGACAGGATGGGACCAATAGATGTATCTTAGATGGTCTTGTGCTTTCTTAAACCCACTCTAATCAGGCTTTTGTTCCCTCTATTCCACCTCAAGACCTCTTGTCAGGGTCACTGATGATCTCAGTGATGCTAAATCCAGCGATGGTCTGTTTTTGATTGTCATTATATTTGACATATGAGTAACTTTTCATGTGGAACACTCCAATGTTAAGAGATTGGCGAGTGAACAAAAACCAGCCAAGGAGATTGAGAAATGGCTTCTTTCCAAATCCTCCTTCCCTACTGTATTTTTCTTTCTCTAGCACTTATTACCTCAGTCTACTTAATGTACTCTCTTATTTTGCGTTTTTTCACCTTTCTGTTGATCTCCCCCACAGGGACGTAGACTGTAAGAGGGCAGGGCATTTTGTTTGTTTTGTCCGCTGATTTACGCCTCCATTTAGAATAGTGTCAGGCACAGGTCAAGCATTCAACAGATACTTGTTGAGCAATTGCACTTCCTGGTCTGGAAGAAGCAGACAGTCCTGTTGAACCAATACTCTCGGGGCACTGCCTCTTCTACTCAGGCTGGTTACTGGCCTTGTCAAGGTTATAGGACAAACCTTCTGGTATGTTGAAAGCCCTGGTCAGAACTTCAAGTAACCATCTAGTTGTTACTGTCCCAAGTGTTAGGGTTTTTGAAGTGCTCTTACATTGTCATCTCATCTGGCCCTCACAGTAACTCTCTGGGGTAGGAAGGACAGGTGCAATTAGCCTTGCTTTCCAAACAAGACTCAGAGAAGTAAGGACTTTCCCCAAGGTCACACAGCAATGTAAATGCAGAACTTGGACTCAAATCCAACCGTTTAAAAATGATTATAAAAAATAATATATTTTTCTTCTGATTATAAAAAATAATATATATAGATTCAATGTAGAAAATTTAGAAGCTACAGGGATGGGTTTAAATTTGAAGAGCACTTAAATTATTTATTATGCTGCCAGGCACATTTTGATGTATTTCTTTTCAGTCTTTTTCTGCACTTTTTTTTTTTTGATACAGTTTAGGTCACACTGAATCACATATAATTTGTATCCTTTTTAAACTTAATATTACAAAATAAACATTTCCCCATTCTTTTAACATATTAACAGCTACATCAAATTCCATCACATGGATACACCGCAGTTTGTTTCACATTCTATGGTTGGACGTTTAGTATGAACTACACTCTTTTAGTTCTTACCGTATGCTAGGGAAAAAGGGCGCTGGTGGTACGCTTGGCTGCTCATCGAAAGATTGGTGGTCCAAACCCACCCAGTGGCTCCACGGGAGAAAGACCTGGAGATCTGCTTCCTTAAAGATTCCTAAACCCATTTCCATCTAGTGGATTCTGACTCATAGTGACCTTTATAGGACAGAGTAGAGCTGCCTCCTAGGCTTTCCGAAGCTGTAGTCTTTACAGAGACAGACCGCCACATCTTCCTCCGGTGGAGCAGCTGGTAGGTTTGAACCACTGACAGTTGGGTTAGCAGCGGAGCACTTGACCACTGTGCCACCAGGGCTCCTTCTCTGTAAAGATTACAGTCTTGGAAACCCTATGGGGCAGTTCTACTCTGTCACGTGGGATTGCAAGCGTCGAAAACAACCTGTTGGCACCCAACAACAACATATCAACATATGCCAGGGGTCAAGCATATGCTGGAGCTCTCAGATGTGATAGTTCAATTAGTGAATAAGGTAAGGCTTTGAGGAAATATAAAAGCACCACATAATGATACAAAAAAGAAAAGAAAGGAAAGGAACCGTTTTCAAGTCAAAAGGAAGTCCAGACTCCTGAGGATGCAGGTGTATGTATGGATGTGTACGTGAGGGAGGGGGACAACCTGAAGCAGGTAGCAGCCTGCTCATTGGGCCCCAGGCTTCAGGGTCCTGCCTGCCTCACTTCTGCCGCTTCCTCCTCCATCCTGGCTCCACAGGCTCTTCCAGCTGGAGGTGGAGGCCGACGCCCTGGTGAACTTCCAGCAGTACTCTTCCCAGCTGCTGCCCTTCTACGAGAGCTCGCCCCAGGTCCTGAACGTAGAGGTCCTGCAGCATCTGACTGACCTCATCCGCAACCACCCCAGCTGGTCGGCGGCCCACTTGGCGGTGGAATTGGGGATCCGGGAGTGTTTCCGCCACAGCCGCATCATCAGGTGGGCGGGGGACCTTGCTGGGTGGGCAGGGGACGGGACCATTTGGACACTGTGTGTGAGCCTGTATGTGCAGATGGGTAGAGCTGTGGGGAATCTCTCTGTCCTGCCTCAGTTCCCCTCAGTCAACCCAAAGGTTGCCCAGATAGTCTGATTTAAAAAGGAGCAGCATGGCCCCCAGGTTCAAATATAAGAATGCTGAATAAAGTCAGAAGGAGGAATGTAACATTTCTGAGAACTGACCCAGGTTCAGGCTGTTTCACACCCACCGGGAAATTTAATCCTCACAACACCCTCCTGAAGCATCATTGTCTGAAGAGGGGCCGTGTGACCTGTGCAAGTTCCCTCAGCAGAGAGGCCTGAAAAGAGCTTCGCATCCTTAGTGTCTCCTCCCAAAGATCCGGTTGCCTTTCTAGAAGCTGGATCACCTGCTTTCATACCTTCATTCAGTCAACAGATGCATCCAGGTGCCCCCTGACAAGGGCACTGAGCTGGGTGCTTCCACAGGGCCCCAGCTGGCCATCTTGCCCTGAGGTAACCACACGTCTGCTTCTCTGCTCCAAACAGCTCAGTTCCGGCTCCCAGGCCAAAGCTCAGAAATCCTCGTTAAACTTAACAATTTGCAGTACCTTGAAGTATTTAATCTCTGTGGACAGTTGTCTTCTTAATCTTGAATGGAAAATTCTATCCATTCACTAGGGCAGACATGGCAGGTATGATTTTTCTTTTTTCTAGATAAGGATAGCGGAGGCCTGAGAGATTAAATGACTTGCCCGATGTTAGTGAGGTTTCAGCTTTCTGTGACCCTTTCTGTGTCATCCCGCTGCCCTCTTCACGCTGGTGTGGCCCTGGGGCACATCTCTCATGCAGGAACAAATCGGATACAAATCACATCAAGTGCAAATAAATTCCGAATCCACCCTGAGTTTCAGTGCCAGCTTGAGCACCACATGCATGTCCCATCTCCCTAGCCTGCTTCCCCGCTTCTGTACTCGGGTGGCTCAGCGCCCCTTCCTACCTGGCACCTGACCTGCTCGTCTCCCCGGCCTCTGCAGCTGTGCCAACAGCACCGAGGATGAGGAAGGCTGCACACCCCTGCACCTGGCCTGCCGCAAGGGTGACGGGGAGACACTGGTGGAGCTGGTGCAGTACTGCCACGCCCAGATGGACGTCACCGACAAAAGCGGAGAGACCGCCTTCCACTACGCTGTCCAGGGTGACAACCCCCAGGTGCTGCAGGTGAGTAGCGATAGAGGGGCAGGACCCCCTGTGCCGGCAACACCTCACTAAGCCGACGGTTCTCTTTGGGCCCCTGGGCTCAGGTGTCACCCCCGGGCCTTTCACTGCCCCCCTTTGGTCCTTCAGTCCTAAGCGTCTTCCTCTGTTCCTCCCTCCCCACACTTATGGAGGACACACATCCTCGGTCACTTTGCTTTGACAACCCTGGGGAAGTCATCAGCCCAGCAAAATAAACTCAAGGCCCAATTCCAGTCAATCCATGTAGTTCAGCTTTTCCCAGGCACCCACTGTGTGCCAGACCCTTGGGCTGGGCACATTCATTTCAGCCCCTGCCTAGAGAAGGTTCTGGTCCAGGGGCACCCAAGCTTAACTTTTTACAGGAACTCAAAACAAATCTCCTACCAGCTCCTTAGGCATTTACACCAGTGGCTCTCCTTCTGCTAATTTTTTTATTATCTGGGCAGAAGGATGAACTGGGGATAGAAATGTGTGGGTGAGTATAAGTGATGTTAAGGAAAGACTATATATATAAATACCCGTTGCTGTCTAGTCAATTGCATCTCATATCGACCCTACAGGACGGAGTAGAACTGCCCCACTGGGTTTCCAAGGAGTGGCTGGTGAATTCCAACTGCTGACCTTTAGGCTAGCAGCCGTAGCTGTTAACTACTGCACCACCAGGGCCCCTACTTTATATGTATTAGGTTGAAAGGAAAAGGCAGAGTATTGGATGGTGTTTTATGGCCTAGGATTAGAAGATTCTTCTAAAGGTTATAGCCCTCTCTCTGCCTTGGGATCTGAATGGAGCTACATTATCCCAGAATGTGTGGATGTATATCATGTGATTAGCACTCTCAGGGAAGGGAATGCTGCCCCTGCACTGAGAGCCCACCCACTGCTCAGCACAGCATCCCATGCATCCCAGTCTCGATGCTGGGGTGTATCCACACACCTGACCAAGAGCCACGTACAACCCTAGCTGTCCTTCATCCAGGCTGGCCTCATGCCTGGCACTGTGCTGAGCACTGTGTGTGTTTTAGTTTAGTTAATTCTCAAAATACCCTCTGAGGGGTGGGGGGGTCATTGTCTCCTCCCTCGCCGAAGACCCTGAGGTTCAGCAAGTCCAGAACGGTACCCAGGGAGGGCTGCAGAGCTGTGAGTTAGGGGGACTGGTCCTTGCACCCAGGCCTCAACGTCAGCACCTGTGAGGTGATCCTATGGTCACGAGGGTGCCCAGTGGTCAAGTCTGCCTCAGGGAGACAGCATTCAGCCCAAGGCGAGGAAACAGAACCCTTCCAGCTCTTTATTTAATACTGGTATTTTTTAATCAAAGACAGTAATATATTCACTTAGAAAAAAATTCAAACAGAACAGAAGGCTGTACAATGAATTGTGAGTATCGCTCCCACCCAGACCCCAGTGTCCATCCCTAGATACAACCACCTTTTCAAGGTTCTCGTGTGCTGATGCAGAAATGTTTTGGATAAAGCACAGTCATGCCAGACCAGCCCCCAGCCCACCCTGGTGCAGTCAGTGTCCTGTCTTTCTCCAGAGCCTCCTTTCTCTGTTGCTGCTCTCTAAGTTCTTATCAATGTCCTCATGAAGCCCAACTTCCCTCCCTCATTTGTCCCAGAGAGAGACTGCCACGGTGGGTGTTAGGGGAGGGATGTGCAGGGCCTCCTCTGTGTGTGGGCTCCAGCCCGCCTCCACGTACCACTGTCAGCTCCTAGGCAAGGGCGCATCGGCCGGCCTGAACCACGTCAACAACCAAGGGCTGACCCCGCTGCACCTGGCCTGCCAGATGGGGAAGCAGGAGATGGTGCGCGTGCTGCTTCTCTGCAATGCCCGATGCAACGTCATGGGGCCTGGCGGCTACCCCATCCACACCGCCATGAAGTTCTCCCAGAAGGGGTAAGTCGTCACCCCGAGGTGAGCGGGGCCCTTACAGAGTGTGGGACCCCCCACGTCAGAACAGAGGTTCCAGGTCCCCCAGCTTCATTGCTATGTATTGGGAGCTGGCCTGGCACAAAGAAGGAGCGCATGATAAATGTGTAGGCATGTGCATCTCAGTTGCAAGAAATAGAACAGTTTCAGTTTTCTGGTTGTTGCTGTTAGGTGTCGTCGAGTCAGTTCGGACTCACAGTGACCCTACGTACAACAGAACAAAACGCTGCCTGGGCCTGTGCCAGGCTCACAATTGTTGCTATGCTTGAGCCCATTGTTGCAGCCACTGTGTCAATCCATCTTGTTGAGGGTTTTCCTCTTTTTTGCTGACCCTCTACTAACCATGATGTCCTTCTCCAGGGACTGATCCCTCCTGATAACATATCCAAAGTACATGAGATGAAGTCTTGCCATCCTCCCTTCCAAGGAGCATTCTGGCCGTACTTCTTCCAAGACAGATTTGTTCATCCTTCTGGCAGTCCGTGGTATAGTCAATATTCTTCACCAACACCAGAAGTCAAAGGCGTCAATTCTTCTTCAGTCTTCCTTAGTCATTGCCCAGCTCTTTTGTGCATAGGAAGCAATTGAAAAGACCATGGCTTGGGTCAGGCACAACTTAGTCCTCAAAGTGACATTTTTGCTTTTTTAACCATTTAAAGAGGTCTTTTGCAGAAGATTTGTCCAATGCAATACATTATTTGATTTCTTGGCTGCTGCTTCCATGGGCGTTGATTGTGGATCCAAGTAAAATGAAATTCTTGACAACTTAAAAAAAAATTTTTTTTTATGTTATTTATCATTTATCATGATGTTGCTTATTGGTCCATTTGTGAGGATTTTTGTTTTCTTTATGTTGAGGTGTAATCTGTAGTGAAGGCTGTGGTCTCTGATCTTTATCAGTAAGTGTTTCAAGTCGTCTTCACTTTCAGCAAGCAAGGTTGTGTCATCTTAATATTGCAGGGTTTTTTTTGTTTTGTTTTGTTTAATATTTTATTGTGTTTTTGGTGAAAGTTTACACAGGAAATTAGGTTCTCATTTAACAAGTTCTGTATGTATTGTTAAGTGACGTTGGTTACATTTTTCATAATATATCAGCATTCTCGTTACTTCCATTCTGGTTGTTCTCTTTCCCTTAATCTAGCTTCCCTGTCCCCCTTACCTTCTCATCTTTGATCTAGGGAAACTGTTTAGCATTTGATTTCATTTAGATGATTATTCAGACGAGTACAGTACTCACAAGTGAGATTATTTATTTTATAGGCCAGTCTGTCATTTCACTGAAATGTGACCTCTGGGAGTTGTTTGAGCTCCCAATTTAAAGTGTATCCCAGAGTGATAATCTTGATGGTTCATCTAGTCTCTACTGGTCCAATAAGTCTGACCTTCTTTTAGGAATTTGAGTTTTTTTTCTTTTAGGAATTTGAGTTTTGTTCTACATTTTTCTCCCATTCTACCTGGAACCGTCTACTGAGTGCCTGATTAGAATGGTTGATAGTGGTAGCCAGGCACCATCTAATTCTTCTGGTCTCCAGGTAGGTGAAGCCATTGTTTGTGTAGACTGGTTGTTTCTGTAGACTAGTTTCTTCTTTTCATCTTTGGTTTCCGTCTTTCTTTTTTGCTCCAGATGAGTAGAGACCAGTCGTTGTATCTTAGATGGCTGCTCACAAGCTTTTAAGACCCCAGATGCTACTTACCCAGTTAGGATGTAGAACATTGTCTTTACGGACTATATTGATGCCAGTTGACCAAGTTGCATACTGCGGGTTGTTAGTGAGTCTTCCCCCAATCCTGATGCCACATTCTTCTCTGTATAATCCAGCTTCTCGGATTATTTGCTCTGCATGCAGATTGAATAAGTATGGTGAAAGGATACAACCCTGATGTGCACGTTTCCTGATTTTAAATCATACTTTTCTGAAATACGAGGTAATTTCTGACCACAAGCTTCCCTCTACCAAACTGGAGAAAAGCAATCTTATTCCTCCCTGGGTCCTCCTTTCCACTCCCCTAGCTGGCGCTCCAGGTCTGGAGTCTCAGGCAACCCCAAGGCTTGGAGGGGACCAGTGGACCTGGATCCCCTTCCACCCAAGGCCACCATCCTGATCTGAACAGCTCCTTCATGGCAGTGGGGCACTGTGTCGTCTGTGCCCAGCTCAAAGTGGAGGAGTGCTTGGCAAGGTGCCCTGGGGCCCGGCTGCCTAGATGCTTCCTTCCTGTCCTGACTGGTGGCCCTGCTGGGAGGCAAATGCCATGCCCCTGGTTTGGGGAGCGCGAGAACATTCTTGAGGAACCCCGGTGGCACAACGGTTAAGCACTTGGCTGCTAACAGTAAGGTTGGCGGTTCAGACTCACTCAGTGGCTGTACCAGAGAAAGACCTGGTCATCTGCTTCGGTAAAGATTATCGCCAAGAAAACCCCATGGGGCAGTTCTTCTCTGTCACATGGGGTTGCTGTGAATCAGAATCAACCCGATGGCCTCCAACAACAACAGAGAATTCTTTCGTTTCTATCCTTCTCCCCAGACCTGGGAATCCTTGGTCTCAGGAAAATGCTTTTCTGTGTCTGTGTGTGTGTACGCATGTGTTTGCACATGCACGGAGGTGCACGGGTGTGGTCTGGGTGGGGGAATGAGTAAAAGATGAAAAGAGAGATGAATATCTTAAAATATTATCCAGCAGGGACAATACCCAGAATGAATGAATGAGCCCAGCAGTCAGTCAGCCCTGGACACTGTGGCAAGTGCTGGGCTTACAGAGGTGAATGAAGGACAAGCCATGGTTCAAGCAACTCCATCACCCACACAGCACTGCCATACCGCTACCCTCACAATCATTGTTATGTTCGAGCCCATTGCTGCAGCCACTGTCTATCTTGCCTAGGGTCTTCCTCTCTTTTGCTGACCTTCTACTTTACCAAGTATGATGTCCTTCTCCAGGGACTGGTGCTTCCTGATAACATGTACAAAGTACGTTCTCCATAGCACAATCAAGAGAATTAGAACTTTTAGGATGACTTGACTAAACCATTGGAGAAAACACGGTCTCCTACCCCCAGCAGTCAGGTAGCCTCTGAATGGACACTGAGTGGCCATGATGCTCTCCTTTATCCAAAGAATCACACAACACCCTGCTTGTGCTAGGCTCCAGCCACCTTGAGCTCTACCATCTAGGAGTCTGGTCCTTGCCCAGTGTGCTGTCTCCTCAAGCACCTTCAACCACGTTCCCAATCTGCCCCCACCCAGGCCCTCCTTGTGGGTCGGCGTCTGGCTACACAGAACATCGTCAAATGTGAGACGGTGAGTTGTCTCAGACCTGAGTGTACTCCTGCTACCGTGCTCTGCAGAGGCCCAGGAGGGAGAGTCCTTTACCAGCAGCGTGCCCTAGAGCTGCGTGTTCAGTGTTACTGACCAGTGGTTCTACCACAGCTCTGGGAGCCCCCTCTGCTGTTTACTTCAACTCAGAAGTAAGCAGCTAAGAACCAGTGAGAGCCAGGTCTGTGCCTGGGATGCTTGGGTTACGGAGTCCCTGCCATTGAGGAGCTCACAGCCCTGGAGGGAAACAGATGACTTGGACAGTGGGGCGGGGGCTGAGGTGGATGGAGGATGCGTGAGGGCTGCTTCAGATGCTCAGAGAAGGCAGCTCTCAGCCTGCTGGGCTCAGGGAAGGCTCCCGGGAGCCGAACCCGAGCGGGGCCTGGAGAGACCAGCATGGCTGCCTTAGCTTTCCATTAGTGGACACTGGGGGTCTCAGAGAGCCCCAGGAGGAAGTCCAGCACAACTCAGCGTCGCAAGTGCTGTGTGCCTGGCACTGGTGCGAGGATGCGGGGAAATGAGGACCAGAAGTCCCAGGCCTGCTCTAGGGAAGGAGAACAACAACGGCAACCATACCAGCTAAGGCTGTTAAACACAGTGCTGCTCCCACCACCCGTCTGTCAGTGTGTCCTGCTTCGGTGGCTTGCGTGTTGCTGTAATGCTGAAAGCCACACCACCAGCATTTAACATACCAGCAAGGTCACCCCTGGGGGACAGGTTTCAGTGTAGCTTCCAGACTAACAGTAGGAGGAAAGGCCAGGTGATCTACTTCTGAAAATCAGCCAACAAAAAACCTATGGAGCACGATAGAGTATTGTCTGAGACAGTGCTGGAAGATGAGCCCCTAGGTTGGAAGGCACTCAGAAGACACAGCGACCACAACAGTGGACTCAGGCATTGTCTGAGACAGTGCTGGAAGATGAGCCCCTAGGTTGGAGGGCACTCAGAAGACACAGCGACCACAACAATGGACTCAGGCATACCAACAATGGTGCAGATGGTGCCTGACCGGGCAACATACCGTTCTGTTGTGCCTGGAGTCGTCATGAATTGAAGCCAACTCAGTGGCAACTGACAACAACAAATGCCGCCCCGGCCACTACGCTCAGCCTTGCCACGGCTATTTCATTATAACCCAATGAAGCAGATGTATTTCATCCCAGTTTTAAAGATGAGGAAGCCAACACTTAGAGGTGTTGAGTAACTTGCCCAAGGTCACGTACCTGGTAAGCGTCAGGGCCGACTCTAGCAACTGCACTCTTAACCATTCTGCCATACTACTTCCTACAGGATGCAGGTCCACGCATGAAACACCAGCAATAGGTGGGGGCAGGGGTCAGCTGTGTGCCTGGTGCAGATCTAAGCACCGAAGTGTGTTGTCTTCTGTGCACTCTGACTGGTCCTATTAGGAACCTGTCTCAGTTACCTAGTGCTGCTATGACAGAAATACCACACGTGGATGACTTTAACAAACAGAAGTTTATTCTCTCACAGCTGAGGGGGCTGGAAGTCCAAATTCAGGATGCCAGCTCTAGGGGAAGGCTTTCTCTCTGTCGGCCCTGGGGAAAGTCCTTGTTCCTTGGTTCCCTTGTGATTGTCACATGGTGTGGCATCTGTCTTCTCCCATCCCTGCTGCTTCTCTACACCTAATCTGCTCTTTTTACGTCTCAAAGGAAATTGGCGTAAAACACCCTACACTGATATAGTCTCCGAATATAACAAAGAAAACCCATTCCCAAATGGGATTATAACCACAGGTAGAGGGGTTAGAATTTACAACACATATTTTTGGGGGACAGAATTCAACCCATAGCAGACCCCATGCTGCAGAGAGGCTCAGTTTCTTGGCACAGGTCACCATGAGGAGCTAGGGCTGGGCCTCAGGCTGCCTGACTAATGCCAGCACCAGTGAGACTGAGCATTGTTGTCTGGCGGCATCAGGGAAGGCTTCCTGGAGGAGGGGGCTTGACTGTGCCTTGAGGGGCACAGTACGTCCCAACATACATGGTGGGCATGTTAGTTGGTGCCCTTGCAGCTTTCTTTGCAGGTGGAATTTCCCTGACCAGTGAGGAAGCCCCGAACTGTGGCTTCTTTCAGTAGCAGGCCTACCCCAGCCCCTCCTCACTGCCTCTGCCCTCTCCCCTCAGGTGTGCTGAAATGATCATAGGCATGGACAGCAACCAGATCCACAGCAAAGACCCTCGCTATGGAGCCAGCCCCCTGCACTGGGCCAAGAATGCAGAGGTGGGCAGAGTCTGAGGGCGTGGAAGGGGGATGGCCCCAGAGCCCTGTGTTCTTCAGCTGCCAGCGGGAAGGAGGCTCCTGAGAGGACTCTGAGGGTGGCCTGTGGGGGGCTGACCTCATGGGGGGCCCACAGGCAGATGAGTCTGTGGAGAGTTGGGATGTGCTCTGTGCTCACTGGCTGGGTGGCAATTTCCCCTCTGAGCCTCAGTTTCCTTGTGTATGCACTATCACCTGCCCCTGGAGTCATCAGGGAAGGCTTCC
This sequence comes from Elephas maximus indicus, assembly GCF_024166365.1. NCBI lineage: Eukaryota > Metazoa > Chordata > Mammalia > Proboscidea > Elephantidae > Elephas > Elephas maximus. The sequence goes on along the minus strand of NC_064822.1, from coordinate 182,064,542 downwards.
TGGAGGAGGGGGGTTAAATCTGAATTCAGCAAGGTAGCGCCTGAGTAAATTCTTCACAGATTGTCAAATGCCTCACAAATAAAAGGAGGTGTGACGGCGATGATGATGATGGGCCCAGTTGCACCCACATGAGCCTGGCTGGGCATCTCTTCTGGAGTCTTTCTCTAAACCACGCTCCATCCCCCTGGAAGGATGGAGGCTTCAAAGTGGTGCGTGCCCTGCCCTTAAATGCGTGGGCCCAGAGGCAAGAGCCTATCAACCTCTGCCAGGTACCTCCTCATGCCAGGAGCGAGATACCAAGTCAGGCTCTTCGTGAAGGTTCCATCATTCATTGTCACCACACCCAGTGAGGTAGGAACTCACATTCTTATTTTCACAGAAACGGAAAACTGAGGTGCAGAGGGGTTCAGGGACCGTCCAAGCTCACACAGCTGGGACAAGGTGGGGTGGGGTTAGGGTTCGGACTTGTCTGGCTCCAAAGCCCCAGCTTTTTTCCTGAGCCAGGCTCTCTGGGACTGCTGGGGGAGCAGGGGTAGTGTTGGCAGGGTCTGGGAAAGGATGAGACCTTTGCAGGGTCCCGGGGAGGGCCACAGGGAGTAGGACAATTCTGGGACAGGCCTCAAAGGAACACTTGCAGGGAGGAATAGGACCGGGAAGTCCCTTAAAGCAGTAGGCGCATCTCCCGCTTTTTGTCCCTAGTTCCTGGGGTGCTGAGGGTGTGGGAGCCAAGGTCTTGGGCCACCCCTAGGACTGGGGCCTGCGCCTGGACTCTTCCTGTTGCTAGAGCTTTCCGGAGGCCAATACCAGAAGGCCTCTCAGGGAGGAGGGGGCAGTGCCAGGTGCCACCCGGTGCAGCAGACCACGCCGCTCCCCGAGTGCCCACTGATGGGCCTGGGCCCATGTGTCTCCGCAGATGGCCCGCATGCTGCTGAAGCGGGGCTGCGACGTGAACAGCACCAGCTTCGCGGGAAACACAGCCCTGCACGTGGCAGTGATGCGCAACCGCTTCGAATGCGTCATGGTGTTGCTGACCTACGGGGCCAACGCTGATGCCCGCGGCGAGCACGGCAACACCCCGCTGCACCTGGCCATGTCGGTGAGCTCATGCTGTGTGTCCTCACGCACCGGCCCATGCGCCCTCCTCTCGGTGGGGAGGCAGAGAGGACTGGCAGGGCTGAGCATGAAGCCTGTCACATCCCTCGTGCAATGCCTGTCTTCCTTTCCTCTGCTGCTCAGAATCGTCTTTCCTTGCAAGCCTTGGCTCAAAGCCTGCTTCCTCCTCCAGGAAGCCGTCCATGTCCCCTCCTCTGCCCTCTCAGCCCAAAATAATGTCTCCTTCCTCTGTGTCACGGTACATTTTATTTCTGTGCTCCTCCTTTGGCACTTGCTTGATAAGAGGGAAAAGGTATGGCTCTGACTGCTGACTGTGGCCTTGGGCAAGTTACATCACCTTTGTCAGCCTTGGTTTCCTCATCTGGAAAACAGAGGTGTCTTAGTCACCTAGTGCTGCTATAACAGAAATACCACAAGTGGATGGCTCTAACAAAGAGAAATTTATTCTCTCACACTCTAGTAGGCTACAAGTCCAAATTCAGGGTGTCAGCTTTCTCTCTCTGTCTGCTCTGGAGGAAGGTACTTGTCATCAGTCTTCCCTTGGTCTGGGAGCATCTCAGCACAGGAACCTCAGGTCCAAAGAATGAGCTCTGCTCCCGGCACTGCTTTTTTGGTAGTACAAGGTCCCCATGTCTCTCTGCTCGCTTCTCTCTTATATCTCAAAAGAGGCTGGCTTAAGACACTGTTTATCTTGTAAGCCTCATCAATATAACTGCCGCTAATCCATTTTATTACATCATGGTGATAAGATTTATAACACATAGGGCAATCACATAAAAATGGTGGACAGCCACACAATACTGGGACTCATGGCCTGGCTAAGTCGACAGATATTTTGGGGGGACACAGTTCACTCCGTGACAGGGGGTATCAATATCTACCTGGCAGAGTTGTTGGGAGGATTAAATGGTAGGCACCTGACAAGTCTATGGTGACTGTTCAGATGTCACACGTAGAGTACCTGGCACAGGGTGAGCGTCCTACAAATGCTGGTCCTCTTTCCTCATTATCAGGGGAAAATAGCCATCTGCAGGTTGTTCTTATCACCGTGGAAGACTGAGCTCTGTGAAGGCAAGGCCTGCTGACCCATCTTGGTAGCCCACGGGAGGTGTTTGTCACATTTAGAACAGAGTTCCTGCCCTTAAAGCCTCTGCAGTCTGGCTGGGGAACTACAGCACGTACATATTTTACGTAGGGGTGAAAAAAAAAAAAAACCAGGTGCCATCTAGTCCGCACTGACTCATAGCTTTCCCGTGTACGTCAGAGCAGGGTTATGCTCCATGGGGTTTTCAGTGGTTGATTTTTCGGAAGTAGGTCACCAGGCCTTTCTCCTGAGGCACCTCTGGTAGACTGGAACCTGCAACTTTTCAGTTAGCAACTGAGCACTTCAACTGTTTGCACCACCCGTGTTGTGTAAGAGACACACGTGTATGTGTATGTGTGTGTGTCCTATAGCCATACCACATGCACATAAGTCTATTTAACAAGTCTCGGAGTGACAGAACAGGAGAGACCTCTGGGACTTTAAAAGAAGTAGATTTAGGACATATTTGAAGACATCCTGTTTTATACAAAAAGTCATAACTACCGAGAAGATGTTTTTCCCCAAGAGGCTGAGACTATAAATAAACCCGTGGACATTTTTAGCACTGAATGGGTCCTTAGAATTATCTAGTTTATCAGTCCTTAACTCTATGCTTCAAAATTATTGAGGAGCTCTAAGGATTTTTATTTAGATGTAATTATATCTACTTAACCATGTTTTTTTTTTTTTTTTTTAGAAATTGAAAGTGAGAATTTTAGAAATATTAATTTGGGTAAAAATAATCAACCCAGTACATGCTAACATAAATAACATTAAAAAATAACTTCGTTTTCCAAAGCCAAAAAACCCCTAAGTGAGCAGAGTGGCATTGTTTTACATTTTTGCAAATCTTTTTAATGCCTGGCTTCACAGCGCACATGGGGAGTCTCATATCTTCTGTGTTTAGTCTCTTGTGATGTATTATTTAGTTGAAGAATCTGAAGCAAATCTGGCCTTACACAGATACGTAGTTGGAAAAGGGAAGAGTATTTTTTTGAGATCTCCAGACCTTTCTTCCGAGGTGCCGCTGGATAAATTGGAACTGCCCATCTTTCAATTAGTAGCAATTTTTTTTCTTTTTTATTGTGATTTAGGTGAAAGTTTACAGAGCAAATTAGTTTCTCATTAAACAGTTAATAGAGAAATTGTTTTGTGACATTGTTGCCAACCCTGCGATGTGTCAACACTCTCCCCTTCTCCACCCCAGTTCACCTGTTTCCATGTGTCCAGTTTTCCTGTCCCTTCCTGCCTTCTCGTCTTTGCTTTTGGGCTAGCGTGCCCCTTAGTCTTGTATACAGGATTGAACTATGAAGCACATCCCTCACATGTGTTATTGCTGGCCCTATATACTTGTCTAATCTTTGGCTGAAGGTTGAACCTCAGAAGTGACTTCAGTACTGAATTAAAAGGGTATCTGGGGGCTGTACTCTCAATGTTTCTCCGGTCTCTGTCAGACTAGCAATCCTGGTCTTTTTTTGTGCGTGTGTGTGAATTTGAATTTCGTAATACATTTTTCTCCTGCTCTGTCCAGGACCCTCTATTGTGATCCCTGCCAGAGCAGTTGGTGGTGGTAACCAGGTACCCTAGTTATAAGGGAGGAGTATTTTAATAGCCTTTTCAGGTCATCGTGGATATTCTTTGGTACTCCGCCAAACCTGGATAGTGGTGGTTTCTGGAAAGCTGGTTGCACTATGGACTCTGAAAGCAGCTCAGTGGACTTTCAGTGCTTTGTTACGTTAAATCCATTGTCCTGTGGTACTCTTTGCTTGGATCTTTTGCCCATGTTTGATCTTGTATCATCCTTGGAAAACACTGGTTCTCTGATTTTTGCATAATATCCAAATGTTGACCCATTTCATCATAAACCAAAAACCAAACCAGTTGCCATCAAGTTGATTCAGATTCATAGTGACCCTATGTGTGCTCCAGAGTAGAACTGCGGTCCGTATGGTTTCCCTGGCTGTGACCTTTCAGAAGCAGATCACCAGGCCTTTCTTCCGAGGTGCCTCTGGGCAGATTGGAACCGCCAGTCTTTCAGTTAGTAGCCAAGCACTTAGCCATTTGTGTGACCCAGGAACTCTTCATTTTATTATACAGTACAAAAAACCCTCTGATATCATCAGAAAAGTCTTTAAATATTGGGAAGCTTTCGAGTCCATGATGGACAGGTTTACTGAAATTCTAATTTTTTCTGGGAAGCTTAATTTTTTTTCTTTTTAATTGTGCTTTAAGTGAAAGTTTACAGCTCAAGTTAGTTTCTCGTACAAAAATGTATATACCCATTGTTATGTGACCCTAGTTGCTATCCCTATAATATGTCAGCACACTCCCCCTTTCCACCCTGGATTTCCCAAGTCCATTCAACCTGTTCTTATCCCTTTTTACCTTCTCATCTTGCCTCTGGACCGGAGGTGCCCATTTAGTCTCATGTGTCTACTTGAACTAAGAAGCACGCCCTTCACAAGTATCATTTTATGTCTTATAGTCCAGTCTAATCTTTGAAGAGTTGGCTTCGGGGATGGTTTTAGTTCTGGGTTAACAGAGAGTCCGGGGTCCATGTCCGTCTTTGTAGTAGACTTTGAGTTCTGCACCCCACTTGTCTCCTGCTCCGTCAGGGACTCTCTGTTGTGTTCCCTGTCAGGGGGGTCATTGGTGGTAGCTGGGCACCATCTAGTTCTTCTGGTTGCAGGCCGATGGAGTCTCTGGTTTATGTGGCTCTTTCTGTCTTTTGGGCTAATATTTTCCTGTGTCTTTGGTGTTCTTCATTCTCCTTTGCTCCAGGTGGGTTGGGACCCATCGTAGATGGCCGCTTGCTAGCTTTTAAGACCCCAGATGCCACTCACCCCAAAGTGGGATAGAGAACATTTTCTTAATAAACTTTGTTAGGCCAATTGACCTAGATGTCCCCTGAAAACATGGTCCCCAGACCCCCACCCCTGCTACTCTGTCCCTCGAAGTGTTTGGTTGTATTCAGGAAACTTCTTAGCTTTTGGTTTAGTCCAGTGGTGCTGACTGCCCCTGAATTGTGTGTTGTCCTTCCCTTCACCTAATTCTTTATTTGCTTATTGTGCTTTAGGTAGAAGTTTACAAATATAGTCAGTCTGTCATACAAAAAGTTACATACACCCTGCCATGTACTCCTAGCTGCCCTCCTTTTAATGAGACGGCACATTCTTTCTCTCCACCTTGTATTCGCGATGTCCATTCAACCAGCTCCTGTCCCTCTCTGCCTTCTCATCTAGCCACCAGACAGGAGTTGCCCACATAGTCTCAAGTGTCTGCTTGAGCCAAGAAGCTCACTCCTCACCAGTATCATTGTTTATCTTATAGTCCAGTCCCATCTCTGTCTGTAGAGTTGGCTTCGGAAATGGTTCCAGCCTGGGGCTAACAAAGGGTCCAGGGACCAAGACTGTCAGGGTCCTTCTAGTCTCAGTCAGACCATTAAGCCTGGTCTTTAAAAGAATTTGAGGTCTGCATCCCACTGTCCTCCTGCTCCATCAGGGATTCTCTGTTGTGTTTTCTGTCGGGGTGGTCATCGTGGTAGCTGGATCACCTAGGAGAATTCTTGTCTACTATCTAATTAGTGAATACCATTCTTACCTCCTCCCCACTCTCGAAACCATCAAAAAATGTTTTCTTCTGTGTTTAAACCTTTTCTTGAGTTCTCATAATAGTGGTCTCATACAATATTTGGCCTTTTGCAACTGACTAATTTCACTCAGCATAATGCCCTCCAAATTCCTCCATGTTGGGAGATGTGGAAAGCTTAATATTTTTTCATTATTGGCAAAAATTACTGTCCATTGTTTTTCTAGATGTGACAGACTCACTGCATTCGTTGTTGAGAATAATCATAGTTTGTCAGTTATTCACTCACATAAAAATGGTGTTCCATGAAAAAAGCAGCTAGTTCATCTCACACCTCAAACAACCACACAGGCCCTTTCCTCAAGACAACCTCTTACTTGGATGTGCTGCAGAAATGCTTAATGGGTACTCTTTGTTTGATGGCACGGAATAATAAAAAGACATGTGTGCAAGGATCGAGAGTTAATAATAGGAGTAATTTTTACTGCTTCCTGAAGGCATTCTCTTATTTGTTTTTTAAGGTATTCTTAAGTGGGACTGGATTTTTTTTTTCTTTACTGTGAGTGCATGGCACTGAACAAAACCATGATAAATGTTAGCTCTGGTGCCACGGTCTCGATTTGTGGTAAGATGTCAGCAGTTTTGTCCACCGTTTCTTTTGCATCATCCGTGCAAATACCAAGACAATGCAAAAGATAAATGACATCTCGGTATTTTTATGAAAATAGTTTTGACCTCACAGACCCTCTGAAAGGATCTCAGACCCCTAGGGATCCATGGACCTTACTTTGAGAACCAGTGAAGCAGGTCATTTTTTCCATACTTCAGTCACTTGCATACCATCCCCACAGCTTTTGTCATATTTATGCACAACCCTGACAATTGTGTGCTTAATAATTTCCTCAAGTTGGCTTACTTTCAGACTCACTTAAATTAACTTTGAAGGGAACGTTATATCTCTACCTGAAGTGGAGAACCAGTGCCATAAATCAGAGGTAACCAAAAAATAAATACCTAACTAATGATTAAAATCCCTGGGTGGCGCAAACGGTTAAGTACTCTACTACTAGCCTAAAGAGCTGGCGCTTTGAACCCACCTAGAGGCGCCTTGGAAGACAGGCCTGGCAAGTTGCTTCTGAGAGGTCATAGCCTTGAAAGCCCTATGAAGCAGTTCCACTCTGCACACACGGGGTCGCCACGAGTCAGAATCGACTCAACAGCAACTAAGAACAATGATAAAATCATACACGTTCATCTGTCCCCATATGAATCCTAATGGCACATGTAGAACTGTTTGGAAAACCCATTCTAGACATACCCTTCGTTCTCTAGGCAAGGAAACCGGGCCCGAGAGGAGGGAGGTGACGAGACCAGAGCTAAGGTCCCCAGGTGACCAGTCCATTTGGTGTGTCCTACGAGACCACGCCATGCCCCTTCTCTCCTCCAAATGCTTCACGTCCCTAATGCTCTGTGGAGAGAAGCTAGATCTGAAGGCTGCCAACAGCGCCTGGCTTCCCTATTAGAAATGACATTCTGGCTGGAAGGGCAGGACAGCCTTCCCTTTCCTTGCTCCCCCTTTCCCTGCAACTCCTGCAAGCCATCAGCAGCCGACCCTTCAGTGTCTCCATGGCCCCTGCATCAGGGGTCAAGAGGCATTGCTTCCTTCAGGTGGGAGCTGGCAGGCTGGGGTGCTGGTGATTTCTGCCTGGGTCCCTAGACCCTCACCTGTGGGTACTTTTAAGCCTGTTTGTCAGAGCTTCAAATGGCAGACTTTGACATACCAGGTCAGCTGGGTGGGGGATAAAAAGGGCTCCAGAGTCCATCCCGCCTCCCCACCCCATGCTGGTGAGAGGCCCACCTAGTTGACAGGTACGTAGAGAAGGCCACGGGTCCTTTTTCTCTTCACTTCCTAAGCTGTCTTGCGTTTTCCTCTCATTCCCTTCCCAACAGAAAGACAACGTGGAGATGATCAAGGCCCTCATTGTCTTTGGGGCAGAGGTGGATACCCCAAATGACTTTGGGGAGACTCCTGCATTCATAGCCAACAGAGTCAGCAAACGTACGTTCTCTGCACCCTGGGACAGAGTGGGGGCGGGGGTCGTGGTGCAGGGAGGGGAGGAGGGGTGTCCTAGCCATCACCCCATCAGCTGCCGCCTACACAGAATGGCTGGGAGCACCTGGGAGGCTCAGAGGGGGAGCTTCCTTCTCACAGGAAGGGGGGCCCTGACGAGCAGAGGAGGGGGCTCGTCAAACCAGCGTTCTCCTCTGTGGAGCCCCTCATCCCACCTCAGGGTGCCTGGACACCCAGCACGGGTGGGGCACGGAAGGCAGCAGCAGCAGCCTCAACCCCACTCAGGGAATTCACTGGTGGGACCATTTGCAAGGACATGCAGTCCCCAGGCTACAAAGTCCGCCTTACAGACAGCTAGTACTTGCCCTTCAATGTTACGTAACTTTGCCCTGACTTTGAAAGGATTGAACCAACCCCTACTCACAACAACTTCTTCATCACAATCACCTTCCCTTGTCGCAGGAGCAGCTTTTAAATTGTTGAAAAGGCTTTTCTTCCAGTCTTTTCTCACACTAAAGTAAGGCTAAATAAGAACCATATGCTCCTGTTCCACTTATACATTTGACTTAAAGACAGTTGGTAACCCGGGGACTTCCTGTCTGGCCATTGGGTTCACGCGCTGCCCTACGTGCATGCCCACATGTACACAGCCCATGGGCATGCTGCCCTACGCAGGCCCACGTGCATGCCCACGTGTACACAGCCCGTGCACATGCTGCCCTAGCAGGTCCACGTGCATGCCCACGTGTACACAGTGCGTTCACATGCTGCCCTACACAGTCCCGTGTGCATGCCCACGTGTATACAGCCCGTGTGCATGCGCTGTTTGCTCACACAGTCAGCCTTGCAGAGCTGGAAAAAGCAGAACCCCTCACCAGGAGACTGGTGCCCCCTCTGGCGGGCTTTGGGGAGCTGTGGAGGTTGCTGTGGATGGTAACCCGCAGTATGTGTGCTGCCTTGTGGCATCCTCCCCAGTCATCCCATCTGTTAAATAGGGGTGAATGCCCACTGGCTGGCTAGTCAGCCCCTATAACATTCTGAAAGGGACTGTCACTTCAGCGATTTCGAGAATTGCTGAACGTGGAGGAGGGTGTGCTTTTTTGGCTGGAGTAGAAGGGAAAGAAGGGATTCCCCAAGTAATGGGGCAGGGCGAGACTGACCCCCTCCTTCCATATTCCATGGTGGCCCCCAGCTCTTCCCTGACCCCAGGAGGCTTCTCAGGATGTGACACACTAGAGTCAGCATACCCCATCAGGGTGGGGTTGGGCTTCTAGGGCTCCCAGCCCTCACGTACTGGGGTGGCCTGGCAGAGGGAGAGGGGACCGAGTGGAAAGGAGGGGCCTCTGCATATTGACATCATTTCTCACCCTGTGCCTTCTCCCCCTCCCCAAACCATGACAAGTTGTTACCAGGAAGACGCTCTTAACTCTGCTGAGAACTGTAGGGGCCGACTACCACTTCCCACTCACCCCCGGGGACCCCATGGAACAGGGCTCTGCAGCATCACAGCACCCCCTCTTCTCCCTGGAAAGAGCACAGCGCCCATCAGTCAGCCTAAGCAACCTAGGTAGGCTGCTCCACCTCCCAACTCCCTCCTCTCTGCCTGGCTCCCAGACCCTGGGATCTGAGCAGTCCCAGTTGGAAAGAAATGGCGTGAAGGGGAGTAAGGGAGGATGGGGCAAGATTTGTCAGCCTCTGTAGGGCAGCCAGCCACCAGAGATCCCAGAGGTCTGCAGGGCCCTGGCTGATGTCTTGCAGTCCACTGCCCCTGAGGGGTGCCCTGGACTTGGGTCTCAGGTCTGGGTATTCCCTGTGGCACCCCCGAGGCAGGTACGTGCTCTGTCTCTCCTGACTCCTGGGAGCTGAGCATGGGCCGTGAGGAGTGCAGCCTGGGGCCCAGAGTGTGTGGCCCTCTGGCTTGAACAGGGAGTGGGCTCTGCTGCACTACTTTGTCTCTGTTGGCCTAAGGCCTACGTGCCCATTTGCTGGCCACTGGGTGACCTGCAGGCTTTCAGAGGCATCTGCCCGGAGCCTCCTTGGCTGCCCAGGGAGATAACCCCAGAGGAGACGAGACCCTTCTCTGGTGTTGCAGTGGGCTGACTCCCCAGAGGCCCACCTAGGCGGGGAGTCCCTTGAACAGGGCAGTCAGGAACCAATCCTTGGCAAGCCAGACTTTTTTTGTTCCCATTGGGGAAGCAGATACCAGCATCCCTACTCAGGATAGCTCAGCGCAGCCTGGAGCTCAGCAGAGGTAGAGAGCCAGCAGCTACCGTCAGTCTTCCTGGTCCACCTCTGTCCTTCCCCTGCCCAGCCTTCTGGGAACTGCCTCCACCATCTCCCTTTTATCTCAATTTTACAGGCAGGCAGTCACCCACACCAGGCTGGACGGTGGGCCGGGGGCGCGGTGTCTGGTGGGTAATGCGCTGGGTAGAGAGAGGCTGCAGGGCCCCGCCAGCCCTGGGTTAGCTGCCACCCTGGTTCCCGCGGTTCCTTTTTCTCAGCTGCATCCCCAGATGCGGGCTCCCCCTCAGCACTGTGGCTGTCAGTGCTGCTGCCACTCCTGGCCAGTCTCCCCCTGCTCTGGCCACTGCCCTGGGGAGGGGAGGCATGCCGCTTCACAGACATGCTGCTTTGCTGCTTCTAGACTCTGTGCTCAGCGATGGGAGGGTCTGCTAATGCCAGCATCAGGGGCACTGGCAGGGTTCGGCTCCAGGCTGCTTGTTAGGAGGGGCAGCTGACCAAATGGGGGGGACACATGGCTTGGGGTGGGCTTGGGGCAGCAGGCCTGGGGTACAGGGGAAAGGTGGACAGAGTGGATGGGTGGATCCAATCCAAGAGACCACTGAGGAAGTTTCCAGACCTGGGATTGGGACGAGGGACATTGGAAGAGTGGTTAGGATACCTCCTCCACCCATGAAGTTAAACCCCGAGGAACGTCCTGGTCCTGCCCTGGGCCTAATGACCTTGGACAAGTCCGTAGCTTCTTTAAGCCTCAGCTGTAAGTCAGGAGAATAATTCTTACCCCGCGCAGCATCAGCTCGGATACGCATAGAGCACTGTGAACTGTGAACACAGGACACACATGGGTGGGCCTGCTTCAGGGCTCAGGAGGAAGACATTGAGGGGAAGCCTGGAAGCTGGTTGGGCAGGGTGGGGGCCCTTCCCAGAGCAGCTCGGGCTTCCCTCAGCACTGTAGCCCTTCTGTCCCCAAGGAGCCTTCCCGGGGGTGGTGGGATGAGGGGCACAGCCCCAGATTGCCTCTAGGGGCTGGTGGGCTGTGGGGTTGGGGCCTGGCCCAGCTCTGCCTGCCCTGTGCTCCGCAGAGCTGCAGGATATTACACACATCACCCGGGCCCGGAAGCCGGCCTTCATCTTGAACTCCCTGCGGGACGAGACGCGCAGGTAAGTGGGGCGACCTTGGGGCCCCTCCAGCCCTCACCACGGCATGCGAGATCACTCACGCCCTCTCTAGTTCTCAGCAGGGGCTGAGTCACCAGGCGCCTGGTCTGCCCCTTCACCAGTAACCAGGCAGGCTAAGGCGGAAAGTCCACGGTGGAGATGGTGTAGCTTAGGCCAGGTCCGGCTGCAGTCTTGTCATGGGCTGGGGAGGGGGCCAGTTTCCCTTTGAGGGAATGTCAGTGTTGCTGCGAGACTGCACCTACCTCCTCAGCCCCCACCCACTTCCTTAGTCTGTACCCTCCATGAAACTAGTAGGGTGGCCTGGCTTCCCAAGCACCTGCTGTACCCCAGGACCACCCAAGGGGGCGGGTATGGGTGAAGGGCCACAAAGAGAGAAGCCCAAGGCCCTGCCCTTAAGGCCCAGTCCCTGGTGCCCAGAGTCAGTGCCAGCCAGCATTGCAAGTTACCCGGACAAATGTGTTTCTGGCTGAGAATTCCCCTCCTTCATACTAGTTTGTTCTCCGTTTGTTGCCTCCCTGTGTTCCCAGCAGCCTTCCTGGGGGGAGGTGTCAGTGACCTTGCTTTGCAGCTGTACAACCTGAGGCACTGAGAGGGTAAGTGACCTGCTTGAGGTCACACAGTGTATGTCAGTTGCAGACTCACACCTGGGTCTTCCGGATTCACACCCTTCCTGCTCGGCATACCCATCCTGGCTTACACCCGGTGTCAGCCCTGTAGCCAGATGCAGCCTCTGCTCCAGGGGGTGGGCAGCGGTCAGACCCCGTGGCTCTGCCCCTCATGGCTGAAGGGCCTGCTTTTCCTGGGCTGCACACAGCATGCACTTCCATACCACCCTGTTGGATAGGCCCTGGGGGTATATCTGCCCCCATCAGCATCCTGGCCTTCCGCACCCCCTTGTGCCCCCCGACCCCTGTGCACACAGGTCTGCAGAAGGCAGAGGTAGGGCGGCTGGGGGCAGTACTTGGGGAGGACCGACACCTGTCGGGCAGTTAGAGGAGAGGGGAGTCCCCAGTGGGACCAGGGGAGCTGCCAGAGCCTGAGAGCCCCCACCTGGGGGTGGGGAGAGAGGTGCTGGTGTCTGGAGACATCTAGGGGACCTCCCCTCACAGGTCTTATGAGCCGCATAGCTCAGGCCTGCATTCCCCAGGCCCTCAGAAAGGCCTGGCTTCTTCACTCTAGTCTCCCGGTCAGGGGCTCTGCAGTCCTCTGGGCCAGTGCAGCCTACCTGCCTCCCGCTGGGCTGGCTTCAGGGCTGGGCACCTTGTCCAGGAAAAGATGCAGGCCCTGGAGGTGGGACACATGGGCCTCCTTCATTCTCCAGCTCTCCACGGCACACCTCCTGCATCCACTGAGTTATATGAGGGTAGACAGCTCTGCACAGAGCAGACACCGTCCCCGCCCTCTGGGCACTTCCAGTCCACTGGGGGAGAAAGAGAGTAAAAAGTAGACAGAGTAACTGATTATCAGGGCGAGAGGCGCCCACAGCCAGCAGTGCGAGACCATTCTGATGGCATCAGGGCGGGCTTCTCTGAGGCAGTGACGTTTAAGCTGAGGTGGAGAGATGAGACCAGAAGGAAGGTTCCAGGTCTGAGCCATTCCCCTAGGGCATGGCCAGTGAGGGCAGGTGCTCAGAGGGTTCTGCAGCCCTAGGGCCTGGGCAACCAAGGCTTGGAGGACCTGGGAAGACAGGGCATGTTTAGGGGAGCATGACTCCAGAGTCAGCAGACCCGGGTTCTAATCCAGCTTGCATCACATGTCCACGGAGTAACTTTGCGCCAGTCACTTAACCTCAGAGCTTCATTCTTTCATTCACTCAAAAACGTGTGTTGAGTGTCTGCAGGGATAACAGGGAGTGTCTATCTCAGGGTCTGGGACAATGAAGCAAGTAGATGATGGAGAAAACTCCACACCATCTGTTACAGGTTGAATTGTGTCTCCACAAAATCTGTGTCAACTTGGCTAGTCCATGGTTCCCAGTCTTGTGTGATTGTCCACCATTTTGTGATCTGATGTGATTTTCCTATGTGTTGTAAAACCTTCCTTTATGATGTTAATGAGGCGGGATTAGTGGCAGTTATGTTAATGAGGCAGGACTCAATCTTCAAGGTTAGATTGTTTTAAGCCAATCTCTTTTGAGATATAAAAGAGAGAAGCCAGCAGAGAGACATGGACACCTCATACCACCAAGAAAGAAGAGCCAGGAGAATAGCATGTCCTTTGGACCTGGGGTCCCTGTGCTGAGAAGCTCCTCGACAGGGAAGATTGATGACAAGGACCTTCCCCCAGAGCTGACAGAGACAGCCTTCCCCTGGAGCCGGTGCCCTGAATTTGGACTTTTAGCCTCCTAAACTGGAAACCCTGGCGGCATAGTGGTTAAGTGCTATGGCTCCTAACCAAGAGGTCAGCAGTTTGATTCTACCAGACTCTCCTTAGAAACTCTATGGGGTAGTTCTGTTCTGTCCTATAGGGTCGCTATGAGTTGGAATCGACTCGACAGCAGTGGGGCAGTGGGTTAGCCTCCTAGATTGTGAGAGAATAAATACCTTTTTGTTAAAGCCATCCACGGGGGGTATGTCTGCTATAGCAGCAGTAGATGACTAAGACACAGTCCCTGGTTCATAGATGGTCCTTCTCCCTCCCTACCTCCTTCCCTGTTTCTTCCACCCTGAGTGGAGGGTTCTGACCCTCTTCCACCACCCATCCTCTGGCCACCTGCAGGGTTCCACCCTTCCTTCCTATCTTGGTGTCCTAGTGTTGCTGTAACACGAATACTACAAGGGGGTGACTTTAAAGAACAGAAATTTATTTTCTCACAGTTCTGGAGGCTAGAAGTCCTGATTGGTCTCAGCCACATTGGTTCCTTCCTTGTCAGTAGCCCTGGGTATTTCTTGGCGTTCCTTGGCTTGAGACGATCCTCATATGTCGTCTGTCTTCCCTTGTGTGTGTGTCTGTGTCCATTCTGTTCTTTCTATAACTCAGAAGTGATTAGATTTCGAACCCACCCTACTTGTATAAAAGAGCTGTTGTGGCGCAGTTTATGTGCTCAGCTGCTAACCTAAAGGTCGGCAGTTCAAACCTGCCAGCCGTTCCATGAGAGAAAGATGGGGCAGTCTGCTTCTGTAAAGATCTACGACTTTGGAAATTCTTTGGGGCAATCCTACTCTGTCCTATGGGGTTGCTGTGAGTCTTAATTGACTCGGTGGCAGTGGGTTTGGTTTTTGGTTCTATCTGGATGTGATCTAATGAACGTAACAAAGAAAACCTGATTTCTAAATAGGATCCTGCTTACAGGTACAGGGGCCAGGATTTCAAGACACATTTTGGAGGACACAATTTAATCGATAACACTTCCCTGGCCTGTTTAATTCAAAAAGACTTATCAAGCACCAGCTTAGGGTCAAGCCTGGCACTGGGAATATAGACCTGACCAAAATTGGGCTGCTACCCTCAAGGAGCTCCCTGTCTAGCCCGGCAAAGTCAGGCCCAGGTCTCTGCTGAGACGGCACCTCGTTGGTGAGGACCCCCTTGCTCCCCTTACCTGCCTCTGTTTTTCTCCTTCACACTTCCGCCTCCGGAAATACTGCGCATCTATCCGTTTTGCCTTCGACCTTCACTCCTGTCTTAGCTCTCTAGTGTTGCTATAACAGAAATTCCACAAGTGGGGGCTTTAACGAACAGACATATATTTTCTCACAGTTTAGGAGGCTAAAAAAAAAAAAAAGAACTGCCATCAAATCGATTTTGACTCACAGTGACCCTATTGGACAGACTAGAAGTGCCCCATAGGGTTTCCAAGGCAGTAAATCTTTACAGAAGCAGACTGCGACAACTTTCTCCCTCGGAGCAGCTGTGGGTCGACCTTTTGGTTAGCAGCCAAGTGCTTTAACTACTGTGCCACCTAGACGGCCAAATTTAGGGCACCGGCGCTAGAGGAAGGGTTTCTCTCTCTGTCGGCTCTGGGGAAATGTCCTTGTTTCTTTTCAGCGTCTCTTCCTCGGTTGCTTGGTGATCTTCATGTAGTGTGGCATCTATCACCCCCACCTGTGCTTCCTTACTTCTGTACCTAATCTACACTGATATGACCTCCTAACATTAACAAAGAAAACCCTATTCCCACATGGGATGACATGCACAGTATAGAGGTTAGGACTTACAATGCATATTTTTGAGGGACACAGTTCAATCCATAACAGCTCCCTGATTCCCCAGTAGCACGTGAGCTCCATGAGAGCAGGGACTTGTCTGCTGTTGCTCGTTGCGTCTGCTAGGGTGCCATGCTGTGGGGCCACTTGCTGAGCGAGGGGATGACCTGAAGTGCTGGCAGCAGCCAGGGTCCCACGGAGGCTGTAACATCCCCCTCTTCTTTCCCACTGATGTCCCCGCCACAGCCGCGACCACCTGCTCTGCCTGGACGGAGGGGGTGTGAAAGGACTCGTCATCATCCAGCTCCTCATCGCCATCGAGAAGGCCTCAGGCGTCGCCACCAAGGACCTCTTTGACTGGGTGGCTGGGACCAGTACAGGGGGCATCCTGGCCCTGGCCATTCTGCACAGTAAGGGCAGCCCCCCGGGGGGTGGGGCAGGGTGGGGTGGGGTGAGACCCGCCCTCAAAGAGGGCCAAGTTTGCTTTCGGAGCTGTGCAGCAGAGGGCATGGGGTAGGGAAGGACCATAAACCAGAGCCTTGCGGGCAGTGAGGGTGTAGGGCTGAGCCTAGAAGGAGAAAGGCTGGAAGGACGGGCTGCAGCTAGATGTCCGCCCCCTCCCCCGACCCCGCCGCCCCAGAGGCCAGAACCAGTGGCTCCTCCTTCAGTGTTGGAAGCATTTTTTTTTAATTGTGAACATATCCACACCAAAACATTTGCCAATTCCACAGTTTCTACGTGTGAAATTCAGTGACATTGCTTATATTCTTCGTATTGTGCAACCGTTGTTGGTGCTAATGGTTGCCGTCGAGTCAGTCTCAACTCACGGCCACCTCTTGTGTACAGAGCAGAACTGCTTCCTAGGATTTTCAAGGCTCTTACCTTTCGGAAGCAGATCGCCAGGCCTGTCTTCTGAGGCCCTTCTGGGTGGTTTTGAACCGCCAGCCTTTCAGCCAGTAGTCCAATGTTTAACCATTTTCGCCTCCCAGGGACTCTGTGCAACCATTATCACTATCTTTTTCCGAATTATCCCACCATCATTAACATAAACTCAATGCTAAGTGAAGCATTTTTATCTTGGTTGCCTCAACCTCTCCTCCGCTCACCCCAGCAGGGTGGGCACCCCAGGGCCTGGACACCTGCTGGAAACAAGGAGGCCATCTAGGACAAATGGGGTGGTGGCCCGAGGACTGAGGAGCCTCGAGTCCCAGAGTGTCTGAGCCCTGGTCCACCTGCTTCATTTTACCCACAGGTTGGAGAAATATGATGGCCCTAAACGGGGAGACCCAAAGTCATATCACTCTTCAGTGGGCTTGCTCAGGCTAGAACCCAGTTCCCAAACTCTCTGCCCAGAGTCTGCCCAAGGCCACAGGTTGCTTCCACCACAGCTTCATGAAGGCTGGGTGGGCACCAAGTCCCAGGGACAGACAGGACACTGTACTGACTGGACAGACTTCTGAGTAGGCCAGTGTTCACCTCAAGTGGGGTCTCCTTTGTGGAGTTTGAGCTGCGTGATACTGAGTGTGAGGGTGGCCCCCAGAATCACTGAGCAGCCCAGCTACCACTCAGATAGGAATTGTCCTTGGTCTCAGCAACCCTGACTGGCAGGTCCAGCTGGTGCTGGCAGGATTTTATGCCCTCCAAGGTAGCTTTCAAGTCTGGATCCTGATTGTCCATAGCCCAGAAGGCACCAGAGAGGACCCTGTGGGGGCATGAAGGTGCTGTGGGCCAGGTCTGTGCTGGCTGCTGGGGTGCAGAGCTGAGGCAGGGGGCCATGGTGGGTCGGGGAGACAGACGTGCTCTGTGTGTTTCCTGGGCGGTGTGGGGAGGGCCATGGCTGGCAGTCCAGCATGCATCCAAAGTGTGGGCACAGCCAACCCAGGAGGCCACTGAGAGCAGCGCCCCAGGGTCTCTGGGAAGAGGGGTCAACAGTCAGCAAGTGAGACTTTATTGTCTGCGGCACTTCATTGACAAGCATTTCACTTCGTTTTGGTGATTCTCCCTATCACCCTGTGAGGTGAATAGGGTATTACCGCCCTTACAGGTGGGGAAACTAAGGACCAGAGAGGGTCATGAGTGAGCTGCCCTGGGCTTCCGTCTGTACACCCAGCTCTCTGTGCTCACTTCCTGGCACCTTTCCTGGATCCTGTCCTCCCCTGGCCTCGGGCCACACCTCCCCTCTCTGGTCCTAAGTTTCTGTCTTCCAGTGAGAGAAGAGCCATCTCCAGAGTTTGTCTCCAGTGCATGAGGGTGTGGGGCCTGAGGGGGCAGACTGGGAGGTCCCAGCCTCTCCTCAGGAAAGGGCCACTTCCTTCTTCAGGGGACATTTCTCCTCCATCCAGAGTCGTCTTTAGACTCCAGGGAGCTCTGGCAGGGATGTGCCCATCCACCAAGTCCGACCTCTCCCATGGGCAGGAACCCCCTTTCCGGCCCTTTCCTGCCAGCCTCTGCCTGCACAGCACCCCACCAGGCAGGCAGGGCGGCCCCTCTTTCCTGTGAGGGGAACTGCCCCTTTGTAACTCCATATGTTTGACCTTGTCTGTGCTCCAAGAGAGGACAGGGCTGTGCCTTCTTTTCCATGACAGACAGGAATGGATCCAGCTTTTAAGTGGCTTAGAGTTTATACAGTTCAGGGCCACTCCTATAAAGAAAATAACACAAAATTAAGGACATTGCTTAATGAGTAGAGAGTTTCTGTTTTAGAAATAGTGGTGATGGTTGCATACCATACAAATGTAATCAATGCCACTGAACTGTTAAAAATGGCAAATTGTATGGTATACATTCTACCACAATAATAGAAGAATTAAGCGTGGACCTTGAGGGTGCTCCAGGGGGATTTCTGCCTGTACCGGAAGTTGCCAGGGAAGACCCAGAAGCTGACGCTTGTTTGGTGCCTGGGTAACCCGGGTCTGCTGCTGGCCCTGCAGCCATGCACAGGCCCTCTGTTGGGGTGCTCCTCCCCACACCAACCTCTGTGTCCTAGACAAGTCCATGGCCTACATGCGCGGCGTGTACTTCCGCATGAAGGACGAAGTGTTCCGGGGCTCACGGCCCTACGAGTCGGGACCTCTGGAGGAGTTTCTGAAGCGGGAGTTCGGTGAGCACACCAAGATGACAGACATCAAGAAACCCAAGTAAGCCTTCCACAGCCAGCTGCCCTTGGTTTTGGCCCTCGGCTGTGTACTGGTGGGCTGTTCCCAGGGGGTGGGGAGGTCTGATTAAAGCTTGGGGCAGGTGGGGCACTTCCCCTGGAGGACACCCTCAGCCCAGGAGGGGAGCAGGGCTCCCACTACCTGGAGGCGGAAGGCAGGGGTGTGATGCTCATATGGGCACCCAGGCACATGCTGAGGGACATGGCCTTCTGGTCCTGGCTCTGCCCAGCCTGGCCAGGGAGGACACGTAGTTCCATCTGTGGCAGGGTCCAGGGGCTGCCTGGCCAGAGGTCTGGCCTACCCTTCTCTGAGGCCAAGTGAGCAGAGCCTCGGCCCTTGCTGCCGAAGCACAAGGAAGACCCTGGCCTTTAAAATGGCATGGCCACCACTGTCTCACGTTTCAAATAGCACTTGCACCCATGTTCCAACTACTAGGTTATAATCAGATGGCTTCAGTTCTGCCTTTAATTTAAGGCTTCCAGGCCTGAGCTACTTTAAGGCAGGCTTTGGAAAACCCTGGTGGTGTAGTGGTTAAGAGTTATGGCTGCTAACCAAAAGGTCAGCAGTTCGAATCCACCAGGCGCTCTCTAAACCCCCTATGGGGCAGTCCTGCTCTGTCCTATAGGGCTGCTATGAGTCAGGATCAACTCGACCGCAATGGGTTTGGTTTGTTTGTTTGTCTGTTTAGTTTGGAGACCAAAAGAGAAAGTTGCATTCCCAAGAAGCACCTGCTTGGGAGGCCCAAATCCTAAAAGGGTTGTCCAAGGACTCTAAGCAATCCATCTTCAGCCTCCATTTAGGGCTAGATGAAAGACGTGTCACACAGGCGCCTGACACAGGAGTGTCTTGAGCGTTTCCTGGGTAGGACAGAGGAGGACCCACCTGCTGAGTGCCTGTACCGCCGAGTGCACTCACCTGTGGACCTGTGTCTCAGTTTGCTCACGCTGCTGTAACAAACACCACAAGTGGGTGGCTTTAAAGAAGAGCAGTTTGTTTTCTCACAGTTCCGGAGATTCGAAGCTCAAATCAGGGCTTGGCTGTGTTTTTTTTGTGGTTCACTGGGCTTTCCTTGGTTCTTGGCCATCCTCACGTGGCATGTCTTCCCCAGATTGTGCCTGCGTTTGTGTCTAATCCGCTCTTTTTATAACTTAGAAATGATTAGGTTTAGGACACACCCTACACGGATAGGACCTCATGAACATGACAAAGAAAACCCTATTTCCAAACCAGGGCTTCCAACAGGTTCCTTCAGGTTCGAACCCCTGCAGAGAATTTGCATTTTTCTGGTAAGGGACCAATTCTGAGAACCACTAGTACAGCAGTGGTTCTCAAAATTTCTTATACATAAAAATCACCTAGGGATCTTGTTAAAATGTAGATTCGGATTCGTATATCTGGGCTGGAAATGCACATTCTAGCAGGGGTTCGAACCGGAACAAACTGGTTCTAAGCCCTGTTCCAAACGCGATTACATCCGTAGGTATGTTGTTTTTGTTAGGTGCCGTCAAGCAATCCCATGCACGACAGAACGAAACACTGCCTGGTCCTGTGCCATCCTCACAATCGTTGTTATGCTTGAGACTATTGTTGCAGCCACTGTGTCAATCCATCTCGTTCAGGGTCTTCCTCTTTTTCTCTGACCCTCTACTTTACCAGGCTTGATGTCTGTCTCCAGGGATTGGTCCCTCCTGATAATGTGTCCAAAGTATGTGAGATGAAGCCTCACCATTCTTGCTTCTAAGGAACATTCTGGCTGTACTCCTTCCAAGACAGATTTGTTCATTCTTCTGGCAGTCCGTGGTATATTCAGTATTCTTCGCCAACATCATAATTCAAAGGCATCAATTCTTACATCTTCCTCAGTCATTGTACAGCTTTCATATCATATGCACATGAGGCGATTGAAAATACCATGACTTGGTTCAGGTGCACCTTAGTCCTTAAAGTGACATCTTTGCTTTTTAACACTTTAAAGAGGTTTTTTGCAGCAGATTTGCCGAGTGCAATGCGTCTTTTGATTTCTTGACTGCTGCTTCCATGGGTGTTAATTGTGGATCCAAGTAAAATGAAATCTTCGACAACGTCAATCTTTTCTCCGTTTATCATGATGTTGCTCGTTGGTCTAGTTGTGAGGATTTTTGTTTTCTTTCTGTTGAGGTGCAATCCATACTGAAGGCTGTGGTCTTTGATCTTCATCAGTAAGTGCTTCAAGTCCTCTTCACTTTCAGCAAGCAAGGTTGTGTTATCTGCGTATCTCAGGTTGTTAATCAGTCTTCCTCCAATCGTGATGCCCTGTTCTTTTTCATATAGTCCAGCTTCTTGAATTACTTGCTCAGCATACAGATTGACTAAGTATGGTGAAAGGATACAGCCCTGACACACACCTTTCCTGACTTTAAACCACACTGTGTCCCCTTGTTCCTTTCAAAACGATTGTCTCTTGGTCTATGTACAGGTTCCTCATAAGCACAATTAAGTGTTCTGCAATTCCCATTCTTCACTATATTTTCCCTAATTTGTTATGATCCACACAGTCAAATGTCTTTGCATAGTCGAAAAAACACAGGTAAACATCTTTGTGGTATTCTCTGCTTTCAGCCAGGATCTGTCTAACATTAGCAATGATATCCCTTGTTCCTCATGCCCTTCTGAAACGGACTGGAATCTCTGGCACTTCTCTGTTGATATACTGCTGCAACCTCTTTTGAATGATCTTCAGCCAAATTTCATATTAATGACATTATTCAATAATTTCCGAATTCTGTTGGATCGCCTTTCTTTGGAATAGGCATAAATATGGATTTCTTCCAGTCGGTTGGCCAGGTAGCTGCCTTCCAAATTTCTTGACATAGATGAAAAAGCACTTCCAGCGTTGCATTCCTTTGTTGAAGCATCTCAACTGGTCTTCCATCAATTCCTGGAGCCTTGTTTTTTGCTAATGTCTTCAGTGCAGCTTGGGCTTCTTTCTTCAGTACCGTTGGTTCTTGATCATATGCTACCTCCTACAATGGTTAAACATAGTCCAGTTCTTTTTGGTACAGTGACCCTGTTTATTCCTTCCATCTTCTCTTGATGCTTCCTGCATCATTCGGTATTTTGTCCATAGAATCCTTCAGTCTTGCAACTCGAGGCTTGGGTTTTCTCTTCAGTTCTTTCAGCTTGAGAAATGCTGAGCGTGTTCTTCCCTTTTGATTTTCTAACTGTAGGTCTTTGCACATGTCATTATAATATTTTGTGTTTTCAAGTTGCCCTTTGAAATCTTCTGTTCAGCTTTTACTTCATCATTTCTTCCTTTTGCTTTAGCTGCTCAACGTCCAAGAGCAAGTTCAGAGTCTCTTCTGACATCCATTTTGGTCTTTTCTTTCTTTTCTGTCTTTTTAATGACCTCTTGCTTTCTTCGTGTATAATGTCCTTGATGTCATTCCACAACTTGCCTGGTCTTTGGTCATTAGTGCTCAATGCCTCAAATCTTTTCTTGAGATGGTCTCTAAATTCGGGTGAGATATACTCAAGGTCATATTTGGCTCTTGTAGACTTGTTTTAATTTTCTTCAGCTTCAACTCGATCTTGCATGTGAGCAATTGATGGTCTGTTCTGCAGTCAGCCCCTAGCCTTGTTCTGACTGATGATATTGAGCTTTTCCATCGCCTCTTTCTACAGATGTAGTCGATTTGATTCCTGTGTATTCCATCTGGTGAGGTCCACATATGTAGTCACCATATATGTTGGTGAAAAAGGTATTTGCAATGAAGAAGTCACTGGTCTTACAAAATTCTATCATGCAATCTCCAGCGCTGTTCTATCACCAAGGCCATATTTTCCAACTACTGATCCCTCTTTGTTTCCAACTTTCACATTCTAATCACTAGTGATTATGAATGTATCCTGATTGCATGTTTGATCAATTTCAGACAACAGAAGTTGGTAAAAACCTTTAATTTCTTTATTTTTGTCCTTAGTAGTTGGGGCCTAAATTTGAACAATAGTCATATTAACGGGTCATCCTTGCAGGCCTGTGGATATTATCCTATCACTGACAGCATTGTATTTCAGGGAAGATCTTGAAATGTTCTTTTTGACAATGAATCTCATGTCATTTCTCTTCAAGTTGTCATTCCAAGCATAGTAGACCATGTGATTGTCTGATTCACAATGGCCAATACCAGTCCATTTCAGCTCACTAATGCCTAGGATGTCGATGTTTATGCATTCCATTTCATTTTTGATGACTTCCAGTTTTCCTAGATTCATACTTTGTGCATTCCACGTTCCTGTTATTAAGGGATGTTTGCAGCTGTTTCTTCTCATTTTGAGTCGTGCCACATCAGCACATGAAGGTCCTGAAAGCTTGACTCCATCCACGTCATTAAGGTCGACTCTACTTTGAGGAGGCAGCTCTTTCCCAGTTGTATTCTGAGTGCTTTCCAACCTGAGGGGCTCATCTTCTGGGGCTGTATCAGACAGTGTTCTCCTGCTCTTTCTAGACTTTTCACTGGCCAGTATTTTTCGGAGGTAGACTGCCAGGTCCTTCTTCCGAGTCTGTCTTAGTCTGGAAGCTCAGCTGAAATCTGTCCACCACAGGTGACCCTGCTGGTATTTGAATACTGGTGACGTAACTTCCAGCTTCACAGCAACCGGCAAGACACCACAGTAAGACAAGCTGACAGGTGGGTAGGGGAGGTTACGTTAGCCTTATAAAATGAAGAAGCGTTTCCTTGTTTTCTGTTTTCTGGAAGAGTTAGTATAATAGTGACTTTATTTTTTCCTTGGCTGTTCAGTAGAGAACTTGCTGGTGAAGTCATCTAGGCCTGAAGTTTGCTTTGTGAGAAGATTATCGATGATGGAATCATGTTCTTTAATATTATAAGACTATTCAGGGTTTCTAAATGTATTTTTTAGTTAGTTTTGTTATGTCTCTTGCGGGATGCTTCCTTTTCCTCTAAATTTTCAAATTTATTGGCATGGAGTTGTTCAAAATATTCCTTTGTTATCTTTTAATGTCTACACTATGTGTTGTGATGTTTCATTCCTGATAACATATACCTTCTCTTTTCTTCTTTATCTGTCTTGTCACAGGTTTTTTTATCGTATTAGCCATAAGTCAGAATTGACTCGACAGCAACTGGTTTGGGTTTTTGGTCTAGCTTTTCAAAAAACCAACTTTGCACTATATGAATCCTCTCGATTGCATGTTTGTTTTCTGTTTCATTAATTTCTGCTCTTATATTTATTCCTTCTTCTACTTTCTTTGGAAACCCTGGTGGCGTAGTGGTTAAGTGCTACGGCTACTAACCAAAGGGTCGGCAGTTCGAATCCACCAGGCACCCCCTTGGAAGCTCTATGGGGCAGTTCTACTCTGTCCTATAGGGTCGCTATGAGTCAGAATCGACTCGAGGGCACTGGGTTTTGTTTTTATACTTTCTTTGGGCTTATTTGACTTTTTTTTTTTTAACTTCTCGAAATAAATATTTTGCTCATTAATTTTTAGCCTTTCTTTTGTTCTGATTTTCTCTAAGTACTGGTTTAATAATATCCCATAAGCACTTTTATTGTCATTCAGTTCAAAACATTTTCTCATTTGCATTGTAAGTTTTTTTTTTTTTAAGTTATTAGAAATCCATTTCTCAATTCCTGAACTTACGGGATTTTCCAGTTAGCTTTTTGTCATGAGTTGCATTGTGTCAGAGGACATGTTCTGTATGATTTTTTAAAAATCCATTCCTGTCAATTTGATTTTCAACTCACAGCTACCCAACGTGGTAGAGTGGAACTGCCCCGTAGGGTTTCCTAGGCTGTAATCTTTATGGGAGCACAGATCACCAGGTCTTCTCCCCATGGAGCAGCTGGTGGGCTGGAACTGCCGACGTTTGGGTTAGCAGCCGGACACTTAACCACTGTGCCACCAGGGCTCCTCTATGATTCAGTGCCTTTAAAATTTGTTGCAACTTGGCTTGTGGTCCTCTACAGTCAGTTTTTACAAATGTGCCTTGAATAATTTAAAAAAGCATGGATGCTGCGTGTGTCGGATACCAAGTCCTGTATGTGTCCTTTGGGTGAGGTGGCTAGGATGCGGCTTAGATCGTCCAGAGCTCCTGTATTCCGACAGAATTTCTCTCTGCTTCTGTCAGTTACTGAGGGAGGTTTACTGAAACCTCCTACTCCAGGCATTTGCCTTTTTTACCCTATCGTTCGACCATTTTTATTTTAAATATGTTGAGACTGTGCTGTTAAGAGCATGTATATTTAGATTTTTATGTATTTTTCTGGTGACTGGAACCTTTTATTATTATGAAGTGGCCCTCTTTGCCTGTAGGAATGCTTTTTGCCTTAAAGTCTATTTTGTCTGATAGTAATAGTTATACCAGCTTTCTTTTGGTTGTATTTGCATGATATGTCTATGTCTATCCTGTAATTCAACCTTTTTGAATCCTTATGTTTTAGATTGACTCTGTAAATAGCATATACTTGGATTTGTTCTTTATCAGATCTGTTCCTCTTTGTTCTTACCTGGGGCATTAGTCCATTTGTAGATTATTTTATTTTATTGTGTTTTAGGGGAAAGTCTACAATGCAAATTAGTTTCTGTCATGAGTTGAATTGTGTCCCCCCAAAATATCTGTGAACTTGGCAGGGTCATGATATCCTTGTACAGTTGTATAATTGTCTGCCGTTTTATCTTCTGATGTGATTTCCCTACGTGCTGTAAATTCTCTCACTCTTGTATAAAGGGGTGGATTAGCAGCAGTTGTATGGATGAGATCTACAAGATTGGGCAGTGTCTTAAGCCAGCCACTTTTGAGATATGAAGGGGAGAGGTGAGCAGGGAGACATGGGGACCTCATGCTGCCAGGACGGGGAGTGGGGGGCGGTGCCAGAAACAGAGCGCATCTTTTGGACCTGAGGTTCCTGCGCTAGGATGCTCCCAGGCCAGGGGAATACTGAGGACGGGGACCTTCCTCCAGGGCTGACGGAGAGGGCATTCGCCTGGAGCCGGTGCCCTGAATTCAGACTTCTAGCCTAATGGACTATGAGAGAATATACTTCTCTTTGTTAAAGCCATCCACTTGTGGTATTTCTGTTATAGCAGCACTGGATGACTAGGACAGTTTCTCACTCAAAATTTATACACAAATTGGTGACTTTGGCTGCAGTCCCTGCAGTGAATCAGCACTCTCTCCCCCTTTCCCTTTACACCCCAGGTTCCCCTTATCCATTCTCCGGTTTTCTTGTCCCTTCCTGCATTCTTATCTTTGCTTTCAGGCAGGTGTGCCCATTTGCTCTCATATACTTGATTGAACTAAGAAGCACGCTCTTCACGTGTGTTGTTTTATAGGCCTGTTTAATCTTTGGCTGAAAGGTGGACTTCAGGAATGGCTTCAGTTCTGAGTTAGCAGGGTGGCTGAGGGCCATAGTCTCAGAGGTTCCTCCAGTCTCTTGTCAGGCCAAGAAGTCTGGTCTTTTGTGTGTATGTGTGAATTTGAATTTTGTTCAGATACATGGAATACTACATAAGGATAAAGAACAATGATGAATCCATGAAACATCTCACAATGTGGATGAATCTGGAGGGCATTATGCTGAGCGAAATAAGTCAATTGCAAAAGGACGGATACAGTATGAGACCACTATTATAAAACCTCATGAAAAGGTTTACACACAGAAAAAAAAAAAAAAGATAATACGAGGAGCTGGACTATATGAAGAAGAACAGGGCATCAGGATGAGAGGAAGACTCATTAACAACCTGTGTTATGCAGATGATACAACCTTGCTTGCTGAAAGTGAAGAGGACTTGAAGCACTTACAGATGAAGATCAAAGACCACAGCCTTCAGTATGGATTATACCTCAACAGAAAGAAAACAAAAATCCTCACCACTGGACCAATGAGCAACATCATGATCAACGGAGAAAAGATTGAAGTTGTCAAGGATTTCATTTTACTTGGATCCACAATCAACACCCATGGAAGCAGCAGTCAAGAAATCAAAAGACGCATTGCATTGGGCAAATCTGCTGTAAAGGACCTCTTCAAAGTGTTGAAGAGCAAAGATGTCACCCTGAAGACTAAGGTGCGCCTGACCCAAGCCATGGTATTTTCAATCACATCATATGCATGTGAAAGCTGGACAATGAATAAGGAAGACCAAAGAAGAGTTGACGCCTTTGAATTGTGGTGTTGGCGAGGAATATTGAACATACCATGGACTGCCAAAAGAATGAACAAATCTGTCTTAGAAGAAGTGCGGCCAGAATGCTCCTTAGAGGCAAGGATGGCGAGACTGTGTCTTACATACTTTGGACATGTTGTCAGGAGGGATCAGTCCCTGGAGAAGGACATCATGCTTGGCAGAGTACAGGGTCAGCGGAAAAGAGGAAGACCCCCAACAAGGTGGATTGACACAGTGGCTGCAACAGTGAGCTCAAGCATAACAATGATTGTAAGGATGGCGCAGGACCAGGCAGTGTTTCGTTCTGTTGTGCATAGGGCTGCTATGAGTCAGAATCGACTCGATGGCACCTAACAACAACAACAACAACCATAATTTATTTATCCATTCGTCTGTTGATGCACACTCAGGTCGTTTCCATCTTTTTGTTATTGTGAATAATGTTGCAGTGAACATGTGTGTGCGTATGTCTATTCCTGTGACAGCTCTTATTTCTCTAGGGTATATTCCTAGGAGTGGGATTGCTGGATCATATGGTATTTCTATTTCTAGCTTTTTAAGGAGGTGCCATATCATTTTCCATAGTGGTCGTATCATTTTACATTCCCACCAGCAGTGCATAAGAGTTCCAATCTTCCTGAAATCTCTTCAACATTTTTTTTTATATGTACCAGTAATGTTGGGGTGAGATGGTATCTCATTGTGGTTTTGATTTGCATTTCTCTAATGGCTAAAGATCATGAGCATTTCCTCATGTGTCTCTTAGCTGCCTGAATGTCTTCTTTGATGAAGTGTCTTTTCATATCCTTTGCCCATTTTTTTAATTGACTTATTTGTCTTTTTGCTATTGAGGTGTTGAAGTATTCTATAGATTTCAGAGATTAGATCCTTGTCAGATATGTCTTAGCAAAAAATTTTTTCCCAGTCTGTAGGTTCTCTTTTTACCCTCTTGGTGGTCTTTTGATGAGTATGAGTATTTAATTTTTAGGACCTCTTAGTTATCTAGTTTATCTTCCGGAGTTTGCACATTGTTAGTTATGGCTTGTATTCTATTCATGCCATGTATTAGGGCCCTTAGCATTGTCCTTATATTTTCTTCCATGATCTTTTTTAAAAATTATTATAATTTTCTAAGATTTTCAATATATTAATGTATTTATTTTTTATTGTACTTTAGATGAAGTTTATAGAGCAAACTAGTTTCTCATTAAACAATTAATACACATATTGTTTTGTGACATTGGTTGCCAACCCCATGGTATGTCAACACTCTTCCCTTCTTGACCTTGGGTCCCCATTACTAGCTTTTCTGTCCCCTCCTGACTTTTCATCCTTGCCCCTAGGCTGGTGTGCCCATTTAGTCTCATTTTGTTTTATGGGCCTGTCTAGGGTGAACCTCAGGAGTGACTTCATTACTGAGCTATAAGGGTATCCAGGGGCCATACTCTTGGGGTTTCGCCAGTCTATGTGATATCAGTAAGTCTGGTCTTTTTTTTTTTTTTTTTGGTGAGTTAGAATTTTGTTCTACATATTTATCCAGCTCTGTCTGGGAGCCTCTATTGTGATCCCTGTCAGAGTGGTCAGTAGTGATAGCTTGGCACCATCTAGTTGTGCTGGACTCAATCTGGTGGAGGCTGTGATAGTTATGGTCCATTAGTCCTTTGGACTAATCTTTCAATTGTGTGTTTGGCTTTCTTCATTCTCCCTTGCCCCAGATGGGGTGAGACTGGTGGAATATCTTTTTTTTAATTGTGCCTTAAGTGAAAGTTTATGAATCAAGTCAGTCTCTCATACAAAAATTTGTATACACCTTGCTGTGTACTCCTGGTTGCTCTCTACCTAATGAGACAGCATACTCCTTCTCTCCACCCTGTATTCCCCATGTCCATTCAGCCAGCTTCTGTGCCCCCCTGCCTTCTCATCTCCCCTCCAGATAGGAGCTGCCCACATAGTCTTATGTGTCCACTTGAGCCAAGAAGCTCACTCCTCACCAGTATCATTTTCTATCCCATAGTCCAATCCAATCCCTATCTAAAGAGTTGGCTTTGGAAATGGTTCCAGTCTTGAGCCAACAGAAGGTCTAGGGGCCATGCATGACCTCTGGGGTCCCTCTAGTCTCAGTCAGACCATTAAGTCTGGTCTTTTTACGAGAATTTGATGTCTGCATCCCATTGCTTTCCTGCTCCATCAGGGATTTTCTGTTGTGTTCCCTCTCAGGGCAGTCATTGGTTGTAGCGGGGCACTATCTACTTCTTCTGGTCTCAGGCTGATGTAGTCTCTGATTTATGTGGCCCTTTCTGTCTCTTGGGCTCATAATTACCTTATGTCTTTGGTGTTCTTCATTCTCCTTTGCTCCAGGTGGGTTGAGACCAGTTGATGCATCTTAGACGGCCACTTGTTAGCGTTTAAGAACCCAGACGCCACTCACCAAAGAGGGATGCAGAATGTTTTCTTAATAGATTTTATTATGCCACTTGACCTAGATGTCCCTTGAAACCATGGTCCCCAGACACCACCCCACCCCCACCCTGCTGTCCTGGCCTTCGAAGCGTTCGTTTTATTCAGGAAACTTCTTTACTTTTGGTGTAGTCCAGTTATGCTGACCTCTCCTGTATTGTGTGTTGTCTTTCCCTTCACCTAAAATTGTTCTTGTCTGCTATCCAATTAGTGAATACCCCACTCCCTCCCTACTCTCATAACCATCAAAGAATATTTTCTTCTGTGTTTAAACTATTTCTTGAGTTCTTATAATAGTGGTCTCATACAATATTTGTCCTTTTGCAACTGACTAATTTCACTCAGCATAATGCCTTCCAGATTCCTCCATGTTATGAAGTGTTTCACAGATTCATCATTGTTCTTAATCGATGCATAATATTCCATTGTGTGAATATACCATAATTTATTTATCCATTCATCCATTGATGGGCACCTTGGTTGCTTCCATCTTTTTGCTATTGTAAACAGCTCTGCAATGAACATGGGTGTGCATATATCTGTTCATGTGAAGGCTCTTGTTTCTCTAGGACATATTCCAAGGAGTGGGATTGCTGGATCATATGGTAGTTCTATTTCTAGCTTTTTAAGAAAGCACCAAATCGATTTCCAAGGTGGCTGTACTATTTTACATTCCCACCAGCAGTGGACAAGTGGCTCAGTCTCTCCACAATCTCTCAGACATTTATTATTTTGCGTTTTTCGAATTAATGCCAGCCTTTGAGTAAGATGGAATTTCATCGTAGTTTCGATTTGCATTTCTCTAACGACTAATGCTCGTGAGCATTTCCTCATTTATCTGTTAGCTACCTGAATGTCTTCTTTGGTGAAGTGCCTGTTCATATCCTTTGCCCATTTTTTAATTGGGTTATTTGTCTTTTCGTTGTTGAGTTTTTGCAGTATTATGTAGATTTTAGAGATCAGACGCTGATGAGAAATGTCATAGCTAAAAACTTTTTCCCAATCTGTAGGTAATCTTTTTACTCTTTTGATGAAGTCTTTGGATGAGCATAGGTGTTTGATTTTTAGGAGCTCCCAGTTATCTGGTTTCTCTTCTGGCATTTGTGCATTGTTGGTAATGTTTATATACTGTTTATGCCATGTATTAGGGCTCCTAGCCTTGTCCCTATTTTTTCTTCTATGATCTTTATTGTTTTAGATTTTATATTTAGGTCTTTGATCCATTTTGAGTTAGTTTTTGTACATGGTGTGAGGTATGGGTCTTGTTTCATTTTTTCGCAGATGGATATCCAGTTTTGCCAGCACCATTTGTTAAAGAGACTGTCTTTTCCCCATTTAACTGACCTTGGGCCTTTGTCAAATATCAGCTGCACATATGTGGATGGATTTATGTCTGGATTCTCAATTCTGTTCCATTGGTCTATGTATCTGTTGTTGTACCAGTACCAGGCTGTTTTGACTACTGTGGCGGTATAATATGTTCAAAGAACCAACTTTTGGTCTTATTGATTCTTTGCATTGTTTTTATGTTCTCAATTTCATTTATTTCTGCTCTAATCTTTATTATTTCCTTTCTTCTGGTGGCTGTGGTTTTCGTTTGCTGTTCTCTTTCTATTTGTTCGACTTGTAGAGCTAACATTTTAATTTGGGCCTATTCTTTTTTGATGTGTGTGTTTATTGCTATAAATTGACCTCTGAGCCCTGCCTTTGCTGTGTCCCAAAGGTTTTGGCATGATATGGTTTCATTCTCATTTGATTCTAGGAATTTTTTATTGCCTCTTTGATTTCTTTTGTTCTGTTGTTTTCAAGCAAGATGTTATTCAATTTCCATGTAATTGATTTTTTTTCCCTTGATCTTCCTGTTACTGATTTCTCCTTTTATGGCATTGTGATCAGAGAGAATGCTTTGTGTTATTTCGATGTTTTGGATTTTACTGAGGTTTGCTTGTGGCCTATCCTGGAGAACGTTCCCTGTGCATTGGGAAAGAATGTGTACTTTGCTGCTGTGGCATGGCATGTTCTATATATGTTAATGTGGTCGAGTTCATTTATGGATTTTTAGTGCTTCGCCCTGGTGGTGCAGTGTTTAAGGCATTCTACTGCTAAGCAAAAGGTTGGCACTTTGAACTCACCAAATGTTTCTTGGGAGAAAGATGTGGCAGTCTGCTTCTGTACAGATGTACAGCCTTGGGGCAGTTCTACTCCGTCCTACAGGGCTGTTATGAGTCAAAATCGATTCAACAGAAGTAGGAGTAATATATTTATTTAAATTAACTAATTAGCTCAGTTTGATTTAGCTGATTGGTTTGACTGTAAGAACCTTGCGGTTAACCTAATAGTTTATATGGCTGGTCCATTTACATTTAAGTAATTACTGATATATTTGGGATTACATATGCCGTCCTATTTGGTTCTGTTTCTCTGTCTTGTCTTCTTTTGGGTTGATTGAATTTTTTGTCATTTTTATTTTCCCCCAATAGTTTGAAATTTATGTACTCATTTTTTTTTTTAAGTGTACAGAAAAAAAAAGTGTATATTATCTTATAAAAGTCTAAGTGTAATTAATACCATTACCCTCCCCTCAGATAATCAAGAATTTTTTAAATGCTTTAATTCCAGATACCTCCTCCCGTCTTATTAGTAATTGTTTTTCTGTATTGTAAAGCTATCTAGTTTTTTTAAGCCTCTTGAGACATTGTATTTTAAAATTGATGTTCATTTAGATTTATCCACTGGTGTGCTGATAAACTGGATCTCCAGGGTGGGGGAAACCCTGATTTGTAGCATTTGCCAATTCCTAGGGCATAAACACCCCTACCATGGCAGATTGCAAGCTACCAACAGTTTAAAACCAGTTTGCAAAATTTAGCAAGGCAGTAAGAGACAGCTCCAGCACACCATTCCCTATGCATGCTTGTGTGTTTGTGTTTGTGTTTGTGTTTGTGTGTGTGTGTGTATTACTCTTCATTGGGGCCATCAGTCCTGAAGTTCAAGTTTGCTGAATTTGGAACCTACCTTGAGATCAAATCTGGGTCTCTGCTCCATTTACCTCTCTGAGTTCTTACTTATCCTTAGAGTTTGGCTTGGTATTTCCTTTCTATCTTGTCAGGTCTTCTGTGCTTTTAAGAAAATTTAAAAATGTATTTTTTCCAGGATTTAACTTTTGTTCAGTGGGAGGGTTGTTCAAATAACCTGCCCACAGTATTCTGAGGAATGGAAAACCAGTCTTTCTTTTTTCCTATGCAGAGTTTTTTGCTCCCTTTTTATGTATAAATATATATTTATACATGTATACACTCAATTTTTCACCCTTTATATTTTTCTTTACAGTATAACAAATATATTTCAGTGTTACTTTGAACTTGTAAGCTTAACTTTGAATGACTGCAAAACATTCCATTGTTTACGTACCTCTTCTCTTGTTACTGGAGCCCCTGGGTGGTACAGATGGTTGAGCACTCAGCTGCTAACTGAAAGGCTGGAGGTTTGAGTCCAGAGACTCCTTGGAAAAAAGGCCTGGTGATCTGTTTCCTAAAAATCAGCCCCAAAACCCCTATGGCACACAGTTCTACTCTGCACACATAGCATTGCCATGAATCAGAAGGACTTGAAGGCAACTGGTTTGGTTTATTTGGTTTTCTACTGCTGCCATTCAGATTGTTCCCATTTTTCACCATAACAAATTATGCTGCGTTGAATAGCCTTATGCAAAAAGCTTTCAGTGTAGTGAAGATTATTCCTTTAGTATAAAAAAAAAAAAAAAAAAAAAAGACCTTCCAAAATGGAATTCCTGGATCAAAAGGTCTTAATGCATGTTAGTTTCCAAGGGGGCTATGCCAGTTTCCACTCCCAGCAGTATTTCAGGGTGCCTGTTTCTCTCAAGATGAGTAGGAGCCTTCTTTAAAGGTCATAGACTAAAGGTCATATGGTAGAGAATTTCAAAGATACCGAAGGTGACACAGTGAAAAGTCTTTCTCCCACCCTGTCTCTGCCAGCAGCCACCACACAGTTCCCCAAAGTCAGCTCACTGTTGCCAGGCGCTGCTTATGGATCCCTTCAGAGCTACCCTCTGACTGAGCAAATATGTACATATGTTTGTTTTACGACAAATGGCGGCATACCATACACACTGTCCTGCACCTTGCTTTTACCACTTAGCCATAAATCGTGGCAACATTTGTTTGTTTTGTGACAAATGGCAGCATACCAAGCACACTGTCCTGAACTTTGCTTTTTCAACTTGGCCATAAAGCATGGCTTCTCCGGTCCTTTTACAGCAACATAGAGCCCCATTGTGCAGGTGAGCTGGTGTGTAGCTAACTGTCCTTTGATGGCCGTTTCAGTTGTTTCCCGTCCTTTGCTTTTACACACTGCTGCTAATAGCTTTGTATGGGCCAGTCTCCCCAGCGTGTGAGGGTGTCACAGGATGAATCCCCAGAAGTGGGGCTGCTAGGTGGAAGGACAAGCCTGTTGGTAGTTTGGACCAACCTTGCCAAATGGCCCTCCTGAGGTTGTCCCCAGCATTGTAGGGAAGAATCTGTTTGGGGAAAGATGGGTGGGATTCTGATCAGAGGGGAAGAAGCCCACCATTTCAAAACCGAGAGGAGGCCTGGGGGACTGTGGAGTGCTGACTCGGCTGCCCAGGGTCCAGGGGTGAATGCTGGATGAGGAGAAAAGTGAGTGGGGAGGACAGGTGACTTCAGCTGCCCTGCTCCTTCCTGGTTTCTCTCCAGGGTGATGCTGACAGGGACACTGTCTGACAGGCAGCCTGCTGAACTCCACCTCTTCCGGAATTACGATGCCCCGGATACCATACGGGAACCTCGGTTCAGCCAGAATGCTAACCTAAGGCCTCCAACCCAGCCCTCAGGTTAAAACCATGTTTGCTGCATCTGTGAGAAGGCAATTGCCCAAGAGAGGCTGAGGGGTGGTGGGTGGGAGTCCTAGGCTTGCCATTGGGCACCCTCATCCCACTACCATCCACCCACTGCACCTGGTCTCTCTCCCCAGCCTTTACCTGCGGAGGACAGGCAGAGCTGGGGAGACACCAGGCCTAGGGCAGGCTAGTGGAGGCCCCTGCCTGGAGGAGGGCCCTGGAGGTCTCCAGCTGCACTCTGCCTTCCACCAGGACGCAGGACCAGACAGCAAGCACGGCCTTGTGGGTCCTGCTCCTGAGGAGCTCCCAGCCTCCACTTTTCCCACAGCCCAGGTGTTCACACACACGTGCACACGCACGTGCACACACACACACACCCTGACATCTGAGGTGGGCGGGGCTTATACCAGCCCCTTGTGCCACTGGGCCACCCTCTCCCACTCCACAGAACAGCTGGTGTGGAGGGCAGCCCGCAGCAGTGGGGCAGCCCCCACCTACTTCCGGCCCAACGGGCGCTTCCTGGATGGTGGGCTGCTGGCCAACAACCCCACGCTGGACGCCATGACTGAGATACACGAGTACAACCAGGACATGATTCGCAAGGTGAGAGCCACCGCAGGTCGGAGGGGAGGGACATGACGGCACACTGCATCCTCCCCTGCTTCAGCAAAGCTCCGTGAGGGGCGACTCCCAGGAGAGCAGATGGCTTGTATCCACGCGTCCATCTGCCAGTGCACTCCGCAGCAATTTTATCTCACACATGAACCTGTTTGATGGGTGGCATCTACACTGTGCTAAGAAGAATTCTGGGGCCTGATCTGAACCAAGTGGCGAAGACGGTTATGATCAGTTAACAGCATCCACTGTTGGGAGGCGGGCAGGAGATAGCACGCATATCATGTACATGCCAGTCCTAGCCACTGTGCCCAGCCTGGGGACACATGTTTGCCCTTGAAGCACTTAAATCTAGTGGAGAGACAGTCTGTAAACAGGAACGTGTGCCTTTAAAGGCTCTCAGATGCTATGATGGAGATCGGTGGAGGGGCCCAGGAGGAGGGTCACCTTTGCTTAGAGGCCTGGGGGCTTGGGAAAGGCTCCATGGAGGAGGGGACTGCATCCTGAGGCCTTTGGGGACGGGGCAGTGCAGATCCAGTGATCCGAAGGAAGAGAAGCAGCTGTCACCCTGAGGAGCTGGAGCAGCCAGACCCACACATGCTGAGAGAGGCGGTGTAGAGCAGCAGGGCCAGCAGGGGCCTGGAGCCAGACAGGCTCTGCATTTGGGTGCTGGCTCTACCCGTGCTTCACTTCACCTGGTAATAGTACAGCAAAATCTTTGAGAGCCGGAACTCAGTGGGACTGCCTTGTTTTTCCAGGTCTCACAAGTTTTCTGCCTTTGACAGGGTGCAGTCTTACCACTTGCCTATTACTCTCTTTTAGTAGAAGATATTTGAGTTTTCCTTCTCTGACAAGTTTCCTCCTTACACGGGTCCCAGCTTCCACAGGTTTTACTGTACCTACCAAGGAGCCCTGGTGGTACAATGGTTCAGTGCTCAGCTGCGAACTGAAAGTTGGTTCGAAACCACCCAGCAGCTCCATGGGCGAAAGACCTGGCAATCTGCTTCCAGAAAGATTACCGCCTAGAAAACCCTGTGGGGCAGTTCTACTCTGTAACAATGGGGTCCTACGACTCAGTGGCACCCAACAAAAACAACACCCCCAGGAGCGCTGTGAGGACTCAATGTGCTCTAGTCTTGGTAACTGTGTGGCTACTAAGAAGCCCTGATACAGCCCCTGGTGATGGCAGCAGGGATTCTGGGCGGTCAGAGGGGGGAGTGCCCTCTAGGGGCCAGACAGGGCAGGGCGGGCTTCTTGAAAGAGATTCAAATGAGAAGGGTCCTCAGTGGTCATCCAGCCCACACGGCTCCTTTTATGGGTGAGGAGCCCTGGACTCAGAGTGGGAGTAATTCGTTTGAGATCACCCTGCAGATTGGCAGCAGGCCTTGTTCTGGAGTGAAAGAGAGCTCCCCACCGCCCGACAGTGTGGCCTGGACAAGCCTTTTAACCCCCTCCCCCCTCCAACTGGATTAGAGTCCTCATTTGTGAAATGAGCTAATCAGTGGCCCCTCCACAGACTGGTGGGAGCAATAAGTGATTTCGTGATGTAAACGCCTGGTGAGTACCAGAAACCTTCCCTGGCCATGACCTTGACCTTATATCAGGCAGCGGCCAATCCTTAAAAGAGAATGCCCAGTGCTAGTGTGTTTCTACAGTTGCAGCCCAGTGTGTCAGAGTAAAACTGCCCCCATGCAGTCTTCAGTGGCTGATTTTTCAGAAGCAGATCGCCAGGTCTTTCTTCTGAGGTTCCTCTGGGTGGACTCCAACCTCCAACCTTTCCGTTAGCAACCGAGCATATTAACTGTCTGCACTGGCCAGGGCCCCCAGCTCATGTGCACAGGGCTTTTGTTGCCCACACCGGCCCTTGAACTGGGAGGAAGCTGCAGCTCAGAGGCCAGGGGCAGTGTCCCGGCCACAAGGGGCTGGCCGGAGTGAGCCCCAGGCTGTGCTCTTGCCCATGAGGACTGTTGCTGTCTCGTCATGCTCCCACCGAAGCCCCCGGCCTCTCTCTGACTCTCCCCAAGGTGGAAAGCTCTCTGCTGACCACCCTCGTCCTGTTCACAACAGGGTCAGGGCCACAAGGTGAAGAAACTCTCCATCGTCGTCTCCCTGGGGACAGGGAGGTCCCCACAGGTACCCGTGACCTGCGTGGATGTCTTCCGTCCCAGCAACCCCTGGGAACTGGCCAAGACTGTTTTTGGGGCCAAGGAACTGGGCAAGATGGTGGTGGACTGTGTGAGTAGGGCCCCTTCCCCAGGGGTCTCCAGCCCGGTCTGATGCCTTCGCCTTCTTCCTGTGGGAGGCAGCAGGGCGCTGTGAGCCTGTTTATCCAGCTGCGGGGAGACAGGCCTGATTAGTAGTTTCCTTGTGGGACAGGAGCCTTGCCCAGAGCTGCGCTTCTCAAATGCTCCTTAGCTGCGGAGCCCTTTCTTCAACTGCAGCTCAGAATCTAAAGTGGACAAAGCTGCAGGGGAAGGGGACAAGGCGGCCCGGCCACTCATCTGCTGCCCCCACCCCTCGAGACCCTGAACGGGCTCAGCTGAACCAAATGTGGAACCCACAGATGGTGGACAGTGGGGACAGCAGCCCCGAGAGGGGGACCTGCCCAGTGTCCCCTGCTGATGGGTAGCTAGGCGCGACTAGAACCAGGGGTCCTGATTTCAGGGCAGGGCTCCCCCACTGTCCTGGGTGGGGCCCCTGGGGAGGGCTAGGTGCAAGGTGAGTGGAGGTGCTCACTGGGCTTCTTCACACCAGTGCACGGATCCGGACGGGCGGGCAGTGGACCGGGCGCGGGCGTGGTGCGAGATGGTCAGCATCCAGTACTTCAGGTGAGGCTCGCACACCCAGCCCAGCCCCACACCCTGGCCAGGCCCGATGCGTCCACCTTCCCAGCCGTCGGCGTGGACTTGCCCTTTCCCCGAGGGGCTGTTCTGCTTCCCTTGCTCACCCAGGCCCAGCTCTTGCCCCCAGCCAGGCTGAGCATCCTGGGGTGACCCCTCTTCCTTGGCCTGGACAGATTGAACCCTCAGCTGGGGACGGACATCATGCTGGACGAGGTCAGCGATCTGGTGCTGGTCAACGCCCTCTGGGAGACCGAGGTCTACATCTATGAGCACCGGGACCAGTTCCAGAAGCTTATCCAGCTGCTGCTTGAGCCCTGAGGCGTCCAGACCCAGCACCGCCCCCCACCCCACCCCACCCAACCAGCCCCTGCTGGGGAGGCCCGGCGAGGCCCAGACCTTGGAGCACTGGACAGTGCTGGCACCTCAGTTGTGCCTTGGACAGGCCGGGGTCCATGAGGCACCGAGCTTCTAGCCTGAGGCCAGTCCTGAAGGCTTTTCTCCCCCTTCTGTTCTCACCTGGCATTTTTTTATTCCAGGCTTTAAAAGCCTAGAGCTTCACCAGGCCCCTCTCCCTGACATAAAGGGGCCTCTGACAACTAACTGACAGGATCCCTCAACCTGTCAGCTGAAACACTAAGGGTGCCCACGTGCCTCA
The DNA here is from genome assembly GCF_024166365.1 of Elephas maximus indicus. NCBI lineage: Eukaryota > Metazoa > Chordata > Mammalia > Proboscidea > Elephantidae > Elephas > Elephas maximus. Next base: position 182,026,353 of record NC_064822.1, on the reverse strand, counting down.
CCCCGGACCCAGCTCTGGCCTCCCACAGGGCCCTGGAAGGCCACTCCAGCATCTCAGCGCCCCCTCCAGGTTCCTTGGTGGGTGAGACTTTCCCCTTCCGCCCTCTCCCCCATACCCTTTCTTTCCCTGGGGGGCAAGGGCTAGAGAAAGGGGATGTCCCCCACCACTTTAGCCAGGGAAACCTCAGGCTCCAGGAGCGAGAGGACCCGTTTGACTTTGCCCCTCAACACACCCACTGCCCACACCCCTCAGACCTACCCCGCCTTAGCTCTCCCGGCTCTCAAAGGTCACTCCTGGGGATTCATTTCTTCCTCCCAACAAGGAAGCGTTTTAAGGGTGTGCCTGGGGCTGCAATGAGGAAGGGCTCAGGGGCCTCCCCAAAACTGAAATAAACTGTGGGTTCAAGTTGGCTCATGTTGTGTTCATTGTGGTGTGGTGCAGCCCCCCACCCCCCATGCAGCTTTGACCTTCAGTCTTGACCTGTCTTCTTCCTGCACCCACTCAGAGCCTACACTTCCAGGCTTCCTGGGATGGGGTCACCTTCTCTCCCCTCCTTCACAGAGCAGGAAATAAGGGGCTAACACTCTGATGCCCTTCCCCTAGGCAGGCCCATGTAGGGTGTGGCCACGCTAATCCTCACTGTGGTGTACAAGGCCAGGGAGTGAGGGAGTGCCCCACTTGACAGCGGTGGGGATTGAGACCCAGAGAGGGCACGGCAGGTCTGTGCACCTTGGGGCCTGTGCTGCCTCTTCTCCAGCAGACTTGGGCAGAGGACCCACAGAGGGCGCCGCCTCGGCCCTCAAGGCCAGGCCTGATGGCGACCAATGGAGGGAAGAGGCCTGAGAATTGTGCCCACTGATTGGTCTGTTTGGCCTCCAGGGGCTGGGCCCCCTGTGTCTGTCAGGGAGGGTTCCAGAGAGGGGCTATTGAGCAGCTCTGGCCCAACAGGGTGGGCAATGCCCGGACAGGCCTCATCTTGGCAGGCAGGCAGGAGGGCAGGGTCCCCCCCGCCCCGAGCGCAGGGGTCCCCGGCTGGCAGGGAAGCCTCACCCTTGAGAAAGACTCAGAGGAGCAGCCCTGCCCACGTGCCCCCCACCCCTGCAGCTCAGGGGGTAAATAATTGAAGGGGCAGATCACACGAACCACCCACGTCACAGGCTGCCTTTCCCGCCGGGTCTGGTTACGCCCCAGATCGCATTCTGACATCCCTGGCTGGTGAATAATTAAGCTGCCACCTCCTCCTCACGGCCCTCGAGCCACGGGGCCCACTCTGCAGCCTCTCGCTGCCCGCCGAGCAGTGGGCACCAGCAGGCACCACCCCAGCACTCCGGACCTGCCAGTGCCTGTGTGCCCGCTCCATGGCCCCTGAGATGGACCAGTTCTACAGGTCCACCATCGCCATCTACAAGGTGAGCATGTGTACAGCCCGGGCCCAGGCACAGAGGTCAGGCTGCTCTGCAGGATGGTGAGCATGGGCTGGTAGCATGTTCAGAGAAGAACGGCCCCGAAGCCAGGCTGGCCCGAGCTGTGGCCATGGGGATGGGATCATTTGGAGCAGTCAGCCATGCCAGTCCCAAGCTGGGGCTCCAGAGCAGGATTTGTCCACAGTCACCCAGAGTGAGGGTCCAGCCAAGATGGCACTCAGCAGGAGCCGCCCCACCACCTTCCAAGCACTGGAGAAGGCAGGACGGGGCCCAGGGTGGCTGGAGCTGGGAGCAGGGCCTGAGTAGCTGAGCCTAAAGGGTGGAAGTCCAGATCCCAGACCCTGACAGCCCAAGCGAAAGGAGCTGGTGCCTGGCCTGGAGGTGGGGGGGTGGGGGTCTCTCTCTTGTTTCTGATCCCCTCTTTCAGACTCCCTGCTCCTCCCAGAGGTATGCAGACTCCATAGACATTTATTGAGCACCTCCTGTATGCAGGCCCCTTTCACCTATAGGCCTCACAGCACCCTACCTGTGGGGTAGAAAGTAGTCACCCCATTTGGTAGATGAGGACACAGACAGAGATGAGGTTTGATAAACCCAGAGAGGTTAATCAGCTTGTTCAAGGTCACAAAGGAAGGAAGAGGAGCTGCTGGGATTTGAACCAAGAGCAAGTCTAAGTCCAAGTCCAGGGCTGTCTTCACTACTCCAGGTGCGCTCCAGCTGGCCATGGTCTAGGGTGGCTGAGGGGATCCAGCCACTACCTCTCTCCCAGGGTGCTTTGCATTGAGGAGGGCAAGGTCTGCCCCTGTCCCTGCATGGCTGTCAGCAGCCCACGGGTCCAGCCCAAGAGGCCTGGACTCGGGACCTCAGTAGACAGGCAGGTTTAGCCCAGGGGGTGAAGGGAGCCCCTCTGAGGGGCACTGTTTCAGGGACTGAGGTCTGCCAGGACAAGTGGGTGAGCAGAAGCCAGCTGAAAGGGGACCCTGGCTTAGACCCAAAGCCCGTTGCCATCGAGTTAATTCCGACTCATATCAACCCTACAGGACAGAGTAGAACTGCCCTGTAGGGTTTCCAAAGAGCAGCTGGTGGACTTGAACCCTCAATCTTTTGGTTAGCAGCTGAGCTCTTAACTACTGTGCCACCAGGGCTCCTGGCTTAGAACCCAACTACCCACTGCCTTCGAGTCAATTCCAACTCATAGCGAACATACAGGACAGAGTAGAACTGCCCCACAGTGTTTCCAAGGAGCTTAGAACAGGGCCGCCAAAATATGGCCTCTAAGACCCCTGCTAGCTGAGAGCAGGGGCTGTGGGTGACCCCAGGTTTTTGGATGACCCCCCAGAGTCTGGAGGTTTCTCACTGGGCCTGGGGTGCCTGCTCTGAGGCCTGACAATTTGCCTCAGCTCATGGTTCTTCTCCCCAATCTCACCCCCACACCCTTGCCCTCTGGGTCCAGAGCATCACGGAGCAGTTTAACCCTGCCCTGGAGAACCTGGTGTACCTGGGGAATAACTACCTCCGGGCTTTCCACGGTGAGTGCCCAGCCACAGGGTGCCCAGCCCTGGCCTCTACTACCCCCACCCACTCCAGGTCCATCCATGCAGCACCCACCCACACCCAACCCATATTCTCGGCACCCCACACTAGATAGCTATCCACAAGACAGGCTGTCCCTCTTCACCCCTACATTCTCCTACCCACCATCCTCACTTCACAGCCAGGACCCCTGCACATCCTACCCCCTTACCTTCCTGTGCCCACACATCTTATACCACCCCACCCAGTCCACACCCCCACACCCCTTACCTACCCCTGCTTACTCAGGTGCCCCCAAATACTCCCTGAGATATAGGACCAGACCTGGCAGGTCCCACACAACCCAACACCCCCCAACAGCCACACAAGTTTCTATATGTCACCTAGATGCCACCTGGTGACCCTGCCACCAGACCAGTTCCACCTCTGGATCCCAGCCTTATATCCACAGCTGTTTTTCCACACACCCCTAAGCCAGCCTCACTGCTCACTCAGTCCCATGCAAACAGCAACCTGTCATCCACCCCACCGTGGCCCTCATGTTTCTCAACACCCCTCCCCCCGCCAGCGCTAATCAAGAGAGTAGGCGGTCCTCTGTGGGATGATGGCACCATGGAGGCCCAAACACCCAAAGCTGAACACCACGCTTCCCTCCTTGCCTTTTAGGACTTGGGAGTCCAAGCTGGCTCTCCTCCATACCTGCTCCCCGCTCCCAGCCTTCACCCCACCCCATGCCCTGCACCTTGAGCCTCACAGCACACCTGCCACACCCTCCTGATGGCCACACACAGGGACACCTGCGCCTGCCACAGGCCTACACTGGTGCTGCCCCACAGGGCGCCCCATTCCGCTCCTCCTCCCCAGTGCCCTGTCTCCGCACACACCCAACTCCATGTCCCCCTCACATGCACAAGGCCGGATCCCACGGTGCACCCCTCCACACCCCTCTCTCCTGACAAGGGTGGGGGTGGAGCAGAGGAGTGGTGGGGACTGTATCCCCTTCTCGCCACAGCCCTGTCTGAGGCAGCCGAGGTATACTTCAGTGCCATCCAGAAGATTGGGGAGCAGGCCCTGCAGAGCTCCACCTCGCAGATCCTGGGTGAGTGCTGCAGCCCCACCTCCTTGAGGGACATTCCTCTGAGCTCCTTCTCCACCTCCAGGCCACTTCCTGCTGTCCAGGCACTGGGCCCCTCCATTTGTCCCATCGATGCCTCCCCTCAAGCCCCACACCTGCCTTTGCCTGCTGTCCTAGTGTTCAAGGGGGGAGGGGAGAGCCTTTAACAGATCTGCCCTTCCAGAAAGTGCCCCCAGACTCAAGCTTTGCACTAGAGCCTCCCAGCCCACTCTCATTTCTGCAGTCTGGGCCCCTCCCCCCACTCCCTGCAGCTTCCAGGGCTGGGACATGCAGCCCCAGAGCCCTGTGGAGACCCCTAAAATCAGCCTCAGGCAGCCCCTTAGGGCAGGCTCTGGTGGGAAAAAGGCAGGCAGAGCAGGCTCCCCCACCCTGAAGCTGCCCCCTCTATGCCCCAGGTGAGATCCTGGTGCAGATGTCTGACACCCAGCGGCACCTGAATTCTGACCTGGAAGTAGTGGTGAGTACTGGACCCCATGGCCTTGAGGAGCAAGGGCCTCATCTCCCAAGTTCTCCTCTCAGGGAGGACTTCCTGGCCCCATCCCGGCCCTGAGTGACATGGGCCCCTGCTAGGGCCAGGATCTGCCGGGCATGGCTACCCGTGTTATCTTGTTCAATCCTCACAGAAACCCTAGGAGGCAGCTGCCAGGTCTATCCCCATTTTATGAGGAGGAAACTGAGTCTTAGAGGTTTGATAACTGGCCTAAGATCCCAGAATGAGTGAAGGAGCTAGGGTGGGAAGAAACCATGCCCAGGGGTGTCAGGCTCCAGCCCCCTCGCCTCAACCCTGGCCCTCCCTACTCCCTTCTCCAAAGGAGTAACCATAGTGAGTAAGTAAAACCCTTCCACGTCCCAGTGCCCACAGGACTGAACACAGGCTCCCCAGTGAGGAGTTCTGGGCCCTGCTGATCCCACGGCTTCCCTCCAGCACCCCCCAGTCATAGCCCAGCCACACCATAGAGCTGGCCTTCTCCAGACCCAGCCTGGCATCCCCACCGCTGGGCCACGGTCATGCTTCTCTCAGCCTAGAGTACTGACCCTGCCCCCTGCCATCTAGCACAGATGTAGCCTCCTCCGTGGAGCTCCCCAACCTCTGACCTCTGGCAGGTTCAGTCACTTCTCCCTCTGGATGTCAAATGGAGGCTCCTTTCTGTACGTAGTACGTGCAGGTTAAAACAGCAAGCTCTGCAGCCAGAACACCTGGGCTCAAATCCCAGCTCCACCATTACCGGCTTAGCGGCCTTGGACAGGTTACTCAGTATCTGTGTGCCTCAGTTTACTTGTGTAAAATGGTTGTTGTTGTTAGTTTCCATCAGGTCAATCCCAGCTCACGGTGACCCTATGTGTGTCAAAGTAGAGCTGTGTTCCATAGAGTTTTCAAGGCTGTGACCTTTTGGAAGCAGATCACCAGGCCTGTCTTCTAAGGCACCTCTGGGTGGGTTCAAACCACTAACCTTTTGGCTAGTAAAAAAACAAAACCAAACTTGTTCCTGTCGAGTGGGTTCCAACTCATAGCGACCCTACAGGACAGGGGAGAACTGCCCCATAGGGCTTCCAAGGAGCAGCTGATGGATTTGAACAGCTGACCTTTCGGTTAGCAGCCAAACACTTACCCACGGTGCCACCATTTTGGCTAGCCGTCAGTGCTTAATTAACTGTTTGTGACACTGCTTTGTAGGATTCTTTGAGGGTTAAATGTAACCTGCTCACCGTAATCCCTGGCAGCCAGAAGTCCTTCATGTATCTCAGTTGTGATGATTAGAAGTAGAATTTAGTTCCCTGTCTCTATCCCTCCCAAGACTGTGGGCTCTGCAGGGCAGGAATGGTGGTCTTCTCACTAGCTCAGGGCCTGGCATGGGTCTGGTACCCAGCAGGGCTTCACTGACGGTGGAAGGAAAAACTGAGCTTGAAAAAGGGAGCCGGTCTTGGCTACAAGGAGAGGAAGGGAGCGGGCTCGAGGGGGCAGAATGGAATAAGAAAGGCCGCAAGACCAGCAGGGGTGCACCAGAAGGCAGAGTGGGAGAGGTGGGCCTGATGGTGAGGGGCCTTGGAAGGTTTAGAAGGAAACCTCAATCAGTTGTGACAGTCCATGGTTCTCAAATGTATGGGGGTAGGGAGCCCTGGAAACCAGAGTCATCTTTGGGGGCCACCATAAAATACTCACCACTTTGATTACCGTGCTAGAGTGGAAAATGGTTTCCCAAAGCAGAAAATGCAGGTGCATCACATCTCTGCATGGTAAATCCACATCCCTGGGCCTGTCTCCCCAGGCACTGCGAGGTGTTGCCCTAAGCCTGCATGCCTCTTGGGCTGGCACAGCTCATCATGGCAGCCTATACCTTCCTAACCTTGTGATTGATGTCTCTCTGTGTCATTTGTGGGACACCTGGGTTAGGCAAGGACAAGTCTCACCCAGACCTGCTCTGTAAGGAGAGCTATCCTCTCAGGGCACCAGTCTTGGCCGTAACAGTCGGGCAGCGCCCTCAGCCAGAGCTGTACCAGGTAGAATAGCACCAGAGGCTACCTCCATCTTGGGCTCGTTCATTCAATAACCATTTACTGCCATGTGCCCCCATTGTGTGCCAGGCACTGTTGTAGGCACTGTTGTAGGCACTGGGGACACAGCAGACAAAATTCCTCTCAAAAAGTGGAGTCAGACCAAAAAAAAGCCAAGATAAATAAGTAAATATATATGTTACTGTAAGATGCAGTCAATGCTATGGAGAAGAAGAAAGCAGGGAAAGGGGATAGGAAGAGTTTGGAGAATACAGCTGACACTGAGAAAAGATCTGAAGGAGGTGAGGGAGTTAGCGAGGGAGGTATCTAGGGGAAGAGTGTTCCTGGCAGAGGGAACAGCATGTGGAGAGGCTCTGAGGAGGCCCACCTGTTATGTTCACAGCACAATGATGAGACCCCTGTAGCTGGAGATGAGATCAGCAGTTAACAGGGGGACCTTGTTGGAACTCTGGGTAGAGGGGGCACCCTTAGAGGGCTTCAAACAAAGGAGTGACAGGATCTGACTTAGGATGGGGTTTTTTCCTTCTTCTTCATCTTCTTTTTCCTTTTTAGACCTCTTTTATTGTAAAATAAAACACTGATACAGAAAATCAAACCGAATGAATGCAGAGTTTAATGAATCATTGTAAAGCAAGCATCCCTGAAACTGTCACCCAGGTTAAGAACTTTGCTGACCTTCCCTGAATTCTCTCCATGTGTCACCATCAAACTCACAGCTCTTCCCTCCCTCCAAAAGTGACCACTGGCCTGGCACTTACTTGTGTTTCTTCATATTTTCATCCACAGACACTATAGCTTAGTCTTACTAGTTAAAAATTTATGTATATCTTTAAGTATCTTTTAATCTACTAGTTTTCTCTCCATCCCTATCTTTTCCTTAAAATTTTCCTGTTGACAGCCCTGGAGTCATTTGAGTTTCTCATAGTCTGGAGTTTCTCACAATCTGGATATTGCTGATCTCATACTCGCCACGCAGTTCAGCTTGTCCTCTGGATTCAGAAATCCAGGGAAAAAAACTAACATAAAAGACTAGCAAGAGAAAACCTTTGATGTAAAATCCGGTAGATAAAATCCAGACTCAGGTTCCACACCTTTGGCAAGATAGAGGGTGCTGGATTCTTCCGTCGGGAGACACTTCATGCCTTTTGTCATGTGCCATTAGCAGCAGTGGATTCTCAACGCGTCTACATCTATGAACACATTAGGAGTTACAAAATGATACTGTTCTGATGCTCTTTCACGTATTAACTCTAACGCTTCTATAAAAAGATGCTTCCCCCTCACGTACTATTTGTTACCCAGGGACTCCTATTATTTGTATGTTGGATCTTCATAGACTGTCTTCAATATTTGTCTCTTCTTCTTGGATATCTTTAAGTCTTTTTCATTTCTTTTTCCTTTCACTTCCAGATTTGTTGCTGTAGTTAGTTGCCACTGAGTTGGCTCCAACTCATGGTGACTTGATGTATAATGGAGCAAAACATTGCCCAGTCCTGTACCATCTTCATGATCATTGGTATGTCTGAGCCCATTGTTTTGACTCATGTGTCAGTCCATCTCATTGAGTGTTTACCTCGTTTTCATTGACCCTTTAACTTTATGAAACATGATGTCCTTTTCTAGCAATTGATCTTTCCTGAAGATGCGTCCAAAGTGAGCCGAAGTCTTGCCATCCTTGCTTCTAAGAAGCGTTCTGGTTGTATTTCTTCTAAGACTGATTTGTTCGTGATAAAGCAAACCTGTTGCTATCGAGTTGACTCCAACTCATGGCAACCCTATAGGACAGGACAGAGTAGAACTGCCCCATAGGGTTCCAAGGCCACAATCTTTATGAAAGCAGACTGCCACATCTTTCTTCTGCGGAATGGCTGGTGGGTTCAAGTTGCTGACCTTTTGGTTAACAGCCAAGCGTGATTAACTTCTGCACCACCAGGGCTCCTTTTGTTCATGATAGTATGATTTAAACATACTTGTTTTTCTTTAAACTTTATATATGTATGTGTATATATATATATAAAATGTATGAACTATCAAACTACCACTGAACAAAGTTTAAATACATACAATGTTCTAAAATTGGTGGTGATAGTTGCAAAACTCTTGAGTATACTAAAAACTACTGAACAAAATGTCTATAAGCTTTATTTAGTGGTTTTTAGCAGATTCAAGAGTTTTGCAGCTATCACCACTGTCTAATTTTAGAACGTTTTCATCACCACCCCCCCAGAAAAAACCTCAAAAAACTCCATGCCTATTAGTAACCACTCATCATTTTTTAGTTTCTTTTTGATTTAAACAATTCCCACCTCTCAGCTTTCTGTTTCTCTTAAGGCATTATTTGTTGTGTTTATTCATTCTTGTGTTCCTTGTAGCTTAGCCTTCGTTACTGAGATCAATTTTCCTTTTTAAGTTTATAATTTTTTCCTGAATTCTGTCTCTTATTTCTATATTTTTCTTATTCTGATCTATGTTGCACCTTACCTATCTGTTATCATTTTGTTAATGTCTTTTGGTTCACTTTCAAGTAGTAGATAACACTTTTGTGGGCCTGTCTTTCTAGTGTGTTTTCATTGTCTGTATGGAAACCCTGGTGGCATAGTGGTTAAGTGCCACAGCTGCTAACCAAGAGGTCTGCAGTTCAAATCTGCTAGGTGCTCCTTGGAAATTCTATGGGGGCAGTTCTACTCTGTCCTATAGGGTTGCTGTGAGTTGGAATTGACTCGATGGCAGTGGGTTTGGTTTGGTTTAGGAATGTTGTTCTCTTCCTTATTCCCTTTTTTCTCATAATGACTTTCTACTGGATTTTACATCAAAGGTTTGCTGTTGCTAGTTTTTTTAACGTGAAATTTCGTTTTTTTCCACTGAATTTTTAGAAGGAGGCATGGTTAAGGATAGCTTTTATAACTTTACAAGATCTCGTCCTGTTGTTTTTGTGTAGTTTCCAAAAACATGGCAGCCTTCTTTCTGAAATTTCCTGCCTCTGTTGCCCTCCCCTACCTTTGTTGGACTTTGTCTTTCCTTTGTCTCTCTTGTCCCTGTTCTTCTTGATTTTTATCCTATCCTCAACATTTTCCCCTCAGTTTGAGCCCTATCCTGGAACAGAGCCTGGGTGGTCAGTTTCAAGAGTTCATAGGAGCTAGGTTTCTCCAGACACTTCAGACTCTACCAAGAACCCCTTGAGCTCCTGCCTTTTGGATTAGCCAAAATCCCTTCAAGCTTCAGCTGCTGTTCTCAGATTACCTTGCTGTGCTTTCCGGTGAATACTTGTTGACTATTCTGGAAGGTTCTCTTATTCTCAGGTCCATCAGACATAGTCACCTCCCAGTGCTTTGTCCTGCACAGATGGTGATATGCAGGCCTCATAGATGTTAGCAACTTGTGTTTTGGGGTTTGTGGAAATACCTTGTCGCATAGTTTTCTTACAAATGTTATCTGTTAGTTTTAGGTTTTGCTACATAGTTTCTCTACCTGTTTTTATGAGAGAATGAGGGGAGATTTTAAAACTATGCTGCCATTGCCACCATCATCCCAGAATAGTATTATTGTTTCTTATTGAGGTAAAAGTTATATATGATAACTGTCCAGTTCTAAAATGTTAAGTTTGATGACTGTTGACAATTGTATACATTATTAACCACGATGTTAACAAGAGTTAGAACATTTCCATCAATCCAGAAAGTTCCCTTAGCTCCTTTAATCTAGAGATTAATTTTGCCTGTTCTAAAACTTCATATGGATGGAATCATACCATATGTATTTTTTGTGTGTGTCCAACTTCTTTCATTCAGCATAATGTCTGTAAGACTAATTCATGTGTTGCATGAATCAATACTTCATTCTGTTCTATTGCTGAGTACTAGTCCATTGTGTAAGGATAACACAATTTGTTTATGCATTCTTCTGTTGATGGTCATTTGGGTTGTTTCCAGTTTGCGGCTACTATGAATAACACTGCTGTGAACGTTCTTGTACAAGTCTTTTTGTGGATATTCATTTTTCTTGGGAAAATGCCTAGGAATGTATACTTAACATTTTAAGAAACTGCCAAAGAGTTCTCCAAAGTTATTGTACCATTCTTCACTCCCACCAGCAATGTGTGGAAACTGCAGCTGCTCTGCATCCTAACTAGCATTTGATGTTGTCAGTCTTTTTAATTTTAGCCTTTCTACTGGGTATGAAATGGTAACTCAATGTGGTTTTATTTTTGCATAGCCCTGATGACTAATGCTTTTTAATATGCTTGTCAGCCATTGATATATCTTCTTTCATAAGTGTTTGTTTAGTCTTTTGCTCATGTTTTATTGAGTTTACATCCAGTTAATGTTCACTTATAAGAGTTCTTTATATAACCGGGGTATGAGTCTTTTGTCAAGTATATGTACAGTAAATATTTTTTCCCAGGCTGTAGCCTGTCTGTTCATTTTCTTAGTGATGCCTTTGATGAACAAAAATGTAAAATTTCAGTGAATTTAACAATGTTTCAATGGTTCGTACCTGTGTCTTGTGATTGGCAGAATAATGGACCCTACATCTTAACCCCCAGAACCTGTGAGTATGTTATCTTAAGTGACAAAAGGGACTTTGCAGATAGGATTAAGTTAAGGACCTTCAGATGGGGAGATTAGTCTGGATTATTCACGTGGGCCCAATGTAATCACAGGGTCTATAGAAGAGGGAGAGAGAAGAAGAGTCAGAGTGATGTGATGTGAGAAGGACTCAGTCCACTGCTGTGAGCTTTGTAGATGGAGGAAGGGGGCCATAAGCCAAGGAATGCAAATGACCTCTCTGTAGAAGCTAGAAAATGATAGGAAACAGATTCTCCCCTAGAGCTTCCAAAAATGAATGCAACCCTGTTGACCCTTTGATTTTAGCCCAGTGAGACCTGTGTCAGACTTCTAGTCTATAAAACTGCAAAATAGTAAATTTATGCTGCTTTAAGCCACCCAGTTTCAGGTAATCTATTACAGTGGCGATAGAAACCTAATACGTGTCCTATCTAACAAATATTTGCCTACCGCATGGACACAAAGATATTCTCTTAAGGTTTCTTCTAAGAAGCTCTATGTTCTGGGTTTTGCATTTATTTCTAAAATCCATCTCAGATTTATTTTTACATATGGAGTGAGATGGAATCAGTGTTCATTTTTTCCCTATATGGATATTCAGTTTTTCCAGGACCTTTTGCTTTCCCCATTGAATTGAATTGGTGCCTTGGTCCAAAATTGATTGTTCATATATATGTGAGTATATTTCTGGATTCTTTACTCTGTTCCATTGATATTTGTCTATGCTTACATCAATACCACACTGCCTTAATTACTGTAGCTTTATAGTATATCTTGAAATCAGGTAGTTTAAGTCTCCCAACTTTGTTCTTCTTTTTCAAAATCATTTTGGCTAATCAAGATCCTATTCATTTCCATGTAAATTATAGGACTAGCTTGTCAATTTCTTAAAAAATGCCTGCTGGGGTTTTAATAGCAATTGAATTAATCTGTAGATGAATGGAATCTTAACAATATTGAATCTTTATATCCATGAGCATGGTATATCTCCACTTATTTCTCACCGATGTTTTGTCATTTTCAGTGTGGCAGTCTTGCACATCTTTTGATAGATTTATTCTTAGCTATTTGATGTTTTTTGAAGCCACTGTAAATGAAATTTTCAGCTTATATTTTAATAAGATCACTCTGACTGTTGTATTAAGACTAAACTATTGGGGGTGGAGGGCAAAAGCAGAAGCAGGAAGACTAGTTAGGAGGCTACTGCAATCATCCAGGGGATAGATAATGTAGCTGGAAAAGGGTGGCACCAGTGGTGGTGGTGAGAAGAGATCAGATTAAGATAAAGCCAGCAAGATTTTCTTTCTTTCTTTTTTTTAAGTGCTTTATGGAGCTATAATTAACATAACATGCAATTCACCCTTGAAAGTACACAGTTCAGTGACTTTTAGTATATTCACAGAGGTGTGTGTCCATCACCACAATCAATTTTAGAACATCTTCATTACCCTAAAAAGAAACCCACACCCCTTAGCTGTCGCCATTTAACCCCTTTCTCCCCTCCAAACCCTAGGCAACCACTAATCTGTTTTCTGTATCCATAAATTTGCCTGTTCTGGACTTTTCATATAAGTGGAATTGTACAGCACATGATCTTTTGTGACTGGCTTCTTTAACTGAGCATAATGTTTTCAAGGTTCATCTATGTTGTAACATGTATCAGCACTTCATTTTTTTTTTTATCACTGAATAATATTCCATTGTATGGATATATCACATTATATTTATCCTTTTATCATTTAATCAATATGGGCTGTTTTCTACTTTTTGGCTTTTATGAATAATGCTGTTATGAACGTTTGTGTGCAGGTTCTGGTGTGGATATATGTCTTTGTTTCTCTTGGGTATATACCTAGGAGTGGAATTTCTGGGTCATATAGTAACTTTCTAGGATCCCTGGTGGCACAGTTGTTAAAGTGCTCAGCTGCTAACCGGTCAGCAGTTCAAGCCCAGCAGCCCTCTGTGGGAGAAAGGTGTGACAGTCTGTTTCTGTAAAGACTTATAGCCTTGGAAACCCTAAGGGGCAGTTCTACTCTGTCCTGTAAGGTTGCTGTGAGTCAGAATCGACTCGGCGGCAGTGAGTTTGGTTTTTTGGTTTATGGTAATTTCTATGTTTAACTGTTTGAGGTTAACTGCCAGACTGTTTTCCAAAGTGGCTGCACCATTTTACATTCACCCCAGCAGTGTAAGAAGGTTCCAATTTCTTCACATCCTTACCAACACTTTTTATTTATTATCTATCTTTTTTTATTATAACCATCCTACTGGGTGTGACATGGATCTTGTTATGGTTTCGATTTGCATTTCCCTAATGACTTGTGGAAAGAACCCTGGTGGCACAGTGGTTAAAGCGCTAGGCTGCTAACCAAAAGGTCAGCGGTTCGAACCCACCAACCGCTTCATGGGAGAAAGACATGGCAGTCAGCTTGCATAAAGATCACAGCCTTGGAAATCCCATGGAGCAGTTCTACTCCATCCTATAGGGTTGCTATGAGTCAGATTCAGCTCAGTGGCAGTGGGTTAAGGACTAATGGGAGCCCTGGTGGCCCAGTAGTTAAGAGCTAGGATGCTAACCGAAAGGTTGGCAGTTCGAATCCACCAGCTCTTCTTGGAAACCCTATGGGGCAGTTCTACTTACTCGACGGCAATGGTTTTTTTAATGACTAATGATGTTGAGCATCTTTTCATGTGCTTATTGGTCATTTCTATGTCTTCATGGATTACTTTATGCTCAGACTCTTTGCCCATTTCTTAATTGGATTATTTGTCTTCTAATTATTCAGTGTAATAATTCTTTCTATATTCTAGACACAAGTCCCTTACCAGGTATATGATTTGCAAATATCTTCTCCCATCCTGCAGGTTGTCTTCCCATTTTCTTGAAGGTGTCCTTTGAAACACGAAAGTTTTTAATTTTAATGATATCTGGTTTATCTGTTTTTTCTTTTTTCACTATGCTTTTGGTGTCATATCTTAATCCAAGGCCATGAAGAGTTACCGCTATGTTTTCTTCTAAGAGTTTTATAGTTTTAGCACTTACATTTAAGTCTAGGATCTGTATTTGTATAGGGTATTAAGTAGGGATCCAAATTCATTCTTTTGCATGTAGTTATCCAGTTGTTCCAGCACAATTTGTTGAAAATAGAATTGACCATGGGATTTAGCAATGCGAAGGTCATCGGTGATTTCCACAAAAGCTTTCTTGGTGTGGGAAAGCCTGACTACAGGGATTCAAGAGGAAATGGGAGGAGGAGAGTCTGGATCAGCCCATAGAGATGATTCTTTCTGGAGGTTTTTGCTGCATAGATGGAAAAAGGATTTCTTGAGAACCACTGGAAGAACTCCATATTTCAATGCATGAACTCAACAGTGGGGTCTGCTATTAGCTTCCTGTGCTTCTTTATTGTGAAGCTTACGGTACCCTCTCATGAAGCGCGTGCCCCAGGAACAGCCTCTTTTGTGATCTGGTGGAAATTCCTCAGCCCGCCCTGGGGTTGGTGCCTCCCTTGTTTCAGAACCCTCCCAGCTATTTATAAATAGTCCTCTGGTTCCCTTCTGCAAGAGCTCAAAGTTCACTTCAAGTATCAGGCTTTTGATAGATGTGTTTCTTCAGGGAATCGACAAAGACTTTCCATTGGCCCAGCGGTGGGCTGGCCCCATCCGATTGGGGCATCTGGGCCTGTGTCCTCTCTGCCCTGCTGGCGATCCCAGCCACGCCTGGCAATGGAAGGAGTTCTATATAATCAGCTGTTCTGCTCTAAGGCACATCTCCGGAACGTGACTCAGCCCACACGTCACCGAAGCAGAAGGAGTGACAGCTCTATAGCAAGGAAGTTGGCTTGTTCCCTAGTGGCTTTTCCTAGCCAAGAGGAGCCAGGACAGGGTAAATAAAATTAGCAGGAAAGGAAAAAGCCCTGCACAGACGGCAAAAGCAAGCCCTCTTGGCCGAACCTTAAGAACATTTTAAAAGAGAACCTTTGCCCAGGCCTCCCTCCCAAGACCCACACTGTTGCCCCACCTCCTATGGCTGCCTGAATGACAGCCCCAATGACTCAGCGCTCCCTCCTCCTGCATCATCTCAGCTCCAGCGGCTCTGCAGTGGTTAGAATGCAGCCAGCATGTCCATTCTGGTTTTGTGCATTTTAATGTTAGCATTTGGCTGCTAACTGAGAGGTGGAGACTTGAGTCCACCCAGAGGTGCCTTGGAAGAAAGGCCTGGAGATCTACTTTTGAAAAATCAACCACTGAAAACCCTTTGGAGCACAGTCCCACTCTGACACATACAGGGTCACCATAAGTCCGAGTCGACTCAGTGCCAACTGGTCACCGGTTTGTTTGGGTAGTTCAAGTTCATCTTTCCAGGTATTCCTCCCTCCTCCCCTCCCCTACACACCCCATCGTCTTTACCAGTTCTCTGGTTACGAAGTTGCCTGGGTTTGGAGGGTCTATCCCAACCCTATCTTCTCCATAAGTCCCATTGTTTAGATTAGGCGATCTTGCAGAATATTGCGTTTTTTTCAGGAAAAAAATACATGGTGTTAGGGCAGAAATCTTGGGCTTTCTCTTTCGTGGGAAGCAGGGCCAAGGGTGGGGTGAGGCTCCTAGGACACAAAATTCAAGGAGGCACCTACTGCCGGGGCTGCACAAGTACAGCATCAGAAAGACTCACTTCCTATTGGACCCTGCGTGGCACTTCCTTAACACTGACACCGCCCCTCCACACACACACACCTGGGCAGCCACAGCTCCGGGTCTTCAGGCATGGCAAGGACTGAGGAAGCCACACCCAAGCTCCCTTGCAGACCAGCAGGTCCCATAGTTTCAGAAACAATTGTGAAAGAAAACCTTAAAATCTGGACATTTTATAATGTCCTGATTTTCCCTGCATTCTGGAAGGAGATTACTAATACTCCTTTTCTGTGAGGTAGCCTGGCCCTGTGGGACAGAGCTCCTGTGGCAGGAGGTGGAGGCCATGGAAGGTTCTGGAGCAGGAGTGCAGTGGGTAAGGGTACACTGACAGAGAAGGTGGAGCAGAGGTGGGGGGTCTCTGGAGAGGTAAGCATCCGAGAGAGGGAGAAGCTCCTTTTCGTTTCCTGTGCTGCCTGACCCAAGGGCTCAAAGGGCAGCGAGGAGGGTTCAGATCCAACTCCCACCAAGGTGGGGTCACTCAGGGAGAGCTGATGGAGGCTAAAGGGGACTGTGCCAAGTGACTGCCACCGTCCACAGACTTGGAGCTGATCAAAGTTTGGAGAGCTGGACCTCAGACAGCATCTGGTCAATCCTTCCCTGGCACAGACAGGGAAACTGAGGCCCAGAGGGACAGCAACTTGTCCAAAGCCTCAAGGCAAACTGGAGGCAGAACCAGAATTAGATTGCAGCTCCGCAGAGCCGAGCCCAGCAGCCTTTGGCCTCCTCATCTTCTGGATGGTCCTATGCCCACCACCCCCCATCTAAGGCCTCGGCAGTGCTGAGCACTTGCCCTTGCCAGGCCCCGAAGATGCAGAGGTGGGTCAGGTGTGGCTCACACCCACAGCACTGCTGCGTGGAGGGCCCACAAACCGGTGGAGAGAAATTCCAACCAGTACAGAGGGGCATGGCCAGGGGCCCAGAATCAATCCTGCCACGTGGCTGAAGGAATGAACAATGAACAAACAAATGTGTACACACTTCAGAAGCCAAAATGAGAGAGCAGTTAATTCTGCCTGGGGAAGTCAGGAAGGCTTCCTAGAAGAGAGAGCAGCAAGCTGGGTTTGAAGATGGGTAGCAAATTCCAGGCAGAGCGAATGGCAAAATCCAAGCACAGACAGAGACTAAGACCAAGAACAGAAGGTGGGGGCACATTTCTCAAGGATGTGGTGGAGCCAGGCACTGCATTAAAGGCTTTGTGTGTTTAACCATTGGACCCTCCTTCAACCAGCTGCTCAGAGTATCCTTGCTTCTCTGACAAGTGGGCAGGTGCCTGGTGTTAGGAGCACCATGGACAGGGCTGTGGAGTTGGAAGTACTCAGGGGATGCTGGGGCCTGGGAAGGGGAGGCCCCCTGATCCCCTGCCCTACACCCCGCACAGGTGCAGACCTTCCACGGGGACCTGCTGCAGCACATGGAGAAGAATACCAAGCTGGACATGCAGTTCATCAAAGTGAGTCTGCCTTCCCGTCCCAGGCAGGACCTCCTCTCCCCGTTTGACAGATGGGCACACTGAGGCTAGCACTGGGCATTGACTGACTGAGTCCCGCTGACCCTGCCTGGTGCTCTGACCTGTGGGCCAGGTGTCTTGAGTTCTTTGATGTGAGAGTCTCCCTCCTCTCTCCACCCCACCCCAGGACAGCCGCCAGCACTATGAGATCGAGTACCGCCACCGAGCCGCCAATCTGGAAAAGTGCATGTCTGAGCTGTGGCGCATGGAGCGCAAGAGGGACAAGAATGCGAGGGAGATGAAGGTGCAAGAGCTGGGGGCAGGCAGCTCGTGGGGTGACCTGGGCTATGGGGGAGCCCCAACATCCTCCTGAGCTCCCCCACCCAGCACCAGCCCAAGCCCAGGAGCAGGGCTTGCCCCACCCTCTGCTGAGTGTAGCTGGAGAGTCAGACTCTCCGTGGGGGGTGGGCACCGCAGGCCCTCAGGCTACTCCTCAGCCCCCTCCTCCTTGTCTCTGTGACTTCCAGGCCTTCCCTGGGTCCCCAGCACCCCCCAACCTTAGTGCCCCCCACTTTACTCTCTTGCTTCACTGAGCAAACTGAGCCGATAAGTCAAGATGCTCATGAAGACGGTAGCAAAGCCACGATCTGCCAGCGGCCCCATTGGCCTCCCCCGGACAGTGGTGCCCTGCCTCCTGGCTAAGGCCAGTGCCTTCTCCCAAGCTCAGGGCCCCATCCCTGGTCTCTATCTCCAAGACCCAACTCTGTGGACTGATAACCCTCTATCTCCTTGCCTATGTCCTCTTCCAGCTATTCTAAGTAAGCTCACGTCTTCCCTCTTTAAATCTTCCCTTCCAAGTCAGGCATTATTGACCCACTTGTTCACATTGTCATTACACAGACCTCCCCGGGCCCACCTCTGTGCTTGGCTCTGTACTGGGTGCTGGGGACGGAGCCACGGCTGGGACAGTAGCTCTGCCTGTGAGAGGCACCCAGGCTGGGAGGGAGACAGAGCTCAGATGGAGGATGCCCCCGAGGGGCAGGCAGGAGCTAGGATGGGATGGGTGCTCAGGGGGTCCCCTGGGACGAGTCAGCCAGGTCAGGAAGGACAGGGAGGATTCAGACAGCTGCACCCATGGGGGGTGGGATGGGACACCACCCACTGCCCCCAGCCAGAGCCCCCTTTCCTTGCAGGAGAGCGTGAACCGGCTGCGTGCGCAAATGCAAGCCTTCGTGTCTGAGAGCCAGCGGGCAGCCGAGCTGGAAGAGAAGCGGCGCTATCGTTTCCTGGTCGAGAAGCACCAGCTGCTTTCCAACACCTTCTTGCAGTTCTTCGGCCGGGTGAGCGGGGCTGGAGGACAGGAAGTGGAGCCCGTCAAGGGGCTGTGCCTCTCCATGAGCTGGCAGCACACAGGCACCTCCCTCCTTCCTCCCTTTCCCCTTTCCTCTCTGTAGAAATTTGCTGTTCTACATATTCATGTTTTCAAACCTCTCTCCATTTCTTTGTTTATTTGTATCACCATCCATTCATTCATTCATTCATGATCATGTTTATTCTTGCATTCATGCACGAATTTGTGCATTTATTTTTTTATTCACGAATTAACCGTTTATTTTTTTATTCATGCATTCATCTGCTCACCATTTACAAGTTCAGTAATTCATAGGTTTTTTTCAGTTATTGTACCTTAATTTTATCACGTTATTTAAATCCTCCATGCTCTTGCTTTGTTCTAGCTGCTAAACCAGTTTCTCTTCATTTCTCATTGGATTTCTAATGGATTTTGCTTTCTGTATTTAGCTGCCATGTTGTTTTGTACATTTGGGTTTATGGCTATTATACCTTCTCTGTAACTATTGCCATTTATGTACTAATGTCTCTCTTAATCCAATTTGATGTTTTAAATTCCACTTTGTCTGATATGAATATCATCCTACCTGCTTTCTTTTCTCTTTGCTTATCCCTTTAAGTGTGTTTTCTGCTACTAACATATAGCTGAGTTTTTGGTTTTGACCAGTCTGACAATCTTTGTTTTCTAGTAGAGAAATTCAACCCATTCCCATTTAATGTAGCTGATATACTTGGTTTATCCTTCCGGATAACTTCAGTTAACTGTTATTTACTTTATTCTCTCCTTGTTCCCCTCCCCTCTTCTTGTTCTTCCCATTTTGGCTGAATTACTACATGTCCCCATTTCCCCTTATTAATTTGGAAATTCTACTGTTCTTTTCCTTTCTACTCGTGGCGACCTCACTCACTGACCCTTATGTCACATAGCTATTTGTCCATTATCTTTTCAAAACACCACCCACCCCCACACTACTCTGTTCATTGCTCCCTGCACCCTGTAAGAGGAGACCTTGAGAAGTATTTTCCTGCTCTCCCTTCTACTCTGAAATGAGACCTTTGGAAGTGTTTACTCCTCCCCTTATTGTCCCCAGCCCTACCTCCTGGTTTTGCCAAGGTAGTTCAAGAATTTTAGTTCTAGACCCTCATTAGTCCTCTATTTGTAGCCTGGCCCTTCTATTTCAAGAACCCTTATTCAGCTTACATGTAGTACCATTTCCCAGTCTGCCATCATCACCCACTGATATTTCACGTTACACGTGGTCAGGTTCACTGCTCTTCTTCATCTCCCACTGCCGGAGCTCTCTGTTCCCACCATTTGCTGTGGTTAAAGAACTTTCATGAGTGTTTCTTGCAGATACACTCTGAATCCTTGTTGTTGTTACGTGCTGTCAAGTTGGTTCCGACTCGTAGCGACCCTGTGTACAACAGAACAGAACACTGTCCTGTCCTGCACCATCCTCACAATCGTTGCAGCCACTGGGTCAGTTCATCTCTTTCAGGGTCCTCCTCTTTTTGCTGACCCTCTACTTTACCAAGCATGATGTCCTTGTCCAGGGACTGATCCCTCCTGAAACATGTCCAAAGTACATGAGACAAAGCCTCGTCATTCTCGCTTCTAAGGAACATTCCAGCTGTATTTCTTTCAGGACAGATTTGTTCGTTCTTCTGGCAGTCCATGGTATATTCAACATTCTTCACCAACACCACAATTCAAAGGTATCAATTCTCCTTCTGTCTTCCTTATTCGTTTGCCCAGCTTTTGCATGCATATGAGGCAATTGAAAACACCATGGCTTGGGTCAGTCATACCTTAGTCCTCAAAGTGATGTCTTTGCTTTTTAGCACGTGAAAGAGGTCTTTTGCAGCAGATTTGCCCAATGCAATACGTCGTTTTGCAGATCTGCAAATGTCTTACTTTCACCCTGACCAGTGAGTGGCATGTTGGCTGGTTGAAGGACTCCAGAGTTGCAGGCCTTTTCTCCTGTCACCTGAGATGGTGCTCCCATGTCTTCTAGCGACCCGTGTTGAAGATGCCAAGACTTCTTTCCCTTTTAAGGAACTAGCTCTTTCTCTAGGATGCTCGGAGATTTTCTTTTTATCCCTGGGGTCCAGGGACTTGTCTAGGCACCATCTGGATGAATGCGGCTCCTTGCTCCTGCCTCGTCACTGCCCTTCAGTCTGCAGGCTCATGTCTCTCTGCAGGTCAGGGGAGTTGTTTTCTGTTTCTTTAATTATCACCTCCTCATCATCATTCCTTTTTCTCCTTCTGTAACCACCATTGGTCCTCTCCCTCTGCAGCATTCTACCTCACTGAATCTATGGCATTGTATTCTTGCTCTGTATTTTGAGATTTCTTGCTCTGTATTTCTCCCTCTTGACCTATCAGGCCACTCTGATTCTGTTCTCAGCAGGCTCATCCTCTCTTTCAGTTCATCTGACCAATTTCTAAATCTTAAAATTGTGCTTCTGGTTAAGGTCTTTATTATGACGCAAGGGCGCTTATCAAGTCCTGGTTAAGTTTGTCATCTCCTTCTCCCAGCTGCCTGGAGTGGTCTGCTGGGTTCTCCTCCCTGGCTGCTAGATTCTCTTAGATGCCTCGTTTCTTTCCTTTGCTTCCTCACAGCCCTGTTCTCACTCTGGGTTGAGTTGAGCTGCAAGGAGGGCCTAAAGCAGCAGTGTTGGCAAATGTGGGGCTGGTGACTGGAGATGTCCCTACCCCAGTAGGCTGCCTCATCCAACTGTCCAGAGGTCTGTCCTCTGCTGTGGTACAGGGAAGACCTCACTCTGCCCAAAGTCTCTCTGTTGCAAGATCAGCTCTTGCTCAGCCTCAGGGATAGGGATTAATTTAGCCCACCCATGTGGACAACCACTGCAGACACGGCTGCCAGGGAAGGTTGCTCAGGTTGAGCACTGCACAAGCCAGTGCCTGGCTGACAGTAGGGGCTGAAATCCAGCTTTCAGTCTTCATTTCAAGCTAAACACACTGGTGCAGACTGTGTTTGCCTAGAGAGAGAAGCACCTTTTGCTTTGCACACACCTTTTTCTTTCTCTCCTCACCAAACATATGCCCTCTGGGCTGTGTCTATCCAGAGGGGGCATCTCTCTCTAATTTATACAGGGGCACCTTAGGCTGGCAGTAACCCAAGCCTACAAGCACCTGGAGCCTGGGAAAGCCAGAGCCCCTCTTGGGCCACACCCAGAAGGGACACCCAATGTTACCCTGCCCAATGGTCTCTGCAGCTACCATGTTGGATTCCCCAAGTTCTAGTCCTTGCCTGGCTTCTTAGCTGCAGGTCCTGCCAGCCCAGCTGTAGCCAAAGTTCTGTCCTGCTAAGTCCTCTAAAGGTCCAGCTGGGACCAAACCTCCCAGTTGCCGTCCTGGCATGCTGATCTGCCTGCCTGCCTGGCCTAGCTGTTGATCTATCTGGAAAGAAGTGAGACCTAAAGAAGGAGGGGCCAGGGACACTGGGGCCACTGTCTTCTCATCATTCCCTCATAAATGACTTTGTCCCTGAATTTTTCTGTCATTCATTCATTCATTCATTTATCCAACAAATATATTTTGAGCCCAGATGACAAGCCAGACCCTGGCTCTGAGAGAGAGGGGTCCCTGAGCCTCCTGGGAGCCACACTCTGAGCCTCTGCAGGGCCTGACTCCAGTCCCAATCTCCACCCCCCTACCCAGTCTCTGTCCTGATGCTACAAACACAGCCCCTCCTCCCCCTCCCCCAGCCTCATTGCTCTGTCTATCACTTTCCATCTCTTTGTATTCTTGTTCAGCTTGGCAGCCCTGTGCCTGACTTCAAATTCTAGGCCCATTTACCGGCTGCATGACGCCAAGCAAAGGATTTCACTTCTCTCTGCCTCATTTCCTTATCTGTAAAGTGAGGGAAATAATTTCCACCTCACCAGGGGAAGCGAGGACAGAGCCTGGCGTGAGAAGGACCAGTAACGTTTGGTTTTGCAGCTCCTGCCCCACTCTCCAAAGGTGAAAACCAAAGCTACTATTCAGGAAGCCGGTTCGCTCACAGTCAGCTGCCCCATCAGCCAGCAGCAGGCTCCCGGCTTCCCTGGTGGAGGGTGCTCACCCCTGCCAGGCCTCTCCTCGAGTCTCTGTATTGGAGCCCAGGGACCCTCTGGTGCTGAGCAGAGGAGGAAGGCAGAGCCAGTCCCAGTGACTGACCTTGGCTCAGGCTGACACCAGCCCAGTGCCACTGCCACCCCTAACCTAGGCTCAGGGTTCAGCCTTTCATCCCCTCCCCTGCCCCACAGAGTCACCCTCCAGCTTTGCTGAGATCTAACTCACATACCATACAATTCTCCCACTTACAGGTCACAGGTAAATGGTCTTCAGTATGTTCACAGAGTTGTATAGCACCACAATCTATTTTTAGAACATTTTCATTCCCCCAAAAGAAACCCCACACTCCTGTGCTGTCATGTCCCAACTTTTCCGTACCCCCTAGTCTTCCAAAACCAAACCAAACCCGTTGCGTTGAGTCCCTCCAACTCCTAGCAACGTTATAGGACAGAGTAGACAGCCCCCTAGGATTATCCAAGGAGTGGCTGGTGGATTCCAACTGCTGACCTTTTGGTTAATAACGGAACACTTTACCACTGTGCCATCAGGGCAGCTCCCTAGCCCTGTTGTTGTTGTTGTTAGGTACCGTCGAGTTGGTTCTGACTCATAGCAACCCTGTGTACAACAGAAAGAAACACTGCCTGGTCCTGTGCCATCCTCACATTCATTGTTATGCTTGAGCCCATTGTTCCAGTCACTGTGTCAATCCACCTCATTGAGGGTCTTCCTTTTTTTCACTGATGCTCCACTTTACCAAGCATGATATCCTTCTCTAGGGACAGATCCCTCCTGATAACATGTCTAAAGTATGTGAGATGTAGTCTCGCCATCCTTGCTTCTAAGGAGCGTTCTGGTTGTACTTCTTCCAAGACACATTTGTTCATTCTTTTGGCAGTCCGTGGTATAGTCAATATTCTTCGCCAACACCACAAGTCAGAGATGTCAATTCTTCTTCGGTCTTCTTTATTCATTGTCCAGCTTCGCATGCCTATGAGGAGATTGAAAACACCTTGGCTCAGGTCAGACGCACCTTAGTCTTCAAGGTGAAATCTTTGCTTTTTAATACTTTAAAGAGGTCTTTGGCAGCAGATTTGCCCAATGCAATGTGTCTTTTGATTTCTTGACTGCTGCTTCCATGGGTGTTGATTGTGGATCCAAATAAAATGAAATCCTTGACAATTTCAGTATTTTCTCTGTTTATCATGATGTTTCTTATTGGCCCAGTTGTGAGGATTTTTGTTTTCTTTACCTTGAGGTGTAATCCATGCTGAAGGCTGTGGTCTTTGATCTTCGCCAGTGAGTGCTTTTCGAGTCTTCTTCACTTTCAGCAAGCAAGGTTGTGTCATCTGCATAACGCAGGTTGTTAATGAGTCTTCCTCCAATCCTGATGTCCTGTTTTTCTTCATACAGTCCAGTTTCTCAGATTATTTGCTCAGCATATAGATTGAATAAGTATGGTGAAAGGATACAACCCTGATGCGTACTTTTCCTGACTTTAACCACGCAGTATGCCCTTGTTCTGTTCCAACGACTGCCTCTTGGTCTGTGTACAGGTTCCTCATGAGCAGAACTAAGTGTTCTGGAATTCTCATTCTTCACAATGTTATCCATAATTTGTTATGATCTACACAGTCGAATGCCTTTGCATAGTCAATAAAACACAGGTAAAACACCTTTCTGGTATTCTCTGCTTCCAGCCAGGATCCGTCTGACATTAACAGTGATATCCCTGGTTCCGCATCCTCTTCTGAATCTGGCTTGAATTTCTGGCAGTTCCCTGGCGATGTACTGCTGGAACCGCTTTTGAATGATCTTCAGCAAAATTTTACTTGCGTGTGATATTAATGATACTGTTCGATAGTTTCCGCATTCTGTTGAATCACCTTTCTTTGGAATAGGAGTAAATATGGATCTCTTCCAGTCGGTTCCCCAGTTAGCTGTCCTCCAAATTTCTTGGCATAGACGAGTGAGCACTTCAAGTCTGCGTCCGTTTGTTGAAATGTCTCGGTAGGTGTTGTGCCAATTCCTGGAGCCTTGTTTTTCACCAATGCCTTCAGTGCAGCTTGGGCTTCTTTCTTCAGTACCATCAGTTCTTGATCACACGCCACCTCCTGAAATGGTGGACAGTCGACCAATTCTTTTTTGGTGTAGTGACTCTCTGTGTTCCTTCTATGTTCACTTGATGCTTCCTGCATTGTTTAGTATTTTCCCCATGGAATCCTTCAATAGTGTAATTCGGGGCTTGAATTTTTTCTTCAGTTCTTTCAGCTTGAGAAATGCTGAGCATGTTCTTCCCTTTTGGTTTTCCAACTGTAGGTCTTTGCACATGTCATTAGAATACTTTACTTTGTCTTCTCAAGCCGCCCTTTGAAACCTTTTGTTCAGTTCTTTTACTTCATCACTTCTTCCACTTGCTTTAGCTGCTTAAGTTTCAAGCGCAAGTTTCAGAGTCTCCTCTGACATCCATCTTGGTCTTTTCTTTCTTTCCTGTCTTTCAGTGACCTCTTGCTTTCTTCATGTATGATATCCTTGATGTCATTCCACAACTTGTCTGGTCTTCAGTCATTAGTGTTCAACTCATGAAATGTATTCTTGAGATGGTCTCTAAATTCAGGTGGGATATATTCAAGGTCATATTTTGGCTCTCCTGGACTTTTTCTAATTTTCTTCAGTTTCACCTTGAACTCGCATATGAGCAATTGATGGTCTGTTCTACAAGTTTGATTCCTGTGTATTCCAGCTGGCCAGGTCCATGTGTATAGTTACAATTTACGTTGTTGAAAAAAGGTATTTGCAATGAAGAAATCGCTGATCTTGCAAAATTCTATCATGCAATCTCCAGCATTTTTTCTATCACCAAGGCCATATTTTCAAACTACCGGTCGTTCTTGTTTCCAACTTTTGCATTCCAATCACCAGTAATTATCAGTACATCCTGGTTGCATGTTTGATCAATTTCAGGCTGCAAAAATTGGTAAAAATCTTCAATTTCTTTATCTTGGATAGACTGCATTTTATTTATCCATTCATCTGTTGATGGATACTTGGATGGTTCCCACTTTTTGGCTGTTGTGAATAATTCTGCTATGCACATTTGTGTACAGGTCCTTGTGTGGACAGAGGTTTTCATTTTTCTCAGGTATAGACCTAGGAGTGGAATTGCTGGGTCAAATGGTAACTCTTTATCTGTTTGAGTTTAACTGCCAGACTGTTTTCCAAAGTGGCTGTGCCATTTTACATTCCCACCAGCTGTGTCTGAGGGCTCCAATTTCTCCACATCCTCTCAAAACACTTGTTACTATCGATCTTTTTTGTTCTTTTTGATGATTACATCCTGGTGGGTGTGAAGTGGTATTTCATTGTGGTTTTGACTTGCATTTCCCTTATAGCTAATGATGCTGAGCATTTTTTCATACGCTTATTGGCCATTTGTATGCCTTCTTTGGAAGGAAGCCTCTTCTTGCCTGTGCCCTGAGCAGTCAACCTCCAATAGTCAGAGGAGGCACGGGGCGGAGGGGTGGCTTCCTTGGTTGCATTCTGGTGGGTGATCGCCCCTCAGGAGGGGCTGTGGATTGAACGGCCAGACCTCCCCTCAGCATGGGGAATAGGTAGCATGGTACCTGACCCAGGTGGGCTTTAGAACATCTAAGATCCAACTCCTAAGATGAAATATTTAAGCATAAATATTTACCTGTTGATGTAGGAGCCCTGATGGCACAGTGGTTAAGAGTCTGGCTGTTAACCAAAGGGTCAGCAGTTTGAATCTACCAGGTGCTCCTCGGAAACCCTAAGGGCAGTTCTTTTCTGTCCTATAGGGTGGCTCACTATGAGTTGGAACTGACTCGATGGCAGCGGGTTTATACTTAAAAGCTGAATGAACAGTTAGAACAAGATTAAAGAACTGTAAGAGCCTGGACACAGTACGCTGTCTTTCTCATTCATCTGCAATAATCAGTCCTTGCTTAGTCCAAGTCTAGTCGAGAACATACCTTCCTACCTCACTCTCAGCTTTGAGGCTGTGCAAGCATACCTCTAGGACAAGTTTCTAGAAAAGGAGCTGCTGAGCCCAAGGGTATGAGCGTTGGTTTTACAGATTTACATTTCCACCAGCCTTGTATGAGATTGTTTTCACACACTCCCTTGACAACACAGCATGTGAGCAAACCTTTTGATCTTTGCTAATCTGAAAGGTAAAAAAACCGTATCTCAGTTTTACTTTATACTTGTCTTCCAAATATAAAGTGTACTTTATACTTGTCTTCCAAGTGAGATTGCCATCTTTTTATGTTTCAGTATATTTTCCCATTTTCCTTATTAATTTTCAGGAGCTCTTTATATGTTCCTGAAATTATTTTACTTTGCTTATGGTAGGTTTTCCCATGTAAACACATCATTTTTACTTGGTCAAATTTATCAATCTTTTCTTTTATAGCTTACTGGTTTTGTGTCATACCTAGAAAGGCCTTTCACACTCCATAAATAGTTTAAACGTTCTCCTGTGGTCTCCTCTATGGTTTTGAAACCCTGTATAGTGTTTCTGCCTTATCATTTGGCTAAACTGCCTGAGGCAGGGCTGAGGGAAGCCAGTGATGGCCTGGCTGTTGCATGCTGTCTGTGCTGGGACTCGCTGTGACCATTCCTCCCAGAAACCCTCAGTTGAACCTAGACCAAGTCCCTTTTAAAACGTGGCATGCAGAACCTAATGATTTCACTTTGCTTGCTGCCTTTGATGCAAGTGCACAGAGGACTTGGGGGTTTGTTTTTGTGCTTTTTTGCTAATTAGTGCAAGGAAATAGGAGGTTGCCCCCCTGGTAACTAATTGGACCAGTCGTACCTGTGACGTGAGGCTCCAGGCCTGTTTTTGTTACTTGAGATCACTATGAGGGTTTTAGCAGCTGGGCCAGGTTTAATGGAGAAATCATGGAAAGGTAGTCACAGGAGGCCACTCCACTCTTACTGGCTATGGGGCCCAGTCGCTTGACTTCTCTGACCCTCAGTGTCTTCTTCTATAAAATGGAGAAATAATAGCACCTTCCTTCCATGGCTATTGTGAGAATCAAATAATTCAGGTAAAGCATTTAATACAGTGTGTGGCATGGAGTTGGAACTCAATGAAGGGAAGTTGTATTCCTAAGGAACCCTGGTGGCACAGTGGTTAAGAGCTCGGCTGCTAACCAAAAGGTCAGTAGTTTGAATCCACCAGTGGCTCTTTGGAAACCCTACGGGGTAGTTCTACTCTGTTGTATAGGGTCGCTGGCAAGGGGTTTGGTTTGGGTTAGTATTCCTAAAGTGACAGGCTTGAGCTAGGCTTTGAGGGAGGGGAAGGTGTGGATGGAGAAGGGAAAGGCCTTTATAGCTGGTGAGCACAGCAGAGCTAAAAGTGAAACCCCCTTGACCATCCCAGATGGCGTGGATTGTATGATCGGCTAAGTTTCCTGCCCTTGAAAGTATTTAAGCTGAGGTGGATGCAATATGTTTAGAATACTAGAAAACAGATGCTTATGTAGACTACACGGTTGGCCTGGAAAAATGTATTTGAAAGGTCTCAAACTGGCTTAAACAGAAAAGGTATTATTCTAGTTACTGACAAATTTAAGGGTTTCAGGTGTAGCTGGATCCAGAGGCACAAATGATGTTATCAGAAATGCGTCACTGTCTATTGCTTTAGCTTTATTTCCTATGTTGGCTTCTACTTATTTAGCAAATCCTGTGAAGGTGAAAGAGTTTATTTTTACAGGTAGCTCCAAGAAGAGTCCTGGACTGGGTTATTTGGTCACAGTTTTTGGATAAATACCATCCCTGAGCCCATTACTGTGGCCAGGAGGATGGAGTGACCTGAGTGTCTGAGCCGGATCCTGCACCTACCTCTGAAGCTAGCCAGTGAGGACAGCTCCGCCCAAAGCACACAGAGAGGGGGTGGAGCAGCTCCCCGAGAGAAACCGGAGGGACTTTTGACAAAGTGGGGTAGGGGCTGGATGCTGGGAGGGCCCAAAGTGACAGCACAGCAACCTTCTGGCTCCTTCCAGCTAGAAAATTCAGTTTTTTTAGAAAAAAAAAAAAAAAAGCTTTCAGGGCCCGAGTCCCCATGACTCGGGGGGCCTCTGGATTTGGCTGACCCCTGTGCCCGCCCGGGCAGGCCCGGGGGACGCTGCAGAACCGCGTGCTGCTGTGGAAGGAGCAGTCGGAGGCCAGCCGAAGCCCGTCCCGCTCCCACTCCCCAGGCCTCCTGGGCCCCGCGCTGGGCCCGCCCTACCCCTCGGGCCGCCTGACGCCCACCCGCCTGGACATGGTGAGGCCCCGGGCGCCCCCGGCGCGGCTCTCGCCCCCGCCGCTCTACGCACCCCCGCTGCCGTTCGAGCCCCCGCCGCCCCTCGCACGCCCCCCGGGGCCCTGGAGCCTGAGGCCGGCGGCCTGGAGCCTCCTGCCCCCCAGGGCCGCGCTCTACCGCGCGCCCCTCGGCCCGCCCTTCCGCCCCGGCCAGGTCTCGGCGCCCCAGTGGTGGCTCGGCTGCAGGGCCCAGAACCCCTACGGCGACATCTGGGAGCGGGGGTGGGGGCAGGACTAGGCGGTCGGCCCGCCCCTCCCTCCCCACCCTTCCCTGCCGGTCTCCCCTCGCAGCCCCAGAGGCCCCTGGGAGAATTCGGGTTCCCCCGCAGCCGGCATGGCTCGGGCTCCTACGGGCCCGAGCCAGCCGAGGCCAGCTCCGCGTCCCAACTGGAACCTGACCGCCGCTCCCTGCCCCGGACGCCATCCGCCAGTGAGTGTCCAGTCTCCGGGACGCAGAGGGAGGGATGGGGACAG
Organism: Elephas maximus indicus; assembly: GCF_024166365.1. Classification (NCBI taxonomy): domain Eukaryota; kingdom Metazoa; phylum Chordata; class Mammalia; order Proboscidea; family Elephantidae; genus Elephas; species Elephas maximus. The sequence continues at coordinate 181,996,814 of NC_064822.1, read as the reverse complement.
GCTGGGAGCCCGGGGCAGGGGAGAGGAACCGGGGTTACGCTGCAGCAGGAGGGATGGAAGTCAGACTCGAGGGCGAACTTCCCACCCACGTGTCGCTGTGTTGTCCCCCTCTCTGCCCCCAGCCTCGCTCTACACCAGCAGCGCCCAGCGCTCGCGTTCCAACTCCTTCGGCGAGCGCCCGGGCAGCGGGGTCGGTGGCAGCGGGGGCGCCAGGAGAGTCCGTGCCCTGGTCCCCCACTCGGAGGACGCCAACCACACACTGCTGCGCTTCTCGGCTGGAGACGTCGTGGAGGTGCTAGTGCCCGAGGCCAAGAACGGCTGGCTGTACGGCAAGCTGGAGGGCTCTACCGCGTGAGTGGGAGCCTTGGGGTGCAGGGTGGGGTGGAAGGAAGACCCGGGTGTCCTGGTCTCTAGCCGTGACTGAGGCTTCCGGGACCACTCACTGCCTGGGGCCTCAGAGGACTCCGCCGCCACCCCCAGCCTCAGTTTTCTCACCCATTCAGTGAAGGTAGGAAAAGCCACTTTCCCAGGTTCAGGGTAGTAGCCATGTGAGGGTGGTAGGTAGAGGACAGAGGGGATTGAGAAAGTTTTCTTCCAAGTGTGGATCCTTGCAGAAATCCTATTGCTTGCATACCTACTGTGAGCCTGGCACTGTGAGGGTTTGGGGGCAACTCTGCCTCTGTACCCTGAGTCAACCCAGGAGCTGAGATATGGTCACAGGGATGGAAGGAGAGGTGGGTGGTAACTGCCATACTGCTGCGAGGCTCCCAGGGCCAGGAGTGGAGTCGGTGCTGGGACCTTGGAGACTGAAGTGTGCCCAGCCCCTTGCAGTAGGTGTGGTGGAAATCCTTAGGAAATGTAAACTGGTACTGTTTCTGACACCACGAGTGGAGGGAGAGGTGGGAAGTACTTCATAGTTGACAGCAAGCCTGGAGGATCCCAGGGGTTGGCAGCCAAAAGAGGGAGCAAGCAGGGGTTGCTCCTTCTACAGGAGAAGGCAAAAGGGCTTTATGGGCAGGAAGCTGCAGGAGACAAGGAATGGAAAGAGGAAAAGCAGAGGGGCATAAAACCAGGAGCTGGCAGCTGGGTGGTCGTGTGGGTCAGTGGATGGTGGACAGGTGGACCAATGGATGAGGGGATGATTGTGTGGACAGGTGTGTGCTTGTGTGAGTGGATGGGTAGATGGGTGGGTGGTTGGGGACTGACTGGGTGATTGGAGGCACGGGAGGATGCATGGATGTGGGGTGCATACATAGACTGATGGGTGGGTGAGGGGTATGTGAGTGGGTGGGTGGGCAGATGGGTGAGTGCGTGGATGAATGGATTAGTGGATGGATGGGTGGTCCATGGTGGTTGCCGAATGGATGATGGATGGTTCGGTAGGTGCATGGATGGATGGGCTGATAGGTGCAGGTGAGTTCATGGATTGTGAATGGCAGGGTAGGTTATGCGTAGAGAAATGACAAGAACACAGATGGCACATACACCCACCTGGGGGTGCTGCTGTGCAGACGCATGAGCAGAGGGCAGCATGATGCCACCCTGCAAGTCCCGTGACATATGTGTAGCAAACCTCCTGGGGACCCAACTAGAAAACCTAGACCAGTGCTCTCAAACCACATTCCTGGGGACATCATTATTCTTCCTTCACCTCATAAAAGAGAGAAAAAATGCTGCCCAGTTTTACCATCAGTAGACATTTTATGGTGAAAACAGGAGAAAACATACTGAAATAGTTTTATTCTGTTAGTGTTGAAATAGCTTCAGTGACTGTCTTAGGCTGGGTTCTCTAGAGAAGCAAAACAAGTGAAGCTTATATATAAAAATAGAGATTTATCTCAAGGAAATGGCTTACAGTTGTGGAGACTGGCAAGTCCCAAATCCATGGGTCAGGCTGAAGGCTGAAGGCTTCTCCTGACTCACATAATTGCGTGGGTCTGAATAGCCCACAACTGGCAGGTCAGACAGTAGGCTGTTGGCTCATGGGGCTGCAGAAGCTGGTGAATCCCAAAATTGGCAGGTCAGATGGCAGGCATCTGGCTCACAGGGCTGCAGAAGCTGGAGAGTGCCAGAATCGGCCGGTCAGACAACAGGCTCAAGTCCCAAGAACAGGAGGTCAGATGATGACGAGCCAGATACAGGATCCAGAGCAAATTTTGACAGAGTGTCCATATATACTGGATGCAGATCACACCCTCAAGGAAACTTTCCTCACATCAGATATTTGAGTAAGGCAATGACTTGAGTAAGGCTGTGACTTGAGTCACACCCGTTAGTGAGGGTCTGACTCAAGATACACTCCAAATTAATCCTGCCTCATTAACATACAGAGGTTTAGGGTTAACTACACAATACCACAAAATGGAGGACAATTACATCAGATCACAAAATGGAGGATAATTACACGACACTGGGAATCATGGACTAGCCGAGTTGATGCATATTAACCATCACAGTTACCTTTATGTAAGGACGTTGTCAATAGGGTCACTATGAGTCGGAATCGACTCGATGGCAACAGGTTCATTTTTTTGGTAAGGCAGCTTTCTGGAGAACATTTTCTCAGATGTTCTACAAGAATCTGATGGGTTCTGTGAAGTTTCAAAAGTTTAAGGAAGGCTGATAGTGCCTTTTCCTCCGAACCACAGCTACTCTAAAGATGCAGTAATGAGCCCCCAGCCACACAAAGTCTCCGGGAGCAGGTGCAGGGCTGTGGAGGAGGGATGTGGACTCAGCGCTCTGGTGAACAGGGTCATCCTAAGCCAGGGGGTCTGGGGGGAGGGACGCAGATGGACTCAGGTGAAAGGAGCCCTGGGTCTGTAGTCAGGCACCCGGGGCTTGGGTGCACCTTCCTCTGGGCTCCTGCAGTTGCTTGTAGTCTCTCCCTCCCTGGTAACCACCTGTTGGGGGTCTGTCTCCCCAACAGGCCAGGAGCTTCTAGGGGGCAGGGTTGTCTGTACACTGTGTGCCTGGCACATGGGACATGCTTGGTGAATGAGGGAACATATCCCCATCACTTGAGCAAATTATTTTCCTTCTTGGACCTCTGCTTCCTCCTCTCTAAGGGATCCCGACCCTGGTAGGGCACGAGGTTGGAAAGGTGGGTTAGAGCCGACTGCAAGGCCTTGAATGCCAGGAAAGCTCTCCTTCATAGGGTTAAATGAGTTACTAGCCACAGAGCCCTTTGAGCAAGGCCCGGCAAGCAGCAGTGCTCAGTCTTGTCCCACATAGAATTGTTATTGGGCATCGCCTAAGGGGCCCTCTGCCCCTATCCTGCAGGAGAGGCTGGTTCCCTGAGGCCTATGTGAAGCCTGTGGAGGAGGTACCCATGAGCCCCATAACCTCCATGAACCCTAAGAATGAGCTACCTTCCAGGTACTTGGGTGGCAAGGGGTGGGGCAGGGATGGGGAGCCCAGGGGGTGGCTCCACCCACCATGGGAGGCATCTGTGAGCTGTGGTCCTCAGTGGGCCCAGCCCTCTTAGCTCCTGGAGAACCACACCCCTGGGCACCCCATCTCTTTATGTGAAGGTCATTGTGTCCGGCCCTCAGCCTCCTCTCAGGACTGCCCTCCAGCCAGGCACAGAGCGGGAGGCCCAGCACGTGGGAGCTGGGCGCAGCAGGGCCTGACCCCGCCCCCCCCTTCTCTGGGCTCAGGTCCTACCCCCTCCGGGGAAGCCACAGCCTAGATGACCTCCTGGACCGGCCAGGCAACTCCACCACCTCCTCAGAGTACTGGGACAGCCAGTCCCGCTCCCGCACCCCGAGCCGGGTCCCAAGTCGCGCCCCCAGCCCCGCGCCCCCACCCCTGCCTGATAGCCGCCGAGGCAGCATGGGCAGCATGGCGGTGGCCAGTGACCTTAAGGTGAGCCACCCCAGCCTGTCCTCAGCACTGGGCCGTCCAGTGGGTGGGAAGGCAGGAGACCAGGTAACCTCTGGTCTGTCCCAGCGGTCTGGCAGGTCCACCTCCCCCAGCCTCCATCTGTCCATCTGGGCAGGGAGGGGCGGGATAGGGTTGAGTCTGGGGTGGGGGGAGGGGGAAAACACTGGTGTCAAGGACAGGAGCCCTGAGTCTCCCACTGGAAGCATTGGAGAAGGCCTCCCCATCCCAAGGGAGGCAAGGCCTCATCAGAACGTGGGCTGGTCAGGCGGAGTAGGGAGGCTACCTCCCCATGGAGTCACCCAAATCTTATTGGGGCGGGGGTTAGCTCTGGGACACAGTACTTTGGCCCAGAGCCTTCTCAAATCAGAAACTCACAAAATTCTGGGCTTCAGAATGCGGGGCCTCATTTCCCTCGGCACCCCAGGGGTCCTCTGGTCCATCCTCCGCCCTCCTGAGGGGCAGGCAAGTGATAGGAGAGAGGGCTTGCTTGCCCCTCTCCACACAAACAGGGCCTTCCTCCTCCCCCACCGCAGAAACTGATGGCGTGGGAGCAGCAGCCCCCGGAGCTCTTCCCGAGGTGAGTCCTCTGTCGGGGAAAAGGCAGGCTCGGGGCAGGGTCTCAATGCTGGGGTGGGAGCAGGTGACCCACTGGGGCAGGAGGTGAGGGGTGACTACCAGTTCAGCTGCCCACTTGCCTTCCCTGGGCCTGCTCCCAGTTGTGGGAGGCACCCGTCTCCCTCAGCCCAGCCTCTCCACCGACAGGGGCACGAATCCCTTTGCCACTGTGAAGCTGCGTCCCACTGTCACCAACGACCGCTCAGCGCCTCTCATCCGCTAAGGGCCTGCCTCCATCCGGGGTCTGAGGTCACCCCCCCACACTGCCCAGGGGTGTCCAGAGCTGGCGGCGGCAGCAGCAGCAGTGGATCCAGGAGCTGGGTGGCTGCCCCCCACCCACCATCCGCCCAGGCAGCCCTGAAGGCGCTGGCCTGGGGCCTGGGGCCTGGGGCCTGGGGCCTTCCAAGTAAAGCAGGCGGAGTCGAGGGATGGAACAGCTTCTTCCCTTCCAGGGTCCCCAGGACTCTCCCTGAGGGGCCTACTTCTTTCCCCAAACCTCTTTCCCCCTTCTCCGCCCCAGTGGGGAGGAGCTCCTGACCCCTCATACATGCCCCCCTGTTTAATTTTTGTAAACGGTGAGAAATAAAGGAAGTAGGCACAGCAGGAGGAATGGTGGTGTCTGATTTGGGGGACAGGGCGCAGGGTGTCCCCACTGAGAATGGAGTCCGGGGTCCTGAAGGCCATTGGCTGTTCCTCGGGAGACCTCTCACTGCCAGGCCCTCGCTGCCCTCATTCTGAGCAAGTCTCTCAGTCTGCCCTAAAGCCCTCACACTGTAGCCCTCGTCTCTACCCCAGTCTCATTTCTGCTTGTGGGTTTCCCAGGAAGTAGTGGCTGAGGCCCGGGACCACCAGCAAGTCACCCTCAGCTGGCCTGGGACACAAGTGCTCTTTGTTTTGGGCCCTTCCCCCCCTACATTCTCAGACTCTCGGGGCTGGGATTAGCCTTATCCCACGAAAGGCCCACTGTGGCCCCTCCTGGAATGTGGCCTGGGGGTGGGGTGGGCAAGGAGTCAGGAGATTAGGGCTCCGGGGTCTCCCCAGGGCAGAGCTGTGCCCCGGCCCCAGACTAGGACCCCCTGAACAGGGCTTGTGTGTGTCCCGGTCTGAGGCTCCAGGAGGAGGTGGGGGCCTCCTCCTCTCTCCCTGCGGAGCCTGGGACAGGGAGCCCCTTCATGGGGTCCCAGCCTGGCCTGAGCTCATTGTCCTATCCCATTTCCCTTTCCTGAGCAAAGCCTCTTAACGGGGCTGGAGGACCCATCTAAGCCCCAGGCCCTGAGAGGGGAGGGATGGGGTGGGGTAACCAGGCAGCTGTTGGTCTGGGCTGGTGGGAAGCCTGCAAGCTGTGAACCCCGTCAGGATAAGCTTCACCAGGGAGCTGGGGAGCAGCCCCAGGAGATGTAAGGCTGTACCCCCAAACCCACTGGACAGGTGAGTGGGGCAAGGGCTGCCAGGGACCACACTCTTGAACCCAGTAGGATGACAGATAAGAAAAGCCAGCACCTGGACTTGGGGGAGGGGAGGACCAGAGTCCCAGATACTGACCAGGGCCCTGAGGGCGGGCTGGGGGCTGGCCCTGGAGCCCTGGGTTCCCGCCCCAGCTCTGGGCTGCTGTCTTGCCTCTGAGGGCCACCTTCCTCACCGGTCATGGGGCATGTGGGGCTGCCATGTGAACCCCTTGGTGGAGCTCCAGGGGTATGAGAGACTCCAGAGCACTTCTCTGTACGTAGAGGGTTTGGGGGGTTGCTAGAGGCTTGAGGGGCAGGAAGGTCCCTACTTGGCCAGAGATTCCTGGCTGGTCCAGATGTACCAGGCCTGATCAATCGCCCATCTTACAGGTGGGGACACTGAAGCCCAGGGAGGGAGGGAGCATGCCGAAGTCACATAGCAAATCCACCAATGAGCTGGTCTGAATTGGAACTCAGCTCCCTGGCTTCTGAGACACGGCTAATGTTTTTCTATTGTAACGTGGCTGTTTCAGCTTTTTTTTTTTTTGGTCTAAAGCTCTAATGACAACAGTCATTTTTTATCATTAGGAAAAAATAAGAAACACAGACCAGGATGAAAATAAACTCCACCCAGACAGGTCTATTTTGCAGGCTGGTGTCTTCCCTCCAGTGTTTGTTCCCTGTGTCCTGAGGCCCTCACTCGTGCACATCGGGGACACTGGTCCCTATGCACCTCCAGCTCACGCACTCACCGGGACCCCCTCCTGCCATCAGTAGGTCCTGAGGGGCAAGAAGTGCCTTCAGGAAGTCAAGTCTGAGGTGGGAATGACCCTCTACTATCTCCCCTTCAGATAACCCTCCCCCTTCCAGATGTCCCTTGAAGGAGGCTCCTACCTCAGTTTCCCCTCCTGGCTCCATTACTCGGCAGGGTTGGCATGGGTAGCCCCATACCTCCGTTCCCCATCCTGGACCCCCCCCACCCCGCCTCGGGGCTGCAGACCCACACCATTCCCTCTCGCACTCCCCTCTCACCTCTTCCCTGGCACAGGCTTCTGCTATGGGTGCTGGCAGCCCCCGGCGGGGCGCGGGCCCTCCCGACGGCGGCTGGGGCTGGGCTGTGCTGGGCGCCTGCTTCGTGGTCACCGGTTTCGCCTATGGCTTCCCCAAGGCTGTGAGCGTCTTCTTCCGTGAGCTCATGCGCGACTTTGGTGCCGGCTACAGTGACACGGCCTGGGTGTCCTCCATCATGCTGGCCATGCTCTATGGCACTGGTCAGTGCCCCCTCGGGCCCCTCCCTGCCGCCCCACGGCCCAGGAGTGAGGGCCCAGGAGCAGGCACCAGGGGATACCTGACGCCTGAGCACTCCCGGAGCAGGCAGAAACACCAGGAAACTTTAGCCTGAGAGGAAAGGGGCAACAGCCAAGCTTGGCCACCGCGCAGGGCCCTCCATTCCTAGCCAACAAACCCATGCCCGCCCATTTTGCAGGTGGGGAAACAGGTCAAAAGAGCCTTCCCCCTCCCGCCACTCTAACCTTAGAGTTCTGATTCTGCCAGTCCCGAAAAGCTTAGGGAGGCAGCCCAGTGGGGACTCCAGGGCTGTGCCAGGCAGGGACTTGGAGTGTGTGAAGATAAATACAAAGGGATGGGGTCAGCCCCTCTCCTTTAGGCTCCGGCATCTCAGGAGAGGTGGCGATGGGGCTCTGGGCCAGGGCATGTCCCTCCCCTGGCACCTTGTAGGGCCCTGTTTCCTTGACCTGTCCCAGTCGAGTTGTGTGGCTTGGCCAGACACTGCCATCTCCGGGTCCTTGAACCAGAGGTGACCTTAGCCCTTTGAAGCTCCTTCCATGGCTAGGAGGTGCAAGGCCTGGAGTGTGGTGCCCACCAGAGAGATTGGTCCAGCCCCAGTGAAGACCCTATCCTGTCCACAGGCCCTGTGTCCAGCATCCTCGTGACGCGCTTTGGCTGTCGCCCAGTGATGCTGGTGGGTGGGCTGTTGGCCTCGGCGGGCATGGTCCTGGCCTCCTTCGCCACACGCCTCCTGGAGCTGTACCTGACGGCTGGGGTGCTCACAGGTGAGGGTGCTCACAGGTGAGGGGGCCCACCACTCTTCTCCGATGCAGTGCGGATACTCGGTGGTGGGGGGAGGAGTCGGGAGTCCTGGATGGGAGACCGCCTGTCCTCAGTTTCCCCCGAGGGGTGGCCCTTGGAGCTCCGGGCCCAGTTTCCCCGGGTTCTGCCCCTACTGGGGGCTGGGGAAGGCGCCGGGCAGAGCCGGGCTCAGCGCCGCCTCGCCCGCCCGCAGGCCTGGGCCTGGCCCTCAACTTCCAGCCGTCGCTCATCATGCTCGGGCTCTACTTCGAGCGGAGGCGGCCTCTGGCCAACGGGCTGGCGGCGGCGGGCAGCCCCGTGTTCCTGTCGGCGCTGTCGCCGCTCGGCCAGAGGCTGCTGGAGCACTTCGGCTGGCGCGGCGGCTTCCTGCTGCTCGGGGGCCTCCTGCTGCACTGCTGCGCCTGCGGCGCCGTCATGCGGCCGCCCCTGGAGCCGCGCGGGGCCCGCGCCGGGGCCGCGGCGGAGCAGGTGGAAGCGGGCGGCGCGGGGCTGCGCCTGCACGAGGCGCCCCCTGGCGGCCGGACCCGCCGCCGCCTGCTGGACGTGGCCGTGTGCACCGAGCGCGCCTTCGCCGTGTACGTCGTCACCAAGTTCCTGATGGCTCTCGGGCTCTTCGTGCCCGCCATCCTGCTGGTGAACTACGCCAAGGACGCGGGCGTGCCCGACGGCGACGCGGCCTTCCTGCTGTCCATCGTGGGCTTCGTGGACATCGTGGCGCGGCCGGCGTGCGGCGCCCTGGCGGGCCTGGCGCGCCTGCGGCCGCGCGTCACCTATCTCTTCAGCCTGGCCCTGCTGGCCAACGGGCTCACGGACCTGGGCAGCGCGCGCGCGCGCTCCTACGGCGCTCTGGTGGCCTTCTGCGTCGCCTTCGGCCTCTCTTACGGCATGGTGGGCGCGCTGCAGTTTGAGGTGCTCATGTCACTCGTGGGTGCGCCCCGCTTCCCCAGCGCACTGGGTCTGGTGCTGCTCGTCGAGGCCGTGGCCGTGCTCATCGGACCACCCTCTGCCGGTGGGCCCCGCGGGAGGCGGAATGGCGCCGCCTAGTGCCCCCTAAGTCCAAGGGAAGCCCCCTCCCTGTCCCAGATGGCGCTTTCAGGAGTGAGAGGAAAGGACCCATCGGGCGGAGACTTGGTCCGTTAGCCCCTCCCTCAGGCTGGTACCACCAGCTCTAGCTCTGAGTGGGTACTGAGCAGCCAGGAAAGGTGATAGCCCGCCCGCTCCATCACCTCCAGCAGTTCTCAAACTGGCCCTGTGAAGTACAAATGCTTGTTCTCATTGCACAGATGGGGAAACCGAGGCACAAAGGCTTACTACAGTTGCAGTCCCAGAGGTTGAACATGGTCTGGCTGATGTCAAATGCTAACGCCCTTGAAATCCTTTGTCTGGGTGCTCTGGTCTCCCAGTCTCTGAGGGCGATAGGGTTAGGGACATGTCTTTTGGGGGACCTGCCCTGGGACCAGGAGCAGGGTGGGGTGGGTGCTCAATGGGTGGATGCGGAGGAGGGGAGATGCTGGTGCCTTCAATAACGGAGACATTCACTGTTTCCGTAGGCATCTGCCCAGGGTGGTCAGGGAGGGCTTTCTGCAGGGCAGAGCAGGAGCCCCGGGGAGGGAACCAGCAGGAACCAGCACAGGGCGTGTTTGTGAGACAATGTTCCCATACGGGGGAGGCAGGAACTAAAATTGGAAAGGTAGTGCTGTCTGTCCAATGGTTCTGAGGGGCCCCATGTGCCCTCCTGGTGACAACCCCTCCCTCCATCGGCAGTCCTGATCCTGCTTGAGAAACCCACTTGGTTTCTACTCAGAACCGGCCACTCATTAATAAGCAGAAAACTTGTTTTTTTTCCACTTTGGATTCTGCCCGACTCTCCCTTCTTGGGATGATCTCATAATTAACAAATAGGGACACTCTGAGAGTGAAAAGGGCCACTAGTAATAATTACACTGCTGTGGCCTAGAACTTTCCGGGGAGAAGCAGGATGCATGGCCACTCATTTCTCCCACTTTGTGGACAGGACAAGTGTGGCGTTCAGGTTGTCATGAACAGTGGGAAACTGCCTGTGGGCAGGAGAGGGCTGAGCTCAGGCTGTAGGGTGGATTGATGGTGGGGAGAGGCCACCTTTATGGGGCCCAGGCTGCCTGTCTCTGTAAACAGGTTGGGCTGCCCATCCTGTCTTTGGGGCCAGGCTGACCAAGCCCACTTCTTAAGCGTTGTCATCTTATCTGACTAAGGTCAAGCAGCAAAGCCCCTGAGCCAGTGTGTGGGTGACCCCAAGCCCACCACCAAAAGCCTCAAAACCAGCCCTCACTTTCCCGCCCAGAGGCTCAGGGACCCATTTTCCATTTTCTCATTTGACCCTGGGTGGATCTAAAGGGCAGGGAAGAAGGCACATGGAGTGAGGAGGTGGAGAAGACAGTGTGATTAATCACATCAAAGATATGACAGGGCTGCATATGGGAGAGACAGGGACAGTGCTGGCTGGGCAGCAACCAGGATGGCAGGTTTGGAGGAGTACTGCTCAGAGGCGCTCAGGCAGGAGAGCACCAAGGCCACAGAGATGCCTGCCCAGGGGTCACAGCTGGCTGCAAGCAGCAACGGAACGCTTCAGAGAGAGGGTGGGGCCCAGAGGGACCACAGTTTAGGGAAAAATATTTGCAATTAGGAGATTTTCCTGATTACGAAAGTACTATGTATATGTGATAGAAAACTTGGAAAATATCAAGAATAAGTGTTACTTCCCCACAAGCCCTGGCTCCCAGTCTGGTGTTCACGGGCTTCCTGGGACGGACAGGAGGTGGCCTGCGGGGTGGCAACAGGGAGGACTGATCCAGGCCCCTGAACACAAGGGGGTAAAAGTGGGAAGAGCAAGAGCTGGAGGTCTCTGGGAGAGCAGGGCCGAGCTCAGTGCCCCAGCCCACCCCTAATATCACAGGGCCCTTGCGGTGCCTGAGTCAGGGGAGCGCTTTATGAACTGTAAAGTGCTGCCTCACCAAAGGGCCTATATCACTTAGAAATGAGGGCCAGAAAGGGGAAGTGGCATTTTTAAGGACTCAAATGCAAAACCCACCAGGGGTTTCCCACCTGTCAGATGGGTGTGGGGAGGTGGAGGGTGGGGTCCCTGCAGGCCCTTACCTCTGTGTACCCTCCCCCTGCCCAGGACGCCTGGTGGATGCACTGAAGAACTATGAGATCATCTTCTACCTGGCCGGCTCTGAGGTGGCCCTAGCCGGGCTCTTCTTGGCCGTGGCTACCCACTGTGGTCTGCGCTGCTCTCGGGACATCCCGCCTGGCCCGGGTGCTGAGAACGGGGCCAGTGGCACCGAGGATGCTGAGGCTGAAGGGGACTCTGAGGCTGAAAGGGACACCGAGACGCTGCCTGCTGGTGCAGCAGACCCCGGCAGCCTTGAGACCCTGGAGGTGCTGAGCCCCCAGACCAGGCTCGTGGAACCTGAGGCAGAGGTGGGGCCCAGGCTGGAACCTGAGCTGGACGCTGGGCCCGACCCTGAGCCAGACCTTGAGTCAGACCCTAAGCCAGGGCAGCATGCAGCAGAATAACAGAGTGGCCGGGTGACTTCAGGAAAGTGGCTTCCCCTCTCGGAGGGCTTACTGCAGCAGGAGGCTGGTCTAGAGTGACCACCCTGGGGTCCAAGTCGAGGTTCCCATCTGATTCCAGAGAACTCTTCCCTCACTACCCAGTGGGCCATGGTGGCTCTGCTTCCCCCTCAGCGAAGTGAGCTGCAGATGGACAGGGTCGGGCCGTGTAACAACGCTCATAAAGCTCAGCTAAGATACTAGCGTCTCTGTTCCTGCGCCTCCTCTGTGCTCAGCCACACCGACACAGGGTGGGTGGGCAGGAGGGAGTCTGAGAGCCCTCTGGGGCCCTGGGACTGGGGTCTTAAGTCGGGCCGGAGTGAAGGGAGTATCAGGTGCGTGAGGGTTGGGGCTAGAGGTGGGCATGGCTTCTGCCGCAGCTCCACTGCCCCCGAGCTATTCACTGAAGTCTGGGGGCTTGGTGTCCTCCTGAGGTGTTGACAAGGGGTTGGCGGTAACTGCAGCTCAAGGGTGGGAGCTGGTTGGAGGGAGGGGGCCCCAGCAGCCTGTTAGAGAGCACACGGTCCCCAAGTCACAGGTGGGAGTAAACCTGGCCCTGAGCCTGGGTCTCCTGCACACTGGAGGTTGAGTGAACGACTCCATCTTGTGGTGTGCCTAGGGGTGTGGGCCATGCGGCAGTAACGCGTCCACATCCCACCTCTCTGAGAGGACACCCCTCCAGCCAAGCTCCAGGTCTTTTCTGTCTCTAGGGGACAAATCCCCAGTGTGTTGGGAGGGGGTGCTGGGACCTTGGCTGTGGATGCTGCTCCCGTGGACACTGCCGTGTCTCTGTGGGCAGCCTGGTCACCCGCTGGCCCTGGCACCTGCTCTTCCTTGTCAGGGAGTTGCAGGACTGTCTCCACTCTTACATTTTGCTTTTCTGGACCCCCAAGTGCAGGGATTTTCATGTGCAGTTCTGCTCCCTTTATGTATTCTCATCCCACAAAGGTGACAAGCCTTTCTGTCTTCTCCCAAATGTCGTATGTGGGGAGCAGGCCCCAGTGGAGGAAGACGCCTTGCTCCCGCTGACATTCCGCTCCTTCCAGCACGGCTCTGCGGCAGAGCCCGCCCACCGGTGACACCCTCTCCCACCACTCTGGCAGGTGGATCACATCTGCCATCCAGGCCCCAGAGGTGTGGGTGCCCTTGTCAGAGGCCTGACAGGCTCACACTGGATCTGGTTTCCCCGGAGCCACATTTTAGTTAACACTCACAGTGCTTCCTCGGTGGCAGCCACTGCTCTAAGCAAGCCCTTTACAAATGGGAACTCATTTAATCCTGACAGCTCATTGAGGGAGGTACAGTATCTACACTTCGTAGCTAGTGAAACTGAGGCACAGGGCAGTTAGGAACTAGCATATGGTCTGGTCCAAGCTGTGTCCCAACCCTTTCAGAGAAGCAGTATGGTCTGATGGTTTGGAGGGGACCCCTGTAGACTACTGGTGACAGCACCCAGCCCCACACTCCCAATCCTGCCTGTGAACCCCACTTGGTTTCAGCCTGGGACCCGCATGCTCAGAGCGAATAAGCAGAAAACTTGTTTTTTTCAGTTGGGACTCCGCCCACCTCTCACACCTCCCCCTTCTCAGGAAGACAATAGATCACTGTCCAAACAGCGACACTGAGAGTGAGAGGGGCCACCGGGAATAATTACACTGCTGTGGCCTGGAGCTCTCCAGGCAAAGCAGGACGCGTGGCCACCCATTTCTCCCACTTTGCAGACAGGACTGGCATGGTGTCTCAGCTGGGCTTCTCCCCAGAGCCCAGGGCAGAGCAGGTGCAGCTGGAGCAGCTGGGACACCCTTAGCACTTTCCTCCCCTCTAAGACCCCAGGTCCCCTTCCCAGCATCTGGCCTGGTCTCCCCAATAAAGGCCATTTCACAGCCAGCAGCACTGAAGGATCAAAGACGAGGGAGGATATGCACGGGCCCCACAAGGCAGAAAGCTTTGGAGTCAGGCGGAAAAGTCAAGGCCTTTAAACCTATCAGATCTGAGTTCAAATCCCACTTTGTCCCTTGTACCCGGTGTGGCCTGGAGCAAGATACTTCTCTGAGCCTCAGTTTCCCCATCTGTAAAAGGGACAATAGTGCTAACCCTGCAGCGCCACTGTGAGGAACAAGTGACGTGGACGAAGTGAACTGTCCGCAGACTGCTTCCACCCTCCTCCCTCGTGTGTGGAGCAGACGCGGAGGGCAGGTTGAGGGCGGTGGGTCTGAGGCCACTGCAAACAGCTGCTCCATCTGGGTTTGTGTTTATTAAATACAGGCCCAGTGCCCCAGCCCTTCCCCAGAAAAGTGACTGCACTGGGGGAAGAGAATAAATAAAGGCCACCGAGGTGTGTGTGGCCTGGGACAGGAGTAGCCTCGGCAAGGCGAGGGCACACAAGAGACGCTGGCCCCAACCTCAGTGACCCACCTCCATCCTCCCACTCCTGGCAGGCTCTAGGGGGCCAGCAAAAGGTGACCATGAGGACTGATCCTGAACTTTATGCCACCTCCAATCCCTCTTCCTTCTGCCCTCTCCCTCCTAAGGTAGGTCCAGAGACCAGGCTCTCCATCGGGCTGGGAGGTAGGGAAAGAAGGCTGGAGGAGCCAGTGTCCAGGTCCCAGACCATGCCCCGGCCTTCCCTGGCAGGGCAGCAGGCTCGCTGTGCTAGGACAGAGGAGCAGGGAGGCAGGCGCCCCAAGGCAGCAGGCCTTTATGCGCCACCCTGTGGTCCAGCGGCCCCGTCCCGCTCCCCTGCTGTCTTCCTCCCATTCACCCTACCCCCCAGATCCACACCCCATGGGGGCACTCAGGAGCCACACCAGCTTCCATCCTTGTCCAGGGGCCCAGCAGCCCCTCGCGCATCCTGGGACGGTTCCCTGGCTGCCGTGTCCTCATTGTTGTCCTCTTCATCCTCTCCATCGGTGAAGTCCTCCTGACTGAGGCCGTAGGCCAGCGTGGTGTGTGCCAGGTCCACCTCGATGGGGAAGACGTCGGCATCCCGCAGCACAGCGTAGCAGTCATTGTAGTACTTGGACATGGTGGACACAAAGCGCTGCAGCTGGAACACGATGTCCTGGACTGGGGCGGGAGGCAGGGCAGGGCACCGTGGCTGTGGCTGCTAGCCACCCACCAGGCCTGCCCGAGTCCCCCTCCCTTAACCCTGGGACGGGGTGGAGGCAAGGGCTGCCCAGCCAGACATGGCAGCCAGCATGGGAGAACCCAGGTCCCCAGCCCCCAAGCCAGGGGACCAAGGAGCCCTACAGTGTGTGTGGACTATGGGCTTCATCTCATAGAGCCCAAGGGGTAGGGACCCGTCCCTCACCTTTCACTCCCAGCTCTGCCAGGGCCCAGGACTTCGGGTAAGTGGCTTTATCCCTCAGGGCCTCAGTTTCCCCATCTCTGAAGTGGGGAGCCCACCCCGCCATATCAAGGATGGTGTGAGAACCGACTGAGGTAGCAGGGCCAGCCCGCCCGGTGCCCAGGCCAGCTGCTCACCATGCTTCTGATCCAGCAGCTCCATCT
Organism: Elephas maximus indicus; assembly: GCF_024166365.1. Classification (NCBI taxonomy): domain Eukaryota; kingdom Metazoa; phylum Chordata; class Mammalia; order Proboscidea; family Elephantidae; genus Elephas; species Elephas maximus. The sequence goes on along the minus strand of NC_064822.1, from coordinate 181,981,662 downwards.
TCTCCAGCACGTCCTTGCGCATCTGGGAGAAGCGGGCGCGGGCCTCCTGGCGGCAGCGCAGGATCAGACGGTACTCGTAGTTGCCTGTGCTCACTCGGTACAGGGGCTCCCCTAAGGCCTGGAGGGTAGGGGGGAACACATCAGTGACCCCAGGTAGGGAAGGGAGGTCCTGCTCAGGGACAGATGGGGGCAGGGACCAGGCAGGCTGCAGAGCCACCCCACCAGCTCATACCCTCCACCACGCTGGACCTCTCAAAGATACCCCTGGCTCCTGGGTTCTGAGAGGCCAGCAACTATTAGAGGTACCTAGCAATACCTTTGCAGGAAGGAAAAAGAAAACACCAAACAACCCAAACCCCTGCCACCTTAAATCAACGAACATTTAGTCATAAGGTGCAGCCTAATACCAAAAATATTAAAAATAAAGGAAAAGCACCTCTGAGGAGTGAGGAAATTCAGAGTTTTCCCTGCAAGAGCCTCCCAAGGTCTGGGGGTGGTGGGGGAGCACCCAAGGCCAGCAGGGCTGGCACGAAGCCTGGGGATGGAGGCCCTGAGTCTCCAGGGACAAGGGTCCAGCCAAGCCCCCAGCCTCTCCCTGGCTGGCCTGACCCACCTGGGGTCCCTGGCAGGCTCAGGACACTCTGGGGGCTCTGCAAGACAGGGGGCGGGAGGGGCGTGCCTTTCCCTACCAGGGCCACGCCCCCCACAGCCTGCGTGACACTCACCACACAGCTGTATTCCTCGTCGTCCATCTCCTTCACCTTCAGGCAGTAGGACTGTAGCAGGCGAGGCCAGGCTGTCAGAGTGGCTGCGGCCTCCTAGACGCCCACCCTGACAGCCCCAAACTGTACCCCAGGCCACCCCAGAATGCTGGGCCCACCAAGGGGAGTAAACAGGCCAGGCCTCCTGGACCTGCAGATACCCAGATGGAACAGGCTAAGATGAGTCGGGGAGGGGTGGGTGGAGCACCTCACTCACACTGGCCCTGCTCTGGGGACCCTGGGAGGGAGCAGCAGCAGGCAGGGGGGCAATCATCCGGGAGGGTAGGCAGGGGCCTGAGGCCTGAGCGTTTGCCAAACTCAAGTCCCAAGAGATGCTCTGAAGAAAAGAGCTCCAGGGTCAGAGGCGTTTGGGAAGACCTTGAAGACGCACGCTGCGCACAGGCCTATCAAAGGCTCTGAGAAGGCCTGCAGCAAAGGAGCCTTGGCTTGTTTAGTGGAGCATTTTTTCTCAACTCCTTTGACCACATCTACCCATAAACATCCCTCGGCACTCAATTTTCCACCACTCACCTATTCTAAGCCTGTTGTTCAAGGTGATAGGAAAAATCTCAAGGGTCAGAGAGGTCCAAATGAAAGCACCTACCCACCCTGGCGCTCAGCCTCCTGGAGGCTCCTCAGAGTATCGGGGCAGGGCCTACACTGCAGCCTGAGTCCCTGGGCACCTTCCAAGTCTTAGTCCCACATCCTTGGATGAGACAGAGCCTTGCCCATCTTGTTGGCCAGGTGCCGCCAACCAGGCAGGCTAAATCCCCCAGGGTGAGCTCAGACCCGCAGGCCAGACCCCATCCTCCCAGAGGCCCACAGACCACTCACCAGGTATTCAAACTTCACGTCCAGGTACTTCTTGATGGTTAGGCGAGTGTCCGGGATGGCTTTGTTGAGGTACGTGTTCAGGTCTGTCAACATCTGGGAGGGGGTGTGTGGATACTAAGCCCCCATGGCCGGGCTGGGCCAGGGTGACAAAGGATGACTCTGTTGTGTCATCCCTCCCAGGGGACTCAGACTGTCAGAGCCGAACGGCACTACAGATAGCCTTGACCATTTCAATACCAGGCCATGGGTGAACTGTGACTCAGGGGTGAAGCCAGGCCAGCAGCCAGCCTGGAGCTTACACCGAGGCCCAAAGAGGCGGGTGGCTTGCCCAGATCAGCCGTGGTCAGTGGGTGACTGACTCCAACACAGACTCCTGTAGGCCACGCTGTCCCCTCTCCACTCTCACACGCTGGACCTACACATGCTCAACGTCACCTACCGGCTTGATGGTTTTCAACAGCCGGATGCCAAACTTCTCAATGCTGCGGTGGGCGTCGGCAAACTTCACAAAAGCCTCACTGGCGGCTGGCTGGGGCTCCCGTACCCCGATCACAGAGAACACGTCCCCAAAGGCTGTGCGACAAGTCTTCCTTGAAGACCACCCCTACTGGACACCCTAATAGAGATGCCAGGGGCTTACGGGGGAGAGGAGGGAGCAGCAGGGCTGGGGGCCTGGCAGGCTAGAGGCCAAGGTCTGCGTGGGGTCCACACCCCAAGGGAACAGGGTTGACACCCCGAGGGAGCAGGTCTACACCCATAAGGTGGCTGGGGCTATGACCCTGAGGGAGCTGGGTTTACACCCCAAAGAAGCTGGATCTACAACCCATGCAAGTTAGGCCTACACCCCAAGGGGCAGGGTCAATGCCCCGAGGTAGCTGGGTCTACACCCCAGAGTGGGATGGCCTTCACTCCCCAGAGTGACCAAACCATGGAGAAGGCTAGGTCAAGGTTGGAGGAGGCAGCCTTGTCTGAGGACAGAGCACTGGTCTGAGAACCTGGACATGAGTTCTACCGCCAGCCCCGCCCCTTAGGGGCTGTGTAATCATCTCTTCTGTTTGGCAAGTGGGGTGGATAGTGCCTGTCCTGCCCAGGTAAGGCCTTGTGGGGAGTGAGATCACAGACAGGGACGTGCCTCACACACTACCAATGGCAGTGCACGTAGACAGGATGGGCCAGATGCGCAGCTGGGCCCCAAGAAGACCATCTGGACTAGATGTTCCTCATGGTTCCTGTTTGTCACTATGTCCCCTGCATCTAGAACAGTGCCCAGGGCATGCTGTGGGATGGAGGGGGTTGGGTGGATGACTGTACCACAGAGCCAGCTCCCATGTAGTGCACCCCCAGGGGCACCACCTGCGCTGGTTGTGGCCTATGGGAATCAACTCCGTACCTGGATGTGGGCCAGGCTTGTGTGAGCCCCAGGGGCCCAGCTCAGGGCTAAGCCCACAATAGGCCCTCCCTGAAGGACTGGGTGTGAACGACTGGCACGGAGGAGCAAGAGCACAGAGGCCAGGGACCCCCATGTAAGACAGGGGCCCAAAACAGCCACAGTCAGCCACACATGGGCATGAAAAGACCTGAGAGGAGCCGGACCACGCTCTCACTGGACAGGGTGTGTTGGGCCCAGAGGCGCGAGGGTCGTCTGGGCTCACCCAGCAGGTCTGAGGGAGATGGAGCAGGGAAGGGGACGCCTTACCCCGATGTGTCTGCGACAGCTCATAGAAGGCCCGCAGGAGGTTCTTGGTGTGTTCCGTCATCCCTGCAGAGAAACCCAGCTGTGGGGGCCGCAGGCACCACCCCCAGCTCCCCAACCCCTCACCTGAGGCCCTCACCGGCTCTGGGTTCCCTGATTTGTCCCATGATCCCACCAGGGTCTATGGCTGAAGGCTCAGCTGCAGCCCTGGCCCCACCTAAGTAGCCCTAATGGAGAGGGCGCCAGGACGGTGAAGCCACGGCAGGTGATCAAGGCAGCACAGACTTTGTCTATGGAGGGGAGGGGAGTCCTGGGGACTCGTCACATTTGTATATACTATTACTTGAATTTTCATCAGTATGTAGTACTTCCAAAATCAGAAAAAGGGTATACCTTAAAGAATTTCTAACAGCCATGGTCCTACAACGTTGCAGGCTGGCATTCCTGCTCCCCACTGCCACCATCTTTACACCAGGGCTCCCCAGGACCAGGACACTTTCTGGACCAGGACACCTGCCCCTTGCCCCCCAGGGCTGCCAGCTGTAGGCGCCATCCTCCCACCTTTGTACAGCTCAGCCGTCCGCTCCAGCTCCTCCAGCCTCTTGACGAGCCCATCTGTGGGGACACAGAGAGAAGTGGTCAGTTGAATTCAGCAAGCCATGGGGGAGAAAAGGCGGCCCAGGGGGCCAGGGCCAAGTGTGGGCAGGGAAAGGTGGCCCCCCATGAGACTGGGTCCCAGGGAGGGGGTGATGGCAACTCAGGGTCAGCGGTTTCAGAGGTATTTTGTAAACAGCCCAGCACACCCAAACAAGAGGCAAGTGGGAGACACACAGGGCTGCCCTCAGGGCCCCGAGATGAGGCCCCACCCAGCAGGCTGAGGCAAACCGAGGGGGCAGATGACTGTCAATGAATCAGGTACTTGCAAAGATCGTGAGTGAAAAACCCCAAGACCAAAACTCATGGGTCTCCCTGAGACCAGCAGAACGAAGCCCTTTGCCTGGCAGTCAAGGCTCCCCCCATTTCTAACACAAACCTGGCCAACAGCCAAGGAGGAGGCAGTCAGACAGAAATAGAAAGGATAAGCCAGAGGAGACGTCGCTAACGCAGCCACATACAGTCCCTACCGCAGAAGCTACCGTGAGTGAAGCCTCAGGAGAAGGGATGGCACAATTTGGGAAGGAGAAAGAGAAATTCAGGGCTTCGAGGAAGCACTCACACTGGAGGGAGGCCTTGATGACCGCATTTGCGTTGCAGGTGTTTACTGAACATCTACTGTGCGACGGAGCCCATGGTAGGCCCGGAGAATGAGGGGGCGGGCTAATAAGACAAGCCAGGCCCAGGACCCTCGGGCTGCCCCTGCACTCTGTAGGGGGCCTCTGTCTTGTTGAGGGCGAGGTGCCACCCACCTCCCCACAGGAGCACCGGAGCAGGTGAGGGGCACGTCAGTGGCTTCCTCACCAGATGACTCGTCTTAGTCCTCAACAGCAGTCGGCGGGGCAGGGACCACCCTCCGACTCCCGTTCACAGAGAAGGCCAAGGAGCAGAGAATAACACAACCTGCCTGAAGCCACAAAGCTAGGCACTGTCAGCACAAGTGCTCTCTGTCACATAGTCCCTTGTGCTGACCTCGCTGGGGATTTCCGACCAGGAGAGAAGGGGAGTAAGGAGGTTGAGTCTGGGTCTGGGCTCTGGGCAGGGGAGGTGGCTTGGGTGACAAGGCTCTGGGGGAGAAAGGCTTGGGCTCTGACGGAATCAAGGGGGCACCTTGGGGTCTTCAGGAGGCTTCGGCCACCCCAGCTGGCCTCAAGGCCCCGGCTCACCCGCGCCCAGGCGCCGGGCCAGCCTGCAAGGCCAGAGCCACGTAAGCGCTGTGCTGTTGTTTTTAGCTGGGTCATGGGACATCATGACAGCTTCAATTTTAGAAATCCTATTTAAGGCTGGGGAAATTGCAAGGTTTGGGGGAAAAATACAACAACCAGTTCTAATTTCATCTCCACGCATGGTAACTACAGTACCAGGGATTTATAGGCCCTGAGAGGCTGAAAATAGCAGCCACCACTTTTGTACCATTTGGAACACGCTCAGGCCCCACCCCTACGTCCCCAGCCAGTAAAGTGCTGGTGTGTGTGCCCAGCTGAGCCGACACTTCACATAGGTATTTATATCGAGGCCCCCCACGCACAGCAAGACTGCTATTTATAAATTAGGCTGGCGATGGTGGGAGCAGGACTGTGTTTTACTGGCCACCCAGGGTGACATGTGAGTGTGTGTGTGCATGCGTGTGTGCACATGTGAGTATATAGTTTTTCCCCTGCTGCAAGGTGGGCAGCCACTTAGGGAGCCCTGGGCAGAGCTGCTGGTACGAGAACAGCAGCGCCACCTCCTGGAGAAAGACAGGATTGTAGCGGGCGGCCCAGGAGCAGTGTGGGTGCTGGGGTGAGGGGTTGGATGGGCACACAGAGATGGTGGGGCTGTGGCCTGGTAAGGTGAGAGCAGCTGAGGGCACTGGGGTAGAAAGCCCGGTCTCGCAGCCTGGCCCCGGCTCTGCCTTCACTGGCTCAGGGGGCTGGAAGAAGGCCCCCCCCACTCCTCATCTGTTTTCCTCATTTGTGACCTGGGCATATTAATTTCCAGGGGGCACAGCTGACAGCTATGGATACTCTCTGGGGCGCTAAGAGATGGTGACTACTGGCCCCACAGGCAGAGGCCAAGGCCAAGCCCGGGGAGCCACTTGGGCTTGGTGGGTAGCCACGGTGCTTGAGTGGCCAGGGCCCAGCCTAAGCGGGATGAGGGGACTCACCATTGCACAGGATGGCCCGGCTCAGGCCCAGGGCATCTGCAGTCCCCGAACTCATGTTCTCCACCAGCCGGTGCTTTACCTTCTTCAGCACTGGGGCCAGGAGAGAAGGAGCCACAGGGTCAACTCTGCAGCTGGGCCCCGGCTCATCAGGATACACTGGGAGCAACCACTGGGGCAGAAGAGGCTGAAGTGGAGCTTAGTACTTGGGTGAGCCATGATGCAATGGGGTACCCCCAAGAGGGCGGTACTGGGCCCCCTGCCCCTCTCATTATCTGCCTCATAGAAGTGGGTGAGGACAAAAGGAGGTAAAAACATCAAGGCCTTCACCAGGTCTGGTATGCGTGTCTGCTCCCGGCTATCACAGATGCCCAGAGCAGCCCGGGCTCAGCACAGCCAACAGCTCCCTGGGAGTCTCTTCCCCTTCACTCTCCATGTTCTAGCCTGGGGCGCCCAAGTACGAGGGGAGCGGGGGGAATGGTCAGTCTCTGGCTGGTCAAAGTAATGGGCACAGCGACAAGTGACTCGGACCCAGACTCAGCTTTGGCATGGGACCAGCAGAGTCCCTGGAAGGGCACAGGGCTGGGACCAGAGGGCTTGGGAGGAAGAATCTCCAGGACAGAGTCAATGTGCTCTTACAAACCAGGAGGCAGCTCTGACTCTAGGGTGTTGGCAAGGCCACTGGGCTCCAGAGGCAAGAGTCTGGGGGGCGTGTCTCATCTGGGGGCGCAGGACCCTTGGGGCCTCTGCCCTTATTGTAAGGCCAGGTGGCTGGCTCAGAGGCCTGTGAAACTACTGCCCAGCCCAAATCTTCAAATTTTTCCACAACCTGGGCCCGGCGCCTCCAGCAGAAGGCATCCTGCCCCTGCCCCACGCAGAGGGTGTGCTAGAGGCAGAGGACTGGCCTGTGACCCCTGCCCAGGCCCAAGCTCCAGATCAGCCCCTCAGCCCTCCTGGGAGCCACCGGGCAGAAGAGGCCAAGGAGGGATGCTGGTGGGTCGGAGGTGTTCAGCCGGGGTCAGGCCACCCTCCCTTTCTAAAGTGCAAGGACCCGGGCCTGGAGAGGCCAAGGGGCTAGCCAACAAAGGACAACCCTAGAAAGCAAGTTTCCAGAGGAAGGAACCCGGCGGGGGGTGGAGGGGGGGTGGCAGTGAAGCACACACTGTGAGAAATGAGGGGCAGCTCCCTGGAAACCATTGGAGGGACAGCACCCCAGTCCTCCCGGGCCTTTCAGATCTTCTTGGTCAGAAAAAGTCAAAGAACTCAGCCCCGTAACTATCAATGCTTGTTACAAAGCGGCAGAGCAGAGGCCGGGCTTTCCTCTGGGCTGGGGGCTGGCGGGGCGCGGGCCCGCTTACCGATGTCCAGGGACATGCCCTGCTTGGGGTCCGCCTGCAGCTTGTTGTAGTGGATGGTCACCTCCCCCTGGAAGAGGACAGAGTTGTGACGGAATCTCCTGGACCCCGAGCCCCACAACGGTGGGACCTGTTGGCCCCAGAATCTGTGGGTCATGACAGAATCCTGGGTTCTGGTAAGGGGCCAGAGCAATGATGCATTCGGCCCCAGCAGGCGGAGGGCTGTGACAGGGCCCTGCATGTAACCCATCTGCTCCCAGGTCCCTCCCTTCTCCACTCTACATGCCGGGTGCAGGGGAACCAGCGGGAATGAGGGTGGATGGGGGTCCCAGGCCTCATGAAGCACACGGTCTAATGGTCTCTGATGGCCTGTGCTCCAGTCAGCCTGGGCGCTCCTGCCCTCCCCAGACCACACTGCAAGCCTCTGCTGCACCATTCCCCTACAACAGCCTCTTCCCTGCTCTAAACCCTTTGCGACTCTCTCCACTCATTCAACAGGCATTTCTGAGGATCTTCTCTGTGCCTGGTGCTGCGGTGCGAAGGAGAAGGGGCAGGGCAGCCCCAGCCGCGGGCTTAAGCCCGGCAGGGAGGCCAAGTTCCTCCCAGAGACTGTACAGAAGAGGGCTTTGAGGGGAGTGCCACCTGCCCTGAGAAGCCTTCCCCGGCCACGTGTGGCCACCATGGTCACTCTCTCGCCTGCAATCCTAGGCCCTTGATCTTGGGACTGAATCCATTCAAATATAAAACAGGACTTAATTAAGTTAGCCCTGAAGGGAAACCAAAACTACCTGACGCAGGCTCTGTCCCGGAGAAAGCTCTGAGTTGGAAGTGGGATGCCAAACGCTTCCCCAGACTGCAATACAGAGTGTACTGGGGGGGCACCCGGAGAGCAGCTGAGGGGTAAAGCAGAGCACTGCAGTGGGGGTCTGGCCTGGACTCTGAATCACCTCCTCCCTCAGGACACCAATCCCCAGGGACGCTGAGCCCTGGCGGAGCTGGGAACTCCCTTTGTCAATAGTGTCATGGCTGTGGACAAACACGGGGAGTTCTTGTCCTCGTGAGCAACAGGGGGCCATGATGTAAGGAGGGACAGTGGGAGACAGGCCTGGGAGGACAGGGAGGGGGCCGATGAGCAGAGATGGGGGGATGGTGAGGAGGCAGAGCTAGAGGAAGGGGGCCCACAGAACCCCTGCTGAGAATCTTCATTTCTAACAAGTTCCCAGGCAATGCTAATACTGCTGGTTAGGGACCAGCTCTGAGAACCATTAGCAGAGCAGTGGTGAGAGTAGGGTGGATGGATGGGACCAAGGAACTAAAGCACTCAGCCAAGTTCAATTTATAAGCAGTGAATCCCAGCTTGATTCTCAGACTTTTAAATCATCCTGTGGCTTTGTACCTCCTTCACGCTGGTTCTTTCACAGTATTGGTTTCCCAGGAACCAGTAGCTGCAAAATCTCTAGGAAACGGCAAGAGGGCTGCATGCCTGCTTCTGGGAGTAGGTGCTAGGGTGCTGCCTGCCAGTCTGGGAGGGCTCTAGGGAGAGAGGCCCTGGCCTGGAGCAGTGGGGTGGGGCAGGTGGGCGAGCAGGTGGCAGGGCTGCAGAAGAGAAGGCCAGCAGCGTAACTGGGAGCTGCCCTGGAGCCCAGAGGGGTCCCTGATCTGAAAGTTCCTACAGGGAAGGGAAGCGGGGGGTCCCCTTTCCCTCTCACCCACTTCCAGGCTCAGCATGGCCTGGCCAACATTGACTGAGTGTCTACTGACGCAGGTGGGTTCACCTTGGCCTTCTAGCTTCAGCTCCAGCCCTGACTGAGGACAAGATGGCTGGCCCTGAGGCAAGGTTCAAGTCTGTCAGCTCCCCTGGGAGCCTGAGGAGGACAGAGGCCTGGGGGTCTTGTTGCCCACTCTCTTGCCAGGGCCCAGGACGAGTCCTGGAGCACAATCGTATTTACTGACTGGACAAGGGATAAACTGAGCAAGGCTAGTGTGTGGCCTGGACCCTGATGTGCTGATGCGGGGAGCAGTGCGAGGGCTGGACCCCCTCCCAGGCCTGCGGGGCCTTACCTTCACCTCCTGAATCATCTTCGCCACCTCCACCTTAGTTTTTCCTTTGATCGACCTGCCATTGACACCAGTGATCTCATCTCCAGCTGCCACAGTGCCGTCCAAGGCTGCCGGGGTGTTGTCAAACACCTTGGGGAACATCAGGAAGGTGCGGATGGGGTGAGAAAGGAGAACTGAGGGGAAACTAGTGCAGGCAGATATGTCATTCCCTCCACCCCAACCAGTACCTGGCTCTGCCCTGATCTCTCCTCCAGTCTCTAAGTGGTGCTCAAGAAGGGCAGGGGTCAAGAGCTCCTAAACAGACATCCTTAGGGGGAGGGGAAGGAGGCAGAACCTAAACACAAATTGATGAGACCTGCCTTCTCTAACACCAAATACACCAAACCTTGCACACCCAGTGACTGTTTGTTCCACCAAGGTCATTTCTTTGATAGATTTTTCCAACCAAGCTGACTCAGAGGCTCAGAGAATCTCTGGTCAATTCCTCCATCTCACCTTAGGTCCCAAAGAGCAGCCCAGGGCTGCCCTGAGCATGCCCACATGCGTGCCAGTCCTTTTCCCCCGGGGACTCCTTCAGTGGGTCAGCACTCATTGCCTGTGAGATTGGGTATGTTTGACAAGGGTCAACCACATGAGTCGTGCTTATGATAAGGGGAGTAGAACTGACGCCGCTGAATTGTGGTGTTGACGAAGAATATTGAATATACCATGGACTGCCAGAAGAACGAACAAATATTGTATTGGAAGAAGTACAGCCAGAATGCTCGTTAGAAGCAAGGACTTTGTCTCACATACTTTGGACACGTTATCAGCAGGGATCCGTCTCTGGAGAAGGACATTATGCTTGGTAAGGTAGAGGTTCAGCAAAAAAGAGGAAGACCCTTGATGAGATGGATTGACAGAGTGGCTGCAACAATGGGCTCAAGTATAACAATGTTTGTGAGGATGGTGCAGGATCAGGCAGGGTTGTGTTCTGCTGTACATAGGGTCACTATGAGTTAGAATCGACTCGACGGCCGTGAACAACAACAAAAGGCTGCGTAAGTGTATACAGAGATAGGCACAGAATATTAAAAAAATATATGTAGAAAAAAAGACCACTGGGAGAGAGACCAAGATTATTTGCAGTGGTTATCTGGCATTGCCTGCCCTCTATCTTATTTTTAGTTTCTAAACTTTCCAAAGTATGTAGACAGAACAGTTTATAATAAAGGAGAAAATATAATAAATAAGCATTCTTTCTGTTACAGTCCAAAATCACACTAAAAAAATAAATAAATAAAGGTTTAAAAAAAAAAGTACAGGAGAGGAGACCACCACAGCAGAGGAGACCATTACAGGAGAGGAGACCACCACAGCAGAGGAGACCACCACCGCAGAGGAGACCATTACAGGAGAGGAGACCACCACAGGAGAGGAGCCACCACAGCAGAGGAGACCATTACAGGAGAGGAGACCACCACAGCAGAGGAGACCACCACAGGAGAGGAGACCACCACCGCAGAGGAGACCATTATAGGAGAGGAGACCACCACCGCAGAGGAGACCACCACAGCAGAGGAGACCATTACAGGAGAGGAGACCACCACCGCAGAGGAGACCACCACAGCAGAGGAGACCACCACAGCAGAGGAGACCATTACAGGAGAGGAGACCACCACCGCAGAGGAGACCACCACAGCAGAGGAGACCACCACAGCAGAGGAGACCATTACAGGAGAGGAGACCACCACAGGAGAGGAGACCACCACAGCAGAGGAGACCATTACAGGAGAGGAGACCACCACAGCAGAGGAGACCACCACAGGAGAGGAGACCACCACAGGAGAGGAGACCACCACCGCAGAGGAGACCATTATAGGAGAGGAGACCACCACCGCAGAGGAGACCACCACAGCAGAGGAGACCATTACAGGAGAGGAGACCACCACCGCAGAGGAGACCACCACAGCAGAGGAGACCACCACAGCAGAGGAGACCATTACAGGAGAGGAGACCACCACCGCAGAGGAGACCACCACAGCAGAGGAGACCATTACAGGAGAGGAGGCCACCACAGCAGAGGAAACCACCACAGTAAAGGAGCCCACCACAGCAGAGGAGACCATTACAGGAGAGGAGACCACCACAGGAGAGGAGACCACCACCGCAGAGGAGACCACCACCGCAGAGGAGACCACCACCGGAGAGGAGACCACCACCGCAGAGGAGACCACCACCGCAGAGGAGACCACCACCGCAGAGGAGACCACCACCGCAGAGGAGACCACCACCGCAGAGGAGACCACCACCGCAGAGGAGACCATTACAGGAGAGGAGACCACCACCGCAGAGGAGACCACCACCGCAGAGGAGACCATTACAGGAGAGGAGACCACCACCGCAGAGGAGACCACCACAGCAGAGGAGACCATTACAGGAGAGGAGACCACCACAGCAGAGGAAACCACCACAGTAAAGGAGCCCACCACAGCAGAGGAGACCATTACAGGAGAGGAGACCACCACAGGAGAGGAGACCACCACCGCAGAGGAGACCACCACCGCAGAGGAGACCACCACCGCAGAGGAGACCACCACCGCAGAGGAGACCACCACCGCAGAGGAGACCACCACCGCAGAGGAGACCATTACAGGAGAGGAGACCACCACAGCAGAGGAGACCACCACAGTAAAGGAGCCCACCACAGCAGAGGAGACCGTTACAGGAGAGGAGACCACCACAGAGGAGACCACCACAGCAGAGGAGACCGTTACAGGAGAGGAGACCACCACAGCAGAGGAGACCATTACAGGAGAGGAGACCACCACAGCAGAGGAGACCACCACAGTAAAGGAGCCCACCACAGCAGAGGAGACCATTACAGGAGAGGAGACCACCACAGAGGAGACCACCACAGCAGAGGAGACCGTTACAGGAGAGGAGACCACCACAGCAGAGGAGACCATTACAGGAGAGGAGACCACCACAGGAGAGGAGACCACCACAGCAGAGGAGACCACCACCGCAGAGGAGACCACCACCGCAGAGGAGACCATTACAGGAGAGGAGACCACCACCGCAGAGGAGACCACCACCGCAGAGGAGACCACCACCGCAGAGGAGACCACCACCGCAGAGGAGACCACCACAGCAGAGGAGACCACCACAGCAGAGGAGACCATTACAGGACAGGAGACCACCACAGTAAAGGAGCCCACCACAGCAGAGGAGACCATTACAGGAGAGGAGACCACCACAGGAGAGGAGACCACCACAGCAGAGGAGACCATTACAGGAGAGGAGACCACCACAGCAGAGGAGACCACCACAGCAGAGGAGACCATTACAGGAGAGGAGACCACCACAGCAGAGGAGACCACCACAGCAGAGGAGACCACCACAGGAGAGGAGACCACCACCGCAGAGGAGACCACCACCGCAGAGGAGACCACCACCGCAGAGGAGACCACCACCGCAGAGGAGACCACCACCGCAGAGGAGACCACCACCGCAGAGGAGACCACCACCGCAGAGGAGACCACCACCGCAGAGGAGACCACCACAGCAGAGGAGATCACCACAGCAGAGGAGACCACCACAAGCGAGAGATGTCTGAATGACTTTGGAAGACAGGGCAGTGGTGGCAGAAGAGTCAGCAGCATGAAGGACGCGGGACTCCAAGAGCCTGCGGGAGGGGCTCACCGAGAAGAGCCAATCTTTGCTGGAAATTGCCAGAAGGTCAGGAAGTGGCCCTCTGGAAACAGCCACAGGTGGATGGGAATCAAGGTGTAGAAACCGGAGGGATGCACTCAGCTCCCCCACACCCCAGCAGAGCCCGGCACCTCCACTACCCCTTCTGGTTCGGGCAGGGGAAGAGGTGGGAGATTTATCCTCTAGGGAAGCTCTCAACAATGGGGCCTGGGGACAGAGGCAGCAGGGGTAAGGCACTGGATGGAAGAAATTGGGGGCCAGAGGATGTTTACGCACTGAAGGGTGCGTCCCAAAGCCTCCCAAAGCCCAGCAGCCCCCAGAATGCTGGCACCAGGCTCACTGCCTTCCTGAGGACACCGAGCCACCACAGGAAAGGCTTTGAGACTCAGACACCTGGAAAGTCCCCAACATAGCTGGTCTGCTGCCCGACCACCCCCACAGGAAAAGCCACCAGTTAACAAGGCCTACCTACACACAGAACTTCAAACCCTATTTAGGGTTTCACTCTTAAATATCGAGACAGACAAGGTTTATGGGGCATCTGAGGGAAGCTTCCCACAGGAAAGACGCCCAAACATGTAAACAAACAAAAAAAGGACCGCAGGAAACTAAACCTCGCAGTTAACATTTTCAAAGTGATTAGAGAAATAAGAACAGGATGATGTCAAAAGGATCAATCAGGAAATAAGAAAGCTCTTGGAAATGCAAAATATAAATTAAAAATTCCAAAGAAGCTATGGAAACCAAGCAGAGGAAAGTGAAAAAGAGATGGACAATGGGGGAGGGAGGAGGGAGAAGGTCAATCCAGGAAGCCTAACAAATAACCAAGAGGCGTTTCACAAAGAGAGAAGAGAAAACATGGAGGGCAGAGAGTCATCAAAGAGAAGCTTTCACGGAAGAAAGACAAGATGCCTATCACTAAAAGTGCCTCTGAAGACCCAGCACAACAACCAAATAAAGGCCCATGCCAAGAGTCACCATCATGACACTTCAGAATACCAGCGATAAAAAGAAGTACCTCAAAGTCCTGAGTGCAGTCCTGGTGGTGAATGGTTAAGAGCTCGGCTGCTAACCAAAAGGTCGACAGTTTGAATCCACCAGCTACTCCTTGGAAACACTATGGGGCAGTTCTACTCTGGCCTGCAGGGTAGCTATGCGTAGGAATCCACTCAACGGCGATGGGTTGGGTTTTTTTGGGTTTTGTTTACCCGAAGGCCTTGGTCACCAGACTGTCTAACAATGTGACTTGTAACAGGGGCCACATGGTATTTACTCTACCTCAGGAGGGGCTGGGGACTAAATGTTAGCCATGTGGTATCAGTTCTACCTCCAGAGGTGTTGGAGATCAAATGTAGCAGCTCTACTGCCAGAGGACCCGGAGACTAAAGATCAGTTGTGCAGGCAGCCAACTGTGGGGCCCCGATAAAACTCTGGACGCCAAGGCTTGAGTGAGCTTCCCTGGTTGGCAATACTCCATGAGCACTCTCACACATTGTTGCTGGGAGGCATTAACACTGTCCATGACTCTACAGGGACAGGACAACTGGAAACTCCGTGTCTGGAACTCGCCTAGACTCTGCCTCATGTGTCTCTTCCCTTGGCTGATTTTAATCTGTATCCTTTCCCTGTAATAAACCGTAACCGTGAGTACAAAAGCCTTCAGTGAGTTCTGTGAATCCTTCGAGCAAATGATCAAATCTAAGGGTGCTCCTGGACACCTCGAACATGCAATTGGTATTAGAAGCGAAGGCAGTCTTGTAAACTATGCTCCCTCTAACTCTGCACCATCAAAATTTAAGTGAAAGTTATTTTCAAACTTGATTTTCATTCTAGAATTTGACCAGCTGAATGTGAAAGAGAATATGGGAATAACAACAACAACAACAAAAGACAGAATAATGGTATTTTCAGAGATAAAAGGTCTCAAAAAACTTACTTCTCATGTGCCCTTTCTCAGAAAGCTAAAGGAGGGTGTGCTCCACCAAGATGAGGAAGTAAACCAAGAAAGGGGGATTCCAGAGATGAGCGATTCCAACAGAGGAGAGAAATGATGGGAATTCTCTGAAAGGATAGTTATGCAGGAAGGGGGAGCAGTCAAGGAAGAAAAACCACAGGGGGAAAGAGATTGACAGAGAAGGGGAAATGTTTGATTGTGGAAAAATTTTTAAAGTACAAGAACAATACGAAAAAAAAAAGAAAATTTTAAAAAAGAGAAAAAGTTGAATTAAGAAAAGAAGCATAATCATAGAAGGTCACTAAGTTTGGTGGAGACCAGTCTGTAAAAGAGTCAGT
Source organism: Elephas maximus indicus (assembly GCF_024166365.1). Taxonomy (NCBI): domain Eukaryota; kingdom Metazoa; phylum Chordata; class Mammalia; order Proboscidea; family Elephantidae; genus Elephas; species Elephas maximus. Next base: position 181,966,176 of record NC_064822.1, on the reverse strand, counting down.
ATATTAATATTCCACTAGCGTGAGAGCTCTGGAAGGGCAGGGTCTTCGTCTTCTTCACTGCCCTATCCCTACTGCCTACCACAGAGCCTGGCCCAATGTAGACACTCAGAAAACAGTTCCTGAACGAAATATTTGTTGCATTAATATTGATTTAACCAAAAAAGTACAATAAACTATGTTGGGAAGATGGGGTGAGAAGAAACAGTGATTTTAGAAGACAGCTAAAGTTTCATCCGCTGGACTAAGAAAATGCAACAGGTAACATTCTCAGTCGATAGGTCCAAGTGTAACAGAAGCGCCTTAATGAGAAAAACGGAAGTCCACACTAGAACAAACAGCCAACATGGCAAAAGTGGTGTTGCTGCTGGGACTGGGGGACCCGAAGGGGAACAAGCAGTGGATGGCTATCATTTCACATAAGACTTTTAGTATTCTTGACTTGTTAAAGCAACTCAAATAATACTTCGATAAAAATAAAACCTAGTATTCAAAAATCAATTCTATTCCTTTATAATCACAGCGGCGGGAGAGGCTGAGGATGCTCATGGCAAAGATGCCAGGCTTAGGGGAGGCCTCCCTAATACCTTCTGGGTCACAGGAAGTCAAATCATTCATGAAGTCAGAACCCCAAGCAGAGGCAAGACCGGATTCTAGAAATCTGTCTTCAAAGCCTAGAAGTGACTCCTTAACACCTTTCCAAGACTCACAGAGAGACCACAGTTTTCCCACCTTCTACCATCGGGCAAATCTGCTGCAAAAGACCTCTTTAAAGTGTTGAAAAGCAAAGATGTCACCTTGAAGGCTAAGGTGCGCCTGACACAAGCCATGGTATTTTCAATCGCCACATACGCACGTGAAAGCTGTACGAGGAATAAGGAAGACTGAAGAAGAATTGAGGCCTTTGAACAGTGGCGCTGGAGAGGAATATTGAATATACCGCAAACTGCCAAAAGAGCAAACAAATTTGTTTTGGAAGAAGTACGACCAGAATGCTCCCTAGAAGCAAGATGGTGAGACTACGTCTCACATACTTTGAACATCTTATCAGGAGGGACCAGACCCTGAAGAAAGACATCATGCTTGATAAAGTAGAAGATCAGAGAAAAAGAGGAAGACCCTCAACAAGATGGACTGACACAGTGGCTGCAACAATGGGCTTAAGCATAACAATTGTGAGGATGGCACAGGACCGGGCAGCATTTTGTTCTGTTGTGCATAGTGTTGCTATGAGTTGGAACTGACTTGACAGCACCTAACACCACCACCAATGGCTACCTAGCTGAGAGAGTTAGCACACGGTAGAATCAAGGACAAGCATACAAGCATGTTTGAGGTGGGACGCTTCCTTTCAGGGCTGTAGAAAGATTGCTGACCCCTCTGGGGTCTAAAAAGCCTGTGAGTGGCCATCTAGGATACTCCACTGGTCTCCCCCCTTCGGGGGCAAGGAAGAATGAAGAAAACGAAAGACACAAGAGAAATTTGTCCAAAGGACTAATGGACCACATCTACCATGGCCTCCACCAGACTGAATCCAGTAAAACTAGATGGTGCCCATGTACCATCACTGACTGCTCTGACAGGGATCACAACAGAGGGTCCCAGACAGAGCTGGAGAAAAATGTACAGCAAAATTCTAACTCAGAAAGAAAGACCAGACTTGCTGGCCTGACAGAGGCTGGAGAAACCCTGAGAGTATGGACACCCTTTCAGCTCAGGAATCAGGTCACTCCTGAGGTTCACCCTTCAGCCAAAGACTGAACAGGCCCATGGCACAAAACAAGACTAAAGGTGCACACCAGCCGTGGGGCAGGGACTGGAAGGCAGGTGGGAACAGGAAAGCTTGTAATAGGGAACCCAGGGTTGAGAAGGGAGAACCCCATGTCATGGAACAACGTGTGTACTATTAGATGAGAAACTAGTTTGTTCTATAAACCTTCATCTAAAGTACAATAAAAAATAAATAAAGCATTTAAAAAAAAAGAAAGAAAGATTGCTGACTCTGACCAGCCATGGGGTCAAGGACGCCTCCCAGCAGGCATATCCCCAACTCCTGAGTCACAGCTGACAATGGCAACATCAGGGCACCCTTCTCTACAAGGAACCACAAAGTTGTCCCTTACCCCTGGCAGAGCATCTGGGAAAATGGACAACGACTATCAAAATAACAGTGCCTACTGTCTAGTGAATGCTTACTAAGTGCCAGGCATTATGCTCCGTCATTTTATTTAACCTCACAACTCAAAGATACATATACGTATTTTACATTCCCATCTTTCAGGTGAGGAAACTGAGGGACAGACAGGCTAACCAACTTGCTAGTAAGCAGAGGAGCTTACATTAGAACTCAGGCCATTCTTATTTCAAGATCTATCCACTACACTTCGCTTGAGTTCGTACCCAAGGCCAAAGGTTTCATAGATTCATTAAAGCCATTTTTATTGCATGTCCACTGCATTAGGTGCTGACCACAGCAAACGAGCAACACAGGGACCCTGTCTTCATACTGCAAAGACTCTGGAGAACAGCCAGGTCTAGAACAAGTGGCAAACCAACCCATGATTACAGACAGTGATAAATGCTGACAAAAAAAAAGCACAGATGGCAAAGATAGAGAAAAACAAGGGCAGACCTACTGAGAGGGCAGGCCTCTCTAAGGAGGACACTTTTCATTTATTCACTTGTTCAAGCCCGCTACCTGAAGACTGAGGAGCCAGCTATGTATGCAGGGTGCAGAAATGAACCTGCCTCCATCATAGCCAAGCAAGGAGGTACTCACCCTTTCCAGGACCTCGCCCCACCTCCAAAGTGCCCAATACCTGGACGATATAGAGGCAGGGGCAGTACTGGGCCCCTCCTCCAATGCTGATCCCGATGAGGTTCTGGGCATCCTTCTGCAGGGTCACCTTCCCAGGCACGGTAGGGATTCCACTGGAAAAAGAAGAGCAAGGCTGCATCTCCTGGAAGAAGGATGACTGGAAGACACAGGGCAGGGGGTGGGTCCTCCAAAACCCCCGAGAGGCTCCAACTGTTACATAACCTTTGCTCTGCCTCACTTGACCAGAAAGGCAGCATTTTGTTTTGGAAAGTGCACAGCTTTTGGAGTCATGCCGATGTGCAATGAAATCATAGATGTACCATTTATCAGCTATGTGATATGGGTAAGTCACCCTCTCTGCATCTCAGTTTCCTCATCCATAAAATGGGAATAAGACCACCTTATTATCAGAGTTATTGTGAAGAAGTGCATGGAAGATACTTAACCCCAACCCAGCACATAGCAGGCACCCCATAAAAAGTGGTTCCCCTTCCCATTTCTTCATTCTCTGAGATTTTACTCAGACTCTGTCCTTGTCACCTTCCTAGGCACATATGGGACAGTATGGCCACCTCCTCTGGGAAGCCCTCCCCTGTTCAACCACCCACTTCCCATCTGCTCAATTACTCTACATCTCAGTTTTTACTATATATTAGCACTTATTTATGTTTCATGGTAAATATTCTCATTTATTCACCTATTCATTCAAAAACATTTGCTAACGCCCTATGATGTCAAGCACCTTACTAAGTACTGAGCAGTGGCATCACTAGGGTGGTGCAGGAGGTGCAGACCACACTGGGTAACACTGTCAGAGGGGGTGACACCAAAATGACTGTCTATAAAATTGTTATGCAGTGTTTCAGCAGAAACTTATTACGTTTTATAAAAATATCCCTGCAGTTACAACAACAAAAACCTTTTTTCGTAGGCCCAGCTTCCATGTATCGATATACCCATAAGGCTAAAACTCTATGCTAATTCATTTTTTGAACTGTCTAGTGCCCTGCGGTCAGAGCTGTCATTATTACCCAATTACAATGACACTCTGAACCACGTGGTTTTGTCTGCATGCGCTACAAGAACGCGCTGTTGTTTTTGTTGCTACTGGTGTTTTTACAGTCACTGATATTGTCAAGTTTTCTGGTGTTCTAGCTACAATATTGTGGTAATTACTATTTGTGAACCTATTATCAGTAACTTTTTTTGAGAATGAAGTAGTAATTAAAGGAAAAGAAAGAGTGATATACGGAAATCACAATTTAGGAGTAACATCAGTACAAAAAAACATTGCTAAGGATTCTGTATGGACTGGTATGGGAGAAGGTCCATGGAGGGGTGACATCATGAGTTACCGCACTGGGTGACACCAACCCTAGTGATGCCACTGGGGCTGAGGACACAGAAAGGCATTAATTGGGCCCAGCCCTTGCTCTCATGGAGTATATATTCTAATGCAGAGACAAACCTAAGTTTTAAAACTCTGTCCCACTAATTGTCTAGATTGGGAAGGAAGGTATGGCTATGACATTTCTATTTATTCTTCAAAACTCAGCTCAAGCCTCCGTAAAGCCTTCCCTGAACACCCCGGCAGAAACACTGCTCCATCCGCACGGCTCTCCTCGAAGCCAGGTCACTCTCCATCAGGGCCCTTTCAGCCCTGAGCTGTAGCTGCCAATGTGTCCACAGACCCCTACAGATGGTGAGCTCCTGGAGGGCAGGGTCTGTTTCTGTTTCAGCACAAGTCCTGACCCACCGCAGGGGAGCAAGAATTTGTGGAACCGAGAAGTCCAGGAATCTGAGGGACCCGCCGCTCCCTCAGAGCACTCCCAGGACTTGGGGGAACAAAATACTCACAGTTTATCCTCCTCGATGTCATAATCCAAGTCTGCAAACATGGTTCCGAGAGTTGGGATGGGCTGGCTAACTGCAAACCTCGGTAGGGGAAAAGGAAACTGGATCCGGGAGAGAAAGGAGGGTAGGGTTTAAGGAACCGAAGTGCCTGCATGCCAAACCCAGCCCCGCAGATTTGGGAGACCTGGGAGAGCCTCACGATGGAGGGTCCTGGCTGGGGGTGGCGGTGATTCTTACTAGGTACAGAGAGGAGCTCCAGGCCAGGATGAAAGGCTCAAATTCCAAAGCCCGCCCAACGGGTCTCCAGGGCCTTGGGGGCCGCCTCTGTCGCTCACCGAAAGCGTCGGTCCCACAGCCGGGACCCTGCCAGGCTGGCACCTGAACCTACCTGCCGTTCCACCTGTCGGCGGCCGCGACTGTCGCGTCACTTCCGGTGAGACGCGGAAGTCCCGCCTTCCCTCTCCCTGAGGTACTCGCCCCAATCCCTGCAGGCAGCCTTTCCGTCTCTGGCTCCAGGGGCTTCCAGAACCAGGAAAGAGAACAAGTATGGACGGGAGCTCGATGTTGGTTTGAAGAAGCGGAACAGAGAAAAGGTCTGGAGGAGCTGACTGCGCTTAGCCCCGCCCCCTGCCCTGTCGCCGCCGCCATCTTGGTAAGGGCAGGGTTCTTCCCAGGTTCCTCAGCGGAACGCAGGGGACCACGCTGTCCGGACGGTTGCCGTGGCAACGAAAGCATCTCTGGGCGGGGGCTCTCGGACGAAGTTCAGTGCACTACAAACCCTGAGACCCTCCTTTTCACATTTTCAGCACCCGGGCCTAGACCAAGCCTGGTGACGCCTTTACTCGAGTGTCAACTGGAAGGACGCTTTGAAATCTCAGCTCTACTTTCACAGCAGGAAACTGAGTTCCAGAGAGGGGAAGTGATTTTGTTCAGTGCCACCCAAAGGTGAACTTGAGCCTGAGACACCAGCCGCCCAGTCCAGTGTCCTTTAAGAACGAGACACTAAACTGGGAGTCAGGAGACCTGTATTCAGCGGGTCTGCTATTAAGGACAAATCAGACAAGTTAAGTTACCTTCCCTTTACATGCCTCAGTTTCCCCATATATAAACTAAGGACATGGAGGTAGAGGCTTTCTATCATCCTCTCCAGTTCCAGACCATGGTATTTGGTGAAAGACTCCTCATACCCTCATCTCCTTCCTTAGTGCTGAGGAGCAGTTCCCTGGGGGCCCAGCGAGGGTCACAGCCCCCATTTACCTGTGGATCAGGAAACGCCATCAGTACTTCCCAGCTGAGGAGTCCGAATCTCATGTCCCTGCCAACCTCTTCTGCCACTGCTGTTGTGTAAAACGAGTTTCCTGGAGGAGGTTGGCTCTCCCAGCCCTGGCGTCCACCTCATTCAAGGAGCATGGGGGCCAGGCCTGCCCACCTTCCTTCCCTAGCTGTCCCAGGGGCTGTGGAGGAAGGGGAGATGGAGGAGGATGATTACCCATGTACCCCAAGCCTGGTGGAAGTCCCGGCCTCTCCCTCCTTGGGGAGCTAATGCAGGTCTCAGCAGATCTGTGCCTCTCTGCAGTTCAGATCCCTTTCACAGGACTTTAAGTTTAAAGTTCCCTGCGCCCCTGGGAGGGGAGAACAAGTATTGTCAACCACAGTTTTCAGGTAAAGAAACTGAGGCTCAGAGAAGCAGCTACCCCTCTTGAAACAGGTGGCTAATGGCAGGGCTGGGGCTGGAACACTGGGCTCCCTCCACAGGGCTGGAACCACTGAGCCCTGTGTTTAGGCCAGAATTTCTATTTTCAAAAAAGCAGCATCTTCCACCCCAGATGCTTTAACATGCATTGTGGCTCTTCCACCCCAGGACAACCTGAGCTCAAGCTTGGGCTCTGCCGTTTTGTAGCTGGGAATCTTGGGCAAGTCGCCCTTTGCCTCTGAGCCTCAGGTGTCCGTAGAGCGAGGCTAATGGTCCCTCCCACGATGGTATTTATAAAGATGAAGAGAAAAAAGAGAAACGGGGGTGAAAGAGTTGCGTGAGTGGTTCACATGGCACAGATGGTTGCGGTTGCTACTGTCTGTCTTAGTCATCTAGTGCTGCTGTAACAGAAGTGCCACAAGTGGATGGCTTTAACAAAGACAAGTTTATTCTCTCACAGTCCAGTAGGCTAGAAGTCCAACTTCAGGCCACTGGCTCTAGGAGAAGGCTTTCTCTCTCTGTCGGCTCAGGAGGAATATCCTTTCCTTCCCCGGGTCTGGGAGCATCTTGGTGCAGGAACCTCAGGTCCAAAGGATGCGTTCTGCTCCCAGCGCTTCTCTCTTGGTGGTGTAAGGCACTCCTGTCTCTCTGCTCACTTCTCTCTTTTATATCTCAAAAAAGATTGGCTTAAGACACTAATCCTGTAGACCTCATCAGTATAACTGCCGCTAATCATCTTATTACATCATAATGATAGGATTTACAACATATAGGAAAATCACATAAAATGGTGGCAATCACACAATACTGAGAATCATGGCCCAGCTAAGTTGACGGATATTTGGGGGAGACACAACTCAATCCATGACACTGTCATTTTTCATTTTCATTATTTTGCCCAACCACTTCCGAAGGCAAAGCCCATGGCACGGTTTGAGGGCCTTAGTGTGCTGGGGCCCCTGCCTCAGACACATCTGAAGGCATCTTTAATGCAGATTCCCAGACTCCCTCTCAGACCTATTGGAGCAGTCTCTGGAGATGGGACTTTGGAGGAGGCTGTGTTTTCACAAAGCTCTAAAGGTGACTTCATGCCCCCTGCAGGCTGAGGACCTCTGTGTCCGGGGCCCAGAGGTACAGTGTGCAGACTCAGGGTGGGTCTATTTGAGCGCCCCAAGAATCCTTCCCCAGGGTCCTCACTGTCCAGGAGGGTGTCCAGCGTGTTGTGTGGGCCCAGAGGTGGGCTCCTGCCCAGGCCAAAGGCCAGAGAAGGCTTCCTGGAAGAAGTGACATCTCAGCTACTGGTACACGGGCCAAGAAGAGGGGAAGGGAGACAGAGGCAGAGGGCACAGCTGGTGCAAAGACTTCCCGTGACAGGCAGTGGGGGTTTGGGGGGGACAAAGCATAGTCTCTGTCCTCAGGGGATCACAGTTTGCAGAGCTGACAGGCATGGTTGAAGACTAACAAGTGGCTGGTGGGAGAGAGTGAACCACCACCTCAGCCAGAGTCACCGGTCAGGAGGGGCCTCAGAGAGGACTGTTTGAGCACTTTCCTCAGGATGGGTAGGATTCTGGGGGGTCAAAGTTGGGGTGACAACATTCCAGAAGGCTCTGGCTAGTCCTCAAACCTTCAATCTCCGAGCTTGATTTTCCTTCTCCCCTGCTGCTGCTCTGGAGCCTGTCCAAGGCAGGCAGGTGACCTCACAGGAAGCCCAGGCCCTGCCACTGGAAGCTGTGTGGCCCAGGCAAGTCCTAGCTGTGCCCCCACTGGGCCTGGGTCCTTTCAGAGAGTTCCGCTCTCAGTCTCACAGTCAACGCTGAAAATGCTTTCCCAGCCTCTTATTTCCGGGGAAGTGCTGCCACCCAGTGGTCATTGGGAGAAGCCTCTCCTAGAATCCCAGAACAGCAAGGCGAGTCCCGCCCTTTGCACTCCTGTCACTATCTCGTCCCCTCCCAGCTTGGGGCTGGTTGAGGAGACCATGAGTCTTTGCAGGCTGTGGGCGGTGGGTGAGGCTGGTCATGTGCATACCACACTGTGACTGACCTGCCTGCCCTCAGCCGCTGCTGCAACCCCAGCACAGGGCCTGAAATACTACTTGAGTCACTGTCTGGCATCAAAGGCCCCTGTAAAGGTCAAGAGACCAAGGGTGGGATGATGGAATTTGGTTCAATTCATCATCAGCAGAGAAGTTTAGAGCATGGGCTTTAAAGTCAAGAGATCGTCATGAGAGTCTATAGAAGAATCCAGATCAAAAGGGGGAAATTTTAGAACAGGATTTCAAATTCTTATGGAATCTAGACTTTCTGGAGCCATGGAGGCTGGATGAATTCCTGAAACTATTCCCCGGAGATAATCTTTAAACCTTAAACCAAAAATATCCCCTGAAGTCTTCTTCAAACCAAACAATAATTTAGCTTAACTAGTAAAGAATGTCTGCCTTGGGCCTTATGCTCGTTAAAGATCTATCTATATGGGATCTAATTGACAACAACAACATGAAAGATTAGACAGGAACCTCAGGGGGGCAGTGAGTTTATGTTAATGGGGGAGGAACAACTCAGAGAAGGAGAACAAGAATGGTTGCACAAGTCGGAGAATGTCATCAGTGTCGCTGAATTGTACATGTAGAAACGGTTGAATTGGTGTATGTTTTGCTGGGCATATTCTCAACAACAACAAAATAAATAAAAATTTTCAAAGAGTTCGTAACGATGACAATAATAGCAGGTAACACTTATGGAGCAATTACTATATACCAGGCAATGTGTTAAGCAGTTTCCATTCATTACCTCAGGTAGACTTCACAACAGCCCTCACAGGTGGGTCCTGTTCATTCACTTATTCAGTCATCGATAAATATTTATTGAGCCCCTACTATATCTGGGCCATGAGCACAGCAGGGAACAAGACGGGCAAAGTTCTACCCTCACAGAGCTTGTGACTGGGAGGAGGTAGGCAATAAGCTGGGAAACAAAGAAATGGGCGACTTTCAGCTGGTAACGAGAATTATGAATACGTAAAGGGGGGTAAGAAGGTGATGGGACTAGGGGGCTTTTAGATGTGGTGGTCAGAAAGGGCTTCTCTGACCAGGTGACCAGAGACCTCTGTGAGAACACCAGCTTACAAAGACCTGGGAAGTGTGTTCCTTCAGCAGGTATGACCTGACACCTTCATACCTTCCAGGAAAGGCCGGGCTGGCTGGAGCACACCGAGGAGGTGGAGGGGGCTGCGAGAAGAGGTCAGCAGGGGCCAAATCATGTGTCATCATTACCCCTACTTCACAGATGAGGAGACTGAGGCTCTGAAAGTTCTGCAACATCTCCCAGCAAATTCATGGGAGGGCCAGATTTTGGACCTGAGGTGTCTGACCCAGACCCCACCCTCGGACCCCTATGCCTTCTGGTCTGTGGTCGTGAACAAGTGAGCCAGCCTTCTTATCTGCCCAAGCAGGCTAACTCCCCCACTTCAAAGCATTGAGTAAGAGCCCAGTGGGAAAGCTCACGATTGTGAACTCATGGGGAGCTCATAGGGTCGCTGGACAGAGCATTGGCTCAGGTGGCAGCTGGACCCACCAGCTGTGTGACCCTGGGAACATCGACCTCTCCGAGCCTTGGTCTCTGTGTAAAATGAGTATCCTAAAAGCCCAAGAGCTTGTTTTAAAGTGTAACTCAGGTCATGACATTCCCCTAAAGTCCTCCAAGAGCTCAGCCTGATTCCTCCTTTAGCCCGTTCACTTTCTGTTTCAGGGCCTCTTACTGGTCCTAGAACATGCCAGAATGTTCCCACCTCTGGGCCTTTACTCTTGCAGTTCCCTCCGCCTGGAACACTCTTCCCCAGCTATGCTCACTCTCTCACCTCACCCAAATCTCTACTCCAGTATCACCTCCTTGGAGAAGGCCTCTCTGAGCCCCCAACTAAGGTGAGGCCCTTGGCTATGTCTCCATAACACCCTATTTCCTTCCTGGCCCACAGCATAGTTTGTGGTTGAGCGGTTGTATGCTTGCTTGTTAACCAGCTTCTTGTCTCTCTCTCCCCACCAGGCTGCAGGCTCCCAAAGAGCAGGAACCTGGCCTGTTCGGGTCACATCCCTGTCCCCAGCACCTAGCACAGTGCCTGGCATATACTAACACTCAGTGCATATTTGTTGAATGAAGTAATGACTGTGCCATTGAGAGCAGGTGGCCGGAGAGTAGGCAGTAGTCAGAGAGAGTGGAGCCCTCAAATGCTGGAATAAGGACCTGTGGCTCTCAACTGCCTGGCACTGGGGAACCATGGGAGGCTCTAAAGTAGAGGAGGGATAGAACAGTCAGATCTGTGCGTTGGTTGAAGCTCATGGGGCAGACCAGAAAGGCCTGTTTGTGGAGGTGAAGGGCCCTGGTACACCATAAGTATATGGGCCCAGGTCCCCTTAAGGACAAGAAAGCATCTCTCACCAGCCTGGCAGTGAGTGGATGGAGGCCAGGGAGAGGGCTTAGTGTTACTCAGGGGCATTTTTTTGTTAGATGCCGAAACCAAGCTTTGATGGAGTGGAGGACCACACTGCCCTTGGAGTACAGAGTGACTCTCTCCTCCTCTCTTCCCCACGCCTCCTCCAGTCCCTGCCTCTGGCCAGAGGTGGGTGTGGGCTTCCGTGAAGGCTTAGTCCCCCCAACAGCCTCCAAAGCAGCTCTATTCCTGGCTCTGCTTAGCATGTAATGGGCTGACCCCCTGACCTTACCTCCTCCCCCCACCTCCAGCGCTCTGCCCCCAGGATTAGGTCAGTGATGAAAGCCTAGGGAGCCTAGGGGGGTGGGCTCCAGCTTGGGGAGGAGAGGGACAGTGCCTGATTGTTCCTGTCCCCTGGCAGCACAACGAGAGCGACTGGCTCCTCTCTCTCTCCTTTCTCCTCTCTTTTTTTTTTTCTCCCTCTCTCTTCCCTCCCTTTTCTCTTCTCCTTTCCACTTCTCCGTTTCCTTCTCCTTCTTCTTCTCTTGTTCTAACTCTCTCTTTCTCTCTGTCAGGGGTTCTCAAACTCAACTGGAAAGTTATTACTCACTCCGCCTCCAGAGATTTTAAGCCAGCCAGTTCAGCACAGGACCCTTGATTCAGACAAGGGGCGGGGGTGCTGGGGGCTGAGGGGCTGGGGGCTGGGGGAAGATCACTTTGGAAAGAACCAATGATCAGAGCCAGAAGACCTCGGGCATCTGGACCTCGATGACCTCAAGCATGAAATGGAGTCTTGGGATGCTGCAAGCAAGGCAGCCCACAGGAAGGTCATGAGGACGGCACATGAAGACAGATGTGAATGTGTCTTGTCCCTCCTTTCCCCTGTGATCTGCCGTGCCCCCTCCCATCAATATTCACATGTTCATGGATCTCTGTTCTGTCCCATGCTCTAGGTGTCCATCTCTGCACCAGTAAACACCATACTGACCTAGTTCCTGTAGCTTTACAGAAATGCCTTACACCAGGCTTCACAATTATCACTCACGGCCGCTCCGTTTCAGCCATCTAAACTCCGTTTCAGCCATAGCCCTGTCCAATCCCCCCAGCCCTGCCACAGTCCTCATTATTACAAATACTGTCCGTAAAGTAAATTTGGGGTGTCTTCTTTAATGTCTTCCAATTATGTTTTTGTTTAGCTTTTATTTTGAAATAATTATACATTCACAGGAGGTTGCAAAAATAGTACAGAAATGTCCCATGTACCCTTCACCCTGCTTCCCCCAATGGTAACATCTTACATAACTAAAGCTCTTTATCAAAACCAGGAAATTGACAATGGTACAATCCATAAGCTTTAGTTAGATTTTACTAGTTTAACATGCATTTATTTGTATGTGTGTGTGTTTGTGTGTGTGTAGTTCTACATAATTTTATCACATGTGTAGATTTTTTTATAGATTCATGTATCACTGTCACCAAGGTGCAGAACTGTTCCGTCACCACAAAGATCCCTCGTCACACCTATCTCCCTCCCCTCTCCCCAAACCCTAGCAACCATTAATCTGTTCTCCACCTCTATGATTCTGTCATTAGAGAATACATATAAATGGAATCACACAGTATGTAGCTTTTCAAGATAGATTTTTTTCATCCAGCGTAATTCCCTTGAGATTCATTCAAATTGTTACGTGTATCAATAATCCGTTCCTTTTCATTGCTGAGTAGTATTCCGTGGTATGGATGTACTAGTTTGTTTATCCATTCTACTGAAGAGCATTTCAGTTATTTACAATTTTTGGCAATTACAAATAAAGCTGCTGTGAACAATTGTGTACAATTGTTTTTGTGTGGATATAGGTTTTCATTTCTCGGGGATAAATGCCCGGGGGCGTGACTGCTGGGTCATATAGTGTTTAGTTTTTTTTTTTTTTTTGTATGTTTGTTTTGTTTTTTTAATTGCCAAACTATTTTCCAGGGTGTCTGTACCTCAATCACGTTTTGCACTTTTCTCTGTAAATATTTTATTAGATTTAATTTTTGCTATCACTGTAAATGGAGATTTTTTTTTTAATTAGATTTTGTTTGCTGCTGATGTTTATAAATGCAATTACTTTTTGATTAAGGTATAATTCATATACCATAAAATTCATCCTTTTAAAGTGTACAGTTCAGTGGGTTTTAGTATATTCACAAGGTTGTACAACCATTACCATGATCTAATCCCAGAACATTTCATCACCCCCAAGAGAAACCTGTGCTAATTAGCAGCCAGTCCCCATCTTCCGCTCCCCCGGCCCCTGGCAGAAACCCTGGTGGCGTTGTGGTTAAGAGCTACGGCTGCTAACCAAAAGGTCTGCAGGGCAGTTCGTGTGACCAGTAATCTATTGTCTTGTCTCTATGCGCTTGCCTATTTTGGACACTTCATATAAATGGAATCCTATAATGTGTGGCTTTTTGTGTCTGGCTTCTTTCACCTAACGTAGTATTTTCAAGATTCATTGGTTGTAGCTGCAATTACTTTTTAATATTTATTTGATGTAGGAATATCCTGTCAGTTAAATTCCTTTTGTAGTTCTAACGGTTTGCCTGTACAGTCTTTTGTGGCTTCTGTGTAGAAAATCATCTCATCTGCAAACAACGCCAGTTTTGCTTCTTCCTTTCCAATCCCTACACCTTGTTCTGTTTTGTTCATGTCCCACTTTCCTGATGAGGACCTCAGGTATGACGTTGAATTGAATCACGAAGGAGACTCAAACTCATTTTGTACCTGATTTTTTTTCCTATAATTTATTTTGTTGTTGTTGTTGTTGAGGATATGCACACCAAAAACACAGACCAGTTCATGTTTCTGTATTACAATTCAGTGATATTGACCACATTTTTGAGTCGTACAACCGTTCTCACCCTCTTTTTCTGAGTTGTTCCTCCCCCATTCGCATAAACTCACTGTCCCCTGAGGTTTCTATCCAATCTTTCGAGTTGTTGTTGTCACTTTTATCCCATACACCAAAAAAGAAAAAAAAAACAAACTTGTTGCCATGGAGTCAATTCCAACTCATAGTGACCCTATAAAGCAGTGTAGAACTGCCCCATAGGGTTTCCAAGGAGTACCTGGTGGATTTGAACTTGCTGACCTTTTGGTTAGCAGCCGAGTTCTTAACCACTGCGCCACCAGGGCTCCTTAGTCCTCATAGATAGATCTTAAAAGAGCACACTGCTCAGGGCAGACATTCTTTACTAGATAACCGAGACTGTTGCTTGGTTTTAAGAAGCCTTCAGAGGATATTTTTGGTTTAAGGTTTAAAGATTACCTTAGGTTGTCCCTGATTTTAAGGAACGTACCCATTCCCCCCTAGAGAACAATGTGCGTGCTGGTTTGGGTGGAGAATCAAATGTGCCAGTTCAAGGAAATTTCTTTCTACCCCAAGTTTGCCGAAACGTTTTTATCATAAATAGATGCTGCCATTTATTGTAAGTGCCGAGATGATCGTATGGCTTTTCTCCCTGAATTTATTAATGTGATGAATTAGATTAATAGATTTTTAAATGTTAAACCTTGCATTTCTAGAATGAGCTCAATTAGGTCATGATATACATATACATATGCATATTACATATATATAACATATGCGTGTGTGATATACATATACATATCACATATATGTAACATATGCGTGTGTATATAGAATTATAATAACATATAGTTGTTGCTGGATTAGCTGAATCTGTTGCTGAATATTTTATTTTGGATCCTGGCATCTAATTTCAATGGTCCTTTTGAATGTGCTTTTATAAATGGGAAAAAGCCGTCTGGAGTCTATAGCATCTTTCTTCTTGTGTCTTTCTCAGGATCTCTTTGGCTGTCTCAGTCTCTTTCTCAGGGTCTCTCGCTGTCTCTCCGTCCCCCCCCCCCCCCCCCGCCACATACTGCTTTGACCGGCGGCGTAGGGGGAGGTTGGCAGAGGGCTGCTGCTGCGGGTGGCAGAACCTGTGATCTGGAGAACGTGGGACCCTAGGCTTCAGAAGGGCTGTGACTCGCCAAGCCAGCTGAGGGGTCTCACTCCTGAGCCCCTCCCTGAAGAGACAGAAACCCTCCCCTCCCTTCTCCTTCTTGCCTCCCCTACCCCCAGCCCTCCAGAGGAAGTGGCTAAAAAGGGGCCCGGTCAGGGGTTAATGACCCCTTTGTGCTGGGCTGACTGATGGCCTAGCCTGTCAGGGGTGGTGGCAGAGCATTAGCAGCCCCAGGGAGGCCCCCTCCACTCCCCTCCAGTCGTCATTCCAGGCCTTTGATAACTGTTGGGGCCCCGCCGTCCCACTATGGAGATGCCAAACCAGCCTCTGTAGTGGGGCCTCATCTGCTGAGACCCCAGATATAGCTTTCCATCTCCTCTGCTCCCCACCCACCCCCATTCTCTACCCCCACCGGGTGCTGCAAGTGGCCACAGCCAGGGTTCTGGTCCAGGGGGCTGGCCACGCTTCTGGCCCTTCCCATCTTGGGCACCTGGCACAGGGCGTGCCATGCCAGCCCTGCCCATCCTCTGGACTGTCATGACTGGTCCTCAGAAGTAATAAGATGAAGACCAATTCTGCCACTTTTTTGGATGGGAAAACTGAGGGCTAGGACTTGGTCAAGGCTCCACTCAGGAACAAGGCCAGGAATAAAGCCAGGTTCTATGACTTCCTGCTCAAATGTGCCAGGACTGAGACCAGGGCTGGAGAGGCCGAGGTAATCAGAAGAAGTCTCTCCTTCGAGGGGCTCACAGGCTAGTGGGGATGGGGAGAGTCAGCATGTGAACAGAAAATGATAGCCAGTGTGGTAAATCATCCACGCAGAGGATTATGGGTGCCAGAGAAGGAACCCCAAACCCAGCCAGGAGGTCAGGGACGCTTCCAAAAGGAGACGATACTGGGGCTGATTCCTAAATGGCAAGTAGAAGTTAGACCAAAAAGCGAAAGTGGAACAGCAGGGAAAGGCATTCCAGCAGAGGGAACAGTATAAGCAAAGGCCCAGAGTAAAACCAGCATCATATGTACAAGAGACCCAGCAGTTCAGTGGTGAGAGATGAAGCCAAGGAGGTCTGCCAGGGCCAGGTTCTCCAGGGTCACACATGCCATGTTAAGGAGTTTAGACTTGGCAGTTTGTCACTGGGTGGGAAAAGAGTCAAGAGCCAAGATCAAACACGGCCTCTGTTCATCTAGTCGTTCATTCTTTTTTTTTTTTTTTCCACTCATTCATTCTTCGGTCATTCAACTCATTCAGCAACGAGATGACCTTGGGCAGGTCACCTTCTCATACCTCATTGAACAGCTTCTCACAAGCAGGTCCTGCACTGGACTGTCTGTTTCCAGACCCCAAATGAAACCTGGAAGCTCTGGGCTGGATGAACAGACACACCGCCACCTGGGGTTCTCTGTCTGTCTTAACATCCTGAGGCTGGGGCAGGGCAGGGAACTGCATGAACTGATCCCTCCACCCCAGAACGTTGAAAAATGGGGTGGTGGAGAACAGAAGCTTAAAAGAGATGGTTTCAGGGTGGACAACATGAAGGTTTCTTTTCAACACCAGGAAGCAAAATTTACAGGACTATTTCTGCAGCAGACGCTGCCATTACCTTCCCAGTATCCATCTTCCTTGCCTTCCCAGATGCCCTTGCATCTAGCAGCAACAAATGTCCCAGCTTTGACTGATGCGGTGTCGGCAGATGCCTGATAGGGATTTCTTTTTGCTCTCCTAAACACCATCTGGAGCCCTGGTGGCGAAGTGGTTAAGAGCTCAGGCTGCTAACCAAAAGGTCGGCTGTTTGTTTCCACCAGCTGCTCCTTGGAAACCCTATGGGGGCAGTTCTGCTCTGTCCTATAGGGTTGCTACGGAACGACTCAACAGCACACAACGACAAACACCACCTATACCTCCTCCTTTTGACACTCATTTGACACCTTTTTTTTTTTTTTTTCTGCAATAACTCCCATTCTACCCTCCCTCCAGTCCTTGGCAACCACTAACTAACTTTGTCTCTACGCAGGGCTTTGAACCATTTGAAACATTTCAGCCGTGGTCGACGGAAACAAGGGTAACGAATACAACCAAATCTCTTTGCACTATAGCAACCAAATCTCTTGAGCATCGGATTTAGACCCGAGTAGGAAATAAGCAGTGGTGCCCTGCTCAAAGGTGGTGGCCAGCCATGCTCCGAAGTCACCACAACGACTGTACAATTTTATATTCCAACAATGCGTAAGGTTACAATTTCTCCACCTTTGACAATGCTTGTTATTTTCCAATTTTCCAATCATAGTTGTCCTAGCCCGTTGCCATCAAGTCAATTCCAACTCATAACGACCCTATAGGACAGAGTAATACTGCCCCACGGGGTTTCCAAGGAGCGTCTGGTGGATTTCACTACACCACCAGACCTCCATTAGTCGTCCTAATTAAAATTTAAAAAATTAAAAAAAAAAACCTGTTGCTGTTGAGTCGTTTCTGACTCATAGCAAACCTATAGGACAGAGTAGAACTGCCTCATAGGATTTCCAAAGAGCACCTAGTGGATTCGAATTGCCTACCTTTTGGTTAGCAGCCATAGCCCTGATCCGCTATACCACAGGATTTATAGTCATCCTAGTGGTGTGTAAATATTTGTTTCATATATTTTGGGCTCTGTTGTATCGTCTTGATGAATTTACCCTTTTATCATTCTGTAACGTCCTTGTCTCTTGTTTTTTACTTAAAGTCTATTTTGTTTGATATTAATATATTCATCCTCTTTCTTTTTCACTTTCAACCTACTTGCATCTTTGGATCTAAAGTGAGTCTCTTGTAGACCGCATACAGTTTGGATTTTTTTTTTTAATCTATTCTGCCAATCTCTGCCTTTGATTAGAGAGTTTAACTCATTTATATTTAAAGTAATTACTGATAATGAAGAATTTTTTTATGTGTGTGTGTTTTAGGTAAAAGTTTACAGCTCAATTTCTCATTAAAAACTTACACACATACTGTTTTGTGACATTAGTTGCAATGTCCACAATGTGACAGCACACTCCCCCTTTCCACCCCAGGTTCCCTGTGTCCATTTGACCAGTTCCTGTCCCTTCCTGCCTTCTCAACCTACTTTTGGACAGGAGCTGCCCATTTGGTGTCATATATCTGATTGAACGATTCCTCGCATCTATTATTTTTTGTTTTATAGTCCTGTCTAATCTTCATCTGAAGCATGGGCTTGGGGGATGGTTTCAGTTCTGGATTAACAGTGCGTCAGGGAGCCATAGTTTTGGGGGTTCCTCCAGTCTCTGTCAGACCATTAAGTCTGGTCTTTTTACGTGAATTTGAGTTCTGTTCTACATTTTTCTCCTGCTCTGTCCACGACTCTCTGTTGTGTTCCCTGTCAGGGTGGTCATTGGTGGTAGCTGGGCCCCATCTAGTTCTGGTCTCAGGCTGATGGAGTCTCTGGTTCATTTGGTCCTTTAGTCCTTTGGGCTAGTATTTTCCTTGTGTCTTTGGTTTTCTTCATTCTCCTTTGCTCCGAGTGGAATGGGACCAACTGATGTATCTTAGATGGCCACTTGCAAGCTTTTAAGACCCCAGATGCCACTCTCCAAAGTGAGATGTAGAACATTTTCTCTATAAGCTATGTTATGCCTGAAGAACTTATTGTTGACATTTCACTATTTGTTTTCTCTGTCTTAATCTTTTTTATCCCTTATTTTCTCCAGTGCTGCCTTTTTTTTTTTTTTGTAGTGAACAATTTTTATTCCCTTATCATTTGCCTTTTGTATAATTTTTTAAAGATATTTTAACTGTGGTTACCGTAAGATTTACACTGGTCATCCTAAATTTATGACAGTCTAGTTTGGATTGATAGCAACTTAAAAACATACAAAATTTCTGTTCCTATACAGCTTCATTCCCCCAACTCTTTATGTTGATATTGTCACAAATTACTTCTTCATACATTGTGCGGTCAAAAACATGTATTTATAATGCATTTGTCTATTATATCATGTTAAAAAAAAGAAAAGAAAACCAAACCCATTGCCATAGAGTCAATTCCGACTCTTAGCGACCCTATAGAACAGAGTAGAACTGCCCCATAGGGTTTCTAAGGAGCACCTAGTGGATTCAAACTGCTGACCTTTTGGTCAGCAGCCATAGCTCTTAACCACTACATTACCAGCATTTCCATTATATCAAGTAGAACGTAACAAATATACAAATCAAAAATAAAACTAGATTTTATATTTGCCCATGAAATTACCTTTGCTGGAAATCTTTATTTCTGGAAATCTTTATTTCTTCATACAGTTTTGAGTTACGATTTAGTGTCCTCTCATTGTGACCTGAAGGAGTCCCTTCAGCATATTTTGTAGGGCAGGTCTAGTGGTAACAAATTCTTTCAGCTTTTTTTTTTGTCTAAGAATAACTTAATTTCGCCCTCATTTAAAGGCATTTTACAGAAAAAAATATTCTTTTTATGGTTACAAGGGTGGGGAGGGAGGGAGAGGGGATATTCACTAACTAGATAGTAGACAAACATTTTTTTAGGTGAAAGGAAGGGATAACACAGGGATAGTCAACACAACTGGACTAAACCCAAAGCAAAGCAATTTCCTCAATACAACCAAAAGCTTCAAAGGCCAGATTAGCAGGGATGGGGGCACGGGGACTATGGTTTCAGGGGACATCTAGGTCAACTGGCATAACAAAATGTATTAAGAAAATGGTCTGCATTCCACTTTGGTGAGAGGCGTCTCAGGTCTTAAATGCTAGCAGCAGCCACCTAAGATGCATAAATTGGTCTCAACCCACCTGGAGCAAAGGAGAATGAAGAACACTAAAGACACAAGGTAAATACGAGCCCAAGAGACAGGAAGGGCCACATAAACCAGACACTTTAAATAGGTCATCTTTTTCTGTTTCTCTGTATACTTTGTAATTGTTTTTTGAAAACAGAACATTTGAATAATATAATGTGGTAACTCTGAAAATCAAATTTCCCCCCTTTCTCAGTGTTGACTATGTTTTTTCTTTTCTTTCTTTTTTTTTCATTGTTGAAGGCTGTGGCAGTCCATTGGTTTAGGACTTTTCCAAACTCTTTTTGCAAAGACTGGATTACTTCACATGTGTGTTCACTTATGTCTCTGTTTCTTCAGCTTATGTTCAGTTCCTGTTCTGATAGAGATTTCCTTGAATACCAGGAGTTAGAAAGAAAGAAAAGAAAAACAAACATATGAAAGAAAACCATAGGAGAAAAACACCTCTTGTAGTCATTTACAGATTAGCTCTGTGCTGGGGTACTCGCCTCAACACCTAGCCAGGCTTCTGCAAAGCCCAGAGACCAACTGAAAGTGAAAATTTAGGATTACCTCAGGTCTTTTCTGAGCATGCATTTTGCCCTGGGCATGTGTATGTCTCTCCAAGTTATACATTGCACCTTTGAATGCCCCAATCTATCTACCAAAGAAACTCTTTCCCTGACTTTTTTTTTTTTTACCTTGGCCTTAAGCTTTCTGCGTATGTCTTCATTGCCCCAAGGGGCCAGAGTTTGCCTTACAGTGCTTCAGACTAGGCCTGCCTTGCCTCCATCCTGAGGACCTTGAGATAGGCAAAACAGAGACAAGTGCTTTGCTTCGGGTGACTTAGGTAGCCACTCAACAGATTTAATAGACAAACAATAATTTGTGAATGAGGTGTGCTCTGCTCACTTCAGAACAAAGGACCAGGGTCCCAAGCTGAAAATATGGGGTGCCACTTCAAGTCAACTGCTGAGCCAGAGCAGGGGTGGGGTAGGAGCCAGTATCAAAAAGCTACAAAGCTTTTCTACTATTTTGACATTGTCTGTTTCTTGATTCATCTTTCAGGGGGTTGCTGTAACCCCCCAACTATTCATCAGAGTTCCAACAAGGTTAGTTCTGACAGTTTCTGCTTTTTTTTTTTTTTTTTTTTAATGTTTCTATGGGAAGACAGGAACATGGAGCTTCTTACTCTGCCATCTTGGTCTTCCCTTCAACAAATTTTTTGAGACCCTTCTATGTTCTAGAGCTGTGCTATCCAATATGGTAGCCAATAGTCACATGTGGGTACTGAGCACTTGAAACGTAGCTAGTCCAAACTGAGATGTGCTGTAAGGGTAAAATACACACTGGATTGCAAAGACAGTATCAAAAAGAAAAAAAAAAAGTAAAATATTTTACTAACAAATTTTTTATTGTTGACAAATTGAAATAATATATCGCATGTATTAAGTTAAAGATTTTGTTAAAATTTATTTAATCTGTTTCTTTTTACTTTTTTTAATTGTGGCTACTAAACAATTTAAAATTACAAATGTGATTTACGTTGTATTTCTTTCTGACAATGCTAGTCTAGGCATTGAGGATACAGCAATGACCAACACAGGCAAACAATAAAATCCTACCGATGTTCATGGCAGCACTATTCACAATAGCCCAAAGGTGGAAACAACCTAAATGCCCATCATTGGACGAATGGATAAATAAAATATGGTACATATATACCATGGAATGCTACTCAGCCAGTGAGAGAAACGAAGTCTTGATACATGCTACGCTATGGATGAGCCTGAAAACATCATGCTGAGTGAAATAATTACAAAAGATAAATATTCTATGACTTTACTTACGTAAAAAGACAACAAGCAAATATACACAGTCCAAAGTTTATCAGTGGTTACCAGGGGTAGGAAGGAGAGAGAAAGAGGGAAGGTTATTGCTTATGGAGTACAGGTGTGTAGTCCCCAACCTATGACTGAGTTCAATTCCGGCAACTCCACTGTAAGCCGGTTCTTACATAAGTCAAATACCTCATTTTTTTTTCATTATTATTACCTTTTATTATCAGTATCTTTATAAATCATAACACTGAACATCTGTGAGTGAACTTCGGAGAATGATAACATCAGCAAATTACATCGTGCTGCAACATTGTATGTAGTACATATTACCACACAAAGAAAAAAAAAACAGACAGTCATTAAGTGTGGTTCGTCATAACTCGAATATGTCGTAAGTCGGGGACTACCCATACTAAGTTTTGTTTTACCATGATGGAAAAATTGCATTGATTAAGGATAAGTTTGCACAGCCAATTAATGTATTGCTGCCAATAAGTTGTACACCCATAAAATTTTGTATGGGTAGGATTTGCGTGATAGATATATTTACAACAATGCTTATGTACAACCAAACGCGTCATGGGATGTGGTTCCTTGGTTTGAAGGTTTAGGGCCATGGTTCCAAGGGACATCCCAGTTAATTGACCTAATATTGTGTTGAGTGCTTCTGTTCTACCACCTCCTAGTTTGTTGCTTAGTGCCTGGGGACTTAAAAGCTTGCAAGTGGCCATCCACGGTACTACAATTGGTCTCTATTCACCTGAAGCAATAGAGGAAGAAGGAGAGTAGGGAATAGGAAGAGGATACGGAATGTCTGGCTAACTGCCTCCACGAACACCTGCCTCCTTTGCCATGAGACCAGAACTGGATGGTGCCTGGCTACCGTTACTGAACATTTTGATCAACGATTTCATACAAGAATCCTGAACAAAAGGGGGAAAATTTAGAACAGAATTTCAAATTCTCATGGATTCCAGACTTTCTGGAGCCATGAAGGCTGGATAAACCCCCAAGATAATCTTTAAAAGTTAAACCAAAAATATCTCCTGAAGTCTTCTTAAAACCAAATAATAGTTTAGCTTAACTAGTAAGGAATGTCTTCCTTGTCAATAGATAAGTGGTAACTTTGGTGAACAGTAAGACAATACACAATACTGGAGAAGCCAGCACAACTTGTACAAGACAAGGTCATGGAAGTTCCATAGATAGATCCAAACTCCCTAAGGGACCAAATTGCTGGGCTGAGGGCTGTGGGGACCATGATTTCAAGGAAAATCTAGCTCAGCTGGCATAACATGGTTTATAAAGAAAATGTTCTACATTCTACTTTGGTGAGTAGCATCTGGGGTCTTAAAACCCTGTGAGCGGCCATCTAGGCTACTCCACTGATCTCACTCCTTCGGGAGCAAGGAAGAATGAAGAAAACTAAAGATATAAGAGAAAGATTAGTCCAAAGAACTAATGGATCACGTCTACCACGGCCTCCACCAGACTGAGTCCAGTACAACTAGACAGTGTCCGGCTACCACCACTGACTGCTCCATCAGGGATCACAATAGAGGGTCCTAGACAGAGCTAGAGAAAAATGTAAAGCAAAATTCTAACTCAAAAAGAAAGACCGGACTTTCTGGCCTGACAGAGACTGGAGAAACCCTGAGAGTATGGTCCCTGGACATCCTTTCAGCTCAGTAATGATGAAGTCACTCCTGAGGTTCACCCGTCAGCTAAAGATTAGACAGGGCCATAAAACAAAACAAGACTAAAGGGGCACGCCAGCCCAGGGGCAGGGACTGGAAGGCAGGAGGGAACAGGAAAGCTGGTAACTGGGAACCCAGGTTTGAGAAGGGAGAGTGTTGACATGTCGTGGGGTTATTAACCAATGTCATAAAACAATATGTGTACTGTTTAATGAGAAACTAGTTTGTTCTGTAAACCTTCATCTAAAGTACAATAAAAAAAAAAAAAGTCTGCCTTGAGCATTCTGCTCTCTTAAGAACTATCGCTATGAAATCAAACTGACAACAGCAACTGAAAAGATTAGATAGGAACCCTAGGGGTCAGTGAATTTATGGTAATGGGGGAGGAACGGCTCAGAAAAGGAGGGTGAGAATTGTTACATAACTTGAAGAATGTAATCAACGTCAGTGAATTGTACAGGCAGAAACTGTTGAATTGGTGTATGTTTTTGCTGTGTATATTCTCAACAACAGAGCCCTGGTGGCACAGAGAGGTTAAGAGCTTGGTTGCTAACCAAAAGGTCAGCAGTTCGAATCCACCAGCCACCCCTTGGAAACCCTGTGGGGCACTTCTATTCTGTTCTATAAGGTCTCTATGGGTCGGAATCGACTCGACGGCAACGGGTTATACTCAACAACAAAAAATAATATATTAAAAAAAGACTTACTATAAAGAGACAATAATTAGGACAGCATTTTACTGACATTAAGAATAGACATAAAAAAAATAAATAAGAATAAAATCCTGTTGCTTGCTTCTGTCTTCTGGTACTGCAAGCCCAGCCCTGAAGTCACTTTCTCCCTGTGCCTTCATCCCTGCCCATTGCCAGGCCTGTAAGATCAAGTTCTTTCAATGACACCCTTATCCCAGGGCCACAGCATTAACTCAAGCAAAATATCCTTCTTCCGCACTAGACTGGGAGCTCCCTGCAGGCCCTTCAGATCTAACTCTGCTCCTGACAGACAGTACAGTGATGATGGGAAAATTGTGTCACCCCTGAGCATGGGGCAGGCACTGCTCCAGGCCTTGCATTGCCCTGTTGCTTCACTTATAGTTGAGGACACTGGGGCTCAGAGAGTTTGGGTAGCTTGTCTGAGCCCACCCAGTGTGGGTGCCAGGATTCAGACTGGTGAGTGGGTTCCCCCAGGACCTGCCCCTAACACCCAGCTGGAGAAGTCTCACTCATCATCCATGCCCAGGGCCTCTGACCCTCATCTGAAACTCGAGCTTTATTGCTGCCCACCCTGTGCCCAGTCCCCTCTCCTCCAAGACCCTCCAGCTCTTCACCCCTCACACCGTCTTTGACCATATTGGGTGTCCTTCACCTATCTGGCCCCTCTCCATCTCAGCTTGAGATGACCCTAAGGAGGGGTGACCCAACCTGTCTGTTGACCTCCTCCATCACAGAGACAAGGTCTGGGGCCTGGGAAGAGGGTAGCAGAGCCAGGGGGAGGGGAGCTAAGAGCTGCCAAAGCCATGAATGGAAGGGGCATGGTGGCTTTGGCCAAAGAAGGCCTGGAGTGGGGTGGGGCAGGCCACCAGCCGCCTTCTTCCCTCCACTTTTGGTGTCCCACCCCCATCTCACACCCAGGGGACCCCTTAAGTGTCAACACTCATCTCTATCCCTGGCCTAGACCATGGGTCGCTCACAGACCCCTGGGCACTAGGGCAGATGGGCCTCCTACTCTCACTGGGAGCATGGAATCCACCTGATGGTGGCCACCAAGGCCACACTCCACATGCCTCCAGTCCAGTACCTGCAGGGAGGAGGGCTCGGAGAGGGGCAGAACACCATCCCTCCCAGAGCCTTCTCCCCAGGCCCTTCAGCCCTCCTGGACTCCCCTGCAGACACCAGTCTCCCTCTGTGGGAGAGGCCAAGGTGCTAGGCTTCTGGGGTTATCAGTTGGCAGGGGGTCTTGCTCCTCTAAGAGCCATTGAGGCATTTTTTCTACCTCTATGCAGCCCCAGAGTAAACACTGCCGTCATTGTCATTACTTGACACGTTACCATTTCTGGGAGGGCTCTCCTCTATCCACCTTCCACTCAGCCTATGAACTCATTTTGTCCTTGTCCAGATCTCCAGCCCCGATCTCTCTCCAAGACTCCAGACCTCCCCAACATCTCCACCCAGACGTCCCCAAGGCCCCTCAGACTCAGCACGTCCTCGCTCTCTAAGCCTGCCTGTCCTGTTGTGTCCCTCACTCAGGAAATGGGATGACCTTCCACCTGGTCACCTGGGAGTGTCCTTGACCCCTCCCTCCCCCTCCCATGCCCTTCCTCTGCCTCCAAGTCGGGACACCCCCATGTTTCCCTCCCTTGGCCGCTGCCCTGACCACACTCCATCACCAGCTCTTGTGTCCTGTGACATTTTCCTCCATCCCCTACTGGACAAAGGGCCTTGGGCAAGTCACTTTACCTCTCTGAGCCTGTTTCCTGGATGATAGAATAGGGATGAACAAAATATATGAAGAGATTCAGCCCTTGAGACATGATACGGTTGTTGTCATTGTTATTCTCTCACCTGGATGACCCAACAGCTCCTAACCGGGTGCCTGCTTCTCTCTTCCTGCATACACACCCTGCAGACCTTTGGTAAAGGTACCAGTTAAGAACTACTGACTCTGGGCGGGGCACAGAGGTAAGCCTCCCACATGCTGCTTTCTTTAACTGTCCTGACAGGTCCAGAAGGCAGGTGCTGTCACACCTCCTGGAGTCAAACCACTGCCCCAGTACTGCTGCTGGTATTTGTGTCTTAATGCAAAACATTGATTGAGCACCAACTGTGTGCTCTAAGCTAGGTTCTGGGGACACAGCAGTAAACCAGACTGGCAGAGACCCAGCTCACGTGGTGATGATCTTTCAAAAACTCAAATCTGACCCCTTTAAGCCCTTCAGTAACCACCCACCCCACTGCCTCAGGATCCAGTCCCTTATCAAGGTATCCCGGGTCCTCAGCATCATCCCCTGCTGCTCTCTGCAGCCCACTTTCCTCACATCCATCCTCCCCTCTGCCCACCTCTCCCACCTCCCCAGCACCCACTCTTCACTCCAGCACAAGGGCCTGGTGGGGAAGACCCTCTACCCCATCACTCACACCATTCACCTTCTTCTTGTCCCCAGCTTCACCCCCATTTCCCACCCTTTCTCTCAATTTTATTGCCTGGGGAGCTTTTACTTGCCTTTTGAGGCTCCACTCATGGTCACCTCCTCCAGGGAGCCTTCCCCAACCTCCTGGATGGGTTCTGAGCTCCTTAGTGTTCCCAGGGCCCAGGGGCCTGTCTCCCAGCACACTGGCTCTTTACTGAGTTCTCTCTCTGTGGCTCCTGGAAGGCAGTCCCTGGGTGGCAACAGACTCTCAATAACTGCCCTCCCCCATCTAACCCATCACCAAGTCTGCCAGTTTTACCTCTTCTTGACCACTGCCCTAAGGCCCAAGCCCCAGCATGGAGGTAACAGGACCACTGGCACCATGCCGGAGCTTCCTGAGCCGTTGCCTTGCTTTGTTTCAGGCTTCTGTTCACGTGGGGACTGTTGTGAGTGAGATGGAGGAAATCAGAATGTTTGAGGCTGCAAGCACAACCTCCCCAGCGGAATAGCTTCTGTGACTTCTGAAAAGGGGCAGCAGTAGCTGTGACCTGCCTAAGTGTCTCCTTCCACCCCCTCCCCAAGCACCCCCGGCCCTCTCAGGGGGTGGGTAGGGCAGCAGGTGCAGGCAGGGCAATAGCCCTGAAAGAGGTCACTAGAGTTGGAGTCGCCTGGCTGAGCTCCAAGTGCTGGCTATGCATCCTCTGTGTGCCTCAGTCTCCTCTTCTGAAAAACGAAGTCATCAGCCCATTGCAGCGCTGTTGTGAGGGAACGTGCGAGGGGACCGCGGACAGAAACTGTTCTCGGAAAGCAGATACTTCGTTGTCTGCCTAGTTTCCTGACGCATTCATCTCAGACACTTTGTTTCCTTTTCAAAAAAATTCCAGTAAATTTGGTTGCAGGCTTCTGCTGAAGGCCCAGCCCCATTATTGTCGTTTCCCATGGGTCAGGGCATACTCAGAGGGCGCGTTCTTGGAGAGGTTGGAGGTGGGGGAGGTGGCGCAAGCATGCCACTTAGTCCCAGCTGCAGCGCCTGCTCAGGGAGCCCCTGGGACACACACTCAGCACTCTGAGCCTCAGTCTCCACCTTTGTAAGGTGGGAGTCCCTCCCCTCAGAAGGCTCCTGTTTGGTTAAGTGAGATAGTGGATGGGAAGGTGTTTTGTCTCAGAGCAAGGAGGCGGCCTGAGGTGAGGCTGATGGGTTCCCCCTCTCTGGAGGACAGAAGTTGCGCCACAGGAAGTCCCGCTGCGCCCAGCCACCGCCACTGTGGCTTCACCCATCCTAAAAGCCTCACAGAAGCCCCGTGGCTGCCTGGAAGAGCAGTTCTCAAAATGGCCGCCGCGGCCGCCAAGGTCCTTTCTCCTCCCCAGGCGCCTTGGGAAAGGGAGGGCGCCACGGCCACGGTCACTCCTTGCAGCCCAGGGGTACAGAGTGGGGCGGGAGGCATGGGGAGGAGGGAGTTGGGGTGGGTGGGGGGCCGGAGAAGAGCCAGAGAAAGGGGCAGGGAGAGGAACAAAAGGTCCCTTTGTGGCGCAGGGCAAGAGGGAGCGCATTACCCAATGCCCAGAAGCCATGTTGGTAACAAGAGATTCATTCTCTGCCTCACTTGGAAAACAACTTGGAGCAGAGAGAGACAGGGAGAGATTTAACCCCATGGGCGCGGGCACAAGGGCCCCAGGCCGCTGTGGGAGGTGGGGACGGGGCGAGGGCATGCTTGGGGGCCTTTCAGTCCCTGAGCAGCACAGTTTCCTGTCTCCCAGGCCTGGGCTGCGGTGGACAGAACCAGACTCCCAAGATGGCCGCTTGGCTGACTCCCAGTAGGCGTTGGACCCAGGGGCTGCAGCCGTGGGCTCTTCCCACTGCCTGGGCCTGGCCAGACCTGACCCCCTCCCCAGGGAGCCCCTACCTCCATGCTCTAGGGCCTGGCCCACTCCAACCTTGAGGGTACTGTGCCTTGTTTTAATTTGATGTTGAGCCTGCAGAGGACAAGGGCCCCCTCTGAATTCTTTGTCCTCTGGTGTCAGGCCCCAGGGCTGGCCCCTGGTCCATGCATACCTTGCCCCGTTTTTCTGACAGAGGACTTACCTTCTCCTTAGCAAGCCCCATTTCATTTTTACACAGGTTTCACTGTTAGAAGGGTTTTCCTAACATTTAATTAAATCTCTGCCATTCTTCTTCCCCCCTCCCACCTCTACCCACCAGCCCTGATTCTCCTTGTTGAAGGGTCCTAGAGTCAATTCCAACTCACGGTGACCCCATGTGTGCCAGAATGGAACTGTCTTCCATAGGGTTTTTGGTGGCTGATTTTTCAGAAGTAGACTGCCAGGCCTTTGTTCCGAGGTACCTCTGGATGGACCTCCAACCTTCTGGCTAGTGGCCGAGTGTATTAATCATTTGCACCTCCCGAGGACTCTGTCTAATAAGGCAAATACTAAAAGAAGTAACTGTTCACGAAACACCAGCTGTGTGCTGGGCACTTCGCACAGATTAACTTAATGACCCATTGCTACCTTGGGGCCAACCTGGCAGAAGTGAGAAGCTGTCGCCTCTGCTAAGGGTATTTGCTCAAAAGGTACCTGGTACAGGGCTGCGTGTAGGAGGCTCTCAAGGAACAAAAGATCATATGATTGCTTTTGTTAGCAGAGTAAAGAAAGAGGTCCTTCCGTTTAACCTTCCTCCCTTTCCTCCTTCCTTCCTTCCTTCTTCCACACATGCTGATTGAACACTGGCTGTATGTCCAGCTGTTGGGGATATACTAACAAAACCAAACCCATTGCTGTTGAGTCGATTCCAACTCATAGCAACCCTATAGGACAGAGTAGAACTGCCCCACAGGGTTCCCAAGGAGCGGCTGGTGGATTCAAACTGCCGTCCTTTTGGTTAGCAGCCGTAGCACTTAACCACTCTGCCACCAGTGCGCCACTGGGGATATGGAAGAGGACAAAAGAGACGATCCCTGTCCTCAGGGAGCGGATATCCCGTCAGAGAGATGGACAGTAAATAAGGAAATATTTTTGTTATGTTATCTGTAAGGTAATAAAATATTATGATTTTTTATAATATAGTGTCAGGTAGTAATAAGCTCTCCAGTGAAAATGAAAGCAGGATGAAGGGAGAGAACATGACGGGAGGGGTGTTAGGTTAGAAACGGTGGTGGTCAGGGAAGGTCCCTGCAAGGGTGTGACATTCAACAAAGATCTGAATGAAGGGACAAAGACTATCTAGGCAGTTCCAGGCAGTGGGAACAGCACGAGCAAAGACCGTGGAAGGGAATGTGCTGGTGAGTTTAGGAACAGTTAGGAGGCCAGTGTGCAGTGGAGAGAATGAGGGGGTCACATTATGTGGGGTCAGAGCACCCCATCCCCACACCACCCCCATGAATGCTAGAGGCCCGCTAGGTGTGAGAGGAGCCCTTAGGGGCTTTGAGCAGTGGCGGTTGGTCTGAGTTCCATTTCAGCAGGGACTCTGGCTGCCGTGTGGGCAATGAACTGTAGGAGGTCGGGACGGAAGCTGGGGGTCCTCCCAGGACTTTAGCTGCGGCCCCCCAAACTACACATTCCCACCCTCATGACCCCTCGTCCCCTGGTTGCCCACCGTCTCCTTAACACTGTCTGATCCTTCTTCCAGTAAGGGGGTCCGTGTGCTTCAGGAACGGTGTCCCACAGGGCAGTTCACTGATGGCAGAATTCCCAGCATCTGGTAGAGGGGAGCCGTGTGAGGAGGAACCCTGCCCATGGATGCCCTGGTTTAATAAGGAAGTTTCTCCTTTGGAAGTTTTTAAAGTGTCACAAAAGGTCTTCACAACATTCCTGCCCCTGAGCCCCTGTGCTGTGACATCAGCAAGTGGCCCAGCAAGCAGGGGATCAGCTTCCCCCCCTCTGACCTCAGGCCCGTCCCTGGCCCCAGAGCCTCAGTTTCCTCAACCGTAAAACCACACCTGCCTGGAAGGCTTTCCGGGTGCGTGAAAAGCAGGCAGCTTGTTCTTTAGGTGGGAAATGGAGGCTCTGGGGGTGAGGTGGTCGCTTATGGCTGGGAAGGTGCTGGGCTCTGGTGCCAGGCTCCCCTGGCCTGCAACTGCGTGTTCACGGTACATCTGTTTGTCCCCTCAGTTCAGTCCTGCTCTTTAGGAGCAGATGCATGTGAAGTGCCTACTGCCCGCCAGGCTGTGCCTAGAGTGGTGGGGTGGGGTGGGGCAGTCACTGTAGAAGTAGTGACAGCACTGGGGTGGGGGGGCTTCACATGGGGTCAGTAGGTAGCAGAGGGAGGCTGCATGGCTCAGAGGAACAAGAGCAGGACAGATGGAGGGCTCCAACAGAACAGAAAGGAAATGCGTACCTACCATGACCTCTAGCTCTGAGTGAAAGACCCCTACGTTCCTGTCTGCCCCCACAGACTTGCTGGGGGCCCTTGAGCAGCCCCTTCGCCTCTTGCACCTCAGCATCCTCATCTGTCGAGTGGGCCCCCAGTCCCTTCTGGACCCACTGGTTGGTGGGGAGGATCCAGTGAGGTGGAAGATGGCCATGCACTGGGCTGGATGTAATGCCCTCAATGAAGCCACTGTTGATGGCAGCGAGTGGCTATTGAGCACCTACTGGCTCCAGGCATGTGCACCCTTCACAAAATAACCCAGCACAGTGAATGTGTGCAACACACAGTGCTACGGAGGGGCAAGAGAGAGGGAGATGGCAGGGGCAGGGACGGCTTCCTGGAGGAAGCACCATGTAAGTTGTGCGTATCATGGAAGGGTAGGATTTGCAAAGGCCAAGAGGTATGGGGAGAACCTGTAGGTAGAGCCAGCACAAGTCAAGGCACAGAAAAGGAGTCAGCTTGGAAAGCAGAGAAGATGATGTCAGTCCCTGCCCATCAAGGTGGGTGGGCTCCTGGAAAGCCGTGGGTGCTGGTCAAACCAAGGCAGGACCTCCAGATCTCACCTCCCACCGTTCCCAGCCTTAGACTGGGTTCCTCGTCTGGGCCTTTGCTCAAGCCCTGCCCTCCACCCCAGAGCGCTCTCCCAAGGCTTTGCTGGCTGATTCTGACTCCTTGTTAGGAGCTGTGAGGGGCAAATCCCCTCTGGAAAGCCTGAGCCCCAGGCCAGATCGAGAACCCTTCTCCTTCTCCTGGGGTCAGTTCATTCTGTCAGTCGGGTGGGTGACACCCCCCACCCCCCCGGGCCTACTCCCATGCCAGACCAGAGTCCTTAGTAATGTTTTTTGTACGAATGTTACTCATAAACCCCGTATATCACTGAATGTAATGGCAATAGTAATCACATAAACAACTAGCAAAATTAAAATTACGCCTTTAAATTACAATATCATACACATGGCCTAAGTGTATTTATATTTTATAGTTTCGTGTGGTAAAGTGAAAATTTGGTAAGAAAACAAAAGAATTTGAAGTAACGTTTAAGAATCATGTCAAAATTATGTTCACTTTAACATTAAACTTTACCACCACATGAAATACATTAATGGATTAAAAAAAACAAAAACATTAATGGATTAGGCTTGTGTAATCAATAATGGCCCAAATAATGTAGCAGTTTTAGACAAATGCGTATGAAAATATATTCATAAATGAAATAATACCATAAAAATAAACAGGCACACACATAAACCAGAGACCACTTCAGCCTGAGACCACAAGAACTAGATGGTGCCTGGCTACTACCTATGACTGCCCTGACAGGGAACATAAAAGAGAGTCCCCGATGGAGCAGGAGAACAGTGGGATGCAGACCTCAAATTCTCGTAAAAAAGACCAGACTTAAAGGTCTGGTTGAGACTAGAGGGACCCCAGAGGTCATGGTCCCTGGACCCTTTGTTAGCCCAAGACTAGAACCATTCTTGAAGCCAACTCTTCAGACAGGGATTGGACTGGACTATAAAACAGAAAATGATACCGGTGAGGAGTGAGCTTCTTGGCTCAAGTAAACACATGAGACTATGTGGGCAGCTCCTGTCTGGAGGGGAGACGTGAAAGCCGAGAGGGGACAGGAGCTGGTTGAATGGACACAGGGAATACAGGGTGGAGAGGAGGAGTGTGCTGTCTCATTAGGCGGAGAGCAGCTAGGAGCACATAGCAAGGTGTGTATAAGTTTTTGTGTGAGAGACTTACTTGATTTGTAAACTTTCACTGAAAGCACAAAAAATAACAATAAATAAAATAAACGGGCACAAATGCACAAGCATTTCAGTACTTAGTGTTAACACCTCAACTAAATCAGAACTTTCCTTTCCTGGCCTGCAAAGCTTCAAACTTGCGAATGACTTCATTGAAATCAGCGCCTTTCGCCAGCTCACTTTTTAATGTGTCACTATTTTTTTAAACCATAATTCAAACTTAAACCCTGAAAATTTCATTGAAGTTAGATGTATATTTGCAAGACAGTGATGTTTTTAAAGAAAACTTTTAAAATACTAAAATTAAAAAAAAAGAATTTAAAATTTAAGTTATATTTCTAAACATGTATCAAGAAACAAGCATTTCCACCACTTCATGTTTTAAACTGTCAGTTTCTCTTTTTAGTGATCAAAGAATTTATGATCAATAATTGGTATATGTCTTTATTATCGATTTGAATTATAGAATATGTGATATAGTTGTGAATTGCTTAAATGTAATATTTCTTAGATTATGTGCATACTGACAACAAAGTTGTTCTGTAAAATCTTTCTACATTGAATTACGATATTAGTTATAACACTATTAGTAGCTGAGAGGAAGCCTTTTTTAATTTTTCTCCTTTTCCTTTAATTACTACTTTATTCTCAAAAAAAGTTATTGATACAGGTTCATGAATGCTAATTACCACAATATTGTAGCTAAAATATCAAAAAAATTGACAAAATCAGCAACTATAAAAAACACCAGCAATAATGAAAAAACAGCACGTGCTTGTAGCGTGTGCAGACAAAACCGCGTGATTCGAAGCGTTGTAACTGGGTAATAATGACAGCTCCGACCAGAGTGTATTACAAGGTTCAACAAGTAAATTCGCAAAGAGTTTTAGCCTTGTAGGTATATTAATATACATGAGCTAGGCTTACAAAAAATGTTTTTGTTGTTATAACTCACAGGGATATTTTTATTAAAAAATAATAAATTTCTGCTGAAACACTGCACAAAAATTTTATAGACAGTCGTTTTGGTGTCATCTCTCTGACTGTCATCTGGTGCAGACTGAACCCCTGGACCCCGCTAGTGACAGCACTGCCAAAGGGAAGCTACTATTATTATCCCAATTTACAGAAAAGGAAACTGAGGCTCAGCGAGACAACATCATGGCCAATGGTGCATAGCTGGTGTCAGAGTCCGAATTCTACCTGGGAGAGAGGACCAGCCCTTCTTCGCTCTTCCACTGCCTACCCACCTCACCCTGGGACCAGCACTGGGAGGTTACTGATTCAATTACTAACCCCCCAGCCCAGGCGCCACACACACAGGCAGAAGCTGAAGCCCCGAGAAGGCTGGGACTTGCCTGCCGCGCCACCACCTAGCCAGGAAGTGGCTGAGCAGACTCTGAGGCCAGGAATGGCTGACCCACCTCCTCCCTCAACAGATCTGAGGAGGCGCCGACAGGACGTGGTGGAGGACCTGCAGGGGTGAGTGGAAGGAAAGAGGCCACAGCGACCAGAGCATGGGACAGCCCTGGAGGGCAGGAAGGAACACCAGCAGGGATGGCCGGTGTGTGGCCCAGGGAAGCCAGGGTGGCCAGGCCCAAGATGGGGCAGCAGGAGGAAGGGAAGCTGGAGGAGGTTGGGGGGAGCAGGGAGCTAGGAGGTACTGCACTAAGTTCTGGGGCCCCAGGGCACCCCACCCAGTCCAGGATGGGCCCCAGGTACCTGCGCCCCAGGACTGTGCTGGAAGTGGGTCAGGCAGCGTCATGGCCTTTCCACCTCACAGAACCAAAGGGGTTGGGGACCAAGTGGGAAGCGGGCTTAGACAGCACAGATCACACGGGGAGTCACCCATGGGCCCGGTGCCCTGGTCCCACGTCACACACTCGCCTAGCGAACACAGGACGGAAGCCTCGAGGCCCTTCCACGCGGCACTGTCGTCATTTGGCAAGTCACATGGGGGGCAGGCAGGCGGGGGCCCTGGCGCCTTCCTGTGGCCTCCCCGCCTCCGCCCCGCCCCTCAGGATCCTGCCACAGCTCTTGGAAAACAACTAAGGAAATCAAGTGGAAACACAAATCCGCCACCCAGTCCCTCCACTGCCCCAGGCCCAGACTCCCCCAGCGTGTCCGGGGTGGGGGCTCAGCCCCAGAGGCCTTGCCAGCCCAGCGTTGTTTTCCTTGGCGAGGCTAAGTGGGCACCGTCGCTCTGTCCTGGGCTCCCAGCGTCAGGGATTGTCATCCAGTCTGGTCGCACAGAGCCAGCCACCCCCAGAAGGACCTCAGGGCCCCGGGGCTAGAGCCCCTCCTTCCCTAACCCAGCAACCTCCAGATTCTGGGATCCAGGGCCAGGGAAATTCCAGGCCTTGCTCTGCCAAAGACTAGTTGGTGACTTGGGGCAAGTCCCTCCCCTCTGTGGGCCTCAGGTTCCTCATCTGTGAAATGGGAACAATAAGCCCTGTCCATCCCACCTCACAGGGCTGGCAAGGAAAGGCAGGAAACAATGAAGGACAGCACTGTGTAAAGTGCTGGGGCACAGATTGTCACTTCAATTTTTCAGAGAGGATTTTCCCTCCAGGTTGGAGAAGTCAGCCCCACTCTGGGAGCTTGAGTTACTGATGGCAACAAGGGTCCCTGAGGTTGTTCACCCTGACCAGCAGGGGCCCCCTTCCCTGGCCATTGAGCCCTCTGATCACCAGCCTCCCAAACATCTCAGCCCCCCTAATGACTCCATGCCCACTCTCTTTCCTCGGCCTGAAATACCCATCTTCAACAGAACCCCTCCTTGTCCTTCAAGACCCAGCTCAACCACCTCTGCTCTGTGAAGCTTCTGGATCCAGGGCAGTATATACAGACTGCCCCTTGTATACGCCTGTGGTATGGAACTTGTGGAGTACGTGGCATGACCCATTTTGTGTTCCCATAAATGAGTGTACTCTGCATGGGCAGGGCCTGGGTCTTATCTCTCTGGTTTCCCGGCCTCGCTCAGGGAGCTCAATAGATGTGAGCTGAGTGTGTGCGTGGGTGCCGGCTGTAATACCCAAAAGGCTTGCAAGGAGAAACTCAAACAGATACTTGTACACAAATCTTTATTGTAGCATTTTTCACAAGAGCTGAAAGGTGGAGACAACCCAACTACCCATCAACAGATGAATGGATACACAAAACGTGACGTATCTATACAATGGAATATTATGCAGCCGTAAAGACAAATGAAGTCTTGATACACACTATGACACGGAAGAACCTTGGAAACATTATGCTGAGTGAAAGAAATCAGTCTCAAAAGGACAAATACTGTGTGTCCCCACTTATGGTGAAACCTGTGAGGGCCGGAACTCAACCGGACTGCCTTGTTTTTCTGAGTCTCACAAGTTTTCTGCCTCTGACGGGGCGCGGTCTTACCACTTTTCTGTCCCTCTCTATTTAGTGGAAAATATTTTAGTTTTCCTTCTCTGACAGTTTTCCGCTTTACACAGGTTCTGGCTTTTGCAGGTTTGACTGTACAGTATATAAAATACTTAGAATAGGCAAAGGCTTATCAGGGGTTATCAGGGACTGCAGGGAGGGAAAAGGGGGCACTGTTGCTTAAGGGGCACCGAGTTCTTTTCTGTTGGTTGTTGTTAGTTGCTATCATGGCAACCTTACATATAACAGAATGAAAGCGTTGCCCAGTCCTGCACCATCCTGTTACGTTTGAACCCATTGTTGTGGCCATTGTGTCAATCTATACCATGGAGGGTTTCCTTCATTTTTGATGATCCTCTACTTTACCAAACACGATGTCTTTAAAAAGACAAATCCGTTGCCATCAAATCAATTCCAACTTACAGCAACTCTATAGGGCAGAGCTGAGCTGCCCCATAAGGTTTGCAAGGCTATAACCTTTGCAGACTGCCACACCTTTCTCCCTCAGAGCCGCCAGTGGGTTCAAACCACTGACCTTTCAGTTAGCGGCTGAGCCCTTTAACCACCGCACCACTAGGGCTCCTTGAGGATGTCTCTTTAAGGGGGTGAAAAACATTTGAAAGGAATAGTGGTAATGTTTGCACCACATGGTGACTGTTAGTAATGTCACTGAAAGGTATACTTAAAAATGGTTAAAATGCCCCGAGAGTATGGCCCCTGAACACCCTTTTAGCTCAATAATGAAGTCACACCCTTCAGCCAAAGATTAGAAAGGGCTGTAAAACAAAATGAGACTAAATGGGCGCACTGGCCCAGGGGCAGTTACGAGAAGGCAGGAGGGGACAGGAAAGCTGGTAGCAGGGAGCCTAAGGTTGAGAAAGGGAGAGTGTTGACATGTAGTGGGGTTAGCAACCAATGCTACAAAACAATACGTGTATTAATTGTTTAATGAGAAACTAATTTGCTACGTAAAGCTTCATCTAAAGTACAATAAAAAAAAAAGTAGACTTAGAGGAATAAAGGTAAAAAGAGGTACTAGGCTTTCATCGTACATTAGAGGGAGACCTTGAAGTGTGGGGATGTGGGGGTGTGGGGCTGTGTATGTACAAGAAGATAAGAATGGGGCCTAATTGTCTGATGTGTTCCCCACTGTATCCCTAGTACCTAATGCATTACCAGGACCCTAGAAAATCTCAGTAAACATTTGTTTA
Organism: Elephas maximus indicus; assembly: GCF_024166365.1. NCBI lineage: Eukaryota > Metazoa > Chordata > Mammalia > Proboscidea > Elephantidae > Elephas > Elephas maximus. Next base: position 181,929,204 of record NC_064822.1, on the reverse strand, counting down.
CTAAATGATTAAAAAAAAAAGGTTAAAATGGCAAATGCTTCGTTATGTGTAGTTAACACAAAAACAAAACAGAAGGAGTATCTGGCTGATACCCAGTTTCCCCTGGACCCATTCCTGGGTCCAGGAAGCAGCTCCTTGCTAACTGATTCAAGAGGCACTAACTGCATGATTCGGCTTCAGCCAGGCAGCAGCTGTCCGTTCCGCGACCTTCCTGGAGCTCCACTGAGAGGATGGCGGGGGTAGAAGGTGCAGCGCACTGGTTCGCAGGGAGTGGATGCGATAACCCGGACTTCAGACCAAGGCGGAGGCCGCAGGGACTAGAATACTTGGGAGGGGACAGCGGATGTGAGCCACGTTTTGAAGGAAAAACTGTCATGGCTGATGACTGGCCGAGAGGGGATGAAGGGTAGGGATGAGTCAAAAGTGACTCCCAAGTGTCACGCCTGGGTCACTAGAGAAGAGTGGCGCCATTGAGGGCAGGGAAGTGAGGGGGGCTGGTTTGGGGGCAGGATGGTGACTCGGTTTGGGACATGGACTCACAGCATTTTCGGGATAGAAAAAACTTCAGAATCTTCCAGGCCAAAGAAAGAAACCAAACCAGTTTCCACTGAGTCAACTACAAGTCACGGTGACCCCATATGTGTCAGAGTAGAAATGTGCTCCGAAGGGTTTTCAGGAGCTCACTTTGCTGAAGCAGAGTGCCAGGCCTTTCTTCCTGACCACCCTTTTGGTTAGCAGCGAGTGTGTTAACTGTTGCACCACCCAGGGACTCATCCAGGTCACACATAAGGGAATGGAGGCTCAGTGAGGAGCAGCAACATGACTGGGACACCTGTGGGTCATCAGGGCCGAGTCTGGGGGCCTGGCCAGGGTCAGTGCCTCACCTAAAACACAGGTCCAAGGCCCATGCCAGAGACGCAGCAGCGAGTCAGACCCCATTCCCCGACTCAAGGATTCACTATCCCATGGGGGAGACAAATGTGGCTATAATTACATCCTGCTCCAAGGGTACCCACGAGGCATGATAGGGCTCAGAGGGCCAAGTCCGCTTTGGGGTGAGGGGTGGGGACAGGGAGAGTAGCTGGGGAATAATAATATCACTATTATCAGAAGTAGGCTCCTGTACCAAGTACATCATACTGAATCTTTGCATTCATTCTACGAGCTACATAGTATTATTGTCCCCATTTTACAGATGAGGTTAAGAGAAGTTCAGCAGCAAAGGAGAATGAAGAACACCAAAGACACAACGAAAATATGAGCCCAAGAGACAGAAAGGGCCATATAAGTCAGGGACTCACTCCATCAGCCTGAGACGGGAAGAACTAGATGGTGCCTGGCTACCACCAATGACCGCCCTGGCAGGGGACACAACAGAGAATCCCTGACGGAGCAGGAGAAAAGGGGGATGCAGACCTCAAATTCTTCTTAAAAAAACCAGACTTAATGGTCTGACTGAGACTGGAGGGACCCCAGAGATCATGGCCCCCACACTCTCTGTTAGCCCAAAACTAAAACCATTCCCGAAGCCAACTCTTCAAAGATTAGACTGAACTATAAAACATAAAATAATACTGGTGAGGAGTGTGCTTCTTAGCTCAAGTAGATGCATGAGACTATGTGGGCAGCTCCTGTCTGGAGGTGAGATGAGAAGGCAGGAGCTGGTTGAATGGACAGGGGAAATACAGGGTGGAGAGAAGGAGTGTGCTATCACATGGTACGGAGAGCAACTAGGGTCACGAAACAATGAGTGTATAAGTTTTCGTATGAGAAACTAACTTGAATTGTAAACTTTCACTTAAAGCACAATAAAAAATAAAGTAAAATAAAAAGAGGTTCAACAGATTGCCCGGGCCTCATAGGCCTGATGGTGCCCAAGCTAGTGCCCTTAATCCCACGTCTTGGGTTGGGTTCTTGATGGATGCATAGGAGTTTTCCAAGTGACAAGGAGGGCAGAGATCATACCAGGCAAAGGGATCAACATGTACCAAGGCCCAGAGACCCACCTTTCCACAGGCAAGATTTGAGGTGTTGGAGTTACATCCAGGTGAGGCTACTCTCCTGCCCTCACCCTATCCCCAGGCCCTGACTTCACAGGACCCCCCGTCTGTGCATCCTTTACTGATCTGATGGATTTGTCAGGTGAATTGTGGGGGGCTGTTTCCTATCCTCAGAGAACCATTGCCCACGCTCCCCCAAGGCCTTTCCAGCCCAGTTCTGCACCCCACGTGTATTACTCACATAATTCCAGAACCCTGCAAAGCAAGTCCGCCCAGAGGAGTAGGGGATCTGCCTGAGGCAGCCTGCACCTAAGCGGCTGAGCGAAGGCTAAAACTCGCAAGACCTGGCCCTTGACCTTGGACGTGTTCACACAGGGTCCCCTTGGTGCTCTTCCATCCTTGGGTTTCCACTTGCAGGCCACCCTGGGAGTGAACTAGGAGAGAAGGAGCGTGGAACTTTTGGGAGTCCTGGGCAGCTATGATTTATAACTCAGGGGTGCAGCAGTGTGCTGGAGCCAGCTCATACCAGTTTGTGACAGCCAATTGTGAAATTTTCAGGAATTTTCCAGGCCTGTTGATGTCACCAGGGAAGCTTGAAATCTATCTGGGTGGGAATTTTGACACCTTAAAAATCAGCCAAACGCTACACATCAGCCCCTCTGGCCCCCTAGAGCCTGTTCGTAAGCATTCACCAGCATACCACTGCCCGGGATCCTGGCTCCTGGCTCCCCTGGAGGCTTCTGCGTTCTCTCAAGCTCCCAGAGTCTTGGGAAACGATCTTACTCAAAATCCATTAACATTTCCCTCTTGCCACAGATTGAAGCCCAGATCCATTCCTGGGCTTCCCAGCCGCAGCATCGAGCCCAGCCAGTCTTTCCGGCTGCATCCTGAACTGCACACAAGAACAGATGATGCTGACTCAGCCCTGGCTTCCCAGCCACCTCACCTTGCTCATGTTGTTCCCATCTTCTGGCACACACCTCCCCATCTTGGACTCTTGAAATCCTCCCCTCCCTGTAAGACTTATCCAGAATCAGTGCTCAGTAAATGTTCATTGACCAAATGGAAGGGGGTTGGATTGAGGGACTCTAACCAGGGCTGACCTGATGTCTTGACTGGGGCTGAGCCCTGAGAAACCCTGCACTCAATTCCCTGCCTCAGAACAGAAACCTACAGAACCCTCCTGCTTCCCCAACCCTGCATTTCTCTGAGGGAATGGGGTGATAATGGAGGACAAACTGGCCACTGCCCTCAGAGGTGGCAAAACCAGGAACTAACTCAACCTGCTCATTTAGCTAGAAGCAAACTCCTTCATTCCCTGGTCAGCCTGAAACTCCTCTGCATTCTTCAAACCCTAGCCCAGCTGCCACTTCCACTGAGGTCTTGCCCAGATAGAGGTCCTGCATTACCCCCTTGCCCCTCTGCCTTGCACACTCTGTGACTGCTGTATGTGTGTCCCTGGGCAGTGCTTACCTGTCCATATCTCCATTCCCCCACTAAACCACAGCCAGCTGAAGCAGGGCAGGCCTTATTTAATGAAGAGCCCTTAACCTGACACCAGGCAGCCTTAGGAACTGCTTATTGCATTGAATTGAATTGACTCCATCGCTGCCTTGCTGTGAGACCCCTGGCAAGTCATTTCCCCACACTGGGCCTCAGCTTCCCCATCTGCATAAACTAGACTTGGACTAGGGAAGCACCAAGGACCTCTCATGTTCTGTTGTAGGATTCTGCAAATCAACACCCCTACCCCCATCAGTTTCTAACCTTCAAGTCTCCTTTCCTAACCTCCCTAGGTTCCTGTGGGTGGCACCCCTTCCTAGCCTGCCTTCATCCCTCACAGACCCCAGCCCTTGCTTCCCAGAGCCCAGAATTCCATTTTTCAGGGACTGTCTTCTCTCAGACTGTGAGCTTGTCTGAAAGGGCAGAGGCCACCCACCACCCAGCCCTGCCCACCGGCCCAGCACAGTCAGCACCATCAGTGCCCATCAGAGAGTTGGGATGGGGCATCCTGGCCTGAAGGGCTTTGGCGAGTTGGGGGAGTCCCTGTTCAGACAGGCCCAGAGCCGCCTGCCCATGGCAGGGAGCCCCCGCTCAAGCCTCTGAGGCAAACAGCCACATCCCCTTCTCTTCACGTTTCACTCCAACCTACAGCGGGTGTGTTTGCGCCGGAGTGTGCAGGGACGCTGTGTGGCCTGTCCTTTCCCCAATCCCCGCCTGCCCCTCCATCTCTCGAACAAGCCCAGACACACACACACACTCACAGGCTCGGGAACTCACTCATCGTATCAGTCACCGTGTGCTGACATGTGGAGCACAGGGAGGTGTCAGTCACACCATCAGGGTGTGCTGCACTTCGGGGTGTGGTGACCACTGGAGAGAACTTGTGCATTGTTAGAAGGGGCTCCAAATCCCTTGTGGGTCCTGAAATTCGTTTACCAGGGGCCATCCCCCATCCAGAGACAGTGAAAGAGAAGCCAACCCAACCTGCCACCCTGGCCCAAGCACCTCAAGGTTCTCACGCGGCAACTTCCCGGCCACTCAGCTTCAGGCTCACTATCTCTCATGTGCTCACGGGGCCAGGGACGGGGTCAGAACAAGCTGCGGGACATTGGGAGGAGAAGCCAGTGCAGGGCTGCCAGGAACGGGTGGCTAGTCGCCATGAGTCGGAATCCACTTGAAGCCAACTGGTTCTGTTTTGTTTTGTTTTGGTTTTTGCTGCTGTTACGGGTATAGAAGAGAAGTGTCCAGCCCTGCTTGCTCCTTTCCCCAAGCACGAAGGGCTATGACTGCGTGCTGGGGGAGAAGCCCAAGGTCCTTGTCCTCATTGAGTTCATGAAGATGGGGGGACTGGGGAGGGGCAGACGGAGAGCGAGAGCAGCTTACAGCTTCTGTGCGCCCAATTATACCTGTCTCTGGGTGTGCAAGGATGGCTCAGGGGGCCAACCCCTAAAGGGGAGTATTGGGAGCTATGAGCATCCCCCAAAAGGGGACATGTGACCGCAGAACAGTGAAGAGTGTAGGGAGCAAGTTCCAGGCAGAAGGAGCAGCCTGAGCAGAGGTGGGGATGGTGCTGACCACCGCCCACAGAGCAAGGAAAGAGGACAAGGGCCTTTGTGAGCTGGTCTCAGCCCCCTGCCCCCTCACTATGCACAGGTCTCTGGTCCCCACACATAATGACACATCCACCTTTTCAAACCTCTATATCTTTGTCCAGGAGCCCTGGTTAACCATTCAGCTACTAACCAAAAGATCAGCAGTCTGAATCTACCAACCGCTCCTTGGAAACCCTATGGGAGCAGCTCTACTCTATCCTATAGGGCTGCTACGAGTCGGAAGTGACTCGACATCAATGAGTTTGGGTTTTTTTTTTTTTAATATCTAAAGAGCACATGAACTTGGCATGCTTTGCTAGAATCATGGGTGCTTCTCCCTCCCACCGGGTTGGGAGTGTTCTGAGACCCGTAGTGGGAACATGATACAGATTTGTTGAATGAATAATGAATGAATGAAGGGAGTGACGACAATGTACCCCCTGAACACTGGTGATTCACCTGATGACGGTCCCATGCTGGCACCCCATGACCACACCACGCAGCCCACTGGGACACTGACATACACCCAGCCAGGCCATCATTGTCCCAGCAAGCCGCCCGCAGCCCCAGCCACATGGAAAGCTGCTCTGTCTCCCCGTTGGCCCCCTCCCCACTCATCTCCCCACCCACGCACACTTTCCCCCTTGCCTGGGGCAGCTGGTGGGAGAGGGAGGGGGCTGAGGTGGGGCAGGGCCCGAGGGGCTTGGAGGCAGCCGGGCAGGGGACGGGGGAGGCTGGGAAAGTCCAGGCTGTCTCCTGGGGGGGCGGTGGGCAGCATGGTGGGCGCTTACAGAGATGGAGGGAGGGAGGAGGGTCGCCGGCCTGGTACAGCTGCGGTCCCCTCCCCAGCAGCCTGCCCGGGTGCAGAAAGGCCTCTTTGTTCTCTGCCTTTAAAGGGTAAGAGAAACACTTATGCATGGCAAATTAGCCCAAAAATGTATTTCTCTAAAACACCCAATTGTCTCACCAAGCCTGCAGCTGCAGGGAAGTTCCAGGGAGCCAGGGGAGGGGGCGGCTTTGGGGTGACCCTGGGGGACAGAGAGAGGCGGCGGGGAAAGAGGGGCCATCTCGCCTTCCCGCCTCTGTTCTCAGCATCTCAGAGCTGCAGACAGCACAGCTGGGGAGGGCTCTGGGGTCAGGGAGACCAATCCCCTGGTGTTACAGAAAGGGAAACTGAGGCCCAGAGAGGCAGTGTGAGTAGTCTGTGGTCACACAGCAGAGGCCGGCTGGTGGCAGAGAAAGAGCTGGATCCCAGGTCTCTTAGACCCTTTTGTCTGTGCCCACTGCCTTGTTGGTGCTGGAAGGGAGGAGTCCCTGGGTCCCCGAGGTCAACCAAGCCAGGTGCCCTGAGCATGGAAGGAGAGAGACCGAGACTGGGTAGCTCTGCTTGTAAGCTGCCCACTCAGGGCTTCAGTGCCCAGGAGGATGGACAAGGGGCATAAGCCAAGCCCCGCCTCCCCCCAGCCTGGGGCTGAGCATTAGGCATCTGAAGGCTGGCACGCTTGGGGGCCACCGAGAATCTGGCAGAGGTACCTGGAGGGGGGAAGCTTTCCACCAAAGCCTTCTCCCAGGATTCCCGGGAGGGGCCTGCCTTAGTCAGGAAAAGGAACCAAGTGTTGTGAGGAGATGGCCAGGTTCTGTGAGGTGTCCTACCCAAGGCACACTCTCCAGGAACCAGCTCTGTGAGGCCCCAGGACCATCCCTTGGCACCCAAAGATGGGCCCCCAGTCCAACAGGGGAGACAGCTGAGTAAATCCACCAGTGTCACAGAAGAGTCCCGTGGAATGAGACTACTCACACACAAGCATTCACACAATCTCAGCATTCACACACACAACTACACTCACACACGCCTGAGTGAGATCTAAGCAAAGTGACACCAACACAGAGAAGGAAAATCTTCAGAGGAGGCCTCCCAGGGCTGGGCCCCGAAGGCCATTCTTGGGAGGGAGGACATTCTAGGCAGTGGGAACAGCGCGGGGACACAACCGGAGCTCCTGAAACCCACCCCCTTTGGAGTCTGAATTCAGAGTCATTGATTTAAGAGCCTTCACTGAACACCTCCTGAGTTCTGGCTCATGTAGGAGACACAAGGGAAGGAGAAAACCTGGGCCTGACTCCAGAAATCTTGTCAACTGGATGAGGTGAGTTTTACACATAAAAAACAGCACCAAGAGGCTGTGAAAAGTGCTGGAAAGAGGCTGCAGGTTTAGTGCCCTGGGACCTTATGTTCAGGCCCTGGTGCCGCCACTTATTACTTGTGAGACCTTCAGCTCCCCAGGCCTCAATTTGTGCATCTGTAAAATGGGGTAATAATACCTACCCAGCAGGAATGTCATGAAAAGTCAATGAGAGAAGACATGAAAAGAGCCTAACCCACTGACTGGCGCCCAGTAGGTTCCCAGTAAGTGTTAGTACCCCGCCCCCCAGAGAAGTTTGGAAATAAGAGAGATAGAAGAAAGTGGTGGAGGCATGTGTGTGTGAGAGAGAGCGTGTGTGGGTGTTGTGATTGTGTGAGTAAATGTGTATGAGCGAGTGTGCGTATGGTGTGTGTGAGTCCATGCTTATGACTACATGTACTGTGAGTGAGAATGTGTGTTACTGTGTGTGCATGTATGTGAATGATTGTGTGAGGGCATATGTGTGAGTGATTAGTGTATGTGTGAGTACAAGTAAGTGCACGTGTGCATGCTTATGAGTGTGTGTACACACGTGTGTGCATGTGTGTGTTGTGATTGTGTATAAGTGCATTGTGTGAGTGTGCACGTGTGCGCGTACACGACTGAGTGGGTGTGTGCGCGCATGTGTGGGAGTGCATGCGTGTGTGCATGTATGTCTGTGAAGGGATCACATATAGAAATGTTTCTTTGGAAAGGGGACTGAGCTGAGCCTTGAAATGTTGAGAGCATGAAGACACCAAGCAGCCTGAGCAATGTCCTCTGAACGGTTCAGAAAGTAGTCCAGGAGATGGAAGGGGTCTCTGAGAAGCCAGGAGACACTAAGAAGGGAAGCCTGCTGTGGGGTAGAAGCTGCAGCTCCGTCCGTCCTCCCCCAGTTCAAGGTGGCACCAGCAGTCAAGCCCGACCCCCACTTCCAGGCTCTGGGGTGGAGCAAGTCTTAGCTAGCGCCCACCCCCTCCTTCCTGAAGAATCTTCCTGGCTTCCTCTTCCATTCAGGAGAAACCCAGACTCCTCAGCAGAGTCAACCACACTCTCCATGACCTGGTCCTTGCCCTACTCTCCCTACTTCTCTTTCACTACCAGCCTCCTCTACACCCTACTCTTCAGCCATCTCAAATAACATTCTCAGACGCATCATTCTCTCTCAACCCTCTACACTTTTGCAAGTGCTGTTTCTTCTGCCTTCCCCACCCTGTCTGCCTGGAGAATTGAGTCAGACTTCAGGTGCTGTTCTTACCCTATTTGTCCCTTCTCCCTCCTTCCTGCACCACCATAATTGTCTTGTGCTCCCACACTTGTCTATTACAGTCCTCACAGTGTGCTATAATTATCTGTCTACAAAACTGTGATCACTAGACCCAAAACCATGGAAAACCTTGTCAAAGAATTATCTCCATAAAAAGCACTAGGCCCACATGAACCAGAGACCTACATCATCCTGAGACCAGAAGAACTAGTTGGTGCCCGGCCACAATCGATGACTGCCCTGACAGGGATCACAACAGAGAACTGAGGGAACAGGAGATCAGTGGGATGCAGACCCCAAATTCTCATAAAAAGACCATACTTAATGGTCTGACTGAGACTAGAGGAATCCCAGCGGCCATGCTCCCCAGACCTTCTGTCGGCACAGGACAGGAACCATCCCCGAAGACAACTCGTCAGACATGAAAGGGACTGGTCAGCGGGTGGGAGAGAGATGCTGATGAAGAGTGAGCTAATTATATCAGGTGGACACTTGAGAGTGTGTTGGCAGCTCTTGTCTGGAGGGGGGATGGGAGGATAGAGAGAGAGGGAAGCTGGCAAAATTGTCACGAAAGGAGAGACTGAAAGGGCTGACTCAATAGGGGAAGAGCAGGTGGGAGTACGGAGTAAGATGTATGTAAACTTATATGTGACAGACTGATTGGATTTGTAAACGTTCACTTGAAGCTTAATAAAATTTAATTAAAAAAAAAAGGCACTAGGCCCCAACAGTTTTATGAGGAGGTTCTTTTGAGATTTGAAGACATCGTTTTCTTGCTGTGTAACCTGTTGTTGGTAATAGAAAAAGACGGAAAAATATCACTGACTTCCTTTAGGGCAGATGTCGTGTCTCATTCTCCTTGGCGTCCCAGGCCCTACATAGGCTATGGGTGGAATAGGTTCCCAGTGAAGTTTGTTGACTGAAAAAATGGATGACTTTTATGACTAGGTTCCCTACCAGACCTTCCTGCCCTCTGGGATAACTACTCTGGAAGCATCCTACCTCCTCAACACCCTCCATTATAGTTCAGGTATCTTCTTAGAGAGATGGGCATCCCAAGGGAAACAAAAATGACCCAGTGGGGTACAGGAAGAGGATATTACCGTTTCCTTCTATTTTTGTTTTTATTCTCATTATTTTAAAACTTCTACTTTGAATACGTTTAGTATAGTAGTACATGTGTGTAATTTGTAAATAAATAAACAGATATGCCTCAAGATCTGACCCAGGAACTGAACAGATTCTGATCAATTCTTTGAGATAGCCTTCTTTATAGAAAACTCAGGAACCAAACAGATTTCAATGATGCATCCATAATCAAACTCAGCATCTGATTCTTGCTATCCAAACTCAAGAGACAAATCGATTCTGATATGAGAAATATAGTACATATTTTGGGACATTGTGCCCCCACGATTTTACCTAGAAGGATGCACAATAGAAAAAATTGGAGACAGTTGTTTAGACCATTGAAGTTAGAGACCATCTGATGACATTTTATGGCCCCGTTTAACAGACAGGAGAAATAAGACTCTTTAGCATTCTCACACTGCCTCCAGGTCACAGATGCTAGGACCTCCTTTTATATATAGATAATGAAACTGAGGCTCAGAGAGGCTTGTTAGCTTCTCCAGGGTTATGGTACTAGGAAGCATCACAGCCAGGACTCAATCCACTTGGGTCTAACCCCAAAATCGTACTGTTTCCACTGGAGTGTCTTCCACACAAGGAAGTATTCAGCAAAAACAACCACATGGCCAAGTTCCCACTCGATCAGCAAGCTGTGAGTCATAGCCCCTGTCCCTCATACACACACCCTTACCTGTCCAATCCTTTCTCCTCTATAAGCATCAGTTCAGGGTCAGCAATTCCAAGAAGCCTTCTCTGGACACCTGCTGGGTGCTCTCTTATAGCCTGCCCTAGCTGCCTATGTGCCCCCGTAGCAACGTGGGATCCGCTCTGGGTCCTGGGTGCTTGGCAGAGGGCCTAATGCTCAGGCAGAGGTGATACACATGAAGGAGCCCTCCTACCCAGCCACACACATGGATGTGGCACGGGGTGATCCCGCAGATCCCTTCTAGTGCTGACACCTACGATGACCCTGATCCCAAGGGTAAGTGAATATGTAGCAACTCTGTCCAGAAAGAAACCCCAGAGGTCTGGGGTGGGGGGTACTGGGAAAGAAGAGAGGGAGAAGGCAGGACACAGAGACTGAGACTTGGAAGGGGCATCTTCCACCTATTTAACCCCTGGATGGTGGCAACAGAAGGGAACCAAGAAAAGAGTGGCCATGGTAGAGGCATCTTCTCAGATCCCACCTGACCTTCTTAAGAGGCCACTGAAGACATGAGCTGTGGAGGACCAGTTGCCACCTTTCTCCCTGACAATGGCCTGACCTCAGCTGATGCCCAGCTCTGTGCCCACAATTGCCCTCCCTCTGGGCTGCCCTCTCTGTGTGCCATGGGCACATCAATTCCTGGGCAGGTTCCTGTGAATAGTGCCATTTGTGGGGTGTGCTTGGGCAGCCGAGAGGGAGAGGCATGTGGTCCACAGGGATCTTCAGTAACCAGGATCTATAACCTGAGAGTCCACTTCCCAACCGCCCCTGGCAAGGCCATGGAATTGTTCCGGGACAACTATTCCTGGAGTGTCTCCAGCGACCGGGCAAAGCAGGTCACGGGCTCTCAGCTGATGGGTTGTCCAGGGCTCAGAAGCCAGTCATGTGGGGATGGCCAGGACCCTCAGGGGTTGAAGAAGAGACCCTGGCAACTTTGGGGATGGAAAGATGTACAGGGCAGAGGATGATGTCATTTTACCCCCATACATGCGCCCCCAAACACATGTGCAGCCGCCATCACACCCCCAGACACAGATCCATCCACACACGTGCCCACAAGCCCAGGGATGGCCTCAGGTGCATCTTCCCAGCATGTGCACATGAGTGTGCACACACACATGCACACATACCACCAGAAAGGAATACCTGTGCCTGTGCCCAAGAGGGAGAGACCCCCTGAGGTCTCTTGTTCTCTCTTGTTTCAATCTCTTCCATCTCAGCCCATCTGGCCTATTCTACTCCACGGTAGCCATGTTTTATCAACCCCAGACCACCCCCAAGAAGTTTTAGGGGAATACTTAGGCCAGCGGCCTGGTGCCCACACCCTCTGGAGAGGCAGGATTTCACCGGTCCACACCATCTTGGCCCTCTAGGGCAGACCCCTACCCCATATCTGACCCCCCAGCCTGCTCCCCTCATACACCACACCACTGCACCTTCCTGGGCTCTGGCGTCACCTCTCCCTGCTGGGCTACCCTGTGCACCCCGGTGCTGCCGGCTCTGGCGATAACCTCTGGAGACTGGGATCTGCCATAGAAAATCTTGGTAGGCTGAGCCACTAGGGAGTGAGTTGCCAAAATGCACGTTCAGGAGTTTCATCCCAACCTGGGTCACCTGAAAGTCGAAGACGTAGACCCAAACTGAGTCCTGCTCCACATCACAGCTGAGCCCTGATCCCAGCCCAGCCCCAGATGAAACCTTGACACTAGTTAGAGATTGTCCACCAAACCTGGGTGATAGCCCAAGCCTTGACCCCAGCCTGAACCTGAGGCCTGGACCTGAGTCTGACCTCAGCCTGCAGCCTGACCTTTTAACCTCAAAATGAACACTTACTGAGTCATGACCTTGATCACAGACTGGACCCTGATCCTGACCCAAAAAACGAACACAGCCCAGTCCCAGGCTGAGTCCTGACCCCAGAATGAGTCATTACCCTAACTCTAGAATAAACCCTTATTCTATCTCTGACATTGTCTATAAACAGAGCCCTGTTCCAAACCCTAGATAACCCCGATCCTGACCCCCATTGAACCCTAAACTTCTTTCAGAATGAATTTTTACCCTGTCTACAGAATAAGCCCTGACCCCAGCCATAGCCTGAGCCCTGATCTTGGCCACAGCTTGAGCTCTGATCCTGACCCCAGACTGAGCCCTGATCCTGACCCCAGTCTGAGCTCTGATCCTGACCCCAGACTGAGCCCTGATCCTGGTTGTAGCCTGAGCCCTGATCCTGATCCCAGTCTGAGCCCTGATCCTGACCCCAGACTGAGCCCTGATCTTGGTTGTAGCCTGAGCTCCGATCCTGACCCCAGACTGAGCCCTCACCCTGGCTACAGCCTGAGCCCTCACCCTACTTTTACCATATTCACAGGAGAGATGGTCTTCATCCCTTTTCCGAGGACAGCAAACATCTAGCTGAAGCCTAGGAGGATCTGAAGAAGTTTCCACAGATCCACAGGACAACCTTTGCTATGTGGCAGGAGAGCAAGGACTATCATTCCCATTTTACAGGTGAGGAAACTGATTCTCTGGGAGGCTTAACTTGTTCTATGTGGTTCTAATGAATAGAACTGGAACCAAAAGGTAGACGGTATAGGGAGATAGATTTCGAAAAGAGCTTCCTCAAAGCCTGGGCTGGGCCAGGACAGAGGAGCCACGTGAGGAGTGGTGAGCTCCATTTCAGTGGCACTGTGCCAGCAGGGGTGGATGACTTCTTGGCTAGTACTACAGAGAGAGGCCTACAGGAAGTGGCAGTACCATGGCCTCAGAAGTCCCTGGCAGCCCTGAGATGCCCTGGGCGGGGGATGGGGAGAGAGAGAGAGAGGGGCTTTACTACTCAAGTGCCCCAAGGTCTTCCCCCGACGCTGGCAGCCCCCTAGATGCAGTCCAGACTACCAGATCAGGGAGGGCCCTAGAACTCCCCTGCCCATGTGACAAGGGAGAAACCAAGCCCAGAGATGGGGAGCAACATGGAAGCCCTTGGTTGAGCCAGGTGAGACCAGGGCTCCACCCTTCCCAGTTCGGGTTCCTCTCATCCCCCTTTCAAATCTGGAGCAGGCCCATATGGCGGACGAGGCCCACAGGGCCAAGCTGGCATTGGGCACTGTCACTCTGGGGACAGTGCTGGGCTCCCAGCGTGGGTTCCCACTCCACCCCTTGGGACAGACAGATCAGGGACAAAAAGGGGTGGGGGAGGACCCGCCACTGTTTCCAAAATGTCAGCCCAGCTTTTCTCCCCCAGCGCCCCCATTTTGCAGACCTTGAACACCAAGACCCAGAAAAGCTAAGTGGCTGGCCTCAAGTGGCACAGCCAGGCAGGGGCACATCAGAATCAGACCCCAGACCCTGGCACCTGCCCTGCTCTGGCTCAGCCACACAGCTGCCTCAGGAGGTCTGGAGGATGGTGGGGGGACCTGGTGCCAGGCGGCAGAGGCTGGGGGCAGGGGCTGGGTGGCCCCTCATGCCGCCGCCCCCCAGGCACCCCAGCCTGGCTCCATGCAGCCCGGCTGGCCCAGCTGCCGGCACATCCGCCCAGGCTCAGACATCAATCCACACCAGGGCCCTTGCTCGGCTCTTTCTTTCTGCCCTCCTGTTCTCCCCCCTCCCCCCCCCCCCCGTCACATCTTTTTCTCTCTCTCTCTCTCTCTCTCTTCCAACATGTCATTACAGTAGAAACAAAAAGCGCGGGGACAATGCGGGCATTGACAGCCCCCGGCCCCCTCCCCCCGCGGTGCGTGCCAGCACTCTTTCCACCCGCCCAGGGCTGGAAGCGCTGCCAAAGGAGTCCGGCTAATAAACAAGAGCAACCAGATAAACCAGGAACACAATAGAGGGATTTGTTGCGCTTAGAATGGTGGGAACAATGTCAACGTCGCGCGCAGCTGCTTCAAGCCCCCCACCCGACGAAGCCCTGCCAAGCAACCCCCTCGCCCCCCAGCCCCTCTGATTTATGAAAGGTCAGAGGGCATCATGGCTAAAGGGCCCCTTCCTCGCATCCCTCGTTAACCCTTCGGACACAATGGTCCCTTCTCTGGGAGGTGGCGGTGGGGGCGGGTGCCATGCACAGCACTTCCTGGAGCGGCCTGGGGACAACTGGCGGGGGCGCAGAGGGTGGAGCGGTTCTAAGATGCCTTCGGGCCAGGGGCTTTGTCCGCAGTGACCCCTAGGGATGTGGCAGAGTCCATAACTGGGTTTACAAGATGGCGCCCCCGCTGCTCCCAAGCTGTGAATTGTAGGCATTCGCTGATGCCCTACTGGGTGTTGAGTCCTTCATTAGATGATACTCGCTAGGTGTGGGAGGAGGAGTAGGATGTCATCCCAAATCTGGGGGAGGCCAGGGAAGTGGGCTGACACTGGCAGAGCTGGGCAGGTAGTAATGAGGTCAGGGGAGATTCCGGAAGATGCTGGAGCTGAGGAGTAGCAAGAGTGAGCCAGGTGAGGAGACAGTGGATGGCATTCCAGGCAGAGGGGGCAGCACAAGCAATAGCTTGGCAGTTTCCTGTAGTGCCAGCAGAGGCTGGGAATCCAACTCCCTTCTTCATCGCAGCCTCCTCATTAGTAAAATGAGGATAATAGGAATAATACCTATCTCACAGGAAGCTTGGGAAGATTAAGCCAGTGAATACCAATAGGATGCTTAGGACAGAGCCTGGCACATGGTAAGCTTCAAAAAGTGCGGCCATTATTATTGTTGCTGTTACTGTTGTGGCTTCTTACAGCCACCCTGTGTGCTTCATATCATGGTCCCCGTAGATGGGCAACTCGGCTGGGACTCCTCTTGGGTCACACAGCTGGCATTTACAGATCTAGGATTCCAACCGAGGGCACCTAACTCTAAATCCAGGAATCTTTCCTGCCCACCCCAGCTGCCTCTGGATGGGGACCTGAAACGAAGAATCTGAGATTGAGGGAGAGAAGAGTGCTGAACAACCTATTTGGGGGCTGATCCCTAAACAGGCTTCAGCTTGTCTTCCTTCCTAAAAGATAACACAGATTCTTCTTAGATTCTTGACGTTTGAGCCCAACGGGAACAAAGAAGGAAGATGCATAGAAAAGTCTCCAGTTCACCCATACCTCTCACTTCTGCTAGGCAGGGGTCTCCTGACAACAACCTGGCCATGTCTCTGCCCCCCACAAACCACCCCCACCCCCTCCACAGGGACCCCAGACCCCTTCCATGGACACCAAAGTTTTCTCTAACAAGGGAAGGTGAGCATTCATAATAATCACTAAGCTCCCATCCTTCAGGAAATCCTGTCAGCTCTACCTTGAAAACACATTCAGAATGTCCAATCTCACTCCCACTCAACATTGTACCAGAAATCCTAGCCAGTGCAATAAGGTAAGAAAATGAAATAAAAGGCATACAGATTGGAAAGGAGGAAGTAACACTGTCTTTATTCACAAACAACATTATCATCTATATAAAAAAATTCTAAGAAATCTACAAAAAAACTACTATAACTAGTAAGTGAGGTTAGCAAGGTTATAAGATACATAGTGTACAATTAAATTTCTATTACTGGCAGCAAACAATCACGAATTAAAATTTTTAATATTTGAAACAGCATTACAAAATATGAAATACTTAGGGATAAATTTGTATTACAAATATATGACATAGTGACACTGAAGAGTATAAGGAAGAAAGGAGCTGACCTAAATAACTTTGTAAAATGGTGTTTTGACTAGATACTGTAAGGCTACAGGCAAAAAGAACTGTATACAAACGCTATGCTCTAGTTGTCAAATTTGTCTCTCAAAAGGGTACGGGCTAGCAATTCTGAGACTACTTTACATGTACACTAAGTTTGAACAAACAGGTAAACATGCTAGAGACAATGAGGGCCAGGTTTTTCACTGTCAGAGAAAGGAGTTACAAATAACCAATGGGATTCTAGAATGATCCCTATGATGCTGGAGGTGGAGCTTAATTTCCCTCTCCTTGAGTGTGGGCTGGACTTAGTGACATGCTTCTAACAGAGTCTGGAAAGGCAAAAAAAGTGTCTTTGTGATGGGGAAACCTGGCGGACACCACCTTATCCAAGTGGTCAACATTAATATCAACATTAATAAGACATATTGGCATTATGAACCCTGGAGAGGATGAAATAAGAAAGTTACTTCACCCCCAAATCCTTAACTTCAGTCTAATAATGAGAAAACATCAGACAAACACAAACGGAGAGACATTCGACAAATGTCTGACCAATACCCTTCAAAAGGGTCAAAATCATGAAAAACAAAGACAGACTTACTGAGACACTGTCACAGATCAGAAGAGACTAAGGAGACATGACAAGTAAATGTAATATGGCCTCCTGGCTTGGATCCTGGAACAAACAACAACAGCATAAAGAATATTAGTGGGAAAACCAAGGAAAGCCAAAAAAAGTCTGTAGTTATATTAATAGCATTGTACAAATATTCTTTTCTTAGTTTTGATCATTATACCATGGTTATATAAGATGGTAACACTAGGGGAAGAATTTATGGGAACTCTTTGAACTATCTTTACAACTCTTCTGTCAGTCTAAAATTATTCCAAAATTAAAAAAATTTAAAGACCCTATCAAAATATGAAATTCTTAGGGATAAATTTGACTAAAGATGTAAAAGACCTATACACTGAAATCTATTGCTGAGAGAAATTAAAGAAGACATAAATAAATGGAGAGATATACCACGTTCATGGATCAAAAGACTCAATATTATAAAATATCAATTCTCCCCAAATTGTTCAAATTTCAACAAAAATCCCAGGAGACTTTTTTGTAGAATTTGATGAACTGCTTCTAAAGTATATAGTAAAATGGAAAGTATCTAGAATAGTCAAAGCAATTTTGACAAGAAGAACAAAGTTGGAGGACTTGTAGACCTGATCTCAAGACTTAAAAAGCTATAATAAGGCAGTGTGTATTGGCGTAAAGAAAGATGTATAGATCAATGGAAAAATAGACAGCCCAAGAACAGACCCACACATATATTATCAATTGACTTTCAACAAAGGTGCAAAGACAAGTCAATGGAGAAAGCATAGTCTTCTCAATAAATAGTACTCAAACAATTTTGGGTAAACGTGTAAAAAAAAAATGAAACAACACTTATCTTATACCGTATACAAAAAAATTAACTCAAAACAAATCATAAACCTAAATGTAAAATCTAAAACTATAAAGCTTCTAGAAGAAAATCTTGGTGACCTTGGTTAGACAGAGAATTTCCTAAATACAACACCAAGTACACAATACATTAAAAAATTTTTCGATGAATTAGGCTTCATCGTCAAAATCAAAACCTTTTTTCTCGTTGGAAACCAACATCACAAAACAATTTGTACGTTAACTGTTCAACGAGGAACTAATTGCTCTGTAAACTCGCACCTGAATCACAATTTTAAAAAAGTCATAATAAACATAAAAAAACCTTTTTTCTCTTTGAAAGACATCATTAAGAGAACTGAAAAGACAAGTCACAGACTGAGAAAAAACATATTTGCAAATGATATATTTGATAAAGGACTGTATCCAGAATCTATAAAGAATCCCCAAAATTCAGTAATAAGAAAAAGAACAACTCAATTAAAAAATGGACAAAATATTTGAAAGACACTTCACCAAAGAAGAGATACGGTTGGCAAATAAGCACATGAAAATATGCTCAGAATAATTTATCCTTGTTGTTGTTAGGTGCCGTGGAGTCGATTTCGATTCATAGTGACCCCATGTGACAGAGTAGAACTGCCCCATGCGGTTTTCTAGGCCGTAATCCTTACGGGAGCAGATTGCCAGATCTTCTCCCGTGGAGACACTGAGTGGGTTCAAACTGTTAATCTTTCAATTAGCAGCCAATCTGTTGTGCCACTGGGGCACCTTAATTTGTCATTAGGAAAATGGAAATTAAAACCACAAGATACACGTTAGAATGGCTAATATTCAAAAGACTGACCATACCAAGTATTGCTGGTATTGTGGAGGAACTGGGCCTCTTATACACTGCTGGTGGCAATGTAAAATAGTACAGCCACTTCGGAAAACACGTGGGCAATTTCTTCGGTTAAATATACCATATGACCCAGCCATTTCACTCCTAGGTATTAACTTAAAAGAAATGAAAGCGTAAGTCCACCACAGCTTTACTTGTAATAGCCAAAAACTTGAAACAATTCAAATTTCTATCAACAGGTGAATGGATAAGCAAATTGTGGGCTATCCATACAATGGAATACTATTCAATAATAAAAAGGACGAACTAGCGATGCATACAACAACATGAATAAATCTTAAAACAGTCACGCTGAGTGAAAGAATCCAGACCAAGAAGAAATATATGGCATGATTCCATTTATGTAAAACTCTACGATGCAAACTAATCTGACTGTCGAGAAGGGGAGAGTGTCGACCTGTCCTGGGTTGGCAACCAACGTCACAAAACAGTATGTGTATTAATTGTTTAATGAGAAACTAATTTGCTCTGTAAACCTTCATCTAAAGTACAATTAAAAAAATTAATCTAACTGAAAGCAGATCATTGGTTGCCTAGGGACAGAGTGGTAGGCCCCAGGGAGGGCTGACAAAGGTGCACGAGAAAATTTTGGGAGTGATGGATAAGTTCGTCTTCCTGATTATGGTTTCACATGTGTCTAAAAAAAAAACCCACTGCCGTTGAGTCGATTCCGACTCATAGCGACCCTACAGGACGGAGTAGAACTGCCCCACAGAGTTTCCAAGGAGTGCCTGGCAGATTCAAACTGCCGACCCTTTGGTTAGCAGCCGTAGCACTTAACCACTACGCCACCAGGGTTTCCCACATGTGTCTACATGTGTTAAAACTCATCAAAGTGCACAATTTAAATATAGACATTTATTATTTGTCAATTATACATTAATAAAGCTATTAAAATAATTTTTAAAAAGGAAAAAAAATAAACACATCCAGGCATCTGTCCACTTCACCACTCTGGCCAGAACCGCCATCCCCCTCTGAACCGCTTCAGCAGCTGCCCACTGGTCTCCCAGCCCCTGTCCTAGCCCTTCCGTCTATTCTCAACAGAGTAACCAGCGTGATCCTGTCAAAACACAGGGCAGGTCGTGTCCCTGCCCCGCTTTAAACCCTCCACGGCCCACTACACTCTGGGTAAAAGCCCGAGTCCTCACAGTGGCCATCAAGCTTGTCCACCTTCTGGTGGTTTCTCAGACCTCCTCTCCCACTACGCCCTCCTCGCCCACTCTGCTACCCACTGGCCTCTGGGCTGTCCCTGGAACACCTCAGACTGTTCCCTCTGCCTGGAGTGTTCTTCTGCCAGGTACCCAGATGCCCAACTCCCTCAGCAACTTCAGGTCTTGACTCAAATGTCCTGTTCTCAGTGAGGCCTGCCTTGCTCGCCACGTTCTAAACTGCGAGCCACCCTTCTCTCTGCTCCTGAGAACCCTTCCCTTGCTCTACTCCCCGCCCCCACCATTCTATAAAATTCATTTATTTTGCTTTTTGTTTGTTTCCCACAACCAGATTTGTTCTTCTATTAGAGTTCACTGATGAATCCTGAGTGCCCAAGGGAATGCAGAGCACATAGTAGGTGTTCAATAAATATTGTTGAAGGGATGGTTCATGGACCAGACCCTGTTCTAAGTGCTTTCCATAGATCACAATAACCCCCCTGAAGAAGATGCTGTAAGTTCCCCCATTGTACAGTTGGGGAAACTGAGGCAGGGAGAGTTTTTTTTTTTTTTTCAAGCATGCCCAAAGTTACTCAGCCTGGGTCACCTGGCTCCGGAGCTTGTCCTCTTAGCCAGAACACTCTGCCACCTCCCTCAGGGCCAGGCTTAGGCCACCTGGTCACAGCTTCTGGCCACACTTGAATCTACCAACCAGATTCCACCAGCTGCTGGCGTTCAAGCCCCCACCCCCTACCCTAATTCCAGGATTTGAGTTCCCATTTGATAATGACAATAGGAATAATAACCCTTTCTGTTTTCCCTTTGGGCAGGCATTCTCCCTGCCTTGGTCCAAGAGGGAGAAAGAAGATAAAATATAAATGACTTAATTATGGGGGTACGGAATTGCTCTAAATGGAAGCGGGATGGGGCAACACGTAGACCCCAGGGAGTTACACACTCGCCCTGTGGGGGTCCCAGCCCCCTGACGCGGTCACTGGGAAACTCAGACAGAGCTATGCTTGGTGGTGTCCCCAGAATGGGAACCAGCCACAGCTCACCAGGCTGCATGTCTTCAACAAGTGTTTACAGGGGGCCTCCTGAACACCAGGCCCCCACCAGGCTTCAGGGATTCACTAGTAGTAGAGCCCCCATCCAGCCTTCTTGGGACCCTGAAGCCGTGCCAGTCTACCCTACTGTGTGCCCTCCAGCAGAACCCCAAGAGGCAGATGAGGAAGAAGGGTCTTGGTGGCATGGAGGCTGCTCCAGGTTCAAGCCCAACCTGACCCCGCTCTGTTCATCCTGAGGTTCTCCAGGTCCCTTCTGCCTTCTATACATCCAGGGTCCCATCTAGCACGGCTCCTGCCCCTCTCCCAAGCTCCTCTGAGCCTGGACCTTCTTTCTTGGCTCATCATCCCAGGGTCAGGAGTCATGTCCCTGAACATTGGTCCCTGTAGTCCCTACTTCTGTGTGCCAGCCACCCCCACTGCTGCCTTCCTGGTCACCTCATGCCCTGTGAGCACCTTGGGGTCTTCCCTGTTGCCGAACCTGCTGCCCCTCTGCCCACTATCCTCTCAGGAGGTGCCCCCCACCCAGATGCAGACTTGGGTGGATGCTGTCAGGAGACCTAGTGAGAAAGGGGCAGTGGAGCTGCCAGAGACACAGATCCTGCCAACCAGGGCTTGCCCTGCTCTTGGAGAGTGCCACCCTGCAGGCTTCCAGGGTGCCAGGCTTCCGTGTGCTACACTTGGAACCCGGAACCCAGTTCAAGTCCCCACTCTGCAGCTCACCACTGGGACCTCAGGTAGTTCCTTCTCTTTTGGGCCTCTCAGTTTTATTCACTGGAAAATGCGAGGATTGTACCCGATGAACTGTAAGTTCCCTCCAGGCTGTGTGAGCCTGTGGCTTCCAGAAGCTCTAGATGAAGACAGGAGCAGGCCGGCACCGCAGGAGCTTGAGCAGTGATCACAGTCAGCCCACGCCCTCTCCTAAGCTCTTTCTAATCCAGGCCTCATTTTCAACCCAGTTCTGCCAGGTGAGGACCAAGGACCCAGGGTTCCCGGCATGCAGATCAGGGAGTCAGGGCTCAGGGAGGTGAGGGACCTCCCAGGGCCACAGCCTAAACAGAAGTGACAGAGCTGGGACACAGACCATGGCTGTGGACCCGCATCCTGTCTCCTGCCTTCCATTGCCTCCGCCCTGAGCCAGGCCCTTCCTAGTGGCTCTATATGAATGGTATACGGCGGTCAATAGGATAGAAAACTGTCCTTTGTTCCCCCTTCACCCCCTCCCGTTAGAGTTGAGTTGAACACCGCCCCCCCCTTTTGTGACTCCCCGGCATGGCAGTGAGAGGGTGTCAGCTCCAGGAGGGAAAGGACGGGTCTGGCTCACTCTCCTCTGTGTCTCCAACCAGTGCTACAGTGCCTGGCCTGGCACATAGTATGAATATTTGCTGAGTGAACAGCTGGAGGAGGCCCTCACTGTGGGATGGGCGGCTGTGGTCAGCTACCCACAATCATTCTGACCTCACCAATAAGCCCAGGGCCTCACGGGCCGTACACAGTGCCCACACGCCCTCACTGGCCTCTCTGACCCTCATTGGACACCAACTGTCCACTAGACCAACACTGTGGTGAAAGACAAACTTAATTTTTAAATTACCAATCCTTTGTGGGCCAAGATTTTGTAAAATGCAGTAAAAATGAGTTACGGTACTAGAAAATGACCGTGCACTTAGAAATTGCAACCATGTCCAGTTGTTATAAGGGTCTGTAAGCCCTCGCCCTAGAGTTCTGTATTTATCTCTTACCTCACTGTGGTCGGGGAACAAACAGATCAGGGGCAGCACAATCCCCAACCTCACCAGGGGGACACTGCTCTAGATTTCTTCATTTCAGGTGATATTACCACCCCTCCCATCCCCACTTTGCATGACAACTCCCACTCCACCACCCACCAAGACCAACTGGTCATCGGTCTCCTTCCATTCTGAAGGCTCTCTGGTGGGACCCTTCCTCTCCAGCCCTAGGCCGGGACCCTGTTCTCCCACCCTCACTCTTGCCCCTTGCCCCCACCGGGGCCAGGGCAAGCTCGCTGATGATGCTCTCTAGTGCACCTATTGCCCCTGAGCTGAAGTCCTCCGTGGCTCCTGCTGGAGCTTCAAACTCTGGAACCTGGCATTCGAGGCCTTCCATAGCCCATCCTTGCAGACTCACCAGCCTCATCTGTCCCACATCCTCCCTCCAAACCTGGGATCCACACCGACCACCGCATTCACTGTCTACAAGTACGCCATGAACCTGAATTGTCCTCTGCGGGGAATAACCCCGGTGCCGATTCCTCTGCAGCCAGCTAGGTCCTCCCTATGATCTCTGTCCCAGCTGGACTCCCCTCCCCTAGAAGTCTTTCCTGAAGACCCCAGGGCATCTTGCCTGCATCCACCAAGCTCCAGCTGTGTAGCAGTTGGGGGTCCCACCTGGCACTGCAGCAAGTGCTGCAGATAATGAGCCCCCTCCCCCCGCACCCCCGGCTTGGGGCCTATAAGCTGCTGCTCACACACCCTCGGCTTTTGCACAGCACAGGGCCCTGCACACAGTGGGCACTCACTCCTAGCAATATCGTATTTTTAATGCAAGACTTTGCCCATTTAACCACAACAACGCTATGAGGTAGTTATTATCTTCTGTCAGGACCAAAACCAAACCCACTGCTGTCGAGTCCATTCCGACTCATAGCGACCCTATAGGACAGAGTAGAACTGCCCCATACAGCTTCTGGGGAGCGCCTGGTGGATGCGAACTGACAACTTTTTGGTTAGCAGCTGTAGCTCTTAACCACTATGCCACCAGGGTTTCCTCCTCTTTTGTAGAAAATGGAAATTTGAAACTTTAGGAGATTCACCCAAAGCCAAACAACCAGTGGAGTGTCAGAATCAGAATTCCGACTCATTTCTCTGCGCCTCTGGAGTCCAAACTCTTAAATATCTACACTGTGCCTATAAACGTTTGCCGAAGGTAAAGTCACACCGAGCAAACTCAGATCAGTCAGGGGTTGTGATCCTATGACGTGACAAGGTTAAATCTAGGCTGAAGCACATTAAAAATTCTGAGAAAGTGGACCTTATAAAGCTAAAAGCTATTCAATAAAGATAAAAAAATTGAATATTTATGCATCAGATAACATAGCATCAACACCCATAAAGCAGGAACTATAGGAGAGAGAGTCACCCCCACCTGCCTGTCAGTTTGTCATACTGTGTGGCTTGCATGTTGCTGTGATGTAGGAAGCTATACCACCAGTATTTCAAGTACCACCGGTGTCACCCATGGTGTTCAGGTTTCAGTAGAGCTTCTGGACTAAGACAGACTAGGAAGAAAGGCCTGGCATTCTACTTCCAAAAAGCAGCCAATAAAAACCTTATGGATCATGACAGAACACCGTCTGAGTTGCATGTTTGGACACATCATCAAGAAGGATCAATTGCTAGAGGAAGACATCGTGTCTGGTAAAATAGAGGGCCAGCGAGGCAGTGGGAGACCCTTGGTGAGATGGATTGGCACAATAGCTTCACAACAATGAACTTGAACGTACCAATGATTGTAAGGATGATGCAGAATTGGGCAATGTTTCGTTCTGATGTACATAAGGTTGCCATGAGTCAGAGTCGACTCAGTGGCAGCTAACCACAAGAGGAGAGTCAAGAGAAAGTTGAAGCACGTTGTTGTTGTTGTTGTTAGGTGCCGTCACAGTGACCACATACACAACAGAGGGAAACACTGCCCGGTCCTGCGCCATCCTCACAATCATTGCTATGCTTGAGCCCATTGTTGCAGCCACTGTGTCAATCCCTCTTGTTGAGGCTCTTCCTCTTTTTCAATGACCCTCTATTTATCCAAGCATGATGTCCTTCTCCAGGGACAGATCCCTCCTGATAACCTGTCCAAAGTACATAGTCTCACCATCTTTGCTTCTAAGGCATTCTGGCTGTACTGCTTTGAAGCACATTAGGAAAAGGAAACTTTAATTCACCTCTCTCTGTCCATGACAGATCAAGTGAACAAAAAAGAAGAGTCTAGAACAACTTGCAGACAATGAAGCTGATGTAAGCCCAAAGAC
This sequence comes from Elephas maximus indicus, assembly GCF_024166365.1. NCBI lineage: Eukaryota > Metazoa > Chordata > Mammalia > Proboscidea > Elephantidae > Elephas > Elephas maximus. The sequence goes on along the minus strand of NC_064822.1, from coordinate 181,904,579 downwards.
TCAGATGTACACATGTACTCAGATGCACTTCAAACATCTACCCAGTCCTCCAGTCAGAGACAAGTCCATCTAAGATGCATTTAACTCCTCAGACAGACACATAGACACACCCCAGTGTACACACAGCTGCACACACACACAGGGATACAAGTTTGGAAACATTTACACAAAACTGCCCTTAATTCTCTGGGCAATGGGATAAGGCGCAAGTTTTACTTTCTTCTTTTTGTTTCTCTAGATTTTCTAATTGGTCTACCACAAATGTATATCATGCATTTGTTTTTTGACATTGTTTTCTAAGTGCAGGGAAAGGATCCTGATTAGTTCCAGGTTCATGCAACTTAGATTTCAGCTTAGTGACGCCTGTCTCCAGCCTCTGTCTCCTCTCAGGTGGTTGGGAGGATTCACAAGGAGCTATGCCTGCCTGGCGCATAGAAAGTGTCAGGTCCGCAGGGAGCACTCGGTTTCCGTCCGTCCTTAACTCCAGCCATTGCCTGATTAGTTCGCAGTCTCTCCCCTTCCCTCCCCACCGAGGACCCGGACCCGTCCCAGCACACTTTAGCCAGGATTAACACCCCAGCCTCCTAGCTGACCTCCCAGCCTCTGGTCTCTTCAGAACATCTCTCCCTCAGCCCCATGCATTGCCCATAAACTTTGAGAGTAAACTTCTTAAAAGAGAAAAGAACAAAAACTAAGCTGACCATGTCCACCACCACCACCCCACCTGCCGACCCCTTCTTAAAACTTCTCCATGGCTCCTCATTGTTTTTAGGATAAAGTCTAGGTCTCTTTAACTGGGACATTAGGTCCTGCCAACCTTTCCAGTGTCACCCTGGCCCCTCCCCTGATCTTCTCCACACCCTAAGTCATTCCAAATAGCTTACATTTCTCCCAAAGTCTCCATGTGCTTTACTTTCGCTATACTTTTGCTCATGCATTTCCTTCTACCTTGATCACCATTAGGCCACTTTTCCCTCTGTCTAGCCCCTACTACCTCTTTAAGGTTTGACCCAAATACCACCTCCCTTGCGAAGCCCTCCTTGATTGCCCCAGGCACAATTCTCTTTGCTGGGAGCCCTCAGTTCCAGGAGCACAGGGGCACTTGAGAAAACCGTTGTTCATCCCAGGTTGAGCATATTAACCATATTAAAATTATCCATGTCACATACTGAATATAAATGTTTGGTTACAACAAAAGCTTAAAGGATTTTTATAATGCTTCTTTTGAAATTTTTACTGCTTTCCATTTTACTGTTTTCTTCATGTTTTTTGAAGCTGGTATTTTTTTTTTTCTTTCATCAAAAATGAAATGGGATGCATAAAGATCAATACCGTAGGCATTAGTGAGCTGGAATGGACCGGTATTGCCGTTTTGAATCAGACAATCATATGGCCTAGTATGACAAGAATGACAAATTGAGGAGGAATGGCTTCAAATTCACCACCAAAAAGAATATTTCAAGATCTATCCTGAAGTACAACGCTGTCAGTGATAGAATAACATCCATATGCCTACAAGGAAGGCCTGACCATCAGTTGCTCACGTACGAGATTAAGTTGAAAAAGCTGTAGGAAATGAGAACAAGTTCACGAGAGCCGAAGTACAACCTTGAGTATATACCACCTGAATTTAGAGACCATCTTAAAAATAGATTTGACGCATTGAACAGTAGTGACTGAAGACCGTAAGAGCTGTGAGATGCTATCAAGGACATCACACATGAAGAAAGCCAAAGCTCATTAAAAAGACAAGAAAGAAAGACTAAAATGGATTTCAGAAGGGACTCCGAAACTTGCTCTTGAACGTGGAGTAGCTAAAGCAAATGTAAGAAATGATGAAGTAAAAGGGCTGAACAGAAAATATCAAAGGGCAGCTCAAGAAGATGAAGTATTCTAATGTATTTATATATAAGTATTTGTATACAAAGTATTATAATGAAATGTGCAAAGGCCTGGAGTTAGAAAATCAAAAGGGTGGAACGCACTTGGCATTTCTCAAGCTGCCAGAACTGAAGAAAAAAAATTCAAGCCTTGAGTAGCAACATTGAAGGATTCTACGGACATAATATTGAACAATGCAGGAAGCATCAAAAGAAGATGGAAGAAATACACAAAGTCACTGTGCCAAAAAGAATTGGGAGACGTTCAGCCATTTCAGGAGGTAGCATATGATCAAGAACCGATGGTATTGAAAGAAGAAGTCCAAGCTGCACTGAAGGCATTGGCGGAAAAACAGGCTCCAGGAATTGATAGAATACCAACTGAGATGTTCCAACAAACAAATGCAGCACTGGAAGCGCTCACTCATCTAGGTCAAGAAATTTGGAAGACAGATATCTGGCCAACCGACTGGAAGAGATCCATATTTGTGCCCATTCCAAAGAAAGGTGATTCAACAGAATGTGGAAATTATCAAACAATATCATTAATATTACACACAAGTAAAATTTTGCTGAATATCATTCAAAAGCAGCAGTACATCACAGGGGACTGCCAGAAATTCAAGCCAGATTCAGAAGAGGACTTGGAACGAAGGATATCACTGCTGATGTCAGATGCATCCTGGCTGAAAGCAGAGAATACCAGAAAGATAGTTTACCTGTGTTTTATTGACTATGCAAAGGCATTTGTCTGCGCGGATCTTAACAAATTATGGCTAACATTGTGAAGAATTGGGATTCCAGAACACTTAATTATGCCCATGAGAAACTTGCACACAGACCAAGAGGCAGTTGTTTGAACAGAACAAGGGGGTACTGCATAGTTTAAAATCAGGAAAGGTGTGTTTTAGGGTTGTATCCTTTCACCATGCTTATTCAAATCTGTATGTTGGACAAACAATCTGGAAGCCGAACTATAGGACTGGAGGAAGACTCATTAACAACCTGCTTTATGCAGATGGCACAACCTTGCTTGCTGAAAGTGAAGAGGACTTGAAGCACTTACTGATGAAGATCAAAGACTACAGCCTTCATATGGATTACACTTCAATGGAAAGAAAACAAAAATCCTCACAACTGGACCAATAAGCAACATCATGATAAATGGAGAAAATATTGACATCAAGGATTTCATTTTACTTGGATCCACAATCAACGCCCATGGAAGCAGCAGTCAAGAAATCAAATGACGTATTGCGTTAGGCAAATCTGCTGCAAAAACTTCTTCAAAGTGTTAAAAAGCAAAAGTGTCGCCTTGAGGACTAAAGTGCACCTGACCCAAGCCATGGTATTTTCAGTCACCTCATATGTATCCGAAAGAAGGCTGAAGAAGAATCGATGCCTTTGAATTATGGTGTTGGTGAAGAATATTGAATATACCATGGACTACCAGAAGAATGAACAAATCTGTCTTGTTCAACAGAAGTACAACTGGAATGCTCCTTAGAAGTGAGGATGGCAAGACTTTGTCTCACGTACTTTGGACATGTTGTCAGGAGGGACCAGTCCCTGGGGAAGGACATCATGACTGGCAAAGTAGAGGGTCGGTGAAAAAGAGGAAAACCCTCAATGAGATGGATTGACACAGTGGCTGCAACAATGAGCTCAAACATAACAATGATTGTAAGGATGGTGCAGGACTGGGCGGTGTTTCCTTCTGTTGTACATAGGGTTGCTATGAGTTGGGCCAACTCAATGTCACCTAACAACAACTTTATTTCTTTAGGTCTCAAACATTTTTGTAGCCCAGTAAAAAACCTATGGGCCCTGAGTTTTGAGCCTCCCTTGCCCAAAGGTTAAGAAAATCCCACTGCCAGGAATAGCAGGAAGAAACGGAATGTGTGGTTCCATGAACAACTGCCTCCTTTGCCATGAGACCAGAAGAACTGGGTGGCGTCTGGCTACCATTACTGAATGTTTTGATCAAAGATTCTGTAGAAGAATCCTGACCAAAAGGAGGCAAAATTCAGAACAGAATTTCAAGTTCTCATGGAATTCAGACTTCATGGAGCCATGAATCCCCAAAATTATTGCTCTGAGATAATCTTTACGCCTTAAACCAAAAATATGCCCTGAAGCCTTCTAGCTAAATAATACTTTAGCTTAATTAGTAAAGAATCTCTGACATGAGCACTGTACTCTTTTAAGAACTATCTAGATGTGATCAAACTGACAACAGCAACTCGAAAGGTTAGACAGGAAACTTAGGGAGGCAGTGAGTTTATATTAATGGAGGAGGAGCAAGTCAGGAAAGCAGGGTGTGAATGGTTGCACAACTTGAGGAATGTAATCACTGAATTACACATGTAGAAACTGTTGAATTGGTGTATGCTCTGCTGTGTATATTCTCAAGAACTACTAAAAATAAATTAAAAAAAAAAAGTCCTGCTGGTGCTGCCTCCATCTTGATACAGTGATGCAGTGAATGGGTGTTTATCCGCCTGTCTGCTCCATGGGACCGCGGGAGCTGAAGGACAGGGGCAGTGCCTGCATCCTCTCTGTGTCACTGGAGCCTAGGACACAGCCAGCACAGAGCAGGTGCTCGCTCAACATCTGTGGAATGAATAACTAGAGTCCCCTGTATCTAGCCTCATCTCTAGGAACTGGATACGGTGCAGCTCATATTCATTTCTACATCTGTCAATTGGGTCTCTGTAAAATATTTCTACAATTTATATCTCCTTTCTCTAAAGATCTAGTTTCTGTCCACGATGCACCATTTGAGCGTCCAGCCTGATGCAGTCGAGGGCCTGCTATGTGTGACCTCTCTCACGCTCATGACAACTCTATGAAATAGATTCTATTATCCCTGTTTTACAGGCGCAGTGGTGGTTCAGTGGTAGAATTCTCCCCTTCCATGTGAAAGACCCCGGTTCGATTCCTGGCCAATGCACCTCACACGCAGCCACCACCCATCTATAGTGGAGGCTCGCGTGTCGCTATGATGCTGAACGGGTTTCAGCGGAGCTCCCAGAAAAAGATGGACTAGGAAGAAAGGACTAGTGATCTACTTCTGAAAATCAACCAGTGAAAACCCTATAGATCACAATGGTCTGATTCAAAACCAATCATGGGGACAGCGCCATGATCCAGGATGGGACCAGCATGTCATTCCATCGTACATGGGGTCTCCGTGAGTTGGGGGCAGACTCGAAAGCAACTAACAACGTCCCTATTTTACAGATAATGAAACTGAGGCTCAGAGCAGGGAACTAGCTTGCAGGTAAGAGGCCACAGAGTGAGAAAGTGAACTGAGGACCAACACAGGGAAGACTTAGACACTGCCCTTGCCCTTGAGGTCCTGTGGTCCCATGGAGGAGACAGGTCTAGTGCTTCTCTGATCTCTCAGCATCCCTTTCTCACCAGCCCTGTGCCCACTGGCAGCCATCGGTCCTCTCTGGCCCCTCAGCCATGCTTCTGCTCCCAGCAAGACATGACCTCACGTCCACCCATCTCTTCATCTTGCCAGCAGCAGATGGCCTCAACACTGGCACCCCATTCAAGTCCATAAATATTTTCTGGGTGCCTACTATGTGCTGAGCACTGCACTAAGAATAAGGGCTAAAATAATGAATGCCAAGGTCCCAAGGGCAGAGACGACAGAGCCCAGAGCAGAGAGACAGTGGGACCTCGTCAGCCCACTGGAGAGTGACTTCTGTATGTTCCCAAAGGAAGCTGGCTCCACTTTGAGGATGTTGGAGCACGTCATATTCAAACACCCACCACACCTGTAAAGCTGGGCATGGAACCCTGGGCTGCCTAATTCCCCCACCTACTTTGGGTCTATCTCTTCAGTGAGGCTTACATTTAGCAGAGTCTGGGCTGAGGGAACTAGCCACCCTACTCCCTTATGTAGGGCTTGTTGAAGAGCAAGGGGACAGGCCCAGCCCACCTGCCATCTGCCTCTTGGGTCTCCAGGCTGGAGGCCCAGCACCTTCACCAGGGGTCCAAAAGTAATGCTCCTAATAACTCCCATACGTGCAGAACAGTTTGCAAAAGGCTCTACCTTCTTTTCTTCACTTTACCATGGGTAAGGAATTGTCCAAGGTCTCTCAGCTCCTAGAGGCAGAGTCTTGGCTGGGACCAAGGAGTCCAGACTCCCAGCCAAGGTGGAAGGGCCTGTGATCTCTGTTCATTGTCAGTACCCCACATGGGCCCCTCTCTCCTCCTGACTCAGTTCCCCACCTATACAGTAAGGGGGCAGGACTGGAAAACCTCTAAGATCCCTTCAGGCTTCAACATGCCCGTGTCTATGACAGTAAAGAAGCCTGGCCATTATAAAGAGGAGGAAACTGAGGCTGAGAGCTTTCCAGACTTCCAGGGTGGCCCGAGGCCTGAGGCTCTGGCTCAGTCCCTCACCGTGTGTCAGAGAGAGAGAGAGACATCAAGTTCCCGCAGGACCAGAAGGGTGAGTCACCACATGTGGAAATGATGCTGGCACGGAGTCCTCGGGGGCCAGGAAACACACCCCCACAGAAACCACAGCCAAGGAGAAGCCAGGGGGTGGGCACGGCTGTCAGGTGCAAATCCAGACATTCAGAGGGTGTGCACGGGCGCCTTTTAGCTCAAGGGCAGTGGAAGCTGCTGGGGCTCCAATAATAACAATCAGCATCATCACAACGCAAACAACAACAGCCCACAGTGGTTCCCTATTTTGTCAGGCACTTTGCACTTGTTACATTCTTCCACTTCTCAAAGGTGCCAGGAGAGTGGTCTATGAACCCATTTTACAGATGAGACCCCCAGGGCTGGGACAGACTGAGAGGCTCTACCCTGGTTACACAGCAGGGCCACCCCAAAACCCTGTCCTTTGCACTCCACCTGGAAGGGCCCCACACAGTCGTCACATTTCTACTCTGAGGCCTTATTGAGGCCCCAGCCCCCACCACGGTCTGTGAGGGCCTTGGTGAGGTAGAGACAGGACACTGGACTGAGGGGCCAACCACCGGCTGATTTCAGCTCAGCCCTACAACCAGCCCCCTCCCGGCCTCAGCTGCACCCCTACAAAACCAGGAGCACGGCCTGGAGCGCTTCTCCAAGGCCTGCCCTTAGGCCATGACATTTGAGAAGTCTCCAGAGGCCACCGCTGAGGCTGAACCGAGGACCTGAGCTAAGGCAGAAGGCTAAAGGGAAGGCCCTGAAGGTGGGAGCTTTGACAAGTGGGCTGTGAGCTCTCCCCGCATCCCCCCGGTGATGGCTGAAGTTTGCCCCTGCCCCCAAGTGTAGGCAGCTAAAGGCGCAGATGGACACCTCTCAGGGACATTTCCAAGTCGCCCTGGAGTCAAGCCACTGGATCTTGGAGGCACAGGGTACAACACGGGGACCCCCTCGCACTCCACAGCACCAGCCTCAGGGATATTCCCAAAGGGAACACCAGGGACCCCAATGCAAAGATGAGGGGCTGGGGGCACTCAGGAGAGCAGGCCGTCAGCATCCCTGACAGGTCCACAGCTTGGGCCAAGCTCCAAGCCTCAGGGCAGACAGTAACATAGGTGGGGGGGACAGCCATCCTGGGGAAGAAAGAGGGAAGAAAGGAGCGGGAGACCCTTGAGGAGGGAATGGCGAGTGGATGCTTCCCGAGTGTGGGCAGGGGTACACTTGTGATGAGAAGCAGGATTCCCATCTTAGGGCACAGGCCCGCCCACTGGACCCCAATGCCCTTCCTTTGACATCTGCCTTGGGCCTCCCTCCCCCCGCCCTTTCTCTCTCCTGCATTCCTCTGGGAGCTGATCAGGGCTTGAATGACACCCCAGATGACTCTTGCTATTAATTCCCACACACAGAATGGGCCCCTTGTTCTCCGTCCCTCTGCTCCCGGAGAAATGGCCGTGGCCAAAGCCATCCCCAGAGTTCCTGACTTAACCCTTCTCCTGGCTGCTTTTCTGCGCAGCCCACACCCAGGGCCCCAGCTGGCAAGAGCTATACAGTAAGGGAACCTGGGAGCTACAGGGGCTCCTTCTGGCCCAGAGTTCCCTGGATGAAGTCCCCAGGATGGGAGGACAGGACCACCTCATCCCTGGGGGTCTGACCCAGCTCCTCACTTGGTTCTCAGTCAGGCCCTGGCGGTCCGAAGGCTGCTCAACTGGAGTGTGGGAGGCCGGGGGTCTACAGCCCCCCAAGACCATCCTGATGTCTCTGTCCCCCAGGGAGGCCCTTTTGGGGGGCAGCTGGGAGGGTCATGCACTGGGTCTCCTCTGGCCCCGAGAGGGTTAACACAGGCTGGAGGTAGGATACCACCTGTCAGGGCACGTAGCTGAGGACAGATGAGGTGCCTGGCCTCTTCTGATCCTCTGAGCCTGGAGGACAAGGAAGAACTGGGCTGTTGAGTCAAAGCCATCATCCCCCAGCCCCGGCAGGGGTAGGAAGGAAGGGCAGCTTAGACAGAGTGAGAAGAGCTGCAGAAGCCATCTAGGCCCACCCCTCACAGAGCAGACCGAGAAACTGAGGACGGAGCGGGGAAAGCACGATCTCGGTCCCTCTGCAAGTCCACAGCACCTCCCAGTACTGGGGTCCCTGGCTTCCGGACCAAGATGCTTTCTCCTTCCCCAGGCTCCTCCACTCCCCTTCCCTGGTCCCTGGCTCTGTCCCAGGTCAAGCTGTGTGACCTTGAGCAAATCAGCTTGCCTCTCAGGGCCTGGAAAGCTCATGCATAAAGTGAGTGCGAAAACTCCTGCTCAGCCGTCAAAATTTGCCACCTTTGCCCCTTGCCCCAGGATAAGGTACAAACAAACGCTCTGACCCAGACGTCAATGGTCCAGGGGGCTGGAGCCTGCTGCCCAGCCTCATTTCTCACCTGTACCCCACGCACAGATACAGGCCCTGGGGGCACCGGGGTGAGCTCCTGGGGAGCCGGAGAGGGCTCAGAGGCAGGGTGGTGATACTGGAAAAACAACGAGGGAGCTGGGGTGCAGGGCACAGGCAACAGGGAGGAAGAGGGCGACCCAGGGCATGCAGGTGGACCAGGCAAGGTGGCCTGAGGAAAAGCAAGCAGGAAACACGGCTAGAGCCGGGTGGGAGGGCCCTGAAGATCAGTACAGGGGGTGCCGTGCCCGCAGAGCTGCTTCACGATCATTTGCCCAAATCTGGATTTCTCTAAGTTGTCCCCTCTTCACATCTCTCTCATTTTCCCAGGGCCCCCCACTCCCAGGCAGCCTCCCCATATTTCCAGGTAAATGGACGCAGGGCAGAGACAGAGAAATACGTAGGGAGAGAGAGGGAGAGAGAAAAACAGGGAGAGAGACAGACAGAGATGGTGATCTAGAGAACGGGGCGGGGCGGGGCGGGGGGAGGGCACCAACGGTGAGCCAGGGGCAGAGACAGAAGCAATGAGTCAAAATGAAGCCGCTTCCTGAAAGGAGGGTATGGATACAAAGGAAGAAAGGGGAAGCACAGGAAGAAATCAAGGCGGAGAGAGTAAAACAAGGACGTGGACAGGAGGCAGGGGCAGAAGGAAAAAGGAGGGAGAAAGCAAAGGTCAGGAGGAAGAGGCCTTCTAAGGAGGGGAGAGGGGGGAGGAGGAGAGGGAGCAAGAGGGAGAGAGGAGGAGAAGGAGCGGAGGAGGAGGGAGAGGAAGAGCCGGCAAGGAGGCAGGCCTGCCCAGGGCCCAGCCCGGTCCTGTCCCTCCGAGGCCCCATGCAGCCCAAACCCGGCCCCAGGCTCACACTTCCTGCCCTGTGTCCGGCCTGTGCTCCGACACCTGCTGAGGCCATGGCCACACCTGTGCCCTTGCCTTTAGAGAGAGCCAGGCTACACATTCTGGCCAATGAAGACGGCACCACAGGGCCCAGAGGGGTGGCCTGCCACGGCCTCAGCCCCTCCGCATGATGGAAGTTTTGAGGCTGAGGAGGGGGCCCTTGAGAGCATCTGTTCCAATCGTTCCCCCACTCCATGCATCATAACCACTGGGGAGAGTTAAAAAATACCGATTCCCAGGCGCCACCGAACTCTTAGAATGGGACCTAGGAATCAGCATTTACAAGAAGCCCTCCCCCAGAGAGCTTGCTATGGTGCCAGGCGTTGGCCACACTGGTAGATGAGCAGGACACTGGTGCCCAGAGAGGGACCATGCCCCACCTGGTGTCACACAACAGTTCCAGGCTGACCTGTAACACCTCCCAAGTTCCAGCCAGGGCTCCTTCTCCCCTAGGGTGGGGCTCCCAGGTGGTCTGGGGCAGCCTTGCCACACTGGCACTCAGGAAGGGCTTAGTGGGGTGGTACCCTCTCCTTTCTTTCTGTCCCTCTGGCCCCAAGGCAGGGCCCCAACTCTCCAGGGGCTGCCAGGCAGCTGCCATGCTGAGGCCGAGACATCAAATGGTGGGAGGAAGGCACCTGGCCAAAATGGGCTTTCTGTCCCCATTTCCCCACCCTGTGCCCCTCATGCCAAGGCCTGGGGCTAGGAGCTCTCGCCAGAGATGGAGGCATAGGGTGGGGCAGGAGGGAGGAGGGGAAGACCCAGGAGCTTCCTGTCCCCTGTCTTTCCTGCAGCCTCCCTGGGCTCAGGGCTCCGTCCCCCAGGGCGGTGGCTTCTGCAGCTGACAGATCTGCCCTGCCCTTTGGGCCTGGAGGAAGGGGTGGAGCTCCTTGAAGCTGACTCGAATGCCCCAGCTCCTTCCCCTGCCTCAGGCCTCCAGGAAGTCTCCAGTGCCAGAGGCAGGAAGAGCACTGGACTGGGAGTCAGAAGCTCCATCCCTGAGACCTCAGAGTCTCACCTCTCTAACCCCCAGCCCCCTACTCTGCTCTCACCACCTTGCCAGTCTCCCACGGGCCTCCCCCTCCCCGTGCATCCTCCACCTGCAGCTGCTTTCATTCATTCATTCATTGGACATCTCCAGTGTGCCAGGCACTCAGCCGATCACCGAGGATTTATGAAATTGACATCCTTGTGCGGAAGACAGGGAATGAAAACCTAATCTCGCAATAAATATGTAATTGTAAACTGCAATGGGTGTTATAAGGGAAAAGTCTGGGTGCTGGCAGAGAGAATAACAGGGAAACTAACTGAGACTGGAGTATATCAGGGGAAGGGTCTCTACAGAAGTGACCTTTAGGCTGAGCCCAAAGGAGGAGTCAACCTGGTGGTGGGTGGAAGAGTGCTGGGGCAGAGGGAACTGCCTTTGTGGAGGCTCCAAGGTGGGAAAGCGCTTCCAGAGTTTGAGGAGACATAGATAGGGAGTGGGGATGGGCCAGATCAGGCCGGGTGGGCTGAAGACTGGGGTTCTTACCAGAGAAGCCAGAGAAGGAAGCATTTATTGGCTCTGCCTGCGATTTGCAGCCTCTATTTTCCCATATGCCTCTCTCTGCAGCTGTGTGTTTAGCACATGGCCGACTGTGAGAGGTGGGGAGCAGAGGCCTGTCCCCAGAGGGCTACCAGGGCTGATAGGACCTGGGCCAGGGGATAGGCCCTCTGGGGAGAGAAGTGGGCCAGATCTCTCTGTGGGTTATCTCCCCAGTCAACGCAGCTCACCAAGCACTTATTGAGTACCTGTTGTGTGCCCACTTGAACCCTTATTAGTTATCTTGGAGATGGGCCTATAGGGCACCCTCGGTCGGTTCACCCCAGCCCAGTTCCCTGCCCTTGGGCATCCACAGCCCTGCTCTTGGGTAGGGCCCTGGATTACCCAGTGAAACAACAGGGGATACGGAGTGGGAAGACTTGGGTTCCATACCCCACTCTATCCTCTCCTGAGCTGGGCAACCTTGACAAAACCAGATGTGGACCTTTTCTAGAGAACGCTAAACCCTGCTAGTAAATCTGAAAGAACTCCCGGACATCACAGAGGCCAACTCCTTTGTTGTACAGAGGAAGGAACAAGCCCAGAGAAGGGGACTGCCTTCCCCAAGGTCAAACAGCAAGAGTCAGGACACATACCTCCCACCTTCGCATCTAGCTCCTTCCATGTGCGTCTGCTGAGGCCGGGTCACCAAGACTGAACTCAAGCTTCAAAGCCCAAAACAAGAGACATTCAAGCTTTCTTATTTCCCAACTTGCTCCCTGGTAGGGAGGCGAGACAAATACAAAATGCCGGAGAGCAGTGAAGCCTGCGCGCTGCCTGGAGGCGACAAGGGCAGGGAGAGAGGCAGCTGGAATGGGTGCCTGCAAAGCCCTGCAGCCTCACAGATATTTTACTTTCTGCATAAACTCACGTAGCACCTTGATGTGTGAACAGACCCCCAGAGCTGTGCCCGAATATCTTGCTTTTATCTCCGTAAATTCAACTCTTTGCCCTAGAAAGGGGAGGGATTTTCTTGGGCTTCATTATACCCAGAACATTATTCTCCCCAATGCACTCGCCATCCTTGGTTTTTACTATATCCAAGACGTTATTACCCTCAATAGGAGTCTATGGGCGGTGCAATGGTGCAAACAGGCTAACTGAAAGGTTGGAGGTTTGAGTCTACTTAGAGGTACCTCAGAAGAGAGGCCTGGCGATCTCTTCCCAAAAAAATCAGCCATATCTTCATGAAGCACAGTTCTACTCTGACACACGTGGGGTTGCAATGGGTCAGAATCAACTCAATGACAACTGGTGTACTGATATTATGCCCAGTACATTAGCCATCCCATCAGGGCAATGTTGGACAGGAATTAGCAGTTGAGATGACTGAGACAAGGCAGTTAACACATCTACTCTGCCCCAGGCTCTGTGCTAAGCACTTGACATTCCTTATTTCTTTTATTCTTGGAAACCTTCCTATGAGGCAGGTTTCCTACCTTATCATTTACAGATGAGGAAATTGAGGCACGGGAAGATTAAGTAACTTGGCCAAATCCCACAGCTGTTGAGTGGAGCAAGCACTGGATCTGAACCCTGACCTGTCCAGTTCCACATCTAAGATTGTCATCACTCAGCTTTCTATTTCACTATAAAGTGACATCATCAAAGAATAAGGAAACTTTATTCCAGGAGGGCCCCTGGAGCTCACACAAACACTACAATCCCACTGGATCATTCCATCGTCACCTTTTGGGGATAGAGGCAAGCCATCTGAGAACCAGAATACGTTCACAATGCCAACTCCCATGGCCATTGGGGACCCCAGTCCCCTGCTCTGGTCCTGGGCAGCACCCTGGATGACTCAGTGAAACAAAGGGGATATGGAATGAGAAGATGCGGGGTCCAGTCCCCCCTCCATCATCTCCTCAGCTGGGCAACCTTGACAAGCCACCCCACCACCACCCAACTTCTCAGTCACCTGCCACTGGTGGAAGGCCAAAAGCCTCTGTTAGCCACATGAAGCTCACCCTGCTCAGACCGTAATTAAAGGCAGCTCCAGCCCCTCCAGGGTCACTATGGGTCAGAATCGACTTGGCAACAATAGGTTTGGGTTTTTATTTTTTTGGGTTTCCAGTTCCTCGAGGGGCAGGACCAAGGGCCATCTTTGGCCGTTCCCCACGCTTCCTCTCTTTCCTCCTCCTCCAAAAACCCTGTTGCCATTGAGTCAATTCCAACTCATAGCAACACTATAAGACAGAATAGAACTGCCCCATAGGGTTTCCAAGGCTGTAATCTTTACAGAAGCAGACTACCACATCTTTCTCCCACAGAGCAGCTGGTGGGTTCAAACCACCAACCTTCCAGTTAGCAGCCGAGTGCTTAACCACTGCACCACCAGAGCTCCTCCTCCTCCTCCTTCTTCACCACTCCCAATCCTCACACATGTCTTTGCTATGTCCCCTACTGTGTATCCAGGAAGTTATGATGAATGAATGAATGAACAAACTCCAAGCTGGTCAATGAGACACAGTGAAGACTTGCCCCTCTTACACACGATCAGAGAGAGTCTGGCCTCAGGTGGGTCCTCAGGAAATGCAGGGAGAAAAAGTCAGGGCCAAGCCCCTTTCGCCTTGGCTCATCCCTCAAAGCAACGGGGGTCACCAGCAGCTCTACCGGAGCCATCTGCGACAACTCTGCCAGGGTTCCCGCTATTGCTGTGTGTGCTCAAACCAGCACAGTCCGATCGGGAAATACAGCCTCAATATGTGCCAAGAGTGTTCCCATCAGTACACAAACGATATAGTCTTCATCAAGTGGGACTAAGGGATCTCCTCTGAATGTATTATCCAAGACATCTACCCAACAACAGAAACACTGCAAACTCTTTGTACATAAAATAAAAAATCTTCAATTAAAAAAAAAAAAATTAAGGGCCAAGATGCCAAGTTCCAGCTCAGACGCCAAATAATCATTTCCCTTCTTGGGTCTCAGTTTACCTGCTTCTGCTTTTGTTCAATGGGACGATGATCCACCCTTGCTCTCTCAGCTCCCAGGGTTACCAGGAGCATAGACAAGAACATTAGAGGACAGCACTTAGACAGGATAAGAAGCAATGATTGATATCATGCCCAAGGTCAACTGGCAGCCACCCTTTGCAGGCAGATCCCTGAGATGCTAGTAAGAGTACCTGCCACTCACTGAGCCCTATTGTGTGCCAGGCACTGTCTGGCGTGCTCTCCATGCATTCTCTGATTTAATCCTCTCTACAACCTGGAAGGAAACTGAGGCTCAGAGACGTTAAGTCCTTTGCCCAAGGATGTACAGCTAATAGTTGAGGGAGCCAGGATTCAAACTCAGGGCTGTCTGGCTCATTCTACCACACTTCACTGCCCAGATATGTTCACCTACATGTACATCGTTCACTCAAGTACTGGGCACCTACTGTGTGTCAGTCATGAAGGAGGGTGAGAAAGACCCAGCTATGGGGCACACAGTCCCCTGCAGGAACAACATCCTCCTGGAAAAATTAGTGAGGCAGGAGGTGGGGGAGACACGAGGCTTTGGCCAAGAGGCAAGGTGTCCTGTGGGCAGACCTGGAATTACTGAGGCTCAGGCCACACAGTGGGGGTAGAGAGAATGTGGCCACAGTCAGGTCAAGGGAGGGGAGGGCAAGGCAGGTCGTGGGGGCTGTGAATCTCTATGCTGGGATTGTGGGCAGTGGAAGCATCAAGGACAGTGCCCAAGGAATGCCCAGGCCCTCCCAGAGCTCTCCAGGGAGCATCTGCCCTCCCCCTTGACTCTTGGTAGTAAGGAAGAGGGAGAGAAAAGGATCAGGAGGGCCTCAGAGTGGAGGACAGAAGTTGGAGAGGATGAAGAGAATGGAAAAAACATGTGTAGGAAGATGAAGACCCTGAAAGTATGAGACCTTCATACCTTCAGGACATAGGGACATAGTGACTGTAGGGCAGGGGCCATATTTTATTCAACCCAGGGCCGACATCTAGTTGTCACCCTGTAAATGTCAAATTGGGCCAAACAGAGTTGGAAACCAAGGGTGGCTCCACATGTCTGGGGAAGTCTGCGTCTCACGCAGATTCCACCGTTACCAACTATTTCCTCTCCAGAAGAGGATAAAATCGTACTCCATGGAAAGCTCTACAAGATTCAAAAGTAGTAAAGAAGGAGGCCCCCATCTGTCAGTTTGTCCTGCTGAGGGAGCTTGCATGTTGCTGTGATGCTGAAGCTATGTCACCAGTATTCAAATACCAGCAGGGTCACCCATGGCAGACAGGTTTCAGCTGAGCTTCCAGACTAAGACAGACTAGGAAGAAAGATCCAGCGGTCTACTTCTGAAAAGAATTAGCCAGTGAAAACCTTACAAATAGCAGCAGAACATTGTTTGATATAGTGCCGGAAGATGAGCCCCCCCAGGTTGGAAGTCACTCAAAAGACGACTGGGGAAGAGCTGCCTCCTCAAAGCAGAGTAGACCTTAATGACATGGTGGAGTCAAGCTTTCACAACCTTCATTTGCTGATGGGATGTGACTCATAATGAGAAGAAACAGCTGCAAACATCCATTAATAACCAAAATTTGGAATATACAAAGTATGAATCTAGGAAAATTGGAAATCATCAAAAGTGAAATCAAACGCATAAACATTGATATCCTAGGCATTAGTGAGCTGAAATAGACTGGTATTGGTCATTTTGAATTGGACAATCATATGGTCCACTACGCCAGGAATGACAACTTGAAGAGGAAGGGCACTGCATTCATCGTCAAAAAGAACATTTCAAGATCTATCCCCCAAGCACGATGCTGTCAGTGATAGGATAATATCCATACGCCTACAAGGAAGACCAGTTAATACGACTATCATTCAAATTTACACTCCAACCACTAAGGCCAAAGATGAAGAAATTGGAGATTTTCACCGAATTTGGCAGTCTGAAATTGATCAAACATGCAATCCGGATGCATTGATAATTACTGGAGATTGGAAAGCAGAAGATGGAAACAAAGAAGAAGGATTGTTAACTGGAAAATACGGCCTTGGTGATAGAAACGATGTTGAAGATTGCATGATTGAATTTTGTGAGACCGATGACTTCTTCATTGCAAATACCTTTTTTCACTAACATAAACAGCAACTATACACGTAGTCCTCACCAGATGGAACACACAGAAATCAAATCAACCACATCTGTGGGAAGAGACAATGGAAAAGCTCAGTATCATCAGTCAGAACAAGGCCAGAGGCCGACTGTGGAACAGACCATCAATTGCTCATATGCAAGTTCAAGTTGAAACCGAAGAAAATCAGGGCGAGTCCATGAGAGCCAAAATATGACCTTGAGTATATCCCACCTGAATTTAGAGACCATCTCAAGAATAGATTTGATGCGTTGAACACTAATGACCTAAGACCAGACGACTTGAGGAATGACATCAAGGACATTATACATGAAAAAAGTAGGAGGTCATTAAAAAGACAGGAGAGAAAGACAAGACCTAAATGGATGACAGAAGAGACTCTGAAACTTGCTCTTGAACATCGAGTAGCTAAAGCAAAAGGAAAAACGATGACGCAAAAGAGCTGAACAGAAGATTCAAAGGGCAGCTCGAGAAGACAAAGTATTATGATGACATGTGCAAAGAGCTGGAGATAGAAAAGCAGAAGGGAAGAACACGCTCGGCATTTCCCAAGCTGAAAGAACTGAAGAAAAAATTCAAGACTCCAGTTGCAACACTGAAGGATTCTACAGGGAAAATATTAAACAACACAGGAAGCATCCCAAGAAGATGGAAGGAATACACAGAGTTATTATACCAAAAAAAAATTGGTCAATGTCCAACCAAGTCAGGAGGTAACATATGATCAGGAACCGACGGTACTGATGGAAGAAGCTGAAGCTGCACTGAAGGCATTAACGAAAAATGAGGCTCCGGGAATTGACAGGATACCAATTGAGATGTTTCAACAAACGGATGCAGCGCTGGAAGCGCTCACTCATCTATGCCAAGAAATTTGGAAAACAGCTACCTGGCCAGCTAACTGGAGGAGATCCGTATTTATGTCTATTTCCAAGAAAGGTGATCCAACCAAATGTGGAAATTATCTAACAATATCATTACATCACACGCAAGCAAAATTTTGCTGAAGATCATTCAAAAGCAGCTGCAGCAGTGTAGCGACAGGGAACTGCCAGAAATTCAGGCCAGATTTAGAGGAGGACGTGGAACCAGGGATATCATTGCTGATGTCAGATGGATCCTGGCTGAAAGCAGAGAATACCAGAAAGGTGTTTACCTGTGTTTTATTGACTATGCTAAGGCATTTGACTGTGTGGATCATAACAAATTATGGATAACATTGCAAAGAATGGGAATTCCAGAACACTTAATTCTGCTCATGAGGAATCTGTACATGGATCAAGAGGTGGTCATTCGAAAAGAACAACAGGATACTGCACGGTTTAAAGTTAGGAAAGATGTGTGTCAAGGTTGTGTCCTTTCACCATACCTATTCAATCTGAATGCTGAGCAAATAATCCAAGAAGCTGGACTAAATGAAGAAGAACGGGCATCAGGGTTGGAGGAAAACTCCTTACCAACCTGCGTGATGCAGGTGACACAACCTTGCTTGCTGAAAGTGAAGAGGACTTGAAGCACTTACTAATGAAGATCAAAGACCACAGCCTTCAGTATGGATTGCACCTCAACATAAAGGAAACAAAAGTCCTCACAACTGGACCAATAAGCAACATCATCACAAATGGAGAAAAGACTGAAATTGTCAAGGATTTCATTTTACTTGGATCCATAATCAACACCCATGGAAGCAAGAGTCAAGAAATCAAAAGATGCATTGCATTGGGCAAATCGGCTGCAAAAGACCTCTGGCAAAGTGTTCAAAACCAAAGATATCACCTCGAGGACTAAGGTGCACCTGACCCAAGCCATGGTGTTTTTGGTTGCCTCATACGGATGGGAAAGATGGACAATAAATAAGGAAGACCGAAGAAAAATTTACGTCTTTGAATTGTGGTGTTGGCGAAGAATATTGAATTCACCACGGACTCCCAAAAGAACGAACAAATCTCTCTTGGAAGTACAACCAGAATGTGCCTTAGAAGCAAGAATGGCAAGACTACATCTCGCATACTTTGGACATGTTATCAGGTAGGACCAGTCCCTGGAGAAGGACATTCGGCTTGGTAAAGTAGACGGTCAGCGAAAAAGAGGAAGACCCTCAATGAGATGGACTGACACAGTGGCTGCAACAATGGGTTCAAGTATAAGGATTGTGAGGAAGGTGCAGGCCTGGCAGGGTTTCCTTCCGTCGTGCATAGGGTCACTATGAGTCAGAATCCATTCAATGGCACCTAACAACAACAATAGCAACAAAGAAGGAAGAGGAAAAGGAGGAGGGGGAAGGAGATGAGGGAGGAGAGGGAGAAAAGGAAGCCGTAGGGAGATGGGTATTTTAAACAAAGGTAAGTGGATTCTTTACTGCAGAATTCCTACCACTTGTCTATTAGTTTGTCCAGTTTGTCTTACTGTGGTGGCTTGCATATTGCTATGATGCTGGAAGCCATGCCACCAGTATTTCAAATACCTCTTTAAAGTGTTAAAAAGCAAAGATGTCAGTTGGAGGACTAAGGTGCACCTGACCCATGCCATGGTATTTTTTCAATGGCTTCACATGCATGTGAAAGCTGGACAACCAATAAGGAAGACCAAAGAATTGATGCCTTGAATTATGGTGTTGGTGAAGAATACTGAATATACCATGGACTGCCAGAAGTACGAACAAATCCGTCTTAGAAGAAGTACAGCCAGGAAGCTTCTTAGAAGTGAGGATGGCGAGACTTTGTCTCACGTAATTTAGACGTGGTATCGGGAGGGAGGGATCAGTCCCTGGAGAAGGACATCATGCTTGGCAAAGTAGAGGGTGAGTAAAAACAGGAAGACCCTCAATGAGATGGATTGACACAGTGGCTGCAACAATGGGCTCAAGCATAACAACGATTGTGAGGACGGAGTAGGACCCGGCAGCGTTTCATTCTGTTGTACACAGGGTCACTACCTACTCAACGGCACCTAACAACAACAAACTGCAGAATTTAGAGCTTTCAACATGCTAACAGGCCCCGCAGCTCTAAAAAGAGGAATTAGAAAGCAATGCTTCCCAGCCTTATTTGCCCACAAGACTCTTTTCCAGAGATGCCCGTCAAAGTCCCGAAGAACACAGTGCTCTGAGCCACTGTGTTCGGAACGTTGGGTCAGGCACTGGCCCTTGTTTTGAAATCTAATCCAGGGGTTATGAAATCTGGAACTGCCCTCAGAGGTAGTCAGACTCAACTTGACAGCAACAGGTTTAGTTTGGGTTTGGGTTTGGGTAGCCCTCCTTTACAGCAGTGGGAACTCAGTAAAGAAGGAAGAAGGTTACCAAGGCAACACATGGCCTCAACAGCACAGTTAGGACTTAACCCAGCCCTTAAAGCTCCCAGCCTGGAGCACCTTCTCTCTTGCTGCACTGCCTGGAGCCGAAGGCAGAGCCTAGCTCCCGACAGGCCTCAGTTTGCAGTCAAGGGCACCACCGACAGTCCCTCGTGTCCCAGCTGTAATCACCCGTTCTGGCTGGGCTAGGCCTCAGCTGTGCCGGATCTCAACTGTGCCAGGGCTCTGGTTCTCTCTGGTCTTTCCCACCAAACTCTGAGTTCCCCATGGCCAGGTCTGGTCTCCATCACCATCTTGGCCCAGTGCCCTGCACAGAGAGGGCATTCATTTATACATGGTCACAGCAGCAGGAGGGATTCGGGGCAGACACCAGGAAGGACCTTCTGGCAGCTGGGGTTTGGATCACAGGAACGAGCTGTCTCCTTCTCTGAAGGTTTCTGCGAAGAGGGCAGAGGCCAGCTGCCCCGAGGCAGTCCTGGGCACTAGCCCCAGCTTCCTTGTTCCCGGAGAGGGGGGGGTTGGGAGGGGAGGGAAGACTCAGGCCCAGGGAGCTGCCTTCCTGGCCCAGCTCCGGGACCCTAAGCTTGGACCAGAAACAGGGAGGGTGAGATCGCCTGTTGGGACAGGCCCTGGAATGCTGTCCTCCTCCCAAGAACTCAGGCCCACCACCTCCAGGAAGCCACTCCTGCCTGTTCCAGCCTCCCCCATCTTTTCCTCCTTGGAACTCAGACAGCAACTCAGCTCAGGGAAGACTCCCTGAGGTCGTGCTGGGCCCTGCAGAGTCAAGGCAAATGAGGAAGACATGGCCCTGCCCTCAGGGGCTCCCAGTAGGAAGTGGGACTTGGATTGTGCAGTAAGGAGAAGTGGCAGGTACAAGGATATCTCCTCCTCAACAGGAAAGAACTAAAGAGAACCTCCACCAAGCACCCGAGCGTGTCCCTGAGAAAAGGGCCTGTGAGCTGGGCACAAGGCAGGGGAGCAGGAGGAGTGGCCTCAGAGGTGGGCAGGGCAAGCATGCAGGCTGACCAAGGCCCAGTAAGGAACCTATCCTGTGTCACTGAGCATGAGACCTAGCGGCAGCGAAGCACGGTGGTGAGAGGCAGGGCTCAGATCCCAACCCTCAAACCATCATCTTTTGCTAGGCCATCATTGAACCTCTTGGTGTCTCAGTTTCCTCTCTAGAATGAGAACAACAGCACCTGTTCATTGGGTTGTTGAGAGATGCATGACAGGAGCCTCAGAGCAGGGGCCACAGTGAGGCTCCACCATGTTGCCTTCCCTGGTAAGGGGGAGAAGGCCGGGGGCCCCAACCGTGGTCTGAAGGTGGGCTTCCAAGGCCAGGTCCTAAACTCCTGAGGGGAAGTTCACAGTGACTGCTCGGTAAACGCTTGTGCAACTCGCACTGTGGTGAGCACCCCTCTCTCCCTCCTGGTACTGGCCTACTTCCTAGATTTGGTTTTTCTAGTTACCATTTAGTGAGTACTTACCACGTGCCAAACATTCAGCTAGGTTATGTGAGTGTGTGTGTGTGTGTGTGTGGTGTCTGCGTTAAATGTTGATAATTTGATATTAAATTACCAACATCTTACACATGAGAACACCAAGTCCTGAGAGGTTAAGTAATTTGCACAAGGCCACTCAAGCTACTAAGTGGCAGGGTTCTTGACTCCAAGTCCAGTGCTCTGTGCACTACACCACAAACTGACAATAACACAGCCTCGTCCAGAGGTGGGGGTGGTCTAGAAAATGTGCAAGGATGCCCCGTCACACACGCACACACTGCCCCCCTCCCACTAAGCTGGAAGCTCCGTGAAAGCTGACTTGTTCACTACCGTATCCTTGACCCTGACCCGTGCCCCTCGGCCCTCCACCTCCCCAGTGCCCAGCCCCTCTCCTGCAACACCCCACAACTTCCCGTGTACCCTAGTGTAACTGGCACCTCTGGGCCCAGAGCTCAGCCCCCTTCCCTGCCCCTGGAAGTTTCGGCCCCTGCAGGGGGTCCGTCACAGCCTCAAGGCTCAGGAACCCTGGTAGGGAACACTGAGGCCTCCTAGGGAGCTTTTAGAAGATAAAGACATCAGGGCCAGAAATCCAGATTTAACTGGTCTCGGTGGGACCTGGGCTTCAGTATTTCTTTCAAAAGTGATTCTAAAGCGCAGCATGGGTTAGAGCCCAGGCTCTAGGCTCTTGCTTGGAGCTTGCTAGAAGTATGGAACCTCATGTGTGCACCCTTTTGTCTGAGAGGCACTGCTCTGGCCCAACCCCGCTCCACAGGCCGGTGGGTGGTGAACAAGGCCCTCCGCTGGAGGGGGCTGGTGTGGGTTAAAAGTACTGGGAGGGCTGAGTGGGAGGACAGCCAGCACCCCCAGCTCACATCCACGCAATGCTCAGAGGTGGTGGAGTCCTTTCCCTATGACCCTCCTCTGTCCTCTGAGGGTGTCAGGAAGAGTCTCACACCCACTTCACACTTGGGGAAACTGAGGCTGGGGCATAGGCTCCGCTTGACCAGAACATTCCTCACTCTGTCTGGTTTCCCAGTCCTCATGTCAGTGTGTCCTGGGAGGCAGGGGGGAGGAGCGCGACCATCACCCCCACCCAGGTGAGGAACCTGGGGTCAGGGTGGGTGGCGGGGGGGATATGGCTGAGCCTTCCCAGAACTCTGGGCCCTAAGGGGTTAAGGGTTACTGCTGACCCAAAGCCGCTCTTGGGGCAGTGTTAAGCTACAGAGTATCACTTCCTCTGCTCCCCTCAGGGCCTATCTTTGAGTCAGTCTGGGACCAGCCTTAGCAGAGTCCAGGCTGGGTCCCAGGAAACCCCGCTGCTCCTGACAGGGCTCCCTCAATGGACAGAAGCCTGACTGCCTCCAGGACGCACTCACTTCGGGCCCCTCTCTGTGTGGAATGAGTGCAAGGAGAGAGGGAGGGCCAGAGCCCCTGTTCCCTAAACCTCACCATGGGAGGACAAACCCTCCTTCGCACAGATTTGACTGGGGGGTGGGTAAGTGGGTCACCAGCATCCTTTGGGAAGGGTCAGGAGTGAGGGGTGAAGGGACTCCTAAGCAGGGAACGAGGCAGACACTGGCACTGGCCAACCAGGTGTGTTCACACAGGACCCCTTGCCCCCTCCAAATCCCTGCCCTCCAGGGATGAATACAGGGGCCTTCACCCTCCCCTGCTGGGGGATCACAGTTGCCATCGTGATGGGCAGGGCTGTGTTCACAGCAAGGGTCCCCCTTACAGCCCTGGTCATCTGACAGCTCTGCCCCCGACCCAGCCACCCAGGCCCACCTGCCTCATCCCGCATCTCCCAGCAAGCCCAAGCAAAGCAAGGAGGAGGGAGGGAGGAGAGGAGACGAGAGAGAGGCCCCCACCCCCACCCCGTCTGGTGCGGCCTCTCTGCAGACCGAGAGCCCCCACCCTGGCACAGCTGGGCCAAGAGGGCAGGAGGAGGCAAGGAGCTGGAGAAGGGGCGGCTATGCGACCCCCACCCGGGCTTCCTAGCCTGGGGCCTCTCTCCATACCACCCCTCCCCTGCCGGGGGGCTCAGGCCTGAGTCTAAGGGACTGTGGGGAAAAGGGAGGTCCTTCCCTGTGAGAGGAGGAACCAGGAGTGGAAGGATGAATGGGGACCCACCGCAAGAGAGATGCCAGTGGCAGCGGCAGCGGGCTGGCAGCAGTGGTTGTCCGAGGCTGCTGCAGGGACAGGACCGGCTGGATGCACGTCCCTCCGTCCCTCTGTCCATCCAGGGCGGCTCCTCTCCGGGTGGTTCTGAGGCCGGGCGGGCGCTGTTAAAAAGCTTTTTATGTGTGTGTGTGTTAATCACATGATTGCCGTTCACCTGTATTTCGAACAAAGACAGCTCACTGTTTCAAGGCCCCGAACAAGAGTCTGGGCACAGGGAAGAGAAGGGAGGCGGGGGGAGGAGGGTTGGCAGCGCCGGGGGTGGCGTCGAGGAAAACTGGGGGGAGATTGTCCAAGGCCAGCAAGTGAGAGAAAGAGAAAACCCTTATCAAACTCCTAATTCACTGGGCTCCAGGGCCCCAGACACACTGGCCTGATTGTCTGGCTGGTTGTGTGTGTGAGCATGTGTGTGTGTGTGTTCCAGTGTCCACTCCCCCCACCCCCAACATGCCTCTGCCTCGTGTGACTACCTCATTGTGTCCCATTACCCACCCCCACCCCCAGTCTTTCCCAAGCATGAGGCTAGGCCTCCCCAGACCCCCTTTCCAGCCCTACTCCAGACAGGACCCCCTTGGGGTGGGCCTGGGGCCTGGCCCCAAAGCTGAGGAGCTCCGAACCAGGCTGCCAACACAGTTCAGCCTCATCTGTCCCTCCATGCCCACCCCACCTCTGCCTCACCACCCTTGGTTGGGAAACGAAAGGGGTGTAACCTTTGGAGGAGAGACCTAGAAAAGAGGAGAGAAAGGGACCATCAGATGATGGGCAGGGAAGCAAAACCAGAGGGGGTCACTCAGCTAGGGGAGGGGTCCTGAGGGGAGAGATGGGCAGGGAGGCAGGGGAGGGAGGCAGGGTACCTCCTGACCCTTCCCTGAGGTGGAGGAGTAGAACTTCAGGACAAGCAACGCTGGACTCTCGAACCCACCTTCGCCCAGGAGAGGGTGAGCACAATGTGGAGCGAGTTGGGTCCCAGGAAGGAGGAACCCAGAATGCCTCTCAGACCATCTGGAAAGGACCCCCAGCCTCACGCCTGGCCTCCTGGGAACTTTAGTCCTGTCTCTACCTTGAGCCAGGCCAGGTCTTAGGAGGGATGGCTGACTGGAGGGAAGGGACCAAGAGTGTAGCTGAGCCATGTGCACTGGGAAGGATCTGAGCTCTCTCTCTCTTGCCCTGTAAGTCAAGACAGGGAGGGCTCCCTGGCTGGAAAACAGGGCCTGGCACCCAGGAGGCACTCAGTAAGATTTGCTAAATGAAGCCATGCAGGCTGGCCACCCTCGGCCCACATATCCATAGACCTTTTCCCTCCCTTCTGCCCATAGCTCCCCTATCCTTTGTAGACTGCTCATCCCTCTACCTGAGGCAGAGTTTCCAGGTCCCCATTGGGCCCAATTTTCCCCCAAACAACAGGTCCGACCCTCACCCCCATGTCTTCACTCTCCTGGCCTAACCACCCCCATTCTCACCCTCCCTGACTAATCCCAAGCTAAGACCAAGCGAGGTGGGCCTAGGGCGGCCAGTGCAGGGGGCTGGGGGGTGGGGAGGAGGCTGGGGCGCTGGCGGAGGAGCCCTCAGTGTTGGGGATGAAGGCGAGCGCTGGAGGCTCCACCTTCTGCCCTTCCCTCCCGCTCCCCCTCCTCGCTCCCCCTCCTTCCTTCCCCAGCCCTCAGAGCGCTCAGTGCTCAGTCAGTCTCGGGTTGTCCAGCCGGGGTGGTTGGTGGTGAGGATTCAGGCTCCGTCCAAGCGAGGCCTTGGCCTGAGGCTCAGGGCCCCAGCCCCTCCCTCCTAGCCCAGCCAGCGTCACCCCCCAGCCCCGAGCTGGACCGCACACCTTGGGACACGGTTTTCCACTTCCTGAGGACAAGCCCCAGACTGGAGGAAAAGTCCGAGGAGGTGAGTGTGAACCCTGCTCTCCCGACCCCGCGCCTAGGAGCCCACGGTGAGGTGAAAAGAAACTGACACCCCACCCGCCCCCCACCCATCTCTTCTAGGCCCAGTCAGGCAGGGGCAGGAGAGGGAAGAGGGAAGGTGAGCGAAAAGGTGGGAAATTCCAGGAGCGGGGATTAGAGCAGAATAAAGAGTCCGTTTTTCTTCCTTTCCATCAACAAACCTCCACCCAAAAGGAGGTTTAAAAAAACCCAAACCCACCCACACCAAGAGACGGTTGGGACCAGGTGGCAGGGAGAGGCGGAGGCGGGACGCGCCGACTTGGGGGCTGGCATGTGCCCGGGGCCTGGGGCTGGAGCGGGCTCAGGGAGCAGGCAGGGCCGCCACCTCGGGGCTGAGCCTGCCCCGGGCCGGCATGGCCACGCCACCCTCGGGCTGCGCGCACGGCCGCCCACCGCGCCCTCCTCTCGTCCAGGTGGGCGTTGGACTCTTCGCGAGGACCCCGGCGGCGGGCCCGGGGGAGGCGGCCGAGGCGGAGGTGGCCGGGGGCGACATGGCGGAGGAACAGGACCTGTCCGAGGTGGAGCTGAGCCCCGTGGGCTCCGAGGAGCCCCGCTGCCTGTCCCCAGGGAGCGCGCCCTCGCTGGGGCCCGACGGCGGCGGCGGCGGCTCGGGCCTGCGGGCCAGCCCGGGGCCCGGAGAGCTGGGTAAGGTCAAGAAGGAGCAGCAGGACGGCGAGGCAGACGACGACAAGTTCCCCGTGTGCATCCGCGAGGCCGTCAGCCAGGTGCTCAGCGGCTACGACTGGACGCTGGTGCCCATGCCCGTGCGCGTCAACGGCGCCAGCAAGAGCAAGCCTCACGTCAAGCGGCCCATGAACGCCTTCATGGTGTGGGCTCAGGCGGCGCGCAGGAAGCTGGCCGATCAGTACCCGCACCTGCACAACGCCGAGCTTAGCAAGACGCTGGGCAAGCTCTGGAGGTGAGCACGCTCTCCTCCGTCGGGGCCCCCACGGCCTGGAGCCAGGATAGAGCCCTCACCCCACAGAGGGGACTGCCTGGCCTTTCGCCTGGGGTTGCTGCCTCCTTGGATGGGGCAGGATGACCAAATGTGGGGACCGTGCTCAGGAGTACCCTCTTGGGGTTGCGCTTGCTCCCACCTGAGCTGGAGCTCAGAACCCCAGCGACCTAGGTGGGGTCTCCCCACCCGGGGCAGTAGGCTGGACAGCGCCCCCTTGTGGTTGGAATTCTGTCCATGATAGGCTTGCGTGCCTGGGTTTCTTCTAGGGGGAGCCAAGACGGGAGGGAAGGGAGAGGGAAGGATGGGATGAGGAGTCCATACTATGGGCCTTCATTAACTCCCCAACACAGACGTTTAAGGGTGCCACTGCCACCCAGGTCCAGTGGTGGGGAGGATGCAGCAGAAACGCTTGGGAAAGGGGTGACAGCCTGGCCTGGCCTGGTCTGGCCGGAGATGCAGGGAAACTGAGGCAGCCAGACAGAAAACTGGGGGAAGTTCAAGGAAAAGGAGGAATTCATAGGAGTCTTTGAAGGGGTGAGGGATGGAGAAGTGCAGAGGGGCAAATGTCTGCCGCTGCAGGGCCCCATCCTGTCCCATCTGCCTTCCCTGTGCCTCCCTGACCCCCAGCCTCTCCCAAGTTGGAGGCTTCTTCATTCCCTGGTGGAGGGTCACACAGAAAAGGCCTCCCCCCACACCCTGTCCCAGAGCCACCAAGCTGGCCTCTCTCCCTCCTCCCTCTACCGGATGGGCGCCATCTTCCCTCCCAGGGCCCCACCCAGGGTTGAGTAACCTCCTTACCCCAAAAGCCTGGGAGCTGCAGCTGAGCACCCTGGCCAGGAAGAAACCTTGGCCACGTGCCTACCCAGGGTCCCTCAGAATCCTGGGCTCCCTGGCACTAGCCCAAGCCTCCGGAAGCACCCCCCAGGAACGATCCTCACCTCAGCGTGGGGCTCATCCTTGGGGATATGTGAAGCAGGGAACACCCCTCAGGAGCCCCAGGGTGCCAGGAGATGCAGCCCTGGGAGGTCACTGACCCAGCCCACTAGACTGCCCAAGAGTCAGACCCAGAAAGAGCAAAGGAGCCACAAAGGTCACGGAGCAAGTCGGTGGCAGAGCCAGGGCCAGAACCCAGACTTCCTGAGTGGTCTTCCCCCACACTGCCATTGGTGACAGCGGTGGGTCACCACCTTGCTCTAAGACATGGTCAGGGGGGTGGGGGCAGAGGAGAGCAGTGGGGTGGCAAGCCCGGGTTTCAGGAAGTTGGGGCTTTGTCGGAGAAGCTGGTCTCTCTTCTGCTGCTGCCTTCCCCTTCGCGGGCCCCTAGCACAGTACAGGCTGGGTCTAGAAGACCCAGGGCTTAGAGTGGTAGAAGCAGCAAGAGGGCCCCAAGAGACCAGGAGGGATTCACAACAGCCACCTGGCCCTGTTCCTTGCCATGGGATTTGCTGGAGGCCCGCTGCCCCTTCCTCCTGTCCCTCTCAGCTGTCCGCGCTCTGCCTGATCCAGGGGGCCCTGGCCCCAGGCTCAGTGGCTAGTCTGCTGCATGGACCCGGAGAGTCCAGCTCTGCCCAGAAGCAAAGGTCGCAGCAAGCTCCTCTGCCCCAGGTCCATCCAGACCCGGTGGGGCTCGCCCCAGACCAGTACCTTTGGTGCCGTGGGACTGAGAAAAGCAGGTGAGACAACCAGGAGAGAAAGACAGACAGACAAAGCAGGCTGGGGACTGTGAGGAGCAGACCATAATAAGAGTCCGAGGAGAGAGTCAAAGCAACAGTGGACCCCATGTCTCTCACCACCTCCCATCGCCATGGATTTGTGATTGGCCCTCCCATCATCCTTCTCCCAGCCCAGAAGCCTTGTTCCTGGCCACCACACTCAAGCTGTGAGCCCAAGGGCCTGGCTGCCCCTGGAGCCCACCTGGGTTGGGGCAATCAGGAATGGAGGCAAGGCAGTGGATGCCAGGACAATAGCAAGGATCAAAGGCTATGCCCGCAGAGCGTAGGCTCCCTGGACCCCGGGTAGGGGCTCGGAAGCACCTGGATGTGGGTGGGCTGACCAACAGCTCCATCTGCCCCAGGGGCTGCTCCTGAAATTGCCCCCAGACTCACCACTCCCAGGACATCAGGAAGGGGAGGCTTAGGTAGGCAAAACTAGAAAGCAGGGGTCCTACAACTGGACAGACATACAGACAAGTGCGTGGTGTGCTGGGAGCGGTCTGGAGTCAGACAGCCCTGCATCCAGCTCCTGGCTCCTCCATGGCTGTGTGAGCCTTGACAGTCACATTAACCATTGATGCCCATCTGGGAAAGGAGAGTGAGGTGCTGGTCACATGGCAGTGGGTGAAGAGAAGACTTGGCTCCAGGACACTGGAAAGGGTGTCACGGGCTGGAGCCTCTCACCTGGCCTCTTCCGGTCCCCAGCCCCACAGGCCCCTCCCCCAGGGAAAGCCTTCTTGTGCCCTTGGCCTGAGAGGAGGAACAGATGCAGCACCTGGTCCTCCACCTGGGGAGCCCTCAGTTGGGGTTTTCCAGTTTGGGTTGGGGACCAGTCTACCCTCTCCCGGCCTTATCCCAAACCTTGGAGACCAGCAAGGGAGAGGGCTGAGGCAGAGGTACCAGTGAGGATGGGGTTTAGAATTAGAGCTGTAGGTTACATGTCGGGGAGCAGGTCTTGGCAATGTTGAGTGAGGGATGGAGCTGGAGTCAAGGTCAGATCTAAAATTGGGTCTAAGTGGTGGAACCCTGGGGTTTGGGGCTGGGAGAAGCCTGAAGAGAGCTGAGGCTGGAGATCTGGGCGAGGCAGGGGTTGAGGTTGGAGGTGAGGGGCTGAGGCTGCATGAGCCGATTATAAGGTTGGGCTACGGTCATGGGTGGTGGTGGCCCTGGCACTGGGTTTCTATTAGGGTTAGGGGACTGCAGGGAGACAACAGTGGGATCCTAGTGTCAGAATCTTCCCTCTTTTCTTGCCGTTTTCTTTTGATTTGTATTCAGCTGCCAGCTGGGCAGAGGGCACAGAGAGCGTTGGGTGGAGAGGCCTGACGGGGGATAGCAGTGAGCTCAGGGCCTCCAGCCATCCCAGGAGGGAGTCTGCTCTGCCTTCCCTGGGCAGCAATCCCACGACACCCTCGGGGCCTGCTCTCCCAGCCCAGGGCCCAGCCCTCACAGAGGCCTGGCTGGGGGTGAGGGAGCACACATCCTGCATCCCACTCTGACTCGGGGGGCCTGATCTGGGTCCCCATCCTGTCCTCAGTGTATCCACTGAATGGTCTGGGTGAAAGGGAGCCTGGGAGAAAGCTGGGGCTCTGGGCTTGTTCTGGAGGGGATGGCGGGGGAGGCTAAGCTGCACAGGAATGCTGCTGCAGCTCGGAGGTGCCTGGTGTGACCACCCCCTCCCATCTTGCGGCAGGAGGGCTCAGCCTTCTGCCTAGGGGAAGACAGCACCCACTGTGGGGTGAGGAGTGGGAGGGCAGCTGGGGAGAGGCCCTCTGGGCAGACAGACAGACATCTGTCTGTCCCTTGCATCTAGAATCCTATGAGTCTATGTCCTTTCAGAGAGGGACAGGGCCGTCCCACTCCCCTTAGCCCCCTCTGCAAGGTGCACCTTCCTGCCTTCTTACCCTGGAGTGGCCAAGCCTTGAGCACCCCCTCCACCTCTCCTGAGGCTAGAGTTGTGGGCAAGGCCACTGCCTTCAGGGCTGCCCTCCATGGGCTCGTCTTGGGGCGGGGAGAGGGTCTGTCTGCCCACCTCCCAGCTTCCTCTACCTTCGTCAGCTCTTGAACAAGGATACAAAATCTCCCTCAGGAAGCTGTGGCTGCCTCACAGGAAGGAGACTCAGGCCCTGTTCCCGTGGACCCCCAGCACACTGGAATTAACAAAATCAGTATCCTAGGGTTTACGGACCCACCCCTAGGTCCTCCTGTCCAATCCCCAACCCAAGCAACATTAGGATACCCTCAATACAATATCCCTTGCCTGTCTAGTAATTACAACTGAGAGCAACCCTACAGGACAGAGCAGAGCTGCCACATAGGGTTTCCAAGAAGCAGCTGGTGGATTTGAACTACCAACCTTTTGGTTAGCAGCCAAGCTCTTAACCACTGCGCCATTAGAATAGCACCTATTTTTAAAGGTGGGGGGGGCAGCCAGGCCCTAGGCCTCGTGCAAGGAACTTCACACCCATAATCTCAGCCGCTCCTCCCACCAGTGGAGTGGGTATTACCATCCTTCTTTCCTAGATGAAGGAACTAAGGCTCAGAGAAGTAACTTGCCCAAGGCCTCACAGCCGGGAAATAGCAGAGCCTGGGTTCAAACCCAGTCCTTTCTAAAGCCCAGGCTTTTCCCCCGACACCATGCTGCCTCTGTTTGCACACCTCCAACCATCAGGGAGCTCACTCAATAACAAGGCAGTTCATTCCACCTTCAGACTTTAATGATTAGTTTTTCCTTTCCTTGAGCTTACGCCCATCTCCTCGCAACCACCATTCTTATTTCTAATTCCATCCCCTGGGGCTGCCAGGACCAGCAGGCCAACCTCTCTCTAACTCCAGCCCACAACAGATGTGGGGCAGATGTGGGGAGCCTCAGATCTTCCAGTCCATACACCAGAGGGCTCACCCTGGGGGCTCTGGCACTCATGCCGGGCTCCTCGGTTGTCCCCCCCAGGTTGCTGAATGAGAGCGATAAGCGCCCCTTCATTGAGGAGGCTGAGCGACTCCGCATGCAGCACAAGAAGGACCACCCGGACTACAAGTATCAGCCCCGGCGGCGGAAGAATGGGAAGGCGGCTCAGGGGGAGGCAGAGTGCCCAGGCGGGGAGGCCGAGCAGGGTGGGGCGGCCACCATCCAGGCCCACTACAAGAGTGCCCACCTGGACCACCGGCACCCGGGAGAGGGCTCCCCAATGTCAGATGGGAACCCTGAGCACCCCTCAGGTAAGCATGGCACGGGGGCTGGTGACAGGGCCCTGGAGGGAGGAGGGGGTGCATGGCTGGATGCTTCACCGCCACTACTCTGGGTCCTGGGGAGAGCTCACCAGTGCCGGCAGGGCCCCAGCAGGGTTGTGGGGCCCCTGGGAGCTTAGTAGGCTCTCAGGTCCTGGGGGAGGCAGTCAGTAAGATGGCTCTGGCCAGGGTGCTACTGCTGGGTGAAGAGGGCCATATAAGGGGCTATGGGGCCCTGGGGTGGGAAGGGACTGGGGCGGTCACAACAAGGAGAGGGGGGACAGGATGATTTGAGAAATGGGGAGAAGGGCTCATTGCCTCTGGTTCACCACCCAGTCCGATGGGGGAGACGAGACATACGATGTCGAGCACATGCCGTGGGTGGGCAGACAGGCTATCTTGTTTAATTCTCATTAATCATAGTGACAGCTGACACAGCTGAGCCCTGCTGGGTGCCGGGCACTGTACCAGTGGCCATATGGGTATGAATGCATGCAATCCTAACAAAATGTGTGATGATGAGGGAGCTGCTGCCTCATTTTACAGATGAGGAGACTCAGAGTAACTCCCCACACAACTGAGCTCTGAGCCCAGGCAGTTTGGCTCCGGTACCTTTGCTTGGCGCCAGAGAGAGTGCTGAGCACGGGGCCTGGCCCACAGGGCTCCATGCCTTCAGAGGACACGTCTGGGCACCTGCTGAGGGCCAGGCCCTGGAGGAGACACTAGAAATATAAACTAGGGACGCCATGGTCCCTCCCTCAAGGAGCCCACAGTCTAGAGGGAAAAGCAGGAATGAAACAAGTGAACTGTAGTAGACAGGAAGTAACAAGTGCACAAGGTCCAGGGCGAGATCCCGAGGTGACATGACCATCTGTCCATCCACCCAGTCAGGCTCTCCAGAAATATCCAGTTGCCTGCCAAACTCTGGTCAAGGAGGGCTTCCAGAAGGAAGCCATGGCTAGTTGGTATTGTTTCTGTTTGATCTATAAGGAAACTGGTTAAGAGAAGACAGGGATTTGCCCAGGGTGCCACAGAAGTGACAGAGCTGGGATTCAAACCCTGGCAGGTCTCTGAGTCCAAGGCCTTGACCAATGCAGGACTCGGCACTGCCTCTGGTCTGATGGAGGAGGTGTAGGCCTGCCCTCAAGAAGCTCCTGGTGTCCTAAGACCATGCGCATGTGGTCTCCGTGAAGGGATACGCAGTCCAGTCATCCTGCCCCCATAGCTTCAGAGATCCAGGGATAGGCACACACCAGAAGGCCATGTATGTACAAAACCACCACCTCAGAACAAAACTGGAGGCCTAGGCTTTTTCTCACCCTCAAGGCCCAGTTCACACACCCCTCACCTACAAGACCTTCCCCAAACCCCCAAGGCAGAATGGGTGTCACCTCCTCTGTCCCCGAGTCCTTGTAGAGCCGTCGTCACAGCCCTTTCGATGCCACACTTCAGTCATGTGGCTGTCTAGGTCACCCCATAAACCAGAAGCTTTTGAAGACAGGGATCCGCATTATTTATCCTTATATCCCCAGCACCTGGCACAGTGCCTGGCGTTTAGCAGCGCCCCTGCGTGTTTGCTGAATGAATAAGTGAATGAGAACCTGAGTGATGAAGGCACATGGGTGGAAGGCATCGCTTACCTAAGTGCTTCCCTGTGGGGGCCACACAGCAGTTACGGAGATGGAAACAATCAGTGGGGCTGGAGCGAGGGGGGCGCCGGAGCCAAGCCTGGGGAGGAGGACCAGGGCTGATGGGCATGGCACTGTTTGGGGCCAGCCTGGGGAGTAGACCCAGGCAAGCCGGCAACAGTGAAACAGGCGGCCAGAATAAGGAGGGTGGGAGAGGCTCAGCGAGGACGCAGCAGGCAGAGGCTGGAGAGAGAGCGGCAGGGCGGGGCTTCGGCAGCTAGGGAGGACAGGGAGGGAAGCCGGCTTAGGGGATGTGCGGAAGAACTTCCCAACCGGAAAGGCTCTTCGAAAAAGCAGCAGGCCTCTCCGGGAGATGCGTGACAGAAGGGATTCCAGCGCTGAGTGGGAGGAGGGACCCGTTCCTGAGATAGGGGGTTTTGTAAGCAACTAGGACCACTCCAAGACGATTCTATAAACAAATGCCAACTCATGCAGCCATAAACACTTACAACGTGGTGACCCAACCTGAAGGTGAGCCATCGGAATCCATTTGTGCCACGTGCCTTCTGACCTGTACCCCCCCTTCTCTCTCTCTCTCTCCTTTCCCTCTCTTCCACCCAGGCCAGAGCCACGGCCCACCGACCCCTCCAACCACCCCAAAGACAGAGCTGCAGTCGGGCAAGGCAGACTCCAAGCGGGATGGGCGCTCCCTGGGGGAGGGTGGGAAGCCTCACATCGACTTCGGCAATGTGGACATTGGTGAGATCAGCCACGAGGTAATGTCTAACATGGAGACCTTTGATGTGGCTGAGTTGGACCAGTACCTGCCGCCCAATGGGCACCCAGGCCACGTGGGCAGCTACTCGGCAGCTGGCTATGGGCTGGGCAGCGCCCTGGCTGTGGCCAGCGGACACTCTGCCTGGATCTCCAAGCCACCAGGTGTGGCTCTGCCCACAGTCTCACCACCTGGAGTGGATGCCAAAGCCCAGGTGAAGACGGAGACCGCGGGGCCCCAGGCACCCCCGCACTACACCGACCAGCCATCCACTTCTCAGATTGCCTACACCTCCCTCAGCCTGCCCCACTACGGCTCCGCCTTCCCCTCCATCTCCCGCCCCCAGTTCGACTATTCTGACCATCAGCCCTCAGGACCCTATTATGGCCACTCAGGCCAGGCCTCTGGCCTCTACTCGGCCTTCTCTTACATGGGGCCCTCGCAACGGCCCCTCTACACAGCCATCTCTGACCCCAGCCCCTCAGGGCCCCAGTCCCACAGCCCCACACACTGGGAGCAGCCAGTATACACGACGCTGTCCCGGCCTTAAAGGGGACCCTGTCACTACCACCCCCTGCCAGGCCCCTCCTGGGTACCACATCCCTTCCCCAATCTTTGCGCTCTGTTCCTTGCCCATCTGGGACCTGGTAGTGGCTGTGGAGGAGGCTGCGGAGGCTGACTGCCGACAGAAGGCTGGCCCTCGATGACCCCGCCCTGCCCATCCGGGCTCCAGCCTGGGCAAAGCCCTGGGGTGCTAGGCTGGGCTGAGGAGGAAGAGGTTGACTGGTGTCCCTAGACTGAAAGACGAAGGGCTGTGCCTTCCCCCAAGAATGACTGTTGACCCCAGGACCTGAGAAGGACCCACTCACCCTCTGCAGAGAGAAGGGGCATGCAGGGTTGGACGAGAATTGGAGGCTCTGTGAGTGAGGGGCTTGACAGGACCCCATGCCACAGTGCCTAAGGGTCAGGCCAACCAGAGACCACATCAGTGCCTTCAGCCGGCTCTGTCTGCCACTCGGGGGCCAAGGACAGCTCGGAACAGCCTCATGGGGTGTTGGGGGGCTGAGGGCCCAGTGGGGGTTCTCCGTGTCCCCTCAATGCCCCTCCCCTCCTGAACACAGGAAGGAATTGGCACAGAGGCCCCCCAGATCTAATTCTGTGCCAATAACCTCACTCTTTGCCTAATGGAGAATGAGAGCCCCAGCCCTCCCCGAGGCCAGCCTCCCAGGCCTTGGGGCACATCCCAGGAGGTGAGGCAGGGGCTCCGGGAAAGCATTCAGAGACAATTCATGGAGCTTCCTCCCCGGGCTCCTGTCCAACGCCCTTCTTCCCTTTGCCAGGCTCTCTGGCCCCTGCTCTGTCAGCCCCAACTCCCTGGGCTCCCCAAGAGTTCTAGCTGCTCAGGCCCAAACTCTGGGCTCCGGGAGGAGGCACAGGCCCCAGCACCCAGGTGGCCGGCAGCAGGCTGAAGATGCTAAAATCCTGACATGTACTTTCTGCCCTCGCCTTTTGCCCTTTGCCTCCCAGTGGTATTTGAATAAAACATGTAGCTATATCTGCCCCTACTTTCCTGTTCTGCAGCCCCCATGATCCACATGTAACACATTACTGTCCCCCTCTTATTTATCTCAGTAGCCCCCTCCCCTCTTCCAGCTACTCCAGCCCCTATTAACTCCGCATTAAGAATTCCACATAATAAAAGTAAAGGTTCCAGTTACCTGCTTGGTGGGCCTGGCCTGGCCTGTCTCTTGGTCTCTTATCCCTGCACCTGTGTTTCCTCAAACACTTTCTGGAAGGAGCTAGGGGCGGGAGGCAAAGGATAGGCGATCTGAAGGTCTCCTTTTCTCCCCTAAGAAGGTGGGGGCAGTGGAGTGGGTTAGGACAAGCGGGGTCAGTCTGTTCTCAGGGACTGAAGTCGCAGATGGGTGCCTTTCCCCTGCCCAGTTGCATCAGCTCTGCACATGGCCGCTCCACTCCTCACTGGCTCAAACTGGAACTCAGTGCGAGCACCCTCCAAGCAGCCCCACTGCTCACCCAGCAGAGAGGAGCTGGAAGAGAATTCAAGGGGCAGGTATTGGAAGAGGAAGCCCCGGGGTGGTGCAAACGGTTAACAAACTCAATTGCTAACTGAAAGGGTAGAGGTTCGAGTCCGCCCAGAGGTGCCTCGGAAGAAAAGCCTGGTGACCTACTTCTGAAAAACTCTGGAGCACAGTTCTACTCTGACTCGAGCCAGAACTGACTCGACAGCAACTGGGAAAAAAATGTAAAGAGAGGAGGTGGGTCAAGTCTGCCATCTTGTCTGGAGCCAGCAGGCCTGGTCTTTTCTTGCTATACTCCTCCACTGGCTGCCTCCCTCACATATCATTCCATTCAGGGTCTAGCTGAGTCCTGAAACACTGCCCATGTCTAAACCAAGGATGTCAGATCAGACACACAATCTACTCTTAAGTGCTTACTCCCCAAGAGCGCTTTCCTCAGCTCTTTCCAATCTGCCACTCCGCCTCACAAGCACACAGCCCCAGGGACAGGGGAAGTCCCGTCAGCATCTTGCTCCACTGATAGACAACCCTGCTGCTTGGAAGTTCTTCCTTACACCCAGCCAGTATCTGTTTGCTCCTAACAGTTGTAAGTACCATTTACTGAGTGCGCCCCAGGCAAGCGGTTTGCCAAGTGCTTTATGTCATTTAGGCCTACGACGGCATGGGCCCGATCATTTGTTGCCATTTTCCAGGTAGGGAAACTGGAGCTTTGAGAGCTCAATGCTAAGGACTGCTGGTGCCACAATCGGAACCTGGCTGACTGACTTGTGTTCTTACCTATCATGTCTTCCCCCTGCCAATCATTTGTGGGCCCTACTTCTACTTTTGGAGTCCCTGGGTGATGCAGTTAACACACTCAGCTGCTAACCTTTGGGTTAGTCTGAGACCACCCAGAGGCACCTCGGTAGAAAGGCCCAGTGATCTACTTCTGAAATACCAGCCATTGAAAACCCTATGGAGTGCAGTTCTACTCTGACACACATGGGGTCGCCAGGAGTCGGAATCCGTTTGATGGCAACTGTTTTTTTACTTCTGCTTTTAACCTGGACCAGGGCTTCTTTCACGGCATCAGAGCGGATGCTTCCCTAGCCTCTTACTGTTTCTCCCACCCATGGTCTCCAGCCCCTCACTGCCTATTCAGGACACAGGGGCCACCAAGAGCTAGTTCAGTCCTCCCAGGGTGGCCAAACTGCCTTGCTCTGGAAACTGGACCACAAGAGCTCTTTGGACAACCTCCCCAAACCTGCTGGCTCCTGTCAAGCTTGGTGATAACTGCAGACCCCTGTCCTTTCACACAAAAAATATCTGCTGCCAAGTCAGACCACCTCGAACCATATAAAGCTGTCAATCGCTCTGCAGCGAAATGCAGGATCTTCTGTTGGTCTTTAACAAATGTCATCTTGTCAGATTTGACCCATTTTCCCACCTATATTAGATCTTTAGGAATTCTGGACCCAACTTATTAGATTGAAATGAAGAGGGATCTGTGTGCACCACTAAGTACCTCTCTCCATCACCATTTCTATTATCACCACTCTTAGGGAAGACTTGTGTGATTAGTTCTGAATCCACCTAATTATATCACCACATAGTGCACGTTTCTCCATCACAGCCATGTGGAAAGATGACCCAATGTCTTGCTAAAATCAAGATACACTGTATCTGTGACATTCCCCTGATCTACAAGACCAGTAGCCACCAAAAAAAGGAAATTCAGTTTATTTGGTGCTATTGTTTCTTAGAAACCCTTGCTAGCTCCCAGGGGTCTCCTCTTTAGATCTAAGTGCTTCCAAATGTGTAACAGCCTATTCTAGAATTTTGCTAGAGATCAATCAGTAGTAACCTGACATATTCCTGATTTTTACACGCCACCCTTTCCATTTTACTGAAAAGCAGGGCATCTGTCCATTCCAGCCTGTTCACTGCTCCTGGTCTCGGCAGGACTGTGGAGGTGGCACTGGCAGCAAGTGGGGGGAGGGGGTGCATCAAGAAGGCACTGCCTGCCAGGACCCTGCAGCCTGTGACTGACACAGAGATCACTGGGGGTGTTGGAGGAGGGTACCAATGGCCCCAGGACAGTCAGAAGATCTGGGTTGCACTCATCACTGAGACCAAAGGTCCCGCATGTGCAGAGGCCACAGTAACGTAGCCTCCTCTCGTAAGGCGAGAAGGGGCCAGGTGTTTCTGGAAAGGATCGAAGAGACTATGCCCACACCCTAAGATACAGAACCAGTGGTGGTTGCAGGTGATTGTTCCCTCAAGAGAAGTCAAAACCCAGGCCTGGTCAGCTAAGTGTGAGGGGCTCCCTGAAAAAGAGCAGAATGGCAAGTGGGAGGTGAGAGGAAAACACCCCTTTTCTCTGTCTCCCCTCCACCCTAGCCCTAAGGGTTAACCCCATTCCCTCTCTCCCTCTCTCCTCCCCTGCCCAAACCCCATCTCCCTTTAATCACATCTGATACTGAGCGGCCCAGCAGGAAACAAAGAGACCATTTAGAGAAATGGGGCCGAGAAAATGACCCCCGCACTCTGGGGCGGCTGCCTGGATGCCGGCACAAAGGCAGCATTTCAGAACTGAAATTTCAGCACCCAACTTGATTAAAGGATTCCACAGGCTTGGAGGGGGGTGGAAGGGGTGCAAGTCCACTGCTCCCTGAATTAACCCTTCTCCAGACCAACAAGCACCCCAGCTGCTCCTCCCTGTGGGTACTTCTTGCCCCCACCCTGTCCAGGGCACACCATCACCAAGCCCTGCCTCGGGCAGAGGCTACGCAAGCCCTGGAAGGGAAGCTGACCGTGGAGGCCCAGGCTAGACTCTTCAGGGAGCCCGCTCTCCCTTCTAGCTGTTGGTGCTAGTGTCTGTGCTCTCCCTGTCCCTCTGAGGGAGGGAGGGAGGAGCCAATGTGATCTGTCTTAACTCAGGTAGGGTAAAGGGAATAAAAAACAGGACCCATTAGCACCTCAACAGTAGAAGGAGGGAGAGCTCCAGCTGATTTAATGTAGACCGTGACCCCTGGAGCCCTTCCCTGCCCACTGTCATCCTGGCACCCATCCCAGTCAAGGCCTCAGAGGACTGGGGGAAAGGCTGGGAGGAGAGGGTGTGGGTGTGGCCAACCAGAGAGGTGGGCCCAGAGGACGGTATGTGGGCAGTGGCCTGAGCAGGAGTGGGGACAGAGGGGGCAGGCAGGTGCTCCGGCCCTGCTCCAGCTGTGGAATTGCCCAGGAGGGCTCTGCCTGGGGAGGCAGGAGATAGCTTCGTCCCCAAGCTTCCTGCTGGGGCTCTGCTCCTGAAAGGGGATCCGAGCCCATGATAAGAGGCTCGAGGCAGGTCCTTAGGAAACAATGGGTGGCTTGATGAGACCTGCTCTGTGATACTCCTGAGAAGGGAGAAGCCCCTGCAGCCAGTCCCCACTGGAAAGGAAATTGGGGGTTTCCGTGGCAACCAGCTCCCTGGGCACAAAGGCTCGTCTGTCTGCTGGGAAGGCAGCTGAGGTGTCTCCCCTGCAGCAGCCTTTGCTCTGGTGAACCACGGAGATGGTGGGAAGGATGGGGTACGGGGATAAGGGCCCCAAGTGGTTCTTAAGGAGCTGACAGTACGGGGCCACTAGGATAGGTGTGTGCTCTAGGCAATGACAGGAAAGAAGGGGTCACAGACAGCTGGACGTGAAAGGGCTGAAAGGCTGAAGACTTTATTATTTACATGTAGAAAAAGACAGGCGAGTAGAAACTGAGGACGGAGCAGGGGCAGGGAGGCGACCGGGCTCAGTCGGTGATGATGAGTTCGTCCACCCCCCAGTCTTCATAGCTCCCATCTGGCAGGTAGCGGCGAATGATGATGGGGATCTTCCGGGCCCTGTGGCGGGGGGAAGTCACAGTGCATGAGGCTGTGACCCCAGCTCCGCAGCAGAAGACAGGTCACATGGGGAATGGGAGAGAAGAGAAGTCTAAGGAGCGACGTGGAATTGCAATACAAAGGAAGCTCCTGCACCCACAAGTGTGGGACAGTGAGTCTGGGATGGAGGACTGCCATCCGATGCCAGCTGGAAGAGGGAGCCATTGGTCAGCGCCCCCGCAGCAGGGAACAGGTACATCTGACAGCCAGGGGAGGATGTGTCTCAGCAGCACCGCCCCTTTGCCTGCCCCTTCTCCCTCCCTGCCCCGTTGGCTGATGCTGAATGAGCTCAGGATCCATGGAATGAGCACCACGCTTCCCTCCCTGGCCAGGACACGGAGGGCATGCAGGGAACCCCGAGACGCCTCCCAGGGCTCTGGAGCAGTGAACTACCACTGGGCGACTTACTTGAGTTCTTTCATGGCGATGAGCAAGGGGTCTGTCTCCCCCTCCAGCTCCACCATCACAGGGGCACACATCCTGTGGGTACAGAGACAGTTGTTGGGGAGACTGCAAACACTGGGAGAAGGCTCAGGAGGAAGCAAGGCTGGAGAAACTTCACTAATAGGGTGGGCATCCCAGTTGTCACCTGGAAAGGTCATTGCCTAGGAAGGCAGGCATGGTGGGGAAGGGCAGAGAGGCACTGTCACAGACCAGCCCCAGTGAGGGCACAAGGGTGGGGGACAGAACTCAATTTTCACTTTCAAGTCATTTAATTTCTCTCTCAATCTCAGCACCCTCATTTGAAAATGGAGGAAACAATCCCTGCCTTGCTGACTCAGTAGTGATGCTAAAATAATCATAGCTAACAAGCAAGTGCTAACTAGGTGTTCTAAGTACATACTTTCTCATTTGAGGAAGGTACTATTTTTATTTCTAAGGCACAGACAGGTTAGCAACTTGCTCAAGGTCACAGTCAGTAAGTGGTCACACAGTCAGTGTCACAGTCAGTAAGTGGTCACACAGTCAGTGCCACAGTCAGTAAGTGGTCACACAGTCAGTGCCACAGTCAGTAAGTGGTCACACAGTCAGTAAGTGGTCAGTCAGTAAGTGGTCACACAGTCAGTAAGTGGTGACACAGTCAGTAAGTGGTCACACAGTCAGTAAGTGGTCACACAGTCAGGGCCACAGTCAGTAAGTGGTGACACAGTCAGTAAGTGGTCACACAGTCAGTAAGTGGTCACACAGTCAGTATCACAGTCAGTAAGTGGTCACACAGTCAGGGCCACAGTCAGTAAGTGGAAAAGCCAAGATCTGACCCTCATGCACTCCTAACCACTTTTGCTTTAACTCCTCCCATTAAGGAGAAACATATTATGAAAGTGACAAATGTCTGCTATCATCACTATGCCACATGACATCCATCATGTCAGCTCTCCTGCCAAGGCCCTTCCCCAGGGCCTATCACAGGCTCCAGAGCCCAGAGCCCAGAGCCCAAGGCAGAGCATGCCAGGCAGAAGGGACAGCATGTGCAAAGGCACGCCATTCTGACCACTTGAATCCAAGCCCAGGAGCCAGGCCTCGGTGTCCAGCTCTCATTTCTCTCCTAGCTCATCGGAACAACCCCCTTGGTGGTCTCGCACTCCCAGCCTGGCCCCCTCCCCAGCCTCCCCAGAGCGCCTGTGACCATGGGGCACACCTGCTTATGATCCTTCCACAACGCCGGTGGCCACCAGGCCACAGCCCAACCTGCTCCCTGCTTGCCTTCCTAGCATCTTCTCATGCTTCTCCGCTGCTCCTACCCCATGTTCCAGCCTCACCAAACTACATAGTTCCCCGGCCACGTCATGCCATTTCCCTACGTGTCTTCTTACAGACTCCTCCTCTCCACAAGCCTGGGACAGGCTCCAGTGTCTCCATTTTGGAAGCCACATGCTGGTCCTCAGCGTCCCGACTCACTCTGCAGATGCATCTCCTGGCACCAGTCTCACTGCACACTACCTAGCTTCTTGAAGTTTTCCACAGCAGACCACATGTGGCTTAAGGCTAGGCCCAGCCCGTAAACCCCTGCTTAGCCCAAAGCAGAGGCTCCAGAAACAAGCAAGGAGATGGCGATTCTAGGCCATCTTGATTTTTCCAGCTCAAGTTCACACTAATGGAACCCAAACCTGGCTAGTCATCAGAATTACTAGGCATGTATGCTAAAAATACAGGTGAAGGGGCCTGAGAACCTGCATCTGCAAAGCTCCCCAGGTGATTCTGATAAGCCAGTCTAGTCTGAGAGGCGCTAGTTTACACCAAATAATTCATTAATTTTATTATCAAATATTTTGATTTCTGTTACTACCAAAAGCTTGAAAATTTTCAAAAGGCAGAGACCAAGTATTTAACTTTCCCTACATTCTTCCTCAATAACCACTTAAAACAGCCCCAAAATATAAACCTTCAAAGAATGGGGTAAGATGCTCTCCTGATCTGCACAGACCATGAGTAACCTGAGGAGCACCCACTCACTCAGCACCTGTGTGCACGCAATGTGTTCTGGGTCTCCGTGACCAGGACCACCTCCTCCACCAGACTGTAAACACGTGGGGGCTGGGGGGTTAAGTCTCTAATCATGCTCATGTCCCCAACAAAACCCTTAAGTAATCTGTCGATTACCTGGGCCTGCACAAATAAAAAATTTTTTTTTTATTTTACGTTGTCAACGAGTGGGCTGATAAACATCAGCCGCCAGGTGGTGATAATGACCCAGACTCAAACTTCAAACATAAGCCAAGAAATGCTTGTTCAGTGCATACTAAGTGCAGGGTCACTTGCCAGCTGCTCGTGGTATATAACACACAGTTCTAGCCATCCATGTGGTATGTAACACACGGCTCTAGCCGTCCACATGGTATGTAACACACAGCTCTAGCCGTCCACGTGGTATGTAACACACGGCTCTAGCCGTCCACGTGGTAGGTAACACACAGCTCTAGCCATCCACGTGGTACGTAACACACGGCTCTAGCCGTCCACGTGGTACCTAACACACGGCTCTAGCCGTCCACGTGGTACCTAACACACGGCTCTAGCTGTCCACGTGGTACGTAACACACGGCTCTAGCCGTCCACGTGGTACGTAACACACGGCTCTAGCCGTCCACGTGGTATGTAACACACGGCTCTGGCCGTCCACGTGGTACCTAACACACGGCTCTGGCTGTCCACGTGGTAGGTAACACACGGCTCTAGCTGTCCACGTGGTAGGT
Source organism: Elephas maximus indicus (assembly GCF_024166365.1). Taxonomy (NCBI): domain Eukaryota; kingdom Metazoa; phylum Chordata; class Mammalia; order Proboscidea; family Elephantidae; genus Elephas; species Elephas maximus. The sequence continues at coordinate 181,861,916 of NC_064822.1, read as the reverse complement.
AACACACGACTCTAGCTGTCCACGTGGTACCTAACACACGGCTCTACCTGTCCACGTGGTAGGTAACACACGGCTCTAGCTGTCCACGTGGTATGTAACACACGGCTCTAGCTGTCCACGTGGTACCTAACACATGGCTCTAGCCGTCCATGTGGTAGGTAACACACGGCTCTAGCTGTCCACATGGTAGGTAACACACGGCTCTAGATGTCCACGTGGTACCTAACACAGGGCTCTAGATGTCCACGTGGTAACACACAGCTCTAGCCGTCCACGTGGTAACACACGGCTCTAGCTGTCCACGTGGTAGGTAACACACGACTCTAGATGTCCACGTGGTACCTAACACAGGACTCTAGATGTCCACGTGGTAACACACGGCTCTAGCCATCCACGTGGTAGGTAACACACGGCTCTAGCTGTCCACAAGCTTACAGCCCGGCTGGGAGCCCCCAGACAGCTCCCAGCTCCCCCTTCTAGTTACATCTCTTAACCAGAGGGCATATCACAGAAGGATTTGGACCAAGCCTCACCCCCAAAGAAAGGAAACCCCCTTTTATTTATTAGTGGTTAAACGTTCTCCTCAAAAACGTTTAAGTGCTCCACCACAAAGTGAACTCCGACCTTCAGGACTTGTCACTCAAGGCTTTAGTGACATCTTTCCCAAGCTTGTAGCCCAAGCCACCTGCCATCCTCATCACAATCCACACTTGCTGCCTCCACCTGGGCCTTTGCGTCTGCGTTTCTGGCACCTGGAGTACCTTCAAAACCACCTCCCTTTCCCTGTCCCCGCTTGAATTCTGATTCCTTCATGGGGCTTTCCCAGGGGCCCTAGAATTAGGGTTCTGGGTTTTGGGGTTTTTTTTAATACCTTTCATAAAGCGCGACCCTCATCTCCCCCACAGACTGAACACCTGAAGGACTGGGGGATTAAGTCTTTAATCATCTTCACATCCCCAACAGGGGCCGGCAGAGTGTTTTACTCAGAGTGTTCAATGACTGTTAACTTAATACAATCAGCCTATTTGTTTGAAAAATCGTTTATGAATGAGTCTTTCCTTGCTGGGCCATTTTTAGCCTAGACCAGCACTGCCCAATAGAACACTGTGATGACAAATGCCCCATGTCTGCACTATCCAATGTGGCTAGTGTGACGGAGGAACTGAATATTCAACTTGATTCAATTTGACTTAATTTAAGTGGCCACATGTGGCTAGCAGCTGGTATATAAGACGGTGCGGACCTAGAGACTCCTTACCCCAGTGGTGCCAAATGTCATCATATGGAGTGTTGCTAATTTCACCCAGAACAGCAAGGAGTGCGACGAGGCTGCCAGACTTCTATGGCTGCAGAATGGGTGAGAAACACTGTGGCTGCCATAAAACCCTATACCGAGGTGGACACAGTTGTCATCGGTACGCCCCAGGACCGGAAGAGATAAAGTCTGATGCTTTTTGAAAACTAGGGATGGGATGCCTGCCAGGATTTGACATCACTGCTCCTCCAGCACTCGTGACCCCTCAGGTCTGTACCCGTCCCCCACATACCTGCCATTTCCCACCCCGGCTTATAAGAGGTTTGGGGTGGGGGCTCCTTTCCTCTGCCCTGTGCTTTCCGACAGAGGACCTACTATTAGCATAACACCGCTGCCCTCTCTCGGCCCCCTTACCTACTCCTCCCCAGGGAAGGAGGAGTATTTTACCTGCCAGGTGAGCCTGAGGAAAAACCAGCATCTGTAACCCAGTCTCTTCAGTCCCTGCTTTTTTCAAAGCCACCTGCCTGCAGGGAAGGTGCTTTCTGGTCTGTTCTCCACTGTGCCACGACGTTCACAGGCAGGCTCTGGCCTGGCAGTCGCAGCCTCTGACCAGGTGAGATGCCTCCTGTTCAAAGCCCACATTCTCTGAGCCTCAGACATTTGGACTTCCACCAGTCTATGGTCTATTTCCTGAATCATGTTATCCTTCAACTGGCTCCAGACTTGGGAGAGGACGGGGGTTTTGTATAGAATCCCCAGAACCCCACACTGCTCTGTGCTTCCCCATATCTAGTATCCCCTCTATGTGGCGTGCCCTCCCCACTCCTCTGGGCTGGCCAGAGTCCACCCACAGTCAAGAAACACCAGAAGCCCAGTGGGAGCTGCCACCTGACTAACCCAGCCCACAATGGCTAGGGCTCTTCTTTTGCCTCATTAACCTGACAGGCAATCATGGAGTTCTGTGTATTTTTTGTGACTTTACTGTACTGTCATTTGACTTCTCAGAAGCCCAGGTGTCATTTCTCCTATAGATCTAAACTCCCTGAGGGCAGGGGTCCAGCACACAGCCTGGCACACAGGGACAGCAACATCCATGTTTAGAATCTGAGCACAGGGACAGTCTGTTTCCAGGGCCTGGCTGGGCAGGATCAGCAGAGGACAGAAAAGACACTCACGCAATCTGGAGGGCTCGGGTGCCCAGCACGCGGGCTCGCTCGTACTTGGTCATGTACGGTGTGGTGATCCGCTTCTGGTTGGCCTGCGGTCGCTCCCCAGAGGGCAGGATCTCAACATTCTCCTGGCCCTCCTAGACACCCAGATAGAAAAGAGTGAAAATTAAGTAGCCCTGGTAGTGCAGTGATTAAGCACTTGACTGCTAACTGAAAGGTCAGTGGTTGGAACCTACCAGCTGCTCCGTGGGAGAAAGATGCAGCAGTCTGCTTCCATAAACACTACAGTCTTACAAACCCTATGGGGCAGTTCTACTCTGTCTTATAGGGTTGCTACGAGTTGGAATCGACTCAACATTAAAGGAGGTTATCTCCATAACATGGCACATAGTCGATACTTAAAAAAAAAAAGTGTTGAAAAGAGGGAAAATCTCAGGGTGCATGTTTTGGGGAAGGAAGGGAAGGTGATGACGACAATGACCATAGCCATCGCTACCACTATTATTAACGCTTATTACAGGCCGGGAACCCTGCGACTGCCTTGTTAACATCTTATTTAGCCTCACAATAACCTTATGAGGCAGGGATTACAGTCCCCATTTTAGAGGCTCAGAGAGCTAGCTAAATCGGCCAAAGTCTCCGACCTAGTAAAAGGCAGGAATCACAATCAGGATCCAGGCCCGGTGGAGTCCAGAGCCAACTGCCTCATCCATGAGCAAGAGAAGCAGAGGGCCCGGAGATGGGACGGTCCCAGAATGCTGGCCCTACAAAAAGACATCCTGGAGCACAGAAAACAAATCACCCCAAGCAGGAAGCTAGGGACATGCGCCCCAACTTCCAGATAGGGTACTGAATCACTAGGTCAAGTGGCTAGAAAAGTCAGAAGGCAGAATACTTCTGTACGGTAGTGACATATTTAAAAATTATTTATTAGGTACAGTTTTATTTTCCTGCCCTGTGCCAGACACTGTCATAGGTGCTGAAAGGGAAAGAGCTTCCATTCTTAAAAAATTCATGGCCTAGCTGGGGAGACAAACAGAGTTTAATAGAAGAGCAGGTGCTACAAAGGCAGCACAGTGTGTGGCAAAGTTAACAAAACGGCGAGGAAACCCAACTCACACTAGAGGTCAGGAAGAGTGTGCAGAGATGAGACCTGAACTCTTCTAGAAGGTGAACAGGAGCTGCCAGGCCAACAAGGCAGGCGAAGGCATTCCAGGCAGACTGAATAGCTATGCAAAGGCACAGAGGAGGGAGAGAACACGCTCGGCTTGAAAAACTAAATGTGGGGTCTGATGCGAGCAAAAGGTGCACATAGGGTCGTAGGCAGGAGGATAAATTCTATAATAAATAAGGAACTAATTCAGCAAATATTTACTGAGAGTTTACCATATGTCGGTTAGTGTTCTAAATACTTGGAATAGAGCAGTGAGTAAGACAGATAAAAATTATTTTCCTTCGACCCCTCTGACAAGGGATCACAATACAGGTTTCCGGACAGAGCGGGAGAAAAATGCAGAACAAAATTCAAATTCACAGAAGAAGACCAGACTTACTGGTCTTACAGAGACTAGAGAAACCCTGAGAGTATGGCCACAGGACACCCTGCTAACCCAGAACTGAAGCCACTCCGAAAGTCCGCCTTTCAGCCAAAGATTAGACAGGCCCATAAAATAAACAATAACACACGTGAAGGATGTGCTTCTTAGTTCAATCAAGTATCCGAGACCTAATGGGTAACACCTGCCCAAAAGCAAAGACAAGAAGGCAGAAGGGACAGGAAACCTGGACAAACAGACGCGGGGACCTCAGGGTGTAAAAGAAGAGGAGGAGAGTGCTGACACACTGCGGGGATTGCAACCAATGTCACAAAACAATTTCTCTATAAATTTTTAAATGAGAAACTAATTTGCGCTGTAAACTTTTTACCTAAAACAAAATGGAATTGAAAACATTCTGCAAACCAACTGTTCAACAGCCATTGCTAAAAACTTACGATTAAATAAATTATATATATATTTTTAATTTCTTTCTCCTACAAAGCTTACATTGCAACGAGATAGGCAATGAACAAAATTAGTAATTAAATATTAATATATAGTATAAAAACAGAAAAAAGACGGGAGTGCCTGGGTGGGCAGGGAGTGAGGAGGGAAAAAATGCTGCATTTTTAAGTAGGATGGTCATAAAGGCCTCACTGAGGTGATATGTGGGTATCTAAGGGAACAGCATAAACCAAAGCCCTGAGCCAGGGTCCACCTGGCGTGGACAAGGAATGGCGAGAAGAGAGGTCAGAGAGGGAGCGGTGACCAGAGCATGAAAGACCCTGCGCGGTTTTTTGGCGTTTACAAGAGATGGAAAGACACTGGAGGGCAATTCTGAGCACAGGAGAAATACATTTGACTTAAAAGGACCACCCTGGGTGCTCTGTTGAGAACATTCTGTGAGGCAAGGACAGAAGCAGAGAGACCACTTAGGAAACCCAGAGTAACTGGTGATGTTTGCAGTTAGAAAGATGACTGGCGGCTGAGTGGAGCAAGAGCGAAGGCAGGAAACCAGCAGCGCATTTTCTACAGTAGTGCAAGCAAAAACCAATGAGCACTAAGCCAGCCTGGCGCCCTAGGGATGGAGAATCGGAGACAGGTCTGAGCTATCTCTAGGAGCCTGAATCAACAGGGCAGGGATGGGAACGGGATCGGAAGGATGGGGGATGTTTCTGACTCAAGCGATGGGTATTTGAGTGCCAAGCACAGAGAAGAAACCCAGGAGGAGGGGCTTCAGCTCCCCAGTGGACAAAAGGGAGCAGCACTCTCCCTCTGCCAGTCACACAGGAAAAGCCCTGTTTTATTCGTGGAGCTAGGAAACCATCCACCTAGTTGCTGGTGGTAGTCATCCTTGTCATCGCCCACCTTCTCAAGCCCACATCCAACCCCCCAAAATCCCTCTTTCATCTGTCTTCTTCACATCACCTCACCACCAGACCCCAAGTCCACGCCACGGTTCTCTCACTGGAAGTCCAGAGTTCCCTAATTGGTCTGCTTTTACTCTTGTACCTCTCCAAGCCATTCCTCGCTCTGCAACCAGAAGGTTCTTTCTAAAATGTAAACTGGATGATGCCACCCCTCCCAGCTCAAACCCTGTCAGTGGCTTCCCATTGTGTTTAGGCTACCAAAACTCTGCCTGATGTGGGCCCTGCTGACCTCTCCCCGCTGTTGTCACACCCGACAAAGCACCTAGCACACAGTGAGCATTCAAGACTTTATTGAATGAAGGAAGGTGATGTTTTACCCATCAGTGAACTAACTGCCCCAGAAGTCATGGACTGTGGACCAGCTGGGCAAAGGCCTTCAGGTCCACCACGCAGAGCTCCTCCACCACCCAGAACCAGTACGCTGCTCCTTCTAACTAGGGATGCTTGTGGCATGGGCCCCGACCACGAAGAAGAGGCAGATGTATTCAGGCACCTACCTATCACCTGCAGCCTCAGCTACAGAGGCGGGGGCCCGTGCTAAATACTGACCTCCTCGGCGTTCTCCAAGTCATCTAGCCCTTCGTCCTCCTCCACATCGTCAAAGTCGTCACCATCAAAGCTGTACAGGAAGAGGCCAGTTAGAGCGTCAGTTACTAGAATCAAAGACAACAGAGATCAGTGTCCTACCCAATGTCTAAGAGGTGCTCAGTAAGTGTCTACTTAATAAATCAATCACACTTCTGTTCAATTGTACTTCCTCCATCTTCCCACATCAGCCTCCAGATTTTGCTAGGACGCACTCATCATCAGTTTCCCTCTCCACGCGATCAGTCCCGTCAGCGTGTAAACACGTGCCTATTTCCCCATCTTAAAAAACAAAGCAAACCTCCCACTCTTTTCACTCCACGCAGGGCCCTATTTCCATGCTCCCCTTTGGAGAAAAATCCCTGAAACAGTTGTTCATCCTCAGTGGCTCCAATTCCTCTCTTCCCATTCTGTCGTAATCTCACTCCAATAAGACTTTCAGCACACCAACCCGCAGCTCCATCAAAAGGACTCCTTTCAAGTTCATTAATGACCTCCATGTTGCTAAATCCAATGGACAATCCTCAATCTCATTTACCTTGACCTGTCAGTTGGCCCATTAGACCACTCCCTCCCCATCGATACATCTCTTCGCTTGACCTCTAAGACACTTCACTCTCTTGTTCATGCACCTCACTGACTACTCCTTCTCACTCTCCTTTGCAGGTTTCTCCTCTTCCTTCTCACCACATATCTCTCAGTTTGTTGTACTGTAGTGGCTTGTGTGTTGCTGTGATATTAGAAGCTTTGCCACCAGTATTTCAAATATAAGCAGGGTCACCCCTGGTGGACAGGTTTCAGGGGAGCTTCAGACTAAGGCAGACCAGGAAGAAGAACCTGGCAGTCTACTTCTGAAAAAACTGGCCAATGAAAACCTTATGAATAGCAGCAGAACATTGTCTGATATAGTGCCAGAAAATGGGCCCCTTAGGTTGGAAAGTACTCAGAATATACTGGGGAAGAGCAGCCTCCTCAAAGTAGAGTCAACCCTGCTGATGTGGACAGAGTCAAGCTTTCAGGACCTTTATTTGCTGACATCATGCTTGGTAAAGTAGAGGGTCAGAGAAAAAGAGGAAGACCCTCAATGAGATGGACCTACACGGTGGCTGCAACAATGGGCTCAAACACAGCAACGAATGTGAGGATGGCACAGGACCAGGGAGTGTTTTGTTCTGTTGTACACAGGGTCGCTGATTTGGAACCAACTCAATGGCACCTAACAACAACCTCTTCCTCCAAGCACTCATGTTTGGAAAGCTCTAACACTCAGTCACTGGCTGTATCCTCTCCTGACACCTACCCTCCTGGTGATCTCACCTATTTCTTAGCTTTGAATCATATATATTTGCTGACAACTCCCATATTTTTCTCTTCAGAATCCTCTTCTCTACCCCACACATTCAATCCATGATAAAATCCTCTTGGCTCTACCTTCAAAATACATCCAGAATCCAACCACTTCTCACCACCTCTACTATCACCCCAGTTCAAGCTACTACCTTTTCTCACCTAGATTACTGCAATAACTTCCCAACTAAACTCCCTGCTTCTATCTTTGACTCCCTACAGTCTATTACCAACACAGTAGCCAGAGTGATCCTTATGAAACCTAAAATCCTATCACTTCTCTGGTCACAACTTTTTGATGGCTCCCCATTTCAATCAGAGTTAAAGCCAAGTCCTAACAGTGGTCCACAAGCTTATATAATTTGGCCTCCTATCACTTCCCTGACCTCATCCTCTACCACCCTCCCCTTGCAGGAGCCACACTGTTGGCCTCCTGACTGTTCTGCACACACTCCAGGCATACTCCTACCTTAGAGCCTTTGCTCTAGCTGTCCCATCTGCCCAGTGGCTAACACCTTCACCTCCTTCAACTCTTTGTTCAAATGACATCATCTCCACAAAGCCTTCTCTCTAGTAACTTTCCTATTTAAAACTGAAACCTACAGTCCTGCCCCCAGCTCTCTATTTTTACCATACTACTTTCCACCTCCTAACACACATTTACTTACTTAGCCTGTTACCACCGTGCTTCGCCCACCCCTTCCCCAATTCATTCCAAGCTTCTGGAATAGAGCCTGACACATAAATATTTGTTTAATAAATAACCCAATTCAGTCAAATTCAATATGACATGGATAAAACAGACTTCGTGACCTCAGTCTCTCACATCTGCCCTCTTCACCACTATTCTTGATCTTGGGATCATCCTACCACACCCAAAGAAGATAATAACAATCCGCTCTTTCTTCCAGGTTCTCTATCATGGCTGGAAGAACCACCCCAGTTCCTCAAGCTAGAAAATGCTCAACCTCCATCTCTCCTTTGCACCCACATCCTATCACCAAGTCCTGTCAACTCCATCTCCTAAAATCTCTCTGCACCCTCCTCCCTATTCCATGGTCATAATCTAAATTCAGGTCTCCATCCTTTCCCAGTTTATAATTTTGCAACAACTTCCTAACTGGTCTTTCTTTTCCAATCCGACTCTCCAAATCCACTCATCACAATGTATGCAAAGTATCTCTTCTAAAAAGAAAACCTAACTGTGTCGCCCCACTGCTTAAAACAACTCAATGTCCCCTTCACCTCAAGGATCAAGAATAAAGTCTTTAAAAAGGCACAACCGCCCTCAATCATCTGGTCTTTATTGTCTCTCAGCTGCCCCTTCCTGACATGTTTTGCTTTCAGAACACAAGCTGGTTTCCCAAATTCCCCCCACATCACACCTTGTCATGTCTCTGTTCTTTAGGATACATTGTTTTCTCTACTTGCAAGGCTCTCTGCCTTGTCCACCAGGCCAATTCTTAGTCACATTTCATAGCCCTTCACCACCTCTGTGAGGTCTCACCAGCCTCGCCCCTCCGGATTATTCCCTGCTACATACTTCTACTGCTACCCCATATTATCTCTTCATGGGCCAGTTTCATCTCCTAGAAAGTAGTCGCCTGCAGACAGGGACTGTGCCTAATTCACCTCATATTCCCAGTACAAGGCACAGAGCCCAACTCAGTGGCAGTCTGTTGAAAGACACCTTATTCACTGAATAAGGTCCCCCAAGCCTGGGCCTTTCTGTGTCTACCCTCCGGCCTGGTCTGTGCTCCTGGTTTTCGGCCCTTCCCTTCTGCAGCTCTGCCAATCCCTCAGTATCCCCTGTCCCCTCAGACACTGTCCCTAGACCCTAGCTCCTCAGTCTCTTCCAACTCAAGCCCCCAGTATCCCTGTCCCCTCAAACACTGTCCCTAGCCCCCAGGACCCCAATATCCCCATCCCCTCGGACACTGCCCCTAGCCCCCAGGGCCCCAGTATCCCCGTCCCCTCGGACACTGCCCCTAGCCCCCAGGGACCCAGTATCCCCGTCCCCTTGGACACTGCCCCTAGTCCCCAGGGCCCCAGTATCCCCGTCCCCTCGGACACTGCCCCTAACCCCCAGTATCCCCGTCCCCTCGGACACTGCCCCTAGCCCCCAGGACCCCAGTATCCCCGTTCCCTCGGACACTGCCCCTAGCCCCCAGGGACCCAGTATCCCCGTCCCCTCGGACACTGCCCCTAGCCCCCAGGGTCCCAGTATCCCCATCCCCTCGGACATTGCCCCTAGTCCCCAGGGACCCAGTATCCCCGTCCCCTTGGACACTGCCCCTAGTCCCCAGGGCCCCAGTATCCCCGTCCCCTCGGACACTGCCCCTAGTCCCCAGGCCCCCAGTATCCCCGTCCCCTCGGACACTGCCCCTAGCCCCCAGGGCCCCAGTATCCCTATCCCCTCGGACACTGCCCCTAGTCCTCAGGCCCCCAGTATCCCCGTCCCTTCAGACACTGCCCCTAGTCCCCAGGCCCCCAGTATCCCCGTCCCCTCGGACACTGCCCCTAGCCCCCAGACTTCTCAGTCTCTTCCGACCCATGCCTTCGCTTCCGTCCCTCCCTAGGTTCCCGCAAAGGCCACTCCGCTCCTGCACTCACTTGTCCTCGTTGTCTGACATAACGTCACCGCTGCACAGACCCCGCTCTGCACTCCACGGCCGCACAAGAACACACAAGCAGCGCGCCTCGGCCTCGCGCGGCCACCCGTACCCTGCGCCTGCGCCGTGACCCAGAGGCAATCACTTCCGGGAGGCTGGCCAGTGAGTCAATGCTCATGCGCCGAATGGCTTACGCACGTTACCATGGTAGCCAGAGCCGCTAGGTGCCGGCTCCAGTCGCAGAGATCGCAAAATATTTCTGGGGGGCTTCTGCGTCGGGTGCTCCTGCAGAGTCGTGGTGTCCGTCTCCGGGAGCTTACCCGCCGCTCTCCGCAGGGAGGGGGCACCCAGACACGTCTTCCTTTAGGGTGAGATTTCAACTGGCACATCACCCCATGGGTACTGCCGTGACCACGGCGATTTTAACGCTCCCTTTCTCCCGAGGGGACTTCCCTGCCACAGGCGCTGGGTCCCAATGAGGACTCTGTGTGTGTGTGTGTGTCAGGGTCGGGATCGGGCACTGTCGCGATATTTACTAGAGTCATCACGATTCTCCTGCCACCCAGATCCTCCACCTACTCTCCCAGACTTTGGGTGGGGTTGGGGGCAAGGAAACAGAGACTGGGACTAGGAGACAGGGGATGTGTTTCATTGTGTCTTTCCCTACTCAGGGCCCTCCCATGACTTCCCAGGAGAGGCTGGGGGCAGTAACCAAAAGAACGGGGTTCTGGCGCTGCCCCCAGCCAGCCGCTTACACCCCGGGGACCTGCGAACTGCTCAGAGGTCAGTGTTTGAAGGACACGAAGAGACAAGTGGTGGTAACTGTTAACCTCTGTAACTCAGTTCTCCCCTACATGACCTGTGGCTTAGTAATGGCGATTTTCATTTTACAGATGGGAAGTCTGCCCTACAGCTAGCCGGTAGCCAAAAGTCAAAGAGCTAAGAATTTTTGAGTAGGTAACTCCTGTGCATTCTTCAGATCACACTTGCAACTTCCTCAGGGAACCCCCCCCCCAATACCACCACAACAGAAGCACCTGTTACTGCCCTCACATCATCAAATACCTTTGTCTTCATTGTGCATAGCCCAACCTGTTGTCAGATATCTAGCTGTATCCGTTAGATTAATGTTCATCTCTCTCTAGATCATTACCTCCATCAGGGCAGGGATCGTGCCTGTTTCGGCTCACTGTTGGAGCTCCAGCTCCTGGCTTAATGAATACTTGCTCGTACATTCACTCAACAATTTTTTAAAGAGACCAAAATGTCGGCAGTTCGAATCCACCAGCCACTCCTTGGAAACCCTGTGGGGCAGTTCTGTTCTGTCCTATGGGGTCGCTGTGAGTCGAAATTGACTTGACGGCAATGGGTTTGGTACTGCGTGCTGTAGAAGTCCCTGAGTCGCACAAATAGTGAAGCACTTGATTACTAACCAAAAGGTAGGCAGTTCAAACCCACTCAGAGGTATCTCAGAAGAAAGGCCTGGCGATCTGCTTCCAAAAGCTGACAGATTAGAAAACCCTCTGGAGCATAGTTCTCCTCTGCAGCTCATGAGTCAGAACAAACTTGATGGCAGCTGGGTTGTTTTTGGTTTATATGTGCTTTAGACACTGTTTTAGGCGCTGGGAATATGGCAGTTAACAAAATGGGGGAAAAACAACAAAAATTCTTGTCCTAATGTAGCTAATCTAGCAAGAGGGTAACAACAAATCAATAAGTTAAGTATCTGGAGCTTAAATGGTGACAAGCGCCACCGAAAAGATGAAACAGGGAAGGGAGAGCAGAGTGTTCAGGTGCAGAATGGAGGAGGTACAAATTTTAATTTAAATAAGGTGGGGTGAAGGCATCTGCCTGCAGCCCAGTAGGCCTCATAGAGATGCTTTATCTTGCAGTGATGATGAAGGAATCCAAACTAACCAGCTTCCAACAGCGCCACATCATGGACACCATGAAAAGTAAGAGGTGGTCAGCAGAGACCTCCTGGGCAGAGGGGTTTGGGGCCACATTTTATATGCTCTTCTATATTAAGGGTTGTCGTTGTTAGGTGCCGTCAAGTTGGTTTTGACTGATAGCAATCATGTGTACAACAGAACAAGACACTGTCTAGTCCTGTGCCGTCCTCATGATCGTTGCTATGCTTGGGTCCATTGTTGCAGCCACTGTGTCAGTCCATCTCATTGAGGGTCTTCCTCTTTTTCACTGACCTTCTACTTTACCAAGAATGATGCCCTTCTCCAGGGACTGATCCCTCCTGATAACATGGCCAAAGTATGTAGGAGTGAGGGACCTCATTTAAAAAGACAAAGACTATGTAAATATAAATATATATTAACATGGTATCTCTGATCCTTGCTTCTGTGGAACTGACCTTGTGGGGCCTTGGTCTTTTCCCTGGACATGGATGCTGGCAAAATGACAAATCTCCTGCAAGTCTGGCTCTAGCCGAGCTTCCCAAGGGGTCAGAACCCAATGGAGACTTTCTGACCAGCCAAATAGTCTCAGCACCAACCAAACCCAAACCAGTTGCTGTCAAGTTGATTTTCACTTACTTCGTGCTGTTAGGTGCTGTCGAGTCAGCTCCGACTCACAGCAACCCTACATACAACAGAATGAAACACTGCCCGGTCTTGTGCCATCCTCACAATCGTTGCTATGTTTGAGCCTATTGTTGCAGCCACTGTGTCAATCCATCTTGTTGAGGGTCTTCCTCTTTTTCACTGACCCTCTACTTGACCAGGGTCTGGTCCCTCCTGATAACACACCCAAAGTACATGAGATGAAGTCTCACCATCCTTGCTTCTAAGGAGCACTCTGGCTGTACTTCTTCCAAGACAGATTTGTTCGTTCTTCTGGCAGTTCATGGTGTATTCAATATTCTTTGCCAACACCGTAATTCGAAGGCATTGACTTCTCTTCAGTCATCTTTAGTCATAGTGACCTTATAAAGCAGAATAGAACTACCCCATAGGGTTTCCTCTTTCTTCCTCGGAGTGGCTGGTGGGTTTGAACTACTGACCTTTCAGCCAGCAGAGAGTGCTAAACTAGGCTTAATTATGCTACTAGGGTGCCTCAGTCTCAACACAGGCATATCTGTAATCTGTCCCACCCTGTCACACACATACCATGTGAACTCTCCAAAGGACAGGACCAAGATGATTGGCTGATTCCCACTTAGGAAGAATACACCAAGCCTTCCCACAGCTCACCCCTCAACACAGAAAGCCCAAGCTTACTGGGTGTAACTTAGATCTGCTGGAAGCTATTGCCTTCTCTAAGGAAGGCATGTGCCTACTGGGAGGACACCTGATCAACCACAGAAGTGTAGGGAGGGAGAGTCAGAGAGGCAAATACTGGCAGCGTCTGCCTTGCACTGGCTATGGGAGGGAGGCTCCATCAGGCCAGTTCGGGGGTCAGATCTGCTTCTTCACCATGGACGAGGACATCTCGGGCCACCAGGGCCTGGTACCATCACTTATTTGAACCACATAATTCAGTAATCTACTAATAATGTGGTGTCAACTCTAGCATGACAAAGGAGCCCTGCTGGTGCAGTGGTTAAAGCGATTGACTGCTAACCAAAAGGTTGGTGGTTTGAAACCACCAGCAGCTCCGTGGGAGAAAGACATGGCAGTCTGCTTCCATAGAGATTTACAGCCTTGAAAATCCTCTGAAGTCGCTGTGAGTCAGAATCGACTTCATGGCAGTGTGCGGGTAGCATGACTACAGAGAGAGTGTGCTAGAAATTCCACTAAAAGTAAGTACTAAGGACTGGGTCTGCCCTGTTCACCACGGTAGCCTCAACACCTAAAACAGGTGCTCCGTATTTACTGCATTGGTGGTTAGCCCCACACCCAAGTACCTGGTTTGCCTGGTTTTATTCTCCTTAAAAAGTTTTCCTTTCCCCTCAGCCCTCTGTTTTTTATCGGAATAAAATATACACAACATAAAATTTGTCAAGAGTACCCAGGCCATGGTATTTTCAGTCGCAACATATGCATGCCAAAGCTGGACAATGAATAAGGAAGACCAAAGAAGAATTGACGCCTTTGAATTGTGGTGTTGGCAAACAATATTGGATATACCATGGACTGCAAAAAGAGCAAACAAACCTGTCTTGGAAGAAGTACAACCAGAATGCTCCTTAGAAGCAGGGTTGGCGAGACTGCATCTTACATACTTTGGACATGTTGCCAGGAGGGATCAGTCCCTGGAAAAGGACATCATGCTTGGTAGAATAGAGGGTCAGAGGAAAAGAAGAAGACCCTCAATGAGATGGATTGACACAGTGGCTGCTCAGTGGGCTCAAGCATAACAGTAGTTGTGAGGATGGCACAGGACCGGGCAGTGTTTCATTCTGTGGTATGCAGGGTTGCTATGAGTCAGAACTGACTGGAAGGCACCTAACAACAACAGTTCAGTGGCATTAATCACACTCATGGTGTTGTGCTATCATAACCAGTTTGTTTCCAAAACGTTCTCATCACCCTAAACAGGAACTCTGTAACCGTTAAGCAGTAATTCCCCATCCCCCCATCCATGGTAACTACTAACCTACTTTGCTGTATGCATTTGTCTATTTTAGATATTTCACATAAATGGGATTATACAATATTTGTCCTTTTGTGTCTGGCTATATGTTCTTTGAAAACAATTTCTTCCAACCTTTGGTGTTGAAGTCGGGTCTCTTCTAGAATCCCCTCTCTAGATCTCTCCACTTAACCAAATCCTACTGGTTGTTTTGTGGCTTAGCTCAGATTCTGTTGCAAGCCGCAAATCCCGCTCCTTCACCTGAACTCCCACAGTTACTCAGGCCATAATTATTTGCTGAAAGCCCCAGAGAAAGAGGTGGCATTTGGCACTGGACAGGAGAAACAGCGAGGGCATGGGAGGGACATTCTGGGAAGCACTGTATCTCTTCAGAGAAGAGAGAGAAATCCGCTCATGGCCTCGGTGGAGGGTGAGAGAAAAGGAAAGTAATGGCAGCTCCGTCCTTGACTCCCTTCCATCCTGGACTCCTCTCTTTCTCCCAGACCCGGCATCTGGCTGGTCAGCATCCTGTCTGCTTCACCTTCACACCAGATCCTGACACTGCCCACCTCGCCCCACCCTCACTGCGACCACCCAGCCTAGGTCCTCATCGTCTCTCCCTGACAGGTCTTCAGTAGCCTCAGAACTGGTCTCTCCGCCTCTGCCCTTGGCCCCCTACACTGTGTTTCAGCACTCCCCTGTGCAAAACCCTCCAAGGGCTTCCTGAGTCACACACAGTAAAGGCCAGTCTTTCCAGAGGCTACAGGGCCGTGCACTGTGTTGCCCTCCATGCCCTCTGACCTCTGCCCCCACTGCGCTCCCCTGCCTTCTGGCTGCCCTCAGATGCCCCAGGCCCATTCCCACCTCAGGCTTTTGCTCTGGCTGTTCCCTCCATCCAGAGTGCTCTTCCCTCAGATACCTGCACAACTGGCCTCCTCACCACTGTGGGGTCTTTTCACAGATGCCACTCTTCGTGAGGCCTGCCCTGGCTACCTCATTTAAACTTGTAAACCCCGCTATGACACTCCCTCTGTGCCATCCCTGCACTGTCACCATCTACACAGATAAGTTAGCTGCCATCAAGTCAGCTCTGACTCATGACAACCTTACGTACACCAGAACAAAACATTGCCCTGTACTGCATCATCCTCACGATCATTGGCATGTTCAAGTCCATCGCTGCACCCACTGTGCCGGTCCATCTCACCGAGGGTCTCCCCTGCCCTCACTGGCCCTCTGCTTCACCAAACAGGATGTTCTCCTCCAGCGGTTGTTCCCTCCTGATGACCCATCCAAAGCAAGTGAGTCAGGCAGTGTTCTGTTGTGATCTGTAAGATTTTCACTGGCTAATGTTTGGAAGTAGATCACCAGGCCTTTCTTCCTAGTCTATCTTAGTCTGGAAACGCCACTGAAACCTGTCCAGCATGGGTGACCCTACTAGTATCTGAAATACTGGTGATAGGGCTTCCAGCATTGCAGCAACACACAAGCCACCATAGTACGACACACTGACAGATAGGTGGTGGGTCACCATTTAACATACGATATGTTGTTATTGGGTGCTGTTGAGTCGATTTTCGACTCAGCGACCCCATGTGATGCAGCCAGGCTGTAATCTTTACAGGAGCAGATCACCAGGTCCTTCCTCTGTAGAGCAGCAGGGTACATCCAAACCACCAGTCTTTCAGGTAGCAGATGAGCACTTAACCATTGCGCCACCAAGTCTCCTTAACATACTTGTAACATACACGTTGTACTTATTTTATCATCCTCGCCCCCTACCCCAGGGAGGGGCAGGACTTTGTCTTACTAACACTTCATTCCCATCGTGCTGAGTGGATGATAGGAGGCTGGAAAGGCAGACAGGGGCCAGATCAAAACAGTGGATCGCGCTGCTCTGAGCTGGGCTTTACAGCGATTGAGAGGAAGGGACAGTCAACCAGATTTGAGGTGACACATCTGGCTGGCCTGGAGGAGGAGCATCAGGGGCTGCAGCGGTGGGGGTGGTCAGCAGGAGGGACAGGTGTCTGTCACCATCCAAACCGTCCCCCCCGCCCTGGGACCAAACAGGTTTCAGGAATCAATCCTGTAGAAATAAAAGCACCAGCATGAAGGCTTGATGAACAAGGATGTTTATTGCAGCATTGTTTGAAGTAGTAAAAAAAAAAAAAACAACCTGGAAACAACCTGAATTTCTAAAAGTAGGAGACAAGTTGAATAAATAATATATGCATTCTAATGACTAATAGCTATAAAAAATAATAAAAAGATGGATTGATCTGGAAAGATGTCCCTGATAAATTAAGTGAAAACGGTCTAATATTGAACATAATATAGTATGATCCGGTGTTTGGGAAAAAACCATATAGTGCACATCTGTCTTTGACCATGTTTGTATAAGCATTGAAAAGCATGGAAAGGGACCGCCAAATTGTTACCATTGCCACTAGGAGAAGGTGGGTTGCAAGAGAGCAGAGAAGACTCTTCGGTACTGTTTGACTTATTTTAAGACACAGGTGTAGTTTTTATAATTGAAACAAACAAAAAGAAGCCAGACAGACCCCCCACCTGACTCTGCCTTCCCCAGGAGGAGACCCACTGCCTCTGCACTGCAGCCCGACATTCAGCCGGAGAGTGTCCCCCACCAAGCAGCCGACCTCAGTCATCTACCTGCCTCCCATCCTGACTACCCGGCCCCACCTCCGGCCTGCCAGCATGTGCCAAGCCAATGGGGCCTACACTCGGGAGCAGTTCAAGCCTCAAGGCACCCGTGAGTGAGGGCCGGGGGAGCCTCTCCGACCTCCCTCCTGGGTTGGAGGGGAGAGGAGAGGGCAGCAGCGGAGCAATGGAATCAAATTCCCAGGCTTTTTACACTAGTGCTTTGAGCCTTGGCACATTAGCTTGGGGTGCGCAGGGCCCAGGCGAGACAGTTGGGCGGTCTCGATCCTCTTTTCCCAGACCTCCCTGATGTACAGCCGGCCGTCAGGTCTTGCAGCCCACTGCTCTCAAGTGCACGTTGTCCCTGGAATCCAGAGCTCCTCTGCACTCCTGCCCACTTCACAGAGCTGTCCCTCTGCTTCCCACTTGGCACCCGACCTAACATCTGGCCCAGAGCCCCCTAACAACTTTCTGCAGCCCCTACATACAGGCCCCCACTACAGGCATCGCCGAAGCCCCACGCACCTGAGTGGTCTTGGCCTTGCTCTGCACCAAAGCCATGTGGAGGTTTTGACAAGGGTCTTTTCTGTTCTTTCAACCCCTTCCTATCTTGACATGACAAGCTCAGGTGCCCCAGGGTAGAAAGTGTTGAGTCCGAAGAAGCCCTACCCAGGTTACTCAGGCACCCTGGAGCCAGCATGCCCAGTTGGGAACAGACCATGAATGGGGCTGCTTCACGCCTTAACAAGGCCATTTCTGGGCCCTATTTTTTTTATAGGAGATCTGGAAAAGGAGAAGCGAAGACTCCAGAATATCTTTGCCACCGGGAAGGAGCCAGGGGAATGCAAAAGGAAGGCCCCTCCAGTGCACCAGGAGGAGCCAGCCCCTGAACTGGACCGGTTTGAAGAACGTAAGCCTGTAGGGGGTACAAACAGGCTGGTGGAGGGAGCATGTGGAGGGGCCCAGAATCCGGTGGCAGGAGGTCTCTGTGGGTCACCGAGTGAGAAACACCATTTGACTACAGAGCCGCTTCCCCTCCCAGAGAGACCCCACTGCCCCCGCCACCCCCCACAGGAGCCTGTGAACACTGGTGGCCTTTCTCCTCTGTCCAGTGGTGAAGGAAATCCAGGAGAGGAAAGCATTCCTGACTGCCATGGAGGCCCTGGGGCAGGGCAGACAGTATCGGGGAATCATCCTTGCTGAAATTTCCCAGGTAGGAGAGACCACCAGGGCCGTGGGGAGTGGATGCGCCCACCACAAGTCGGGGCAGAGATGAGGTGGGTGGAAATAAAGGGTCAGCAGTAGCCACAGGTTTCAGAGGTCATGCTTTAGGCTCACACCTGCAGTGGCTTAAGTCCCTACCCCTGATGTCCAGCTTTCTGACACCCTTTGCAGAAACTACGGGAAATGGAAGATATTGACCAGAAGAGGAGCGAGGAGCTAAGGAAGGCTCTTACCACTGCTTCATCTGTCTCAGGAGACAAGAGCAGGGTCACTCCAACCTCAAGCACCAGAACCCACCCCTTGGCTGAACAGGCTCATCCCCCAGTCAGCCCCCAAAACTGGCCTTCAGCCATATTAAATGGTAGCATCGCACTCCCCTAGCCTAGGGTACCCTGGGCATATCCAGTAGCCTAGAAAATGGGCTACATCTCAAAAGAATGAGCGGACTCCTCTGACACTGGGATGTTGGGTCAGCTGCTGGAGCCTCCAAGAGACACATACGTACACACATTTAGTCTTTTCTAGAAGAGTCCTACACGTTGAAAGCCAGGCTAGCTTTCACCATCCTGGCCATGTGTCTAAGGACATTCCAGTGGGCCCTCTTCCCACCCCCAAGCCTCTGTGTATCCTGCACATCAGTCTTCTGAACTTTGGAATAAATACTTCTTCTTCCCTACTTGCCGTAGGACCTACTTAGTGGACTTCTTATAGTCTCGGGCAAATGTTTAACTACAACGATTAAATGGCCAATAAAACACGTTGAACATAGGTCATTACACACACCTCTGTTTTCAGAGGGATAAGACATATTTGTTCAGGGAGTTGGAGTTTTTTAAGCACAGATGGTCTCTGGCTACGTTTGCATGTATCAAGTGGAAATACCAACATGATTAAGCACCTCTGGGCACCTGGGCCAGGCTGTGGAACACACTTTTGTTTTACTATCTCAATAAACCGCTTCATGGCTGGAAATTCCTGTGAGAAGTCAAGCTCACCAAGACACTATGACCAAGGACCTACTTGGGATCAAAAATTGCTTCATGGCTTTCCTCTGAACCCCCTGCCCACAGAAAGAAACACAGAGGGGTCAAGGGATCAGACTGTCCTAGTTTCTGACACATACCTCTTCCAGTATTCTGTCATCTTCCGGTCCCCCAAACCACCAAGAGTTTGGAAATTCCAGCCACCCCTCCTGGACTGTCTCCTGCACCTGGAGGGCCTCCCATCAGGTGGGTCCCGTAACTCAGCCTAACCCAACTTTTAGTTGGCAGCCACAAACAGATGGGAGGGCCAGGTCAAGGGCTGTCTCAGGAACATTCCACAGACCCAGCAAGAACCTGAGGGCAGGGGGCGTGACAGGACGGGTTCAGCTGGCCTCCACCTTGAACACCCCTCCACATGGCCCAGAGACAGCAAACTGGAGAACCGAGGACAAATTCAGCCCACCCTTGACAACCCCATATCATCCTGCCCTTGATTTAATTTCAAATTTGTTGCTAGCACAAATTTCACACACAAAAACCTCGATTTCTGGCTTCTTTTGAAAAGTGGAAAGATCTGTTAACACTGGGCCCACACTCCCGTAGGCTACAGGTGACTTAAGCCAGGAACAACTTACCCCTTTGGTTGTAGCAAAGGTACTCCAGTTCACCCCAGTCCCCACCCGTTTTGTCTGCTGACACTGCGACAGCCTGTTGGACACCGTCCATCCAGTTACACCCAGCCGGTTCATGTATGTTGCCTGCCTGGCCTCTGGAAGGCCTTTGAGTTGGGACCCCAGCTCCAGATCAATAGACACATTCAGAAGGAGATCACCAGGGTCTACAGAGGTGCAGGAGCCCCCTCTCCCTGCAAAGAAGGGAGTCCTGCCCAGTGGCAGGCAGTGAGGGCTGAGGCCCTATCAGTGGACAGCCCCAACATGGCCCCAGACCCTCCTGGGCAACCAGAGATGCCCAGCCGCAAAGCGATACGAAGGCAGGAAGAAGTCTGACCTGGCCGAGGGAAAAGCACCACGTGGCGCAGGCAGGGTGCTGGTAACAGCAGCTGTCTCCATTTATTGTTGGTGAGGAAAATCCTAGTGCATTAATACAGTACTGTCTTTTCCCAGAGGCCTATTGAGGGAAGGGGCCCTAGAGGTGTCCCAGGGATAGCTTATGACAACAGTGCATCTACCAAGGGCTACTGGGCACGTTCCCTGTGGGGAAAGGTGGTTGTCCGCATTGGCTCCTTCTCTCCTGCAGCCATCCCAGACGGGGGAGAGAACTGACAACAGAGGAGTGTGAGGAGACAGGCCAAGGATGGCCACGCAAGGGGAGGGGCCGCTATCCTAGACCTGGGGTGGTGGACCTCAATTAGGGACCAGACCACAACGTGTTAAAGAACCACAATTAGCACCTACTCGAAGCACGCCCTCCCTAAGCTGATGACCCGGGAACTACAACTGGACCTCCTCCCTGAGGCCCTCCCTGATGGCCACAGCACTAGGGGGAGCCAGAGACGGCCCACCAGCTCCAGGATGGCCATCACAGCCCTGTGTCCCAAGAAGTGAGGTTTCCATGAGATAGAGGAGATGAGATAAGCATCTCCTAGGACTTTGAGGACAGAGGGAGGCATTTGCCTGTCAGGTCCACTCATGTGTGAAGACACAGCACAGATCCTCATAACCAACTCAACTCCATAAATAGAGCTCCCGAGTGAGAGAAACCCAGACTCGGGCTGGGGTCCCAAAGTCCTGCACTGGGAGGCACGATAGGGGCCGCCCAGTGCTGGGGCTGGGCAGGAACCAGCGGCCAGTGCATCCAAGAGGGCAGACCCCTAGAAGCGGAGACCCAGACCAGAGGGCAGGCATCAGGGTTGGGGGAAGGGCCTTCCGGTGCTGAATTTTGATGGCTGAGAATACCACCTGGTATGGAAGGAAAGAGGGACTAAGGGGCGCTTCTTCCACCTCAGCGGGGGCTGGGCAGAGTACGGGGTGGGCGTGGCCAGCCATTACCCCTCCCAGGACCCTGCTTGCTCTTCAGATCAGTCACAGCATCCAGAGTAAACGGAACCTACTGGGCAGGGTGGAGCCATAGCTGCCTGGGGCTCAAAGAAGAGGGAAGAACATTCTTTGGCCCAGACCAGCCAGAGGACCCTGAGGAGGGGGAGGCTGTCGCCCAGAGGCTCCCTCCCCAGAATTCATCTTTCCTCTCAGCTGCTTCCCACAGCAGAGCCAGGGATGAGCCAGGAGGGTGGTGTCTGTCCCCAGCCACTCCCACGCTGTTAGCTCTTGTCCCCAGGGGACTTGCTCTTGGTATCACGCTTGTTTCCCAGCAGCTTCAGCATCTTCATGGTCTTGAACTTCCCCTTCTTCTTGCCTTCGGTCTCAGCCTCCTTCTGGAACTCTGCAAAAGAGAAAGAGGAGTGCTTAACAGGAGTGGGGGGCGGGGGAGTCCTTCCTAGGTAGGCCTGGGGACAAAGGCATGGGAGAAACCACCAATGACAGGGGCTCAGCCCAGCTCCATACCTCCTCTCAGAGGCGCCCTTGGCCAGTCACTCACAGCCTGTTTCTTCATCCACAGAATGGGGCCATACCCCATTCTGAGTTTTGGCAAGAACCAGGAGACAAACATAAATGACAGCACTCTGGGAACTCTGAAGCAGGGAGTAAGTGCATCTCTAAAAGGCGCCTGCTGCCCTGGACTGGTACTCACAGCTCTGTGTGTTGCTGAGGCCGAGCGAGTACCAACTGTCAGAGCTGGAAGAAACCTCTGGGGACCATCTGTCCAAGCCTCTCATTTTATAGACAGAAAAAACATGGTTCTTTGAGATGGACTAGCGCCAGCTAAGTACTTTACATAGCTGATTGCAGGGCTCCTCTGCACACCTCAGGTGGCTGTTATCATTCCCATTTTGCAGGTAATGGCGTGGGGGGAAGGGGCTGGCTCAAAGTCACCCAGCTCATAAGTGGCAGCACTGAACAGGAAATGGAGCAGCCTGACTCAAGTGTCCTGATTTAACCACAAGATCACGGAGTCACTGGTGGAGATGAGATGAAAACCCAGGGCTCCTGACACTCTTCAGTATCCCAGGCACTATTCATGCCCCTGCATGAGCCCAAGGACAGCTGCAGAGCTCAAGAGGGGTGCACAGCTTAAGGCAAACCCACCCTGGAAAAGGTCCCCCCACAGTCCTGTGGGTGTCAGGGCATCCCACACCTATCCTCGGTACCCAGCCACAGGCTTCCTGGCTATAGGCCGGCCTGCCTCCCACACACAGCCCACAGCAAAACACAGGCTCAGGTGCTTGGGCACCTCCATCCCTACAGCACCCACTCCAACCCTCTGTTCAACCCGCCCCCTCACCCTCCACGCCCAGGCTGAGCACACACACGGGTTCATGTGAGTCAGAGCCCCCTGGCACCAGCCTCGTCGCCAGGAGGGGCCTCACCTTTCTTCTTCTTTTTTTTTTTTTAATATATATATATTTTTAATTTTTATTGTGCTTTAAGTGAAAGTTTACAAATCAAGTATGTTTCTCATACAAAAATTTATACACATCTTGCTATATACTCCTAGGTTGCTCTTCCCCTGATGAGGCGGCAGACTCCTTCCGCCTACTCTCTATTTTTGTGTCCATTCGGCCAGCTTCTGACCCTCTCTGCCCTCTCATCTCCCCGCCAGACAGGAGCTGCCCACATAGTCTCATGTGTCTATTTGATCCAAGAAGCTCATTCTTCACCAGTATCCTTTTCTATTCCATAGTCCAATCCAATCCCTGCCTGAAGAGTTGGCTTTGGGAATGGTTCCCGTCTTGGGCTAACAGAAGGTCTGGGAGCCATGACCTCCAGTGTCCTTCTAGTCTCAGTCAGACCATTAAATCTGGTCTTTTTATGAGAATTTGGGGTCTGCATCCCACTACTCTCCTGCTCCCTCCGGGATTCTCTGCTATGTTACCTGTCAGGGCAGTCATCAGTTGTAGCCAGGCACCATCTAGTTTTTCTGGTCTCAGGTTGATGAAGTCTCTGGTTTATGTGGCCCTTTCTGTCTCTTGGGCTCATAATTACCTTGTGTTTTTGGTGTTCTTCATCCTCCTTTGCTCCAGGTGGGTTGAGACTAATTGATGCATCTCAGATGGCCACTTGCTAGCATTTAAGACCCCAGATGGCACTCACCGAAGTGGGATACAGAATGTTTTCTTAATAGATTTTATTATGCCAATTGGCTTAAACGTCCGCTTAAACCATGATCCCCAAACCCCCGCCCCTGCTACGCTGGCCTTCGAAGTGTTCGGTTTATTCAGGAAACTTCATTTTTGGTTTAGTCCAGTTGTGCTAACCTCACCTGTATTGTGTGTTGTCTTTCCCTTCACCTAAAATAGTTCTTATCTACCATCTAATCAGTGAAAACCCCTCTCTCTGTTTAAACTATTTCTCGAATTCTTATAATAGTATTCTCATACAATATTTGTCCGTTTGCAACTAACTAGTTTCACTGAGCATAATGCCTTCCAGATTCCTCCATGTTATGAAATGTTTCACGAAGTAATCATTGTTCTTTATCGATGCGTAGTATTCCGTTGTGTGAAAAGTACCATAACTTATTTATCCATTCATCCAACAAAGGGCACCTTGATTGCTTCCATCTTTTTACTACTGTAAACACTGCTGCAATGAACATGGGTGTGCATATATTTGTTTGTGTAAAGGCTCTTATTTCTTCAGGATATATTCCAAGGAGTGGGACTGCTGGATCATATGGTAGCTCTATTTCTAGTTTTTTAAGGAAGCGCCAAATTGATTTCCAGAGCAGTTGTACCATTTTACATTTCCACCTGCAGTGTGTAAGTGTTCTAGTCTCTCCACAACCTCTCCAACACTTAATATTTTGTATTTTTTTGGATTAATGTCAGCCTTGTTGGACTGAGATGGAATCACTGTAGCTTGATTTCCATTTTTCTAATGGCTAATGATCGTGAGCATTTCCTTATGTGTCTGTTCGCTGCCTGAATGTCTTCTTTAGTGAAGTGTCTGTTCATATCCTTTGCCCATTTTTTAATTTGGTTCTTTGTCTTTTTGTAGTTGAGTTTTTGAAATACGTAGATCTTAGAGATCAGATGCTGGTCGGAAACGTCATAGCTAAAAACTTTTTCCCAGTCTGTAGGTAATCTTTTTACTCTTTTGGTGAAGTCTTTGGATAAGCATAGGTGTCTGATTTTTAGGAGCTCCCGGTTATCTAGTTTCTCTTCTGCATTGTTAGTAATGTTTTATATACTGTTTATGCCATGTGTTAGGGCTCCTAGCGTTGTCCCTATTTTTTCTTCCATGATCTTTATCATTTTAGATTTTATATTTAGGTCTTTGATCCATTTTGAGTTAGTTTTTGTGCATGGAGTGAGGTATGGGTCTTGTTTCATTTTTTTTGCAGATGGGTATCCAATTATGCCAACACAATTTGTTAAGCAGACTGTCTTTTCTCCATTTAACTGACTTGGGGCCTTTGTCAAATATCAGCTGCTCATATGTGGATGGATTTATGTCTGGATTCTCAATTCTGTTCCATTGGTCTATGTATCTGTTGTTTTAACAGTATGTAGTACAAGGCTGTTTTCACTACTGTGGCAGAATAACAGGTTCTAAAATCATGTAATGTGAGGCCTCCCACTTTGCTGTTCTTTTTCAGTAATGCTTTACTTATCCAGGGTCTCTTTCCCTTCTATATGGAGTTGGTGATTTGTTTCTCCATCTCATTAAAAAATGTCATTGGAATTTGGATGGGAATTGCATTAAATCTATAGATTGCTTTCGGAAGAACATTTTTAAAATGCTGTCTTCCTATCCATGAGCAAGGTTATGTTTTTCCACTTATGTAGGTCTCTTCTGGTTTCTTGCAGAAGTGTTTTGTAGTTTTCTTTGCATAAATCTTTTACATCTCTGGTAAGATTTATTCCTAAGTATTTTATCTTCTTGGGGGCTACTGTAAATGGTACTGATTGGTGATTTTCTCTTCGATGTTCTTTTTGTTGATGTAGAGGAATCCAGCTGATTTTTGTATGTTTATTTTGTATTGTGATACTCTCCCGAACTCTTCTATTAGCTTCAGTAGTTTTCTTGAGGATTCCTTAGGGTTTTCTGTGTATAAGATCATGTCATCTGCAAATAAAAATACTTTTACTTCTTCCTTACCAATCTGGGTGCCCTTTATTTCTTTAACTAGCCTAATTGCTTTGGCTAGGACTTCCAGCACAATGTTGAATAAGAGTGGTGATAAAGGGCATCCTCGTTTAGTTCCTAATCTCAAGGGGAATGCTTTCAGACTCTCTCCATTTAGGATGATGTTGGCTATTGGCTTTGTATAAAGGCCCTTTACTATGCTGAGGAATTTTCCTTCTATTCCTATTTTATTGAGAGTTTTTATCATGAATGGGTGTTCAGTTTTTTCAAATGCCTTTTCTGCATCAATTGATAAGATCATATAGTTCTTGTCTTTTGTTTTATTTATATGATGTATTACATTAATTGTTTTTCTAATGTTGAACCATCCCTGCATACCTGGTATGAATCCCACTTGGTCAGGGTGAATTATTTTTTTGATATGTTGTTGAATTCTACTGGCTAGAATTTTGTTGATTTTGGTATCAGGGATATACTGGCTTCGTAAAATGAGTTTGGGAGTATTCCGTCCTTTTCTATGCTTTGAAATACCTTTAGTAGTAGTGCTGTTAACTCATCTCTGAAACTTTTATAGAACTATGCAGTGAAGCCGTCCAGGCCAGGGCTTTTTTTTGTTGGGAGTTTTTTGATTACCTTTTCAATCTCTTCTTTTGTTATGGGTTTATTTAGTTGTTCCACCTCTGTTTGTGTTAGTTTAGGTACGCAGTGTGTTTCTAGAAATTCATCCATTTCTCTAGGTTTTCAAATTTGTTAGAGTACAATTTTTCATTGTAATCTGATAAGATTCTTTTCATTTCAGTTAGGCCTGTCGTAATATCACCCATCTCATTACTATTTCAGGTTATTTGCTTCCTCTCCTGTCTTTCTTTTGTCAGTTTGGCCAAGGGTTTATCAATTTTGTTAATTTTTTCAAAGAACCAGCTTTTGGTCTTGTTAACTCTTTCAATTGTTTTCCTGTTCTGTATTTCATTTAGTTCTGCTGTAATTTTTATTATTTGCTTTCTTCTGCTGCCTGAGGGTGTCTTTTGTTGCTCTCTTTTTATTTGTTCAAGTTGTAGGGACAATTCCTTGATTTTGGCCCTTTCTTCTTTTTGCATGTGCACATTTATTGACATAAATTGACCTCTGAGCACTGCTTTCGCTGTGTCCCAAAGGTTCTGATAGGAATTGTTTTCATTCTCATTGGATTCTATGAATTTCTTTATTCCATCCTTAACGTCTTCTATAACCCAGTTGTTTTTGAGCAGAGTATTGTTCAGTTTCCAAGGGTTTGATTTCTTTTCCCTGCATTTTCTGTTATTGATTTCTACTTTTATGGCCTTATGGTCAGAGAAGATGCTTTGTAATATTTCAATATTTTGGATTCTGCTAAGGCTTCCTTTATGACCTAATATGTGGTCTATTCTAGAGAATGTTCCATGTGCACTGGAAAAGAAAGTATACTTAGCTGCTGCTGGGTGGAGTGTTCTGTGTATGTCTATGAGGTCACGTTGGTTTATTGTGGCATTTTGATCTTCTGTGTCTTTATTGAGCTTCTTTCTGGATGTTCTGTCCTTCATCAAAAGTGGTGTGTTGAAGTCTCCTACTATAATTGTGGAGCCGTCTATCTCACTTTTCAATGCTGTTAAGAGTTTGTTTTATGTATCTTGCAGCCCTGTCACTGGATGCATAAATATTTAATATGGTTATATCCTCCTGATATATTGTCCCTTAAAATCACTATATAGTGTCCTTCCTTATCCTTTGTGGTGGATTTAACTTTCAAGTGTATTTTATCAGAAATTAATATGGCCACTCCTGCTCTTTTTTGATTTTTGTTTGCTGCTTGATCTATTTTTTTTTCCATCCTTTGAGTTTTAGTTTGTTTGTGTCTCTAAGTCTAAAGTGTGTCTCTTGTAGGCAGCATATAGATGGATCGTGCTTTTTTATCCATTCTGCCACTGTCTGTCTCTTTATTGGTGCATTTAGTCCATTTACATTCAGCGTAATTACAGATAGGTATGAGTTCAGTGCTGTCATTTTAATGTCTTTTTTTGTGTGTTGCTGATAGTTTCTTTTTCCCACTTAATTTTTTGTGCTGAGTAGTTTATATATTGTCATTTCCTCTTATTCGTTGTTGTTGATTTTGATTCTGCTGAGTATTTTTTTCTTGTATTTTATTTTGATGAGTAGGATTGTTAGTCTCCATTGTGGTTACCTTAATATTCGCCCCTATTTTTCTAGGTGAAAACCTAACTTTTATTTCTTTATATCACCTTGTCTTCCTCTCCATATGAAAGATCTATTACTACATTTCTTAGTCCCCCTTTATTGCTTTAATGTTGTCTTCTTTTACATAATGACATCGCTGTTTCCCTGTTTTGAGTGTTTTTTTAATGTTGATTTATTTTAGTGATTTCCCTACCTGGGTTGACATCTGATTGGTCTGTCCAGTGTTCTAGTCCTGGGTTGATATCTGGTATTATTGATTTTCTAACCAGCGAGCTCCTTGTAGTATTTCTTGTAGTTTGGGTTTGGTTTTTACAAATTCCCTAAACTTCTGTTTATCTGGAAAGGTCCTAATTTTGCCTTCATATATGAGAGCCAGTTTTGCTGGATATAAGATTCTTGGCTGGCAATTTTTTTCCTTCAATGCTTTATATAAGTCATCCCATTGTCTCCTTGCCTGCGTGGTTTCTGCCGAGTAGTCCAAGCTTATTCTTATTGGCTCTCCTTTGTAGGTGACTTTTTGTTTATCCCTAGCTGCTCTTAAAATTCTCTCTTTATCTTTGGTTTTGGCAAGTTTGATTACAATATGTCTTGGTGACTTTCTTTTAAGATCTTCCTTATGTGGAGTTCGATGAACAACTTGGATATATATTTTCTCATCTTTCACAATATCAGGGAATTTTTCTGCCAACAAATCTTCAACAATTTTCTCTGTGTTTTCTGTTATCCCTCTCTGTTCTGGTACTCCAATCATTCGTAGGTTATTTCTCTTGATAGAGGCTCACATGATTCTTAGGGTTTCTTCATTTTTTTAAATTATTTTATCTGATTTTTCTTCAAATATATTGGTGCCAAGTGTTTTATGTTCAATCTCACCAATTTTGCCTTCCACTTGCTCAATTCTGCTCCTCTTTCTATTGAGTTGTCTAATTCTGTAATTTTATTGTTAATCTTCTGAATTTCTGATTGTTGTCTCTCTATGGATTCTTCTGGCTTATTAAATTTTTCATTATGTTCTTGAATAACCTTTTTAATTTCTTCACCTGCTTTATCTGTGTGTTCCTTGGCTTGTTCTACATATTGCCTGATCTCCCTCCTGATGTCTTGAAGAATTCTGTATATTAATCTTTTATATTCTGCATCTGACAATTCCAGGAATACACCTTCATCCAGAAGATCCCTTGATTCTTTGAGAGCCTGCTGAAGCAATCATGGTCTGCTTCTTTATGTAATTTGATATTGACTGTTATCTCCAAGCCATCTATAAGTTATTATATTAATTTATGTTTGCTTACTGTATCCTAGTTTCTTGCTTTGTTTTGTTTTGATATGCCCAAATAAGTTGCTTGAGTGAGCTGGCTTGATTATTTTCACCTTTGAAGCCCTAACGTCCTGTCACCAGGTAGCTAGAGCTGTTATCAGGTATATCAGTCTAGGAGTCCATTCACTTTTCTTGTATGGATTCTGCTCAGGTGTATAGGTAGTTGGTCATCAAGTACGTGGTACAGGCTCTGTCCTACAGTCTTAGAGGGGCAGGGGTGATTGGCATAGGTACCAGTATCTGGTTGCAGCAGGGAGTCTCACTCTGAACAAGTCAGGGGGCTGAGAATCGTCCCCCGAGTATCTCTGAGGAAAGTGTGTCCCTCTTCCCTATGGCGTACAGGTGGGTGGGTTCTGTAGACGGACCACGGGCACCCAATGCTTTCAGTTGTAAGGACTAGGAGGTACCAGTTATCCATGGACCCCTGTCGTGGTTGGCTGGGTGACTGAGTGGAGCCACTCAGGTGAATACCCTGTTTAATAGGCAAAGCAGTGTCAAACATCAAACACCCACCTCTCCACCGCACAGCTGAAGCAGATGCAGTCTGCCAACAAGGGCCTATTCTCCACACAGGTCCATGCACAGGGGAAAGGTATTCATAGCCCACAGACCATTTATGCCTGGGCAGGTGCTGCTTCTGTCCTGAGCTCCCCAGGTTAGTGGAGCTGGCAGATTATCTTTTTCCCCAGTTGTGAATTTATTCCTTCTCCAAGGCCAGGAGAATGGCCCAGAGCACTCAGCAGGACCCAGGGAAATCAACAACCACCGAAGCCAGCTCGGGGGCTGGGGGCACAGTAAAACATACGCAAGTGCTTAGCTTTTGCTGAGAGTGCCGTTATTCTCTGGCTCTGGAGGTGTGAGTAGGCTGTGCAGCTGGCTGTTTCTCCCTGAGGAAACTGCAGCCAAATGCTACCATCAGCCTGCCGTCGCTCCCAGGAATGGTGCCTGAGGGGTCCCGGTGATTCAGGTCCAGCAATTCCTCTCCACTTGTGAACTGTCTCTCCCTCCCCCTGCCATTCAGTCCATTTTCTAACTTTGCCTTTGATGTTCAGGGGTCCTAGCTTGTCATAAATACAATCGTTTCACTTGTTTTTTCAGGTCTTTGTTGTAAGAGGGTTCACCAGAAGCATGTGACTACTCTACCGTCTTGGCCCCACCTCTTCTTCTTTTTTTAAATAATTTATTTTATTTTTTGATGTTGAGAATATACACAGCAAAAACATACACTAAATAGTTTCTACATGTATAATTCAGTGACATTGATTACATTCTTCAAGTCGTCCAACCGTTCTCACCTTCCTTTTCTGAGATGTTCCTCTCTCATTAACATCAATTCACTGCCTCCTAAGGTTCCTATCTAATCTTTTGAGTTGCTGTTGTCAATCTGACCCCATATAGTTCCTAAAAGAGCACAATGCTCAAGGCAGACATTCTGTACTAGTTAAGCTAAACTACTGTTGGTTTTAGGAAGACTTCAGGGCATATTTTTGGTTTAAGGTTTAAAGATTATTTCAGGGCAATAGTTTCGGGGGTTGATCCAGCCTCCATGGGTCCAGAACTCACCTTTCTTCTTGATCATGGCTTCCAACATCTTGTCTTCCTCTTCCTCCCTGAAACAAGACAGGAAAGCTAAGCCTCCATAGGAGGAAGGAACAGATGATTTCCAAGTCCCCTCCTGCCTCCAGTTCTACCCAGAATCCAGCAAGGGCACACTGGGGCTGTTGGTGGGGCGGCAGGGCTGGCCTGGCCCTGAGTGGGAACCACGTCTTGGGTGCTGCCCAACCCTGACCCTTCCCAGGGAAGCGCCCCTGACTGGAGGTCCCCCTCCCTCAGCCGTGTCACCTTTGCCGGTCCTCATCCAGGCAGTTGATGATGGCATTGCGCTGCTCGATAAGGGTCACAAGTTCTTGCATCAGCACCTTCTCCCGTCCCCGGTCCTCCTCTGTCCAGTCCTTTTCTGTCCAGGGAGTAAAGATGGGGGGCGTGAGTGGTGGGAAAATCCTCCTGCCTCCCCTAGGAGGCCAGGACCCACCACCTAAGAGAGAAGTGCAGGCTGTGGGCCAGGCCCGTACTGGGTATTATAACGGCAGAAGGGAGGGGCTCCAAGGGAGGAGGTAACAAGTTCTTGGGGAAATGCAGGTCTTTATATAAGAGAGCAAGAATACTAGACTGTTACCAAACAACTCCCTCCTAGGGGGCCAGTGCCACACATGATCTGAGAACACAGGCCAGCGTGAGCTCAGGGTTCCCCTGTGTTCACCCGCCCATCCCACTAATGTTTGCTAGTGGTTTTTGCAGGGAGGCAGGAAGCGTGCCAGGTCACCAAGGGTCCCCAAAGGTGGTCTAGCCAGCAAAGCTGGGCCAGAGATGGGAGGTAACAGGGAGCCCCAGGGAGCTCCACACAGGAGAAGTGATGTGACCCAAGAAGCATACTGGGACATTCGTCCAAGGCCATGGAAGAGCCCCCAACTGCCCAAAAGAGACCAGAGGGGATGCTGGGGACAGGGATCCCAGCCAGGCTTCCCTGATGTTGTATACACCTACTGCCCCTCCTCTCAAGGCCCCGGGGCCATCCCACAGGACCATCCTCAGGGCCTTCCCCCCCAACACCTGCAGCCTCCTAGAAGTTGGGTGCTGTCTTGGATTGAATTTCATCCCCAAAAAATATGTGCCAGCTTGGCTAGGCCATGATTCCCAACATTGTGTGGTTACTCCTATTTTGTGATCAGATTTTCCTCCATTTTGTGATGTGATTTAAATCATAGCCTCCATGCTTGTGGTTATGGCCCCATTTGGGAGTGAGCTGTCCATTATGTTAATGACACAGGATCACCCTGTTGCCATTGAGTCAATTCTGACTCATAGCGACCCTATTGGACAGTGTAGAACTGCCCCATAGGGTTTCCAAGGAGTGGCTGGTGGATTCGGGCCAACCTTTTGGTTAGCAGCCAGCTCTTAAGCACTGCACCACCAGGACTCTTGAGGCAGGATTAAAAAAAAAAAAAAAAAAACCAAACTCAGAGCTGATCCTATAGGGCAAAATTAGGTCATGTTATAGAGGATTAGGTTGTTTGTTATGTTAGCAAGGCAGGATTAGGGTGGGATGTAACACACTTTTACAGGTTACAGCCCTGATCTGATGTAAAGGGAGTTTCCCTGGGGTTGTGGCCTGCATCACCTTTTATCTTACAAGAGATAAAAGGAGAGAAAAGCAAGCAGAGAGGGAGGGACCTACTACCACCAAGAAGAGCTCAAAGCAAAGTGCATCCATTGGACCCAGGGCCCCTGTGCCGAGAACCTCCTAAACCCAGGGGAAGATTGATGCCAAGACACACAGAGGTCTCCAAGGAACACCAGGCCCACAGATGTTGAAAGGAGACAAGGACCTTCCCCCAGAGCCGACAGAGAAAAAGCCTTCCTCTAGAGCTGCCACTCTGAATTCAGACTTCTACCCTCCTAAACTGTGAGAAAATAAATTTCTGTTTATTAAAGCCATCCACTTCTGGTATTTCTATTATAGCAACACTAGACTACGAAGACAGGTGCCCACTCTCAGCCTGCCCTCCACAGCATCTTCCACCAAGGCCTCCCTGTCTCCAGGCCTTCTCGACCACTGCCCCCACTTCCCTACGTCCCCACCCCTTGCCGAAACATGGAGCAGATGGCCCAGCAGACTTCAGAATCATCCACCCAAGTTCAAATCCCATTCTTCCACTTCCCAAATCTGAGACCTGGGTAAATTATTGTCCCCGATATGTTGTTTTTGTCAGGTGCTGCCAAGTCAGTTCTGACTCAAAACAACCCTATAGACAACAGAACGAAACACTGCCTGGTCCCGGACCATCCTCAAAATTGTTGTAATGTTGTAAGCCTATTGTTGCAGCCACTGTGTCAATCCATCTTTCTGAGGTTCTTCCTCTTTCGCTGACCTTCTACTTTACCAAGCATGATGTCCTTCTCCAGAGGCTGATCCCTTCTGATAACACGTCCAAAGTATGTGAGACAAAGTCTCACCAACCTCGCTTCTAAGGAGCATTCTGGCTGTACTTCTTCCAGGACAGATTTGTTATTCTTCTGGCAGCCCATGGTATATTCAACGTTCTTTGCCAACACCATAATTCAAAGGCATCAATGCTTCTTCTGTCTTCCTTATTCACTGTCCAGTTTTCATATGAATCTGAGGCAACTAAAAATACCATGGCTTGGGTCAGGTGCACCTTAGTCTTCAAGGTGACGTCTTTGCTTTTTAATACTTTTTTTTTAATATAATTTTTATTGTGCTTTAAGTGAAAGTTTACAAATCAAGTCAGTCTCTCAGATAAAAACTTATACACACCTTGTTACATACTCCAATTACTCTTCCCCCTAATGAGACAGCCCACTCTCTCCCTCCACTCTCTCTTTTTGTGTCCATTTTGCCAGCTTCTAACCCCCTCTACCCTCTCATCTACCATCCAGGCAGGAGATGCCAACATAGTCTCAAGTGTCCACCTGATCCAAGAAGCTCACTCCTCACCAGCATCCCTCTCCAACCCATTGTCCAGTCCAATCCATGTCTGAAGAGTTGGCTTTGGGAATGGTTCCCGTCCTGGGCCAACAGAAGGTCTGGGGGCCATGACCACCAGGGTCCTTCTAGTCTCAGTCAGACCATTAAGTCTGGCCTTTTTATGAGAATTCAGGGTCTGCATTCCACTGCTGTCCTGCTCCCTCAGGGGTTTCTCTGTTGTATTCCCTGTCAGGGCAGTCATCCGTTGTAGCCGGGCACCATCTAGTTCTTCTGGTCTCAGGATGATGTAGTCTCCGGTTCATGTGGCCCTTTCTGTCTCTTGGGCTCATAATTACCTTGTGTCCTTGGTGTCCTTCATTCTCCTTTGATCCAGATGAGTTGGGACCAATTGACGCATCTTAGATGGCTGCTTGCTAGCGTTTAAGACCACAGACGTCACTGTTCAAAGTGGGATGCAAAATGTTTTCTTAATAGATTTTATTACGCCAATTGACTTAGATGTCCCGTGAAATCATGGTCCCCAAACCCCCTGCCCCTCTGCTACACTGGACTTTGAAGCATTCAGTTTATTCCAGAAACTTCTTTGCTTTTGGTTTAGTCCAGTTGTGCTGACCTCTCCTGTACTGTGTGTTGTCTTTCCCTCCACCAAGTTCTGATCTACCATCCAATTAGTGAATACCCCTCTCCCACCCTTCCTCCCTCCCTCCTCTCGTAACCACAAAAGAATGTTTTCTTCTCAGTTTAAACTATTTCTCAAGTTCTTATAATAGTGGTCTTATACAATATTTGTCCTTTTGCAACTGACCGATTTCACTCAGCATAATGCCTT
Source organism: Elephas maximus indicus (assembly GCF_024166365.1). Classification (NCBI taxonomy): domain Eukaryota; kingdom Metazoa; phylum Chordata; class Mammalia; order Proboscidea; family Elephantidae; genus Elephas; species Elephas maximus. The sequence goes on along the minus strand of NC_064822.1, from coordinate 181,827,556 downwards.
CCAGGTTCCTCCATGTTATGAAATGTTTCACAGATTCCTCACTGTTCTTTATCGATGTGTAGTATTCCATTGTGTGAATATACCATAATTAATTTACCCATTCATCTGTTGATGGCACCTTGGTTGCTTCCATCTTTTTGGTATTGTAAAGAGTGCTGCAGTAAACATGGGTGTGCATATATCTGTTTGCGTAAAGGCTCTTATTTCTCTAGGATATATTCCGAGGAGTGGGATTGCTGGATCGTATGGTGGTTTTATTTCTAGCTTTTTAAGGAACCGTGCTTTTTAACACTTTAAAGAGGTCTTTTGCAGAAGATCTGCCCAATGCAATGCATAGTTTGATTTCTTGCCTGTGTTTCCACGGGCAATGACTGTGGGTCCAAGTAAAATGAAATCCTTGACAACTTAAATCTTTTCTTCATTTACCATGATGTCCCTTACTGGTCCAGTTGTGAGGATTCTTGTTTTCTCTATGTTATAATCCATACTGCAGGCTGTAGTCTTTGATCTTCATCAGTAAGTGCTTCAAATCCTCCTCGTTTTCAGGTTGTGTCATCTGCATATCACAAGTTGTTAATAAGTCTTCCTCCAATCCTGACACAGCATTCTTCTTCACAAAGTCTAGCTTCTCAGATCATTTGCTCAGCATACAGATTGAATAAGTATGGTGAAAGGATACAACCCTGATGCATACTTTCCCTGATTTTAAACCACACAGTATTCCCTTGTTCTATCTGAACAACTGCCCCGTGGCACATAGGTTTCTCACGAGCACAATTAAGTGTTCTGGAATTCCTGTCCTGTGCAGTGTTATCCATAATTTGTTATGATCCACACAGTTGAACACCTTTGCGTAGTCAATAAAACACAAGTAAACATCCTTCTGGTATTCTCTGCTTTCAGCCAGGATCCATCTGATATCAGCCATGGTATCCCTTATTCCACATCCTCTTCTGAATCTGGCTTGAATTTCTGGCAGTTCCCCGTTGATCTACCGCTACAGCCACTTTTGAATGATCTTCAGCAAAATTTTACTTGCATGTAATATTAATGATATTGCTGGATAATTTCTGCATTCCCTTGGATCACCTTTCTTTGGAATGGGCACACATATGGATCTCTTCCAGTCGGTTGGCTAGGTAGCTGTCTTCCAAATTTCTTGGTATAGACGAGTGAGTGCTTCCAGCACTGCATCCATTTGTTGAAACATCTTAACTGATATTCCATCAATTCCTGGAGCCTTGTTTTTCAGCCATTGCCTTCAGTGCAGCTTGGACTTCTTCCTTCAATACCATCAGTTCTTGATCATATGCTACCACCTTAAATGAACATCGACCAATTCTTTTTGGTACAGTGACTATCCCTGATATACATGTGGGGAAACTGAGGCTCAAGGAGGCTAAGTCCTGGTCCAGTGTCACACTGCTAGCAATGGTGGAACAAGTATTTGATCCCAGGCAGCCTGACCCCTCCAAGCTTTGGCACTAATGGTGACTTTATAAGGCCTCTGCAGCCTTATAAACTGGTCCCGCCCTCCAAGAATGAAGTCTGGGGCAGGATGACAAGCCTGGGATATGCTGCCGCCACAGAAAGGGCTGCAGAAGCAATACAAAAAACCCAGGGCCAGGCTGGCCAGGGATGCACAGGTGCTATTCCCGCTCCGGCCACAGGATGTCGCTGAAGTTCCTGCAGAGAGGCTGCAACAACAATCCAGCCTCCTGGAGATGTGGGAGTGACTCACGGAAGGCAGTGGAGGCTGGGACACTTCCGTGGCTTCCTCAGGGACACTCCTGCCTCTGGACCTCATCCAGCCTCCCCAATTCCCCAGTCAATGAGAGGCAGAGCCACCACCTCAGCAGCTGGAAGGGCCGTGTGTCAGGAGATAGCCCAGCTCAGAGACCTGGATAGGAGCCCAATTCCACTACCAGTGGCAAGTCTGTTAAGCTCTCTGGCCCTCCAGCTCCTCCTGTTAAATAAGGAACAGTGATTCCTGCCATCTAGGGTTGGCATGAGGCCAAAACAAGGGAAGCCATGTGGAGGCACCACCCTGGGCCACAGGGAGTGGTCAGAAACCCTGGCTCCCAGTCCTGGACATGCCATAGCCCTGTGGTCCCGCTTTGCCTGTAGCTGCAGCTCAGTTGGTGTCATGGCCCCAGGCATACAAGACCCCAATTCAGCTGCATAATAACCACCAACCCCTCAGGAGGCACAGAGCCCTTCCACATCCACCATCTCCTTGATCCCGAGCATGCCCTAGGAGGTGGTATCTCCATGCCCATCTCACACATGAAACCACTGAGGCTTGGTAAGGCCCAGGAACCTGCCTAGGGTCACTCAGAAAGTGGGTGGCAGAATCTAAGACTGTGAGAACCCACATCCAATCCTCCCACTGCGCCCTCTCCCCTGGGCCCTGTTGCCCTTCCTGCCCCTCGCTGCTCTGACCTGCTGGCTGTGAGCCCAGTGCTGCCCCTCAACAGGCATCTGCTGCCGCCCACTCATCTGAGCCACCCTGGGCCTGAAGGCTGCAGCCTGGCTCTGTCCGTGACCCTGGGCCTGGAGGCTGCAGCCTGGCTCTGTCTGTGACCCTGGGCCTGGAGCCTGTAGCCCATCTCTGTCCATCCCCTTCCCCAGCCCCTCTTCCATGTCATCAGGGTCCAGCCCAGGGCAGTGCTGGCACGCATGGGGACTGGACTCACCCGGCTTGTTGAGAAGGCACCGAAGCTCATACTCCACGTCAGCCTGGCGCTGCTCCAGGTTTTGCTGCTTGAAGCTAAAGGGTGGGAATAAGCTGACCATTAGCAATTCTGCCTCGAGTTGGAGGCTGCCCTGCCCTGCCAGTGATGAGGAAGATCAGGAAGGTTCTCAATTCTAAGCTCCATGGATTCCGCAAGAGGAGCCCAGGGCCCAGGGAGGAGCGCGGACTCACACATAGATCAGCTCAGACTCCCGCCGCACCAGCAAGTGCTTCTCGTGGATAAGCTTGAACCAGTCCACCAGCATGTCGTCCTCGCGGCTCTCTGCAAACCAGACTCCCTCTGAGCCCAGGGCTCGCCAGCCCTTCCCACCTTTCCCCGGGACACAGGCTCCTGCCACCCCGCAATCCCTCACGGCAGGTCTCCTCACCATTCGCCCCACCACGCAGCTTCTCCTCCAGCAGGACGCCACGGTGTTCAAGGGCATCCAGTTGGCGCTCAATAGTGTCCATCTCTCCGTGGATATCTTCCTCGGGGATGTACTGGTCAGCCTGGACCTGCATAACAGCGCCCCAGTCACCTAAAGGACAGCTGACCCCTCCCCCTGCCTGCCCTCCTATGGCGCAGGCTATAGCCAGGAGCTTTGTCCCTTTGTCTGGCCACTACTGGCCACCATAGGTGTGGCCAGCATGGGAATATGTGGGGAAGGAGCTGGTGGGGGGATGGCAGACACACCCAGAGAGAGAGACACAACTTCTTGTTCCCTCATGGACACTCCTCCCTCTTCTCCATCACTCTAGAAAGGATGTCCCAGTGTGAATGCATGGCCCTGTTACAGAGGTAAGTGGAGAACACTCTAGTATCTTTAAGTGGAAGTATATCATATGAGGAAACCCTGGTGGCGTAGTAGTTAAGTGATATGGCTGCTAACCAAAAAGTCAACAGTTTGAATCCACCAGGCACTCCTTGGAAACTCTATGGGGCAGTTCTACTCTGTCCTATAGGGTCGCTATGAGTTGGAATCGACTCGACCGACAGCAACGGGTGTTTTTTGTTTTTTTTTTAATATCAAATGAGTATGACCCCTATGGTACTTGAACTATTATCAGTAACAACTAAACGCACCTCCACTGCTTCTGGTTGAAAACGCCTGGTCTACTCTAGATCACCTGGTTGCAAATTAAACCCTCCAGTTGGGCACCCAAGACCCTCTTTAGGACACTGGAGGGCAGCCGTCTCTAGCCTAGACAGCCCATCCCCTCAAAGAACCCCATGGGAAGCCTGAGGGTGCCAAGCCCAGGCGGCTGGTCCCTGGGGTCTCCTGACTGGTACCTTGCGCTTGATGAGCGGGAAGCCATGTCCTGGGGCAGGCGGCCTTGCTGGCTTGGATCCCTTGGTGGCCTTCCTTGTCGCTGGGGAGGCCGTGGGTGATGCCTTTCGGTTAAAAGGGTTCTCCTTGCATGAAGACTGAAGGCAAGGAGACATGACAGAGAATAAGCCTGGGGAGGGGGCACTGAAGGCCTCAGCAGCCTGGAGAAGATGGCTCATGTGGGAATGAGGGAAGCCAGCCTGGACCCAGGGAGAGGAGGGCTTGCCTCTGGGGAGGGGGTCCAGGTAGAGAGGATCTGCCAGCACACAGTCTCCAATGCATTTGGTCATTCAGCGGACATTTCTGGAACATTCCACGTGCCAGTGCTGCAGTGGAAGCTTTTTCTACATCCTGGTTTAATTCTCACAACCACCCTACAAAGTAGGTATTGTAATGCCCATTATGTAGCTGAGTAAACTCAAGTTCAGGGAGGTTAATAATTCTCTCAAGGTCACCCTTCCCAAGGGCCTGTGCTAAGGGGAAAAGCTGTCTGTTTCAGGGCTGGGGCAGCCATCTACCACTGGGGGGCAGTGGTCAGGACGTAACTCAGCCAGGAAGTGGGAAAGCAGGATCGCACCTCCATGTGGCCGGCAGCTGAAGGAGAAAGGGAGTCCTTCCCTGCCTGTGAAAGACCCCCTCTCTGTGGACTTGGGAACTTGCAACAAGAAGTCTCACTGCACCACACACACACTTAGAGCCGGGCCTTCATCATCTTGTCCCTCTGAGCAGACTCTGGCCTTCTCTGTGGCCAGCCCTACCACTGGGCATGGCAGGGCACTGCCTGCCACACGGGCAACGTGAATGTTTTCCAACCACTTTTCTCAGCTTGTTGGAAATAGAGAAACCTCAACGGGCCCCCGAGAGAGGCCTCAGGTGGGGCTGTGGAGCGTTCTGTGGAGTGTTTACCCAGCTTCCTCCAGAGCTGGGGGGCGGGGGGAGCTGTTCACCTCACCCGCCAGCTCGGGAAGAGTCTTCCAGGTTGGTAGCTACCCTGGGCTTTCTGAAACATAGAAGGTGCCAAAGCCTGAGACCAGGCACAGCAGAGGGTTTGTTCCCACAAGGCTGCAGCTTCTCAATGAGCCCCTCCCTGTCTTCTGCTCCCACTGCCTCTGGGACACTCTCCTAATCTTGGGGTTAGCGGGGGGGATGGGGGTGCCCCAGGAGGAAGCCCCCTTTGGGCTCTGCCCTTCGCCACACACACCCCAGAGGGCCCCAGCTGAGCCAAAGAGCCTTCAGCCACCGCCAGGGTTTATAGCCTTGGCTTGGCCACAGAACTCCTGCTTCAGACCAAATCGTTCACGGCTCTGCAGTGCAGCAAACAGGTGCTTACCAGGGAGCTGCCTGAAGTGAGGTGGGGAGCCAAAGCTGACCCCCATCTCCCACCACCAGGGAGCCCTCAAAGCAGCTGCTCTCAGCCCCTCACTCTCCCTGGGAGCCCAAGGCCCAGGATGAGCGGTGGGCGGGGGGGCCTTCTCAAGGCCACCCAGCAGGGGAGCAGAGGCGAAATTAGCCACAAGTGGCTGTGGCTGGGGGCCAGAAAAGGGTAAATGAAATGATGTTGGAAAAGTACACCTTCACTGCCTGGCACACAGGTAGGAGCCGGACCAACAGCGTCAGGCCAAGAGAATGATGACAGCCACCCCATGTGAGCATTTCTGCCACTCTCTGCCGGAGGGGGGCAAGCCTTGGGGCATGCCCAGGGTTGCTGAGTACAGGCAAGTAGACAGACAGAACCAGATGGCACAGAGGGAGGCAAAAGAACCTTGTGAACTCTGTCCCCACCCTGGCGGCCTCCAGGTTCTTGGCACGGGGCTGACAAACAAGTGAGCAAACAGCCTAAAGGGACCATACAGAAAAAGAGCTCCCTGGGATGGAGGCCAGCCAGGCCCTTCTCACTCCCAACTCCACAGCAGACAGGATACAGCTCAGCAACAGTCTGGGTGAGGCCTGGTGTGGGAGCCCCGGAGTGCAGAGGGCTGGATCTGCTCTCCTTTGTAAACAGCCCCCATCTGAGCACAGCACAGCACAGGAGCTCAATGAAGGTGTTTCTTAGCGACTCACCCTTCCTGCAACAAACTCAGTATGCAGTGAAGACCTGGCTGCCAGCACCGTGAGGACAGGGACCACATCTGTATCACCCAGGAGCCCAGGGCCAGACCAGGCACGCAGGAGCTACTCAATGAATGCTGCCTGCCCCATTTTACTGGAGGGGAGACTGAGGTCTCAGGAGAAGAAAAATGACCCCAAGAAGAGAGTCAGCATCTCCCCTGTTCCCAAGACTCCTCTTGTGGCCCAGATGGCCTTGCAGGACGCTCATTTATGCCCCAGCAGATGGGGACCCCAGGGGGCAAGGGCAGGGTCTCACTGCAGCTCTGCTGAGGGTCTGGCATAATGGAACAGAAGGTAGACATAGGACGGTGGACGGTGGGCAGGACTGGATCCCAGCGGGTGGGTGCACAGAGGAGAGGCAGGTAAGCAGGTGTCTGGATTCATAAGTACATGCACCCGTGGGTCGCTAGAGGGGCCAGGTGGGTGGACAGATACATAGATGAACGAGAAGAAAGAGATCAATTTGTCCTTTGTTGAGGGTGGAAGGGACACTCACCTTTACCTGGAGCTGGGGTGATGAGGCTCCAGCGGAAGGTGCAGGGTTCCCGTCTCCAACCAGCAGGAGAGGGGTGGGGGCAGTACCACTACAGGGCTTGGCTGCCTGGGGATCCGGGCTGACCCTAGTATTGGTGGTGAGGCCAGGACTGGCTTGAGGCATCTGGTCTGCGTTGGGCTGCCCCAGCTCCCCCAAGGAGGACAGGGAGGAGTCGGCAGAGCGGGCAGCAGAGGTGCCAGGTGGACCAGGGGCGTGGACCACAGGTTCCGAGGAACTCTTAGGCACAGGCGGTGGTTCCAGAAGCTCCTGGCTGGTGGTCTGGCTGGAGCTCTCGGATGACAGGCTCTCCACACTGAGGGCAGGCGATGGGGTGGACGAGGGGGGCTCTGAGTGCGAGAGGCGGGAGGTGTGAAGCACTACACAAACGAGAAAGTGGGCACCATGTAAGGGGGCCCAGTTAGGGCTTCCAGCCCCACCTGACATGCTCCTCCCTCAACAGAGGTGCACGTGGCCCCAGAAACCCTACCCCTTCCATGTCCAGGTGGGGAACCTGAGGCCAAGAAAGCAGCAAACGCATGATACAACCAAGGTCATAACATGGGTCACAGTATCCTAGTGTTTCCAACACTCCTGGCGCCCGCCTGCACTGCATGGCACATTTATGGTCCTGGGTTTCCTCAGTACGTCTGCCACCTCCACGCCCCACAGTCCTACAGCTCCGCCATATCCAAGCCTCACCCAAAGTAAAGCCAAATTTAAAAGGCGAAGCTGTCAGGTGAGGGAGACGTGACTATGGTGCAGTGGATGGCCAGAAAGAAGTGAGGCCAGCCTCCCTCTGCCACTGACCCTGCAGCAGAGGGGAAGGAGAGGTAGCCCTTGCAGTGGCCGCTCGGAGCCAGGCAATCCATGTGCCACTTTAACCCTCACAACACGCTTCAAGGTACTGTCACTGGCGTTTCCAGGTGAGGCAGCAGACTTAGAGAAGGAATGCACCCCAGCAAGGGTTGGGTCTGACACCAGAGCTGATGCATGTCCACTGTACCCTGCACCCACAGCTAGTGGGTCCCAGGGCTCCAGACAGGGGTTGGGTTGGGGCCCCCAGACCACCTGTGACTGGTCATCACTAACATGCTCTCAGCCCCAGTGTCTGAGGGGTCCCACTGAGGTCTTGGAGCAACCAGACCCCAGCCATGGGAAAAAGGTGATGAGCCCAGGGCCTACGAAGACTGCAAGAAGGTGAGAGGCAAAACACACAAGCCTGGACAAGGGAGGAGGTACAGGACAGACAGAGGCTCAGCACCCTAGAGCCAACCCAACACACCATTTTACAGATGGGGAGACTGAGGACAGACTCAGGGTAGGAACTGCTCCAAATCCCCATGCTCAAGTCACACATAGCCAGGTCAGAGCCCAGGTCGGCTGGCAACTGGAGTGAGAGTGATAGAGTTAGGCAGGATTAGAGCTATCTCCTACCAGGGCCTTCTCTGAGCCCAACACTGCCAAGCACTGTACCAGATCCGCACTCAGTTCTCACGACAGCCCTGTGAGGTGGGACTGAAGGGCTATGCGTATGGAAGCTGGAGCCAGACTGCCTGTGTTCAAATCCTGCCTCCACCACTGAAGCACTTGGAGGCCTTGGGCAAATTACTTACTCCCTCTATGCCTCTGTTTCTTCACCTGCAAAATGGGGGTAATGACACCTGCCTCACAGGTTTGTTCTAGGATTAAGGGGGAGAATACATACATGTAAAACATGTGGCACCTGGCCCAGAGAGGCGCTGTGGTACCACATCCCCTTCCCCAGCCCCGTGCTGGCCCTCATTTACACCCCCGGTTCCAATGGTTAGGAGAACTCCCAGGGATGATACTCACCGAGTGGGGACGCGCTGGGCGCTCGAGGGGCGGGGCGCTTCTTTGTCTTGGGGCTACTTGTGGGGGTGATGCCATACCAGGGGTGCAGGGACTTGGCTGTGGACTCCAGGTGGGCCAGGGAAGGGCCAGTGGCCAGGCTGGATGCAGCCAGGGACTCCTCCTCCTCCTCCTCAAAGGGGTTATAAGGCTTGGGCTCCAGGGCGGCCACTGGGCTCTGCGGGGCTACCTCTTCCATGTTGCCATTCTCCCCCCGCCTGCGGCCTGGAGGCTCGGGGCTGCTGCTCGGGGGTGGAGGGGCTGGCTTCTTCTTTGGCTCTGCCTGCACCAGTGTGATCCATGGGGGGTCCTTTCTGGGAGCCGGAGGCCTGGAAGGAGGCAGGAAGAAAAAGAAACCACTGTGAGGGGTGAGGGCTCAGTTTCCTTCTCTCTGGACACTTCTATGTCTATTTCAAAGGGCACCCCCTTTGAGAAACTGCCCCCTGCCCCTCTCCCCACCAGCCCAGCAGGGCCAGTCTGGTCCATTCATATCCCAGCCAGGCCCCTTGGAGGTGAACCTTCAAGTCACACAGCCATAGCCACCCTAGCCAAGGAAAGGACTGACAAGGGGCTGTACCACTTACAACCTGTGTGAGTTGGGAAAAGTTACCTGGCATGTCTGTATATCAGTTTCCCCATCCATTAAATGGGGGTAATAATAACACCCACCTCACAGCGTTGTTATAAGGAGCCAATGAGAACCCGTGAAGCACTGGGCACAGTGCCTGGCACTGTGCTCATAAACATCACCTACTACTACAGCTATGGCCACTTCTCTCCCTCGGTGACCATGCAAGGGAACCACAGATCCCAAAGAACAGCTGCAAATGGCTGTCCTCCCTGTCTAGTGGGGTCCAGGGGTAGAGGGGCTAAGAGCCAGGTATAACAGCTGAGCGTTCCGGGCCTTTCTATCCTCCACTGCTAATCCTCACAACTGTACAAGGGAGGCCCAGGTCTCCCATGTAACAGAAGACAACAAGGCTCAGAGAGGTGAAGTGATTCCAGAGGCCAGCTTCTCCCCAGGCTCTACTGCCCACAAGTGCAGGGACCTGGGGACAGGTGAGGCGGTGGCTGTGGGGAGCCCAGGGTGAGCCCCAAGGGAAGGGGCGTGGGTACAGCTGTCCCGCCCCACACAGAGATGTGCCTCCTGCCAGGCCCAGCCTCCCCATCCTCAGGGGGACGTGCTGGTGGGTCATTGCCCACAGGAAGCCTTCCCCCCAGGCCCAGGGGTTCCGAATTCTCACCACCAGAGACCAACGTACCTCTCAGACAACTTGGGTGTCCCTCTCGGCTTGGGGACAGGCGGCTCGTGCAGCCTTCCTAGATGGGAAAGGAGGGTGAGACAGGCCTCCATGGGCAGCCAGGCACCGGAGAGCAGAGTGGGGCAGCCAAGAAGCCAGCCAGAATCACCCTTGCCAAGGAGCACCTTCGTTCTTACCCGGCAGGTCATGGCAACGTCCCACTCACCCTCACACCCCGCCCCTAGCACTGGAGGAGATTAGATAAGCACAAAGGTGGCCGTGACAGAAAACAGTCAAGTTCAAGGCCAGGCCATGGGAGACCTTCTGTGCACTTCAGTTGGCAAGTGGGGCCCCAATCCCCTCCGACACTTCCCCTTCATCTTAGCAGATTCTACATTTGACTGAAATCCTCATGTCTCTGTCCCCCCTTGAGACTGGCCATGCCCTGAGGGCACAACTAGGCCTGGCCTCCAGGAGTGCTGACAGACTGAACAAAGAGAATGTTCTAGTTCAGGTCTCAGGGGAAGGCCCTGGGAGACTCTCTCCCCCAGACCTCCAACGCCTTTGCCTTCCCTGACAGAAATGAGAAGTCTTCCCTGCACATCTCAGGTTACAAGGCGCCTTCATCTCCATGAGTTCATGGAAGATCAGGGAGGTCATCTGCGAAGGTCCTGAGATGAAGGGGCGGGGAGAGCAGGCCCACAGGGTAGGGCAGGGGTCTCCACTGCAGTTCTGACCAGCCTGCAGAGAGCCCTCAGGCCCCCTGACTAGGGATACGTTATCCCCTCCCCCTGCCCAAGCTCTCTCTGGCCAGACAAGGAGAAGCACATGGGCTGGGGCATGGGAGGTCACCGGGACTGTGCATGCAGATCGGCCAGGACACAAGGAACCACCAGTGTGCACAGAGTCCCAGAGACACACAGGCGCACGTGGGTGTATGCTCACTACACACCCTGAAACTGAAGCACACGAGATGGACACAGGAGGCCACAAACACCCCAGACACACAGAGAACGGTGCAGCCTGGGGGTGGGAATTTGCAACTGTTGTCTTAGTTGCATGCCAGCATCTACGACAGGCATGAGGGAGACCCAGGTTTGATTCCCGCCTGGCCAATGCACCTTAAGCACAGCCGATACCCGTCTGACGGTGGAAGCTTAAGTGTTGCTATGAAGCTGAAGAGGTTTCAGCTAGAGCTTCCAGACTAAGACAGACTAGGAAGAAAGGCCTGGTGATCTACTTCCAAAAATCAGCCAGTGAGAACCCTGGGGATCACAATGGTCAGATTCAGAACCAGTCATGGGGATGGCTCAGGACCAGGTGGCATTGGGTGCCACTGTGAACAGGGTTGCCATGAATCGGAGGCCAATCCAACAGCAGCTAACAAGAGAACGGGCACAGCACAGAGAGGCGCTCAGCCAGCGCCCGTAGCGTAAATTAACAACCTCAGGAACGCGGCTAACCCCCGGCACACACACAGCACACACAGGTACAGACGGAGTAAACCAGTCGCCGCATCAGTTGCCACGGAGTCAGCTGTGACTCGTGACAGTCCACGTGTGTCAGAGTAGAGCTGTGCTCCACAGGGTTTTCAGGGGCTGATTCTTCAGAAGTAGACTGCCAGGTCTTTCTTCCGAGGCACCTCTGGGTGGACTTGAACCTCCAACCTTTGGATTAGCAGCCGAGCACATTAACCATGTGCACCGCCCGGGGAATAAAGAGTATCCTCACCAAAATTCTCAGATACACATAGACTTGCAAACCCATGTAGACACAGACACGCTCACACACCACACCCATCAAGCACTGCCCACACTGACTGAACCTTGCTCACCGTTCACGAGGCCGCCACTGCCACCCTGCTCCACCATGTTCTCATGCTGCAGACTGGACCGGGGTCGGGGCGTCGGGGGTGTCAGGGCCGTGCTCTCAGAGGCCTTCCTAGGGGCAGGTGTGGGGCGACTGGGCGGAGGGCTGGCCAGCTCCTGGGGTTTGCTGGGAACGCGGGGTTTGGTGGGTATGTGGGCTCGGGCCTCAGGGCCGGCCTTGGGCTCGTCAGCATCAGCCACTGCCGCCACACGAGGGCCAGAGCAGCCTCCCTCAACATCCTTGGCTCCTTCTGCAAGTTGCGGCTGGTGCTGCGTCTTTGACTGTGAGAGGGACCCAGGCCTGGTCTCCAACCGGCCCCCTGGGCCCAGCCTGGCACAGCGCTCTGCGCACACAAAGGTGCCCTCCTCGGGCCCACTCCTGTACGCCCCAGGGAGCAGGGTGCTGGAGCAGTGCCGACACCTGCAGACACAGAGAAGGGGCTCAGCTCAGCCAGGCGCTGGCTACCCACCACCAGCTGTCCAAGGAGACTCCTTCCCTCCTAACTGCCAGCCTGGATCCTAGATCAACACCCTGGACTTCCCAGAGGAGGAAAAAAAAAAAAAAAATGTAACCGTTAGAAACATAGTGCCAAAACCAAACCCAGTGCCATCGAGTCAATTCCAACTCATAGTGACCCTATAGCACAGAGTAGAACTGCCCCATTGAGTTTCCAAGAAGTGCCTGGAGCTTAGTAGAACAATATAATCACCCAAAATCTGCAACATAAATTATACAACACGCATTCAGTTTCTACAGCAAGAGGAAGCAAGGGTCTCACCCCCAAGAGTACTTTCCAGGGTGCCAACAGCCACCCATTCGTGGTTCAGGAAGTCAATTTAGTTAGTGGTTTTCAGCCAACCAGTTCTGTTGATTTTTTTTTTTCTCCACCATTTGCACCACCCAGGGACTCCTTTAAAGCACTGTATATTTAAAAAAAAAAAACTCATTGCCATCAAGTAGAATTCTGACTCGTAGCGACCCTAAAGGACAGTAGAACTGCCCCCTAGGGTTTCCAAGGCTGTAACCCTTTGTGAAAGCAGACTGCCACATCTTTCTCTGAGGAGCCACTGGTGGGTTCAAATCACTGACCCTTTGGTTAGCAGCCGAGCACTTAACCACCGCACCACAACAACCAAAAAGAAAAAACCCATTGCTGTTGAGTCGATTCCTACTGATGGTGACCATACAGGGAGAGAAGAACTGCTCCAAAGGGTTTCCAAGGAGCAGCTAGCAGATTTGAACTGGTGACCTCTTGGTTAGCAGCCGTAGCTCTTAACCACTGCACCACCAGGGCTCCTTAATTCATCAGCAGATCATCTTCCTGAAAGAGCTTGGGCACTGGAGGCAGAATCTCTGAGCTCTATCCCCAACTCTGTCCCTAACTGAGTGTCTGAGCAAGCCCTCAACAAACTCAGCCTCAGTTTGTTCATCAGTAAAATGGGGCTAAGCAAGATGGCCTGGCATAAAGAGTTTAATAGATGCCTGGCACACTGTGGGTGCTGAATTCATATCAGCTCATTTCCTGGCATTGGGAGTGATGGAGGGCAAGTCCTCTGCACCCCCCCACCAAGCTCCTCCTAGCCACTCACCGGAAGCAGTGCCGGTGGTACAGCTTGCCCTCCGCCAGGTACCGCTGAACCAGGTGTACGTGCTGCTGGCAGGTGGCGCATGTGCTGCTGGGGGTCTGGTGGGTGCCCTGCTCCGACAGGCTGTCTGAGGAAAGCTCCTCGCCCTATAGGAAATAGGTAGGCAGATTGGGTAGGAACGGCCACCAGCCCTCCGGCTTCAAGAACACTACCCCGTCTTCTTCCTTTAAAGACCACTGTCCCTTAGGTGTGCACAAAGCTTCACAGCTGAAAGGGACAGTCGATTCTCACTATTCGAAGTAGTTATGTCCTATAAAGCTGCCACAAACTGAATTAGCGTATACTGTCCCATCGCTCCTAGTGGAGATACAAGGTTAGGTTCCTGCGAGACTCTGGTCACAACATTTTTGTTAACCGATCAATACGTAACCTTGCTTTATATGTTTCTGTTTAAACCCAAAATTCTTTGCCCTCAAGTCTATTCTAACTCATGGCGGCACTATAGGACAGGGTAGAACTGCCCCACAGGGTTTCCTAGGCTGATCTTTACGGGAGCAGATGGCCAGGTCTTTTGTCCCACGGAGCAATTGGCTGGTGGGTTTGAACTGCAGCCCTTTCGGTTAGCACCTGAGTGCTTAACCATTACGCCACCAGGGCTCCTTTGTTTTTGTTTAAAGATACCTTATTCAGTATATGGAGCCCTGGTGGCACAGTGATTAAGAGCTATGGCTGCTAACCAAAAAGTTGGCAGTTGGAATCTACCACACAGTCCTTGGAAACCCTATGGGGCAGCTCTGCTCTGTCCTATAGGGTCACTATGAGTCAGAATCAACACAAAGGCGCTGGGTTGGATTATTCAGTACACACTGTGAATTCGTTAACATTGAACAAGCACTGTAACTGATGCCTGAACGAAGCTTATCTACCACCTGTATCTTCTCCGTAAGGCACAGAGGGACACTAGACAGCACTTTAGCACTAGGCCTGAAAAAAAAGGCCTGAGGGCCATCTTAAACGGGAAACCACCAACAAAAAGAAGAAAAACGTGAAAAATGTGGCACTACTTGTTTACAGTACCAGAGCTGAAACAAGAAGGCAGAACGTCGCCTCATTTCACCTCAGCTGGGAACGTAAGTGCCCCATGACTCAAATTTTTCACCGCTCTATGCGTGCCCACGACTGAGCACAAAGGCTCACAAATATTGATTTTGGGGGGTTACTAAAAAATTAAGGAGCCTAGTAGCGCAATGGTTAAGTGCTCAGCTGCTAACTGAAAGTCGGTGGTTCAAACCCACAATGGCTCTGTGGGAGAAAAGACCTGGGGATCTGCTTCCACAAAGATTAAAGCCTAGGAAACCATACGGGCCCATTCTACTGTGTCCAACAGGGCCGCTATGAGAGGAATCAATTCCAGGGCAGACAACAACAAATTTCAGCCGGTAGGTGAATTTGCAAATGAGGAATCCACACGTATCTCCTCGGAGTTCTAGGCAGGGGCAGAGGATGGGAGATTGCCACTGTTTTGTAAACAAGGAAACTGAGGCCCTGAGAGCAGAAGAGACTGGCTCAAGGTCACTGACTTCCAGTTTCTAAGGCACCCTTCCCCTGGGCTGCTCTTGTCCTTCCCCTAAGCCTTAGGGTGAACCCTCTCTGCTGGTCACCAGGTCACTATCCTCTTAGACTTGCCGCTTCTGTCCTCCCCTCCTCCAGCTGTGGCTGGCTTACACCATTTCTCTACTTGTCTCTGGGCCTTGTTTCTACCTGCCCATCTCAGCCCCACCCATGATGACTGGGCACCCACCCAGGGCCTGGCTCCCCACCACTCCAGAGCCCTCCAGCAAGCAGCAGATGGCAGCAGGTGGGAAAAGCCCTTTACAAACTGTAAAGTGCTGTCCAGATGTGAAGGGTTGGTATCATCCCCTCTAAGCTCCTTGGAGCAGGTGTGACCCCAAATGACTAAACCTTCTTGAACCTCAGTTTCCTCATCTGCCTATCAGGACCTCCCAGGGCTGTTGAAAGGATTAAACAAAATCAGGGAAGTTAAAAGCTCTGCAAGGAGACTTCCGAGGAGAATTTAACTCCTGACATCCCATAAGGCAAAGTCAGGTTGTAACTACCCTCACCCTCTCTCCATTTCCCAGCCCTCGTATCACCTGACCCCACCTGAACACTGGAGGAAGAAATGGGGCTCCACAGAAATGGGTTGTCTGACCTATTCCCCCCATCTCCAGGGGCACCTGAGAACCCTATTTCCAAACCCCATGCAGCAAGGACAGAAAACGACCTCTGCACACCTCAGGTCCTCTCTCCCCACATAACAGTTTTGGCAATGGCAGCTGTCTGCTGACCCACCCAATCCACCCCCACCCCACCCTCCGCCCCAGGCCTCTACCTGAGCCTTGTCTCCTGGTTCCACTGGAGTGGCTGCTTCAGAAGGTGGGGAGGCGGGTGGCAAGCCCTTTCTGGGTGGTGACACACCAGCTGCCAAGAGATAGGAAAGGGGCCCTGAGGCACATAGAGATCCCAGGGTCCCAGGAGGCCCTTCCCCACCCTGGTGTAAGATCTGAGCCATTGCCATCGCCTTTGAGCAGACTGCCCAATGCAGTGAGACAAAAGTAGGACCAGGGGGATGCTCCCAGGGATAGTAATTCTTACTGCACAGGGGCAACAGGAATGGCAATGAAACAGCACAGTGACAGGCCCAGGAGGGTACTCAGCAAGTAGCAGAACGGGGAGCTCCCTCCCACAGGGCATGGGGGTTGAAGAGAAGGACAAGAAGTGGAACCACATGGTGCTGACCCAAAGGTTCTGGAAAATGGGCTGGTTCCCTGGGTGGAAAGAAGCTGCCCTGCCTATGCCCGAGTGGGTAGGGATAGCACAGAACCTAGTAAACTGTCATTAGCACCTACTATACTCAGTGATGAAAATAAAATCCAAAAACTCAAAAGAACTGTATACCACCTAAAAAAGTCAATTTTACTATATGATAGTAACATCTTTAAAAAATAAATTAAAATCCAAATTCCTTACCATGGTCTAAAATAGCATGTGCCAAACGTCAGGTCACAATCCAGAAAAACACTAGCGGAATGCAACCAGCACATTTTAAAAATGAAATAACCTACTGCAGTCGAGTCAATTCCGACTCATAGCAACCCTATAGGACAGAGTAGAGCTCCCCCATAGAGTTTCCGAGGAGCTCCTGGTGGATTTGAACTGCTGACCTCTTGGTTAGCAGCCGTAGCACTTAACCACTATGCAACCAGGGTTTCCAAAAAAATGAAATAGAAGAGAAAATATCTGCATGTATCACATGTTGTCAGGGGAAGAACCGTTTCCTGAAACAGTTTCAGTCACGTATGTGTGCATGAACTTAGAGCAGTGAACTTGGTGGGAAATGTATCTTACCATGAGTCATGGTCAAAAATTTTGGAAGCCAAGCCACCTAATCAAGTCCATGCATAATCCTCTCCCCCCCCCCCATCCTCATCCTCCTTTCCTGCCCACATTCCCCCCTACCTCCCCTGCAGCACACAGGCCCCCCTGCTGCCCCTTTGCCTGGAACGTTCCTCCTCAGATCT
The DNA here is from genome assembly GCF_024166365.1 of Elephas maximus indicus. NCBI lineage: Eukaryota > Metazoa > Chordata > Mammalia > Proboscidea > Elephantidae > Elephas > Elephas maximus. The sequence continues at coordinate 181,810,704 of NC_064822.1, read as the reverse complement.
TCAGCTGGCTTCCTCCTTCTCCCAGGTCAAGGCTCAGCTCAAGCTCCTCAAAGAGGCCTCCCTGACCGCCCACCTAAAGTAGACTTCCTTCCCCCATTGCTTTTTATCCCATTACTGTTTGGTTTCCTTCCTTGCACTTATCTGAAATTATCTTACTTACTGACTTTTTCCATCTCTCTCCCTCCCCATCCACTAGAATGCAAGCTCTATGAGAGTAGGGACCAAGTCTCTTTTCTCAGCTGTCTCCCCAGCACCTAGTAGAGAGCCTGACACATAGGAGGGGCTCAATAAGTATTTAAGTGAATGAATCAATGCTGGGGGCTGAGGCTACATGGCTGTGAACCAGTCAGAGATGGCCTACAGAGGAAGAGAGATGAGCAATGAAGGTCTTACAACCAGTCTCACGGGTTCACCATGGGGTAGGAGGCTACAAAAGCACCTGGAGTATCAGGGCAGGCTGCATGGAGGAGGCAAAACGTGAGCTGAAGATGAGAGATGAGAAAGGAAGAATCTGCCAGGGGGTGAGGAATGGAGCAGAAAAGTTTCTGGACAGGAGGGTCAGCAAGAGGAAAGGCTTAGCAGTGAAGGAATGTGATGTAGTCAAAGAAGTGCAAGAGATTCATTATGACTACAGGTGTGGTGGGGGTCTGATTTCCAGCCAACGCGCCTCATGGGCAGCCACCACTGTCAGTGAAGGCTGGCCTGTCACTGAACAGGTTTCAGTGGAGCCTCCAGACTAAGAGGGGCTAGGAAGAAAGGCCTGGTGATCCACATCTGAAAATCAAACAGTGAGAACCTTGTGGATCACAAGAGTCCAGTCCACAACCGATCAGGGAGATGGCACAGGACCGGGTGGGATTTCATTCCACTGTGCATGGGGTGGCCATGAGTTAGCGGTAGACTCAACAGCAGCTAACCACAACAGCTGGGGGAGTAAGAGGCTTGATCTAAGGAGGGAGAAGCCAGCAGGGGCCACCCGAGTCCTTAAAAGCTACGAGAATGATGACACCTGCCCTCCCACCTTCTGGGGACAGGTACACTTCTTCCGAGTCCCCAGAATTGAGGGGCTTCCTTTGATCTCATCCCAGTTCCCCGACACGTTATCAGCCTGATGTGCCTGGGGTCACTGGCATCCATGGGGTCTGGTACCAGCTGAACACTCAGCACAGGCTTCTCAGCTGGATCAGGTTCCAAAGGTACCTACCCGCCCCCCTCCCATTGCCATCAAATCAATTCCGACTCAACAACCCTGTAGGACCGAGAGGAACTGCCCACAGGGCTTCCAAGGCTGGAATCTTTATGGAAGCTGACTGTTGCATCTTTCTACTGCGGAGCAGCTGGTGAATTTGAACCACCAACCTTTCAGTTAGCAGCTGAGTGCTTAACCACTATGCAACCAGGTCTCCTTTAAAGGTGCTCAGGCCAGTGAAAATCAAGACTGGCCAAAGTCACTCTTGAGATCCCTCCATTCGCCCAGAAAATACAGGACAGGGGCATCTGGGCACCAGCTTTTCCTCCGGGATTGAAACACGGCGTGGTGTTTTCTTTGGTTGAGCAGCAGACGGAACAAAAATGGTTTGCATTTAGGGGCCAAGCTGTATGAATAGCTGAAACTGTACCTTTATAAGCTGGAACCCCTGCAGGGCAAAGGGGTGCTCCACCTAGTGTTACCCCATCTGACCCTGGGGCACCCAGTGAGGGCCAGGGATGGGCTCAGGCACCACCCAGGTCCCAGAAACGGTGGCCCTGCAGAGAAGAGCTTAGGAGAGAGAGATCTGGGCTTGGCCAAGAGGAACCCTCAGGGAGGCAAGATGGAAGTGTGATTTAAGTAAGAAAGCTTAACTCCAAAGACATAAAGAAGTAATAATAATTCTAACATTGGGCCCTTGATAAAGGCCAGATGTTTATACATTTCCTTGTTTATTCCTCACATCAACCGTGTGAGGTGGACACCTGTCTTATCCCCATTGCATAGGGAAACTGAGGCAGAGTGGTTAAGTAACTGGCCCACGATCACCCAAACAGCAAACAGCAGAGCCAAAATTGAGTCCGTGTTCCTAACCCCTACCCTAGACTTCTCCCACCAAGACTCTGTGGTCCAGAAATACATTTTTTTAATTTCTATTAAAATACATATAATCTTATTTGTTCAATTATAATATTAATCCCTAGTGTTATATCAAGGGGGTGTAATAGGTTATTGTGATTTTTAATGGTTTTTTCCTATGTTCTAAATTTTCTGCAGAAGCATGTTTTACTCTCAGGAAGAAAACAAGACCGATTTCATAAAACACCTTTTTTAAGAGCTAGGCTGGTGTTGAGAGTAGAGGCAGGAAGTAGGGCTAAAAAGGGACAGGAGTAAGGCAAGTCTCCCACCCCCTCAGAACCTGTGGACAGCAGAGACCCAGGAGGGTCAGGACACTGGGATTCTTGTCCAAGCTGTTGAGCTTTTCTGCTGTGTGACCTTGGACTCCTTGCTTCCTCTCTCTGGGCCTCTCTTGCTTTCCTCTCTGCAGAATGAAAGGGGGAGGCCCAGCTGCCTCCAGGAAAGGTTCCTGCATCTGTCAGCTCTAGGTGGCTTTGGAGCCCCACCCATATCCCCTAGCCTGACAGTTCTCAGACTTGAAGGTCACATTTAAGGGAAGACAGCCCTACAGGGCCACTTCCCCACTGGAGGGCAAAAACCAGGGAAGTGTCTGCAAACAGGAAGTAAGGGTGGGTGCCAGGGAGATGAACTCACAGACAGCAGATGAACTGAACCTGTTTTATCTCCTCTGACCTTATCTTGTTCATTTATTGCTTTACGTGTGTGTGTATGTATGAAAATATATATAACAAAACATATGCCAACTCAACAATTTCTGTGTGTACAATCCAGTGACACTGATTACATTCTTCAAGTTGGGCAACCATTCTCACTATCCTTTTTCAAGCCGTTCCATCATTAACATAACCTCAGTGTGGCTCACATGTTTACCATCTGCTGCCCCTGGGAGACTCTGAGCACCATAAGGGCAGGGATGGTGGTCACAGCTGTATCTCGGCGGTCTAGCCCAGTACCCTGAACAAGACAGGCACTCCACAAATATCTCAATGGCTGAATCAATGGCTAAGTGAATGACTGATATGCTGCCTCCCCAGCTGCCTGTTTGTAGCTCAGAAAAAGAGTAGCAAACCTCCCAGAGCCTCCATCCCTGAAGGGCTAGGCACCCCCTCACCTTGGCCAAGGCTGGAAAAGTGGTTGTAATACTGCGACACGTAGGTCATGATGCTGAGGCAGTCGGGGACTCTCATGGAGACCATGTCATTGGGGTCCAGAAGAGCAGGGATCCCCAGCTCCTTCTCGGCCACCTCGAAGGCCTGGTGCGAGAAGGTAGAGGGATGGGGATGGGGCAGAAACAACCACAGCAGGAAGAGGAGGAGGCAGTGTGAGTGGGTGCCCCCTGCTGAAGCCCAGCTCCCACCAGAAGGATGAGGGGGACCAGCGGCAGGGGCAACTATGGGCTCCCTCAGCTCTCACCCACCCTGAGCCCAACAAGATGGGCTGGGGAAGGAGGAGCCTGGAGCTCAAGGTGTGGGGGAGGGGCAGCCGGGGCTTTCTCCCAGCCCCCAGCCCGGTCACCTACAGGCAAGGGCAGCTCCCAGGGGTGCTGGGTCCAGCAGCCCCTGCCTCAGCAACTACCCTGCAGGACCCACACCTTGCACACACATGCGTGCGTGCGCACACACCCACCCACACACCCACACCCCCCCCCCCCCCCCACACACACACCCGCTTTTGGGCTTCCATCTGTCAGGGGACTTACCAAGCGGTTATTCTCAAAAACATTGTCCTTGGAAAGTGAATCGAAATCTCTGCAAGAGGCAAAAGAGAGAAGGATAAGTCAGAAGGAGGACCTGTGAGCAGGGGCTGTGGCAGGGCTGTGGGGTCAGGACAGAGCACAATAGAGGTGGTATCAACCTGGCCAGCAGCAGCCTCAGCAGGGGGAGGGATCTGTGGGCGGCAGAGGAAGAAACTGAGGCAACAAGCACTTGCTCAAAACTGGGGCCACTTGCAGGAACAGGATGAGCTCATGGCCCCTGGAGGCATTCAAGCAGAGGGGGCGGAGCTCAAGCCTAAACTTTCAAGTTTAGACTCTAGGATTCTAGCTGCCTTTCCATGGAAGCCAGCGCCTGGGCTCTAGGTCAGTGGCAAACACAAAACTAAGCCCACGACTAACCCAGTGCCGTGCAGTCGATTACAACTCATAGCGACCCTATACGACAGAGTAGAACTGCCCCAAAAAGCTTCCAAGGAGCGCCTGGCAGATTCGAACTGCCAACCCTTTGGTTAGCAGCAGTGGCACTTAACCACTACGCCACCAGGGTTTCCACGCCCACGACTAGTGCTTGTAATAAGAGGGGCATCTGATTGTTGACCTCACATCGGGCACTGCTGAGCTCCTCTCCTGCATTCATTTTACTGTCACAGCAACTCTATTTACCCCATGTTACAGATGAGGACACTGAGGCCCAGGGAGGGGAAACCAGCCAGGCTGGGAACTGAAATTCTGGCCCTCCACTGCAGGTCACAGTCCCGGAGGAGCCGCGACGATTCAAAAAATCCCCAACAGAGCCCCGACCAGAGATGAATGTATTCCTTTTAATGGGGCCAGGAATAGAAGAACAAGTTTGAACCAGACTGGAACTCGTACATATTCCAGACTGCTGGCACTGAACGGCTGGCTGACCCCGCCGGTGACATCTTCCCTTGGGGGAGCAGGAAGGGGTTCTGGGATTCTAAGCCAGGACAGGTGAGAGGAGGCAGGGCCTGGAAAGGGGGGTTCCCTGGGGATGGGACAGCTGGCAGGCCTGCTGGCTTTATTTATCCCCCTCCTCCCCCTCCCCACGCTAGGTTACTGGAGTGGCTGACACCAGCAGAGGCAGCCCAGCCTCCCTCCCAGCAGCCTCCAGGGTGCACGGCACAGCTTTGCCTTCTACGGCTAAAATCGTAGCCTCGACTGCCTAGGATGGGTGGGTCCAAAGCAGTAGCGGACAGTGTCTCCAAGGCCCAGGGCCCAGGCCCTGCTCTTCCTGGCTGGTATGACCTTGGGGAGGTCAGCGGTCCTTCCAGCCCTCTGTAAACTGGGGAAGGCACCAGTACCCCCTCCCAGACTGGTGGAGAGGACAGAGTTGAGGCCTCACAGATATGAGGACGTGGGGCAAGCACCACCCCCTCCTCCCAGCCTCTACCCCTAACATTTTCTCAGGCCGAGTCTCAGTACAATGAACCTTGGGCAAAGGCAGGCAAGGGCAGCCTGGGAACCTCTGAAGGAGTCTGGCACCGCAAGTCTGGGTGGACTGGGGAGACAGGAGGAGATGGAACTCTGTGTGAGTGTCAGCCCCCTTTTTGCCATACCTGGCCGAGCCCCTTTCTTCTCCCCCAGCTGCCTCACTGACTCCCCACTGAGCAGCCTAGGCCTGGACTACCCCAAGGCTGGCCTTGGCCCTCAGCAGTGAAAAGAGCCCGGACCCTTGACTCTAGCCACCCCAATTCCCCATCACCCCCGGCTGGATTTCTGTTTTACCTTCAACCCCGCCTCTCACCTCTGGTCCCCCACAGCTGTCCTGGGGAAGGAAGGATCATGGAAGGAGGTGCTGTTTAGAATGCACTCTGGGCCAGGTTGACTAGGTTCAAAGCCCTGCTTTGCCACTGAGAGTGTGACCCACAGCAAGTTAGTTAACCTCTCCAAGCCTCAGGCTCCGGATCAGGGGAGCTATGTGGGGGGAAGAGAAGAGGAAACACCAGCCCAGCCCCCAACAAAGGCTGGTTCTGAGCTTAAATGAGACAAAATCAACATATCTCTGCCCCTTTACTCCAGTCTCCCCAGCAGTGCTCCTAGACGGCCAGGGTCATATTTTGTTTGCCCTGTGCCCCTGGCACTCCACACAGTTCCTGGTACTTAGACAAAAACCAAAAACCCACTGCTGGAGAGTCGATTCCAACTCACAGCAACCCTAGAGGACAGAGCAGAACTGCCCCATAGGGTTTCCAAGGCTGTAATCTTTACAGAAGCAGACTGCCACATCTTTCTCCTGTGGGGCAGCTGGTAGGTTTGAACCACCAACCTTTTGGTTAGCAGCCAAGCGCTTTAACCACTGCACCACCAGGGCTCCTTAGTAGGCACTCCCTAAGTGTTTGCTGAATGAATAAATGTTGAAAACCATGTGAAAACTGCATAAGTCTCTGGGAAACTACAATTCGTTTTCCTCCAACTTCTTCCCCACCCCGACCTCAGTCCCTAAACAACATCTAGCCTTTGGTAGCTCACATTATTTTTTGAGAATTTTCAAAAGGAGGGAAGTTCTTTTTGGCTCTGGGGGAAATGAAAGACACAAAACAAAACCAACAAACTCCCTTTAAAAGAGCTGGAAGAGCACAGGGAGTCCTTGGGTGGCACAAATGGTTAACATGTTTGGCTGCTAACTGAAAGGTTGGAGGTTCGAGTCTATTCAGAGGAGCCTCAGAATAAAGGCCTGGTGATGTGTTTCCGAAAAATCAGCCATTGGAAACCCTATGGAGCACGGTTCTACTCTGACACACATGGGGTCCTCAGGAGTCGTAATCAACTCCTTGGCAACAGGTACTGGTAAAGGTCATACACATAGATACCAGGATATGCGGGGAGGAACATGGACCAGCCCCTCACCACCAAAGCAGGATATTCCCCAGCAGAGGCCTAGGCTACCACTGGGTTCAACTGTGCAGGGCCCACAGCTCCAGGAGCTTGAGAGGGGGTCTTGCTTGCCCCACTTTCATGGAGATCCTCTCCTACCCATCTGTAAGGCCCGCCCTATGCCTTATGGGAGACCTGGGCCTCAGTGGCTCTCCTGCACAATGAGCTGGCAGCCCAGGCGCTGCCCTGCCTTGCAATGAATGCCTGGACACGATTCTGGCTTTCCTCTCAGGAGGGGAGCCACACTTTCCTCCATGCCTCCTGTGGCCACACCGCTCCCTTGCTTAAAACCCACAGGGCTCCCTTGCAGTGAGTGGACATAGCCACCTCCTTGGTCAACAAAAAATGTCATGAGGAATCTGGCCAGCAGCACCTCCTGACCCTCCCTGCCTGGCGCAACCCACTCCAGCAGCACTGCCTGAGGCTCCACATACCTCACACCTCTGCACCTCTGCTCAGGTGGTCCCTCTGCCCAGAATGCCCCTCACCTAACCACTGCCGTATCATTGAAGACTCTGTTCTCCCTTGGGAAGCCTTCCCAGCCTGGCCCTCTGAGACAGCACTTATCACATGGAATTATCATCACTGTTGATGCACCTGCTTCCTCACACAGACTGTGGGAGACTGTGTGGGGTTTCTGTCTGCTTGTTACCTTGGTGGGTATCTCCATTACCAGGCTCAGTGTCCAGCACAGAGTAGTAACTCTACAATAAATAGTTGTTGAATAAACAAAGAAACAAAACACTCTCATCACTCACCCCCTCTACTGCCTAATACTACTACTTAACAATAACTAATGCTAACTGAACACTTATTATTATCTCATTGAGTCCTCACAACAGCTCTTTGAGGTAGGTCTTATTGTGATCAACCCTACTCTACAGATGAGGAAACTGATGCCTGGAGGGACACAGTCATTTACCCAAGGTCACACACCTGGGATATGGAGAGGCTGAACACCAACCAGGCAGCCTGCACTATGATGCCAACAGGCTCAGGTACACCAAATGGCTCAGCTTGACACCCAAGTCCCTTCATACACTGGCCCTGTCCCCTGCCTCCTGCCTCACTGCCTGCTCCCCAGCCAAACCAAAGCCTCCTTGAGCCCTCCACTCCATTCCAACCCAAGGATCCAATCCCAGTACTCACACCCCTAAAACCTCCCTCAGGGCCCGACCCACACCACCCACAGCTATTGTACCAACCAAAAACAAAAACCAGCACCATCAAATCCCTGAGGCAATCCTTCCCGTCTGTCCCTCCTTTATCAAAGCCCTTCCCAGGCTGCTGTCTAGCAGGCAAAGACACAGACTCAGAGCCCTGGGAAGGGCATTCCAGACAGGGGCGCCGTCAGTAAGGGAGGCGAGGACCATGACTCCTGCCTCAATTTGCAGATGAGAGGCCTGAAGCCCAAGGAATGGTGGGCACCAGACAAGCATTCACTCAATTTTATAAAGGAATGAATGAATGAAAGGAAGAGGTTCCAGGGCCCAAGAGAGGAGCTGAGATAGATGCCACAAGTCAGCTGCTCTGGGCTCTGAATAAATTTTCTCAAGAGAACCTCAATGGGCAGTTCGAGGAGGAAAGAACAATTTCACAGTCTGAAGCAGCTGGTTGCAGTTTGTTCCCAAGGCCACTAAGCCCCATTTTTCTTCCCTGACACATCACCTTCCTGCCTCACTGAGAAGGGTTGGAGGCACACACCTGGGGAGGCGGGTCTGCGTCCTAACTTGAGGGGAGGGGGTGTACATTCATGCATCCAACAATTGTTAACTAGGGTCTCTGCCAAGTACCGTGCTCGTGTCCTGTAGACAACGATCTCCCTGGGAATCAGACGTGAGGGTTCACTGTAATCACAGAGCAAGGGGGTGCCCACAGAGTGAGCAGGCCTCAATGCCCCGGGGAGGGCCAGCAGCCCTAGGGGGAGCCTCGTGTCCCTGTTTGAGAGGAGAAGCTCAAGGAGTTGGGGGGCTGCGTTCCTGGGGCGGAAAGTCTCCTGTGGGCGGGGTCAGCGCCCCTAGGCTGAGGGCACCAGCAAGGGCTCCGGTGCAGAGTTCCAGCGGGCGGGGTCAGAGGCTTAGTGGGGCGGCGAGGGGGCCCTGGGTTGGGGTCTCAGTGACCCGCGGGGCGTTCCGCGTCGGCCGGTAGGGTCGGCGTCTCCGTCTCCGTCTCCGTCTCCGGGGGGTGGTGCCTGTCACCGCCCGGCGCCGCGTCACTGAGAGGGGCGGGGGTCCCCAGCCCGGGCCCGCGCCGCCCGCCCGCCCTCGAGCACTCACAGCAGGTCAGGCCGGTGGCGGTGCAGGATGGCGCAGAAGGCCAGGCCGTCCCGGAAGGAGGTGCTCAGGTCGCGGATGTCCACGCCGCGGTAGCCCTCGCACTGGCGGCGGCACCAGGCCAGCAGCGCGCCCCGCGGCCCCGCCATGGCTGCGCGGGGCTCGGCCCGGCTCCGGGCGCCCCGGGCTCAGGCCTCGCGCGCGGGCTCCGGGCTCCGGGCTCGGGCTGCGGCTCCGCGCGGCGCTCAGGGCCGATTTCCGGCTGCGGCTCGGCGCGGCCCTGCCCGGCACGCTGGGAGCTCCGGGCGCCGACCTGCGGCCGTGGGAGAGGCGGGAGGAGGCGGGGCCGCGCTCGGGGCCCGGGCTCGCTCCCTGTGCGCCCGCCCGGACCTGCCCGAGCAGCCGCGGGCGGCCGCTTACTCACCGCCGCCCGCTCCCCTCATTGTGGGCCGGCCGTCGGCGCAGCGCGGGCAGCCCTCCAGCCGGCCGCCACGCCCGCGCGAGGCCCGCCCGCCGCCGCCGCCGGGGAGCGGAGGGGGCGGTGACCTGGGCCCCACCCAGCGGTGGCTCCGCCCCTAGGCGCGGACCCCCACAAAGGGAATGACACCCACAGCCCCTCCCTCGAGGATCCCAGTCACCCCTTCCCCTCGATCATTCCCTTTCCCTTAAAGAACTCTGGGACTGCCCCTCCAGTCCCCTCACCCACCGCAAACTAGCCTCTCCGCGCATAACTTCCTCCACCCACACCACCTGCACCACCACCCTGCCCACCTGGAACTCTCCTCCCCTCGGAAAGAGGCACCTCCCTCTTTCTACCGTCCTGCCTCTTTCCTCTTCTTTGGCCTCAAACCAAACCCATTGCTGTCCAGCCGATTCTGACTCAAATCGACCCTAGAGGACAGAGCGTAACTGCCCCATAGAGTTTCCAAGGCTGTAATCTTTAGGAGAGCCACATCTTCCTCCTGCGGAGCGGCTGGTGGGTGGTGGGTTTGAACCGCTGACCTTTTGGTTCGCTGCTGAACGTGTAACCGCTGTGCCACCCGGGCTCCCTGTTTGGCCTAAAAGGACCCGCGAATTCCCCATACTAACTTCTCTAATCGTCCCACACACACACACACACACACACACACACACACACACACACACACACCCCGCTGAGGCCTGAAGCTTTGGGGAGGCATTTTCCCTCACTTCAGGTACTTCCCCTGCAGAACCCCCTAGGGACGCCAGTTGGCCTCATTCTTTCTCACCACTCCACAACACCCTGGTCGTTTCCTCTTCCACAGTCTCCTCCCCTCGTAGCCTGTCAGGGAGATTCTATGCCATCCCCTCCCTCCTAGCGTCAGTCCCTTGTCCACTCAGTGATGTATTCAGCATCTGCCATCACAGACCCTGACAACCACCAAGTCGTACAGAAATCTCCTCACACCGTGTGTAGCCTCAGGGAATTGCCCCCATCCCACTGAGGCCTTGGTCCCCTTAGGCCCTGACTAGAGTGGTGGTGGGTGGGGCTCCCCCAGGACCAATGGGAAGCAGACCCCAGTCTGGTGGAGGAGGGCACTGGGGGGCCTTAAACTGGCCTTGGAACCTACCCAGCCTCATTCTCTACAACCTTTCCCCTCACCCACACACACACCCCTTCCCTACCTCTCCACCAGAAGCCTATCCTGACTTTCCAGGCCGATGAATCAGCCTTCCACTCACTTCCATGGTGGTGACATCACTCTGACCAGCACAATAGTTGGGATGGGGCTGTTACCCATTCCCCAAGGGGAGGAACAGAGTCTTAGTCACCTTTATCAACCCTCAACACTTGAGAGAGTGGAAAGAATGCGGATTTTGGCGTCAGACTGACCCAGGCTTGAGTCCTGGCATCCCCACTCTCAGCCCTGTGATCCTGTGCCTCCCTGACCTCAGTTTCCACATCTTAAAAATGGGGCTAACTCCTGCCTGATAAGGTGGCTGAAAGGATTAAGGTCATCACTTATAGGTTCTAACTCTTGATATAGTACGTACCTGGTAAACGTGTGGGAAATTGGATTGAAAACGTTTGTACCCATCTTGTCATCTGGACCATTGTGGGTGAATTATGAAGGAGAGATGCTGGCTTGGGGATCCCAATCCCTCAAAGGTCCTCTGAGTCCCAGTCTACCGTACAATTATGACACAAGGCCTGGGGACCACAGTGTGTTAACCTGGGCCAGCCTCATGCCCCTGGGCATGTCTCAGGTTGAAAGGCCCTCATCTTGGCCCAGAATATGGACTCCCAGGTCATCTAGGAAGGAGCTTTCTGGCCAGCCCTCTTGGCCTCTTTCCAGCCCTGAGCTACTACCCCCTGCCCTATCCCTTGGCGAAAAGCAGCTCCAAGAAACCAGGGTTCTAGGTGCCCTCAGTAAATCAGGAACTTGGGCTCAGGATCCTGAGACCAACATTGACCTTGGCCTTTGGAAACCATCCAGGACTTTTTCATTAAAACTCAGGTGGGCTTATAACCCTATCCCACCAGCCTATGGGGCTCCCTTCAGGTCCCTGAAGATAGCTCCAGATCTGCCCTTGATTGCCATCCCATTGCCATAATAATAGCTTACCTGGCATGTCCCTCTAGGCCTCCATTAGCCCATCTGTGGGCTTTGTCCAGTCATTACCTGAGTCAGCTCTCAGCACGCTGTGAGGTAAGGACCTGCGTATCCACAGCTGCATGACCGCAGGTAGATGACTCACCCCTCTGAACTCCCATTTCCTACCCTGGAAAGTGGAGATAGTCATCTGCCCCGCCTGTGTCCCGGGCTTGTGGACTAGTCAAGTGAGCTAATGGATTAAGAATGCCCTGCAGACTGTAAATCCAGGTAGAAGGTGGGTCTTTGTTGACAGGTGAGGACAGAAGCCACAGACAAATAGGCGGTCTCGGCCACTTGCCCAAAATTACGCCATAATTTCAGGATTAGGACTGAGGGATTTGGGCCCCTGATTCAGTGGTGTTTTGTTTTCTTTTTAAACTATCAATTAAGAAGTGAATACACTCTCCTTACCAAAATTCAAAAATAAAATAAAGCTAAATGTTCTGCTTGACTCCCCCTCAATTCCAATCTTTTTCTAAGAGGTAGCGGCAGTTGATTTGAAATTTATTCTTCCAGACCTTGTTCATGCATTTACATCCGAGCATGGATTCAACAAATGTTTATTGAGCATCTATTGTGGGCCAGGTGCTGGGGCTCCAGGGGACATAAGGGTAAACAGGACAAGGCCCCTGCCGTCATGCAGCTAACATTCTAGTGGAAAAGAAGCAATGAGCAAGTAATCAAATCAACAAAGATAACTCCAGATGGTGACAGTGACTAGGAAGAAAAGCAAGATGCTGTGATAGAGGATGATGGGGACAATCAGGGCAACCAGGGAAGGCCACATTTGAGCTGAAGGATAAGAAGGAGCCAGCTGTCAAAGATCTTGAGGCCGTACTTCCAGGGAGAGGAGACAGCCAAGACAAAGGCCCTAGGGGGGAAAGAGTCTGCTATTTTCAAGTACAACGAGGTGAACAGACTGGAGCTAAGTGAGGTCCAAGAGGTGGACAAAGAGGAATCCATGTAGGGACTTGTAGAGCTGGGAGATGGCTTTGCTCTCTGCTCAGCAGGAAGTCATTGTAGAGTCTTACGGGAGTGACACAATCTAATATTTTATTAAAGGTTGTTTTGGGCAAATGGACCTTAGGGGGACAAGAGTGGACACAGGGACACCAGTCTGGAGGCCACTGTAGTCATCAAGGCAAGAGATGATGGAGGCCTGGACCAGGGCAGGGCAGTGGGGATGGCAGTGGATGGACTGGGAACGTGTTGTGGGTGAGGAACCACAGGTCTCGCTGATTGATTGAATGTAGGCATGAAGCAGGAGTCAAAGATGGCTACAAGGCTTTGGGCTTCAACAACTGGGTGGATGCTGGGGGCCATTAGGTGCGATGGAGGAGAGGGACGAGGCACAGGGTTGCAGGATGGGGAAATGATTCCTCTGTATTGACCATCTGCACTGTGTCAGGTTCAGATATGAAAGAGGCAGCCCCTGCCCTCAAGTTATCCATGGTCCATTGCATGGACTTTTCAACTCTTAGCCTCCTTTGACATGAGCGACGAGTGAGGTTCCACAGGTGCTCGTGGTGCCTCAGTGCCACTAATAAACTAGGCCTCCGTCGTGGGCAATGCCCTGCTCCCTAACTGCAACTCCATACCTTCTCCCCACCCATCCTCCAAAAAGCAAGTTGAATGTAAGAGAGATGTCATTACAGGTAGAGCTCGAATCCTTTCAAATTTATTGCAAGATATATCATTCACACTTTTCTGTGCTTTAGCAAGATAATTGGAGCACATCCTGGTGAGGTACAGAGGCTCCAAGGTAACTCTGCATCCAGCATAAGAAACAAGAAAGTTCAGGGAACCACAAGAGTCCAGAGGAGGCCCCTGACCAGTCTGGGGTCAGACTACTGTGCCTTCGCTTACATTCTTCTTGCCAACATGCTGTGCGGGGAGGTGTAAAAGCAGGCTAAAAAAAAAGAACCCATTGGAGGTGAAAGAAGCTAACATTTAATGAGCACTGGTGGGATAAATGAGTGAGTAAATGAACAAATGAATGATCAGGACCTAGAGTTTACATTCCAGTCTCTGAAAAAGAACATCATATTTGGAAGATGGTCAGCAAAAATGAGGGAAGCCCTCCATGAGACTGATTGACACAGTAACCACAACTCAAATATACCAATGGTCGTGTAGATGGCGCAGGACCCACCAACGCTTCACTTTCGTATACATAAGGTCGCCACGAGTAGGAGCCACCTGGATAGCAACCAACAACAACAACATAGTTTACATTTATTTCCCCACACAGATCTCAAGGTAAGTTTCAGAAAGATAAAAAGGGTGAGGTCCAAGGAAGGGGATCTAGAGAGGGCCTAGGAGAAAAGAATATCATCATGCCCTGGCAATGTTCCACCCAGGAACCTCTGGCTTTTGTCTCTGCCCAGCTCTGTACCTGTTTAGAGATTTGTGGGCTACTTCTTACAGAAGCCAGAAGTCTTCAAGGCGTGGAATATGCATGTGTGTGTGTGTGTTCCTGGTTGGGGGAGGAGATGTTTGGATGGCTCCATTTCACCCACCACCCACTCTCTTTGTCTTGCCGGAAGATCCTGGACAAGGATGGCACCTTCCAAGGTTCCATGTCAACATCCATAAAAGTTGAAAATTTGCTCACCCTCTGATGCAGCAGGCCTGTGTCTAGGATTCTATCCTCTGAAATACTGTCCCAGGGGCCCCAAGATATACAAAGATATGTATTGTCCGCTAATGGCAAAGCGCTGGGAAGAATCTACATATTCATCAGTAGGAGTCTGGAGAAATCAGTTACTGCCCAGCCAGACAACAGAAAGCCACACCACTGTTAAAACGAATGTTGTAGAAATACATCCTCAAAAGACGTGAAAATAGCATACTGAGTAATAACAGGTATAATAGAATTCCATTTTTGTAAAACAAAAATTTAATATATATGTTGTATGTGTTTATGTACCTAAACACTTACGTAAATGTATATGGCATTTTAAATGTCAGGAAGGAAGGATATGCACCCCAGTGCATGAGGCTGGGTGTGGCAGACCTGCTTTTTACAAGCCATTATTGCTTGAATTTCCAACAACTTGCAAGTATAACTTTTTCTTAACAACAGCTTTATTGAAATATCTTTCACATACCATATCATTCACTCTTTTAAAGCATGCAGTTCAGCATTTTGATCAAAGGTCCATAGAAGAATCCTGATCAAAAGGGGGAAATTTTAGAACAGAATTTCAAATTCTAACACACCATAGATTTTCTGGAGCTATGGAGAGCGGATGAACCCCTGTGCAGTGCAGGGAATTACTTATTATGGCCCTTGTAGTCTTTGTAACTCCCACCAAATGACTAGGGGGGACTACGCAAATGAGGGCTTGTGGCCCACCAAGGGGGTTGGATAGCTTGCTAATGATATAAATAAGGTGCATGGCACCCTTGTGGGAGCTGGACCATGTAAATAAAGTGTATGGAACCCTAACGAGGGGCTTGGTCAGTTTTGCCATCCCACTAGGCTTAAAAGAGCCAATTCCAGAGCAGACGGGGACCTGTAGGACCTCACTACAACCAAGAAGAAAAGACAGGAGCAGGATATGTCCTTTAGGCCTGGGATCCCTGTACTGAAACCCTCACCGACTCAGGAGACAGAGACCCAAAGATGGCGAGAAGCAGCTGCAGAGAAACGGTGGCAGCAGAGGCAGGTGACCTGCAGGAGACCTGCGGGAGACAGTGTGTCTTCAGGCAGGAGGCTTGCTGTAGGAGTAGGGTCCCTCCAGGCCTTGGTGGAGCTGGGTTTGCCAATCCACGGAGCTAGAGCTGAGGGCCTTCAGGCAGAGGCTTACTGGCAGAGTGGGGTGCCTCTAGACACTCATCAGCAGAGCTAAAAGAACTTTGAAATACCCCAGCAGAGGAGAGGCCGAGGGGCCAGACAGAAGTGTGCCTGTGGGCACAGCTGAGAAGAGGCTGTCCTGATAGAATAAATGTATCTTTGGCATTCTTGAACCTGAATTGCAATCTATTACTTCTTTAATAAACCTCATAACTGTGAGTATTGCCTGTGAGTCCTGTGTGGCCATTGCAACGAATTATCGAACCCAGCAGAGGAGTAGAATGCCGTGGGAGGGAAGTTGGTAAAAAGGCTTGCAGGGTGGAAGCGTATCTGACCTCCACATCAAAGGAATCAGCCTTGGCTACTGATCTTGATTCTCCTTCCACCTTGTGAAGTTAGAGGAGAACAGATGCCCACTGCCACACCATTTTTACACCCTGAAACTATTGCCCTGAGAAAATGTTTAAACCTCAAACCGAAAATCTCCTTTGAAGTCTTCTTAAAACCGAACAATGGTTTAGCTTAACAGGTAAAAAAAAGGTCTGCCTTGAACTTATTATGCTCTTTTAAGAATTATCCATATGGAGTCAAATTGACAACAACATCTCAAAAGATTTGATAGGAACCTTAGGGGGCTGTAAGTTTATGTCAATGAGGGAGGAAGAACTCAGAAAAGGAGGGTGAGAATGGTTGCATAACTCAAAGAATGTAATTAGTGTCACTAAATTGTACATGTAGAAACTGTTGAGTTGGTCTTTGTTTTGCTGTGTATATGGAGCCCTGGTGGCATAGTGGTTAAATGCTCGGCTGCTAACCAAAAGGTTAGCAGTTCGAACCCACCAGTTGCTCTGCGGGAACAAGATGTGGCAGTCTGCTTCCGTAAAGATCACAGCCTTGGAAATCCTATGGGGCACTTCTACCCTGTCCTATAGGGTCACTAGGAGTCAAAATCAAAACTCAAAAGTGTTGGGTTTTGGGCTTTTTTTTTTTTTTTTGCTGTGCGTATTCTCAACAACAACAAAATAAAATTTAAAGAAAAAAAGCGTGCATTTCTGTGGTTTTCAGTATAATCATAGAGTGATACAGTCATCACTATCATCTAATTTTAGAATCTTTTCATCACCCCAAAAAGAAACCCCATACCCATCAGCAGTAACCCTCCATTTTCCCCTTCCGCCAGCCCTGCCTCTGAACTGTGGTGTTGGTGAAGAATACTGAATATACCAAGGACTGCCAAAAGAACGAATAAATCTGTCTTGGAAGAAGTACAGCCAGAATGCTCCTCAGAAGCCAGGATGGTGAGACTTGGTCTCATGTACTTTGGACAGGTTATCAGGAGGGACTAGTCCCTGGAGAAGGACATCATGCTTGGTAAAGGGTCAGCAAAAGAGAAGAAGACCCTCACCTAGAGGGACTGACAACAGTGGCTGCAACAATGGGCTCAAGCATGATGATTGTGAGGATGGTGCAGAGCCGGGCAGTGTTTCATTCTGTTGTGCATAGGGTCGCTGTGAGTCAGAAATGGCACCTAACAATGGCCTAACAGCCAGCCCCTGGCAACCATTAAACTACTTTCTGTCTCTGTAGATTTGGCTGTTCTGGACATCTCATATAAATGGAATCCTAACACGTGGCCTTTTGTATCTGGCTTCTTTCACTTAGAATAATTAGCAAATATAACTCACATAATTAAAAAAAAAAAACAAAACCGTTGCCGTGGAATCCATTCCAACTCGTGGCAACCACGTGTGTTTCAGAGTAGAACTGTGCTCCATAGGGTTTTTAATGGCTGTGATCTTTCAGAAGTAGATTGCCAGGCCTTTCTTCCCAGGCACCTCTAGGTAGACTCGAACTCCAGCCTCTCAGTTAGTAGCCCAGCATTTAACCATTTGCACCACCCGGGGACTTGTTACACAATTAAACAAATGAAGTAAAATGAGGATGTGGGGCCAAGTGAACTCAGCTATGCTCCCTCCTTAGTTCAGACAGTCTTGGACCACAGTACCTGTGGCCTTCTAATTCTAGGATCATGTTTTCTAAGCATCTGACTGTCGGATTCTAGGATTCTCCACGTTCCATGGCCCTGTTAGAAGAAGGCCTGATGGTGATTTCTGTGGGTCTGACTACTGTGCTTTTCCCTCAGGCTACGCCCCAGGAATCAGAGGCCTGCCTGAGCCTTGGCTCTGATCTGAGCTGCTCTCCAGGGGACAGCCTGGCAGAACTGTGGACAATAGAAGCATTGTGGGCCTCAGAATTGGGGCCTGGGGAGGCTGGTGGGAGGCTCTGCGGTGGGAGTGGCAGCTGCTTCACCTCTCTCCTCTGTCCTCACTGGGCCAGGGACACACCCTAAACATGCCAGGACAGGGCCCTGAGCTCCGCTCCGGCTGGCCTCCTGGATGAGGCCTGGGCCCTCCAGAACCCCAGCAATGCCTGAGGATAGGCAGCTGTCCCAAGTCTCGTCCTCCACAGACTATCCCTACCCCCACATACACAACATTCTGGAAAATCGGCCTGGGACTAGGCCAGGGGGCTTGCGTCCTCTCTCCGAGACTGAGCAACCCTCCAGTTAACCCCTCCAGAACACAGAGGACCAAGAGCTGTCTGCAGTTGGGAGGGTGTTTTCCAAGCTGAGGCGTTCCTGGGTGGCGAAAACAGTTACACGCTTGACTACTCACTGAAAGGTTGGCAGTTCCAACACACCCAGAGGTGCCTTGGAAGAAAGTCCTCGTGATCTGCATTTGAAAAGTCACATCCTTGAAAACCCTATGGAATCCAATTCTGCTTTGCATACATACATGGGGGTCACCATGAGTCTGAATCAACTTGATGGCAACTGTTGTATTTTTTCTGAGCTAGGAAATGCTTACACTTTGCTATCTGCATCTGACCCAGGAAGGAAGGCAGGTCAAAGAAGCCATGGAAATATCCGACCCGGCACAACCCTCGGGAATTATCTAGCAAAGCCCCCTCAGTGTCCTCAGATAGGAAACTGGAGCCCAGAGAGGAGGTGTTTGTCCAGGGTCACAGAGGCAGTGACAGGCGAGGTGGGACTGAACCCAGTCTACGTGACCCCCAGTCTCTCTGTGCTACAGGCTGCTTGTGGAGGTCTCGGCCTGTCCCTCCAGGCTGTCCTTGCTCCCAGATGGCCACCCTGAAATTCCTGTTGCTGTGGTTTCAAATCCTACACCAGCTTTAAGGCCCTGCTCAGGCATCACCTCCTCCTTGAAGCCTGCCCTGATGCCTCCGGTCAGAAGCCAGGCCTCTCCTGGTTTCTCACGACTCCAGGTTTCCCACAGAAGCCCACCCATAGAATTAGATGGGACTTAGAGGGCACATCCTCGAAGATCCCAGAGAGGAATTAAATCCATGTCCTTGCCCTGGAGGGGCAAGCAGCCCAGTGTAAAAGACAGGTATGTGAACAGTCACAATAACTGTCCCAGGAAGACAAGGTGGGGGATGTGATGGAGAGATGGGCAAAGTGCTGCAGGGTTACTAGAAAGAGCCACTCATCTTCTGCCCCGGCACTGAGAGTACATCCCTGAAGGCTGCATGGAAGAGGCAGTGTTGGAACACTTGGCCACACCATGTGGCTTTTATTGTACAGATGTGTTTCTCCCCACTGGACCATGAGATCCTGAATAACACTGATAACTAACTAACCTTTACTGAGCACTAGCCATATGCTAGAAAGTGTGTGTGTGTCATTGTTGTTGCTAACATCCATTGCCTCACGGGTTCCTCGTAACAATCCTATGAGCTAGGGACTATCACATTATCCCCACTTACCTTCAAGGACACTGAGACTCTGAGAGGTTAAAGAACCTGGTTGAGGCCTCACAGCTGTCAAGGGTGCAGTCAGGACTCAGCCTAGCTCCTCCTGACTTCACAAAGAACTTTCTTCACCAGAAAGGTATATCACAGGTATATCAAGAGCAGAGAGTGTACCCAGTTCTTCACTGTCAACTCATTCATTGGCTCTAACTGTGAGCTTGGTTAGCAAGAGTCCTCCCAGGGGCCCCAGCTCCGGAGCTTCTGGAGGCCCTGAACCCAAGGAGTCCCGGCTTGAAATGCTGAAGGCCAATCTTATACAGGAAGTCCCCCAGGTCTAGCTGCCTCGGAGGTCAGGCTTGAGCAACTTCCTGGCCTTCTTGGAACTTTCCATCTCACCTTCAACTACAATAAATACTGGGGATTCTTCCAGGAGGCTAGCAGGGTGGATGTTCGGGTACTGGTGTGGTATTCAATGCCCTGAGTCAGGCTCCTTTTGCTCCATAATATCTCTACAGGAGGCACTCGGGGCAGACGTTTGGCAAGGCAAGGGAGACTGGAAGGCCTGACTTGGGGTTGGGCCTCCAACCCAAACCCACTGTTAGTTAACTGTAGGTTTAGGGGGTGACTGAGGGTTATGGTAGAGATCATGGGGGTCTAGAGCCCTCCCAGCTGCCCCTCAGTATCAACCTAGCCAGCTCTGCTGGTCTAAGGGGGGCAGAGAGGGAAACGCTTTCTGAGCCTTCCTGACACAGGAAGGTCACCTCTCTTCTGAGGACTAACAACAGAAAAGGGGCCGTCAGGCTGGAGAGATTGAGATTAGCCAGAAGGTGGGACCACCTGACAAGGCACTGGGAAAGGACCGTTTGTGCCCGCTCACCTCAATGTCCACCCAGTTCAGTGAGCGAGACAGCTCTTCCTGTCAGAAACAGAGACTGCTCTGGCAGAAGCTTTTTCTTCTAAAGAGGAGCTTCGTGAGGGTGCGCCTCAGTCCCAGGTGATACCGCACAGCCTTATGGTTTTGTGTGTTGATACTTGTGAGGGCCCTAGGAGGCAGCTGGGGGAGAATTATTCTCCACATTTGATTGACAAGGAAGCAGAGACTCAGGGAAGTTAAGCAACGTGCCTAGAATCTTCCAGCTTTTAAGTGGAAGCATGAATCGAGGCAGGGATTGGAGAAGTCAGCCCTCCCAGGCTCCACTGCCCCGAGGAAAAAGTATGAGTGTGTGGACGTGAAGGTGAAGGCAGGAGGGAGGTAGCTTGATCCTGACTGAACAGTTGGATCCAGGCAGGGTGGGGCCAGAAATGAGACAAAGGCAGGCTTTTCAGCTTCAGGCTTGACAGGAATGTGGAGCCACAGGAACCAAGACAATTTGCTGCTTCCCATACTCCCTTCCTTCCAGAAATCGGCAGGAAATGGCCGTTCAGGTTGCTTCTCTGTCGGCCTCTTCCTGACACCCTTTGCCGAACTGGAGGCTTCTCCTGACTCCGTGACTCCAAGCAGCCACACACTTCAGCCCATCTCCAGTCTGCGGGGCAGGCGGACGGTGGGGAGGAGAGGCCACTGTAAGCAGCGGCCAGCGCATGAAAGCCTTGACGGTCATTTACAAAAGGTTGCACTGGATTGTGTACGTGTTCATCATTTGTTCATTCTATGCCTCCACACTCCAGAAAGGATTTAAGGCACATTCGATCACTTATTCAGAAACCAGTTGCCACGGAGTTGCCTCCGACTCCTGGCAACCCCACGTGTGTCAGAGTAGAACTGTGCTCCACAGGATTTTCAATGGCTGATTTTGGGGGGAAATAGATCAAAAGGACTTTCTCCCGAGGTGCCTTTTGGTGGACACGAACTTCCAACATTCTGGTTAGCAACTCAATATGTTAACCATTTGCACACCCAGGAACTCCCACTTATTCTTACCCTTATATCATTTCATTTAACTCTCATTCACTCACTTCCTCGTTCATTCAACACATCCTCTGTGTCACAAGGGCCATTGCTCCCAAGTGCTGCCTCTCTCTTCTCAAGGGTTCACAGGCTCCTGGCCTGTTTAGACCCTAAGATGTCACACAGAATTCTAGAAAGGCAGGACTGCAGCCCTCAGAGAGCAGCTGACCCCACTGCCTCATTTTGCAGATGAGGAGGCAGTCAGGAGCCACCCAAATTCAAGGCTATGCTGGGAAGAAACCCTGGTGGCACAGTGGTTAGGTGCTACGGCTGCTAACCAAAAGGTCAGCAGTTCAAATCTGCCGGGCACTCCCTGGAAACTCTATGGGGTAGTTCTACTCTGTCCTATAGGGTCGCTATGAGTCGGAACTGACTTGATGGAACGGGTCCGGGATTTTTTTTTTGTTTTATTGGGAAGAGGACTCCCGTGCTGGGCTCCCAGTCCAGTCAGTGTCTGAGGAAGTCAGAGAGACAGACACTGAGAAGCTGGTAGTGGAGGAACCAGCCCTAAATTGGGAGTCTGAAGACGAGGGTTCCAGCCCCAGCTCTTCACTGCCTCTGCCCAAATAGTCCCACCCTGGGCATCTCCACCTGGATGTCCCACCAGCTTCTCAAACTCCTGTCTGAGTCCTGCTCTTTCCACCCGCGCGTATCCCGCCCTTCCACTTTCAAGCCTGCTCCTACTCACTCACCTACCCCGATCTCAATGACTCCATTATTCATCAGCTGCAAAAGCCAGAGGACTGAGCACCCACATCCACACAAACACACACACAACATCCAGGCAACAATTGATCCTGTCCACAGTAACCTTCCAAATTTCTCTTGAATTCTCTCGCTCCTCTTCACACCTGCTGCCGCTACTCCATGACTCTAAAGCATCCCCTCCGTCTCTTTGTGAAGTGCCCTCCTTGTCTCTACACAGGACCCCATTGGTCCACGGAGGGATACAGAACGGAGAAGGCACTCGTTGGAGTCTGGAGGGCTGCCAGTCCCAGCTCCACCATGAAGGACCCACGCTATTGCACACGTGACCCTTCCGCCTCTGCAACCTATGCTTCTGTGATTCCCAAGGTCTCGGCCAATAACAATGGGTCTAATAATAACAGCTCTCATTCCTCAATTACACACTATGGCCAGGCACTGTGCTAAGTATTTTCTATTGTTTAGTCAACAGAGTGATCCTGAGGCAGATGCTATCTCCGTTTTCCTATCCCCAGATGAGAAAAGTGAACCGTTGAGAAGTTAGGTAACTCGGCCCACAACCACAGAGCTGGTGAGAGCCAGGATTCAAACCCAGGTCTGAACAAGCCCGAGCCCACACACTTGGCTATAACAGCCTCCTCCTGCTGCTGCAGGAACTCCTGGTAACTGGCACCACCCAGCTCTCGTGTTTCCAGAGAATGAAACCCCTGCTCCCTTTATGCATGGGAGGATTGTGAACCTGCTTCCTCCACTCTGGGCAAGCTGGAATAAAAATCTCCCGAGCTGGCCGCAGCTGCTGAACGCCCCGCGTTCCTTGGGCAGTGCCAGGCGGAGTTGAGCTGTGCCTGCCCCTCTCCCTCAAGGCTGCTGGCTGCCCAGCACCGCCACTGGACCTGCACCAAGTCACTGGGAGATGGCCCTGGGCCAGGCCTCACACTCACTGGGTTTGTGTGACCTTGGGCCCCTGCAATCAGCTGTCTCCCGGTGAGGCAAGAACAGTGCGGACAGCCCATGTCAGACACAGCATACTTTGACCCGGCACAATTTTCATGATGAACTGGGACATGAACTACGGAATTCTAGCCTTGAATTCAAAACAAGTTAACTCTGGGGTTATGGTGGGTCTGAATTGCTGAGCCACCATTGCCAAGCCCCAGGACCAGGGTGGATTCAGCATGAGAGATGGTGTTGGTCTAAACTGTTCTTTAGAAGGAATCAATGCAACCCACCCTCCCCATTGCCAGGGCACCAGGGAGCAGACAGGCAGTGGTGGGTAAGGAAACCTGGCTGGCTCTCTATTGTTCCACTTGTTAGGATCCAACTATGTAATGGATGAAGAGACTCCTGGAAGCAACCAAGACCTCTATAAGTGTGTCGACTTACAGCTATTACCTCAGAGGCTGTTTGTGTTTTTCTTCTTTGCAGATGGAGCTGGCATTGCAGATAACACAGGCTTTAGAACTGGACTGACCTGAGTTCAAACACTAACTCCATCCTTTAGCTGTGGGCACTTGGTAAATTCTTTTTTTTTTTTTTTTTTATAATAACTTTTATTAAGCTTCAAGTGAACGTTTACAAATCCAATCAGTCTGTCACATATAAGTTTACATACATCTCACTCCCTACTCCCACTTACTCTCCCCGTCTTGAGTCAGCCCTTTCAGTCTCTCCTTTCTTGACAATTTTGCCGGCTTCCCTCTCTCTCTATCCTCCCATCCCCCCTCCAGACAAGAGTTGCCAACACAATCTCAAGTGTACACCTGATATAATTAGCT
The DNA here is from genome assembly GCF_024166365.1 of Elephas maximus indicus. Taxonomy (NCBI): domain Eukaryota; kingdom Metazoa; phylum Chordata; class Mammalia; order Proboscidea; family Elephantidae; genus Elephas; species Elephas maximus. The sequence goes on along the minus strand of NC_064822.1, from coordinate 181,787,099 downwards.
CACTCTTCATCAGCGTCTCTCTCCCACCCGCTGACCAGTCCCTTTCATGTCTGATGAGTTGTCTTCAGGGATGGTTCCTGTCCTGTGTCAACAGAAGGTCTGGAGAGCATGACCGCCGGGATTCCTCCAGTCTCAGTCAGACCATTAAGTTTGGTCTTCTTATGAGAATTTGGGGTCTGCATCCCACTGCTCTCCTGCTCCCTCAGGGGTCCTCTGCTGAGCTCCCTGTCAGGGCAGTCATCGATTGTGGCCGGGCACCAACTAGTTCTTCTGGTCTCAGGATGATGTAGGTCTCTGGTTCATGTGGCCCTTTCTGTCTCTTGGGCTCTTAGTTGTCATGTGGGCTTGGTGTTCTTCATTTTCCTTTGCTCCAGGTGGGTTGAGACCAATTGCTGCATCTTAGATGGCTGCTTGTTAGCATTTAAGACCCCAGACGCCACATTTCAAAGTGGGATGCAGAATGATTTCATAATAGAATTATTTTGCCAATTGACTTAGAAGTCCCCGCAAACCATGTTCCCCAGACCCCCGCGCTTGCTCCGCTGAGCTTTGAAGCATTCATTTTATCCCGGAAACTTCTTTGCTTTTGGTCCAGTCCAATTGAGCTGACCTTCCATGTATTGAGTGTTGTCTTTCCCTTCACCTAAAGCAGTTCTTATCTACTGATTAATCAATAAAAAAACCCTCTCCCACCCTCCCTCCCTCCCCCCCTCGTAACCACAAAAGTATGTGTTCTTCTCAGGTTTACTATTTCTCAAGATCTTATAATAGTGGTCTTATACAGTATTTGTCCTTTTGCCTCTGACTCATTTCGCTCAGCATAATGCCTTCCAGGTTCCTCCATGTTATGAAATGTTTCAGAGATTCGTCACTGTTCTTTATCGATGCGTAGTATTCCATTGTGTGAATATACCACAATTTATTTACCCATTCATCCGTTGATGGACACCTTGGTTGCTTCCAACTTTTTGCTATTGTAAACAGAGCTGCAATAAACATGGGTGTGCATATATCTGTTTGTATGAAGGCTCTTGTATCTCTAGGGTATATTCCGAGGAGTGGGATTTCTGGGTTGTATGGTAGTTCTATTTCTAACTGTTTAAGATAACGCCAGATAGATTTCCAAAGTGGTTGTACCATTTTACATTCCCACCAGCAGTGTATGAGAGTTCCAATCTCTCCGCAGCCTCTCCAACATTTATTATTTTGTGTTTTTTGGATTAATGCCAGCCTTGCTGGTGTGAGATGGAATCTCATCGTAGTTTTAATTTGCATTTCTCTAATGGCTAATGATCGAGAGCATTTTCTCATGTATCTGTTGGCTGCCTGAATATCTTCTTTAGAGAAATGTGTGTTCATATCCTTTGCCCACTTCTTGATTGGGTTGTTTGTCTTTTTGTGGTTGAGTTTTGACAGAATCATGTAGATTTTAGAGATCAGGCGCTGGTCGGAGATGTCATAGCTGAAAATTCTTTCCCAATCTGTAGGTGGTCTTTTTACTCTTTTGGTGAAGTCTTTAGATGAGCATAGGTGTTTGATTTTTAGGAGCTCCCAGTTATCGGGTTTCTCTTCATCATTTTTGGTAATGTTTTGTATTCTGTTTATACCTTGTATTAGGGCTCCTAGGGTTGTCCCAATTTTTTCTTCCATGATCTTTATCGTTTTAGTCTTTATGTTTAGGTCTTTGATCCACTTGGAGTTAGTTTTTGTGCATGGTGTGAGGTATGGGTCCTGTTTCATTTTTTTGCAAATGGATATCCAGTTATGCCAGCACCATTTGTTAAAAAGGCTGTCTTTTCCCCAGTTAATTGACACTGGTCCTTTGTCAAATATCAGCTGCTCATACGTGGATGGATCTATGTCTGGGTTCTCAATTCTGTTCCATTGGTCTATGTGTCTGTTGTTGTACCAATACCAGGCTGTTTTGACTACTGTGGCTGTATAATAGGTTCTGAAGTCAGGTAAGGTGAGGCCTCCCACTTTCTTCTTCTTTTTCAGTAGTGCTTTGCTTATCCGGGGCTTTTTTCCCTTCCATATGAAATTGGTGATTTGTTTCTCTATCCCCTTAAAATATGACATTGGAATTTGGATCGGAAGTGCGTTAAATGTATAGATGGCTTTTGGTAGAATAGACATTTTTACTATGTTAAGTCTTCCTATCCATGAGCAAGGTATGTTTTTCCACTTAAGTATGTCCTTTTGAATTTCTTGTAGTAGAGCTTTGTAGTTTTCTTTGTATAGGTCTTTTACATCCTTGGTAAGATTTATTCCTAAGTATCTTATCTTCTTGGGGGCTACCGTGAATGGTATTGATTTGGTTATTTCCTCTTCGGTGTTCTTTTTGTTGATGTAGAGGAATCCAAGTGATTTTTGTATGTTTATTTTATAACCTGAGACTCTGCCAAACTCTTCTATTAGTTTCAGTAGTTTTCTGGAGGATTCCTTAGGGTTTTCTGTGTATATAATCATGTCATCTGCAAATAGTGATAACTTTACTTCTTCCTTGCCAATCCGGATACCTTTTATTTCTTTGTCTAGCCTGATTGCCCTGGCTAAGACTTCCAACACGATGTTGAATAAGAGCGGTGATAAAGGGCATCCTTGTCTGGTTCCCGTTCTCAAGGGAAATGCTTTCAGGTTCTCTCCATTTAGAGTGATATTGGCTGTTGGCTTTGCATAGATGCCCTTTATTATGTTGAGGAATTTTCCTTCAATTCCTATTTTGGTAAGAGTTTTTAGCATAAATGGGTGTTGGACTTTGTCAAATGCCTTTTCTGCATCAATTGATAAGATCATGTGGTTTTTGTCTTTTGTTTTATTTATGTGATGGATTACATTAATGGTTTTTCTGATATTAAACCAGCCTTGCATACCTGGTATAAATCCCACTTGATCAGGGTGAATTATTTTTTTGATGTGTTGTTGGATTCTATTGGCTAGAATTTTGTTGAGGATTTTTGCATCAATGTTCATGAGGGATATAGGTCTATAATTTTCTTTTTTTGTAATGTCTTTACCTGGTTTTGGTATCAGGGAGATGGTGGCTTCATAGAATGAGTTGGGTAGTATTCCGTCATTTTCTATGCTTTGGAATACCTTTAGTAGTAGTGGTGTTAACTCTTCTCTGAAAATTTGGTAGAACTCTGCAGTGAAGCCGTCCGGGCCAGGACTTTTTTTTGTTGGGAGTTTTTTGATTACCGTTTCAATCTCTTTTTTTGTTATGGGTCTATTTAGTTGTTCTGCTTCTGAATGTGTTAGTTTAGGTAGGTAGTGTTTTTCAAGGAATTCATCCATTTCTTCTAGGTTTTCAAATTTGTTAGAGTACAATTTTTCATAATAATCTGAAATGATTCTTTTAATTTCATTTGGTTCTGTTGTGATGTGGTCCTTCTCATTTCTTATTCGGGTTATTTGTTTCCTTTCCTGTATTTCTTTAGTCAGTCTAGCCAATGGTTTATCAATTTTGTTAATTTTTTCAAAGAACCAGCTTTTGGCTTTGTTAATTCTTTCAATTGTTTTTCTGTTCTCTAATTCATTTAGTTCAGCTCTAATTTTTATTATTTGTTTTCTTCTGGTGCCTGATGGATTCTTTTGTTGCTCACTTTCTATTTGTTCAAGTTGTAGGGACAGTTCTCTGATTTTGGCTCTTTCTTCTTTTTGTATGTGTGCATTTATTGATATAAATTGACCTCTGAGCACTGCTTTTGCTGTGTCCCAGAGGTTTTGATAGGAAGTATTTTCATTCTCGTTGCTGTCTATGAATTTCCTTATTCCCTCCTTGATGTCTTCTATAACCCAGTCTTTTTTCAGGAGGGTATTGTTCATTTTCCAAGTATTTGATTTCTTTTCCCTCGTTCTTCTGTTATTGATCTCTAGTTTTATTGCCTTGTGGTCTGAGAAGATGCTTTGTAATATTTCGATGTTTTGGACTCTGCAAAGGTTTGTTTTATGACCTAATATGTGGTCTATTCTAGAGAATGTTCCATGTGCGCTAGAAAAAAAAGTATATTTTGCAGCAGTTGGGTGGAGAGTTCTGTATAAGTCAATGAGGTCAAGTTGGTTGATTGTTGTAATTAGATCTTCCGTGTCTCTGTTGAGCTTCTTACTGGATGTCCTGTCCTTCTCCGAAAGGGGTGTGTTGAAGTCTCCTACTATAATTGTGGAGGTATCTATCTCGCTTTTCAGTTCTGTTAAAATTTGATTTATATATCTTGCAGCCCTGTCATTGGGTGCGTAAATATTTAATATGGTTATGTCTTCCTGATCAATTGTCCCTTTTATCATTATATAGTGTCCTTCTTTATCCTTTGTGGTGGATTTAAGTCTAAAGTCTATTTTGTCAGAGATTAATATTGCTACTCCTCTTCTTTTTTGCTTATTGTTTGCTTGATATACTTTTTTCCATCCTTTGAGTTTTAGTTTGTTTGTGTCTCTAAGTCTAAGGTGTGTCTCTTGTAGGCAGCATATAGATGGATCGTGTTTCTTTATCCAGTCTGTGACTCTCTGTCTCTTTATTGGTGCATTTAGTCCATTTACATTCAGGGTAATTATAGATAAATAAGTTTTTAGTGCTGTCATTTTGATGCCTTTTTATGTGTGTTGTTGACAATTTCATTTTTCCACATACTTTTTTGTGCTGAGGCGTTTTTCTTAGTAAATTGTGAGATCCTCACTTTCATAGTGTTTGACTTTATGTTAGTTGAGTCGTTACGTTTTTCTTGGTTTTTGTCTTGAGTTATAGAGTTGTTATACCTTTTTGTGGTTACCTCATTATATACCCCTATTTTTCTAAGTAAAAACCTAACTTGTATTGTTCTATATCGCCTTGTATCACTCTCCATATGGCAGTTCAATGCCTCCTGTATTTAGTCCCTCTTTTTGATTATTGTGATCTTTTACCTATTGACTTCCATGATTCCCTGTTATGTGTATTTTTTTTTTAATTAATCTTAATTTGTTTGTTTTTGTGATTTCCCTATTTGAGTTGATATCAGGACGTTCTGTTTTGTGACCTTGTGTTGTGCTGATATCTGATATTATTGGTTCTCTGACCAAACAATATCCTTTAGTATTTCTTGTAGCTTTGGTTTGGTTTTTGCAAATTCTCTAAACTTGTGTTTGTCTGTAAATATCTTAATTTCGCCTTCATATTTCAGAGAGAGTTTTGCTGGATATATGATCCTTGGTTGGCAGTTCTTCTCCTTCAGTGTTCTGTATATGTCGTCCCATTCCCTTCTTGCCTGCATGGTTTCTGCTGAGTAGTCAGAACATATTCTTATTGATTCTCCCTTGAAGGAAACCTTTCTTTTCTCCCTGGCTACTTTTAAAATTTTCTGTTTATCTTTGGTTTTGGTGAGTTTGATGATAATATGTCTTGGTGTTTTTCTTTTTGGATCAATCTTAAATGGGGTTCGATGAGCATCTTGGATAGATATCCTTTCGTCTTTCATGATGTCAGGGAAGTTTTCTGTCAGAAGTTCTTCAACTATTTTCTCTGTGTTTTCTGTCCCCCCTCCCTGTTCTGGGACTCCAATCACCCGCAGGTTATCCTTCTTGATAGAGTCCCACATAATTCTTAGGGTTTCTTCATTTTTTTTAATTCTTTTATCTGATTTTTTTTCAGCTATGTTGGTGTTGATTCCCTGGTCCTCCAGATGTCCCAGTCTGCATTCTAATTGCTCGAGTCTGCTCCTCTGACTTCCTAGTGTGTTGTCTAATTCTGTTATTTTATTGTTAATCTTTTGGATTTCTACATGTTGTCTCTCTATGGATTCTTGCAACTTATTAATTTTTCCAGTATGTTCTTGAATAATCTTTTTGAGTTCTTCAACAGTTTTATCAGTGTGTTCCTTGGCTTTTTCTGCAGATATCCTAATTTCATTTGTGATATCATTAAGCATTCTGTAAATTAGTTTTTTATATTCTGTATCTGATAATTCCAAAATTGTATCTTCATTTGGGAAAGATTTTGATTCTTTTGTTTGGGGAGTTGGAGAAGCTGTCACGGTCTGCTTCTTTAAGTGGTTTGATATGGATTGTTGTCTCCGAGCCATCACTGGGAAACTAGTTTTTCCAGAAAATCCGCTAAAAAAAAACTGCAGTCAGATCCCTATCAGAGTTCTCCCTCTGGCTCAGGCTATTCAGATGTTAATGAAGCTGCCTGGGGAGGGTGGGGGAGGGAACAGAGAGATAGGAGAGTAGCACCTCAGAATATAGCCAGAGTTGCTTGTCTTGCTTGGAAAGACTATTATATCTGAGATTCCCGCGGGCGCGTCGCCTATGTGTGCTGTCTGTGTGGAGATTGCCCCCGGGGGGTCTGGCCCGCTGGAGTCACGGTCAGATCCTCCGCTTCCAGCCCCACGCCCAGCGTCAAGGCTCCCCTACTGGGACGGTGCACTCTCGACTCCAAAATCAGTCGCTGCCTCCCGGGGACTTCTCGTCCCTCCAGCCGCGTGGCCGTGCCGCCCCCGTGAACCAGGTGGGCCCCCTCCCGGGGTTAGTTCAGATGGGTGGAGTAGCTCCCCGTGCTTGTGCCGCGACCGAGTGTCCCGGCTGGAACGCTGTTCTCCCCGCTCCAATACCAGTCGCTGCCTCCCGGGGACTTCTCCTACCGGCTGCGTCCCACGCCGCCCGCGCGACCCGGATGGTCACCTTCCCGGGGTTAGTTCAGGGGGTGGAGCAACTCTCCATGTTTATGGCGTACCTGCGTGCAGTCCATATCCCTGTGGGACGGTTCCCCGGCTCGGGTGCTGCTCTTTCTGCTCCAAGATCAGTCACTGCCTCCCGGGGACTTCTCCTAACGGCTGCGTCCCACGCCGCCCGTGGAACCGGCTAGTCCCCCTCCCGGGGTTAGTTCAGGGGGGTGGAGCAGGTCTCTGTGCTTGTGCCGTACCTGACTGGTATGCTGGCTCCAGGCTCTGGAAACAATCGCTGCTTCCCCGTATTAGTTCGTTCTCCGTCTCTAAATCTGTGTTTGTTGTTCAGGGTTCGTAGATTGTTATGTATGTGATCGATTCACTTGTTTTTCCATGTCTTTGTTGTAAGAGGGATCCGAGGTAGCGTCTGCCTAGTCCGCCATCTTGGCTCCGCCTCACTTGGTAAATTCTTAACCACTCAGAATCAAAGTTACCATCTAAACCAGATCAAACCTGGTGCCACTGAGTTGATTCTGACTCATGGTAACCCCATGTGTTAGAGCAGAAATGTTCATAGGGTTTTCTTGGCTATAATATTTATATAAGCAGATCGCCAGGCCTTTCTTCCACGGTGCCACTGAGTGGGTTTGAATTGCCAACCTTTAGGTTAGCATTCAAGTGCAAACCCTTTGTGCCACCCAGGGACCTTCCGCAAGGTCCTATATCTGATCATGCCAACCCCTATCTCTGGCCCTCTCCTCCTCCTTTCCCCTTACTCACTCTGCTCCAGCCACACCAGCCTTCTCATTAGTTTTTCAAGTACACAAAACATGCTCTGGCCTCAGGACCTTTGCACTTGCCGTTTCCTCTGCCTGGAATGCTCTTTCCCCAGGTATCTGTGATGTTTGCCTTTAGGTCTCTGCTCAAGTAGCACCAGTCAGTGTGTGATCTTCTCCAACTACCCTATTCAAAATAGTTTAACACCTATTCTTGCTTGATTTTTATCCATAGCCCATACAGCCATCAAAACATAATAAATGTAGTCTATCATGTTTCCGACAACTAGAATTTAAGTCCCACGAGGACAGGGATTCCATTTTTCTTCACTTCTATTTTCCTCTTGCCTACAGTGTCTTGCTGGCTCACTTGCAGAGAAAGGATCCAACTGTGTACAAGATCGTACAATACACTAGATATGCCACACTCAATACTACTTACTGAATTAATGGAAGTAGAGAGGAGCCAGAAAAGCTATGAACTCAAAGTGCCAGGGAGGAGTAAGTAACTGAGCATTCATTACAGACAGGCACAGTATTGGTCAGTCCAGTATTTTCTCGTTTATTCCTCTCAACTACCCAGCAAAGCAGGTTCTGCCATCCTCACTGCGTACGTAAGGAATCGGCCTCGAAGGTGAAATGATTTGTAAGTGGAAGCTTCCATGCCAAGAGCCACACTGGTGGCTGGTTTAGTGCTGACGCCCAGGCAAGGAGGAAGTTATTCAGCTCAGCTCCAACAGCTGTCTGCCACCCGAAGCCCCCATGAGACAAGCCCCTACAGCAGCCCCAGCTCTGCTGACAGCAGACCTCACAGCCCTCCCAGGTGCTCTGCACATCAGCGTACAATACTGTATTTTCTCAATCATCTCATCCTTCTGTGAGGACACAGATCTTCACTTTCAGACCCAGCTACCAGCCCAAAGTCACAAATCAGTGGGAAAATTAAAACTTGAACCCAAGTCTCGCCCCTTCAACTTAGTGGTTCTTTCCATGTCCCCAAAACCCCTCATAACCAAAAAACTCAAAATGAACCAACCCCATACAAGGTGACCAGAAGGCCCAGCTCAAGAATTCACAGCAACCAAATTCCCCTAAAAACTGTCTCTTGGGGCATCTGGGGTCTTAAACTCTACCAAGCGGCCACCTAAGATGCATCAGTTGGTCTCAACTCACCTGGAACAAGGAAGAATGAAGAACACCAAAGACACAAAATAATTATGAGCCTAAGAGGCAGAAAGGACCACATAAATCAGAGACTGCATCAGCCTGAGACCAGAAGAGCTAGATGGTGCCCGGCCACAACTGACCGCCCTGACAGGCAACTCAACAGAGAAACCCTGAGGGAGCAGCAGAGCAGTGGGACGCAGAGCCCAAATTCTCGTAAAAAGATCAGACTTAATGGTCAGACTGGGACTGGAGGGACCCCAGACCTTCTGTTAGCCCAGGGCAGGAATCATTCCCAAAGCCAACTCTTCAGACAGGGACTGGACTGGAATAGGGGATGGAAAATGATACTGGCGAAGAACGAGCTTCTTGGACCAGATGAATGTGTGAGACTGTTGGCATCTCCTGTCAGGACGGGAGAGGGCAGAGGTGGCCAGAAGCTACCCAGATGGACACGAAGAGAGTGTGGAGGGAAGTACTGTGCTATCTCATTAGAGGGAGAAAAACTAGGGGTGTATAGCAAGGTGTATGTAAATTTTTGTATGAGAGACTGATATGTAAAATTTCACTTAAAGCACAAAAAAAAGTTAAAAAAAAAAAAAAACTCTCTCTTTTGGGCTAACACATGTCTATTTTTACAGGCTACCTCTTATTGTTTCACCTCTTGCTGCCAATCTGAAGGTAGGAATTTCTAAAGCAAAACTCAAGTTTGGGAAACAAATGGCCTGCCCTGACTACCTATTAACTTGACGTTGGGCAAGTTATTTAACTTAGGCGCCAAGCCTTCCTTCCCTCAACAATCAACCAGGATACCAAATCTATCTTTCTCAAGATGTGCTCAGGTCTCACTGACAGCTTGCTCCTGAATACAAAGATTCTAAAGCTCTAAAAATGTTCGATCTTTGTTGGGTAGGCCAGATGAAAGATGGTAAGACTAGCTTTAGTGAAGTTTTCAATTTTCTGTAGATCTGTGCTTTGTTAGAAAAGATGAGAAAACAGCTCTGATAAGCCCAGTGACAGCAGGCTGCTGGGTTTGGAGGTGCCAAGAAGCCCCGGTGTGACTGTTTAAGGGAAGGGTGGTAGGAAAAGAGATGGGAAACAGACAGTACTCTGTTGTGACTGCCTGGGAGGGTGCTGGCAGACAAGCAGTGGAGCTGAACTCACTGAGGCTACAAACAACATACACCAGGTTTTGTCAGCTCAGAAGCAGCAGGGTTGTCAAGAGAGCAGTGTTAAGAATCCGAATACCTGGGCAACAAGAATAATAAAGTAGTAGTCTGGAGCCAAATTTGGCTTTTTTTTTTTTTTTTTTTTTATAGCTATGTGGCCTTGATTAGGTCAATAACCCCTAGTCTGTTTTCTCATCAACAGAGATCATACCAAAACCAGAGCTGTAAGGGCTAAACAACTGTATGGACAGCCAGCCCTTGGCACAGCTCCTGGCAGGAGATGTTCAATGAAGTTCCTCCCCCAGTCCCAGGGGCTCCACTAACATGCCATCCAAATAATGGCAGGTCATTAAAGACTCGAGATTCTGGGGAGGCTCAAATGAGACACTGGATGTGAAGGAGCCCTGTGAAGTGGAGTCTGCCGTATGGACGACATAATTCAACCTGAATGCCGATAACTGATGCATCGGGAGAGACGATCACACACACGGGAAATTATGTACTGTTGCCCCAGTCCACAGATTCTCCCAGCAATGAGACGAAAAATCTGGCTCCAAAGGCAATCCTTTACTGAGATCTGCTTAAAACATTTCAGTCCTTAATTCAAATAAATTTCGACTCAGTTGACAGCTGACGGCTCATCTGATAAAGGCTTCACGGTGGCAAACACACCCCACATACAACGATCTCAGAATAGGGTCCTGACTAATCCAAGTGTGAGTACATTCAAGGCCTCTGTCCCATCTTCTTCAGGGTTCGATTGAGCTAGAAGAAAAGAAAAAGCCAAGTTAGTCATGAGGTTCCACTACACCTTTCCCTACAGTGTGCATGGTCACTAGGTCAGCGCCCTCCAAAGTCAGGGAAGGAGCCTGTGACGTGGGCGTGAGCGTCCACTATGAGTACAAAACCCAGTTAGGTGCCCCGTCCTGACACCCACAAGGCTCTGCATCATTCATGCAGATTGTTCTACCTGCCCTTCACACACACAACACCTCCTCCCATACTGTTTACCAATTTTACGGATGAGGCCAGAGATTCATAGGGGCTCAATCTGCCAAGATTACTAGTCTAAATGGTGAAGAATCAGGACTTGAATTCAGATTTCTGGCTCCCTTTCACAGAATAGGATCCTTGAGAAGACAGCCCAGCCACCCCCAAGAGATGTATGTGGACAGCTCTGAAGCCCACGCGGCACTGGGGCTGTCTCATCCTCCTGCTGGATGAGCCTGGTGCACGCAGCAGAGAGAGCAGCGACCTCTCCTGGAGGACTCAGAGCTCCAGGCTGCGGCAGCTCCAGCTGTGGCCACACCTTGTCATGTTTGGCCTGACCCACACCTCTCCCAGGGCAAGACGCAGAGTGCATCAAGTCTGTCAAAACAGGGCTCCCTGTGCTCCTCCTGCAGGACTAGCCAGACCTGTCTAAGACGGAGAACAGCTGCCAAACAGGGAAGCTGGGAAGGAGAAGGCAGTGAATCCATCCCTATTAGGAAATAGCATGGTGGGAGAGAGGGCCACCCTCAGAGGGAGGTCTTGGAAAGACATGCTCCACAGACAGCTGACACAGCAACTCCTCTGGCCCAAGTCCTCTCCCCAAACCCCAAGCAGACAGCCAGTCTAGCTCAGAAATTTAACACCAATTTCAGGCTTTCCTGAAAACAGAGATGAGAAATAAGAGATTTAAGAAGTCCCCAGCCAACACACTGCTGCTCTCTCAGACCTCTTACCTCCTCAAATTTGTGGATCTGGCGGATGAAGAAATCCCCATAGCGCCTGGCAACCTTGGTGTCTGCGATGTGGATCATGTCCTGTGGGGAAAAGCAGAGTCAGCAGGCCAGCAAGGTGGAGGAGGGTCAGGCCCACCAACCCAAAAGCTGCTATGAGCCGTGCAAATGGTAATGATGCTGAGTGCTCCATAATGCTTTTCAAAAGCAACAGAAAACAACAAAACAAAACCAACCCCATGGAAGAGCATCACCAGTTAGTGGTACTTCTAGTTGGCTGATTTTTAATGTTCTTATTAACTCGTTTTATTTTCTAGTCTTTTTCAATGAACACGAATCTCTTAGAGATAAAAATAACACTTAAAACAGGGTTTCACTTCTCATATGCTGTTCACAGAATTGTAAATTAGGTCAGTCTTTAAAATTTCAACTCAAAAACATCTCCTGGAGCACCATTTTACTTGTAAAATATCTAGATGATCTAGGTTAAGTCCCAAGAACTTTCTGAACCTCTCTGAGAGGATTTGTCAAGTCAAGGATTAAAAGAAAAAAAAAACCCACAACCAAAAAGCAGTGTTTTGTCAAAAAAGAACCTGAACCAGTAATACAGAAACAATAATCCAAACAAAAACATGCAATTAACATTTTCTTTGATGCAGGGACTTTAACCATGTGACCCGACTGAATAAAAATAGATAAATGAATACGAATCACGAATTTCAAAAAGCTATCGTAGAGAAATCAAAAATTCTCCCACACATCATCTTACCACGTCAACTGAGTCCAACTCAGGAGCACGTGACTAATCTGACCCGAACATGACCTCACAGCAAAACTTTATCTGTAACAACCGAATGTTAATTCTTGGACAAAGTGTTTTATTAAAGACCATCCAAAGAGTTGGCACTATTCAGGCCTGGATAAGAAGAAAAATACCATGAAAATAACTAGGCCCCAACCTGGAGATCTTTTTCTTAAATGCCTTCTTGTTCTAAGGCCCATGGTTCCATGGGTTCATTTAAAAAACAAGAACTGAGTCACTGAGGGATGACAGAGGGATGTTGCTGGTGACTAATATTGCCAAAGAATGTGTACATGTCAGGCACTGAGAGTAAACTAGGAAAGGACTTTACGTAGTTGACGGGATACAAGGGGGTGGGGAGGGAGACAGTTTTGTTCGATTTTGAGAAGCATGACTTAAAAAAACACCGAAAAACTTCTGCTATTGATGTGTTTCTACGTTTGGTGAGCCTACTCATGTCAGGAATAGTGAAGTGCTGCCAAACACCAAGTCTTCCAAAAGCCATAAATTTTAATGAAAACAGTCAGTTTAGCGAGATAAGGTTTCAAAAACAAACTGTACCATATGACCCAGCAATTCCACTCCCAGGTGTACACTCAAGAGATCTGAAAATATACGTCCACAGATAAACCTGCCCATCATTGTTCACAGCAGCATTATTCACAGTAGCCAAAAACTGGAAACAAGTCAAACGTCCACCAACTGATGAATGGATATCTATAATGTAGTATATCTACACAATAGATTATTATTCAGCAAGAAAAAGAAATGAAGTACTGATGCATGCTACAACATGGATGAACCTTGAAAACATTATGTGAAAGTAAAAGAAGCCAGTCACGGAAGACCACACATTGTATACTTCCATTTATAGGAAACGTCCAGAATGGGCAAATCCACAGAGACAGAAAGTAGATTAGTGGTTGCCAAGGGGATGGGGGCGGCGCGCACGCGTGCGAGAGGAGGGGCTGGAGACTGACTGCCTAGCGAGTAGGGAGGTTCTTGTTGGGGTGATGGAAATGTTGGCTGCACAACACTGTTAATATACTAAAAACCAATGAGTTGTACACTTTCAAATAGTGAAGTTTATGTTATGGGAGTTGTATCATTTTTTAAAAAAGAGTGGAGTTCTACTTCCAGTAATACTTTATTGCAGATCAACCCACTGTCTAAAAACAAGTAAAAACGTAGGATAAAAAAATATTTTTTTAATCTTTTTAAAGAACTAAAGAGCTGACGAGAGAATAAGGAAATATCTAAGCTGGAAAGCGAATAAACAACTATTTGAGGGAAAACAGTAACCAGGGGTGCTTCTGCCCCGAAGGCATTTGCTAACCCTAGAAAACCTGGGCTGACAGGACTAACCAAGGCCAGGGCCCCTCTAACAGAAGACCCTCCTTCTGATAAGCTGGGATCCTAATGGGTTACATCCTCAGGCTAAGTGTGAGCTAGATGTAAACTGCCATCCCACCCCCCACACCAAGCAGAGGATGCTAGTGGGGAGGAGAGGTATAGAAGAGACCCATCCATGAGTTGTTCCAGCCACACGGTGACTCTTCTGGGCTTGTCACCTGGGTGGTCTGGGGGACTTGAGACTGTGAACTCAGTTTATGTAGTCCTGGATGAAGGTCCCCAGGCACCTTGAAGAGGCAAATGCAATTCTTCTCTAGAGGAATGAACAGTTGTCCTTGGCCTCAAAGAATCCCAACAGTTTTTCAAAAACAACGAACCATAGGTAATGAAGATAACCAAACGCATAAGAAAATAAGCACTGTGAGTTAAAAAAAAACAGAGGAAGTAAGGAACAGAGCTGCAGAGAGAAGTTAATGGGTATGACGATCAGTCAAAAATTTCCCAGCAGACAAAAAGACCGTAAACAGGGACGAATTTAAGAGACATTGTAACAAGACAGTCAGAGTGAGGTCTATACATACACTAATTTCCATGACTGTTCCAGGAGGAGGAGAATGGAGCAGAAACTATCTGAAGTGGTTATAAGACTGAGAATGTCCTAGGGCAGATGAAAGAATCCAAAGACCTCACAGGCTGTCTTAAGTCGATGCCAGGGTTCCAAATATGCCTGAGTGGTTTCTGCCCTGGTAAGTGTATACACAAGGAGGAGCAAAGAGGGTGGGTGATATTTAACAGAGAATAATTTCAGGAGTCTAGCTTATTAACTCAAAAAATTAACCCAAGAAAACAAAACAACATAGTTCTTTTAAAAGCCTTGTTAGGATATTAAAATGTCCGGCTTCCCTTCCTGCTCCTCCACCTTCTTAGTCGTCACAGCAACCAACCTTCACTGGCCTCCCACCCGCTGAAGTACTTCCAGAAGTCTTGCTTCCTTTCCTCTCCACCCTCATGTCCTGGCACAGCCGCCCCGCTAAGGCCATTCCAGATATACCCCAGCTGTCCGTCACACACACTGGGCTCGCTCTGGCCCTGGGCCTCTGCTGTAGCTGGTCCCTCCACCTGGAATGCTCTTCCCCAGATATCTGCTTGGCCAACTCGCTCACCTTCACCTCCTTCAAGTCTTTGCTTAAATTTCACTTTCTCAACAAAGCCCAGCCTGAGAACCTTATTTAATACTGCCACTTGTGCTTCTCACCCCTTCCCACTTCCTGTAACACTTGACAACTTCTAACCTACTATTACAGTTTGCTTAGTTACAGTGCTTACTGCCTACTGTCTATTTTTCATCACTAAAATGTAAGCAACGCAGAGCAGGGATCTTTGTTGATCTCGTTCATCGGTGTACTCACAAACGCTCAGAACAGTGCATGGAAGGCAGTGGGTGCTTAACAAATGTCTGCGGCTGAGTGGATGAGCAGAGTATCCCCAGAGAACCTAGCCCAGCAGTAACCATACCTTATCGATATAGAAGTCAACCTCAGAAGCTGACTGAAATTCACCATCTAGGGCAGAGATGCCACTGGTCCACACCAGGTTCTTCATTTTGTGCTTGAAGACCAGAAGCTGGATCCGGAACTCCTGCTCTGTGAGGTCCAGGAAGCCGGCCAGCTTGGCCACAGGCATGGTGGTGTAGAGCTTGAGGAAGCTGCGTATAGTTGAGAGCTGGGCCTGCTGCTGCACTTCATCAGAGAACACCTTCAGCTGCTGCAGGAAAGGCTCCTTGTGGTAGTTGGGGTGCACGTTGTCATAGTTGGGCACCACAGGTGACAGGAATTTGGGGCAGGAGTAGCTGAAGAGTTCCTCGTAGACCTGAGGGTCACCCTTCTGCATGCGCAGCATCTTGTCCCCGTATTTCTCCCGCAGCTGGAGGTGAATGCTCTCATCGATACGCATGGGGTACATGGTGAGGGCAATGGCCAGAAGTGCATGCATCTGCTCGTTCTGCTTGTTAATCTGGGGTGGAGAAGGGTGGAGAGAGGGGTCAAATTAAATGGATCTTCTGAGCTCCCTACTGACGAAGTGACCATACTGTCCTCCCAGGTATACTCTGTACGGATCTCTCACATCTCCTTTTCTTACACTAGTCAGTTAGCTTCCCCAAGCCCTCTTCCAAACCTCCCTCTTGCTCCACTGAACTTCTGCCCTAGCTCTAGGTCCTCCTCAGTTGTCTCCTGGCTTCTTTACTGGAACCTGTCTAGTTTCTCCAATGCACCCCATGTATCACTGAAAGGTCAACTCCCATGTTAGTTATGATCAAAGTCACCAAGAAACCTCTGAAGGTACCTCAATGTCTACAGGAAAAAAAAAAGTTTCAATGCCTTTGCTCATGCCATTCTCACTGCCTATAAAGTTCCTTCTCCCAGCTCTATACATGCCTGTCCCCAGTCCTCGATGGCAAACCACTTGAATGGAGTATCTACATCTAACGTTTTATAAACACCCTGCCACCTAGCGCATAACGAAAAAATAAGGCATTGAGCAGTGCTGGGGACCTAAAATGAAAGAAAAGATATTGCCTTTATTGTCATGGTTTTAATGATTTCAAGTAACAAGCATAATAACAAGAACTCTTAGAAACGGAACACCCATTAAAATAGGACAATTTGGCATGGGGTTGACCAAAAACTGTTGGCCTAGGTGCCAAGGGGTGAGCGGATAAGCACAGCCACAGGCTGCAGACAGACGCCCCTTACCATCTCATACTTATACGTGGTCCTCTGGAACATGCTCTTGGTCCTCTGGATGTAGAGGAGGATGTTGGCAAAGACCCGGATGGCATCCTGGTAGCGGCGCATCATCAAGTATGCAAAACCAACATAGTAGTATGTGGTGACCTGGCATTCGGGCACCCGGGAATACATGCTCTGTGGAAGGAGGCAGAAGCAGCATCCATGAGTCCCAAGGTCAGAGCATCCTAGACAGTACCTGAAAGTTGGTAGGGCCTATGGTCAGCATCCCCTGCAGAGGCCCTTACACTACACAGGAAAGCCATGGCTCTGGAAGTCAGGGTATCTGAGTAGAGATCATACCGTTCGTTGGTTAAGCTACATTTGAGGCCTCCATTTTCTTAGCTATAATAGAAAAGGTCTGGACAAGATGGCCGCTGAAACCTCTCTCAGCTCTAACACTCTCTTCACTCAGTTTTGTACTCTTCCTTGCTTTCCACTCCCTGCATTTTCAAATAAACCTTACAAAGGAACCAAAAGACAGGTTCGCCAAAAGCCAAATAAAAAATACCTGTTTTTTGTGGTTCATACATACAACGGACTATCACTCAACCATAAGGAGAAATCAAGTCCTGATGAACCTTAAAACATTATGCTCAGTGAAATAAGTCAGTCACAGAAGGACAAATATAGTATGAATCCACTTATATGAAATATCTAGAATAGGAAAGTATATACAGACCAAAGTTTATTAATGATTACCAAGGTAGGGTGGAGAAGCCCTCGTGGCACAGTGGTTAAGTGTCTGGCTGCTCACCAAATGGTCGGCAGTTTGAATCCACCAGTCACTCCTTGGAAACCCTACAGGGCAGTTCTACTCTGTCCTATAGGGTCACAACAGTAATGGGTTAAGGTAGGGTAGAAGGGGAGGCAGGGATAAGGAAGACACAGGCTTAGGAGGCAACGAACTTCTGTTAAGGGTGATGGAAAATTCTGGAAACTGTTAAGGGTTATGGTTGAACAGCACAGTGAAAATAGTGTCACTAAATCAGACAAGTAAAGATCGCTGAAATGGCAATATTTTTTAAATTTTGTTTTGATGTTGAGAATATATACAGAACATACACCAATTCAACAATTTCTACATGTACAATTCAGCGATAATGATTACATTCGTCAAGTTGTGCAACCATTCTGATGCTCCTTTTCTAAAGTGTTCCTCCCTCATTACCATCAACTCACTGCTCCGTATGTTTCCTATCTAATCTTCTAAGTTGCTGTTGTCAAACTGTTCAGTCTCACACACAGAGTTCTTCAAAAAGCACAATGCTCACGGCAGACATTCTTCACTAGTTCATCTGAGCTATTGTTTGGTTTTAAGATTTCAGGGGATACTTTTGGTTTAAGCTTTAAAGATTACCTCAGGGAAATAGTTTCAAGGGTTCATCCAGCCTCCACAGTTCCAGAAAGTCCGCATTCCATGAGAAGTTGAAATGCTGTTCTGTATTTCCCCTCTTTTTGATCAGGATTCTTCTATAGACTCTTTGATCAAAATATTCAGTAATGGTAGCCAGGCACCATTCAGTTCTGGTCTCATGGGAAAGGAGGCAGTTACTCATGGAGGCTATTAGCCACATATTCCATGAAATGGGAAATTTTTGGTTGTTTTGTTATATATTTACAACAACAACAACAAAAACTATTTCTCTCTGTGGCCAGGAAAAACCACCACAGCTCATCACATAACAATATCTATACCGTCTTAGAATAAAGTCTTTTTGTTCATTCTTTAAGACAGTGAATCTTAAATACTGAAAATCTGCCTTGACTATTGTTTTGAAAACAGAATAAAGACACTGTCGAATATGTTAAAAGTGTTATTAAAGACTAAAGAAAAACCATGTTGTCCGGGCCCAGATTTTCAATGCAGTGGTTTCCCTACACTTTTATTTTCCATAGACCTGCAGGGGAAGGGTCATAAACCCTGGTGGCATAGTGGTTATGTGCTACGGCTGCTAACCAAAAGGTCAGCAGTTCGAATCCACCAGGCGCTCCTTGGAAGCCCTATGGGGCAGTTCTACTATGTCCTATAAGGTTGCTGTAAGTCAGAATTGGCTCGACAGCAATGGGTTTGGTGTTTTTGGAGGAAGGGTCCTCATTCCTTTTCCTGAAGTTGTCCTAATAGATCAATTTCTCTTGAAGGAGATGGACATTCTGGCTCTGGGAAGATGGGCTGAAGAAAACAGGCATTTACCTTTTTGTTCAGTTCAATATTCTCCAGCACCTTGATGGCCTGGTAGTAATCCCCCAACAGGGAGTGCAGGCGCAGAAGCCCCACCAGGCTAAAGTAGCCAAGCATCTTGTAGAGGGAATGCCGTCCATACTCCCCAGCCACACTCTCAGGGTCACCTGAAAGAGACAGACACTGTGACCACTCAGCAGGAAGCAGGTAAGGAAAGCAAGTCTGACCTCTGAATGTCACTCAGTGAGCTCTTCACCTGCTGTCACCCATTAAGGTTTCCATCAGCAGGGAGTACATAACTGCACTGAAAAGAGCACCAAGAAACAGTAAGCCCGCCATTATGCTAATCCTAGCTTTACGAATAGCTGCTTGGAGACTGGCAACTTTTTTTTCTGTTGTTATGGATTGAATTGTGTCCCCCTGCAAAATGTGCGTCAACTTGGCTAGGCCACGATTCCCAGTATTGGGTGACTGTCCACCATTTTGTCATCTGATATGATTTTCCTATGTGTTGTAAATCCTATCTCTATGATGTTAATGAGGCAGGATTAGAGACAGTTATGTTAATGAGGCAGAATGCAATATACAAGATTAGGTTGTATCTTAAGTCAATCTCTTCTGAGATACAAAAGAGAGAAGAGAGCACAGACGGGGATCTCAAGTCACCAAGCAAGAAGAGCCAGTACGTGCACATCCTTTGACCCAGTGTCTACGTGCTGAAAAGCTCCTACAGCAGGGGAAGATTGATGACACAGACCTTCCCTCAGAACCCAGAGAGAAAAGCCTTCCCCTGGAGCTGGCACCCTGAATTTGGACTTCTAGCTTCCTGGACTCTGAGAAAATAAACTTCCGTTTGTTAAAGCAATACTTGTGATATTTCTGTTACAACAGCACTAGATAACTAAGACATCTGTTCCAACACACCTGAGAATATGAGAAGGCCCTTCTCATCAGTAAGTTACTCACCAAGGTCGCTCTCTTCTCAGGAAGCCCATGAGATCAGAGCCATCTTCCTAGGAACTCTAAGATGTTACTGCCTTTCCTACTGTGCTGACATATGCACTGACGATGCAAAAGCAAACAGTGTGTGAACCTGTGGACACCTCAGCACAAATCAGACAGTGACACCAAACCGTACTAGCAGTCACTGTACTCTTCACCACTGTGCACTTGCAATAAGAACTAGCCACTTTTTTTCATGGAATACCATTCTTACTTGAAAGAATGACTGACACATCAACCAAGGTTATTCAGGTGTGGGTATCCGGCAGACATTTTCTCAAAAACAAAGGGAGAGAGCCTGTCACGTTTTAAGGAAAACGGACAGTTTTTGTTGCCAATGAGAAAATCTGAGTTTTTAAGCAAAAATTAAAAATTTGTAAAGCTTTTATCTGCTACTGAGAGCTCAACAGGTTCCCAATAAAGACTTGTCTGATGAGGTAGGTGGTGAAAATAACAAGCGTGATGTCTCTTGTGTAATAAAATATATCAACACTTGGAAGACCTTTATAACTCACTGAACCAATATTTTCCAAATGACCAATACACGATGTCATAAAATTATGCACGGGTAAAAGATCATTCAAAATGCAGGACAGACCAATGAACTTTAATGTAACAAAATAGGAGTTCATTAATGCTTCAGATCCCACTATATGCCAACTACCACTTGTTGAGTTTGGTGTGGTATCAAAGAATAGCCACAGTATCTGAAAAGGCTATTAAAATATTTCTTCTTTTTTCCAACTAAATATCTGTGAGGCCAAATTTTCTTCATATACTTTCGCCAAATAGCATATTGCAACAGATTGAATGCAAAAGCAGAAATGAATCCAGCTATCTTCTCGTAAGCCAGCCACTAAAGAGATCTGTGAAAATGCCACTCTTCTCATTAAAAAAAATTTGAATATAAACAAAGTTCTTTGTGGTTCTCAATATTTTAGGTGTAAAGTTTGAGAGTGCTTAACTAAACAAAGGCCCTGGGGACACAGAAGTATTAGGAATGCAGATCTCAGTGAGAGCTGGTTCAGCCTTTCAGCCAACAGACTGCCTAGCCCAGCAGCCACAACATCAGCTTCAGCTAGTACTCATACCCAGCCACCAAAGAGCAGCAGCCCACTGCCTAAGAGACGGTGCCTCATCTCCTCTACCTGTGGCATCTCCTTACTTGGAACAGGGACGAGCAGCAGGACACTCCCATGGCCATCAGCCAGGCCTTACTCACCTCCACTTGTGTATACCTCCAACTGGCGGTTGATGTTGGATTTGTCCACCAGGGAATGAAGGACATTGAGGACACTGTGAACATTCCAGATTTTTGGATTGGAACGAAGGAAGTCAATCTCCTCCTCTGACTTCTTGGCGGTCTTACAGCGGTACTGACTAAATGACTGAAACTGATGAAGGAGGGAAAAGATTCAACAGTGGTAAAAAACCCAAAGCAAAAGACCAAAAGCACGTGCTGAAAGTGACGCGCTGCCAATGGTTCTGGATCGTGCCTTAGGGACCCCAGCTTTTAAATGCCTCTGGAGAAGGGGCACAAGACTGGGGAAAGGCGAGGGGAGACTGCTACTTCTCATTCTAAACCACCATGTATATTAGTTGACTTTTGTTCATTACTGAATTTGTTACTTACTCTACATTTAAGTAAAAATCTCTAAGACTGAGCCATTAGAGAAATGCAAATCAAAACCACAATAAGATACCATCTCACCCAGGCACTACTGGCATGAATCAAAAAAATAACAAATGTTGGAGAGGCTGTGGGGAGATTGGAACTCTTATGCACTGTTGGTAGGAATGCAAAGTGGTACACCCATTTTAGAAAACGATACAGCTCTTCCTTAGAAAGCTAGAAACAGAAATACCATATGATCCAGCAATCCCACTCCTAGGAATATATCCTAGAGAAGTAAAAGCAGTCACACGAATAAACATATGCACACCCATATTCACTGCAGCATTGTTCACAGCAAAAAGATGGAAACTAACCTAGATTGCCCACCAACAGATGAATGGATAAACAAACTATGGTACAGGCACACAATGGAAAGCTGTGCAATGATAAAGAACAACAATGAATCTACCAAGCATCTCACAACATGAATGAATCTGGACGGCATCATGCTGAATGAAATAAATCAATCATAAAAGGACAAACACTGTATGAGACCACTACTACAAAAACTCATGAAAAGGTTTACATACAAAAAGAAACAATCCTTGATGGTTACGAGGGAGGGGAGGGGTGAGAAGGGAAAAACAGTAAACAATAGCTAAGCGGTAACTTTGGTGAAAGGTAAGGCAGTACACAATACTGGGGAAGCCTGCACAACTTGACCAAGGCAAAGTCACAGAAGCTTCAAAGACGCATCCAGACTCCAACGAAATGAATTACTGGGCTGAGGGCTGCGGGGACCATAGTCTCGGGGAATGTCTAGCTCGACTGGCATAACATAGTTCATAAAGAAAATGTTTTACATTCTACTTCGATGAGTAGTGTCTGTGATCTTAAAAACTTGTGTGTGGCCATCTAAGATACTCCACTGGTCTCACCCCATCTGGAGCAAGGGAGAATGAAGAAAACCAAAGGCACAAGGAAAAGATTAGTCCAAAGGACTAATGGACCACAACTACCACAGCCTCCACCAGACTGAGTCCATCACAACTAAATGGTGTCCAGCTACCACCACTGACTGCTCTGACAGGGATCACAATAGAGGATCCCAAACAGAGCTGGGGAAAAATATAGAACAACATTCTAACTCACACAAAAAAAGATCAGACTGACTTGCCTCACAGAGACTGGAGAAACCCCACGAGTATGGCCCCCGGACACCCTTTTAGCTCAGTAATGAAGTCACTCCTGAGGTTCACCCTTCAGCCTAAGATTAGAGAGGCCCATAAAACAAAATGAGACTAAAGGTGCACACCACCCCAGGGGCAAGGATGAGAATGTAGGAGGGGACAAGAAAGCTAGTAATAGTGAACCCAAGGTCGAGAAGGGGAGAGTGCTAACATGTCATGGGGTTGGTAACCAGTGTCGCGTAACAATGTGTGCACTTTTTAATGAGAAGCTAGTTTGTTCTGTAAACCTTCATCTCAAGTACAATAAAGAGAAAAAAAGTGTAAAAAAAAAACCCTCTAAGATAGAGGTAGTTTGTGTAAAAAAATACATTCGATTTGGAGTCAGACACAATCTAAAGTGACTCCATCTCTCTGGGCTTACACAATGCCGTTAACCTGGTCACCGGAATCACCATGGGCAAACTTGTGACAGTCCTATTCACAGTGGCTATAGGGTTGTCATGAGTCAGAATCAACTCAATGGCAACAGGTTTTTTTTTATTCTGCCATGCCAGGGTCAGAGTTACAAATGGTAATCCCCCCCGCCCCCAGGACAGGAACCCAGCCCAAGTCACCTCTGTACTAAGAAGAGAACCTGGCCAAGTGTAAGACACACACACAGGTGACACGCCACAGGCATTTGTCTGGGACAATGGTACTACCCGGGACCAGTGCTGGGCTGACTCCATCAGTTACCTGGAGAATAGCAAAGAGACCTACCTACTCAGTGGAAAAACACTGAACAATAGCTAAGTGGTAACTTTGGTGAAGGGTAAGACAGGACACAATACTGGGGAAGCCAGCACAACTTGACCAAGACAAAGTCACAGAAGCTTCAAAGACACATCCAGACTCCAAGGAACTGAATTACTGGGCTGAGGGCTGCAGGGACCATAGTCTCAGGGAGCGTCTAGTTCAACCAGAATCTCAGAAGACTCCCTGGTTGATTCTGGTGTGCACTCAGGTATGGAAACCAGTGACTAGTATCTAGTGCCTAAATGAGCTGCGATTGCTTTTCAACTCTAAAATATTACCTTCCTCTGAGAGTGTAAGAGAAAGTTCCAAATTTATAAAAAAACAAAGAATATCCAAAATGTGTAAGAACTTCCCGTAAGTATGTTTTTTAAAAAAGGGCAATCCATTAGAAAAACCGGCAAAGAACACTGACCACCACTTAGATTGTCAAATTTCACCAACTATTTTTTAGAGAATATAAATTATGCCTACAAAGCCACTTTTAAAAAATTTAAAAAGCAAGTATCCTTCAACCAACAATTCTACTTCTAGATTGTGATCCCTAAAGGTATTCATAATAGTGAAAGCAGAAAACGCAAACGTTTATCCTCAGAGAAGTAGTACGCCCACATCGTGTACACTGCAGCCAAAGAACCTGCCTTGTTTTACACGTGTAGACACAGAAAGGGCTCCAAGTCATAGCAAACTGCGCTAAAAATGTAGCAAGATAGCATTTTTTAAACGATGTATTTCTGTATGTACACATTCATGTAAATGCCTGAGAAACATCAACGTGGTGCCTATCCTTCCAGTCAAGAACTGACATCTCTGCAAAGGCAAGGAAGGCAGGCACTTTCACTTTATCTGCAGGCAAAAAAAAATTAACAGCAGTTAACACATTCATACATTACTTGTATAAATAAAGATAAAAGGGGCAGGGAAGAGCCACTGGCCCAGAGTGGCATTTACCTGGCTGGGAAGAATCACACCAGGCATTCCCTGCTCCTCACTGGACAGTCTTTGTTAGAAGTAAAAAGCACTTAATTAAGCACCTTAAGAAGAGAACACCAGCTAGAAGTAGAAAGCACTTTATTTAATTAAGCACCTTAAGAAGAGAACACCAGCTAAGCTCAAAGCTCAGGGAATTACGATTTTCTTAAGGGGATGAAGAACCTCAGCACAGATGATCCTCCTCGACTTACTAGGAGTCAAGAGGACTGCCAACCACCTAAAATTACGCCAAGTAAGAGGCCCACGTAAGCCAAGGAGCTGGAGAGGGCAAACAAGGCCGGTGCGGTTTGTGGCCTTCACTGCAGAAAGGCACTGAAGCCTGATCTCGAACAGGAAGCCTCTTTCTCACAACTTATCATTAGCAGTCTGTACTCACAAAGTCTCTTTGGTCCACAGAGCTCAAATAACATATTTATTAAGAAGTCATTCTATGATAGAAAAATCTGGAAAAAGATAATAGTGATGACTACACAACATGATGCACACAATATCACTGAATTGTACATGTGAAGAATGAAAAAGGCCAGGAAGGGCAAGTGAGATGGGCATAGATGAAAGTCTGGCCATGAGGTAATGATAACTGTTTAAGGTGTGAGATGGGGCCATGGGGATTCGTCATATTATTCTACTTACATGTGTCTGAAAATTTCCAAAATAAACTCTTAAGAGATACTAGCGAATGTGTACACACTTATATTTTAAATTAAAATACCTCAATAACCCTCTCAACAATCTCTGTTTTAGAGATGAGGAAACCAAGGTACCTTGTAGTTAATTCGTCCAAGGTCCAGTAAATAGCAGAATTTGAGCTTTTACCCTTGCTGCTACACACCACTGATCTTTGCATCTGGCTCGGTTCGCAGAGGCACCTCAGCCATACGTTATTCTCAACCACAGGTTGAGGTAGGTAAATTGGTTTGGATAAAAACGTTCTATTTTATTCTGATCTTCTGGCATACAACAACTAACCACCACTACAATCAAGACATAAAATATTTGTTTTGCAGGTGAGGAAAGTGAGGCTCAAGGAGCTTAAACAACATGTCAGGGTTACAAAACTACCAGATGGCAGCCCCCAGAATAAAGCCCACTTTTCCCTGGCTTCGAAGCTTGTGAAGCCTGTGTCCTTCCTGCCAGACCACCTCCCAGGTAAGAGTTTGGGGGAAGTGAGAAAATCAGCTCTCCTGACTTCCAAGTTCTTATCTGGAGCTCGTGGGCCTCGCTGGCTCTTCAGAAAATCATTTACCATGGGAGTTCACTACCATGGGAAATTTTTACACTATAATGAGGATATTTTATACCATGCATTTTTTTAACAACACAAATAATGGAGGCAGCTGCCCCTTGCTTGGACCCGTTTTTCCAACCCAGGTACTTCACCTTAAGCTAAGGCTAACCAGATACCTGGTAGATGAACTCATCGATGATATCCCATAGCCACTGGTTGGGTAGTTCAAGAGGAGCAGGACCATCTGCATCTGTGCAGGAAGGACAGGTTTCACTTTACCCCAAATCACAGAAAAGTCAGATGTGAAGCAAGGATTCTGTCCATTCAGTAGGGCTGCAAGTTTATTTGTAATTTCTCTCTTCAAAAGATCATGAATCATAAGACTCCCTTCCCCCTTAAAGTCCTGCTAAAAGAACTGGAATCCAATACTGGTCCTCATCAAACCCTCACTAATTTTTTTTTTTCCCCTCACTCACTGATTTGCCCAAATTTCAGACTTACTAAGAATGTAGTTGAAGAGATTACAGTAGTTGTAATAGGATTCAAACCTCTGCTCCAAGGACGGTCCCCCCTGTAAAGAGAAAAGAGATAGCACAACACAAATATTTAACTTAAACGTGTCTTATTCCAGGAACCCTGGTGGCGCAGTAGTTAAAGAGCTTGGCTGCTAACAGAAAGGTTGGCGGTTCGAACCCACCTGCCACTCTGCCAGAGAAAGATGTGGCAGTCTGCTCCCATAAAATTACAGCCTTGGAAACTCTACAGGGCAGTTCTACTTTGTCCTATAGGGTAGCTATAAGTCGGGACCGACTCAACAGCAATGGGGTTTGGTGGTTTTGGGTGTCTTATCCATGGCCTACCACAAGTGCTGAAAACACACACAGGAGAATCAATGTCTGTCTTCTCCTTCCTAGTATACCAAGGAGCACTCATGTAAGAGGGAGACAGTAAGTGCTACAGCAATTCAAAAGAGGCACTGAGCACAATAGGCCACATTGGTCAGGAGTTATGGAAACTGGCCTCGATAGGCCCTTAAAGAACAGGCATGCACATCTGGCAAAGTAAAGGAGAGGGGAAGGTGTTTCAGTGGAAAAAGCAGTACTAGTAAAGAGGTAAGACCATGGTGCTTGAAGGCTGGGGAGTAACAGGAGAAAACATAGCTACGTTGAGCCAGGATCGCAGAGATCTTTGAGTGCCAAACAAGAATCTAGACCAGGGGTCAGCCAATCAGGGCCCACGGGCCAAATCCACCTTACCACCTGCTTTGGTAAATAAAAGTTTTACTGGCACACAGCCACGCCCATTCATTGTATCATTTCTATGACTGCTACACCGACAAGTTGAGTAGCTGCAGCAGAGACCATTATGGCTCTCAGAGCCTAAAATATTTACCTAGTAGTCCTTCAGAAAAAAACTTTGCTGACCCCTGATCTAGACTTTATGTTACCAGCGACTTGGAAGCACTGCAGGTGTCTGAACTGGGGAATGGTATGACGAACAATGTTGCTGTGACAGCGCAGAAAGAACACCTCCTTAGAGTCTCAGCCCCAATTTCACTAACTGTGGGGTTCTGACAAGTTATCTAGTCTCTCTGTGAAAAAGTGGATGAAAGCAGCTATTTGGCCTCATGACAATTAAATGTGATTATGTAGCTGAAGTGCTTAACACAGAAAATGCTCGTTCAGTGAAAAACCTTCACCAGGGTTTTAAATATGGTCAAGTATGGCAAGGTGTCTTATTTAGCACCTAGCAAAGAGGTTACACGGTCAATAAGCTTGCTCAGTCTTCACCTCTGAAGGAGTTATATGTTTCACAGACCAAACAGAAGGAAGACTAGCGGTGGTAAGATCAGCTAGAGCATCGCCAGATGAGGGTTCTGGCACCATGGTCTCCCCAAAGCAGCAGTATCATACACGCTGGCTAGATTCTCTGCCTAGCTCACAAAGCCTAAGACTCTTTACTTTCTACAAGATAAGAAGTCAGAGATCCCACCGGAATGCCACAAAGGCATGGCCTCCTGCATTCCTCTGGCAGTGCAAGCTCTTCCAGCTACTCCCACCGATGCAGGCGCCTGTGGTCACATGATCCTCTGAGAGGATGAGAGCTGGGTAACTGGGAGGAGCTAGGACCTCCTTAGGAGGAAATACTCCAAGTCTCAGTGCCAGTTTCCTTCATTTACGCGTGCACACAAGCACTCACACGCTCAGTAAATCATTAACGTGTTACCATCATGAATCCAATGTAATCCTAGACACCAGATTTTAAAAGTGATCAAGACAAAGATTATGCCCTCGCAAAGTTTACCTTCTAGTGGGGAAGGGAACAAAACCCAAATAAACAAATAATATGATGTCAGCGAGCGACGAGTGCTCTGAAGTACCTTCGCGTACAGCTAGGAGCTCACAGTGGGAAGGAGAAAAGTTAACAGGAAATGAGACTACCAAGGAGTCAGGGGCCAGATCAAGTAGGGCCATGGCTAAGACTTGGGATTTTATTCTAAGCATGATGAGAAGTCAAGGGAAAATTGTGAGGAAGCGGGTGACTTGATGAGGCTTGTATTTCAAACAGATCATTCTGGTTACTATGATGAGAACAAACTCTAACTGAACAGGAGTGGAAGGAGACATCAGCCTAGCAGCTACTGTAGTAGCTTAGACAAGACAGAGTAATGACTTAAATGAGGGTAGTAGCAGTGGTGGTGGTGAGAAGTGGTTGGTTTCGCAGAATATGTTGAAGACAGAGCTGGACAGGATTTGCTGTGAGGCTGGATATAGAGTGAGAGAAAACTCAAGAATGACGCCATGATTTCCAGTCTGAGTAACTAGGTGAATGGTGGTACCATTCATTGAGATGAACATGGGAAGAACAGGCTTAGAGTTCAGTTTTGGACATGTTAAGTTTGGAATGTCTATCAGACTGCCAACTGGAGATGTTCAGAAGGCAAATGGATATGTAAGTCTAGACTTCAGTGGAGAGACTGTGGCTAAAAACAGACTTAAGTCAACAATTTATAGATAGTATGGAAGGTATCTTAAGAGACTAGGAGCACTCTGAAATTTAGCACTAAGGAAGAGAAGAATCCAGTTAAGTGCCCCAAGTTGGGACAGTGTGGTAGGAAAACACTGATGTTACAAGACGATAGTCTTAGGTTCAAGCTTTCTTCCTTACTTGTCACGTGAATTTGACGTGTAACTCTTTACACCTCAATTTGCCAACTTTGCAGGATCGTTGTGAGGATCAGAGATGCACAGATGTGTGCCACATGTCCAGTAAAGTGCTGGTATACGGTGACAGTTTTACATACATTTCAGGGGAATCGAAGCTCAGTGGCAATGCACTGAAGGGGAAAGGGAAGGGCTTTCCATGCAGAGGCAGAAGGGTTTGGGAACACCCTATTTGGATAGCAACCTGTAATCTAGTGCATAGTGATGAGTGCCAATCAAGAACGAGAGCACTGGGAAGGAGAAATTAAAAAGGAAGAACAGATAAGATTATGCAGCATTACAGTTTGTTTAGAGCCGACTTAAGACTTCTTGGGTTCAATCATTCTGCCATTTCTTAAAAGAAAGCTCAGGAAGCTTGCTGACCACTCTTAGACACTGAACAACAGAATCTAGGGACTGTGTTCCAGGGGCACAACGGCATAGCTGAAAACATTGCGTGCAACACTCAGATACTCACACTGACTTTGGCGTATATGTGCCTGTAGTATAATTCTTTGTACAAAATCAGGAAGACAGCATCTGAAAGAGATGGCAGAGGGGTGCTTTAGTAATCCATAAAACATTACCCAGGGTCTTCTGGTAGTTTCATCCCTTGGGGAAGGGGAGGATGTAAAGGGATAAACATGACGTCAGAGACTAAACAACATCTAAACTCTTCTCCTTATTCCCCAAGAATACATGCAATGAGAAAATGCATTTCTCATCCCACTCTTTCAACCTCATCTTAATCTCAGTACACTCTCCGTTCAGACTCACTTCCCTTCACCGTGTGGAGGCTTGTCAACCAACTGCCAAACAATCTTGAGAAAAGAACACAGCTGAGGATCCACACTTCCCAATTTCAAAACTCACTACAAAGCTACAGTTACCACCACACGACAGTGTGCTGCTGACATAAGGAGAAACAGATTTATGGGAAATTGAGAGTTCAGAAATAATGCTTCACATTTACAGTATCAATTGATTTGTGACAAGAGCATCCAGACAATTCAATGAGGAAAGAAGTCTTTGCAACAAGTGATGCCAAGATAACTGAATATCCACATGCAAAAGAATGAAGTTAGGCCCTCTACCTCACACCCTGTTCAAAGGATACCATGAAGAAAGTGAAAGAGAACCCAAACAATAGGACCAAATGTCTGCAAATGATACACCTGAATAGGAACTCATACCTATAATATATAAAGAACCCTTATGACCCAACAATAAAGAGACAAATAATCTAATTAAAACATGGGCAAAAGATTTGAACAGACATTTCCCCAAAAAAGATACACAAATGGCCAAAGAGCACATGCAAAGACCATCTATGTCATTAATTACTGTTGTTAACTGCTGTCGAGTCAATTCCAACTCATGGCGACTTCATGTGTGCTAAGTAGAACCACTCCATATTTAGCAAGTGATGCTGGCATTAACTGGAGGTCCATCTGTAAAAAAATCAAACAGGACCCCTACCTCACCCCATACACAAAAACTAACTCTAAATGGATCAAAGACCTAAATGTAAACCCTAAAACAATAAAGATAATGGAAGAAAAAATAGGGACAACTCTAGGGGCCCTAACACGTGGCATAAACAGAATACAAACCATAACTAACAATGCACAAAGAGAAACTAGATAACTGCTATCTCCTAAAAATTAACTACTACGTTCAACAAAGGACTTCACTACAGGAGTAAAAAGAGAACCTACAGACAGAGAAAATTTTTTGTCTACAACACAACCAACAAGGGTCTAATCTCCATAATCTATAAAATACTTCAACACCTCAGCAACAAAAAGACAATCCAATTGAAAATGGGCAAAGGATATGAATAGACACTGCACCAAAGAATACAGCCGGGCAGCTAGCAGACACATGAAGAAATGGGTGTGATCATTAGCCATTAGAGAAATGCAAATCAAAACCACAATGAGATACCATCTCACCCTGACCATACTGGCACCGAATTAAAAAACAGAAAATAACAAATGTTGCAGAGGTCACAGTGAAATTGGAACTCTTATGCACTGCTGGTGGGAATGTAAAATGGCACAACCACTATGGAAAGCAATATGGTGCCTCCTTAAAAAGCTAGAAATAGAAATACCATACGATCCAGCAATCCCACTGCTAGGAATATATCTTAGAGAAAAAACAGTCACACGAATAGACATATGCACACCCTTGTTCACTGCAGCATGGTTCACAACAGCAAAAAGATGGAAACTACCTAAGTGCCCATCAACAGATCAATAGAAAAACAAATTATGTAACAGACACAATGGAACTCTAGGCAACGATGAAGAACAAAGATGCACCCGTGAAACATCTCACAACATGGATGAATCTGGAGGGCATTATGCTGAGTGAAATAAGCCAATCACAAAAGAACAAATACTGTATGAGACTACTATCATAAAAACTCAAGAAAGGTTTACACACAGAAAAAAAAACATTCTTTGATGGTTACGAGGGTGGAAAGGGATGGGGAAGGCAAAACGCTAGCTAGATAGTAGACAAGTGTCAACTCTGGTGAAGGGAAACACAACACACAATACAGAAGTCAGCACAACTTGACAAAGGCAAAGTCACAGAAGTTTCCTAGACACATCCGAACACACTGAGAGACTGAGTTGCTGGGGCTCAGGACCATAGTAATCTTGGGAGACATTAAAGTCAACTGATGTAACATAGTTCATAAGGAAAATGTTCTACTCCTACTTTGTTGAGTACCGTCTGGGGTCTTAAAAGCTTGCGAGTGGCCATCTAAGGTATATCTATTGGTCCCATCCCATCCAGAGCAAAGGACAATGAAGAAAACCAAAAACACAAGGAAAATATTAATCCAAATGACTAAAGGACCACGTCAACCACAGTGTACACCAGCCTGAACCCAGAAGAACTAGATGGTGCCCGGCTACCACCACCAACTGCTCTGACAGGGATCCAAATACAGTCCTGGACACAGCAGGATAAAAATGTAGAAAAAAAATCAAATTCACAATAAAACCAGACTTACTGGTCTGACAAAGGCTGGAGGAACCCCTGAGACTATGGCCCCCGCGCATCCCGGTAACTCAGAACCATAGGCACTCCTGAAGCCCATTTTTGAAGCAAAAATTAGTCAGGTCTATAAAGCAAACATAACTATCAAGCATACAAGGCCAAACGGGCAACTCCTGCCCAAAAGCAAGATGAGAAGGCAGGAAGGGACAGGAAAACTGCAGGAATGCGGTGGAAAGGGGGAGAGTGCGGGGACTGCAACTAATGTCACAAAACGGTATGTGTGTAGAATTTTGAATGAGAAACTACCTCAGGCTGTAAACTTTCATCTAAAGCACACACACACAAAAAACTGTTCCATAGGGCTTTCAAGGCTGTGACCTTTCAGAAGCAGATCTCCAGGCCTGTCTTCTGAGGCATGTCTGATGCCTGGGTGAGTTCAAACTGCCAACCTTTCAGCTAGTATCCAAACACTTAATCTTTTGTACCACCCAGGGACTCCTCGTTAGTCATTGGAAAAATGCAAATCGAAATCACAATGAGATACCACTTCACATCTGTTAAGATGGCTACAATCAAAAAGATGGATAATAACTGCAACCTTCACCACTACTGCCCCCTCTGCTGGAAGTCTTATGATGGAATAATAAAACTGCAGAAAAGGCAGTTAATTTTAAGAATCAGAATTTAAGATGTCTTAGACAGATTTCTTAACATCCACTGCAAAGGTGAAAGGTTCTATTCAGAAATACACAACTCCACTTGCTTCATCTGACACTCTTGGGCTAAGCACTGTAGGAATTCACGAATGAGAAACATCTGCTGTTAAGGACCTTTCCCAAAGTAGGAACACAAATATAATTACAACTTCTTTAGGTGAAAACAAAGTGTTGTAGGAATCAAAGGAAGAAGAAATTCCTTCCAGCTAGGGGCGAAGTTTGCAAGGAAGAAAAGTATTTTGCGGACAGTCTTGGAGAAGGCCTGTTCCTGGGCACACAGACAAGTAGAAAGAAAATAGAAGGTCCATTCTACAGAGGCTGTGATGACCCTAAAAATTACAGAGAAAAATGGAAAAAGGACAAAGATTTCAGTTCTCGCCACATTATGAGGGATCTCTGACCTCCCCCCCCCCCCGTTTATTTATACAGTCTCATTGGGCAAGTATTTACCAAGGGCCTACTATGCACCAAGCCCTGGGAAAATAAAACTGTAAGAAAAACATACACACTCTCTCATGAGCTTTCTGTCCAATAGCCCTCGGTTAATGTCATTTTGTAATTTTCTATTCAGGCCCCAGAAAACTTGGATACCCTGTTTATTACCATCTAACATTCATTGGTTGATTCATTTCTGGCTTTCTAACTCTTCCAGAATGTAGGCCCCAGCCATAGGATCCCATCAAGCACACAGGACACAAACACACCACACCTACCGTTGCCAACCTGCGGTGCAATGGCTTCAGCCTCAGGCCAAGGTGTATTCTTGAAGAATCTTTCAGTCAGCTTGGTCCAGCTAAAAACCAAACAGAAAAATTGTAGAACTCTAAAACAAGGAACTGAGATACCCAACCCTCACATTTTACAGACTCAGAGAAGGGAAGATATCACAGAAACAGAGGCAGGGCCAGAGCTCCCCAAGTCTATAGCTTTCTACAACACAACTCTGTACTTCACATGGCCTTTCTTAATGCAGTCGAACATTCCTTTCGTCTCAGTTAAGCACCATCAAACTTTGCAGAATCATCTCCTGCCTGTATACCACGACTCTAGCCATTATTTAACTGCTTGCTGTTCCCTAATATGAGACCCACTAGGCCTCTATAACCTTTAGCCTTGCTGTTCCCACTCCCTGGAGCACTGTGCCTCTTTCTCCCTCTCCAAACACAGAACCAAATTACAGCCTGTTGCAGTCTGATGCCACAACAAACCTACAGCATCCAATCCAAACGCTGCTGCCCACAACCCGCCAAGGACCAGGTTTCTGTTCATTTTCCTTCTCTTGATCCTCTTAGCAGCTACTTCAACTCCTGCCCCACCCCATCCTCAAGACCCACCTCTCCCTCTTCTCACGCTCTTGGTTCAGCATATAAACACCCACAAGGTTGATACCCTCTAAGTCCCCTACACTTACCAACCCCTCTTTCTCACCCCCATTTCTTGCCGCACTAAAAATCACCTTGCTAAGGTTACCAAGGGCTCTCCAAGTTGCCAAATTCAACCACTGGCTTTCTCCTCTTGACCTCACTAGAACAACAAAAAAAAAAAACCAAGCCCAGTGCTATCGAGTCGATTCTGACTCAACAGTGACCCTGTAGGACAGAGCAGAACTGCCCCCAAAGAGTTTCCAAAGAGCGCCTGGCAGATTTGAACTGCCAACCCTTTGGTTAGCAGCCGTAGCACTTAACCACTACGCCACCAGGGTTTCCAACCTCACTAGAGTACCTGACAGTTGCTGACCATTCCCCTTCCCTTCAGAGTCTCTTCTTTTTTTGGTTCCTGTGATGGTTCTCTCTGCCTTTCTGTTCTTTTTGTCTTCTTTACTGGCTCTCTTCCTCTGCCTGCCCCTAAAGCAACATATTTCCCAAGGTGCCAGCCAGTTTTCTCACCTCACATTCTCCTAGACAAGGGTCTACCACATGCTTGGTTTCAACTACCATCTGTATCTGCCTGCAATGTCCATTAGTACAACTGAGAAAGTGAATTTTAAATTTTAGTTAATTTCCTTTAAGTTTAGTAAGCGGTATTCAACTTTGGACTGGAAAACATTTATCTGAAACAAGTTGGGTGTGTCAATCTTTTTACTTTCATTGTAAGTTTACAAATAAGTCAGTCTCTCATACAAAATCTTATGCACACCTTGCTACGCACTCCTAGTTGCTCTCCCCGAGACAGCACGCTCCTCTCCACCCTGTATTCGCTGTGTCCATTCAGCCAACATCTGTCCCCCTCTGCCTTCTCATCTCCCCTCCAGACAGGAGTCACCCAAATAGTCTCATGGGTCTACTTATGTGAATCTTTTTCAATTGTAAATTTATCAAATCAAATATAGATCAAGTATTTCTCATGAAAACTTAGCACACAAATTGAGATGTGCTGTAAAGTACACACTGGATCTCAAAGACTTAGTAAACCAAACCCAGTGTTGTCAAGTCGATTCCGACTCATAGTGACCCTACAGGACAGAGTAGAACTGCCCCATAGAGTTTCCAAGGAGCGCCTGGCGGACTTGAACCGCTGACCCTTTGGTTAGCAGCCATAGCACTTAACCACTACACCACCAGGGTTTCCAAAGACTTAGTACAAAGGAAAAAAGTAAAGTACCCCATTAATTTTTCTTTACTGATTATATGTAGAAACACTTTAGATATAATAGACTAAATATTATAAAAATTAATTTCACCTATTTTTTCTTTAATGTAGCTACTGAAAATTTTTTTAAATTACATACACTGCTAGCATTGTTAGTTCTATGGGACGGTGCTGGTCTACATGCCACTAACCAGAAAGGCCCGGGGGATGACAGAAACATGGTTCAGGGATTAAGGTACACCAAAAAAAAAAAAAAAAAATTAATTTTATAATTAATTATCACTGACCCAGGAAACCCTCGTGGTGTAGTGGTTAAGTGCTACAGCTGCTAACCAAGAGGTCGGCAGTTCGAATCCGCCAGGCGCTCCTTGGAAACTCTATGGGGCAGTTCTACTCTGTCCTATAGGGTCGCTAAGTCAGAATCGACTCGACGGCAGTGCGTTTGGTTTTTGGTTTTTAATCATTGATCCTGTTAACACAGAGTCAACTCCAACTCACAGCCCTGGTGGTGCAATGGTTATGCACTCAGCTGCTAAACTAAAGGTTGCTGGTTCAAGCCCATCAGGCACTCCGCAGGACAAAAGACCCTACAATCTGCTCCTGTAGATTACAGCCTAGAAAACCCTATGGGGCACTTCTCCTGTCTTATAGGGTCACTATAAGTCAGAATCAACTCAATGACAATGGGTTTGGGTTTTGATTTAAGTCACTAATACAACAGGTCTTTGACCATGGTGCTTTCTCCATCCATACTTCCAGGACTGGCTTAGATGCTGTTTTGTTGGTGACACCTTTCCTGATTACCCCAGCCTTGACTGACCTGTCTAATCTCTAAAGCCCATTACCCAAGGGCAAACCCACTGTCGTGGAGTTGATTCTGACTCATGTGACCCTACAGGACACAGGAGAACTGCCCCATAAGGTCTCCTAGGCTGTAATCTTTATGGAAACAGACTGCCACATCTTTCTCCTGTGAAGCAGCTGGTAGGTTCAAATCGCCAACTCCTCAGTTAGCATTTGAGCTCTTAATCACTGAGCCACCAGGGTTCCTTTACACAATGGCAATTAGCCTCAATACTGAAGAAACCACTCCAGAGTCTGGCTGGCTAACCCTAGTATGTACCGAGAGGTTGCACAGCACAGGGGTTTAGAAATCTGGCTTTGGTATCAGACTATACAGGTTAAAACTCAGCTCATCCACTTCACTAGCTATCTGACTTATGCTCGCTGTTTTGTTTCTGCAACTGTGAAATGAGGAAAACAATGGTACCTAACTTCATGGGATTACTGTGAAGGGTAAATGAATAAATACAGGAAGATCACTTTGAACACTACCTAGTTCATACTGATACCACTACTGTAACAATAAATGATAATTGCTATTATAATCACTAATTTTGATATTATACAAGTTCCTGGGGAAGCAGGGTCCAACAAAATAACATGTCCCTATCTCCAAGAATATAGGGTCACTATAAGTTGGCAATGGGGTTGGCTTTTACAGAAACCCCTGATGGTGTAGTGATTAAGAGCTACAGCTGCTAACCAAAAGGTCGGCAGTTTGAATCCACCAGGCGCTCCTTGGAAACTCCAACGGGCGATTCTACTTTGTCCCATAGGGTCGCTATGAGTCGGAATCAACTTAACGGCAACGGGGCCTGGTTTTTTGTTTGTTTGTTTGTTTATCTCCAAGAAATCGTAGAGACCCCCCTGAACATTCTTTTCACAGAAAAACTATTGAACATCACCCGTTCTGTAGGCCAGGCCCACTCAGAGAGAGGTCAATGTAGCCAGTAGCCCATACCTGTTTTCATAGATGTCCTGGATCTCATAGACCTTCTGGTCAATGACATCACTGGAGACACGACTGGCCTGTAGCTCATACACCTTCTGGTCGATCAAATCCGAGACGGTTTTGTGGAAATACTGGATGAAGTTTTTGATCACTTCAGGGATGACTTGGTAGGTCTGCTGTTCATACTGACGTTCATAAGCCAGGTCCTGCTTTGGATCTCCTAGAGGTTGGATAAAACACAAAGTGCTTCCAGACCCACATATGTGATGTAACAAAAGGCACGACCACCCCAAGTCATCCCAAACGAAACTCCAGCCCATGAAAAAATCTAGAGCTGCCATCAAATCACTCCAATTCATGGTGATCCCACGTGTCAGAGCAGAACTGTGCTCTGTAGAGTCTTCAATGGCTGATTTTTAGGACGCAGATTGCCGGGCCTTTCTTCCAAGAGGCCCCTGCGTGCACATGCACCTCTCTGGATAGCAGCTAGGCATGTTGATTTACACCACCCAGAGACTCCCAAGTCTATGATATCAGGTACAAACCTTTTGAACGCTCTGATATAACCCCCACAAATCATCTCGACCCTACTGCTGTATTTCTTCAGAACAGTTATCGCTATCTAAAATTACTCATTTACCTATCATCTGTTTCCCCCACTAGAACCTAAAGTCTATGAGGGCAAGAACCTGGTCTGTCTTGCTCCCAGGTATACCCTCAGGGGCCAGAACAGTTGTGTATGTCTGTTGGGGGGTGGAGGATGACAAGAGGTAGTAGGCACTTAATATTTTTTGAATGACTGAGTGACTGCCAGTACCTAACTATATCATGTCACTAAACCCTTAAGTGCTCCGTTTTCTCATCTGTAAAACGAAAACATTAATGCATGTACTTCACAGAACTATTTTAGGAATTAAATGAAACACTTCTCATAAAGTACTCAGAACAATTCATGGCAAGCCAACTCACTCCAACATTTCAAGAACCCTCAAAGCCTCCCACCTTCCCCCCCTCAATTTTATTTTGGCATAGTTCTAATCACTTTAAACTTCACTTCAAGATTCTCTTTTTTTGCTAACAATTTAAACGGGGAAACCACAGCCAGTCAGTGGGGCTCTTCCTCTGAGACTTTGAAGTAGACCACAAACATGGCCCGGTTTATTAGGGTCCATACAACCTTCCCACTGAAAGCTAACAACTGACTCTAAACCTGGACCATCGACAAGCCCATTTTTAACAGGTACCCGTCAGAGCTGTTCTAGGCCATTCAAAAAGGCACGGGTCCACAGGAGAGCCCGCCTAGCCCTACAAACCCGTGGTCTCACCTGTGTGCATATCATAGTCGCCTGGATAAGCATAGGGATCATATGCGGCCTAGAACGACAAAGGCACAGAAAAGAACAGTCACCAATCTGTGAATGCAAAATGTTCATTCCTGCCAAGTGCCAAGCAGGCTGCTAATGGATACAAAGCTGAATAAAACGCAGTCCCTGCCCTTAAGAAACTCACATTTCTGCAAGAAAACAGAGAACAGACAATGACAACGCAACGTCACCGGGGCAATAAGCTAGAGAAAACTACAAGGACGGTGGGAGCCAGCAGGGTTTGGCAAGACTAAACCCAGGCCCAGAAAAAGCGTTCAGTCCCAGAAAGAGAAGCCTGATAGGAATAGGGCGTAAGCGCCCTCCGGCCGCAGTCCTGGCAAACGGGAGGACGAGGGCACCGAACACACGAAGCGGGCGGGCAGACACAGGGCGGGTGAGGGGCCACGAGCTGTGGCTTCTAAGGGCCGCGCGGAGAGGCAGGCCGGAGCTGGCCGCGGCCCACGGGGGCTCGGGGAAAGGCCAAGACGCCGCTTCCCCGCGGGCCCCAGCATCCATAAAGGCCCTGCCAATGTCGCGGACCCTGCCACGCGCTTAGGCCCATCTTACCTCAGACTCGTAATCATCAGCGGGATACGACATGGCTGCGGCGCTAGCGGAACACCGCCGAAGAGAGCGAAAAGACCAGCCCTCGCCGGCGTGATGACTCCGGAAGTTCTACCCCGCTTGGCCCTGCGGGGACCGGAAGCCTTTCTGAGGGCGCCGGCACCCTGAGACCGCCACGTTAAGAAGGGCAAAAATTACGAAACACCTAAATTTTTTCTTCCCTTTCCAAATAGAGACTTTGCAAGGGGGGACATTTTATATCACTTGCATAAATCAGAAATAGGGACGTGAACTATTTCATCATAAATAAACAATGGGCAAATTAAGGGAAACAAGAAGGAATGCCACACAAAAAATGGCTGACAGCTCCCTCGGGCTGCCTTCTCGCGTGAAGAAAAAGCCGGATGAACGGGGTCTGAATGCAGATTTAGTCGTCAACGGGTTGCCTGCGACCAGCAACGTTTTCAAACGTTCTGGTTTCAAATTTTACTGGGTGGAAAAGTTGAGCCTCGGTCCCACTGAGTGAGAGGTCATCATGAAAAGGTGCCCCCCAACTTTGGGCATTAAATTGGAGCAGGCAAAGATGAAGCCAGCTGTGGCGTGAGGCCCTGGGGCGAGTCCTGGGAGCTGTGCTGCGCTTGAGCGCCCAGTCTGTGTGTGGTGGTCGGGGAGGGGTCGTGGGGTGGATTCGAGTCGCTCGGAAACCCTCGAGTTAGGGATGGAGGTTATAAAACAAGGGAATCCCGGGTGGTGGGTTTATTTCTGTTTTCGGTCAAGGACCTTAGTTTAGCCATCGGCTCATTCCCAACACACTAGTCAGGTGATCTGGGTTCCAATGTGACTTGCTGTGTGACCCGTAGCGTGTCGCACCCCTTCTGCCCCAGCCACCGCGTCCTGTAGTCACACTGCCTTCCTTGCTTTTCCCATCCAGAGACACTCCGCCTCGGGGTTTTTGCACTCACAGTTACCTGCCTCTGGACTCTAGAATGCAGCCCGCTCAGATACCGCACGGCTCGCTTTGTCT
Source organism: Elephas maximus indicus (assembly GCF_024166365.1). Taxonomy (NCBI): domain Eukaryota; kingdom Metazoa; phylum Chordata; class Mammalia; order Proboscidea; family Elephantidae; genus Elephas; species Elephas maximus. The sequence goes on along the minus strand of NC_064822.1, from coordinate 181,747,421 downwards.
TCAAGTGTTTATTCTGAAGTTATCACTCGAGCATCCCATTTAGAATTACAACGCCCCGTCCCAACTACCTATGCCCTTTCCTGCTTTGTGTTTCCCCGTCGCACTATGGTCGAATTGCCACCATGGAACTAATGGAGGTTACGCTTTGGGACCCCTTCATTCCCAGAGTCCTTCCATGGCTCTGGGTAGCCCCTAACAATGTCCTCACGTGGTCATGTATTTTTGTAAAATTTACAAAATAGTATTTATTGCAATTGGTTGTTAGGACCAAACTATCTTTCCACTTGGATTCCCCTCTGTCGCACTTGCTCTTGTTGATCCAGCTAGAGGAAATCCAATGGGGGAACATTTGAATTAAGTACTTTGCCTCTTCTGTGCATAGTTGTCGTTGCTGGCCTTTCGTTTGTAGGAATACACCTAACCATCCACTGTGGTCAATGAGTGTCGTCAATTAAAGGAATATTTAAGATTAATCAGAGCCTAAGAAAGCTTGAAATATGTGAGATCTTACAATTCATATATGACAAAAATTTCATACAGTTCTCTCCAAATTTGATAATTCCTCAAAATGTTAATAATACAGAGTTGTGAAATCAAAAGGATTTCTAAATTATAAATAATAAAATAAAAATTTGTTCTAATGAGGAAACACAAGCATTTTTCCATTCTCATTATGGAAAATGATGATACAAAATTGTTGTCATATAAAGAGGTTAGCCAACAGAAGAAAACAAAAACTGTGGAGGTGTTTCCACCAATTAATGTTACTTTTCTGGATTTTGTGATTTTGTGGTATTTGTGAGCATATTAAAATTTGCAATTGCTTGATTTCTCACATAATTTGGGTTGTGAGTTCTCTTTCTAGACAAATATTCTCTTTCTAGTTTCATTTTTGTAATGTTCTATTCTTTATTCCTAATGAAAGCTTCAGGCCCCACAAAATTTGGATTACCTGTTTATAACCATCTATCATTCATTCTTCATTCATCTATTCACTCATTTATTTATGGTTTCCTAACTCTTCCAGGGAAACCCTGGTAGCGTAGTAGTTAAGAGCTACAGCTGCTAACCAAAAACTTCAGCAGTTCAAATCCACCAGGTGCTCCTTGGAAACTCTATGGGCAGTTCAACTCTGTCCCACAGGGTCCTTATGAGTCGGAATTGACTCAAAGGCTGGTTTTTTTTTTTTTTTTTTTAACTCTTGCAGAACGTACCCTTTAATTTAGAGAATCACAATGCAAATTAGAATAGTAAAAGCTTCAAGAGGACCTTCCTCACTGGCTACTGGCTTCTCACTTTCTTTGTTGGCCCCTCTTCATCTCTACAATCACGAAATAGTAGATCACTCCCCGGGCTTGGTTCTTGGGTCTCTGCTCTTCTCTACCTTCATTTCCTGTCTCATCCAGTTCAGTAGGTTTAAATATCATCCATATGCCATTGACTCCTCACACGTATCTCTCCATCCCAGACCCTGCCCTGGAAGTGGGCCCATGACCCCTTGCCTAGTCACATTGCAACTTAAAACGTCCAAATTCAGTATCTGATCTCCTGGCTCAAACCTGCTGCTCCCATACTTTTCCCCACCTCAGTTAAGACAACCATTTTAGGAAGTAACATATGATCAGGAACCTATGGTACCGAAGGAAGAAGTCCAAGCTGCACTGAAGGCATTGGCAAAAAACAAGGCTCCAGGAATTGACAGAATACCAACTGAGATGTTTCAACAAACTTGCAGCACTGGAAGTGCTCACTCGTCTATGCCAAGAAATTTGGAAAACAGCCACCTGGCCAACAAACTGGAAAAGATCCATATTTATGCCTATACCCAAGAAAGGTGATCCAACCGAATGTGGAAAATATCAAACAATATCATTAATATTACATGCAAGCAAAATTTTGCTGAAGATCATTCAAAAGCGCCTGCAGCAGTATATCGACAGGGAACTGCCAGAAAGTCAAGCCGGATTTGGAAGAGGACATGGAACCAGGGATAACATTGCTGTTGTCAGATGGACCCTGGCTGAAAGCAGAGAATACCAGAAGGATGTTTACCTGTGTGTTGTTGACTATGCAATGACATTCGACTGTGTGGATCATAACAAATTTTGGATAACATTGCAAAAAATGGGAATTGCAGAACACTTAATTCTGCTCATGAGGAATCTGTACGTGGACCAAGAGGCAGTCGTTTGAACAGAACAAGGGGATACTGCATGGTTTAAAGTCAGGAAAGGTGTACAGTGGTGTTGTATCTATTCACCATACCTATTCAACCTGTATGCTAAGCAAATAATCCAAGAAGCTGGACTATACGAAGAAGAATGGGGCATCAGAATTAAAGGAAGACTCATTAACAACATGCGTTATACAGATGACACAACCCTGCTTGCTGAAATTGAAGAGGACTTGAAACACTTACTGAAGAAGATCAAAGACCACAGCCTTCAGTATGGATTATACCTCAACATAAAGGAAACAAAAATCCTCACAACTGGACCAATAAGCAACATCATGATAAATGGAGAAAAGACTGAGGTTGTCAAGAATTTCATTTTACTTGGATCCACAATCAGTACCCATGGAAGCAGCAGTCAAGAAATCAAAAGACGCGTTGCAGTGGCCAAATTAGCTGCAAGAGATCTCTTTAAAGTGTTAAAAAGCAAAGATGTCACCTTGAGGACTAAAGTGTGCCTGACCCAAGCCAAGGTGTTTTCAATCGCCTCATATGCATGTGAAAGTTGGACAATGAATAAGGAAGACCAAAGAAGAATTGATGCCTTAGAATTGTGGTGTTGGTGAAGAATATTGGATATACCATGGACTGCCAAAAGAATGAACACATTTGTCTCAGAAGAAGTGTAACCAGAGTGCTCCTTAGAAGTTAGGATAGCGAGACTATGTCTCACATACTTTGGACATTTTACCAGGAGGGGTCAGTCCCTGGAGAAGGACATCATGCTTGGTAAAGTAGAGGGTCAGCAAAAAAGAGGAAGACTCTCAAGGAGAGGGATTGACACAGTGGCTGCAACAATGGGCTCAAGCATAGCAACATTTGTGAAGATGATGCACGATGGGGCAGTGTTTTGTTCTGTTGTACATAGGGTCACTATAAGTTGGAACTGACTCAACAGCACCTAACAACAACAGTTAAGACAACTCTACTCCTTTAGTTGCTCAGCCCCAAATCTGCAGAACCATCTTTGACTCTTCTGTTTTTCTCACACCCTACATCCAATCCACTTACTGATGTTAAAAATGGTGTGAGTGTCTGATCTCTCTAACGTCTCGATGGAGAGAGAATCACTATTAGCATCAGCCTAAAGCTGATTTACTGTGAGACAGAGGTCAAACATACCACCTCTCTCCAACCTTTTTAGCAATTCTGACATCAGCTGTCCCTCCCGCAGCACTCCACTTCTCTGCTGGGTTCTCACAATTATGGGGCTTATTCGGGAAGTAACAGGTTACAATTCACAGTCAGGAACAACTCAGGATATAGTTCTTCAATCTGGACAGCATCTTCTCAGCTGGGCCTGCAGTCAGGCCTCTTTTTGGCCCTTGGCTCTTCAGCCTCAGACTCTGCTCAAGCAAGTGTTACAAAGCTCTTTAGCTCTGTCAGTAAGTACCTGGACGCACCCCATTCCACCAGCAAGCCTCCTGCCCAAATGTGCTCAACTTTCTCACTCTGTGAGCTAGGAAGCCCACTGCTTGATTTCCTGGTTCTGCTGCCTCTGCTGCCACCATTTCTCTGCCACTGCTTCTCACTGTCTACAGTATTACAGCTCTCTCTCTGTCTCTTGGGTCTAGGAAGTTCTCGACACAAGGACTCTGGGTCCAAAGGACGTGATACACTCCTAGCTTTTCTTTCTTAGTGGTAGTGAGGACGTGCCTTCTGCTCTGGGATTGGCTCTCTTTCAAGCATATCAGGATGGCAAAACTGGCCAATCTCCTCATAGAGGTTCCATAGACCTTATTGGCATGGTCCCACCGCCACAGGGGTGCCACACCCTTTATTTGCATTATTAGCAAGCTATCTAATCCCTTTGGTGGGCCACAAGCACCTGATTTGCATAGTCCCACCCAGTCATTTGCTAGGAGTTACAAGGCTGTGGTGAGAAAGGCCACATAAAATCGATCCATCACACCACAGCAAATCTCATTGGCTCTACCTTCACAAACACTCCCAGATTCTTCCTTTCCCCATCTTGGTCTCTGTTATCCCTGCCCAAGCCACCATCATCTCGCGTATATTATTGTAATAGCCTCCTCTCTCTTTCTTCCACTCTCAATCCATATTTGTAGAATTGCATTTGAATTGGAACCTATTCCATTTCTTGGCAGCACATTAAGCCTGCTCAGAAAAGGATCTTTGATCTAAAAGTGAATTGAACACCAACATAGACTATGAGATGTCTGAGCACAGGGTGTTTGATTTTGCAAAGCTTGCTTGTTGATAAAAAAGCAGTACGTGAAAGGGAAAGAAACTGTGAACAGACCAAAGCTCCTGGAATGATTTTACCTAGGAGAATTGCTGACAGAATTTGGCTGCTGAAAAGCTGCCGTATTTTCTCTTGATCTTCTTTTGCCTGGGGTTTGAAGCAGGAAATTCTCTGCCTCAGGATAGCCATGTCTTACAGTTGGCCTGGGCTCTTCTGCTGTATTCATTTCAAGCCCCACATCCCATTGCACCCTGGGGGTTGATATGTATTTCACTTACTATCCCGTTTGTTCCACTCCCCTGGGCGTGGTCTCAGGACTCCTTTCCACCTATGGCAATAGCACGTGGGCCCTGGGAGAGCAGTAGCTGTTCTGCACAAATCAGAGCTAGAAGCATTCTTAGCATTTGGTATGAGGGTCACAAAGCAAAATCTAAACGGGGGCTGCTAGATATAACAAATGAGTGAAGTTTCCTGACCACATCTTAAGTTGGATCCTTTCTTTCATCATAGACATTTAAGACTGTTGTTTTTGTACACAAATGTTCACTCATTTTCCTGAAAACACAGAGCCCTCTCTCTATAGCCTAAAACAATAATTCTTATATTGTTAAAAATATAATTCTTATGTTCTATATCTTGACTGGGATGGTGGTTACATGAGTGTATACATTTGTCGAAAATCATCAACCTGTACAACCTGATTATCTGTCCAGTTGAGAAGATGACCCCAAAGGTTACAGTTTTATTGCCCTGTGGGATGTGAACTGGTTTGAATCTAACTTAGCGATCATATTTCAGCATTCCTTTGACATAAGCTATAAGCAAATTTTTTTCAAACCAGTTCTGTCTCGCCATCCTAACTTCGAAGGAGCACTCTGGCTATACTTCTTCCAAGACAGACTTGTTCATTCTTCTGGCAGTCCATGCTATATTCAATATTCTTTGCCAACACCATAATTCAAAAGCATCAATTCTTCTTCAGTCTTCTTTATTCATTGTCCAGCTTTCTCATGCATATGAGGCAATTGAAAAGGCCATGGCTTGGGTCAGGCACACATTAGTCTGCAAGGTGACATCTTTACTTTTTAACACTTTAAAGAGATTTCTTGCAGATTTGCCCAATGTAATGCCTCTTTTGATTTCTTGACTGCTGCTCCCGTGGGTGTTGATTGTGGATCCAAGTAAAATAAAATCCTTGACAACGTCAATATTTTCTTCATTTATGATGATGTTGCCTACTGGTCCAGTTGTGAAGATTTTTGTTTTCTTTATGTTGAGGTGTAATCCATACTTAAGGCTGTGGTCTTTGATCTTCATCAGTAAGTGCTTCAAGTCTTCACTTCCAGCAAGCAAGATGGTGTCATTGTATAATTCAGGTTGTTAATGAGTCTTCCTCCAATCCTGATGCCCTGTCCTTCTTCATATAGTTCAGCTTCTTGGATTATATGCTCAGCATATAATGTTGATCAATACTTTTGGTATAATGACTCTGTTTATTCCTTCTATGTTCTTTTGGTGCTTCTTGGGTTGTTCAATATTTTGCCAATACAATCCTTCAAAATTGTAACTTTAGGCTTGAATTTTTTCTTCTGTTCTCACAGCTTGAGAAATGCTGAGCATGTTCTTATCCTTTTAGTTTTCTAACTCCAGGTCTTTGGGCATTTCATTTCAATACTTTACTTTGTCTTCTCAAGCCGCCCTTTGAAATCTTCTGCTCAGGTTTTTACTTCATCATTCCTTCCTTTCGCTTTAGCTATTCTACCTTCAAGAGCAAGTTGCAGAGTCTCTTCTGACATCCATTTTGGCCTTTTCTTTCCTATCTTTTTAATGACTTTTGCTTCCTTCATGTAAGATGTTCTTGATATGATCTCAAAGCCTCGATTTTGTAAAAAATTTATTTATTGTGCTTTAGGTGAAAATTTACAAATCAAGTCAGTCTCTCATACAAAAAGTCATACACACCCTGCTGTGCACTCCCAGTTGCTCCGTCCTTAAGTCCTTAATGAGACAGCACATTCCTCCTCTCCACCTTGTATTTGCTATGTCTGTTCAACAAGCTCCTGTATCCTTCTTCCTTCTCATGTCGCCACCAGACAGGAGTTGCCAGCATAGTCTCACATGACTACTTGAGCCACGAAGTTCACTCCTCACCAGCATCATTGTCTATCTAATAGTCCAGGCCAATCCCTGTCTGCAGAGTTGGTTTTGGGAATGGTTCCAATCTTGGGTCAAAGCCTCAACTTCCTGACCTAAAAGTTAAGATCTTGGCTGCTAACAAAGATGTCAGCAGTTTGAATCCACCAGCCGCTCCTTGGAAACCCTATGGGGCAGTTATACTCTGTGCTGTAGTGTCGCTATCTGTTGGAATCGACTTGTCGGCAATGGTTTTTTTTTTTTTAAGTGGGTATAATAATGCTTATCTGCTAATGCTGTGGTGAGGGAGAACTAAACGATATATATAAAGACCTTGGTACACGGTTGTTGTTGTTAACTGCCATTGAGTAGACCTCCGGCTCATGGAGACCCCCTGCACAATGTGATTGGTAAATCGTACACATTCAACAATGTGTGGTTCTTTCTTCTGTTCACTCTAACTACAAGTGCCGTTGGTGTATGTCCTTATCAGGGATGGGGAAGAGGTAGAGGAGGAGAGCTTAAACACAAACAGTATTTTTCTCCATGCAGTTAGCGGGTAGTACAATGACAGTCTTCATAATTGTTTTTTTCAGGCACTGCAAAACGTAGAAGTGCTTTTTCAACACTCAGACAAACATTTTAACTGGTGCAATGGAGTGGGAAGAGCCCTTGACTGGAACATAAGTCATGGGCATTGTCCCATAAAGCCTGGGCATCAGTTTAAGCTTCTTCTTTTTTTTAATGTATAAAATAGTGATAGTCCTCCTTACCGACCTTAGAGAAATATTTGCGGGGTACAGGGATGTGAGAATTCTTTCAAAACAGTGCATCTATGAGAAGTTAGTAAGTTTGTATTAACTAGCCAGACATTTTCTTTTTTCTGGGTCTGACTTCTCACCGGGGGAACGTGAGCATCTCAGTGGAACTGAGTCTGACCCTGTGTCCTGGGCGTTCCGGATCGGGCACAGAGAGATGTCTGGCTCAGTGACAGAATCCTGACTGAAGTGCCCTCTGGTGTTTGTTGTTGTCAGGTGCCCTCAAGTCGACTGACTCAAAGCGAAAGTGTAGAACTGCCCCAGAGGGTTTTCTAGGCTATAATGTTTACAGGAGCAGATCGCCAGGTCTTTCTGCCGTGGACCCACTGTGTGGGTTGGAACCGGCAACCTTTCAGTTAGCAGCAGAGCGCATAACTGTTAATTAAGAGATCTATCTCATTTAGGAGCTATTACCCTCCTATTAGGCAGCCGCGGTGACGCAATGGTTAAGTGTTCTGCGGCTAACCAAAAGGTGGGTGGCTTGAACCCATCAGACGCTCCAGGGAAGACTGCTTTCTTAAAGATTAAAACCCATTGTGGTGGGGGTGATTCCGACTCACAGCGACCCTACAGAATAGAGCAGAGCTGCGCCATAGGGCCGTACATATTTACGGCAGCAGACTATCATATCTTTCTCCCACATCTTCCTCCCGAGGAGCGGCTGGTGGATTCGAATCACTGGCCTTTTGGTTAGCCCTAAAGATTACAGCCTTGGAAACCCTATGGGACATTAGTCTTTTGGCTAAGTTGTTTTATTTATTTTTAAAGTTTATTGATTCAAAAAAATATTATACAGTATATATATTTTTGGCTTCTTCACTTTCTTTTCAGAGCGGCTCAGGTAACCTTAATGTGATTGGCTAAAGCACCTGCCCGTTATCTTTCCCATGATCCGACGGGGAAATTGGGAAAAAAAGTGTCTTAAACTCAGCTGTTTTATTGGCTCCGGTAGGGACGCACGGCAAAGACCGTGGGCACTTCTAATTTGTGATTAGTTTTTATGTCCGCCAGTCATGCTGCCGAAATTTCTGTCCAATCCTCTTACGCGTACTATGACCTACTTGCCGGATTGGCTGGAGGGGTTTACGCTGGAAAGCTTTTCATTGGCCCCAAACTCCCCGGCTCCCGGCCCAAGCCCGCCCCCTGCTCGGTTGCCGTGGTTGCAGGCCCGGCCCTGCCCGCTCGCTCGCTGACAGCGAGAGTTAGGGCGGAGGGAAGTGGGTCCGTCGGTCGGCCGGGAACGAGGCTCCGCCAGCTAGGCCCGCGCGGAATCGTTGCCATGGCAGCCGCTGCCGGGGGCGCGGACGATGAGCCGCGTTCCGGCCGCTCGAGCTCTGATGGCGAGTGCGCGGTGGCGCCGGAGCCGCTGACGGGCCCCGAGGGCCTCTTCTCCTTCGCCAGCTTGGGGGCCGCGCTGGGCAGCGGCACGGACCTCCCCGGTCGGGCGTCCGACGGAGCCCAGTCCCCGCTGCGCTACCTCCACGTCTTGTGGCAGCAGGACGCCGAGCCCCGCGACGAGCTGCGTTGCAAGATCCCCTCCGGCCGGCTGCGGCGCGCCGCCAGGCCTCACCGCCGGCTCGGGCCCACGGGCAAAGAGGTGCATGGTGAGGCGCGGGAGCGGTCGGCGGGCGCGGAGGGAGGCGGGCCGGCCGCGTGCGGCTCGGAGCCGGGGAGCCTGGGGCCAGGCTGCCGCCCTGCTGGGCCCCGTCATGGAGCCCCGGGCCCCGGACTTGTCCCCAGACCCCGAGCTAGGGGCCCAGGGTGACGCTGGAGTCTCCTTTCGATAATAATAATTATTATAGCAGCTAAGGGCCACGAATAAAAACAAAAAACACACCAAACAAAAAACTCCCTTCTCAGAACCAGTCACTCCTGACTTCTCACACTTGGCAATTCTCGAATAGAAACTTCATGACTCAGGGTGTTCCACTGAGTCGATTCCAACTCATAGTGATCCCGTGTGACAGTAAAGTTGCCCGGTAGGATTTCCTGGCTGTGATTTTAGGGGAGCAGATTGCCAGACCTGTCTCCCACGGCGTTGGTGGGTGGGTTCAAACCACCAGCCTTTAGGTCAGCAGTCCATGGCTTGACCATTTCCACCACCAGGTCTCCTTTGGTGTTTATTTGTTGTTGTGTGCCACGGAGTCTTCTAAAACTCCTGCTGTGATATATGTCTACCATAATATCTTTTATAGTTTATGGATGACATGGAAACTGAGGCCCTGAAGGATTAGGAATGGGAGTTTTAAGAGTCCCTTCTAGCACCTTAGGGGCGTTGTGAAGATTAAATGAGTATTTGAAAGTGCCGTATAAACCATAAAGTTTATATGACTGTCAGTAATTGTTACGTATCTTAGTTGCAGTTTTTGCCCATTTCTCTGCTGACAAAGGCATTTTTTTCTGTTTGCCTCTAATATACAGATCACTGGAGGGGAAAAATGTTTCTGCTTAGGAATTACCAAGTTTAGGTAAATCATTTGGGAATGGCCTATCTTGAAGGAGAGTATAATGAGATAATCTGTGTAACCAGCTCACAAAGAGCTTCTATGTAAATCATCTCATTCATTCTTGGAACAACTCAGGGCTGGCAGGACAGAGCTTAACTTTGTTTTGCAGATGATGGACCTGAGGACCAAAGAGGTCAACTGACATACTCAAGGTCACTCAGCCACTACAAGTGGCAGGGCCCCAGATACAGAGGCCTTGGGGAATTTGCTACAGAATGTAGCCTTTTCATTAATTGCGCTGCACTTTGTATTTCTCTTTGTTCCCAGGGTAGTATCTCTCAGATGCTGGCATCTTTCTCTCCCTCTCTGTGGCTGACGACTGGGTTAACTAGAAAACCATCCACTTTCAGGTTCATCATGGCCGTTTTTTTTAAACTGACACTCTTACTTTCTTTACAGCTCTGAAGAGGCTGAGGGACTCGGCCAACGCTAACGACGTGGAAACAGGTGAGTGTGCACAGTGGGTCTAGCTCCAGGGACCCGAGGGCTGGCTGAGGGAGGAATAGTCTAGGTACCTGGGAAGAAGTTGTTTTAATTCAGCCTGCCAGCTCATCCCTGGGACCAGGCTCTCTTACTTATTGTGTAACTTTGCAGTAATCCTGTGGGAGGTAAGTCTGGCTTCAATGCTCGCCCTCCCTACGCTCTTCTGCCAACCGGAACGTCCTAATGTCATAGCATTTATCACCCTAAGGGCTCCCTGATCCTGGGGACTCTGTCTGCTTTTGTATACCTGACACCCAGCAAAGTCCTCAGTAAAGAGTAGGTGCTCATTTTGCAATCTCTGGGTCATGGGAGTGAACACTCAACTTTAACTGCCAGGGGATCACCATGCTGATGCCACCCCCTTCAGCTGCTCACTGAGGCTTTGTGGTAGTTGGGTCAGTGGCTCTCAAACTTGTTTAGTTGACAGAGCACCTGAAAGGCATGGATGGCCTCCTAGCTGGATGTCACTCTGTCTATTTTTTGTTGTTACTCCCCAGGGTTCTCTAACTGAGAGAGTAATAGCAGCATCAAAGTTGCCAGGAAAATTTATAGGAAACATTTTTAAATTTTATCCACTTAATCCTTTCTGTGAATCAAGGAAAAGTAGTACGTTAGCTTTCAGTGGCTTCTCTAACAAATTACCACAGATGTAGTGCTTTGAAATAGCACAAATTTTTTATCTTACAGTTCCATGAATCAGAAGTCCAACATAGGACTCACCAGGCTAAAATCAGGGTGCCGGCAGAGATGCATTCCTTTCTGGAAGCTTTAAGAGGATAATCTGTTTCCTTGCCTTTTCCAACTTCTGGAGGCCACCGATGTCCCTTGGCTCATGTTCCCCTTCCTTTGTGTTCAGAGCCGGCAATGGTGGGTCAGGTCCTTCCCATGCTGCCATGTCTCTGATTCTTGCAGCAGGGAAAGGGTCTCTGATTTTAAGAACTCATGTGATTCGTTGGGTCTACTTGGATAATCCCGGATAATCTTCCCATCTCAAGGTTCTTAACCTTGGTGACATCTGGAAGGTCGTTTTTACCATGTACAGTAACATATTCACATGTTTCAGGGATTAGAGTGTGGACATCTTTGGGTGCCATTATTCTGCCTAGCACTAGTGGTAGAATGACATCTTGGTGGTGGGATCCTGTGGTCAGCAGCTGAAATGTGAGCATAGATGAAGGGCTGAGGGTTAGGAGAGCCCACGTACACCGGGCATGGAGAGGCGGCCGACTTCCTCAGGGAGCTGGGGTGTTCCACCATGGGCCTCGAGATGGCTCACCATTCCTGACGTAACCACAGCGAACAGGCCTAGAAAGTGGAAGGTTTTTCACCAGTCTTCACTTTGGTGTCTTGCTCTTTAACTTTAATATTTTGGAATGTTTAGGCAGCAACCTAGATAGCTTTTCAAGAAAAAATAAAGTAATAAGTCTTCTCTCTCTTTTTTTTAACGTGGTGAAAATACACATAGCAAACACACAAATTCGACCATTTCACCTGTATAGTTCAGTGACATTGATCACGTTCTTCACGTTGTGTGACCATTGTCCCTGTCATTTTCCAAATGATTCCACCACCATTAATATAATAAACTCAGTGCACCTAAGCAAAAACTCTCATTTCCCTCTCCCTTCCACCCCTGGTGTCTTAGTTATCGTCATGGATTGAATTATGTCCCCCCAAAAATGTGTGTATCAATTGGGATAGGCCATGATTCCCAGTATTATGTGATTTTCCTTTATGTTTTAAATCCTGCCTCTATGATGTTAATGAGGGAAGATGGGCGGCAGTTGTGTTAGTGAGGCAGGACTCAACCTACAGGACTGGACTGTGTCTTGAGGCAATCTCTTGAGATATAAAAGAAAGAAGCGAGCAGAGAGATGAGGGGACCTTGTACCGCCAAGAAAGCAGCACCTGGAGCAGAGCGCATCTTTTAGACCCAGGGTTCCTGTGCAGAGAAGCTCCTAGTCCAAGGGAAGATTGACCAGAAAGACCTTCCTCCAGAGCCGACAGAGAGAGAACTGGAGCTGACACCCTGAATTTGGACTTTTAGCCTGCTTTACTTTGAGGAAATAAACTTCTCTTTGTTAAAGCCATCCGCTTGTGGTATTTCTGTTACAGCAGCACTAGATGACTGAAACAGTTATCTAGTGCTGCTGTAACAGAAATAGCACAAGCGGATGGTTTTAACAAAGAGAGATTTATTCTCTCACAGTCTGGGAGGCTAGAAGTCCGAATTCAGGGTGCCAGCTCCAAGGGAAGGCTCTCTCTGTCAGTTCTGGGGGAAGGTCCTTGTTGTCATTTTTCCCTGCTCGAGGAACTTCTCAGCACAGGGAGGGTCCAAAGGACACACTATTCTTCTAGCTCTTGTTTCTTGATGTTCTGAGGTCCCCATGTCTCTCTGCTCTCTTCTCTTTTATATCTCAAAAGAGATTGACACAATCTAATTTTGTAGGTTGAGTCCTGCCTCATTAACACAACTGCACTAATCCCACCTCTTTAACGTCGTAGAGGTAGGATTCACAACGCAGGAAAATCACATCAGATGACAAAATGGTGGACAGTCACACAATAGTGGGAATCATGGACTTGCCAAGTTGACATACATTTTTTGGGAGCCACAATTCAATCAGCAATAGCTGGTTACCACTGATAATCTTTGGTTTCTATGTATTTGCGTAGTTCACATAAGTGAAATCATACAGTATTTGTCCTGTTGTGTCTGACTTTTTTCGCTCAGCATAATGTTTTCACGGTTCATCCATGTTGTGGCACGTATCAGGACTTCATTTCTCTTTATGGCTGAGAGTATTCTGTTGTGTGTGTGTATATATATATATATATGCCACATTATGTTTATCCATTCTTCTGGTGATGGACATTTCAGTTGTTTCCACCTTTTGGCAATTGTGAGAAGTGCCACAGTGTTCTCTTTTTTAATATCTCTCGTGTGTGGCCAAAGAATATTTTAATTGTACTCACCTTCCACAGAAAGTCCAGTTCATTTTGAATCGCTGTTCACATAGTGGTCTTATTATTTTGGTAGAAAGGCTGTAATTTTCCACACTCACCTTCAAACCTCAGTGGCTTTTAGTTGTGCCAGGTGCCCGCAGAGCCCTGCTGGTGAAGCTGGCTGTAGGATTAGCATCTTCCCTTGTGTGGCTAGCATTTTGTTTTCCTTCTATGCTGTTTGTTGCTTTTTTGTATAGTTTAGAGATTACAATGGACATAAAACTTATAGCCTGGTTTTGTTAGTTACCATTAAGTGCTTTTCTATCAATCCACAATCATGTACATATTTTACCTGTACAAATGATATATGCATTTAAAATGTTTTCAAAAACAGAGAAGTATAGAAGAAAATTACCCATAATGTCAGCAAAGGAACTGGTCACTGTTAATATTTTGGGGAATTTCTTTTCAGTCTTTTTTCCTATCATAGGAATTTTCTTCATGGGCTTGCAAATTACTGTATACAAAGTTTTTAGCCTGCATAATTTTTTGCGTATTATAAGCATTTTTTTTTAATTTGATTGTGCTTTAGGTGAAAGTTTACAGCACAAATTAGTTTCTCATTCAAAAATTTATACACAAATTATAACATTGGCTGCAGTCCCCAAGATGTAGCAGCACTCTCCCCCTTTCCTTTCCCACCCCATATTATGAGCATTTTTATAGTCTTTGTAACCATTTATTTTTTCAAAATGAAAATATCATTTTCCCCCATTTGTAGAGTGAATACATTGCTGTAAAAAGGCTTTTTTAAAGCTTACAAAATAGAAAGCAAAAATCATTTCTCACTTGTAACCACAATTTTTAATGGATGAGCACTATTCATTCCCTCAAAGTGACAAAGCGAGTGTTACTGAGTCATTTATTTCCATGCTGGCTTTTCATTTTGAAGCTAGTTTCCCAGGCATAGGATTATTACATCAAAGCATGTGCATATTTTGATGGCTCCCAAAATGCTGTCTCAGGTCTAAAACGCTAGCAGGCGGCCATCTAAGATGCACAAATTGATCTCAACCCACCTGGAGCAAAGGAGAATGAAGAACACCAAAGATACAAGGTAATTATGAGCCCAAGAGACAGAAAGGGTCACATAATCCCAAGACTCCATCAGCCTGAGACCAGAAGAACCAGACGGTGCCTGGCTATCACCGATGACTGCGCTGACAGGGAACACAACAGAGAGCCCCTGATGGAGCAGGAGAACAGTGGAATACAGATCTCAAATTCTCGCAAAAAGACCAGGCTTAATGGTCTGACTGAGACTGGAGGGACCCTGACAGTCATGGTCCACAGACCCTTTGATAGCCTAAGATTGGAACCATTCCCGAAACCAACTCCACAGACAGGATTGGCCTGGACTATAAGGTAGACAATGATGCTGTTGAGGAGTGAACTTCATGGCTCAAGTAGACACATGAGACTATGCGGGTGACTCCTGTCTGGTGGTGAGATGAGAAGGAAGAGGGGGACAGAAGCTGGCTGAATGGACACGGGGAGTACAGGGTGGAGAGGAGGAGTGTGCTGTCTCATTAAGGGGAGAGCAGCGGGGAGTGCATGGTGGGGTGGGTATGGCTTTTTGTATGAGAGACTGACTTGATCTGTAGACTTTCACCTAAAGCACAATAAATAAATTGGAAAAAAAAACACAAACAAAAAAATATGCTTCTTGTAACAAGGCCAGACTTACAGCAATCTGACTGAGACTAGAAGGACCCCAGAGGTCATGGTGCCCAGACCTTCTGTTGGCCCAAGACAGGAACCATTCCCAAAGCCAACTCTTCAGACAGGGATTGAACTGGACTAAGGGATAGAAAATGATGCTGGTGAAGAATGAGCTTCTTGGATCAAGTAGACACGTGAGACTATGTGGGCAGCTCCTATCTGGAGGGAAGATGAGAAGGCGGAGGGGGTCAGAAACTGACCGAATAGACATGAAAAGAGAGAGTAGAGGGAAGGAGTGTGCTGTCTCATTAGGGGGAGAGGAACTGGGAGTATATAGCAAGGTGTATATACATTTTTGTATGAGAGACTGATTTGATTTGTAAACTTTCACTTAAAGCACAATACAAATTTTAAAAAACCTAAAAAAAAAAACCCACAAAGTTGTAGTGTTGAAACAAAAAAAAAGATATGCTAAAATGCTTACCAGAAAGACTACAAAACCAAAAATAACCAAACCCGTTGCCATCAAGTCAATTCTGATTCATAGTGACCCTACAGAATGGAGTAGAACTGCCCCACAGGATTTCCAGGGAGCGACTGGTGGATTCAAACTGCCAATCTTTTGGTTAACAGCCATAGCTCTTGACCACTGTGCCACCAGGGCTCCTTTTTTTTTTTTTTTTGGTGCTGAAACCAGAATAAATCACAAAAATAAAACGGTATTTGAGCTATATTTTATCTTTTCAATACTTGCTGCATTTGGTGAATGTGCTCATAATCACTGAAGTGACCTGAAGCTCTTCTTTCTTCTCTACTCTCATCAGCCTTTTCCTACCCTCTTCATTCATTTATTCAGTCAGCAGTATTCATTGAGCAGATATTACTTGTGGGATACTACGCTTGATACAGGGACATAAAGATAAAACAAAAAACCTACAACATGTCGGAGAAGAAGAATATAAAATTAGACCATTTCCAAACTAAAACAGCAACAAAAACCCTGAAGGTTTGTGATTAGTTGGAGTGGTATAAGTTCAGGAGCCAAAGAAACCTGGGTGTATGTCCCAGCTTTGCCTTCTGTTAGCTGGGTGAATGTCACTTGGGTGCTTTACATAATCTCTCTGGGCCTGAGTCTCCCAGGCTGTAAAATGGGTGTGATACTTGCTGGGTTGTGGAGGGATTAGCATTCAGCTACCTACACATGGCTGCTACGCAGGGTATGGTAACTCAGTGTACAGCAGCAATAGCTCTAAAATAGCATAGGATGTCAGTATTACAAAAGCGGGATGAATAGGGCATTAAGGAGAGGTGAAAGGGGGAGTGACTAACTCAGCTTGAGGAGACAGGAAAGATTCGTGGAAGAAGAGATACCTGGGCTTTGTCCAGAAGCACTCAAGTCCTTGAGAGGTTTGTTTGGGGGACAAGAGATGAAAATGTTGTCAGCAATGCCTACATTTCAGCTGACCACGTTACAGCATGTGGTAACAATGCCTTACGTTTGTATATTGCCTCCATGCTTTTCAAAGAAGGATTTTATATCCATTATTCTGATCGCAAGGGAGCCTGGTGGTGCAACGGTTAAGCAAGCGGCTGCTAACTGAAAGATTGGTAATTTGAACTCACCCAGCGGCTCTGCAGGAGAAGACCTGGTGATCTGCTTCCGTAAAGATTACATCCCAGAAAACCCTATGGGGCGGTTCTATTCTGTCACATGAGGTCATTGAGTTGAAAATGACTTGATAGCACCCAACAACAACATTCTAATCACAACAGCTCCAGAGATTGTTAGGGCGGAGAGTATTCCCATTTCGCAAATACGGAAACCGGAGCTCGAGAAACTTGCCTAACGATGCCTAAAAGGTTGATGGTGAACTGGGGCCAAATCCAGGCCTTCGTTCTCCTAGCCCAGCTCTTGTCAGTGCCTCACACTGTTGACACTGTACTCCTTTCTTTATTTAGCTTAATCTAAGGCTTTGAACGTGCAGCCATGTCCCTCTGTCAGTGTAGCTAGCTGAAAAAACCTGGGAAGTAGGAAAGCCTTGTGAACTTGCTTAGGTGGAACGGGACAGTGATGATGACAATGACAGTAGCTAATGTTTGTTGAGCACTTGCTGAGTGCCAGGCACTATTGTAGCACTTTTCATGTAGTAGCTCGATTGCTCCTCACAACCGCCCTGTTAAGTAGGGGCTTAGCCACATGTTTCTAGAGGAGGAAGTAGAGAAAGCAACTTATTTAAAGCCTCTCTGCCAAGATGCGAACCGAGCAGTGTGATGTACTTACTGTCGTTTTTTTTCTTTTTTAATTGTACTTAGGGCACTGGGTTTTCTGGGTTAGGTGAAAGTTTACAACTCAAGTTAATTTGTCATACAAAAATTTATACACATATTGTTTTGTGACATTAGTTGCAGTCCCAACAATGTGACAGCACACTCCCCCTTTCCACCCCAGGTTCCTTGTGTCCATTCAACTAGTTCCTGTCCCTTCCTGCCTTCTCATTCTACTTTTGGACAGGAGCTGCCCATTTGTTGTCATACATATGATTGAACTAAGAAGCACATTCCTCACGTGTATTATTTTTTGTTTTATAGTCCTGTTTAATCTTTGTCTGAAGAGTGGGCTTCAGGAATGTTTGAGCTCTGGGTTAATAGTACATCCGGGGGTCATAGTTTTGGGGGTTCCTCCAGGCTCTGTCAGACCATTAAGTCTGGTCTTTGTTTGAATTTGAGGTTTGTTCTACATTTTTCTCCTGGTCTATTGAGGACTCTTTGTTGTGTTCCCTGTCAGGGCAATCATTGTGGTGGCCGGGCACCATCTAGTTCTTCTGGCTCTCTGCCTCTTGACGTACTGAATGTGCGGTAAGTATTCTTTCAGCCTGCGTATGTTAGAAGAATCCCATCAAACAGAATTCCCTTTCTGAACCCTAGGAACCAGGCGATCATTTGTAGTCTCCTTAGTTTTGAGCCACGAAAATTCCTGTGGGAGACTTTGATTTCAGGGTGTCTTATTTTCCTATGTTAGCTGCCATAACAACAACAACAAACACACAGTGGGTGGCTTTAAAGAACAGAAATTTATTTTCTCACAGTTCTGGAGGCCAGAAGTCTGAATTCAGGGCATCAGCAGAGCTGTGTTCTCTGTCTGTGGGCTCTGTGGGAAGAGCCTGCCTTGTCTGTTTCAGCTTCTGGCAGCCCTGGTGTTCTTTAGTATTTCTTGACTTGTAGATGATCCTCACATACTATGTGCGTGACTCTGTTTCCTATCTGCCTTTCTCTTTTATAAAACGCCACTCAGAAGGGATTAGGATTAGGACCCATCCTACTCTGGTATCACCTCATTAACCTAACTGGTAACATTTGCCAAGAAGAACCCATTTCCCCAAACAAAGACATTCACCAGTGGAGGCATTAGGACTTCAGCATATCTTTCTGGGGTGCACAACTCAACCCATAACACAGGGTGCCTTATCCGCCTCCCCCAGCCAGGAGGAAAGAAAAGGGAAGTTGTTGTCGTTAGGTGCTGTCGAGTCGGTTCCGACTCATAGTGACCTTGTGTATAATGTAATGAAACACTGCCTCGCCCCGCGCCATCCTCACAATCGTTGTTATGCTTGAGCCCATTGTTGTAACCACTGTGTAAACCCATCTCGTTGAGGAGCATCTTTTCACTGACCCTCTTTATCAAACATCATGTCCTTCTCCAAAAACTCATGTCTCCTAATAACATGTCCAAAGTATGTGAGACAAATTCTTGCCATCCTCGCTTCTAAGGAGCATTCTGGCTATACTTCTTCCAAAACAGATTTGTTCCTTCTTTTGGCAGTTCATGGTATAGTCAGTGTTCTTCGACAACATGGTAATCCAAAGGCATCAATTCTTCAGTCTTCCTTATTCATTGTCCAGCTTTCAAATGCACAGGAGGCGATCGAAAACACCATGGCTTGGGTCAGGCTCACCTTAGCCTTTAAAGTGACATCTTTGCCTTTTAACACTTTAAAGAGGTCTTTTTTTTTTTTTTTTGCAGCAGATTTGCCCAATGAAGTGTGTTGTTTGATTTCCTGACTGCTTCTTCCGTGATTGTTGATTGTGGATCCAAGTAAAATGAAATCCTTGACAACTTCAGTCTTTTCTCCGTTTATCATGATGTTGCTTATTGGTCCAGGATTGGTCCAGGTTTCTTACTGGTGAGGATTTTTGTTTTCTCTTTATGTTGAGGTGTAATCCACACTGAAGGCTGTAATCTTTGATCTTCATCAAGTAAATGCTTCAAGTCCTCTTCACTTTCAGCAAGCAAGGTTGTGTCATCTGCATGTCGAAGGTTAATGAGTCTTTCTCCAATCCTAATGCCACAGTCTTCTTCATATAGTCCAGCTTTTCGGATTACTTGCTCAGCATACAGATTGAGTAAGTATGGTGAAAGAATACAACCCTGACGCACACCTTTCCTGACCTTAAACCACGAAGTAGCCGTTGTTCTGTTTGAACATCTGCCTTTTGATCTCTGTACAGGTTCTTCATGAGCACAATTAAGTGTTCTGAAATTCTCATTCTTCCCATAATTTGTTATGATCTACACAGCCAAATGCTTTTGCCTAGTCAGTGAAACACAGGTAAACATCTTTCTGGTATTCTCTATCTTCAACCACTTTCAATAACTGACGTGAGCAGTGATTTCCCTTGTTCTACATCCTCATCTGAATCTGGCCTGAATTTCTGGCAGTTCCCTGTCAATGTACTGCTGCAACTGCTTTTGAATGATCTTTGGCAAAATTTTACTTGTCTGTGATATTAATGATATTGTTTGGTAATTTCCTCATTCGGTTGGATCACCTTTCTTTGAAATAGGCATAAATATGAATCTCTTTCAGTCGGTCGGCCAGGTAGCTGTCTTCTGCATTTCTTGTCAAAGACGAGTACTTCCTGTGCTGCATCTGCTCGTTGAAACATCTCAAGGTCATATTGTGGCTCTCGTGGACTTGTTCTAATTGTCTTCGGCTTCAACTTGAACTTGCATATCAGTAAACTGGTCTGATGGTCTGTTCCACAGTCGGCCCCTGGCCTTGTTCTGACTGATGATACTGAGCTTTTCCATCATCTCTTTCCACAGATGTAGTCAGTTTGATTCCTATGTATTCCATCTGGTGAGGTCCACCTGTATAGTCGCCATATATGTTGTTGGAAAAAAAATTTGTGATGAAGTAGTCATTGATCTTGTAAAAGTCTATCATCTGATCGCCGGCATCGTTTCTGTCACCAAGGCCATGTTTTCCAACTAGTGAACCTTCTTTGTTTCCGACTTCCTCGTTCCAATCACCAGTAATTATCAATGCATCCGGATTACGTATTCGATCAATTTCAGACTGCAGAATTTGGTAAAAATCTTCAATTTCTTCGTCTTTGGCCTTAGTGGTTGGTACATAAATTTCAATAATGGTGGTATTAGCTGGCCTTCCTTGTAGGCATGTGGATACTATCCTATCACTGATAGTGTTGTAATTCAATATAGATCCTGAAATGTTCTTTTTGATGATGAATGCAACACCATTCCTCTTCAAGTTGTCATTCCCGGCATTGTAGACATAGGATTGTCTGATTCATTAGGACCAATACCAGTCCGTTTCAGCTCACTAATGGCTAGGATATCCATGTTTATGCATTCCATTTTATTTTTGACGATTTCCGATTTTCCTAGATTCATACTTTGTACATTCCACATCCTGATTATTAATGGGTGTTTGCAGCTATTTCTTCTCATTTTGAATTATACCACCTCAGCAAATTCAGGTCCCAAATGCTTGACTCCATCCACATCATTAAGGTCGACTCTACTTTGAGGCGGCAGCTCTTACGAAGCCGTCTTTTGAGCGCCTTCCAACCTGGGGGGCTCATCTTCCGGCACTGTATCAGACAGTGTCCTCTGCTGTTCATAAGGTTTTCACTGGCCAATTCTTTTCAGAAGTAGACTGCCAAGTCCTTCTTCCTAGTCTGTCTTAATCTGGAAGCTCAGCTGAAACCTGTCCACCATGGGTGACCCTGCCTTGTCTTCAGGGGCCCTGAGCATCCTTGTTTTCCTGGGACCGCCACTTGGCTCACACTCCACTCTCCCCTTCCTCCCTGTGTCCTGGTGGTGTCAGTGCAGCAGCTGCTGGAAGATGGCGTGGATCCCTGTGCAGCTGACGACAAGGGCCGCACAGCTCTGCACTTTGCCTCCTGCAATGGCAACGACCAGATCGGTGAGTCCTGGGTAGGGGGGAGGGCAGTGGGGCCAGGCCAGTCACACCTTTCCAGAGGCACTGGGGGAAGATCTGCGCTCTTCACAGCCATGGGGTACCAGGGGTGCTGGGTGAACGGAGTACCTGAGAAGATAATGCCTCACCCCTCTCACTCCTTAGTGTGTGCTTGAATCTGGAAAAGGGTAGACCTGGGGAAAGAATATGACTGACTCTGAGATTGAAGGGAAGCCTCCAATTAGGAACCATGGGCAGCCATTCTTCAATCAGTTCCATTTGCCCATTCAACAAATGTTTAGGGTGTGTTATGTTTTAGGCGTTGTTAATAAAACTGTGAACCAAACATAGTCCCTTTTCTCATGGAGCCTTCTGGGACAGAGAGATAAATATGATAGATAAGCAGTTCTGCACCTCTGTCCAAGTGCTCGTGTGTGTGTATTTGAAGGTAAATGAACATGATAATAATAGTAACTCTCATTTAATGAGCATTTACTAAGTGACAGGCATCTTACCCACATCTCTAATTCTTACAACAGCCCCACAAGGGAGGTGACATTTATCCCAGTTTTACAGATGAGGAAACCAGGGTTCAGTGGTTTGTTGTGAAGTTCTGACGGCACTGGGAGGTAGGCAGGATCTAATGAGAAAGGACTCCCGTGGTTAGTGTCTCCGTCAGAGCAGAAACTCACACTCTCTCCCTCTCTTGCCTGCACTTGTGTCTGTCTGTGCCTGTGAGTCGCCTTCTCTGCCACCAGAGACAGACCTTCCCATGAGGTGGAAAAGATGCTACCAGCAGCCCAGGCCCACCTCCTGGACCCCGGGCGCAGCCCTGTGCCCAGGCCTGGGAGGGGTCCTGAGACTGGCAGCCTGCCAGAATCTCATGAGAAGGAAGAGGGGCAGCTTCCTGGTGGACAAGGGGTGTTGTGTGGCAGAAACAATGTTGTGTTTATGAAAGGTAAACCTGTAACCTTCCTGTCCTAGCCCAGTTGTCCCCATAAAGGTTACTTTCAGTTTTCGTATTTGTTTATGAACATTTAAATTATTACTTTAAAGTGAATAAAACATCCTTTTGAATCCCCTCTCTTAACTCATTTATCTCACTCCTACCATGTTGAATACCTCTTCATATGGTTGGCCATTTTTACAGTCTCTTGTGAAGGATCTCTTCAAGTCTTTTGCCCATTTTTAAACGGTTTGTCTTTTTATTCATTTGTAGGACTTCTTTATGTATTCTGGATACAAATCATTAATCAAATATAAATGACTTGCCATTTTCTGAGCTTACGTTTTTGTTCTCTGAAAATTGTGTCTTTTGATAAACCAAACCAAAAAAGCCAAACCCATTGCCATCGAGTCAATTCCAACTCATAGCGACCCTGTAGGACAGAATAGAATCGCCCCGTAGGGTTTCCAAGGAACAGCTAGCTGGTGGATTCGAACTGCCAGCCTCTTGGTTAGCAGCCAAACGCTTAACCATTGGCTTCACCAGGGCTCCAAACAGAAGTTCTTATTTTTATGAAATCTAATTTATCTTTTCTTTGTTATGGTTAGTGTTTTTGTGACTTAAGAAATTTTTGCCTATCCCGAGATCACGAAGATATTCTCCTGTGTTTTCTTCTAGAGTTTTGACTGTTTTAGCTTTCACATTTAGATCTATGATCCCTTTCAAATTAACTTTTGTGTATGCTATGAGGTAGGGGCCAAGGTTCCTGCCTGCCATGGATATCCAATGTGACCCAGCTCCACTTACTGAAAATGCCATTCTTTCCACACTGAATTTCAGTGGAGGGAGCTCTCTTTAGTAAACAGGCGTCAGAGAGGTCAAACCGGATTTGGGTACGTGAAGTAATTGAAACTTCCAGCCTGATTCATCAAGGAGAGGCAGGATGATAATGACCTTGATGATAAGTAACATTGTGGAACATTTCCGGTGTGTCAGGGACTAATCGAAGTGCTTTCTAGGTAACGAATGTAATCCTAGGAGGTAAAAAAAAAAAAAACTCCAATTTTACAGATGAAAAAACTGCAGCTCTTCAGAGGCTACCTGATAAAGCTATGCTGGTAAAAGGCAGGTGGTAAAGTGGTCAAGCCCGGATTGAGCTCAGGCAGTTTATTTTCTTTAATCGTACGTGTACATATTCAATGTAAATGATTTTTTTTAATGAAGAAAATGGAAAATGGTTATAATCCCTATGCACACACTCTTAAAAGAGCGTCATCTCTAAAGATGACAGCCTGGGTTATTGACCCAGTCCTACCTGTTAACTTCGTGTATGCCCTTAGGCAAGTCATCTGTCTTTTCTGAGCCTGCGTCCTCATTCCCAAATGTGGCAAGAACCTGATTTGCTGGGTGGGTGGGCAGAGGTTCACAAGAACACATGGAGTCAAAAAGCGGCCATTTGGTGTTATTCAGGAAGCAAACAGTTTTCGTCTTCATTTGTCAGTGCAGCACAAGCTGTGTCAGGCCAACCTTTGCCTCACACACTGGGAATCAGCCCTGCCTCCCCTTACAATGTCCTGGACCCCTGTTAGCCCACCTGTGCGTCCGTGTGGGTAATTGGCAAGCACTGGCGAGGTGGCCTGGAGACTCAGAGTGCTCAGCACCATATATTGGCCTAATTCCCGCTATGGCACTTGGCTCTGGTGCAGCAGAAAATGCCCTTGAGAGCCTTCACTGCTGTTGGAAGAACTTCCCTCAACCCTTTAACTCCCAGTCCTACAACACCTGCATAGGCTACAAGCCATCCCGGAATCCTCGGTGTCTGGGCCTCCTCAGGGTGCTGTATGTGAGTCTATGGATGAGTGAATGAAGGAGTGGAACAACGAGGGGACCAGTTTGCACTTGGGGCTGCACACTTAAAGCCAGCCTCCCCACCTAGGGTAGGGCTTGGGGAGTACAGGTGTCACAGGAGGCCTCTGACAGCTTCTCTCGGGTGTTTGTGTTTCCAGTGCAGCTGCTCCTGGACCACGGGGCTGACCCCAACCAGCGAGATGGGCTGGGGAACACGCCTCTGCACCTGGGTAAGTGCCTGGAAAGCCACCCAGACATCCTTTTTCTGCAGCACAGACAGGCTCCTTTGATGGAGAGCCTGGGGTCCTGCAGGCTCCCAGCATCCTGGGGAGAGCGTGACCCCCAGGGCCCCACTTCCCCCAGCCTGCATTCTGTGGACCTTCCTGTCACTCAGCAGTTGGCTGTGCCCTGGGCTGAGCTGATCAGCGACCTAGACCTGATCAGCTCTGCTGTGGGGGGACCTGATGTGAGCCCTGCTGCTGAGACTCACATGGCCGACAGCGAGGCAGATGCCGTCTCCAGGTCTCGGTTCTCTCAGCTATACAGGGAAGGCGTTGGACTTGACGATTGCCGAGTCCTGCCCAGCTGTTGCATCAGGGATGCCGTCTCGGGAGGTGTAGCCCTGGCACAGGCACACTGGAGCACAGTCCTGCTTCCTCTGGTGGGCACACAGGGCCAGGCCCTAGCGGTCCCTGGACCTCAAGTCCCTGTTCTTCTCCCTCAGCGGCCTGCACCAACCACGTTCCTGTTATCACCACACTGCTGCGAGGGGGTATGTGCTCCCTTCCCCTTCCCCTTCTCCTCCTCATCCCCCACCCCGCTGCCAGCATGCTCACTTCTGTCTACACCCACAGGTGCCCGTGTGGATGCCCTGGATCGAGCTGGGCGCACGCCCCTGCACCTGGCCAAGTCAAAGCTGAACATTCTGCAGGAGGGCCACTCCCAGTGCCTGGAGGCTGTGCGACTGGAGGTGAAGCAGGTGAGCACCCCCTCCCCTGCTAGGCACCAGGCAAGCACTGCACAGGTGCTGCCGATCCCACAGACACACCTGCCCCTGGCACCAGCATGGCTGGGTCACTGCACACTGACCTCAGTTGGCACCTGCTACCTCTTGCCTCATGGCAGCAGCATCAGGCTCTCTGGGCCTCCTGGCTGGAATCCAGGCAGCTCAGCCCACCCTCGTTTCAGATCATCCAAATGCTGAGGGAGTACCTGGAGCGCCTGGGGCGGCACGAGCAACGGGAGCGACTAGATGACCTCTGCACCCGCCTCCAGATGACCAGCACCAAAGAGCAGGTGGGTCACAGCCGCAGGTCCAGGTCCAGGGTCCATCAGGAGCCCTAGGGCTAGTCCCTCTCTGCTCCAGTGCAG
Source organism: Elephas maximus indicus (assembly GCF_024166365.1). Classification (NCBI taxonomy): domain Eukaryota; kingdom Metazoa; phylum Chordata; class Mammalia; order Proboscidea; family Elephantidae; genus Elephas; species Elephas maximus. The sequence continues at coordinate 181,721,984 of NC_064822.1, read as the reverse complement.
CCACACACCAGAAGAGGCTGTGCTGGGGGTTTGCAGCTCACCGTGGCCCCAAAGCCTCTGTCCACTTCCTTCGAAGCTGGCTGTGCCTCTCGTTTGCCCGTGGTACTTTTCTCCGGGGCAGCCAGAGGCCACCTGGTGTCAAAGATTAACCCTTGGGCATCTGCTCCGTAGCCAGAGGGAAGGACAGCCACCACTCGCCCAGGAGGAGAGGCGGTGCCTGCACTCTGTGCCTTTGGTGTTGGGGAGGAGACCTGGGGGCTCAGCACCCAGTGACAGAGCCTCGGTTTTGTCCGGCAGGTAGATGAGGTGACCGACCTCCTGGCCAGCTTCACCTCTCTCAGCCTGCAGATGCAGGGCATAGAGAAGAGGTAGCAAGAGCGGCTCCCTGCCTTCCACTCTGCTGCCACCCCACCCCTGCCCCAGCCGCTCACTCGTTACACAGAAAAAGCCCGGCGTCTGGGGCTTTGGAGCTGCCCTTGCCTGGGGAGGACCTCCCCTCACCTCCTGATGCTGTGGGGCAGGGATGTTCTCGCCACGACCGCAGAGCCACTCTCACTGCAGTCTCCATCTCTGGGGGCTGGGACTGCGCCCCCCAGGTTCTTCTTCTGGCTCCTGCAGCACCAGGCCAGCCTCTGTGGCCGCCTGTCCGCTTTGGCTGCCATGTGCTGCCCTAGCAGGCCTCACTCTCTTGGGGCCAGGAGGCCCAGCATTGGCCGGCCTCCCCGGAGCCCTCACCAGGCCCCAGACTCGTCTCTGTTTCCCCTCTTGACCATGGGCTTGTTCAGTCAGCGGGGTATGGGCTTAGGGCAAGTACACCCCAGCCCAGGAGGCTTTATCAGGGTCCTCTGGGCTGGCCCTGCTCCTCTCACCAGCACGTAGACTTGATACCTGACTTTCAAGGAGACACAGCATTGAGCTTCTCTGGCTGGATGGGGAGGGTTAGTGAAGCCCAAACCTTAAAAATATGAGGTTAGGAAGGACCCTGCTGAACCCAGAGTGGAAAATCCCTAACCCTTTTTCTTCCCAGGCATTGAGACTCCAGGGGGATGTAGCAGTTGTGGTAGATTGAAGCATGGCTCCCCACAGTGTCCACATTCTAATTCCAGGAGCCTGTGAGTGTTACTTTATATGACAAAAGGGATTTTGCGGATGTGATTAAGTTAAGCATCTTGAGATGGGGGGATTAGCCTGGATTATCAGGTGGGCCTGATGTAATCACAGAGTCCTTCTAAGAGGGAAACTGGAGAGCAGAGAGGAAGCAGGCGATGTAAGGATGGAAGCAAGAGGTTGGAGTGATGCGAGGAAGGGGTCGTGAGCCAAGGAGTGCAGGTGCCTCTGGAAGCTAGAGAAGGCAGGAAAATGGACCCTCCTCTCGGAGTCTCCCAAAGGAACCACCCTGCCAACCTTGATTTTAGCCCAGTGACACCAGTTTCAGATTCTGATCTCCAGAATTTAAGAGAATAAATTTGTCTTGTTTTAAGCTACTAAGTTTGCGGTATTTTGTTACAGCAGTAACAGAAAACTGATACTAGGAGGGAGTGGACCTCACACTCGGGTGGGTGCCTTCTCTTGGCTTAGCACCCTGAAGAGTTGAGGGTAGCTTGTTGAACCTCAGATCTGAGGAGTTTAATTAATAGGCCCTTAGAGAGATGTGAGAAGTCCCTGGGAGGTGCAAACGGGTTAATGCCCTTGACTGACTGATGGTTGAAAGTTTTGAGTCCACAGACAGGATCCTTGAAAGAAAGCCTTCTGAATCATCAGTCCTTGAAAACACTATGGAACACAGTTCTACTTTGACACACATGGGGTCACCATGAGTCAGAGCTGACTTGATGGCAACAACAACAACAAAAGACACGAACCTGCTGTAACAATGCAAGGTTTTACGTGGAGGGTGCATGTGTGTGATTCTGAGAAAAGGGTCCATCCCACTGGGGTCTGTACTCAAAAAGGGTTAGGAACATATGCCACAGAGGTTTGGGGGGAAGAGTGGTGGGGGCTTGCCATGGCGGCCTGGGGGCTGACAGGGCAGTTTGGGGCTGTTATCCCCTCAGGTGGACTGCTGTGCATTGCAGAGCCAAGGGGGTGGGGCGTGTAGACTTTGGGAAATTGCCCTGAGATGATGAAGGTGTGTGTTTCCAGGACAGCCTGACACAGGGCCTGATGACCAACTTCTAACAAGCCCTCCCTCTGGACCAAACCATCCCCACCTGGGAAGCAGGGGTGCATCCCTACAGCATCCCCCATCCCTGCAGTGACCTGCCCACCCCACTCATGGCCCCATCCGTGTAGCAAATGAAGGATCTGTTGTTGACTCCCTCCAAGCTGTAAAGCAGTGAACAAAGGGCCTGACAGATGAGACGGCTTCTAGGTCCCAGCCAGGCGGCCAGCCAATCTGCCTCACCCCGTTTCCAGCCAGGATTTTCCTGCAACCCCAGATCTGTCTGAAGAGCCAGCCAGATAAATTTGGCCACAGCTCCTGCAGTGAATTAGAAAGCCACAAGCGGGCCCTTTGCTTGCCGGGGCCAGGCAGGGGGCAGGATGGAAGAGCTTAGCAGAGGCTGCCTTACAGGGCTCCCCCTGGTGCTCCTAGCTCCTTGAGTTACTCAGAGGCAGGCGGGGAGTGGGGGGAGGCAGGGAAGAGAAGATCCACACATACTGGTTTCCCCTCCTGGGTGGGCCCTTGACTCACTTTAGAAACCCTTACTGAGCATGTGCTATGTGCTAGGCGATGCTCTAGGGAGTACAGAGTGAGTGAACAGGCAAAATCCCTGCCCTTGCCCACCCGGCAGATGGTCGTAAAATGCTTGGAGAAAGTCACTCACAAATTCTCACAAACCCCTTGGGAAATAACGCTCTATTGCTGCTTTTTATAGATGGGGAAACAGGTTTACCAGGGATACCCACCCAGGCTGCTGGGGCTGGAGCCTGGATCCACCCTCAAAGCTCAAGCATACCGTTGCCACCATGCCGAAAATGAGAGCACGCTCACAACCAAGGTGTCCTAAAAAGGAGAGCAGGGAGAGTTGCTGAGCCCTACCATGTGCCAGCAGGCACTTTATACACCAGCCCTTTGGTTTAGTCTTTGCAGTCAAGTGTTAGATGGCCATGTTATTTATTGTTTCCTCTATTTTACAGATGTAGGACAGATAAAATCACTTACTTGAGGTTAGACAGCTGGTAAATGCTCCCACCGCAGCTCTGGTGTCCTCTCTGCCAAGGTTTCCCAAACATCAATGTATCCACTGTTCTGGGCAGGTCAGTTCCAAGAACTTGCTGAGTGAATGCCTGGGTCCTTGTGATTAGTTGGCGTCCTCAGGCACTGGGGACGGGTCTTTCCTGGGGTGAGCACACAGTGGTCACCTGGGGAAAGAGAAGGGCCGGAACCAGGTGATGGGGCTGAGCTGGGCTCTGGAGTGGTCCTAGCTGATGATTGGTGGTTGCCCCAGCTATGAGAGGCCTTCTGAGGTGGACGGGCTGACCAGCTTTGGGGTGGTCAAGGCGATCTCCACCAAAGAGAGAGGAATTGAGCTGGGAGAGGCAGAGGGAGCAGCATGAGCCAGCCCTGGAGGCTGGAGGACGGGCACAGCTGGCTGCCCCGAGCTGAGTGCTGGGTCCCAGAGAGAGAGAGGCTGGCCAGAGAGAGGCTCCAGGGTCAGGAAGGCTCGGAGGTCTGAAGGTTTGCCTGGCAGGCAGGAACAGCCAAGGTGGGCTGTCACCTCCACTTTGGAGGCCAGATGTACCCTTGATCCAGAGCGGGAGCCAGGAGCTTGGCTCTGGGTGTGACCTCCGTCTGGGGAAAGCCCCTATTCCCACCAGGGCTGCCTGTTCCCCAGACCATTTGGATGCTGAACCCAAGTGAAGGTCAAGAAGCCAGGAAGCTGGAATGATGCCTGGGTAATCCCAACAAAGTCCCTGGGCCCAAGGGGAACTTACAGCCAAACCTCGCATGGTGACTTGTAAGCGAACAATGACAGCTCAGTGGGTACAAGGAGATGGAGCTCCTCAGCTCATTCTCAGATGACGAGTCAGGCCTCAGACCTGGGCTCAGCCCCGAATGTTCTCTCATTGCTGTGGGCGCAGAGGGCAGCAGACGCTTTGACTGACCCACCCCTACCACCCGGCACGGTGGCTTGCCCCTTCTGTGGAAAGCCCAAGAGGAGCTGTGTCTGAGAAGCACTCGGCAGTCAGCACACCCAGGGGTAGAGGGCGTGAGTTGGGGTCCTCAACTGGATCGTGAAAGCTTTGGTGGAGACAGGGAGCTGCATGGGAAAGTCCTTGGTGCTCTGCGTCCTGTTGGCAGCAGAGGGTAAGCTTCCGGCCCTTCACCTCTAGATGGGGCCTTGAAGGGGACCTGCTCAGACAGCCCTCTGACTCTGCAGACGTTTGGAACGCAGATGCTGAGGGAAAGAGAGGTCATAGCTACTATGTGCTAGAGCCAGGATTCCCACCCAGCACTGTGGCTCCAGAGTCCATGCCTGAGCCCTACCCTGGGTCACCTCTGAGGTGACCGAGCAGGCCCACCTGGTAGTCAGGCTGTACCCTCCCCAGCACCACAACTGACAAAAGCCGGGGAGGCTGGGGGGACCAGAGTACCTCCAGGTACTTCACTCTATTTCCGGCCCTCTTCCTCACCACCCTTCCTCCTGCTTCAGTCTCACCCCCGACACAGCACAGGCCACCAAAACAAGCTTGGCACCAAGCAGATGCCTCAATCAATCAGTCTAGTCCCCTTAAACCAGAAACGATCCACCCCTGCTCAGCCTGGCCCTCTGGCCTCATGCCAACTTGGATCCAGCCAGCGGCTCACAAAATGAGCCCAGCAGCAGGCCTGAGCAACTGATGTTTGTTAATAGGAAACCTCAGAGTGGTTAATTGGTACTTATTTCCCCAGGTACACACCTCCAAGCTGATAGATGATGCTGTCCCTGCCAGCCTCAGGCAGAGGGAGGCTTGGTAAACGTGACTGTGCCAGGGCCCCCATCTCGCCTGCCCTCCCCATGACAGAGGGAAGGGGAGCCCCCTTCTTTCCACGTTCAAGTTCCTTCCCCCCTCAACCCTCAACCATCCCTTCCTGCCTCATCTCCCACTGCTTCCACTTAAGATAAAAAGCCAAAGCCAAACCAATTGCCGTCCAGTCATTTCTGACTCATAGCGACTCTATAGGACAGAGCAGAACTGCCCCCTAGGTTTCCAAAGAGCAGCTGGTGGATTTGAACTGCGAACTTTTTGGTTAGCAGCCATAGCTCTTAACCACTGTGCCACCAGGTCTCCAAAGATAGTGGATCTGAAATGGGACAAACCAGAATTAAAACCTCAGCTCTGTTTTAGGCTAGTTCTGTGATCTTGGGCAAGTTCTTTTACCTCTCTGAGCCTCAGTTTCTCCGTTTTCTCCATCTGCAAACTCTAAAGCAGATGAAACACTTTCCAGGGCCAAGCACACAGCAGTTGATCAGTACATCACTACCCTGTGGACACTCCCCCAACGGGGCCCACAGGCCCCTCAGTCTCAATCTCGACGTCTCCCCTAAACTTGCCCCCCTCACTTGTCCTCAATGCCATCACCAGTCACCCAAGCCAGATGTGTGAATGTCATCTGGACACTTCTTTCTTCCTCACCCCCAATGTTCAATCACCACATCCCAACAATTGTATCCCGTGAACAGTCGGCCCATCTGTCCACCTTGCCACCTGCTGCCAATGTCTTGGCTCTCTCCTTATCTCTGGGTTCTCACACCAGCCTCCTAACTGCTCTCCCTCCCCACACAAGCCTGCCTTAGCAGCCCGAGGTTCTGAAGAGCGAAAATGATCAAGTCGCTCCTTTGTGTGAAATCTTTCAGTGGCTCCCCATTGCTCTCGGGACAAAGTACAATCTCAGCTTCGGATGCCTTTGGAACTGGTCCCCCTCATCTCCCACCCCATTTCCTGCTAGTCTCCCATATGCCATTTTCCAGCCCCTCGGGTGGCAAGCTGTACTTGACTACACGCTGCGCACCCGTCATTTCCATCTCTCTCTTCCCCTGTCCTACTTAACTTCAGAACTTGGCTTGGGTGTTACTCCCCAAGCTGAGTTAGGGGGTCTCCTCTAGGCTCCCACAATCCCCTTCTGGATCTTTCCTTCATGCAGAAGAGCCCTGTTCCTAGTGGTGCTCAGATGTGAATGCCACAGGAGTATCCCTAAGAGGTTTGCACAAACAGAAGGGGGAGAGGGCTGCAGAATTCAGATCTCCCTCCAACCAAGACGGGCTCCTCCCTGGGCCCCCAGGCTGCCCCAGGCCCAGCCTTAGACCTTGCAGAGGGCTCAGCTCGGGTGAGTTCTCCTGGGCACTTAGGGGCAGCGGCCAGGGCTCATTCAGCCTCAGTTCCAGCCCCTGCTGCCTGCCTCTCTGGCTCTACCGGACACATGGCTCTCCCCTAACCAAATGACCAGGACCATCTGTTCCTCTGAGCCTTCCATTAGCCCCCTGAAGGAGTCCCAGGAGCCTCGGGGGCCAAGCTCAGGCCCTGCAGCAGGCCATCAATCTTCTTGGCAAAAATAATTTCCCTAGCCCTGGTCCAGGCCCTTGTTGGCTTTCCTGGCTAGGACCCACAGAGCAGCCTCTGGATTGATCTCCTCGCTTCCAGCCTGGTCCTTCCACCTCAGCCTCTCCAAGCAGCCTGCCAGCCTTTCTGAGCTGCCCATCTCATGGGGCCTTTCCTCTCCTGAAAACCTTCCATGACAGCACCATCTGCCTGAAGGATGAAGTTTCTGTAGCTAGCATAGAAGGCCCTCATGATCTTGCCCATCCCCACCCTGCTTCAGAGACAAGAATCCACGTATTTCTCCGAGTACCCTACCTTGGCACAGGCTGTTCTCTCACCTGGCATGCCCTTCCTCCACCTTTTTCTGGGGGAATACTTAATAAATGTCACCTTCTCTGGGCCTCCTGCCTAGATTGCCCTAGGAACTGTGTGTTCTTCTGTTATGGCCCCGTCACACAGTGCTGTCCTTTCTTCTTTTGGGTGTCTGTCTCTCCAGCTAGGCTGGGAGCTCCCTGAAGGCAGGCACCAGGTTTCATCATGGCGTCTTTGTCTTCCTCTCAAAGCCTCCCTTAGTGCAGGCACTCCAATGTTTTAGGGATAAAGGAAAGGACAGTAGGGTCTTGTCATCCCTTCCCTGGCACCTCTGTCCTCACATATTAAGTGTCAGTTGCTTGTCTATTATGTGTCAGGCTGTACCATCCTCCACTTGGCCAGGGAGACCTGCCTCAGAAGCAGGGGACTCCAGAGCTGCAGCCAGGGCCTGGGCTGGACAACTGCCCCTCGGCCAGTATACCAGAGTCCCGAGGTCCCAGGCCACTGTGGGGAGCTTGCAGTGACCAATCTCCTCCCCTCGGCCTGGGATTTTAGGCAGGCTCAAACTCTGGGTCTGCCACCTCCCTGTTGGATGACCTTGTTTCCTGCCCCACCCTGAAAGGAGGCTATTCTGAGTTGGTCACCGTTTATGCCCACAAAGGTGACTGTGAAGGAGCAGCAGCCCAGTTGGGTGACTAGACCCCAGATAAGCCACTTCCTGGAAGATTTTGGTCCCCACTTCTACTTTGGGGACACTTGTCATTTGTCGTGTAGTGAACCCTGTCAGATATGCTCAGCTGTTTTCCCAGTGCTGTGTGGGCTGCCCTGGGGCGTCATGCCTCAGACCTGGTTTGGAATCCCAGCTCTGTCACTAATTTGCCACTTAACTCTGGTCAAGTGACCTCACCTCCTGAGCCTCAGCTTCCTCTTCTGGAAATGGGAAGTTATATCTTGCCTGACAGTGTTGTTTTGAGGCACAGAAGGGACAGCGGAGGTGTGATTGAAGCCACAGGGAGCTAGAGGCCACACTGGGTGCCGAGGAAGTGGGTGGCACCCACACCCACTGCCCTCCAGCAAAAACTCCCACCGCTGCGATGCAAGGCTCTGCTGGGAACCCTTGGCAGAGACATGGAAGAAGAAGCACTGGACCAGGTGTCAGGAGACTAAGGTTCTGGCCTTGACCTGTGTGTGCTCTTGAAGCAGTGGCTCCCCTATCTGGGGCTCAGCCTCCCCCTCTGCAGGGTGACCACCACTCTGGGCCTGTGGCAGGTGGCGGGCAGTGACAAAGGACTCAGCATCTGCCTCCTGTCTGGAGGGGACTCTCCAGGGTGCCCAGGCTTGCCCATAGCCTAGAGGGGCCCAGGGGAGACATGGAGGCCATAGGGTCTCAGGCCTCAACCCAGAACTAATAAAACATTACTGGCGTGTGGCGAGGGAGGTCGGGAGGGAGGTGGCTCTGAAACCATCGAGACTGATTTATTGGTTAATTAGTGGGTTTCCACAGCCACAGACTTCCCAGCCGTATGAATGATGGGGAAGGAGGGGGCCACAAGGCAGCCAGGCCACTGGGAGGACAGCTGGGGCGCAAGTGTGTCTCAGTTCTCTGGTGGCTGAAAGAACATCATAAGGAGCTGGGACCAGGGAATGGGCTTGACAGCCGGGGGGAGGCCTTCTGGGCCTGCTGGCCTGAGTGCTTGAACAGAACTCTCTTCAGGAAGAGGACTGGGAGCCCTCTGAGAATTCTAGGAGGCGGGGAGTCTAGTTGGGTGTGAGGAACTCCAGGCTTGGGCAAGAGGGCCGACGCAGAATCAGGGTAACTATGAAAACTGAAGGAAGAGGCATAAAAGACGGAGAAGGAGGGGAGAAGAGGCAGTGAGTAGACAGACAGGCTTTGAATCCAACCTCTGCCACATAATAGCTATGGGACTGGGAGTAAATCACTAAACGTCTCCCATCCTTGATGTCCACATGTATGCTATTGTGTGCTGTTGAGTTAATTTTCCACTCAAAGAGGCCCCATGTGACAGAGTAGAACTGCCCCTATAGGATTTTCTAGGCTGTAATCTTCTTGGAACCAGATGGCCAGGTCTTTCTCACACAGAGCCTCTGAGTGGCTTCAAACCCCCAACCTTTCATTTAGCAGTAGAGTGCTTAACTGTTGTGCCACCATGGCTCCATCCTACATCTATTAAAAAAAAAAAAGTTGCCTTCCAGTCGATTCTGACTCATAAGTGGGCTAATCATAACTAATTTGCAATGCTGTTTTGATGATTAGATTGAAGAACATTACCCAGTGTGAGACACATAAATGTTTGCTCTATTAACTGCAGAGACCCTGGTGCCATAGTGGTTAAGAGCTAGGCTGCTAACCAAAAGGTTGGTAGTTCCAATCCACCAGGCACTCCTTGGAAACTCTATGGGGCAGTTCTACTCTGTCGTATAGGTCACTATGAGTTGCAGTCAACTGGACCACAGGTTTTTGTTTTTTTTTTTTCTATGAACTGTTTTTAAATCACCCAGGGCAGGACTTGGAACCAAGGGGCTTGGTACCGGGTGGTGGAGGAAGCAGAGCCTTGAAGGTGCTGACCTAGTTGGAGGGATGGGCAGAGGAACTGGCTATGCAGTCTGGGGACTGCCCTGTTAGGGGGGCTGCACCTGGCTGCATTGAGCCGGAGGTGCCCATTGGGTTGGAGCCACAGTTCGGTCACACCTCCACTGTGGAGCTTGGATAGGTCGCTTTACCTATTTGAGTGCCCCTGGCCATGGCCCCATCCCCTACCCCGGTGGCATCTGCCTTTGGAGAAGAGGACGGACAGACAGACAGACTGACACCCTGCAGAGTCGGGAGCAAAGTTTATTCCTGTCCATGGTTAGAAAGGACTTGTCCGCGGCGGGCAGACTGCTTCCCGGGGCCCTCGCCCCACCCGCCGTCCTCAGGCAGCCTCTCGCGAGCCCGGGCCTCGCCAGGGCAGCCGACGGGACCCAAGGAGGCCGGCTGGACTCGGCGGAGGGCGCGACGGGCGCGCGGGCGACAGCGGGCACGGTGGCGGCGACGGCTGCCACAGGGCCACAGACGGCGGAAGCGCGCGCGGAAGTGGCGCGAGGCGAGCGCGTAGACTAGTGGGTTGAGGCAGGAGTTGGCGTAGGCGAGACAGTGCGAGGCGAGGCGGCAGGCGTAGGTGGCCGGGCTGAAGGCGAAGCGGCCGAACCAGAAGCAGAGGATGAGCGCGTGGTGCGGCCCCCAGCAGAGCGCGTAGAGCGCGGCCACCGCCAGCATGGCGCGCCCCGCTCGACCTGTGGCACGCCTCCGAGCCTCCGCCGCCACGGCGCCCGCGGGCCCCACGGCCGCCCACAGGAAGTGCAGCGTGCGGCCGTAGGCCAGGCTCACCACGGCCACGGGCAGCAGGTAGCCGGCGGCGAAGGTGGCCACGTCGAGGGCGCGCCGGCGGGCGTCCTCCCAGGCGGGTACGCAGAGCTCCAGCGCACCGTAGCGCACCGTGCCGTAGTAGCTGAGGTAGGGCGCGGAGAAGAGCGCCGCCAGCAGCCAGACGAGGCCCACGGCGGCTCGGGCATTGCGCGGCGTGCGCAGGGCCCGCGAGCGCAGCGGGTGCCGCACAGCCAGGTACCTGGAGGCGGACGCCGGGTCAGCGCGCTGGTGGCTGGGCGTCCTCCCCGCGGGGCCCCATCCACGCCCCCCCACCCCACGCTGACACAGTGCGGGGACCTGTCAGCAGCTGTGCCTTGGCTTCCTTGTCTGAAAAATGGGGGTGACTGCACTGTCTCCCGGGGTAGTTACGTTGTAGTGAAGAGAAATACCAAACACGTTGCTTTGGAGTCGATTCTGACTCACAGCGACCCTATAGGACAGGGTAGAGCTGCCCCATAGGGTTTCCGAGGAGCAGCTGGTGGATTCAAACTGCCAGCCTTTTGGTTAGCAGCCCTATCTTTTAACCACTGCACCACCATGGCTCCCCAGTAAAGATTAAAAAAAAAAACAGCCTGGAAAACCCTATGGGTCAGTTCTATTCTGTTACATGGGGTCGCTATGAGTCCAGAATCGACTCCACAGCACCCAACATTTTATATACAAGTAAAATGACACCCAGAGAGAAGTGACTTGCCCAAGCTCATGAAAGACCCTGGATTTGATCCCAAGCCATGGAAGCAGGTGTGATCACAGCCTGGGCCAGACGTGCGCTGTAATAAAATACCTGATGAATTTGTTCATGTGTTCCTTTTGGCACTCGTTTCACATTTACAGAGCACCTACTGTGTGCTAGGCCTTATGCTGATACTTGAGACACAGAGATGCCCTTGGGAGGCTCACGGTGGGGGGAGGGCAGGATGGTCTCCTCCAGCATGCCCTACAGGTGCCCAGAAATTGGATGAGGGGGTCAGAGAGCTGCTCCTTCCCTCCCTTCTGCTTTCTAAGGCCAATGAGCACTTGTTCAGATCCTCCCTCCCCAGCCTGGGCCCAGCCAGGCTCGGGGCCCAGCGCACCTGTCCACTGAGACCGCAGCCAAGGTGAAGCTGCTGGCGTACATGGTGAGGTAGATGAGCAGGTGCACGGCTTTACAGACGAGGGCCCCAAAGAGCCAGGCATCCAGTGTGTAGATGGTGGCCTGGAAGGGCACGCAGCACAGGATGAAGCACAGGTCGGCCACGGCCAGGTTGAGGATGAACAGGTCCGTGGTGCTGCCTGGCTCCTGCCAGGCTCCTGGGCTGGGCTGCAGCAGCACAGCCAGCACCAGCCCATTGCCCACTGTGCCCAACAGGAAGATGAGGGCAAAGACCACAGGCACTGCCACAGCCCCCACATTCCCCGCGTTGTCCAGCGAAATGTTCTGGGCATCGGACATCTCCCCATCAGATGGGCACCTGAGGAAGAGAAGCTGGGATCTCAGGTGGGAGCCCCCACCTCTAGTTACTCAGCCCAGGGATCTAGTTCCTGCAGCTCAGGTATCCTGGGCTAAATGCTGTGTGGGACAGGGGACAGGGCCAAATCATCACCAAGACCCACTGTGGGAGCCTCTGGAACAGGGCGTGGGGAGGGTCCTTGGTTTCCTAGGGTCAGATGTGTAGCCCAGGACTTGGAAGGTTGATTAGGCATTTGACGGACACCTCTACTCCGTGAAGCAGGTGAAGACACAGGCAGAGTGGGATGAAGACATGGTGGATGGGGGCGGGGGGCAGCCCCAACCCCAGGAGCTGGTATCTTTTCCTGACTTCTCAGTGAGGATCTGAAGCCCAGGGAGACCCTTGGATATGCGTTAAAACCTTCATGTGCTGTAGTCTCAGCAAAGCATGGATGACATCCCTGAGTCATTGAAGATGGTCCAGTGTCATGCGATCCCCACAATGGCTCAGGTGGGAGAACCATTCTGATCACTGCCTACTTTTTGCCCAGAAGGAAACAGGCTCAGAGGGGGAACATGGGAGCCAAGGTCACCCTTTGAGTGGCAGATCTCGGGCTACCACCCTGGTATCCTAACTCCCAGGCTGGAGTGCTGAGCTGAGTCTGTAACAGGTGGTGCCTCTGACAACCTGCGTGTATCCGTGTGAGCACGCTGCGTCCACCCTCATCCCTGCCTCACCCTACAGCCCACATCAGCTACTACCTGTAGGTCCTTCTCCTAGGTGTCTGGGACCTCCAGGGTGGTGGGACAAATTAGGGGCAATGGGAGGGGCAGGCATGGAGAAGGGAAGAAAGGTGGTATCCACCCCCACCCCAGCACTCAACATGCAGCCCCCAAAATCCAAATGGGCAACACCCACCTTGACCCTGGGCACTTGGCCCTTGCTTGATCCTGGGGGAAGTGGCCAGGCTGGGGGTCCTCCTGGGTCAGCTGCCGCCCCTTGGCGCCTCCCTGCAGGTACGGGGCTGCTCCTACTCCTCTCTTCTCCTTTAAGGCCCCTCCTCTCCTCTGCCCTCCTTTGCCGAGCTGGGTTTGGACACTCCCTTGGGAGTGGCCACTGGCCACCTCCTCCTCAGCCCCTGCTTTCCCAGGGATGGCATGCTCTTCTGCCTGGCTCCTCTCTACGTTGCTGCTGCCTCACTCTCTTACTGCTGGGAGTAGCCCATTGATCCTGCTCTCTGAGATTCGCTTTGTAGTTAACCCCTCCATGCCCAGGGCCCAACCTATTCCTGGCACTCCACCTTCTGTGGCCCTGCCTGAGGACTCCACCCCCTCCCTGTCCCCCCTCCTGCTTCAAGGAGGGCTCTAATCCCATCTCTTCTAGAAAAGATTCATAGTCTTGGATGGGGTTTCCTAAGCTGGGAAATCAGATTGTGAGTCCCCTTTCTGCAGGCTTTGGGTAGTACCCCTCCGCCAGGCCCTGAGCATCCCCAGAGACCCATCTGCCCCCCTAAGTTTGTTCTAGGGGCTCAGCCTGGCTGGAGACCAGAGGGTCTGTGTGCCTGTCCAGAGTCTAACCCTAGTCTGAGGACAATGGGGAACTGGTGAAGGCTCCAGAGCAGGGCCACGATATGCCCGCTTATTTAGTAGGAAGATTACTATGGGCTAGGGTTGCTGAGTCAGAATCGACTCCATGGCAATGGGTTTGGTTTTGGGGTGACCAGGATGAATGAGAAGGGGAGAGATTAGATGAATGACCCATTAGAGCCCCTTGTCTAGGCACGGGTCGAAGAGGTTGCCAGGTTTTGGTGAATGGCTGTGTGATTCGGTCATGGGTTTCTGGCTGGGACTCACTGGAGAAGGAATGGGCCACAGGGCCAAATGCTTCCAGAGGGTCAGAGAAGCCAGCATCTGGGTGCACCGGATTTAGTAACGAGGAGGTTGATAGTGAACTGGACAAGTGGAATGGGGGCAAGAGCCAGTCTTCAGCCTGTGGTAACGAGGGTGAGAGAAAAGGTGGTAGGGACAGAATGCAGTCTTTCTAGAAGCTGAGCAACGGGAAGTATAAGAGAAGGGAAAGGTAAAAAACAGCGTGAGGGGTGGTGCTGAGCCAGAATTCGCATTCAAGGCCCTGAGGAACAGGAGAGACCCCTCAGAGCTAGCTCCTGGCAGCCCCCTGGGACTCTCATCTGTGCTCAGAGGGGCCTCCCAAAGTCTGATGTCACTCCATCCCCCAGACACAGAGTCCTTGAATGTTTGGAAGCAGGAACTCGCTGAAGAACGTAGGCATCAGATCTGGAGTCTCTGAACCTAAATTCCAGAACCATGAAAATTAAGGAATTAGAATCACTGCATCCTATGATAACTAAATGGCAGAACTGCATGACTCTAGGCAAAGTAATGCATCTTTCGACTTCCAGAAGCCTGGACCCACGAGCGTGGCATTCCCGACTCCCCGCCCCCTTAACCCCCCTGGCCCTTCCTGGCCCCAGCAGGGTTGGGGCCGGGCTCGGTAGTACTAGGGCAGAGTTCCCTATAACAGCAGCTAGGCTGAGCTAACAGCAGAGGCACAGGGGAAGAGGGAGGGAGGGAGGGCGGCGGCAGCGCCCAGAGCCTGCTCTGGCGCAGACAGACGGACATACGCCCTGGCCGGTGTTTCAGTGTGCCTCTCTCCCCGCCTCCCATCTTGCTCCTGCTCCTAGCGGCCGCGGCTCTGAACCCCACGCAGAGGACACGGACGGCGCACTCTGGGAGTGGTCCCCGAAGCCTTGAGCCTCCCAGAAGGTGGAAGTGGGGCTGATAGGTGGCCCCTCGGCCTGTCGCGGGTGCCCGAGACAACTAGTGAGCGTCGAAGCCGAGACACGAGCGCCCGATGCTCCTGCTGTCCGCCGGGGGGGGTGGGGCGCGCAAGGCCAGCGGCGGCGCCCGGGAGCCACCCGAAGGCGACGTGCTTGCTGCGCCGCTGGCTGTGGACTTCGCCTCATGCCAGCTCACGGCGACCTGGGTCCCAAGTGGTGGCCCCGCTGGGTCTGCCAAATCGCCTTTTGGTTGCTCGTGGCCGCCGGGCGTGAGTTGCCGGTCCGCGCAGGCCACACACCCAGCTGCTGGCCTGGCACTGCTGGTTGAGTCCCAGGCCAGCGGCAGGCCTTGCTCGCGCTTGGCGCCAGGTGCCCTGCCCTGCGGTGGCGGCCTGCAAATGTTTCTGTCGCCCACGTGGCCACAGCTGCATCCTCCCAGGACCCCAGCCACAAGCTCCCCCTGAATCCCAGAACCCTGGGGGTAAGGCACCTGCACCCCAAAACGACCAGGCAAAAAGGCGGACAGGAAGTGCAGGGTGAGGGAGGTGCTAGTTCCTTGTGTTAATGAGGGCCCTTTCGTCCTCTTCCATCCCTGCAATTTCCGAGGTTCCAAGGACACAGCACGCCGAGGCTGGAGCTGCGGTGACTCAGAGTCCGCCCCACCCCAGGAGGCTGCGCGGGGAGGACGGCCGAGGGCCCCCTCCCGCGGCGCTGCCGAACGACCAAGGGCACGACTGGGGGCCGGAAGTTAGCGCCTCCAGCAGGGGAGCCGCGAGCCGTTGCCGGGCACGGGGGAAGCTAATCGGTCCGCCCGGCCTTGGCTGCCCAAGGCCGCGAGTCTGAAGCGGGTGGGGCGAGCGGGCCGCCACCGCGGCCAGAGCCCGAGCTCGCTACGCCCCCTGGCGGCTGATCACTGGGGTGAGCGAGTTGGAAGGGCACCAGATCGTGATTAACACCCGTTCTTCAGTTAGCGGGGAAACTGAGGCACATAGAGGGGACAGGACTTGCCCAAGGCCAGAGAGTCAGAGGCCTCTCCAGGGGCGATCTCCATTCTGGATTCCTGTTTCCTTTTCGGCCTGAATCCTCTCTCCCTCCTCCCAAACACGGGTTTTGGCCCCCAGTCCTTTCTTATCTAGGCAGCTGCAGGACAGCCTGTGGATGGGGAACAAGATGAAGTGTTCACCACGCTAGACTCAGGGGGGCTGCAGAGAAGGAGGGTGCCGTGGGAAAGGCTGCCCGCCCCCCCCCCCCCAGCAGCACAGGAGCCACCCGAGCCAAGCAGTGGCCCGTGCCCATCTCCCTGCTGCCTGGGCCCCATCTTAATGTGGGGAGGGATCAGCTCTGAGAGCCACTCAGGAGCCTGCATGCACAGCCCCAGCTCCTGCCCCAGTCTTCAGCCAGCCACAGGACTGGGCCTGCTGCAAGAGCATAGAGGAGAGGCATGCTTTCCAGCCGGTCTGCACACGGTTATTTCACACTTGAGGCCACAGTCGAGGCCTCATCCAAGTCTGGGCGATCAAAGTCGCTGTGGAGGGAGGGAGGGGACCTCGGCTCAGGGCAATGCCCCGTGCAGCCGCCCCACCTCCACGAAGGCCTGCATGCAGCGGTCAATGTCCTCCTCGCTGTGCACCGCCGAGATCTGGACCCAGATCTGGGCCTTGCCCTTGGGGACCACAGGGTAGCTGAACCCGATGACGAAGATGCCTGGAAGGGTAGAAAGTCAACCTGGGGCTCGCCAGAGCCAGACAGGTTTTGAGGATGTGACACCCAGCTCCCACCTTCCTGAGGCCCGCCGAGGGCAAGGAAGTCACAGGTCTGCTAGACCTGGGCTTACTCAGGGCCCAAGGTTTTCAAGCGTGAACAGCCAGCTGGTCTAAGGGGTAGTGGGGTGGGGGTGAGGGAGGTGTTTGCACTCCAGAGGTTTCCCTCCCTTTCTTCTTAGGGCCCCTCTTGTCCTGGTCTCTTTGGTCCCACTCAGCCACTGCGTCCCTTACCTCTCTTTAGCATGTCATCTGCCATGTGAGAGGCCAGCCCTGCATCCCCCAGCATCGCAGGGCAGATGGGGTGATTGGCTCCCGAGATGGTGAAGCCAGCAGCCTCCATCTTACTGCGGAACCTGTGGGCATGAGGCAGGTGTCACAGACAGCTGGAGGGCTGGGGGCTTTCACGCCTGCTCCTGATCTGTGCCAAAAATCTGTGGGCAAGTCTGCGAGAGGGACTGATGTAGACAGGCAGATCCAGAGAGGCAGAGAAGACATCAGGTGGAGGAATAGGTGGGATAGCACAAGACAGGGAGACACAGTGACATGTGCAGAGAGAGGCGCAATGGAAAAGATGGAAGGCGGAGGCAGAGACAGAGAAGAGGGAGTGGGCAAGCAGGTAGCCCTGGGCTGAGAGAGCTGAGGCCCGTGCAACCTTGCTGGGAGGTGGTGTGGGCAGAGGCATGGAGCTATGGGCCTGGGTAGGCCCTCACCATCCCCCTCACCCCAGCCTGTGCCATCCCTGCCAGGGGCCGCACCACTGGGTCTTGGCAGCCATGGACTAGATGATGGTGTTGCTCCTCATAAGCAGGTCCAGGGCCTTGGAGGCACAGCCGATGACGGCAGGTGGCAGACTGTTGGAGAAGAGGTAGGGCAGGGCACGCTGCTGTAGCAAGGACACCAGGGGTCCAGGCCCCGTCGTGTAGCCCCCTGAGAACGGAGTGGGGGTGGTCAGGGGCCAAGAGACAGATCCTACCCCAAACCCCTCCTGAGAGTATAATCCATGCTACCCTCTTCTCTGTAGCTCCAAGTCTCCCCTCCCCACCTTCCCAGAGACCTCTCCATGGTCCTGCATGTGGGTTAGGGGAACCCAGGGGCACAACCCTGCAGTCACCTGATGCTCCACCCAGCGCCTTCCCCAGTGTGGAATTGATGATGGTGACTTGGTCCATCACACCCAGCAGCTCATCGGTGCCCCTGCAAGGGAAGCCACCAATGCTGCCACAGGCCGCCTAAGAGCCCAGGGATCATGGGTCAGGGGAGCGGTGGCTTTCTGGTTTCCCACCCACCCTCAGTAACCCAACTCTGGACCTCAGGTGGCACATGCTCCCACCGTCCTGTGGCCCCCAAGAAGCCAGTGGCATGGCATTCATCCACGAAGACCAGGACACCATATTGAGAAGGCAGCAGATCTCCCGCAGGGGTGCAGGGGCGCAATGTCACCGTCCACGGAGAAGGTCCCGTCAGTGGCCACCAGACGCAGCCGATGCTTCTGCAGGTGACACATGGGCATGGGGTGGCTGGCACTGCAAGAGGGGCCAAACCACCCTCCCCCTACACTGTTTTGAGCTCTAAGAGCCCACCTTGCCCAGTGCCCAGCACAGAGGTGGGAACTCCATTTGGGACTGGAACATTCCCTACCTTGTCTCTGACTCTGAGCCTGACTCACCTTTTCCAGGCCGACTGGAGCCACATTTAGCTCTGGGTAGTAAGAATGGTTTCGTTCTCCTGGGTAAACTACCAGAAGGCAGGGTGGGGTGGGGCCAGGTTCAGTCCATGTGCCCACCACCCCCTTATGCCTGGCACATATTAGATGCTTGCTAAAACTCAAGGCAGCATGGGTGCAATGGAATAAACAAAGCTGTGGGGTCTGAGGGATTTGGTTTTGAATCTTGGCTGTTCAAACTTCCAGGCTGTTTGTCTGTGAGTGAGCAGTTGGCTTCTCCAGGCCTCTCTTCTTTCACCAGCAGGGAGACCGAGGCTATGCCCAGTACTTGCCCCTGGGGCTCCTGGGTCTTGCCCACCTGGGCCTCTTGCAGCTTGGCCTCCAGGTCAGCCACATCCAGGTGGCGGTAGCAGTACCTGTGGGCCTTGCAGAGACGGATGCCATCGATAATG
The DNA here is from genome assembly GCF_024166365.1 of Elephas maximus indicus. Taxonomy (NCBI): domain Eukaryota; kingdom Metazoa; phylum Chordata; class Mammalia; order Proboscidea; family Elephantidae; genus Elephas; species Elephas maximus. The sequence continues at coordinate 181,703,618 of NC_064822.1, read as the reverse complement.
GACGCATGGTTCAGCTCATCTGACAGGACCGCATCCTCCGGGGTCAGCAGGGCCTGGAGGGAGGCAGTGTGGGCAGAACTCTCGCCTAACTGCCTTGAGGTTCTTCTTCCCCCGACTCCCTGAGTCGAAATTTCCCTGCCAACCAGCACACCCCCTGCACCTATCTGGGTCTCCAGAGCCCTACACTGTGCTGGACCAGAGGCCCTACTCTCACTGCATGCTTGGTGCTTGACTACTAGTTGAGAGGTTGGGGGTTCGAATCCACCCAGAGGTGCCTCAGAAGACAGGCCTGGCGATCTGCTTCCAAAAGATCAGTCTTCAAAACCCTAAGGAGCCGTTCTACTCTGTACACATGGCAACTAACAACCCTGCCACTCCCAACCTCTAGCTGCCCCAAATGGAGGAAGGAGGCCTCCTTGTAAGCCCCAGGAGCACCTGGCCCAACCTTGACCTCTGTAAGAAATGGGCACTGGAGCCCCTAGGCATGGCACTGGCATCCTGCCAAATTCTCCTGACTGCCCATCCCCCAAATTTTCCAGGGCCTAGCAGATCCCACCCACTCCCACCCACAGCCTCCACATACCTCAAAAAGGCCAGCATTGGCGTCGAAACAGCTGGGATAAAGGATGGCGTCCTCCCGCTAGTGGAAGCAGGCTATTTTTGCTTCCAGATTCTTGTGGATGCTCTGAAGAAAGTGAGTGAGACAGGTGGTAATGCCTGTGGGGCCAGGTGAGACCAGTCCTGGGGGACTGAGGCTTAGAGGGCCACAAACAGAACCTGGTCTGCAGCCTCGGCCTCTCCCTGCTTTCTGCACAAGGGTTACCACTCCAGAGCTGACAAGAACCTGGCAGATGACTTCCATGAAGAATTGGGAACTGGCTAGGTTTCCTCTCCTTTCCCTTCTATTCATTTTGTACTAGAGGTCTAATGGGGGAATTTTGGGTACTGAAAGGAAGGAAGATGTATTTTTCTCCTGTTATCAAACCAAGTGCCTTTTTTGGTTGTTTAATGGCAAAGAAAAGGATTACATAAGTAATTTTGGTCCATTTGTGCCTCTTATTCTTAGGTTTGAAAGCTGTTCAGTCTAGGCGAGGGTTCTGTCGGAAAATATCCCAGGTGGGAGTCAGGAGTTCTGCCTCTGACATTCATTTCACCCCCACCATTCTGAGAGGACCGGTTGTGACAATCACAACGTAGTAGTCAACAGCACGGACTGTGGAGCCAGGCCACCTGGGCTCAAATCCCACCATGACAGGCCATGGTGCCCTTGGGCAGACCACTTAGCCTCTCTGGGCCTCAGGGTCCTCATCTCTAAAATGAGAATAAGAATAGCACCTACTACATAGGATTAATGAGTTATTATCTGTAATGAACATAAAACAGGACCTGAGAATATATCAAACATTATGTAAGCTTCACGTCAAAGAATATTTACAAAATAAGAATCAACATTTATTGAGCCCTACTACGTGCCAGGTACTGTCCTAAGCACTTCTATGTGTATTAAGTCTTTAATTTGTAACAATCCTATTATTCACAATTCTACCAATAAGAGGGTTGAGGCACAGAGAGATTAAGAAACTTGCCCATAGTCACAGAGCTAATAAATGGCAAAGCTGGAAACCAAGCTCAGGAAGAAGAGTTCCAGAATCCTCAGTCCCAATTCTTCCCTTCTACCTTTCCTCTCACATGTCAAGTTTCTCACTCAAGGCCTCTTGGCAAAACAGAAGCCTAAGCCCAGCTTTCCCACCAGACAGCTCTGGGGCCAAGAGTGGGCTCAGAGCCCCGGGACAAGCTGAGCATACTAAACCAGGCCTGCTGACTGTGAGACGCAGACAGCTGGGTCAGCAGCCAACCCTAGGGACAATGCCCCCATCCCTCTTTCTGTACCTGGGTCCCACAGATGAAGTGGACAGAGCTGAGGCCAGCTCCAAACTCCTCCAGGGCCCGCAGCCCTGCCTGGATCACCTCGGGTTGGCTGCTCAGGCCCAGGTAGTTGTTGGCACAGAAGTTAAGGATTCCTGAGGTGGAGAAGAGGAGGTGGGTACGGAGCTCAGGATAAGGAAGGGCCCGGAAAGCCGTCGGTGCCAGGCCCAAGGGGCTGGGAGAGGAAAGGGACCTGGGTGCACCCTTGAGGAGGAAACAACCATTCAATATGATCTCTTTTGGGCAGAGGCCTAGACAGGAACTGGGAGCCCCGCATTCAGCTGCAACAGGAGAAGGGGCCTCTCTGTGCTTCACCTTGAAGGATGAGAAGATTAAATTCTGGCTTTGAGAAACTCAGCCCTTCCTCACAGGCTTCTCCTGCACCTGAAGACCACCATCAAGCCCTCATCTGGGCCTTGGTTTCCTCACGGGTAACGGAAGAGGGCTGACTCAGGTGCTCGCTGTGGTCGTTAAACACCCCACAGTTTACTTTGCTGTCTGGCATAGAATCGCACCCCTAAAGGGGGACCTCTGGCCCTGGCCCCCGACAGGCCCTGAATTATACAGTCAAAAGTGAACACGGCTGGCCCAACGAGGAAACTGAGGCCAGAGGAGGGGAAAGGTCACACAGCTGGGAGAAGCGGACACAGGGTGAGAAACTGCATCTCCCAATTTCCCATCTTTTGACCCCCCCGTCCCACCCAGGAAAGCTGGGGCCTCAGAGGTTCCTGGGACCTCCATTTTACAGGTAAGGAACACATCAAGGCTGCTATGCCCATTTCCTGAGCAGAAAGCAGCTTGGTGGCCTGTTTCTAGCCAGCACCCACCTGAGGCCTGGCACAGACACAAGGGCAGGGGTCACTGGTTCAGCGGACGTGAGGGAGACCTGGCCAGACAATACGGAAATATGATTTCTGCAGCAGCCCTCGAGCCCCTCGCTTGTTGTGACTCTGGCCAGCAAGTTGGCCTCTCTGGCAGTTAGCTGGCCTTTCAGCGCCAAGATCCTAGAAGACCTAGACCAAAGCCAGCTCCACCTGGAGCTTGCTGAGGATTTTTGGGCAAAACTTCACATCTCTGAGCTTCAGCTTCTTCGTTCGTAAAATGGGATTGCTTCTTCGTTTGTAAAATGGGATTACTCATTCCTACCTTTAGAGATCTGCAGGACTCCACGTGCGGCAATTATCAGAGGCCTTTTTTTTTTTTTTTTTTTTTCGCAAAGCAGCCTCTCAAAAAATGCGGGTTTTCTCGCTGCCGCTCCCCATCGCCCTTCCTTTAAGTGGCTCTGCTGGGACCAGCTGGGTCTCCCTCTCTTTACCTCACAGGCCTGGGCCTCAGTCCAGCCCGCTGCTCAAGGACAAATCGCCTCCCTCCCTGGAAACTGGTTTAACCAGGTCAAACAGCGGGAAGCCACAGCATCTGCCCGACGGCTGGGAAAGGGACCAGAAGCCACCTGGGCCGGTGCTGACCCTCCTCCCCGGCATTCAGGCCCCCTGCGGCAGCGCACGTCCCAGAAGGGCCCTGGAAGGGGCCAGGTCCGCCGACCCCGGGCCGTGGTGTTACCTCCGGAGACGCCGTCCACGTGGATGTGCGGCCCCTGGCGGGACGTGGGGACGCGCTCGCTTTTCCAGGTGCCGGCCCCGCGGATCCCTTCCAGCTCCCGCTCCAGGACGCCGCGCAGCCGGGCCAGGGCTGACTGCGCCCGGCGGCCGCGGGGTCCCAGGAAGGGCAACGCGCGAGACGCGGCCGGCCCACCTCGCGCCCACCGCGCCGGAGCGCCCCGCTTCCCGCCCACCGCACCCGAGCGCCCCGCATCGCGCCCACCGCGCCCGAGCACCCCGCTTCGCCTGAGAGCCGTGCGCACCTCGGCGCCCGCCCAGTCACGTGGCCGGGGGCCGGGCCCTGGCAGCCAATCAAAACGCGAGGGGCTGTTAAAGGGGCAAGGGAGGCGGGTCCTGGGGCCCGGCGGGACCTACTGAGGCCGCAAGTGGATTGGTTTGTAAGTTGAGGCTGGAGAGGTCCAGCGTCGGGGCGGGGGGGAGGGGAGAAGGGAGACCTGGCCTCCGGACTCCCTTTACTTCCATCCCCTTCTCTCCCTATACACCCTCCTCCCGGAAGGAAAAGTGGTGCCCTCTGGACCCCAAAGGCAGGCGCCTAGAAGCAGGCTGAGGTACACTGTGCACCCTTCAACCCTGAGGTTTCCCGCGTTTCTCTTGAGCTCTTGGAGCCCTTTCCCCATTCTCAGGTGCAAAGGCCCCCAAATTCCCCCACTGCCCACCGGCTCCCTGCAGCTTTAAAAATTAGAATACACACGCTCAGGTTTTTTCCTTTTCTAATTTTATTTTAAAGTCTTAAAATCATAAAGACAGCAAATTCTTCCCGGCACAAATAACACTTATCAAAAAAAAATTTTTTTTTCCTATTAAAAATAAAAGAAAAACAACTGTACAGGTTTTTTCTCCTAGCTCCCGAGTGTGAAATAGAAGTACTAGCACTAGATATGTGTACGTATACATACATACATACACACACACACACACACACATATATGCACACATACACGCACAGACCTAACTCTGTGAAACTACTTAGCAAATTCAAAATTGACTGTAGTATGTCTTACCGTCCACTGCTCCCCGCCCACTGCCTCCCTCCCCCATCTACAACTATGTATAAAAGACTCCGAAGTAAAAAGAGGTGGAGAGGTTTCCAAGCGTCTGATGGCAGGGCTGGAGAGCTCTACGCCAGGGCTCCCCACCAGACCACCAAACAAAGCCACCTCTGGTGCAGACGGAACAACAACAACAACAACAAAAAAAAAAAACAGGGGAAATGGGGGGAAAAATCCTCCTAGGATACATCAACCGTGTCGAAAAACCCAGGTTTCAACGGGGCATACTGAGGCACTTGGCTGACTGACTCCTCACCCTTCCTACAAAGTTTCCGCTCCCTTTTTAGGTGAGACTTTTCCACCCCCTTCCCCCCACGTGACAAGGTCCTCACTAACAGAGAAGAGCCACAGCTTCTTCCACCAGCTGTCATTTCAGACTTGCCTCCTTTCCTTAAACAGGGAGGCCACAGGGCCAACTGACAGAGGTGACAAGGAAACTGGTCTTGGACCCATTACTGCTTACCCTCCCCTTTGGCGTCCTGCTGCTGCCACCCGTCTTCTCTCCCTGCCAAAGGTTTTGAACTTCTCACAAGGGGTGCCCAACTTCAAGAAAGCTCACCTGCCTTAAAGATACCCCTAACAAGCCTAACAATTTCCGGACTCCCTCTCATCTAGCCTGAAGAAGCTGCCTCACCCCTTCTCTCTTCCATCTACCTTTGTAGTAAACAAACTGTCCAACAAAACAAAAACACACAAGCCCACCAAAACCCCTAAAGCCATAAGTAGCCTAATAACAAGTTAACAAAATTAAGTACATTCTCATCATTAGAGATGAGATTTGTTGTTGCTGTCCTTGCATGATTGGTTAAAGAAAAAAAAAAATCAATTCTTCTATATTTCTGAGGCATTCAAGTTCTGTCTCTTATAAAGTCACATAGAAAGGGGCAAAGAGTTAAGATGAGAATCAAAACAGAAGAAAGGTAAAAAGTAATTACAGAAAATAGGAGAACAGGGAGGAGGGTCCATGGAAAAAAGGCCTCAATGTCACTTCTTCTTGCCCGACCTCTTGGCACTGGACTTGGCTTTGGGCTTCACTGATTTGGCCTTCTTGGGCTTGGATGCCTTCACTGGCTTGGCTTTGACAGTCTTGGGTTTTTTGGCTTTCTTGGGTGTGGCAACCGGCTTCTTCTTGGCCTTCTTGGCTGGAGTGGCTTTGGGCTTCTTACTTGGGGCTTTGGAGGCAGCCTTCTTGGGCTTGGTTGCCTTCTTTGGTGTGGCCACCTTCTTGACTTCCTTCTTGGTCTTCTTGAAGGCCACTGACCTCTTGGGCTCATCGCTCTTGGCCAGCCGGAAGGACCCCGAGGCGCCCACTCCTTTGGTCTGCTTAAGAACACCGGTGGTGACCAGGCGCTTGATGGACAACTTGATCTGGGAGTCGGCGTTCTCACCCACCTTGTAGTGGCTCTTGATATACTTCTGGATGGATTGGCGCGAGGAGCCAGCCCGGTTCTTCTCCGCCTGGATGGCAGCCACGATCATGTCTGAATACTTGGGGTGGTCTGTGGACTTCTTGGAGGCCTTGGCCCTCTTGGGCTTGGCTGCAGGAGCAGAGGTGGAGTTCTCGGTCATGGTAGCCCGCCTGGTCCTGCTGTTGAAGAAAGCGCCTTCAATAGGACAAGCCCTCGTCGGAGGCTAAGGCAAGCCTGGCTCGGGATCTGCTCTCGGGCCCCTGAGCACCAGGCCTGCCCGGAGCCTGGCTCCCAGGGATGCAGGCGGAGTCGCTCCGTCTCCTCCCGGATCGGGTCGCGGGACAGCTCGTTGGGCCGAGTCTGCGTGGCCCAGCCCCGCTACTCCGTCGGTCGTTCTCTGCGCCTGGCTGTGCCTCCGCCAGCCCTGCCTCCCTTTTCCCAGCTCTGCGTCTGGCGCTCGGGCGGCGCATCCGGGTATTTAGCGGCGGCGGGCGGACCGCGGTGAGGACAGGGCTGCTGGCTGCCTGCTCCCGGCCCGGAATGGCGCCGCGCCGCCGCCATCTGTGTTTCTTCCGCCGAGCAAATCCGACCTTTCCCCCTGGCCCGGGCCTTCCCTCGCTCCGCCGCCGCCCGGGGACGCTGCCCGGGTCCTTGGGCTCCCCCGCCGGGTGTCCCGCCGGCCCGACTGCCGCCCCCCGCGCCCGCCATGCGCCCCAAACGGCGCCGAGGACCGCTGGCGCGCCGGCACATTTCCCCTTTGCGGGGGGCTGGCCCTGCGGGGCTGAGGAGACCAGGTGCGGGGACCCCCCCGAAGCAAAGCCCCCTCCTGGGGCTAGCCGAGGACCCCACTCCTGGATCGCTGCGGGGTCCCCCAGCCGGGTGGAGCGGCTGGAAAGAGGCCCCAACTAACACACGCGGCCCCGAGCCGGGCGGCTCCCAGCCGGGACAGGGGGGAGGGGTCGCTCCCCCAGGGACCGGTCACCTCTCGGGGGTCGCCCCGCCACCAGGCCTCTCGCACCTCTAGCCCTCCTCTGTCCTTGGGACCCCGAGCAAACTTTCCCTGGAAAAGTTGGAAGGGCACTTTCAAACTTTGTCCCTTCCCCCTCCTCTGTCGTTTTTACCCCAGTGTGCCCCCAGACCTCTATGTCGAGGCTCCCTTCTGGACCCTAACCCTCAGTGCTACCTGGGCCCCCTGAGGGGTGGGGAGGGGCCTGCGAGGTTGCCTCCTCTCCTCAAAGACCCCTACATCTTCTGTATATCCTAATTGAGAATTCATTTACATGCCTCCCTCAACCTGGGAGTTTTGGGGTGTCAGAGGCAGAGCTCGCTGCTCCCAACCCCTGAGGCCAAGCCTGGGGGTCTAGCCCCTCTCTCAAGGACCCTTGGAGGTAGAGTAGGAGGGGGGTCCCCAATGGAGGAGTAGCCCCAAGGGCTCTAACCTGAGACTGTCCTGGGGGCCCCTGGGATGAGGAGAGGCCATGAGTACTTTAGGGGTTGGGAAAGCGGGGCGCCGGGGGAATGGCCGAGGAGAGGGTCGCTTTCATTGGGTCCTGACTAATTCTTGGAAAGTGTGCAGTTCAGAGAGCTGTTGCGGGGACCACCGCCATTTTGCTGGGAGGATGCGGATGTCTTTGTTAAAATGTGTACATCTTTTTCCCTGCTGCTTGGCGGGTATAGGCGAGGCCGACAACCCCGCGGTGGGGCACCACCGTCTGAAGGCAGTCTTGAGGCTCTGAGGGGCTTTAGGGGTTCAGAGGCTAGCGGAAGGCTCCCTGGAGTTCCAGGGACCCCCTTGTCTACCGCTGACCTCCTACGCACGCGCCAGGTCCCGCTTGGTGTGGGGTCGGGATTCTGGGATGCTCGCTCCCTGAGTCCCTCGCCCCTCCTCCCCTAACACACCCGCTTTAGCCCCTAAGCCCAGAGTCACTCTTCACCTAAACAATACCCTGGGAGTAAGGTATCATAAAAAAATATATATATATATATAAGAAGGTGGTGAAAATGATGAACGCATGTCCGGCACGGTCGGGGGCGGGGGGGGGCCTTGGACAGATCCAGCGGCAGGCTGGGGAGGGAGCAGATCGGTGAGAGATTGGGGGTTCAGATGGGGATGAAGGGGTCGGAACCGGCGGTGGGGTGTTCCTCCTGGACCCTGGAGTCTCTGAGGCCAGGGCAAATTAGTGGGTTTGCCCCAAAACCGAGGGATGGATTAATCCAAAAGACTGGAAGAGGGAGCAGGGGAGAGGGCGGGGGAGGCCGGTGGCTCGGTGTCTGATACCTTCTCTCAGGGCTTATCTTGGTGGCACCGGCGGAGAACGAGAAAGCCCAGGTTAGTTCAGAAGGTCAAGGTTCTTGTCTGGATGGTGATTTGAAAACACAACATTCTGGTGGGTTTGATTTGGTTATTTTCAAAGACAGTTCTCTGGATTCCCACTAAGAGGTGGTTGGAGAAATAGGCGTTCAAACAGCCACCGAGATAGGCGTCAGAGATGTCCCACTCCGTGTTCCCAGAGACATGTCGCCCCCACCTCCACCCATTTCCCGAGTGTCTCAGAATAAAGAGTGGATGAATCCACTGACACGATAAGACAATAATTTTATTTGCACAGCGCATTACTTTGCAAAGTGCTCTTCCCTGTTTCTATACCTTTTGCGCCTCCCTCCAGGGGAGGCAGGCAATGTGATCACTACCCCCAGTCACCCCATTTTACCGCGGAGGATAACGGAGGTTGCCTCGGCTTGCAAGGACGGCTGGATGGGGTGGGGTGTGGGGGGGAGACTGAGTCTCAGCGACCCCAGCCTGCGTTTCCTTTTGTAGGATCTCGCACATCCCTCATCCCAGCCCATCCCAGCGACCAGGAATTCTCTCCCGAAACTGAAGCAGGAGTGGGGGGAGGGGGCGCCTCGGGTCGTGGGTGCGTTCTGCCGCCGACACCTTTTCTCCCGCCACGCGGCGAGATCGCGCCCCTCCCTCGGTCGGAAGATTGGCGGGGGCGGGGGATGACCAGGAGGGGTCCCCGGAATTGGGCGCAGAGTCCGGGCCAAAGGGGAAAGAGGAGGACAAGGCTCCCCGAACTGGCTTGGCCTCGTCCCACTGCCACTACAGTGGTCCGGGGGCTCCGGCCACCCCACCAGGGCACCCCTCCGGCCACTCTGGGGTCCCGATGGAGCGCAGACCAGCTTTCCGGCCGGCGGGCGGCGGAACTCCCCGCTCCCTTTCACGCGAGGCCCTGCAAAAACTCAGGAACCGCGGGGCTGCGGGCAACTCCTCCTGGGAAATGTAGTCTCAGCGCCCAGCCCCGCGCTGAGTCCCCGCCCGGGACCCTCGCGAGCCTCGGAACCGCCGGGTCACCCGGGTGTGGGGAGGGGGTCCGGTGGCGCGGGGAGGGCCTGTCGCTCTCCGGCCTCATTTTTTTTTTTTACTTGTTAAGAAGGCCCCCTACCTACCTACCTCTAGGGTTGGTGTGAGGGCGAGATGTATCCTGTGTGGGAAAGTGTACAGCAGGTTCGAATGCCAGAAAAAAAAATCATGTTTTTAGTCATGAAGGGTGCGCACGTGCGTGTGCGTGTTTGTGTGTATTAGCATTTATTGAGCCCTTATACATTTCCTAAGGAAGCTAAATGATTTATACAAGGTCGGTCAGCCTGGAGGAGGGTGACCACATCTGTCAGACTTCCAAGCCACTGCCCTTTCCACTGTACCGCGTGTCGCCTTGTGAGACCCTGACAAGACATCCACCCATTCTTGGTTTTAGAATACTAATGTATTCACTTAATATGTGCCATGCCCCGGTATAGACTCTGGGGATATAACCCTGAACAAAACAGAAAAGAAGTCCCTGCCCTTGTGAAGCTGACCTTCTAGGGGGAAGACAGATAATAAGCAGTAGACTAAATACATTAAGTGGAAACCCTAGTGGCGTAGTGGTTAAGTGCTATGGCAGCTAACCAAAAGGTCAGCAGTTTGAATCCACCAGGTGCTCCTTGGAAACTCTATGGGGCAGTTCTACTGTCCTGTAGGATCCCTATGTGTCAGAATCTACTCCAAGGCAACAGGTTTTTTAATATGTAAGTAAGTTTATATAGTATTTCGGAAAGGGATAATTGAGAAAAAAAAATTAGAACAGGTAGAACTCAATTCTACTCCAGAACACATGGGGTTGCCATGAGTCAACATCAGCTTCACCGCAACTGGTTGGTTGGTTTTTGGAAAGGAAGTTATAGACCAGCGTGGGGCCTGACAGGAGGTAGTTTGCAATTTCAAGGAGTGGGGGAGGGAGCCACTCTTATGTTTGGAGGAAGAATGGTCCTACTGTTGGGAACAACCAGTGCAAAGGCCCTGAGGCAGGAGCACACAATGTGCCTGAATCAAGGAGGACATTGAGAAGAGATAAATTAAAAAGGGTAAGAGGAGAAAAATGTAAGCGGGCGGAGCAGGTCATTAGGGTTTTGTGAGCCATTGTGGGGGCTTTGGCTTTTACTCTGAGTGAGGTGGGAGCCATGGGAGGGTTTTGAGAAAAGGTGGGATGTGATCTGACCGCTGGTCAACAGGACCACTCTGGATGTTGTGTGGAGAAGAGGCGGCAGAGAGGCAAGGGCGGAAGCAGGACTATGAGGCTGTCGCATAACCCAGGTGAGAGATGAGAGTAGTTTGGCCCAGGTGGCAGCAGTGGAGGTGATGAGAAGTGATCAGGTCCCAGGCGTATATTAAAGGCAGCGCCCACAGTGTTTCCTGATGGACTAGATGTTGGGTGTGAGAGAGAAGTCCAAGGATGGCCCCAAAGGTTTAGGCCTGAACACCTAGAAGATGGGGGCTGCTGTGACCTGGAGAGGGGAAGCCTGAGGGTGAGCAGGTTGAGAGTTTTGGTGCATTAGGCTTGAGATGCTGAGAAGGCAGGGAAATGAGCCTGGAGTCGGGGGTGGGGGAGACTTTGGGGCTCAGATGCACATGTGGGAGCTGTCAATGAGAGCTGGATGTGATCGGATCACCAAGGGGTTGAGAGAGACAGGAAGAGGACGAGGACTGGACCTGGGGATGCTGGCATGAGAAGGTGGGCATGAAGAGAAGCAACCAGCAAAGGCAACAGGAAGGTGCTTCCAGTAAGGAGAGAGGAAAACAAGGAGAGGGGATGTCCTGGAGGCCAAGTGACGAAGGAGAGTGTATTAAGGAGGGGGAGGGAGTGGCCAGTCATGTCAAATACAGCTGACCAGGGCAGCAGGGACCATTGTCCGTCCCTGCAGGGCCATCTTTTGTCCCTGTGGAATGGCAGTTGCTCTCATCTAGAAAAAGAAGACGTTTGACCGGACGATTGTACGAGTCCTTCCAACACTTCGGGACCCACAAGCAGGGCTCTGGGGATCACAGGTTCAGCCCCTAGTGTTCAGGCATCTTCCCTCCAGGGACAGAGACCCCTTAATATCATCTGTGACCATCCTTCCTTCTCAGGGAAATACATTATAAATTATCACTATTGTTCTTAAGACAAAAACTAAACAAAACAAGAAAAGTTACTGCTGAGTCCACTCCAACTCACGGTGACTCCATGTGTGTCAGAGCAGAACTGTGCTCTATAGGGTTTTCAGTGGCTGATTTTTTGGGAAGTAGATCGCCAGGTCTTTCTTTTGAAGTGCCTCTGGGTAGACTCAAACCTCCAAGCTTTTGGTTAGCAGCCGAGCACATAAATTGTTTGTACCACTCAGGGACTCCAATAAAATTTTGTTGACTAAGTGAATGAATGTGTGTGTCTCTTCCTGGTGAATAATTGTACATGTTATCATAAGTGTAGAAAAATGTCCGCAAACTTGCTGTTTTAAGACTAGAAAACTTCTGTCCCCCCACCCCACCACTGTGTCCCGATGAGATCAGAGAGTGATGCCTAGGAGTCTTCATGGGTGCTCAGCTTCTACCCTCAGGAAAGGTAGGAAAGGAATAAATTATTCAGTGTATTAGTTTCCTATTGCTGCTGTAACAAATTACCACAAACCTGGAGGCCTGAAATAACACAAATTTATTATCTTACAGTTCTGGAGGCCAAAAGTCCAAAGTGTGTCGTCCTGGGCTAACGTCAAGGTGCAGGCAGGGCGTTCCTTCTGGAGGCTCTAAGGAAGTATCTGTTTTCTTGCCTTTTCCAGCTTCTAGAAGCTGCCTGCATTCCTTGGCTCTTGGCCCCTTTCCGTCCCCAAACCGGCAATGGCCCATCAAGTCTTTCCTTAATGCTATGATGCCATCTCCCTGTTGTTCTGACTTGTCTGCCTCTCTCTTCCCTATTTAAGGACCCTTGTGATCACATTAAGATCCCTGGGGGAAAGATCCCAGGGTAGGACAAAATGGTTTGCGATTGACTACTAACCTAAAGGTTGATGGTTCAAACCCACCCAGCAGCTCCACAGAAGAAAGGCCTGGCGATCTGCTTCTTTAAAGATTATAGCCAAGGAAACCTTACGGAGCAGCTTTACTCTGTAACACATGGGGTCGCCATGAATTGGAATCAACTCAAAGGCAATGGGGGTGTTTTTTTGGCTTTTAGTGATTACATTGGGTCCACCCAGATAATTCAGGATAGCCTCCCCATCTCAAAATCAGCTAATTAGCAACCTTAATTCCCCTTTGCCATGTAACACGACACAGTCACAGGTTCTCGGGATTCGGATGTGGACTTTTTTGGACAGAGGGGACATTATTCTGCCTCCATACCCGGTTACCCACATGTATAACTGGGAAGGACCTGGGGGTGCTGTGAGCAAAATCCCTCCGTGCCTACCCCAGCACCAGGTGAGGTCCCAGCTCTGGTCCACGGCTGTTCCGGTGTTCAGAGAAATTCCTCATTGGGCAGAGAGCTGGGGGCAGGGTGGGCACTGTCCAGCAGAGTGTCCGGTAAGGAAGGAGGAGACATTTGTAAACACTTGGCTGGAATCTGTGAGATTCCCGGTGGCCCCAGATGTCAGTCTCCTCAGTTTAAAGGTGGAGGGGGTGAGGGACAGCCCCTGTTTCTGGCAGGTCCCCAGACCAAGAGTAACCATATAACTGAGTCGGGAGAAGGGGGTCCAGCTCTCAAGAGTGCAGCGGCCCCCTCCTGAGTGAGGGACATCTGCAGGACTCTCTCCCTTATCCCTCATCCATTCATCTCCAGGTCCACTCCCTTCTCCCTGGAGCCTCTGTTCTCCCATCTGCCTCGTTCACCGAGCGTGAACCTCAGATCAGACTATTCACATCAGAGTACCTTGGAAGCGTGGAGGCCCAGGTGGGCGTGAGCTGTTTCTTCACTTGCTGGGTGGTGAGCAGAACAGATACAGTGCTTGCCTCAGGGGCTCAGAGCCCAGGAGGGGAGATGAGCATCGATGTCATTGTAAATTGTGAATGTGACCAGTGCTAAGAAGGACGAGAACAAGGGGCTAGAGAGGGAGTGACAGGCGGGCTTATGTAGGTCAGAGAAGGCCGTGTAGCTGGAACAGGACCAAAAAGGGGAGCATGGTGTGAGGGAAGGGGTTTGGGAAGGAGTCCTAGTGGCACAGTGCTTAAGCACTCGGCTGCTAACCAAAAGGCCAGTGGTACAAACCCAAGAGAAAGAATTGACGGTCTGCTTCAGTAAAGATTACAGCCTTGGAAACCCTATGGGGCAGCTCTACTATGCCCTATAGGGTCACTAAACCAAAAAAGAAAAAACAAAAACCATTTGCTGTCGGATCCAACTCATAGCAACACTACAGGACAGAGTAGAATTGCCCCATAGGGTTTCCAAGGAGCAGCTGGTGGATGGGAACTGCCAACCCTTTGGTTAGCAGCCAAGCGCTTAGCCACTATGCCAACAGGGCTCCATAGGGTCACTAGTGGTTAAAATTGACTCAATGACAATGGATTTAGTTTTTTTAAGGGGTTTGGATTTTGTTCGAAGTGCAGCGAACAGCCACTGCAGACTTTTAGGTTTAAAAATTCAAGCTTCTTAAAGTGATTATTAATCCCATTGTTTTAAAATACAAAATTTTAACTATGCAATACATCATTCATACAAGAGTACATAATATATGTACAACTCTAAAACTGATAATGAAATAAAGACCTGTGTGCCCATGACTCAACCTAAGAAGCATCACCAGTCCCTGGGAAACCTGCTTTATACCCATCCCTGGTCACATCTCTGTGACCCCTACCCTGAAGTTATGTAAACAATCCCTTCTTTTTCTTTACGGTTTTGCAAGATATGTCCCTATCCTGATACTATATATAGCTTAGTTTTGCCTGTTTTTGGACAAATACAAATGGAATCATATTGTGGATTTTTTTGGTCACATGCTTCTTTCGTTCAATCCTTGGTCTTTGAAAGTCTTCCATTTATTTCTGTTGCTGTGGCCAGGGCGCATCCTGGTTTAGTAGAGCCTGAGGCTTATACAATTTAGGAGGTCATCCTTAAGAAAAAAAAAAAAATACAATATTAGGTAGAAGGTGAATTTATATTTAGAAAAAGAACAATGAATTATGAAATTTAAGAAGGCTGACAAATACCACAATATCACAAAATCCAGAAACATAACAATATTTTTACCAATCGACTGTCTGACCCACATTGCTAGGGTCCTTCTCAGGGTCTTTCAAGGGGCTCAGGTGAGGGAGAGATCCTAAGACTTCAGCATGGTCAGTTTCACGGTGAGTCCGCCCCAGAACGTGGCAGGTTCCACTATGGGAAGAGATCAGTTTTTCTCCATTCTACTTGAGGTAGAAGATCCTTCGAACATGTCTCGGTCCTAATCACCAGGATCTGTGAATGTGTTATGTTACATCGCAAAAGGGAGATAAGGCTGCAGATGGAATTAAGGTTGCTAATCAGGCAAATTTGAGATGAGAAAGCAGCCTTTAATTGTCCAGGTGGGCCCACTGTAATCATGGGAGTATTTAAATGAGGGAAGAGGGAGGCAGAAGGGTCAGGACCAGACAGATGGCATTGTGGGAAAGACTCCGCCAGCCATTGCTGGCTTTGGAGATGGAAGGAGGCCAAGAGCCGAGAAATGCAGGCAGCCCCTAGAAGGCAAGAAAGCAGATCCTCCCCTGGAGCCTCCAGAAGGGAATTCAGCCCTATGACACCTCGATTTTAGCCATGTTGGACTGCTGACCTCCAAAACTGCAGATAATAAATTTCTGTTGTTTAAAGCCTCCGAGTTTGTGGTAATTTATTACAGCAGTGTTATGGTTTGAAATGTGTTTTTTTGAATTGTGAAGGTATGTGTTGTGAATCCTAACCCCTATATCATTGGTTATAATACCATTTGGGAATGTGTTTTCGTTCTTATGTTAATGAGACAGTATTTGTGTATGGTGTGTATTAAATCAATCTCTTTTGAGATATGAAAGAGATTAAACAAGAAAGCAGAGATGGGGAAGATAGATGCCAAGCCACATGGAGATTGCCCAGGAGCTGAAGGGACGAGAACCTTCCTCCAGAGCCAACAAAGAGAGAAAGCCTTCCCTTTAGAGCTGGCACCCTGAATTCAGACTTCTAGCCTTCTAAACTGAGAAATAAATTTACGTTTGTTAAAGTCATCCACTTATGGTATTTCTGCTATAGCAGCGCTAGATAACCAAGACAAACAGCTAAAAGAAATACATACACTGCTATTGATGGATATTTGGGTTGTTTCTAGTTTCTTTTTTTTTAATTGTGCTTTAGGTGAAGGTTTGCTCTTCTCATTAAACGATTAATACACATATTGTTTTGTAACAGGCCCTGCGACCTGTCAACACTCTACCCTTCTCGACCTTGGGCTCTGCATTTCCATTAGTCCAGCTTTTCTGTCCCCTCCTGCCTTCTTGTCCTTGTCCTTGGGCTGGCGTGCCCATTTAGTCTCATATACATGGTTGAGGTACATGTATTATTGTTTGTTTTATGGGTCTGTCTAATCTTTGGGTAAACCTCAGAAGTGACTTGAGTATTAAGTTAAAAGAGTGTCTGGGGCCATTCTCTAAGGGTTTCTCGAGTCTCTGTCAGACCAGTAAGTCTGGTCTTTTTTTGTGTGTGTGAGTTTGAATTTTTTTCTACATTTTTCCCCAGCTCTGTTTGGGATCCTCTATTGTGATCCCTGTCAGAGCAGTCAGTGGTGGTAGCCAGGCACCATCTAGTTGTGCTGGACTCACTCTGGTGGAGGCTGTGGTAGTTGTGGTCCATTAGCCCTTTGGACTAATCTTCCCTTGTGTTTTCTTCATTCTCCCTTGCTCCACACGGGGTGAGGCCATTGGAGTATCTTAGATAACAAGCTCTTTTTTTTTTTTTTTTTTTAGTTTTTATTGTGCTTTAAGTGAATGTTTAAAGCCAAGTCAGTTTCTCATACAAAAACTTACATACACACCTTGCTATATACTCCTAGTTGTTCTCCCTCTAATGAGACAGCACACTCCTTCTCTCCACTCTCTATTTTCATGTCCATTTGGCCAGCTTCTGACCCCCTCTGCCCTCTCACCTCCTCTCCAGACAGGAGCTGCCCACATAGTCTCATGTGTCTACTTGATCCAAGAAGCTCACTCTTTACCAGTATCATTTTCTATCCCATAGTCCAGTTCAATCCCTGTCTGAAAAGTTGGCTTTGGGAATGGTTCCTGTCTTGTGCTAACAGAAAGCCTAGGGACCATGACCTCTGGGATCCTTCTAGTCTCAGTCAGACCATTAAGTCTGGTCTTTTTATGAGAATTTGAGGTCTGCATCCCATTGCTCTCCTGCTCCCTCAGGGGTTCTCTGTTTTGTTCCCTGTCAGGGCAGTCATCGCTTGAAGCTGGGCACCGTCTAGTTCTCCTGGTCTCAGGCTGATGTAGTCTCTGGTTTATGTGACCATTTCTGTCTCTTGGGCTCATAATTACCTTGTGTCTTTGGTGTTCTTCATTCTCCTTTGCTCCAGGTGGGTTGAGACCAATTGATGCATCTTAGATGGCCACTTGCTAGCGACTAACAAGCTTTTAAGACCCCAGAGGCTGCTCACCAGAGTAGAATGGAGAACATTTTCTTTATAAACTGTTATGCCAATTGAACTGGTTGTCCCCTGAGACCATGGTCCCTAGCCCTCAGTTCAGTAATTCAGTTCCTCAGAGAGTCTGGGTGTGTCTATGAAGCTTCTATGACTTTGCCTTGGTCAAGTTGTTCTGACTTCCCCAGTATTGTGTACTGTCTTACCCTTCACCAAAGTTACCACCTATCTATTCTCTAGTTAGTGTTTTTCCCTGTCCACCCCCTCTCCCTTGTAACCACCAAAGATTGTTTCTTTCTGTGTGTAAACCTTTTCATGAGTTTTTATAACAGTGGTCTCATACAATATTTGTCCATTTGTGATTGACTTATTTCACTCAGCAAAATGTCCTCCAGATTCATCCATGCTGTGAGATGTTTCACAGATTCATCATGCTTTATCACTGTGTGTATGTACCATAGTTTGTTCATTCATCTGTTGATGAACACTTCAGTTATTCCCATCTTTTTGCTATTGTGAATAATTCTGCAGTGAACACAGGCGTGAATATGTCTATTCGTGTGATGATTCTTATTTTTCCAGAATATATTCCTAGGGTGGGACTGCTGGATTGTATGGTATTTCTATTTCTAGCTTTTTAAAGAAGCGCCATATTGTTTTCCAAAATGGTTGTGCCATTTTGCATTCCCACCAGAGTGCATTAACAGTTCTAATCTCTCTGCAACCTCTCCAACGTTTGTTATTTTCTGTTTTTTTTTTTTTTTTTAATTCATTACAGTAATGTTGGGGTGAGATGGTATCTCATTGCAGTTTTGATTTGCATTTCTCTAGTGGCTAGTGATTGCAAGCATTTCCTCATCATGTGTCTGTTAGCTACCTCAAATCTTCTTTGGTGAAGTGTCTGTTCATGTCCTTTGCCCATTTTTTAGGTGGATTATTTGCCTTTTTGTTGTACAAGTATTGGTTTTTCCTATAGATCTTAGAGATTAGAACTTTGTTAGATATGACATAGCCAAATTTTTTTTCCCAGTCTGTAGGTGCCCTTTTTACTGTTTTGGTGAAGGCTTCTGATGAGCATAAGTGTTTAATTTTTAGAAGATCCTAGTTATCTAGCTTATCTTCTGGTGTTTGTGTGTTGTTAGTTATTGTTTGTATCCTATTTATTAGGGTCTCTAGCATTGTCCCTCTTTTTTCTTCTATGATCTTTATCGTTTTGAGTTTTATATTTAGGTCTTCCATCCATTTTGAATTAGTTTCTGTGTATGGTGTGAGGTATGGGTCCTGTTTCATTTTTTTGCAGATGAACATCCAACGCCATTTATTAAAAAGACTGTCTTTTCCCCCATTTAATGGACTTTGGCCTTTGTCGAAGATCAGGTGACTGCAGGTGGATGGGTTTACATCTGGGTTCTTGATGCTGTCCCACCGCTCAATGTGTCTGTCATTGTACCAGTACTAGGCTGAATTGACTACCATGGCTGTATAGTAGGTTCTGAGGTCAGGTAGTGCTGTTTGCAGTTTCTTCCTTTCCAACAACATTGCTGTAACTTTTTCAGGGTTTTGAACCTGTTCATTTGAACCCCTGCTGAGAATTTGCATTTGCACCCCAGATATACTGAATCAGAGTCTACATTTTAACAAGATTCCCAGGTGATTCTTATGTATAATAAATTTTGAGAACCACACTTTCCTAGTGGTTCTCAGAATTGGTCCCTAACCAGCAGTATTAGCAGAGCCTGGGGACTTGTTAGAAATGCAAATTCTCAGCAGGGGTTCCAGCTGGAACAAACTGGTTTGAAGCCCTGCTTTTCTTCAAGTTTCCTGGTGCAAATGGAAAGGAGTTGTAAGTCTGTGCAACTTCATCTTTGCCAGATTGCCCAAGCCTTAGCTGTGTTTACAAAAGCACCTCCCCTGTAATATGGACATTGGATTGGGGAAGGGCAGGATGAGGTGACCATTAGAGGCCGTCTCAGCCACCCAGGTAAGAGATGGCACCTTGAACTGAAGAGGTGGCAATGAAGATGGAAAGAAGGACCGAGTAAGAAATATTTAGGACAAGCCCATAAGACTTGCTGAAGGCTTGGCTGTGGGGGTGAAGGAGAACCTGGAAGAATTCCCAGGTGCCTGGCTGGAGCAGAAGCAAAGATGCTGCCAAGTCCAGAGATGGTGAGAGCAGGGAGTCCAGCTCCAGCTCCCTTCTTTTGGTAGGCTTACCATTTCCTGGCCTAACGGTTGGCTCTCCTGGTCCCTCACATCCTTTACAGCCTCACCCTGTGGGGCCTCACCTCTTACTCACTTCTTCCAAGTTAGAAAAACAGTTGCAGCTCATGTCAATTGAGTCAAATGATGAGCAGAAAGTCAAACACAGAGTCCTGGGACAAAAGAGTGAAAATGTAGGTGACGGTTTAAGAGTTAAACTTTAACTGATCTAACTGAACTAAACTTTAACTAAGTTCCTACATTTTTGGTGTGTGGTTTTTTGGAGACGTGTTAAAGATTCTTTGTTTGATACATGTACAAACCACACTGAAATGCCTTTTGTTAATTAAAAGGCAACATTTCGGATACAGGGAATTTTAATTAGATTGACTAGTTAAGAGCAAAAAGATAAAGTGGCCATTGCTATCTATCTCCAGCCTTTTCGTTTAAACAGACTGATGAATATATATTGAAACATGGGTGAGTCTTGCTCTGTTCCATGAGACAGGTATTGACCCTGCAGAGATAGGTCGATTACCCGCATGGACACCCATCCTTTGGAAGGCTCTTCGGCCCTTCACAGAGGGAGAGGAGACTGTACCTATAGACAGGAAAATGTCTGCAAGATACTAATAGAGAACGCTGAGTTAAGAAAAATATGCATTTTAAAAAATAGGAAAATTAGAGTGCTACATATGTTGTTGTTGTTGTTGTTAGGTGCTGTCTAGCTGGTTCTGACTCATAGCAACCCTGTGTACAACAGAATGAAACACTGCCCGGTCCTGCACCATCCTCACAATCATTGTTACGCTTGAGCCCGTTGTTCCAGCCACTGTGTCAACCCATCTCGTTGAGGGTCTTCTTCTTTTTCGTTGACCCTATATTTTACCAAGCATGACATCTTTCTCCAGGGACTAGTTCCTCCTGATAGCATATCTGAAGTTGTGAGACAACATCTCGCCATCCTCTCTTCTAAGGAGCATTCTGGCTGTACTTCTTCCAAGCAGAGTTGTTAATTCTTCTGCCAGTCCATGGTATATTCTTTCTTCACCAACACCATAATTCAAAGGCATCAATTTTTCTTTGGTCTTCTGTGTTCATTGTCCAGCTTTCCCATGCATATGAAGAGGTTGGAAACTCTGTTGCTTGGGTCACGTACACCTTTGTCCTTAAAGTGATATTTTTGCTTTTTAACACTTAGATCTTTTGCAGTAGGTTTGCCCAATGCAATGTTTCATTTAATTTCTTGACTGCTGCTTCCATGGGCATTGATTTTAGATCCAAATAAAACGAAATCCTTGGCATCTTCAATCTTTTCTCCATTTATCATGATGTTGCTTATTGGTCCACCAGTGAGGATTTCTTTTTTCTTTATATTGAGGTGTAGTCCATACTGAAGGCTGTGGTCTTTGACCTTCATAAGTAAGTGCTTCAAGTCCTCTTCACTTTCAGCAAGCAATGTTGTGTCATTTGCATATTGCAGGTTGTTAATGAATCTTCCTCCAATCCTGGTGCCACATTCTTCTTCTTGTAGTCCAGCTTCTCAGATTATTTGCTCAGCATACAGATTAAATAAATATGGTGAAAGGATACAACCCTGACGCACACCTTTCCTAACTTCAAACCATGCATTATCTCCTTATTCTGTTCGAACGACAGTCTCTTGATCTATGTACAGGTTCCTCATGAGCAAAATTAAGTGTTCTGGAATCCCCATTTCTTGCAATGTCATCCATAATTTGTTATGATCCACATAGTGGAATGTCTTTGCATAGTCAATAAAACACAGGTAAACATCCTTCTGGTATTCTCTGCTTTCAGCCAGGATCCATCTGACATCAGCAATGAGATCTCTTGTTCCACATCCTCTTCTGCATCTGGCTTCAATTTCTGATAGTTCACTGTCAATCTGTGGCTGCTTTTGAATGATCTTTAGCAAAATTTTCCTCGTGTATGATATAAATGATATTGTTCGATCATTGCCACATTCATTGCATCACCATTGTTTGGAATGGGTACAAATATGGATGTGTTCCAATCGGTTGGCCAGGTAGCTGTCTTCCAGATTTCTTGACATAGATGAGTGAGCACTTCCAGCATTGCATCCATTTGTGGAAATATCTCGATTGGTATTCCACCAATTCCTGGAACCTTGTTTTTTTGCCAACACTTTCAGTGCAGCTTGGACCTCTTCCTTAAGTACCATTGGCACTTGATCACATACTACCCCTGAAATGGTATATGTGTTCCCTCCATCTTTTTTTGATGCTTTCTGCGTCATTTAATATTTTCCCTGTAGAATCCTTCAATATTGCAACTCAAGGTTTGAATTTTTTCTACATTTCTTTCAGCTTGAGAAATGTTGAGTGTCTTCTTCCCTTTTGGTTTTCTAACTCTAGGTCTTTGCACGTCTCATTATAATACTTTATTTGTCTTCTTGAGCTGCCCTTGGAAATCTTCTGTTCGCCTCTTTTGCTTCATTTCTTCCTTTCGTTTTAGCTACTCTATGTTCGAGAGCCGCTTTCAGAGTCTCTTCTGACACCTATTTTGGTCTTTTCTTTCTTTCCTGTCTTTTTAATGACCTCTTGCTTTCTTCATGTATGATGTCCTTGATGTCATTCCACAACTCGTCTTTGTCTTCGGTCATTAGTGTTCAGAGCATCAAATATATTCTTGAGATGGTTTCTAAATTCAGGTGGGATATACTCAAGGTTATACTTTGGCTCTTGTGGACTTGTTCTAATTTTCTTCAGTTTCAACTTAAATTTGCATAGGAGTAATTGATGGTCTGATCTGCAGTTGGCCCCTGGCCTTGTTCTGACTGATGATATTGAGCTTTTCCATAATCTCTTTCCACAGATGTAGTCGATTTGATTCCTGTGTATTCCTTCTGGCAAGGTTCATGTGTATAATCATTTATGTTGTAGAAAAAAGGTATTTGCAAAGAAGAAACTGTTGGTCTTGTAAAATTCTATCGTGGACTTTCCAGCGTCGTTTCTATCACCAAGGTCATATTTTCAACTACCAACCCTCCTTCTTTGCTTCCAACTTTTGCATTCCAATTGCCAGTAATTATCATGCATCTCAATGGCACATTTGGTCAATTTCAGACTGCAGAAGTTGGTAAAAATCTTGAATTTCTTCATCTTTAGCATTAGTGGTTGGTGGGTAAGTTTGAATAATGGCTCTATTAACTGGTTTTCCTTGTAGGCATATGGATATCATCCTATCATTGACAGTATTGTAACTCAGGAGAGGTCTTGGAATGTTCGTTTTGAGGATGAACATGACACCATTCCTCTTCAAGTTGTCATTCCCGGCGTAGTTGATCATATGATTGTCCAATTCAAAATGGCCAATACCAGTCCATTTCAGCTCACTGATGCCTAGGATATTGCTCTTTATGTGTTTCATTTCATTTTTGATGACTTCCAATTCTCCTAGATTCATACTTTGTACATTCCATGTTCTGATTATTAATGGATGTTTGCAGCTGTTTCTTCTCATTTTGAGTCTTGCCACAACAGCAGATGAAGATCCCAAAAGCTTGACTCCATCCATGTCATTAAGCTCGACTCTACTTTGAGGCGGCATCTCTTCCCCAGTTGTATTTTGACTGCCTTCCAACCTGAGGGGGCTCATCTTCTGGCACTATATCAGACAATGTTCTGCTACTATTCATAAGATTTTCACTGGCCAATTTTTTCAGTAGTAGACTGCCAGGTCCTTCTTCCTGGTCCTTCTTCGTCTGGAATCTCAGCTGAAACCTGTCTACCAGGGTAACCCTGCTGGTATTTGAAATCCCACCGACAAAACTTCCAGCATCATTTTTTTTTAAAATAGGAAAATTGGAGAGCTGCATATAGGTCTATAATAATAGCTCACGTTCATTGCGTAATTATTATGTGCCAAGCTTGGCACTAAATGCTCTCTTGATAGGTATTAATGTAAGGCGGGAGTCCCTGGGTAGTACAGACTGCTAAGTGCTTGACCCCTAACCGAAAGATTGGCAGTTCAGATCCACCCAGAGCTGCCTCAAAAGAAAGGCCTGGCAATCTGCTTCCAAAAGTCACAGTCTTGAAAATCCTATGGAGTGCAGTTCTACCCTACACACATGGGGTCGCCATGAGTCAATGGCAGTGAGTTTTTGTTTTATTTTTTAAATGCAAAGAGGGCACTTTTGCTATTATCACTTCCTTTGACAGATGGGGAAGGAAATTACCCAAGGCAGTCTGCTTCTATTCTCTTAACCAACCCTCAAATCTGCTCCTCCCTTAACCTATCAGGATTTGGGCAAATTTGGGGCAGGCTTGGGGAGTCCCAGGAAAAATGAGATCTGGGCCCACCCCTTAATCAGGTCACTGAGATTAGTTGCCATCTGACCCATTGAGGTGTCCTGACCCACGTCAGCTGGCAAAGCGGAAACTGCCTTAACCCTATGGTAACACAATTTTTTTCTGTTTTGAACGTTTTGTGCTGAATCTTTGGGTGTGTCTGAATCTTTGGTAGGTAGTGTGGATTTTTTTTTTCCTTGCCCCTTCCCACAAGCCTACCCTAAGTATTTAGTGGTACATATGAAGTACCACTGATTATACCCCAGAGTTGCCATCAGGATCTATTGGTACCTTTGTGTAACAGATAAAAATTTTCAAAATTTCTATTTTTCTATTGGAACTAATAGAATGATTCAGCAAAGCGGCAGGGCACAAGATCAACATACAAAAATCAGTTGGATTCCTCCACATTAATAAAGAAAACTCCAAAAAGGAAGTCAGGAAAACAATACCATTTACCGACCCCAGGACCCTTCTTTTGGCAGGCTTTTCCTTTCCTTTCCTGCCCTAATGTCTGGATCTCCTGGTTCCTAGCATCCTTTACAGTCTCACCCTGTGGGGCCGGGACCTCTCACATGCTTCTTTCAAGTAAGAAAAACTTCCAAGTTAAAAAAAAATAGCCCCTCAAAAGATCATATACTTAGGAATAAACCTAACCAGGGATGTGAAAGACTTATACGAAGAAAACTACAAAGCACTACTGTAAGAAATAAATGGAAGAACATGCCACACTCATGGACAGGAAGACTTAACATTGTGAAAATGTCTATACTACCCAAAACCATCTTTAGCTACAATGCAGTCCAGATCCAGATTCCATCAACATTCTTTAAAGAGGTGGCAAAACTAATCGCCAACTTTATATGGAAAGGAAAGAGACTCTGGATAAGCAAAGCACTACTGAAGAAGAAGAACAAAGGAGAAGGCCTCACACTTGCCGATCTCAAAGCCTACTATATAGCCATGGTAGTCAAGACAGCCTGGTACTAGTACAATGACAGACACATCAACCAATGCAACAGGATTGAGAATCCAGAAGTAAATTCATCTACCTATGGACAGCCGATCTTCAATAAAGGGCTAAAATCTATTAAATGGGAGAAGAGACAGTCTCTTTAATAACTGGTGCCGGCAAAACTGGATATCCATTTGCAGCAAAATGAAACAGAATCCATATCTTACACCATATACAAAAACTAACTAAAGATGGATCAAAGACCTAAATGCAAAACCTAAAATTATAAAGGTCATGGAAGAAAAAATAGAGGCAAACATAGGGGCCCTAATTTATGGCATAAAAAGACTATCAAACCTAACTAAAAATGCACAAACAGTAGAAGATAAACCAGACGATAGTGACCTCATAAAAATTAAATACTAAGTGCATCAAAAGACTTCTCCAAAAGAGTAAAAGGAGAGCCTAGAGAGTAGAAAAATAAAATTGGCAATGGCATATCTGACAAGGGACTAATCTCTAAAGTTTATAGAACTAAAAAATGGTCAAAAGACGTGAACACACACTTCACCAAAGAAGACATTCAAGTAGACAACAAATACATAAAGAGATGCTAGAGATCATTAGCCATTAGAGAGATACCATCTCACCCGGGAATAACAGCAATGATCAAAAACCCAGAAAACAACAAATGTTGGTGAGGGTGTGGGGAGATTGGAGCTCTCATACACTGCTGGTGGGATTGGTACCACCGCTGTGGAAAACAATGTTATGGCACTTCCTTCAAAAGCTAGGAATAGAGATACCATATGATCTAGCACGTGCAAAGACCTGGAGATTGAAAACCAAAAGGGAATAAGACGCTCAGCATTTCTCAAGCTGAAAGAACAGAAGAAAAAATTCAAGCCTCGAGTTGCAATACTGAAGGAGTCTACAGGGAAAATACTAAATGACGCAGGAAGCATCAAAAGAAGATGGAAGGAATACACAGAGTCACTATACCAAAAAGAATTGGTCGACTGTCAACCATTTCAGGAGGTAACCTATGATCAGGAACTGGTGAAAAGCAAGGCTCCAGGAATTGACGGAACACCAACTGAGATGTTCCAACAAATAGAGGCAGCACTAGAAGTACTCGCTTGTCTTTGCCAAGAAATTTGGAAGACAGTTACTTGGCCAACTAAAGAGATCCATATTTATGCCTATTCCCAAGAAAGATAATCCAAAAAAAAATACAGAAATTATCAAACAATATCATTAACATCACACGCAAGGAAAATTTTGCTGAAAATCATTCAAAAGCAGCTGCAGCAGTATATCGACAGGGAACTGCCAGAAATTCAGGCCGGATTCAGAAGAGGATGTGGATATCATTGCTGATGTCAGATGGATCCTGGCTGAAGGCAGAGAATACCAGAAAGATGTTGGCCTGTGTTTTATTGACTATGACTGTGTGGATCATAACAAATTACAGATAACATTGCAAAGAATGGGAAATCCAAAATACTTAATTTTGCTCACGAGGAACCTGTACATAGATAAGGAAGCAGTTGTTAGAATAGAAACGAGGGGATTCTGCTTGGTTTAAAGTCAGGAAAGGTGTGTGTCAAGGTTGTATCCTTTCACCATAACTATTCAATATGTATGCTGAGCAAATAATCCGAGAAGCTGGACTACATGAAGAAGAACGGGGTATCAGAATTGGAGGAAGGCTCATTAACAACCTGCGTTATGCAGATGACATAACCTTGCTTGCTGAAAGTGAAAAGGACTTGAAGTACTTACTGATGAAGATCAAAGACTTCAGTATGGTTTATACCTCAACATAAAGAAAACAAAAATCCTCACAACTGGACCAATGGGCAACATCATGATGAACAGAGAAAAGATTAAAATTGTCAAGGATTTCGTTTTACTTGGATCCATAATCAACACCCACGGAAGCAGCAGTCAAGAAATTAAAAGATGGATTACGTTGGGCAAATCTGGTGCAAAAGACCTCTTTAAAGTGTTGAAAAGCAAAGAGGTCACCTTGAAGACTAAGGTGTGCCTGACCGAAGCCATGGTGTTTTCAACCGCCTCATATGCATGTGAAAACTGAACGATGAATACGGAAGAACTAACAAGAATTGATGCCTTGAATTGCTGTGTTGGAGAAGAACATTGAATATACCATGGACCCCTAAAAGAATGAACAAATCTGTCCTGGAAGAAGTATGACTAGAATGCTCCTTAGAGGCAAGGATGGCGAGACTTTGTTTCATGTACTTTGGACATGTTTTCAGAAGTGAACAGTCCCATGGAGAAGGACAACGTGTTTGGTAGAGGGTCAGTGAAAAAGAGGAAGACTCTCACCGAGATGGATTGACAGTGGCTGCAACAATGGACTCAAGCGTGGTAACGATTTTAAGGGTGGTGCGGGACCGGGCAGTGATTCATTGTGTTGTACGTAGGGTTGCTATGAGTCAGAACTGACTGGACGACACCTAACAACAACAACAACAACATGATCTAGTAATCCCATGACTAGGTATAATCCTACAGAAATAAGAGCCATGACATGAATAGATATATGCACACCCCTCTATATCGCAGCACTATTCGCAGTAGCAAAAAGATGGAAACAATCTAAGTGCCCATCAGTTGTTGAATAGATAAACTATGGTACGTACCCACAACTGAACACTAACAGTCAATTCTCAAAACATCCCACAACATGGATAAACCTGGAGGACATTACGCTGAGTGAAATAATCATAAAAGGACAAATATTGTATGAGACCGCTATTATAAAAAGCCAAGAAAAGGTTTCCACACAGAAAAAAACATTCTTTGATGGTTACCAGGAATGGGGGAGGGGGGAGGGAAAATCACTAACTAGATAGTAAAAAAAACTTGGGTGAAGGGAAAGGCAATACACAATAAAGGGGACGTCAGCACAACATGACCAAGGCAAAGCAAGACACTGGGAAGTAAGCAAGAGTAAGAGGCAACAGTGGTAAATAGCGTTCCATATACAAAACTGCAGTAACAGTAATACCAGTAATTACAAGTGGGTACATAGGTAGATATGTAAGCTGAACAGTTGTGGAATGATGCATAGATTAAGATATTCATGTACATAGAGCACACAGAGGGCAAAGTTATGAAAACTCCTTAGCCATAACCAAACACCTTGAAGGACTGAGTTGCTGAGCTTGAGGGCTTAGGACCATAGTCTTGGGGGACATCTAGATCAATTGGCATAACACAGTCCATAAAGACAAGCTCTACATCCTACTTCGGTGAGTAGTGACTAGGATCTTAAAACCTTGGAGTGGCCATCTAAAATACAACTATTGGTCTCTTCCCATCCCAAGCAGAGTGAAGAAAATCAAAGACTCAAGGAAACAATTAGTCCACAGGACTAATGGACCACACGAACCACAGCCTCCACTAGCCTGAGACCAGAAGAACTTGATGGTACCTGCCTATCACTACCGACCGCTCTGATCAGGGTCACACTAGGAGGTCCTGGACAGAGTGGGAGAAAAATGTAGAACAAACTTCAAATTCATGAAAAAGATCAGACTTACTGGTCTGATGGAGATTGGTAGAACCCCAGACACTATGGCCCTTAGGCACCCTTCAAACCTGGAGCTGAACCCACTCCTGGAGACTACATTTCAGCTAAATAATAGACAGGCCTATAAAGTGAACAGTAACACTCATGAGGAAAGTGCCTCTCAAAACAATCAGCCATACGAGACCAAAAAGGGCAGCATTTGCCTAAAAACAAAGTTCAGAAGGCAGGAAGGGGCAGGAAAGATGGACAAATGAAAATGGGAAACCCAGGGAGGAGTGGCTAGAGTGCTGTCGCATGGAGGGATTGCAGCTAAAGTCACAAAACGAAAAATGTATAAATTGTTGAATGAGAAGCTAGTTCGCTCTGTAAACTTTCACCCAAACCACAATCAAATGTTAAAAAAAATTTTTTTTTTCTATTTTTCCTACCAAAAATTCAGACGCCTCATACAATACCCTATAAATTTGCAGTTCAAGCCTGTTTCTGCAGCTTCAAACAATCCTAGGGGCCCCTGCCTTGCAGCAGCACACACTAACAGTGCTATAGCACCTTCCCAATAAACCCCAGAGGCTGAAAAATTTCATGGTCACTGTATGTACTGCCAGGGTCTGGAGGTGGCCCATGCACAGAGCCAGAGGCCGGGCATTGGCAAGCAGGGTGGACGCCATGCGTGCCTCAGGCTGGAAGCCCTACTGAACCCACCCACTCTGGCATCACTCCCACTTCAGGGAATGAGGGCTTAGCTCACGGGATGAGGACGGTAACCTTGGGGCCTATTGAATTAGAACTAGCCCCCTTTGGACTGAGTGAGCTCCTGTACGTCTCAGACTATTCTGGAAGAGACCTCAAGAGGGAGACACCAGGCTTCTTACCAATAAAGGTACATGAGAGATCGATTAAAAAATAACAACCACAATAACACCGTGACTGGGTCATTCTCCAAGCTGGTGAAGTGGACTGAGAGAGAATGTATGTGGTGCATATGTGAGAAACTCTCTGTGTGTGTGTGTGTGTGTGTGTATGTGTGCACGCTCAAATTATTAGCGACAGCTTTCTCTGAGAAGTAGAATTGGATCATGAGTAAGGTGGACTTTTATTTTTTCCTTTATACTTTTCCATACTGTTTTAATTTTGCAAATTATCCTGTATTACTTTGGTAATAAAAAAAGAAACTTTATTATATAAAAAGACAAGAACAGGCAAATGTTTAGAGACCAGTTTATTAGTGGTTACCAGGGGAGGGAGGGAGGAAGAAAAGGGGAGTTATTGCTTATGAAGTACTGAGTTTCAGTTTATGGTGATGGAAAAATTGCATTGATTAAGGGTAGGGCTACACAGCCAATTAATGTATTATATATCAGTAAAAAGTTGAATTGGCAAAAGTGTGTGATAGATATATTTACAACAATGACAAAAAAAAAGTAGCTGCTGAGGCTACTTATGTACAACCAAATATCTCTTGGGATTTGATTCCTTGATTTGGTGGTTTAGGGTCATAGTTTCATGGGACATCCCAGTTAACTGGCTTAGTAACATGTTTAGTGTTTCTGTACTACCTCCTAGTTTGTTGCCTAGTGGCTGAAATCTTAAAAGCTTGCAAGCCACCATCCAAGGCACAGCAATTAGTCTCTATTCACCTGGAGCAACAGAGGAAGAAGTAGAGTCAGGAACAGGAGGAGGAGACCATGAGACCAGAAGAACTGGATGGTGCCCGGCTACCATTACGGAACATTTTGATCAAAGATCCTGTAGAATAATCCCGATCAAAACAGGGAAAATATAGAACAGAATTTCAAATTCTCATGGACTCCAGACTTTCTAGAGCTGTGGAGGCTGGATGAACCCCTGAAACTATTGCCCTGAGATAATCTTTAAACCTTTAACCAAAAATATCCCCTGAAGTCTTCTTAAAATCAAACAATAGTTTAGATTAACTAGTAAAGAATGTCTGCCTTGAGCATTGTGCTCTTTTAAGATCTATCTATATGGGATCAATTTGACAACAGTAACTCAAAAGATTAGATAGGGCATACTTTTGGTTTAAGGTTTAAAGATTATCTCAGAGCAATAATTTCAGGGGTTCATCCAGCCTCCATGGTTCCAGAAAGTCTGGATTCCATGATAATTTGTAATTCGGTTGTGCATTTCCCCCCTTTTGATCAGGATTCTTCTAGAGAATCTTTGATAGGAACGTTTAGCAATGGTGGCTAGTACCATCCAAACAGATGATTTATAGACAAGTAAATACCAATAGTTAATTTAAGCTGGTAAGTAATTAAAGGTGGTGCACAGCTTTAAACAACAGCAATGCCATATTTCTCATCTTTCAGATTAAGATTTTTAGAAATGATAATAATGTGGGCAAGAGTGGAATGAGACAGGCACTTCCATGCACTGCCTGCAGATGGGGATGTGAAGTTAACAGTTCTGGAAAACAATTTGCCACTAGGAATCAAGAGCCCTAAATTATTCGAACTCAACCTGGCTCCAATCATGAGAAAACAACTGGACAAACCCAAATTGAGGAACATTTTGCAAAATGACTGACCAGGATTCTCCAAAGACATTAATTAATGTCATGGAAGACTCTTGTCTTAGTTATCTAGTGCTGCTATAACAGAAATACCACTTGGATGGCTTTAACAAAGTGAAATTTATTCTCTCACAGTCTAGGAGGCTAGAAGTCCGAATTCAGGGTGCCAGCTCCAGGGGAAGGCTTTCTCTCTCTGTCAGCTCTGTGGGAAGGTCCTTGTCATCAATCTTCTGTTGAGGAGCTTCTCAGCACAGGGACCCTAGGTCCAAAGGATGTACTATTCTCCTGGCTCTTGTTTCTTGGTGGTATGAGGTCCCTGTGTCTCTCTGCTCACCTCTCTCTTTTATATCTCAAAAGAGATAGACTTAAGACACAATCTAATCTTGTAGATTGAACCCTACCTCATTAACATAACCGCTGCTAACCCTACCTCATTAATATTATTGTTGTTAGGTGGTTCTGACTCATAGCGACCCTATAGGACAGAGCAGAGCTGCCCCATAGGGTTTCCAAGGAGCGATTAGTAGATCTGAACCACTGACCTTTTTGGTCAGCTGCCGAGCTCTTAACCACTATACCACCGGGGCTCCCATTAACATCATAGACGTAGGATTTACAACACATAAGAAAATCACATCAGATGACAAAATGGTGGACAATTACATAATATTGGGAATCATGGCCTAGCCAAGTTGACAGATATTTTGGGGGAACACAATTCATGACATTCCACTTTTGGCCCCCCCATTCATGTCCTTGCCACATGTAAAACACATTTACCCCATCATATCGTAGCAAAAGTTTTATATCAACTCCAAGTGCCAAATCCAAAAATTCTTCTTTATCTGTGAAATATAAAATACAAGTTGTCTGCTTCCAAAGTACAATGGTGGAACAGCCACAAGGTAGACATTTCCATCACAAATGGAAGAAATTGTATGGAAGGAAGGGATAACAGGCACCAAGCAAGTCAGGAGAACACATTACGTTAGTCCTCAAGGCTTGAAAATAATCTTCTGTTCTCTGAGACCATTTATACAATGGCCCTGCCCTCTAGGCTCTAGATATTGGCCACACTCTTCAGATTCTGTGTGGAGGCCCCTCCGCCCTGGGCTTCAGCTCTGCCTTCCAGGCCCACTGGAACAGCAACTCTATTCCTCGACTTTAGGTGGTCCCATTCTCCTAGTCCATCTGAGTGGTGACTCCACCCTTTGAGACTGAGGCAGATCTGCTTCCTGTGTTCCTTCTACTCTTCAGCTTCTACTTCCTGGTTCCTTGGCCTCTCTGCCCCCCCCAGACCTCCCACCCCTATTCTGCCCTGCTGTGGCAAGTGTTCCAAAGCTCTGTAGCTCCACCGATAAGCACCTGGAGGCACTCCACTCTGCCAGTAAACTTCGGCTGGAAGGCACTCGACAATCTTTCTCCGTGGGTTGGCAAGCCGAGCTCCACTGATAAGCACCCTGCTCCACCAGGAAGCCTTCTGTGCAAAGGCGCTCAGGTTTCTGAATCGTGGGTGGGCTCCAGCACTGTCTTGCCCTGGTCCCCTGGTTCTGCTGCTGCCGTTTCTTGCTGCTTCTTGCCATCTGCGCTGTCTCCAGCATAACAGCTTTCAGCACTCCTTCTGAGTCTTCACCAGAACAGTATTTGATATCCATAATTCCACCAACAGACTCTTCAAGGCAGTCTTAAAACTCATCCAGTCTCAGCCCATTCACAGTTTGAGTTGTTTCCACATTTTAGGCATCTCTTAGAGTAGCAGCCCACTCCCAGTTCCAAGTTCTGTCTTAGTTATCTAGTGCTGCTATAACAGAAATGCCACAAGTGGTTGGCTAACAAAGAGAAGTTTTTTCTCTCACAGTCTAGGAGGCTAGAAGTCTGAATTCAGGATGCCAGCTCCAGGGGAAGGCTTCTCTCTCCGTCGGCTCTGGAGGAAGGTCCTTATCATCAGTCTTCCCCTGGTTTAGGAGCTTCTCAGTGCAGGGATTCCGGGTCCAAAACAAGCACTCTGCTCCCAGCACTACTTTCTTGGTGTTATGAGGTCTCCCGGTCTCTCTGGTCGCTTCTCTCTTTTATATCTCAAAAGAGATTGACTTAAAACACAACTTGTTCTTGTAGATTGAGTCCTGCCTCATTAACATCATAGAGATAGGATTTACAACATGTAGGAAAATCATATCAGATGACAAAATGGTGGATAGTCACACAATACTGGGAATCATGGTCTAGCCAAGTTGATGCATATTTTGGGGGGGGGCGGGGCACAATTCAATCCATAACAACATGAAATGAAGGATATCATTACTGATGTCAGATGGATCCTGGCTGAAAGCAGAGAATACCAGAAAGATGTTTACCTGTGTTTTATTGACTATGGAAAGTCATTTCACTGTGTGGATCATAACAAATTATGGGTAACATTGTGTAGAATGGGAAATCCAGAATACTTAATTGGGCTCATGAGGAATCCGTATTTAGAGGCAGTCTTTCAAACAGAACAAGGGGATGCTGCATGGTTTAAAGTCAGGAAAGGTGTGTATCGGGGTTTTATCCTTTATGCTTACTCAATCTGTATGCTGAGCAAATAATCTGAGAAGCTGTACTATTTGAAGAATGGGGCATCAGGATTGGAGGAAGACTCACTAACATCCTGCGTTATGCAGATGACACAACCTGGCTTCACAGCCTTGCAACACAGCCTTCGGTATGGATTACACCTCAATATGAAGAAAACAAAAATCTTCACAACTGGATCAATAAGCAGTATCATGATAAACGGAGAAAATATTGAAGTTGTCAAGGATTTCATTTTACTTGGATCCATAATCAACAGCCAATGAAGCAGCAGTCAAAAAATCAAAGGACACATTGCATTGGGCAAATCTGCTACAAAAGACTTTTTTAAAGTGTTAAAGAGCAAAGACCTTTGTGCCTGACCCATGCCATGGTATTTTCAATCACCTCATATGTATGTGAAAGCTGGAAAGTGAATAAGAAGACTGAAGAAGAAGTGATGCCTTTGAATGGTGGTGTTGGTGAAGAATATTGAATGTACCATGGACTGCTAGAAGAATGAACAAATCTGTCTCAGAAGAAGTACAGCCAAAATGCTCCTTAGAAGCGAGGATGGCGAGACTGCATCTCACACACTTTGGATGTGTTACCAGGAGGGACCAGTCTCTGGAGAAGGACATCATATTTTGTAAATTAAAGGGTCAGGGGGAAAAAGGATGACCCTCAAAGAGATGGACTGACACAGTTTGCAACAATGGGCTCAAGCATAACGACGATCATGAGGATGGCGCGGGACCAGGCCGTTTCGTCCTGTTGTACACAGGGTCTCTGTGAGTCGGAATTGACTCAATGGCACCTAACAACAACAAGCAAGAACATATAATTACATATAACTAAGCATTAACATAGAGTTGGAAATATGAACATAAGGTATAATGATATCAGTATGTCATTAATACATTATTAGAATACAAATATGCATATTAGAATTCTTAACACTGAACATTTTTTGAACAGTCACTATTCTCAGTACTTTCCAGGTACTATCTCAAGGAATCCTCACCACAGCTGTATGAGGCCGGTGCTGTTATGTTAGAGGCGAGGGAATTGAGGCACAGAGAGGTTAGGTGACTTGCCCAGGGTCACACAGGTAGTCAGCAGTCTGTCACGATCCTACACTCCTGACCCTCCTGCTGCCCTGCCCTCAGGCTCAGCTGTATCTGAGAGCAGAGGAGGAGCCCACAGGGTGGGGCAGGTGTTTTCACAGGTGTTCTTGACTGTCACATCTACAACTGCTGATGTGGAGTCGACACAGGTGTGTCCAGCGTGAGTTGTTTTTACACGAGTCTTGGCTGGGCCTGCTCTCCAAGACTGGAGGGCCCACCCTCCCCATTGCCTCCTGATCACACCTATTTATCTTTGAAGACTCAGCGCGGGCGTCCCCTCTGCCGGGCAGCCTTCCTGTCTCCTCTGGCTGGGCCAGTTGCATCATCAGCTCTCCGCTGCATTGTCATGGCTGTCATCTCTGCTCTTGTTCTACAGCCGGGGGAGGGCAGGGAGGGGGTGTGTTCCTTCACATCTGGGTCACCGGGGTGCCTGGAACAGGCCTGATGGGGCATTAGGAGTAAGGATAACAGCTGTCACCTTCAGGCCTGGCTGGCTGCAGGAGTTTGCCCAGAGCAATGCCCTCGTGACCTCACTTAATCCTGTTTGTTAATCCCATCTCAGATGAGGAAACAAGGTCTCAGAGAGGGTCAGTGACTGCAGCGGGTACGCGGCAGAACCAGAACGTGGACCGGAGTGTGGCTCCAACCCTGCCACCCCCTACCAAGCTCGACTGTCCGGGGCTGGCTTATTATTTTTTTTAATTTATTTAATTTTAACTTTGTTTATTTTGGAATAGCTATCACATGCACGTGGGAAACAATTCAGAATGTACGAGAACATTAGTTGTTGTTAATTGCTGTGGAGGAGATTCCAACTCATGGCGACCCCATGTGTTCAGGGTAGAACTGCTCCATAGGGTTTTCAAGGCTGTGACCTTTTGGAAGTAGGTTGCCAGGCCTGTCTTCTGTGGCACCTCTGGGTGAGTTAGAACCGCTAACCTTTCAGCTAGTAGTTGAGCACTTAACCGTCTGCAGCACCCAGGGACCCCTGTATGAAAGCATACTCCCTGCCATCCAGTTGATTCCGACTCATAGTGATCCTATAGGACAGAATAGAACTGCTCCCTAAGGTTCCCAAGGTGCTGCTGGTGGCTTCAGGCTGCTGACCTTTTGGTTAGCAGCCGAGCTCTTAACCACTGGGCCACCAGGGCCCCATATGTAAACATACGCAGTCTAAATGAGTAGTCCTCCTCCCCGTCCCCCAGATGTGTAGTCCCCTTCCTGAGTCCACCATTGTTCCCAGGTTCTTATATGTTCGGGGCTCCATTCACACTGGGTTCTGTCACTCTGGGGGTGTGTGTGCTTGTGGGCATGTGTTTGTGAGTGTGTATGCGTGTACATGTGTAGGAGTGTCTATACATATGGATGTGTGTATGTGTGCACGTGTGTACATGTGCATGCAAGTGTTGGTATGAGTGTGTGCGTGTGTGTATGTATGTGTGTGGCATGCATGTGAGTTTGTGTGAACCCTTCCAGAGAGGTTTTAGCACATACAAGCACACATGCAGTCAGTACATGGCATGTACTGACTTGTACACAAACAGCGGCACACCCACCCAAGGTTCTGCACCTTGCTTTCTCACTTCACAGCACATCCTGGAGATCTCTCACGTCACGTACGGAGAGCTTCCTCACTGCTTGGCATGCATGCAGGTGAAGTCATTTCAGCTCTCCCTACTTCCTATGCTGCGGTGAACGCTCTTGCACAGACGTAGACTTTTGTTGGATGAATGTATGAATGAAAGGGCGAGTGAAGAGGTGAGAGGACGCTCGAGGGCCTGGGTTGTGGTGAGGACCTTGGTCCTGGGACCAGAGGCTCCTATAAGCCTGTCTTCCAAAGGAAGCAGGAGCACGTGAGAATCTGCTGGAGTCCAGAGGGTCTCGGGTGCTACGCCCGAAGAGAAGGTCTCTCAGCAGTGCCCCCTTGGCTCACCTATGCAGAAACACCCCATTGGGTGGAGCATGTCCACCATTACTCACCTTTCAGGCTCACTTGGCTAGTGCAGCCAGCTGCCAGGCCCTAAGAAGGACACAGTCACGTGGAGGTGGCTAGGGCCTTGCTCTGGAGATGCCTCAGCTGAAGTCACAGGGCCAAGGGGTGGCCGCCCCAGGACTCAGGCGCAGGTGACCAACTCCTCCCTCTGCACAAATGGGGGAGATGGAGCCACAGAGACGGCCACCGGTTAGGTGGGGCCGTGACTTTGAGGAGCCTCAAGGGGGCCTGGAGAGAGCATGACCGACTGGGTCCAGAGCTAGCCAGATCTGGAAGGGTCTGGCCTGGGCCTGGAGGGAGTAGGGATGGAGTTCCAGGGGCTTGCATGAACAAAGTGCGGTTGGCACCCACCCTCCCATGATGCACAAGGTGAGGCTGGAGCTGAGAGGGAAAGAAGGGGGCAGCTAGCTAACAACCAAGGCACTCCCGAAGTACCCTCTGTTGTTTGGAGGGGTCTCCCGCCTTCCTGACCCTGTGGGTGGCAGCTCTTGCTCTGCTTTCCTAGGGAAACCAAGGCATGAGTGTGGAGGCGAACTCATCCAAGTCAGCCCAACCAGAGACGCACCCAGGCCTGCCCCAACCCTCTGCTCCAGGCTGGGGGCTGAAGCACCTGGGCTCCCCGGCCACCTTTGATGAGAAGGCCTTGGTTGGCTCAGGAGGCCACGTGTGCTTTGAGACAGACACACCTGCTCTGGGACCAGGTAGGTCATTGCACTGTTCCGAGTCCCCGTCTCCTCCCCGTAAAATGGGGATAATCATGCCACCTCACTCACTGAGCTGGTCTGGGGATTACAAGAGATAATGAACGACGTTTATGTTATTACAGGGCTTGGACGCAGTAAGTGCACCACAAAACGTTGAGCACTACCATTATTACTCCTGAGCAAGGAGAAGATTTGGGCTCTGGAGCCAGACACGCCCAGCGTGAGTCACTGAAGTATTGGACTTAGGTGAGGTACATCTGCTCTCTGAGCCTCAGTTTCCTCCTCTGTAAAGTGAGGCCATCACAGGCACTTCAGAGGGTTGTTGAGAGCATGAAAAGGAATGCTGCCCATCAAGTTTTTACTTGCAGGAAGGAGGCCCATCAAAGTAAGTGCCTCCCTACCTGGCCCTCAGAGCCTCAGGGCCCTTGTCAAGTCCAGATGGGACGCTGGGATGACAGGGATGACTCATAGTTACAGCCACCCAGCCCTTTCATGTGCTGGAAGCCGCCACCAGTCCCCAGGCCCTTGGCCTGGCCGCTGGGCTTCCCAGCCAGTTTATGGGGAGGCCCGGCCCCTTGCCATCTGGTGTGGGGCGGGGCTGAGTCTGTGGCTGTGTCGTGTCTGAGAGGGTGCCTAGCTACACAGTCACTCACTCTCAGGCAGTTCATCAGTCAGTCAACAAACACTCATCTGGCTGAGACTCCATGTGCCCTGGGCTGGGTGCTGGGGACACAGAAGTGAATCGGAGCCAGTCTCTGGCCTCAGGGGACTCACAGTCTGGGGGAACCATATGGAAGCGACACGTCAAGTGGAGGAACTGTGGGAGCCCAGAGCACACACCTGGCTTTGTCTGGGGAGATCTGGGAGGGCTCCCTGGAGGTGGCAGATGATGCCTGATCTGAGTCCTGAGGTGTGGGCTCTCTCCTCTGGAGGGGACAGCGATGGAGGGAGGCTATCTGGGAGGAGAGCGGTGGGGACAGATGAGTGCATGCTGGGCACCCTCAGGGAACTGCAGATGGCTTCAGGCCATGGAAGCCTGAGTCAGGGAGCCTGGTGGGGCAGGGAGAGAGGAGGCTGGGCAGACCAGGGACTCACGTGCCAGGGCTCCATCCTAAGGGCAACAGGGACCAGGGCATATTTCACGGAGCGCAATGCAGCCGGCTCTCTGTTTTAGAAAGACTGGACTGCTGGTGGGAGGAGGGTGGGTGACGAGAGCCGAAAAAGCAGAGGCTGGGGACCCTGGAAAGAGCCCTAGTGGCGCAGTGATGAAAGCACTAGGCTGCTAACTGAAAGGTCAGCAGTTCAAAGCCACCAGC
This sequence comes from Elephas maximus indicus, assembly GCF_024166365.1. Classification (NCBI taxonomy): domain Eukaryota; kingdom Metazoa; phylum Chordata; class Mammalia; order Proboscidea; family Elephantidae; genus Elephas; species Elephas maximus. The sequence goes on along the minus strand of NC_064822.1, from coordinate 181,665,395 downwards.
CATTCTAAGGGAGAAAGATGTGGCTGCCTGCTGCTGTAAAGATTACCATAGAGTTTCCAAGGAGCGCTTGGTGGATTCGAACTGCTGACGCTTATGACTTAGCAGCCATAGCATTTAGCCACTACGCTACCAGGGTTTCCTCCGTAAAGATTACAGCCTTGGAAATTCCACGGGGCAGCTCTACTCTGTCCTATAGGTCTGCTATGAGCTGGAATCGACTCGACAGCAATGGGTTTGGGGACCCGGGAAGAGGCTGAACCAGGCCATGGCTATGGGAATCAGCGACTAAACCTGGGAGAGGCACCGGGCTCACCAGCCAGGGCAGTAGGGGTAGGAGGAGTTGGGCAGTGCCCAGCCACCAGGCTGAGGTCCTTCCAGACAGCCAGGGACCCCTGCTGCCAGGGGTAGAGATGCCACAAAAGTAAAATGTAGAGAGCTCCTTGAAAAATAGGACACTCTTGGCAAGAGGAGTTTTTGCGGAACCACCAGAGTGCTGGCTTTGTGCCTGGCGATGCCTGCAGCCTCGAGAGAAAGGAAGTCTTAGGAAGCTCTTTTGGAAACTGCCAAGGTGTGTGGGGGAGGGGAGGGTCTGGACCCTCATAGCCACGGACCTGGGGTTTGGACCAAGTTTGACTAGATCTCCTGGGGATGGCGGGCGGATCCAGCTGACTTCTGCCTAAGGATAGTAACAGCATAGCTCCTGTTTGTTGAAATACATTGTCGTTTATTTGCAGCAGTTATGTTCTATAAAGTCACACTGAATTAGCGAATACTGACCCATTGCTCCCGGGGGAAATATAGTTAGGCTCCTGCAGCCTCTGGTCACAATATTTTCATCAACCGATCAGTTTGTAACCTTGTTTTATATGTGTTTTGGTATAAAGACACCTTGTTTAATACATATTATAATTAATTCACATTGAACTCACAGGCAACAGTGCTATGACTCGTGTCTGAAGGAAGCTGATCTACGACACGTAGCGTCTCCTTCAGGCACGTCGCAGCCCTCCTGTGCTTAGGAACACTAGACAGCACTTTAGCAAAATTCTGTAATACTGAAATCACCAACAAAGAGCACAAAAAATGGAAAAAACGTGGCGCTACAAAAACCGTGAAAAGGACACATGTTTACAATATGAGAGCTGAGACAAGAAGGCAGAGTGTCATCTGGTTCGACCTCAGCTGGGAACAGCCGCGCTGGGCAACGCAGGTATCTTGCTGCCCTTCACATGCCTGTGAATGCCCGTGAAAGCCCCCAACTACTGAATTAGGGGGCTATGGATAAACTTGAGCCAGTAGGCAAATTCACGAGTACATAATCCTTGAATCATGAGGACTGACTATACTTATTTGGATTGACAATCAACGCCCACGGAAGCAGCAGTCAAGAAATCAGATGACATATTGCATTGGGCAAATCTGCTGCAAAAGACCTCTTTAAAGTGTTAAAAAACAAAGATGTCACTTTGAGGACTAAAGTGCACCTGACCCAAGCTATGGTACTTTCAATAGCCTTATATGCACGTGAAAGCTGGACAGTGAATAAGGAAGGCCGAAGAATTGATGCCTTCGAATTATGTGCCGACGAAGAATATTGAATATACACACCATGGACTGCCAAAAGAAGGAACAAATCTGTCTTGAAAGAAGTACAGCCAGAACGCTCCTTAGAAACAAGGATGGCAAGACTTCATCTCACATACTTTGGACGTTTTATCAGGAGGAGGGACCAGTCCCTGGAGAAGGGCATCATGCTTGATAACGTAGAGGGCCAGGAGAAAGAGGAAGACCCTCCAGGAGACGGACTGACACAGTGACTGCAACAATGGGCTCAAACATAGAACGACTGTGAGGATGGTGCAGGACCAGGCAGGGTTTTATTCCATTGTACATAGCGTCGCTATGAGTCAGAACCGACTTATGTCACCTTACAACACTAAATTCCACTCCTGCCCTCCCATGCATTTTACATACATTGTTTCCTTTAACCCTCACAATGCCCAGAACAATAACAAGCACCACCACAGTGATAACGATAGCTTGACCTTACTAGGGACCAGGAACTCTTCAAAGCATTTTACATGTATTAGCTCATTTTTAAGGAGCCGTGGTGGAGCAAACAGTAAAGTGCTCGGCTGTTAACTGAAAAGCCGACAGTTCAAACCCCCCCAGTGGCTCTGTGGGAGAAAGAGCTGGTGATCTGCGTCTGGAAAGACTGCTGTTGTTATTCTTGTGTGCCATCTAGTCGACTCATCATAGCGCTGCCCCGTAGGGTTTCCTCAGCTGTAATCTTTACGGGAGCAGATTGCCAGGTCTTTTCTCCTGTGAAGAAGAGGCTGGTGGGTTTCGACTGCTGACTTTTCTCAATTAGCAGCCGAGCACTTAATCACTGTACCACCAGGGCTCCTTCCATAAAGGTTATAGCCAAGGAAACCCTACAGAGCAGTTCTACTGTCTCATGAGGTCATTATGAGTTGGAATCTACTCGATGGCACTTAAGAACAACAGCTTATTTTTAATCTTCATAACACTTCTGTGTTGTAGGTACCACTAGCCCTGTTTTACGGATGAGGAAACCGAGGCACAGAGGGGTTGCATAGCTGGGAGCAGGGATACAGATGGAGGGTTGTCTGACTCCAGGACCTGAGCTCTTACCCTTTTGTCATTCTGGCTCCCAGAGTTGGCTGGGTGAGGGGTGTGTCCAGGGTCAGAGGACAGGGGCAGTGGGCATAAAGGAGGGCAGCTGGAAGGAGGAAGGGATGAGTGTAGCAGGGTGGGGTCCGCATCAGCAGTGCTATCTGAGGGGGAGTCGCTGTGCAGTGACAGTGCCCCAGGGGAGCTGCAGGTCCCTGGAGTCGAGAGTGGGTGGGTAGTCCCGAAGCCCCTGGATGAGGTATCCTGGAGTGCCTGGAGCTCTGGGCCTTGGAAGAGGGAGGGGAGTGGAGTCAGCCTTGTTGGTGACGAGGAAGTGCAGGCAGGAGAAGAGCAAGAGCTTCCAAATATGGATGGGAACGCTGGGTGGTGGTGGTGGTGGCTGTCTGGGAGCAGCCCCAGGACACTGAGACAGGGGGCATTGGAGTAGTCTTGTCAACACACCAACCCTTCCTCTCCCTGACCGCACTGGGCTCTGTTCTCTCCTCACGGCCCAGCTCCTCCAGGGGGAGGCCCATGGCTCTCTACCCTATGTGGCCGCACGAAATTCAGTGGACTCCTACAGGGCATTTTCTTCCTGCCCCATTGGCCACTCCCTTCTTGATGCATTCACGTGCTCTCGTGAACCTACCTCTTTGTTTTCCACATCCTTGCTGAATACAGGTTCTATTTGCTTTGTGGGGTTCTGCTCTTCCTTGGGTTCTGTCCTCTTCTCTCCCTCCTCTACACCACCCCTTGCACCATCTCGGGACCTTCAATAACCCCCACGTGCTGATAACACACAAATTCCCATCTTAATCCAGACCTCTGTCCTGAGGCAGAGCACTGCCTGCCTGTAACTCCCCAAGGGCTCCTCTCTGGGTTAAGCATGAAGCTGGAGCTAGGACACATGACCCTTACCGTGCTTGCAGAACTGGGTCCCAGCTCTGGCCTTCCTCCCAGCCTCATCTTGGATCCCTCTACTCTGCCAGCTCCAGTCACACTCAGCTGCTCAGAGTGCCTGACTTTCCCATCTCAGGGCCTTTGAACACGATGTTCACTCGGCCTGGAACACACTCTCTCCCTCCTAGCCTGTCTCGGTCGGGCATCCTCTCTCCTAAGAAACCTTTTCTGACATCCCAGACTGGGTCGGCTACATCCCCTGTGCTGACTGTGGCTTCTTGAAATTGCCTGATTCAAATTTTGCCTCTTTCCAGATTGAGAGAGCCTGAGGACAGGAATAGTTCTTGGTTCAAGGCTGTGGCTCTAAGACCTAATTCAGAGACCATCTCATGGGGTGAACATACACTGAGGCGGAGCAGGTTGGAAGGAAGACGAGGCCTTGACAGTGGCCTTGAGTCCGAGGTATATCCAGACCCATATCAATAAGATAGCTGGCTGTCTAGGTCTGGAGTTCTGGAGAAAGGCACAGGCTGGAGACTGATCTGGGTGGTTAGCACAGATGGTAAGAAAAGCCAAGAGTGAGGGGTCAAGATCATCACAGAAGAGCACACAGAACGAGATGACGGGAGAGCTGAGGATAAACCATGGGAAACCCCAACATTACAGGGCTGGGCAGAAGACGAAAATTCCACAAAGGAGACTGAGAAGACACAGCTGGAGAGGTAGGTGGAGAAGCAGAAGCTCAGAGTCCTGGTAGCCAAAGAAGAAAGAGGATCCTCAATGAGTCACACAGCCTGTATTCACTCCCTGGTGTTGTCCCCTTTTCTGGAATCTGGACTGGCCCTGTGACCTGCTTTTGACTAACGTGGCGGAAGTGATGCCACAGCACTTCCAAAGCTAAGTCATAAGAAGACTTGTAGTTTCCACCTGGGTCTCTTGGAACTCTATTTCTCAGCTAAGTCAGCCACGTAAGAAGCCAGGCTACAGACTACCCTGAGGCCACCATGCTGTGAGGAAGCCTAAGCTAGCTACATGGAGGGGCCACAAGGAGAAAGAGAGATGTCCAGCGTCGTCTGCTGTTCCAGACATCCCAGCACCAGACATATGAGTGAAGAATCCATCTTGGACACTCAGTCCAGTCAAGGCTTCAGATGACTCCAGCCTCAGGTGCCATATGACTGCAACTACAAAAGAGGTATTAAGAGAACTGCCCAGTTGAGTCCATTCAACCCATAGGACCACAAATGATAATAAAAAACTGTTGTTCTAAGTTATTGAGCTTGTGGTGGTGAAGCTACACAGCACTAGATCATCAAAATAGTCGGTAATTTAATACCTACACGGCCCTCCGAGGTTGGCATTATAGTCCCCATTTAACACATGAGGAAATGAAGCCCAGAGAGGCGGTGTGCCTCGGCCAGGTTCACGTAGGCAGCTGGAGGCAGCTCTTGGGATTTGTCTAATGCCCCAGTCTACGCTCTTTCCAGAGCATACACCTGGTGGCCCAAGGCAGGTGGCTAGACCTTGCAGGCCAAACCATGTGGCCCTGGCTGAATTCCCTGTGTGATTCAGGTGACTGGGGTTTTCTCCAGTTGGTTCGCCTGGGCACTTGCTAACACTGGCTTTTTTTTTTTTGTTTGTTTTTAATTGAGATGCAATTCACACAGTAAAATGCACAAATCGTGTGTTCAATCTGATGACTTTTTCCATGTGTATACACCCATGTGACCACCACCCAGATCAAGATATAGAAACATTCTGGCACCCCAGAAAGTTCTCTTGTGCCCATTACCAGTTTATACCCTTGCCCTCACGGCCCAAAGGTACCCACTCGTTATGGATTGGAGTTGTTGTTGTTGCTGTTAGGTACCATCAAATCGGTTCTGACTCATAGCGACACTATGTACAAAAGAATGAAACACTGCCCAGTCCTGAGCCATCCTCGCAATCTTTATGCTTGAGCCCATTGTTGCAGCCACTGTATCAATTCATCTCGTGAAGGGTCTTCCTCTCTTTCACTGCCCCTCTACTTTACCAAGCACGATGTCCTTCTCCAGGGATTGGTCCCTCCTGATAACACGTCCATTGTATGTGAGGTGAGGTCTCGCCATCCTTGCTTCTAAGAAGCATTCTGGCTGTACTTCTTCCAAGACGGATTTGTTCCTTCTTTTGGCAGTCCGTGGTATGTTCAATATTCTTCGTCAACACCGTAATTCAAAGGCATCAATTCTTCTTTGGTCTTCCTTACTCATTGTCCAGCTTTTGCATGCACGTGAGGATTGAAAACACCGTGGCTTGGGTCAGGCGCACCTTAAAGTGACATCTTTGCTTTTTAACACTTTAAAGAGATCTTTTGCAGCAGATTTGTCCAATGCAACACATCCTTTCATTTCTTGACTGCTGCTTCCATGGGCTTTGATTGTGGATCCAAGTAAAATGAAATCCTTGACAACTTCAGATAGATTGAATGATGTCCCAAAAACATACGTGTAGTAAATCCTAACACCTGTAACCGTGGATGTAATCCTGCTTGGGAATAGGGTCTTCTTTGTTATGTTAACGAGGCCACATCAGTGTCGCGTGTGTCTTGAACTCATCACCTTTGAGATGTAAAAGGGGTAGGTTAGGTAGAGAAGTAAGCGAATACAAACAAGGGAAAGCTAGATCCAACGTGGAGGTCTCCAAGCAAGGCTGAGAGAAAGCTACGGAAGCTGAGATAAGGACTTTCCCCCAGAGCAGGTGAAGAGAGCCTTCCTCTAGAGATGGTACCCTGAATTTGGACTTCTAGCCCCTCAACTGTAAGAAAATAAATTTGTTAAAGCCACCCACTTGTATTTCTGTTACAGCAGCATGAGATAACTGAGTCAACACTGTTCTGCTATCACCATGTATCAGTTTTGCCTGCTCTTGAACTTCATATAAATGGAGTCATCTAGCAAGTGCTCTTTTGTGCCTGGCTTCTCTGGCTCAACATTATGTCTCGGAGGCTCATCCATGTTTTTGCATGTATGGATTCTTTTTTATTGCCATATAGTATTCTAGTGTATGAATATAACACAATTTATTTATTCATTCATTTATATTGTTTCCAGATTTGGGCTACTATGAATAAGACTGATAGAAGCATTGTTATACTACAGTAGTCTTTTGTGAACTTAAACATTCATTTCTCTTGGCTGTATACTCAGAAGTGCAAATGTGAGGACACAGACTAGATGCTTAATTTTAAAAGAAACTGCCAGCTTCCCACAGGGGTTGTACACGCCACACGCTCACCAGCAGTGCGGGAGAGTTCTAGCTCTCCACATTCTCACCAATACTTGGTGTTGTCAGTCTTTTTCATTTGAGCTATTCTGGTGGAGATGATATCCTATCTTTTATCATTTGCATGCCCTGACGATTCATGGTGTCACGAACTTTTTCATATGTTGGCTGGTTTTTGGCTCAGCCAGGCAACCCTGGGGGGGGCATTGGTATAAGCATGGAGGAGGGAGTCCAGTGAGGCGGATGTCACCATAGCCCAGGTGAGAGACAGGGAGCCCAAGGTGGGCAGAGGCAGTAATGGAGGCAGAGGACAGACAGTAGGCAATGAACAGGGCATAGTGGGCTAGGGCCAGGGCTTGGCTCACACTACCTGGCTGTTGTGGCTGCTGGTCACAGACACCCCAAATCCGAGTGGCTTAAAGATGCTTCTTATCTCATAAGACAAGAGGCAGGGCAGCGCCATGATTGGGTAATTTGATGGCTCAGAGGTCTTGGTTCTTTCCGCCATTTTAAGCACATTAGCAACTTCCCTCAGGGTCGCAAGATGGTGGCAACACAAAAACTTCAACACTGTCCAAAGGCCGTGAAAGAGAGGCCTCCCTTCTAAGAGCGAGGAAGACCTTCCCAAATAACCTCATCCCACCCAAAGCTTGCCTTTGCATCTCATTGGTTGGAATTGCATCCGACAGTTCCTAAATCAATCACTGGCAAGGGGTTGGGACACGCACGCACGCACGCACAGTCACTTTCCTGCTGTTTCATTTCCTGAATCCACCAGGGGTGTTCACAGGGTGTATGCTCCTGCTGTCCCCTCTGCCTGTAATGCCCATGACAACCCATGCTGCTGGTGTCATAGACCCTTATTTCAAAGGCGGCCCCCAAAGCTCTCTCTGACCTTCAGGCTGTGTGGGGATCTCCTCTGGCTTCTCACAGCCTCCTGGGACCCACCCCCTGTGGATATGGCCTGTCTGCATGGCCTTGGTGGGAGCAGGGCTAGTTCTTGTTCATCTCGGCACCCCACTGCCCAGTCCAGGGGAGGTGCCCAAGGGTTGATAAGACAGGCCAGCCCAAGTTGACCTCTCCCATCCCTATCCCCACCCGCAGCCCTGCAAACGTCATGCTAGGCTAGGCCTGCAAGTGGCTCAGGAACGAGACTTCTTCCCAGCCCTGCACGTGGCCATTGTCAGCACAGCAGCTGTGACCAGGCCTTCCAGCTGAGAGGTCCTCCCGATGCTGTTTGCCCCATGGAACTGGATTCTGGGCTCCCCTAAGAAGTCCACACGCCACCCCTCCAGGAAGGGAAGCCACTGAAAAAGCCCCCATCTCCATGTCCCACCCTCCAGCCATCTAGGATACCAGAGCTATTGGAACATTTTATTAAGTTAAGAAGGTTTGGGGAGCAGGAGAGAAATGTCTTTATGGGGCGGCTCCAACGGTTCCATGCCCAGCACCCCCTCAGAGAAGGAGGCCATGGGACAGCTGCCCACTCCCTCTGTCCATCTGTCCCTCTGTTCAGAGCCCCAGGGTATGGGTCTACCCAGGGCAGGAAGTAGTTAGTAGGAGGTGGGGTAGGGAGAGAGGATGGCTGGCTCCCTGCCTCTCCCCATGGAGTTCACTGCCATGGTCACTGCCTGGGCCTCCACTAGACCCTTGGCGCAGGGCCATGGGCCCAGAAACTCAAGTGGGGGGCTGCTGGAGACAGAGGGGGAGCCAGTGCTGGAGGCACAGATACCAGGAATTGTTTTTTTAAAACGTATAAAGTGTTTTGGGAAAAAAAGGAACAAAATCTATATAAAAATCTCTTCACATATAAAATCCTGAAGAAGGTGCAAGGTAAGACCCAGTGCGAGGGGCGCTCAGATATGCAGTGTGTGTCTGTGTGTGTGTATGTATGTGTATGCACATGTGTGTATACATGCAAGTGTGTAGTGTGTTTACATGTGTGCATGTGCGTGTGCGTGCGTGTATGTGCACACATCATGTATGTCTGCGCATTATGTGTGGGGTGTGTGTGTGTGGTGGGTGTGAGTGCACGTGCGGCCCACAGAGGGTGGGAGAAAGCTTGGCTTCTGGCTTCCATCCAGCAGGGAAGGAGGGAGGCTGGTCCCTTGGGCTGAAGGGTCTCCAGCTGGCCTGGCCCAAGAGGACCTGGAAGACAAGTGGGGTGGAGGTAAGGGCCAGTGAAGCCTCTCAGCCTGGGCCCTGGGCCCCCAGCCTCGCTAAAGCCAGGCAAGGGCGGTGAGTAGGTCCTTCCACCACCTCCCAGGCCCTCTGGACTTCTCCCTGAACAGCCCAGCCCCCATGCTGGCCTCTCCCTCATGCCTCAGGAAGCTCACAAGGACTGTCAGGAAGATGAAGCTCCAGGTGGACATGGTGTTAAGATAGGCACAGTAAGAACATTCCAAACTATGCTAAATCAAGAATGACTGTGAGACTAAATGGGACACAGTGTGTACAGGCATTGATTTATGATGTCTGCTGAGTGATGCTCAGTGGAGGAATGCTGGGATTGATTAGTGATGTGTGGCATGCTGCTGGGTCTGAAAGTAGGGGCAAGCATGCTGGATCTGCCACCCCAGGCTTATAGGCAGATCAGGCTGCGGGTATGGCACTGTAATGAGAAGTGCTGCTATCAAGGGAGGGGAAGTAACAATAGTCAGATCCTTAACTGTACTTCCTGAAAGGCCCTATGTTTACAAAGTGCCCTCCGGCTGAATCTGACTGGATCCCCATGACAACCCCACATTGCTGGTGTTGCTGTCTCATTGTTCCCATTTTACAGAGGGGGAAATGAAGACCAAGAGATGGGAAGCGCCCTGGCCAAAGTGACAGCCAATCAGGGGTATGCGTGAGCCTGGAGTTCACACCTCCAGGCCCGATGCCCCACCCAGCCTCACGCCCCCCACCTCTACTCGGCCAGGCTGTTGCGCATAGACTCCTTCTCCTGCAGGGCAGCCATCGCGAGGCGGAGGTGCTCCTTCAGCTGCTCGATCTCGCGCTCCGACCGTGTCTTGATGTGGTTCAGCTCCACATACACATCCTGGTATTTTCCCGAGGTGAAGCGCTTGTCCTGGGGGTCAGGGAGGGGCCGTGAGGCGCAAAGCCCTCCCTCCTGGCACATACCCCCTCGGCTCCCTGTTGGCCAGCACGAGCAGCCAGGCCCTCCACAGCCCCCATGGCCTGGTCCCTCCAGGTGGCCATCCACCCTGGGCACCCCTCCCAGCACGACTTGTTTGAGAGAGAAGAGCTGAGGTTTAGAGAGGTGAAGAAGCTCCTGCCCAAGACCACGCAGCAGTGAGTGGCAGGGCTGGGATAAGAACCAGGTCACCGGGCCCAGTGCTGGGCCCTTCCATGAATTCATGCTGCCTGTTCTAAAAGTGTAGCAAACACAAGTCTGGCTCACGCATGCTCAGACACGTCCACCTCTGACCCCACGCTGACAGAGGGTGTCAGAGGCACAGGGACACAGTAGCAAATGCCTGACTCCCAGACACGGACCCCAGTCCTGGCCCTCCCAACTCCTAGCAATGCGGCTTATTCCTCACTGGAGTGTGCACCAGGAGGACAGAGGTTTGGGCCTATTTTGTTCATAGCTGTATCTCAGCACTTAGCACAGCGCCTGGCACATAGGAGACGCTTGCTTGGTAAATATGTGTTGAATAAATGAGAGCCGGTGTGGACCTGGGCAAGCCACCTACCCTCTCTGAACCTCAGCTTCTTCATCTGCACATGGGGATAATGACACCCACTTGGGAGAAGTCCCCCCCGCCCCCCCTCCCCAGCTCTGCCCCAGAGCTTGAGGCAAGGAGAGGGCCTGGTACAGAAGAGTGGTCACAGGTGGATGAAGCATCCAGGTGGACCCACAGGCTCCTCCGCCCCACTGACCCCACCCCAGCCACCTGGGGCCTACCTTCTGCATCATCTGGAGCTCATCCCGGAGGCACTGCACCTCCTTCTTCAGGTACTGAAGTTCGTTCTCCTTCACCCGCAGCAGCACCTGGGGTCATGGGCGCCTGGCTGACCCACGGCCAGAGGCCAGAGCTCCCTTGCTACACAGTTCCCTGCTGCCCAGCTTCTCCCTGCTCGGGCCCTCCCATACCGACCAAGACCCACCACAGGGGCAGGCTAGGGGCAGGTTCCTCCAGGAAGCACTCTCTGATTTCTCCTGCTCTCCTTCACCTTGATCTATCCCCACACTGCCCATACCATGAGAGTGGGCGGAGGCTCCTCCAGGAAGCCCTCTCTGATTTCTCCTGCTTTTTCTCACCATGCTCCCTCTTATCCTGCCCATACCATGCGAGTGGGTGGCAGGCCCTTCCAGGAAGCCCGCTCTGATTTCTCCTGCTTTCCTTCACCTTGATCTATCCCCACACTGCCCATACCATGAGAGTGGGCAGAGGCTCCTCCAGGAAGCCCTCTCTGATTTCTCCTGCTTTTCCTCACCTTGTTCTGTCTCCCCCTGTCCTTACTATGTGAGTGGCTATCCCATAGTCACCTCTGCTATGGCCTCAACTGGAGGGGGAAAAGTGCAAGTGGAAGCCATATTGTGGCCCTACTGTGAACCTGAGATGGCTGGGTGTCCCTACATGCCATTTCGCTAATCCCTCCCCAAACCCACGAAGCAGGTGTTGCTGTCCTGACTTGACCAAGGAGGAGACTGGGGTGCAGCCAGTAGTGGTGGTGGGGGCAGGCGGGTGAGTGATTAAAAGTATAGACTCTGCAGCCAGATGGTCTGGTTCAAACCCCACCTCCCCTACTGACTAGCCAAGGTCCTTGACCTCCCCATGTCTCAGTTTCCTCAACTGTAAAATGGGGGGACAGTAACAGTGTCTATCAGAGCACTGTGTGAGAATAAGATGGCTTAACAGATAGATGTGAAGGGCTTAGAGAAGCTCCAGACACAGAGTGAAGTCTTATGTAAGTATTTGTTAAATAAAGTGAAACAAAATACTAGGGTGATCCTGAGATCACACATATTTTTTCACCCCAAATTCTCCCAGTAAAGAAGACTAGGGGGTTTGAACCCACGCAGTAGTGCCATAGAAGAAAGCCCTGCCAATCTGCTTCTGTAAAGATTCAGCCAAGAAGACCCTTGGGAGTTCTACCCTGTCACACATGGGGTTGCTATGAGTCAGAATAGACTCAATGGCACAGGTTTTGTTTTTTGCTTTTTCTCCCAGTAAGGGAGATGCTAGCCCCATTTTACAGATGAGCTACTAGGGCTCAGAGAGGAGAGGTGACTTGCCATGGTCACACAGCTGGTAGGTGGCTTTCACCCCAGCTCAGTAGTGCCAAGTGCACAGTAGGTGGTCTATCTTAGCTGTGCTGGCCGCTCCCAGCTGGGGCCCAGCTGCTCTGGGGTATGGTGCTCCAGCTGCAGGGAGCTCTCCCCACACACCCCCCACCCTGAGAACCAGCTGGGCGCCTGGCACAGGGGTGGGCGCTCACCTCCAGCTCGCAGGAACTCCGCTCACTGCTGCGCCCACAGCCATTGCCTGTGCCCTGCGAAGCAATGAAGCTACGCAGCCGGTCGATCTCCTCCGACAGGTGAGTGTGCAGCTCCTGGGGGGAGGGACAGTCAGTGCAGAGGTGCCGGGGACCACCCACTCCCAGCCCTACTGGGGGCCAGGCCCACCTGGTTGTGGCGCAGCAGCTCCTGGCCCTCCTGCTGGCAGCGCCGCAGCGTGTGCTCACGCTCCTCGGCCTGCCGTGTCAGGGCCCCGATCTCCAGGCACTTCTGGGAGTACTGCTCCGATAGCACCTGCAGCTCCCGCTTCAGTGCCTCCACGTCTGACCTGCCCAGGGTGGAGGGGCAGAGATGGCAAGGGCTCAGCTCTCCTGTCCTCTGCCAAACCTGGAGTCAGGTCACGGCAGACTCAAAGTGCCTCAAACTCCTGGCTTTCCTCCTTAGTTCTACCTGCTGTTTGCTGTGATGCTGTGAACGGGCAGATGGGCCTCTCTGGGCTGTAGGTACCTCCTCTATGAGAGGGTGGGTCAGAGGAGCCCAGCTCTAAAGGTCCTACAGCCCAAACATTCCAGGACTGCACTCTGTGGCGGGGAGGGACACCTACTGGCCGATGGCTATACTGCAGCCCAGCTCTACAGGACACTAAAGAGGGTAAGAGAAGGGTGGAGGCCCAGACTGACCAAGACAGGAAGAACTATCTATGGCACTAGTGTGAAGGTCTGCCTGAGGCCCCACTGCTTTTGTTCCCTGTGTCCACGTGACTGGCATGGACACCTCAGCTCAGAGCAAATTGATGTGCCCTCTGCTAAGGGACCTCGGTAAAGTTCCCTGACTCATAACCACCAGAGTGGGCATCTGGGCACCTGGCTCAGAAGGGAGGCCCAGCCCACAGAGCCCAGAGCCTAGATGCCATCTTACTGATGCTGCTTCCGGAGGCCATCTGGGCCTTGCTGGAGACTCCGTGTCTTGTTCAGCTCCCGGCTCAGCTCCTCCTGGTAGGCTTTCTTCATGGCTTCGATGGCTGGGAAGCGGGGCAGAGAGGTAGAGGAAAGATGGGAGAGGGGCCAACATCACCAAGTTCCACCCACTCTGGATTGCTACATGTGCCCCTGGAGACAGGAGCAAAGAGTGGTGTGCAAAGAGCACTGGGCCAGGAGTCCAGAGCAGGGCAGGCCGTGTCATGAACTGCCTGGTCTTGGGCAAACTCTTCAGCATCTCTGAGTCTGTCTGTCAAGGAAGGATAATAATCCCTTCTGACAAACCCAGCTGGGGAGACGCCTCAGTGTCTGACCACTGGTACCTCTTATTGTTACTGATTGCTGGGTAAGACCCCACACAGCCTGCTATTCCTGCAGAGCCTAGAAGGTTCTTCGAAAGGCCTGCCCATCTTGCCCAGACTAGTGGTCAAAAGCTCAGGCTGTATGGTCAACAGGAGTCAAAGTTCCTCCACTCACAGAGTTTGACTTTGGGCAGGTGACTTAACCCTCTGTGCCGCAGGTTCCTGATCTATAACATGAGGATAACAAAAGCAGCTTCTCTTCGTGGGTTACCGGAAGCCGTGTGTGCGGCATTTAGAACAGCGCATTGGAAGGGTAAGTGCCCAAACACTTGCTCCCGCTGCTTTTGTTTTTCAGACTTCGAGCTCCCAAGGCCTGTGGCTTTTTCACCTCCACGCAGGGTTGTGGTAAGGATTAAACAAGACCTCGATCTCTTATCTGTAATTCCAAAATCCCAAAAGCTCTAAACACTTGGTGGCAATCCTTGACCTGAATGAACCTGAGGCTATTATGGTCTTTATTATCCCGCTTACACGTGACTCTCATAGACTTCACTGCAGAAATAGTAGAATGCTGGATTAGAGGGCGAAGCCCAGGTCCTGCTGGGGGCGGGTGGGGGGAGTTCCTAGTATATGGTACATGCACTGGGTTATCTCTCCACAATGCAGAGCACACCTGGCTCCAAGGCTTGGGATGAGGGACTGGGGGCTGGTATAAGCAAAGCACTTGGCCTGGCCCCAGTGTGCTGGAGAGGTGCCAGGATGTACTGGGCACACAGAGCAGGTGTGCGGTAGGCAGAGGGAGGGGGAGAGCTGTCCAATGTCTCAGGTGTTTCCTGTTTCTGGCCTGAGCTGTTCATCTCCCTAGGGCAAGCAGAGCGTGGGTTCAGAGTGCTCCGAGCTGCAACCCCAGTTCTGCCACCTCCAAGCTGTGCCATCTGGGCCCCGGTTTCCTCATATGTGGAATGGAGTCAATCCCTCTGGCACTGAGAGAATGAGAGGCACTTTTGTGGGTTACACGGGGGGCACAGAGCCTGCCCCATATGCCCAGTGAGATGGCACTTCTATGAGAACAGGGTCTGTGGCTGGCCAATCTCTTTCCCCTTGGCACACAGCCTGGGCATGGAGCTGGTCTCAGCGGGTGTCTTGACGGTATTGGGGGGAAACGCTCAGTGGCTGCAGGCCCCAAGGCAGAGAAGTCACAACCCATGGGGGTGGGGTGTCTTTTACTGCCTCAGTTTCCCTTTTCCAAGTAGGGTCAGAGGCCAGTTCTGGCAGCTTCAATCCCTCTGGATTCCCTGCCAAGTCTGGGTACCTAGGCCCCCACCTCTTGTTTAAAACTGCTGCCATCGAGTTGATTCCGACTCAAAGCAGCCCTACAGAATGGAGTAGAACTGTCCCATAGGGTTTCCAAGGCTCTAATCTTTACGAAAGCAGACTGCCACATCTTTCTCCCACAGGGTGGTTGGTGGGTTTAAGCTGCTGACCTTCAGGTAAGCAGATGAGCGTTTAACCCCGTGCCACCAGGGCTCCTCCCTCTTGTTTAAAAACCAAACCCATTGCCACAGAGTCGATTCCGACCCACGGCAACCCTACAGGACAGAGCAGAACTGACCCATAGGGTTTCCAAGGAGCAGTTGGTGGATTTGAACCACCGATCTATTGGTAAGCAGGTGCACGCTTAACCACTGTGCCACCAGGGCTCCTTCCTCTTAGTTAAAGGCCTTCCTAATTTGGTCAGGAAGAGCCACAGCCTAGAGGTGATGGGGCCCTGACCACTGTGCTGCCCTGCCCCTGGGTGCTGACCTGAAGCGGTAGCTGCCGTCTCCTCGGCCAGGAGCCACTCCTTCTCCTGCTGCAGCCGCTGCAGCTCCCGCTCGTGGTGCCGCTGCAACTCCTCCATCACCTGCTGGTGCGAGGACTCCATCTCGGCCAGGCTGCGCTCGCATGCCTCCTGTGGGCAGGGACCAGACCGGCGGGCTCAGGAGATCATGGGGCTGGGGTCCTTCCCCAGCGTCCAGATGAGAAGCTCAGGGGCACACCTGCCCTGGTCGAGGCTTCCCCACCTCTCACTGGACTCTGGTACCAGCAGCCTGGCACCTGCTACCACTCCCACCCCCTCAACCCCACCCCTCCTCTGCAAACCTCACCCCGTCATCCCCTGCTTCAAACCTTTCTGTGGCTCCCCATCCTGCAGGACCAAGCCCTGCTTCTGCTGGACCCTTGTGGCCTCACCCCTTGCCAAGCAACCTCATGGCCATTAAAAATGATTCATGGCACATTCACACCTCTGCGCTTTAAAAACAAAAAACACCCAGCTCCAACTGATGACTGCCCTGACAGGGAACACAACAGAGAACCCCTGATGGAGCAGGAGAACAGTGGGATGCAGACCTCAAATTTTCATAAAAAGACCAGGCTTAATGGTCTGACTGAGACAGGAAAGACCCCAGAGGTCATGGTCCCCGGACCTTCTGTTAGTCCAACACAGGAACCATTCCCAAAGCCAACTCTTCAGACAGGGATTGGACTGGACTATAAGATAGTAAATGATACTGGTGAGGAGTGAGCTTCTTGGCTCAAGCACACACATGACACTATGTGGGCAGCTCCTGTTGGAAGCAAGGTGAGAAGGCAGAGGGGGACAGAAGCTGGCTGAATGGACGTGGGGAATACAGGTTAGAGAGAATGGGTGTGCTATCTCATTAGGGGGAGAGAAACTGGGAGTTATATAGCAAGGTGTATATAAGTTTTTATATGAGAAACTGACTTGATTTGTAAACTTTTGCTTAAAGCACAATAAAAAAATAAAAGTTAAATTAAAAAAAAAGTTGCTATTGAGTCGATTCTGACTCATGGCGACCCCATGTGTTTCACGGTAGAACTGTGCTCCACAGGGTTTGAAATGGCTGTGATCTTTCGAAAGCAGATTGCCAGGGCTTTCTTCCAAGGTGCCTCTGGGTAGATGTGAACCGTCACTTTTGGAAGTAGCCAAACGCTTAACTGTTTGAACCACCCAGCTTTAGCTCACACTACTCCCACTGCCTGCAAAGTTCTTTCACAACTTTCTCGTGGGTCACTGACTCTCTCTGCTCTGTCTCTCCCAGCTCTGTCTCTGGGCAGCCTCTCCCCTGCCTCCAGAGCCCTGCCTCTGCCAGGCCATACATTCCCTGGACAGGAAATGTCTGGTCCATCTTGGAGTACCAAGTCCAGACCAGGCCTGACATGTGGCAGGTGTTCAATAAATGGGCTGACACCAATGACTTAACACAAAATGGGGCTTTGTGACAAGATTGGCAAATATCTACAAGATGCATAATACCCACTGCTGGCAAGGATATGGTGAAACGGGCACTATAGGCAGGAGTGCCAACTACAGCAGGGTAGGTGGGCAGCACCATCACCATTTGGACACTCCCATCCCTTGACTGAGCAGGTCTACTTCTAGGAACGAACCCTACAAAGACTCCTGAACAAGGGTACTAACACAGAGGAACTATTAAATAAATTATGGAATCGAGCCATACAAAGGACCCCAGGCAGCTATTAAAAGACGAAGCTGCCTGTGGGTTGCTATGGATGGGTGTCACTAAAGTTAGGTGATGAAAGCTAGTTTCTGACAAGACATATGGTATGACCCCTTCACAGAAACGAAACACATGGATCTACATGTCGGGCACATGCATGTAAACACACAGAAAAAGGTATGGAAGGATAGTGTGGTAGGCAGAACAATTCCCCTCCACAGTGTCCACATCCTAACCCCCAGGATCTGTGAATACGTTACAGTTACATGGCAAAGAGAATTAAGGTTGCTAATCAGCTGACCTTAAAAGAGGGAGATTATCCTGGATTATCCACTGGGTGCAATGTAATCACAAGGATCCTTAAATGTGGAAGAGGGAAGCAGAAAAATAAGTCAGAAGAGATGTGACTACGAAAGACAAAGGTCAGAGTGAGGTGAGGACTCGACTCTCCTTTGCAAGCCCTGAGGATGGAGGAAGGGGGCCATAAGGCAAGAAATACGGGCGGCCTCTAGAAATCGAAAAAAGCAAGGAAGCAGCTCCTACCCACGGCTTACAGAAGGAAACGCAGTCCTGCCAGTGCCTTGACTTAGCCCAGTGAGACCCACGTTAGGCTTCTACCCTACAGAACTGTAAAATAGATTTGTGTTAGTTAAGCCATTCTGTTTGTGGTGGCTTGTTACAGCAGCAAGATGAAACTAATACAGATATGTTCCAATGGTAACTCAGGTGACTTCTGGGGTGGGAAGTTATCTGGGTTAATTTCTAACCCTCTGATTTGTAAACATGTTTCTTATATGATAAAAAAGTACTTAAAACCATTAAAAAAGGAAAGAGGACAGCCAGAGAAGAAACTGAGGTACAAGGGGTCCCTAACAAAATGGTATTCTCCCCTGATGGACATGCTTAGCCTGGGCACCTCACTGGCGTGGAGCTGACTCACATTCCCCACCTCTTCAGCAGCCACACCTTCCAGCAGGCCAGTTTGGGGGAGGGGAAAGGGCCGGGCCCCTGGATCCAGGGTTCCAGTAGGGGGTAGGGGAGGTCTGCGCTGGGCCCTTGCACCTGCACTGTGCATATCCGCCAGTTAGGACAAGAGAACGTAGCTCTGGAATTTCAGACTGGGTCCTAATCCTGGCCCCACCACCGAGGTAACCTGAACAAGTCCCTCCCCCTCTCTGAGCCTCAGTCTCAGGTCCCACAAGGGACCAAGGGTCCTGATGTATGGAAGGGTAAGGAAAGCCAGCACCCACCAGTGGAGATCACCTGCCCAAGGTGCCACCATCCCTGATACTACCTCAGAGGGGTGTGGGGGTGGAGAGTGTCTTTAAAGGGCCAGCCAGGCAGACAGACACTGTGGCTAACAGGGAGTTTGGAGGCTGAGGTCAGGGGGTGGGAAGGGCCCAGGAGGAGGAGCTCCTAGGAGGCTGGGTGCTGCTCTCTCGCCTACCTACCTGAGTGGACTGAGGTGTCCCGACACTGGTAGGGCACCCAGGTAGATACAGAAGTGCCTGTTTCCACCCCCCAACAGGGGGGAGGTTTCCCTTTGCCAGAGGAGCCACTGAAGCCCCAGCAGGTGCAACCCCAGACCCCCCAACTGCTACCCTGTGGTGGCAAGTCCCCAGCCCTGTAAGTGGGGTACCCACCCAGCCCAGATGCCAGGCTTGGGGTCCCTCCCTACTGTCACCTCCGAATTTCCAGCCTGCTGAACTTCCAGCCGCCTCCTCCTGGGCCTGAGGGAGCCACAGATGACTCAGCTCCTCTTCTCTGCAAGCTTCCGCATCTGGGGCCACTCCTTCACCCATCTTCTGCTCTCTGCTTTCCAACTGCACCTTCTCACCTCCCCCCTCCAATTCCACCAGCTCTCCCTGCCCACCCCAACCTAACAGGATGAAATGCCAGCAGCCCTTGGAGCGTCCAAAAGGCACCTGGAGACCAGGAAGCCCACATTCCAGACACGGGTCTGCCTCCAGCCCCGTCTCTGGGCCTCAGTTTCGCCATCTGTAAGCTAAGAAGCAGATCTTTGCAAACTTCATTTCAGTGGCAGAAACCTTTTCCAAATGAAATCTAATGCAGTTTCTAACAGAAAAATGGGCAAAGATGGAGCTGTTCAGATCACACGTGAGTGGAATGGAACCTCCAGCCCCACCCACCCACCCAGAAAGACAGTCCTCTTGGGGTTTCCAGGAACTCTATTATGCATAGTTTGAAGACCCTGGGTTGGAGTCTCTGCTCAACTGGAGATGCCCCATCCAACTCCTTCCCCACCTCAAGTGAGCCATTGACGACCCAGGCCCCTTTCCTTCCCTCCGCAGTGCCCAGGTGACCCTTAGGCCAGCCCTTCACCTCCACGTCAGGCTCCCAACTCCTCCTGCCCCTGGCCTCCCTCAGATGAACAACCCACCAACCACTCAGCCCCCAGATGGTCCCCTGCCCCAGTACAGCAGCTCCAGCCTCAGGGTCCTTGTGGGCTCCCTCTGCCTTCCTGTGGGCCCGGTCACTAAGCCCTACACTCTCCTCCCTTCAGACACCCTCCCTTGGTCACTGTACTAGCTCCTCCTACCTGAGCCTTGTCCTGTACCCCCTCTTCCAAGACCCTGTCTTCTCCAATGCCAGTTTCCAATGTCACTGCCAGACCTCAAACCTCCTAAGGTCTGTGAACAAGATTCTAACTTCTTAGCTTGGCCCTGGAGACCTCCACAGTGGGCACCACTGATCCACCTCACGCCACACTCCATGCCCTCCACCCACACACCAGTGCCATCACAGCACCCGCCCCTCAGGAAGCCTTCCTGACCACCTCAGTCACCGCCCCGTCAGAGGCTCTGAGAGGCTCCTCCTGCCCAGGGCCTGGGGTTCCGGCACGCTTTTCTTCTTCACGCCACGCTATACTGACTGGCAACGGCCAACAGTCAAAATCTTTTAGGAATTCTGTACGCCAGTTCTTACGCACAACCGTTACTAAAAATTAAATTATATGCACTTATAATTAGATTATCTTACAGACAAAGGTAATAGATGCTCAAAACTCGTCACTTCCTAGTCATCTCACTACATTTTATTATTGTCTGTGCTTTGAGGTTATTTACATCTATTGCATCTGTGCAGTAGAAATGCTACATTACAGCGTGTAGATCTCTTCCCAACTCCAGGCTCGGGGGCTTCACGTTGGTAGCTTGACATCAGCCACAGTGGGAGTACTTACACCATGGAAACTGGTAAATGTTACAATTCAGGCCTTGATTTATTGTTTATTTTCTAGACTTAAACAAGAGATGAGAAAGATGCTAATAACGGAGATTAAACCTAAAAGTACGTCACGTCTGTAGCAGTTACGTTGTGAATGGGGCAGAAACTGAGGAAGAGTCTCAAACATTCTGAGTAGACAACTATGACCCACTTCAGCAAAGAAGTCGTCACTGTGACACTGACTGAAGTTTCAACTTAGGTCTTCTCGCCTGACTCAGGGACAGAAGGAGCCAAAACATCAACCGATGTTCACGTGAGAGCGACACTGGTTCGTCAGTCAGTCATGGATGTCGGAGTTGAGATACAAGAGTTTGGTAAAAATCAATGAAAGCATTCTGCAAAGAGTCAATTTGCTATATGGAACTTGCAATGACAAGTATTACATATTTTTTATTTGTAAACTGTGTACTGAACACCCCAGATAAAGGAAAATTTATAACACACTTAAATATCAAAGTGCCTGTACACGTGCACACGTGCACACACACGCACACACGTACATATTTTTCGTGGAGAGCCAGTTGTTAAACATTTGCCCACATTCCCTTGTCTTCAGGCCTAACTCTTAGGCCAGGGTTTCTCAACCTCAGCACTAGTGACACTTGTGTCAGATGACTCTTTGCTGAGGAGAGCTCACCTGTGCACTGTAGGCTGCTCACCTGTGCGTGCATCACTGGAGTCTATCTACTAGATGCCAGCAGCACTCCCCCACCGCCGGTCATGACAACCAGAGATATCTCCAGACATGGCCAAATGTCCTCTGGGGGACAAAACTGCCGGGTTGAGAACCACTGTTCTAAGTATACCGTGTGCTCCCCAAGGGCCACTGGAGGCTCCTATGTCCCCTAGACCATACTGTGCAGGGCCTTCCGTCCTCTGCTGGACCCTCACTCCCCAGGATGGTGCTGGGGAAGGGGAGGAAGTCACCAAGCGCGGACTGTCACGCAGGGGCTCGCACAGGGCTCTGCAGTCAGCTGGACCCAAGCTCAAATCCCACCTCTGACAACCGCAGGCCGGTGACCTCGGGCAAGTCAAGTAACCTCTCAGAGCTCAGTGGCCTGGTCTGTAAAATGGGCACAGTGATCACACCCATGGAGACTGATTTTTACTGCTGTGGGGAAATTAAATGAGATGATGCATGTCAGATGCCTCGCACAGGTCCCAGTACACAGGAAGTGCTCCAAAGACATTAGCCGTTTTTTCATAACATGGTAACCAAGAGCTGCCCCCTCCCCGCAAAACACTTCCTCAGCCTCACCTGGGAGATGTAGCCCGGGGGGATGTGGCCGTCCTCCTGGGACCTGGGTGCGTCCTGAGGCGCCTCCCCTCGGAGACGCCACGCCTCCAGCTGGGCACGAAGACACTGGACCTGCCAGGGGAGGAGGCGAGGTCAGTGGAGCCTCAGAAGAGGAAGCAGCCATGCCGTAGAGATGCATGCAAAGGGGATGTCCCGACTGTTTCCTGGATGGCCAGATCAATGACCCGGAAGAGCTTTGGCCCAGAGAAGGCCAGACAGGGCTGGGAGCAGGACACAGTGGTCACACATGTTTATCACATGACAAAGGTGGCAGGGGCAACATCTTTGAGCCTCAGTTCCCCTGTCAGTAAAGCTGTGATAAGCCCTACCCTGCAGGATCATAAACTGCTGAGAATTATGGGTAAATGTAGGTGAAGGGAGCCCAGAACAAGGTAAGCCCGTAGAAGGTAATAAAACGGTCTCTCCCCTCCCTTCCCTCTTCCCTTCTCTGCAGTTGCTGAGGGTGGAATCAGGATACAAAAATTCAAGGTCCATCCAGACAAAAAGATTCCAATTCACAAGCAGTCTGATGTGTCGGACTGGATCAAGGGTGAGCTCCCCATCATTGTAAGTATGTGAGATAAATGCCATAGCGTGAATGCAAGGATTAGAGGGAGGTTGGTGGGGTGCAGGGCTCCCACAGAGGCCAGCTGTGATGCCTACCTCCTTTTCCAGGGCCTCATGGCTGTCGTTCGAGGGCCCTCGGCGCTCGCTGCGGCTTTGGTTGAGCAGGGCAGTAAGCGGCACCCGTTTGTTCTCCCGCAGTGGCAGCTTCTCCAGCTCTTGCCACTTCTTCTCAATCTCCTCACTGAGCCGGTTCTGCTGGTCCTCCGTCAGGGGGGCGCCCAGTGTCCGGCGTGGTCCTTCGCCAGACGGCGTCTCTATGGCCCTGCTGTCCGTGGCCTCGAACCACTTGCGCCGCTCCTCGGAGCGCTGGGCCAGGTCCCGCTCCAGCTCTTCACGCTTGGCTGGGCGGTCGGGAGCGCGGGCCAGCGGGCGGGCCCGCTGCGGGGAGCTCTGAGTCAGCGGCGAGAGCTCCACGTAGTCCGGGGACTGCCGCTGCCCTTCTGCCTTCCGTGGGCCACCCCGGCCGATGACCTCAGAGCCTGCCCGCTGCTCCCCTGCCTTCAGCGAGCCCTTCTGGGTGCCATAGCTGTGCAGTGCATTCTCCTTGTTGTAGTCCGAGAGCCTAGGGTGCCAGCAGAGCTACATCAGGTGGGGCCTTGCCCACTCAGGCCCATGATGAGCATCTCTGGAGTGCCACCCACGTGCCAGGGGCTGGGGATAGACTTCCATGCAGGAAGTAGCCTGATCTAGAGGTTCAGAACTCGAGTTTCATCATTAACAGGCCCTGGCAACCATCCACTCTACCACACACCAGGCTTCCCCTCTGTGCACCCCAGATACCTCATCTGTAATACGGGACAACGATGCCTCTCACAGACATGAGGACTGGGTGAGTGACTGCATATAAAGCAACCAAGAAGCCCTTTACAAATGGCGAAACAAAGGGTGAGACAAGGTCCTAGATCTGGAATCAGGGAAACGCCATGGTCACTGTTGATGAGGTGAAAACAGTGACCTCAGGATGCATGGAGCCCAGTTGCTGAGTCTTTTAACAACCATGAATACATGGTCACCCAGCAGATGACACTTCACAGCGTCTCTTGCAGCTATGTGTGGCCATGTGATTAAATTCTGTCCAACAGGATGTGAGAGGTGGCATGTCTAATCCCGTCACCACTGGCCCAGGGCTGGCCACAGAGCTGCCCCAACAGGCCTCCACTGCATACCTCTGGATTGTTCCAGAGACAGAAATAACGATCCTGTTTAAGTCGCTGTGTTTTATGGTCTCTCTATTACAGTCAATGAGGTTATACGTGTGCTCGCTGTGAACTAAAATTCTGGTACCGTCCACCCAGAGGCACCTCAGAAGAAAGGCCTGGTGATCCACCTCCAAACAATGAGCCCCCGGAAACCCTACGGAGCACAGTTCTGCTCTGACACACGCGGGGCCTCTGTGAGTCAGAATCGGCTCAGCGGCAACTGGTTTGGTTTGGTTTTGGTTTTGTTACGGCAGCTGAGCCTACATCCTAAATAATACCCCCGCTGCACAGTGCTTCAGAGTTTACAAAGGGCCTCCATGTACATCCTCACACAAATCAGACGCGACATCACGACAGATGGGGGATCTGAAACCCAGACAGGAAAGTCACTGGTCGGAGACTGAACAGCCAGGGTGTGGCCCGGCAGGGGGCTTTCTGCTCAGCCCCCTTCAAGCCCACACTCTACCGTCACTGCTGAGCAGACATGAGCCCCAGCCCCCGTGGGTGTCTTGGGTTTAGACTGTGTGGGGTCTCTGGTAACTTACCCTCCTGCCCCTCCATCCACGACAGCCTCTGAGGGGGTGAGCTCTCTGTCCCGAGGTGTGAACAGAGGCGAAACCCCTTCCCACCCTCTCAGGATGTGGGGGACAAAAGGGTGGGAGCTTACACTTCAAACCCTCAGTGTACTTCCGGACAACTACCAAGAATGCTCATCGCCCTCTCCCCATTTTCCTGGTAGAGAATTGAGGCCCAGAAGTCACAGCCACAGGGCCATCGGGTGGGCACCCAAATCCCCACTCAGGGACACAGAGGTAAGTGCCTCCCTCAAAACCCCAGTCCACCTGGCACGTACTTGGTGACATCTGGGGCTGAAGTTGGTCGCACGGTCTTCCTCAGAGCTTCAATCCAGTTCCGTCGGATGCCCGAGGTCATGGCTGACAAGGTGTAGACGGCGTCTTTGGTCTGCAAGTCCACCCTGTGAGTAGGCTGTCACGTGGCCAGCACTGTTGCTCCCTCCCTCCCGCCAGGTGGGTATCTAGCTAAGGTCCTGAGCCTGGAGGCGAGCAGAGGGTGCTAACCCTCTCCTCCAGACCAGGTGGCAGAGCTGGCTCAGGATGAACCCTGCTGGCTCCAAGACCTCCCAGCATCCTAACCTCCCCGGCCAAGGATACCCAGGGTCTCCCAGATATGCTGAGCGTAGGAATCAGAGCTTCTGAGTGGAGGACAGTGAGTGAGTGATGGGAGCCAGTCTTTGGTGGCCAGCCATGTTCAGTATCCTTAGGGGGCCTCAGTTATGCTGCAGGCCGCCCCGGCCGATGACCTCGGAGCCCGCCCGCTGCTCCCCTGCCTTCAGCGAGCCCTGCCCAGGCCCCACACCAGCCTCACGTGGATCTGGAAGCCATAGTTGCGCTGCACCGCGTACTCCGTGACGTCTGTGCAGGAGCGCAGGTCAATCTCACCGTCCAGCTCATCTGCCTGGAGCAGGGAGGCCTCAGTGATTTAGGCAGGAGGGCCCTCGGGTGGCCCATTCTGCTGATCCCACCCCAGCCCACCCCAAGCCCCTTCCAGGGGTCCATCTGCACCTGGTGGGGAGAGGGAGCCCCCCACCCTGCTGTCTCACCTCCTCGGCGGTAGAGTCCCGGTAATACTTCAGGCTGGAATCTGTCAGCACAAACCAATGCTTCTTCCACTGTGAAGAGGAGGCGATGGTGAGTTAGGCAGGGGGACTGGAGTACAGGTGAGTCTGTGCGTGCGAGGACGCGTGGGTGCATGTGTGTAATTCTGCAGGTGTCCTGGGCTGGGAGGCCACCAGTCACTCATTCTGCTCACAGTTGGGGCCCAGCACCCTCATCGGCCCTGCTGAGGGGTAGGGTGGGGGTGCAGCTCACAGTTAAAACACAGATTTAGAGCTGGGCCTTAAGCCAAGCAAGCCACCTCAGGGCAGCATGTGTGAAATGGGTTGGATTTCCTGGTAAATACCCACCTCATTCTTCTGTGGAGCCCTCCTCTAACTCACTGACACTCCCACACCCTCCATAGCCTTCAACCACGATTCCCAAGGCTCCTACAAGCAAACTCCCACCCCTAGTGGAGACCAGGGAGGGGTCATGACTATGTAAGGTCACTTGCCTAGCATGTCAGGGACCAAGTGGGCCCAGAAATTTGCAAATCCTTATCCACATGTCCTATGGTCACCTCCATGGCCAAGGACCAAAGTGTTCCAGAATAGAACTGGAAAGGAGTGGGAGCAGAGGGCAGGGGGAAGCGTCCCCGCACTGGCCGTGTTGTCTCTTGAGCTGGGTGCTGCTGTTACCTACATGCTCAGGTTGTGAGGATGCGTACCTTTCTATGCCTATATTTACACACACGCACATGCACAAACACACACACACGAAGGCTTACAATGGAATGGGGGAGAACTCCTGGGGCGTGACCGTAGGGTATCAGGGAATTAAATCTAAGGAGCCAGGACTATCTGGGCCAATTTCAGAGAACCCCTCACCAGTGCCTCTCTGCGTGCTGGCCTGGGTTCAGGTGGCCTGGGGACATTTAGGAGAGGGGTGTGGCCACAGAACAACCCAGTATTAAATGTGCCAAGCTCAGCCCACCTCCAGGCCTCTGGTCATTCCACTGGAATGCTAGTCCAGAGCCACCCACTGCCAGGGTCAGTGCATGCCACCGGCCTCCCAGCCCTCCAGGCCTCCTGGGCTCCCCCATATCACCAAGCCCTAGCCACATGGTCTGCTGTTACAAGTACTTAGCTTTCTTTCCTCAGAAAGATAAGTTTTCAAGGGTGTACATGGACAACACGTTCTACTTCCTTCCACGCTGCCTCCCCTAAGAACTGGGGATTTGGCATCCAAGAGACCTGGGTAACAACTCATTTGATCCCTCGCTAGCTGTGTGCTTTTGGGCAAGTGTCTTGACCTTTCTGAGCCTCAGTCTTCTGAACTGTGAAGCGGCGCTACAGGGAAGTAGCTGTGAGGTGACAAGTACCTAGCCCTCCCTTGCGTGTTTCTAGTTGCACAGGGTGAGGTACGAGACTGCTGGGGGCTCTTCCAGGAGGCTGGCCCTCCCAGAGCCGCCCCGATGAGTGGCCTAGTTGCTGTCGGGCCCTCAGGTGCCCCTCTGTCAAGCGCGGCAGGGTTCTGTACCAAATGCTCTTTTTGGCCCTCCCTGGCTCAATCTCTGACTGTCTGAGACGGAACCTCCAGTGGGCCTCCAGCACCCCAAGCTCGAGGCCCAGGCCAGCCTAAGGTGCTGTGAGACTGGAACAGATCAAAGCCCCACAGGCCTATCTCCTGCCTGTGTACTGAGGGGCTGGGCTGGCTCAACTCCCCAGGCCCTTCCCACTCGGACATTCCAAAACCCTGCGACAGAAGATGAGTAACGGCTAGTTCTGGGTGGGGCCTGTGATCCCTCTGCCCTCCGGGGACCCTGGGTGGGGAGGCCTGGATGGGGTCGCTGGCAGGGCACCAGGCCTTGTGTGAGCCTGGCAAACAGCCACCAGGGCCAGGCAGGCAGACAGGCAGCGGGTGCGGAAGGTTGTGGGCTGGAGGGAGCCAAACATGCGGGCAGGAAACACAATGAAATTCCCGTTGGCCCCGCGCCCTCCCCGGCATGTGGGCTGCACGCAGACCCAGAGCCCCGGGCGCATGCAGGGCAGGGCTGGGGAGCCGTCTCCTCCCAGGCCAGATGGGCAAGGTGCCAGCTCCAGCTCCCAGGCTCCAGCCGGGCAGCCAAAAGGGCAGAGCTGGTGAAACAGCCACTGTCCTTTCTGGTTCTTAGGACAGACAAGTTAAAGGAAGGGAAGAGTCACTCGCTGAGTCCCTCTAAGGCACCAGGGCCCTTTACATGCTCGTGGGACCCTCTTACCCACCCCAGAAGGAGTCATCCACTTCCTTTATGCCCATTTCACAGACAAGGATGCTGAAGCCCAGAGGGGGCTTTGGCTCCACCCGTTGAGCCTAGGTTGATGAGACCACAGAGCTGGTGCTCTGCCCACACCTGGCTGGGCTGCTGCCTGGCTGGGTCTTTGGGAACCTGTACGAGGCTCAGGCCAGGGAGCCAGAAAAGTAGGGCATCAAGAAAAAGCCCCAGCACAGGGAGGCAAGTCCATCTCCCAGCTTGTCTTAGCTGGGGAAGACACAAGAGTCGTGAAAGGACCAGGCAGAGCAGGGACAAGAATGTGGGTCTCTCAGCAAAGCATGGTGGGAGGGGCCACAGCCTGGGAGGGTGGAGCCCCTGTCTCCTTGCCCTGCTCCTGGACCTCAGGTGGCCTTGGATTCCCCATTTTTAAATGTGGGGATTAGGCTAGATGACCTCCATGAGCCCTACTATCCCAGATCCTCGATTCCCGGCCAGGACCAGGGGGAGGCCCAGGGGCTCTTGGTGAGAGGAGGCAGGCCGTGGGGGTGGGGGATAAAAGGCCTCCACCGTGAGACTTTTACACACCACAGACATGACTGGCAGACCTGCCCCAGGAGGCAAAGAGATGTCAAAGCTGCCTCTGCCCCTCCAGCCCCCGCAGTTCAAGGCCCTCTTCCTCACTGGACAAGAAATGTCCCACCCCCAGAGGCCAGGGTCTCTGGAAGGCTGGTCAGGCCGGAGCGGCAGCTCAGCTCCTGGGTCACCCCTCGGGGCCCTTTCAGGACTCAGCGGCACCCCAGCCAACCTCCGCCCCCTCCTGCCACAGCCCTCCTACCTCTCCAGGCTCATCCAAGATTGACATCCATCCCTTCTTGAAGTTGAGCAGATCGGGCTGTGGGGAGATGAGGAGGCAGATGGGTCAGGCCCAGGGGTGGGGGGTAGGGGCAACTGGTGCTGGGGTGGGGAGGGGTGGGGGAAAGGGGGCAGGGGATGCTATGCACTTTGTGCCCCAGAGATCCGCAAGGCTGAGGTCCTGGGAAGCCAGGAGAGAGGGCTGAGGGTCCAGGTAACCCAGATCCAGGCAGGCTCCCCAGCCAATGAGGCAGCCTCGGCCCCTTTCCCCAGCATCCGGCATTCTCAGAGCTAAGAGGCAGCCAGGGCTGGCACGCGCACTGCAGATGTCCCAGCTCCCCTCCCACCAGGCTCTTCCTCATCTGAGGGTGGAGAGAGGGGCCTGGGAGCACCCCCTGCCTCTGAAAAGAGACCCCGAGAGCTGAGAAAAGAGCCCTACCAGCAGGGTGAGTGAACTGTCCTATCTCTGTCTCTGAAAGGCCCAGCAGCCTACCAGGAAAATGGCCTGAATGCTCCTGCCCACCCCTTACCTCCTGTGGTCCAACCAGACCTGCCCTTCCCTCGACTCCTGGGGACCCTGAAAGGTGGAGCCAGTCTCTACTGGGCTCAGAGCCCCCCTCCCCAGCCCCTTCTAGATCTTTGGGAGAGGCAGGTGATGGAGTTTCAGTCCTGGCAAGCCCTACCTGCTGGGTGCTGGCCAGAGGGGCACAGCTCTGGGGCCTGGGGACTCCCAGCTGCAGCATGCTCCACGGGGGCCCAGGAGCTCGGCACCCCATCCAGGCCAGGGGTGGACAGGGACTCTAGGTGAGGGTGATGCTCACCCTGGCATCTCATGCCTATCTGGGGGGTACCAGCCACCAGGCCCTCCCTGCCCAGTGGGGAAGCCTCTCTTCACTGGGTCCTAGTCCTTCTGCAGTCTGGGCTCCTGCTCCCTGGCAGAGAGGAGAGTAGGGCAGGCCAGGCTGGTGGAACGGAGGATGCGGCCACCTGTTGTCATGGCTGTAAGCCCACCTATCAGCGCCTACATCGAAGCCTCACCAGGCCAAGGTGTCTGGTTGCGTGGAGGAGCCAGTGGCATGGCTCGGTGGGATGGGTGGCAAAGCGGCAGCTAGAAACCAGAGCCACCTGACCTGGCCACCTCCTCTGGCCCACCCTCCTCCCAGGGAGCCCCACTCTCCTCTGCCTCCTCAGGTGGTGGAAGTAGCCCGAGAGGGGCTTAAGCCAGCAGCTTGGCCAGTCAGAGCCACCCACGACCACAGTCCTTGGATGAGGGCCTCTGGACCTCAGCAGGCCACAGCTCCACCCTACGCAGCTGCATCCCACCCCCTCCCTGAGGGAGGAGACACAGGCTGTGCTCAGAGCTGGGGACCCCTGGGGTAGTGTTCACCCTATCTGCTCTCCCTTCTTTCCTACCCTGCCCCCACCTGGGAGGGACCTACTCAGGGTGGTCCCAAGCTAAGACTGCAGACCAGCAGAGGGCCACTGCCCAACTCCAGAGCCTGCTCGCCTGGGTCCCCCTCCCTTCAGACTATGACCTCTGTGGCCCCAAGGCCAGACATGTGCCTAGCCACAGCAGGCCTCTGGGAAAACTTGCTGAATAAATATCCACCCTCTTCTGCCTGCCTCTCTGTCTAAATCCCCTCACCGTCCCCCTGGCCCTGAGGAGCTAGGATCGCTGAGCTACTCCAGGAGAGAGTCCCCGGGAGGCCCCCAGCTGGAATGATGGCTGGGACGCTGAGGGCAGCCTGGGACATGGAGTCGTGACCTTTCTAAGCCACGTGATGGCCCTGAGTCCTGGCTGCTTGATGTGGCAAGTGGTGGGGCCTCCTTCCCCAGCTGCCCACCAGGACTGAACTGCTGCCTGTGGAGAAGCCCCACGACCCTCCCTCCAGAGGTGGTACACACGCACTGGGCGTCACTCAGCCCCGGGAGGACAGGAGGTGCCAACACGTGTTTTTAACCCGCTGGCAACAGCAAAGTGGCAGTCACCCAGGAACCCACGCCTGGGGTCAGAAAGCATGACTGCCGAAAGCCATCACACCACACCTCTCACACACCGCTCCCCAGGCCCAGCCACCTTCCACTTCCCTCCACCTGCAGTTTCTCCTTTTTCCTGTCAGAAGCACCAACCAACCAACTCTCATGGCCTGCCTCCTCTCCTCACCAGGGCCTCAGCCACCGGTTAGCACTGCCACCTGCCTGGACCATCGCAGCAGACCAAGCACACTTTGGCCAGGAGGACCCTCTCAGAAAGACCAAGTGTCACAAACCTGCTTAAAACCCCCAGAGACCCCTGGTGGTTTTCGAACAATGTCTAGTCACCTCCAGATGATACAAAAAGCTCAATCTCCCTTCTAGCTTGGTGCCTCCTTGCTTAGGGGGCCCCAAACTTCTCTCTGATCCCCCAACATATCAGGCCTTTGGACCCTTCATTTGTGCCTGTCCCTCGGCCTAAAATATCATGCTTCCTCCTCTTCTGCTGACCAGGCAAACTCCTATTCATGCTTCAAGACCCAGCTTCACTGCTGCCTCTGAAGCCCCATTCCCAGTACGTACCACACACAGCAGATGGCCACCTGCCCCCTCCGCTGCCCTTCCAGCTTTCTTCAGAAACGCCTCTATTGCACCCCTGATTATACTGAAGCCAACACATCACGAGAAAAGACCAATCACAAGAAAGGGACGTCATGGTTGGTCATCGAAAACAAGGGAAACTCTTCATGAAATAAACTGACACAACAAACACAACAACATAGGATCAAACATACAAAGCGCCATGAAGATGACACAGGTCCGGGAGTTTCATTCCGCTGCAGGTAAGGCCGCCGTGAGTCAGAGCCGATTCGATGACAGCGAACAACAGCATAGGCTAGATTAGAAGCAACTCGCAGTCAGGCACACACACTGTTCACCACCACTCCGCGCCGACCAAGAAGAGGCAAGGGGATCAAGAATTGTTTGTGGAAATTATTTTTAAAGAACCAAGCATTGTTCTAGGCCAGGAACTCAGCAGTGAACCCAGAGACATGGCCCCTGTCCTGGTGGAACTTAGAGAGAGGCAGACAATAAACAAGCGAACAAGTATATAATTTGATGCCGGGCAGTGGCTGGAGGATGAGGCTCTGGGGGCAAAGCTGCACCAAGGCTACGCACAAGGAGGCAGGAGAACATCCTGGCCCCGAACCCAATCGCAGAATCACCCTGAGTCCTCTAAGCATCGACCCAGGCATAGCACCTTTGCCACTTGCTCTGTACTGATCCCGGAGCTCAGGGTATGGGGGAAGGGGGCCACAGGGCAGCATGGGGTCAAATAGATGGGGGTCAGAAGAAAGGAAGAGGGTTTGAGAAAGGTAAAGGAGGGACAGAGTCTCTAGGTGGTGCAAACGGTTAAGCATTTGGTGGCTGGTGGTTCAGATCCCCCCAGACATGTCTCAGAAGAAAGGCCTGGTGATATGCTTCTGAAAAATCAATGACTGAAAACCTCACGGAGCACAGTTCTACTCTGACACGCCTGGGGGCGCCATGAGTCAGAATGGACTCAAGGACACCTGGTATAGGAGAGGCACCAGCTTGGAGCAGGTGGATGGAGGCATCCAAGATGAACCCAATGCATAGTCAATGACGCTCATGACCCCCTTCCCTTCTCTAAAACCTTCCAAGGCTCCCCCTTGCTTCTGACCAAATCTCAAACTGCTTTTCCTGGCTTTTGAGGCCCTCCTTCCCAGGACCCTTCTCTATGCTCTTGTCCTCGCCCCAACATGACCACCAGCCTTTATGCGTAACGTTCCTTCCCCATGACAAGCGACGCAAGACCTCTCCCTCAGGAGTCCCCCTCCCTCCAGCAGGGCTGTGCTGTCCCTCCTCCAAGCACCCCCACGAGCTGCTTCCCACAGCCTTACCCTTGCTTGGCATGTGTTGACCCCGGAGAGGCAATTGTGTACATTTCTTATCTCTTCCGGGAGAGAAAACTGGGACAGACCT
Source organism: Elephas maximus indicus (assembly GCF_024166365.1). Taxonomy (NCBI): domain Eukaryota; kingdom Metazoa; phylum Chordata; class Mammalia; order Proboscidea; family Elephantidae; genus Elephas; species Elephas maximus. The sequence continues at coordinate 181,633,255 of NC_064822.1, read as the reverse complement.
GGATACAAATTCTGGCTCAGCCAGGGCCCAGCTTCATGACTGGGGCATGTTACTCCGCCTCTCTATGCCTCAGTTTCCCCATCTGTTAGATGGGTATGGTAGCACCACTCTCGAAAGGAGCAAATCTGGTGAAAGCGCCAGATCAGCATCCAACAGGCACCCAGTGGTCAGCGCAACCACCCTCCCCCCAGGCCTAGGGAGCCCACAGATGACCTGGGACTACTGACTCAGCTCCTCCTCCCATACCCCCCCTGCTCCCTGCCAGGGAAGGGGAGGCTGCTGACAACAGGAAGGGCCAGCAGGGAGGTGGCAGGATGTGCGGAGGCCGAGGAAGTCCAGGCAACAGCGGGTCATCACATTCAGGGAGCAGGAGCCCTGTGTGCCACACTCCCCAAGCAGCCCGGCCCACTCACCAGGGTCTCCACTCATTTGAGAAGGGGGACATAACACATGTACCTACACACCCTGTTCATCCTCCCCGGGGAAGGCCATCAGGCTATCGGAGCCTCCCTGAGACACTGGCCTGACACCAAAAGCTGCCCAGCCTCTCCCTTCTAGAACATCACGCTCAGTGGGCCAGGCTGACCTGGAAAGAGGCTACTCTTACACTCAGGGTGACCTCGGACAAGCCACCAACTCCCCCGCCAAACCTCACTTTATTCCACTGGGAAGTGGGGATATCAGGGACCTCAGTTGTGAGGTTCAATGTGATCATTAAGCCACAGCTATCGACGCAGCTTGTGTATCGCTCATCACAAAGACAAAGGCAAATCCCTACACCTAGGCCGTCATACCATTGCCCTCCTCCCCACCACACCCTGCCCCGGCCACCCTTGCCCCACCCAGGCCCCCAGCGCCGCTGCAAAGTGGCAAGCCGAGGAGAGCACGGTATCCCGTCGCTTCGGCAGTCCTAGGGTGGGCTTCCAAGCAGGGTGGGGCAGGCCGGCCCCTTCTCACCCACTTACCCCCCGGCCTAGCGCCCACAGGGGTGGCGAGCCTCCCCAGGCCCAGGTCAGCGCGGTCCCTCCGGGCCGGGGACTGCCTCCACGCAGCCTCGGACGAGACCCCCCCAGTCCAGGCCCATCTCTGCTCCTCCCCCGGCCCGGAGTCCTGGGAGCCCCTACGGCTCTGGCAGTTTGGGGCGATCCTACCGAGTAGGAAGCGCCACCTCGATCCGTCTATGACTGGCCCCCGCAAAAGTGAGGAGGGGCTGTCCCGGACGGGAGTTCCTCTCTCCCAGGGGTCTCCCGGGAAGCTGAGGCAGAGGCTCCGGGGAGGTAGGGCAAGTCTGCCCGGCCCTGGCCTTTGGGGTCGCCCTGCGTGCCGACCGAGACCTACTCTCGCCTCCGGGGAGCGAGGAGGGGGCTGTCTCGGCTCAGCCTCCGGTCGCCGCTCTCATACCGGCCGGAGGGCGCGGAGGGCCTGTCCCCGGGGGGCACTCACCGTCATGGCGGCGCCCCGGGGCGGCGGGACAGGAGGCAGGAAGGCGGAGGGGCTCTCGGGCCGGGCTCAGCGGCGCGGGAATCCCGCCGCCGCCGCCGCCACTCCTCCGGCCCTTCCCTTCCCCGGCACTGCCCCGGCCCCTTCCATCCGCCCATAAAACTTTTTTTTTTTTTTTTTTTTCAAACTTCCTGGGAGGACCCGGGCCGGCCAATGGGCGGCGGGGAGCCACGACGAACAGCGGCGGGGCCGCAGCCGGGCCAATGGGAGCGCGGGACGGGCCCGGGACGGGGCGGCCGCGACGGCGGGGGCGGGCGGATGGGGCGCAGGGACTGGCGGCGGGCAGGCCGGGGGGCGGGCTCCGCTGGGGCCGCGGGCGCGCTGGGAGGAAGGAAGGGCCGGCGCGCAGGTGACCCGTCCGGCCAGGCGCGGGGCGGGGCGGCCGGGCGTGGTCCCCTCGGCCTCCCCGCTGCGGCTCCCCGGCCTGGCCCGGAGCCGCCGACGGGGCGCCGGGCCCACGGGTGCTCAGGGACCTGGCAAAGCGCCCGGTATTAACAGCTCGGTGGAGTCCCGCTCGCTACCTGCGCAATCCAAGTTCATCCTCCCCTCAGACCTCAGAGGAGATCATGTTGTCCCCATTTTACACATGGAAACAAGGTTCAGAGCGGTGAGTCCACTTGCCCAAGGTCACACAGTAAGCAGAGACGGGATGGGATCCCTAGCACATAAACTGCGCACAAAGTGGGTTCTACTTGAATGGTAGTTGTTGTCAGTTGCCTCGAGTCCATTCCGACTCTGGCGACCCCATGTGTACAGAGCAGAACTGCTCCGTAGTTTTCGAGGTTGTGACCTTTTGGAAGCAGATCTCCAGGCCTTACTTCCGAGGCGCCTCTGGGTGGGTTTGACCTGCCAGCCTTTTGGTTAGTAGTACAACACTTGACCATTTGCGCCACCCAGGGACTCCTTAGTCTCCTCACAACCAGTCTTGTTTGCGCTTTAGAACCTCGTTTGGAGCTCTTGAGTATGGAAATACACAGGTTCGTCATTCCTTCACAGAGCACTTGGCAGTTTGTAAGAGACCTTTAGATCATCTAAGCCGTGAGGCAGTGGAGTTTGTTGCTAAATGCATGTGTGATTCAAATCATACAGTGATTCAAACCTTGTTTCTTTCACTGTGCTACTTTGAGCAAGGTACTTAACCTGTGCCTCAACTTCCCCCTCTGTAAAACCTCATGGGGTTGCTGGAAGGAGTAAGTGTTAATTAAGGCAAAATACCCTTGAGTGAGAGGGCAGAGGGGATTGGAATAATTGTCATTTCAGCTATTTTGTCATCTCAGTTTGGGACTCAAAATTTATTGCTATCATTGCTATAATTATTATCCCCATTTCACAGATAAAGAAATGGAGACTCAGGTCACTGAAGTCCTGTGCCTGCATTTCCCAGTGGGAGTCTCTCTACCCTGAGGAATGATGCCAAGGTTAAGTCCATCTTCCTCTAGACACTGGCTCTGTAGCATCTTGTGCTGAGTTTTCCACCCTTCTGCATCTCAGTCGGGCACCTGGTCCTTAGGAGAATGAGTGAACAAATAGAAGACCTCACCTGCCACCGCCACATGGCCCAGTGGCCTGGGCGCCTGAGAACACCAGCTCCTCACTGGTTTTCAGGCTTTGGGACTCCCCTTCTAGCACCCTCAACCAGTGACCACACTGCTCCCTTGCTCGAGGTTCTTCAGTAATTCTCCAGTGCTAATCCATCAGCTGTCCGTTCTCGTCCATCAGAATCTGGCCTCTGCCTGCCTGTTCGCCATCACACACACACACCTTACAGCCTAGGGATGCACAATGCTGGATGGCTGAGAAGTCCTCAGTAAGGTCTTCCTGTACCTCCCTGACTGCACGTGTTGTTCTCTGCCATGTCTGGAACACTTCCCTTCCTGTCCTCTGTGCCCCACAACACACACACACACTCTCTCTCTCTCTTTCTCCCTCCTCCCCTTCCTCCAAATATTTGTTTGCCTGGAAAATTCCTCTTCAAGCTTCAAGTCCCAGTCCAAAGGAAGCCAAAGTGCCCCCAGCATACTTAGAAACTTCTTGAGTAGTGCTCCCTGCATCTACTACCTTGTCTAGTTCTCCCCTGTATCTGACTCCTTGTGCAGTACTCCTTGCTTCTGATTCCTTGTCTATTGCTCCCCTGCATCTGACTCCTTGCCTGGTGCTCCCTGCATCTGACTCCTTGTTCCTTGCTCCCTGCATCAGACTCATTGTTTAGTGCTTCCTGCATCAGACTCCTTGTCTAGTGCTCCCTGTATCCGTACATTCCCCACTAAAGTGATGACCATGCTGTGCTCTAAGCAGTTACATGCCAGTGCCCTCACTGCAGTATGAGCTCCTGCAGCCAAGGATGGACTGTGTTTTGTCTGTATCTCAGAGACCAGCCCAGGGCCATTGGCCCACATGGGTCCTGGCCCACAGTAGGCCCTCAGTAAGCGGCTGAATGAATGAATGAATGCTAGCCCCACAGGCCAGAGATGGCACAGCCTAGGGGACCCAGGAGTGAGTTAGCAAACTGGCAAAGACCAGAGCCACCAAACTTTGGGGTTAGCCAGTCTCAAACCATGTCTACTGAGGATAACAAGGTGAGGTAGAGAGGGGAGGCAATGGCCCAAACACACCTAGTGGCCAGGGTGGAATTCAGATTGGCCTTCTGGCTCTTGACCTCGGGCAATTTTACTTTTTCTCCAGCCTACAAAATTTCCATCCCTCAGCCCCTGATTTTCCTCATTCCCAGATGAAAATATGGCTGCAGCCAACTCACCAAGCCTCAGTTGCCACATTGGTCAAATGGGGAGACTCTCAGGGCTGCAAGGAGGGCTTGAAGAGAGCTGAGGAGATTGAGAACTCCTGGCTCTGAGGTCAGCCAGGGCAGGGTTTGCATCTCAGCTCTGCCCCCTCACCCCCTCTGTGACCTGGAACATGGAACAAGTGACTTTTCCCCTCTGAGTTTCATGTCCTCATCTATAAAAGGGACAATACGAGTTGTATTGGGCATGCCAGGCACTGAGCACAGAACTGGGCACACAATAGGTGCTTGATAAATGCTGAACACCTTCATGATCCCTGAGTCCTTTTCCCCCCGCTTCTCTCCCCCTTCCCTCCACCCAGAGACTTACCTGCCCCTCCTGCCAGGCCTGCTGTGTGTTGGTGACCTTTAGTTAGTCTGATAAGGTAATTCCATCTAGGGCTCCATGTCCCACCCTGCCCAGATAACCATGTTTACCTGATCACCCTTACCCTCTGAAGAGCAAGAGGAAATTATGAAGCAGGTGGCGAACGAAGTTTGAGTTTGGAGGGGGCTTTTTTGACATCCCTCCTATCATTTACTTTGCAGCAAGGCGGGGGGGTGTTCCTGAACACCCCAGTTGTGTGACCTGAGACAGCATCTCACCTCCCTGAGCCCCAGTCCTTTAATCTGTAAAATGGGTATATTGTCTCTAAGTGGAGCCCTGGTGGCACAGTGGTTGAGAGCTGGGCTGCTAACCAAAAGGTCGATCGTTCAAATCTACCACCTGCTTCTTGGAAACTCTATAGGACAGTTCTACTCTGTCCTGTAGGGGTCGCTATGAGTTGGAATCAACTCTACAGCAACCGTCTCTTTTTGGTTTTGTCTCTAAGGTGCTCAGCCTAGTGCTGAACGCAGAGCCAACCATAGTGAGTACAGGAGTCAGCCCATTGCTGAGAACAGAGAACCCAAAAGCCAGCCTGTGGCCCCTGGAGATGGCTAGGCCCCTTCTCTCCCTACCCTTGAGGCAATTCTGGACCTGAGGCCTGAGTGTTTACAGCACTCTCTGGGCAGGCAATGGTTACGTAACACCAGATGTTTACCAAACTGGCCCAGGCCCAGGTCTGAGACACTTTGCAATCCCAGAGCCCCTTACAGCTCCTCCCTCCCCTCACCCGCATCTGGCTCCCCTTGGCCCAGGGGCTGGTGAGAAGTAAGTTGCTGATGGGGCCTGTTCAGCTGTGTGGGTTTTTCCATCCCCCCACACCCTAAAACTGAAAACAGTCCCCAGCCCTGCTGTGGAAGTGGGAAGACCCTCTCTCTTGCAGGGACTACAGGGAGCTTAGGAGCTTGACTTCCATCTTCCTTTCTGGTGGGATGGGGGGGATCCCCGAATCCCTCCTTCTCAGTTCCTCAGGCTCCCTTCTCTACCTAACACCAACCTCCTCCCTTCCCTCCCCCACTCTACCCCCTTGCCCCTCACACCCACCCTGGAGCCAGCCTACCCTTTGCCACTTGAGGACCCCCAGGGACAGCAGGAACGGATTGAACAGCGTAAGCCGGTCCCCGGGCATCCGCCATGAGGTCACCAGTCGGCCCTTAAGTGGGCTCCCAGCCTTGCCCTCTGCTGGCCTCTTGTCTGCCTGTCAAACAGGGTCCAGTGTTGGGATGGGGGTGCCCCTGGCTGCAGCCTCCCCTGCCCACTCTGCCTTGACCATCATCTTTCTCCTCTCCCCAGCTGCCAAGAAAAGAGCTTGTTAACTCCTCTGACACTGAGCTTGACTGACAGGGCTCCTCAGGCTGAACCCCTGAGGGCTGTGCGCTGCCACCATCCTGAAGTCAAGACATAGGTTGCAAAGGGGACGGGAGTATGGACCACAGTGGCGCGTGCTCCGGCCCCATGGGGTTTTCAAGTGGTTATGAATTAGGTTCAAATGTTCAATAACCAAGAGATTTCACATACAAATACGTATTTCCAGCTTCTCTGGAAATATCTAAAGGTGTGGAAACTCTAGGCCCATCTTCCGCATGGAAGCCAAGGGCTCACATAGGCGCCTCCACTCACCTCTGCTGCCTGTCTGGCCTTGAGGGTAGTAGGTTTGTGACCCCTGCTTTAAAGAAAGAAGTAAGTCACGGACTCCTAGAGCCACCCCTGGCAAAGCACCTTGGCGTCATCTCGGGAAGGAAACTGAGGCCCCAGCAAAGCAGAGGGTTTCCCAAAGTCACAGAGCAGACAGAGCTAAGACAAAAAGGAATCCAGAGATGGTCTGCAGGCGGAACTTGAAGCATCTAGCATAGGTTGGGGAGGGCTTTGGGGGAAGGCATGCCCCGCCACCCTACCACCACATCCTCCATTACAGCCCTGACCACCCGATATGTAACCATCCCCCTAGACTCAGTTCCGTGGTAGCATTCAACTCACTTCTGACCATAGCCAGGCACACCAAAGCTGTACATTAAGTGTATGTACGTGAATGAATGAATGAATGAATGAGTGAATGGGGCAGTTATCAATTCTGCCCATCGAGGCTGCCTGCGGGGAGGGAGGATTGAGAGGCTTTCTGTGTTGCTGGCACCAGCCTGTTTTTGTGGAGACCAGAGGGGGACCCCTGTGTGGCTATTTCCTCTTTGTTCACAAAACTCCGGCTCCAGGAAGCGTGAAGAAATAACCCAGAAAGAGGAAAAGCAAAGTTGCCAGAGGCCCTGAGGGCTAGGAGCCATGTTAGTGATCAGAGTCCCTGATCCCTTTCCCATTTCACAGATGGGAAGACCGACCACTGAGCAAGGGGCAGGGCAGAGCCAGGAAGCAGGGTGGTAGGGAGCAGAGAGAACACTGGCTGGAGTCCCAAGCCCTGGATTCAAATTTGAGCCCAGCCATGGGCTGGCTGTGTGACCTGAGGCAGCTCCCTGTCCCATTTCCTCTCTGGACAGCTCTGACTCAGGGTTAGACAGGGCTAGACGAGGGCTCCAGGCCTCCTGACAGATGCTTGCCCCATCATACCTGGTTTCAGGAGGTGGCACGGGGTATAGCAAGACAAGGAAAACACAGCCCCAAATAGCCTGTTTGGGTCTCCCCTGCTTCCCGTGGCCCGCAGCCCTCAGCTCTGACCTCACCTCTCTGGAGGCTGAGAGTGATGAGAACAGTCTGTTTGGCAGGTCCTGGGTGGGGAGGAGCAGAGCCAGTGTGGCCCAGCTGCAGCCAGGCCTCGGAGCAGCCTCAGTGGGTCCCACCCCCTGCACACAGCCCAGGCCTGGCACTTCCTCAGCCCTTTTGGATGCTTTTCTGGCCCTGGCTCCTGGAAGCCCTACTGTTTCTCCTGGCCTGGCCTAGCCCTCCAGAATCGGAAGGACTGTGTCCTCAGAGACCATTTGGGCCAAATCATCATTTGGCAGCCAGGGGTCAAAGGCCAGGGAAAGACAGTGACCTTCTTAGTGTAGCTCGGCAAGTTAGAGATAGAGCCCTGAGGTTCTGTCTCCAAGGATCATCTGGCCACCTAGGCCCCCAAACCAGAAGGTGGATCTGATCTGCTGACCAGCCCCTCTTCTCAAGGCCTCACCATGCACACAGATGACCCCGTGGCAGAGCCATCCTTGGTCTGGATGACTCCAGAGCTCATCTGAGGAACTCACCCCACCTCCAACCTGATTTCCTTTCCCTTCCCCTCCGCGCATGCCCATGCCCCAACTACCGAGTCTGCCTGCTTTTGGTCAGTCAGTGAGTCTTGGCCTCTGCTTCGTTCTGACTCTTCAGGCTCCTCTGATTGGAACTGGAGATAAGAAAGGACATAGCTTAGCCCAGGTCTATCCATCTAGCTACATTCTCATCAATTCATTATCCATCCAGCTAACATCCATCCGACATCCAGGCTTCAGTAGACCCATGCATCCATCCAACCAGTCAACATCCATCCCACATTCATCCACCCACCCATCTATCCAACATTCATCATCTATCACCATTCATACATCCATCCTCTATTTATCATCTGTTCATCCAGTATCCATGTGTCCTTCTTCCATCCATCCAACATCCACTCATCTATCATCCATCTACCCATCCTTCCAACATTTATCCATCCATGCAACTTTCATACTTCTGTATTCCACCCAATGTTAATCCATCCATTTGTTCATCATTATCAACCCATCCATCATCTAAGCAATATCCATCTATCCAACATCTAACATCTGTCCATCATCCATTAATCACCAATCTATCAATCATCCGCCCATCCGTCATCCATTCATCATTCATCCAAATCCATCATCCATCACCAACCCACTGACCCACCCACCCTTCATCTGCTTCTTGCTTGCACCCAAGCATCCACCTGTTCACTGATTAACATGCCCTGAACTGAGCCCTTCCTCTGTGCCAGGCCCCGGACCAGAGTAGTCACACAGTGGGCACAGCCCCTGCCCCCATGGAGCTCATGTTTCTTATGGGAAAATGACATCCCAGTGTGAGCAGATGGAGGGAAAGAGAATCGCCAAGCCCAGAGGGAGAACATCACCAGCCTGGGGTAGGGTGAGCATTCAGGGAAGTCTTCTTAGACAGGGACACCTGATCTAAGACTTGAACGGTGAATAGGAGCTGGGTGGGTGGAGGGAGGGAAGAGCATCCTAGGCAGTGAGAACAGCACGTGCAAAGGCAGGGAGATGGGCGCACGGAGCCCTGCAGCCAGACGGAGCCCTGCAGCCAGCTAGGCAGAACTAAAGGGCAAAGCTGGGTGAAAGGGCAGTAGAAGGCCTTGAATGCCATGCCAAGGATGTTCCCAGAGGGTAAGCAGCTGGAGTCTGGCCAGGACCTGGAGAACGCCAGCTGCAGTTTGCCTTGTGTTTTGGTTCAGCCTCCGTTTTGTCATCTGTGAAATGCCCTTAAGCACCTGGTGTTCCCACCCCTTCCCAGTCACCAGCTCCTAAACTCCCAGGGTTCCCTGGACCCCCATGGAGTAACTTCAGCTGAAGAGTCTCTCTAGCCCCCTCCTTTTCCTGAGGCCAGTCTGTGGCTTTCCAGCGTCCGTAGAACATAGCCTCGTGCCCTCCCTGAGCTGTTTGTGGCCCACCTGCCTCCTCAACAAGCCTGCCAGCAACTGCAGAGCAGGACCATGCTGGTTCTGCCCTGCATCTCCTTGTGTCTCCTGTATCTGTGCTCTGAACTGATCAGAGGCTAAGGTGAGAAGAGCCACAGGACAGGTAGGAGGAAGGAGCCCTGGTGGTGCACTGGTTACATGCTCGGCTGCTAACTGAAAGGTTGGTGTTTCGAACCCACCAGCCGCTCCACAGGAAAAAGATGTGGAAGTCTGCTTCCATAAAGATTACAGCCTTGGAAACCCTGTGGGGCAGTTCTGCTCTGTCCTATAGGTCAGAATCGACTCAACGACAACGGGTAATGTAGGGGAGGGGAGTGTTCTCCAATCCTGTCGTGGGATCCAGGGCTTCAGAATGTGGGGGTTAAAAGCAGGGGCTTTGGAGTCAGCGCTGTCATCTCATTTCTCAGAACTAACGGATGTCTAGTGAGTCTGAGCCTCAGTTTCCTCATCTAGAAAATGACGATAGTGGTAACTACCTCATTTCCATATGAGGCACGTATGGCAAAGCCCCAGTCCTGGCACACAGTACACCCTGATGCCTGGAGGCTCTTGTCATCTGAGGAGCAGGTGGCATTAGACTGGGCATTGAGGAGATGAGGACTTTGGGTGAACAAAGAGGCACCTTTGCGTCACCTCCCTGGGGCCTGTCAGGGAAGCAGATGGTCCTATCTTACAGAGGGAGACTGAGGCCAAAAGAGGCAGGTGTCCAACATCACGTGCTGTGTCCCAGTGAGGCTGGGCCCCACCCCACCCTTTCAGAGAGCTGCTCTGAGTTCTGAGGCATCACCCAAGTACCACTGACCTGGGGATATTGCCTCCTGGCCAGAGGTTCCCCCACTGTGCTGAGGAGGCAGGGGCAAGGGCTTGGCAACCATCCACTCTGTGCCAGGCCCTGGGCCGACGCTGCCCTGTGCCTTCGCTGGAACAGCCTGTCTCAGTGGCCCACTTAGCCCAGGGGGCATTTGTATAGCCCCCTCTCTGTGCTGAAAACCCTGGTTGTGTAGTAGTTAAGAGCTATGGCTGCTAACTAAACGGTTGGCGGTTCGAATCTACCAGGCACTCCTTGGAACTCTATGGGGCAGTTCTACTCTGTCCTGTAGGGTCGCTATGAGTCGGAATCGACGGCGGTGGGTTTTTTTTTTCTCTGTGCCATCAAGGAGCTGCAGGGGACAGGAGGCGGAAGCAAGGAGCTGCAGGGGACAGGAGGCGGAAGCAAGGAGCTGCAGGGGACAGGAGGCGGAAGTGAGTCTGTCTTGGCCCTTGAGGAAATTGGAATACACCACATTGGCTGCAGTCCCAGGCAGGGCCTGGTACCAGCCACCAGAGACAGCATAAGCCAGGCATTGTGGGGCCCAGAAGGGAGAAGGCCCTGGCCAAAATAGAGTGCTTGAGGCCTCGGAGTGATCACTTGCACAGAGCTGACCTGGCCTCTACCCCTGCTCCAACTCTGACTAGCTGTGTGATCTTGGGCAGGTGGCTTAACCTCTCTGCATCTCAGTTTATCTATAAATAAACAATGCCTTTCTCATCAGGTTGCTATGGAGGTTGTGTTGTTGTTAGGTGCCATACAATCAATTCTGACTCATAGTGACCCCATGCGACAGAGCAGAACTCCCCCATAGGGTTTTCTCGGCTGTAATCTTTAAGGGAGCAGATAGCCAGGTCTTTCTCCCGTGGAGCTGCTGAATGGGTTTGAACTGCCAACCTTTCAGTTAGCAGGCAAGCACTTAACCCACTGCGCCACCAGGGCTCCTTGCAATGGAGATTAAATGGGGAAAATACACATAAGACATTCAGACCAGGGCTTGGTGCACGTGAAACGATCAAAAAAGTGGTGGTGGTGGTTATCACTAGGCTGCCTCTTGGGGTCAGGCAGGGTTTCAGGAAGGAGGGAAGATCCAGTCTGGCCTTGGCGTGTGTGCAGGGCCTTAGGAAGTTACATCCACAGGGGAGCCCTTTTCAAGGAGTCTCATCTGGAATGGGACATATGTTCTGGCTGCCCCTCAGAGGGGGGCTGGCTTACCTCCTGCTTTGGTGAGCTGGGGCCCTCTGCGGAGCTCCCCAACCGGCCTGGCTCTTCCAGACCAGCCGTTGTCCAGCTCTCTGGTCCACTCCTCACTTTGGTCTTTGGCCACTGGGTGGAGGTGCAGGTAGGACTGGGCAGCTGGGCCAGGCTCTGGGACCACTGCCCAGGGCTGTGACCATTGACTAGAGTGGCCTCGGCCCGGGCTTCAGGCTGGCTGTGTTGCTCTGGCTCTGGGGCACCCTTTGTGCCTAGGGGACCCAGCTCTGTTCCTGAAGACTTGGCTGGGCCACCCCAGTGTCTGGCTGGGTCCCTTTGGGGCAGCTGAGCCTGCAGGAGCTCCAGGAGGCCTTCGCAGGCCAGCCTCGGCAAGTGGGCTGCAAGCGGCAGCTCCCCTGTGTGGGCCCAGGCCCCCTCACCAGGCCCCTGGAAAAGGCTTGCGAGGTCCCTCCACGAGAGCTCAGGCCGGCTCTCAGGGCTGCGTGGGTGCGGGAATGCTCCCTCTACCCCCCAGCCTGTAGCACTAGATGTCTCAGGCTGCCAGAATTGCGACTCTGTAGGGCCTACCCGTGAGTCCTCTGGGGAGCTTATTGGTGGACAGGGACTGGACAGCTCCTGTAGGCTGCCCCAGCCCCTCTGGGCTGACCTCTCAGGGGGTTCTTGCAGCCCATTACTGGGGGGCTCCTCCCAGGCCTCTGACCGCTGCCCCCAGCTCTCCTCAGACCCCCTGGGAGGGCCCCTCCGTATACCCTCAGGGGCTCTGGTGGCCCCCTGGCTGGATTCCCTAAGTCTTTGCCAGCCCGGAGCCTCCTCTTGGCTACTCCGGTCCCTCTCCAGGTGTCCGTGAGGGTCCCAGGACTTTGGAGGCTCCTCTTGATTCGGCTGCCCTCCCAGAGGCTGTCTTGGGCCCCCTCGGCCACTCTCCGCAGGTCTGTCTGTCCGCCGATCCCTCTCTGAGGTCCTGGCTGATGTCCTGGGGGGCTGCGAGGATGCCTGGAGCTGCCGGTCCCCCTCAGGGTGCCTCTCGGGGCTCCTGGTGTGAGGGGCCTCTGCTGGGCTGCACCGGGCTGGTTCTGCCTGCTTCAGAGGGGGCTTGGTCACCTGAGGATGAGGTGAGGGGCTGGGTGAGGCTCCAGGCCCAGGCCCACATGGTCACTGTTTGGGAGGGTGGGGACCAGAGTCTCATCCAGGCTCCATGAGAGGCCAGCCTTTGCCCTCACTGCATCCTGGGTTAAAGTAGCTGGAAAAGCACACAGGGTCCCTGGGATCCCCTTGGAGGGGCCCCATCTTCCCTCTCATTCACTTTTCTCAGTCCCAGAAACAGATCTGCAAAGAGCTGCTCACTTTCCGGGCTTCCCCCACCCCTCAAGAGATTGATTCCAACCTGGGCTATCAGGTGCCTGAATTTCTACCACTAATACCCCATCCCATTGGGCTGGGCCTTGTCCTCCAAGAGCTTCTTTAAAAATCCAAATTCCCACTCTGGAAAAGACAGCCCCAGAGCTGGATCAATAAGGCTTTTCCTGAAAACGGCTTAGGCTGGCAGGTACCTCCTGGAGAAACGGCCAGCACAGAGGGGCTATCTTCAAAGGGATGATTTGGGACCCTCACAATTTTGCCAAGAGCTGCTGGCCCGTGGGGAGGCAGGTAGCTGAACATCCATTATTCGGGCTTAAGACTGTGTCATAAAGGACCTCCCTTCCCAGGACCCCACAGGCCCCTGGGGGAGGGAAGAAGCCATGGCCTGCCCCTTGGGGGAGTGTATGGGGGGCCTGGCACTGCTCACCTCCCTGCTGAGGGCAGGGCTGGACTGTCCTCGGAGAAGGTGACTCTGATCTTGGCCAGGCCTCTTCGACCGCCCCTCGTCCCGGGCCTGGAAGGCCACCGGTGCCTCGGACTTCCTATGAGCAAATGCAGCTGCCCCTCTGAGGGCCCTCGGGACTGCTCCCCCACCTCCCAGCACCCAAGCTTCTCTGCTCCCACCCCAACCGGAGGAGATGTGGGAGATCCAAGGGCCCATCATGCTGTGGAAGGGCCCTATGTGAGCGATAACCCTCTCAAGGCCTCAGTTTCCCCTTCTGAAAAATGGGGATGGTCAACACCACTCTCCTTGCCTCATGATGAAATGAGAAAAGGGGTGAGCAAAGGGGGGGGGGGTCCAGCCTTGGCCATGGCTGCCTCCTGTCTACTCAGCACTTCCTGCTACTGACCACCACCCCACCAGCCACCCACCACTCACCCCCCAGACAAAGGATAGACTGATCTTTGTGGGAATTAAGATTTATTGAGCACCTACTGTGTACCTGGCACTGCGCACACATAAGCAAACAGCAAACATTTATTGAGCACTTCCTATATTCCAGACACCAAGTACGTTGTATGTGTTATCTCACTTCATCCTTTCATGACCCGTGAGGTGGGAACAGGAGGTGCAGCATATCATGTGCCCCCGTGTTCCATTCTTTCTGCCCTTTTCCTGGCCGTATGGAAAGTTCTGGACTTCTCAGACCTAACTTTTTCCCCCCTCCTCAGTGCTAACTGACAGAATTCCAGCACTTAGCCTTGAAAGCTCCAGGCCATCTAGTTGGTAAAAGAGCTCTTAGCGAGATCAGAAGGAAGAAACGTTCTCTCTTCCTCCGCAACCTCAGAAAGCCCAGGACTGCCCATGCAAACGTCACTTCTAAGACAGCCGGCCTTCAGGCCTTGTTGCCACATCTGACAAAGGTAACTTCTAACCTGTAAAAAGTCTCTAGTTCAAGTTAGTTGTCTTGCGTAATAATTGGTAGCACTAGTAATTAATAATCAATGCGACATCCCTGTTTGCTAGAAGGTAGGAACACTTGGCCAAACAGGATCTGGCTGTATCTCTCCGGTCCCACATGCAAGGGGGTAAAACGAAATCGGAGGAAGTTGATTTCAGTGGGGCTTAAGAATCAGATTTCATTTCAATGACAAATGGGGCCATGCCTGGGTGGCTGAATTGAACCCAGAGGAGAAGGCAGGAGGAGACGCCCTTGTGCTGAGCCCAGGCACAAGCTGCAAAAAGGAAGGGAAGAGGAACCTCTACTGCAGTCGCCACGAAGCTGGTTCTCTGCAGTCTGCCTCTGGCTAAAGAACGGTGCTGGAACTCTGCAGAGCCTTTGGAGAGTGAAAAATTATGGGATAGGCTTGGGGCTTGTTGTTGATGCTGTCTTACGCCTTTTTCCAGTGTCATTAGAATCTGATCCATAAAATAACTAGAGTTTTTAGCAGATGGGTCAGTGGGGGTTCAAAGTTCCCTACACTGGAGTAAGCATTTCTACTTTGAGGGCCGCCTGATCAGGTTCAATTTTTAATCTGCTTTGGGGTGAGCAACGTTCCTTGCTCTGTGAGGGCTGAGGCCTGCCGGGTGAGTTTTCCCCAGAGCTGGAGTACAGGAGCCTCCGGGAAGGAAAAGCCCCAAACAGGACTAGCTGGACCATCCTCCCTAAGCGGGAGATGATGGAGGAGAATTCCTAGTGCAGGTGGGTAGGCAAGAGTGCGCTCTCTTTCAAATGGGTGCATCTTCCATATAAACTCCAGCCTGCTGACTTGCTCCATAATGGAATCATTCCTCCCCATGGGGAACTGAGAGAGAAGAATGAAGGACTCAGGAGGATTCTGGACCCTGGGGGGACCCAGGCTTTCTGATGCTGAAGCGAGAGCGTCTCCTCGACCACCTGCTCCTGGGGGGTTGGTGTGGCCGTACCAAGGATGGCAAAGGAAAGGTGTTTCCTTTGGAAGCAGAGATGGGCTCTCAGACCTCCAGAGAACATTCAAGAACAAAAGTCAAGACTAGCAAAGTCAGTGGATTTTAAAACCAGTACCTCTTTTGAATTTAGTACCAGTACCAGTTGCCCGTGAGTTGACTCAGCTCCTGGTGGTCCCCCCACGTGTGTCAGAACAGAACTGTGCTCTGTAGGGTTTTCAATGGCTGGTTTTTGGGGAAGCAGTTTGCCAGGGCTGTCTTTTGAGGCATCTCTGGGTGGACTCAAACCTCCAACTTAAGCCAAGTGCTTAAACCATTTCTATCATCCAGATACTCATTTTGAATTTAAGAGGCTACAAAATGCTTACACGATTCTACGTTAAGAGATCTCAGAGGCATTCAGGGAAAAAAATTAAGATATCAAGCTAAAACTACTAACATTTTAATGTGATAGCCCTTGAAGAAAAACTCTCCAGGCTCAGCTAGAACAATGCCAACAGAGTAGATGCTCAATAAATAGATGTTGAATGAATAAATGGGAGAAAAATAAAAAAAAATGGCTCTACAGCCACCTAGTCATAAATTCCGGTCTGTCACTGACACTGATGGTTGTACCAAACCGGTTGCCATCCAGTCGACTCTGACTCATGGCGACCCCGTATGTGTCAGAGCAGAACCGTTCTCCACAGGGTTTTCAATGGCTGATTTTCCAGAAGTGGATTCCCAGGCCTTTCTTCCAAGGCACCTCTGGGTGGACTCAAACCTCCAACCTCTCAGCAGCCAAGCACATTAACCCTTTATCCCACCGAGGGGCTACACAGATACTTAGCTAGGTTTAAAAAGTCCTCTTCAGAGGACTAATGGTTTCTACTTGGAAAAGATGCCATATAAGGGGAAATTTTTTAAATTATTTAATAGAGTTACAAAACCTTGGTTAAAAGGTAAATAATCCACTTTGAAAAGAGTAAAATAAAATGTATGGAAATAACTGTGTACAAATAATGACGTGATTTATGAAATAAGCATATTCCTGATTTCTAAGATAAACTCTTTCTCCAAAAGTTTTCCCAGTAAGAAAAAAAGAAAATTTAGATTTGGCTTAAAGACCTTTGTGTCACCACTGAGTTATCAGCTGAAGCGAAAGGTATCCAAGTTGACATCAGACCAAAACTAGTAACCATAAAAAGGCCAAAGAAAGAATTACACTCATGCTGGAGCCCACAAAGGTTGTCACCTGGATGTTAAATTAATCGAGCTTACTGGAAAAGGAAATTTGAAGAATAAGAGATAAGGTTTCTCGCGCAAGTTCAAATCTAAGAGAAACGGGCCTCCAAATAGAGGGATTCTAGTTGCAAAATATTACGTGCCCCTTTAGGTAATGAGTCGGAATCGACTAGAAGGCAACGGGTTTGCTTTTTTTTGTTTGTTTTTTAGGGTGATGGGAACGTTCTAACATTAAATTGTGGTGATGGTTGTCCAACTTAGTAAATATACTAAAATTAATTGAATCATACATTTACAGTTTTGAGACGTCCAAGCCTATTTCTTTTTATCTATTTTTTGACCTATTGACCAGCCCTGATCCTTGAAAACCCCGGACCTGGAACCGCAGGGAGAGAAATCTCAGACACAACAGGAGAAAATAGCTCCCCTCCTGCAGGGCTGCAGAGAAGCAGACGCCCGTCTGGGTTGTGAACTGCCCGTGCGAGGGGTACTGCTGACCAAGGAGACTTGCCAGACCCCTGACTTCAGGCATTGTCACGGTGTGTCTGGGGAAAGTAACGTTTAAAGTCTAAAAAGGCTGCAATTCTGTCCGTTCTCTTATTTAAAACATGTGGCTCTGGCAATAAGTTTTATGCTGACATATCGGTTTTCTGAGACGGACAGAGGCCTGGGAGTTTTCTTTGCTAAAGCAGGAGAAAATCAGGAGCATCTGTATCTTCTCCCACATGCAAGGTCAAAACAAGTACGCGTGTGGTTCTGGATCAGACAAAGCATTTGGGAGTTTAACCTCATGTAAAGTAATGTACTAACGTTCTCCCCATCTTATAGATAAGGAAACTGAGGCTCAGGTAGGTAAAATCATTTTACCAGGTCATACAGGTTGGTGAGTGGCTTTGACCCAGGATTTGAACCCAGCCCGCCTGACCCTGGTCTTTACTTTAACCACTAGGCTGTTCACTTAATCCTCAAAAAAGCTAAAATGCAGAAACAGAGGCATGAAGTGACTTGTCCAAGGTCACAAGTAAGTGGCAGGACAGGGATGTGAACCCTTTCTGTCTGGCAATCTAAGCCACTTAATCTTCCACCTGCCCTGCTGCCACAAGGCACCTCCTCCCCAGCCCACCTGGCCAACCCCGCCCTGGGCTCACCTGCGCTCTTGCCCGAAGAGGCGCTCCACCTCTGCTCGGCCAGGGCTGCGGGTGCGGCCCCCGCTGCTGCCCTGTGCCTGGGGCCCTGGCTCCCTCTGTGCCAGCCTCCTGGGCGGGGGCAGGTCAGCCAGCACCGTGTACTCCTCCCTTTCCAAGTTGTGCCTCATCTCCCCAGGGGGCACCGAGCCCCGAGAGCCCCCTGAGCTGCCTGGTGGAGGTGAGAGTGCCAAGAGCACTAGGTCACTGGGTGGATGACGGGGTGGGGAGGAGGCTCGAGGTGCATCCCGGTGCCCAATGCACACTTGGGGGAGCAGCATAGGGGCACCATGTAGAGAGTCAGTGGAGGGGGCCAGACTCTCCATACTGGTCCCATGGGGGTCCTGGTAGAAGAGGGAGGGCTCGGGGGCCTGGCGTGGTGGGGACGAGAAGTAGGGTGCATCTCGGTGCCCGATGCACACGGGAGTGGGAATGTGGGGGGGCTCATGCAGAGAGTCAGTGGAGGGGACTAGGCTCTCAGTGCTGGCCCTGGGGAGATCCTGGAACAAGAGTGAGGGCTCTGGGGCCTGGCGTGGTGGGGAGGAGGCCCGGGGGGCATCACGGTACCCAATACACACAAGTGGGGGGAACTGGGGAGGGTCATGCTGGGGGGACTGACTCTCAACATCTGATGTGTCTGGGAGGAAGGGAAAGGGGTCAAGCTGGGCATGGCGGGGAGGTGAGGAAGCCCGCGGGGCATCCCGGTGGCCAATGCATACAGCAGGTGGCATATAAGGGGGGTCATGGTGAACAGAATCGCTCTCAGATGCACGGGGGTCTGGGAAGAAGGGGAAGGGGTCATGTTGCAAATATCGAGGTGGAGAAGAGGCTCGAGGGGCATCTCGGTGCCCAATGCACACAGCACATGGTGGCTGAGAGGGATCAGAAGAGGTCTGGGATGCACCACGGCTAAGGGGGTACAGAGGAGAGGAAGTCCAGGAGGCACTGTGGTGGCCTGGGCTATGGGAGGAAGAGGTGGCCTGGGATGGTAAGTTGTGCCGTGTGGGGCCAGAGGAGGACTGGGGTGGGTCACGCTTGGCTGGTCTAGTGGGAGATGAGGTCTGAGGCCTGTCACCTTGGGTTGGTCGGAGGGCAACAGATGCCCAGGGAACCTCACTTTGCTTGGAGCGAGATGGTGAAGAGGTTCGGGGGCCATCACTCTGGGTCCGCCGGAGGGGAAAGGAAGCCCAGGGGATGTCTTTGTTAGTACGATGGGGAGAGGAACTCCTAGGATTGTTCCGTCGAGTGGAGCAATGGGGAGATGACGGTCTACGATTGTCCTTTGGGGTGCAGCGTTGAGAAGAGGAGGTTCCAGGGTTGTCCCGCTTTGAGGAAGAGGAATGCGGGTTGTTTTGTGATGCAGAAGGGCAGTGAGGGTTGCCCCGTTGGAAACAAGATGATATGGGGTTATCCCTTTGGGTACAAGAGGTTTTAGGGTCATCTCGTTGGGTAAAAGAGGTTCTGAGGGTGTTCTGTTGGGTAAAAGAAGTTCTGGGGTTGTCCTGTTGGGTGGCTCGATTGGGAGAAGAGGTTCTGGGATTGTCCTGTTGGGCACAGGATGTTCTGGGATTGTCCTTTTGGGTGGTTCGGTTGGGAGAAGAGGTTCTGGTGTTGTCCTGTTGGGCACGGGCTGTTCTGGGATTGTCCCGCTGGGTGGTTCGGTTGGGAGAAGAGGTTCTGGGATTGTCCTTTTGGGCATAGGCTGTTCTGGGATTGTCCCGTCGTGTGGTTCGGTTGGGAGAAGAGGTTCTGGTGTTGTCCTGTTGGGCACAGGATGTTCTGGGATTGTCTCGTTGGGCACCAGATATTCTCGTGTTTTCCCGTTGGGTGGTTCTGCTGGGAGAGGTGGCCCTGAGATTGTCCCGTTGGGCACAAGATGTCCTGGGGTTGTCCTGTTGGGTGGTTTGGTTAGGAGAAGAGGTTCTGGGATTGTCCCGTTGGACACAAGATGTTCTGGGGTTTTCCCTTTGGGTGGTTCGGTTGGGAGAAGAGGTTCTTGGATTATTTCTTTGGGCACAGGTGGTTCTGGGGTTTTCCCATTGGGTGGTTCTGTTCGGAGAGGTGGCTCTGAGATTTTCCCGCTGAGCACAAGATGTCCTGGGATTGTCCCGTTGGATGGTTTGGTTGGGAGAAGAGGTTCTGGGATTGTCCCGTTGGACACAAGATGTTCTGGAGTTTTCCCTTTGGGTGGTTCGGTTGGGAGAAGAGGTTCTTGGATTATTTCGTTGGGCACACGAGGTTCTGGGGTTCTCCCGTTGGGTAGTTCTGCTGGGAGAGGTGGCTCTGAGATTGTCCCGTTGGGCACAGGATGTTCTGGGGTTGTCTCGTTGGGGAGTACGAGTGGGAGAAGTTCTGGGGTTGTCCTGTTGGGTAGAAGAGGTTCTTCTGGGGTTGTCTATTTGGATGGTTCTGGAGGGAGAGAAAACTTGAGGATTGTTTTCTTGAGTGGAAGAGGTTCTAGGGTTGTCCCGCTGGGTGGTTCGGGGAGGAGAGGAGGCTCTGAGGGTCTCCTGTTGGGTGGATGAGGCTATGGGATTGTCCCTTTGGGTGATTCGGAGGGGAGAGGAGGCTCGGGGGTTGTCCCGTTGAGTAGGAGCAGCCTGGACAACGTCCCGTTGGGCAGATCGATGGGAAAAGGAAGCCTGGGGGGTGGCACTTTGAGGTCCACTCTGTGGTACTGTGCAGGAAGCCTGGGTTGGTGCTGACCGGAGCTTGTCCAAGGAGAAGTACCCACTTTCTCCCCGGAGCTTCGCCCAGTGCTGTCGCCCAGAGCTGGTGTCTGGAAAGAGAATAGGGAGGCGCAAGGTAAGAGGAGGGACTCAGCCACTCCCACAGCCTACCTTTCTTTGTCCTCTGGGACAGATGATCAGGGCAGACCACACACACTCTTCTTAGAGACCTCACCGTCCATACCAAGTGACCAACCCCTGTGACCAAGGCTGACTGTATGAGGGGCTGAGGTCAAGAATTTGGGATTGAGACCGACTGACACAGGTGGAGTGGGCTTCAGATCTGGGAGGTCACACAGTCTGGGGGGGTCACAGGCAAGTCAGAGAAGAAGAAAAATCCCAGGGAGCAGTTTTGACAATTGCCCATGTGACCCTAGAGAGGGAGAGGGGACCCTGCAGCAACTACACTGGCAACCTTCCAGTTTTTGGTTCTATTTCTGTAATTTGATCACAAGGAAGTCCCTCAGTTTCTACTAAGGAGCTTTTCCATGTGGGAAAGCTCCTGTTCCTTATACCCCAAAGGACCCTACGCCAGAGCTGCCACAAGGATGGATGGGCACCAGGGTGGGAGACCCTTTGTGACTTGCGTAAGGCTCACTACTCCGAGTGTGAGCTGGAGTGACTGAAGGCTGGATTCTCAGTGCCTAGCATGGAACAGAGCACGCGGCAGCACTCAAAACCGTTGTTCCCTGATGGCTGCATGGCGACCCCACACACAATGGAATGACACGCTGCCTGGTTCTGCACCATCCCCACGATTTGGTTTCGAATTGGACTGTTGTGATCCATAGGGTTTTCATTAGCTGATTTTCAGAGGTAGATTGTTAGGCCTTTCTTCCTAGTCTGTCTTAGTATGGAAGCTCTGTTGAAATCTGTTCAGCATCATAGCAACGCGCAAGCAGACGGGTAGTGGCTGGTATTTCAAACCCAGTCTCCTGGATGGAAGGCAAGAACTCTACCACTGAACCACCAATGCCCCCTACATACCCTGCAGCCATCCTAAAATAAGTTTCAAATCTGTCTGACTTCCCCACTATCTCCCCACTCCAAGCCACCCTCATCTCTCTCTGGATGGTAGCAACAGCCCCCAACACATGCACCCTGGTCCCAATGCCATTGCTCCATCAGGAAGATCTATGCTTAAAACCTTTCAGGGGAAGACAAGGAAGACCAATAAAACAGTCACAGACTGGAAGAGACTAAAGAAACGCAAAGATTAAATGGCACCTGGGATCCTGGAACAGAAAAACGACATGAGTAGAAAAACTGGTGGATAAAGACTGTAGTTTCATTAATAGTATTGTTAAAACCACAAAAAACCAAAGCCGTTGCCGTCAAGTCGATTGACTCATAGCTACCCTGTAAGACAGAGCAGAACTGCCTCATAGTGTTTCCAAGGAGCGGCTGGTGGATTTGAACTGCCGACCTTTGGGTTAGCAGCTTAACCACTGTTGCACTGTGGTCATGTAAGATGTTAACATTAGCGAAACCCAGGGGAGGAGCGTAGGGCAATTCTCTGTACTACCTTTGCAACCCTTCTGAAATCTACAATTATATCAAAATAAAAAGTAAAAAAAGACAAAAAACCTTCGGGGGCTCCTGGCCACACTTAGAATAAAACCCAGGGGTTTTTTGTTTGTTTGTTTTGCCACCAGCAAAGCTCTGCAGGGTCTTGTCTGTGCCCTCCAGCCCACCCCGGCCTCCCACAGCCCTCATCCTGCTCACCACGCTCCAGCTTTGTTCTCCCTTCAGTTCCACAGACACTTCCCCACCCCAGGACCTTTGCACTTGCAGTTCCCTTGGCCAAAGCACTCTTCCCTTTTCATCTGGCTGGCTCCTGCTCGTACTCTGGGTCTCTGTTTAAATGTCACCTGCTCAGAGATGTCTTCCCTGGTCAGCCTGCTAGGAGCATCCCTGTTCATTTCCTCCATGAAATCACACAATGCATCTATTTAATCACGCTCTTTGATAAGCTCTGTCTGAGGAGTGGCCGTGCCTTCTTGTTTTCCACCATATCCTCTGGGCTTAGGATCATGCTTAGCGCACAGTAGGTGCTCCTTGAGCATGGGTGCTGGCTGAGATGGCGTTTGCTATCACTCCTAGTGGCTCATAGCTGGGTCTGGCTTCTGACTTTACCCACCCATTTTTTTTTTTTTAATTGTGATAAAATTTGCCATGTTAACACTTCTCACATGTGCAATCCAATGGCATTCATTACATTCACAATGTTGTGCAATCATCAGGAGCAAGACTTTCCCAAACAGAACCTCTGCACCCATTAAGCAATGGCTCCCTTCTCACCCCTCTCCCCAGCCCCTGGCAACCTCTAATCTACTTTTTGTCTCCACTCATTCATTCTAGGTGTTTCACGTAAGTGGAATCATGCAATCATCCACATGGTAGCATATATTCAAACTTCATTTCTCTTTATGGCTGAGGGAGACTCCATTGCACGTACGTACATTTTGTTCATTCACCTGTTGGTAGGCACTTGGGTTGTTTCCACCTTTGGGCTATTGTGAACAACACTATGATGAACACTGGTGCACAAGTATCTGATGGAGTTGTTCCTTTCATTTCATTTGGCTGTACACCTAGGTTTTCACTGGCTAAGTAAGGATATGGACTATACCAGGGACTGCCAGAAAAAAACAGATCTGTCTTGGAAGAAGTACAGCTAGAATGCTTCTTAGAAGACAGGATGGTGAGGCTTTGTTTCACTTACTTTGGACACGTTACCAGGAGGGATCAGTCCCTGAAGAAGGACATCATGCTAGTAAAATAGAGAGACAGTGAAAAAAGCAAGACCCTCAATGAGATGGATTGACATAGTGACTGCCACGATGGGCTCAAACATACCTACTATTTCATGAGTGGCACAGAACAGGGTCACTATGAGTCAGAACTGACTCTACAGTACCTAACAGCAACAGTACGCCTAGGAGGGGAATTTTGGAGCCCTGGTAGTGTAGTGGTTAAGAACTTGGCTGCTTACCAAAAGGTGAGCAGTTTGAATCCACCACCTGGTCCTTGGCAACCCTATGGGGCAGTTCTGCTGTGTCCTGTAGGGTTGCTATGAGTCAGAATTGACTTTGCCAGGCAACAGGGCTTTTTTTTTAATGGTAATTCTGTGTTAATTTTTTAAGAACTGTCAAACTGTTTTCCATAACGACTGCACCATTTTGCAGTCCCACCAGCTATGGATGAGGGATACAATTTACCCATCCATCTTTGAGGCTAGCCCACCAGGACCCGTCTTCACGAGCTGCATTCCCATTAGGGGGCACATGGGGCTGGCTCTGCAGTTGAGCAGTCTGTGCCATGTCGCTCAGCCGACTGGGCTCTGCACAGCCACCCCTCAGAGAGCAGTTTGCAAACTGGGAGGCCCTATTCCCCTCACCCCATCATAGAAGTTAATTCCTCCCAGGCCATGGCCTCCTGCCTGCAATTTGGGAACCTGCCACCAAGTGGACAGTGGGGACAGCCTTTGATTAAATGGTCACACAGTCAGTCCCCCACCCCCACCCTGCACCACTGCCTCATGAGCTTAAAAGCAAGAAAGAAAGTGGATATTTGGTACAAAATCCAGCTTGTCCTTTCCGACCGTGTGCACCCTAGGGAGGCATTTGGTTCCCACGCTCTCCCCAGGGCCTGACATGGGCAGGGGGTTTGGGAAATGGAGGTGACAAGATCTGAGAGTGTTTTTAAAAGATGGCTCCAGCTGCCAGCGAGGGGGCGGGGGTGGGGTGGAGAATGGACTGAAGGGGTCCAGGGCAGAAACGGGCAGGCCTTGAGAAGGCGCTGCAGTAATCCTGGCAGGGTGTAGCAGTAGCTTGGCCAGGGAGTGGTAGTGGGGATGGCAAGGAGAGGACAGACCTAGGGAACATTTTGGCAGAGGGGAGTCCCCGGGTAGTGCAAATGGTTAACACACACTCAGCTGCTAACCAAAAGGTAGGAAGTTTGAGTCCACCCAGAGGCACCTTAGAAGAACGGCCTGGCCATTACTTCTGAAAAATCAGCCATTGAAAACCGTATGGAGCACAGTTCTACTCTGACACACATGGGGTCGCCATGAGTCGGGACTGACTTGATGGCAATCGGTAACTGGTTTGGAGGAGGTGCTGACATGAACTGCTGATGACTTGGACATAAAGGGTGAGGAAAGAGAAGAACTGGGACAACTTGAGATTTGGGGCCTGAGCTGCTGGATGGATGGTGACATTCAACAGACCACAGGAGAACCTGGTTTGGAGAGCGGATCCAAGGGCTGGTTCTCCACTGCACTAGACTGCTCCTCAAGCCCACCACCGCTGTCCCCACCTTAGGGCTTCCGCACTGGCTGCTCCTTCTGCCTCTGAACTGGCGACTCCCTCTGACCACTCAGATCTCAACTGCAGTGCCCCTCCCCAGAGAGGCCTTGCCTGTCCACCGGGTCACTCGCTCCCACAGCACCCTGTCTTAATTTTCCTGATATTTGCTGCCACTCCCAGGTCTGTTTTTTAATTTGTTTTCTGTCTACCTCCCCACTGGATTGTCAGCTCCATGAGAACAGGACCCTGTAAGTCTTGTTCACCAGGGTTTCTCCAGCACCAGGAAGGAGCCAGGCACACAGTAGGTGCTCAATAAGTGCTTATTAAATGTGTGAAAGAGTGCTGTATCAGCTGTGTCGAATTTGAGGTGCCATCAGATACGCAGTGGAGGTCAGTAGGAAGTTGGATGGACAAGCTCAGGGAAGAGATCAAAGCTAGAGGGGTGGACTCAAGAGTCATCAGTTTCTTCTACATGGTACTGAAAGCTGAGCGCTGAGTGTGCAGAGAGAGAACAGAGAGGCCCAGGACTGGGCTCAGGGCAGCCAGAATTTAAAGGTTCAACTGAAGACGAGGCAATGGCCAAGGAGACGGAGAAGAACCAGACAGTGAGGAAGTGGGAGAGCCAGGAGAGAAGTCGGGGGGTCCCAGAACAGATCAGTGGGTTTTATTGGGATGAAAGGTGGGATCCTGTATAAGGCAATGCTGATCTGGTTGTCATGGCTACTGCTGTTCTCATGATTATCTCATCTGCTCAACTGCAATCAGCTTGTGGGCAACAAGTAGATGTTTGGTGAGCAGCCGGGTGAACATCACCTCCATCCCCATCCCCGACACTTTGCTAAGCACCGGCAGTGTCAGCAGCTCTTCCTCGGGCTCTCAAGTCCAGCAGGGGCAGCATTGCTCCCATCCTCTCCCCTGCCTGCCCCTCCCCAGCTCCCCCCTCTCAGCGAGAGGCCCCACCGTCCACATAGACACCCAGGCCAGGAGCTGGACCACGTAGCTTCCTCTCCCCACGAATCCGGCAACTCACCTAGTCCATTGAGTCCACCTCCTAAATCCTTCTCTGTCCCCTCTTCATCCCACAGGCATAGCCCTAATCTAGGTCCATCCAACTCCAACCTGGACAACTGCACCAGGCTACAGAAGGGGGGCCGGAACAGTGCACCGATCACCCGTGTATCTGCCCTTCCCCCAGAGTCACCAGTGGTTAACATGTTGTCTCATGTGATTTATCCATCTCTCTATCTACCTACTTGTTACAGTGTCCCCCAAAAGGATATGCTGATGTCCTAGCCCCTGGTACCTGTGAATATGACCTTATTTGGAAAAGCGTCTTTGCAAATGTAATTAGTTAAGTTCATATAAGGCCATACTTAACCGCTCTGCCACCAGGGCTTCCATACTGGAGTAGGGTGGGCCCTAATCCAATCTGGCTGGTGTCCTCATAAGAGAAGAGAAGGGAAGGGAGGGGAAGGGAGGGGAAGGGAAGGGAAGGGAGGGGAAGGGAAGGAGAGAGACCGGGGAGACGGCCATGTGAAGGCGGAGGCAGAGGTTGGAGTGATGCCTCCACAGCCAAAGGACTCCTGGGACCACCAGAAGCTGGAAGAGGCAAGGGAAGATCCTTCCCAGGAGCCTTTGGGGGAGCATGGCAGTGCCAACACTTTGATTAGGACTTCTAGCCTCCAAAACTGTAAGAGAATAAATCTCTATTGTTTTAAGCCACCAGGTTTGTAGTGCTTTGTTTCAGAGGCACCAGGAAATGAATGCCCTATACACGTATCTGTCATCTATCCATCTTGCTGAACCAGCTGACGACATCATGACAGTCCACCCCAGCCCTTCCATAGGCATCTCTTAAGAACAAGGGCATTCTCCTTCCTAACCACATGTATGATGCCCAGCCCGGGATCATAGATGGCATTTCCCTTCCAAAACTCTCTAGTCTCCTATGATGTTGTTGTTGTTGTTAGCTGCTGTAAAGTTGGCCCCAAACTCATGGCAACCCCATGGACAACAGAACGAAAACGCTGCACAGTCCTGTGCTAGCCCCTTGATTAGTTAAGGATCCAACCATTGTGAGCCATAGGATTTTCAATGGCTGATTTCAGAAGTAGACTGCCAGGCCTTTCTTCCTAGTCTGTCTTAGTCTGGAAGCTCCGCTGAAACCTGTTCAGCATCAAAATAACACAGAGGCCTCCACTGACAGACGGGTGATGGCAGCGCCTGAGGTGCACTGGCCACGAATCAAACCCAGGCCTCCTGTGTGGGGAGGAGAAATTCTACCACTGACCCTGTAGTCTCCTATAAACTAGAACACTTCCCCAGGCCTTCTGTGTCTTTCGCAGATCCCAGGCCGGTTATTTTGCAGAATGCCTCTCAGTTTGGGTTGGTCTCATGTTCCCTCCAGATTAGACGCTGGCAAGGCGTTGCTAGCAGGAAGAGATGCCGCGTCCTGCCCCGGGCATCAGTCAGGGGCACCTAAGGCTGGGTTGCTCCCCCAGGGGATGCTGAGCGGCCGCTTGGTTAAGGCGGTGTCTGCCAGCTCTCCCCATCCTAAGGGTGCCTTTTGCCGCTGTAATCAGTACGTAATCTGAGGGGTGGTACTTGGAGAGCATGTGAATATCCTCTTCCCCGACAACCTGTCACCCAGCGGCGTAGCATCAGCCGATGATTTGTGCCAGAACCACTTATTACTGCAGCAGCTGCGATAGTCTCTTAACTGGTGTCTTGTCCTTCAGCCTCGCCTGCTCTAATTCATCCTCCACAACTGTGCCCTCGTGAAATTCCCCAGGCCCAGATCCGAGTACATCAAGCTCCTCCTCAATGACCTTCCATAGCTCCGTACTACTTAGATAAGAAAGTCCCAATTCCTTGGCTAGGCTCTCGAGGCTCAATACAGTCTGGCTCATCTGTGCACCCCATTTATGTTCAAGCCGTACATGCCAGGACACTCCCATGCCACACCTCCAAGCCTTCGCCCAGGCTGCTTCCCCAGCTAGCATGCCATCCCTTGCCCAGAAGGCCCTCCTCTGTGATCCTTCCCTGGCTGGAATGAACCTCGTTCTTCTCTGCTCCTGCCCCCCCCCGTCCCAACTCTTAGCTCACTTCTTCACTCACAACGTGGCTCGTCTTTCTGCTGCTCCTGTCCTGGGCCGCCGCTCATTATCTCCCATCTGCCTGCTTTACTAGACGATGCGCTTTCTGGGGCGGGGACCATGTCTAACTCCTCCCGAATCCCAAGGTGTCTACACCAGGCTTTACAAACAGCCAGTGCATGCATACTTGATGGCTGGGTACTAGAGGGATCATGGGAAGCCAGGACTGCCAGGCGGGGTTAGGACTGGATTCCCTGGCCCCAAATCCTCAAATCTTCTTGGTGCTGAAGACACAGAGCAGGAGGGAGCACAAGGCAGTACTGAGGGCCCAAGTGTTGAGGAGCAGCATGCTGGGCTCACATGCCAGGGAGTTCTTCACCAGCTGTCAGGGGCATCTGTGGGCTTAGCCTGACCAGCAGCCTTCCCCTGTCTCTGCGAACGTCACCCTGTTTTCCTTTGAGGAGTCCCCTTCCCACCACCCTCAGGCCATGAGTTTTGC
The DNA here is from genome assembly GCF_024166365.1 of Elephas maximus indicus. Classification (NCBI taxonomy): domain Eukaryota; kingdom Metazoa; phylum Chordata; class Mammalia; order Proboscidea; family Elephantidae; genus Elephas; species Elephas maximus. The sequence goes on along the minus strand of NC_064822.1, from coordinate 181,605,152 downwards.
ACAAGGCCTGACCCCACCCCCTACCACCAAGCTGGGCACATGAGCCCTGCTGGCCCAGTGTTGGCCCCCCAACCCTTCTGAGACTTTAGCTACATCCACTGGGAAGATGGTACCCTCTTTCCATGAGACACGATAAGCAGGTAGGATACAGCCTCGTGCTGCTGCTGGTCATCATACCATTATCTGGGGGAGGGCCTGGCTGAGATGAAGCCAACCAGAAGAAAGCAGAGCAAGGGCCAGTTTTCTGATGCTATTTGAACACCTTGATCCAGCCAGGCCTGAAGTCAGTACCTCCAGAATTTTTATTTATGTGAGTCATTCTATTTATACTCAGCCAGCTTCTGTCACTTAGAATCCAAAGATCCTAACCCACCAGTTGTGAGACAATATATTTAAAGCAGGTAGTGTGGAACATTATGGCTGCCCCATAATTATATGGGAACTGTTACTGTTACTAAGACCTGGGCCCCCAGAGTAAACCATGCCCAGAGGCCCAGGTGGTCAGCAAGATGGCTGCCTGGGCCCAGGCCATCACCACACGCACGGTCACTGGGACCAACCCCGCCTGGTGGAAGGACTCACCCTCCTTTCTCTGGCCTGCAGTGTCTCCTCCCACGGGAGGCTTGGTGAGGAGAGACGGAGACCTTCGGCCACTGTCAGCCCTCGGCCCCTCCTGGGGCCTCCGTGGGATCATCATGGTAAGCTGGTCTGTGCTGGGTGCCTCCTCCTGCTTCTCAACAGTGTCCCAGTCCTACCAAGGGAGGGAAGGAGAGAGCATGTTTAGGGGAGGAAGAAGAAGTGCCCCAGGGCCTGTGCTCCCAGTGTGAGCTGGGTAGGAGGAAGGGAAGGGAACTAACATTTAAATAGCACCTGCCATATGCCCAGCACTGCTGTAGGTATCAGCTCACTCATGTGCAATCAACCCCATGAGACAGGCAGTTGCGTGGAAGTGAAGAACTTGCTCAAAGTCACACAGCTGGGAAGTGGCATATTTGGGAGGAGACTTGACCCCGGGTCAATCTGATTTCATGTGGTGGGAGGACCTTGGCCTAGCAGCCCCCTGGAGAAACCTCCAGAGTCCAGAGAGATGCAGGTTCAAATCCTAGCCCCACCACTGCCTAGAGGTGTGGCCTCGGGTAGTAAGTTGCTTCCCCTCGCTGAGCCTCCATTTTCTCACCCCAAAATGAGCCTGTGAGAGCCTTGAGCGCAGAGGGTGGTGGTGAGCCTTCCCTGGGCACATGCCTGCCGCACACTTAGCATACAGCCTGTCACTTAGTGCGTGCAAGGCTAGGCTGTTCTGTTCTGAGCCCGCTTGTACTTCGTGCCACTTCCTCTTGGGGGTCTCCTGGAAAAGGCCTGCCTCTTCTGCTCATGACAGTCCTTCTAGGGGTGAATGCTCAGATGAAGAGCCCCTAAGTCTTCTGCTGGCTAAATGCCCCCCCGCCCCAGCCCTTGCCAAGACCTCCAAGCCTGCTCCTTTCCCTCTCTTCCTTGAAAATCTGTGCCAGGGCTGGTCCTGAGGCTCAACAGTATATGACCAGGGCAGGGCCCAGTGGCCCAGTGCCTTCCTTGCTCTGGACACCACGCCCACTGTCCGGGCTCTTAGTGCCCTAGGCATTTTTGGCAACCTGAGCCTGCTGGTGATTCACCCTGAGCTCAGCAACTGGAACCCCTTCTTCCATCTCCTTTTCACAGCCAGCCCCACCCCCACCCCGGCCGGCCCAGGCAGAGCCCCCTGTACATCCCAGGAGCACGCAGTCTGGGTGGCTAGCTGGGGTGGCCAGCTGAATCTCCAGGAGACCTTGGTCCAATTCACTGATGTGAAAGGCTCAGTCAGGCCTTGTCTGTCAGTTTGAGTGGGACCCTGGGGCTGGGGACAGAGGCGTGACCTGCTCTTGTCCCCTGCCTCCCGCCCCCAGCTCACCACAGAGGACGAGCTGCTGGTATCATCAGGGGTGTCACCGTCGGGGCTGGAGCTGGTGCCAGAGTTGGGGCCCTTGTCTTGGCTGCCACACGAGGAGGGGGTCAGGCCCTCCAGATAGGGCACCGCCTCGAGTTCCGGGCTCCTGGTCCTGGGGGCGGCTGCTGGGCTCTCTTCAGGGAACCCTGATGATGGGCCTCTGGGAGAGGAGACACAGACCCATGGCTTTTTCCCAAAAAGGAGTGATGTCCCCCGCTCCACAACACATTCACACAAGGGGCCAGGAATCTGCATGGTGGCATGGAAGAGGTAGCCAGGCACTTACATGGGTAGCTCATTTAGCTACTACAGCCTCCCTTTCAAGTGAGTGTAATGGTACCCATTTTATAGATGAAAAAACTGAGGCTCAAAAAAAAAAAACCCCGCTGCCCTATAGGACAGAGTAGAACTGCCCCACAGGGTTTCCAAGACTAGAATCTTTAGAGAAGCAGACTGCCACATCCTTCTCCCATGGAGCAATTGATTGGTGGGTTCAAACTGCTGATTTTTCAGTTAGCAGCTGAGCACTTAATCACCAGACCACCCGGGCTCGGTAACTGAGGCTCAGAGGGGTCAAAAAAACTGGCCAAGATCCCAGAGCTAAAAGTGGCGGTGCTGCGTTGTAAACCAGGGCTGCTGCCCTAGCCCCAGCTCACTGTCACCAGCACCAGAATGGGGATCCCAAACATCAGTCAGTCTAACAAGACAGAAGCATGCTGGGCTAAGGGGGGGGGCTTTGAGAGGCAGCAGGGCTCTGGGGCATGAGAGAGCTACCAGCTTCAATGCAGAGGGGGAACTGCAGAGAAAGACTAGTTATAGAGAAGCCAATTGGCCTCTAGGCTCAGAGCTGGCAGTGTCCCCATGAGTGATCACAGAATGACCTATAAGATGGTAATGGATGATGACCCTGAGAAAGAGTTCTGTGGCCAAACAAGTTTGGGACACACTGCCTACTCCTTTTACCTCCCCCCACCTAAGAGCCACAATGCACACCTGCCAGCTAAAGGCTCTGACAAGTCCTGCAGGGAAGATATTCAACTTTGCCTATCCCAGACTCTCTGAAACATATTTGATGACTCAGCCATTTTCCTTAGTAGCACCTATTTGTGAGGCACACATGTTCCCAAAGCAATGATGATTTAATTCAACCTCTTATTTTACAAACAGGGAAACTGAGGGCACAGAAAGATTAAACTTGCCCAAGATCCCACAGCCTGTCAGCGACGGAGTTGAAACTGGAACCCAGGCTTCTAAACCCTAAGGCCATGCCCTCCCAGGTCCCATGACCCCAAAAGGGGACTTCAGTTTGGCTCAGGCCTGGGCAAGGAGGGGCCATGGATGGAATCCCGGAGCCTAGAGGAGCGCATGGCCAGGTAGGTGGGTGACAGGGGCCCTGGGTGTGCAAAGGAAACCAGGAAATGTGAGCGGGCTGTGGGCGTGACTGCCCCATGCCCTGGAGTAAAGCTGAGCCAGGTCTTACAGCGCCAGTGGGGTGGGCAAAGCCACGGGGAGAGACAGCCAGGGTAGGGAGGGTAGGCTCAGAGGTCCGGGTATGAACAGGGACAGTGTGATCTGCCCGCCTATGCCCAGGCCAGAGACTGACCCACCCCAACAGCCACCCCAGACAGACGCTGCCATCGTGAAGGGGTGTAGGGTAGAGTGGGTGAGGGCATCCGACCCCAGGGAGCTCAGGGGCTGTACCCACCTTTCAGGCCCTGACCTGAGGCCTGGGCCCACCACAGACTGGGAGCCAGAGGTCAAAGCGCTGAGCGGGTCCTGGGGCGCAGGCGGGCGGCAGGGCAGTTCGCAGTAGGGTGCCTCAGCACTCGGAGGGCTCCCAGGCTCCTGGGACAGAGTTGGAGACAGGAGGCAGCTCAGCACCCACGTGGGGGTTCCCCTCCCCCTACACAGCCCCTCCCTCGCCAGGCAGGCTAGGAGAGTCTCCAACATCTCCTCCCAGGATCTCACGCTTCTCAAGGAGAGCTGCCCATCAGGCTGTGAGAGCCCCTTGGGACCCAAGCGGGGCTGGCCTAGGGTACACAGGTGTGTGCGCACGCTTGTGTGTGTACACATATGGGTTTAGGTGCAGGTACACGTGTACAGGCCTGTGTGTGCTTGTTTGGGGCACATATGTGCACGGGGGGGTTGCATCCATGTGTGCCTATGTGCATGTGTGCCGGCAGGTCTAGTGCATACATTAACGTATGTTCACAAAGTGCACATATGCTCACTTATGCATGTATGTTGGTGTGTGTGTGCATGAGCCTAAGGATGTGACATGGGCAGAAGGACCCCAAACAGTCTTCTGTAGCCAGAAGAAAAGGTGAAGAAGTGAAGAAGAAGGGGTGGGGGATTAGCTGGCCTGGAGAATGGGAGAAGGTCAGAGGGAGGAAGAGGTAGTCTGAGGGAGGAGGAGGAGGTGCAAGAGCAAGACCTTGGAAGAAAAGAGAGATTTGACCACTGAAGGAGGGGCAGGGGGCTCCAGGGCTGGCGGGTCAAGGCCAAGGGGTAACGGCTGGGGCCTGAGCCACTGCCACTCCTGTCTGCCTCCCGCCCTCTGCACAGCCACACCTGCTTGCCAGGGCTGGTGCTGGGCTCACCCAGGGGGAACGGCTGCTCACCTCCAGGAAGGCCCCCCCATCCCTCCCCACTTCCCAGGTGGCAGGGCCCTCCCTTGGTGGTGGGAGACTGTGGCCACAGCACCCCACGCCCCGCCTCCTCTCAGGTTACCTGGGCGGCGGGCTCCAGCGGCGGTGGCAGCTGGTGGCTGTCAGCACCCTCGTCCCCGGGGGGCTCCGGCTCCGGCCCCCGCACTGCTGCCCTCCCAGGCCCCAACTCCAGGCCGTGGTGGCGGTGGCCGACACAGCAGAAACCTTAGAAGGGCCAGCCTCAGGAGCAGGGGCCCCTCATTACTGTTTCATAAGCCAGGGCCCAGCCAAGAACGATGCGGGACATGAAACCACGGGAACCCGATCCAGCCGGCTCACCTGAAAGGCTGGCGGGCAGGCGGGGGCCTGGGCCAGTGCTCCCTGGAGACCAGACAGCCCAAGGCCTAGGCCGCAGCCTGGCCAGAGGGCTGGGGTGGGCACAGGCTCTCCGCGTTCCAAGACGGCCACCCCTGACAGGGTCTAGGCACTGCCAAGGAGAGGGGCCCAGATGTCTGCTGTACCATCCAGGCCAGAGCAGGCCCGCCTGGGTTCAATTTCTCCCCTACCCTGGAGCCAGATTCTGATCAGAGCTCGGCAGCGGGAGGCATCAGACCCGACGCCCGGCCTGGCGCCTCGGCTGCCCTGGGGACCTCACAGCATGAATGAGGAGGGAGTGGCTCTCGGGCATCACCAAGGGGTCCCAGCCCAGCTGGGTGTGGCAGGACCCTCGGCCTGCAATGGCATCTCATTCCTACTTCCACCCCGGCCCCCATCACCACCCACCCAGCAGTCAGTCCTCGGCTCTGATTTCCTGTCTGGCGGGTCAGCACAGCCTCTGGCCTCAGACAGACCTCAGGCCCAATCCTGGCTCCTCCACTTCCCAGCTGGGTGACCTCAGCCTGGTGGCTTCCCCTCTGTAAGCCTAGTTTTCTCAACTCTGAAATGGAGAGGAACTGAAACCAAGACCTAGGACAAGTGACTTCTCTCTGGGCCTCAGCTGTCCCCTTTGCACCACAGGGATGAAACAGGGTGCACCCCCTGGGATGCTGTGAGAAGCTGCTGTCCTTGTTGTCTGCCACCAAGTCAGCCCCCACTCATGGAGACCCCACGTAGAATGGAACGAAGTGCTGCCTGGTCCTGCCATCCCCGTGACTGGTTTTGGATCGGACCATTGTGATCCATAGGGTTTTCATTTTTCATGGGCTGGTTTTCGGAAGCAGATTGTCAGGCCTTTCTTCCTAGTCCATCTTAGTCTGGAAGCTCCGCTGAAACCTGTTCAGCATCATAGCAACACGCAAGCCTCCACTGACAAGACAGGTGGCGGTCGTGCATGAGGCGTATCGGCCAGGAATGGAACCCAGGTCTCCCACATGGGAGGCTGGAATTCACCAATGCCCCTGGCCATGGGAATGAAATGAGCTGATATTTGTAAAGAGCCTAGGACAGTGCTTGGCCCGTACATCTTAACTAAAATAAATGATATAAAAATGTTAAATACAATTTTATAAAGGTAAAATAGATAGAATAATGTCAAATGCAATTAAGAACAAACAAATCGGAAAGGTATGTGAGTGCCTGTCTTACAGCAGGAGCCGCCCACCTAGACCCCCCCCCCCCCCGCACCCCTCCAGCACTTGGCCATGACCTGGTCAAGGTTGTATGATTTCCAGAGTTAACCCTCCCCCACCTCCCAGCCTGTGGGAGAGTCAGGGAGAGCAGAGCAGGGACTTGCAGAACGGGGGCTCCCCAGGGCCTTTTGCATGATCAGCCGGTCAAGCTTCAGGGACCTCTGGGACCTGGGGCCCTTTCTGCATATTCTCGGGTGGATGAAGATGTCAGAGCTGGACCCAGCTCCGTTTCTTTGCTGAGCTCCTGGGAACGCCTTTATCCAGCCCCACAGGGAGTAGCCTGTGCCCAGGTGTAACTGGGGATCCAGGTCAGGAATGGTGCAGCTCCAGTGAGCCAGAGGCCTGCTTTCTAACATACAGATGTTGTGACTTCCCATGTATGAAATCTCTTGAGTTAAAGCCAAGGGCAAATCAGGCCAAGGTTCCAGAATCCAGCCCCCTTGGAGGAAAAACTGGCAAAACTTGGTTCACTGGAGACCTGCTACTGCAGGCAGATGGGGAGAGAGTGGGTGATGCAGAGCAAGCCGGGGCGACCCAGCGGGCACCTAGGGCAAGCAACCCGTGTCCCTGGGAGAGCAACAGGGAGACGTCTACTCATTCTATCAACACCCAACCGTGGAGGATCTGCTGTATTTCAGATTCCAGGTGGAGTCCAGGTGGCAGCAGGGTGGACAGGGAGGCAAATGGAAAAGTCAAGAAAAAGTGGTTGCCAGCCTCTGGGAACGGTCCCCTGCCCAGGGTCTGGTCCTGGGGCCTGGCTCCGAGATGTAACCGCCAACCCTTGTGCGTTCCCAGGACCCAGGGGTGTTCAGAGCAATTGGAAGGTCAAAGAAGCAAAGGATTTGACATAAGTACCCCTCCCAGATCTTGAAACCATCTCTTGCCTTTGCTTAAGAGAAAAACCAAAACCAAACCCAGTGCTGTTGAGTCGATTCCGACTCCTAGTGACCCTATAGGGCAGGGTAGAACTGCCCCATAGAGCTTCCAAGGAGCGCCTTGAGGATTCAAACTGCCGACTGTTTAGTTTAGCAGCTGTAGCACTTAACCACTATGCCACCAAGGTTTCCAAGAGAGAAGGGGGCAAATACCTGGAGCTCTCTTCCCACTCCATTTCCATCCCAATAGTCTTAGCCTTCTTGCTACCTGTGTTTAAAAGCTGGATTCCGCTGGCCTGCACCCGCCCCAGGCCCTCTCCTGGTCTACTTTCTCTGCACTCCCCTCTGCAGACAGTGGCTCATCCATGAGCACAACTTTAGGCAGGGCCAGATCCTGATGACTCTCAAGCCTCTCTCCCATATATTCAGTTACCTCCCCTCATCTCACTGGGCTGCTAACTGAAGGGTTGGGGATCTGAGTCTTCCCAGAGAGGTGCCTCAGAAGAAAGACCTGGCAATCTAGTTCTGAAAAACCAGCCACTGAAAACCCTATAAAACTTAGAGGGCAGTGAGTTCATGTTAATGGGGGAAGAACAAATCAGAAAAAGGAGGGTGAGGATGGCTGCACAACTTGAAGGATGTAACTAATGTCACTGAATTGTACACGTAGAAACTGTTGAATTGTTTTGCTGTGTACTTTGTCAACAACAACAAAAGCAATAAAATAAATTATTAAAAAAGAAAACCCTATGGAGCTCAGTTCTACTCCGACACACTTGAGGTCACCGCGAGTCGGAGTCAACTCCATGGCTAATGGCTTCATCTCCACTGGAGTGTCCCACAGGCACCTCAAACTCACCACACCCCAAACAGATTTTCCATCCCGAGTACCCTGCCTCAGGAAGTTACTTAGGGGTCAGCCATGGGCCTCCCCCACCCCTCCACCTTCTTGTTATTCAGAAACCCAATTCTGTAGATTCTCCTATGCAGTTAGTTCTGGAATGTGTTCATCTGTCTCCATCCCTCAGCCCCCATCATCTCTTGCGTGAGTAATTGTACCTTTTCCTACCGGTCACCCTGATTCAATTTCACCTCCCTGTACTCCATTCTCTGCCCAGCAGTCAGAAGAACTTAGAAAAATACAAATCTGATCATGACTCCCCTATTTAAAATCTCCAGTGGCTCCCATCGCCCTCAGGGTAAAGTCCAAAGCCCTCAGCATATCCACGAGGGCCAGTGAGACCCAGCCCTGCTCCATCTCCATCCTTGTCCTGGAGCTCCTCTGCCCCTCCCTCTTGCTGGCCTCTCCAGTCCTCCCAGGTGCGTCCCTCCTTTCTGCCTCAGGGCCTTTGCATGTGCTGTTCTCGTCCTCTCCCCTTCCACCAACATCACTGGGCCAGTGCCCATGCAGCCTTTACCAAGCATCTGAAATGTCATTTTCTTGGAGAAATTTTCCCCAGTGCCCTATCATTTACTTCTGGTACCACTTTCTATTCCTTTACAACATCTATCGTAACCATGATTAAATCATTATTGGCATGATGACATTTTTACTGTTTCCCTTGTTAGACCACAAGCCCCATGAAGGCAGGGATGTGTCTGTTTTATTTATCGCCATTTCCCAGACATTGGGCACAATGCCTGGCACATTTTAAGCTCTCATTCAGTATGTGTTGAATACGTCAACTGGCCCGAGGTCTCAGAGTTGGGAGTGGTGGAACTGAGACTAGAACTCACATCTGTCTGGATCCAGGCTTTCCTCCCACTCCATGCTTGCTGGCTCCCCACCCACTGGGAGAAGGTCATGGGAGATGGACCCACTGGACTTTCAGGCATCTGTTCTCTGACCTTGGGGGTTGGGTGGGGAGGCTGTTACTACAGATGTAACGGTAGGTAGAAAAAGAATCTCCAGTGTTCTACATCCTAGTTTGATAAGTAGTATCTGGGGTCTTAAAAGCTTACAAGTGGTCTTCTAAGATACAACCATTGGTCTCCACTTGTCTGAAGCAAAAGAAAAATGAAGGAAACCGAACAAAGAAGAAACTAGTCCACAGGACTAATAGCCCACATGAACCACAGCCTCTTCTAACCTGAGACCAGAAGAACTAGATGGTGCCCAATTACCGACCGTTCTGACCAGGGACACAATAGAAGGTCCCAAAGAAGGTGGAAGAAAAATGTACAACAAAACTCAAATTCCTAAAAAAGACTAGACTTACTGGACTGATAGAGACTAGAGGAACCCCATGACTATTGCCCAAGATGCCTTTTAAACTTGGAACTGAAGCTACTTCCGGAGGACTCCTTTTAACCAAATAATAGATTTATTTATAAAATAAATAATATCACCGTGAGGAATGTGCTCCCTCAAACAATCAACTATACAAGACCAAGTGGCCAACATTTACCCGAAAGCAAGGATGAGAAAGCAAGGGAGGGCAGGGGAGCTAGATCATCGGAAACAGAACAAACAGAATGGAAATAATGAGAATGCTACATTGTGAGTTTGTGTAAAAATTGTTAAATGGGAACCCAATTTGCTGTGTAAACTTCTACCTAAGAGCTAGATACCCTGATTGTCTTGTTGCCTCCATTTTACCCATGAGAAGAGCGACTCCAGAGAGGTTAAATGACACAAGGTCACACAGCAGGTAAACGGCAAACTTAGGATGAAACTCGGGCCTGCCCGGCTCCAAAGCTGCAGGGCAGTTCCCTTACAATGACTCTTTCTCAGAGCCTAACCCCCCACATCTCCCAATACCCCGGCATAAAGCCACCCATCAGCTCAACAAGAACCTCAGGCCCTGCAGGGAATGACAGAGCCACAGGGGGTCAATTTGGTCTGGAAATTCACAGGTCTGTGCTTCTTTCTCATAAGAGTCCCTGAGTGGTGCTAATCTCCTTTTCAAATGCCCCACTGCTAACCAGAAAGTTGGAGGCCACCCAGAGGCACCTCAAAGGAAAGGCCTGGTAACCTACTTGTGAAAAGTCAGCCACTGAAGACCCTCTGGTGCACAGTTCTATTCTGACACACGTGGGGTTGCCATGAGTCGGAATCAACTCAGCAACTTTGTTTTTTTAAACTGCTGCTTCTCACAGCTTGTGTACCTGGTGCCCTAGGTTTACACGTATAGGGCTTGGCATCAGAGCACACTGATCCCAAAGTGAGACAGTACCTCCCCTTTCAACCCTTTCGCTCCTTCGATTATTTCAAGGACAAAGTCTCCACTGGGTGCTGGGGTATCTTTTAACACCTCTCTAATCTCTCATCTCCCTTTTTAACAAAGAGACAGCAGAAATAACATTTCTATTTCTATTTTTTACTCTTACTTCTCTATCTTTCTATATTCTGGACATGATACTGGTTTTCCATTTATGGTGGTGACATACAGTTTTGTTTCAGTATAAGTGAAAAAAAGGATGTCAGTTGAAAGAATAATAAAGTAATAGATTAGATGAGGCGTGGCAAAAACTCATTAAAGCAAAGCAGAACGACTGATGTTTAAGAAATATGAACATGGTCCAACTATCTCACTGTACAGAAGGGAAAACTGAGGCTCTGCCCAGGAGGAAGGCCAGCATCAAGGTTCACACTGCAAGTTACTGGCCAGGCCTGGCCACACTGCCAACTCCCATTCCAAGCTACCCAGCCCCTCAAGAAAACCAGCCCACCTGGTGCCTGGCTCCATGGACCTCCTCAGGGTGAAAACAGTTTTGGCAGAGGCTTTGGGCAAACATGTTGGTCTCAAAGCTCTCGCAGGGGATATTCCCAGCCACCTGTTCCATGTTGATGCGTCAGGCCAGAGCAGCTTCTGTGATCAAGCAGACCCTCTTGGTGGGTCTTGGGAAGATGGGGGAGGCAAGGATCAGATGGCTGACTGAGCCTCCACCTGAACCCCAGCCGCAGCTTGCCCCAGTCAAGACAAAAAAGCAAAGCAAAACAAGCCCATTGTCGCAATTTCAACTCACAGTGACCCCACAGGACAGAGCAGAGATGCCCCATAGGGTTTCTAAGGAGCAGCTGGTGGATTCAAACTGCTGACCTTTTGGTTAGCAGCCAAGCTCTTAACCACTGTACCACCAGAGCTCCAGTCAAGACAAGGACCCAAAAAATAATCTATCCATCCATCCATCCATCCATCCATCCATCCATCCATCCATCCATCCATCCATCCATCCATCCATCCACCCACCCACCCACCCATCCATCCATCCATCCATCCATCCATCCCTCTGTTCATTTATTCGTTCATCAAACACTCATTAAGCACCTACTAAGCACCAGACTCTGTCAAGCATTTGATGCCTGATTTCTAGTCCTTATTGCAGTATTGCTCAAAGTGTTTTCCCAGAACCCTGCCTTAGACTTTCCTGGGCTGCTCCCACAAATGCAGATTCCTGGTTCCCTGCCAGACCTACCCAGTTAGAATCTCTGAGGGTGAGGCCTGCGGTGTGTATTTTAAACAAGCCCCACAGGGGATTCCAAAGCATGGCAAAGTTTGAGTGCCCTTGTCTTACAGCTACCTGTATTGTAGATGATATGAAACATAATATTTAATTATCAATATTCATCATAGATACCATTTCAGATGAGGCAACTAAGGCTCAGAGAGATGGCATAACTGGCTCAAGCGCACAGTAGCTGAGCTGGATTCAAATCCAGGTCTGTGTGCCTCTCTGCCTTCTTGGAGGTGGAGGTAAGGGCACAGGATCACACTGACATATCACAGGATCCCTTGGGAAACAGGGTGTGAGGCAAAATGTTGGGCAGGCATTTGGAGAGTCTCAGAAAAAGTGACTAACCTAAGGTCACACAGCGAGTTTACTGCAGAGCAAAGCCAAAGAGAAGATTAGTATTCTGTTGAGCCCACGGCTCTCCCTTCTGGGTTCCCCCGGGGCTCCAACATCCACCCCTTGGAAGAATAACTGGAGACGCCCTCTTTTCCTCCCCACCTGTACAGAGCCCGAGGAGGGGAGTGGAGGGTGGTCTGGGAAGAGTGGGAGGAATCCAACTTCCCCAAACATGCACTTTATGGTGCCCCCAGGTCACCTGCCCATACCTGTCCTCTCCTGGTGAGTTTCCTCCAAAGCGGCCCAGGGGATCAGGCCTTTGCTACCAATCTCGGCTGAGAGCTGGGCAATTTCACGTCCTCTCCTGGGGCAGCCAGGGCGAAGGCTTCTCCACCATAAGACCTGGGGTGTGGAATGGGACTGGGGCAGGGCTCCGCGTGGGGCAGGGGCACCCACTGGCACCTTCACGGCTCCGGGCTCTTGGACCCTCCTGGGGCGGCCATCTCCAGGTCATTCCCTGCTCCCGTGGCGGAGGGAGTGCGCATCTGTCGCGCCCAGCCTAGGCGGTTCTTTCCCAGGCTGGACACAAAAAGGAGCATCGCTCCGGACGGAGAACGCTGCTCATTTTCCCGGGGGCTGGGGGTGAGGCGGAGGTTCTGCTCCACGTTCCCCTCGCTTTCCCATTCCCTCCACCCCCAACGTGCAGACCCTTTCTCTAAAGTGCACTTTAGACGTGAATGTAGTAATGAAAAACCTTAGAGGATACGCGTGCCCCACCCAGAGAAAGGACCCCTGGACCTCTGCAGCCAGCCAGCCAGCCAGTCCCGCCCCGTATCCTTTGCCGCCCTGTCCTCCCAGTCCTCATTTTTCCGCCGCCCGATACGAACCTCGGCTCGGGTTTCCACGCACTGGGGTGCCGGGTGGGAGGCGGGGGTCACGGCCTCTTTATTTTAACAATGAATCAGAACGTTACCCGGGAGGGGAACGGGAAACCACGCCCCTGATGCGCTCGCATAGGCTCTCTCTAGGTGCTTCATTTGCATGGAGGCTGTGGGATTGGGCAATTCGACAACAAGGGGCGGGGCCGATGAGGGCGTGTCTCAGACGCCTCCTGAGCGCGGGACCCGCAGCACGTTTAGCCTGGCCGCTCCCCGGTCAGGGTCCCCAGGGGACCCTTGAGAGGACTGGCACTGGCAGATTTAGCCTCCGGTGGAGATCAATTTCCCTGATCTTTTTCCCCTAGGTTCAGCCCGCTTCCTCATGCTTGTCACAGTCCACTAGACTACCTTTAACTCAGACCTTGGGCTAGAGACTTCACCCTTCTGTGCCTCAGTTTCCTTATCTATAAAATAAGATAGTAATAGCTATTAAATCTATTAAATGGGGATTGCTGTTAGTTGCCATCGAGTTGGCTCTGACTCATAGCAACTTTATGTATAAAAGGAAACGCTGCCAGGCGGGTCCTGAGCCATCTTCCTCATCCTTGGTCCGTCTGAGTCCATGGTTGTAGGTATTGTGTCACCCCAGCTCATGGAGGGTTCCCCCCGTTTTATATGTTGCCCTCTACTTTACCAAGCATGATGTCTTTTTCCTGATAACATGTCCAAGTCTCGCCATCCTTGCTTCTAAGGAGTATTCTGGTTGTATTTCTGCTCAGACTGATGCGTCCTTCTGGCAGTCCAAAATATGGCATCTGCTTATAGCGTTGCTGTGAGGACGAAATGAAATCATACAAAGTAAGAAGTGCATTCCAACAGTTTGGGCATCTAGTAAGCGCAGAATGCACGTGCAGGACTAAAACTACACAGGGTAAGCACGGACTTACTTGTGCTTCCTTACTAATCTGTAGTGAACAATTTTACGTTTTTTCACCACATCAAAGATTCTGCTTCTAGGTATGGCTGGCATCTCTCTCCACCCCACAGCACCTTCCTACAGAATCAAAGCCTCTTTTCAAATCCACAATCCCTGACAGGGACAGAGTACCTAGAAAGCAAGGTAAGCATGGACTTATTTGTGCTTATTTACTAATGTGTTTCACATGTTTTTCACCACATCAACAGTCTTTGCTCTAGTTTCCTACTCCAGAGAGTTTTTACTTTTGTCCAGGTTGATTGACATTTCCTGGGTAAGCTATAAACAAGTACAGTTTGATATTTTTTGTCTGGCCCTTGGCTGCAGCCTGCCCTGTGATTGGTATGCACCTTGCAGGGATTGGTCAATATACTATGCAAATGAAGTGACTATAGCATACTATGCAAATGAAGTGTCTGTGGCCTATCCAGAGGGGATTGGTCAGTTTGTCCGCGGTGGGAGGACCCTGCCTTGAAATCGATGAGGAGTTTGTGTATATATGCAGCCAATGCCACAGAGATTTTTCAAACCCAAAGCAGGAAGAAGCAGAAAGGGCAAAAGGCAAGAGAGAAGCAACAAGAAAAGGGGCAAGGAACCTTCTAAAAGAGCTGTAACATGGGTCAAGGGTTATAACACTGAAGGTGATGATAGGCGTGGAATGGGCTCTGAGGCAGAGTTGGCAGTGACCGATGGCAGAGCCAAGAGGAACCTGTCCTCAGAGGTACAAGAGGAGGTTTGCATGGCTTTGAGGGGGTGTGCATAGCAGAGAGAAGGGGCAAGAGGAGCTGAGCACACTGTCCTGCACTCAAGAGCGGAGGGATGTGCTCTTCTCTTTGGGGGAGCCTTCCAGACTACCTGCATGCTTCCTGATCCTCATCCCCAGTTGTACCCTGTTACTTCCTTAATAAACCACGTAACTGCAACAGATTATCAAACTCAGAAGTACAGCATGCTGTGGGAAGAACTCCTAGTATCAGAATTGGTAAAAAGGTTGGAGAGTGGTGGTATATCTGACTGAGATGGGCAGCTGCTGGGAGGAGCTAAGCCGCCATTTTCCCTCCGGCCTCAGTGCAACTGCACCGACCTGATGACATCAGCACCATCACAGGAGCTGTCCCCCAATCCTGATGGGCCACGCTCCTGAACACGCCCGGAAGAGCCCACCCCACTTTCCTCCCCATGTAAACCCCCTGTGCCTGCAGATTGGGGAGTCCTGTCGGCAACGCAGGTCCCAGTGTGCTCCCTTGCTTGGCCAACCAAATAGTTTTCTTCTTTCACTTTCACCCGGCTGGTGTCTCAGTGTCATGCTTAGCGAGACCTGGAGGACTGGAAACATGACCTCCACCTCGTAAGGCTCAGCTTTATGCTGATGGAGACTCTGATTATCCCTCCTGAAGTTAGATTCTGATGCTACTACTACTACTATTTTACCGTAAAACCTCAAACCAAATTTGTTGCTGTGGAGTCGATTCCGATTCATAGTCAGGAGTTTTACAGTAAAGGAGGGATAATAAAACATACATACTGTAAAAATGGCGCCAGGTGTAAAAATGGCACGCGGAGATGCCTGACCTCCCCTCACCGCACAACGGGGCAGGAGAATCATTGTCAGCACAACCAGCTCAAGGCCAACTCCTCCGAGGCAGAGCTCAGACATACCTCCTCTCTCCAACCTTTTTACCAGTTCTAACACTGACTGTCCCTCCCATGGCACTCTCTACTTCTCTGCTGGGTCCAACAATTTGTTGCAATGGACACACGGAACTCACAGACCCTACTCAGTTACACCATTTACTAGGGAAGAGGTTGTAATTCAGGATCAGGGACAACTCAGGATACATTTCTTCGATCAGGACAGCCACTTCGCAGCCGTACCACAGGCAGGCCTCTCTCTGGCCTTTGGCCCCTCAGTTCAGCCTCTGCCCTGCCTGGACAAGTGTTAGAAAGCTCTTTCGCTCTAACAGTAAGTGCTCAGGGGCACCCCAGTCCTCCAGCAAGCCTCCTGCCTGAAGTCACTCAGCTTTGTTGCTCCCTGGGCTGGGAAGCCCATCCTGCAGTCTCCTGCTGGTTTCCTGGTTCTGCTGCCAGCATTTCCCTGCTGCTGCTTCTCACTGTCTCTCACCATCTCAGGGATTACAGCTCTCCGTCTCCTGGTTCTAGGAGGTTCTCAGGGCAGGGATCCTGAGTCCAAAGAATACACTCCACTCCTACCACTTCTTTCTTAGTGGTAGTCAGGTCTCCCTCTGCTCTGGGATTGGTTCTTTTAACCTTAGTGGAATGGGAACACTGACCAATCACCTCCTTAGGGTTCCATACACCTTATTTGCATGGCCACACCCCCACAAGAGTGCCATGCACCTTATTTGCATTCTTAGCAACCCCATTGGTGGGCCACAAGTATCTTCTTTGCATAGTCCTACCCAATCATTGTGTGAGAGTCATAAAGACTATGCTGTTGTTATGTTGCTATGTGCAATCAAGTCAGTTCCAACTCATAGCGACAAAACATTGCCGGGTCCTGTGCCACCCTCAAAATAGTTGTTTGGTTTGAGCCCATTGTTGCAGCCACTGTGTCAATCCATCTCATTGAGAGTCTCTTTTTCACTGACCCCCTACAAAACCAATGCTAGAAGAGCCCTATTAAGTAATTCACTGAACCACACATACCCATAGGAGTATTATGAAGCTTGGATAAGGTAAGTGGAGCCAGAGCCTGTCCCAGAGGCAGTGCGGGGGTGAGGTGGAAGCTCAGTTTGAGTTTGCCGCACAGGGGATGGCCCCGCCCCTCTACCCCTGGCCCTCACCCATCAGTAAAACCTGGAGCTGCCTCAGGGTGGCACTCCTGAAGGTTCATCAAATCCTTATGGGCCCCGACTTTATCAGTTGTGTGTGCTGAAGAGACATCGGCAAACAAAAACTTTCATGGTGCTTACTTACATTCTTACCAGTGGAGAGAAAAGACCCCAAACAAGAGAAATACGCAAAATATGGAGTGTGCTGGCTGGTGATAGGTGCTAAGGAGAAAAATGAAGCAGGGAAGGGGGCTGGAAGTGGGAGGTGTTAAATTTTAAATCAGCGTAGTCTTGGTGACTCCCACACAATGATTGGGTGGGACTATGCAAAAGAAGATACTTGTGGCCCACCAAGGGGATTGCTAAGAATGCAAATAAGGTGCGTGGTATTCAGTCTCACCGAGATGGTGACATTTGGGCAAAGGCCTGAAGGAGACAAGGCAGAGCCTGCAGACCCCTGAGGGAAGAGTGTTTCAGGCAGCAGGCACAGCAAGCACAGGTGCCCTGAGGCAGGAGCCCGCCTGGTGTGTTTGAGAAACAGGAGGCCAGGTGACTAGTGGAGGGAGGCCCGAGGGGAAGTCAATGGGGCCAGGTTGGTGGGTGGGCCTGAGTGTTCTCCCTCGCTCTGGAGATGAGTGGGGCCCCTCAAGAGCATGGGAAGATGGTGGGTAGGTGGGCAGCAGGCTCCATCCTGGAAGGAGAGAAAATGAGAAGACAGAGAAGGGGTTATTAAACCCTCGACCTCATGTGTCTCCTCCATGAGATGTGAGGACGGTGTCTTAGCCATGAGAAGGTGACTTTTGGTGTTGCTTAACCATTCCAAAGGAGCCCTGGTGGTGCAGTGGTTAAGCACTCTGCTACTAACCATAAGGTTGGTGGTTCAAACCCACCAGCTGCTCCACAGGACCAGGCAATCTGCTTTCATAGATTGCAGCTAGGAAACCCTATGGAGCGGTTTTACTTTGTCTGACAGGATCACTATGAGTTGGAATCGACTGGAAGACAATGGGTGAGGTGGGGTGTAACCTCTCGAGACTGTTTTCTGGAAGCAGCCAAAGGTGTGTTAGCGAAGAGCAAAGGTGACTGTTGGAAGAAGCCCCTCCGCCCCTTGTTCTTGGGGAGATGGTGGTAGTGAGGGTGGTTGAGGCCAGACAAGGGGCTCTTAATCCTAATAGCTCCTCTTTTTCCCAAAAGGACCAGGTGGCCCTCCCTGCACACACATTAGTGTGTGACACAGTGAAGGGCAGCTGTCATTATCACCACCTTATGGAAGGGAAACTCAAGGCTCAAGCAAGTTGCCCAGAGCCACTCAGTTACTTGATGACAGTGTGATGCTGCAGGGCTAGGGGTGTAAAGGTTGCAGCCAGGGCAATCACCACTTGTCACCATTCATCTCAGCCTCACCCTCCTCCTGCCCCCTGAAGATCCCATGCTTGCTCACCTCCACACCTTTGCTCATGCTGTGCCCTCTGGCTGGAACACCCCTCTTCAGAGATGGGGGAAAGGATTGCGGATAGTGCGGTCTCACCACTCAGTAAGTCTAAGCCAAGGGCAAGTCACTCACCCCACCCACAGGCCTGCTGGAGAGTCAAATGTTCTGGGCAGGCCTGTGGTGGCAGGGAGCAGGGGCCAACGGGTCAGTCTCTAAAGAGGGCAGCTGGCTGGCTCTAGCCTATCCGACCCTATTAAGTGGTGACCCAATGCAGACAGGTCTGCCTTTTTACTGGAGAAGCCAGAAATCTGAACTTTGATAGGAAATCTCAAGATTTTTTAATATTGCAATTAAGTCAAACTATCTTTGAAGTTTTGAGTCAAGCCAAACTCATCTCCTGGCCTTCTCTACTCTATGCAAAGTACCTCTGAAACAGTCACCGCAAAAGATTTTCACTTCCTTAGTTCTGACTCAAATATCATCCCCTCTAGGAAGACCTCCCAGGCCTCCCCTCCCTTAAGGGCCCACTCCACTGGCACCTTGTGCAGGACTTGCAAGGCTCCTGGGGCACCTTTCACATTGTGGATCATGTGAGTGGCACCTCCTGGAGGTCATACTCTGATCTCAGAGCCTGGGTTTCCTTGGGGTTGTTCATCTAGTCTGGCAGGGTTAATACATGTACCTGGGGTGTGGCCTGGGCCCCTCTACCCTCTGAATCCTTCCCTGGGGATGTTCGTGTCCAGCCAGAGGCCATGACAGTTTAAATCCCAGCTCCAGCTGAGGTGGTGAAGCCTTCTTCAATGCGCTTCTCCCTGCTCTGTGCCCCGCCCTGGACTTGGATAGGTGTCTGTCCTCTAACACTTGAAGCCCCTGAGCTCCAGGGGGACCTCCGTATGTCTGTGTCCTCCAGATCTGAGGACCATGTTTTATTAGCCACGAGAGGATGCCTCTGACATTGGTTCTCCAGGGAATCGATTCCTCCACTCCTGATCCTCACATTGGCCAAATCACTGTGACTCAATCTCCCTGGTTTGCTGGAAGAACTGACGGCATACACGGGAGGAAGCGGATGAGAATTTAATACTTGTAAACATTACATATTGTAAATGGAAGCTGTAAATGACCCCATGTCATTGGAGATGGGTGACAGAACCTGGGTCAGATGTGAGCTGATGGCAGCAGTTGTGAGCACCGCTGAAGGTGCACCCAGGGAATGCCAGTGCTATGGGAAGTTCATACCCATGGTCTCATTTAAGGAATCAGACCCAGAGGTCAGCACTGCAAGGCGCTCACCCATTGGACATGGCAGAGCCCAGATTCAAGGCTTGCTGTGTTTGCTAATTCCCAGGGCTCAGCCCTGCTCATACTCACTGGGGTCTGGGTGGGCAGGGCCCACATGTGATGCATTGAGTTGAGTTCCAGAACCACCTGAAGAGCCCTGCCTCAGACCACACCCTCTGTCAGGCATGGAGGCAGCCAAGCAGGGTGAGTCACCCCACCCTAAGCACAGGGGAAGGCAGTGGGCAGTAGGAGGAAGCTGAGGGGCCTTCAGGGCAGTGAGGCAGAGCCTCCTTCTGGGTCACTCACAAGCTGGGACAAGAAGGGAGCAGGCTGGTTTTCACTGGCGGCGAAGCCACACTTGAAGATCTGAAAGGAGTCTAGAGCGATGGCGGTCTCTGCCGGCACACCTCCTGGCTCCTGATGGGCCTGCCCTGAAGGCTACACTGTTACACAAACTGAAACAGATCTTCTCTAAAAAGTAAGGCTGAACTGCTCCTTCTTTGTTAGGCTCCATCTGGGAGCTTCTGGAAGCCTAGGGAAGCTGCAGCTTGGGGCTGGGGAGGGCTCCAGAACTCACCTGCTTCCACCCCTTCAACTCAGCTAAGGAGACTGATAAGACCAACAAGCGACCGACCCAAAGTCTCAGCCACTTGAGGGCAGAGCTGGCACTGGTCACTGCTACCCACCCTGGCCTGGTGCCTGCTCCTCAGACCAGCAGGTGGGCTCTGGATCTACCAATGGTTACGCTTATACTACAGGGAAAATTGCTGGAGAATGAGGAAGGACCCACTACCCCCTAACCATTTCTACATCCCAGAAGCCTACTCCTGACTCACAGAACCAAGGCCGGGGCGAACAAACCACAAATGGACGTAGCTTCACAACCTGATGAGTGCTGGGAGAGGGGCAGACATATGGGACACGCCCCAAGGTTGGCTCCAAAGGGTGGTCCTCAGGCAGAGGCAACTTGCCCCCTGAGGGGTCCTAGCATTCCACCCTTGGGCCGTGGAGTCACTACCTAGGAGAGCCAAGGGGAGACAGGACAGGTCCTGGCAGTGGAAGCTTGGGTGCGGCCTGGTTCTCAGGCTCACTCCCTGTTGTGTCGGGCTTTGCCTGTCAGCCGGCGGCGCTGGGTTTTGCTCGTGCGAGTGGCACTTGGGGGCTTCTTAGCTGAGTCCTGGGCCCGTCGGGGGTGTTTCTTCTTGACCTTTTTACGCCTGTGTGCATGCAGTGATGCTGTGAGGGAAGAGATCCTGTGGGAGGGTGGAAGGCTGGTGAGGCCAGGGCCTCAGTTCACCCTGGGGAGCAGGGCAGTGGAGGGAGGCTGGGTTGGGGGTGACTGACAGCCAGGGAGGGGGGTCATGACAGGGCCTGGATGCTGCAGCACCAAATTCACCCCCAAGCCGGCCTGCTCTGACCCCAGCGGGCCTGCCGGCTCCTCAGCTCATCAACAGAAAGGCCTTTCACCTGGGCACCAAGAGCACCTGGGGGTGGACCTTCTCAGAGGAGAAAGGACAGTGAGGAGAGGCTGAGGACCACTCAAAGCAGAGCAGAGAGCTACTCTCGGTCCCACATCTGCCCCATGCCACCCTCCATGGGTCAGTGGGAGATGGCTCCACAGGCCCAGTCACCAATGCCAGCCATGAGGAGAGGGACCATAGCAGAGGACAGGCAGGGCTCACCGTTGGGACAGCAGGGGGTCCTTGGACTTCCTGGGTAAGGCTTTGGTTGGCTTCTCCAAAGAGGACACCTCCTCCTCGGCCCCCGCCCCCTGCTAAAGCAGCACAGGAGAAAGGACTGTTCTAGAGTGGACGATCGGAGGCCTGGGTGGGCACCCTGAGCAATCACGCCTCTGTCACTAGGGATGTGATTTGTTACCTCACAGGCCTGGGACAGGGCGTACACCCCAGGAGAGCTGTGTTTCACCACCCTCCACTGCCACACCTATAGCAGGCACGCACTCCAGGCTGGGTGCCGTGTGGAGTGCTGTATGTGGATTAGCTACTTCCATCCCCACAGCAGCCCCGTGAGCCAGGTACTATGAACAACCCCTAATGTACTGACACTTGTCCAGCTCCTGTAGCCACTTGTGGTGGGGCCTCGGAAGCCATGCGGATTTTGTCCAGGCCCTGAAGGGGCCCGGTAGGGATGAGCCCCTTGCGCCAGAATCTACAAGCCATGGACCAGCACTCAGCAGCCCCTTGACAAGCCAGTGTCACTGGGACTCACCTCAGGCGGGGGCAGCCCGAGCAGCCGGGCTCCTGAGAGGTCCAGGTCACTGATGGTGGTCACGGTGACTGTGTGGTTGGGATGGTCGTACTGCACCGACTCTGTCTTTGCCGTCACCAGCCGGTCCAGCTCGTCTGCCTCATCTGTGTGGGGTGGGCACAGACCTGGTCATCAACCCCAGGGCACAAGCAGCCGGGCTTCAGGCCCCCTCCCTGCCCTGGAGTGTGACAGCCTCGCCACTCTAGGGGAGGGCATCAGTGAAAAAACAGGTCCCAGAGCCTGGCCTGTGGCTGAAAGTAAGAGAGCTGCTCCTTCCTTCATGCTCCAGGGGGACCTTAGACCACCAGGTTCCCCCCTTGGACAGACCCTGCATGACACTGGAGCTGCCACCCCCAGTTCCTCCAGGCCCCAGAAACTGGGCTGTCTGCTCAGGATCAGTTTACCTGGAGCTTTAGGTCTCCTCCTGGTCTCTGAACCTCTCATACTTAAGAGGTGCCTGAGAACTCTTTGGCCCCCAAGCCACTACTAAGACCCTGAGAGCTGGGGCAGTTCGCCTCTGTGCAGCCCCCTCACCACAAAGGACAGATAACCTTACGTCTGCTGGCTCTTCTCCATGTCGGGTCAAGGATGGGACTTACCCAGAGCTTCCTCTCTCTCTGCCAACATCTTTAAGTACTCCTGGTGGCGCTGAAACCCAAAGGCAAGAGAACACTGTGAGTATGGCCTCTCAGCCCAACCCTGGGCAGGGACATTGCTCACCTCTAGGGGGAGTGGGACCATGGCTCAGAGGGCAAGACCAGGAGGAGATCACATCCTAAGCCCCAGGTGTCTCTCCACCTGGATGAACTGCTCCCCAGTCCTGCCAACACCCCCCTTGCCCCTCAGCTACACACGGAGACTGCCTCCTGCCCTCCCCCTCCGCACCTCCTCTCGGAGCTTCTTCTGCTCTGCCTTCAGCCGCTGTTTGAGCTCCTCAATGGCTGCCTTCTTCCGCTCCACCTTCCGCTTGTGGAAGCCTGTCAGGTATTCCCTGTGAGAAGGAGGCAGGGCCAGTCAGCAAGGGCTGCAAGGAAAGAAGAGCTTGCTCCAGGCAGAGAAAAGCAGTCAACACTGCGCTCAGTACCATTTCAAAGATCTGCAGACATTAACTCACTTAATCCTCACACACACTGTGTAGTAGCTGTTGTTATTGTTAGGTGGCGTCAAGTCGACCCTACAGGACAGACTAGAACTGCCTCATAGGGTTTCCAAGGCCGTAACCTTTACGAGGGCACGTCGCCAAGTCTTTTCTCCTGCAGAGCCACTGGTGGGTTAGAACCATCGACCTTTTGGTTAGTAGTCGAGTGCTACTCCCCATTTTACAAATGGGGACACTGAGGCAGAGAGAAGCTAGGTTGCTTACCCAAAGTTGCAGAGAGTATAAGGTTAGGAGAAAGAGGAGGATGCTGCCTCTTTTCACTCAATACCCTCCAGAGCTCTCAGCTTCAAGCAACTGGGCCAGGTGGTGGGCATAAGTTGTGGGCACACACAAAATAGGCAAAGGACCCTTTCCACGGCTCCATTACCCAGTGAATTAAATTATTAGCACGGCCTTCAAGGCCACCCTCACCCAGACCTCCAGAGACCCTCCACTAACCAACACCCCATTTGCCCAGGTCACCTGCAACCTTGTCCTACCTGGAGGGTCTGTTGATGCTCCTCTGGGGGCTTCCTGATGATGTCTCAGCATTTCCCCCATCTGATATCTCAAGAGCTACAGCTGCTAACACAAAGGCTGGCAGTTCTAATCTACCAGCTGCCATTGGAAAGCCTATGGGCCAGTTCTACTCTGTCCTGTAGGGTCACTATGAGTTGGAATCGACTCATCAGCAATGGATTTTTAACCAGTTTTATCTGATATCTTAAGGATCCCTGTGGCACAATGGTTAAGTGCTCGGCAGCTAAACAAAAGGTCGGTGGTTCGAACCTACCAGCCACACCACAGGAGGAAGCCCTAGCGGTCTGCATCCATAAAGATTATTGCCTCGGAAACCCTACAGGGCAGTTCTACTTCTATACAGCCACTGTGAGTCAGAATCAATGCCGTGCCAACTTTTTTTTTTTTTAATTTGATATCTGAAGTTCCTGTGTGTGCAAACGATTAATGTGCTTGGATGCTATCCAAAAGGTTGGAGGTTTGAGTCCACCCAGAGGTGCCTTGGAAGAAAGGCCTGGCGATCTACTTCCAAAAAATCAGGCATTGAAAACCCTATGGAGCACAGTTCTACTCTGACACCCACGGTGTCACCATGAGTTGGAGGGAACTGGACTGCAACTGGGGTTATGTGACACCTGGCCTCTTCGTCTCCCTGGAGTCAGTTCCCATCCGTTCCAGCAAACAGCACTGGGCTTTCCGCTTATTCACTACCATGTGCCACGGTGGCACCCAGTCCCCCCATTTGAAGGACCAGACGCTAAAGTTCAGAAGTTCTGCTCCCTGGCTCGAGGCCCGGCACACTGCAGGAGCACAATAAACGTCTGGTGAAGGAATGAATGAACTTAAGCCATTCTCGTTTCATTCACTTATTCACTCATCAACAACGGCTAAAAGCCCTGGGCGGGGTTGTGGGGATCGAAGCCAACCCGAGTGCCCAGCTCTCGGTGTATACAGTAGGCGCTGGGCGGCTGGGGGGCGCCACGAAGGGTGGACCGAGAGCGGGGACGAGCCATTCGCGGCCGCACGGCTGGGGCCGGAAGCGGGCTCTTCCATTCCGCGACCGGATGGAAGTCGAAAAGGAGTCCAGAGCGCCCAGGGGGCGGGGCCGGAAGGGCCTCCACGTGGGCGTGGCGGTCCGGACCTGCGTTAGCCTTGCCGGTCGGCCGGAGAGGAACTCGATTTGGCCTTTCCACTCACCGCCTCTTATCCTCGTCGAAGCTGAGAACGAGCCGGGGCCGCCGATCGTCGCCATCTCGCTTCTTTTTCTTGTTGCGGCCCATAGCGGTGAGGCCTCCGGCGGCACAGCTCCCGCTTGCCCACACTACTTCCGGGTGCAGTGCTTTAGGCCTCCCGGACGCTCCTCTCAGCGAAGCTCCACAGTTCCGCCGCCAGGCCCCGCCTTTTAAAGGGGTCTCCCAGCCCGGCCTCAAGGGTGTAACGTGCGGGTCTCTACCTACTCTAAGAGGCCATATCCCACCTTCTCCTTAAACTAGTTTCTGTGAGAGCCAGGGCCCTTGGCCCCAGCACCTACTACGGTGCTTGGCTCAAAGTAGGTGCTCAATACGGAGTTGTTATTGAATGGCCAAAGAAAGCTGATTGTACACACACACACACACACACACACACGTCTCCAAAAGCGTGTCTCTGAAGGCAAACTGCCAGGATTCGAATCCTGGTACTCTGTACAGCTGCGTGGTCCTGAACCAGTTACTTATTTTTTTTTTAATAATTTTTATTGTGCTTTAAGTGAAAGTTTACAAATCAAGTCACTCTCTCACACAAAAACCCATATACACCTTGCTACACACTCCCAGTTACTCTCCCCCTAATGAGACAGCCTGCTCTCTCCCTCCACTCCCTCTTTTCATGTCCTTTTCGCCAACTTCTAACCCCCTACACCCTCTCATCTCCCCTCCAGGCAGGAGATGCCAACATAGTCTCAAATGTCCACCTGATCCTAGAAGCTCACTCCTCACCAGCATCCCTCTTCAACCCATTGTCCAGTCCAATCCATGTCTGAAGAGTTGGCTTCGGGAAGGGTTCCTGTCCTGGGCCAACAGAAGGTCTGGGAGCCATGACCACCAGAGTCCTTCTAGTCTCAGTCAGACCATTAAGTCTGGTCTTTTTATGAGAATTTGGGGTCTGCATCCCACTGCTCTCCTGCTCCCTCAGGGGTTCTCTGTTGTGTTCCTTGTCAGGGCAGTCATCGGTTGTAGACAGGCACCATCTAGTTCTTCTGGTCTCAGGATGATGTAGTCGCTGGTTCATGTGGCCCTTTCTGTCTCTTGGGTTTGTAATCACCTTAGTCCTTGGTGTTCTTCATTCTCCTTTGCTCCAGGTGGGTAGAGACCAATTGATGCATCTTAGGTGGCTGCTTGCTAGCATTTAAGACCCCAGACGCCACTCTTTGGGATGCAGAATGTTTTCTTAATAGATTTTATTATGCCAATTGACTTAGATGTCCCCTGAAGCCAAGGTCCCCAGACCCCTGCCCCTGCTATGCTGGCCTTTGAAGCATTCAGTTTATTCAGGAAACTTCTTTGCTTTTGGTTTAGTCCAATTGTGCTGACCTCCCCTGTGTTGTGTGTTGTCTTTCCCTTCACCTAAAGTAGTTCTTACCTACTATCTAATATGTGAATACCCCTCTCTCTCGTAACCACAAAAGAATGTTTTCTTGTCAGTTTAAACTATTTCTCAAGTTCTTATAATAGTGGTCTTATACAATATTTGTCCTTTTGCAACTAATTTCACTCAGCATAATGCCTTCCAGGTTCCTCCATGTTATGAAATGTTTCACAGATTCCTCACTGTTCTTTATCAATGCGTAGTATTCCATTGTGTGAATATACCATAATTTATTTAACCATTCATCCATTGATGGGCACCTTGGTTGCTTCCATCTTTTTGCTGTTGTAAACAGTGCTGCAATAAACATGGGTGTGCATATATCTTGAACCAGTTACTTTTGCTGTGCCTCAGTTGTCCCTTTTGTAAAATGGGATAATTCTAGTGACTTTGTAGGGTTGTTGTAAGGCAATGATTTTCAAACTGTGGCGAGCATCAGAACTCCCTGGAAACTTGTTAAAAAACAGATTGTTGGACCCTAGCCCCCAGAGTTTCAGATTCAGTAGGTCTGGGGTGGGCCTGAGAATTTGCATTTCTAACAAATTCTCAGGAGATTCCGATGGATGGTGCTAGTCTACAGACTAAACTTTGAGAACCATGATCGTGAGGAATAAGCGATTTATGTAGTGTGTAGAACATGGTACATACTACACAAGCGTCTGCTACGCAAGCCACTGCTCTATGCCTCAGTTTCCCCAAGTATGGAATACCCGTTGCCGTAGAGCCGATTCCGACTCATGGCAACTCTATAGGATGGAGTAGAACCGCCTATAGAGTTTCCACGGAGCAGCTGGTGGGTTTGAACTGCCAACCTTTTGGTGAGCACCCAAACATTTAACCACTGCGCCACCAGGGCCCCAAGTATGGAATAGAGGTGCAATAACACATCCTTTTTTTTTTTTTAAGTGGATGTGAAGGGGATTTTTAGTAACCGGGTTTGTGTGCCTGAATCCCCATTCTCAACCCTGCAGATATTTTTCCTGGCAGGCCCTGTACTGGGTGCTGCAGACACAGCTGCTGCCCTTCTCCTCAAGGTCGCACAGGGTCAACAATCATTGCAGACCGGGGAATGATGCCTCTGACAGTGGGAGCACAGGAGGCTGCAGGAGCCCAGGGCTTACTCCTCCAGTATGGGAAATCAGGGATTGCTTCCCAGAGGAGGTAACCCCAGAACTGGCTAAGGGAAGAGTTACCAGGGGAATATGGCAAGTCATACCAGACTTTTAGGACTTGATCCCCCCCTTTGACAAGTGGAGAGACTGAAACCCAGAGGGCAAGGAAGCACACATTTATGAGTGCCTACTGTGTGCCAGGCACTCAAAAAAAGGAATTGTTATCCCAGAGAGGGGAAGGAACTTGTCCAGGGTCAGATGGCCACTCTGTGGCAAAGCTGGGACTTGAACCTGGATCTCTGGCCTCCCAGCTCAGCTCCCTGGCCTGATGGGCTGAGAGTTCACACCTCCAGGAGCTAACATGCCCCCTCTGGAGGGCAAGATGCAGGCCCTGACCACGAAGTTTGGAAGGAGCCAGGCCACAGCAGGTGCAGCACTCAGTCAATGTTGACTTCATTCCAGAGAGTCCTCTTTGTGGGAATCCCATGTTGGGTGCTGAGAGGAAGTTATCCTCAAAACTTTGTGGGTCCTGCCTTCCACCCGCCATGGCCCAGGGCACAGGAGGGGGCTGCCTTAATGGTGGGGCTGTAGTCATGCAGGACAACTGCGCCTCTGCCCAACCACCCTCCTCTGCCCCCTAGTGGCAGTGCCTAATGCTGTCCTTAGTTGCCTCCCTCTGGGTAAAGGCATCACCGAGGCTGCAGCCCTGCCCCCTGAAGATGCCTGAAGAGCCACCTGCTGCATCTGGGCTGCCTCCTCCACCGAGCCCCTGGGGGGCTGCTGAGGGTCCTTGGCACCATGCATCAGTGCCCCCTCCTGTTCTGCCTACCCCACCCTCCGGACTGGCAGCAGATTGAAAACAGAGTCTGCCATCCAGCTTGATAAATCATAAACCTGCTTCTCTTACCCACCCCCTTCCTGGGCCCCTTCTTCACAGTTCACTCATTTGAACTCCCTCTGTACTGAGGGATGTTCTTGGGGCCTCAAGCGGATTATCTCAGTCAATCCTCACAGTGCTACTATCATGCCCATTTTACAGATGAGGAAAAGGAGGCTGAGAGAGGGGAAGTGGCTTGACTAAAGTCCCCCAGTTAGTAAGGGTAGTACTAGAGTCCTGTACACAGCATGGCTCTGCACGCAGAGCTTCCACTCTGGCCTAGAGACAGGGAACAAGGCAGGAGACAGCTACTTGGACGCAGCCTAGTGTGGGGAGCTCTGTGCAGTTAGCTCTCTCAGCCCAAGCTGCCGGCCCACCTGTGGCTTGGGGACGCGAGGCTCCTCTGAGAAAACTCCCTGTGCAGTGGGAAGTCACCCACCCCAGGCAGGGACTGTTGCTCCAAGCTCTTCCTAGGGAGTTTCAGGTCCCTTTACAACAAGAAAGGAGTTGAGGGACTGGCAACCCCACCCCAAGGCAGGCACGGCCCAGAGATCCCAAAAGCTTGACAACCCTTTACTACAGCTTATGGTCTAAATGTCCACCACCCTTTTTGGGTTGGTGTCTCCTTAAAATTATTTTTACATTTGTTGAGAGAGAGTTCATTCTCTTAATAGAAATGATGATGGAGGAAATGAGTGGTATGGTTTGAGTTGTGTCTCCCAAAATCAGTCTTTCTTGAGATATGAAAGCAGATCAAGCAAGCAGCAAAAGAACAGAGATGGCAGAAGATACATGCCAAATGAGAGCTCCAAGGAACAGAGGCTGAAAAGAGACAAAGACCTTTCCCCAGAGTCTTCTTCTAGAGCTGGTGCCCTGAATTCAGACTTCTAGCATTCTAAACTGTGAGAGAATACATTTCTGTTTGGTAAAGTCACCCACTTGTGATATTTCTGTTATAATAGCACTAGATAACTAAGACAATGAGTATAAAGAATAACAATAGCAGCTACCATCTAATTAGCTTTTTACAGGATTATCTCTTTTTGTGGTATGATCCCTGTTTTAGAGGAGGAAACTGAGGCTTGGAGAAGTACAGTCACTTGCCCGAGGTCACAAAGGCAAGAAGAGCAGGTGGTGAGGGTGGAGCCCAGGCAGTTGAAGGCCAGAGCTCTAAATCCTCTGTGCCCAGGTTTATAGATAGGATCTTGGAACACACCAAGTCTTAAAAGAGGTGAAGGGAACCAACATTTACTTAGTCCCTACTACGTGCAAGGCAGCACGCATGTCTGTACACATGGCTCAGTTAATCCTCACAGAAGCCCCACAGGATAGGTACTAGTATTAACTCAATTTGACATATGAGGAAACAGGTTCAGGGAAGTTGAGGAACTGGTCCAAGGGCACACAGCAGTGGAGCTGGGGTTTGATTCCGAGCCCAGTCTCCTTCCTCCACACCCAATGACCTGTATCCTCATCTAGTCCCAGGGCTCTCCTCTGCTGGTCATAGTCTCAGTCTTGGTGCATAGTGGGTGCTCAGCCAGTGTAGGGAGAATAGGTGTGGGTGAACCATGGGGACTAGAGAAAGGAGGCTGAGGTGGCGCTTCTGCAAATGTCCAGCAGAGGGCGCCCCTACACAACCAGGTTCCAAAACTACTTCTCTGGGTGGCTGCTTGGGATTCCCAGGACAGCCTGGACATTGGGTGTGGCTAGTGTGAGCCCACCATGTGTGTCTCACCTTCCTTGGCCCTCTCCTAGAGGCCTGTCCCCTTCCCAGGCCCCAGGGAGTGCACTGAGATGGGAATCCTTCACCCAAAAAGGCCTGAGTGAAATGGTGGTGTGGCGGTTAAGTGCTGACTGCTAACCAAAAGGTAGGCAGTTCAAGTCCACCAGCTGTTACTTGGAAACCCTATGGGGCAGTTCTACTCTGTCCTATAGACTCGACAGCAACAAGCAGTTTATTTTACATACGAGGAAAGTAAGGTGGGGGGTGGAAAACCCTGAGGGTCCCTCAGCTGGTGCCGCTGTCCTGGAGAGGGACATTTGCCAAGCCGGCCCCCGCCCCCCGCCACTTCAGGAGACAGTGCCGTGGGGTTTTGGGGGAGACCAATGAGGTTCTGATTCTAAGTCTTCCTGAACTTTGGCCCAGTTGCCGTGGCTGTTTCCCCAGAAGTCAGGGGCCCTGGGAAGATCCCACTGCAGCTGCGAGCAGGAAGGAAGAAGGGTGCAGGGAAGTTTTGGTTGTGTAGGGCGCCCCAGTCATCCTTCCGCATCCCATCACTTGTCATGGGCGAGTGTGATAGGGCTGAGTTAAGCACATTACCCTCCAAGGTAATGGGACCTGGGCTGGTCTCGGAAGAGACATTCTCTTTGGAAACCCAGGAGAGGACAGGCTTATGGAGTTTCCCTCCCCCCTTTGCTCCCCAAGAAAGAGGCTGTGTGCAGCAACAGCTTCTGGGAGCCTGGAGGCTGGGCTTCAAGTTAGCCAGACTCTACTTCTTGGTTCTCTGCAGGGCCCAATACAGGCCTCCACACCCACCCTACCTCCTTCTACCATAGAAACTGAGGCCAGCAGTGGGGTACTGGGGCCATCACCCAAGCCCATCTCCCCATTGTTGAGGTGGGGAAACTGAGGCCCCCAGGGGCAGGGGACCTGCCCATGGCCACAGAGCCAGCAGCTTCCAGACTAGCACCCTGGTTGCCCTTACATCCCAGCAAAGGAGGGTACCCGGGCTCGGAGGCACCAGCTAGGATGCCCGCCCCCTCCCCCAAGGCTCAGCTGGGCCTGGTACAGGCTAGGGAGTCATTTCACCACTCAGAACCCATTTCCTCTCCTTCAAGTTTGGGTGTTAATATCTCAAACAGTAGTGCAGTATTGGACCCTGAGTGATTACCAAGCACCAGGCACCGAACTTGGCCTCCTTCATGCAACATCTCGTTTAATAATAGCACATACTATTATTATTCCCCTTGCATGATGAATAAACTGAGGCTCAAGAGAGGTCAGTTAACATGCACAAAGCCACACAGCTGGTAGCCCGTATTATCTGATCTCAGGTCTCTTTCCCCTTGTGCTCCCCATCACATGGCACCAATCAGTCTGTCCTTGCTTCTTTCCCCTGGTTTCACTTAGGCAACATTTTTTGAGCACCTACTGTGTGCTGGGGCCCTCCTGGGACAGTTCAAGGGCAGGGACTGGGTCTTATTCAGTAGTCACTGAGTCTTCTGCTGTGTATTGGGCTCTCTGTTGGCCCAGGGGACCAGGGGAAGAAGATGCCACTTGCATTTAAGAGGTGTTTGAGGAGGAAGTGAATGGAGATGGAAAAGGGGCAGAGCCTGGGGAGATGGAGGACCCCCCTGCCACACACACACACAAGAGGCTGGTTCAGGGGCATGACAGGCAGCAGCCTTTATTGGAGACTGTGGGTCAGCGGCTTCACTCAAAGGCCACACACTTGACTTTGAAATCGCCGTCGGCCGCCATGTAGCTGATGGCCTCTAGGTCGAGGCGGTTAGGGAACTTGAATGAGTATCCATCTGGCAGCTTGATGCTCAGGTCAGCCTGGTCGAAGGAGATGCACACCTGGCAGGTGGGGAAGGGCAGTGAGCTGGGCCTGGGGTGGATCCCGCAGCGGGAGCCTTGGCGCTGCGGCCACAGCCACGGCCTGTGTCCTACCCTTTCCTCCATGCAGCCCTTACAACAGCCCAGCTTTGCGGGTGGGGCTGCTGAGGATGACACTCACCGGAGATCACACAGTGAGGGAGGAGATGGTAGGCGAGGCCTGGGCCTCTAGCCACTAACCCAGCTCCACCCCAGCCTACCCAGTGCCCAGCCCCCGGGCCCCGGTCCCCAGCCCACCTCCACGACGCTGCCAGGCTGGAAGGGGAAGACTGACTCTCGCTGCTCGGTACCCCAGGCCCCACCATCCTTGCTGTTACACACGATAACATTGACGTCCCCGTGGGCATCGAAGCGAGGGTTGAAGTGTAGACACAGGTTGTTGCTGTCTTTGCCCAGGTTCAGCACGAAGCTAGGGGAAAAGTGGTAGGATTGTTCCACCCAGTGCTACCATGAGTGCAGCTACCTGGGAGAACTCATTGCTACCTACTTGCTGTGTGACCTGGAGCAAGTCTGCCCCTCTCTGGGTCTGTTTCCTTATCTGTAGAATGGGGGCAGCCAAGAAGGGTCTCTAAAGGTCTTGCTCTGCTGACAGCCGCAAGACTCTCATGGACACTAGTCTGTGTCCCAGTGCCTTTGCTCAAGGGCAGAGAGTCCCTCCAGATGGCGACATTTGGGGGCAGGAGGGAGCAAGTGTCCTGTCTGCCTTGTATGTCTCTGTATCTCTGGTGCTCAGTACTTTACATGACACACAAAAGGCACTCAATAATTGTGGGGCGAATGAATAAATAATATCTTTGTTGGAGTGGAGATAACCTAAGGGTTTGGTAAGAATTAAGAGTTTCTGCACTGGGGTATCTGGCCAGACATCATCACCCTGGTCACTGAGATGGCCAGCATCGCATTCCTTTCAGCCGACAACCTCCCCTTGTCTCACTGAAGAACAAACTGAGACTGGATGAGGTTGGCTGACTGGTCCAAGGTCACTCCGCTGCTGAGAAAACAGGCCAGCTGGCTAAATGAATGAGTGAAGGAAGGGGTGAGGAAGGAAAGATTGAGCGAATGAATGACCAAACGCAAACGCAGGAAGGAAGGACCACAGAGGGAGGGCCCTGGGGGTGACACCTCTCATTGCCCTCCCTCTCCAGCTACAGCCCTGCCCACCCAGGGCGGGGGAAGGGGCCAAGCCGAGGGAGATGACGAGGCCGCAGCTGGTTGCAGCTGGTTTCGTTTAAGGGGGAAGGGGGGAGGGGAAGCGACAATGGCGGGGGCGCCCAGACCCCGCGGAGAAAGTGAGTCACCCAGAAAACGCAGCCTCGGCCAGCGGCCACGTTGACCCCCTCCGGGCCGGGAGGAGGAGCAGAGCCGCAGCGGCCACGCCCAGACCAGCCACGCCCGGCTGGACCCTGGGCAGCGCCCCTCCGCCCGCCACCCCGCCTGGCCCCCGACCTCCTGCCACCCCGCCTGGCCCCCTGACCTCCTGCCACCCCGCCTGGCCCCCTCACCTCTTGGCGTCAGGGGCCACCTCGCCCCGCACTCGGAGGCACTCCCCGGGTTTGAGATTCAGGTTGTTGGCGACCAGACCCTGCGCAGACAAGACCCCGCCCGGTCGGTTAGAGGACGCGGGACTCCGCTGCCCCCAGTTGCCCGGGCGGAGGCGGGGGGCGGGGGTCGTCCCCACCCTGCATCCTCTGACCAGGCCAACTGGGAGCCTAGGGAGTCTGGGAACCTGTGTGGCCTTGGCTAAGTCCCTACGCCCAGCAGGGTCTGTTATCTGTAACCTGGGTGAGCTTCTAGAAAACAGGATTTATAAGCTTTAAAAAAATTTTTTTTTTTTTAAGGTTCAGCTCCGGGGGCGGGGGATTGGGTTCAGAGTGGCCTTGGAGGCAAGGTGCTATGCCATCTCCTCATTTAACAGAGGGCGAGAACCAGGCTGGGATGGGCAGTTGATAGTAGGGCTCCTGGCACCTGGTCCAACGGAAGGTAAATGAAGGTAGGTGGGTCCCCTCTGAAGAGGCCATGGCCGCCACTGGGGGCTCCCCGTCATCCTCTTCAAGGCCCTGTGGGAGACCCCCAGGAGCATGGCCAGGCCCTTCAAAGGAGTGGGGAGCACAAACAAGGTCCGGAATCTGCAGCCCAGGAAGCTTGGGGTGGGTGGAGCTGCCCTCCCACTTAGCATGCCACCCGTGGTGCCCAAGGCTGGGTGGCAGGAGTTAGTGGGTATGAGTGGTTCCTTCTGCCAGAAACTTGAACCCTTTCCCTGGGGGCCTGGGGAAGATTCACTCCTTCTCTCTCCCTTACCATCCCCCACCTCCCACCTCGAGGGAGTGGGTGGCTTGAAATTCAGCCCCACTTTTTTTCAGCGGGGCCAGAACCATCCTTCATCCCCTCAGCCCAAGCAGGCTCCCTCCCCAGCAGCCTGTCTCTGCTCCTGGCTCTGACTTTTCAGAGCTCTTTGGAGCAGAGGCCTGACTCTGTCCTGGCGTGGTGACTGGAGACAGCTGCAGGGGGGAGGGGACAGGAGGCTCTTGGAGGTGGAGGAGGGGAAGAGGACAGTGCCTGGACGTCACCAATGTGCCATCTTACCCCCCCCCAGCTGGCCACACCCTTCCACTCTCACTTCTCAGAGAGCTACAGAGCTGCAGAATGTAAGACCTAGGCAGAAATAACTGTGCTGTCAGGCCCCAGAGAAATCCAGAAAATTCTTAAGCTCCAGAGGGCCTTTGGGGACCATAGCACCCACCTCCATTTTACAGACATGGCCACTGAGGCCCAGAAAACCGAAGGTACTTGCTTAAGATCACACAGATACAACTAGACCCGACCTTCTGATCTGCCCACTGCTCCCATCTCATTCCCTGGGCTTTGGGGTGGGGCACCCACACTCACACAGGCCATGGCTGAGGGTAGAAGGTGATCCTGGGACCGCTGCACCAGCTGTCTGAAGACTCCACCGAGAGGAGAGATGGGTCCCGGGCCGCTCCCACCTTTTTAACTGGACCAGACCCTGGTGAGTCCCGCCCCCTGGAAGCGTGGCCAATTGGAGGTCAGGACATGGCTGTGGGCCACCAGAGGCGGGGTCAGTGGAATTTTGAAGCCAGTTCTGGAGCAGAGAGGACCAATCAGAGTGACACCCCCTCAACCCCTTTTTAGCCACACCCCCAGGGTCCAAGCTCCATTCCCTAGTCTCCTCCTCCATCCCACCCCATCCCCCCAGAATTATGCTGTGGCAGGGATTGCAGGAAGCCAATGGAAAATAGTTTGAGGATGAGCTAGGCCCAAGAGTTGGCGGGAAGGGGGCCTGGGGCCAGCAGGCTGAGCTTGGGGGTACCCAGAGAAGATGGCTGAGGGGATGCAGGTCCTTCAGTGACTGGAGCTTGGGTAGGTGATGCTGCACGCTTCCTGGCAGGGGCCAGGGTGTGGCCGGCTCTGTGGGCCTCTGCAGGTGGGAGGATCCATTAACCACGAGGCCTGGCCCCACCCGGGCCTCCCCCGGAAGCAGAGATAGCGGCTGCTGCCTGTGTTCCTTACTAGGGCTAAAGAAAGGTTGGATTATAAAAAAAAAAAAAAAAAAAAAAAGAAAGGTTGGGCTGGGTGCCAGGCCTGAGGCCGCCAGCCCTGGCTCGGGCCTCAGGCTTCAGCCCTCGTGAGGGGCCAGCTGGCGCTCCTCAGACAGCCCAGGCTGTCTGAGAGTGTCAGCCCGAGAGGGGCCCAAGGGGGACCAGATTGTGAGGGGCTGGGGTCCCCACTCTGTGCACCCCCACGCACATCTCCCCCACCAAGGCCAGGCACAGTCCTTCCTTTTGCCATCCATACAGCAGATGTTTTACTGAGCAACCCCCTGAAGCCTTGGCCCCGGGGGTGGCCTCTGAGGATTCAAGATGAACCCCTCCCAGTCCCTGCCATGGAGCCGCTCTCCAGGCAGAATCCAACCATGAACGTGATTAAGAAGCAGCATGGTTTAGGGGGCCGTGAGTTTATGTCAACGGTGCTGGGATGATTTGGGGAAAAGGAAGATTGGAATAGTTGCCCAACTTGAAGAATGTACTCAGTGTCACTGAATTGCCCATTGGAAATTGTTGAGATGGTGTATGTTTTCTTATGTATAGTTTCACCACAATAAAAAAAAAAAAATGAAGAGTATGATGAGAGCTAAAGGGAAGTCAGGCCCGAGTGCCGTGGGGGCTGGAGACTGTCCAGATGCCAAGAAGGTGGGTCTTGAAGGATGGATGAAGGAGGTGGCATTCTAGCATGGGCAAAGGCTCGGAGGTGAGGAAGCACAGACCTGGGGAACGTGAGCGTCTAGGCACGGCTGGAGTTTAGGGGATGTAGGGGGAGACGGGGGGTGAGGCTGGGAAGCCAACAGGAGCTGGATCATGAAGGGCCTCGCGGGCCAGGTAAAGAGCTTGGACATTGTATTTTCTGAGGGTGCTGGGGAGCCACAGTAGGTTATGTTGCTGTTGTTGTTAGGGGCCGTCAAGTTGGTTCCAACTCACAGCAGCCCTATGCAGAACAGAACGAAACACTGCCCGGTCCTGGGCCATCCTTACAATCGTTGTTATGCTTGAGCTCATTGTTGCAGCCACTGAGTCAATCCACCTCGTTGAGGGTCTTTGTCTTTTCTGCTGACCCTGTTCTCTGCCGAGCATGATGTCCTTCTCCAAGGACTCATCCCTCCTGGCAACATGTCCAAAGCATGTAAGACGCAGTCTCGCCATCCTTGCCTCTAAGGGGCGTTCTGGTTGTACTTCTTCTAAGACAAATTTATTCGTTCTTCTGGCAGTCCATGGTATATTCAATATTCTTCGCCAACACCACAATTCAAAGGCATCAATTCTTCTTCAGTCTTCCTTATTCATTGTCCAGCTTTCACATGCATATGATGCAATTGAAAATACCACAGCTTGGGCCAGGTGCACCTTAGTCTTCAAGGTGACATCTTTGCTCTTCAACACTTTGAAGAGGTCCTTTGCAGCAGATTTGCCCAATGCAATGCATCTTTTGGTTTCTTGACTGCTGCTTCCATGGGTGTTGATTGTGGATCCAAGTAAAATGAAGTCCTTGACAACTTCAGTTTTTCTCTGTTTATCATGATGTTGCTCATTGGTCCAGTTGTGAGGATTTTTGTTTTCTTTATGTTGAGGTGTAATCCACACTGAAGGCTGTGGCCTTTGATCTTCATCAGTAAGTGCTTCGAGTCCTCTTCACTTTCAGCAAGCAAGGTTGTGTCATCTGCATAACACAGGTTGTTAATGAATCTTCCTCCAATCCTGATGCCCAGCTCTTCTTCGTATAGGGTAGGTTATAAAAAGGGAGGGGAATATTGGGACCAGATTTGGGCTGCAGGGAAAATTACTATCAATAGAGTGGAGGGTGGGCTGGAGGGGGGCTCACCTCACACCCAGGAACCAGGTGGAGGGAGGGGTGTGGGGAGCACTAGTCAAGGGGAGTGTTGCTGGAGGGGTGTTGAGGACCTCCTTCTCCATACTCCCCTTTCCAAAGCTGCCAGCACCAAAGAGGGAGGAAGATTCAGACCTAGCGGTGATTCACATTTGGCTGCGGGGCCAGCAAACCCACCCTGCCCTGCCCTGTCCTGCCCTGCCGCCCAGCCCCGCCTCCTCTGCCTCCACCTGGCGGGGCCCCTTCCTCCAGATGACTGAAGTCCGCCCTGGTGCAAGATGAGAGGGGCCTGGTGGGGCCAAAGCTGGCCCTGAAAGGGGGCTGGGCTGCACCCCTGTGGGCCTGTACCCTCCCATCTAGACCAAGCTGGCTGGCTTACTAACCAACCGCAGCAGCTTCGCTTTTTCCTCCGGGTCCTCCCCAAAACCTCAGTCTAGGGAGGGCTCAGTAGGGCTCAACAGGGGGCACTCCACTGCCTTTCTCCTGTGTTCCTCTGCAAGCGCTTCCCCTGTGGAGTCCTGGGGCATTTCAGGCAGGGACCTGGAGCAAGGACACCTGGTGCTTCCCTACAGTCTGCTCGTTGGGCTCCCACGGGCTCTGGAGCTGCTGCTACGTTTTTCACCACAATCTGGAAACCAGGCCCAGCATCAGAGGTGCCAAGAGATGTTTGCCGTTTCACAAAGGTATTGCTTCAGTCTTCTCCTGGGCCTGGCCTGGCCGAGAGGCATGGTGGAAAGTTTGCTTCTTAAAGGCCCCCACTTGGGAGTCTGGAGACTCTGGTTCTGCTCCTAGCTCTGCCACACCTCCCCCGCACCATGGCATCCTGGCAAGTCGCTTCTTCCTGCTTGCCTCAGCCTTCCCATCTGTAAATTGGGGAGGTTAAACCGTTTTTCTCCCACACAAGGATAGTGCAGAGAGGAACTCAGGTCTGCTGTACTAAATCTATGATTACTTTTTCATGGAACCCCAGAAGGTTTTAACCTCCCCCTTGTCCTTTTTTCCAGGCTGAGTCAACTTCCTGGGGTCTTTGTTGCATCTCTGGGTGGTCTCCCCCTTACCCCCACTTTATCTTCAACAAGTCCCCTCCTGCCTAGGCCGGGGACGTGTCTCCAGATTTCAGTGTCCCCTGTAAGAAGGATTATGGTTTTCCTGGGTTTTGGGAGGGACAAACTGCATCTCACCCGCCCCCCCACGCCCTGCCCAAGCCCATCCATCCTCAGGGCTCCTGGTGATAGCACCCACTTATCTGTCCAGGGCCTGTGCCTGGCGCCTTGCTTGCACACATGGTTTCACTTTGTCCTCTCTGATCCCCTATTTTGTGTCTGCCAACTGGCTGGGGCCCAGAAATGAGGCTGCAGTTAGAATCAGGAGAGCAGCAAGTCCTGATTTTGTGGCTGCCTGCCTGTGACTGCAGCCGGGTTCCTTGACCTCTCTGACCTGTCTCCAGTCTGGAAGGTGGGGGTGGTACCCATTCACCAGCTGGTTGGAAGGTGATGTACCTGAGAGATGTGTCCGTTAGTGCTCCTCCTGCTCGCCCGAGGCCAAGGCCCTCTCCCCCTGGGATTCTCCTCCCCCGTGGCAGCCCTGCAGCCCAGGCCTCCAGTTCTCTGGAATCCTTTTTCCCGTGCAGGATCTTGGCTGCTGCCCTGAGAAATGAGCTCAGCTCTTCCAGACGGCGCAGTCCTTCCCAGCCTGCAGGCTCCTGCCCAGCCCCAAGCAGGCTGCACCTCCTCCGGTTGGCAGTAGACAGGGCGGGGCTGGTGGGCCCATAGAGCACCATCCACACCGCCCTGCCAACCCTGCTGCCCAGCCGAGGATGATGCTGGTGGTCAAAGCCAGCCAGAATCCCAGAAGTCAGAGCAGGGAAGGACCTTGAAGGTACTGCACTTGACCTACTCACCCGCTTGACGCTGCAGGAAATACCCAGAGAGGGTGGCCACTTGGCCAGGGTCACACAGGAGTTAGAGCCAAAGCCCTGTTATCTGCTGAGTCAAGGAAAGAAGAACACTGTGGTCCCCAGCTGGTACCTGGACCTCAAAAACTATCTTTTTTTCAGAATATTGAGAAAGGTGGAACAATTTGAAGAATGTAACCGATGTCACTGAACTGTACATGTGGAAAGCGTTGAATTGATGTATATTTTGCTGTGTATATCTTCACCACAAATTGAAAAAACAAAAACCCAACCATCTTTTCTTCCTGCTCTGTGAAGGGCAAGAGGGCCTAGTGGTGGCAACGGATGACACCACTCCCCCTTTGCGCTGTCTTAGTCATCTAGTACTGCTGTAACAAATACCACGTGTGGATGGCTTTAACAAACAGATGTTTATTTTCTCACAGTTAGGAAGGCTAGGAGTCTGAATTCAAGGTTCTGGCTCTTGGCAAAGACTTTCTCTATCTGTCAGCTCTGGAGGAAGGCCCTTGTCTCTTCAGCTTCTGCTTCCTGGCTTGGCATCTCCATGTGGCCTGGCATTGGTCTCACCCCATCTTTGCTTCTTTCAATTGCTTGCTTAATCTCTTTTACGTCTCAAAAGCTTGGACTTCTTCCTTCAGTACCATCCATTCTTGATCATATGCTACTCTCTTAGTCATCTAGTGCTGCTGTAACAGAAATACCACAAGTGGATGGCTTTAACAAAGGGATGTTTCTTCTCTCACGGTCTAGTAGATTAGAAGTCCGAATTCAGGGTTCCAGCTCCAGGGGAAGGCTTTCTGTCTTTTGGCTGTGAGGGAAGGTCCTTGTCATCAGCCTTCTCCCATCAAGGAGGTTCTTCACAGTGCAGGGACCCCAGGTCCAAAGGGTGTGCTATTCTCCTGGCTCTTGTTTCTTGGTGGTATGAGGTTCCCACGTCTCTCTGCTGGCTTCTCTTTTATATCTCAAAAGAGATTGGCTCAAGACACAATCCAATCTTGTAGATTGAGTTCTGCCTCGTTGACATAAGTGCCAATAATCCCATCTCATCAACATCTTAGAGATAGGATTTACAACACATAGGAAAATCACATCAGGTGACAAAATGGTGGGCAATCACACAATAATGGAAATCATGGCCTAGCCAAATTGATACACGTGTTTTGGGGGGACACAATTCAATCCATGACAGCTACCTCCTGAAACCTGAACATCAACCAAGTCGTTTTGGTAGAGTGACTCTGTATTCCTTCTATCTTCTTTTCATGCTTCCTGCATCGTTCAATATTTTGCCCATAGAATTCTTTAACATTGCAACTCAAGGTTTGAATTTTTTCTTCTGTTCTTTCAGCTTGAGAAACGCTGAGCTTGTTCTTTCCTTTTGGTTTTCTAACTCTAGGTCTTTGCACATTTCACTATAATACTTTACTTTGGAATCGACTCAACAGCAGCAGGTTTGGGTTTTTGTTTCTCGAGCTGCCCTTTGAAATCTTCTGCTTCGCTCTTTTACTTCATCTTTGAAGGGTTTAAAGACTTCTTCAAGGTGTTAAAAAGCAAAGATGGACTGCCAGAAAAATGAACAAATCTGTCTTGGAAGAAGTACAGCCAGAATGCCCTTTAGAAGCAAGGATGGTGAAACTTGGTCTCACATACTTTGAACATGTTATCAGGATGGACCAGTCTCTAGAGAAGGACATCATGCTTGGTAAAGTAGAGGGCCAGCGAAAAAGAGGAAGACCCTCAACGAGATGGACTGACACAGTGGGTGCTGTTGGGCTCAAGCACAGCAACAATTGTGAGGATGATGCAGGAATGGGCAGTGTTTCCTTCTATTGTACATAGGGTCACTGTGAGTTGGAACTGACTCGATGGCACCTAGCAACAACAACAGAAAACTCATTGGAAATAACTTAAAA
This sequence comes from Elephas maximus indicus, assembly GCF_024166365.1. Classification (NCBI taxonomy): domain Eukaryota; kingdom Metazoa; phylum Chordata; class Mammalia; order Proboscidea; family Elephantidae; genus Elephas; species Elephas maximus. The sequence goes on along the minus strand of NC_064822.1, from coordinate 181,564,508 downwards.
ATGAAGGAACACGTCTTTCATAAAACAGGAAGACTGGAGGTAGAGTGTTTCTGTGGCAGGTTAGTTCTGTGGCTCAAAGAAATCATGAAAGGTCTCAGCTCTTGTGTGATTGTTATAAAAATGAGCCAAAAATGGCCTCTGTGTATTGGCCCCAGACTGTTTATTTCTTCTTAACAGGTCCATTAGCCCAAAACCCCACCAGTGCCCAGCTCAAATGTATATATATCCAGTTGTAAAAATAACCCTACGAAATAAGCAGATTTTTAGCCAGAGGTGGCCTCCTTGACATACCCTGTGAAATGGCGCCTTACATCTGCTACCCATAAAAAAAAAAAAAACCATAGATAAGCTAAAACTCTGTAGGTATAAGGACCCTAAGGAGCTGCGGCCTTCATAGCTCTCTGACCCAGGGGCTCCCCCCTATCTTGCTGCAGTTTCCCCCCTTCCCTTCTTTTCCTGGGAGTTTCAGGCCCTTTGCCCCCTCTGATGGCTCTCTGTGTCTCTTGCACCTCTCCTGCTATGGGGAACCGTCAATGTCTGAGTCCCAGTGAATAGCTTTGTGGTATAATGGATCACTTTTGTGCAGCCTTGCTTGCAGTGGTCTTGTAACTTCCACCCACTGTGCAAATAGGGTAATTGTGGCCCACCAAGAGGCATTGGTCAGTTTTGCCATCCCGCTGGACTTGAAATGAGCCACTCCATTGGTGGGAGAGAGGGGATCCCACCACCACCAAGAAAGAACAGCCAGCTGAGAAGCTCCTGGAACCAGGAGACTGAGAGAGCGAGCTGTAACCCTAAAGACAGTGAGAAGCCATGGCAGGAGAGACTGGCAGGAGACTGTGCAATGGGCTTCCTGGCCCAGAGAGCAAGAAAGCTGAGTGCCTTGGATGCCTCTGGGAACTTATTGGCAGGGGCTAAAAGAGCTTGGTAACACTTGCCTCAGCAGGGCAGAGGCCTAGGGCCAGAGAGAGGTGTGCCTGCGAGCACAGCTGAAAAGAGGCTGTTCTGATGGAAGGATTGTACCCTGAGCCTTCCTGAACATGAATTGTAACCCATTACTTCCCTAATAAACCCCATAATGGCGAGGATTGTCTGTGAATTCTTTGTGGCCATTGCAATGAATTATCGAACTCAGCCTTGGGCTATTGATCTTGATTCTCCTTCCCCCTTGTAATGTTAGAGGAGGTCAAACACAGCCTCCCCACCATTTTTATAAGCTTGTTATGCAATGCTGCAATCTCATGGTCATATCTGTTTCCTTGATTAGCCCAGAATTCCCTCAAACTCACTACAGTGATCATGAATTGTGGTCATGTAGATGGTTTTTCAGGAGCTTGTGGTGTAATGGTTAAGCACTTGGCTGCTAACTGAAAGGTCAGCAGATAGAACCGACCAGCTGCTCCACAGGAGAAAAGACCTGGTGATCTGCTCCTTAAAGATTACAGCCTAGGAATCCCTGTGAAGCAGTTCTACTCTGTCATATAGGGTCACTATGAGTTGGAATCGACTCAGCTGCACACAACAACAGATGGACCTTGCTTTTAGGACATGCAAGCTAAAGGATTTGGGGTGAACTGTCTTCACATCTGCCAACTTTCAAATGGTTCAGCCAAAAATGCAAATATATAAAGTGCCATCAAGCAAATGAGCAAAATATTAACTGGTGAATCTAGGTAAAGGGCATATGGTGTTCCTTGTACCATTCTAGCATAATTTCTGATGGTTTGACAATTTTTTAAATTAAAAGTTGGAGGGAAAAAAAACCCAAGTTGTTCCCATCTTTCTGCTCTGTTACCTTAAGTACTTTGCAGGGTTACGCCTCATAATCACAAAATGGCTGCAACAGCCCCCAGCACCACATCCAAAGGCCAGAAGAGTAAGTCTTTATGTCTGTTAAAAGTGAGGCAAAATACATGATAAATCTGGAGTATCTTGTACTGCCAGAAAATAAGGAAGCGCAAAACAGAGTAGAAAAACATGAAATCTGAATGGTTTAGTTAATAGTATTTTACTAATTCTCAGTTTTGACAAATGTACCACGGTAATGTAAGATGTTAACGTTAGTTAGGGGAGTTGGGTGAAGGGTACATGGAACTTTCTGTACTGTCTGCAACTGTCTTGTAAATCCAGAATTATTACAAAATTGATTTAAAAAAAAAAAAGTGAAGCAAACATTTTCAGAAGGCTCCAGTAGATCTCCCCTCAAGTCTCATTGGCCAAAAGTATACCACAGTGCCCATGACTAAACCAATCACTGGCCAGAGGAAACAAATAACAGTGATTGGTCTAGATTCAAGCTTTAAACCAATCAAAACTCAGTAGTTGGGACGGGGGTGCCTTCCCCTTCTGACACACATGCCATCACATGCTGTGTCCAAGAAATCAGGATTCTGTCAGCAAGGAAGTGGAAATGGCTGTTGGTTTCAGAATGCGGTCTGGGAGGCAAGGACTTCCCCTTTGGGGAGAGGGACATGATCCACGCTGGCTAATAGCTGTGTTCCATTCCCTTGGGCACAGGCTCTGAGATGGACATGTGACCCAAGCCAGTCCAGTGACTGTCTGCCCACTGGTTAGGTGAGAGACACCCACAGTCCACTGTGGCATCAGAACTGAGAGGGCTACGCCTGGAGGATGCTGGGCCACCTCATGGGGACAGCCAACAAGTCCCCTTATGCCTTAGCCAAGTTGTTTCTGTCCAAATCGCCAAGAGTACACCGCATTTGGTCCGACTTCATGACCCAGCCTAAGTCTCACCCGCAGGGTTCTGTCAAGCCTCCATCAAAGTCTCACCCCTCACTGTACAAATGAGGAAGCTGAGGCTGAGCAGGAAGGGGCTTGCACAGTTCATGGAATAGCTGGGGACAGGCCTGGAGTAGTCATGGCATCTCCCCACTCAGCCTCTCTGGGCTGCCCTCGGCCAGCTCATAGCTGAGCCCTGGGGACACAGCCAAGAGTGAAACCCGCAGCCACACCTGGAGGAGCTTGGGGAGGCAGGACAATCACCAGCATCCCAGGTGTGATGGATGCTTTTAAGAAGGGCACTCAGCAGCATCCCACCTGAGCTCCTTGAGGTCGGCGGATCAGGAGGACCGCATCTTCCCCCTTCCTGTCTCTCCCTCAGTCTCTCTACAGAGAGGCTGCTGCAGCCTCCTGGAGTTAGCAACCCAAGTTCAAATCCTGCCTAAGGTGATGACATGTGTGTCTTTGTAAGTTAACATCACATTTATGATGTGTTTCCTAAGTTGTAAAATGGGGTGAGGAATACAAATTTGCTAGGTTTCCAGGACTGAAACAAATGGGTATATACAGACTCAACAACGTACAAACTACTGGGTCACAGCATTACCACACAGAGTACACTCAGGAAACCAGGGTGGACTGTTTCATGCAGGGGAAGGTTTCGGGGAGAGCTGGCTTGGGTGGAGGCTCCTCCTCCCACCCTGGGTCCAGACTGAACGCACAGACACTCTCACTCCCACTTTATTAAGTACGGGAGGGCTGATTACAGCAGGGGGTGGGGCGGGGAGTGGCGGGAAGACCCGGCCCCCACCCCCACCAGCACTGGCACATGATAATAAATAAATAAATAGCTGGGGGTGGGCATGGGGAGAGGTGGCACAGCAGACACCAACCGCACAGGGAGGGCGCAAGAGGCCCCCCAGAAGCTGCGACCACCATCAACATGGGCTACCATCATCAGGGGAGGGCAGGGCTCACAGGCACAGAAGCCCCAGAGCCACTGAGGGGCCACAGAATCACCACCTTTATGGAATGGGGCGGGGGGAGGGGGGGTCTTTGGAACTTGGACTCTCATTTATCGACTAGAATCCGGACCCTTGGCTGGTCCAGTCAGACCCAGACTGACAAGAGATGACTGTATCCCAGGCTTATGGGTTGGTCTACCTAGGATATGAGAGACTGATGGGTCATTATTACTGGTGTTCTGAGTGGCCCACTAAGGCTCTAGGACAGGAAAGGGGCATTGTCACTTAGCCTTCTGATTGGTCCACTCAGGCTCTAGGACATCAGTCATTGTTACTTAGGCTCCCAATGTTGTGTGCTGCTGAGTTGATCCCAGCTCATAGTGATCCCATGTGAGAGAAGAACTGCCCCAGAGGGTTTCCTAGGCTGTAACCTCTAAGGCAGTAGACGGCCAGCTGTTTTCTCCCACGGAGCCACTGGTGGGTTTAAATCCCTAACCTTTTGGTTAGCAGCTGAGCACTTAACCATTGTGCCACAGGGCTCCTTCGGATCCGAGGTCCACTCAGGACCCAACATCAAGAAGTGACCCAACATCACTAAGACTTCTGATTGGTCCACTCAGGGCCCAACATCAATGAGTGAAATCACTTAGCCTTTTGATTGGTCCACTGAGGGCTCAGGACAGTAACAGTTTATGGTTACCCAGACTTCTGATTGGTCAACAGGAACCCAAGGGCCAGGACCAAGGAGCAGGTAGAGGTGTAGCGGGCCCCTGGGAGGAGGGAGAAGTTTATGTGCTCAAAGTTGGAGAAGATTTTCAGCTGGTATCGGGGGGTGGCAGGGCAGGAAATCAGGCCACCTGGCTGGACAGGTCTGGGTGAACCGGTGAGGGAGCGGGTGGCTTCTGGGACAGCAAAGAGTACCCAGCCATTGCTGGGAGGAGGGTGTACAAGGGCTCTAAAAACTTCCCTGGGTCCCAGCCTCACCAGGGTGTAGAAACGGGCTAGCGAGCTAATGGTGCTTCATGCAGCTCCTGACCCACAGCCTCCACGTGTGGGATCAGGATCTGCTAGGGGAGGGGCTGCAGTTGCAGGTCGGTGGGCTCAGTCCTCCAACCCCTCCATCAAGTCCGCTACACTCTCCACATAGTAATGGGGCACGAGGTCATGCTGGCCGGCTGCCAGGTAGGCCTGGGCTTCCTCTAGGCGGGACACGCCTGTGAGCGTGAGGACGGTGGTCAAGCCGCAGCGGTGGCCGAAGAGGATGTCGGTCTCCAGGCGGTCGCCCACCATAAGCGTGTGGGCAGGGTCCACGCTGAAGTGCTCCGTGATGCACTCGAACATGTAGGGGCTGGGCTTGCCCACCACCAGGGCCTGGCGACCCGAGGCTGTCTCCACTGCTGCAGCCAGGCTCCCAGTGCCTGCGGGAAGAGGGGAGACTCAGTCAGCAGGGTTGGCAGGAGAGGCAGCCAGGCCCTGAAACAGGGCAAAAGGGCTGCATCCAAGAGAGTGTGACGGCCAAGAGTACAAACGCTGGCCCCAGATGCCTGCGTTCAGACTCCATTGCCACCACTCTGGGGCGGGCTATTTAACCTCTCTGTCGCTCAGTTTTCCCATCTCTGATACGGGGATACTAAAACCATTGCTGTGGAGTCAAATCTGACTCATGACAACCCCATGTGTTAAAAAAAAAAAAAACAACGTACAATTGCTCTGTAGGGTTTTCTTGGCTGTAATCTCTACGGAAGCATACTGCCAGGCCTTTTTTCCGCTGTACCACTGGGTGGGTTTGTGCTGTCAACCTTTTGGGGATGCTAATGGCAGTCTCTGGAAAACGACATCATGTTTGGTAAAGTAAAGAGTCAACGAAAAAGTGGAAGATCCTCAATGAGATGGACTGACACAGTGGCTGCAACAGTGGGCTCAAGCATAACAATGATTGCGAGGCTGGCACAGAACCAGGCAGTATTTTTTTCAGTTGTATATAGGTCCCTATGAGTGGGAACCAACTCGACGGCACCTAACAACAACAATGGCACTTACGTTGTGTGGTTATTGTTAGGACTGAATGAGCCACTGCAGTAAAGCACCTAGAACAGGGCCTGGCTCAGTCCCTCCCAATGCTCGTCATCTTACTCTGGCAGCTACGAGTCTTTGGGCAAGCCACTCAACCTCTCTGCATTTCCCTGGACTCCTGCAAAAGGAGGATCCAAGTAACGCCTACCTTGGATGAGGTGCTGTGGGGATCACAGGGCTAAGTGCTCTGGAAACGGAAATGCACTTTGCAAACAGCGGTTGTGGTTACTGCTACAAGAATGTACGCCCCTGGCATGGGAAAGGGGCACTGCCTTTTTGGAACAGAGCAAGGCACAGAAATGTCCACACTCTGACCCAGTCGGCCTCCGCTGGGAAAGTGATCGCAGGAAAAGAATTCAAACTGGAGGCAAAAAGCTACGTGCTTGAAGATGTCTGCGGCGGCAGTAACTATAATAAACAAAATTGTGGAAGGCACCCAAGTGTCTAACAATAGGAAGACTGTTTAGAAAAGGACAGTCCTGACTCCCAGCCTGGTATTATCCTGCCCCACACAATCAGTCCACTGTCCCACAGGCAAGTCTTTGTGCCAGAATGTTCTGCCTTCATACTAATGTTCCTGAATAAATGATGCTGGTAATAGTCACCATTTACTAAGCACATTCTAAAGTGCCAGAGGCTGTGCTGGGAGTGCGCGGAAGCCCATCTTACAGATGAGAAAGCTGAGGCTCAGAAAAGTGGCAAACGGTAAGGCCTGCACAGCTCAGTAAGGGACAGAAAAAGGATCTGAGGTTGGGGGGCGGGTCTGACCCAGTCGTGTGCTGGGCCAGCTTGTACAGGCTGGGGAGTTGCTGGTCATTTAATTTTCAGGAATTGCGTGAGCTGGTTGTTAAACAGTCACTATCAAAAATCGACTTATACATTAAATGAATTATTTTTAGAACTGAGGTAATATGTGTAACAGTCACCACACCCTAATTATTTCACCACACTCTATTGTTATCTGTGCTCTTGAGGTTGTTTATATCTGTAATGGTGGGGATACTACATAAAGGGGTGCTACTATGCATCCCTTCCCAACTCTGTGTTCAGTGACTACACACTGGTAGCCTGAGATCGGTGACAGCGGGAGTATTTACACCACAGGAATTGGCAAACGGTACAAGTCAGGGCTCCCCCTCAGCTGGCTGCTGAACATTTACAAGCATTCCGTTACTCTGACCCGAAATCCCTCTACCTGCACCCTCTTGTCCCCAGGGGACAACACTTCACTTAGTCAAGCCAAAGGCACAGAAGAAAAAAGTTGGCACAGATGGTGAGAATTCTCAGCCCTGAGGCCCCAGACAAGGAGGGACTTCCCTAGTGTCACAGGATCAGGGCAGAGCTGGACCAGAACCTAGGCTTCCAGGCCAGCCCCCAGCAACCCCTCTGGGACGTTCTCTTAAGAACTGGGTAGGGAAGAAAAGCTGTTGGCTTCTTGAGTTAGAGAGTCCTTCCAGGACAGGAAGGGCTTGGTTGATTGATCTCAATGTTTTTCTCAGCTGTAAGTACCTTCCTTTCCCACCAGGGCAGAGGTGATGACTCTTGGCCTCCGTCTTAGTTACCTAGTGCTGCTAGAACAGAAATACAACAAGTGGATGACTTTAACAAACAGAAATTCATTCTCTCACAGCCTAGGTGGCTAAAAGTCTGAATTGAGGGCGCCAGCTCCAGGGAAGGCTTTCTCTCTGTCGGCTCTGGGGGAAGGTCCTTGTCATCTATCTTCCCCTGGTCTAGAAACTTCTCAGTGCAAGGACCCTGGGTCCAGAGGACTCACTCTGCTCCTGGCTACTTCTTTCTTGGTGGCATGAGGTCCTACTCCTCTCTGCTTGCTTCTGTTTTTTATATCTCAAAAGAGATTGACTCAGGATCAACCTAATCCTGTAGACTGAGTCCTGCCTCACTAACGTAACTGCCTCTAATCCTGCCTCATTAACATTATAGAGGTTAGGATTTACAACACACAGGAAAATCACCAAATCACAAAATGGCAGACAACCACACAATACTGGGAATCATGGGTTGGCCAAGTTGACACACATTTTGGAGGGACACAATTCAATCCACAACAACCTCCCATGTCACACTTCATTCACTCAGCTAATACTATTTACGGAGGCCCAACCACATGCCAGGTACTGTGCCAGGTGCCGGGATAGAGCAGTGAACACAACAACGTTCCCTGCCCTGGGGAGCAGGCATCCTAGGAGCAGTCTATGAACACAACTGTCTCTCAGACCAACTTCATTCCTCTTATCTCAACATTCTGTAATCCAAGGCTGTCGCAAGTTATGCTGGCAATGTATTCCTAAAACAGTGGGCATTTCTATTTACCAGCTCAGGTGGCTGCCATGTGGCAATAAGATAAATGCAACTCATAATTTAGGAGTGGCATGTGTGTAGGAAACATGGGGGGGTGGGGGTGGAGATTTGCATTATTTCAGGTTTTATGCATAATTGATTTTTTTTGCCACGCTTTCAAAGCTGTGTCATTCAGTTGTGCGTAAATGTGCCTGCAATGCTGTATTTGTTAGGCCTCTGCCTCCCCCTTTAGGCTGTGGGAGCGACCAGCAGGGTCGGAAGGGCATAGCCAGGTGGGTGCTGAGACTCAAGGGGGCCTGGGTTCACCCTGAGGATCATGAGCCAGGCCTCAGTTTCACCCCAGCTCCTCAGCTTCCTCCTTCCTGAGCCTCGGGGGACTCTAGCCCACAACCTTCGCTTGAGCTTCTAGGCCTCCAGAGAAAAACTTGCTTTTCAGAGCACGGCCCAGGGTGGCCAGGAGCTGCCAGCTGGGAGCCCTGACCAGAGTCCTCACCTTGCATTTATGGGGAACTGAGGCTGAGGTAGGAGGTCCTGGGTGGTGCAAAGGTTAAGTGCTTAGCTATTAAAGGTTAGAGGTTTGAATCCAGTCCACCGAGAAGCACCTCAGAAGAAAGGCCTGGCAATCCACTTTCGAAAAAGCAGCCACTGAAAACCCTATGGAGTGCAGTTCTACTGTGACTCACATTGGGTTGCCACGAGTCGGAACGGACTCCATGGCAATGGGCTGGGTTTTCTGGTTTGAGGCTGAGGTGGTCGCACAGTAAGTAGGTCTGTGGCAGAGCTAGGAGAGGCCTAGAGCTATAGATTCCCAACCTGGTACTGATTCTAACACGGCCCAAGCCCTGTTCCAGGGTCAGCATCTTAGCTCCCTGCCCTGCAAGATGCCTCCTCCAGGCAGTCTTCCCAGATCCCCTCAGTGCCTGGCCCTCTCCACCACCCATCAGAACACTGTGTCTACTCCTTCAAGATCAATACCACCCTGTCTCCCAGTATCTGGTACTGATGACTGTCTGGGTCAGTGGCCAGCAGAGAAGAGGTGATGGAGGCCTGTCCCTGCCCCCGGCCTACTGACTGTCCACACATACTCACTACAGCCAGCTAGCCTCTGCTGCCAACTGCTCTTATTGACTCAAAGCCCCCATGCTGTAGGGCTCTGACTGCTTCTCTCCTCTCTGCAGGGCATAATACCCAAGGAGATTACACAATGAAGAGTACTCTGGACAGGGGGTCACAAGAGCCAAGTTCAAGTCCCTGAGCTCTGTCATTGATTCTGTGTGCCCCAGACTGGCTCACTTTCCCTCTCTTAGCTTCCATTTAACTGAAAAATGGGGACAATAACCTCAATCTCCAGAGTTACCTGAAAACCAAATAAGAATGGCAGGTACCAACGTGCTTTATAAAGCTGTTACACAAGAGGGCTTCAGATACAACTTACATCTGAGCACCTGCTATGTGCCAGCCACTGACCTGGATCACTCTACCCTCAGATGCAAGTGGCATGGTTGTTATTTCCATTTTGCACCCAGGACAAAGGTGCTCGGAGAGGTTATGTAACGTTAACAAGATTACCCAGAGCTGGAATTCAAACTCAGGTCAAGCTCCGCCTCCCACCCTCCCCACACACCTCCCTACCTCCTCCTGCCTCCAGGGATGAGGATCCAATCCTCACACTGGGACAATCCTTCCAGGCTATGTCCCCAGCCGTCCAACCTCACTGCCACGGTGGGTGGGGCAAATGACAGGAGGCCTTGAGTTTGGTTCAGGAAGGCATGGACTGGGGAGATATGGAGTAGCCAATGATTCCCTAAACCACAATGGGCCTCAGTTTCCTTATCTGCCAAACGGTTAGCCCACCGCTGCTTCTCACGGGCTGCAAGAATTACCAGATATGGACATGAAGGAACCCCGGGCTTTTGTTGGGTGGGAGGCCTCCCTCCCATCTCTGGTCCCTTGGAGACGCCCACTCTCCGTCCTTCCTACTCCCGCCCCAGACGCGGAGGTAAAAGTGCAGGGCGCACCCCCAGTTTCCCTGTCCGCTCTGCGCTCACCAGGGGTTCGGCTGCCGTCACTGAGTGGGTGCCACGGGTCACGGTCGGTGGCCACGAGCAGGCAGTTGGGGTCGCGCAGGTGCGCGCACGCCTCGCTCAGCTTGGAGAAGGAGAAGTGCTCGTCGTAGCCCACGAGCACGGCGCGCACGGGTGGGGCCGTGCTGTCGCCCGCGCCCGGGTCCTCGCTGGGGTCCCCCGCCAGACGCAGCCCCGCGGCGCGCAGCTCCGCGCGCAGCCCCTCGCCTCCCAGCACGAACACGGCACCCGGCGCGTCGGTCGGCCCAGACAGGCGTTGGCGCAGCAGGCGCGCGGCGCACAGAGCGGAGCTGAAGAGCTGCTCGGCGTGCAGCCCCTCGAAGCCGAGGCGCGCGAAGCGGAGGGCGAGCTCGGGCCGCGCGCGCCGGCTGTTGTTGCTCACGAACAGCGCCTCCTTGCCGGCCCGCGCCAGCCGCTCCAGCAGCTCCGGGGCGCCCGGGACGACGCGCTCACCGTTCCACAGCACCCCGTCGCAGTCGAACAGGACCCCGTGTGCCCGGCCCAGCACGTCGCGCAGGGCCGCGCCGCGCAGCCGCTCACAGCTCGCCATGCAGCCAGCAGGCCGCCCGCACGCCCGCGCCGCGCCGCTGTCTCGCGGTGGGCACAGCGCGCTCGCCTGCGGCAGGACCACGGCAGCCAATTGGAGCACCGGACGGGCTGAAGGGCGGGGTCACGGCCTGGCCCGCGGCCAATGGGGGCGAGTACCTCGGAGGGGAAGGCTGCTGTGAGCTAACGGAGCGCGGAGAAAAAGGCGGAGTCACGGCAGCCACGGAGGGTGACCAATGAACAACTAGCCTGCTCCTTCGCCCCGCCCCTTAGCTAGGCTGCGCCAGTCACGCCCGAGTACAAACCCACACGGTATCGTGGAAGGCGGTTGGGCACATCGACTAACCTCTTACAGGGGTGGGAGGCTGGGATACTTCCTCTTCTTAAAAAATAAGGAGCTGCGAATAGAAAATGCAAAACGTCTAGCCCCGTGCTCCCCAGCCAATCAGAAGCGTAGGGGAGCTGGTTGCTGGGCGAAAGCAGATGCTAAGGGAGATGTCTGGGTCATCTCATTGCCCTGTGAACCATGGACGCCCCAGTTCTGAGCGAAAGCCTGAGAAACATGTGGGTGTGGTGGGGAGAGAGGCGCCCGGTGTCAGGCGCTGGAGCCTTTGGACCAGACCAGTGGTTCCCCACCACGGCTGTGCAATAGAGTCTCCTGGGGAACTTTAAAAAAAAAAAATTTGACATATAATTTACATACAGTAAGATGCTGGAACCCCTGGTGGAGTAGTGGTTAAGTGCTACGGCTACTAACCAAAGGGTCGGCAGTTCAAATCCGCCAGGCGCTCCTTGGAAGCTCTATGGGGCAGTTCTACTCTGTCTTACAGGGTCGCTATGAGTCGAAATCGACTCAACGGCACTGGGTTTGGTTGGGTAAGATGCTAGATCTTAAGTGTGCAGCTCGATGGCTTTTTACAAATGCCTTTTTTAAATACTGTGGCTGGAGTCCAGAGATTTTGATTTAATTGCTTTGGGTGGGGCCGAGGCGTTTGTTTTTATTTACTCAGAGATTTATTGTGAGGCCAGCGTGGAGAAGCCCTGGGGTAGAGGCAGGCTGTCACAGGGGGATGGAAGGAGCCAGAGCTAAAAAAGCTAATTGCCCAGGGCGGTGACTGGGTTGCCTGAGTCTCCCTGTCCGGGAGGTGGGCTTCTGGTGTGGAGGAAACCACAGGTCTCGGGACATTTCAGAGCCAGTGGTTTAAAGTGTGGGGGTGACATGAATTGTGACCCCACAGGGTCTCAATTTGAGGGTGTCTGTCAACCTCAGAGAAGGTGCTGAAGACCTGCTTGACTCAGGAACAACTAGAGCATCAAAGACCTGGGAAAAGACACACCGTGTCACCCAGGCTTTGATATTCAGATGCTTTTTTTTCCTCAAAGACCCAGGCCTTTTGCTCCTCGCCCTTGGATAGGTGGTCTCCCAGGGCTAGAATGGTTAGCTAAATTTTTCATTCAACCAACTCCTGAAAGATGCTCTTTAGAATCACCTCCTCTAGGAAGCCTTCCTTAACTACACTCCAATCCCTCCGCACACACACACATCACTCTGGGTTAGATGTCCTGCCCTTGGGCTGCCAGTGTCAGGACACTTGATTCTATTGTCAGTTCTGCCTGTCTGCTTGTTCCCAGGGGCTTCTTGGGAGTAGGGCTGAGTCAGGGACCTAGCCCAGGTTCTGGCCAGAGCAGCTCTCACCACGGAGGGTTTGTGGACAGATCTATTTGTGCCTTCCCTGGGTGCACAGCTGGGTGGGAGAAACAGCAGCAGCAGCAGCAGCAGCAGCCCACGTTTACTGAGCACTTCTGTGTGCCAAGGGTGGTGCTCTGGTCTGTAAATAGAGCGTTTCACTTAACCCTCAGAACACTTGTTGCTAGCTGCCGTCTAGTTGATTCCAACTCATGGTGACCCCACGTGTGCAGAGTAGAACTGCTCCATAGGGTTTCCAAGGCTGTGACCTTTCGGAAGCAGATCACCAGGTCTGTCTCCCGAGGTGCCTCTGGGTGAGTTCTAACCCCCAGGACTTTTCGGGTAGCAATCAGCTGCCTAGCCATTTGTGCCACCCAGGGACTCCTGGAACAGCACCGAGAGGTGGAAATTGTTACATTACCTCACAGATGAGAAAACGGGGGCACCAAGAGTGTAAGCTGCCCAGCATATGAGGCTTGGGACTTAGTCAGACCTGGGTCCTAACCCATGTGACCTGGGCAGGACATTTCTTTCTGAGCCTGTCTCCTCCCCTGTAAAAAGAGGCAATGGTATCTACTTCACAGGGAGAAGATTAGATGGAAATGATGCACATAAAAGTACAGTGTGGCGTATATAGTAAGTGCTAAAAACGCTGACTTGTTAGTATTTCAGGCAGGAAGAAAGAAAGGAGGCAAAGAATCTGTAATTGTTTTGCCTTTATGAAAATGGCTTCTTTATTTCAAGGACAGAAAATAAAACTATCATTTGGGCTGCTGCTCCAGTTTTGTCCAAAATAATTTATTTACCAGCCTTATAAAAAATACATCGGCAAGAGAAAAATAAAAGTCCTGTGGGAGCAGACAAGCCTCCCCTTCCTTCTGACGTTCCCCTGCCAAAGTGTGGAGTCAGGCCTGGGGCCCCCCTAAGCCCAGGGTGGAAAAGGAGACAGTCTGGAAGTGGCGAGGGGACTGTCCTGAGTCCTCTTCGCCATGGAGGCCAGCCCAGAGGGGTCACTGAGGCACTTGTAGGCAAAGGCTGAAGGCCCTCACCCTTTGGGAGTGGCAAGTGCTGTGTCCTGGGAGGACAAGGTGAGGAGGAAGGGGGTACGGAGGGGCTGGTTAGGAAAGAGCCACCAGCTCAGTCAGTCTCTGTGGCAAGGCTCCTGGGCCGTGGCTGAGGGGGAACAGCTGGTGGAGCAGTGACCCTACCCACAGCCTCAGGGGCCCCTCCCTCCTCTGTGGCCACCCCCAGGTCCCCCTGCACAGGAATGCTGGGGGAGGCTGGACCTGGGGAGGCTGGGCTTGGGGAGGCTGGTGAACACCGGTTCTGGCGCCGGGCAGGCTGGGGAGGCACAGGGGGCAACGGGGGTGGCACCGTGGGAGCCCGGAGGCTACTGCCAACCAGCCGGCGGGGCAGAGCCTGGGGGGTCACAGGGCTGCCAGAGCCAGGGGGCAGGGGTGGGGCTGGAGGGGAAGAGCGGGTGCTGGAGACCTGGGGGGGCGGCATGATGGGCCGGGCAGGTGCTTGGCGCTTGACTGTGGAGGAAGGAAAGGGGGAGGTTACGCACTCACACTGCCTGTGGTGAATCCACCAAGCTTACTCCCACCTCAGGACCTTTCTATCCGCCATTCCTCCTGCCAGCAACACAGTTCTGTGGCTGGCTCCTCCTCATTCAGGTTTCTCTTCATGTCCTTTCATCCTCAGAGGACACTCCCATTTCTCTGTCACACTTTCCTGTTTTGTTTTCTTCACATGACTTTTTACACTCTGAAATTATCTCGTCAGTTTTTATTTGACTTGATTATTGCCTGTCTCTCTGACTAGAACATAATCTAAGTGAGGGCAGCTAAGAGGCTGCTGCCCGGCAGGGTGCTGGTACAGAGGAGGCCAGTCATATTAGTTGAATAAATGAATGCTGCTTTCCCCCTCCTCTATGACACTTGGGGCTTGCTCACTCCTCTCAGAAGCCCACCAGAACCACCTGACTCAGCTCTCAAAGCACCCACCACACAGTGCTGGGAGGTCTGGACTCTGATCCCAGCTCTCCCTCCACCCACTGTGGGATCTAGGGTGAATCACCTGCCCCCTGGGGCCTCAGTTTCCTCATCAGAAAGACACGGTGGAAGACGTGACCTCCCTGACATGAGGACCAGCCCAGGTGAGGTGGTGACAGCCCTTCCAGCACTTAAAAGTGCTGTACTCAGGTGAGTGAATAGCCTGTTACACCCCCTCTTCCAGGAAGCGTTTCCTGTGGGACCTCCCAGCTCCTGCTGGTCCAGCAGCTCCTGTAGCTGCTTCGTCTACTTGGGGGTCTACGGTGCACAGCCAGGCGGAAAATGCCATTGCCTCCAGAGCCTGGCCCAGAACAGGTAATGACTAGCCACCTGTACCTGTGGCCTTCTCACCTGTCTAGCTTTGGAACAAGTCAACAGGTGAGTGCATCAGAGGGGCTGAGAAGGCGCCAGCCTTCCTGCCACCTCTACCTCCACCTTCCCTCCTTCATTGTCCCTTGAAAATCCTGTTCTCTCTTCACTGTGTGATCTCTGGGCATCTTGAGGACCAGACTCCAGTGCCACTAATGCTCACAGTGGCTAACCTTTATCGAGCATTTACTATGAGGCAAGTATGAGCTAAGAACTCTCTTTGCATCACTATTTAATTCTCCAAACAGCCCTACAAGGTAAGTGCAGCTATTGTTCCCATTACACAGAGGAGGAAGCTGGGGCCCAAGGTCACACAGCCAGGAAGGCAGAGGCAGAGCTGCCATCTGAACCCAGAATGCCAGGCAGTGAACTCTGGGCCCTTAACTACCTTGATTCCTGGGCCCCCTGGTTCCCAAATATGCGGTGAGCTGGGACTGCCCACTGCCCTGTGTTGCTGCTCACCTTCTGTTCCCCCAGCCAACTCACCTCTCCGAGTCATTTCCTCTGCTGGGGCAGCTGCCTCTGGGGGGCTCCTGTTGACCTTGGGGGAGGCTGGTCTGGGGGGTGCCTCAGACTCCATCCTGTCCAGGGAAAGGCAGGGTCAGGTCTGGCTTGGCCATCTTCTAGGGGTCTCTAGGTGGAGTTTAGGTCCTCCCAGGACTTGTTCCCCACTGCTCTGTGGTTGTGCCTGGGATCTGTCCCCAGGCCTGGCCCCCTGGGAAGACACTTTTGGAATTAGCCAGGGTTTGTGTCCACTGAGCCCCTGGTTGCTGTGTGACCTGGGACAGTATCCATGGTCCTCTGTGGGCCAAGAGGGTGCCCTGCCTGCCCAGCAGGTAGGGCCAGGATGGGAAGTAGAAACCAGAGCCTCAGCTCCTGGCCTCCATGTGATCTAGAAGCCAGAGTGGGTGAGAAGCAGAAGGAAGTCCATGCAGCCATTCAGTCTTCACTTCCTACAGGTCTCTGCCCAGTTGTCACATCCTCAGGGAGGCTGTTCCTGACCCCGAAGTGAAGTGGTTTTCCGTCTAGCCCCTTCTCTGGCCTTCTCTCCACTACCTGGAGCCTTGGTGGCACAGTGGTTAAGAGCTTGGCTGCTAACCAAAAGGTTGGCAGTTCAAATCTACCAGCCGCTCCTTAGAAACCCTATGGGACACTTCTACTCTGTCCTGTAGGGTCACTATGAGTGGGAATTGACTCGACAGCAGTGGGTTGGTGTTTTGTTCTCCACTACCTGACTCCGCACTAAGCGTTCATCAGTGTATTTGTTTCTTACCGATCTCTCCCACCCCATGGAAGGCAAGTTCCAGGGGCAGCATTTGTTTGTCTTGCTTGTCTGAGGAAATTTGTGATTTGGGCACCAGCAGTCTGTGGTAGAGTGAACAACATCTGCCTGGTATGGAGACCACACGGGCTACACGCCCTTCCTTCCAGATTTAAAGGACCAAACGGAAGACTAGAAGGCATTTCCATATCCCAAAATGAGAATTTCCTTAATTCCCCTAAATCCCAGGGCCTAAAACAGTACCTGGCACTCAGTAGGTACTCAGTATATAACCATTCAACGAATGAGAGAACAAGTCAGAGGCTGGGAGGAATATCACCTCCAAGTCTCCATACCGCTGAGAAACCTGGTCTTTGCAATAAAAATATCAATAATTGTATTTCCTAAAATGTAACTGGCAGTCATGAGAGATAATACCTCAGGTTGGGGGCCCACGGGGTCAGGCCAGGGGCCGTTCAGACTCCTCAGTTCTCACCTTTCCTTGGTGGCTACTGAGGCTGGGGTCGGGGCTGGGGCTGGGGCCGGAGCCAGAGCTGGAGCTGGGGTGGTGGCGGGGGTGGGGATGACAACGGTTGGAAGTTCCTCAGAGGCCGGCCTGTTGCTGACCTTGTCCTGGGGGGTGAGGGCCGAGAACAGGCCTGATATGTTGAAGTTGATGTCTAGAGATAGAAGGAAGTATGTCTTAACTTCCAGAGCCTTCGCCAGCCTCCCACCTCAGCCAGAATTAGGGCCACATACCCTTTTCCCTGAAATTATTCAGATCATAGTTTGCCTTTCCACCTTCACACGAGCCTTCAACAATTGCACAAAGCAGATGGTAGCATCCCCATTTTACAGAGGAGAAACTGAGGCTCAGAGTGGAGAAGCAACTTCCTCCAGATCTCAGGGTGAGTTTGTGGGGCTGCCAGGAACTGAACCTGAGTCTGGAGGGTACCGAGGTGGGTAGAGGGTGGGCATGATGGGGCCATTCACAAAACCAGGAATTTACCTCCAGGGAAAAGGGTGTCTGCGTTCTGTATCAGAGCCTCGACCACACCCACCACCTGGATAGAAGACACTGAGGCTGCATCCAACTGAGCCTGGTCCCTGGAACAAAAAGGGAAAGAAACTGAGTCATCCATTTAGCAAACTTGCATTGACCCCCAACTCTTGTTTGGCCCTGTGCTGGACACTGGGGACACAAGGATGAATCCCACAACAGTCCCTGTTCTCAAAAAGCTCACAGACCACCAGTTCATGGCAAATGTGTTGCTCACACGCCATATTTCTCCCTTCCTTTACCCATGACAGGCATCACTAGTCAATCATGGCACTCTTCTCCTCATAGCTCTTGGCTCTAGGCAGCCCTTACCAACCAACTGCACTCAGCACAGGGGATGAAATATTTTTGCCATCCATGGCCAGATGAATAATAATAACTCTTCATGTATCATAGCATGTTATAGTTTATAAAATATTTCCCCAGCCATTATATAATCATCACAGATGAGAAAATGGAAGTCCAGAGAGTGATTTCTCCCAGGCCCATCTCTGGAAGGTGGAATGGGGAGCTGGAACCAGATCTCGGGGCTTTCAGGCCCCTACGCAAGGCCACTAAGCACCCCGTGATGCTGCTAGCCAGAATGCCCATTTCAAAGCCCTGTGGGGTCCTCGTGCCGCCTGGAGAATAGGAATTGCTAGGGAAACTGAGGCCCAGGGAGACAATAAGCAGCAGGAGGTTGGGGTGGGGGCGGCCTTCCTCCTCTGCCACCTTCCCCCAGCCTGTGGCCCTTTACCCTTCTTTCTCGGGCGGCCACAGCAGGTTGGGCCCCAGGACAATGGCGATGTTGCTAGGTGTCATCTTGTTCACCTCCTGTTCCTCGGCCAGCCGGGCCAGGAACTTCATCAGGTACCTGGGGGATGAACGTGGACTTGGGTCAGATCTCAGCAGCTTGGGCCACGAATGCCTCACCCATCAAAGCCCCAGGGGTCTGAGAATTTCCCAGCCCAGGGCTTCTGGAGTGGGAAAAACATCACTGAACAATACCACACAAGATGGCTTTTGAATATTTAATAGTTAACTTAGCTGATCTACTGAGAGCCAACTATGTGCCAGGCACTGAGCTATGCTGGGAATCCTCCCAGCCACCGTGTGGGGCAGGGACTGTCCCAATCTGCAGTTTCCAAATGCGGACGCTGAGGCACAGAGAGGTTAAGTCACCTGCCCAGGCCAGACAGGGGCAGGGTGAGGCCTGAAGCCAGGTGGTCTGGCTTTAAAGGCTTAAGGTACATGTTTATTCCAGTCTCTAGTATAAACAGGCATGACTGGCACATCACAGCTGTGTTTTTAGAAATAGTCCTTAGGATGAGGCTAAAGAAGGTTTTTGAATAAAAGAGTGAGTCTGTTTAAATCAGATATTTCAGAAAGTGATGGTAAAAAAGAGGCCATGGACGTGCCAGAAGTTTGGGAGGCCCTGTCCCGCCCAATTCCTAACTACCTCACAGATGGTGAACTAAGCCCTGAGGGCCACCGAGGTCTACCCCAGGGCACGCAGCATGGGATGGCAGAGCCAGGACTCAAACCCAGGGCCCCAGGCCCTGCTGGGCTTTGGCCTTGGCAGAGGGCCGAGGGGCTCGAGCTCACCTGAGGTTGCTGAGGTTCTCACGGGGCAGGCGGCTGCACACCTCTTGGAGGGCCTCCAGCCGGGCCTCCGGCTCCTTCAGGCTGAGGACAGGGAGAGACCTAGTGAGCCAAGCCCGGGGCTGCGCCCCTGTAGCTTCCTCCTTTCTGTCTTCCCCCACCCCCACGTCCTCACCTGGCTGCCCTCACCCAATCGTCATAGAGGTCAAAGGTCATCAGGGGTTCTGGCAGTTCCCGCAGATAGGACTTGAGGGCACCTGAAGGGAAGGAGGAGGTCAGAGACAATCTCCCAGGCCCCTACCCAACCCCCGGTCCTCAGCTCTCTCCATCTGGAAGGAACCTCCAGCCCTTGTTCACACTAAAGTGTCTAGGTTTGATCATGTCCTTGGACCACGGCCCCCTCTGAGTAAATAAGGGAGGTTAGTGATCTTGTCCCCAGAAAAAACGTACATATGCAGTTTTAAAATAATGTCGGGGGTTCAACATGGACCCCACGTTAAGAAAGAACTCCTGTGTCTGCTCCGGTGTCTTCTCAGCAGAACGCCAGGCTGTAAGCCAAGCTACCCTGGGGTCATTTCCCGCAGCCGTGGGGAAGCCCCCCACTCTCCCCAGGGTTCCTGGGAGCAGGCACCTGCGACGGCATGGGGGTCAGAGCAGAACTCCCCCAGGCTGCAGGGGTCCGAGGCCATCGTCTGCTTGAGGCGCTTCAGCACGGAGGCCCCGGCGGCCAGGCGGAAGAGGCCCTAGGTGGGAGAGGGAGCAGGTGGGGGCCGCAGAGCAGGGGCAGGGCAGGGCACTCTGGCTGGGAGGCCCTGGCTTGCTCATGGTCTGGGGCAGGTTGCTGGCTGTCTCTGGGCCTCAGTGTCCCCCCTGGTCTGTGGGCAGAGCGGCCACCACAGTGTCTATGGATCCTTCAACTCCCAAGGTCTCAGATCTGAGCAAAGCGCAGGGTGGGAAGTCTGGGGGGAGCTGGAAGAAGCAGATCCAAGAGAGGCCTAAGTCTGCCTCTGAGTATTTTCTGCCTCAAAAAAAAATTTTTTTTTTTTAAGGGCCCATCCTCAGGAAGTCCCTGGGTGGTGCACCCACGCTTGCTGTTAACCAGAAGGTTGGTGGTTCTAGTCCATCCAGAGGTCCTTTGAAGAAACGCCTGGTGATCTACTTTCAAAGAATCAGCCATGGAAAACCCTGTGGAGCTCAGTTCTACTCAAAACACATGGAGTCACCATGAATCAGAATCGACTTGATGGCAACTGGCCTGGTTTTTAGTTTAATGTCTGTTAGGGACTGAACTGTGTCCCCAAAAATATGTGCCATAAATCCCAACCCCTGTAGTGGTTATAATCCCATTTGAGAATGGGTTTTCTCTGTTACGTTAATGAGACAGTTCATATAGGTTGTGTCTTAAATCAATCTCTTTGAGATACAAAAGATTAAACAAGCAAGCAAGCTAGCAAGCAGGGAAGGGGGAAGGTAGATGCCATGTCGCATGAAGATCACCAAGAAGCCAAGGAACAGAAGCTGAAGAGACAAGCACCCACCCCCGCACCCTGAGCTGACAGAGAGGGAAAGCCCTCCTCAGAGCTGGTGCCCTGAATTTGGACTTCTATCCTCTGAAACTGTGAGGAAATAAATTTCTGTTTGTTAAAGCCACTTAACTTGTGGTATTTCTGTCACAGCAGCATTAGGTAACTGTAACAGGGTCTATCGTCAGGAACGGCGCGGATGCACTAACAACACTAAGGTGCGAAGGACCTGGGGGGACTGGTAGGTCACGGTGATTGCCCTCTGGAGGCACTGGTTCCAACACCACCTTTTCATGTGACTCTGGACACATTTACCTCCTGGCTCCTGTCTCCCCCTTGTAAAAGGGAGCCAGTGAGGACTCTCTCTAAGGTCACTGGGATATTAAACAGAGCAAGTAATGCCAAGGGCATAGAATCCAGTGCCGGGCACACGTGAGCACCGTTAAGTGGGAAACCAGTTGCCAGGGTTGATTTCAACTGATAGCAACCTCATGTGTGTCAGAGTAGAACTGCTCTTTCAGAAACAAATCATCAGGCTTTTCTTCCAAAGTGCCTCTGGGAGGATTTGAACTGCCAGCCTCTTGGTTAGCAGCTGAGCACTTAACCATGTGCACCACCCAGGGACTCCTCAGAGGAAGGGAGTGTCAATTCAGCAACAGGAGGCCAGGCCTTTTCCCAGGTTCTGTGCTCTGATGGTGGAATTACAGGCACCAGGACAGTTCAGCATGTGAGAGGTCTATGACAGAACGAGGCCCCACGCCCTCCCATCTGCCCCAGGGGCCCCACCTCTTCCTTCATGCCCTCAGAGAGCAGCATCACGACGCAGGCCTCGATGGGCAGGGCGATGTCCCGGCCCTGCTCCTGCAGGTGGGTTCCCAGTGACACCCCATACACCCTGGAGAAGGGGGTGGCCATCATCGAGGGGGAGGGGTCTGCAGGGACGAGACAGATCAGCGGCCCAGGGCCCTCCCACCCCTGGGCAGCCAAGCCAGGGCAGACAGGGGCACCCCCAGACATTCTCAAAGGGCTACTGCTTTGGCCAGTGGTACCACCTCCCACCGAACCATTCCTGCCACACACCCTAAAATCATCCTGTGTATCTCCTGAATTTGTCCACCTCCACTGTGTCTGCCCTTGTCCAGGCCTCCACCACCTCCCTTCTGCTTCCTAACAAGTTTCCATCCAGCTCCAGTCCTGCCCCCTTCCTTCCAGCCTCACACAGCAGCCACGGCAATCTCTCCATCACAAACCTAATCCAGCCCTCCCCTGCTCAGAACCACCCATGGCTCCTTAGTGCCCCTCAGAAGGAAGCCTAAGCTTCTTACCATGCCCTGTGCAGGGCAGAGTGGGGTGCAGGTCAGCCCGGCCGAGTTCATACCTGCTTGACTGTGGTTCTCCTTCAGCTCAGCCAGGGCCGTGTCCAAGGAGCTTAGGGACTTGCGATGGTAATCAGCCTGGATCTCCAGGATCTGTGGGGACCAGGGGACACCCCCAGGGGAAGGTGAGGGAAGCTGCGCCTCCTCCCCCAGAGCGGGAAGGTGAGGGAAGCTGAGCCTCCTCCCCCAGAGCCTAGGAGAGCAGACACCTCCCTCCCAACATCTCAAAGAGGGTCCCACTGGTCCTTGGCTCTGGTGTTCACCCCGAGCTCCAGATGGCCCTGGTCTTGGACTCACATGGATGAAGTAGTTGGCATATGTGTCCTCCTTGGTGGCAAAGTGGTACAGGTCGGCTAAGTATTCATCCTTTGGGGAGAGAGGAGAGGGCTTACGCTGTGAGGCTGGGGTCCTGGACTGGGAGCTGAGGCTCAGAGGGGTTGGTGACTTGTCCAAGGTCACATAGCTGGTACATGAGCTCTCCCCTCTCTGTCAAGGTTTGTATTTGGGGCTGGCCCACAGTAACCCCCTTGAACTTTCTTGAGAGCTTTGACGGCTTCTAGTCCTCACCCGTGTCCCCATACCCTTACCACAGTGCCTTGCATTACCTACCTTTCATTTATTCACTCACTCAGTAAACACCATTCATTCATTCACTTAGCAAACACACCAAGGCTCTGGTGGACAAACCAAGTCCTTCCGAAATGTTATGTCTGCAGCATAGACTGAAGAGGCTGTGAGGTAATGGCTAACTACATGGACCCTAGAGTCTGATGGCCTGGATTCAAATCCTGGCTCTACCGCCTCCTAGGTGGCCTTGGGAAGGTCATGTCATCTCTGAGCTTTGGTTTCCTCGCCTGTGAAATGGGGACAGTCCCACCCCTGTCACCCCTTATCCAAGGAGCCCCCAGTGCCCCTCACCTTGCACTGCTCCACCTTCCTCTTGAGCTCCTCCTCCTCCTCCTTCAGTGTCTCCACCTTGTTGGCTGCGGTGATGTGGCTGTAACTGCTGGGTACGCCTCCTAGGACTTGACCACCACCTGAGTTCTTGGCTGCCTGACTGAGCCTGGGGAGAGTCCCAAGGTGGGGTGCTCACTGGCCTCGCTGCATATCCAGAGCCCAGGGCCCCCTCTACATGCCTGAGAACATAGATTCTGGGGTCTATAGACACACCAGCCCCACTAGCCTTGGCCCAGCCTGGCCCATGAGTGCTCTGAGCGCCCCCTGGTGGCGGGCTTGGTGACTACAGCCACCCAGCCCCAGAGTGGAGGATGGGGCCCTCCCACCACAGGGATCTCAAAGGACCGTTTATGGCTATCCTAGGTGTTGGGGCTACCCCAGGCACCAGGTGGTGTAACTCCCATGTACCCTCAGCAAATGTGTTCCCACAGATCAGACGTGTGTGCCAGTACACACACTGCATGGGTGTGGGGAAGGACTAACCCAGGTGCGGACCCCACCCAGTGGCTGTGGCTCCTACCTGCTCTTGAGAGTGTTCCAGTCGGACACCAGTTTCTGCAGGCTTTTCTTGCGCTTGAGGATGGCTGGCAGCTCTTCCTGGGGGCAGGCATGGGGCAGGGCTCAGTGGGTGGTGGAGGCAGGTGTTAGAGCCTGGGGAAGCCAGGAGCTGGCGGGGGCAGGTCACCTCACTCAGCCTGCTGAGCGGCTGCAGGACATCCTTCTCCAGGACCATCTCAAACTCGGCCACGATGCAGGCCAGCTGGTTCTGGATGACGCAGCTCATCTCCAGAGCCTTCCTGTGGAATGCAGCACCCAGTGCGCCCAGGCTCCCCCAGCCTGTGACCCATCTGGAACACTTGGTGGGGTCCCCTTCCCCATTAGCTCCTGTCCTCTTTGTATTTGCTCTGTCTTCACTGAGCTGCCCTCTCTGACGTGGACCCTGTCCCCAGCCTGGTCACCCCTCTAGCCTGGAAGCACTTGCCAATCTGGACCCCCTGTGGCTCAGATCCCTTCTTGGCATCCCCAGGTGGAGGCTGGGCCCCTACCCTGTGCTTACCCCATGCTGGAGTCAGGGTCCAGCTCCTTGAAGCTCTCGGCCATCACGGTGGACAGAGCCATGAGGGGCAGCTTCTTCTGCAGGGAGCGGGGGGGATGGAGAGGGCCGGCATGAAAAGGAGGGAGCGCGCACGCGTGTGTGTGTTTGTATGTGTGCTCGCCTGTTCAGCCTCCCTCCACCCTGCCCAAGCACCCAGCAAGCCCTTGAAGACAGAGCCCCACGGAAGGCACTGGGCATGGGTGGCAGGGGAGAAGGGAACCCAGGACGGCTGCAGTTCTGGAGGTGGGGTGGGGAGTGGAAATAGCATGGTGACAAGGCATGGCAGGGGTGACATCTCCCCATGATGGTGTACAAAGCCCCGATCCATTTGGGGTCCCCTTTCCTCCTCTCAAACAGAAAAAAAAAAAACCCAGTTGCTATCGAGTCGACTCTGACACATGGCAACCCCATGTATGGCAAATTAGAACTGTGCTCCAGAGAGTTTTCAATGGCTCATTTTTGAGACGTAGATCGCCACGCTTTTCTTCCAAGGTGTGGACTTTCTTCCAAAGGTGGACTCGAACTGTCAGCCTTTTGGTCAGTGGCTGAGCACATTAACCATCTGCATCACCTAGGGAATCCCTTCCTCTTCCCTGCCAAACCAAAACCAAGCCCGTCGCCACTGAGTTGATTCCAACTCACAGTGACCCTACAGGACAGAGTAAAACTGCCCCACAGGGTTTCCAAGGAGTGGCTGGTGGATTCGAACTGCCAATTTCTTGGTTAGCAGCTGAGTTCTTAACCACTGTGCCACCAGAGCTCCCTCCTCCTCCCAGAAGCCACTTATTGGGCAAGGAGGAATGAGCAAGCCCCATCCCAAATGGGAGACTAAGATCAGAGAGGATAGGGAGCTGGCCCAAGGTCACACAGTGGAGGGAAAACAAAGGAGCTAGGAACCCACCTGGCCTTGGGGCTCCCTCCCCTGGCTCAGCATATGTGGCTAGCCTGGCCATTGCTGAGCTCGAAACCTTCCCTGGCTTTCCACTAACGCCTGCTCCCTCCCCAGTGCTCTGGCCAAGGTGAAACATTGACTGATTCCAAAACATGTCCCACATTGTCCCACCTAGAGTTATGGAGAACACTAGCTTTGGGATCAGAGTTCAGGGTTCAAGTCTCAGCTTTGACACTTCTAGCTGTGGCACCATGGGCAAGGAACTCTCTAAGCCTGTTTCTTCATCTGTAAAACAGGGCTGGCTAATAAAGGTAGCTCTCTCCTCGGGCTCTTGCGTGGCTGAGACGATGCATAAACACATCTCAGCAACTGTCTAGCAGTAATGGGTAGATAAACGGCGGCTGTTGATTAATATAAGTGACTATCATTCAAAATCCAGCCCAAATGTCCCTTCCTCCAGGAAGCCCTCCCAGTTGCTCCAATTAAGACAGCCAGCCCTGGGGGCTGATTGGACAGAGAAGTTCAGGTGCTGTCGGAGGCCTGGCCTTGGTTCATGGGGGTTGGTGCAGAGGGAGGTGGGGTCAAAAGCGGTGCGGGAAAGAGGTAGGGTCTCAGGAGTGAAGCCCTCAAGGAGCCCTGGGGCAGTAGCCTCCACCCTCCCCGTGCCAGAGGCTCCACCTGACAGGGACACCCCAGTCCTCAGCTCACTCCCCCACTGGACAGAGGGGACAGGGCTTACCCCAGAGTGAGGTACAGACCCAGGTCCCCTTCCCAGGCCCCTCCTCCCTGGCACCCCACTCACCACTCGCTTGTCCATGTCTGCCCCGCTCTGGCCCTGCAGACAGGCCTGCAGCCGCTTATGGACATTGTGGGCTGCTCGCTTGGCTGGCTCCAGCCGCTGCTCCACCTGGGAGAGGGTGCAGGGGGCTATGAATCATGAGAAGTGGCCCCCTACCCCCACTGTTGGTGGTGGCGCCATTGAGTCGATTTTCGGCTCATATCAACCCTGTATGTTACTGAGTAGAGCTGTCCAATAGGGTCTTCTAGGTTGTAACCTTTATGGGAGCAGATTGCCAGGTCTTTCCCCCATGGAGCTGCTGGGTATATTTGAACTGCTAACCTTTCAGTTAGCAGCTGAGCACTTAACCGTCGTGCCACCAGAGCTCCTTCCACCTCCATTGCCCTATTCTTTTCCAGAGCCGGAATCATTTCCCTTCCCTCCTCCTGGGGACCCAGGGCCAACAGTCTGGGGCATGACTCCATCCAGGTCCCCAACTGGCCTCCCCCTGCTGACAGCCACTCAGGCCTGCCTCCTACCCGATGCCCGATGCCCGCCAGGACCCGTACCTGCAGTAGGTCCTCACCCAGGAACCCGGCCGTCTCCGGGGTGCTGTGGGAAGGGAGAGCTTCTGCTGGGCTGGCCCAGGTTAGGAGCCCCCTGTCTCTTCCTGGCCCACCAGCAGGGCACCTGGACCCCAGTTGCTTCGTGTGCCTCTCCCAGGTGGGGCCCGCCCTGGGTGGCCTGTCTGCCTCATCCCAGTCAGAGCACATTCCATGGGGCGGGAATAGGATACAAGGCTTTTCCTCCTCCACCCAGGGCTATGCCCTGAGACAGGGCGGTCGAAACTGGAGGGGGGTCAGGGGAGCCACCCCAGGTCCAGCTTTGGGACCTAGGGCGCAGCTTCTCTCTTCTGCCCACCCTCCAAATCCTCATTGCACCGGGGGAGGGGCAGCCTAGTCTGGCCCCAAGAACGGGAAGTGCTGGAGCTCAGATTCCTGGCCCATCAGCCCCACAGGCCTCAGGACGGCACTGGCAGGCAGGCCCTGGGCCCACGCCCCTGCCTGTGACACATGGGGTCACTGTGGCCCAGAGCAAGGTGGCCTGACTGCCAGGCTCACATGGGTGTGAGACTAGAAGCAGATCTCTGAACACCCAGCCCCCTCCTGAGCCCAGAGAAGGGGAACTCCCTATGCTGGGGGAAGAGAAGAGAAGGCAGGCCCTTAGAGGCTCCCCAAACTTCCGGCCTTCACTCCCCAGCTCAGGGGCCGGGAGACCTTGGGATGGTTTCACCTGAGTCTGGAAAAGCAGAAGCAAGACAGAGAAGCAGGAGGCCTCTGGGCTGGGGGTGGGGACTGGAGGGACACAGCGGGGTAGGGGCAGGCCCTCCTCCCACCACGCCAGGACCTGTCTCCTCCCCTCCCCCAGGATCTGGGCCCTTATCTGCTCTTCCTCCTCCCCCACCCAATCACCAGAGATGGTTAACTGTCCCCATTGACAAGAGGGGACAAGTGAGGCCAGGGAGGATGGTCTGCTCAGAGGCTCATGGAGGCAGAAGGACCCAGCGTCCTTGGTGAGAGCGCTTTTTCCCCTGGACCCCCTCCAGTCAGAGGTGGTGGTGCTCCTTCCCCCAAAGCCCCACGTCTGCCCCCCAGCGCAGCCTGGGATGTAGAGGGAGCAGAAGAGCAGGGTTCTGGCGGGTGAGAGAGTGGCTGTCCAGATGTCCTCAGCTTCCCCACCCCCGGTGTCCCCCCCACCCCCTATACCCCTCAGGTCCCGCGCAGGGGGACCCTGGCACTCACCGTCCCAGGCTGCCCGTGTGGGCCAGCTGCCGCATGCGATGCAGCTGTCTCTTCATCATCTTGGGGCCGGACTGGGGGCTGCGGGTCAGGGTAGGGGTCGAGGAGCAGCAGCCCCCGGCCCAGCCTGCCTCTGCCCGCAGCGCCGCTGGGCCTGGATGGGTGGGCGGCGCGCTGCGCTTCCTGGGCCGCCGCAGCCGCCGCGCTCTCCCCACCCCGTGCCGCCCGCGACTCCGCCCCCGGCCCCCAGGTCACTCCTCTCGCCAAGTTTGTTTGTTCGCTTACCCCCGTCTTCCGGCCCCCACGACCCGGCCGCCTGGCCGTCCGAAGGTTGTGCGTCCCTCTCCTCCTCTCGCCCCGCCCAGGTGGCGGGAAGCAGGTAAGCCGGCTCCTGCCACCGCACCCCCGGGGCCTCCCAGGTTTCTGCCCCGCCCGCCTGCGTGTCCTGGGTATAAATAACCTTTGCACTCCCTAAAAGGGAAAGAGGGTTCCCTCTTGAGGAGGAGCAGGCCAAGGACAGGCCTCTCCGACCTGTCCTGGCCCACCTGGGCCTGGGGACTCCCACGCCAAAGGGCCCCTCCATCACCCTTACATCCCTGCTGCAAGATTGGCTGGACACTTTGGCTTCCTGGGGCCACCCTGTGCTGTGTCCCCCGGACAAGTCCCTGGAGCTGGGACTCAATGTCTCCAGTGACCTGTCGGGCCAGCAGCCCTACCCTGCCCGCCTGAAGTGGTCAGGAGAGCTTACCTGCTCTCATTGCCCCATTAAGAGGGGTTCACACCACCCTGCAGCCACAGCGACACCCCCCCCACCCCCAGAGTGGTTCCCTGACACCTGCCGGCCTTGGCTGACTGTTCCCCCTCCATCTGTAAAGCCTTTTTCCTTCAAATTTCCTTCAGGTCCTGCCTTTCCTTCTTGGAAGGCAGTGATGGGTGCTGCTCTGGTCTCCCCCAAACTTGGTAGCCATGATCTCTTTGGCCCTCCACCCAGAACAGGGTTAGGCATACAGTAGGTGCTCCGTGAATGCTAGTTGATATAAGACATGAGAGCCTTTGGGAGCGGTAGACTCTTCTACCCTGAACCCCTGCATCCCTGGAGCATTGGGAGTCCCAGGGTGGGGACAGGGAAGGGGTGTGGAGTGGTGGAGTCCGCCAAGCCTATTACACTTTGCTTTGTCATAGTTTTTGCTCAGCTCTAGAAGGATTACTCGAGCACTTACTGAGTGTGTGTGCCTGGGCAGGAGTATGAGTTTCTGCTTTCGGGCAGTCTGAGCACTTCTCGAGGGCTGGGCTTTGGCCCCAGACACTCGCATTCCCAGGGCCCAGCCCGGGCCTGGCACATAATGGGCACTCACTGTACCTGGCTGTCCCAATACTCCCGCTGGGGAGGGCATGAGACAGAGAACCTACTAGCTGCTGCTGCTTGAGCGGAGCCTCCCAGCTGGGAGCCCACTTGAGTAGGGACTCCTGGCTGGAAGTGAGGTCCCAGGATCTGGCTGATGAGGGGATCCTAGGCCAGGCTCCTTCCCTGCCACTCTTCTCCCACCAGGAAGGCTGCTGGACCAGTGAGGAACACTGAAGGAGCCCCTGGGGGAGTTCTCGAAAGGGAACAGAGCCTGAGGAATGCCTGGGTGGAGGGAGAAGCTGTCCTGCCGATTGCCTGGATGCAGGAGTTCTGTATAGACCTGGCTTCTTAAAATGCAGGGCTGGGCAAAGATTGAACAGTCCCATGGAACAAAACAAGACTAATGGGGCGCACCAGCCCTGGGGCAGGGATTGGAAGGTAGGAGGGAACAGGACAGCTGGTAATAGGGGACTCAGGATTGAGAAGGGAGACTGTTGACATGTTGTGGGGTTGTTAACCAGTGACATACAACAATGTGTGTACTCTTTGATGAGAAGTTGGTTTGTTCTGTAAACCTTCATCTAAAGTTCAATGAAAAAAAAAAAGATTAAAAAAAAATGCAAGGCAGGGATTTGGAATGTTTAGGTTCTGGCCCCTGCCTCTCCACCTTCCCCACTGGCTAGCCCCCAGAACTTCGCTGTGGCTCAGTGCCCCGTGTCTCTGCAGTGGGCAGAATCTACTGTGTGCACTGTTAGGAAACAGAATACTCTCAAGCCAACAGTGGAACACCAGGCATGCCACCTCCACCTTGGCCTTGGCCTCCGGGAAGTCTCTGGACTACATGGCTGCTCCCCACCCTGTTCCAGCCCAGCCTCCAGCTTGGACTGCACAGGGCCTGGTCTTGTCCTGTTCCTCAGCTGGTCTGAAGGTCCCTGAGGGCAAGGCCTGGCTTGCTTGTCTGTCTCTCCTAGGCTCGCCTAGGCCTGAGGCATGGCCCTGGGCGGGGGAGAGGTCAGTCCACATGGGTCTTAGCAGCAGCTGCTGTGGAAACCCCTGGAGCCACATTAATAGACCTTGGCATCCCACTTGGGCTCCAGCACCACCCCCCCCCCCAGCCCCCTAGGAGACCGAGAGCCTGGGCAGGAAAGGTGACTGGCTTTTCTAGGTCTGGCCTGGGTGAGGTTGCTGTGCCCCTTGGCCGGGTGATGGGAATATTTGAGGGCCTGCCTTGTCACACTTGGGATGTTGAATCATAGAAGAGTGGAAACCTTGAAGGTCGGGTCATAGGCTGTTACTTTGAAGGATGTTGTCATCAGAGACTTTTGGACTCAGAAGTTTCTATCAGTGAATGTTGGCAGAGTGGCTCCTGAGAACTGCAGACACTGGGACTTCAGAGTCAGCCCACCCCTCTCAGGGCCCTTCCCCAATTACCAACCCTTATCATGTGGCATTGTTAGGGCTGTGACTTGGGCAGGTCTCCACCAGCCTGGGCCTGCTCCTGGAGGGCCTGGGCCTTATCTGGCTAATGTTGAGTCCTCCAGGGCCTAGCATTGTGCCATATCCACGGGAGCTCGATAAAACACAGCTGAGCTGAACCAGAAGTAAAGACATCACACCACTGGACACTTATCACCAACCCAAAAGACAGCAAGAACAGAGCTTAAGGGCATGGATGGAGCCAGCAGCCCGGCTCAGTCTCTCACTAGCTGGGTGGCCCTGGGCAAGGCAGTTCACTTCTCTAAGCCTCAGTGTCGTCCTCTGTAAAATGGGAAAAACAGCAGCAGCTACCTGCGGTTGGGAGTCCTTGGGTGGTGCAAACGGTTAATGTGCTCAGCTGCTAACGAAAAGGTTGGAGGTTCAGATCCACTGAGGGGCTCCTTGGAAGAAAGGCCTGGCGATCCACTTCTATAACATCAGCCACTGAAAACCCCGTGGGGCATAGTTCTACTGTGACACATACAGGGGCAGAGTGAGTTGGAATCAACTCAGTGGTGACTGGTTTACCCGTGGGTTGTTGTGAGGTTTAAATGTTTAATGTCTGCAAAATGCTTAGAACGGTGCCTGGAATGGTTTCTTGTTATTATGCTGATTCAGGCCCCAGAAAGTCAGGAATAAAAAGACCCTTTCTTTACCCTCGCTTCTGCCTCAGTTGCCCCTATATGTGTCCAGCTGCCTTGGGACAAAGGGATTCATTGTATTGTACTTTGGTGAATCCTCCAGTGAGGTCAGTATCATTATCCCCATTTTACAGGTAAGCAGCTGAGGCTCCTGGGCCCAAGGTCCCTAACAGGTTAAGTGGTCAGAAAGCAGATCTGACAGGCTCCTGAGCCCACACTTGCTCACCTGCTGTACCAATGACACTGCCTAGGAACTCCAGAAATGCTGGTCCCCGTCCCACCCTCAACCTCGAGGGGCCAGCAGCCTCAGAACAGATTTATCTGTGCAGAACTGTGATGGTCTGGTAGCATATGGGGAGGCTTGAACAGGATGTGGGCAGGGAGCCCAGGGGGCAGGGCTGAGGTACTGTTCTGAGGTCAGATACGGGGCTGCAGGACTGGGCCAAGTGTCCCATTTGAGACACTTTGACAGACAGCTTGTTTGTGGCCATGGCGGTATTGCCCTCCAAGTGGAGGCTTTCTCTCAGAGCCGCTGGGGGCGTGGTATGATTTCTGGGGCTTGCGCCCCCTTCCCAAGCCCAAAGGCCCTCCCAGGAAGCCGTGGTTGGGGCTGAGGCACGAGGAGGCCTTCACCACAATCCTGACAGCCCTGGGGGTGCATCTACACTTAGACTCAGAGGACAGTGGCCCAAACAAAGGAGCAGCTGGGGAGGAAGGGGCCTCTCAGAGCTGCTGGCGCCACAGTCTGGCCCCAGCCCTGCCTCAGCCCCTAATGTGTGGCCTCAAGCACTTTAAGTCTCTGAGCCTCAGTTTCCCGTTTTCACATGACAGTTGTAAGGATCGGGGGAGAGGCTGCACAGAGCAAGTATGCCAGGCTGGGCTGACTTTCCTCATTATCTGCCTGCCATGCCTGGTCTGCAGAGATGGGGTGGGGCAGCAGAAGACCAGGAGGGGCCAGCTCCGCAGGCAAGCAGCGGCCTCTCCACATCTCTTGGCTGCTCTGAACAGATGACCAGCTTGTCGAGGTTGCAAAAAATCAAAATTAACTGCTGCCTCAGGCTGTCTGAGTAGAAGTGGAAGTGTGGTTTCCAGCTCTGGGAAGTCCCACTGCTCTTGGGGTGGCGCAGGCCACTCTTCAAAAGACAGAGCAAACGCCTCCCCCCCCACCCTGGGCACCCTGTGCCAGCCTGAGAATGCCAGAGGCCCTGGACTATGTGCCACACCGTGCCTGTCTGAACGGACACACTGCACTTGGGACTGGCACTTCTAGGCGGTGGAGGCCCAGGGCCCCTTCTCGGGATGAGCTCCTGTGGCACCTGGTGGCCACTCCCTCCTGGCACTCAGCACTCATGCTGAGCTCTTGGCTCGCGTCCTGCAGGCTTTGAGCTGAGGACAGGGCTTTGCCTGGCACAGGGGCTGCTCCTGCACTTGCAGCACAGACAGACATCTGGGTGGATGGACTAGGAACAAGGGAAGGTGGATGGTCTGCAAGATTAAAGGAGCCCTTTGCCCCTGTAACGTTCTCCATCCCCCCAAAACCGACAGGCTGGGGAGACCCTTGTGCTCATGGACTCCTCAGAAGGCCTCAGAGGGGCCTTAAAGATCACGGGGTCCCACCTACACAATGAACCTAAAGACCAGAGAGGGAAGCACTCTGCTCAAAGTCACACAGCAAGCCAGTGACTGAGCCACAACTAGACCCCAGACTCCCAAGTCGGTGTCACGCAGGGCTCCCACTACCCTGCAGCCCTTCCATGACTGGCCAGGTGTCTTAGGCCCCAGATGGGCATCCTGGGAGCCCAGGTGGACGTTACAGGGAATACGGTTTTATTACAAAGAAAAACTTCCAGTTAGAGACGCACAGGGAATGTGTTGCCTTCCGCACACATCATAGGCAGGAGTTCCGCCTGGGGAGCAGGGCAGACATGAGGCCCCGTGGCTTGGAGGGGAGGGCTGTTTCCAAGGCTCAAGCCACACTAGGTATCTGTCAGCAGGTGCCAGCGGGTGGGAGCAGCACCGCTCAGAGGCCTTGCTCCCCCTCTAGTGTCCGAGCAGGACGGCGACTAGCCGCTCACCCTCCATTGCCAGTGTGGGTCTGCCCAGAGAAGGTGCCTTTGTGTGGATGAATGGAGGCAAGCACAGCCTGAGTCTGGGGCGCTGGGCCCTAGGCCATCATGTCCAGCATGTCCCAGCAGTATCTACAGAGAGGGACTCGGAGGCCAAGTTCAGATTGGGAAACACTAGATGAGACAAAGTGAAATTTGTTTCTTAAATGCAGAACTTGCCAGGGCCCTTAATGCGCTCCTCTACAAGGGAGGAGAAACCATGCGCAGCCCTCCCCAAACTCGACGGGAACGCCTGCCCAAAGCGCAGCGGGCAGGTGGCAGGCCACGGAACATGGCCAGTCCCCCCGGGCTACCTCCCTGCTTGCTCCCCAATTGGTTGGCTCTCTCAGCTGCCCCGGGGCCTGGACCCCAGCTGCCCTATTAGGGCAGACCCCGATAGGCAGGGCTGGGGGTGCTGCAGCTGACATTGGCAAGAGGCCCCACTCAGGTCCCGGCGCCTCCTGAAACAAGCTGCAATCCGCTCTCTGCTTTCTGGGAGCAGCCTCTGGGAAATGGAGAAGCTGAGGTGTAGGCCCCCGGGCGTGGATGCAGCTTCAAAGTTATATTTTGAGGGCTGAGCTCAGCAGGAGGAAGTTGCCAGTGGCAGGGGCCTTCCCTAGGCGACTGCAGCAGATGGGGCTCCTGGCAGGCTGCTCACTTCCAGCTGGGAGCGCTGGGGCCCACCACAGCCTGTCTGTCTGGTGACTCAGCACCAGCCACAGGCCCCCAGCAGGGCCTCTTCCGGTGTGGGGTGAGGGACCGGGGCCCGATCCCCAAAGATGGAGGCTGAGAGGTGTGCAGGGTTGCCTGGGGACCCCTGACCCTTCCTGTCTCCTTGTCTCAGAAGGGCTACAAGAGTAACTGTCCAGGAAAAGGATGTTTTATTTTCATAAATACTCCTGCTCTCACGCACACATGACCCCACTCTGACCACGGACAGATGGACAGAGACAGGAGATGCCTGTGGGAGGCCCCAGCAGAGGCCAGCGGACGAAGGAGACATGGTGGACTCCAGTGCACAGCCCCTGGCCTGCCGTCACATACTCCACAGCCCCTGAGGAGGCTGACAGCAGGGACTGAGTGGGTGAAGGGAGCCCCCAGGAGGAGTGGGGGACACGTGGGGCCCTCCAACTCAGTCTTCACCACCCCTGAGACCGTGACCACAGGGCCTACTCAGAAACAAAAGAGCATCAAACCAAACACCAGGGAAGTGCAAACAGCTAGGGGCGCAAGTGCCACCCCACATTCACCGGGTTCCTGCAGGGGAGGCCTGAGCTGGTCCCTGGATCCAGCATGTCCCCCCAGCTATGGCTGGGCCTTCCCATAAGGCATAAGAGACAGGTGGGGAAGGCCCCACCCAGGCTGGGCTCCTGGCCGTCCCTGACAGCCTCGCTTCTTTCCCAGGACCCCAAGTCCTTCCAGGGCCGTGCAGCCCCTCCCTGCTCCAGGCTCCCACTGTGTGGAGGCCCAGCAGTGCAAACCCAGGCCCAGCCTCCTGCTGGGTTTGGCTCACAGCAGGGGAAGGGCAGGGGGGAGGGAGAAGAGTCACTTGGGGGCCACTGGGGTGAGGGGAGAAGCACCAGGCCCTGGGGTATATGGCCATGGGGACAAAGGGTGTCCCAGGCTACCACAGCCTCCACCAGGCTTCGATGGCCAGGCCCTCTGCCCCCTCCTCTCCCCAGCCTCTGTCCTAGAGGCTTCCCCAGGACTCAGGTGGGGGAAACTGGTCCACGTCCCCCATCTCATTGTAGGTCTGGTCACCCATGGTGAAGATGAGCTTGTAGCGGAGGCGGACCTTCTCCTGGAGCAGAGGGGAGGAGGAGTCAGAGCAGGCCAGGAGGCCAGCCCACCCACAGAGCCCGGCCTGTCACAGCTGGGCCTCACCTTCTGAGGATTGGCGAGGAGCAGAACCTGGGTGATAGCTGTGGGGTGGACGATGGGGTTAAATGCTGGCAGCTCCGTGCCTGAGGGTGGCTGCAGCTTGACTTTCATGACCTGTGGGCAGTGGCAGGACAGGCACAACTAGCCCTGGCTTCCCTCCTCAGACCCACGGGGGCCAGGCTGGGGCCTGGGGGTCTGTCTGGGGCTCCCCTTGACCCCGCACTGCCCCCTGCTCCTGCCCCAGGCCAGGTGGCACCCCACCAAGCCCCAAGTCACCCTGCCTTCAGAGGGAAGCATGCCTGTCCTGCCCCTGCCCGTGTCACCTTGGGGACAGCTGACTGAAAAACGATGTTGCGGATGGGCAGGGGGGCGGTGCTCAGCATGGACACCACCACCACCAGGACATCGGGGCGCCCCGGCAGCGGGTCTCGGGCGAAGTGGAAGAGGACGCGGAAGCCATGCTGGTCATACACAGTCACAGGCAAGATGCTGCCTGGCAGGGAGAAAGTGGGGCGGTAGGCGGCTGGGGCGCTCAGCTCTCCCCATTGGCCCACAGCAGGCACATGTTGCTCTGCTGGGGACAGATGAACAAACCCTCTAGTTTATGTCCTGGCCTCAGCTCTGGGCAGTGCATCAAGGTGCAGACTGGCCTGGCCTCAGCCTATGCATCGGGGTGCAGGCTTGGCCTGGCCTTGGCCCTGGGCAGTACAGGCAGGGTGCAGGCTGGCCTGGCCTCAGCTCTGGGCAGTACAGGCAGGGTACAGACTGACCTGGCCTCGGCCCTGGGGAGTGCATCAGGGTGCAGGCTGGCCTGGCCCCGGCCCTGGGCAGTACAGGCAGGGTGCAGGCTGGCCTGGCCTCGGCCCTGGGCAGTACAGGCAGGGTGCAGGCTGGCCTGGCCTCGGCCCTGGGTAGTACAGGCAGGGTGCAGACTGACCTGGCCTTGGCCCTGGGCAGTGCATCAAGGTGCACACTGGCGCCCGGAGGGCAGGGGAACTGCTAGAGTATGATGGTTGAGACAGGACTTTGCTGGTCCCGCCACAGCCCAGGGCTCCCCCAGCGCTGTGCAGCTGCTTCCTGGCATGGTGGAGTGCAGGTGAGAGTTTGGGTCACACACTCACTGGGTGACCCTGGTATGGTCACTCAGCTTCCCTGCACTCAGTTTACCTTACTGGTAAAATGGGGACACTGTTCCCCACCTCCTGGAGATATGGAGAGTGTGATGCCCTCAGTGCAGTAAGCTCGTGGGGGCTGACAACACTGGGGACAGGCCAGTCTTCGTCTCAGAGCCTGGTGCCTGGGAGGCCCCTGGCCCACTCTTGCTCCTGGGCAGGAAGAGCTCCAGTTGTGGGTCTGGACCTTTATTCTGGTTTGGTTTCATGATCTTGGGGGAACCCCAAACCTCTCTATGTCCTGGTTCTTGCCTTCCTGGGGAGAGAAGGGCTCCAGGAGCCATCCCACAAGAAGTCACTTGCTTGTGTAACCCCTGGAGTATACAGAGCAGTTTTGCCAGCACTCTGGGGCAGATAGGGAAACTGAGTCCTGGTAAAGGGAAGGGTCTTCTCCAGAGCTCCCTACTAAATCAGCCAGTCGGGGGCTGGGAGGAGAGTTCTGCTCCCCACCTCCTTCCCCAGACACAGCTCCTGATAGATGAGGTGGGTGGTCCCCAGCCCGCCAGGTACTCACTGGGTTTGATGGACTCCAGGGGCACAGTGATGTTGGCCAGCGAGAGCTCGGTTGGTGTGGGCTGCTGTGGAGGCCCAGGGGGCTCTGGGGACAGAGTGTGGAGGAGGCTGGTGGCACTGGGGCTGGACGAGCTGCGGCTGCTCTTGTTCTGTAGGTCCCGGAGCGTGAGCCGGGGGGCTGGCTGCTGCTTCTCCCTTATTGGGGACGATGCATTAGGAGGGGATTCTTTGGTACCCCTGAGGTCAGATGCACAGGAAAGACTGGGCCTCTGGCTCGGTCCCTGACTGCTGGCTCAGACCACCCTTCTCCCTGGCCTTGGGGCTCTTCTCCTCTGGAGCGGGGAGCCCTTCTCCTCCCTCTCTCAAAGCTGACCTTTACTCTGCCCTCCACCTGGCCGCTCAGACTGTGTCCTCATTGTCGTTAGCTCTTGGGGCCTTCAGTCTTTCTCTGGGGGGCTGGGGATGACTGGGGGAGGCTATGTGAGCAGAGGGTAGACCCCCTCTCTCATGAACTCCATGCTCTATGGGGCGGGCACTATGCCTCCCTGTCACTGCTGTGTCCCTAGAGCCAAGCGCAGTGCTGGA
This sequence comes from Elephas maximus indicus, assembly GCF_024166365.1. NCBI lineage: Eukaryota > Metazoa > Chordata > Mammalia > Proboscidea > Elephantidae > Elephas > Elephas maximus. The sequence goes on along the minus strand of NC_064822.1, from coordinate 181,527,631 downwards.
CACATGGTAGGTGCAGCAGCACACGCTCCCCGTGTGCACAAGCCAGCAGCGGGCTCTCCTGCAGGGCCTGGGTGGGGTCTGGGCAAGGGAGAGCTCAGGAGGGGGCAGGGAAGCCCCCTGGCTGGGCTGGGCGTGTCCTCACCACCGCACTTGCTGGGACTCCGGGGGCAGTGACTGCTGCAGAAGGATCTTCCCCAGGAGGTCCAGGTCATCCAGACCACTGCTGGCTGGCAGGGGAGTCTGCGTCGGGAGCCGGCTATCCGCGCCGGGGGCCTGGGCCAGGGCTGGAGGCTCAGCGCCGTCAGATGACTGTTGGGCATACAAGGGATGTGGGTGGGCAGGGCTGTGCCGAGAAGGTGTCAGTGTCACCTGGACCTGCCTGGAGACCCCTTCCCCTGTGCAGGTGACCTGTAGGGAAGCAGCACTAGGGATGCAGACAACATACTGTTCCCGCCCATGATGCAGGGACCTGGGATGACACCATGCCTGCGGGACCCAGGACCCTTCTCTCTTCATGGCCAGCAGGGGACTGAGCTTGGCCTGTGGCTCGACTCCAGAGACTGTCACACTCCAGGGACCCCAAAGTCAACCTCAACAGTATGGGAACTGGAAACCCTCATCTCTGCCCCAGAGGCTGGGCTGCGGCTCCAAGGCAGGCCCAGAGGTAGTGAGGGGCTGGGCTGGGGAGATGCAGCTGGAGGTGAGGGGAGGACAGCCTGCCTTTGCCCCATGGCCCTCCTGCACAGAGCCTGTCATTGTTCCCTTCAGGCTGCTTGTCCCAGGACAGGGACAGGTCAGGCTGCTTCCCAGCACCCTCCTACCTGGAAGCTGTTCCATCCGGCACCATCCAAGCCTGGGCCTGAAGCGGGTGTGGGGTCGCCTAGGCCTGAGGGGAAAGCAGACAGAGATGAGGAGGCTGGACTCGCTGCGGGGGGTGTGCGCTGGCTGGGGCTTCACACATCTCTCCTCCTCTCCCCCCTTCCAAGAGCTCAGTTCAGAGGGGAAAAGCCCACGCTTCCACAGGGAACCTGCAGCAGAGCAGGAACAGAAACCGAAGACCCCGCCAGCCCAGTCCGGGGCCCCCATGCTTCCCCTTCTCCTCTCACAGGCCATTTGGCACTGGCTCAATACAGAAGCGGGGACTCTCGTCCTGCTTGTGTTCACCAGCTGGCAACTGAGAGCCGGCGCGGGGTGCTGGGGATCCAGGAGGGCAGGGGTCAGCACTCTGCACCCGCCCTCTGAGTCAGGTGCGCACTGCCATGTGGGGAACAGGGCCCTGGGCCCAGGCCTGCCCTGGAGTCTAAGTGACCACAGGCAAGGCAGCGCACCGGCTGAGCCTCGGTGGTCCCATCTGTACCAGGACAGGGCTGGACTGGGCCATCAGCCCTGACATGTGCCAAGGAGGGACAGCCTGAGAGAGTGGCGCAACGGAGAGCGTGAGGTGGGTCTTTGGACATGGCTCTAAATAAAAGGTTTGTTAAGCAGCCTACTGTTAGAAGGCAGTATGGGACCAGTCAGCCCCCTCCGCCCTGAAACACCTCCAGCCGAGCTCACCTCAGCTTTGTCCTAAGCAAAACCAGTTCTCCTGTTTCTAGCAAATCGGGAGTAAGTGAGGTTCAAGCTGAGATGCCAACTGAGAGGCAGGGGCTACAGGGAGCAGGGGCTGTTGTGTCTCCTCCTCTAGGCTCATCTCTTTAAGATCAGGGACAAGAAGATCTAACTGACACCATGTATTACACCCTCCTGCTGTGTCAGGGTCTTTAGACTCGGGTCTCACTTAACTCCCAAACCACCTTCAAAGGTAGGGGTCGGGGAGTATCTAGAGTGGGCAAGTGTCTAGAGACCGAAGTTTATCAGTGGTCCTGGGGGCAGGTGCGAGGAAGAGGGAGAGGAGGAAACCAAGGCTTAGGGGACACTGAGCTTCTGTTAAAGGTGACGGGGAAGTCTGGGAACGGATAATGGTGATGGCTGAACAACATGGTGAATGTAATGAATGTGAAAACTGTTAAAATGGAAAATGTTTTGTTACAAATGTGTTTACCACAAAAAAGTCAAATAAGATGAAATAAATCTATTGTCACGAAAGGTATGAACGTCAATTTCCCTAATAAAGACAAAAAGCATCAGAATTAAAAAAAAAAAAAAGGTGTGGGGTGCGCTTGTCCCCTTTCGGAACGAGGAAATGGATGCTCAGAGAGGTTAAGTCACCTGAGCAGGGTCACACAGCTGGAAAGTGGCAGAGTCCGGACTTGACTAGAGCATGGCAGAATTGCTAGAGCTTGAACACAGCTCCGCCACTTAGCTGTGTGACCTTGGACTGGTGACGTAACCTCTCTGTGCCTCCGTCCCCTCATATAACACAGAGACAATGGCAGTACCTAGAGCAGAGGCTTGTTGTAATTAACAAATTGGATAAAGTGCCTCAACAGTGTCTGCAACACTCTCTGACAGACAGGAAACACAGGCCGAGGAGGGAAGAATGCGCCTGGGTCACACAGCCGGGAAGTGGTGGAGCTGGGATCCAATCCCAGGCCAGCATGGTGTGGGTGCTCCCACACCTTCCACTAGTTCCTTCACCCCACAGGCCAAGGCTGGGAAAGCGTGACCAATCCCGTGCAGCTGGTGAAGACCATGAGGTCTGGTTTCCTCCTACCCTTCCTGTCCCAGAGAACGGTTTAGGAGGAGCCTTTTGTGGTCCTGAGGCTTCCTCTACCCCCACCGCTGGGCTGGGTGCTACCCTGGCACTTCTGGTTCTTGTTCCTATACTCTCTTGGCCTTCGAAAAGCAGGAAGCTGGAGGCTCAGGGCTCTGCTGAAGCAACCTGGGGGCAGGAAGTGCAAAGCACACCTCGCTTCTCATGTGGAGAAGGCTTTGCCCCAACCACCCTGGGTCAGCCAAGCCGTTACCTCCCTATCAACCAGCTGCCCAGTCAGGGAGCTGCCCCTAGGCCTGGCTCTGCTGGGGACGATGAGCCTTCTCGCCACTGGACCATCCTTTATCCGGGGTAAGGGTGTATGCCCCAAGTCACCCCCTGGCACTGAATGAAGAGGAGGCAGGCGGGCAGGACTTGTGGGTGGGGCCCTGGACACCCTGTGGTCAGACCCTCCATCGTAGGGCATCCGCTTTCCCCTCACCGCTCCCCACCGAGCCCTCCTCGGCCTTTTCTTGCTTAGAAACAATGAAACAATGAGTCAGAACAACAGAACAGCTCAGAGTGTGGCTTTGGAGTTAGAGGCCTACTTCCAACCTTTATGCTCTCTCCCCTTTAATTAGTTTAGCCTCTCTAAGCCTTGATTTCCCCATCTATACAAGGGCGATATTAACAGCACTGACCTCGAGTGGTTGGGAGGATTAAGAACCACACAACAGAGCGCAGTAACTGGCACTGTGTCTAGCTCAGGCCCAGGGGAAGAACCCTAAACCAAACTGGTTGCCATCGTATCGATTCTGACTCAGGTAACCCTGTGTGTTGGAGTAGAACTGCTCCACAGGGTTTTCAAGACTGTGACCTTTCAGAAGCAAATAGTCAGGTCTTTCTTCCGAGGCACCTCTGGGTGGGTCTGAATAGCCAACCTTCTGGTTAGTAGTTGAGCACTTAACTGTTTGTGCCACCCAGGGACTCCCAAGCCCAGGAAGCATGCCTTCAACCCTGGGTGGACTCTGCCTGGGATCCTAGCGTACCCGTGGCTTCTTCAGCTCTTTGGATTTGTTTGTTCCTTCAGAAGTGGTTCAGAGGAATGCAGCCTGACTCTTGGTTTCCACGTTACAGTTTTCAAGCATATTCTTCAAGATCCCTTGGATGGCCCTAACACCTCTGCTTTCTTCCTAATTTCAGTGGATGTTATGAGGAGGATGGGGGGAGGTGCTTCTGCCCTCGAGGAAGCTGAAGTCTAAGCTCTGCCTGGCCACCCGGGACCCCCGTGCGTCTTCCCCAGGATGAGCCTGGCCTCCTGTTGGACTCTGAAGCCCCAAGCCCTGCCCTGGAGTCACAGCAGGCCGGGGGTTTGGCTCTGGCCCCAGGGAGCTGGGGGCAAGCATTGCCCGGCTCCCCTGGACCTCTGGATGCTTCTGGGCACAGAGCTCTCCTGCTCTTCCTCTTGGTGGGTGCGGAAACTGCTGAACTTTTGCCTGGGCAGCCCCAACTCTGGGCTCTAGCCTGCTGCAGGGAAACCCCTCTGTTCTCACTCAGGCTGCCAGAGCTGGGTATGGCTGCCTCATCACAGCCAGGTTCCCGTGCACTGACAGGGCATAAGGCTGGTGGCAGGGCTCTACAAGCTGCAAGGGGTGCCGCGGGGAGCATACCCCACCTGGCCCCAGGCCTGCCCCTTCCTCACCCAGAGACATGAGCTCGTCGTCAAGCAGGGAAATTGAGGCGCTGGGCTGCTCAGGGCTGGCCTGGTTACTGGGGCAGGTGGGCATGGCTGGGTAGGTGGTGCCAGCAGGAGGCAGATCCAGGCCTGAGAGGTCCAATAGGGCCGAGGTGCTCCCTAAGGTGGAAGAGGAGAATCAGGCAAGTCCTGGGCATACCCCACCCTTCCCAGGTTGCCTCCTGCTTTCCCTTCTCGGCCACACCAGCCCTAACCCTGGCCTTGCCCCAGAATCTGCTCACCAGGCCCTTTCTTTAGTATACGGTGTTCCTTCTATCCACAATGTATTTCCTTCTCTTAACTCTTCTTGGCAAGTTGCTCCCCATCCTTCAGGACCCTGCTCACACTCTCTTGCTTCTGTGTAGACCCCCACCCCTTCTCCTAAACAGGGCCGATTCTGCCGTCCTCTGTGGGTCCCAGGGCTTTCGTTCAGCCTGATGAGAGCCTAGCCTGTGATGTTTATATGTCAACAGCCCCCGCCCCAGCCTTCTGATAATTGAAGGAACCCTTGGAGGCTCCTCTAGCCCCACACAACAGGTGCCCGATTTGTCAAGTGAAAGAAAGGCCTTCCTTCTTCGCCAGTCCTCCGAAACCCAGACTCTCTCCCCTCACAGCTGCAGGCTTGGCACAGACGTCCCCCAGCTCCCTCCGCGGGCCTTCCCCATCTTAAGGGGCTAGTGTCACCCTGCAGTCATGACCACCTCCTCACCAGGGATGGGGCCAGCAGCAGTGTCACCATTGACCTCCTCGCCCCGCACCAGCTGCTTGTACAGGTTGATCACCTGCGTGAGGTTGTCGTTGGCCTGCAGGATCTCCGCTGGAACAAGCAGGAGAGAGGTGAGGCTGAGGGGATGTGTGGGTCCCTAGGGCGGGGGAGTCAAGCATCCCACACCCAAGCGAGCTTGTGTGAGGGAGGGCAAGGTGCCTCCTATCTCACCCACTTACTCGGGCCCCCAGCGTCTGGCCCTGTTACCTCCTGCCCTCCCACCCTCTCTTCAGCCAAGGTAATGTATCTGGTTTATTATCTCATTAGACTAGAAGTTCCATGAGGTCAGGGCTTTGTCTGTTTTGCTCACTGCCGTATCCCCAAGACCTAGAACACTGCCAGTCACCAACCAGCCCTGTGTCACTATTAGCCTCCTCAGGTGCCAGGGCTCAGAGGGGCTGCTCAGGGCAAGAGCCTCTTGGGCAGGGACCAGATACTGGCACCTGGGGGCTGCTGAGTGGCTCCTGCCGGACAAGGGGATGAAAGGTGCCCAGATCGCTGCTCAAAGGGGTCCTGGCTGACACGGTGGCAGAGCAGAAAGTGAACCTAGACATGGCCCTGGTAGAAACCACTGGGCTCAGCCTGGAGCTGCTCGGGCCTGTGGGATTTGCTCTCAGGTTCCTCACTCCTCCTTACCAGAGAGGCTGGGTCTGGAGGCAGACAGCCCTGGTCCACCCTGCCTGTCCCTGCGCTGCTCTGTCATCTGGGTCACTTCCTTCCCTGAGCCCAGCCCTAAGTGGGGACAGAGCTCCCTCCATGCAGGGTGGCGTGGCCAGTAAGGAGATCCTGTGAAGGGGCAGGGTGGTCCCTCAACCATGGCAGCCCCTTGCTTTTTGCTTCCTTCCTCTCATTGGAGACACAAAGGGTGAGCACTGGTGAAGGGGGCCCCCTGGTGGTGGCTCCTTCCAACTGCAGATACCTGGGCTTTGGGGAGAAGGAGTTCAGAGGTGGTGTGGACTCTGGGCCTGGGGACCTGACCCCAACGCCTGCCCTGGGCTCACCTAAGGCCTCGTCATTGTCCTCTGTGTCACTGGCCAGTCGGAAGAGTGTGGGCCGCATCCGCTCGCAGCGCTGGTATAGTTCCTAGGGGCAGAGGATAGGCGGCGGGTCAGGGCCAACAAGGCCGGCGTGGTGGGCGGGGAGGGGGGGCAGGCAGGCACACCTTCATGAGGTCCTCGCTACTGCCTGATGCTGAGCCACCCTGGCTGTGGCTCATCACCATCTCTGTCAGCAGCTTCACGTTGTTGTTCACTTCCTCGATGGCGTTCACCCGCTTTGAGATCTTCTCCATCCGCTTCTGGTCCTGTAGGAGGGACGGCAAAGAGGCCTTAAGCCAGCACGGCCCACAGCGCTCTGGAGACAGTATGCTGGGGTCCGGGCAGAGGGCTGGCTGCGAGTCAGGTGAGACTCGGAGAGCGGTCATCACATCTAGCACAGGGTGCTCGGGCCCAAGAAGCCCTCTGGCAACCCTGTGGGCGTGGCCTCTTTTCCGCCAACGACCCCTGTACCCCAACGTCCAGGCCAGGTGGTTCTGAAGGTCCAGGGCCTAGACCTGTGCTGACAAACGACTCCTGCCCTCTTGGTGGTTGTCGCTCGAGAAGGTTCCCATATTTGAGTGTGAAAAAGGACCTGGGTGATCACCAAGTACAACCCCCTAGTGTCCATCAACACCAGTAAAGCTGGGAAGCTCAGGGCCCTGAAAGGCCGCTGCAGGCTATAGGCCGTGACCGGCTTTCCTCCACCCCCTTTGTGTACTGTGCCCGTTCCTCCCTTGCTGAATAAAAGGTGAGTTCGTGCCGTGCCGATCTGACAGAAGCACTCTCCCTGACGGGCCACCCCTGACTTGCTCTCGGCCATCAGGGCAGCTCTCAGCCCTCAGAAGACAACCCAGAACTCATTCCCTCCCGGTGGGAGGCGTAAAACATCCTCAGCTATCTGTGCTGCCAACCCCTCTCCAGTCAGTCTGCTGAGGGGATACCCCAGGGGGCGCCTGGATGTGGTTGGTCATCCAGGAAGCATCTCATCCCTCCAACCGGCCCACCAGCTGCATGTGCCTCTGAGCAAGAGGAGCAGGCAGAGTCTGTCTGGCCCACATAGTGTTTCCAGAAATCGGAAGTAGCTGCCATCATTCATGAACTGGGAGAGTTTATGCAAAAACCCAGATTTCCAGGTCATCTTCAAAGACAAAAAACCCTGATGATCTGGCCCTGCTGGAGCTGGGTGGGTGCTTCAGATACGCAAACCCAGAGCCCACCCTCCCTGCCCTGGGATGTTTGGTTTGTGGTCCTGGCTATACAGCTGCACCCGCCTCAGTTTATTTCCCAGTTGTTAACCCCAAGCCTTGGAACCTCAAGTCTGAATGTTTTATCTTTTCTCATCTGTGCTGTTGTCTCTGACCTGCTTTTAAATCTGCAAACCTTTCTGATGACCTTATCAATTAAAATGTTTCAGCATGTGCCCACAACTTACGTATACTTACTTATCCTTACAAATTAAACATACACTACTCTGTCTCACTGTGTGTGTGTTTGTGTATGTGGGTGTGTATGCACTTCAAGATCCATCCAGAAGTCAGTGCTGTCAGCGACAGCATAATATCCACACGCCTAAAGCCCAGCTAATACGACTATTACTCAAATTTACGCACCAACCACTAAGGCTAAAGATGAAAAAATTGAAGATTTTTATCAACTTCTGCAGCCTGAAATTGATCAAACATGCAATCAAGATGCATTGATAATTACTGGTGACTGGAATGCAAAAGTTGGAAACAAGAAGGCTCAGTAGTTGGACTATATGACCTTGGTGGTACAAATGCTCCTGGACATGGCATGACAGAATTTTGCAAGACCAACGACTTCTTCATTGCAAATAACTTTTTTCAATAACATAAACGACGACTATACACATGGACCTTGCCAGATGGAATACACAGGAATCAAGCCAACGACATCTGTGGAAAGAGATGATGGAGAAGTTCAGTATCGTCAGTCAGAACAAGGCCAAGGAATGACTGGGGAACACACCATCAACCGCTCATGTGCAAGTTCAAGCTGAAGCTGAAGAAAATGAGAGCAAGTCCACAAGAGCCAAAATATGACCTTGTGTATATCTTACCTGAATTTAGAGACCATCTCAAGAATAGATGTGACTGAAGACCAGACGAGTTGTAGGATGACACCGAGGACATTATATATGAACAAAACAAGGAGTATTAAAAAAGACAGGACATGAAGAAAAAAACAAAACGGATGTCAGACTCGGAAACTTGCTGTTGTACACAGAGTACCTAAAGTGAATGGAAGAAACGATGAAGTAGGAGAGCTCAACAGAAAATTTCAAAGGGCAGCGTGAAAAGCCTAAGTATTATAATGAAATGTGCAAAGAGCTGGAGTTAGAAAACCAAAAGGGGAGAACACGCCTGGCATATCTCAAGCTAAAATAACTGAAGAAAAAATTCAAGCCTTGAGTTGCAATGTTGAAGGATTCAACAGGGAAAATGATGATGCAGGAAGCATCAAAAGGAGATGGGAAGAATACACGGAGTCACGGTGCTGAAAAGAACTGGTCGTCATTCAACCAGTGCAGGAGGTAGCATATGATCAAGTAGTGAAGGAAGAAGTCCAAGTGGCACTGAATGCATTGGTAAAAAGCAAGGCTCCAGGAATGGATGGAATACCAACCGAGATGATTCAACCAACGGGTACAGCGCTGGAGGTGCTCACTCGTCTATGCCAAGAAATTTGGAAGACAGACACATAGCCACCTGACTGGAAGAAATTCTTACTTGTGCTCATTCCAAAGAAGGTGATCCAACGGACTGTGGAAATTATCACACAATATCATTGATACCACAGGCAAATAAAATTTTGCTGAAGATCATTCAAAAGCAGTTGCAGCAGTACATCGACAGGAACTGCCAGAAATTCAAGCCGGATTCAGAAGAGGATGTGGAATGAGGGATATCATTGCTGATGTCAGGTAGATCTTGGCAGAAAGCAGAGAATACCAGAGAGATGTTTACCTGTGTTTCACTGATACGCAAAAGCATTCGACTGTATGGATCATAACAAATTATGGATAACATCGCAAAGAACGGGAATTCCAGAACACTTAATTGTGCTCATGAGGAACCTGTACGCAGAGGAAGGGGCAGTCATCTGAACAGAGCAAGGGGATATTGATTGGTTTAAAGTCAGGAAAGGTGTGGGGCAGGGCTGTATCCTTTCACCATGCTTATTCAGTCTGTATACTGAACAAGTAATCCAAAAAGCTGGACTATACGAGGAGGAACGGGGCATCAGGATTGGAGGAAGACTCATCAACAGCCTGCATCATGCAGATGACACAACCTTGCTTGCCGAAAATGAAGAGGACTTGAGGCACTTACTGATGAAGATCAGACTACAGCCTTCAGTATGGATTACACCTCAACATAAAAAAAACAAAAATTCTCACAACTGGGCCAATAAGCAACATCATGATAAACAGAGAAAACACTGAAGTTGTCAAGGATTTCATTTTACTCGGATCCACAATCAAGAGCCATGGAAACAGCAGTCGGGAAATCAAACAACATCCTGCATTGGGCAAATCTGCTACAAAAGACCTCTTTAAAGCATTAAAAAGCGAAGATGTCACTTTGAGGACTAATGTGTGCCTGACCCAATCCATGATGTTTTTAATTGCCTCACGTATATTCGAAAGCTGGACAATGAATAAGGAAAACTGAAGAAGAACTGACGCCTTTGAATTGTGGTGTTGGCAAAGAATATTGAATATACCACGGACTGCCAGAAGAACGAACAAATCTGTCTTGAAGAAGTACAGCCAGAATGCTCCTTAGAAGTGAGGATGGCAAGACTTTGTCTCACAAACTTTGGGCATGTTATCAAGAGGGATCGATCCCTGCAGAAGGACATCATGCTTGATAAAGTAGAGGATCAGTGAAAAAGAGGAAGACGCTGGATGAGACAGACTGACACAGTAGCTGCAAGAACGGGCTCAAGCATAGCAATGATTACGAAGATGACACAGGGCCGGGCAGTGTTTGGTTCTGTAGTATACAGGGTCTCTACAAGTCGGAACTGACTCGACGGCACCCACGTTTATATGTAGTGTATGTTTAGGAACACACACACACACACAAAACTCAAAGGCCACTGCCATTGAGTTTACTCCAACCCATATCGACCCTATAGGACAGAAGAGAACTGCCCCATAGGGTTTCCAAGGTTGTAAATCTTTACGGAAGCAGACTGCCACATCTTTCTCCCACGGAGTGGCTTGGGTTTTGAACTGCCAACCTTTTGCTTAACAGCCAACCACTTAACCATTGCGCCACCAGGTCTACACACACACACCCCCAAAAAACAAAACTAAACCCAGTTATCCTCGAGTCAATGCTGACTCACGGCAACCCCATGTGTGTCAGAGTTGAGCTATGCTCCAGAGGGTTTTCAATGGCTGTGGTCTTTCAGCAGTGTACGGGCAGGCCTTTTTCTGAGGCACCTATGGGTAGATCTAAACCTCCACATTTTGGTTAGCAGCTAAGAGTGTTAACCGTCTGCACCACCCAGGGACTCCACGTTATATATACCAAAAACTCAAACCAAACCCAATGCCATGGAGTCAGTTCCAACTCGTAGTGACCCTACAGGACAGAGAAGAACTGTCCAATAGGGTTTCTAAAGAGCAGTTGGTGGATTCAAATAGCTGACTATTTGGATAGCAGCCGAGCTCTTAAATACTGCGTCACCAGGGCTCCACATTAAATACGATAAGGCCTAACTTATTATTATTTTTTTTATTCCTAGCTGTCTGAGATACAAGACAGAGCTCATGGTAATCTGGCCAAGCACGCCATGGTCTGCATTCTGGAGACCAAGCCCACAAAGGCCGGCTGGCATCAGGATGGGGCAGAGCAGTCCTGGGAGAGTGGTGGCTCTGAGGCCAGGGGGAAAGTGGGCGAGAGGAAGCCACGCTCTGGGGGAGGTGGGGGTTCCCCAGCCCAGCAGCCCTCCCCATCAGGAGGCTCCCTTCAGGGCTGTTGGGCAGGATGCTGGGGCAGTTTTTACAGAAGAGGCAGTCTGCCCCCCAGAAGCCATCAGGGCAGGGGCTGAGGGTGCTGGGACGTTTTCCCCTCCGCACAGTATCCCTGGCCTTGCTAGGTAGGGTCCCTCAGAGTCAGTTAGCTCCTCTTCTGTGATGGCCATTAACTGGGTCACTGTAGGGTTCCTCACACACACACACCCCCAACCTTGGTGGCCCTGCTCAGAGTCCCCATCCCGCCGCCTCCCTGTGCTATGGACTCAGCCATCACCTCCTGCACCATCTCCTTGATAAGCTTGTTGGCCGCTCGGAGGTCCTCAGGGTGTGAGCTCTTCAGCAGGCGGGCCAGCATCTGCAGAGAGAGAGCGGGTGGAACTGTGAGGGCAGTGTTGGGGCGAGGGCTCGGCCTGGGCTCAGGAGACGGGGGCACATTTGGCTCCCCATTTCCTGGCTGAGGGACCACAGTCAGTTACTTAAGTTCTCTGTGCAATGGTGAGAATTTTCTGACACCTGATGGGTGACCATAATGACAAGAGGACACTGCATATCAAGTGCTCCCACAGTGCCTGAGGAAATCAGCCCTCAACAGGCTGGCTCAGGACATTACTGTTGCTAGAGAGCTTTCTGGAAGGATGTACAGGAAACTTAACAGCAGTTCCCCTCTGGGGCTGGGACCAGTGAGACAGGAGCTTTTACTTTTTATCTTCTCTCCTTCTGTGCTGTTTAATGGCTTACCCATAAGCACGTGCTTCTTGAACAAAAAACTAATAAAATTATTGTTGAAAAGGTCAGACAAAGACATGAAGATCTGTAACCTCCTGGTCAACCTACAAAAAGCCTCGAACCGCCCCAGGGACACCCTCCTGCATGTCTGTGGGACAGTACGGGAAGGACCCGGCACGGCACTGGGCACATGGCAAGTGCCGAATGCGCAGCAAGTCCCCCACCACTGCGGCCCTGCTCAGCGCACGCCCCCGCTTGGAGGGCCGAGGTCAGGGCGGCCAGGGGCTGGGTCACAACCCCGGGGGGCCTGGCGGCCCCCTCGTCTCTTTGGGGTCTCACCTTGGATTTCTCCTCATCTTCAAAGATCACATTCTTGGGCCGTGGAGGAGGAAGGGGGAAGGTGGCATCTTCTGGAAGCTTGGGGTCGGACTTCACGATCCCTGGAATAGACAGGTGGTGGGAAGGCTGGCAATAGGGCCCAGGCCCGGAGCAGGGGTGGGGGGATGGGGGCAGGCAGGAGTAAGGTGGAAGGTGGAAGGTGATGTCAGACTCTCTGCAGCACGCTGGCTTTTGACCTTGGTGGGCCAGGGCCTGCTACCACCCTACCAGGTCAAACTGCTGTGTGGGAGAGGGTTTGGGCACCCGCCACTCTGAGGGGAAGCATGACCCAAATCCACCTTGCCTCCACCCAAGCTAGTCTCAGGCAGAGCCAGGTAAAGGCCCCGCTGGCAGTATGGTCTCCTGGAGAAGAAGGGCAGGCCCATGACCTTGTTGGCCCAGGAGCCCCTAGAGCTCTGGAGCCCCAGCTCAGGGAAGAGGTGAGGAAGGCACAGGTCACCGTCCCACCTGTGGGTGTCTTACCCTGTTTCTTCAGCATCTGATAGGCCTCTGCAATCTTCACCTCCTCGGGCAGGCCTACTGTCCAGCTGTAGAGGAGCTCCAAGACCTTGCTCTTCACCTTCTCTGACGTCCGAGAGCCCAAGTACTTCAGGGTGGAAGGGGAGGGGAGGCCTGTGACGCTGCCTACCCCCACTTACTTCAGCCCCAACCCCAGCCAAGCCTGGCTGCCTCCCAGGCTCCCTCGGAAGCCCTCTGGCCTACAGCTCCTCACGTTCCTACCCAACTAGCCTGGAGAAGGCCAAGTTCATTCACTTCCCAGCTCTGCCACTTACTAGCTGTGTGGGCCCCGTGTCTCAGCTTCCCTATTTGTTAAATGGGAAGGATAAGAGCAGCAGCACAGTGAGGATGCAGTGTGCTGACACAGGGCAGCTCACAGCCAGCTTATGAAAGGAGTAACTGTGACCTCGGAAGGAGTCTGAGACTTCAGGGCTGACCAGGGAAGTGGCAGGCATGGAACTACTCAGCCCTGCGCCCCACTTACATGTTGTCCCAGCAACAAGCTGGGCTTAAGGAACCAGCTCTCTCCAGAGTTCCCTCCTGAGAGAATGGGGGGCCGGTGGTCATATAGCTGCCCTGGTTAAGGGCAGGAAAAAGGAAGAAGGGGATGGGCCTTACAGGAGGTCTCCTTGGGCTAAAGGCCAGAGCCAGGGGTATGGTTGATCTGCTCCAGCAGTCAGGTCTGGGGCCTCAGCAGCCAAGGACACGAGGAGGCTCTCCTGCGTGGGAGAGCAGGGAGACCCTCTCCAGAGACCCAGGTGGGCGTGGCAGGCCCGCCTGGGGTGGTGCTCTCGCTAACAGAGCTGCCCAGGCTGGGGTCACTGTGGACAGCTGTTTGCATTTCCTGTAACCATCTCCCTGAGAGGCTCTGCAGCTGCCCTCCACCGGCCAGCCTGGAAGCCTCCTCCAAAGACCCATGTCCCCAACTCAGCTGTGTGAAGGGAACCAGGAGGGGTGATCCGTGTTGTGCTCAGTCAGATTCTAAGGGGGCTGAGGTGGTAGAGGGCCCAGGATGGCGGGCAGAGCAGGTCGGAGGCTCGACCTGGGTGCACCCACCTTGGGAGACACGACCTTGATGAGCTCGTTGAGGAAGCGGAACTTGCCCACCTCGTCGTGAAACCTCTTGCCGCAGCTCTTCATGCATGTTTCCAGCACCTGGGGCAGGGCAGGCATCAGGGGGCCTTGGGGGGCAGAGGAGGCAGCCCCCTCCCACACGGGCCAGGGCCCAGAGCCCGGGGATGGAAGGACCCGTGAGGATGAGAGGATTTTGAGGTCGACAGAGGACCCTGGGGCTGGTCACCTCCCCGGGGAAACAGGGTCATGGTGATCTGTGGTGCCTGGCAATGCCCAGCCTGCAGCACTGCGGCGGCCTCTCCACGGCTTGGACCACATCTGAATTCCGCTTTTACGCTATGTTCTTAATTTTTTTTTTACTTTTAAAGAAAACTTAAACAGGCACCATCCACCTTGGCTTCATCCTAAGGCACAGCTGTGAGATCACAGGATTGACGTGCATTTGGGGGAAAAAAACTAACACGTTCAAATGAACATGGAGTTATTAAAAGAACTGTGGATCCAGCACCACTTAAAATCAGCTTGTGCACCCTCGTCAGCACGTGGCCCACGCCTGAGGCCCGCAGGCGCTGCCCCTTCTAGTCTTCTGCTATTGGCAACGCTCCAAAGCCTCGGGCCTGAGCCAGGCACCCACCCCGCCCCTGTGGGAAGGACAGTGCTGTCCTGTGTCTGAAGGACACTGATGGGCTGGACAGGCTCCTGTGAAGCACCTGGGGAGCTTGATAAACATGCAGATTCCTGGGCCACACAGGACACTGCGATTCAGGAAGTGCGGGGCCCCTTCGTGTAATGAGCCTCCTGGAGATCAGATGCACAGCTGGAGTGCAGACCGCTGGACCAGGTGACCTAGGGGGAATTCTCCCCAAGAGAGGCCCAACCGTGCAGGGTCTGGGGCGGGGCACAGCCTGCTTCTTGCCGTGGGCCCCTCAGGGCTAGCTGAGAACCCCAACTGGATACAGCTCCCTTAGGTTCTAATGAAGAGTCGGATGGGACCCCAACAACCTCAGTCTTGGCCTTCCCCTGGTGCCAGCCACATGGTCCAGGGCCCCGACAGCCCCTCTCCCTTCTCACCGTTAGGGCCTGGAGGGCCTCCCACTCCTGCGGGGACTGGATCTTGTGTGCCAGCAGCCGGGTGGCAAGTGGAGGCCTGGGTGGGAGGAACGACAGAGGCAGAATCGCCATGGAGCCATGGGGTGCACCACCCCGGCGGCGCCCAGCCACTCAAGGAGGGGCGCTAACCCCGGACTTTAACCCTCCAGGCTTTTGCAAGGCAGATGCAGCCCAGCTTCCTTGCCAGATCAGATGGGGGCTGGGAGCTTGACAAGGAGGGCGGCAGGGCAGGCCCAGGCAGGGAATGCCTCCGAAAGGCATGAGTTCAGTCCCTCAGACAACTTTACTAAGAACTATGACATGCCACACTGAGCAAATAATCCGAGTGGCTGGACTGTATGAAGAACGATGTGGCACCAGGATTGGAGGAAGACTCTAACAATGTGTATTATGCAGACGACACAACCTTGCTTGCTGAAAGTGAAGAGGACCTGAAGCACTTACTAATGAAGATCAGAGACTACAGCTTTCAGTATGGATTACACCTCAACACAAAGAAAACAAAAATCTTCACAACTGGACCAATAAGCCACATCATTGAAGTTGTCAAGGATTTCGTTTTACTTGTATCCACCATCAACGCCCATGGAAGCAGCAGTCAAGAAATCAAACGACATACTGCATGGAGCAAATCTGCTGCAAAAGACTTCTTTAAACTGTTAATAAGCAAAGATGTCACCCTGAAGACTAAGGTGCCCCTGACCCAAACCACGGTATTTTCAATCCCTTCATATGCATGCAAAAGCTGAACAATGAATAAAGAACACTGAAGAAAAACTAATGCCTTTGAATTATGGTGTCGGCAAAGAATGTGAATATACCATGAACTGCCAGAGGAATGAACCAATCTGTCTCGGAAGAAGTACTGCCAGAATGCTCCTTGGAAACGAGGCTGGTGAGACTTCACCTCATGTATTTTGGATGTGTTACCAGGAGGGACCAGTTCCTGGAGAAGGACAGCATGCTTGGTAAAGTAGACAGTCAGCGAAAAAGAGGAAGACCCCTTGACGAGACAGACTGACGCAGTGGCCACAGCAATGGGCGCAAGCAAAGCAATGATTGTGAGGCTGGCGAAGGACCGGGCAGTGTTCTGCTGTGTTGAACATAGGGTCATTATGAGTTGGAAGCAACTCGATGAAACCTAACAACAACAACATGACATGCCTCGACCTCGGCCAAAGGAGAGACAAGTACAGAGACAACCACAGTCTTCAAAGAGCCAGTCTGGGAGCAGAACGTGATAATGCGCCACAAGAGATGGACAGCTAGAGCTCCCTGGGAACTCCAGGTGGCAACGAACATACGTGGTGACATTGTCTACCAGATCACAAAAGGCCAGCCGCTGATGATATTAACAGCTGACACGTACTGGGCACTTACGATGTGCCAGGCGCCTCACAGGTATTTTCCCTCCGTAAGAGCCCTCTGAGGCAGGCAGCACGATCATCCCCACTTCCCACTGCAGAAACAAGGCTCAGAGGCTTCAGTGACTTGCCCAACGATACTCAGCTAATGTTGTTAGTTGCTGTCCAGTCTATTCCAACTTATGGCGACTCCATGTGTGTAGAGCACAACTGTACTCTATAGGGTTTTCAAGGCAGTGGCCTTTTGGAAGCAGAACACCAGGCCTGTCTTCCAAAGCACCTCTGGGTGGGTTTGAACCACCAACCTTTTGGTTAGTTGTCAAGTGCTTAACCATTTGTGCCATCCAGGCCGCCACTCAGCTAATAAAAAACCGAAACCAAACCCATGGCGATCGAGTTGATTTTGACTCCTGGCAACCCTGCGGGACAGAGCAGGACTGCACCCTAGGGCTTCCAGGGCTGTAATCGCTACACGAGCAGACTGCCACAGCTTTCTCCCTCAGGGCGGCTGGTGGGCTCCAACCTCCGACCTTTTGGTTAGCCGTCAGGTGCTTAAGCACTGCGCTGCCGGCTGGAATTCCAACCCAAGCAGTCTGCCTCCAGGGTGCAGACATCACGCTATACGGCTTCCCCACATGGAGCCGCTGGACTGTTGAGGGGGGGAATGGAGGCATTTCCGGCAGAGGAAGCAGTATGGGCAAGCGCGCGGAGCTGTGCTCCTGAACTTCAGCCAGAGTGGGGAGCCTGCTGAGAATGCGGACCCCCTAGTTCCCCTCTGGAAATGCTGGTCCAAGTCTGGGCACAGCCCAAGCAGGTGGACTTTGACAAGACCCCAGATGATTCTAACTCAGTTCTGTTTCTTCCTTAGCAAAAGGCCTGCTGGCTCCTCCCAGCTGGGGTTCTCCCTCTGGGGAGCTCTTGCCAACCAAGCCTGGCTGGGGGTCAGGCAGGCCTGAGTTTGATCACGCTCAGGAAGGACATTTCCTCTTTGTGGGATCTTGGGGCAGACTGCTGAGCCGCCAAGCCTCAGTTTCTTCATCTGTAAATGGGTCCAGAAAGGCCGACTTCAAAGGGTGGCACACACGTGGCGCTCAGGGCAATTCCCACTAAGATTATTAATTAGTGAACACGTTAAGAAGAGAAACTGGGTCTCCATCCACCCATGTCCCTGTGCCTGAGGCTGGGGCTGGTGCGGGCACAGCAATTTCTGCTGAAAATGAGAGCAAAAATGAGGGAGGCTGCCTACCCCTCGAAGTCCTCGTTGAGCTGCTCACAGAAGCCGTTGATGCTAGCCCAGTTCAGCTCCTTGTTCAGGGGGTTCGTGGCTCTGTCTGTAAGAGAAAGAGGGTCAGTGTGGTGGCGAAGGGATCCGTGCCCCCCCCACCCCCGCTCCCCACCCCATGGTCACTGCAGTGGTTTGGTCAGCAGGTGGTGTGACTGAGCCCGTGAAAGGCCTCCCCTAGAGTTCTTGTCTCAAAAGCCTGAGGTCTGAGCGCTGATGCTTCACTGAGGGCTGGACAGATGAGCTCAGGCCCACTGGCTTCCCTGTGCAGCTTCTCATCAAAGGCCCCCCTTTTAGAGTCTGTGTCCAGGAGTCCTTCCTCTACGCCTCATCGCCCAGCCTGCAGCTATACCGCTCATTATGCCCTGCCCCTCTGATGCTACTCCTGAAAATTGTCCCAGTTCTCACGAATTTATGCTCAGAAGAGAACCAGTGGGTAAACATAAGAAGCCATGGTCCTGCCCGCTAGGAGCAGAGAGGCCCAGAAGTGGGCCAAGGAAAGCCAGGATTTCAATACAGTGACAGCAGGAGACACAAAGGAGCTACAAAACCGAGAGAGGAGACTCAGCTCAGCCTAGTGGCCCAGGTGGCTGCCTGGAAGAGGTAATACTCAAGCAGAGGCTGGAAGTTAGCCAAGCTGGGCATGGCATGTCTTAACAGCTCAGGGGCTGTGTGAGGAGAGAAGACGCGGGGGTAAGTGAGCCCGGGGCAGAGCACCAAGGGCCTTGGCAAGCAATGTGAATTTTATTCTTGGGCTGGAAAGCCCTTCTCCCCTCGGAGAGGCTCAGATATCGCCTCCTCCATGTAGCCTTCCCTAAGCCTTGGGTTCGGCCTGGGTGGCACTATGGGGTCACCACTCTCTTCTGTTTCCCCAGACCTGAACTCTGCTGTGGGCCCCCCCCATCACACTGTATCCTGTCTCCCCAGGAAAGTGTGTGAATGGATAAGGGCTCAGCTGCTGGCCAGCAGGGGTGGTGTTCTAGGGGGGTCTGAATCCAGGAACGGGAAGTGGCCAGGAATGGGGAGACAGGCCTCCAGGAGAGAGAAAGTAAACAAGACCAGATAATCACCCACAGCCCCTACCACTGGCTAAACAACCACCAACCTCCCTGAACCTCCATTTCCCCAGTTATACAGTAGAGTGCAATATGTATTCTGGATGACCAAATCCTTTCCGCCTGGTAAAACTGTGGGGGTAGCCATGGCTGGGACTTCGCCACCTCTCCACAGTGTCACCCTCTCCCAGGCAGCTCTGCTCATGCCTGAGCATCAAACCAGAGGTTTTGCAGGGAGTACAGCCCAGGAGGTGGGACATAGCAGGGTTGTGGACAGGAGGCTGGGGACCCAGCAGGTGGCATCTCACCATTCATGGGCCCTAAGCTTCGGCAGTAAACTCTGGTAGCATAGTGTTTAAGAGCTATGGCTGCTAACTAAAAGGTCAGCAGTTCAAATCCACCAGGCACTCCTTGGAAGCCATATGGGGCAGTTCTACTCTGTCCCATAGAGTCGCTATGAGTCAGAATTGACTCGACAGCAACGGGTTTTTAGCAACGAGTTAAGCTTTGGCAGGGGGCTGGGGCCCTAGGATCCCAGAGCCAGGCAGCCATTCGCTGAACTCATGTTTATTTATTCAGTAATATTTTTGGGTGCCAAGGATAGAGCAGTTACCAAGACAAAACCCTTGCCCTCCTGGAACTCACAGCCCAGCAAGAAAAACACTGACTATTCAGATGAACAAATAAACACAGAATACTGTATACTGCTGCAAAGTCCTACAGCCGAGAAAAACAGAGCAAAGAGAAGGCTTACAAAGCGCTGAGGGGGGTGCTCTCTGGGAGGGACCTCAGAGGTACGCTGAGCAGAGGTCTGAGTGAAGCATTTTACTCTGAGTACAAATCTTTGTTCAGGAACCCTGCAGAACTCTCCAGTCCCTCCGAGAAATGATGCCCCTGCTGACTGCGTCGGGGATGCCAGGAATAAGCCCACCCTGGGTAAGGATGACCCTCTAATCAGCCTCCCAACACAGTGTCCCCAGAGGTGGGGACATCAGTCTGGAGGGAGAAAGAAGAAAATGGAGCTGGATCTTTCCCACTTGATACCCAGCTCAGGGACCCTAAAAGAGGAAGTCCCTTAAAGTGTCAAAGACATGTGAGTCCACATGAGGACGGAAAAGCTGCTAGAGAGGGCTCCGGGGTCAGGAGTGAGCACTGGCGTAGTGGACGTCAGCTCTCTCCCCGGCATCTGGCACAGAGGAAGGGCTTCTGGGTCCAAGGAGATCGGATACTTCCCTGGCTCCCGCTCTTCCCTCTACTGGTGGGGGTAGCTTCCCTGGCAGGCAGCAGGGAGAGCAGCCTGGGAGGGTGAAGGGCCCAGCCAGTCTCACAACAGGGTGTGACTCTACCCTGTCACTCCATGGTGATGACAAGGTCACCATTTACTCCATCAGAACCCACTCTTTGCCTCCAACCACCGAGAGGGGACAGTTTTCAGTCTCCATCTATCGTGGCCTAGCCCAGGCCAAATCCAGGTGTCCTGGATTGCTGCCTCCTTCTCTGATCAGGTTCTCAGAAAACCCGCCTTGCTGTTAAAACTGTGACTGTCTTGTAATCCCTGGTGCTCAAGTGCTGTAGGCTGTCAGAGCAGCCTGCCGACGCCCCTCCTCCACCAAGTTGCAGAGACTTGGACACTTGGGGCACTTCTGAACGTTCTCAATGGCCGCTGAGTGCCTCCTTCCTCCTCCCCCCTCCAATGGCTAGACTGGCTCTGGAAAGTCCCTGGAGACCTGTGGTTCTGGGGCCGACCTCGGGGTTCACCTCTGCTAATGACTGACTGGCTTAATAGGGGCTGGCCACGGTCCCAAACCACTATGTGCAGCTCCCGCCTGGATCCATGGGGCTGGGCTGAAGTTTGACCCCGGGGCTTCCCTGAAGCCCAAGACATGGGCCCAAAGGGAGGTACAAACTTGGGAACCAGCTGTCCGCACACCAGGGAGAAGTCAGGCAGCAGTTTTCAGGGACAGAGTTCAGGAATGGGGTTGAGGGACGTGAGGGTCATCAGCACTGGAGAACCGGGAGCTCAAGGGGAGGGTGTGGGGCTCTGAACCTGAGTAGTGTTAAGCTGTGTCTGAAGAGGAACAAGGATACGGGCGCAGGACCTTTGGAGGAGCTCAGCTTAACTGGGAAAGGAGTATCTGGGCGGTGCAGAGCCTCAGAGGCTAGACTGAGAGTAGTGATAGGCACCCCGGGATTGCTCCCGTAGTCTGAGCTGGGGGGATCTATCTGATGGGTCCTTCGCTCCTGGGTAGCTGCAGACGTGAAGAGCAGAAGGGAGGAAGCCACACCAGGCAGGGCCGGAAAGTGGCGAACTACGGGTCCGAGGTGCAGCCCCGGGGGCCGCTCACTCGTTCTCTCCCCGAGCCTAAGGGAAGACCTGGGGGCGCTCCTTGGCCGAGCGAGCTAAGCTTGAGAAGGGTGCTCCCTCCGTTCCGGAGATTCTGGGCGGCGCAAGCAGCTAACTGCTTCCCCGGGGGTCGCGGCCCCGGGATCAGATGGGGGTGGGCGGCGCCCGCTCCCACTCCGGGTCCACCCGGTCGGCAGGGGTCTTCCCCGTCCCCAGGGTCCAAGGAGTAGATTTGGGGAATTGCCCTTCCCGGGCCGGGGGCGGGGCGTGAGGAGGGGGCGCCCCGTACCCCGCCCCCGCCGAGAAGGGGCCCGCCTCGTGCCCCCGGTTCCGGTTCCGGTCCGGCCCGCGCCCCGCCCGGACACTCACTGATTCGCGCCTCCAGAGTCTCCGGCTCCATCTCGGGCTCCATCCTCCACGGGCCCCCCGCCTCGGCACCGCCCCCCGCCCCCCGCAACTCTCGCGGGACCTTCTCGTCACCGCCCTGCGTCGATTAAAGGGGCAACGTCCGCCGCGACGCGCGTGAGCGGCTCTTCTGATGGCTCGGCACCATAGAAAGGCGAATGAGCACGCCTAGAGCGTCACCTCGTCCACCCCCTCCCCTAAGTGATGTCCGGTCGCTGGGGGCCCCCGCCGTCTGCCTTCCCGTTCACGGCGCTCAGGCGGGAGAGGAAGCGGAGGAACGGGGGGCTGAAGACGGCACCATGGAAACCCCACGGGACGCTCTAACTCGTTTTGCGTCACGGAGATTCCTGTGACCACTTCCGGAAGCATGCCCAGTGGCCATCTTTCTGAGGGGCTCTGAGCTCACTTCCGGAGGCCTGAGCGCGCACTTCCGCTTAGGTGCGAAAGTGGGCGGACCTCTTAAAAGGGCAATGACGTGCGTTGGCCTCTGTGAAAATGATGAGGAAGATAAGTCAAACTTTGTTGAGTGCTTACAGTGTGGCGGGCATTGTTCTAAGCATTTTTTATGCATTAAGTCATTTACTTCTCACAACAAACCCACAAGCTAGATAATTAATTTGCCTGCGGTCGCACGAGTAAGCGGCAGAGCCTGAAGCCTGTGCTACTGTTTCGTGTGTTTATTCTGAAAGCATTTAATGAACTCTGCATTTGTATGCTCTGTGACATGCGCTGGAAGAGAAAGTCATGGCGGATGTTTATTGCACAATGTATTGCCGAATCCCTGGGGCAGTGGCAACACAGGAGGTGCCCCCACCCCAAACTGGGGCTGGGAGGAAGGTGTCAGGGAAGATTCACTGAGGAGCTGATGTTTAGCTGAAAGACAGCAGGGATTTTCCAGGTAGACCTGGTGCAGAAAGTTATTGCAGGTGGAGGGAACCAAACGTTTCGGGGCTCACAGGGGAGAGAGGGTAAGATAAGTTCAGGGAAATGAAATGTTTCATTGCTGCTCCAGGGGGAGATTGCAGGAGAGATGGTCTGGAATTAGGCTGGGGCAAGATCACACAGTAGAGGCCGTGGTGGTGCAGTGGCCGGACTCTCTCCTTCCACGGCGGAGACCTGGGTTTGATTCCTGGCCAGTGCACCTCATGCGCACCCACCACCTTCCTGTCAGTGGAGGCTGGCGTGTTGCTATGATACTGAAAGGTCTCGGTGGACCTTCCAGACTAAGATGGGCCGGGAGGAAAGGCTTGGCATCTACTTCCAAAAAACGGCCAGTGAAAACCCTATGGATCACAATGGTCCGATTTCATTCCGTTGTGTACCGGGCCACCAAGAGCCCCGACTCAACGGTAGCTATGAACAAAATCACGCAGGACTTGTGTTTAGTTTTTTTTTTTTTTTTTCCCCGTAAGCAATGCTTGTGGGGGTCTCATTAAAGGTTTTACGGGTGTGAAAAAGTCAGGTTCTTGTTTCAGAGGGGTCCAGGCGGCAACAATGGGAAGAAAATACTGGAGGGGGCCAGATTGAAGTCAGGGAGGGCAGAATGAACAATTCCTAGTCACGGTGCCTTTTCTCTTGCCATTTCTCCTGCCGCCAAAGACTCTCATCTCTACCTTTTCCACTTGGGGCCCAGACCCTCCTAGTGACGTCCCGCCCAGGGGCGCACAGTCTTCCTCTGGCTCACCTGGGTCCTATTGCGCTCCGACGCCCCCCGACTGGGAACCCTCCCGTGGCGCCCTCTGGAGCCGCCCTGTCCGCCCCAGGATTAAAGCCGCACTGAGACTGAGAGCCGCTGGGAATCTGGCGAATCCGGTTCGGCTCGCCCGCCGCCTCCGTGTGTCACCTCGATTCACTTTGCAGAACCGCAGTGACCTCATCTCGGAGATGAGGAGGTTGCGGTGGGTCAGTTTTCCCCCTAAACGCAACCATTCTGCAGCCTGGGACGCTTTTCTAAATTCTCCCCCGCAGGCCATTAAAATTATACAGGAAACTGATATGTATATTACATTCCTCCGTAGGAGCCCTAAAGCAATATGTACTTCCCACTGCTTTTTTTTTTTAATTCCTGAAATAAATTATTATCGAAATAAAATACAAACTTGACCACTTTGATTTAGGGGGTATTCACCCCAGTGTCACTGTTTAAAGACAGCATAGATCTGATCTGGGTTCAAATTCTGGCTTTACTGCTTCCTAAGCTGTATGACCTTAGGGAAGTCTCTTATCCTCTCTGAGAACTCAGTGAAAAGGTGTCTGCAAAATGAATCTCCCAACACCGGCTCCCTGCCCACCTCTCCTGCTGAACTGTTCTCACCATTTATCTCCGGTATATATTTCATTTCCTCATTGTGTTTTTTGTCTCTCTTCCTCACCAGAAGGAAGCTCCAAACTCCATGCTGTTGTTGCTGTCAGTTGGCTCTGACTCATGGCAACCTCACATATAACGGAACAAAACGTTACCCAGTTCTGCACTGTCTTCATGGTCACTGGTATGTCTGAGTCCATTGTTGCAGCTATCGTGTTAATCCACTTCATTACGGTTTCCTCCAAGAGGGCAAGAAATTTCATCTCTTTGGTTCATCGATGTATCCCCAGGCCTAAAAGAGTATCTGGCACATAGTAGGTGCTCACTACCTATTGAATAAATGATAGAGTGGAAATCATTATTCATACCTTTTTTTAGTGGAGGGCTGCAGGAATGTGTCCAGCGTCTCCCAGTGAGCAAGGCCGACCACAAGGCTGCCTCAGTAAGTCCTGGGGAGCAGGCCTTGGCAAGGGAGACTCCGGAGCTGTGGCTGTGCAGGTGGGGCCTGGCCCAGCCTGGGGGTCAGGGGAGGCCATATGGAAGGAGGAACCTGAGGATAAACCAAAAACGTTTTTGGTTTATCCTCAGGTTCCTCCTTCCATATGGCTCCTTCGAAAGTGAAATGAAGGAGGAACTCAGGAAACAGGAAGTGCAGGAATTTGGCTCTTGGCAGGTGTTCCTACCCTTTCCCCACCATTTGCAAATGTGTTGTTGCTCTGAGAGACTTGAGCATGCACAACCCCTGAGAGGCTACAAGTAAAGATGAGCTGTCTTTGATGCAGCTACAATCATTTAACCGATGTTGACCTCTAAAGGATTAACACCTCAGACCCTTCCCAAGGAAACCCTACCACCTCTGCAAATGCTCCTGAGGATGGGGTGGGGGAGGAGGAAAGAGGAGATGGGAAGGTGGGCATCCTTGAGAACTTGGAGAGCTCGTGGGGGGTGTCCAATCCTTTCATGGGGGGCACTGTAGAAGGTTCCGGGAACAAGCTGAGATGTGACCCTACTCCAGCCCCTGCGGCTGCAGCAAGACCCTGCCTCACAGCTCCCTTCCAGGCAGATACCTGGGGAAGGGGCACTGAGGACCACAGCTGCCAATTGTCCCCTTCAATCCTCACACAGCTCTCAGAGTTGAGTATTATTCTCCGTGTTTCGCAGAAGAGAAATCTGAGGCCCTTGAATGAAGATGTGGTTGGCCAAGGTTCTCACACAGCCTCCATCACAAGGACCCACGAAAGCATGAAAGCAAACAAAACACATGGAGATCATTGGAAAGAAACCCAGACAAGATAGTTTCCCAAATACACTGGTTCGAGAACAGTAGAAGGAGGCCATGCAGGGCATGGCCTGGGCAGGCCTCTTGAGGAGTTGACATTTAAACTGATCCCTGAAAAGGAGCCAGCTGCAGGAAGGGTTTTCAGGCAGAGGGTACTGCAAGCACAAATGTCCGGAGATCATACAGCTAAGAACGGAGGCAGAATTTGAACTCAAATTTGAATCTCTGCACCTAGCCATGATTCTAGGTGCCACTGCTGAGGAGAGAGCAGACGTCAGAAGATGCTAGATCGCATAGAAGGTATGTGTTCAACCTCTTATGTGTGTGTGCAGGCGCCCGGAGAGGAGTTCAGGTTTTCTGAATCGGAACTAGGCCATGCAGTGTAAGGAAGATTATTGCCCTGATTTATGAATTTACATATTTGAAATAGCTCACTAAGTATTAAAATTCATTGGCATTTCCTTGTATATTTAATAAATTCTCTGTATTGCAAAGAATGACCTTTTAGATGGAAGGAAACAAATTCAGGAGAGAAGATGATCTAATTGGTTGTTTGTGCTGAAGCCTGGCCTAGAAAGTCTGGATTCCCTGAAATAATGGGACAGCAAGAATAGGGTTTGTTCCAGGGGAGAACGGGCTGATTCTTGTGTGTGAAGAGAGGATGGTGGCCACCGGTGAAATGGATGTGTTCACTGGGCTTTTCCATGTCCATGTCTCCCTTGTGACAGTTTGTTTCTCTGCCTTTGTTTTGATTCATGATAAAGATAATTTGGCATCATTTACTGATTCACCTGCGATGCGCCAGGACCTTGGCATGTGTATCTCCAAGCCTCATACCACTTCTCTGAGGTAGGTATTTGTTGTCGTTGTTAGTTGCTGTCAAGTCTGCTCTGACTCACGGCAACCACATGTACAAGTGAAGGAAACACTGCCCAGTCCTGCTCCATCTTGGCGATTATTGGTATAGTCAAGGTCATTGCTGCAGCCACTGTGTATTTTGAGAGCCTTCCAACCTACGGGGCTCATTTTCCAGCACTCTGTTAGACAGTGGTGAAGAACTCTGCTGCTAGGCGAAAGGTCGGCAGTTGGGATCCACCAGCTGCTCCTTGGAAATCCTGTGGGGCAGTTCTACTCTGTCCCATGGGGTCGCTATGAGTCAGAATTGACTTGATGGCAATGGGTTTGTTTTTTTATTGGACAGGGTTGCTATGAGTCGGAATCGACTCGACGGCACTGAGTTTGGTTTTGTTTTTTTTTATTCTGTTGTGACCCATAGGGTTTTCATTGACTGATTTCATGAAGTAGATCGCTAGGCCTTTCTTTTCATTTTACGGGGGAGGAAACTGAGGCCCAGAGCAGTTAACAAAGACAATCTTGACGGAGGCCACAAGCAAGTGGGAGCGAGTTCTGTTTGATTTGCAAGGTTGCGCTTGGCATACTCTGCCGTTTTCTCTGCAGATGACGCTTGTGTCGGACTTCCCTGGGGAGCTAGTTAAGAATGCAGGCTCCTGGGCATGATCAGATATGCCTGGACTGTCTGGGGCTGTGGCCCGGGAACACGCCAACCAAGTCGTTCTGCTCCCTGGGCCCACTGCACCGGCCTGCTCTGGTTCCCCAAGGATTTTAGGTCCCAGGTGAGCATGCTCAGGGTGACACAGGCTCACCCAAAGATCTGACTTCATGGTGTGGTTGCCCTCCACAGCACAGTGGGAACCTGGTGCTGGCCTCCCTCTGCCGCAGCTCTTTGTAACATCAGCCTTTCCTGGCTCTGGATGCTCAGGTGTGCTAGGCGGGGTCAGACTTGCAGGTGACTGAATTGTGTGCGGGGTGGAAGAAGGGGCTGGAGAGTAGCTTAGCCCATCCCTGCCACCCCCACCCCCACCCCCACCTTTCCATCAGGTGGGAAGATCAGGTTTACAGGGATGAGGGGATGTAGCCACAGAGGAAGGAGCCCTGACGGTGCAATGGTTGAGCACTCGGCTGCTAACCAAAAGGTAGGCAGTTTGAATCCACTGGCAGCTCCACGGGAGAAAACACCTGGCAATCTGCCCTCGTAAAGATTATAGCCTCAGAAACCCCACGGGGCAGTTCTACTCTGTCACATGGGGTTACTGTGAGTAGGAATCCACTCAACAGAATACAACAAGCCACTGAGGCCACACGAAATACCCTCTCCCACAAGACTAATTGAAACTAGAGTCCCGGATTCCACCAATAGGAGGGTGACATGCAAATATTGCCTCTCATTAATGGCTGATGGACAGATACTTAACCATTCATGCTTTGTGCTCTGGGACTTGGGGTTTACTGAGTAACTCTGAGGAAAAGTTTGTGCTTGAGAGGAATCATTAGATCCCCACTTCATGCCAACCTCTGTACTAGGAGCTAGGGGATACAGGAGTAAATAAGACAAGGCATCACCCTCGTGGAACTGACTGATGTTCTAGTAAACTAATAAACACATAAATGGACAATATAATTTCAGATCGTGAAGGTGCCATGAAAACAGTCAACCAGGGAGCTGTGAGGCTCTGGGGCTGTTCCAAGTCCTGTGCAGGTTTGTTCCAAGTGCTGCAGAGGAGAGAGAGACCGGTAATTCTACGAGTGGTGTGAGGGGTGGGAGAGGAGGTGGGCTTTGAGCAGGGAACTGAGAAACAAAGAGGAATTTCCTCTCCAAGGCTAAGAAGACAGTGTGCGTGAAGGTAAGTATGATCTTTAGGAACCCGGGAAGTATGACATGACTGGAGAGAAAGGTTTAGGGGGCAGGAGAGAGAGCAGAGCTGTGTAACCTTGGGCAAGTCACTTCACCTCTCTGAGCCTCTATTGCTGAGAACTAGGCACTCAATAAATGCCAAATAAAGGTCTACACGGTGACCGTTGTGGCTAGTTACCATGGAGCTGGCCCCGACTCCTGGTGACCCCCATACACAGCAGAAGGGAACTCTGCACCATCGCCATGATTGGTTGCGATGGGTCTGTTGTAATCCATAGGGTTTTCATTGGCTGATTTTTGGAAGTAGATTGGCAGGACTTTCTTCCTAGTCCTTCTTTTTTGGAACTTCTGCCGAAACCTGTTCAGCAGGTAACGATGCACAAGCCTCCACTGGTGCATTGGCAGGGAACAAGGGCCTACTGACTGGGAGGCCAGAATTCTACCCCTGAA
The DNA here is from genome assembly GCF_024166365.1 of Elephas maximus indicus. Classification (NCBI taxonomy): domain Eukaryota; kingdom Metazoa; phylum Chordata; class Mammalia; order Proboscidea; family Elephantidae; genus Elephas; species Elephas maximus. The sequence continues at coordinate 181,499,446 of NC_064822.1, read as the reverse complement.
TCATCACTGCCCTCCAACATACCTCTCCACCTGCAAAAAAAACCACTGCCACCAAGTTGATTCTGACTCATTGTAGAACTGCCACATAGGGTTTCCAAGGACTGGCTGCCTGGTGGATTTGAACTGCTGACCTTTTGGTTAGCAGGTGAGCTCTTAACCACTGTGCTACCAGGGCGACATTAAATTGGGAGAGGCCTTCAATTCCATTTACTGGGGCTTTGATCCAACAGTTTTCCTTTCACTTCTGGCCTCTTCCCCCAGGCATATCTGTCTTCACCTTTCCCCTGGGCTCTCTGAACAATGGCACTTTGTCTCCCTGCCTCCCTGAAAGACATGGTCTCCAAGGACAGCAAGAAAAACTTGGATAAGCTACAAAAAAGGACTTCCTCCTCTTTTTGTCAGTCACGGCTGCTGGGGGAAAGGTGAACAGGGCACTTTTCCCACAGAATTAAAGAGTTCTGGAGCTGGAAAAAGTCTTTAAGATCATCTAGTCCAAGCTTTTCAACCTTTTTTTGACAGATAGTCAATGTAAGAAATGCATTTTACTACAAGATCCAGTAACTCAAGTTGTGGACTCTGCAGTTTGTAAAAATATTTGGGAACTCTTAAAAAAAAAGAGCATATAAGATTACTTGTGCAAAATAAGGCACAAAACTGGGCATTTATTTTGAATGAAAAAATAAATCCCCATGAATTACACATATTAAAAAGCTGACAAATAAACATCACAAATTCAGAAAAATAAACCAGAAGAGAAACTACGTAACTGGGAGCTCCTAAAAATCAAACACCTATGCTCATTCAAAAACTTCACCAAAAGAGTAAAAAGACTACCTACAGACTGGGAAAAGTTTTTAGCTATGATATTTCCTATCAGTGTCTGATCTCTAAAATCTACACGATACTGCAAAAACAAAAAAACAAATAACCTAATTAAAAAATGGGCAAAGGATATGAACAGGCACTTCACCAAAGAAGACATTCAGGTAGCTGATACATGAGAAAATGCTCACGATCATTAGTCATTAGAGGAATGCAAATCAAAACTGCAATGAGATACCATTTCACTCCAGCAAGGCTGGCATTAATCCCAAAAGCACAAAATAATAAATGTTTGAGAGGTTGTAGAGAGACTGGAACACTTATACACTGCTGATGGGAATGTAAAATGGTACAGCCACTTTGGAAATCGATTTGGTGGTTCCTTAAAAAGCTAGAAATAGAAATACCATACGATCCAGCAATCCCAATCCTTGGAATATATCCTAGAGAAATAAGGGCCTTTACATGAACAGATATATGCACACCCATGTTCACTGAAGCACTGTTTACAATGGCAAAAAGATGGAAGCAACCAAGGTGTCCATCAACAGATGAATGGATAAATAAATTATGGTGTATTCATGCAATGGGATACATCTTGTTCTTGTTAGGTGCCGTTGAGTTGGTTCTGACTCGTAGTGACCCTATGCACAACAGAACGAAACACTGCCCGGTCCCGCACCATCCTTACAATCGTTGTTATGCTTGAGTTCATTGTTGCAGCCACTGTGTCAATCCACCTTGTGGAGGGTCTCCCACTTTTCCGCTGACCCTGTACTCTGCCAAACATGATGTCCTTCTCCAGGGACGGATCCCTCCTGACAACATGTCCAAAGTATGTAACACTCAGTCTTGCCGTCCTTGCCTCTAAGGAGCATTCTGGCTGCACTTCCTCTAAGACAGATTTGTTCGTTCTTTTGGCAGTCCATGGTATATTCAATATTCTTCACTAACACCACAATTCAAAAGCGTCAACTCTTCTTTGGTCTTCCTTATTCGTTGTCCAGCTTTCACATGCATATGATGCGATTGAAAATACCATGGCTTGGGTCAGGCGCACCTTAGTTTTCAGGGTGACATCTTTGCTCTTCAACACTTTGAAGAGGTCCTTTGCAGCAGATTTACCCAATGCAATGCGTCTTTTGATTTCTTGACTGCTGCTTCCATGGGTGTTGATTGTGGATCCAAGTAAAATGAAATCCTCGACAACTTCAATCTTTTCTCCGTTTATCATGATGTTGCTCACTGGTCCAGTTGTGAGGATTTTTGTTTTCTTTATGTTGAGGTATGATCCATACTAAAGGCTGTGGTCTTTGATGCTTCAAGTCCTCTTCACTTTCAGTAAGCAAGGTTGTGTCATCTGCATAACGCAGGTTGTGAATAAGTCTTCCTCCAATCCTGATGCCCCGTTCTTCTTCATATAGTCTAGCTTCTCAGATTATTTGCTCAGCATACAGATTAAATAGGTATGGTGAAAGAATACAACCCTGACACACGTCTTTCCTGACTTTAAACCAATCAGTATCCCCTTGTTCTATCCGAACAACTGCCTCTTGATCTATGTCAAGGTTCCTCATGAGCACAATTAAGTGTTCTGGAATTCCCATTCTTAGCAATGTTATCCATAGTTTGTTATGATCCACACAGTCGAATGCCTTTGCGTAGTCAATAAAACACAGGTAAACATCCTTCTGGTATTCTCTGCTTTCAGCCAGGATCCATCTGACATCAGCAATGATATCCCTAGTTCCATGTCCTCTTCTGAAACCGGACTGAATTTCTGGCAGTTCCCTGTTGATACACTGCCGCAGCCGTTTTTGAATGATCTTCAGCAAAATTTTGCTTGGGTGTTATATTAATCATATTGTTCTATAACTTCCACATTTGGTTGGATCACCTTTCTTGGGAATAGGCATAAACATGGATCTCTTCCAGTCAGTTGGCCAGGAAGCTGTCTTCCATATTTCTTGGCATAGATGAGTGAGCACCTCCAGCGCAGCATCTGTTTATTGAAACATCTCAATTGATATTCCGTCAACTCCTGGAGCCTTGTTTTTCTCCAATGCCTTCAGAGCAGCTTGGACTTCTTCCTTCAGTATCATCGGTTCCAGATCATATGCCACCTCTTGAAATGGTTGAACATGGACTAATTCTTTTTGGTGTAATGACTCTGTGTATTTCTTCCATCTTCTTTTGATGCTTCCTGCGTCGTTTAATATTTTCCCCATGGAATCCTTCACTATTGCAACTCGAGGCTTGATTTTTTGTTTCAGTTCTTTCAGCTTGAGAAACCCCAAGCGTGTTCTTCCCTTTTGGTTTTCCATCTCCAGCTCTTTGCACATGTCATTATAATACTTTGCTTTGTCTTCTCGAGAGGCCCTTTGAAATCTTCTGTCCAGTTCTTTTACTTCATCAGTTCTTCCTTTTGCTTCAGCTGCTCGACGCTCAAGAGCAAGTTTCAGAGTCTCCTCTGACATCCATCTTGGTCTTTTCTTTCTTTCCTGTCTTTTCAGTGACCTCTTGCTTTCTTCATAGATGATGTCATTCCACAACTCGTCTGGTCTGCGGTCACTAGTGTTCAATGCATCAAATCTATTCTTGAGATGGTTTCTAAATTCAGGTGGGATATACCCAAGGTCATATTTTGGCTCTCGTGGACTTCCTCTGATTTTCTTCAGTTTCAGCTTGAACTTGCATATGAGCAATTGATGGTCTATTCCACAGTCTGCCCCTGGCCTTGTTCTGACTGATGATATTGAGCTTTTCCATTGTCTCTTTCCACAGACATAGTCAATTTGATTTCTGTGTGTTCCATCTGGCGAGGTCCATGTGTATAGTCGCCGTTTATGTTGGCGAAAGAAGATATTTGGAAGATGAGCTCCCCGGGTTGGAAGGCACTCAAAAGATGATGAGGAAAGAGCCGCTTCCTCAAAGTAGAGTCGACCTTAATGACATGGATGGAGTAAGGTTTCGGGACCTTCATTTGCTGATGTGGCACGACTCAAAATGAGAAGAAACAGCTGCAAACATCCATTAATAATCAGAACCTGGAATGTACGAAGTATGAATCTAGGAAAATTGGAAATCATCGAAAATGAAATGGAACTCATAAACATCGATATCCTAGGCATTAGTCAGCTGAAATGGACTGGTATTGGCCATTTTGAATCTGACAATCGTATAGTCTACTATGCTGGGAATGACAACTCGAAGAGGAATGGTGTTGCATTCATCGTCAAAAAGAGCATTTCAAGATCTATCCTGAAGTACAACGCTGTCAGTGATAGGATAATATCCATACGCCTACAAGGAAGACCAGTTAATACAACTATTATTCAAATTTACACACCAACCACTGGGGCCAAAGATGAAGAAATAGAAGATTTTTATCAGGTGCTGCAGTCTGAAATTGATCGAACATGCAGTTAAGATGCATTGATAATTACTGGAGATTGGAATGTGAAAGTTGGAAACAAAGAAGGATCAGTAGTTGGAAAATATGGCCTTGATGATACAAACAATGCCAGAGATCGAATAATAGAATTTTGCAAGAAAATGGAATACTACTCATTGTTAAAGAACAATGATGAATCTGTGAGACATTTCATAACATGGAGGAATCTGGAAAGCATTATGCTGAGTGAAATTAGTCAGTTGCAAAAGGACAAATATTGTATAAGACCACTATTATAAGATCTTAAGTAATAGTTTAAACACAGAAGAAAGTATTCTTTGATGGTTACAAGGGTGGGGAGGGAGGGAGGGAGAGGAGTATTTACTAATTAGATAGTAGATAAGTGCTATTTTAGGTGAAGGGAAAGGCAACACACAATTCAGGAGAGGTCAACACAACTGAACTAAACCAAAAGCAAAGAGGTTTCCTGAATAAATTGAATGCTTTGAAGGCCAGAGTACCAGGGGCAGGGGTCTGGGGACCATGATTTCAGGGGACATCTCAGTCAATTGGCATAATAAAATCTATTAAGAAAACATTCTGCATCCCACTTTGGTGAGTGGTGTCTGGGGTCTTAAACACTAGCAAGCAGCCATCTAAGATGCATCAATTGGTCTCAACCCACCTGGAGCAAAGGAGAATGAAGAACACCAAAAACACAAGGTAATCATGAGCCCAAGAGAAAGGGCCACAAAAATCAGAGACTGCATTGGCCTGAGACCAGAAGAACTGCATGGTGCCCGGCTACACCCGATGACCACCCTGACAGGGAACACAACAGAGAATCCCTGAGGAAGCAAGAGAGCAGTGAGATGCAGACCTCAAATTCTTGGAAAAAGACAAGACTTAATGGTCTGACTGAGACTAGAAGGACCCCAGAGGTCATGATCCCCAGACCTTCTGTTAGCCCAAGACAGGAACCATTCCCAAAGCCAACTCTTCAGACAGGGATTGGACTGGACTCTAAAAAAAGGATACTGGTGAGGAGTGAGCTTCTTAGCTCATGTAAACACGTGAGACTATGTGGGCAGCTCCTGTCTGAAGGGGAGATGAGAAGGCAGAAGCTGGCTGAATGGACACGGGGAGTATGGGGTGGAGAGAAGGAGTATGCTGTCTCATTAGGGGGAGAGCAGCTAGAAGTGCATAGCAAGGTGTATATAAATTTTTGTGTGGGAGACTGACTTGATTTGTAAACTTTCACTTAAAGCACAATAAAAAAAAAGGAACACAGCTCTGCAGACACCCTGATTTTAACCCAGTGTGCTGTTTTAAGCACGCACCCCCAAAAAAAGAATCCAGCGTCACCACTTACAACTTGTGTGACCCTGGTGGTTACTTACCTCTTAGTTTCTTTTTCTATGAATAATAAAAATAATAGTATCTACTTAAAGAAAAAAACAGAAAAATAAGGTACTGACCCCCAAAACCAAACCCGTTGTCATTGAGTTGATTCCGACTCATAGCGACCCCATAGGACAGAGTAGAACTGCCCCACGGGGTTTCCAAGGAGCAGCTGGTGGATTCAAATTGCCAACCTTTTGGTTAGTAGCCGTAGCTCTTAATCACTGCGCCACCAGGGTTCCAAGGTACTGACATGCCATTATAATGTCTTTTTTTTTAATAATAATTTTTAACTGTATGTTCTTCATCAGGCAGTAATTTTATTATATTTTCTATAAAGAGGAAAGAAAAGTCAGCCTTTTAGCATGGTTGATCAAGAAAATTTTTATTGATAGTTTAGAAAAGTTTCTCTCAACCTCACAGTCTGTAATTTGTATTGCCAGGTAAATCTTAAATTTTTAAGATCGTCAGATTTGGGGAAAGCTAATTTTGCATATTGTTTCCTCAGTGTCATCGTCGTTAGGTTCCATCGAGTCAGCTCCAACTCATAGTGACCCCACGTGTAACAGAAGAAAGTGACTCACTGCCAGATTCTGTCAGAACGAAATGTGACACAATAAGAGACAACCCCATGTGTCGAGATGTACATAAAACATCTGATGTCACGCACACAGAGGTACCTGCCGTTTCCAGTACTGCTACCAGTTTGTGCCCTCCTGTACAGAAGTTCAGACAATTCTGTTTCAGGTGATTTGGAAAAAAAATAGTAGGTGGTGCATTTATAATGATGCATGCTGGGTTATTCACTGTGTTCTTAGTAGGTGTGGAGTTCTGCTGAGACACAGTGTCAATGGGAACTGAGTCCTCCACTTAGGGTTTTACACATCTGACGATTGGAAGAAATGTCCATAGACTAGCTTATGGTTGCATACGATGGAGACTTTGTTTCTCCTGCATTCCTCACATTCTTCTGGTTTCCAGTGCCTTGGCCTTATAAAAAGTCCTGGGGGTGGGGGGGGGGGCGGGTGGGTGCAAACAGTTTGTGCTCCACAATTAACCTAAAAGGAGCCCTGGTAGGCCAGTGGTTAAGTGCTCAGCGGCTAATAGAAAGTTCGGTGATTCGAACCCACCAGCTGCTCCATGAGAGAAAGATGTGGCAATCTGGTTCCATGGAGATTTACAGCCTTGGAAGCCCTGCGGGGTAGTTCTACTCTGTCCTATAGGGTCACTGTGAGTCAGAATCGACTCAATGGCAGCAGATTTTTTACTAACCTAAAGGTTGGTTTGAACCCACCCGGTGGCACCACAGAAGAAAGGCCTGGCGATGTGTTTCCATAAAGATTACAGCCAAGAAAACCCTATGAAGCAGTTTTACTTTGTAACACATGGTGTCGCCATGAGTCGGAATGGACAGGTTAGGCACATGTTGTGGTCATATAGTAATAATATGTCCTCTGTTCCTATACCTTCATTCAGGACACCAGGTGAGTCAACAGAGTTGGTTATAGGAATAGGTCTGGAGGCCCTTCCTACACTAGGGTGGCTGGCAACAACTTACCTATCCACAGAAGTGACTGCGAATCTTATAACCCACTAATGTTAAACCAAATGTATGTCCAACTCAACTTCCCATTGGTTGGGTCTCAGAAATGCTTGTTAACACTCTAGTATCGTAAGGGGAAGTGTGACAGAGAACATGGCAGTGGAAAGAGTCAGCTGCCCTAAATAGTTGTGATGTAAATCTCTTACTTTTGCTAATTGTTTAACATATGACCATATGAACACTTTCCTGAGGCCTTTCCCAGAGCAAGGGAGGAACCCTGGAGCTTAAGTTCCATTACCAAAAAAAACCAAACCCGTTGCGGTGGATTCCAACTCCTAGTGACCTTGTAGGACAGAGCAGAACTGCTGCATAGGGTTTCCAAGGAGCGCCTGGTGGATTTGAACTGTTGACCTTTTATGGTGAAGGTTCCATAGTGTAGTGGTTATCATGGCAGCTTTACACGTAGAAGGTCCTGGGTTCGTGCCCCAGTGGAACCATCACACGTATATTGTTTTATCCATCCCTGGTGGCGCAGTGGTTAAGAGCAGTTAAGTTCCATTATCTTCATGGTAAACCCATCTCTGATTGGACTTGTATTGTTTATGTGCTTATATAAACATAAATCTAGCCTCAGGTGACAATACTTTCCTTGACTACACACCCCACAGACTGGTATTTTCTATTTTGTTCTGTTTTGCAGCCTGCACTTTGAAGACACTGGTTCAAGTCTTAGTTTGACCGAGAGTGGAGCAATGACTTGTCCAGGATCACATAACCAGAGCATCCCCAGAAGTATGTCCCTTGTCTCCCAGCCTATGATTCCCTCCTCTGCTCCCTGTGATGGTCAATGTTATGCGTCAACTTGATTAGGTTATGATTCTCAGTGGTTAGATAAACATTGGACTGATTCCTCTTTCATAAATAATACAATGTAGTCACTTCTGTGATATCATCTGATATGATCAGCCAATCAGTTGTAAGGGGGGTCTCCTCAGGGGTGTGGCCTGCATCCAGTATATATGGAAGTTCTGGCAAAGCTCTCTGGCTTTTGCTCTGGCCCTTGCATCTGACTTGTCATCGTCTGACCTCCGATGTGGGACTTGAGCCAGCAGTCTGTTTGTCTGACCTGCTGATCTTGGGTTAATTAGCCCCTGCAACCATGTGAGTCAGGAGAAGCCTCCAGCCTGACTCCTGACCCACAGATTTGGGACTTGCCAGTCTTCACAACTGTGTGAGCCATTTCCTTGTGATAAATCTCTCTATACATATTTGTATATATACACTTCTCTATTCCCCATTAAACATCTCTGCCCTTTGGCTGCCCTTTGCTGTGGGTCTGCTTTTCTGCTGGGATAGAAGCTGCCTGAGGGCAGGAGCCATGTCTGCGTGCTTTCCCAGTAAATGGTGATTGAATGAATGGAATGAGGAAAAGCAAACACTTCGTCCTTATCCCGTTCACATCCAACACTTTCTCCCAGTTCTCTGGACCAGATGCCACAGTTCACCTTCAGATGACAACTCAGGAATCCCACAGAACTGGTGCAAAGAATGGGGCAAGCTGGGCACCGCACAATAGCACCTGGTCAAGGGTTCAAGCAGGCTCTGAAATCCAGCCCACCTTCATCTGCCAAACTTCTCACCCTGGGGTGGGATTTTTTTTTTCTAATTCACACAAAAGCACAGTATGGGCTGCCATCAACCCTACAGGCAGGCATTTGTCCCTGCTTCCTGGGTAACCTTGAGCAAGTTATATAAAACGGATGGTTCGAATCCACCAGCTGCTCCTTGGAAACCCTATGGGGCAGTTCTACTCAGTTCTGTGGGGTCATTATGAGTTGGAATCAGTGGGTTTGGGGTTTTTGGGGGAGGGGCTATGGGTTAAAGAAAGCATGCATATAAAAGGTAAGTGCTGACTTATCTCCTGGATATCACGACCCACTCGTGGACACATCAAGGATGATGGGGCAGCTTTGCTCCTAAAAGCCAAAAATTAAATACATCCTAAATGGCCACCAGTAGGGAACTGGCTAAAAACAGCCATGAACAGGTTACAACCCAGCCTTTAGAAAGAGAAAAACCAAACCAAACCCATTGCCATCGAGTGTGATCTGACTCATAGCAACCCTATAGGACCGAGTAGAACTGCCCCCACAGGGTTTCCAAGGCTGTAAATCTTTACAGAAACAGACTGCTGTATCTTTCTCTCATGGAGCGGCTGGTGGGTTCAAACTGCCAACCTTTCAGTTAGCCTCCAAGTGATTAACCACTGCGCCACCAGGGTTCGTTAGGAAGAGAAAAGTGTGCTCTATTTACTGCTATGGAACAATCTCCAAGATGTCTGGTTAAAAGAAAAAACAGAAGGTAATGGGACAGTAAATATAGCCTGCTCTCACCGGGGTGGCTGCGAGGATTGGAGCCCTGGCCTGGGATACTTGCTTTTCACTGTAAAACCCGACTGAGCTGTGTAAAGTGTTCCTTAGTCCCCCGTTGTTGTTGTTAGCTGCTGTCAAGGTGGCCCCCGACTCACAGCGACCCCATGCAAAATGGAACAAAACGCTGCCCTGTCCTGCGCCATCCCCATGTTTGGTTACACGTGTGTCTTAATTTTTTTTTCTTTCATGTTTTTTGAGGTAGATCCTTTTCTTTCCAATTTAGATTATTGTCTTAGTGGCCAGCAGGGGGAGCCAAATGCTCTATCTCTAAAGCTTAAACCACCCCATGGGAACCATGGTGACTGCTCTCTGCCTGGCTGTGAGCTGGGACGGGGAGCTAGAGTCTGAGTCTGGCCTCGAACCTTTAAGAGAAAAGCAGTGAAAGTAATTGCCATTAAGAACGCCAAGGAACTGGATGGTGCCAGGCTACCATTACTGAACCTTTTGATCAAAGATTTGATAGAAGAGTCCTGATTAAAAAGGGGGAAATGCAGAACAGAATTTCAAATTTTCATGGACTCCAGGCTTTCTGGAACCATGGATGCTGGAAGAACCCCCCCATAACTATTGCCCTGAGATCATCTTTACACCTTAAACCAAAAATATCCCCTGAAGTTTTTTTTAAATCCAATCAATAGTTTAGCTTTATTAGGCTCTTTTTTTTTTTAATTAACTTTTATTGAGCTTCAAGTGAACGTTAACAAATCAAGTCAGTCACAGATAAGTTTACATGCATCTTGCTCCGTACTCCCACTTGCTCTCCCCCTAATGAGTCAGCCCATCCAGTCTCTCCTTTCATGACAATTTTGCCAGCTTCCCACTCTCTCTATCCTCCCATCCCCCCTCCAGACAGAGATGCCAACACAATCTCAAGTGTCCACCTGATATAATTAGCTCACTCTTCATCAGCGTCTCTCTCCCACCCACTGTCCAGTCCCTTTCATGTCTGATGAGTTGTCTTCGGGGATGGTTCCTGTCCTGTGCCAACAGAAGGTCTGGGGACCATGGCCGCCGGGATTCCTCTAGTCTCAGTCAGACCATTAAGTCTGGTCTTTTTATGAGAATTTGGGGTCTGCATCCCACTGATCTCCTGCTCCCTCAGGGGTTCTCTGTTGTGCTCCCTGTCAGGGCAGTCATCGATTGTGGCCGGGCACCAACTAGTTCTTCTGGTCTCAGGATGATGTAGGTCTCTGGTTCATGTGGCTCTTTCTGTCTCTTGGGCTCTTAGTTGTCGTGTGACCTTGGTGTTCTTCATTCTCCTTTGCTCCAGGTGAGTTGAGACCAATTGATGCATCTCAGATGGCCGCTTGTTAGCATTTAAGACCCCAGACGCCACATTTCAAAGTGGGATGCAGAATGTTTTCATAATAGAATTATTTTGCCAATTGACTTAGAAGTCCCCTTAAACCATGGTCCCCAAACCCCCGCCCTTGCTCCGCTGACCTTTGAAGCATTCATTTTATCCCGGAAACTACTTTTGGTCCAGTCCAATTGAGCTGACCTTCCATGTATTGAGTGTTGTCTTTCCCTTCACCTAAAGCAGTTCTTATCTACTAATTAAGCAATAAAAAAACCCTCTCCCTCCCTCCCTCCCTCCCCACCTTGTAACCACAAAAGTATGTGTTCTTCTCAGTTTTTTCTATTTCTCAAGATCTTATAATAGTGGTCTTATACAATATTTGTCCTTTTGCCTCTGACTAATTTCGCTCAGCATAATGCCTTCCAGGTACCTCCATGTTATGAAATGTTTCACAGATTCGTCACTATTCTTTATCGATGCGTAGTATTCCATTGTGTGAATATACCACAATTTATTTACCCATTCATCCGTTGATGGTCACCTTGGTTGCTTCCAGCTTTTTGCTATTGTAAACAGAGCTGCAATAAACATGGGTGCGCATATATCTGTTTGTGTGAAGGCTCTTGTTTCTCTAGTGTATATTCCGAGGAGTGGGATTTCTGGGTTGTATGGTAGTTCTATTTCTAACTGTTTAAGATAACGCCAGATAGATTTCCAAAGTGGTTGTACCATTTTACATTCCCACCAGCAGTGTATAAGAGTTCCAATCTCTCCGCAGCCTCTCCAACATTTATTGTTTTGTGTTTTTTGGATTAATGCCAGCCTTGTTGGAGTGAGATGGAATCTCATCGTAGTTTGAATTTGCATTTCTCTAATGGCTAATGATCGAGAGCATTTTCTCATGTATCTGTTAACTGCCTGAATATCTTCTTTAGTGAAGTGTGTGTTCATATCCTTTGCCCACTTCTTGATTGGGTTGTTTGTCTTTTTGTGGTTGAGTTTTGACAGAATCATGTAGATTTTAGAGATCAGGCGCTGGTCAGAGATGTCATAGCTGAAAATTCTTTCCCAGTCTGTAGGTGGTCTTTTTACTCTTTTGGTGAAGTCTTTAGATGAACATAGGTGTTTGATTTTTAGGAGCTCCCAGTTATCGGGTTTCTCTTCGTCATTTTTGGTAATGTTTTGTATTCTGTTTATGCCTTGTATTAGGGCTCCTAGAGTTGTCCCTATTTCTTCTTCCATGATCTTATTAGGCTTTTTTAAGAACTATCTCTATAAGGACAAATTGACAACAGCAACTCGAAAGATTAGACAGGAGCCTCAGGGGGCAGTGAGTTTATGTTCATGGGAGAGGAACAGTCCGAAAAGGAAGGTGGGAATGGTGGCCTAACTCGAAGAATGTAGTGTTGCTGAATTGTACATGTAGAAATGGTTGAACGGGTGTAGGTTTTACTGTGTATAGTCTCAAAAAAAAAAAAAACTCTAAGGAAACCGTGGTTTTTAAAACCAGACAGGTTTTAAAACTTGTCACTTGTTAGGAAATGGATGGACTCCGGGGAAGTGATGGTGAGGTCACTCGTCCTTGTTGTAAAATCAACCCCTGTGGGCTGGGCTGAGGACCAGGGTGTGAAGACAGGCAGGGCGTGTGGGGGGCTAGAGGACTCTAGAATTCTGCAGGGAAGAAAAGCAGGGGTCTTTGAGGCGGCCAGTGGAACCTCGAGTCCTTGATGGGAGTGCTAGGGGGAGGGGGATGTAGCAGAAGAATTCAAGACTTGAGGTCTTCTTGACCAACTCCTGCTGTGGCTGGGGAGACTGAGGCCCAGCAGTGGGTTTTGGGGCTGTTGTGTGGCCAGAAGAGAGAATGGCTGTCTCCTGAGGGCCAGCTCTGTGCCGGCCCCCAGCTGAGCACCTTACAACCAATCTAACGATGTAGGTGAGGGGCCTCACAAAGGCCCAGTCCATGGGGAAGGCTCCAGCGATTAGCTATTATCTAACCAAATCCAAAAACCCGTTGCTGTCCAGTGGATTCTGACTCATAGTGACCCTGCAGGACAGAGTAGACCTGTCTCAAAGGGTTTCCAAAGCTGTAGTTTTCACAGAAGCAGACTACCACATCTTTCTCCTGTGGAGTGGCTGGTGTGTTCGAACAACTGACCTGTTGGCTTGTAGCTGAGCACTTAACCATTGTGCCACTAGGGCTCCCACTATGAGCTATTATCTACAGAATAGTAATAGCTGAGCACCTATTATATGCCAGCTTCTGTATGCCACGCTCATTACATGCTTTCTCTCGTTTATCCCTATGGCAATCCCGTGAAGCAGAAATCTTTAGAATTGCCTTCCAGGTAAGGAAGGAGGCTTGGGAGGCCACCTGGCCTGCCCAGGGTCACACAGCAGCAAGAAAGAGAGTGAGGACTTGAGCTGGTGCCACTCCAAGTCTGGGCATGGAGTTACCGTTCTCTGTGGTCTCTTCCAGTACCTTTCTGGCAAGCAATGGTCTCCCCAGGCTTCTGGGAGTTTCGGAGAGTGGTGGAGTGAAGTCTACCACTGCTCTGGTTGGTGGGTCTCAGAGATTGTGAATGTGACCTGCAGAGGTGTTACAGGGCCCAGGAGCTGCCCCCACCCCAAGACCAAAACCAAAACCAGACTCATTGCCATCAAGTCGATTCTGACTCATAGTGGTCCTATAGGACAGAGTAGAACTGCCTCATAGGGTTTCCAGGGAGTGCCTGGTGGATTCAAACTGCCGATATCTTGGTTAACAGATGAACTCTTAACTACTATGTCACCAGGGTTTCCACCCACTGCAAGACAGACCTCTGAAATGGACATTTCCCTAAATGCCTGGGCTCAATGACCTCAGGGTCCCTGGAGTCCTGCAGTGTCTGATTCTGGGATGGGAGGCCCTGGAGGTAGGTAGGTGGTGATGGGCACAGCCTGGAGCTAATGGGGGATGCTGTTGGCTCAGGACTAGGACTGAGACCCAGGTGGATCTGTAGCTCATCCCCTGTCGTCCCCCTGATGGGCCCAGCACAGTGCCTGTATGGTTCAGGGTCTCCATAAATGCTAGTGGGTGGGTACGATGCCAAGCACAGTTGTATTGACAGAGGCTTGCACCCAGGCTCCTTGACTCCAGTCTGCTGGAAGCATTGCAATTTTGATATGGGGGAGGAGGTATAACCTGGCCCTTCTCCCCACTGATCAGGCCACTCTTTCTGGAACCTGGTGCTCAGCCCCTACAGGCAGTTGGAGATATAGGAGGACATTGACCTTGCTATGCTTCAACAACTGTGTGACTAAGCAAGTCACTTCATCTCTCTGAGCCTCGGTGTCTTCATCCATTTAATTGGGATAGTAACACTTTTGAGGGTTGGTGTAAAATGGTAGGAGTAGCATCAAGACCTGTCTAACTTCAGGGGGGATAATGACTGGGATCAGTGCAAAGCTGCTTCCTATGGGCCAGAGGTCAGACATACCTCCACTCTCCAATCTTTTTACCAATTCTGACACCAGCCATTCCTCCCACTGTACTCTTTCTCTTCTAGGTTCGGTAATTCATTGCAATGGCCACATAGAACTCACAGACCATATTTACAGTAAGTGACTTATTAAGAAGTACAACTTGGGATTAGGATCAACAGCGTACAACTCAGGATTGAGATCAAGATCAGAAAGCATGCAGACAACATTTCTTTTCTTCAGTGCAGGAAGCTCTCAGCTCCCCTTGGCTATGCAAGCAAGCAGGCTCTTGTCTCTGTTGTGCAGGCCTCCTCTCAGCCCCTGAAGACAGGTTCTTCTTGACTCCCTTGTGACAGGCCTCCCTTGGCCCTATTGTCTGTAACTACTGAGTCTGCCACAGGACCCCTTCCAGGCCTGTCACTACCTTCAGCATCACAGCCCTTGACTCACATTACAGTTCTTTCAGGAGATTTCTTTCCTCTTCTTTCTCTGCTTCTTCTTTCTTCTCTTTCCGTTCTGCTTCTGTTTGAAGAAACCTCTGTGGGGTTGGCCGCATATATACAAAAGTCCTTGTCAATTTCAAAGCATGGCCCTCCCACCAGGGCCACAAAATGACCAATCCCCTCTCGGTAGGCCACAGATACTTGATTTGCATAGTAGGCTACAGACACTTGATTTGCATAGTCTATAGTCACTTCGGAAACCCTGGTGGAGTAGTGGTTAAGTGCTACAGCTGCTAACCCAAGGGTCGGCAGTTCAAATCTGCCAGGCGCTCCTTGGAAACTCTACGGGGCAGTTCTACTCTGTCCTATAGGGTCACTATGAGTCGGAATCAACTCGAAAGCACTGGGTATAGTCACTTCATTTGCATAGTGTATTGCTCAATCCCTGAAAAGATGCTTACCAATCACAGGGCAGGCTGCAGCCCAGGACTAGACAAAAAGTATCAAACCATCAGGTTGTTTACAGTTTACCCAGGAAATGTCAACCAACCTGAACAAAAGTAACAAACCCTCTGGGATAGAAAACTAGGGCAAAGGCGACTCCTCAGGCTTAGGGGAAAAATCTCTCAAGCTATTTTCCAAAGAACCAAGGCAAAAGGCCACATAAGGGAACTCATTTCACCACAGCCTGTGAAGATCAAGAGAAGCAATGTGCAAAGCACCTGGCATACAGCAAATGCCACGTAAACATCCGTTGTTCACTTCTCCTTTTCCTTTCTGGTCATCATGCTTTAAGAAGGAGGATGTGGATTCTGTTGAATTTTATTAACCAATGTCACCCCAGGGTTTTGCACACAGTAGGTATTCAATCAAAGCTTATCAAATACTGTTGTTGAATCAACTGACCAATTTGAAAAGGGTAGCTAAAAAGACGAGATTTGGAATCATATTTTCTCTCAGACCTTCAAGTAAGAAGTGGGTGTTGAAATAAGGGTTGCTCCCCCTGGAGAGAAGCAGGGTTGGGGATGGGGGGCGTTCATCCATCCATCCAACCACCCATCCACCCATCCATTTGCCCATGCATTCATGCATTCACCCCACCCCCACCCCTACCCTTCTAGCCAACATTTACTAAGCACCTACTTCCCTCCTTCCTGGGAACACTCTCCATTCAGCCAGGGAGGCCAATCTGGCACCCCACAAATTACACCTGTCTGTGTCCCTAAAAGTTTCCCCTGTTCTCAGTGAGCACAGAAGGAAGACACCTCATTACCCTCTAATTTCTTATCTCCTGGCCTCCAAGGGCAAACCCTGCCTTGCAAGTTGGTTTCCCGTGAGCACCTGCTTCCTGTCTTAGCAGGAGACTGGCTGGGGGCACACACAGCTCACATCCCTTTACAGAGATCCCCCCCTCCAGCATGTGGCAACAGGGACTCCCCAGTGATGGTGGCTATCCTGAGAGAAACACAGACCATTGGAGCCCAGAGGGTCCTCATAAAGCTTCTCCCCGCATCTGGGGAGACAGCCCAGAGATGAGAGGGGACTTACTCAAGGTCACTCAGCCATCAGGGTGTCTCCTGATCATGTTCCCAAATTTGGGGTGTTAACAGCTCTCAGGGGGCCAGACCCAGACTTGAGTGGGTCCCTGCTCTATTGCCATTCCCTGGAGTCCTTGGGGCCCCTTATATTACTCACCCCTTTGCCATCTTAGGAGTCCCTGTATGGTGTAAATGATTAACATGCTCGGCTGCTAACTGAAAGGTTAGAAGTTAGAGTCCACTCAGAGGCTTCTTGGAAGAAAGGCCTGGTGACCGTTCTACTTATGAAAAACCAGCCACTGGAAATCCTTTGGAGCACAGTTCTACTCTGACACACATGGGGTTGCCATGAGTTGGAGCAACTGGAGTTCATTTTTCTTTTCGGCTGCCATCTTAGAGCAGGAAGAGAAGGCAGCCAGGATTTCCAGGCCCACAGGTGAGGGGAGAATCCCGGAGGCCCGGGCCTTTGCTTTCTGTCCCTCCCCTTCTCTCTCCAACTTGTTCTAGGCCCTCAAACTCAGGAAGGGGGTCTCCTCTCACCAATTATTCCATCCTCCTCTTCTCTCCCTCCCAATTCTGCTACCCAGGAGTAGCCAACTTCCCCTGAACCCTTGGGAAAGTGACCTCACCTCGTTGCATGGTTCCCTCATCCATAAAATGCACTATAATAAAGAGCCGTGCCTGCCTCACATGGTGGTTGGTAGGCAAACATTGGCTGAGCGCCTGCTGTGTGCAGTACTGAACTCGGGTGGGTTCATTTGTTTTTTCACAGTCCCTCTGGGAGGTGGGATTTATAATCTCCATTTACAGAGGAGGGTCCCAAGGCTCAGAAGGGCCAGGCCGTTAGCTGGGCTCCCACAGCTGGTAGTGGCCAAGTGGGCGTTAGAACCCAGTCTGTCTGCCTTAGAGCCCTTGTGGTTTCCTTTGCTCCTGGGATGGAGGGCTAAGGTCATGTGTCATTTAGGATTCCCCAGGCCTCCATCCCATTTGAGGAGGCTTGGTGGTGCAATGACTAGGCTCTTGGCTGCTAGCTGAAAGGTGGTAGGTTCTAACCCACCAGCAGCTCCGTGGGAGAAAAGACCGGGCAATCCGCTTCTGTAAAGATTATAACTTAGGAACCCTTATGGGTCAGTTCTACTCTGTTACATGCGGTCACTATGAGTGGGAATTGACTTAACACAACAACCACCACCAACCCATTTAAGGAGTGAGAAGCATTTAAACTTTTTTCTTTCCAGCCCACTGGGCTCCTTCCCTCACTGGAATAATTGAGCCCCTAGATCCCCTCCCTGCCCTTGCTGAGTGGGGAACATCCAGAGAGGGTCTGTGGCCGGGGAAATACTCTCCTCTGCCTGGTATCTTTCAAGGAGCCCTGGTGGCACAGTGGCTAAAGTGCTTAGCTACTAACAGAAAGGTCAGCAGTTTGAACCCACCAGCTGCTCTGGGGGAGAGTCTGCTTCTGTAAAGACTTACAGCCTAGGAAATACTTTGGGGCAGTTCTACTCTGTCCTATAGGGTCACTGTGAGCTGGAATGCACTCAACCACAATGGGTTTTGGGCTTGGTGTCTCTAGGGTGTGGTTTGTGTCTCTATCCCGCTTTTCTGGAGAACAGCTGGCCTGCAGCCACCTGCAACCAACCCCCTCGCCCGACATCCACCCAGCATGTCACAGCATGTCCAGAGCTCTGCAAACACAGGCCCTCCTGACCCCTTCTTCCACCCACCCTTCTTCCCAAGGTGAGAATGAAGCCCTTCTTTGTGTTTCCTGTCACTGGCCAAAAAGCCCCAAGGCCTCTCACATGGGTTTGCTTTGATTTAATCTCATCAGCCACTCCAAGAGATGGCCATGATTCTCCCCATCTCACAGATGGGGAAACCAAGGCCAGAGAAATTAACCAATTTGCCAAGTCACTCAGTGAGCATGTGGCAGAGCTAGGATTCGAACCCAGGTCTGGGCTACTCTGTCCACCATTCGGAGTTGTTGCCCAGGTATCAATTCATTCCTTTGGCAAACACTCGTAGAGTGCCACCTATATGCCAGGGCCTGTGCTGAGCTCTGGGGATACAGCAGTGAGCAAGTGAGACACCGTGTCTACCCCCTTGAGCTTATATTCTAGTGGGGAGACTATTTTTCATTGTTGCCGTTATCTGCTGTCAAGTCGGCCGCTAACTCATGGCAACCACATGAACAGTGGGACAGAATGCTGCCCAGTCCTGCTCTTTCTCCACTATCGGTTGCAGATCAAACCATTATGCTTCATAGGGTTTTCATTACCCGATTTTCAGAAGTAGATCTCCTAGCCTTTCTTCCTAGTCTGTCTTAGTCTGGAAGCGTCACTGAAACCTGTTCAGCATCTGTCTTAGGCTGGGTTCTCTAGAGGAGCGAAATCAATGAAGTGTGTATATACATATAGGTTGTTGTTGTTAAGTGCCGTTGAGTCAGTTCTGACTCACAGAGACCCTGTATACAACAAAATGAAACATTGCCCGGTCCTGTGCCATCCTCACAGTTGTTGCTATGCTTGAGCCCATTGTCGCAGCCACTGTGTCAATCCATCTCCTTGAGGGTCTTCCTCTTTTTCGCTCGCCCTCCACTTTACCAAGCATGATGTCCTTCTCCAGGGACTGGTCCCTCCTGATAACATGTCCAAAGTATGTGAGACGAAGAACTGCCATCCTTGCTTCTAAGGAGTATTCTGGCTGTACTTCTTCTAAGACAGATTTGTTTGTTCTTCTGGCAGTCCATTGTATACTCAGTATTCTTCGCCAGCACCATAATTTGAAGGCATCAGTTCTTAGTCTACCTTATTCATCGTCCAGCTTTCGCATGCATATGAGACAATTGAAAATACCACGGCTTAGATCAGGTGCACCTTAGTCCTCAAAGTGACATCTTTACTTTTTAACACTTTAAAAGAGATCTTTTGCAGCAGATTTGCCTAATGCAATATGTCACTTGATTTCTTGACTGCTGCTTCCATGGGCGTTGATTGTGGATGCAAGTAAAATGAAATCCTTGACAACTTCATTATTTTCTCCATTTATCATGATGTGACTTATTGCTCCAGTTGTGAGGATTTTTGTTTTCTTTATGTTGAGGTATAATCGACACTGAAGGTTGTGGTCTTTGATCTTCATCAGTAAGTGCTTCAAGTCCTCTGCACTTTCAGCAAGCCAGGTTGTGTCATCTGCATATCACAGGTTGTTAATGAGTCTTCCTCCAATCCCAGTGTGGCTGGAGGCTTCTCCTGACTCACATGGTTGCAGGGGTGGTTGGACTCAAAATCGGAAGGTCAAGCAGAAGGCTGCTGGTTCATGGGGTTGCAAGAACTGGTGAATCCCAAGATCTGCAGGTCAGGTGGCGGGCTGCTGGTTTACATCCCAAGAACAGAAGTCAGAGGATGATGAGTTGGACGTAGGATCCAGAGACAGCAAGCTTTCCCAGAACATCTGTATATATTGGATGCAGGCCACACCCCCCAAGTAAACTCCTTTTTTGACTGATTTGCTGTTCACATCATATCACAAAATGAGGGAAAACTACATGATCATAACTGCCAAGCTACATCATTATATAACTGGCAAACCTATGAGAATCATGGCCTAGGCAAGTAGACATACAACCTTAACCATCACAGTCCACCCCTTGTCAACTTGGCACCTGTATACATCTCCTTAAACCATACATAATCTCTAAATAAAGGCAAGTGTGAAGTCATACTTGTGCTTAACATGATTCAACTAACATTATGTCATGGACTGAATTGTGTCTCACCATGATATGTGTCTACCTGGCTAGACCATGATTCCTAGTATTGTGTGGTTGTCCTCCATTCTATGATCTGATGAATTTTCTTATGTGTAGTAAATCCTCATTTCTGCTGGTGATTAATGAGGCAAGATTACATTAGGTTAAGGAGGATTACAGTGGGATGCAACACCCTTACCCAGGTCGCAGCTCTGATCTGATGTAAGGGGAGTTTCCCTAGGGTGTGGCCTGTATCTCCTTTTATCTTAAGAAAGATAAAAGGAGAGAGAGGTGAGCAGAGAGATGGGGATCTCCTACCACCAAGAAAGAAGAGCTGGGAGCAGAGCATGTCCTTTGGACCAAAGGTCTACACTAAAAAGCTCCTAAACCAGGGGAAGATTGATGACAAGGACCTTCCCCCAGAGCCTACAGAGATAGAAGGCCTTCCCCTATAGCTGGTGCCCTGAATTTTGACTTCTAGCCTCCTAAACTATGAGAGACTAAATTTCTGTTTGTTCAAGCCATCCACTTGTGGTATTTCTGTTATAGCAGCACTAGATGACTAAGACACTACCATTACTGAAGTCACCACCCTTGCTTAAGTCACACCTTTTATCTTACAAGACAGAAAAGCCACCAGAGAGAAAGGGACCTCACTACCACCAAGAAAGAAGAGCTGGGAGTGGTGTGCTTTGGACCTGGGGTCACTGTGCTGAGAACCTCCTAGACCTAGGGGAAGACTGATACCAAGAAATGTGAAGATCTCCAAGTAACACCAGGCCCACAGATGTTGAAAGGAGGTAAGGACCTTCCTCCAGAGCTGACAGAGAAAAAAATCTTTCCCCTAGAGCTGGCACCCTGAATTTGGACTTCTAGCTTGGTAAAGTACAGGGTGAGTGGAAAAGAGGAAAACCCTTGATGAGATGGATTGGCACGGTGGCTGCAACATAACAATGGACTGAGCCCATAACAATGGGCTCAGTCATAACAACGATTGTGAATATGGTGCAGGTCCAGGCAGTGTGTCGTTCTGTGGTACATAGGGTTGCTATGAGTCGGAACCGACGTGACGGCACCTAACAAGAACTAATAACAGCCTCCTAAACTGTTAGAGAATAAATTTCTGTTTGTTAAAGCTGTCCACTTGTGGTATTTTTGTTATAGCAGCACTAGATAACTAAGACAGAATTTGGTACTGGGTGTGTGGCAGTGGTTTTCGAATTGGATGATGGGTACAGGCTGAGTTTTAAGGTGCCCTTTTTTTTTTTTTAATGAATAGTAAAAGTCTTCATTCAAAAGTGGCTGCAGCAGTACAACCACAGGGAACTGACAGAAATTCAGGCCAGATTCAGAAGAAGATGTGGAACCAGGGATCTCATTGTTGATGTCAGATGAATCCTGGCTGAAAGCAGAGAATACCAGAAAGATGTTTACCTGTATTTTATTGACTATGCAAAGGCATTTGACTGTGGATCATAACAAATTATGGATAACATTGTGAAGAATGGAAATTCCAGAACACTTATTTGTGCTCATGAGGAACCTGCACGTAGATCAAAAGGCAGTTGTTTGAACAGAAAAGGGGATACTGCGTGGTTTAAAGTCAGAAAAGGTGTGCATCAGGGTTGTATCCTTTTATCATATCTATTCAATCTGTATGCAGAGCAGATAATCTGAGAGGCTGGACTGTACGAAGAAGAATGGGGCATCAGGATTGGAGGAAGACTCATTAACAATCTGCGTTATGCAGATGACACAATCTTGCTTGCTGAAAGTGAAGAGGACTTGACGCACTTACTGATGAAGATCAAAGACCACAGCCTTCAGTATGGATTACCCTTCAACATAAAGAAAACAAAAATTCTCACAACTGGACCAATAAGCAACATCCTGATAAACGGCGGAAAGATTGAAGTTGTCAAGGATTTCATTTTACTTGGATCCACAATCAACACCCATGGAAGCAGCAGTCAAGAATCAACAGATGCATTGTGTTGAGCAAATCTGCTCTGAAAGACCTCTTTAAAGTGTTGAAAAGCAAAGATGTCACCTTAAAGACTAAGGTGCTTCTGACTCAAGCCACGGTATTTTTAAATCGCAACTTACGCATGTGAAAGCTGAACAATGAATAAAGAAGACTGAAGAAGAATTGATGCCTTTGAATTGTGGCATTGCTAAGTAATATTAATTACACCATGGACTGCCAAAAGGACAAACAAATCTGTCTTGGAAGAAGCACAACCAGAATGCTCCTTAGAAGGAGGGATGGTGAGACTGCGTCTTACGTACTTTGGACATGTTTTCAGGAGGGATCAGTCCCTGGAAAAGGACGTCATGCTTGGTAGAGTAAAGCGTCAGCAAAAGAGAGGAAGACCCTCAAAGAGATGGATTTGACACAGTGGTTGCAACAACGGGCTCAAGCATAACAATGATTGTGAGCATGGCGAAGGACCAGGCAGTGATTCGTTCGGTAGTACATAGGGTCGCTATGAGTCAGAGCCGACTCGATGGTACCTAACAACAACAACAACAACAGTAAAGCCTAGATTGCCTTTAAAGGACTTTTGGTAGATGTCATGGATTGAATTATGTCCCCTCCGAAATGTGCGTATTAACTTGGTTAGGCCACGATTCCCAGTATTCTGTGGTTGTCCTGCATTTTATGATTATAATTTTATGTTAAAGAGGATTAGGGTGGGATTGTAACTCCCTTACCAGGTCACATCCCTGATCCGATATAAAGGGAGCTTCCCTGGGGTGTGGCCTTTACCACTTTTTATCCCTCAAGAGATAAAAGGAAAGGGAAGCTAGCAGAGAGTGGGGACCTCATAACACCAAGAAAGCAGCACCAGGAGCACCTTTGGACCTTTGGACCTGAGGTTCCTGTACTGAGGTTCTCCCAGACCAAGGGAAGACTGATACGTAACAAGGACTTTCCTCCAGAGCCAACAGAGAGAGACAGCCTTTCCCTGGAGGTGACACCCTGAATTTGGACTTGTAGCCTACTGGACTGTGAGAGAATAAACTTCTCTTTGTTCAAGTCATCCAGTTGTGGTATTTCTGTTATAGCAGCACTAAACAACTAAACAACTAAGACAGTAGAATTATGGACATCAAAGGGGATTCTGGTGAGGGCTCAGAAGGAAGTAAGGAGAGCTATAGAGAAAGTCTCTATTGTCTTAGAGAATACATATGGCACCAGCAACACAATGTTGCTAGAAATGCAGATATTAAAAGGTCTCAGGAGAGGCGGGGCCAAGATGGCAGAATAGACAGACGCTTGCTGCAATCCCTCTTACAACAAACCCCCCAAAAAACCAAGTGAAACGAATATATTTGTGACAAGCTAGGAGCCCTGAACATCAAAGGCAAGGTCAGAAAATGAACTGAGGGGCAGGGGGAGGAAGAGACGGTTCAGAAGCAGAGAAGAGTTACCAGACCTGAATCGCCGGAAGCCCTAAGGCACCATTCCTGGGAGCAGGGTGGCAGGCTGATACTAGTGTTTGGCCACAGTTTCCTCAGGGAGAAGCAGACAGCCACACCGCCTACTCACACCTCCAAAACCAGATAAGAATGGTGCTCTCAGCAAAAGCTAAGTACTTGCGTATATTTTACTGTGCCCCTTGCTCCCAAGCTGGCTTCAGCGGCTGAGTTTCCTGGGCCTGAGATAGGCCCTGTTGAGCGCCAAGAGCCATCCTCCCAGCCTTGGAGAAGGAACAAATTTGCAATTAGGGGAAAAGATAATTTGCCAGCTTCACTAACTAGGGGAGCTCAGGACAGAAGTGGTTCCTGTCCAGGCATAAATGGTCTGTGAACTTTGAGTACTTTTCCCCCTGCATGGACCTGTGTGGGCCTATTTCAGAAGAATAGCCCTTGTTGGCAGACTACAACTGTTTCAGCTGTGCTGTGGATAGGTGGGTGTTTGATGTTTGACACCTCTTAGCCTCCTAAACAGGGTCCTCACCTACCCACATCAGGGGGCTAAGGACTGGTGGCTCCACTCAGGCCACTCAGCCACCTGCGACAGGGGTCCAAAGATAACTGGTACCTCCCAGTCCTTACAACCAAAAACATTGGGTGCCCATGGTTCATCTGTAGAACCCATCCACCTGTACAGTGTAGGGAAGAGTGATGCGCTTTTCTCAGAGACATTCGGGGGCGATTCTCAGCCCCCTGCCTTGTTCAGAGCATGACCCCCTGCTGCAACCAGATACCGGTACCTACACCAATCACCCCTGCCCCTCTAAGACTGTAGGACAGAGTCTGTACACCACACTTGATGATCAGCTACCTGGACACCTGAGCTGAATTCATACAAGAAAAGTGAATAACCTCCTAGACTGATATACCTGATAACAGCTGTAGCCAACTGGGGACAGGACGTCAGAGCTCCAAAGGTGAAAATAATCAAGCTATCTACTCAAGCAACCCATTTGGGCATAATCAAAGCAAAACAAAGCAAAAAGCTATGATACAGTAAGCAAACATAAAATAAACTAATACAATAACTTATAGATGGCTCAGAGACAACAGTCAATATCAAGTCACATAAAGAAACAGACCATGATCACCTCAACAAGCACTCAAAACAAAGAATCAAGGGATCTTCTAGATGAAAGTGCCTTCCTGGAATTACCGGATGCAGAATACAAAAGATTAATATACAGAACCCTTCAAGACATCAGAAAGGAAATCAGGCAATATGCAGAACAAGCCAAGGAACACACAGATAAAGCAGCTGAAGAAATTAAAAAATTATTCAGGGACGTAATGAAAAATTTACTAAGCTGGAAAAACCCATAGACGGACAGCAATCAGAAATTCAGAAGATTAACAATAAAATTACAGAATTAGACAACTCAATAGAAAGTCAGAGGAGCAGAATTCAGCAAGCGAAGGCAGAATCTGTGAACTTGAAGATAAAGCACTTGGCACCAATATATTTGAAGAAAAATCAGATAAAAGAATTAAAAAAAAAAAATGAAGAAACCTTAAGAATCACTTGGGACTCTATCAAGAGAAATAACCTACGAGTGATTGGAGTATTAGAACAGGGAGGGATAACAGAAAATACAGAGAGAATTGTTGAAGATTTGTTGGCAGAAAACTTCCCTGATACCATGAAAAATGAGAAGATATCTATCCAAGATGCTCATTGAACTCCACATAAGGTAGATTTTTAAAAGAAAGTCACCAAGACATATTATAATCAATCTTGCCAAAACCAAAGATAAAGAGAGAATTTTAAGAGCAGCTAGGGATTTAACAAAATGTCACCTACAAAAGAAAGTCAATAAGAATAAGCTCGGACTACTCGGCAGAAATCATGCAGGTAAGAAGGCAAGGGGATGATTTATATAAAGCATTGAAAGAAAAAAATTGCCAGCCAAGAATCATATATCCAGCAAAACTGTCTCTCAAATATGAAGGTGAAATTAGGACATTTCCAGATAAACAGAAGTTTAGGGAATTCGTAAAAACCAAACCAAAACTACAAGAAATACTAAAGGGAGTTCTTTGGTTAGAAACTCAGTAATATCAGGTATGAACCCAAGACTAGAACACTGGACAGAACAATCAGATGTCAACCCAGACAGGGAAATCACAAAAATAAATCAAGATAAAAAAACGCTCAGAACAGGGAAACAGCGATGTTATTATATAAAAGAAGACAACATTAACACAATAAAGCGGGAGTAAGAAATGTAGTCATAGATCTTTCATATGGAGAGGAAGACAAGGCGATACAAAGAAATGAAAGTTATATTTAAATTTAGAAAATAGGGGTAAATATTAAGATAACCACAAAGGAGACAAACTATCCTACACATCAAAATAAAATGCAAGAAAAAAATAGAGACTCAGCAGAAACAAAATCAACAACAACAAATATGAGGAAAAGACAATACATAAAGATAAACTACTCAGAACAAAATATTAAATGGGAAAAAGAAGCCGTCAACAACACACAAAAAAAGACATCAAAATGATAGCACTAAATTCATACCTGTCCATAATTATGCTGAATGTAAATGGACTAAATGCACCAATAAAGAGACAAACAGTGGCAGAATGGATTAAAAAACACAATCTGTCTATATGCTGCCTACAAGAGATACATCTTAGACTTTAGAGACACAAACTAAAAGTCAAAGGATGGAAAAAAATATATCAAGCAAACAACAATCAAAAAAGAGCAGGAGTGGCAATATTAATTTCTGATAAAATAGACTTTAAAGTTAAATCCATCATAAAGGTTAAGGAAGGACACTATATAATGATTAAAGGGACAATATACCAAGAAGCTATAACCATATTAAATATTTATGAACCCAATGACAGGGCTGCAAGATACATAAATTCTATCAGCATTGAAAAGTGAGATAGAGAGCTCCACAATAACAGTAGGAGACTTCAACACACCACTTTCAGTGAAGGACAGGACATCCAGAAAGAAGTTCAATAAAGACACGAAAGATTTAAATGCCATGATCAACCAACTTGACCTCATAGACATATACAGAACACTCTATCCAAAAGCAACCAAGTATACTTCCTTTTCTAGTGCACATGGAACATTCTCTAGAATAGACCACATATTAGGTCATAAATCAAGCATTAGCAGAATCCAAAACATTGAAATATTACAAAGCATCTTCTCTGACCATAAGGCCATAAAAGTGGAAATCAATAACAGAAAAAGCAGGGAAAAGAAATCAAACACTTGGAAACTGAACAATACCCTGCTCAAAAAAGATTGGACTATAGAAGACATTAAGGATGGAATAAAGAAATTCATAGAATCCAATGAGAATGAAAACACATCCTATCAGAACCTTTGGGACACAGCAAAAGTGGTGCTCAGAGGCCAATTTATATGAATAAGTGCACACATCCAAAAAGAAGAAAGGGCCAAAATCAAAGAATAATCCCTACAACTCGAACAAATAGAAAGAGAGCAACAAAAGAAACCCTCAGAGACAAGAAGAAAGCAAATAATAAAAATTAGAGCAGAACTAAATGAAATAGAAAACAGAAAAACAATTGAAAGAATTAACAAGACCAAAAGCTAGTTCTCTGAAAAAGTCAACAAAATTGACAAACCATTGGCCAAACTGACAAAAGAAAAACAGGGGAGGAAGCAAATAACCCGAATAAGAAATGAGATGGGCGATATTACAACAGACCCAACTGAAATTAAAAGAATCATATCAGATTACTATGAAAAATTGTAGTCTAACAAATTTGAAAACCTTGATGAAATGGATAATTTCCTAGAAACAGACTACCTACCTAAACTAACACAAACAGAGGTAGAACAACTAAATAGACTCATAACAAAAGAAAAGATTGAAAAGGTAATAAAAAACTCCCCCCCAAAAAAGCCCTTTTCTGGACAGCGTCACTGCAGAGTTCTACCAAACTTTCAGAGAAGAGTTAACACCACTACTACTAAAGGTATTTCAGAGCATAGAAAAGGATAGAATACTCCCAAACTCATTCTATGAAGCCGCCATATCCCTGATACCAAAACCAGGTAAAGACACCACAAAAAAAGGAAATTATAGACCTATATCCCTCATGAACTTAGATGCAAAAATCCTCAACAAAATTCTATCCAGTAGAATTCAACAACATATCAAAAAAATAATTCACCATGACCAAGTGGGATTCACATTAGGTATGCAGGGATGGTTCAACATTAGAAAAACAATTAATGCAATCCACCACATAAATAAAACAAAAGACAAGAAACACATGATTTTATCAATTGATGCAGAAAAGGCATTTGACAAAGTTCAACACCCATTCATGATAAAAACTCTCAGCAAAATAGGAATAGAAGGAAAATTCCTCAACATAATAAAGGGCCTTTATACAAAGCCAATAGCCAACATCAACCTAAATGGAGAGAGCCTGAAAGCATTCCCCCTGAGATCGGGAACCAGACAAGGATGTCCTTTATCACCGCTCTTATTCAACATTGTGCTGGCGGTCCTAGCCAGAGCAATTAGGCTAGACAAAGAAATAAAGGGCACCCAGATTGGCAAGGAAGAAGTAAAATTATCTCTACTTGCAGATGACGTGATATTATACACAGAAAATCCTAAGGAATCCTCCAGAAAACTACTGAAACTAATAGAAGAGTTCAGCAGAGTATCGGGATACAAGATAAACATAAAAAAATCAGTTGGGTTCCTCTACACCAACAAAAAGAACATCGAAGGGGAAATCACCAAATCAATGCCATTTACAGTAGACCCCAAGAAGATAAAATACTTAGGAATAAATCTTACCAGAGATGTAAAAGTCTTATACAAAGAAAACTACAGTACACTTCTGCAAGAAACCAAAAGAGACCTACATAAGTGGAAAAACATACCTTGCTCGTGGATAAGAAGACTTAACATTATAAAAATGTCTATTCTACCAAAAGCAATCTATACATTTAATGGAATTCTGATCCAAATGCCAACGACATTCTTTAATGAGATGGAGAAACAAATCACCAACTTCATATGGAAGAGAAAGAGGCCCCAGATAAGTAAAGCATTACTGAAAAAGAAGAACAAAGTGGGAGACCTTACTCTACCTGATTTTAGGACTTATTATACTGCCACAGTAGTCAAAACAGCCTGGTACTGGTACAACAACAGATATGTAGACCAGTGGAACAGAACTGAGAATCCAGACATAAATCCATCCACATATGAGCAGTTGATATTTGACAAAGGCCCCAAAACAGTTAAATGGGGAAAAGACAGTCTTTTTAACAAATGGTGCTGGCATAACTGGATATCCATCTGCAAAAAAATGAAACAAGACCCATACCTCTTTTGATTTCTTGACTGCTGCTTCCATGGGTGTTGATTGTGGATCCAAGTAAAATGAAATCCTTGACAACTTCAATCTTTTCTCCATTTATCATGATGTTGCTCATTGGTCCAGTTGTGAGGATTTTTGTTTTCTTTATGTTGAGGTGTAATCCATACGGAAGGCTGTGGTCTTTGATCTTCATCAGTTTAAGTGCTTCAAGTTCTCTTCACTTTCAGCAAGCAAGGTTGTGTCATCTGCCTAACGCAGGTTGTTAATGAGTCTTCCTCCAATCCTGATGCCCCGTTCTTCTGCATATAGTCCAATTTCTCGGATTATTTGCTCAGCATACAGATTGAATAGATATGGTGAAAGAATACAACCCTGACACACACCTTTCCTGACTTTAAACCAATCAGTATCCCCTTGTTCTGTCTGAACAACTGCCTCTTGCTCTATGTAAAGGTTCCTCATGAAGGCAATTAAGTGTCCTGGGATTCTTATTCTTCGCAATGTGCAATTAAGTGTCCTGGAATTCTTATTCTTTGTTATGATCCACACAGTCGAATGCCTTTTCATAGTCAATAAAACACAGGTAAACACCCTTTGGTATTCTCTGCTTTCAGCCAGGATCCATCTGACATCAGCAATGATATCCCTGGTTCCACGTCCTCTTCTGAAACTGGCCTGAATTTCTGGCAGTTCCCATTAGAGAAATGCAAATCAAAACTACAATGAGATTCCATCTCACTCCAACAAGGCTGGCATTAATCCATAAAACACAAAATAATAAATGTTGGAGAGGTTGTGGAGAGACTGGAATACTTATACACTGTTGGTGGGAATGTAAAATGGTATGACCGCTTCGGAAATCGATTTGGTGCTTCCTTAAAAAGCTAGAAATAGAATTACCATACGATCCAGCAATCCCACTCCTTGGAATATATTCTAAGAAATAAGAGCCTTCACATGAACAGATATATGCACACCCATGTTCACTGCAGCACTGTTTACAATAGCAAAAAGATGGAAGCAACCAAAATGCCCATCAATGGATAAATAAATTATGGTATATTCACACAATGGAACATTGTTAAAGAACAGTGATGAATCTGTGAAACATTTCATAACATGGAGGAATCTGGAAGGCATTATGCTGAGTGAAACTACTCAGTTGTGAAAGGACAAATATTGTATAAGACTACTATTATGAGAACTCGAGAAATAGTTTAAACAGAGAAGAAAATATTCTTTGATGGTTTCAAGAGGGGTGAGGGAGGGAGGGAGGAAGAGAGAGAGGGAGAGGAGTAGCCACTAATTAGATAGTAGATAAGAAGTTCTTTGGTGAAGGGAAAGACAACACACAATACAGGAGAGATCAGCACAAATGGACTGAACCAGAAGCAAAGAAGTTTCCTGAATAAACTGAATACTTCGATGGCCAGCGTGGCAGGGGCGGGGGTTTGGGAACCAGGGTTTCAGGGGACATCTAAGTCAATTGGCATAATAAAATCTATTTAGAAAACACTCTGCATCCCACTTTGGAGAGTGGCGTCTGGGGTCTTAAACACTAGCAAGCGGCCATCTAAGATGCATCAATTGGTCTCAACTCACCTGGAGCAAAGGAGCATGAAGAACATCAAGGACACAAGGTAATCATGAGCCCAAGAGTCAGAAAGGGCCACATAAACCAGAGACTACATCAGCCTGAGACCAGAAGAACTAGATGGTGCCCAGCTACACCCTATGACTACCCTGACAGGGAACACAACAGAGAACCCCTGAGGGAGCAGGAGAGCAGTGAGATGCAGACCCTAAATTCTTGGAAAAAGACCCGACTTAATGGTCTGACTGAGACTAGAAGGTTGGAAAAAGACCAACTTAATGGTCTGACTGAGACTAGAAGGACCCCAGTAGTCATGGCCCCCAGACCTTCTGTTGGCCCAAGACAGGAACCATTCCCAAAGCCAACTCTTCAGACAGGGATTGGACTGGACAATGGGATAGAAAAAGATGCTGGTGAAGAATGAGCTTCTTGGATCAAGTAGACACTTGAGACTATATGTTGGCATCTCCTATCTGGAGGGGAGGAGAGGGCAGAGGGGGTCAGAAGCTGGCGGAATAGACACGAAAAGAGAGAGTGAGGGAAGAGCGGGCTGTCTCAATAGGGGGAGAGTAATTAGGGGTATGTAGCAAGGTGTATATAAATTTTTGTATGAGAGACCGACTTGATTTGTAAACTTTCACTTAAAGCACAATAAAAAAAAAGAAAAAAAGGTCTCAGGTGCTTCCATTTTCAGAGCCAACCAAGTACAGCCGCTGCCCATGAGACGCAGGGCTGAGACTCGCCTGGTGGAGGTCTTTGGCCAGGAATGATGAGTGGGCAAGTGGGGGTGGGGGTGGTGGGAGCTCCAGGATTAGGTATAGAGTGTGAGGAAGCCTGGCAGGAAGGGTAAACCATGTGTATGAGGCAGGGTAAGGCGAGGGGAAGGATTCACGTCTCTATTAGATAAAGGTGCTAAGACCTGAGGGTAATATTTGAGGGTCCCCCTGTGGGCTGGCCTTTGTATCTGTGTGTGCCTGAGGAAGCACATACTGAAGGCATTTGTACCTGCTGTGGGTGTCAGAATTATGTTTAGCTTTGGAAATTGGGGGCAGGGTGTTCCTACTTGGTTCACAAAACAGGAGGCCAGTCACAGCTATTTGGAGTTCACCAGGGATATGTGGTATGAGGGTTTTATCTGAGGTGAATATTTGAGAGTTCACACATGGGCAAGTCTCACTTGGTGTTCATATATGAGGGTGCACCTGGCTGGGAAGACAGTATTCCACAAGTGTACTGGGAGTTTCCCAGGGCATGTAGTCAATGTTTCCTCAGCTTGCCTTCAGGTAAGCCTCTGCATACCTGGGTCCCTGTATTAGGATAAAGTTTTATCTGCTGTAACGGAGCTATCCAAATCTAACTGTTCTTTTCCTCTAACATAAAGTCTGGCTGAGCAGTCCAAGCGAGGTGAGGCAGCTCTACAGTCACCCAGGTCCCTTCCATCTTGTTGTTCTGCCTTCTTCAACATTCAGCTTCTACCCATGTTCCAAGATGGCTGTTCAAGCTCCAGCCCTCCCAGCTGCATTTGAGCCAGTGGTAGAAAAAAAGGGATCAAGGGAGAGCTATTCGTATACTTTGAACACTTTCCATTGTGCAGACTGGACTACTCATAGCTTCAGGGGATACTGGGAAATACAGCCTACTCCGCATAGCCATGTGCCAAGCTAGATTCCTATTACTATGAAAGGAGGGGAGATGGTAGCAATAGTGGTCAACAAGATGTATGCCACACTCAAAAATTATGTAGCCATGACTCGGCAGGCGGGGGAGGTTGGTGGGGTTCACATGCTATCTGTTAGCTGGGTTGACTCTGATGTAGGCCTTTGTGGGGTTCACAGCAGGGGCTGAGATTTCTAGGGCTCATCCACCCTCCATGTGCCTGCAGACCGCCTTAGTGCAGAAGGTGCTCCAGAACTCCTCAGCCTGGTGTTCTCAAGTGCTTCACCTGTACTTGGCACAGAGGTACCTGGAGCTTGAGTGGACAGTGGGATCAATACCTGTGAGATGAGTATCATGACAGGGATAGCGGTGGGGGCAAGGCCAGGGTGGCTTTTAGGCGAGGCTCACAACCCTATCTTTTCACTGAGTGAAGTGACAGCTGGGGGAAGGAGGTCATCAAGTCATTTTGACACGATGCTGGAGAAGAATGGACGCTTCTACACAGACAGCAATGGCCGGGAGATCCTGGAGAGGAGATCCAACGTGAGTCAGGAGAAGCCTCCAGATAAACCCGCAGACCTGGGAAGCTTCTACAACCATGGGAGCCATTTCTTTGACATAAATCTATATATATATATTTATACGTTTCACTGGTTTTGTTTGTCTAGAGAACCCAGCCTAAGATTGTATATATATGTATATATATGTTAAGAAAATGGCTTATGCAGTTGCGGAGGCTGAGAAGTCTCAAATCTGTAGGTCAGGCATCAGGCTGGAGGCTTCTTCTGACTCACGGAGTTGCAGGGGCTGATGAACCCAAAATTGGCAGGTCAGTGGGCAGGCTGCTGGCTCATGTCCCAAGAACCAGAGGTCAGAGGATGAAAAAAGAGTAGAATGCAGGACCCAGAGAGAGTAAGTTTTGGCAGAACATCTGTATATATTGGGTGCAGGCCACACCGCCAGGGAAACTCCCTTTTCAACTGATTGGCTGCTTACATCAGATCACAAAACTGGGGATGACTACATCAGATCACAAAATGGAGGATGACTACATCATTGCATAACTGCCAAATGACTGAGAATTATGGTCCAGCCAAGTCGACACACAACCTTAACCATCACAACATCACAGCAACACACAAGCTCCCGCTGATAGACGAGTGATTGCTGTACATGAGGTGCACTGGCTGGAGATAGAACCCAGGTCTCCTGCATGGAAATCATCCCCTGAAGAGCCTTTTCTTAATTGCCTCCCATGAAATTTTAATACTACGGATTTCTGTATGTGCACTGCTTCTGTGGTTTATACTTAAAAAAGAGTTATATTTTTTCACCCTTCCCCCAGTAAACACTTTTGACTCCTTTGGGGGCAATGTCATCCCTGCTGAGAGTGCATGATGTAAATCAATAAATGAATGAGACGATTTCACATAAAACAGGGCAAAGGGTCAGACAGAATGACTAGGTGGGGACCCTCTAGATGAAGTGGCCGAGAAGATTTCTCTGAAAAGGTAACCTTCCAGTGAAGATCAAAATGATGAGGAGCTGAATCCAGCCAGGAGTGGGGGAAGAGTTCCAGGGGAAGTGAACAGTATGTGCCAAGTCTTGAGGCTGAAAGGGGCTTGGTGAAGTCCAGGGCCAGAGAGGTCAGGTGGCCAGAGCGCGGTGACCAGGGTATACAGGGCAAGTCAAGGCTGCAAGGTGGACAGGGGTCAGGTCCTGGGGACCTGGTCAGCCAAGAGAAGGGTTTTGGGCTTTGCTCTGAGTGGGAGTTGAAGCCACTGGGGGGTTTAAAGCAGGAGGGCAGGATGCACGTTTTACAAAGGCCCAGGGAGTGGTGGAAGGATTGTGGAATCAGGGGTGGAGAAGGGAGACAGCTAGGCGGCGGTGGCCATCCCCTCTTCCCACCACTCTAGATTCCTCCCTCCCTCAAGGCCCAGCCCCAATTCCAGGGAAGGTGTAGATGACCCAGGAGCCCACCAAGCTCCAGAAGGCCTGGCGGGCCTGGAGGGATGGCAGCCAGCTGGGAGGGAGGCCTGGTGCAGCCAAGCAGCTGGGTTCAGAGAGGGGCCATGGAACCTGGCGGACAGGTTAGACAAGGAAGATCCTGGGATGGAGGAGGCAAGGACTCTGTGGACATCCCTTGGAGAACAGGCTGCTGGGGTGACTGGAGCAGGAGGAGCAGGGCTGGACATCTGCTCGGCCAGCCTGAATGTCCAAGCAAGCCTGGTAATAATGTTCATAACAGTGAGCATTGATTTAACACCGTCTTTTTTTTTTTATGGGTCGGCCTGTGCTTAGTGCTGCACGTACGTTCTTCCCACCAGCTCACATCTACCTGTGAGGTGTGACGGTTATACTGCCCGTTTCACAGCTGGGCAAACTGAAGCCCAGAGAGGTTAAGCGACTTGCCCAAGGTCACACAGCTGTAGAAAGACCACCCTGTGGCGGCTGCTAACACGCCTGAAGAAAGACTGTGGGAATACAGCTGCTTCCAATCTGCATGGAGACAGAAGAACAGGTCATGGGCCCTAATGCTGTCTGGGGGAGACACGGTCTCTGACTTGCTAGCATGGGTATCTGGTCCCCTTGGCAGATGTCCATGGAGACAGTATAACTGATGGCCAGCTGCCAGCATCTTCCTTTTTGCCCCGCATGCTCTGGTTCCAGGCAGGACCACTGTGGAGATCAGGTGCTGGTTGGAGATATCGTAGCTGAAAAATTTTTCCCAGTCTGTAGGTGGTCTTCTTACTCTTTTGGTGAAGTCTTTAGATGAGCATAGGTGTTTGATTTTTAGGAGCTCCCAGTTATCTGGTTTCTCTTTGTCATTTTTGGTAATGTTTTATATTCTGTTTATGCCTTGTATTAGCACTCCTAACGTTGTCCCTATTTTTCTTCCATGATCTTTATCGTTTTAGTCTTTATGTTTAGGTCTTTGATCCATTTGGAGTTAGTTTTTGTGCATGGTGTGAGGTATGGGTCCTGTTTCAGTTTTTTGCAAATGGATATCCAGTTATGCATTATTTTTTTATCCAGTTATGCCAGCACCGTTTGTTAAAAAGACTATCTTTCCCCCAATTAACTGATACTGGGTCTTTGTCAAAGTGGATGGATTTATATCTGGGTTCTCAATTCTGTTCCATTGGTCCATGTATCTGTTGTTGTACCAGTAACAGGCTGTTTTGACTACCGTGGCTATATAATATGTTCTAAAATCAGGTAGAGTGAGGCCTCCCACTTTGTTCATCTTTTTCAGTAATGCCTTACTTATCCGGGGCTTCTTTCCCTTCCATATGAAGTTGGTGATTTGTTTCTCCACCCCATTAAAAAATGTCATTGGAATTTGGATCGGAAGTGCATTGTATATATAGATGGCTTTTGGTAGAATAGACATTTTTATAATGTTAAGTCTTCCTATCCACGAGCAAAGTATGTTTTTCCACTTATGTAGGTCCCTTTTAGTTTCTCGCAGTAGTACCTTGTAGTTTTCTTTGTATAGGTCTTTTACATCTTTGGAAAGATTTATTCCTAAGTATTTATCTTCTTGGGGGCTACTGTGAATGGTATTGATTTGGTGATTTCCTCTTCGATGTTCTTTTTGTTGATGTAGAGGAATCCAACTGATTTTTGTATGTTTATCTTGTAACCTGAAATTCTGCTGAACTCTGCTATTAGTTTCAGTAGTTTTCTTGAGGATTCCTTAGGGTTTTCTGTGTATAAGATCATGTCGTCTGCAAATAGAGATAATTTTACTTCTTTAAGGTGCATTCTTGTTAACATCTACATACACATACATATATGGAGCCCTGGTGGTGCAGTGGTTAAGAGCTTGGCTGCTAAGCAAAAGGTCGACAGTTCAAATCCACCAGCTGCTCCTTGCAAATCCAGTGGGGCAGTTCTACTCTGTCTTCTAGGGTTGCTATGAGTTGCAGCTGACTCGATGGCAATGGTATACACATATATTTCATGGAAGAAGGAGCCCACGAAGGCAGAAGTGTCTCGGACACACGGAAGTCATACTGAGGCCCTGGGAGGATATAAGGGAGAACATTCCCACAGACTGAGTGCTCACACACCCAGTAACCAGGTGAGGGTGAGGTGGTGCCCCCCGAGTTAACTCACGTGGGGTCGCTGGGCTCCTGATAATAATGATAAATAGTATCTATTGACTATTAACCAAATGCCAGCCTTTATCTCCCTTAATCCTCGTAACATTATTGTTCTCACTTTACAGAGGAGGAAACCAGACTCAGAGAGGTGAAGTAATTTGGCCAGAGGTCACACAGCGAGGAAGTCGTGGAACCAAGACTTTAGTCCTGTGCTGCCCTCCAAATGACTTATGAGGGTCCCTTCTGCCCCAGGATTCTGGGACTTTCTAAAGCTATCCCTGATGACTCAAGTCCTACTCTGTCTCGAGTCCTCCCTGCCAGAGCTGTGGTCATGTCATCAGGCTGGGTGGGGCATAGCTAATTGTCCTCTAGTTGTTCCCTGTGCCCAAGCTTGTCTCTCCAGCTAGACTTGGTCTCCTTAAGGTCTGGCTGTGTTTGGTGCTTCTATGTAGGCTCTCAATCCCACGCACTTCAACAGATTCGTATGTGCATGCATAGACATTAGGGAGACCTTGTGGGACCAGCAGGGTCATGTCCTCCTTGGCACCACAGAGGCATACACATTAATGACTTTGTGGTGTAGTGAATTACTTAATATGGCCCTTTTAGCTATGCATAGTTTTGTAACTCCCATGCAGTGATTGAGTAGAACTATGCAGATAAGGTGCTTGTGGTCCACCAAGGGGATTGGACAGCTTACTAACAATGCAAATAAGGTGTATGGAACCCTGACATGGAAACTGGTCAGTTTTGCCTTTCTGCTAGGGTTAAAATGAGCCAATCCCAGGGGCAGGAGGGGGAGACTTCACTACCATTAAGAAAGAAGAGCTGAGAATGGACCCTGTCCTTTGGACCCAGGGTCCCTGGGCTGGGGACCTCCTAGACCCAGGAGACAGAGAGCTGTAACTCCAGAGACAGTATAAGACGGTGAGAACCAGTGGCAGAGAAACCACAGCCGCAGAACCAGGAGATTGGAGGAAGACAGCCCACAGAGCAAGGTGGCAACAGTGGACGTGCTGATGTTCAGAGTGAGAGAGTTGAGAGCCTTTGGACAGGAGGCTTCCTGATGGAGTGGGGTATCTCCAGGCACCTGTTGGTGGGCGTAGGCTTGCCAACCCACAGAGTGAGAGAGCTGAGCACCTTTGGGCAAGAGGCTTCCTGGCAGAGTGGGGTGCTTCTGGGCGCTTATTGGCAGAGCCAAAGAGCTTTGTCACATTTGACCAAGCAGGGCAGAGGCCAGGCCTATCCTGAGGGGGTCAAGGGGAGCCTGTCCTGAGGGGGGCAAGAGGAGCCCTGCATGGCCAAGAGAAGCTGAGAGAGCTGCCCTGCACTGAAGAAGGGAGACTTTTCCTACCTGCTTCCTGATCCTGATCCCCAGTTGTAGCCTGTTGGTCCTGATCCTGAGTTGTAACTTGTCACTTCCCTAACAAACCCCGTAATGATGAGTATGAGTTTCATGTGGCCATTGCAATGAATTACTGAACCCTGCAGAGGAGTGGCTTGGGAGGGACAGCTGGTGTTAGAATTGGTAAAAAGGCTGGAGAGAGGAGGTCTGTCTGAGCTCCGCCCTATAGGGATCAGCCCCGGGGCTATGATCTGGATCGTCCTCCCCCTCGTGAAGCTAGAGGAAGTCTGATGTCACGCTGCCATCTTTACAGACTTTGTCATGGTTGTTCCTCACACTGCCTCTGAGTGCAGCCCGGCAGGCTCATGTCGGTTCAGTGAAGGAAGCAGATTGAATTGTGGGTGGGCCCCTAGTGAA
Source organism: Elephas maximus indicus (assembly GCF_024166365.1). Taxonomy (NCBI): domain Eukaryota; kingdom Metazoa; phylum Chordata; class Mammalia; order Proboscidea; family Elephantidae; genus Elephas; species Elephas maximus. Next base: position 181,461,419 of record NC_064822.1, on the reverse strand, counting down.
ATCCTGGGAACTTGCACTGTAGCTCTTAATTCATTTAACACCGCAGTGTGAGAATGATCCCTGGCCACAGAGGGTCCCCCAAAATGTAACTTTTTATGGCTGTAATGTTGTTGGCTGCTGTTGAATTGGCTCCTGACTCATGGCACAGCAGAATGCAATTCTGGCCAGTCCTGTGCTATCCCCCTGATAGGTTGCAGATTGGACCCTTGGGATCCAGAGGGTTTTCATTGCTGATTTTCAGAAGGAGATCACCAGGCCTTTCTTCTTAGCCTGTCTTGGTCTGGTAGGTCAACTGAAGCCTGTTCAGCATCACAGCAACATACAAGCCTCTGGTGACAGATGGGCAGTGGCTGTACATGAGGCACTTTGGCTGGGAATTGAACCCAGGTCTCCTGCATGGAAGGCGAGAATTCTACCACTAAACCACCACTGCCCCTGGCTGCATCATAATTCAGCTATATTTTGTAGCATCATTTACTTAGCCAACCTTGTATTATTTATGTTTCAAATTTCAACTCCTCCCTAGTTTAAAAATTTTTTTTTTTTTTGGCGATTTAGTAAGTCAGCCAATAAATATTTATTAAACACTTACTAAGTGCTGAGAATAATTCTCTGATCACCTAAATTGATTTAAGGGTAACATTTAGAATATTGAGCGGAACATCTCAAAACTTATGAGAAGTGGCCAAAATGGTAGTTAGAGGAAAATACATAGCCTTAAATGCATATAGCAGTATATAGAAAAGACGAAAAATTAATGAACTCAGCAGTTGACTCAAGAAGCAAGACAAAGAGCAATAAATAAAATGAAAACTAAAACCAAAAGTTAACAAAGCCAAAAAATAATGAAGAAAACAAAATCAAGAACTAGTTGTTTAAAAAGATCAACATAATAGGCAAATACATAGAGACCAAAGTGGATATTTGTGGTTACTAGGGGCAGGTGGGAGGGGAAATGAGAAGGTATGGCTCAAGTGGTACTGAGCTCCTGTTAAATGTGATGAAAAAATTTGAAAACCAATAGTGGTGATGGGCACACAACATGGTGAGTGTAAATAATGTCACCGAATTACACACATAAAGGTGGTTGCAATGGCAAGTGTTTTGTTATATATGTATTTCACCACTATAAAAAGATCAATATAATAGACTGTCTAGGGACATGTACAGGCTGCAGATTCTTTAGGCAGGAGGATTTCATGAATGTGCTCAGCTGCTAACCAAAAGGTTGGAGGCTCAAGTCCACCCAGAGGTCCCTCAGAAGAAAGGCCTAGCGATCAACTTCCGAAAAATTAGCCATCGAAAACCCTACGGAGAATAGTTCTACCCTGACACACATGAGGTCGCCATGAGTTGTAATTGACTCAACAGGAATTGTTTTTTTTTTCACATAAAAAAAATTTTTTTTGATGTTGAAAATATGCACAGCAGAACATACATAAATTTAACAATTTCTACATGTACAGTGACATTGATTACATTCTTTGAGTTGTACAACCGTTCTCACCTCCTTCTCCAAACTGTTCCTCTCCATTAACATCACTGCCCCCCAAGCTTCCTAGCTAAACTTTCAAGTTGCTGTTGTCAGTTTCATCCCATATAGATAGTTTTTAAGAACAGCACAAAGTTTAAGGCAAAGGCAACTCGTTTTTTCCCCAAGCTTTTGATAAGAATTGCTTGGCAAATTGTATTAGTTATCTACTGCTGTGTAACAAATTGTCCCGAAATTTTGTGACTTAAGACAGCTTCAGACATGGCTTTAGCTGGGTGCCTCTGGCTCAGGGTCTCTCACAAAGCTGCAATCAAGGTATGGTCTGCACCAATCACCTCAAGGCTCAAGTAGGGGGAGATATACTGCCAGGGTCACTTTCATGGCTGTCAGCAGGCCTCAGGTCCTCACAGGCTATTGGCTGGAGACATCAGATCTTTGCCATGTGGGCCGCTCACAGCCTGGTGTGCTTCCCTCTGTTAATTAGAAGTGAGTAACCAGGTCCAATCATACTCGAGAGGAGCAGAGTATGCAAGGGAGTAAAAGCCAGGAGGTGGGGATCTTCTGAGGCCACCACACAAAGGGTTCAAAGGTATACTCCTGGAGGGCAAATACGCCTTTTGCTAAATGAGGACAGACCTACATGCCTTGGCAGACATCTGAGCAAGGGGTTGGCAGAAAAATGTACTGATTTCCTTTTCTTGTTGTTGTTGTGTGCCGTCAAGTCAATTCCAACTCAGAGCGACCCTGTAGGACAGAGTACCACTGCCCCACAGGGTTTCCTAGGCTGTAATCTTTACAGGATCAGATTTCCAGGTCTTTTCTCCTTCAGAGCGGCTGGTGGGTTCCAAATACCAACTTTTCAGTTAGCAGCTGAGCACTTAACCACTGCACCACCAGAGCTCCTATTAGTTTCCTAGGGCTGCTATAACAAAGTACCACAAATTGGGGAGCTTAAAAGGACAGAAGTTTATTGCCTCACAGTTCTAGAGGCTAGGAGGCTGAAGTCAGAGTGTTGATTCCTTGTGAGGGCTCTGAGGGCGCATCTGTTCCACGCCCCTCTCCTAACTTCTAGTGGTGGTTGGCCATCCTTGGCATTGCTTGGCCTGAAGACCCATCACTCTAATCTCGGCCTCTGTCCTCAGAAGGTCGTCTTCCCTCTGTGTCTGCGTCTCTTCTCCTGTTTTATAAGGACACCAATCAGATTAGATTAGGATCCACCCTACTTCAGTATGACCTCATGTTAACTGATAGTATCTTCAAAGTCCCTAAGCCCATACAAGGTCTTGTTCACAGGTACTGGGAGTAAGGCTTCAACATATTGTTTGGGGGGATGTAATTTAAGCTCTGTTACTTACTAGCTGTGTAAACCCTTAGTTCCCCATCTGCAGAATGGGACCATAATAAAGGTCACCTTGAGAATTTATTGAGAGGGTTAAATGAGATGAAGCTTGGAGGCAGTGCTTTGCAAACTGTAAAATACCCCCCAGAAAGCAGCCATTGTTAAGAGAACACAAGGTTCAGGTGTGAGTGTTGGTGATTTTTATGTTTTTTTTTGTTTGTTTGTTTCCTTTATGCTCGTCTTTGTTTTTAAAATCTTTCATTGATGTAAAACATAAACCAGTAAAACCAGTTGCCGTCTAGTCAATCCAACTTATGGTGACCTCAGGCGTGCTGGGGTAGAACTGCCCTCCACAGAGTTTTCAAGGACTGATTTTCCGGAAGTGGATCACCAGGCCTTTGTTCTGAGGCACCTCTGGGTTGACTCAAACCTTTAACCTTTTGGTTAGCACTGAGTGCGTTAATCCTAGATGGCACAAATGGTTTGTGCTTGGCTGGTAACCAAAAGTTTGGTGGTTCTAACGCACCCAGTAGCACCTTGGAGGAAAAGGCCTGGGGATCTGCTTCCGTGAGTATTACAGCCAAGAAAACCCTATGGGGCGGTCCTCCTCTGTCACACATGGGGTGGAAATGGACTGAAGGGTACAGGACAACAGACACCACCCAGGGCCGATGTAAAAACATACACGCAGAAAAGTGCAGGAATCCTACACGTGGTCACGTTCTCCTGTCTTTAAACAGTCTTCTAAAACAAGTGAACTTTTAAATATTTGATTTTGTGCACTTTCCAGTATTTCTACATTTAATTAGAATATTACTATTATAATCAGAAAAATACCATGTTTGAAAGGTGGAAAGTACTTCAAAGCTTTTTATCTTGTTGGGGCTTCACTGTGCCTCTGCAGAAAGGCTGAGAAGGGACAGATTTCCTGGTGGGTGAAATGAGGAAATCACTGCCACCCTGGGCCGCAGGGGACTGAAGGCGGGGTGCTATATGAGGGCAGGGCACCCAGCCGCTGGCCAGCACCTGGCATGGATGATGGCCCCCAGCGGCCTCCTCCTGACCCTCCCTCCTCCCAGAGCGGCCACGGCCAAGACTGATGGAAAACCCTGGATTCCGGGCTCTCTAAAAGCCCTATTCCTGGACATCTGTGCTACACAAACTGTCAAGATGTAGCCAAACTGGACATGCAAATTGATTTAATGAGGCGGTATTTTTAATAACAAAAATTTAGAATTCATTTTAAAATTTAGAATTAAGTGTTCCACAAAAGGAAATTGGTTAAATAAATTAAGTCCTTGAAGGATGCAATATTTCACAGCCATTTAAATATCGTTTTTTTTTATCTTCATGCCCTCTGTTATGCCAATTGACTAAGTTGTCCCATGAGACTGTGGTTCTAAACCTTTTAACCCAGTAAACCCATCCCTTGAGTTGTTTGCTATGTCAGGAAGTCTCCATAACTGTGTCCCCTATGAGCTTTACCATGTATACAGATACACTTGTTCACACGGGCATGTACTTGCATATGGCTTCGTGTACACATATATACATCCATATCTACCTATGTACCCGTATATATATTTTTTGTTGTTATCAAGTAGAGTTTTGAAATAAAGATTTGTGGGCTTTAACGTTTATGGAATGAAGCAGGATAAATTATACAGACAGAGGGGTGCCTACAATATACAGAATACGTAGAAAACCACCTGGCAGGAAACACGTCAATAGACTAGGCAGATTCCCTCCTGGTGGGGGATTATGCGTGATTGCTTTCCTTCTTATTTGTTATCTCCAATTTTCTAGAGTAGGCACATCAATGAATAAGCAACAGGTAAAGAGCAAAGTGTTTAAACCCCCGTGACCCCTCACCTCACCTTATCCCACTCCCTTCTCCTCTTTTAATAGTTTGTTGTAGATCCTTCTAGATGTTTTCTTTGAATTCGCCGCGTATTACTTGTGAAACTTACGTGTACAGAGAAAAAATGGGGTGAGGGGAGAAAACAAAGAAGACTCTCCCAGAATGAATCAGGGCATTATCGAAAATCAGCTGCTTAGAGATTTTTTGCACAGTAAGTCTCTCCTTTTACAGATGAGGAAGCCAGGCTCAGGGAGGTGGGTGGCCTGCTGAGCCACACAGCGGCTGTGCCAGAGCAGAGCTGGGACAGCCTCGCCTCCAGCCCTGGAGAGGGAGGCCCCAGGGTGCTCTGGGCTGGGCTGGGGCAGTAGGGAAGCTTTCTTCTGTTTGTTCTGGGTGTGGATTGTTGGGGGACAGGAGATACCTGGGTGGAAGGGGCCAAAGTTTCCATTTATGGTCTCAGGGGAGTTAATGTGTAATATTCCGGAATATAAGCTCGACTGCGAAGTGAGATCCTGAGCATAGGTCTTGAGAAGTCCCAGAGCTGCCTCTGGAGCTGTCGCCATGTCGGTGAGGTTACCTAGGGGCCCCTGCTGCCCACCTTCTTCCATTCATGCATGCCTTTGGGTGGGGGTGGGGTGCCTCAGCTTCCCCATTTGTAGAGTGAGGGACTTGGACAGGTCAGTGCCCTAGCCCTTTGGCCTTGAGGGTGTCCATGTTCCACCACCCATCTGCAGCGGGAGCTGGGACCATCTCTTTCCCTCTCCAGCCTTGTTTTTCATCGATATTAATAATAACAATAATTACAGTTGCTATGTTTTTTCTTTTTTTTTTTTTTTTAACATCTGTTGAAGGAGCCCTGGTAGCGCAGTGGTTAAGCTCTGGGCTGCTAACCAAAAAGTCTGCATTTCGAACCCACCAGCCTCTCTGTGGGAGAAAAGACCGGGAGGTCTTCTGTAAAGATTACAGACTAGGAAAACCCTATGGGGCAGTTCTACTCTGTCCTACAGGGCCGCTATGACTTGGAAATGACTTGATGGCACACAACAACAACATCTATTGAGCTTTTTAATAATAAAGACACTGAGGCTCAGAGATTGACTTGCCCAAGGTCACAATCTGTAAATTGCAGAGGGTAATGTGGACCCTTTTTGAAGCCCTTGGTATTTCGATTTCAAACCTGGCTCTGCAACAGCTTGCTGTGTGGCCTTGGGCAAGTCACTCGCATCTGTGTCATGGGGTCACGGCTGCCACCCTGTGAGGAGTAGGAGGGTTGTAGCCTGGAGAGGAGCATACGTGTCTCACTTCCCCACCTTCTCCTTTTCTTCATTGCCTGATCCCTCCCCTTGCTTTTGTCTCTCCTTCCTTTTCCAGGGACCACCTAGTCCAAATCCTCCCAGGCCCAGGAAGGGGAGGGGCTGGGCTCAGGGTCACTCAAGCAGCTAGTGGCAGGGCTGGGATTCCCGACTTGCAGCCCCTGGGCTCTATGAACTGCCCCCCAGCCCTGCTTTGCGTCCCTGCCCCTCTCTGGGCCTCAGTCTCCTCATTTGTTAAGGGAGGGCAAGGATCATGGATGGGCATACTACATGTCTAAACCCCGCTGTCATCGAGTCGACTCCGGTGACCCCATGTATTACAGAGTAGAACTGCTCCATAGCGTTTCAAGGTGCTGTATAAGAGAGTGAGGGCTCCTCCCCACCCAGCCCCAGCTCTCCCACCCCACCCCACATGGGGGGGGCAGGGAAACATGGGGGAGACTGGGAGACTCCAGCTTCTTACATGATGTGTGGCATCGTGCATGTGCCTAGAACACAAATCTATGAGCGCTGGCTCTGTGGCAGCAATGCCATTTCGACCCCTTTGTGAGACCCTATTATCCTCACTGGATAAATGTCATCTCCAAATGGTAAATTCATTTGTCAGTAAGAGGCTGAACGAGCGTATTAATCCAGTCTGTCTGGCTCCAAAGACTGGGCTCCAGCTCTTACATTAAACACTGATGGGGGGTTAGGTGTCCCACCTTGAACTCCCCCCATCTCTCTCGGGCAAGGAGATTTTGTCCCCAGGGGACATTGGGCAATGTTTGGAGACATTTTTGGTGATCATAACTTGGCGTGGGGGTATGATGTACCCTGGCATTAGTGGACAGAGGCCAGGGATGCTGCTTGACATACTACAATGCACAGGACATGCCCCCACCACAGCCCCCCAGTGTCCACAGTGCCAAGGCTGAGAACCCCTGGGCTGAGGTGTACCGCACCTGGCATGGCACCATCAGAGCTACACTCTCCTGGGTTAAGCGTTGCCTCTCTTGGGCCTTCCCTTTAAAATGCCCTGCCTCCAGGATAGTTGGGCAATATCTTACGACCCCCAGCCCCGTGACCCCAGATCACATTCTTCTTTGTAGGGCAGTGGCAGCTGCCTGTGGAGGGTACTGATCACCTCTACAGCCACTGCCCTTGACCTGTGACCGATGGGTTGATTCAGGGCTTCTCAGATTATGCTCCCTCCCAGAAAAAAACAGACCAGCGATCAGAAACCCCCTAGTTTGAAAGTGTTCTCCATATGTTGTTGGAAATCGCCGGTGCCTGCTGCCTCCTTTTCGGCCCAACACCATCACCCCCCCACCTTCCAGTCATGGATGTGAAAACTGGACATTGTCTCACTCTTGGGTAATGAGCTTTGAAAGCCCAGCTTCGAGACCCTTCCTCCTGACCATAGCACAGCCACAGAAAGCGCCAAGCTGCTGCAATGTACAAATCCAGGCACTGCCCAGAAAGGAAGGAAAACAAGGGGTAGATGCTAGTAACAACAGGTAATCACAACGACGGCCACCCTCAGCGGGCCTTTAATTGGTGCCAGGTCTGATGCTTGGGGCTTTGCAAGTATCTAACATCCTCCCCAAGCAGCTGGAAGATGGGAGCTCTTAACCTCGGTGACTTAAAAACTATTTTTGAATTACTTAATCAAATAAACCCATTTTACAGATGAGGGAAGTGAAGATTGGAAAGGGACTTTAGTAGACACATTCGGATATGTGACTCAGGCATTTATATAGGCTTAGTTATGGACGGGTCTCTCATACTATTTTCTGTTAGCAAAGTGACTCCTTTGGCGCAGGAACTAAACATATCCTGGTTTCAGGGGGTCTGCTAAGGGCACTGTACCTGCATCGGTGGGAAATGCTATATGAAGCTTCTTGTCACTCTCAGGCATCCTATGAGATCGGCAGGGACTACTTTACCCATTTCATAGATGGGCAAACTGAGGCTCCGCCAGCTGGTCCTTGTGCCTTCAGATCCAGCTGTTCTGCTAGCTGGGCTGGGTGGGTGAGAGCAAAGCAGATGGGCTCTGGAAAGCCTGGATCAGTGCACTGTGGTGCTTTTCCTTCCCGGTGTGCCTGGAGTGCTCTCCAGGCCTCCGTGGCTTCACCTAGGAAGGGGGATGTGAGCCCTGCAGCCGGTCAGGCTCCTGAACGGGCTTCATTCACAGAAGAGCGCTGGGCACAGTGAGGTGGATTTCCTGGGACAACTCTAGTGGAATGTTTTTATGTTGGCTCAGGAAGAATTTGAGATCAAGAACATGGACATGAAGTTGGGGGCAACCCTAAAGATCAAGGGCAAGATCGCCAATGATGCTGTTGGGTGAGTAGAGCGGGTAAAGGCAAGGGCTCGCTGTGAGTCAGAATCAACTCCACGGCAATGGTTTTTTTTTTTTTTTTTTTAAGGGTGGGAGGGATTACCCGCAGTCCTGGAGTAGGCTGGGAAGATGGCGGACAGGCTGGGCACCCCGTGAAGAACACCATGGTGGCCTCGGGGTCAGACTATGGGAGCAACCGGAGGCCAAGGGGGCCCTGTGGATGCCCTTGCTCTCTCATGTTAGGATCTCATATTATGAAGCTGGGTTTGAGGACCCTCAGAACTTCAAGGCCTACGCCATATACTCAGTTCCTTGACCCCAACAGCCACTGAAGGGACAGGTGGAGGAGCCCTGTTCAGCTCCCAGCTTCTACTGAAAGCCCAATCCCCCAGGGACACCCCTCTTTCCAGGACTGCTTAGCCACATTTCAGGCACGTTAAACCATGGGCAGCCACCAGGGGGCGTCAGGTGCTTTCCCCTTTGCAGCTCCCCCATTTGCGTTGAACCAGAGGCATTTATCTAACTCCCCGGAATACAGCTCAGCACTGAGGTTTCCCGTGCTCATAATTTCAGCATTTCTTGGGACTGATCCCCATCAGCTTTTGGTTGTGAAGGGGGTGCGGACAGATGCCTGGAGTAGCAGCCAAGGGAAAAATGATTCCTTGCTCCTACTTGAAAAAGAGCCCTGGTGGCACAATGGTTAAAGCATTCAGCTCCTAACAGAAAGGTTGTTTGAACCCACCAGTTGCTCCACGGGGGAAAGATGTGGCAGTCTGCTTCCATGAAGATTACAGACTTGGAAACCCTATGGGGCAGTTCTACTCTGTCCACCAGGAGCTCCTTGGAAACTTTCTGGGGCAGTTCTACTCTGTTCTATAGAGTTGCTATGAGTCGGAATTGGCTCGATGGCAAACAAAGGGTTTGGTTTGTTTTTTGTGGGCTCTTTGAGACTGCAGAAACGTAGAGTACTCCTGGCTTGAGACCTCAATCCAGAATGCCCCTGCTCTCAAGGATCCCAAAGGTCTAACCCAGGCTCCTGTAGCAATGCTGTCAAAAGGTCACACAACCCTAGATGCATACCTCTAGTGACAGGAAGCTCACCACCTTAGGTTTTCAGCTCTTTATAACCAAACTTAATGGGTCTGCAGAGATCTAAGGACAGCTATACTGACCTCCAAGATAAGACGCTTTCAATTTTTTGAACTGTCATTATTAGTTACCCTCCTATTAGCAGCCTTGGTCTGTGTTCCAAGTGGAACGTGATGCTCTGGTGCCAAGTCTGATTGGGTTGCCACCTCCCTTTTTTTAAGGCATGGACCTCGATTTATGCAACCTTTCTTTGGTGACTCTTCCAGCCTGTGGTCAACCAAACCCCCCCCAACTTGTTTTCCCTGGGGGTGACCCCCTAAGCCTCACCTAATACCCTCCTCCTATAGCTTTGTGATTAACCTAGGTCAGGGGGCTGAGAAACTGAACCTGCATTTCAACCCACGCTTCAATGAGTCCACCATTGTCTGCAACTCTCGCGATGGCAGCTGGGGCCAGGAGCAACGTTCAAATCACCTGTGCTTCAGCCCAGGGTCAGAGGTCAAGGTGAGGTCAAAGGGGGAAGGGACCTGGGTTGGATGTCAATGGGAGAGGCCAGATGGCAGGGGACCCCAGACTGGGCACCATGTGAGCCACTAGACACTGCCCTGGCCTGTTGAGGGTAACCCCTGCCTCCCTAACAGCTTCCCTCCTCTCCACAGTTCACCGTGACCTTTGAGAACAAACAGTTCAAGGTGACCCTGCCAGATGGACACGTGCTGACCTTTCCCAATAGGCTGGGCCACAGCCACCTGAGCTACCTGGGTGTGAAGGGTGGGTTCAAGATCTCCTCCTTTAAGTTGGACTGAGTGGGTACCTCTACTGAAAGCCATAATAAAACACCCGGGACCAGATTCTCTGCCAAGTCTTCCTCATCACAGCAGGCTGGGGGCCAGGCTCTATCCCTCCTTTCCCTCACCCACCTGCAATACCCCCCCCCGCCCCCCGCTCATTCTCCTCCCAGAAGGATTAAAAGAAAACCAAAGAATCTGCCTGGATTATGCCTTTCTGTGGCAGGAAATGTAGTCAGTGCTTCCTAAGCACTTCAATGCTCATGACACCCTCATGTAAGAGGGGTAAACTGAGGCACAAGGACACAGGACTGCCATGGTGGGGGGGGGACTGGGGGCTCCCAACCACCTCAAAGCACTTGCTTTTATTGTTGGCTGCCATCAAGTCGATTCCAACTCACGGCAACCCCAAGTGTGCGGAGTAGAACCGTTCCATAGGGTTTTCAAGGCCGTGACCTCTCAGAAGATCACCAGGCCGGTCTTCTGAGGTGCCTCTGGGTAGGTCTGAATCGCAACCTTTTGGCTAGTAGTCGAGAGCTTAAACATTTGTGCCACCCAAGGACCCCTCTGGCCCTGCTTACCTGTGCTGTATGATCATTGGAGCACTGCCCACGCTGCCCTATGGGATTATGGGGCAGACTCTGGCTCCAGGCACCTGGGCCAGAACTGTTCCCGGAACTGCAGATAAGGGCTCCCACCTGGGCAGCTTATCGCCGGGACATTCCAGCCTGGTTACTCATTACCCCCTGCCTCAGCCCTCACTGGGGGCCCTGAGGGGGGTCCTTTAGGTGGGTAAGGCTGAAGCTGTTCCCCCCAGTTCCTGTACAGGTCCCCAAGCATCTCACAGGGTGCGTTGTTTTATCAAAAAGCCCTTTTTAATCAGGCCTCAGAGGCAGGTCTAGGGTATACAGGAAGGCAGGATGATTCCCCTGGGAGGTCACACCTGACCTTTCTCAAGGCTTCTGGGATGACTGACAGGTTGGGGTGGGGCCCTGGCACACAGCAGGGACCGTGCCTGGAGCAGCTCCAGAATGAGCTGGGTGCAGGCATCCCTTTGGGAGACAATGGCCCTATGTGCCACGTCCCCACCTCCCACCCAATGAGGACAGCGTCCCACAAAGGCTGTACTGTGAGGCTGGGCAGGGTGGGGGCAGCACGGGGATAGGGGTGGGGCCCAAGGAATGGCCACTGGGTGCAGAGCGGCAGTGGGGAAGGCAGGTCAGCCCAGCAGGGCCTACTGGGAACACCTAGGTCCCAAGCAAGTCTGGTCCCCTTGGTCCTCCCTACCATGTCTGTCCTGTAGAGGCGTGGAGGGGCTTGGGGCAGCAGCTGTCTCTTCACAGGAAGCCCCCAAGGCAGCTGGGATCTGGGCCCCATGCCCTGGCCGATGGGCCAGCACTCACACCTTGACCTCATCGTCTTCTTCAGCGTCAGCAAACACAAAGGCATTCGCCTGGACTGTGCTGGGCACTGGGGCCCTGCCGCCAGCCTGGGAGGCCCCCCACTCTTCGTCCAGGCTTTCCCAGGAGGCCCGTGCTGGGGGCAGCTTCTCTGCCATCTCTTGCTGGGCATCCATCTTGGTGTAGTGGCGGCTGCTCCCCAAACCTGCTCCCCAGCTCCTGCCGGAGGCCACGTGACCAGGTGCACAGGGATCTTCTTGAGATGGACTGGGCCTTGCCTCAGTCCTTGGGCCTGACCCAGCGGTTACCCCGTTGGGGCAGTGTCCATGGGGTGGGGGGTTTGTGGCAGGGACTGGGGCTTGGGGGTTTGTGATGGGCACTGGGGCTGAGGTCTCCGCCACAGGGGCTTCTGAGAGGCTCATGACCCCCAGCAGCTCGCTGAGGAGGGAGGGCCCAAGGTCAAGGTCAAGGCGGAAGGACAGGAGAGAGTCAGAACGGCGGAGTTCAGGCTCCGGGGGGGAAGAGCTATCGTGGTCTCGGTCACGGGGCTTTTCTGGGCGGGGCAGGCGGGAGATGGTGCAGAACCCGGAGTCCAGGCCTGGAAGAGAAGTGGGGAGAGTCAGACCCTAACTGGGAACTGGGAGCAGAGAGCTGGGACCAACCTTGGCTTGCTCTGTGGCCTCTGGCAAGTCACTTCCCTCTCTGGCCTCAGTTTTCCCATCTTTCCAATACGAGGGGACCCAGTGGTCTCTTGTGTGATCCTCCCATCAACCCTAGAATCTTAACATTGACAATCCTTGTTCTCATTTTGCAGATGAGGGAACTAAGACTCAGTTTGGTACTAGAAGGGGCTTGCCCAGGACCACAGTGTGATAAGGTAGAGCCTGGCCTGGAGCGCAAATCCCCTGACTTGCAGTTCCAACTGTGAACTTGACCTTGACCCCCAGCATGGCTCTGAACAATGGCTGCAGTTGAACCCATAGCACATGGGCAGGTTTGAACGCCCAGGGATAGAACCAGCACTGGGGGTCTGACTGCATAGAAATCAGACTCGAAGGACAGCACATGCCCTCCAAAGGTCATCTGGCCTGGCCCCCTGCCTCCAGAACTACCAGGCCTGAGACCTAATGGATACTGTGAACCAGTTCTCGTTGAGGTTCTGAGCCACCACCTGGGTGGGAACACTAGAGGAACCCTCCGTTGGGTGTTGGGGTTTTTTCTGTTGATGGAGGCAAAGCCGCAGGGCAGGGAACGGCCACCAGGTGGCAGCGTGAGTCCACGGTTCCCTAGTTCTCTCCTTCCAGCAGAGCCAAGGTGGCCCTTGCCACTCCCTGCTGGGACAGGAAGGGCCTCTGGCTTCTGTCCATGTGAGTGGTTTTCCAAATTTGTCACGTTACAGAAACCTTTGTTCAAATAACAAAGGGTCACATGCCCTGAGCACCTACTATGTACCAGGCTCTGCGCCACGCCCATTACATCCCCCAGCTCAGTCAATCTTTGCAATGACCCAAGGGAGCCATTACACAGCAGGGACCTGAAGTTTACCGAGCTGAGTCGGGCAGAACCAGGATTCGAATAATCTAGAGCCTAGGCTCTTAACCTCTCCACTGTTATCATTGTGACATGAGGCAACTGCTTTGGCTGGAGGGGGCAAAAGCGAGTGAGCTGGTCCACCTGAGGCCCAGAGAAGGGGAGTGGCTTGCCCGAGTCACGTAGCAAGTTAGGATCAGTTAGAAGTCAAACCCCATCTCCTCACCTCTCAACCACGAAGTGTTTTAGGGAGTAAGCTCGTCCCTATCCTGGAACCACCCATCCATGCTCTGGGGTTTGGGCAAACAATTGTGGGGAAAAAGACTGATTTGGAGGTTTGGCTGAACCATCGAAACCCTCTGGGCTTCAGCCTCTGAAAACAGGCAGGTAACCCAGGCCCTCACCGTAACTGGAGTTGCCGTCTGTGGAGATGGCAGGGCTGTTGTCAAAGCCGAGCTTGCCCACCACGAGGGTGTCGTAGGTGGCCTGGTTAAGCTGGGGCAGGGAGATGGCGTTCTTGATGATGGGGGAGATGGCGGGCGGGGTGGGTGAGGGCGCCGGCGGGGAGGCCATCCTCCGGGGTGGCGCCCCCACCCTCCGCACCAGCTGCAGCTTCTTGGCCAGGAAGCCGCGGGGTGAGCGGTGGGTGCCCCCAGAGCTGCCTCCATGGTTGCTGAGGAAGGAGGTGTCGCCGAAGACGTCCCCGCCGCGGCCCACGTGCATGGTGTGGCGGAAGTCCCCAAGCGGGGGGCTGATCATGTCTGCTGTCAGCCTCCTCTTCCCCTGCGAGCTGGGCACCCAGCCCACAGGTGAGAGCTTGCCGAGGCTCATGGCGGGGGCTCCTCTGGCCCCCTGGGGACCTGGCATCAGCTCTGGCTGCTCACAGCTACTGGTCCATGCCCGCCGGGCTGGGGGAGGGAGGCAGGCCGGGCTCAGGGACCCACTTCTCAGCTCTCTCCCTCCTAGTGGAAGGTGCCAGGCGGAGGCTGTCCCTTGGCCACCTAGGGTGCTGCCCCCAAATGCTGAGGCTGTGGGGGGCCCATGGCTCGTCTGAGTACTGGCTCCCGGTCTTGGTCTTGGGAAAGCAGCTATAGATGTTCTGCCAGAGGACAGAGAGCCTCACACGTGGACGGCTCCTCTCCTGCTCGGGGACCGAGACCTGGAAGAAGGAGAGAGAGGAAGGTGAGGTGGTAGGCCCTGTGGGGGCTAAAGAGACAAACAACTGCAACCAACAACATGGATGGAGCTCACCGACAAAATGCTAAGCAAAGGTGGACCCAAAGGAAGACCCACTGAGCGATTCCATTGAGAAGAAGTTCAAGAACAGGCAGAACCAATCAATGGCGTTACAAATGGGAATTGTGGTTGCCACTGAGTGGGTATTGACTGGGACCAAAAGCCAAACTTGTTATGGTGGAGTCAATTTTCACTCATAGCGACCCTACAGGACAGAGTAGAACTGCCCCTGGGGGTTTCCAAGGAGTGGCTGGTGAGTTCAAATGGCTGACCTTTTGGTTAGCAGCCAAGCTCTTAAATACTGCACCACCAGGGCTCCATTGACTGAGAGGGGGCACAAAAAATGCAAAACCCAAACCCAGTGCCATTGAGTCGATTCTGACTCATAGCGACCCTATAGGACAGAGTAGAACTGCCCCAAAGTTTCCAAGGAGCACCTGGTGGATTCGAACTGCCGACCCTTTGGTTCGCAGCTGTATGCCACTATACCACCAGGGTTTCCTAGATGTATACCATACGTCAGAAAAAAACGTATAAATGATAATTCCACAGGGTCCCTGGTGGGGCAGTGGTTAAGAGCTACGGCTGCGAACCAAAAGGTCGGCAGTTGAAATCCACCAGGCCCTCCTCAGAAACCCTATGGGGCAGTTCTACTCTGTCCTATAGGGTTGCTATGAGTTGGAATCAACTGATGGCAACAGGTTAGGTTCAGCTTTCCGTTTACAGGGTCCACTCTCATTTCACACACACAACAGCCCTGAGGGAGGCATTTTTATTAGAAAAGAGAAACTGAGGAATGGAGAAGTGAAGTGACTTCCCCGAGGCCACACAGTAGGAAATGGTGAAGCAGGGCCCCAAGCCCCAGAGCCCTTGAGCTCCAGGCTACATTGCCTCCTGCTGGCATGTGGGTTAAAATCTCTCCGGCCCAGAGGCACCAGGAGGAGAGGAGGTGCCTTGGTGAAGGCCTTGTGAACTGCTGTGTAAACAGCCTCAGCAAAGGTTCCCGGAAAAGGGAGCCTGTGGATAAAGTGGCTTTTTCCAGCTGCCTCCTATATGCCTGAGCATATTCAAGGCTCTGAAAAGGCCTGCAGGAAAAGACTTTATCACAGTATGTCAAATTGATGTAGGAGCCTTGTTGTCAGAGAACAAGTTTGGGGAAAAGTTCAGCTGGTGCCAAAAGCTATCTCTTTCTCCCCTCCGGACCTTCGCCCCCAACCCAGCCCCACCCTTGTCTAAGCTCCCACTGTCCTCTCCATCTGACCCCATCCCTTCTAGTAGCATAGAAAGTCCAGGCTGGAGGAACATGCTACGGTCCAACCTCCGGGTTTTCCTCTGGCCCAGAAAAGGACCAACTTTGCTCAGAGGAGCTAGTCGAGACCTGAACTCAGAGCCTCTGACTCACGTAGCCCTTGACTGGCTTGTGGAGCCCAGTCTTGTCTCCCCAGGTCCGCAACACACTTTGAGGGTGGGGCAGCTGCCTGGATTGGCCCATCTTCTGCCCTCCCAGTACCCAGCTTGGGCTCTGCACACAGCAAGTGCCAAATCAATACCAGCGTAATCACAGATCTCTGTGATAACCTTCATACCAAAGGATCACCCCCTGCCACCTGCCAGGGGTGGCAAGGCCAGGCTGGGGACTCAGTGTCCTCCCCATGTGACCTTGGGCTGGCCGCTTACCTCCAGGGGCCTGGGATCTGCAGCTGCTAAATTGATAAGGATCCTTAACTAGAACACCTGGAAGGAGTAGCAACTATTTTTTTAAACCTTCGCTGCCACTTCCAAGCATAAAACTCTCAACACTGCCTTCTACTGTTATTTGAAATTCAAAATAGGTTAAATAAAAAAAAAAAAAAAAAAGATAAAAAACAATGGAGGCAACAGGACAAAGCTTGCTTTGTTTTCTGACCACATTCTCTTTCCTTCCCACCATCGGATCCTCCCCCTGACCCTAACTCCTCCCCCTGGGGGGGGTAGTCTGAATCATCTCTTTTCCTGGCACCGCCCGGCACCCAGAAGGCCTCGTGGAATGTTTGTTGAAGTTATGAAGCGCCAACCATTACGTGATGTCATCTGATTCTCCAACGACTCTGCAGAGCTGGAGGGCTAGCCCATCCTAAGAGAACAGAACGGTGGAGGTTCAGAGGGAGGGGACTTGTCTAAGGTCACCCAGCAGGGGCCAGGTTTCCCTGCACATTGGGGTCAAGGGTGAATCTCTTGGGGAAGGAACTTGCCATGTGTTGGGGTCACAGTACCTGTCTGCCATGTGGCCACATCTGCCTCTCCCCTGCCCCAACTCCTTGGCTTCCTTAAGCAGCCTCTTCCCTCCCAGCCAAGGGGGCTCACACCCCTACCCAACCCCTATGGCCACTTTGACTGCGGGACCAGCTTCTTTCCCAATCTCATCATGATACCACCTCTCAAATGCCTCTGGGCACCCCCAAAAGATCTCCTCCCACCCTCCGGCAACGGCCCACGTGCTGAGCCAAACTGCGTGCCGGGTGGGAGGGAGCAGGACAATCCAGATGGCTACGCCAAGGACAGGGCACTGTCACTCAGGCCTGTCTGCCCGCGTGGAGACTGGGAACAGCCCCCCAGGTGCTGGCCCCCCAGCCCCAGGGCAGTCGTAAGGGTGGAAGGTGCTGCAGTCAAACCTTCGGATCCTGGAGCAGTGCAGCCCCCGGGTTCAAATGCACACCCTCACACTAACGTCTTTCATTCCACTTGGCACCTGGTGCCAACTGCAGGGTGTTGCTGGCTATCGGGTCGCCCCATCTGGCGCTGGAGTGAGTAGGGCTCTGGGTATCCTGGCCAGGGTTCACCTGCTCCAGTAGTCCAGGTGTACTACCCAGGGCTTCCTGAATGCCCACAGCACCCGTTTACTCAGAAAGAGGAGTGACTTGCCCCAGATCAGAGAGAGAGAGAGAGAAAAAAGCAGCGGTAGAATTCTGCCTAGTATTCTAACCAGATCAACAGTAAATGCGGGGTGTGTGTATCCGGGGGTAGTGAGGGTGTGGGGGTGAAGACTACGGCTCCGGGAAGAGTTCTTGGAGGAGGCAGATACCAAGCCACTGAGTGCAAGGAGGGCAGACCTGGGAGGCAGAGGAGGCTTGCTGTTCCGATTCAGTGCCTGTGACCTGTGACCACGACGCCCCGGTGTCCCTCTTTCAAACGGAGTCCTAATATTTGCTCTGTGGGAGGACAGTCAGGGCCTGGCGCATGGCAGGCGCTCACTCAATACTGGGGATAGGACCGGCAAGGGCAAGCTTTGGGGCGGGTTGCATTACAGAAGGCCAGCAGGGGCGCTGTGGAGGCGCAGGTAGTGAGGGGCGGGAGGTCTGGGGACACATGAGGTTAGAGGTATCGGGTGCCCCCTGGCGCTCACCTGTGGGTCACCCGCACGCTGCCGTGCCCGTGGACGGCGCCACGTCTTAACTCGAGGCCACTGCTCGCATGCATGCTGCCCCCTCCCCGCTGATGTCCAACTGGGTGACGCTGGCCCCCATAGCAGGTCTCCACTAGGGTTGGGAATGGGGCTTCCCCAAACCATGTGGCCCCTGTGATAAGGGGTTAACTCCCCGGTGCCAGCTTCGTGTGCACCCTTAAGTCCAGGGGCTTGAAGGTGGAGACGGGGAAACTGAGGCCAGAAACGGGTAGCAAGCTCTCTACAGCCATACTGCGGGGACCCCAGTTCCCAGGACTCTGAGGGGGTGAGGAGGAGAAGGAGAAAGAAGGAACACTTTAGGCTGTAGGGGGCGACCCGTGGGGCTGTGGGCGCTTCCTGCCTCACCACCCCAAATTAGAACCAAGTCAGGCCCAGGGCTCCCCTAGCCCTGGGGTCCAGTCCCTGCCACGCGTTTGGGCCGCTGTGGTCTCCAGAGTAGTCCCTTTGCCTCTCTGAGCCTCAGTTCCCGGTCTAGAAAATGAGACCAAGCCGCGAGTATCTTGCTTGGCTGGGACGCGGATAGGACAACCTCAAGGGCAGCAGGGACTGGAAATCTGGGAAAGGCTGAAGCCATGAAACATTCCATCTGGGGTCGCTCCTCGGGGGAGGGGGCAGCCGGGTGCCTCGGCTGAAGGCGAACCGGACGGGATGATCTCACCCGCGGCTCCGGCCTGGAATGCAGCGGTGACGGGGGGCAGGGTGCCTGGTCCATCTCCCAGCGGGCCCCCCCGCCAACTTCCCGCTCCTGCGCGCCCTCCGCGGAGGAGCCAGGCATTCCGGCCACGGCCCTCTCCGCGTCCCTTCCTCTCCCAGCGCAGGAAGGAGCACAGACGGCCCTGCTCGCCCCCCCCCCGCCACCCGTTTACCCTCATCCCTCTGTTCTCTGCCCCCTCCGCCGCTGGGAACACCACAAAACAGCCCGAAAATTTGGAGCCTTCTCGCGGCCAGCGCTCCAGGCTGTCTGTTGGCACCGGGGCGCCTTTTGTGGCTGGGCTCCCTCCCCCACCGCGGCCCCAAGGGCCTAGGAGGGTGCCATCCCGGGGCTGCCGCGCACCCCAGCCGCCAGCTGCGTCCACGCCCACCCAGGGCTCGGGGACCCTCGGCCGGCCCGCGGTTACCTTCGTTCCACGAGCCCGGGGCGGGAGTTGAAGGGCGGCCTCGTCGGCAGTGGCGGCAGCGGCGCGTCCAGGCGCGCAGCCCGAGAGTCGCTGGGCCGGTCTGCGCCGCCCTGGCCGCGGGCTCCGGGCGGGCTCGGGGGCGGGGGCGGGGTGTGGGCGCTCCCTCCGCCTCCTCCCTCCGCCCCGCGGGCGGGGCTGGGCCCCCCTCCCGGGCACCGTCCAAGCCGCTTTGAGCTGCGGCTGGAGCTAGAGGGGGCGCGCGGGGCGCCAGCCCGACCCCTGACGCCCGGTGGGGCAGGGCAGCGGGGGAATGTGCAGGCCCTCCGAGGAGGGGACTCCGGTCCTCGGCCGCCACCCCCATCTTCCACCAGCACCCGCACGGCCTTGGGGTGCCCAGGCCTGATAGCTCCGGCTTCTGGGCCCATCACCCACTCCCTGGGGGTGTTTGGGGAACGAGGGGGCTCCATTTCAGAGGCCCTGAATGCCCGAGAAACTCATTTTGACCTTGAATTTACAAGACTGAGATCCCCACTCCCCTTTTTGCCAACTCCCTGTTCCTTTCAAACTGATACAGGCCCCATGGGGCCAGGACACAGACTTGCGCCAGACTGGGGCACAGGCCACACTGGGCCTCTTTAGAGTGTTGTGGTTTGGCAGTCAGTGCTGTGGGCCTTGGAGTGCAACAGCCTGGGTCCCTATCCTGTCCTGACTACTTAGCCTTTCTGTGCCTCAATTTCCACTTCTGTAAAATGGGGTAGTAATAACATGTCAGATGTTATTAGGTGTTCTTCACTTTGTCAGCACCTAGGAGGCTTGTTAAACAGGTAAATGAGGTCACACTTCAGATGGGTTCAGAAGCCTTTACTGAGCTCTGTTCAAAACCCCCACCCCCGTGTGTGTGTGTGTGTGTGTGTGTGTGTGTGTGGTGTGTATCAGCCATGCACTGGACCCTCTACCAGCCTCAAGAAGGGGAGAGAGCTCTCTGTTCCCTGAGTCCTGTGGTTCTGCCCTCCTCTGAGTACTTCCCCTGACTGTGAGCTCCCTGAGGACAGGCAGGAAGTCTTGAGGGCTGCCATGGCGCAGAGGGATCCCTAATCCACCTGCAGTGGAGGGGAAGGGGTTTAGGAAGGTTTCCTGGAGGAGGTGATACCTGAGTTAAGTTTTGAAGGACAGGTGGGCAGAAGAAAGGGCCATACGTGTACACCTGGCAGGAGACACAGCAAGAGCGCAGGCTTGGAGCTAAGGATCCCTGAAGGAGGCAGGTGTGGCTGGAAGAGACAGCCCACATCCTGTCGTGGCTGTAGATGAGGGACCATTTTTACACACACACAGAACGAGGACTTCCTGAATCCTCATGCCAGCCACCAAGGAGGCGATTATTTTCCCTGCTGGACAGATGAGGGAAACTGAGACACAAAGAATTCCAGCATCTGCTCGAGTGGCACAAAAGTCAAGCTGGAACTCCAGTTGGTCAGGGGCTTTTTTCCTGGGGTCAGAACTGGCAGTGCTCTGTTCCCTGGAGAACTGGGAACAGTGTCCACAAAATCTCAGAGGCACTGCAGGGCACGAAGTGAGAGGGAAAGGAAGGCTGCCCCTTCGAGACCAGGGAGAGGGTCGTGGGGGGCACAGGCAAGAAGGAAACTGCCCAGGTCTTGGGGGCTTACCATGGACCAGGTGTCCAGCCTCACTGAGGAAGGGCAGGGAACCAGGGTGGCACGCTCAGACGAGCATTTAGAAGCTCTGACTGTGAGTGAAGAAAGGATGGGGGCAGGGAATCCGTGGAACCGTGGTTATCACCAGTAACAGCAGTACCAATAACCGGCATTCATTGGGCATTTGATGCACACCAAACCCTATACACCTCTGAAGTGCATTGTCTTGTGGAATCCTCGTGAGAACCCTGCAGGGTGATGCTGCCATTGGAGAAGTGACGATGACGTGCTTGAAGCCTCCTTCCATGACAGCATGACCATCCTTCTCAGTTTGGCCAGTACAGTCCCAGGTTATGCCTATTGTCCCAGCATAGTATTATTAATTAGCACTTCCTTTTACTCTCAAAGGTGACCTGGTTAGACAATAAATTATACGTCACTCTAGACGGAGGGTCCCAGTAGTAGCTGGCAAAAGAAGCAGTTTGATGGATCGTTGAAGGCCCTGAGCCCAAATCCCGGCCCTTCCGGTTCCTAACTGTGTGACTGTGGGCAAGGCATTCAGCCTCTCAGGGCCTCAAGTTGCTCATATAAAATGGGTGTAATACCAGTGTGGGTATTAACTTCCCGCAGGAGCGTTGCAAGCCCCAGAGAGAATGCTGAGAAAGCAATCTCAATAGAAGTGGTTACAACCTGCCTCACCCTCACTTCATCCTCTTTACCCCTGGGCTGAGGAGGGGCAGGAAAGGAGAGGAACAACCATTGGTTGAGAACCTACATACTATGTGCCAGCCAGTTTGCGTCTGCCAGCCTATTGATTCCATACCAACCCTGGGAGGCAGGAATACTTCGCCCAATTTGCAGATGGGTAGACTAAGGCTGAGAGGAGCTCTCTCCCGTCAATCACAGCCTGTCCCCAGATGGAAGCCCCTCCCCATGTAAGCTGCATCTACTGATTCAATGGTCCAGCTCAGTTTTTCCCTCTGGAAAATGGGAGAAATGGGGTGGGTGGGTCTTGGCATCCCTGCGAAGGATGCAGGGATGGGCAGTCCCCATTTCCCGGTTTCCTCCAGTCTCCTTCCTCCCCCTGCCGAGAGGCTGTGCCCAGAGGTGCAGGGGTTAACTCTAGCCAAGCTATAATCACCATGCAGAATGCAGAACAAATGCCTCCCAGCTGGAGACTGGGGGCTGCTAGGTGGGACTAGGTGCCTGGAACCCAGGAACTTCCATCTCTTCCCCAGTCTTGGGGGAAGGAGGCCCCCTGGACCATAGTCAGGGAGCTGAACTGCCCCCTGAACTCACCCCTGCAGACTGGGTGGGCCGAGGCAGTGGGCGTAAGGGAAGGAGGCAGTTTCTGGCAGGGAGTCCTTTGCTGAGCCAGGCGGAGCAGGAGAGGGATGCCAGTGGCTGCTTCTCGTGCTCCAGTGAGGTTTGGAGTGGGAGCCTTTGCTGAGCCAGCCGGCTTGGCCACATCTATCTATCCGCCCCACCCCAGCCCCTCCCAAGGGAGCATGCACCCTTTCCTCTCCAGATCTGGCTGGGTTTTTGTCAGTTTATACATCTGTTCAGTGACCCATTGATTGGTGTTTCTGGTCCTCTATCTCTTCAGTGTCCACTGGCTCATCCGCCCACCTGTGCACTAGCCACCCATCCATCCACCCACTGCACAGACCCCTATCCATCCATCTACCTACTCCTCTACCTATCCATCTACCCATCCTTCTGCTCGCCCACTACCTACATTCCATCCAATCACCTAGCCAGCTACCCACCCCCTTTCACCCCCTGCCTACACCCTTATCCGTTCATCCATTACTCATCCACCCATCTATCCATCCACCTACCCACCCACCCACCCCGTCCATTTACACACCTCTACATCCACTGATCTACTCTATCCATCCAGTTTCCCTTGATCTATTGCCCACACCCATACCCATTTACCCACCCACCCATGCATGCATCTGTCCACCCATGCATTCATCCACCACCCCAAATCACTCACCCGCCCCACTCATCTCCCTTCCCATCCTGCGATTCCCTTCCATCCACTCATACCTGGCCTCTGCTGGCCAACCTGCATCTTGAACCACGTCCTCCTCTTGTGTGGACACACTCACACACATGCACCCCCTCACCTCCATCAGTAGGACACCCTTGGGCAGGACATCTTGGAAGGCTGCTATGAAATGTCACTTCCTCCTAGGCATCTGTCACTACCCTGTGAGATCTCCAATGGGATGGCGACATGTGTGTCCACTCCTGACCTGTTTGGGGGAATGGATGGTCAGCGCTCTCAGATGGAGGGGAGCCTTATCCCCACAAGTGGACTGCAACCACCACTAGGGCAGGAGCCCTCCTCCTGGGGCCACTCACCTTGGCACAGGCTCAGAGCCAGCTGAGCATGGCAGGGAAAGGAGGGGGCTGTGCTGGATCTTCTGAGAGATGCTTGTGCTATTGCCAAAGGATTGGTGTCGCAGCAATGGTTGTCCTCAGGGATTCCAGACCCTGGGGCGGCTCCAGATCCTTGATGAGTTTTCTAGTTCCAGAGGCGCCCTCCAGCACGGGACAGACCGGCAATGGGGCCAGGGGCTGGACACCCTGTTCTCATCTCTATGACCCAGCATGTATTTCCAAGTTAGACAAGCCTACATTCAGATACTGCCTTTGCCTCTTAGCAGCAGAGTGACCTTGGGCAAGTCCTTCCTCTCCTGGGCCTTAGAGCACGTATTTCACTGCCAGACCCGTAGTTAATGGTCAAGGAAGGGTAGCTATTATTAGTATTACTATTGTTATCATTTTCCTTTTCCCAGAAGGTAATTTCATTTAGCAAACAATAAGTGCATACCTGCTGTGGGCCAGGACCTGGGCTTGGTGCCTTAGGAGGAGGCAGTGGTGAGTAAAGGAAGCCTGCTCCCAAGAGACTTGTGGTGTGGTGCAGGGGAGACAGAGGCCAAGATGTCATTGGGGAAAAAAGGCCAAAATAACATTAAAAGGGGCCAGGAGCCAGATAACTGATGGAGGAGATCCAAGGAGGTTTCCTGGAGAAGGTGACATTTGAGCTGTGCCTAGTGTCTTGAGTAAGATGGCCCTTAGGTGGAATTGGGAAACCCTGGTGATGCAGTGGTTAAGTGCTATGGCTGCTTACCGAAAGGTTGGCAGTTTGGATCCACCAGGCACCCCTTGGGAACTCTATGAGGCAGTTCTATTCTGTCCTATAGGGTCGCTATGAGTTGGAATGGACTCCACGGCAACTGTTTTTTTTTTTTTAGGTTTGGAATTGGGGGAGGGTGAGAACTGACATTCCTAAGGATGGGTGATATGGTATTGGGAGGAGAGAGGAAGAGCTGGGAAGGTAGTGGGGAAGATGAGGGCAGGAGAGGCCTTGAATGCTGCATCTAGGGAGGATGGGACAGTGGGCCTGGCCCCTGGTAAGCAGGGCCTCCAGCCCTGGCAGGACCCTCTGTAGCATATATTGGGCTGGGGCCACTGCCCCGCCCCAGAGACGGCTGCCGTCAGGAATCCTAGGCCCTGGGGCAGCTCAGAATCTTTGATGGGGTTTCTCTTTGGCAGAGGCCGTGGACAGCCTTGCCTAATGTTTGTTTTTCCTTGCTTGCCTCGAGGACAGGAATGTGTCCAAAAAGTACCAGGGGAAGGACCTTCAGCCCTCTAGCTCCTTCCTCCTGCCCCAGAGCCCCCAAGACGCAACACTGGGGGATGGGAGGTTCTTCAGGGTCCTCAGCCAGCTTCTGGAGATGCTGAGGATGGAGAGAGAAGGCCTTGAGAGGGTTGTGCAGTCAGCCTGTAGTGGCGCCGGGAGCTGCCGCAAAATCCACACTGCCTTTGATGTGGGAGAGCATCTGTTGAGTGCCTACTGTGCGACAGCGCCCAGCCTACAGGACCAAGCAGGCTTACAGATAGTTTGGGCTCAGACAGAGCACTGACTTGGCAGAGCATCCAGGAAGGCTGCCTGGAGGAGGTGGGCCAAGATTGTACACAGATGTCTGAGGCTGTGCAAACCTGCAGCATGAGAGTCAGGAGAACCGGGCCAGGTGCTGCTGAGTGTGTGTGTCTGACACGGGTGTGCCCAGCCATGGGTGTCAGTGGGTGAGATAACTGAGATTCTGGGACATTAGGGGGGAGGCGGAGGGCTGGGCCTGAGGATTGAGTGATGGCAGATTAGTTCCTGGCTGTCTCAGGGTGATGCCTGGGTGTGAGTGGGTTCTTAGGGGCAGTAGGGTCAGGAGAGGAGTTAATTCCAAGGGTATTTAAGAGGGGAGTTAATTCCAAGGGTATTTTGGAGGGAGTGGCCGCCAGGCCCACAGGGAGAGCATGCCTCCTGGAGACAGCTGTCAGGCCGGAAACGCCTCTGGAATTCCAGGCTCTGGGAAAAGGGCTGTGTGGAAGACTTTTCTCAGGCAGAGCCTCTCAGGCTATCTTAGCTCCCGTTCCTTGTTCACTGCTCTGCAGGGAAATGTGGGCGGGAAGGGCCCCCACCTTGCCGGCTCCCTTTCTCCTGGAGAACAGGACAAGACATTAGACAGGCTAAGGAAGGATGTGGGGTCAGTTCCTCCTGCTCCACCCCTCAGGAGGACAGACAGATGGATGGATGGAGGGGAGAGTGCGGGTCTGAGGCGCCTGCAGCTGTGGGAGGTGGGGAACGGTGGCAGAGGGGTCGGGGTCAGTGACCCTGTCATCCGGAGGCTTTGGAGTGGGCTCTCCCAAGGTGGACCTGGATAGAGGGACGGTGGGGAGGGGTCTTCCAGGAGACCTTTGTTCTCAGGGCAAGGGGAGGGGGTTGGAGGGTGGAGGGGAGTGTGGGGGGACAGGAAAAGTGTGCAGGGAGCAGAAACAATGGCCTATTCTCTGAGGTCCAGCCTGGCCCAAGAGATAGGCCCATGGGCTGGAGGCCAGCCCTGCTTTGTGATGACCGTCTCCAGCATCCCTCCTCCAGCCTAGCCCAGCCCCTGGGGCTTGGCTTGACCCTTCGGGTAGGGGGGCTCCTCCCCCTCTCAACCACGAGCTCTTTCCTGGACATGTGGCTCTATTTTCTTCTAAAAGCCTGCCCACTTTGGTTGATGAAGAGCTTTCCTGTGCTCTCCTTCCTCTGGTGGAGACAGAGATGGAGGCCCAGAGAGGGAAAGCAACTTGCCTATATCACACAGCCTGTTCGCTGTAGAGCTGGGATTCAAACACAGAGCTCCTGGCTCCAAGTCCTAGGTTCATCCAATGATCCCCCCAGCCTCCTGCTTCCTTGTTGTTATGCCTTCGAGTTGATTCCGACTCCTAGTGACCCTACAGGATAGATTAGAACTCCCCCATACGGTTTCCTAGACTGTAATCTTTAGGGGAGCAGATCACCAGGTGTTTTCTCCCTTGGTGCTGCTGGTGGGCTTGAACCGAGGACCTTTTGGTTTAACCATTGCACTACCAGGACTCATTTTCTGCTTCTTAGCTCCTGGTTTCCACCTCGCTTTTCTGGGCTGATCATTAGAGTAGGATTATCAGAGAAACAGGGAGAGTGTGAACTGAGTTTCTCTTAAGTGCCAGACACCATGCTTGGTGTTTTACTTACATTGGCTCTAAACCTCACACCTCAATTGTACAGATGAGGAAACTGAGGCCAAGGAGGTAAAGTAACATCCTCAAGATCTCAGGGCTTTCAAGTGGGCATACTGGATTCTAGGGCATCCCGAGTCCTGTTGCCTTGAGGGTGAAGGCTCTGAGGCTACCCACGGAGGGGACGATGGCTCACTCTTGGTCTCAGGGTGTGGCAAGGAACCTCACATGCCACCCACACATCCTGGACAGAAATCTCCTCCAAGCATCCCCGACCGACAGCTGTTGCCTCTACTCACACCTCTTTGGTAACGGGGAGCTCACTACTTCACCAAGAAAGACAGCTCTGCCAGCCATGAATTTGTCCTGAAATGGAGCAGCAATCCCCTTGCCATAACCCCCCCCCCCCACCAACTGACTTTCCTTCCACCTCCTGGGGCTGCAGAGATACACCTGGGGAATGCCCTTTCCGAATGTCTGCCCAGGAGCCAGAAGACCTGGCTCCAACGAGTCCCAGCTGTAGAACTTGGGCAAGTTCCTTAGCCTACCTGTGCCTCAGTCCTCTCATCTGTAAAATGGGAATGATAATGCTTGTGATCCAAGAAGGTGGCTGGGATGGGAACTTTATAAACACCGGTTGGAGGTGTGCGCCGTCATCACTGCAGTTGTTCAGGCTCCTTGTACTTTTCTGAGTTGTCTCACAGATGTAACTGTCACATCACAGCAAGACACATTAAGCACCTACTGGGCACCTGGCAGCAGGGCACCGCCTTTGAACTCAGGAATTCACACCCCAGCTCGCAGAGACAGGACACAATGGTTTGCAAGGTTTTCTGCGCAGAGTAACTTTTATTATTAAAATGAGAAGAAACAGCTGCAAACATCCATTAGTATTCAGAACATGGGATGTATAAAGTATGAATCTAGGAAAACTAGAAGTTGTAAAAAATGAAACAGAACACAGAAAGATCAATATCTTAGGCATGAGTGAGCTGAAATGGACTGCAATTGGCCACTATGAAGCAGGAAATCATATGGTCTATTATGCCGGGAATGACAAATTGGAGAGAAGCGGCATCACATTCACTGTCAAAAAGAACATTTCAAGACCTATCCTGAAGTCCAACGCTGTCAGAGAGAGGGTAATATCCATATGCCTACAAGGAAGACCAGTTAAAAAGACTATTATTCAAATTTACGCACCAAACACTAAGGCCAAAGATGAAGAAGCTGAAGATTTTTATCAACTTCTACAGTCTGAAATTGATCAAACATGCAATCAGAATGCATTGATAATTATCGAAGATTGGAATGAGACAGCTAAAAACAAAGAAGAAGGATCGGTAGTTGGAAAATATGGCCTTAGTGATAGAAACGATGCCGGAGATCACATGAAAGAATTTTGCAAGATCAATGACTTACTCATTGCAAATACCTTTTTTTAACAATATAAATGGCTACTATATGTGTAGACCTCACTGGATGGAAAACACAGGAATTGAATCAACTGTATCTGTGGAACGAGACAATGGAAAAGCTCAATATCATCAGTCAGAACAAGACCAGGGACGGACTGCACAACAGACCATCAATTGCTCGTATGCAAGTTTAAGTTTAAGCTGAAGAAAATTAAAACAGTTCCACCAGAGCCAAAATATGACCCTGAGTATATCCCACCGGAATTTGGAGACCATCTCAAGAATAGACTTGACCCAGTGAACACTAATGACCGAAGACCAGACGACTTGTGGGATGACATCAAGGACATCATACATGAAGAAAGCAAAAGATCATTAAAAAGACAGGGAAGAAAGAAAAGGGCAAAATGGGTGTCAGAAGAGACTCTGAAACTTGCTCTTGAACAAAGTATTGCTAAATCGAATGGAAGAAATGACGAAGTAAAAGAGCTGGATAGAAGATTTCAAAGGGTGGCTCAAGAAGACGAAGTAAAATATTACAATGAAATGTGCAAAGACCTAGAGTTAGAAAACCAAAGGCAAGCATATGCTCGCCATTTCTCAATCTGAAGGAACTAAAGAAAAAAATTCAAGCCTTAAGATGCAATTTTGAAGGATTCTATGGTCAAAATATTGAATGAAGCAGGAAGCATCAAAAGAAGATGGAAGGAACACACGGTCACTGTATCAAAAAGAATTGGTTGACGTTCAACCATTTCAGGAGGTAGCATATGATCAAGAACCGATGGTAATGAAGGAAGAAGCCTAAGATGCACTGAAGGCATTGGTGAAGAACAAGGCTCCAGGAATTGACAGAATGCCAACTGAGATGTTTCAACAAATGGATGCAGCCCTGGAGGTACTCATTCGTCTACGCCGAGAAATTTAGAAGACAGCTACCTGGCCAACCGACAGGAAGAGGTCCATATTTGTGCCCATTTGCAAGAAAGGTGATTTGAGAGAATTCAGAAATTATTGAATAATATCATTAATATCACATGCAAGTCAAATTTTGCTGAAGATCCTTCAAAAGCAGCTGCAGTAGTACATCGACAGGGAACTGCCAGAAATTCAAGCTGGATTCAGAAGAGGACGTGGAACCAGGGATATCACTGTTGATGTCAGATGGATCTTGGCTGAAAGCAGACAGTACCAGAAAGATGTTTACCTGTGTTTTATTGACTATGCAAACGCATTTGATTGTGTGGATCATAACAGATTATGGACAACATTGCAAAGAATGGGAATTCCGGAACACTTAAGTGTGCTCATGAAGAACCTGTGCATAGACCAAGAGGCAGTTGTTCAAACAGAAGAAGGGAATACTTCGTGGTTTAAAATCAGGAAAGGTGTGCCTCAGGGTTGTATCCTTTCACCATACTTATTTAATCTGTACGCTGAGCAAATAATCCGAGAAGCTGGACTATATGAAGAAGACTGACATCAGGATTTGTGTAGGACTCTTTAACAATCCGTGTTATGCACGTTATACAACCTTGCTTGCTGAAAGTGAAGAGGGCTTGAAGCACTTACTGATGAAAATCAAAGACCACAGCCTTCAGTTTGGATTACATCCCAAGGTAGAGCAAAAATCCTCACAACTGGACCAATAAGCGACATCATAATAAATGGAGAAAATAAAGAAGTTATCAAGGATTTTATTTTACTTGGATCCACAATTAACGTCCAAGGAAGCAGCCATCAAGGAATCAAACGATGTATTGCATTGGGCAAATCTGCTGCAAAAGACGTTTTCAAAGTATCGAACAGCAAAGATGTCAGTTTGAGGACTACGGTGCGCCTGACCCAAGCCATGATATTTTCAATTGCCTCCTATGCATTCAAAAGCTGGACAATGAGTAAGGAAGACTGAAGAAAAATTAAAGCCTTCGAATTATGGCATTGGCTAAGAATATTGAATATACCATGGGCTGCCAGAAGAACTAACAAATCCATCTTGGAAGAAGTACAGCCAGAGTGCTCCTTGGAAGTGAAGATGGCGCGTCTTCCATCTCGTCTCACACCCTTTGGATGTGTTCTCAGAAGGGATCAGTCCCTGGAGAAGGACATCATGCTTGGTGAGGTAGAGGGTGAGAGAAAAAGAGAAAGACCCTCAACGAGATACACTGACACAGTGGCTGCAACAACGGGCTCAAACACAGCAACGATTGGAAGGATGGCGCAGGAGCAGGCAGTGTTCAGTTCTGATGTACACAGGGTCACTCTAAGTCTGGACAGACTTGACAGCACCTAACAAAAACCACCTTTATTAATTCATAAAAATTCTGTGAGCATCCTTTTAGGTAAGTAGAGGATCTCATAGGTGAGGAAGCCTGCCCAGAAAGGTGAAGTCACCTATCTGAGGTCCCACAGCACCTTTCTGCAGCTGGGTAATTGACCAATTAGTTGTTACCAGGCTATTTTCCTGTGGGGCCTGCAGAGGTTAACTGGGCTGGCTGGTGCCCAGACAAGCACGGGGTAGGTTTCATGGTGAGGGAGAGTTGGGGAGTGGGCAGCCCCCTCAGGTCTCTGACTATGCCTTGGTGGGCAGTTTGAGGCCCTGCCAAGCTCTTGTTGACTCAGCCGGCCACTCCGCTGCCAAGGCCTGCCAGCTGGAGCTCCCACAGGGAGGGTCCAGCAGCATTCTTCTCCACTGGAGCCTGGGCAGGGGGTTGGCTGGCACCTCCTGGTGGAGTCTGTGTGCTTGAGAGGAGCTCACTGGTTTGTGGGTGCTGGGACAGATGCTGGGGTGAGGCAGGGAAGTTGTTTATTGGGGGGGTCAAGGCTGGACACACAAGGGACCACTGAAGAGTAGACAAACCAGCCTGGGAACTGGGCTACTTGGGTGTGTGGCTTAGCTCTACCATTAATGAGCTAGGTGATCTTAGCCAGCCCCTCACCCCCACCTCAGTTTCCTCATCCATCAAATGGGTATAATGATAATACTCCCTACCTCAACCTCACAGCTGTCGGGAGGATCAAAGAAAGAAATGGGTTGGGCTGGAGTGAATGCCCTTTGAAGTTCAAGCGCGCGCACACACACACACACACACACACCACTGGCCCACCAGCCTGGTATTCTCTAGGTGGAATGAGTGTCCGGGAAGGAATGCAGGGGCAGCTGTTGGCTGGCAGGAATCTGCCTGACATTCCTGCCTCCTCCCCAGACTCGATGTACCCATAACACCTCCTTTCAGGTGCACAGCCCTTAACAGTTTACAAAGTCCTTCCACACACATTATCTCAGGTCATCCACACCACCTCCTGCCTCGGAGTCTTTGCAGTACTGTTCCCTCTGCCCAGAACTCTCTTCCCCATCAATGCAAGTCTGCCTCCTTCTCAGCTCAAAAGTTACCACCTCAGAGGCCTCCCTGGACCACCCATCTCAATGACCTTCTCCCCCAACCCCTCAGCCCTGGCCCGCCAGCACCCTCCCTTCCTTCCCCCTGCTTTGTGTCTTCGGTGACTGCTATGGTCTTGTTCAGCTGGGGGATCATCCCTGCCTCCGCCTCCCTAGGACATAAGCTCTGAGAAAGTGGACTGTGTCCGCCCGGTTTTGCTGCGGAGGGCTCTGTGCTGAGAACGGTGCCTGAGATGCTACTGACTGAGGGACCAAAGCCTTCCGCGGTGGCTGTTACTGTTCCATCTCTAAGGGGAGGAGCCAGAGGCTCAGAGAGGTCAAGCAGCTTGCCCAAGGCCGCACAGCTGGGAATGGATGGAGCCAGGCCTCAGTCCCAGGCCTCTTGGATTCCAGTCCAAGACTCTTTCCAGAACCACTTCATGACTGCAGTGCAGCCTCTTCTGCTGGCCCCATCTCCCTGGGAAAGAAAAACTTGTCTTACTCCTCCTTGTCACCCCACAAGGTGGAGCACGGTGCCTCTTCCTTCCACACAGTACGCCTGTGCACATGTTTGTTTGGTGGCATATGGGGAACAGATTCCCTTTGCAGGTGAATATGCCACTGAATTCAACATAACAAAACCCGTCGCTACCCTAGTGGTTGCTGCTGCTCTACCCAAGACTAACTCGCAGGGCCAGTGTGGTGGAGTCCCAGGGGCTTCTCTACCCTGCTCCAGCAGGCTGGCCGCTTGGCCTGGCAGCCCTCCTCAACTCGGCAGCTGCAGGGTGGCCGGATGCCCCACCCCTGGTGCCTCCGGGCCCTGAGCCCAGGCCTCATGGCCGAGCTGTGGCTGGCACTGCTCCTTCGGTTTGGTTTGGGGCGGGAACACCACAGGGATTTTAAAAATAAAGGGCCTTGA
The DNA here is from genome assembly GCF_024166365.1 of Elephas maximus indicus. Taxonomy (NCBI): domain Eukaryota; kingdom Metazoa; phylum Chordata; class Mammalia; order Proboscidea; family Elephantidae; genus Elephas; species Elephas maximus. The sequence goes on along the minus strand of NC_064822.1, from coordinate 181,429,564 downwards.
GACAGTGGCCTGGCCCAGCCAGACATGGGGCGGCGTGGGGGCCAGACAGGGACAATGTGGGGGGCTGCTGAAGCTTGGGGGCAGTCTGCCGCCTGTGGTCAGGACGGAGTTGGGGGGTGCCCATTCTCCCTCCAACAGTGCTGCTATCCCAAGAAACCCCCCGCCACAACCTAGCCCAAACATAAGTCTCAAATGTTTATTGAGCACCTACTGTGTGTCAAAACTGAGTGAGAGTGGGGTGGGAACCTCCAGCCTCTCTTCCAAGCAACTATGATTTCTCTCCAGGGCTGCTTCTCTCCTCAGGGTGCAAGTTATTTACTGTGTGCCTACTACTTACCAGGCCTGCTCTGGCTTCTCTCTTCTCAGCCCTCCTGTTCTTTTCTTCTTTGCAGTCACTCCCTCAGGCCTCTCCCCCATCCCAGGCCTTTTCTGTCTCCCTCTCTCTCCTCTGGCCCAGCTAACAGGAAATGCAGCTGGAGAGGTCAAGGGCCACAGGCCTCCAAGCCAGCACCGTGTCTGCACACACAGGGCCTGTCAGCCTGCGAGGAGGGGGGGCTTCCTGTTTATGAGATGCACACGGACCCCCAGGGCGGTGTCCAGACAGGCCTCCTGGGGCAGCCGCTCTAGTCTAGACCCTGGTATCCACCTCCCCCACCCCCCCCATAAGAAAGTCCCCCACCCACCGCCCCTCCAGGCCCAGCGCAGCCGCTCTGACTCAGGCCGCCCCCTCACCCCCCAGTGAGGGAGGGGCGGGAGGAGTGAGGAGTCTTGGGAATGGTCAGGAATGTAGGAGTTGAATGTCCGCAGGAAGCAACCGCAACTCCAGGGCCGTCACCCTCTTGCAAGTCTGGCGCCCCGCCCCAATCCCCCCTTGTCTCCCCAGAGCCCTTCCCCTGTTTTCATGGGGGAGGGTCTGAGGGAGACGAAGGAGGAGACCAGATGCCTTCCTGTCCCCTGGAGACCACAAGCCTGTGCTTTATCATGACCCAGCTCTGCCGGCCTCGGTTTCTCCATCCTCATGGCAGCGGGGTGTTGTGGGGGTGCTGGCCCAGTTCCTCGGTCATTCCCTACTCCTGCACCGTTTCCCTCGTTTTGTCCTGCGGTGTCCTTGCCTCCCAACTGAGATCTCGGATCAAGATGTCGCCTTACATCTTGAAGAATTCCTCCACGTTGGAAGGTTCAGGTCCAGGCCAGGGCAGATGGAGATGTGGGGCTGGTCAAAGGTGCTTCAGGGGAGGCACACAGCTGCCCGTTCCCCCGCCCCCTCCACCAGGCAGCCTGTACTATCTGCCCTCAGGTTGCCCAACAGGTATTGACCGAGGCCCGGGGGTCACCACTGGGAGGAGGGAGACTGCCTATCCCGCCCCATTTAGCCAGAAGGAGGCTGGCAACTTCTGTCCTCTGTTCTCCCCACCTCCCAGCTCAGAATACCTGGAGACAGACCTTTAGGGCGCAAAGTGGTCAGTGTCATACTTGAGGTAACGGGAGCACCGAGGAAGTCAGTTATTTCAGAAGAGGCAGTCAGGGAGGGCTGCCTGGGAGAGGCCACCCTCATAATGCGGTTCTGAAGTCGGGACAGGGTGTGCCTGGTCCGGGAAACAGCTTTGTCAAAGGCATGACATTTCCAGAGAAATGCTAGCAAGATGAAGGGGCTGGAGAAAGGGCGCAGACGCGGGAGCGAGGGGAGGTTTGTGGGAGAGGAGGGCTGGTGGAGGACGATGAGCTCATTCGTCCTGGCTCGCAGGCCGGGCTTCCCACTATGGCTCTCGGGCGCCCTCTCTCGCCTCAACCGGGAACCGGAGGGGAGCCGCGCTAAGGAACGGCCGCAATTCGGTGAGGCCGGGCGGGTACCGTTATGGCGAGTGGCTGGGCCTGGGGATCCCGACTGCGAGCCGGCTCCAAGCTCCACGGACCGCAGGCTTTCCGGCCCCCGCGAGACCTTGCTCCTGACCCGGCGCGTCGTAGGCCCTTCACCAACGCGCGGGCGCCGCTTCCACGGGCCACACTGTGGCCATAAAGGGAGCTAGTTCTCTGGGTTAGTTCTCAAGAAGAGACCCGGCTCTGGCAGCTTCCAGCCGGGAGACTTAACTTCCTGGAGCCTCAACTTATGGCTCGGAAAAATGGAGCTAAGGAGAGTGCCTTCCTCAGAGGGCTGTTGATAGAAGGAATGAGTTAATTTAGCAACGCCCCTGGGGTGGCTTACTGGTTTAGCGCTTGGCTGCTAACTGGCTGCTCGAACCCACCAGCCACGCGGGAGAGAGATGTGGCAGTCTGCTTCCGTAGTCTTTTCTGACTCATAGCAACCCTATAGGGCAGAGTAGAGTTGCCCCATAGGGTTTCCAAGGCTGTAAGTTCTACTGAAGCTGACTGCCACATCTTTCCGCTGTGGAGTACTTAAACCACTGCACCACCAAGGCTCCTTGGAAACCTATGGGGCAGTTCTGCTCTGTTCTATAGGGTTGCTGTGAGTCAAAATCAACTTGGCAACAGGTCTGGCATTAGTGAGTGTGCTATGCCAGTTAGCAAGTATTATTATCTGAGAAAAAAAGAGAAGGTTGGTTCTTTCCCAAGGACATGTTGACAGGTGGGTGGAAGGTGTTTTAGCAGAAATGTCTTAAAAAAAAAAAAAAAAAGGACCTGATACCTGGTTCCTGGGCTTCCCATACTTGCCTGATCCAAGGAACCCTAAAGGGCTTGTTGAAAATATCAGCTTCCCTCTCCCAGACTTTGACCAGGCAGGTCTGGAGTGGGACCTGCCTGGGGATTTACAGCAAGGCCCCAGGCCTGAGCCCAAGACCAGACAGGTGTGGAGAACATTCCTCTCTGGTGACAACAACGATTTGCTCCAAACACTTCCTCCTTGGAAGCGATTCCTTTAAAACACCTCTTTATAAAAAGCCGCTGTTTACTGAGCATGCTCTGTTGGCCAGGTGCTCGTCTAAACCTTGAATTCTCATCGCAGTCCTATGATGCAGTAGGAATTTAGGGTTATTCCCATTTTACTGATGGGGAAACTGAGGCCTACAGAAGCTAAGAAACTTGCCACGGTCACAGAAGCCCTGTGATTTTTAAGGAGTTGACTTGGGGCTTGGACCTGGACATTTGCTCTTAACTGCTAGGTTGTAGCCTCCCACCTGCCTCAGTGCCCCCCGGGACACTAGATAAAATGCCTCCAGGCATCCCGGGGTAGGCGCTGGGAATCTGCACTTGTCCCTAGCTTGCCCTCTGAGGTTGTGACCCTTGCATCAAGAAATGGCCAAACTCAGCGACCTTGTAGGACAGAGTAGAACTGCCCTATCAGGTTTCCAAAGAGTGCTAGTGGATTCGAACTGCCAACCTTTTGATTAGCAGCTGAGTTCTTAACCACTGCACCACCAGGGCTCCAAGAAATGGCCAGTCCACTTTAAACTCCACCCGGACATGGAAGACTGGGATTCATACTCCTGTGCCCTAATCATTTGCTATGGGTGGTCTCAGGTAGTCCCTTTTCCCTGAGCCTCAGTTTTCCTGTCTCTAAAACGGGGAGATAGCACCTCCCTGGGTGTCATCACTGAGTCACCTGAGTCCAGGGATGAGAAGGGGGTTTGTGAACCGTTCAGGCTGTGGGTTCCTTGGGGGTATTGGGGGTGGTGGCTTTCGGGGAGGAGGCAGTCCAGGAGTTGCTCAAACTCACCTGCCCCTAGGCTATACCCTTTCCCAGCTACGCATCCCCGAGAGTCCAGTGGCTGGGGAGGTCAGGAGTGCGATGGCGAGGTTGGGGGTGGTGGGAGATGGGCGGGGGGGCTGACAGGGAGCCTGGCCTCTTCTTTCCCGCCCGCCTGACACCCCAACACGCCCCAGCTGGCGGCTGCAGGTGATTCACCAGCTTTCAGCTCTAGTTTCATCTGTAATCAGGAAACGGGCCACCAGAGAGCCTGGGGCACTTTCTGGTGAGCCCAGCCGCCCTCCCAGAAACCTGGACTGGGGGGGCAAGGAGGAGGGAGAGTGGGACGGGTGGATACAGAGGGCCTGGTCCCAGAGAATTTGCATCATTTGTCCTTATCTTTGAGGAGGGTGGGAAGCCCCAGGACCTGACTTCCCTGGAAGCTATTCACTCATTCATTCTAGTTTATTGAACCCCCACACTGATGACCCCTATAGGGTTGCTGTGAGTCTGAGTTGAGTCATTGGCAATGGGTTTTGGTTTTACACTGAGTCAGCTACCAGGACCTGGAGAAGTAAGATGAAGTTGTCCAGGAGCTTCCCGGTGGGGAGACCACCGTGTGATCTGGCAATTCCTACACAGCATGGCGTTAGAAAACTCCGAGCCCATGGAGGAGAAAGAGATTAATTTAGGGTTGAGTGGTTGGAGTTCAAGTTAGGAGACGTTTCAACAGTTCAGTTCAATGGTTTTGGAGCCCCTACGAGGAGGAATGGCAGTGCCGGCTAGGTTCAGACCTTCTGCCCCTTCTGAATGGGTCTTCTTTCATCTGGGCCTCAGTTTTCCCACCTGTGAACTGGACATAGTGATGGTGCTTTTCTCTTGGGGTTGTTATGAAAATTCAAAGGGTTAACGTGTGTAAAGGGCTTAGAACAGTGCCTGGAATATGGTCAGCCTTGTGATGTGTTAGCTGTTGTCACTGCTGAGTGGCAGGTACCAAGGGGGGGTGCTGTCTGAGACATATAGAAGAGCATGTCTGGAAGATGGGGAGAGGGTATCCAGGTGAAGTGCACCTCCAAGTGTGAAGACCCAGCACGTGGGTGTACTGGGAATCCATGGGGAGAAAAACGGGGAAGGGCAGAAAGGGTATTTGAAGTTCCTGGCATTCCCTTTGGACATTCTGCTCAAGGCAGCAGGGAGCCATGGAAGGCATTAGAGCAAGAGAGTGACATGGTCAATCTGAGCACCAAGGCTACAGAGCGGGGATGGACTGGAGGGGCTGGATTAGGGCAGGGAGACCAGTGAGGAGGTGGCACAGGAGTCCTGGTGAGAGATGGGGAGGCCTGAACTCAGGTAGTAGCTGTGAGGGTGGAGAGGTCAGGGGATGAGGAGTAGTGGTGGGACGTGCAGCTGAACTAACAGCAAACACAGTGGGCTGAGGGAGATGGAGGGCTTCAGGTGTACTAAGAGCCCCTGACTCAGGGTTTACTAATATACTTAGGAAGAGAGGGTGTTTGAGGACCTTAAAGGGTGTATAGGAGTTCTCTGGGGGGGCTCATGAAGGAAAGGCAGCCCAGACAGAGGGCTCACCAAGAGCAAAGGGTGGACGGGTGAAAGAGCCTGGGTGTTTGGAGCGGTGAGCGTGGTGGAGCTAGGGTTTGGGGACAAGGTGGGCTCAGAAGTTGGGGGTCTTGGGCACCATCCTGTAGACGATAGGGACTGGGGGTCAGCTGGTTGAGCTGCCGGAAGAGAATTAAAAAATTCCAGGACAGTTCCATCTCATATGGAGGGGATTTTACTCTTCTTTTCTAGTAAGTCGCTTCTGGCTCCGGTAACTGTCACGGTCAGAGGCTGGCACCTCGCTGGACCTGCGGGGGCGGGCGCCACCGTGTGTCCATCTGGGAGCAGTGCGGCCGGAGGCCCGTTGACTACGTGGAGCGCTCTTGCTATGTGCCAGCCACTCCACAGGCGTCCCTGACGGGATGAAGTGGGAGTTATTACCCCATTTTTCAGACCAGGAGACTGAGACTTGCCAAGGTCACACAGCCTTCAACTCCAAAGCAGCACAGCACTAACCGACGAGCAGAAACCAGACTGTGTGGGGGTCGGGCGGGCTGCTCAGCGTCCCGTTTCCTCATTTGTGAAGAGGCGCAGATGAGCCCCCCAGGGTGGTTCTCCCCGGTGCTATGACCCTGAGAGAAACCCGAAGAACCCAGACAGCCTTTGGCTGAGGTGTCCTGTGGGTCTCTTTGCTTCAGCTTACTTCCCAAACCTTGGTCTTTTTTAAGTCTTTGGAACATTGGTCTTTTTTGAATTTTTGAGTGTTGATCGTTTCTCTGTAAACATTTTCATATGTGTGAACTATTTAATAATTAAAAATATATATTTTCTGGGTGAAAACTTTATGCAGGTCTCTAGTTCCCCTCTGAAAGGCAGTATGTGATGGAAGCTTCTTTCACATTCTTGCAAGGATGATCTATGCCTATGCAGGTGTGTGTATATATATCCCTGCTTTTTTTTTTTTTTAAACAAACATTGGAATTCAATGTATTTCTGTATTTTTTTGTCAATGATATTTTTACAGTTATTCTGTATGATTGCATATAATTTGGGGACGCATTGGTGGTTTGATAGTAGGATTCTTACCTTCCATGTGGGAGACCTGGTTTGGGTCCCAGCCAGTGTACTCCCAAGTGCAGCCACCACCCATCTGTCAGTGGAAGGCCTGTGTGGGATGCTGACAGGTTTCAATGGAGCCTCCAGACTAAGATGGACTAGGAAGAAGGGCCTGGCAGTCTACCTCTGAAAACCAGCTAATGAAAATCCCATGGATCACAACAGAACATTGCCTGACCTGCAGAGCTGGTAGCGTTTCGTTTGGTTGTGCATGAGATTGCAAGTCAGGGCTGACCTGACCACAGACAACAACGACACATATAGTTTACTCATTTTGGGAGTACAAGTTTTAATTAAATATTAAATGGTTATAAAAGAGCACAAATCACAGGTATACACGAATGACCACACCCTGTAGTCAGCAGCCAGATAGAGACACAAGGTGTCCAGCTCCCCACAATCGTTCTTCCTGTCTTCTCCCAACAACTTCCCTCAAAGGTTTTGTCTCCTGCGTAGATGGAATCCTTTTCAGTATATTCCCTTTTGTCTGTGGCTTCTTCTGCTGAACGTTCTGTGTGTGAGATTTATCTGTGTTGTTTTCTGTTGTTGTGCGTTATTCATTCTCATTGCTGTGTAGTATTCCGATGTGAGTATACCACACTTTTTGGCACAGTGGTTAAGTGCTCGGCAGCTAACTGAAAGGCTGGCGGTTCGAACTCACCAGCCTCTATGCAGGAGAAAGATATGGCAGTCTGTCGCCATAAGCAGACTTGGAAACCCTGTGGGGTGGTTCTACTCTATCCTATAGGGTCTCTATGAGTTGGAATCAACTTGACGGCAACAGGTTTGGTTTTTGGTACTATTGGTGGACACTTTGGTGGTTTTCATATCTTGCCTGTTACAGATAGCGTTGCTACGAAGTGTTGCTGTGAACATCATAGAGGCTCCCAGGTGGCACAAACGGTTTGCTCTCAACTGCTAACCTAAAGATTGTTGGTTCGAATCCACCCAGCGGCACCACTGAAAATAGGCCTGATGATCTGCTTCCGTTGAGATTACAGTCAAGAAAACCCTGTGGGGCAGTTCAGCTCTGTAGCGCATGGAATCACCATGAACCAGAATCAGCTTGACAACAAGTAACAATCACACGAGTATCCTAGCGTGGTGAACATGTATACACATTTCTGTTGGGTATTTGTTCAGTTGTAGAGCAAATGGCTGGACCAAAGGGTCTGCATATGTCCTGCTTTAGCAGAAAGTGTCAAAAAGTTTTCCAGAGTGATTATCATAATTTACAACCCCGCCAGTTCTTACTGGTCTACATCCTTGTCAACACTTGGTAGTTTCTGCTTTTTTCATTTTAGCCATCTAGTGGGTATACAGTGCAATCGCATTATGGTTTTAATTTGCATTTCCCTGAAGACTAATGAAGTGGAGCCCCTTTTCGTGTGTTTATTGGCCATTTGGGTATCCTCGTTTGTCTTCTGCCGTTTTACTATGGGGTTGTCTGCCTTTTTCATACGAACTTGTAGTTCTTTCTCTATTTTGAGTGGAAGCTGTTTGCTGTATATGTGTGTTCTAAGTCTCTTCATCCTCTCTGTGGGGTGCCTTTTCACTTTTTACAGTGTTTTTTTTGTTGTTGTTGTTGTTGAATATAAGTCCTTAATTTTTATAGAGTCCAATTTAGCTGCTGCTTCTTTTTTTTTTTTTAATGGGTAGTGCTTTGTTTTTGGTTTAAGAAACCTTTGCCTGTTCCAAGGTCATGAAGATACTCCCTTGTGCTTTCTTCTAAGGCTTTATTGTTTAAATCTTTTACATTTAGGTCTGGAATTTATTTTTGTTTATGGCATGAGGTAGAGAGGCTGAAAAATGCCCCTCTCCTCAAAGATACTCGTGTCCTAATACCTGGAACCTGTACATGTTACCTTATATGGCAGTCTTTGCAATGGGATTAAGTTAAGGATCTTGAGATGCAGAGATTATCCTGGCTTATTCAGGTGGGCCCAGAGTCATCACATTTAGGAAGACAGAGGGAGATGTGTCACCCACACACTCACGCACACGGAGGAGAAGGCCATGTGAAGAGGGAGCAGACAGAGATCTGAAGATGGTAGCCCTGAAGATTGGAGTGATGCCGCCAAGGAATGCTGTCAGCTACCAGAATCTCCCCTAGAGTCTCTGGAGGGAAGAAACCTCCCTGATTTTGGCCCCTTGATGCTGATTGGAAACCCTGGTGGCTTAGTGGTTAAGAGCTACGGCTGCTAACCAAAAGGTTGGCAGTTCAAATCTACCAGGCACTCGTCGGAAACTCTATGGGGCAGTTCTACTCTGTCCTATAGGGTCACTGTGAGTCGGGATCGACTCAATGGCAGTGGGTTCTTTTTTTTGACACTGATTTCCGATTTCTGGCCTCTAGAACCGTGGGAGAATAAAGCTCTGTTGTTTTGAGCAATTGACTTTGTGAGCATGTTACAGAGCCACGGGAAACTACAAGGCCAAGATACGGTCCTCCCCCAGATTCTATCCAATTGAAGACCATCCTTTCCCATTGTTCTGCATTGTCACCTTTGTCAGAAATCAGGTGGCTGCAGGTGTGGGTCTCTTTCCAGGCTCTAGTCTGTTCCATTACTCTGTTGGTCTATTCTTGTACCAATACCACATGGTCTAAACTGCTAACCTTGTAATAGTTCTTGATATCTGGTTCAGTAAGTCCCCTGGTTTTGTCCTTTGTCTTTGAACTTTATATAAATGGCTTTTCCTTTGCATTTCCATATACATTTTAGAATCAGTTTATTAATTTTAGGGAAAAAAATGGACGGGATTTTGGTTGGGATTGTATAGAATCTGTAATCTGGGGCGAATGGATAGCTTTACAACATGGAGTCTCCCAGTCCATGAACAATGTGAATTCCTCCATTTATTTAGGTCTTACTTAATTTCACACAATAATTGTTTAAATCTTTTAACAATTGAGATATATTTCACATATCACGGAATTTACCTGTTTAAAGTGTAAAATTTAGTAATTTTTAGTATATTTACAAAATTGTGTCACTATCGCCACTATCTAATTCCAGAATATTTTTATCACCCCCAAAAGAAACCCCGTACCCGTTAGCAGTAGCTCCCCATTTCTCTGTCCCCCCAGCCCCTGGCAGCCACTCGTCTTTCTGTCTCCATGGTTTACCTGTTCTGGGCTTTTCCTATGACTGGTCTCCTACCAGTGTCTTTTGTGTCTGATTTCTTTCACCCTGCATATTTTCAAGGTTCATCCACGTCGTAGCATGGATCAGTACTGCATCCCTTTTTATGGCTGCATTATATTCCGTTGTATGAATACGGAGCCCTGGTGGCACAGTAGTTAAGAGCTCGGCTGCTAACCAAAAGGTTGGCAGTTCAAACCCACCAGCTGCTCCTTGGGAACCCTATGAGACAGTTCTGCTCCGTCCTGTAGGGTTGCTGTGAGTCAGAATTGACTCAACAGTGATGGGTTTGGTTTTTTGGTATAGGGTTGCTATGAGTCAGAACTGACGGCAATGGGTTTGGGTTTTTTGGTATGAATATACCACATTTTATCTATCCATTCATCAATTCATGGGCATTTAGGTCGTTTCCACTTTCTAACTCTTTTGGATAATGCTGCTTTGAACATTTGTGTACAAGTTTTTGTGTGGACATATGTTTTTAGTTCTGCTGTGTGTATTTCTAGGAGTGAAGCTGTTGAGTCTCATGGTAACTCTGTGTTTACCTTTTGGAAGGATTACCGAACTGCCTCCCAAAGCAGCTGCAGCATTTACACTCCTGCCGGCAACGTACGAGGGTTGCAACTTTTCCACGTTCTCGCCAACACTGTTAGTGTCTGTCTTTTTGATAATTGCCGTCCTAGTGGGTATTAAGCGCTATGTTATTGTGGTTTGGTTTTCATTTCCCAAATGAGCACTACACAATAATGTTTTCCAGTCTTCAGCGTAGAGATCTTGCATGTCTTTTGTCTGGTTTATTCCTAGGAAGTTGATGTTTTTGATGGTCCTGACAATGACTTTGTTTTTTAAATGTTGTTTTCTATTTGCTTGTGGCTTTAGGTGATAGAAATACAATTGATGGTATGTATTGATCTTATCTTAGTTACCTAGTGCTACCGTAGTATGAATACCATGAGGAAGTGGCTTTAAAGAATGAAATTTTATTTTCTCACAGTTCGATTCTTTCTGTGGGCCTGTCACCTAATTTCTGGTGTCTCTGCCAACCCTTGGCATTCCTTGGCTTGTAGACAACCTTTACATGGCATCTGTCTTCCTCCTCTGGTATCTCTGTGTCTATTTTGGTCTTTTTATAACTCAGACGTGATTAGTGTTAGGATCTGCCCTATACTGGTATGGCCTTATTAATATAACAAACAAACAAACAAAATCCCTATATCCAAAAAGGGTCATACTAACAGGTACCAAAACCAAACCAAGCCAGGTGCCATTGAGTCAGTTCGACTCCTGGTGACCTCATATGTTTCAGAGTAGAACTTCCCTCTATAGGCTTTTCATTGCTGTGACCTTTCAGAAGCAGATCACCAGGACTTTGTTCCCAGCTGCCTCTGGGTGGGTTCAAACTGCCAACCTTTCAGTTAGTAGCTGAGTGCTTAATGGTTTTTACCAGCCAGGGACTTCAGATTTACAGGTACAGTGGTGGGATTTCAACACATGTTTTGGGGGGGGGGACATAATTCAGTCCATAACAAACCCCATATCTAGCAACTTTGCTAAAATCATAGAATTTATTGAGAGATATGTTTTGTACATGAAAGTAGATTTGTCTATTCCTCCTGTAAGTTCCATTAACTCCTTATATTCTGGCGCTCTGCATACACGTTTGGCTTATGCTGATACCCTTCTGTTTGATTAACCCCTTTATCATCATCAAATGTCCCTTTTAGTTCTAGCGGTTTTCTCACCTTACATTCTACTCTAACATCGGGGTGGCTACAGTGGCTTTTTTTTTGGTTACCGTTTGTGTGATAAATCTTTCTATCTGTTCATTTTCGACCTTCTGTGTTCTTATGTTTAAATCATGTCTCTTATAAAAGCATATAGTTGGCTTTTGTGACAGAGCAGAGCTGCCCCGTAGGGCTTTCCAAGGCTGTAATCTTTACAGAAGCAGATTGCCATATCTTTCTCCTGCAGAGCGGCTGGTGGGTTCAAGCCGCTGACCTTTCGGTTAGCAGCCAGATGCTCAACCGCTGGTCCACCAGGGCTCTTTCCCATAAAGATTATGGCCTGGAAAACTCTATAGGGCAGTTCTACTCTGAAACATGGGGTCACTATGAGTCAGAATCGACTGAATGGCACACAACAACAACATGGGCATGTACTCAAGAGGAATGCAGATACAGTAAAACCTGCGAAAACCGGAACTTGTGTAAGGCAGAAACCAGTCAGAAAAGGAAAGTGCAAATATTTTCACTAAAAAGAGCCAGAGAGAAGTGGTAAGACTGCACCCTGTCAAAGGTGGAAAACTTTTGAGAACCAGAAAAACAAGGCTGTCCCATTGAGTTCTGGCTCTCACAGGTTTCACTGTAGATGCCATCAAAGGAAGTGGACACAGACCAGAAGAACTAGATGGTGCCCGGCTACCATTACTGAACATTTTGATCAAAGATTCCATAGAGGAATCCTGATCAAATTCTCATGGACTCTAGACTTTCTGGAGCCGTGGAGTGTAGATGAACCCCGAAACTACTGCCCTGAGATAACCTTTAAACCTTAAACCGAAAGTATCCCAGAAGTCATCTTAAAACTGAACAATAGTTCAGCTTAACTCGTAAAAAATGTCTGCCCTGAGCAGTAAGCTCTTTTAAGAACTACCTACACGGGATCAAACTGACAACAGCAACTCGAAAGATTAGATAGGAACCTTAGGGGGGCAGTGAGTTTTTGTTAATGAGGGAGGAACAACTCAGAAAAGGAGGGTGAGGATGCTTGCACAACTCGAAGAATGTAATCTGTGTCACTAAAGTGTACATGTAGAAACTATGGAATTGGTGTATATCTTGCTGTGTATATTCTCAACAATAACAACAAAATAAACAAAGTTTAGGGGAAAAAAACCCCACAGTCTAGAGCCATTTCATGTGGGGAGGAATGTCCCTCCCCACTGCATCCCTGTTACATCAGAACAAATAACGGACACATAGGTTGACCATTTGAATTATGGTGTTGGCGAAGAATACTGAATATACCATGGACTGCCAGAAAAACGAACAAATCTGTCTTGAAAGAAGTACGGCCAGAATGCTCTTTAGAAGCAAGGATGGCGAGACTTCGTCTCACATTCTTTGGATGTGTTATCAGGAGGGATCAGGCCCTGGAGAAGGACGTCATGCTTGGAAAAGTACAGGGTCAGCGAAAAAGAGGAAGACCTTCAAGAGATGGATTGACACAGTGGCTGCAACAATGGATTCAAGCATAACGATTGTGAGGATGGCGAGGGACCAGGCAGTGCTTGGTTCTGCAGTACACAGGGTCGCTATGACTCTGAACTGACTCGATGGCACTTAACAACAACATGTTGACCATTTCTGTCATCAAGAAAGGAGTAACTTCTGCTCTGTGTACTCAGTTTAGGAGAACAGGGATATTTATGTAGTGAATTAAAAAAAGTATATACATATATATAACCTGTTGCCATCAAGTTGATTCCAACTCATAGTGACCCCATAGGGCAGAGTAGAACTGCCCCACAGAGTTTCCAAGGAGCACCTGGTGGATTCAAACTGCTAACCTTTTGGTTAGCGGCCACAGCACTTAACCACTACTCCATCAGGATTTCCGTATATATATATACAAAAAAAAAAAAAAAGCAGTAAAAAAATGGGTTGATGCCGACAGTGACCTGGTTATTTGAACTTAAATTATCAGGGACTTACCTATGTGGGCCAAACTGGCAAGTCCCTTCACCAACCTGGACCTAAGTTTCCTCATTAATAAAACCAGCTGCTTCTATACTGGGGTTCGGGGAGGAGGAAGGAAGTATACGTGAGTGTTCACAGAAGGACTATTCCTAATAGTTTCTGTTATGCATTGAATCGTGTCCCCCAAAATATGGGTTGGAATCCTAACCCTTATCCTTGTGGATGTAATCCAATTTGGGAATAGGGTCTTCTTTGTTATGCTAACTAGGCCATTTCAGTATAGGGTGTGTCTAAAATCACTTCTGAGCTATAAAAAGAGCAGATTAGGCACAGACAAACCAGTACAAATTGGGGAGGCAGAGGCATTCAGTCGGGGGTACAGACACTGAAGGACACAAGGATCTTCCCCGAGAGCCAACAGAGGGAGAGCTTTTTCCCAGAGCCTGTGCCCTGAAGTTGGACTTCTATCCTCCTAAACTGTGAGAAAATAAATTTCTCTTCTTTAAAACCACCTGCTTGTGGTATTTCTCTTACCAGCAGCATTCGTTAACTAATCAAGAAAAGAAAAATCCAAACCTGTTGCCGTCGAGTCACAGCGACCCTATAAAAAAAAAAAAAAATTTTTTTTTTTTTTGGAAAGAGTAAAACTGCCATACAGTTTCCAAGGAGCGATTGGTGGATTTGAACTGCTGACCTTTTGGTTAACAGCTGAGCTGTTAACCACTGTGCCACCAGGGCTCCTAGGTAATGAAGACAGCCCCCAAATAGGAAGGAACTACTCAAATGTCCGTCAACAATGTGTTTGCACAGTGGAATACTATACAGTAATGAGAATGAACGAGCTACAAACACACAGAATGACATGGAAGAATCCTGCTGACATCATGGTGAACGAATGTAAGATGTCAGGCACAGAAGAGCACAGGTTGTCTGATTCCATTTATGTGGAAACGGGTGAAGCTGATTTGTGGCCATAGAAGACAGAACAGTTGCCTCTGGGGGAGGTCTTGACTGGGAAGATCCGTGTTAAAGATCTTTACCTGTTGTTGTTGTTAATTGCCCTTGAGTCAGTTCCACTCGTAGTGACCCCACGTGTGCAGAGTAGAACTTCTCTATGGGGTTTTCAAGGCTGTGACCTTTCAGAAGCAGGTCGCCAGGCCTATTTTCCAAAGTACCTCTGGGTGGGTTTGAACCGCCAACCTTTTGGCTAGTAGTTGAGCAGTCAACCATTTGCACTACCCAGAGAAAGTAAAAACCCAGGAGTCTTGGTGGTGCAGTGGTTAAGAGCTCAGCCACTAACCAAAAGGTCAGCAGTTTGAATCCACCAGCCGCTCTTCAGAAACCTCATGGGGCAGTTCTACTCTGTCCTATAGGGTTGCTGTGAGTGGAATCGCCTTGACGGCAATGTTTTTTTATATATATATACCTAAATAAAATAGGGAAAAGAAAAGCTTAAAGACAAGGTTCTGGGGCTGGCTCTGTCCTGCACAGGCAGAGCAGGCTCCTCGACCGACACTTTGATCAGCCCCAGCCACTTGCTGTGATAGAACGGGTTTTCCAGCCCACACATACTCTTCCAGAACTTTGCCATACAAAACTCCATTATTAGCAAATGGTGTCTATGTCCCACCCCTCGCCCCCTGGACCTGCCAGACTCGGGACTGCTTTGACCAATGGAGTACGACAGAAGTGACACTGGCTGACTTCCAAGGCCAGGTCACAAAAGGCGATAGTGTCCTGTGACTCCCTTTGACACCAGTCTTTGGAACTGGGAAGCACCCTGCCGGAAGTCTGGCCACCCTGACACCACCGTGCTGTAGAGGCCATGTAGTGAAGCCAGAGAGACGAGCGGTGCTAAGGAGCCCCAGCTGTCCAGCATCTAGCTGCCCTTTGAGTTGTCCCGGCTGATGTCATGTGAGCAGAGCTGAACTGTGCCTGCTGAGTCTTACCCAACCACACATTCATGAGCTAAGTCAATGATTGTCCTTGTCTTATGATACTGTGCTTTGCTATGCAGCATTAGATAATCGGAACATCCAGTAACCTGATCCCCCAGTGCTTCCTTCAGGCCCTCTGGATACCCACTCATGCCAGCTGCACCCGGAAACGCGTGGTTCCCTGCCCCAGGAATGCCCTCCCCAATCTGTGGTGCAGGAGTCTGCTCCTCTCTTCCAGGCCCCGCTTCTACCCCACCTCCTCCAGGAAGCCGTCCTGCTTGCAATATGGGGCAGTGTTTAAACACAAGCAGAACTAGATTGTGCCTTCCTGCTGGACGCCCTTGGACAAATTACTTAACTCGGAGCCTCAGTTTCCTCATCTGTAAAATGGGGAGAGTAATAGTGCCTACTTCACAGGTTTGTTGTGAGGATTAAAGGAATTAACCTATTTAAAGCATTCAGGACAGTTCCCGGCACACAAAAAGCATTCAATAATGGCAGCAATCATTATTTTCCCAGGCCCTGGGGTCCTGTCATCTTTGAGCTCTGGGAACGCACTCAGGGCGTGAGAC
Organism: Elephas maximus indicus; assembly: GCF_024166365.1. Classification (NCBI taxonomy): domain Eukaryota; kingdom Metazoa; phylum Chordata; class Mammalia; order Proboscidea; family Elephantidae; genus Elephas; species Elephas maximus. The sequence goes on along the minus strand of NC_064822.1, from coordinate 181,413,898 downwards.
TTGTTGGGTACCTAGTATGTATTATTCACTGATTGATTTGCTTATTTGTTCTATACATAGCTCTTGAGTGTCATCTGTATGCCTGGCATGGAGCTAGGCTCTAGGGATGCAGCAGTGAAGAGGTGGGCACTGTCTGTGCCCTCAGGGGCTTTCATTCTATTGGGGGTGGACAGACAAAACACCAGGAAGTGGGCAAAACATAATACAGTTCACAGAATATGCGAGCTCCAAAAGGAAGCAACAAGGAGTTGAGACAAAAAAATAATTGGAGTGTGTCCTTCCCACAGGGTGGACAGGAAGACCTTTCTGAGGAGGGGCATGTGAACAGAGAACCGAAAGGTATGTAGGAGCCTGTCTGAGTTATCTAGTGCTGCTATAACAGAAATACCATAAGTGCTGGCTTTAACAAAGAGAAATTTATTTTCTCAGTTTGTTGTTGTTAGGTGCCACTGAGTAGGTTCCAACTCGTAACTACCCTATATGTACAACAGAACACTACCTGGTCCTATGCCACCCTCATAATCCTTACGTTTGGACCCATTGTTGCAGCAACTGTGTCACTCCATCTTGTTGAGGGTTTTCCTCTTTTTCGTGACCCTATACTTTACCAAACATGATGTCCTTCTCCAGGGACTGGCCCCTTCTGATAACGTCCAAAGTGCTTGAGACGAAGACTCGCCGTCCTTAATTCCAAGGAGTGCTCTGGGTATATTTCTTCCAAGAGAGACGCGTTCATTCCTCTGGCAGTCCGTGGTATATTCAATATTCTTTACCAACACCATAATTCAAAGGCATTGATTTTTCTTTGTCCTTCCTTATTTATTGTCCAGCTTTCACGTACCTATGAGGCAACTGAAAATACCATGGCTTGGATCAGACACACCTTAGTCCTCAAAATGACATCTTTGCTTTTTAACATGTTAAAGAGGTCTTTTGCAGCGGATTTGCCCAATGCGATATGTTGTTTGATTTTCTGATTGCTGCTTCTATGGGCATTGGTTGCGGATCCAAGAAAAATGAAATCCTTGACAGCGTCAATCTTTTCACCCTTTATCACGATTCTGCTTATTGGTCCAGTTGTGAGGATTTTTGTTTCTTTATGTTGAGGTGTAATCTGCACTGAAGGCTGTAGTGTTTGATCTTCATCAGTAAGTGCTTCGAGTCCTCTTCTGTTTCAGGACGAAGGTTGTGTCGTCTGTATATCGCAGGTTGTTAATGAGTCTTCCTCCAATCCTGATGCCCCATTCTTCTTCATATAGTCCAGCTTCCTGAATTATTTGCTCGGCATACAGTTTGAATAAGTACGGTGAAAAGACATGCTGATGTGCACCTTTCCTGACTTTAAACCACGCAGTGTCCCCTCGTTCTGTTTAAACAACTGCCTCTTGGTCTATTATGTACAGGTTCCGCATAAGCACAATCAAGAGTTCTGGAATTCCCATTCTTCACAGTGTTATCCGTACTTTGTTATGATCCACACAATCAAATGCCTTTGCATAGTCAATAAAACACAGGTAAACCATCTTTCTGGTATTCTCTATTTTCAGCCAAGATCCATCTGACATCAGCAATGATATCCCTCATTCCACATCCTCTTCTGAATCCGGCCTGAATTTCTGGCAGCTCCCTGTCGATGTACTGCTGCAACTGCTTTTGAATGATCTTCAGCAAAATTTTACTTGTGTGTGATATTAATGATATTTTCGATAATTTCTGCATTCTGTTAGATCACCTTTGTTTGGAATAGCCACCAATATGGATCTCTACCAGCTGGCTGGCTAAGTAGTTGTCTTCCAAATTTCTCAGCATAGACAAGTGAGCACTTCTAGTGTTGCATCAGCTTGTTGCAACATTTCAGTTGGTGTTCTGTCATCCCTGGAGCTTTGTTTTTCGACAATGCCTTCAGTGCAGCTTGAAGAAGAATTGATGCGTTGAGTTATGGTGTTGGCGAAGATTATTGTATATACCGTGGGCTGCCAGATGAATGAACGAACCTGTCTTGGAAGAAGTACAGCAGAATGCTCCTGGGCGGTGAGGGTGGTGAGACTTTGTGTCATGTACTTTGGGCATGTTATCAGGAGGGACCAGTCCCTAGAGAAGGACATCATGCTTGGTAAAGTAAAGGGTCAGTGAAAAAGAGGAAGACCCTCCTCAATGAGATGGATTGGCACAGTGGCTGCAACAATGGGCGGAAACATAACGATTGTGGGGCTGGCGTAGGACCAGACAGTGTTTTGTTCTGTTGTACATAGTGTCGCTATGAGTCGGAACTGACTTTTAGACACCTAACAACGACAATATACCAAAAAACCAAACGTGTTGCCATAGCAACCCTATAGGACAGAATAGAACTGCCCCATAGGGTTTCCAAGGCTGTAAATATTTACGGAAGCCGACTGCCACACAGGGGTGGATTATCCAATAGACAAGGTAAGTGCGGTGCTTACCTGGCTTACCACATCGTATGTACTGAACAATTCCACATTTTTTATCACTCCAAAGATTCTGCTTGTAGGTATGGCTGGCATCTGTCTCTCTCCCAACCCTACAGCACCCTCCTACAGAATCAAAACCTCTTTTCAAATTTATCATCCCTGACAGGGACGGAATACCCCGTAAGCAGGGTAAGAACTGTTAATTGTGGATCCAAGTAAAATGAAATCCTTGACAACTTAAAGTGATCCACAATTAACAGCCACGGAAGCAGCAGTCAAAAAATCAAACGATGCATTGCATTGGGCAAATCTGCTGCAAAGGACCTCTTTAAAGTGTTGAAAAGCAAAGATGTACCTTGAAGACTAAGGTGCGCCTGACCCAAGCCATGGTATTTTCAGTCACATCATATGTGTGTGAAAGCTGGACAGTGAATAAGGAAGATCGAAGAAGAATTGACGCCTTTGAATTGTGGTGTTGGCAAAGAATATTGAGTATACCACGGACTGCCAAAAGAATGAACAAATCTGTCTTGGAAGAAGTGCAACTAGAATGCTCCTTGGAAGCAAGGATGGCGAGACTGCGTGTTACATACTTTGGACATGTTGTCAGGAGGGATAAGTCCCTGGAGAAGGACATCACGCTTGGCAGAGTACAGGGTCAGCGGAAAAGAGGAAGACCGTCAACGAGGTGGATTGACACAGTGGCTGCAACAATGAGCGCAAGCATAACAACGATTGTAAGGATGGCTCAGGACCTGGCAGTGTTTTGTTCTGTTGTGCATAGGGTCGCTACCTAACAAGAACAACAAGGTAAGCACCGGCTTATTTACGCTTATTTGTACTGAAAAACTTCACATGTATTTCATGTATGGGGGTTAGGATTTACAACCGTAGTTTTGGGGACAAAATTCAATCTGTAACAGAGCCCATCATAAGAAAGTTGTGCCAGAAGGTAGGGCAGGATGAACGTGGAGGTGGGGGAGGGATGGGGGGGGGATAGATGACCATCCCACACTGCTAGAACCAAGGGTCTTCCAAGCAGGTAGGGTACTCAAGAATAACAGTCAACATTAGTGAACACCTGCTCTTCTCAGGACACTGCGCTAGCCCTTTATACGAATTCACTCGTTTTGTCCTCAGTGGAACCCTGAGGATGATATCATTATCTGTTCCATTTTACAGGTGATCGGAGAGGTTTGAATGCAGGCAGAGCCTGTGCTCCTGGCCACCTTCTGTGTTGCAGGTTCATTTCGTTCAGGCCACCCCCACTGCACAGATGGAGAAAATGAGCGCAAGAAAGGAGGTGACCCTTCCTCAAAGCCCAGTATCAAGTGAGAAGCAGAGTGGAGATTTGAACCCAGGATTCCTTATCCACACCAAGGCTGCTTGTTCTCCTGAGGTAGTGTTGAAGGCAACACAGGTTACTGGTTGGGAAGGGACAACTCTGTCCCTGGCCTTTCCTGGGCCTCAGTTTCCTTGCTTGTATCTGGAATAGTAACAGACCCTGCACCCGGGGGGTTGCGTGAGAATGAACGAGTTTAGCACCTGGTCCAGCAGCGGTGCTCCTTCCCTGAGCACTAGTTTGACAATTATTCACCAGCCTTCCGGAAGGGACTGCCCACTCACCTCATCTCCTGGGGGGTGAGGGTGGGGAGGGGGCAGCTGAGTCATGGGACTGGGGCAAACAGGACTGATGGCTTGGAATGGTGCAAGTTAAAGCAAGTGAGTGGGACCAGGGCTTCTGCGCCGGCTGCTGTTTCTGCCTGGACTGCCCTCTGCTCTCTGCCTGAGCCTCAGTTTGTGATAGCTCTGGGTAGAGTTGATGATTCCCTCCTCCTATAGCTCCAAGCAACTGAACCTACAGCGTTAAAGTGGTTGGCTGTGGGCCTGTTCCCCAGGGCAGGGTTCGGGTGGATGCAGTTCAATCCTCAGGGCTTCACGCAGGGCTGGGCTCAGATGCTAGGTGGCGAACTATGCTGGCAGGTGAGGGAGGGTCACAGCCTGGGCTACAGGGTGAGAGGCAGGGCAGGCCGGCCCACTCCCCTACTTAACACAATACCAACAATACCGTTGCTGTGAGTCGATTCCGGCTCATAGAAACTCTATAGGACAGTTCTATTTCTATTCTGTCCTATAGAGTTTCTATGAGTTGGAATCGACTCGACGGCAGTGGGTTTGGTTGTGGTTTTTTTAATAGGGTTTCCACGGAGCCGCTGGTGGATTTGAACTGACAACCCTTTGGTTAGCCGCCAAGTTTTCAAACCACTGTGCCACCAGGGCTCCAACACCAATAATAAGGCCTATTTAGCTCCACATGTACAGCTGTGTAGCCTCTCCCAACCTCAGTTTCCTTATCTGAAAAATGGGGATAATAGGAAGACCTACCTCACAGGTTTGTTCAGCAGATTTAAGGAGTTAAACTTGGAAAGAGCTAGTGTATAATATGCCTGGTACATAATAAGCTATCAAAAATGTTTGCTGTTATTGTCACTGAGCACCAACTTGGCACCAGACAAAGCTGTAATTGTCCCTACTTCTCCGCTTGGCCTGGGAGGCCTGCTCAGAGTCATGGCCTCACGGAAGCGGCGAGCTGGAACTTGAACCCGGGTCTTTGTGACCCCACAGCCTGGGCTGGTGGCGGGGAAAGCACACCAGCCCGCCAGTTGTGGTGACTCAGAGCCTGCAGGGCCTCAGGCCCGCCCTTTCTCACTGACTCAAATCTGATGATTCTGAGGGCCTTTCTCTGGAATTCTGGGCCCCAGGTGGCATCCCCGGAAGACGGCCTTCTCCTCCAGGAAGTCCTCCCTGCAGATTCCTACAGGTGGCTGGAGCTCCTATTGTTACCGGAATAAGGTTCTTGTCTCTTGCTGGTCAAGAATGAGCAGGTAAGGCACGTAGAGTTTTCCACATGGGCAAAGCTTTATTGAAGAGGATTGCAAGTGGAGACAAGGAGGGCCTAAAGCAATGTATACCCCCATCTCACAGAACAAAAGACGGGCCTGGGTTTTTAAAAGTTCCTGGGCAGAAAAGATTCATGTTTATTCATAGGCACAGGCGGGGATATGTTAACTACAGTGCGCACATGCCCACGTGCAAGCGCGCAGCAGCAGTTTTCCAAGATGGCTCCTGTCCCGAAGGCCTCTGGGATTCTTAGCAGGACTTATTATGGGGTGTCGCTCCTGCACAGTCTCCCAGCTGCTGCTACATCCCCTCACTGCCCCTGGTGGAAGGTCACACAGTGGTCACAGATGGATGTTCTGCATGTGTCCTCGGGGCTGGTTTTCTCCAGCTGCTTCTGAAAAAGACAACTTTAAAGAAGTTTGCTGGCTATTTTCTGATACCTTGCCCATTATTCTAGGGAATGGCTTTGCTTCTGCGCCCTGCCCCTTTTCTTGTTACTTTGCAGATTTTTTCTGCTCTGTTTTACTAAGTCCCTAGGTACCACACCCACCCCCATATTACCTTCCTGATAGTATAGCCTATCTCTCTTTTACTTGCTTCTCCTCTAACCATACCGGCCTCTGCTATTCTTCAAACAGGCACCCACCGATCTCAGGGCCTTTGCTTCCTGTCTTACTATGGCAGCTGGCTGGGGTCACCAGCCTCTCTCAGAGGAAGGCTGATGGCTAACTGGGCAGATAGGGGCTCTGGGGACTTTCCCTTTTATCCCCTCATGGTGTACTTGGGGAAACTGAGTCACAGAGGAGCCTGATGTCATGTCTGAGGTGGAGGTGACACAATAAGGGGAGGCCCAGCCAGAGAAGCCCAGCTTCGAGCCCTGGCCTACTCCTATGTCTTTTCTCAGCTCTTCCCAGTCCTGACTTTCACCTCCTACTCCAGGCCTGTCCCCTGCCCCTCAACCCAGCCTCACACTCAGCCCAAGGTCAGGCATGCAGATCTCTGTAATTGGTTCACTTGGGGTAAGGGTGAGTCAGTGTTCAGCGTTTCTACTCCCCACTGTCAAGGCTACAGGGTTGGAGGTGGGGTAGGGGTGGGAGGGTGGCCATGGCGGAAAGAGGAGGCCGGGACAGGTCGCCCCTCCTCCCTCCTTCTGCCCAGCCAGAGACCCCGCAAGTACAAGCAGGAGTTGTAGTCAGTTTCCCTAGGCCAGGGCATGGCTCCTGCTGGCCACTCCCTGCTCTGCTTCCTGGGGCCCTGGCCTTGGGCCTCAGTTTCCCTAACTAATGTAAAACGGTAGTCTCACAGATCCTTCCAGCCCTGACTCCTGTGATTGGCCACAGCAGACACTGCCCTCACCCACCCTCCTGGAATGAGTCCCAGGGAAGGCTTACTGTATAGAGGTGCTGTGGGTACACTGGGCAGCAGGGAGGGGAAGGGACATTTCTGGAGGTGTTCAATTACTATGTTAATTCAGCATCTCCCCTGTGCTCAGGTTTGTGCCAGGCCCTCTCAGATGAGGGGTACAGAAAGGCGTAGAGACTTGCCTAAAATCAGAAGCACATATTATCCTGGGATTTGAACACTGGGCAGCCTGGCTCTGGTGTGGGGCAGACCTTTTAAGGAATTGTCCCCAATCCTGGTCCATTAACAGCCTCCTACTGAGCCCCTGCTGTGCACCAGGCCGTGTGCTGGGCCCTGGTTCTTACTGAAGAGAAGAGATGGCCTGACAAAGTGAGCTTAGTCTGGGGGCTGAGGTGGGGAGCCCAGGTCACCACCATGCACCCACCTTTACAGTCCAGGAGGCAAGATCAATTAAGACCCAAACTCCTGGGATGCAATCAGGGGCTGCCGAGGAACAGAGAAAGTGCTAGGCCAGTGGTGTCCATGAATGAACGAAAAGGGGGATCCCTGCTTCTATGGGGTTTGTGGCTATTTGGAGAAGACAACAGTATTGTGACTAATAAAAGTGAAAGCCAAGTCCTGTTAATGACCTTCAAGGTGTCCCGCTGCCCCCTTGCCACTCTCTCCTCCCTCATGCCACCTCTCATCCTCACTGCTTCCAATACCTTCTGGCCCACCCAGGCTGACCGAGGACGGGTGCCCGCACTCAGCTTGGGAGCCATGCAGAGGAGCTCAGCCTGGGGGCTCTCGCCCCAAGGGAGGTGGCACTGATCTGAGACCTGAATGGCTGGAAGGAGACTTCCATGCCAGGAGCTGGGGGACAAGCATACCAGGCGGAGGGAATAGCCTGGACGAGAGCCCCGAGGTGGAAAAAGCTGGCCAGTTCTGGAAGTTGGAGAGTGAATCGGGGGAGTGGAGTGGGGCAGTGGGCAGGGCTTGGGACAGAGTTTGCATGTTATTCCAAAATTCCAGGTTGGTGGGGAACTATTGGAGGGGTTTAAGAACGGAGAGGCCTGTTTGCTTTTAAAGTGCTCCCCCTGACTGCAGAGTGGGGAATGGGCTGTAGCCTGGGGTCCCGTGGGGAGGCGCCTCAAGGTTCGGACTGGAGTGGGGGCAGAGGTGGTCGGAAGAGGACTTTGTGAAACGTGCTTCTCCCGCTGACTGTCACAGAGCCCTGTGAGGCGGGAGGAGGACAGACATTTCTGTGCCCGCTTCACGTGGAGGGGACTGCAGCTCAGAGGCACTCAGGGTCTAGGAATTGGGGAACCCAGGCCCGGAACCCAGGCCCCTCACTTTCCCTGGGCCTCCGCGTCTGGCCGCAGGGGGCTTTGAGCTCTCCTTGCAGAGCTCGCTAGAGCAGCTGCACCTTCTGAGGAGGATTTTGGGAGCTGGACATGGATGAGTCTGCTGGGCTGGTGGGCTGTGGGAGATCCGTGGAGCTTTCTAGCCACTGAACTGGCCCCTCTGCCATCCATTTGCAGGGGGAGAGGCCTGGGACAAGCCACCCGGCCTCCGTGGGGCTCATCTATCTACCAAACACCTAGTCTGTGCTGGCCTTCTCACTTGAGGCGCCCAAGTTCCCTGCCATGTGGGGATTATTATCCCATTTTAGAGATATAGAAATTGAGAGGGGAAGGGGTTTGGCCAAGGAGACTTAGCTAAGGTCAAACCTAGGCCCCGGAGCACTTTTTCAGCTCCTAGACGGTCTTCCGCTCTAGATGTGGCTACATTACCCTCCTTCTGCAGACAGGGAAACCGAGGTTCAGGGAGGGACAGCGCTCCTGGGGGCAAGCCTGGGATAGGACCCAGGTCCCCAGGTATGAGGTCTAGACCTCCTTGTTTCCCCAACATGGTGCCTGCCTTCCTCGCTGTAGAGACAAGATGAATGTAGCAGAACCCACAAGAAGACAATAACAGAGGTAATGCTCAGCACTTCCACCCTCAGTGCTGTGGGTGCCCAGATGGAGGAAAAGGCTCTGCCGATACAGTGCATTTGTGGGGAAACGAGTACATCCCCTCCTGCCTCCGCCTGGCTCGATGCCCACAGTGGGTAAGTGTCTGTGAGTGTGTTCCTGTGTGTGAGAGAGACTGTGTGTTTGAGTGTGTCCTTGATGTGTGTGTGTCCGTGGGTGTGTGTGACTGTATGTGTGTCTGGAAGTGTGTAACCATGTATGTGAGTGTGTTTGAGTGGGTGTATGACTGTGTGTGTCCATGAGTGAGTGTGAGTCTGTGAGCGTGGTGCCCGTGGGAACTGTCCAGCCTCTCCAGGAGGGCCAGGTACCCAGGGGCACCCAGCCTGCACCCTGCTCACACCTTGAACCCCCTCACTTCCCTGTCCACTTATCTGCTGGTCCCTTGGTTTCCGTGTCTTATCTCCAGGCCCTGCCTAGGCTTCTTGATGAGAAAATGATTAACCATAGGCTCATTTTCCAAGGCTTTCATTCTGTTCTAATGGCCAAGTTAAAAACATCCACAATGAGCGGGGCTGCTGGTAGGAGGAGTCACTCCCTGTGGGAGGGCAGCAGGAGGCCAAGGGCATTTGGAGCTCAGAGAGGGAAGGTGTGTGTCTGGCCACAGAGCTTGGGAGGGAAAAAGACAGGCCAGGGGCCAGGCTCTGATTGCAGCCCACTGCCACCTCACCGTGAATTTGGGCCAGTTCTTTGCCCTTTTTTCACCTCTGCTTCCTCCTTTGTGAATTGAGGAATTTCTACCAGAAATTAGTATTTCCAAAGCATTTCCCCTGGATATAAACAGGTAATACCCAAAACAAAAACAATAAAAACCTCTGTGGCAATTAGGTTTGGGAAATGACTCCAAGATATATAAAGTTAAATTGATTTCTTTACTGCAGGACTTGTCAGAGCCTTTATCCATTGAAAACTTTTAAGTCTTTGGGTAAGTAATCTAGGTGCACATGGCTTCTAATCCAGAAGGTCTGGAAGAGGCTTGGGGAACAGTGTGCCTCCTTTCTGTACCAGCTGTGTCCCTCTGCCCCTCACCTCCAGCAGGCAACTGTTTCCAGCGCATAGAGAGATGGTATCGCAGGTGCCAGCTGATAAAGAGTACAGACACAGACTGTATCATGGTAAGCAATCACAAGTTTCCCAAGGGGGCAGGGTGTAGATACATCATTTCTCAAACTCATTCGACCTTGACCACGGAACCCCTCCCTCCTTGCATCTCTGGGATCAGCATCTAGAGGACACCCTTTGGGAAATGTGAGGTTCCAGGTCCCCACTTTCGCCACGAGACTTTATGGAGGAGTTAGCAATGGTGCCCTGGGGGCTCAGACTCTCATCTCTGAGAAGGCAGTGGTGACCTCTGCCCTTTGCTACCCATTCAGGGGCTGACTTGAGGCTTGAGGTCAGTTTGGGGAGAGAGAGGCCTGGAGAGGGCAAGCCCTTGCCGATTCCCCTAGTGAGTCAGCCGCCTGGCTGGAATTAAGATTCAGTGCCCCCAGGCAGGGCTCCTCACACAGAGGACCCCAGTGGCCCCACAGCTGACCAGGGCCACAGATGTGCTTTGGGCAGGAGGGGAGCTGTGGGACAGACACACAGAGGCGTTCTTGGAAGCATCCAGAGCTCTCCTCCGCTATTTGATGGTCATTTCCTGGGAAGCAGAGCAGGCAGGATTGTGACCAGGTGTGTGGCATACGCCCAGGGTGGGGGTGAGATGCACATTATGTGTGGGCCATTGTGCAGCGGGTGTGATAGGTGAGCCCTGTGTGTGAGTACATGGTGTGTTGGGTGTGAGTAGTATGCCGTGACACGGTATGTTGTGTGACGCTGCCCGTATGGTGTGTACCTGTGTGTTGGTGTGACGTATACGCTGCATGGCTGCTGCCGGGGCTGTGTAAGATGTGGGTGTCGTGCAGGGTGGGCCTGTGGCTCGCACAGGGTGTTCGTGTGGTCGTATGTGGCTGTGTGCCTGCTGTCCCGGCCAGGTGGGCGCGCTGTGGCCGCGGGAGCGGCGCGCTGCCCCCAGCGCTGCCCCCAGGTGTCTCGCGGCGTGCGGAGGGTGTGAGCGTGCGTGGCCCGCCCCGCCCCGCTCCGCCTGGAGCCCGCCAGGTGTGGGCGGGCCGCCCGGACCCCGCTGCGCCGGGCAGGGAGCGCGGGCGGCGGGAAACAGGAAGCGGGGGAGGCGCGCGGCCGGACAGCCGGAGGCGGGCGTGCGGGCGGACGTGCGGACGGCTGCCGGCGGACGCTGGCCCGGGCCGGGGCGACGATGTGGGGCGGCCCGGGCAGCCCCGGCGGCCTTGGGAACGGGGGCGGAGCCGGGGGAGCCGCCCCCCTGCGCCGGCGGAGCCACCGCCCGAGCGCGGACCCGGGAGCCAGAGGTGGAGGTGGCGGCGTGCGGGGTGAGTCCCGGGGCGCGGGGCAGCGCAGCCGTCGGCCCACGGGGCGTGGAGAGGGGCTCCGGCGGCGACTGGATTCCAGGGCGACGTCCCGAGGAGGGACTGGCAGGCGCGCCCGGCCCCGGAGAGCCCCTGCTGACTCCCGCGCGCCTCTCCCCGCAGACCCCAAGGACGAGGCCATGCCGGGCCGGGCCGAGGCTGGGGAAGCCGAGGAGGAGGCCGGGGCCGGCTCGGGGTCCGAGGCGGAGGAGGATGCGCTGTGGGAGCGTATCGAGGGCGTCCGGCACAAGCTGACGCGCGCCCTGAACCCTGCCAAGCTCACGCCGTATTTGCGCCAGTGCCGGGTCATCGACGAGCAGGACGAGGAGGAGGTCCTGAGCACCTACCGCTTCCCGTGCCGTGTCAACCGCACCGGTGAGCCGACGGGGAGCCACCGGGTCAAGCTGGAGCGGGCAGTGCCTGAGGCCTGCCCGTAGCCCACCATGACTCCTCGGAGCGCGGAGCACTGAGCCCTGGAGCGCGAGGCCAGGGGTCAGGTTCCCAGGGCCTCCGTGTCCACATCTGTAGAGTGGGCCGGTTGGGTGTGCCCAACCACTTCGCCTTCTCCTGAACCACCATTAGGGGCGCAGCCGGTCCACCGTGCCCACACCGGCGTCAGGGTTTTGTCTGTCTTGGGGTTTTCACCCACTTCCGGAGCTCATGTTAGAGGAGGGGGTTGGATGTGGTTGCCTGTGCTGGCTAGGCCTGGGGCCTTTTGGTCACAGCTGGAGGATTGTCACCTTTTCTGTGCCCTTTGATCCCTTTGGTTTTGTCTGTCTCCTCTCCTGTGTCTGACACACTCTTTGGATAGTTATTTCTCCTCAAGTGTCCAAGACCCAGTGCGGCCTTAGGAGAGTTCCCTTTACCACAGGGTGTGTCTTTGAACCAGAGCTGGAAAAGGGATGAGGGTCTTGTGGATTTCAGGCAGTGGTCACCAGGAGAAATACTTCTTTGTTTTGGGGATGAAGGGGGCTTCTCTGTGCCATAGGAAGGGTCTCAGGCTGCATTTGCTGGCCCTGCATCTGTGAGTATGTGGAGAGGTTAGGGGGTGCCCTGGGGGGCCCAGCTCTCCTGGCCGTGGCAGACAGGCTCCCCTCCCTGATGTGTTCGAACAGGCCCGTGTGTGTCAGTGGCTTAAAAATCTGGGGAACGCAGGCCCTGGGGCATGGGGGGAAGAAGTGGCCAGGTGCTGGGGGAGGCTCTCACCTTGTGACCCCCTCACTGCCGATGCTCCCCAGGGCGCCTGATGGACATCCTGCGCTGCCGTGGCAAGAGGGGCTATGAGGCCTTTCTGGAAGCCCTGGAGTTCTACTACCCTGAGCACTTCACGCTGCTCACAGGCCAGGAAGCCGCCCAGCGCTGCTCCATGATCCTCGGTGAGTGGGGCTGCCGTGGCTCAGACACAGTCCAGAGGCTCCTTACCCTGCCCTCATGTGGGTGGGGGTGGGGGGGGGCACTCTCGTTATCCCTGTCGAACAGATTAGGGAAACTGAGGTGCAGAGAGAGCTGAAGCACCTTGTCCAAGGCCCCACAGCAAGCTGAGTGTGGGGTGGGGTCATTGCTCTTTTACTCTAAAATTGTTTTCAGACATGTATGTATTGGGCATACATGGGTTTACAGTTTCTTATGTAAAATATTCAAAGATTGCAGGAGACTTTAGAGTAAAAAGAGAAAATACACAAATATGTGGAAATAAATAACACACTTCTAAACAACCAGTGGAGCCCTCGTGGTGTAGTGGTTAAGAGCTTGGCTGCTAAGCCAAAAGTCGGCAGTTCGAATCTACCAGCTGCTCCTTAAAAACCCTATGGGGCAGCTCTGCTCTGTCCTGTGGAATCACTGGGACTCAGAATCAGCTCTATGGCAATAGGTTTAATTTGAAACAACCAGTGGGTAAGAGAAGGAATCAAGAGAGAAATAGAAAAATGCTTAGAGTAAAAGGAGGCCCTCACTCCTTCCCTCAGCTCGCTCTGCTGGTAACAAGTTGGGAGAGTCTCCTTTTTGTCTGCGTTTGTACATGTGTGTGTACACGAGCACCTGGGATCATTGTACACGTGTTGCCCCGTGTTCTGCTTTTTTTCAGACCAACTGCTTTTAGTGATTTTTCCCCACCTGTTACACTTGTTGTAAATGACTCCATAGTGCTCATTAGTGAAGTTTGGCCATTATTCATTTAATCAGTCCCCTATTGTTGGACATCTAGGTTGTTTCCAGTTTGCAGCATTATAAACAGTGATACTGGGAATATCCCACGGGCCTTTGTGCAAATGCGAGTGTGTCTCAGGAGGACAGGTTCAGAGAAGCACAGTTTCTCAGAGTATGTGTATTTTAAACATTAAACCAACATACCTCCCACCGGCAGTGTATGAGTTCTGGCATCGCTCTATTCTCATGAATCCTGGGGATCACTTGTAAACGTTTTTGCCAGTTTGATATATAAAAAAGTATATAATTGTTTTAAATTTGTACTCAAGACATACAGTTCACAGCTTACTAGCTCGTGAATCTTGGGCAAATGGCTTGACCTTTCAGTTTCTATATTTAAAGTGAGAATAATAACAGTACTTACCTTATAGTGCCATCACGAAGATTAAATAAGTTAACATATGAATCTAGTGTGAAAAATGAAGTCAACAAATGTTAGTGGCTACTGTTACTATGGCTGGTGAGTTTGAGCATATTTCCCTATGTTTGTTAGTCATTTATATTATGGGACTTGCCCATTGATAGCTTTTGCCTTTTTTCTATTAGATTGTTTGCCTTTGTCTTATTGATTTGTAGGAGCTCTTTTTGTATTATGGCTCAGAATCCTTTATTATATATGTTATAAATATTTTTTTCTATGCTATTACCTGTCTTTTAGTTATTATGCTTTCTGTCATTCAGAGGTTAAATTTTTTTTTTTGCATGGGTTTGCCCAACTTTTCTCTTTAGCACCTGGATCTTTTGCCTTGTTTAGGAAGATCTTCCCTACTTTCAAAATTATAAAAATAGATTCCAGAATTTTCTTCTAGTATTTTTGTGGTTTGTGTTTTTCTGCGCAGTCTGCTATCCCCTTGCATTTTGTGTTCTTGACCTGAGTTTTCTCTCCCCTGTCCTCGGCAGATGAGGAGGGGCCTGAAGGCTTGACCCAGTTCCTAATGACGGAGGTGCGGCGGCTGCGGGAGGCTCGCAAGAATCAGCTGCAGCGGGAGCAGCAGCTGCAGGCCCGGGGCCGGGTGCTAGAGGAGGAGCGGGCAGGGCTGGAGCAGCGGCTGCGGGAGCAGCAGCAGGCCCAGGAGCGCTGCCAGCGGCTGCGGGAGGATTGGGAGGCGGGCAGCCTAGAGCTGCTGCGGCTCAAGGATGAGAACTACATGATCGCCATGCGCCTGGCACAGCTTAGCGAGGAGAAGAACTCAGCCGTGCTGCGCAGCCGCGACCTACAGCTGCTGGTAGGCCTTGGGGAGCAGGTGGGGCAGGTGGGGAGGGGGCAGCTCTGTGGAAAATAACGGTTCTGTGGTACCAACTCGTGTTCCAGAGCCACTATGTTCTGGCTACTTGACGGTGACCAAGTCACTCTGGCCTCAGTTTTCTCATCTGTACCATGGGGATGTTGATAACATTTATTGGAGTTTAATGGTACTCAAGATGGGGCCACTTTGCCCTGTAGAAACTTTTGTCCATGTCTGAAAGTATGTTTGGTTGTCTCAACTAGGGGGATGCTACTAGCATCTAGAATTAAAGGCTGGGGATGCTGCTAAACATCCTACTGGGGACAAGACAGTCCTCCACAACGAGGAATTATCTGGCCCCAAATGGCACTAGTGCTGAGGTTAAGAAACTCTGGGTTATGAGGATTCAGTGGGTTTAAGGCCCGCACAGCACTCAGCTCAGTGCTCAAAACGTGTAGCATTGGTAGTTGCTGTTGTTGACGTTATTAGCAAGTGTGCTGTGCAGTTTACACGCATCACGTCATTCAGTCATTACTAAAACAAAGTGCCAGGTTCTCGCTTCAAAATACAGACATGGATGCTCCGAGAGTCAGGGGGACTTGCTCAAGGTCACGCAGCTGGGAAGAGGCACAGCCTGGGTTTGAGCCGGAGCCTCCTGGCACAGTGCTGGCCACTAATGGGGATGGCGTTCTGCCTGCTCACCGTCTGAGTGAAATCCCACGTGTTTGTCTCCGGCAGCAAGTGGGGCCACGCCTCGTACAGGCAGGACACCAGGCCTCACTTGCTTTTACTTCTTGGATTTAGCTTGGGGATAATATTGGTATTTTACTGCTGCAGGGAGTTGCCCCAAGGATTTAATGAACAAATCCATGTCAAGGGCTTATTTGCCAGTGCCCACAGCACACAGCAGACTCTTTCCAGGAATGTTGTGTGAGGTCCCACAGTGGGACTCAGACTGTGGAATTTGAAGCCCCCTCCCACCACGAGCCTTGGGCTGTGGCTGCGGTGTTGCAGAGGGTGGCATGTGTCCATGGCGACAGTTGGCACATGTGAGGCTGTGGGTGTACTAGTGTGTCAGTGCCCGCAGCTGTGCGTGGCTGGGCAGGTTGTTGTCTGGGGGAAACGCATTCTGACTGGGGGCGATAAGCTACACGTGGAAGGGCCCAGATCTCTGGTCCCTCTTGAGGGCATTGGTGGCCAGTTTGGGCTTGTGAGGCGAGCGTGAGGCTGTTTTCTGAGGGTTGGCTTGATGTTTGGTGTGAGGTAGAGGCTGCCTGAGGCCCACAGACTGGCTGCAGATTGAGCGAGGGGTGGCTGGCAGGGCCAGGGGATGCAGGGCACAGGCCTGACTGTGCCGCTGAGGAACAGTGTGGCACAGGCAAGGCTTCCTTCCCTCTCTGTGCCTCAGTTTCCTCAGCCTCAGAGCGGGAGATCGTTAATGAGGATGGTCCTCAGAAACCGTGGGACAGTTCTACTCTGTCCTATAGGGTTGCTGTGAGTTGGAATTGATTCGTCGGCAATTTTTTTTTTTTTTTTAAAGTAACAATTATAAAAGACTTCCTGTGCACCAGGCGCGGTCCTAAGGGCTTGCCATGTGCAAACCTCTTTAATTTTCCAGCGATCCTGTGGCGTTAGGGGAGGCGCTGCTATTTTCCCCGTTTATGATGAGGAAACTGAGGCACAGAGAGCTTGGTTAGAGCACTTTCTCAAGATTGAGCAATTCTCGACTTTGCTTTTGGCAGTGCCCAGTGGTGGGGTAGGGGGTGGGAGGGGAAAGCCGAGGTTCCCCTCTCTACCCAGATGTGAGACAGACATAGGCTGGCATCAGGTTTTCTCAGAGGAGAGGGCTTTGTGGCTTCAGTGAGGACAGTGATGGCCACTGGCTGCGTGGTTGGTAGAGGCTGTGGCTGCCATGACTTGCACCTTTGGGTCAGCTGTGATGGTGAGCTGAGACCTGAGGACTGGCGGGTGTGTGCCTGTGACTTGGGGGAGTGTCCTGGGTGTGCCCAGCCATCTAGAGTCTGCTCTGGCAGTGGGGATGGAGAGCGAGGCAGTTGTAGATGCCTCTGTGTGTCTTCAGGTCAGCTGCAGGTGCGCGTAGTATGACCAGCTAGGGGGAGGGTGGTCTGCCATTAGAATCAGATAATGGCTGCTTTCTCCCAGTTTGGCGGGGTAGAAGGTAAGGGATAAAATTAAATTGATAAATAAGATTTTCTTTGTTTAAAACTTAGCTAACCAATAACGGTTGCACAGCATGGAGAGCTCTGTAGGGTTTTCAGCGCTGTGACCTTTGGGAGCAGGTCTCCAGGCCTGTCTTCTGAGGTGCCTCTGGGTAGGTTCAAACTGCCAGCCTTTCGGGGAGCAGCCAGATGCTTAACCATTTGCTCCACCCAGGGACTCCCTCTAGAAATGACGAATTGGCAAATGTTTTTTATATTTTCACCACAGTAATAAAACCGAAAACTCTGCTACTGTAAATTTGCGTTACCTTCTCGGAGATTTTCCGCCGCAAATTAACAAAGGAGCTGCAGGTGGATATTAACGGAACAGCTGATCAAGCGAGCCTGGCTTGGCAGCTTGGGTCCCCTCCCCCCATGGACAGGTGCGCCTGTGGCTGTGATTTAATACCTTGTTTTATAAGGTGCAAATTTAATGAGCTGTTATTTCTAAGGAACATAAACTTAAGCACGAACGCTGTAATTTTGAGCTAAGTGAGTTTGTACACCAGAATTAAATGCATCCGTATTTCCTGGTGTGCAACGCAGACTGCAGGTGCCCCGTTCCCTGGGCTGACGCCGGGGGAGCTGGCCCAGCTGAGGGGTGGGCTGGAGGCTGTGGTGTGTGGCTGCGGCTTGCTGGGGAGGGCCTGACCGTGCTTGCCCTTGTAACTAGCTGTCTTTCTCTGGCAGTTCACAAAGCATATTTTGTGAGTGGAAAGGAATGCGAAGTCATGAATTTCTTTCTCAGTCTTCTGCGGAGGAGGAATGGACTGTTAATTTGTGGAATTGCCCGCCCCAGCCTCCAGACTGCTGTGTGTGTGTGTGTGTGTGTGTGTGTGTGTGTGGTGTGCCATTCTCGGCTCAGAAGGGTGGGGACAGCAAGTCGCTTTCCAAGAGAAGTCAGGGACACTCGAGGTCACCAGACCTTGGCACGCCTGAACTCGACACCATGAGAGCTCATTGTGACTCTTTCCAACAATGACTTCATTTCATGTCCTGCCACCTGCTGCTGCACTCGTCATTGTCTGGCCACCTCAGACTCCGCGTGAATTTGGAAAGTGATAACCCCGTGGAGTGGATGCACAGGCCAGCAAATGGGCCGTGCACATCTGCCCTCAGCCAGGCAGCCTCCACACAGCTGCCCACCACCGTATTGTGCCAGCCTGTGGCTACACAGGTTGAGCTGGTGACAGTCGGGGTTCTGGGACTTTATTTAAAACTGTGAAGACAGCCATAGTCATACCCTTGGCAGCTGTACAGTTGCACCTTTACCATCTGAAGGCTTCTGCTCATCCACTCCTTTATTTGATTCCTGCAACAACTTTGGGAGACAGGTGAGGGCAGAGGATTGACTGCCCCCCCGCCCCCTTTTTGTGGTAAATACGCACAGCAAAACAGACACTGATTCAACAATTTCTATATGTTGATTTCATTCTTCAGGTTGTGCAAACATTCTCACTGTCCTTTTCCAAGTTATTCCACCACTGTTAAGATAAACTTACTGCCCCTGAACTTCTCATTGAAGCTTTCGAGTTGCTGTTGTCAGTTTGATCTAATTGGGCCCATTTTAGTGATGAGGAAACTGAGGCTTTCCAAGACGAGGTTCTGTTAAGAATTTCTTGAAGGCAGGATCAGACTCCAGTTCGTTTCATAAGCGTGTGTTGAGCTGGGAGGGGACATGTTGGCTTCTGCTATTGCTAAGAAAGTTTCGGTCCTGGGCTGGGTGAGACCCTCAGAACCACCACCCCCTTCCCCCAGGTATGGATGAGGAGGCCGAGGCACAGAGAGTGGCTGTGACTTGCCCAAGGTCACATCAAGTTAGAGGCAGAGCAGGGCCCAGGCCCTGGTTCCTCCTATTATTGGTCCAGCCCTCCTTCCCTTCCGTCACACTGATAACTTGGCTAATTGACTGTGCAAGCAGTCCCCAGTTTATAATGGGGTTCCTTTTAGTGGTTCCAGTGACTCCGTTATAAGTCTGTTTGAATGTAAGTCAAATCTCTCTTTTTTTTTTAGTTTTCATTATTATTGCCTTTTATTATGAGTACCTTTATAGATCCCATCTTTGTCTTTGTAATTGGAAACAGTACACATTAAGTTACAGGTATGTTTTAATACATACATTAAAAAAATACACGAATCATAAAAATTTACTCCGATGATGAAGAAGAGTTGGACAATGTTGACGTTTTGTCATTTGTAGTAATAACTTCATTTGTGGAAGGTTCTGGATCATCTGGGTTTTCCCTGAGACTAGAGGTGGTGTTTCTAGTCAGAAAATTAATGAGAATCATCTGAACGGTCCTTTTCTTTTTTTTCTTCATGTATTTCTTGGTAACATCTCACTGCTTCCTGAATCTACCTGTCAACTTTAGCAAAACGACCAGTGTTCGGATCCATGTTTTCAAGCAACTGAAGCCCCTGATTTAGTTCTAAACTAAAACTTTAGCTAATCCTTTCACTGCAAGATTTTTTGGCAACTTCTCTCCTTTGTCTTTCGTTATGTCTTCTTCAGTATTTCTTTCCTTTCCAAAATCCATTAAGTCCTGGTCTGCCGGTTCCCCTTCTTGGTGATCTGTGAGCTATTCCACATCGCGCTGCTACGTGGCACATAGTACGTATTACTAACGATAAGATGTATAAAAAAAAAAAAACCAGATGGTTGTAAGTGTGGTTTGTCATAATTCGAATACGTTGTAAGTTGGGAACTACCTGTATTCAGTGGAATTGTGCGACAAGTGAGCATGTTGTAACGTAGCATGTCCACCCTGAAGTCCTTGAAGCAGAGAGTCCGGGGGTGGTGGGGGGAGGTGGCCTTTGCCTCACTGTCCCCTTTCCCTCCTGGTATTTGCCCAGCCCATCCCTTCTCCATAGACGAGTTTGGGGAGGACTCCTGCTCTGGCCCATTGGGAATCTTGACTGCCCAGGAGTGAAGGAGCAGGGCTTCTCTCCCCGCTGGCCTTGCTGGTGGCTCCTGAAGTGTTCCCTCCCGGGCTGACCCATGTCTTGGGCTGCAGGTGGATCAGCTCAAGCTCAAGGTGAGCCGGCTGGAGGAGGAGTGTACCCTGCTGCGAAGGGCCAGGGGGCTGCTCCCAGGGGCGGAGGAGAAGGAAAAGGAGAAGGAGCCGGATAGCACGGACCTTGTCTCCGAGCTGCAAGCCGAGAACCAGCGGCTGACGGCGTCACTGCAGGAGCTGCAGGAGGGCCTGCAGCAGGTACCGGGGTGGTGCAGGGGGGGTGTGGGGGGTAGATGTTTGCTGGACCCTTCCTGTTCCTTACTCCGTCCTCCTGACTCTTGGAAAGGTGAGGATCCCAGAACTGGGAGTCTGAGGTCTGACTGGCATCCTGCTGGGTATAGGGCCCTTAGAGCTTGGCTTTCCTGGACATTTGCTTTGGGGTCTAGGGGTGACTTCCTGGGGGTCTCTGAACTCCCAGAAACCATGTGGCTCATTTCCTTGGTGAGCATTTTCCTGGGATGAGGTTCTCCAGCTTTCCTTTGATTTTTAGGGTAGTTTGTGATCCCAAAGGAGCCTCTGGGTGGCACAAACAGTTAAGCGATTTGCTGCTAAACGAAAGGTTGGAGATTGGAACCCACCCAGAGGTACCTTGGAAGACAAGCTTGATGATCTACTTCCAAAAAAATCAGCCATTGAAAACCCTGTGGAGCACAGTTCTACTCTGACAGACATAGGGTCGCTGTGAGTCAGAATCAACTTGATGGCAGCTGATGTGGTTTGATTTTTTGTGACGCTAAAAAGTTGAGACTCTTGAGGTGTGGTTGGCCCCGGGGGTTGCTTAATGGCCTGTGGCAGGTCAGTGGCAGCGTGGGCCTGCCTCCTGCTCATTGCTCATCACCACACAGGAAGTGGAGGGATGGCAGCCAGGGCTCTGGTGTATTTCATGGGGTTACGGGGTACCTGGCTGGGCTTTGGGTCTAGGGGCTGGATCTTGGGCCCAGGGCCCATCTCCTCGGTCAGACTCAGCCCCTGTGAAGACCCGTTATCAGAGGGGCAGGAATAGGCTTTGGAAATAGATGCACTCTGCCGCCCTAAGCCTTGGGTGGGGGCCTGAGCAAGGCAGCTGGTTCTTGTTAAGAATGAAATCCTGGCCGAACTTGCTAGAGCTCACCCTCATCCATTTAACTCAGATGCTCCCTGGAGGCCGGGCAGGGTTGGTGCAGTCACACTCACTCTACAGAAGGTCCCAGAGATCCAGGCCCTTGGCCAGGGTGGCCGAGCTAGTGGGGTATGTCCGAGGGCTGGGGGCTTTGTCTCCTCCTTCCTCCCCACGCTCAAGGCAGCCCTGAACTCTGGCCTCAGGAGATGAGCCGGCCGGGGGCCCCAGGCTCGGAGCGTATCCTCCTGGACATCTTGGAGCACGACTGGCAGGAGGCACAGGACAGCAGGCAGGAGCTGTGCCAGAAGCTACATGACGTGCAGGACGAGCTGCACTGGGCAGAGGCGCTGCGGGACAAGGTAGTTGTCGCCTGCCCCGTCCCGCCCCCATCCTTCTGACCACCTGCTAACAGCCCGGCTCCTGGGGGCAGAAGGCGACAGGCAACCCTGAGCACCTTCTGTGTGCCAGGCAGTGGGCTAAGAACTATCTATTCACTTCTTTACAAATAATCTATCAAGGCGCCAGTGTTCTAGGCGCTGGGGACATCAGTGAACAAAGCAAAGGTCCCTGCTTCTGTGGTGTGAGTTCTAGCAGGGGCTCAGAGTTGGACATACACGTAGTAAGAAGTCAGCCATTTTGTGCAGTAGGGGATGAGGGCACTGTGGAAGACGCAGAGGGACGGGTTGCAGTGGAAATAGCCAGATGGGTAGTGTGACAATATTCTTAAACATCCATTTTATAGATTAGGCAGCTGAGGTCCAGTGAATTAGTGGCTCGACCACACAGCTAGAGAGTTGGGCAATTGAAATTGGGCTCAGGCCTGTCTGACCAGGGAGCTCAGCCTCCCTCAGTGGAATGTGGCCACCTGCTGGTTACTTCCCTCTCGCCCGCACATGCTCAGGGTCCCTGGCCAGTGCCCTGCTCTGACTAGGCCCCGCCCTACCCACAGTACCTGCAGGAGATGGAGGACCTGCGACTGAAACACCGCACACTGCAGAAGGACTGTGACCTGTATAAGCACCGCATGGCCACTGTACTGGCCCAGCTGGAGGAGATTGAGAAGGAGCGGGACCAGGTGAGCCCTAGCCTGCTGTGCACCAGGCCCTGGCTGTCATACAGGGGAGTGCAGGAGAAGCGGACAGGTCAGGAAAAGGTGTTGACGGTGCACTGTTGGCTTAGGACGGAGCAGGTGGGCCAAAGAGTAACAGAGACGTGGGACCTTGAGTACTTAAGATCTGTGGACCTTGCACCTGAAGGCACCTGCCTCACCTGTGCTCCCGTGACAGTTGCAGGAGTTGGTCCCAGTGGCCTTCATTTCTGAGTCCCTTGTTCTGGCATATCAAGGACAAGGCCTGCACAGAGGAGGTACATGCAGATTTCTGCTGATGAAAAACTTCCCAGAGTTCTGGCTCCCAGTCCCTGGACACCGTGGCCTCGTCTTCTTCTGAGGCCATGGAGTGGGGTGACGATCCCAAGCCCAGTTCCTCCAGGCCCCCAGCCGGCCTTGTGTGAGGCGCCCCTTGTAGAGTGGAAGGGCAGGAGGTTTTGTCCTTGGCTCAGGTTCAGGTCCACAAGAGGAGTTGGAACCTTCACATTTGAATGGGCCTCAGAGCCCCACCTCGGGCTTGGTGAAATTGCCAATTTGGGCTTTACCCCCAGACATTTTGATTCCAGGTTGGGGGGTGGGTGGGGCCCAGGAGTCTGCATTTCACCAGGCTGTTCCCAGCCCCAGCTCCCTCCGAGGCAATGTTAGCAAGTCTGGGCCATGAGCCCCACTATCATGGGGACCCTGGTCTTCGTTATGGGAAAAAGTGCTTTGGTTGCAACCACCTGGGCTTGAACCTGGCTGTTCCACTAACGGGATGCTGTGAATAAAGCACACAGTAGGTCTCGCAGAAGTACAGCCAGAATGCTCCTTAGAAGCGAGCGTGGTGAGACTTTGTCTCACGTACTTTGGACGTGTTATCAGGAGGGACCAGTCCCTAGAGAAGGATACCATGCTTGGTAAAGTAGAGGGTCAGCAAAAAAGAGGAAGTGAGTTGACACAGTGGCTGCAGCAGTGGGTCCAAACATAGCAACAATGGTGAGGATGGTGCAGGACTGGGCAGTGTTTTGTTCTGGTGCAGATAGGGCCACTATGTGTTGGAACTGGCTCAATGACACCTAACAACAACAATAGGTCTCACAGGAGAGCTTTAAGTTGTCTTAGTGAAGTGGCAGGAGCCTGGACTCTGCAAGGAGACTAGAGCATGGGTTTGAGTCCCAGCTCCGTGCCTACTGGCTGTGTAACCCTCACGCCTTGATTTCCTTATCTGTGAGGTGACAATACCCAACTCCTCCTAGTGCTGATATTTAGCATAGCACCTGGCACACAGGAAGTGCTCAATAAATGTTAGCTGCTCTTACTGTTGTACTCAAACATACCAACGATCGTGAAGATGGCATAAGATGGGGCAACGTTTCATTCTGTTATACGTAAGGTTGCCATGGGGCAGAGCCAATTCCAGGGCAACTGACAGTAACAATGGCTCTCGTTGTTATCGGCCCATTCTTGGGGTCAGAGGCCAGGACAGCTGAGCCAGTGCGGCTTCCCAGCTGCCGGTCCCCAGCGTTTTCCCCGCCCGCTCCCCTCAGGCCATCCAGAGCCGGGACCGGATCCAGCTGCAGTACTCACAGAGCCTCATCGAGAAGGATCAGTACCGCAAGCAGGTGCGGGGCCTGGAGGCTGAGCGGGACGAACTGCTGACCACGCTCACCAGCCTGGAGGGCACCAAGGCCCTGCTGGAAGCGCAGCTGCAGCGGGCCCAGGGAGGCTCCTGCCTCAAGGTGAGCAGGGTTGGGAACAAGAGGGTCCTATGAAATCACCAGCATCCTGGCAGGAGCCCTTGGCCAGGCATGGGAACAGGCACGAACGACCTGGTGGGGGCCTTTGACTGGGCTTGGGAATACGCTCAGTGGGAGCTCTTGGCTGGGAATATCCAGGTCCTGGATGGAAATGCGTGAACCCTGGCAGGCGCCCTCACCGTGCACCAGGAACACACTGGTCTTGGAGGGAGCTCTCCAGCAGGGTGGGGAATGCACAGGCCCTGATGGGAGCTCTTGGCTGGGGTGGAAACACCTGGGCCCAGGCCAGTGTGGGTATGGTTTGTTGTATCAGGGAGTGGTGGGTGCGTATGGGCCTCTGAGTTCCTGGGGTTGCTCCTAGGCTGTTGAGAATTGTTTGAAGCCTCTCGCCTCTCTCAACACAGACTTGGGAAGCCTGGCTGCACAAGGGCTGAGAGCATCCTGAAATACAAAACATGGGACCTAAAAGCTCCTCGGAGTCCAGCTAGCCCAGACCCCTCATTGCACAGGGCCCAGAGAAGGTTAGGGGCTTGCCCAGGGCCACACAGCCAGCCAGTGCTGGAGCTGGGCACAGACACACTGGCCTTCAGGTGTCTGCTGGGTTGCTCTGCCTTTTCCTGTTTTGTATTTGCTTGAAGAAGGGTTCAACCAGCCAGGTGTTTGGTGCGATGATGCCTGGCAGAATGGGATGAAGGAAGCGTGAATCTATGGTTTCCCACTTTTTGAAACTCTCAGTGGCTCTTAGGTAAAGACAAAGCCCCTGATCATGCCTACAAGGCCCTACAGGGTGAGTCCCTCCTTTTCTCTAGCCTGGTTCTCTGTGCTTCAGCCACACTGCCCTTTTAATCCTGGAGTGTGTCACAGTCCTGCCTCCGGGCCTTTGCCCATGCTGTTTCCACTGCCTGACACATCCTCCTCCACCTTCCCCACTTAGCACCTACTTACCTTGGGTTCTCAGTTCAAACCATGAGTTCCCTGGAAAGCCCTCCGAGGCCCCCAGGCCGTTTCCTTCTGGCCCCAGGCACCTTCTTCCTTCATCTCAGTTAACCAGCTACTACTGAGTCAGCTCAGACTCTTGTGTGTCAGAGTAGAAGTGTGCTCCATAGGGTTTTCAATGGCTGATTTTTTGGAAGCAGATCGCCAGGCCTTTCTTCCGAGGCACCTCTGGGTAGACTCGAACCTCCAATCTTTTGGTTAGTGGCCGTGCTTAGCCATTTGTACCACCCAGGGATTCCGCTCTCATTGCAACTTGGGGCTATTGTATTCATGTTTGCAGTTTGTTTTCCCTTCTAGTCTGTGAGCTTTGCCAGGGCAGCGGTCTGGCTCCGTTTCCTGCTGTATCCCTGTGCCTGGCCCAGGGTGGTGCTCACGGGATGATGGTGGCTGGCTTGGGCCCAGCCCTGCTGACCGCCTCCTTCCTTCCTCTCCCAGGCCTGTGCCTCCTCCCACTCCCTGTGCTCCAACCTCAGCAGCACCTGGAGCCTGAGCGAGTTCCCCTCCCTGCTGGGGGGCTCAGACACAACGGGGGAGGTAGCTGTCGCAGGGGGATCTGAGCCCCATACCTCGGTAAGATGCCCACCTGCCCCGGATATGGGGTGGGGGGCTGCTGATGACCTTCATACAGCTACTGATTTGTAGAGTACTTTTCAGTTTCTGACAGTCGCATTTCACAGGTGAAGAAATAGAGGCCCGGGGAATCCAAGTGCCCTATTTGGGCTCATTCAGAGCCAGCTTGGTGCTGAGCCTGGGTGCCAGGGGACCAGGGGTGCCCCTCACATGCTGTAATCTTGCTGAGCCCACTCCCCACTCTGGGCTATGGTCTCATCTGTGGAATGGGCACAAACCAGTTGCTCTGAAGTTTGGGAAGGTGCTGGGCAGGGGAGATGACCCAGGCCCTGATGTGGCATTGCAGGAAGAGGCCACAGACAGCGAGAAGGAGATCAACCGGCTCTCCATCCTGCCCTTCCCTCCCAGCGCTGGCTCCATTCTCCGCCGGCAGCGTGAGGAAGACCCTGCACTTGCTAAGAGGTAAACAGGCCCTGGAGAGAGCAGTAGGGGCCCAGGGAGGTGAGGCTGCTGTTTCCTGAAAGACAGACCCACCTCCCAGCTTCCCTGTGCAGAGTCAAGTCCAGGCAGTCACCTCCCCTTACTACCCTTAAACAGGGAGCTCTGCAGACCCAGGCCCCACAATCCTCTGAGTGACTGAGGTCAGGGGTTAAGGCAGTCCAAAGGGCAGAGTGGACCCAGCCTCAGCTGAGTCCCTTGAAAGGAGATCACTGAAAGTCAAGCCTTGAGGATCCTAAATCCCGGGGGAAGCCATGTGGTTCAGGACTAGGGGACGTGGAGAATGTTTCAGGGGGTCAGGGACTCAGCCAGGGAAGCCTGGCCCCAGGTTTAGCCAACAGCAGCGAACAGGGACCAAGCTATGTCTGCTGGTGCTAAGACCAAGGGCAGGAGATACCCTGCCTCCTGGTGTCGTTCCCCTGTACTGCTTTCCCCTAGAAGGTGCCCGTCATCTGTTCATTTGCTCATGAAATGCTGGGCACCAGGAGGTGTGATCAACATGGGCCTGATCAGAGTCATGAATACACCGTGACTGAGGTGGGAGGAGGGAGGAGGTAGACCCTGTAGTGGCAGTTCAAGGTAGAAAGTGAGTGAGATACGAGTGTCCAAGAAGGGGACTGGGGCTGGCTTTGAAGGCCAGGCCAGGGCACTGTGGGTGGAAGAATCTGCAGGAGGGGCCTGAGTCTTAGCTTCTTGCTTCATGAGCTTGGGGGAGCAGGGTGGTGTGGGTGCTCTGTGCCTGGGACCCCTGCCTTGGGTCTCTCTGCCTTTGCCTGGGGGCTGCAGGACCGTGGTGGCATGGGGCAGGACAGAGTGGGCAGAGTGTCTGCTGTGCCTTATCTCCTGCTCCCTCCTCGCCCTCTCTCTGTCCAGGTCCTTCAGCAGCATGTCAGACATCACAGGTAATGCCCTCGAACTCTGTGGGGATGGGTCATCTGAGGGAGTGCTTTCAACCCACCTGAGGCTTATGCCACCTGCTCTACCTGAGACGCCCTTGTTGAGGGCGAAGCCCCACTGTTCTCGGAGACCACACTGTGGCCCTGGGGCGTTTGGTTCCCACCTCTCACCCTGAGCCCAGTCCTGGTCACATCGCCATCCTGGCTGTGGTGGACGGGCCCCTCCTCAGACCCCACCTGCCCCCACGCTTCCCTGGGAAACTGAAGGGCCACCGAAAAGGCCCTGGGCCAGCTCTGAGTTCGGTGGGTCTGATGTGCTCCTGGGGCCTCAGCTCACACCTCTGGGTTGCTCTGGTTGCTCATGCCCCCTGCCTCCCCGTCTCCCAGCCCGGGTCCCCTGACCCTCGTTGTTCCTCCCCAGGGAGTGTGACGCTTAAGCCTTGGTCCCCTGGCCTATCCTCGTCCTCGTCCTCTGACAGCGTGTGGCCTTTGGGCAAGCCGGATGGACTCCTGGTCCGGGGCTGTGGCCTGGACTTCTTCAACAGGTACGGCAGCTGCCTGGGGCAGGAGCTGGGGGGCTTGGGCCTCAGCTATCTTGAGAGGGTGGGCAGGGGTGAGGCAGCTAAGCCTTTGCCAAAATAGTGAAGTCTTTAGGCAAAAAAAAAAAAAAATTTTTTTTTTTTTTTTTTTAGGCCAGGGCTTTGAACTGGTTAGTTCTGGTCTGAACCCCTGCTGAGAATTTGCATTTCTGACTAGTTCCCAGGCTCTGCTAATGCTGCTGCTTAGGGACCAACTCTGAGAACCACTGGAAGGACAGTGGGTCTCAAAATTTATTGTACATAAGAATCACCCGGGGATCTTGTTAAACTGTAGAATCGGATTCAGTGTATCTGGGGTGGAAATGCATATTCTCAGCAGGGGTTCTAACCAGAACGAACTGGTTCAAAGCCCTACTTTAGACCTTGGGGTTTAAATCCAGCCACCACCGTTCACTGTCCCTGACTTGGGCTGGTCACTCTACCTCTGTGGGCCTCAAGCTTCCCCGTTGGTTAACGGGAGACAGTGATCTCTTCTACATGTGGGTGTTTTGAGGTTCCTGATTCATAACTCTGTCAGGCACACAATAGGTGTTTAGTAAATGGCTGCCCGTGTATCAACATCCCTGCCTGCCAGGCCTCCCTGGCCCAACACTCTGGACAGGACTGAGCCATCCAGCAAAACTCTGTGCTGTGGGTGCAGCTGGGCCACTGTGGGAGCTCAGAGTGCAGGCGCTGGGCTCTGTTAGCGCTGGCCAAGGAGTGGCTCCCTGGTCAGACCTGCCAGTGGCTCTCAGGAGTGGTGGGGGCTGGGAGCTCAGCAGGTGGGGGGAAGAGCTGGGTGACTGTGGCAGAGGGAGCGGGCAGAGGGAATCCAGGGAAGTGCCCGTGATTTGGCTGAGACTGGAGCACAAGGAGGAAGGTGAGGGGAAAGGTGAAATTTGAGGCTGGGCCGGCCACCGTAGACTCTGTGTCAGGCCAGGAAAGTGTGGACTTTGGCTTGTGGACTCTGGGAGACCTGAGAGCGTTCAGCTATTAAATGCAAGACCAGCAAGTCATGGCCGCTCCACAGTGTCCTCTCTGTCCTGGGATGTAGACATTATATGGATTATCCCTGTTTTTTAGAGATGGAAATTGAGGCTCAGAGAGGTTAAGTGACTTGTCCAAGGTCACGCAGCTGGGAAGTGCCTGAGCCAAGGTCCAGAATGAACTGATCCATCTAGATTTTAGACAAGGGCTTGGGGAGCACTGAATGGTGGAACTGGAATGGGGGGATGCTGGGTCCAGAGGAAGAGGTCACCCAAAAACCATGGGTGGGGTAGGACTAGTGGCCTCCTGGAAGCAGCTTGGCCAGCCTGTGGTCAGGCCCCCGCCCCCACCTCGCCCTGGCTAGACAGCCGGCCCTGTGTGACATTGTTTCTTAGACGCAGGACGTGCTTCAGGGGAAGGGGCGGAGGTACCTCCCTTCCTGCCTGCCTTGGCCCTTCCTCCCTTCCTCCTGCTTGGCTACAGCAGGGGTCCTGGCTGCTGTCCAGGGGCTGCTGGGAGAGTGGGCAGGAGGCTGTCTCAGCCCCCACCCATGGGGTCATGGGGTCACTCCTGCTGCCCACGCCTGGGGAGGAGGGAGTTGAGGTGGGGGTGGGAGAGATATAGAAATGGGGGGTGCTGGAGGGAGTGGGGGACCGAGAGAGAAGGAGGTGGACTGTCAGAGTCGGGGGCCCTAACTGTGCCTGGTGCCCTGGTGGGGCGCTGTGCAGCGGGGAGAGTGGACTTTGGAGCCAGCTACCTAGGCTGAAATCCTGGCTCTATCTCTTGCGACTGTAGGGCCTCAGGCAAGTCGCTTCGTTTACTGGTGCCTCAGTTTCCTGCTCTGTAAAATGGGACCCACAATAGTGGCTGTCCCTAGGGTTATTGTGGGGGGTTCCAGTATTCCATCTCAAGTGCTTAGAACAGTGCCTGGCTCATACTGTTGTATATCCTCGAGTCAATTGGGATTCCTAGAGACCCTATAGGATGGAGTAGAACTGCCCCATAAGGTTTCCTAAGCAGATTGCCAGGCCTTTCCTCCTGCTAAGCCACTGGATGGGTTTGAACCAGCTGAGCGCTTATTATGCCACCAGGTCTCTTTGCCTGGCTCATAAAAAAAAAAAGTGGTAAATACATGTTAGCTCTTAGCTGTTAATACGATTGCTACTGTTTAACTCACAGAGCAGTCTTGAAGGCTAATATATATATGTATTTTTAATATTTTATTGCGTTTTCAGTGAAAGTTTACACAGCAAATTAGTTTCTCGTTTAACAGTTACTACACGAATTGTTCAGTGACATTGATTACATTTTTTCACAATGTGTTAACATTCTCATTAATTCCATTCTGGATATTTCATTTCTAGTAATCTGGTTTCCCTTCCCCCTTCCCCTTTCATCTTTGCTTTAGAGTAATTGTTGACGGTTTGGTCTCATACAGATGATTTTGTACAGGTGCTCAGTACTCACTGGTGATATTCTTTATTTTATGAGCCAGTCTGTTATTTAGCTAAATGGTGACACCGGGGTGGTTTTGGTTCAAGGTTTATGGAGCATTGAAGGGCAGTAGTCTTGGGGAGTCCTCTCGTCTCAACCGGTATAGTAAGCCTGGACTTTTTAGGAAGTTGAGTTCTGCTCCACATTTTTCTCCCCTTCTGTTGGGATCCACCTATTGTGGCCTTGATGAGAACGGCCTAGTTGTAGCCGGGCACCATCTAGTTGTTTTGGTCTCAGGGTAGATGAGGTCATGGTTCATGTAGGCTGTTAGTCCTGTAGACTAGTTTCTTGTTTTTTGAGTCTTTGGTTTCCTTCTTTCTCTTTTGCTTCGGATGAGAAGAGACTGATAGTTGTAAAGACTGGTCTTTTTAGCCCTATTATACAGATGAGGAAACTGAGACTCAGAGTCAGGAATTTGTCCAAGTCATAAGGCCACTTGGTGGTGGAGTTGGGGATTCCAATGTGCCTTCTTTCCATATAAGTTCGACTCTCTGCTGAGCCACTGCTATGTGCCGGGCGCCTGTCCCTTTCCCAGTTTCTGCCCATCTCTTCTCCTTAGCCTCCTTGCCACCTCTTCTGGTCTTCCCTGCCCTTCTCTGCTCTTGGGGCCTTCGTGGGGGCAGACCATGGATGGACAGTGGGGGTGCGCCTGCAGGCTGAAGGATGAACAGACAGATGGATGGGCAGGGAGACAGTGAGGAAGAGCTGAGGAGTGAAAGTGAGGACCTGAGGAGGGCTGACAGGGCACTGGGAGGATCTCTGGCATCTGTCCTTGCTCAGAGAGGGTTTGATAGGTCTAGGGGGCCGTGGTTAAGAGAGTGGGCTCATTTCCTGACTCCACCACCGGTGTGACTCTCAGCAAGGTACTAACCACCCTGTGTCTTAGTTTTCCTCATTGGAAGAATCAGCGTGCCTTCTATAGGGTTGTCAGAATTAAAGGAAGTAACCTGTGACACACTTAGCGCGGCTCCTGGCACACCGTCAGCCAGCGAGTATCCATTTTCAGCAGAGCGGGCGGTACAAATGGTTAAGCGCTCGACTACTAGTTGGAAGGTTGGCAGTTCAAACTCACCCAGAGGTGCCTTGGAAGGCAGGCCTGGTGATCTGCATCTGAAAGGTCACAGCTTTGAGTTCTACTCTGCACATGTGGGGTCGTCATGAGTCAGAATTGACTTGAGGGCAACTAACAACAACAACATCAGTGCCATAGCATGGGGGCTGAGAGGAATAGGAAGAATCTTCACACAGCTTGGGTGATCAGTCATGGAGGGCTGCCTGGAGGGGGTGAGTGTGGCAGGGGGTGGAAAGATGAACAGTGAGAAAGTGGTGACCCACACACAGGTAAAAGGGAAGGAGAAAATGGTGAGACAAGGGGGAAGGTAAGATGCACTGGGCAGAGTGGGGGCAGACTTGCAGAGAAGGAGTCCAAGGCTGAGGGAACAGTGTGTGCAAACGGCTTGGAGGCTGAGAAAACAGGACCCTGGAAAGACTGGAGCACCATGGGACAGGAATGGGAGGGAGTGTCTGGAGAAGAGCCTGGGCCAGGTGGAAGAGCCCATGGGTATGGGGCCAAGGAGCGTGGGTAATAGGGAGCTACGAGGCCTCTGGGAGCTGGGGAGTGACATGGTCATACTGGGCCTTTGCTGGGATGGCCTTCAGGGCTGGTGGGGCGGGGGTGGGAGAGAAGTGAGGTAGGCCTGGCTTCTGTAAGCATTATAGGGCCCTGAGCAGGAACTCAAGCATCCTGTATTCTGCCTGGAGATCTTCCCACAGTGCTCTGGGGTGGTGGGCAGGAAGGGAGGGCAGAGCTGGGAGAGTGAAGTATTTGCCTGTTTTCCTCTGCCTGTGACCTGACCTCCTGACCCTCCTGGAGGTGCAGTACTGAGAGCCCTCACTGGGTAGATGGGAAACCCCATCCTTCCCACACTGCTCAGGAGTTCCGGGAGGTTGGGCAGGCAGCCCGTTTCCCGCACCCTGCTCCCCTCTCCACCCCCTCCTGCTTGTGGGGTGAGGCCTGGGCCTGAGAGGATCTGGTTCCTGCCCTCAGCAGGCCCCCAGGCGTTTTCTGAGCATGCTCAGGGCAATAGCCCGAGAGGGAGGTGGAGGGTCAGAGAAGGCAGTGTCTCCCTCAGGGAGGTCTGGGAGGTTGGCAGGAGTGCCCTGGAGGAGGGGATGCCTGAGCTGGGTTTTTAGGGAGCGGCAGCAGTTGGCAGGCCCTAAGGGAAGAGCCGTCGGCCTGTGGACTGCGGTCCTCACCTTGAATTACAGGGAGAGTGGAAGAACGCGGGAGGGCTAGGCCCTCATCTAGGGTGGCTGTGATGGTCTTTCTGTGGGTTTGAAGCGGTGGGAAGACAAAGGCCGAGAGAGAGCTGATCTGTTCTGAGTCACACCTGATAACAGTAAATGCCTGCTTTTTATTAAAGACTCAGCATGCCTGACACTGTTGGTGCTTTCACTCATTTAACTCCTCAGTGCTGTGAGTGGGTGCAGCTGGGGACATCGGAGGGTTAAGCTGCCGGGCGGTCTGGCCCAGAGTTCCTGTTCATGACCTCCATACCACTGTCGGTCAAATTTTCTGACCACAACCCACAGTGAGAAATTTATTTTATATCGAAACCTAGTCCACACGCCTGAAACTAAAGGGTCACGAGACAGCAGTTGGTTTGACCTGGTAGGAGGCTGGTTTATGTTTTCTGTTGCATTCCGCTAAAAACAGTGCCGGCTTTGGCCCAGTCAATTCCACACCCCGAGGGACAGGCCTGCAGTTTGGAACCTCCTCCCCCCGCAGCCCTCTGCTTCCACCTGTTTACCTGCATTGTTTTTCATTGCTCAGACTCTCCCTCCCCTCGCTCACACCCATACTGGGAGACAGGTTCCATCTTTTCCTCACTTTACGAATGTGGTCAGCTCACGCACCCGAGTCTAGGCACGGTTAGCGCTGGGCTTTGGAGCCATAGCTGTTTCTTCATGGCCCATCTCCAGCCACAGGGCAGCATAGCCAGCCCAGCCACAGGCTTCTGTGGTTCAGGCCTTTCCGCAACCCCTTGGTGCAGCCAGGGTGAGTCTAGGGCTGAAGGAGCCCGTGAACACAGCATCGATGCCTCCACTGCCAGTGTTCAGCCCTAGCCCCTTGGGCTTGGTTGTCTGAGAGCGACCGAGGGGGTGGTGAGAGCATGGAGGGCTGGGGCTGCGACAGGCGTTCTTCATGGCCCAGGTTCCCAGCTCCCCAGCAGTGGTGCCCAGGTGAAGGTCCTTCCCGCCTTGCCTATCCCAGGCTGGTAGCAGAGGGCAGTGTGGCTGTATCTGTGCCACAGCTGTGTGGGTGGGGATGTGGGCACTCTGCCTGAGCCACGTCTTTGGCTGGGGCACACCTTTTAACCTGGGCCTCCCCTCACCCAGAGGATCCCGGAGGGGACTTCAGGTCCGTTTGTCTTTGAACGGACCATGGGGCCTCACTAGTTCTCACCCAGGGACAGGCAGAGAGCCCTGCTGTGATGGGGACCTGGGTGACTGTCTTAACCTTCAGTGGCTCCCACTGCCCACGGGATGGCCAGACACCTTCGTTCTGCGTCCTCCACAGGCTGGCTCCAGCTTGTCTCTTCTGGGAGGTGCTTCCCAGGATGTTAGTTAATTAGGAGCTGAGAACAGTGCCTGGCCCATGGGAAGTGCCAGTGTTTGCTGCTGCTGTTAGTACTGTTATCAAATTCTTCCCATACCCTGTATTCTGCCCTCCACGCCTTTGCTCATGCTATTCGTTCTCCATCCATCACTGAAGCGCCACCTTTCTCCATGAAGGGGGAGCCTCGGTACCCCTTCCTCTGGGAAGCTCCCCTTTTGCCTCGTGGCCAGCTGGCTCCCTTTTCTGGTCTGCTTAGGGTTCTAGTTGACCTCCCTCCCCAGACCGTGGGCAGGGTGGAGATTTATTAATCATCTGCTGTGGGCCAGGCAGAGATCTTGGCGGCGCAGTGGTTAAGAGCTACGGCCTCTAACCAAAAGGTTGGCAGTTTGAATCCACCAGGCGCTCCTTAGAAACTATGTGTGGCGTTCCTACTCTGTCCTGTAGAGTCGCTATGAGTCAGAATCGACTCGATGGCAACGGGTTTTGGTTTGGTGGGCCAGGCACTGTGTTTGGTGTAAGGGGTACAGAGTTGGACAACCACAGAAGTCTGGTTCTGAGGATTTTTTTTTTTTTTGTATTTGATTTTGTTGTCTTTTGTTTGCTTTCACTGAGTCAGCCCCCTACTCATGGTGGCCTCATGCGACAGAGTAGATCAGCTCTGTAGGGTTTTTTTTCTTGGCTGTAATCTTTACAGAAGCAGGTCTCCAGGCTTTTCTTCCACAAAGCTGCTGCGTGGGTTTGAACTGCCATCCTTTAGGTTAGCAGCCAATCGCAAACCACTTGTGCCACCCAGACTTCTCAGGTTGTTTTTCCTGATGGAAGAAACAAAAGGGCAAGGGCAAAGGCAAAGGCAAGTGCTAGTCCAGGGAGCTCCCACCTCCCTGGGCACTCAGAGGAGAGGCCGCTTTGACCTGGGCTTTGAAGGATGAGCAGACTGCCTGGCTGAGGAGAGGGGCAAGGGCATCCCAGGCAGAGGGCCCCTCAGGTGTAGCGGCTGGGGAGCCATGGCACCCAGGGACTCTTGTGCTTGCTGTCCTTCTCCAAGAATGTTGAATGGGAATGAAAATACTACTGGGCTTTAATTCCCACCCCCCTTCTGCCTTCTCAGGTCGCTGGCTGTCCGATTGTCTGGCTGGAGCCCCCCAGGGGGCCCTGAGCCCCAAGACAAGAGCCCAGACGGCCTTTCGTTCCTTGGGGACAGCTGGTCTGGGGCCGTGAGGCGGCGGGTGCTCTCTGGGCCGGGGTCTGCCCGGGCAGAACCCCGAGAGGTGAGGGCCCTCTCCCCTGGGCTGGAGGTGGAGTCAGTGCGTTAGCCTGGGTGGGGCAGCCTCTGATTGGTGAATGAAGGTCACTGGGTGGAGCTTCTGGGGATTGGCTAGAGCAGAGAGAGATGGGTGATTAGCTGCTCTTTGCCCCGCCCCAGCCAGCGTTGAAGGAAGTCTGATTGGGCAGGAACTCCAGGTGGGGCGGATTGATAGCACCTGACCAGGATGGGGTATGTGGGGTGGGAAGCCTGATTCCAGAGTCCTGTTGGTGGGAACAGGGCCTGACTGGGCTGGACATGGCATGTGCCCCCTGACGTGGGGTCTGAATTGTGAGACATGGTCGCCCCCACACCCTGGTCTTCCTCTAGCTTCCCAGTTGTCCTGACCTGGGAGGGTCGCTTCATTCCCTCCCTGCTTGGGTTTTTCCCCAGCCAAGGGCTGAAGCTGCTGGCCTGGAAGGGTCATGCCTGGATGCGGAGGTCCAGCAGAGACCCTCGCCCTGGAGCCAGGTGTCCACACACCCCTTCCTGGTGGATTCCAAGGGTAAGCCTGGTCTTGCATGGAGGCTGGGGAGTGACTGGGACCAGCCCAGGATGCAGATGGGGAAACTGAGAGCTAGAGAGGGAGATGGCCCCACCCCAGTCACCCTGTCTCCTGTGCTATTGCCCTGTCCTCAGTAAGCAGCGTCTGGTGAAAAGTGCACTGATGAGGAGTCCGGGAACTTGGATTCAAGTCCTCGTTGTGTCCCTAGTGGGCTGCGTGGTCTAGGGCAAGTCTCCACCCCCTCTGGACCTCAGACTCTCACTCTAAGAAGGGGGAGGTGGGGTCTTGGCAGCTCAGGCCTCTAGAGGGCCATGCTGGTGGTCTCACCATTAGCCGATCCCTGGCCTCACCTTTCTCCTCTTGTTCCCCCCACTGTCCCTGTCCACCTCATGCTCAGCCTGCCAGTCCTTCCACGAGGCCCTAGATGCCTGGGCAAAGGGGCCGGGCACTGAGCCCTTCTACATTCGAGCCAACCTCACCCTGCCTGAGCGGGCAGACCCCCATGCCCTGTGCGTGAAAGCCCAGGAGATCCTGCGGCTGTTGGACCCGGCGTACAAGCGGCAGCAGGAGTGGTTCTGTATACGGGTTGACCCCCTCACACTACGGGACCTGGACCGAGGCACTGTGCCCAATTATCAGAGGTGACAAAAACTAGGAGCCTAGAAACTGGTCCCACTGGGAGCGGGAACTGGGGTGGGGGTCCCCCCCCTGCAATCCCTCACCATCCTCTGGGGTGGTCCAGGAGGCAGGAGGAGAAGGGGCAAGGGGGCTCCCCATGTCTCTGCAAACACATGGTCCCTACAAACACATGACATGACTCCCCTCCACCTCCATAGAGCCCAGCAGCTCCTGGAAGTTCAGGAAAAATGCTTGCCCTCCAGCCGGCACCGAGGTCCCCGCAGTAATGTAAGCAGGCCTGGGTGGGCAGGAGGGGCCTGGAGAAACGGAGAGGGTGGGCTCTGTTCTCTAGCAGCCCTGGGGGAGGAGAGGAGGGAGGTCCCCCCTCACAGGACTTAGGTGGTCATCTAATAAGCACCTAGCATGTGTTTTCTTAGCGCTTTACAAACAAACAGAACAACAGAGGGCCTCATCCAGGCTAGCTGAGAGAATTGGATGAGCCAGAGTGTGCCAGTGCTAGGAGGATGCCTGGCCCATAGCAGGCACTTGGCAAACAGCCATCACATCTGTTTGCCATTCTTGGATAGGGCTAGGCTGGGCGATCGTCCCCACTGTGTGCTGGGGCTCAGCAGACTTCAATACTCAGGAGGCTCTGTCGCTAGAGAGGTGTTGAGAACGTGGGCTCTTAAATCCCAGCTCCGCTGCTTACCAGCTGTGTGACCTTAGACCACCACCTTAGCCTCCCTTAAGGCTCTGTTTCCTCACTTGTAAAATGGGGACAATTATGCTATCTACCCAGGAGGTAGTATAAGGCTTCAGTGAGTTAACCCCATGTCAGGTGCTTAGCGTCTGGCATGATATAGGCATGTGATGTGTGTTAAGTATTGGTATAATAAGTGCCAGTGTTATTGGACCAATTAACCTTACCCAAGGTCATGTTGCTAGTTCATTGACAGAGCCCCCAAAGTTTGTCCCTTCTGTACCATGCTGCTTCCCCGGGCAGAATTTCCACCTCCCCACTGGCTGAAGCCAAGCCCGCGTGGCTGGTGTGAGGGCTGTGGCAAAAGGAATGGAAGGAGTATATGCGACATTAGGCTTCTCCTGTCTCTGGCCCTCAGTCTCACCATCTATAAAGTGGGGGCAGACCAGCCAATCCCTAAGACTCCTCCAGCTCTAATTGGCTCTGACTGGGCTCTTCTCTGGACCCTTAGCGATGATTGTCCTCACCTGCCTAGGAAGTGGCCCTGGGCCAGACAAGGGCCTGGGATGGGCCTGGTGGGGAAGTGGGGCCTTGTGCTGACCCAGGCGGTGGGGGGTGGGGGGGATACCCTCTTCTGGAGGCTGTTTATTCTCCCGACTCCCTGAGGGTGGGGTGGAGCTGAGCTCTCAGGTACCCCTCCTGACTCTTTCCCAGCTGAAGAAGCGAGCCCTGGACCAACTCCGACTGGTAAAGCCTAAGCCTGTGGGGAGTCCTGCAGGGGACTGCCCGGAGCAGCTGCAGCTGGAGCCCTGCTCAGGTGAGTGCCCAGGCGTAATGGTGCAGACCTGTGCTGTGCATGGTGTCCTTGGGCCTGGAAGGGCCTGTTGAGGGGGTTCCACTGGAAGGTGGGGCCCATGCTGGGGGCCTGAGAGGCAGGGCTCCCCCTGGTGGAAGATAGGCTGCTGGGGTTGAGAGAGGTGGGGAGATGAGAGGAGTAGGCTATGTGTATGATTGTCATTGTGGGTCTGGATGTGTTTGAGGCACACACAAGCATGGGCCCATTCTAATCTGGGAAAGTGTGTATAGCTGCGTCTTTTGCACGTGTATGGTGCAGGTGTCTCGTGAGGACCCCAGAGAAGGGGTTCCTGGAGCAGTAGGGTGAGGCCTTAGACCAGATCGGAGAGAATGCACTGGGGGAGCCCACTGAAGGAGTAGCAACTTTGAGAGTTCAGAGGAAGACTTCCTGGAAGAGGTAGCATTTGAACTGGGGCCTTCAAGGATGAATAGGAGTTTGTTTCAGGTGGGAGGCACAGCTGTGCAAAGGCACAGTGATGTGGGTGCTGTGTTTAGAGAACATTCAGCTCAGTAAGTGTGTGCATCAGGCACCAGGTCCGTGAGCGTTGTGCTCCATCCGGTGAACGCAGTGGTCCCCACCCTCATGGGGGCCACCGCCATGGGGAGGCACACGCCAGTCAGATAATTGCCCTCGTGAACATCATTACACAGAGGGTGAGGCGGGTAATGGAGGAGCACATGCCAGCAGTCCTGCTGTCTGTGTGACCAGGGCTTTGAAGGGGGAGTTAAGAGTTAAGGGGCTGAGGGGTGCAGGGGTGGGGGTGGGTGGCCCCAGCGCATGCAAACACCCTGTGATTGGAGGCAGCACTCTCAGGTGGAGGAACTGAAAGATGGTCTGTGAAGCAAGGGTGGAGTCCGATGGGTGCGTGGCTCGCTGCCTGTCCAGGCTGACCTGCAGGGCTTTGTCACCCACGTGATGAATGTGCCCTTTTCCCTAAGAATCATGGGAAGTCATCGTTGCATTGAAAGCAGAGCAGTGATAGGATCTGACTTTAGTTTTAAAAAGCTCCTTCTGTCTGCAGAGTAGAAAATGACCTGTAGGGGGCAAGGGTGGGGCAAGGGAGCAGTGAGGCGCATGCCGTGATGGTCTCAGCAGCTGGGTGCTTGTACCTGCATTTGTGCACATTTGCAAGACAAGCAGCAACGGGACATAGGAGGTGGGAGGGGATGGGTGGGGGGAGGCGATGGAATTTCTGGGTGTCAGAGGAACTGGGCCCTGCCTACACCCTGTCTTTTCTGTCCCTGCTCCCACCCCAGAGCCAGAGCGGAGCCTCAAACCCTACAGCCTGGTGCGACCACTGCTGGTGTCTGCTCTGCGACCTGTGGTGCTCTTGCCTGAGTGTCTGGCGCCCCGGCTCATTCGTAACCTGCTCGACCTGCCCAGCTCCCGGCTAGACTTCCATGTGTGCCCAGCGGGTGAGCCTGAGAGCTGGGAAGGGAGGTGGCTGACACCCTGGGCAGCCAGGCACACTGACCTGTCATCCCTGTCTCTTCCTCCCTCCTTTGCAGAAAGCCTCTCTGGGGAGGAGCAGTGCACATCCTCAGCCCCTGGGGCCCCCAAGGCCCGGCCTGCCACCCCTGGCCTGGGCAACAGGATCCGCGCCATCCAGGAATCTGTCGGGAAGGTACCATGTTTTGGATGGGGTACAGGTGGTGGGGCTGCCATCCTGGGCCCAGGAGCCAGAGCCTGAGTGCAGGCCTTGTTCTACTGCTCGGTTGTGGGGTGACCCTGGGCAAGTCCCTTCCCTTTTCTGGGCCTCATTTTCCTCACCTGTGAAATGGGTGGGTTGGGTCAGTTGACCTTGTGTGGGTCATCCTTGAGGTGTTTGGTTCCCGACACAGTACTGACACACCTCGTCCTTGCCTTTGCCACTACCCTGGGAGCTTGCCAGGAGCTGCGAAGGTGGGTCTCGTGGGAGTAGCGCCATCCTACAGGTGGGGAGACTGAGGTCCTGAGAGGGGAAGTGACTTATCTCCTCAGGTCTCCCGCCTCCCCTTCTGAGTTCTTTCCTTGCTGTCAGGGTTATTCCTGGGTGGAGGGGAAGCGGGAGGTCAGGGGAGGGTGTGGAGAGGTCAGTGTCTCTGGGCTGGGACTAAACTGTAGTCTCAATCCTCCCTGGCCCCCCGAGAAGAAGCACTGCCTTCTGGAGCTGGGCGTGCGCGGCGTGCGGGAGCTGGTCCTGAATGAAATCTACCCCATTGTCATCCATGTGGAGGTGACTGAGAAGAATGTCCGGGAAGTCAGGTGAGGTGGGTGGAGGGGAGCGGGGATGGGCAGAACCCTGAGACCTTCCTCCTGTTTATGTCTCTGTGTCTCTCTGTCCTCGCTACCTGTTGTATGTGTGTCTTTTTCTCTGGCTACCTCCCTCTTTGTCTGCCATCTCTCTTTTTTCTCTGTCTGTCTGTCCTCCTCTCTCTGACTCTCCATATCTTTGTCCCTCTGTCTCTGTCCATCTTTGTCCCCTGATCCACCTAACCGCTGCCCCCTCCCCTCTCTGCAGGGGCCTGCTGGGCCGGCCGGGCTGGCGGGACTCGGAGCTGGTTCGGCAGTGCCGAGGCTCCGAGCAGGTGCTGTGGGGGCTGCCCTGCTCCTGGGTGCAGGTGCCCACCGATGCGTGGGCCCATGCGGAGGAGCTGGCCAAGGTGGTGCGCGGCCGCATTCTGCAGGAGCAGGCCCGCCTCGTGTGGGCTGAGTGCAGCAGCGGCAGCAGAGGCCGCAATGGCAGCAGCGAGGCCTGAGCATCTCCCTTGGGTGCCCTGACGTCCTCCAGCACTTTGGAAGCTGCCAGAGGGGACTCTGGTGTCTGCGGTGGAACTGGATTTCTCCATCCTGAGCCTTCTAGGCCTTTGGGCTCTCAGACACCGGGCCCTGGGCCCTGAGCTCTCACCTGGGTTCATCGCTGGTCCTGCTGAGGCTGTGGGAGCCTGGTGGCGAGAGCTTTTGCTGTCCGTTCTTGCTGCTCCGGGCCTTCTCCTGAGTCCCACTGCATCTCCATGTTCCCACGGGAGTCCTCATCCTCTCCGTAACTGCCTCCCTGGAGCACCCGGGCTCTCATATGTGCACATGTCTGCACACCCAGGTTCTCCTTGGGGTGGGCTCACGTTCTGTCCCCCACCCCCAGGCACACGAGCCCTCATAGGGGTGTACCCCGTGTGTGCAGTTCTCAGTTTGCTCACGGGGTGGCAAGCCAGCTAACGTGTGATGTCCCCCTGTGCGCACGCAATCTTGTGGATGCCTCCACGTGTGGGTGTCATGGGCTCCCATCCACGATGCTGCCACAGTACATGCCCCTCGTGTCCTCTCCCGTGTGTGTCCTCTTAAACACGTGTCAGTGGTTCTCCTGTGTAAATGTCATGTCCCCACCCCTGTGACCTGTGCACTACCACGT
This sequence comes from Elephas maximus indicus, assembly GCF_024166365.1. Taxonomy (NCBI): domain Eukaryota; kingdom Metazoa; phylum Chordata; class Mammalia; order Proboscidea; family Elephantidae; genus Elephas; species Elephas maximus. The sequence continues at coordinate 181,373,153 of NC_064822.1, read as the reverse complement.
GTGTGTTCCTGGTGAGCACATGCAGGACCATGTCCTCACGGCGCCCACTCTCTGCCCTGTGTCCTGCCTCTCTCGGGCAGCTGGGGAGGAGCCAGCTGCTCAACCACTGGAATGTACCAGAATGTATGGCTCGTACGTTACCGGGCCTTTTTCACTCATAAGCTGCACAAATATGAACATTAAACACTGTCGTAGAAGCTGGTGGTCTTCTGCTTGCGGGTGTTCCGGCCTGGGACCCGGTTTGTCCCCACCCCCACCTCAGGCTGATGCCAGCCGCCAGGTGCTGGCCCGCCTGTGGGGAGGGTCGAATTTCACTCCTCAGTCATCCTGGAGCTGCCCGCCATCTGTGCTGGCATCACTTTACCTGTCCCCCAAGTGACCGAAGGAAGGCCTCACAGCTGGACCACCGTTGCCCAGCCCTGCCTGCTGTCAATCCCCAGAGTGGGCCCTGGAGTGGGGGCGCTAGCATGGTCTCGGGTGGAAGGGGCCCAGCTTCAAGGCCAGGGGACCAGGGCAACCCTTGAGTGCACAGTCAGCTCCCCTAGAGAGAGGACGACCACCTCAGATGTGGGAAATCTGGGTGGGCTTACTGGAGGAGGTGCCACTTGAGCTTGGGGGCTGGGAGTCCTCTCTCCAAGAAATATTTTTTGGACCTACAGCATGGAGGTGACTGTCCTTGGTGCAGGCCACAATGATGAACTTGATGGCGAGGCCCGTGCTCTGGGGAAGTGGGGACATACTAGGTAGAGGGAACCTCAAGAGCAAAGGCTCAGAAGTGGAAAATGGGATGAACTTGGCCATTTGGGGAGTGGTAGGAAATAAGGCTGGGAGGTGGGTGGGGCTGGGGGCGGGACACCAGGCTGAGGTGCTTGGCTGTGGGCTGTGGGAGCCTCCAAGGGCATTGGAGCAGGACGGAGGGGCTTGTCTGGAGCTTTGCTTTGGGTCAACTCTGGGTCTGAGGCAGGTGGGGTGACGATGGGGCCTGAGTGGGGATCTGGGCAGTGGAGGGGAGGAGCAGGCAGAAGACTCGAGATGGGCTGGGCCTGGGGAAGGTGAGTGCTTGGGACTGGACCTTCGTTCTTGGCAGGCAGGTGGAAACAGGTCCTGAGCTTTGGCGCAGGATTGGGGATTTGGGGTGGTGGGTATCGAGGGGAGCGAAAAACCGAGATGAGGGCTGGGTGGCTGGTGGGGGGGCTGCAGCCCCATCTTTAGTGGGAGGAAGAAGAGGAAACAAGGAGGGCTGAGGGGTGGGGAGAAGTGGACCAGGAGGGATGAAGGAGATGGGGAGGGTAGGCAAGGAGTCACCTGGGTGGAGGGGGCCCAGGCTGCACCAGACTGCATCTCTGCACCCTGGGTCCTCACCAGTAGAGTGGAGGTGCCCAGTACTGTGTGTGGAGATGGTGGGGGTTGGAACGGAGGTGCCAGCTGTGGACAGGGCCAGGCTGGGTGAGTGTGGCTAGGAGAAAGCCATTGGTCACAAAAACTCAGCACTTTCTGCTCCCCCAAGAGAGGGGGTGCCCATAACAGGGTGCAGATTGGATGGGACAGGGGAAATGAAGGGGCCTTGACCTAGAGCTTGAGGCCCCCAACCATCACCAGTATGGGGTGGGGCTGGGGAGTTGGACACTTGACAAGGGTGCTTCCCCTGGAGGAAGGGCAGCCCCCATGCCCAGGAGTGTAGACCTTACCCACATGCCATCTGTCACTCCAGCCACATCGTCTCTTCAGCTGGTGACCCCCTGAAGCTGCCCTTAGCTTTTTTTTTCTTTCTGAGATGTTTGTAGTTTATTTTGTTGTTGAGAATATACACAGCAGAACATATTCCAAGACAACTGTTGCTACATGTACAATTCAGTGACATTGATTACATTGATGAGTTGCACAACCATTTTCATCCTCCATTTCTGAGTTGTTCCTCCTCCATTAACATCAACTCAGTGCCCCTAAGGTTCCTATCCTTCGAGTTGTTTTCAGTTTGTTCCCATATAGATAGTTCATAAAAGAACATAATGCTCAAGGCAGAGATTCTATATTAAGTTATTGTCTGGTTTTAAGAAGACTTCAGGGGATATTTTTGGCTTAAGGTTTAAATATGACCTCAGGGCAATAGTTCCAGAGGTTCATCCAGTTTCCATGGCTCCAGAAAATCTGGAGTCCTTGAGAATTTGACTTCTGTTCTGCATTTTCCCCCTTTTGATCAGGATTTGATAGAATCTTGAATCAGAATGTTTGGTAATGGTAGCAGGGCACCACCCAGTTCTTCTGGTCTCATGGTAAAGGAGGCAGTTGTTCATGGAGGCAATTAAGGTATATGTTTCATATCCTCCTCTTCCTATTTCTGACTCTCCTTCATCTGCTGCTCCAAGTGAATAGAGACCAATTGTGCCTGGTCGGCCTGCCCTTAGCTTTTCTATCACCATGCCTTTGCTCACACTGATCACCCTGCCTGAGCCATTTTTCCCATATAAATCTTACCTGTCCTTTGAGGGCTGGCTCACATACCACCTCCAGGAAGCCTACCTGGCCCTCCCAGCACTTGGGACTTCTCTTGGTTGATGCCACATTCTGCTTTGTTGCAGGATGGTGGGTCTGCGTGGCTGTCTCTGTGAGTGGCCTTGGGCTCCCTGGGCATGGGGACTGGTCATGCTCATTCAGGAAAACCTTTCCATGTGCCTGGCCCACTGGCTGGTCTGTGGACATATGCTGGAGCCTAGTGGCCCAGCCACCTTCGCCCAGACACTGTGTTAGATGCCACTTTCCCATGGAGTGAAGAAGTCCACTAGCCCCATAACTCTCAACAAGTTGCATTTTTGTCCCATTCTACAGATGATAAAAGCAGACCTCAGAGAGGAGAAGTAACTTGTCCAGAGTCACACAGCCAATGAGTGGCCCAGTTAAGAAATGAACCTTGATCTGTGTGGTACAAAGCCTGGGATTGTCCTTGGTGATGTCCTGAGAAGATGGGCTGTGAAGGGACCTGGCATGTGGCCGGCCCATAATGGCAGGGTGATTGGAGAGGGTGGCTTTTCCTTTCCTCTCACCCCAGAGTCCTAATACAGGGCTGGCCCACAGGCGGCCCAGTTTAATTCACCAGCCAGTAGTACTTTCATACATCTAATTAACAGATACTCATTGAGCTTCTACTGTGTGAGGTACTGAGGAATTGGTAGTTAAAAAAAATTTTTTTTTCTGCCTTGACCTTTTCATGAGACAAACAGTAAAATATACAGCAGAGAAGAAGGCCCAGGAAGGCAGGGCTGAAAGCCTGGAAGGGATGGGGAGAAGGTTTTATAATTTAAATAAGGTGGTCAAGGAAGACTTCCTGGAGGAGGTGACATGTACATAAAGACCTGAAGGAGGTGAAGTAGTGAGATGTGCCTGTTTTGGGGGAAAGAGCACCCCAGGTGGGGGGAGCAGCAAGTGCAAAGGCCCTGAGGTAGGCGTGTGCCCGGAACAGCCAGGAGCCCAGGGGGTCTGGAGTGGAGGGAGCCAAGGGAGGGTAGTGGGAGATGGGGCTGGAGGGTCAGAGGGGCCTTTTAGACCAGTGTACAATTTTGATGTTTGTTCTGAGGGAGCTGGGAGCCAGTGCAAGTTTTGAGGAGAGGAGGATGTGACTGACCTTGTGCAAAACGAGATGGAGATGGTGTCTGGGGAAGTCCCGTACCTGCCCCCTGGCCTGGCCAGGGAGAGAGGCAGCAACAGAGACTGACAAAAGAGATGTGACATGGGGCAGTCACAGCTGGACAAGTGGCCACGGGGGCCTCCTGTGGCCTAGATGAGGGACCAGACACGAACCTGGCTTTAACCACTCTGTGTCACTGAGTTACCAGATCACCTTCGCTCTGTGCCTTATGTCCTCAGTTATAGACTGCGAACAATAATCCCAGTGCTGTTAAGACCAGAGGAAGTATTGTGGGAGCCACTGAGGCTGGGTGGACATCATGGAAGGCTTCCTGGAAGAGGGCACACTTATGCTATGTCTTAAAGTCCAAGGAGAATTCATACTGGTGGAGGGGCGGGGTGGGATGTGTGTGAGCATGGCAGAGGACTGGGAAGAGTTTCAGGAGGAACAACATCATGAATACAAGGCAGAGGCTGGGTAGAGCAGGACACTGCAATAATGGGGCTTGAATCGCGCCAAGCTGACACGTCCCTGGGGAGTGAAACGGCTGGAGGGCCCCTCCCTTCCATCCCTGCATAGAAGGTTTGTTGTCACCCCAACCCCCACCGTAGCAGCTGGCAGGGCTGGGGCTGTCCCTTCAGCCGGTGTCTTTTTTTGAGTCACCTCTGGGGCTCCCTGGGACGGCCCCGCCCCTCGGGCTGCTCTGGGGCAGGGGCGGGGCCAGGCAGCCCCAGAGCCGGCAGCGGAGGCCAAGGGAGCAGGTGGAGGCTGGTGGCTGGCCGGCTGCATGGCTCAGCCTCAGGGTTCAGAGCACCAGCCCCCTGGTTGCCCTTCCCGGCCTGCCTCTGATGCCGGCCAGACTTTGGCCTCTGCCAGGGCCCCCGCCTGAGCAGCCCCCCTTCCTGCCCGTCTGGAATTTTGGGGCTGATGCAGCGCCGGCTCCTCCAGGGCCTGGCTGGAGCCCTTCTGACCCTCCTATGCATGGGGCTCCTGTCCCTGCGGTACCACCCGAGCCTGTCCCCCCAGGGGGTGCAGGTGACCCCTGAGCCTCGCCCGCTGAGACCTGGACCCCCTGAGCTGCAGATGCGGGACATCTTCATCGCCATCAAGACTACCCAGGCCTTCCACCACTCGCGCCTGGAGCTGCTGCTCGACACGTGGGTCTCCAGGACCAGGGAGCAGGTGACGAGTAGGGGACTGGAGCCCTGGGAGTGACCCTTGGCCTGAGGGGCTCATGGAGGCCTTTCCCCTGGGCTGGGGTCCTTGGCGACCTTGGCTACCTGCCCCATCTGGGCTCATCTTCCCACTCCTCCCCCATCCCCAGCCTCTGTGCCATGGCCAGCAGCTCCTCAGGCCAGGGCTCCGACTCTTTCAGGGGCCAGACTGGGCCCCCGCCCTGGGCCCTTGGGTTACTCCTGGGGGTACCCTCTATTCCCACTCCTGCCCAGCCTGGCCCAGCCTGGCACCGGGGACAGCAGTGGATGCCGTGCCGCTGGGCCGAGGCTGCCGAGGAGTCCGACCCCGAGCTGGAGGGGGAGCCCCCAGTCCTTTCAGGCATGCTGGCAGCCCTGCCCCCACACCTCTGCTGCCCAGGCTGTGCCAGAGGAGCTGACATCTCCCCTCCTGTGCTCACTTCCTGTGGGGCTGTTGCTGAGGGAGGAGAGGAGGGCGTGTGTGCTGTGCTAGTGGTAACTGAGGCAGTGGTGGGCACAGGGTGGGGGGCTGGAGGCCTGGCACGTGGATTGTGTGTGTGTGAGTATATGTGTGAGTATGTGTGAGATTGTGAGTGTGTGTGAGTGTGAGCATGTGCGAGTATGTGTGTGTGTATGAGTGTGAGTGTGAGCCTGTGTGTGTATGTGAGTGTGTATGTAAGTGTGTGTGCTCATGTGCATGGAGCCAAAGTGTCAGTGTTAGGTGTGCTATGACAAGAAGCGTGTGGCTTATGCCTTTCAGGGGAGGCAGCTTTCACAGCAGAGTCTCCTCTACCCTTCCCGTCCCCACACCCACTACCTTCCTTAAGCAAAGTCAGCAATTTGGGGGCATTGGGGGCCATCTCTGGGGGAGGTGGAGGGGTGGATTTACACACACACACACACACACTGTCCCCCACTTGGGCAGCTGGCTCAGTGGGAGAAAGTGACTGAGCCATCCGGGGGAGCTGGGGGCTTCTGAGAGACTACAGAGAGAGGGAGGTGGTGCCCGGAATTGGTCAGGCCCCCTGGCACCCCCTAGCACCCTAGATTAATCTTTTCCCAGCAGGGGCCCCAGACACCCCTGGCTCTTTCCTGGGGCCCCACAGAGCTTCTCAAGCCAGGGAGGTTCTGGTTCCGCCCGCGGAAGCTGCAGAGCCTGGCCCTTCCCACAGACCTTCCTGTTTATGCCTCTGAGCCTGTGTGTACCCGGGAGCGTGGCCTCATGTGGTCCAAGGCCCTTTCCTGTCTGGTCTAGCCCTGGCCCCAGATGAGGAAACTGAGGCCAGAGAGGAGGACACACTCTCCAGAGTACCCCAGGAGGCCTGAGTGGGACCAGGCCCCCACCTGCTGGGTCTCTTCCCTCTCTGCTAGGGCTTGGGAGCCCAGAGCTGCCCGGGTGCCTGGGCTACAGGGGAGGGCCCTTGGGCCCCCAGCCTGGGCAGCTGGGCTGGCAGGACTAGGCCTGCAGGGGAGAGGCAAACTCCGAGCCCTTTCTGTGCCCCTCCCCCAGCCCCTGCTCAGACCCACCTGATCAAGGCTCCCTCTGTCCCATCTCCCCCTGCCCATCTGGCAGGGTGTGTGAAGTGGGGTGTAGGGCCTTGGTTAGGACTCCATCCCAGTCCCCCACCCCCTGTGCCATCCAGATGCCAAACAGTCAGCCAGGGGGGTACCTGCCAGCTGCTCAGGATCTGTTGTTGTTGGGTGCTGTTGAGTCGATTCTGACTTATAGCAACCCTATATGACAGGGTAGAACTGCCCCATAGGGTTTTCTAGACTGTAATCTTTACGGGGAGCAGAACGACAGGACTTTCTCCCTTGGAGCCGCTGGTAGGTTAGAACTGCCGACCTTTCGGTTAACAGTTGAGTGCTTAACGATTGTGCCACCTGGGCTCCTACTAGGAGGCTGCACATCTGACACAACACTCTATTTAATCTCCCCGACAACCCCAAGTGGTAGGTAATGCTAATCCCATTTTACAGGTGAGGAAACTGAGGCTTGGCAAGATTGAGCAGAAGGAGGAGATGAATCCAGTCATTGGATCCAGGACAAGGGGCAGAGTCTAGAAACCCTGTTCTTTAAGGCATATTTGAAAGAAGAGAGGATTCGCAGATGGAAGAAGAGATGGGGGGGACAGCGACACCCGTGCTCGCCATCCCATCTGGGCTCCCTTTGGTTTGTCTCTCTCTGGGACTTTGGTCAAGGCCCTCAGTTTCTCCATCTACACACAGTACTCGAGGGTCTTGGGCCTCTCTCAGCTCTGCCATCGGGAGCGGGCCTGAGCTGGTTAACTCCCACACTGGCGCCCTCACAGGCTGGTTAAGGGCAGCAGTGGCAGGTGGGTCTTTGTGGCAGCAGTCTTGGGCTCGTGTGTGGCTTTTGTCTCCAGAGGAGGGGGTGGGCTGGGAGGCGTGTTTTCTGCTCGAGGGGGGTAGGCGGCAGCCCCATAGCTCTCCTTCTCCGTAGCAGATGGTCTCAGGCTACCCCCTCCCCTGCCCCCAGCGGGCTGCCTGCCCCTTTGTTTTCCCGCTGCCTCTGAGGGTTTAACCATTTTCAGGGCCCCTCCTTAAGCAAAACAAACGCAGCTCTGGGCTCCATGCCGCACGCACCCACCTCAGGGTTCCCAGGGATGGAAATCACCAGCCTCAAGCGCCTCCTTGCCCTCCGTCTCTACACCCACCTCCCCTCACACGACTTCCCACTTATTTATTCCATCTACTCAGTTCTTCATTGGCAAGGGTTCCCTGGCCCACGTGGCCTGTACCCTGCACTTAAGAGGGCTCCACGGTTTGGTGGCAAAAGTTCGCCAGGGAATCGGGCAAGAAAGGTCTGACTTAAGTTTTACAGGATCCTTCAGGGGCTGTGTTGAAAACAGACTTGTGGTGGGGGGAGGTGACAATGGTGGGTTGGACCGTGGGGTGGTGAGAAGAGGGGGCACCCTGAATAATCTGAAGGTTGGGGCAACAGAATTTGCTGATGAAGTGGTTTGAGGTGAGAGAAAGGGAGGTGCCATGGGCGGGTGACTTCAAGATTCGGGATGTTGGAGCTGCCACCTGCCGAGATGGGGAAGACCGGGGAGGGGAGGCCAGAGCGAATGCCTGCACAGTGGGACTTGAGCCTGGAGCTCAGGGGTGAGGCTGGGGCTGGAGGCGTCAGTGTGGGAGGCCCTGGCTTATTGGTGGTGCTTGAAGCTGGGAGACGGGATGGCATCACCAGAGGAGGCGGGGCCCAATATTTTCCCCCATAGAAATCCAGGGACCCCAGTGTTAGCTAAAGCTGACAGTGGGAGACAGACCCGAGGGGAGAGGGACTCAGAAGGTGGACACAGCCAGGCCTACCAGAGGGGTGCCAGGACAGGAGGCGAATCAGACCAGGTCTGTGCCCTCCAGGATGTCACCAGTTGGTGGAGAGACCAAGAAATAAATTTCCATACCTGAGTAGTTTCTGTTCGTAAGAGGAACAGGAAACTGGGGAGCATATGGGAGGGGCCCCTAAGGCAGCCCAAAGAGTATTAGGGAAGGCTTCCTGGAGGAAGTGATGCCTGAGCTGAGATGGGGAGGTAGTGTTCTAGGAAGAAGGTGCAGCATGTGCAAAGGCTCCCCACCCCACCCCCAGGGTTGGAGGAGTGTGTGGCATGTTTGGGGAACTGAAAGACCTTCCAGCTAAGAGAAGCCCCAGCCAGGGGTGGGGCAGGAAATGATAAAATGAGGCTGAGCAGGCAGCAGGTGCTACTACCATGATGGCTCTCACTGGCCACACTTAGGAGGCTGGATTTTATCCCAAAGACAGTAGGGTGGTGGGTAGTAGGATGGCAGTAGCAATAACTTTATTCCAAAGTTAGCGGGTTGATGGCTGGTGGGGGTGTTGTATGACTGATCCTGACGGGAAAGCAGACCTGAGGGCATAAGGCAAGGTTTTGCAATAACCTCGCAAGAGGGAATAGTGGCTTAGAAGAAAGCCCAGGGCCATTTTTTCTCTTTCCTTTTTTTATTGTTGCTGAGAACATACACCAATTCAACAATTTCTACACGTATAATTCAGTTACATTGATTGTATTTTTCAAGTTGCACAACCCTTCTCACCCTCCTGTTCCTAATTGTTCCTCCCCACTAACAAACTCACTGCTTCCAAGCTTCCGGTCCAACCTTTTGAGTTGCTGTTGTCGATCTAATCCTACTTTCATAGTTCTTTAAAAGAGCGCGATTCTCAAGGCAAACATTCTTTACTAATTAAGCTTGACTATTGTTTGGTGTAAAGACTTATTTTTGGTTTAAGGTTTGGAGAGTTTCTCAGGGCAATAGTTTCTAGGGCTTTCCCAGCCTCAATGGCTCCAGAAAGCCTGGATTCCATGAGAATTTGAAATTCTATTCCGTATTTCCTCCCCCCAAGCCCCTTTTGATCAAGATTCTTCTATAGGTTCTTTGATCAAAATGTTCAGTGATGGTAGCCGGGCACCATTCAGTTCTTCTGGTCTCATGGCGAAGGAGGCAATTTTCATACAGGCAATCAGCTGCACATTCCCTTTCGTCTTATTCCTTGTTCTCCTTCTCCCACTTTTGTTCCAGGTGCATAGAGACCACTTGCTGTACCTTGAATGGCTGCTTGCAAGCTTTTAAGACCCTAGCCACTACGCAATGAACTAGGAAGCAGAACAGAAGAGCTAAAAATGATATTAGGCCAACTAACTGGGATATCCCATGAAACCATGAACCTAAACCTCTGAACCAAGAAACCAAATCTCTTGAGGTGTTTAGTTTTACATAAGCTGGCCAGGCATTTTGGGGAGACAGGCCTGCTTGCCTTTCATCTTTCCCTATGTCCAGCCCTGGCTCTGGCCTCCTATGCCTCAGTCTCCCCTGATACAAGGAACTGAGCGCTTCACTACCCAACTCTTCCTTGTTTTTTCACACACTCTCTCATTTACTCCCACAGCCACCTTGACCCCCGCCCTCCCTATTTTATAGGTGGATAAACTGAAGCTTCAGACGGGGCTGTTCTGATCCAAAGGGCTGATTCCTGGAAAGAAGGGAGGGGTTTGTGGGTGAGCACAGAGGGGCACTGCAGCTGGAGGCTCTGAGCTTGGAGGGAGGACAGGGGTAGTCCATAGGTGTGACCTGAGCGGGAGACGGGAGAGCCGAGGAGCTTTAAACAGTTGGAAAGGCTTCCCATTGGTCTTCACTTGGATGGGGTTCAAAACTGTCTTGTCTTAGGGCCAGGGGCAGCACTTGATGTGCTCAGGGATGAGAGGATCTGTGTGGGCACCAAGAGGCTCTGTGCATGCTAGAATGGGTGTCGTACAGTCTTGGGCCCGGCATGTCTCTGTCTTTATGTTTTTCTCCTCCGTCTCTCTCCCCTGCTCCCTCTCAACCATCAGGCCCTCATCTCTGAGGGGTAAGAGTTACCCAAATGGTGATCATTTCTACACTACTGAGATGACATGATTTTTGCTGTTTCTATACACCTCTTGTCCTATGTTACTGTCACTTAACAACAGGCTGATCCAGGTTAGAGCAGGGGCTTTGGTGCTGAATGGCCTGGGTTTGAATCCCAGCTCTGCCACTGACTAGCTGTGTGACCTTAGGCAAGTCACTTTGCCTCTCTGGGTCTCTGTTTTCTCAGCTGTACAAGGAGGATGAAAAAATCTAGAACATGTAAAAAGCACTTAACCACCAAGCCTGACACATAAGACTCATTCCATAGTCTCTGGAGAAGGACATCAAGCTTGGCAGAGTACAGGGTCAGCGGAAAAGAGGAAGACCCTCAACTAGGTGGATTGACACAGTGTCTGCAACAATGGGCTTAAGCATAACAATGATTGTAAGGATGGCACAGGACCGGGCAGTGTTTCGTTCTGTTGTGCATAGGATCACTGAGTCAAAGCCAACTTGACGGCACCTAACAACAACAACATAGTTACTATTATTATTTTTCTTTAAAGCAACTTACTTGCTTAATTTCAAGGAGAAGCACTATGTCATTAGTGTGATTTCTCTAATCCTCAATAACATAAATATATAACTTGAATTTAAAAACACTTGTGTGTGACCAACCAAAGGCTGTTTCAAGTGTCGTAAGTCTTACATGACTGCTCTATGAGCTTCCTGGGGCTGCTGTGACAGATCACCCCCCTCCTACGTGCCTCTAATCTGCCAGCAGTGGTGTGGCTCGGGTTAGTGTCACCCAGTGCGGTAACTCCTGGTGCTACCCCTCCTATCCCTCTCCCCTCGCCCGCCACCGCCGTGGACCTCCCCACATACTAGACCATACAGAATCCTTAATAATTTTTTTTTTTTATACTAATCAGGGCTGGATTAAGGCATGTGAGGGCCCTAAACATTGATAATCTGTAGTGCCCCCTCCTCTGCTTACTCACACATTTGAATGGGATATGTGACCTGGTGGCGTAGTGGTTAAGTGCTGTGGCTGCTAACCAAAAGGTCGGCAGTTCGAATCCACCAGGCTCTCCTTGGAAACTCTATGGGGCAGTTCTACTCTGTCCTATAGGGTCGCTATGAGTCAGAATTGACTTGAAGGCAATGGGTTTGGTTTTTTTTAATGTGACTTAGATATATACACGTGCATATGTGTGTGTGTGTATGTCTTAGCTATCTGTGATGTAACTTCTTTTTAAATGGAACTATAGTATTATTGACTGAATTTGAAAGTAGTATATGCCACTTTAGAGGAATGAGATAAACTGGATTATAAAATTTTTAGTGGATGCGGGGTGCCAAGATTTTTACTGTATGCCACATTTTCTACAAAAAGATTATTCCACACAGTCTACAACAAAGAAAATGAGTCAGTGAACTTAGCTGTTTCAACAATCAATGTAAAATTCTGTGGATCTCCCACAGCGAAAAATTGACTCTCACCAGTTTTGCTCTAAACGGCTCATACGTCAGTTTTGATGCTTGTTTTGCAATAACTGCTATAATTATAAATGAACAAAAAAAAAGAGATGGCATAAAAGAAAAGTTAAAGATCAGGAAACAAATATTACAACAAATTACTCTGTTTTATTTTTAGATCTTTCATCTCTAACATGTTATAATTAGACACATTTCTTTCTGTTCTTCTGCTCTTATATATTCTTCAATGATTTCATCACAATTTAGCTGCCGAACAGTATCTGTTGTTGTTAGGTGCCGTCGAGTTAGTTCTGACTCATAGTGACCCTATGTACAACAGAATGAAACACTGCCCAGTCCTGTGCCATCCTCACAGTTGTTGTTATGCTTGAGCCCATTGTTGCAGCCACTGTGTCAATCCATCTAGTTGAGGGTCTTCCAGTTTTTCACTGATCCTCTACCAAACATGATGTCCTTCTCCAGGGACTGATCCCTCTGACAACACGTTGAAAGCATGTGAGACAAAGTCTTGCCATCCTTGCTTCTAAGGAGCATCCTGGTTGTACTTATTCCAAGACAGATTTGTTCGTTCTTTTGGCAGTCTATGGTTTGTTTGATATTCTTCGCCAGCACCATAATTGAAAGGCATCAATTCTTTGGTCTTCCTTATCCATTGTCAAGCTTTTGAATGCTTACAAGGCGATTGAAAACACCATGGCTTAGGTCAGGTTTGCTTTAGTCTTCAGGGTGACGTCTTTGCTTTTTAACACTTTAAAAAGGTCTTTTGCACCAGATTTGCCCAAAGCAATGCGTCTTTTGATTTCTTGACTGATGCTTCCAAGGGTGTTGATTGTGGATCCAAGTAAAATGAAATCCTTGACAACTCCAGTCTTTTCTCCGTTTATCATGATGTTGCTCATTGGTCCAGTTGCGAGGATTTTTGTTATCTTTATGTTGAGGTGTAATCCATACTGAAGGCTGTGGTCTTTGATCTTCATCAGCAAGTGTTTCAAGTCCTCTTCACTTTCAGCAAGCAAGCTTGTGTCATCTGCATAATGCAGGTTGTTAATGAACCTTCCTCCAATCCTGATGCCCTGTTCTTCTTCATATAGTCCAGCTTCTAGAATTATTTGCTCAGCATGCAGATTGAGTAGGTATGGTGAAAGAATACAGCCCTGACATGTACCCTTCCTGACTTTAAACCACGCGGTAACCCCTTGTTCTCTTCAAACGACTGCCTCTTCCTCTATGTCAAGGTTCCTCATGAGTACAATTAAGTGTTCTGTAATTCCCATTCTTTGCAATGTTATCCATAGTTTGTTATGATCCACACAGTCGAATGCCTTAGCACAGTCAATAAACCACAGGTGAATATTCTTCTGGTGTTCTCTGCTTTCAGCCAGAATCCATCTGACATCAGCAATGATATCCATGGTTCCACGTCCTCTTCTGAATCCAGCTTGAATTTCTGGCAGTTCCCTGTCGATATACTGCTGCAGCTGTTTTTGAATGATCTTCAGCAAAATTTTACTTGCATGTCATATTAATGATATAGTTCAATAATTTCCGCATTCAGTTGGATCACCTTTTTTTGGAATAGGCATAAATATGGATTTCTTCTAGTCGGTTGGCCAGATAGCTGTCTTCCAAATTTCTTGGCATAGACAAGCGAGTACTTCCAAAGCTGCTTCCATTTGTTGAAACAGCTCAACTGGTATTCTGTCAATTCCTGGAGCCTTGTTTTTTGCCAATGCCTTCAGGGCAGCGTGGACTTCTTCCTTCAGTGCCATCGGTTCCTGAGCATATGCACCTCCTGAAATTTCAGGAACAATGTCTACTTCCATATGTGATCATGATAATGAATCAAGTCTTTCTTGAATGATTGCTGCACTCTGAGGGTTTCTGAGTCCCTTTAGGGATGGAAATGAGTGTTCTGTTGTGCAGTTGGTGATCATTAAAGTTAGGAATATGCGTCAAGCAATTTCAACAGTGGGAAATACGCATTGTATTTTATCTTCTATTATGGAATCCTACATGCCTACCTGAGTAAAATTTGTCTTCCTGGAAACCGTATGAGGCGGTTCTACTCTATCCTATAGGGTTGCTATGAGCCAGAATCAACTCTACCGCACACAACAACAGCAACAATGTGCGTGTATATGTGATCGTGGACGGTTGCGAAACTGATGGTTCAGAGTGTGTGGGTGAGTGTGTGTGTTGTGAGGGAGGGACAGAAGAGGGTGTGGCTCTGCCAAGGATGTGTGAACACAGCTGGACCCTGTGGTGCAGGTCCGTGGAGGGGATGGGTGTGTGTGAGATGAATGGGAAGTGTAGACTGTGATGATGTGTGGCTATAAAAGCTGGGATGTGTGTGTGCTCCATGGGAGGGGGTAGCGGAGGAGATTACGTGATCCTAAAGGAGTGTGTGACCATGAGAGGGATGTGCGCGCATCAGTGAGGAGGATGGCAGTCTGCTGGGTGTCCACCTGGACAGGCAGTTCTTCAGGGACTTGGCTGTGGGGGGTGTGGTTGGCTCTGGGGCTGCCCTTGGCAGACCTGAGTCCTGACGCCTCGGTTTCCTCCCCAGACGTTTGTCTTCACCGACAGCCCAGATGAAAGCATCCAGGAAAGACTGGGTAACTAATTGCCTAGCCTGGGTGGGGTGCCTGTGCCCTGGCCTGGGAATTCCTGGGAACAGGACTATACCTTTGGCATGTGGGGATTCCTCTTTGCTAAGGAGGGGAGCAGGTTTCTTCCCTGGAAACAGAGTGTGGGTGTGGGGAGGGGCTGTGTTGGACAAGGCCCAGTCTACTGTTGATTAACTCTGTGGTCCTAACAATGGCAGCCTTCCCTGGGCCTCACTTTCCCCACCTGTAAAACGGGAGTGGGTGGGCTGCTCCAGGTTCTTCGAGGCCAAGCCCTGCTGTGCATTCTCATGGTGTGCAGGGCACTGGGGAGGAGCCTGGCAGGGACCCCTGACCCCTACTCACTTCTCCAGGACCCCATCTTGTGGTTACCAACTGCTCCGCAGAACACAGCCACCCAGCCCTGTCCTGCAAGATGGCTGCTGAATTCGATGCCTTCTTGGCCAGTGGGCTGAGGTGAGTGCTCTTGGGTCTCTGGGGACAGGAGTTGCCTTTGCCTCAGGCCAGCTTCTGAGTGGGGTGTCTTGTCAAAAAGTGAAGTGGTCTAGGCCCAGTGAGTGTAATTATGTAGGGGCTGACTCCTGGGGGCTGACTCTCCCCATCCACCCACCCACCTGGCAGGCAGTGCTCAGTGGGCTGGTCAGTCCATCTGGCTTCAAATCCGGCCACTCATTGGCTGTGTGGCCTTGGGCTAATGTCTTAAGCTCTCTGAGTCTTGGTCCTCACCTGTTATGTGAGCACACCTTCTTAACGAGCTTACATGAGATGTTGCTTGGTGCCTTTGATGTCACACTCTCCCTCCCTCTCCTCTCCCCACCTCCACCCTGAGGACGGGGGACCCGGTGTGGGGGCCCTTCGACCCCAGGAACGCTCCTAGGCTCATCGTCCCCTCTTCCATTTCTTCAGGTGGTTCTGCCACGTGGATGATGACAACTACGTGAACCCACGGGCGCTGCTGCAGCTGCTGGCCACCTTCTCACCAGCCCACGACGTCTACGTGGGCAGACCCAGCTTGAACCGGCCTATCCATGCCTCAGAGCCTCAGCCCCGCAACCGCACGGTCAGTCTCTCCCTTCTTCCTTTGCCCAATGACTGCTGGGTCTGGGTGAGGCCAATCCCAGGGGTGGGGCGGGAATGGAGAGAGCTGGGTTCTGGGCTTCAGATCAGGCCCCATCCCTTTCAAACCTGTGTCTTTGGGCCGGTGGCTTTGCCTCTTTGAGCCTCATTCTCCTCCTCTGTGAAATGGGGAGATTGCAATCACACAGGTAAGGCACAAGCTGGTGCATGGGAGGGCCTCAGTCACCGGGGCGTAGGAGTGTGCCTTAGTTACACAGCAAGCATGAGGCTGAGCTGGGGCGTCCTGACCCCACGGCAGGGCCCCTCGACACCTGGTTTCATCATGTGGCTTGTACACAAACCCATTGCAGTCGAGCCCTTAACCGCTGTGGCTGTACAGGTTGTTAAAATGCTGGAGTCCTTTGGGGTCACATGGTAGGTCCCCACTGCCCTGAGTCTCTGCTATGCCCCTCCCCTGGGTCCCCCCCTCCAGACATCTCCAACAAAAGAGTTAACAGCTGGCACCACAGCCCCCCCCACCCCCGACCAGCTCCAGCTCCAGACTTGGACGGACACTAATTAGAGTTACCAGATTTAGAAAACAAACAAAATGCCAGGACACCCAGTTAAATTTGACTTTCAGATAAACAACAAGCATGCCCCAAATAGGGTGACTATGAGTCAGAATTGAATAGAGGGCGATGGTTTTTTTTTTTTTGGTTTATGCCCCAAATATACCTGGTTTCCTCTGCCCCCAGGATCTACCAGGCTGCAGGCCTTGGGTGGCCCAGGCTCCTAGGCTTCGTTGGCCCCATGGAAAAGGCAGGTCAGAGGATTTCCGCTCCAGAGGCTGTGCCCCGAGGCTAGGGCCCTCTGTGGGGCTCCCCCTCCCTGCCCAGGCCACCATCTGCTCCAATGGGGAAACCAGGAGCTGAAAACACAAAGCCTAAGTTTTCAGAAGCGAATCAGCTTTTGAGCCCTAAGTAGTGTTCTCCTGGGCCCTGGGACACTGCCCTGGGTGTGGAGGCAGGAATGTGTGCGAGCTAATTCCAGTGAGCAGGGGTCCCCCAGTCTCCCACACCCCCCGCCCTTGACCTTCACCTCTGCTTGAGCAGTTTGCCTTAGAAGTTGGGAACACCACTCTGGAGCCGGAGTACCTGGGTTCATTCTCTGGGTTCACACCTGGCCCTGCCACCTCCTGGCTTCCTGCCCATGAGCGAAGTCACCTAACCTTCTTGGGCCTCAGTTTCCTCATATGTTAAACGAGGCTGCTAACAGTCCCCACCGCACAGGGTGGTTGTGAGCATCGAGGAAAGAATTAAATGAGGTAATCTCTCAGGTGCTTGGAACAGGAGGTGGCGCCATGACACTAGTAAGTGTTAGCCATCAGTATCTGCCTCCGCCCAGTGTGCATTTCTGAGCAGACTTTCCTTTGCTGGCTCAGCGCCCTGCTGAGCACACTCAGGCCTGTCCCCACAACGTGCCCCAATGCCTTCTTGGCACAAAGGCCCCAGTGGGATCCCAGGACACTGTTCCTTGGAGTGTGGCAGAACCCTAGCATGTCTGGGCTGGTTCAGACTCTGGGGTCCCCTGGGGTGGACTCTCTGAGCCTCGGTCGCCTTTTCTGCAAAGTGGGGCTCAAGAGGACTGGTGGATCACAGTACCAATGTGCAGGAACCTGTCTGGCATGGAGACGGAAAATGAGAGAAGGCAGGCCCAGCCCTTAGCATAGGGCATGGCACCGTCACTGCTCAGGATTAGGCGTTTATATCCCTACTGTCATTGCTATTACTACAACTACCTGGGAGCCGAAATCACTCATTAAACAAGCATTTATTGGGCACCTTCTATGTGTTAGGTCCTCAAGGGACCCCCTAATTCTGCCTTGCTGAGTCCTGTCCTTTCTCTAAAAGGGCAGAGTTTCCAGAAGTCAGCTAATAGAGGTCTGTAGGAGGGGGACACCTCCAGGCAGGGGAACCATCAGATTTCAGAACCAGAGCCGAGGTTTGTACTACCAGCTCTGAGGCTCAGAGAGGGGAAGTGACTTTCTCAAGGTTACACAGCTATGTAGCAGTGGTGGAGGAAGGGTTCCTAATGCCCTGCTTCTCTCACGGTTGCATCGTGGGGGATAACTCAGCCCAATGCAACATGCTTTGGTTAAGTACCAACTGTATACTTGGGAGAAGATAACTGTAGGAAACTTGTTAGACTGAGAGATGGTGCACCTGAAAAGGGTAAAACATTTCCCAAAAGCCTTAGAGAGATTCGTGGGTGAATTCATGGGTCCTCACAGAATGGGAGGGAGGGGAAGAAGTCTTGGGGTGTGGTGATGCTGGGCGGACCCGAAAGAGATGCTATAGGTTCATGTGATTGAGTTGGCTTCATGGACTCAGAGGCCTGCCCCTCTCTCTCTTTATTCCCTGAGAAGCCTCATCCTCTCCTTTTGCGGAAGAGCTTTCTTAGTCCCAGGGATTAGGGGTGGTGGGGGCTGATGTAGGTGGTGTCAGGACTAGAGCTTCTTCCCCAGAGTTGGCATATAGATCTCAGGGAAGGGCTCTGGTTGGCCAGTGCAAGTCAAGTGCCCATCGCTGAACCAATCACTGGAATGGGGGTGGAGCTTTACGATTAGCCACTCTTGGGGCACCTGACCACCCCTGTGGCCTCAGGGGGGTGGGCACTGTGTTTGGCAGGCCCTTCGGAA
Organism: Elephas maximus indicus; assembly: GCF_024166365.1. Classification (NCBI taxonomy): domain Eukaryota; kingdom Metazoa; phylum Chordata; class Mammalia; order Proboscidea; family Elephantidae; genus Elephas; species Elephas maximus. The sequence continues at coordinate 181,355,087 of NC_064822.1, read as the reverse complement.
CTGCAGCGAGTGAGGTAGAGACCTTTCCCAGGGAAAGGAGGGAAGGTGTGCTGGGTGGACAAAAATGACACCTGTCTCCTTTAACCAGAATCCAGAAAGATTTGGGTCTTATTGATGTCCCTGTACTCTTAATTAGCTATGTGACTGTGGGCCTTGGTTTTCTTATCTATAAAATGGGCATAATGATGCCAGGCTGTAGTGAGAATCTAGTGAGATATGAAATTAAGAGCTTTTGAGCCAGGCTGGTGGGGGTGAGGGGCAGCCTGGCTGTCACCTCAGTCCACCCCCACCCCTAGGCTCTCCCTGCACCTTGATCCTCCTCTCCCCCAGAGGCTGGTACAGTTCTGGTTTGCCACTGGGGGCGCTGGCTTCTGCATCAACCGCAAACTGGCTTTGAAGATGGCCCCGTGGGCCAGGTAAGCAGAGACCCATGGGTGGGAGGGTGGGAGGGTGGGGCAGGGGCAGCTGCTGCTGCTGTGTGTGTGTGAGTGCGTGGCCAGGAGCAAGCTCAGAAGAAACTGCCCCTCATTGGTTCTGTTGCAGAGCCAGACCTGGGGGTTAGTGGTGAGCAGGCCTCCTGCCACCCCTGCTTCAGGTGGCTCGCCGCCTAAGACCCCCTGTCACACACAGGCGAGTCACGTAATCTCCAGAGCCTCAGTCCCCTCATCTGTAAAATGGACCTGTCACTAGGACAGCAGAGGTTGATGTAAGGGTTCAATGAGAAAATGTCTGGGCTGGCGCCTAGGTAGGTGGCAGGCAAGCATTAGGACCTGTTTACACCTCTCTTCTGACCTGCAGTGCACAGGAGGGGAGGTCAGACCACGTGTGGGGCACTCAGGGGAGGGAGAAGGGCCTCCTGGTGGGGAGCGCTGGAAGGCTTCCTGGAAGAGGTGGCATTTGAGCTGGGAGAGCACTGAACTTCTGTTCTTTGAGGGCCTCAGATGAGGGACTCCTAGGGGAAGTGGGAACCATCAGTAGGGAATACTGGGGGGTACTGGTGTTCTGAGAGGAAGTGGCAAAGGGCTGGCCTCTGCCTGGGCAGGTTGTTATTGTTATTAACAACAGTATCAGTGGTCACCATCCTGTTTTAAGGGTGGACTCTGAGCCAGGCCTTGTGTTCACCTAGAGTTTCGTGGGACCCAGGGAGGAAGGTGGTATTAGCTTACTGTGTATAGCTGAGGAAACTGAGGCACTGGGAGGTGAAGCAAGTGACTGATCCAAGGTCACTCAGGCTCTGGGTTTGGCTCCAAGATCTTCGTGCTTCACTCACCATCCTGCCTCGCCCAGCCCTGAATGAGAAGGGATCTCCAGGGAAGGTTCGTACTCGGGGCCGGAGTGGGCATATTTTCCTAGGGTATGTCCACAGCACGCGTGTGCACATGACCAGGGGTCATTCCTGTGCCTGGGGTGCCCCCATCCGGGCTCCTGCCCACTCTACGTTACCTTTGTGTGAATTAGAAAAGGGAGCCCCCTCTGGGTGGGTGAAGGGGCCCTGTTAGCACAGTAGTTGAGCGCTCAGCTGCTAACTGAAAGGTCGGCGGTTCGAACCCACCCAGCAGCCCCGCAGGAGAACGGACCTGGTGTTCTGCTCCTGTAAAGATCACAGCCTGCGAAACCATATGGGACAGTTCCACTCTGTCCTATAGTTCAATAGGAGTCAGAATTGACTTGACAGCACCCAGCAACAACTGGGCAGGTACAACCTGAGAGCACCCAGCCTGCGGAGTAGAGTGGGGGCTGGGATTCTGCTTCCACTCACCCCCTCAGCCAGGCATCTTGTGCAGGCGGCAGCCTGCCCAACCATACCAGGCGGCCCTGACTCCAGGGGCATGATGAGGTATGTACAGCCCAGTGATGTCCTTGCCTAGAACACTGGGCCTCCCTCCCTCTGACACCTGGCCAACTCCAGCTCATCCTGTAAGACTCCATTTCCTCCAGGAAGCCTGCCTCATCCTCCCTGTATCCCACAGGCTGAGTGCTTCCCTCTGACTTACACCAGTCTCGCTCTGACATAGTTGCTCATGTATCTGTCTCTCCCTGGAATGGGGTCTGCTGTTGAGGGCAGGTTGCATTTCTTTCTTGTTATGGATTGAACTGTGTCCCTCCAAAATGTGTATCAACTTGCCTAGGCCGTGATTCCCAGTATTGTGTTGTTGTCTACAATTTTGTGATCTGATGTGATTATCCTATGTGTTGTAAATCCTAACCTCTATGATGTTAATGAAGCAGGGTTAGAGCCAATTATATTAATGAGGCAGGACTCAATCTACAGTATTAGGTTGTGTTTTGAGTCAGTCTCTTTTGAGGTATAAAAGAGAGAATTGAGCAGAGAGGAGAGGGACCTCATTACCACCAAGCAAGAAGGGCCAGAAGTGGTGTGTGTCCTTTGGACCCTGAGTCCCTGCGCTGAGAAACTCTGGGACCAGGGAAAGATTGATGACAAGGACCTTCCCCCAGAGCTGACAGAGAGAAAGCCTTCCCCTGGAGCTGGTACCTTAAATTCGGACTTCTAGCCTCCTAAATTGTGAGAGAATAAATTTCTCTTTGTTAAAGCCATCCACGTGTGGTTTTTCTGTTATAGCAGCCCTGGGTAACTAAGACATTTCTCATCCCTTCTCTGTATTCTCAGCCCTAGTACAGTATCTGGCACCCCAGTAGATGCTCAACTATGAATGAATGAATGAGTGAAAAGAAAGGGAGAGAAGGAAAGAATTCATTTATAAGGGGCTTCACCTTGCCATTCTTCCACTTAATCCACACAACACTGTGAGGGCAGGGCCATTTCACAGATGGTGAAACTGAGGCTTCTGAGGTCACACAGTACGTGGGAGGCAGATGCTGGAACCAGCCTTCTGCTCTCCTGGCTGTCCCTGGGGAGGGCCTTCTGGGAGTGGGAAGGACTCCGGGTGTCGAGGGCCTGGACCAGTGACCTCAGCATCCTCTCTCCCACAGTGGCCCCCGCTTTGTGGACACATCCGCCCTCATCCGGCTGCCCGATGACTGCACTGTGGGCTATATTGTCGAGTGCAAGCTGGGCGGCCGCCTACAACCTAGCCCCCTCTTCCACTCCCACCTGGAGACCCTGCAGCTGCTCGGAGTGGCCCAGCTCCCAGAGCAGGTGAGCTGGCCTCGGGGTAGGCAGAGATGGGGCAAGGGCTGTAAGGCCAGGTGCCCCCAAAGGAACATGGGATCTCTCCTGACCCTCCCTCCTAGTGTTTGAAATCAACCTGGAAGCCTAGACTGTGAGGCCTGGGCCATCCCCTGTGGCTGGGGAAACAGGCCCAGGGTGACAGTCCTCTAACCCACAAGGGCTCCAGCATTTATGATGCGAAAATTCTATGATCTGGTTCCCAAATGCCAGATGGAAGGACCTACACAGACAGATGAAACCTGTCTTCAAGCTCCCACTATCCTGTTCCCCCACCTTGTGTCCCTCCTCCACCTTCCCACCCCCCCCCCCCCACATCCCTCTTGGCCAGCCCAGCCCCCTAAGGGCCCAGGGCAGCCCTGTCTGGCATTTCCCATGGGTAGGGTCTCCTTCGTTAAAGCTTACCTGTCCACTGCTCCCTGTTTTTCATTTGAACCCTGGTGTTACTTGGGAAACTGTCGTGAATGGAGACCCTCAGACATAATGTTAGGTGGGGGAGGAATGGGGCCCCATCCTACCACCTGGCAGGTGCTTGTGGGTAAACCTGGGCCTGCCTTGCAGATGCTGCCCTTGAACTCATGGGTTCCAGCCCCATAGATGGGCCTGACTGGGAGGCCCCTGAGGTCTTCTGCCAAACTGTTTGAGTCAGAACCCTTTCGGTTGCAAGTGATAGAAACTCAATATAGACCGCTTAACCAAAAAGGAAGTGTATCTGTTCAAATAACTGAGCAGCTGAGGGCTTGGCTTCCTAGGTCGGCTGGGTCTAGTTGCTCAGTTGGCATCCTGGGACTCTGTCTCCTCTTTGTGAATTCTCCTCTATGATGACCTCGTCCCCAGGCAGGTCACCCCTGGTATTGGCAAGGTGGCAGCCCCAGATTTTCACCCTAACTGTGGGAAGAGCATCTTCCTTCCCCAGATCCCAGGGTTGGTACTCATTGGTCTGATGGCCCAGCTTGGGCCACATGACCTGCCCTCTACAGACTGGAATCAGTGTTGATTGGCCAGGCCTGGAACTGGGGTGCAGGTCGGTCCCATTAGGACCACAGAACCTGAGAGAGAGGCTTGAGCCAGGAATGAAGCAGATGCTGGGAAGCCAAAATCAGGACATCCTAACAGGGTTTCTGACACCCGTCATGCTAGGCACCTTGTGGGAGCCTGACTTCCAACGCCCTCGTGAAGTTGCTACTAACTTTATCCCCATTTTACAGATGAGAAAACTGAGGCCCAGGGAGCTGAGCTAACCGTGGCACACAGCTAATACAGGGCAGAAGAGGATTTGAACCCTGGCTGGGTGGCCTCTAAGCCCCCAGTCTTTAATTGCTTCGCTCTACTTGAGGTCATCATCCCACCTTCATTGTAGAGCAGAGGAACCTGGGGCTTGGGGTGGAGAGGGCTTTGCCAAGGCCCTCCGTGAGTAGCAGAAAACCTCAGTTCTAGTCCATGTGCATAACTTACTGGGAAGGTGACTTCTCTGAGCCTCAGTTTCCTAATCTGTAGAATGAGGGTGGAGCCCTGGTGGCACAGTAGTTAAGAACTTGGATGCTAATCAAAAGGTCAGCAGTTCGAATCTACCAGTCGCTCCTTAGAAACCCTATGGGGGCAGTTCTACCCTGTCCTATGGGGTTGCTATGGGTTGGAATGGACTCGACGGCGAGTTTGGCTGTTTTGGTTTAGGATGAGGGTGTTGTCCCAGCCTCCCAGGTAACCTGAACTGCTGGGGAAGCGAATGGGATTATGGGCATGAAAGTGCTCCACAAGCAGTACAGCACCAATGGGTGGGCTTTTAGTGAAGCCCCTCTTGCTAGTGGTAGAATTTCAGGCACAGAAGCAGGCTGGAGGAGAGGGCCGTTTTCTGTGCCTTTCAAAATGTCTTCTGTGCCTTCTCTTCCTGTGCCAAATGCTGCCCCCTAGTGGGCAGTGGAGATCCTGGTGGGACAGCCCAGCAACACTCACCCTCTTCTCGCTTTCTGTCTGTTCAGGTCACCCTCAGCTATGGTGTCTTTGAGGGGAAACTCAATGTCATTAAGCTGCCGGGTCCCTTCTCTCCTGAGGAGGACCCCTCCAGGTGGGTCTGGGGGCTGAATCTATGGGATAGGAGGAGTGGGGGCTGATTGGGGCACCCAAAGATGGGTAAGCTGGGGGGAGGGAGCATAGAGCTGGGGGTACTGAGAGTGGATCTCAGTTCCTCTCTGCCGCTGGCTTGCTGTGTGACCGTGGGCAAGTGTCTTGACCTCTGTGGGCCTCAGTTTCCCCATTTGAACACAAGGAGGCTGGGTGTCCTGGATCTGAAGGGCTCTCCCAGCCCTGATCCTCTGGGATTCTTCAGGAGCTGCCAGAAGGCTGAAAGGTCTTCATTGATGCTCTAGTGGTGGGACTTCAGGCACTGCTGGCAATTTTTATTTTATGTTTTTTAGGCTCTTTGGTTTTTGGTATTCATCGACAGTTCTTGGTGGGTAGGGGTTGGAATGGGGGCTAAAAGTTACCCAGCACCTTCCAATTCTGGCCCAAATCAGGCCACAGGGAGACTGGGGGCTGCTCAACTCAGCCCCTAGCTAGTATAGAGAAGTCTTAGAGCACAACCTGTGACCCCCAGTGTCCTCTCCTCCTCACCCTGCTACTGGCCAGCTGCGGCTTGTGCTTCTTGTGGGGTGGGGTGGTGGGGTGTGAAGGACTGGAGGGGGAACATGATTTCTGAGCTCAACAGTTCAACTCCGAAACAGATGCTCGATCCCCTCCCAGCATCTCTGCTGAGCCACGCGCTGCCTTCAGCTTGCATGCCTCCAGCCACGGGGAGCTCCTCCTTCCATGGCACTCTTCCGTCTCTGGGTGACCTGATTGTCCCACCATCCCTGTACTCCCATTCCTGCCCCTGTCAGTGAGGGCCTGGGAGTGAGGCCAGGAGCCCTGATCCTGCCATTAGAGGCAGGGAGGCGAAGGTGGGGGAGGCGAGGGAATGAGCTTGGGCCCATCTGAGAGACAGTGACTTGTCCAGAGAAGGTGCAGGGGGACGAGGGACTTGAGACACTGTCGTTAAGGGGGGGGGTGGGGGGAGAGTAGCAAAGTATACATAGATATGGGTGATATAGGTACTGGTATAGACATGTGCCAGGAAGGGGAAGCGCAGGCCATTGGGGAAAGTGTAAGAACAGACTGGGGATGGAGGCTGCTGAAGGGAGGTCTCTCTGAGAGGACATGTACTGAGAGGACATGTAGGATGAGACCTGAAGGAGTTAACCAGAAGAGGGGAGGGTTGACAGCTCCAGCAGAGCACAGCCTGTGTAAAGGCAGCAAGGCGCTCAAAGAAGTAAGGGAAGCCAGTGTGACGGGAATGACATCGCGCTGGGTTGGGGAGGTGGCAGGCAACCTCCCCAACACCTTATAGGATTTGTCAGGACTTTGGATTTATTCTGAAGTGTGTAACCCCTGGGGCGGGGAGGCGGGGACCAGGACCCTCTTCTGAAGCCCTGTGGAGTTTTCTGTCCTGGGGTAGAGGGCTCACAACTCTTTTCAGGGTCCCAGGGGCCAGGGATGAATTGACCAATTTGGACATTATAAGGAGTCAGAGTTTGGTTCAATATAAGGAAAAAAATTTTCAAAATTCCACAATAAAAGGAGCTGCCTTCTAATGGGGTGAGCGCCCTGTCAGTGGAGGTATGCAAGCTATGGCTGTACCGCCAAGAGGTTTAAGAATTAATGTTAAATTCCCACCAAGCCTGAAGATTCTAGGATCCATAAGTTCCTGCCTAATTGGACTGGAGTCAGCTGGTGGCTTTGATACGTGTTGTCAGGCAGTCTGGCCTCAGCTGAGTTCTCTTCATGGCTTCTCTGGCCTGGAAGTTTCTCTAAACCAGCGTTCTCAACTGGGGCTGATTTTACCCCCCATCCCCCACCCCCCACCCTGGGTAACATTTGGCAATGTCTGGAGACTTGATTGTCACAGTGCGGGGTGGGGGTGGGGGGACAGGAGAAGACTACTAGCATCTAGTGAGTAGCTGCCAAAGATGGATCCTACAATGCAAAGGACATCCCTCACAACGAGTGACTGTTCAGCCCAGAATGTCAGTAGTGCTGAGGCGGAGAAACCCTGCTCTGCACCATCTCTGTGACGTGCTCCCCTCTAGGAACCCTGGGGGTGCAGGTAGGAATGGGGTGACCATCTTGTTCATTTCTGGTCTCTTCACAGGTTTCGTTCCCTCCATTGTCTCCTCTTCCCAGATACGCCCTGGTGTCCACAGCTGGTGGCCCGATGACGCTGACCTGTTGGGCAAAGGTTGGGCTGAGGCCTCTGGTTGTCCTTCTGCCTCTGAAGGCAGCCCTGGGGGCCCCTGGAAAGTGCTCTGTGTTGGCTGTCACAGGAAGCCTCCAGGTGGTGGGCAGGCCCCGGATCTGGATGGTGGCTGGTGTTAGAGGCATCCCAGGCCCCTGGGAAGTGGGTCGGGTGGCCCAGGGACAGGGTGGTCCAGGTGAGGGCCAGAGAAACCCCAGGGACTGGCCTTCCACCGGCCTCGGACAGCTGAACTAGACAAAGCTGAGGAGGGTATTTGAGCTGGTATGAAACTCAGGGGTCCTTAACCCTCAGAGAATGACGAGAGCCCCTAGGTGGGGCCTGGCACCAGCCCAGGCTCTGTTCTCTCAGGCATTACCTTGGGGTTCAAACCTTGGGCCGCCTAGCCCTGGCGGCCCTGGCCAAATCTCCAACCACTGAGGGACCCTGGGTGGAATAAACGTAAAGTCCAGGATCTGCAGCAGGTACTGTTGTTCCTACGCCCTGCTCACGGCCCCCATCCCTGGCTAACAGAACCCAGTTTTGTCTGAAGCCTCAACATGCCCAGGCCCAGATGATGGACCATAATGGTTCCCAGCCAATCATGATGATTGTTTTGCTCACTGTCCTAGCCTCCCTTGCTGTTAAGGGCTACCATGTGACCCAGCTATGGCCAGTATGAACTAAGCAAAGTCAAGAGAGGCTTCTGGGAAAGGTTTTGCAGTCCCATACCCCATCTTACTGATGTGAATGTGGATACAATGGCTGGATCTGAGACAGTCACTTTGCCACCATGAAGGAAAGGCCAAGATAAGCATCCACAGCTGCCCCCTCTAGCTTCTGATTCTGTAAGAAAATTAAACTTTTATTTGTTTAAGCCTCTCTTGGTCAGGTTTTCTGTTATAGGCAGCCAAAGTGCTCTTGACTGGGGCAGGGTCTTTGATCTATCTGTCGTGGTGGCTCTTTTATGGAAGAGTATATGAGACACTGTTGGTGTTGATGCAGGCTCCGCAGTTAGACCGCCCTGCTCTACCCTCTCTGGCTCTATGACCCTGGACAGGCCACTTGATCTCTCTGGTCTGTTTTCCCATTTTACAGACGAGAAAAAGGATATTTACCTCCCGGGTTGATATGTAGATGAAATGATACAGGGCACAGCACAGAGTCTGGGGAGGAGAAAGGAAGGGCTCAGTGAATGGTGGCTGTGATTTGTGTGTGTGTGTGTGTTACGGCATGTCAGGGTGTGTGAGGGTGTACATGGATGTGTGGGTGGCGTGTACCCTTTTACACATGTATGTGCATAAGGACATGTGTGCAGCATATGTATGCTCTTGTGCCCAAGTGTCACACATGTGTGCATGAGGTACACACGTTAGTGTGTGTGCGCGCCATCAGGTGTTGGTGTGCTGGAAGTTGTTCTTCCTTTTCTCTGACCTCAGGGCCTCGGTTGGGGGCTCAGAGAATCAGGGGAGGCAGAGTAGAGACTCAGAGCTGAGGGACCCAGCCTCAGGCATAGATAAAGCGGTGATTTGATGGCCAAAGTAGGTACTCAATACCACAGGTGTCCTGAGAGTACTGGGGTCCACAGAGATTGGGTGAGTGAATGAAAGTGACTGGTGAAATTTCAGGCATGGTGGCACGTAAGTGGGGGAAGGTCAGAGATAAGAAGTCTTTTCTTCCCATCGTGCCCAGTCATGTTGGGAGTTAGGGTCACGGTAGGACTCTGGGGTGGGGGAAGAGGGAGGAAAGATCCTGAGCCATGGGTCGGGGGACTCCGACCAGGCAGGTCAGAATCGTCACCCAGGCTCCTTTGGACCAGAAGCCTTGTCAAAACAAGGACCCACTGAGCGCCAGAGCCTTAGCCCTGGTTTTCTGGGAAGAAGCTTGAGGCCCAGAGAGGGACGGCCATGTGCTGTGGTCACACAGTGAGCCAGGTGCTGAGCAGGGCTGTTTGGGCTCTTCCGGAGCCTCCTTTCCTTCTGGGCTGACCTGAGGCTGGTTTTGTGGGATGCAAGCTGAGTGGGGGCGGTCTGGGTCTGGCCGGCAGCCTGGCGGAGGACGGACGAAGTGGTGCTTCATGGCTGCTGTCCTCCCCACCCGCATGTGGAAGTTCTGCTTTTAGAAGGAGCAGCAGATTTTCGGGTTGTTCCCAGATCCTGAGGGTGTGATGGGAACAGGACTGGGCCATCTGCTGCCTCCATTGTCCCAGAAGAGCTGGGGGTGGTGGTGGTGGCAGGGGGGGCAGAGTGAACAGGATCAGAATTAGGATGAAGGGAGGGGGGTTCTGGGGTTTAACCCTTTGTGTGTCTACGTGGGAAGTTGTGAAGCTGCCTGTGCCCTGTGCTGAGGGGCACAGAGGTGGGGCAGGGGAAGGGGAGGGGCAAGATCTGTTAGCCCTGTCTTGGGCTTGCTCTGCCTTGGGGCAAGTACTTGCCCTCAGCTCCTCACCTGTAGCTGGGCCGCCAAGCCCTGCCAGCCCATCCCAGGGTGCTGTGGCTGTGAAAAATGGAGGGCTGTGTGGGTGGCCACAGGTCCCTGGGTGGCACAAGCAGTTTGTGATGGGCTGCTGATCTAAAGGTTGGCAGTTCGAACCCACCCAATGGTGCCGTGGATGGAAGGCCTTCCGTGAAGATTATAGCCAAGAAAACCCTATGGAGCACTTCTACTCCGTAACACATGGGGTCGCTATGAGTTGGAATCGACTTAATGCATACGGGTTTGATTTTGGTGTGGGTGGCCACTGACCTTTGAGCTGGGCAGCTGAGAGTGGGCCCCTGTGCTAAGGAAGGGCGAGGAATGGCTGAGGGGTGGGAGCCCTGGCCTGGGACAGGCACTGGAAGGAGCTTGGAGATATTCCACAGGAATCTGCGCCCCTCCATCTAGCCCCCACCCTAGCAGAGATTGAGCAGGTGGTCAGTATGAGCCTCCCTTGTCCTGGGCCATGGCAGCTCCTGTCATCTTTCTACCCAGCAACTTGTTAATTGATGCATCTTAATTGATGCACCGTTACCTGCTGTGAGTGAGCCAGGCCTTGTATAGTCAAGGGATGGACACCACACTGGGAGGCAGGAGGCGAAGTTTCTCCGAGTTGCCCTGCTGTAGGTATACCTCAATACAAATAGAAACAAAAGTCTATGTTATTAAGTGCGTACGGGGTATTGGGTACTGTTCTAAGCACCTTACACAAATTAGCTCATCCAATCCTCACCCATTCGAGGCATGTACTATTATGATTCCCATTTTACAGTTTAGGAAACTGAGGCACAGAGGGGGAAGAAGTGCCTTTGTTCCACGTTGTGGGCTCCTAGGTGCCAGAGCCCAGGTTCTGGCTCTACAGGGGTCATCTCAATGTGGGATGACTTTGAAGGGTCAAAGAGGCCACCAGGCCTGGGCTCCTTTCTCTCCCCCCTTCAGGCTCTGTACTCTTGGGCAGATGACTTCCCTTGTCACTGGTCTCATCTGTCAGGCAGGCACAGTGACTCCGAGGAAGATACTGTGAGGCTTTGTGATGCCGCACAGAAGCTCCTGGTGCAGAGTAGTTGCTCAATAAGTAATACCCCCTTTGTTCTCTGACCTCAATGTTCTCAGCTGTAAAAGGGGGTGGGACAGGTGCTGGAGTCACTGTCATGGCCACTCCACCACCCAAGGCCCAGCCACTGCCACCCTTGCCTGGATTATGGCAGGAGCCTCCTTAGGGACCTCCACGCTCCCCTCAGCCCCTCACCCCCTATGCCACTGGCTCTGAGCATGCTGGTCTCCTTGCTTCCCCTGGCATGTGTCTGGTTCTTTGCCTGCACCAGCTCTTCACTCTCTTTGCAATGCACTCTCCCACTGCGTGGTTGGTGTCTCAGTTCCCTAGTGCTGCAGTAACATACCACAAGGGGGTGGCTTTCAAGAACAGAAATGTATTTCTCACAGTTCTGAGGCTAAAAGTCCAAGGCACTGATCACTGGCTTCAGCTGTGTTGATTCCTTCCTTGGTAGTCCGGGGTGTTCCTTGGGTCCTTGGCTTGTAGACGATTCCCAAATGGGGCCTTCTTCCCCATAGTGTGTGTGTCTCTGTGTCTGATCTACTCTTTTTGTAACTCAGAAGTGATTAGATTTAGAACCCATCCTACTAGGACATGATCTAATTAACACAACAAAGAAAATCCTATTTCCAAACAGGATTACATCCACAGGTATAGGGGTTAGGATTCCAACACATTTTAGGGGGACGCAATTTAATCTGTAACAGTTGGCTTGTTCTTGTCAAGCTCCAGTGTCACCTCCTAGGGAGGCCCTCCCTGATCACCCATTCATAAAGTAGCCACCTTGTCACTGTCAGCCGCTTCACCCTGCCGTAACTCTCTGCATAAGCCTTCCCTTCCCGGATATGCCTCTTGCTCATGTGTTTGCTTCCTTGTGTATTTATTTGTTGTCTCTCCCCACCAGAATGTTGGCTTCATGATCCTAAGGACTGTGTTGGTTCTATTCACTGCAGTTCACCCCTAGGACTTAGTAGATGCTCAACAAGTATTTGTGGTATGATTAGAAAAATGAGTGAGTAGGTTTCTTAGATTTCTTCCAGCTCTGACTGTCTGTGTTTTAAGATTATCTGAAAAGCGCTAAAACTATTGGATAAGATGGCAGGGGGCTTTATCCTGAAGGGTCAGGCTGGTGACACCAGAACCCACTGGTTATTTTTAGCATCACCCAAAAGGGAAAGCCCAATATTAAGTGCCTTTTTATATGGTGATATGATGCGATGGGAAGGACACAGCACCACCCAGGAAGTCTGTCTGCCAAAATAATGGAATCCACATCAGATCAATTCTCTGGATCTAAATACTAGTTACAGGAAATACAGGGAACAGCAGAACATGTTGAATGACACCATGAGTGAGTGTTCAACCCATCAAATCAAGACTGGGGAAAATGCTACATGACAAATGATATGGTTTTTTCAACCAGTAAAATGGCCTAAAAAAAGAAGGGAGGAGGGACTCTTAGAGATTAGAAGAGACTTAAGAGACGTATCACCAAATGCAATGTACGGACCTTGGTTAGATCCTGATTCAAATTAGGTAGCTGCCATCAAGTCGGCTCTGACTTATGGTGGCCTTATGTACAACAGAACAAAATATTGCCTGTTCCTGTGCCATTGTCATGGTCACTGGCATGTCTGAATCCATCATTGCAGCTATTGTGCCAATCCTTCTCACCAAGGATCTCCCTTGCCCTCAACGGCCCTCTTCTTCACCAAAATTGGCATCCTCCTCTAGCAATTGATGTGTCCAAAGCAAGTAAGACAACGTTCCATCATGATTTACAAGGTTTTCATGGGCTAATTTTCAGAAAAAGAGGAAGACCTTCAGTAAGATGGGTTGACACAGTGGCTGCAACAATGGGCTTAAGCATAACGATTGTGAGGATGGCACAGGACCTGGCAGTGTTTCGTTCTGTTGTGCATAGGGTCGCTGTGAGTCAAAACTGACTCGACGGCACCTAACAATAGCAACAACAATTTTCAGAAGTAGATCACGAGGTCTTTCTTCCTACTCTGTCTTAGCCTGGAAGCTCTGCTGAAACTTGTCCACCATGGGTGACCCTGCTGGTATTTGAATTACTGGTGGCATAGCTTCCGGAATGCCAAAACACAAAAGCCACCACAGTATAACAAATTGATTCAAATTAATAGACCCTAGAAAGACATTTTTGAAAAAAATGAGCACATTTGAATATGGACTAGGTATTGGATGATACTCAGGAATTGTTATTTTTTTATGTATGATAATGGCATTGAGATTATTTCTGTAAAGATTCCTATCTGCGAGAGACACGTTCTCAAATTTATGGGTAAAATGATATGTCTGGAATTTTCTTTAAAAAAATGATTGGGTAAGGGATTAAATAACAGAAAAATGTGGGCAGTTGTTCAACCTGAGAGATGGGTACATTGTGTTATTCTTTCTACTTTTGTGTGTGTTGGAAAATTTCCATAATAAAAAGTAAAATTAAATAAGTAAAAGAGGGGTTGTGAATATTCTGTTTTGTTGGCTGTGGTTCTTCCTCTCCCCTCCGTTTCCTGCCCTCCTCACTATGCCCCATATTCAGGCCCAGAGAACATCTGTTTTCATCTGGCACAACTGTCCTGGCTTCCCTTCCTGTTCTCCCCAAACACCCAGATAAGGAGAGGCAGACCTTGACTGAAGGCTGGCCCCTGCCTGACTTGCATTTGGCCTGTTGCCTGGTTTCCTTGAGGCCCACCCCGATTTCTTTTGATCCTGCGTACTGTCCCAGCTGCTTTGTAACCCAGTAGCACTTTCCCTGTGCACGCTCATTGGGCAGATTCCTCCCTCCATTCCCTCTCACCAGTCATCTATCCAAGAAACGTTTACTGCTTCTTCCTCTCAGGGGGATGGTTTCTATGTTAGATGCTACACAGGGAAGTCAGGTGCAAGCAAGCCCTGCCCTCAATAGGGAGCTTGCACAGAGGGGTACCTCCCCTTCACCGCTCCTTCCATCTCCTGCTGGATGGCTGTATACCTTCCTCTCAGAGAAGAGACCCTGAGAGATTCATCTCTGCGTCTCATGGTGCCTGGCGCACTGCTGGGCACACAGCAGGCACTCCACAAAGACCTAGTGATTGTTTAGGTGAATGATTCAACTTTGGACCAGTGCCAAGCTGGCTGTATCAGAACCACAGGTGCTTAGAGTTCCTGGTGAAAGCATATTCCAGGGCCCCACCTTCTACCCTCAGAATCCGAGTAACCAAAGAAAGGGCCAGGGAATCTCTGTTACCTGGACCCCTAAAAAAAAAAAAAGAACCCATTGCTGTTGAGTCAGTTTTGACTCATAGTGCTCCCTAAACCAAAAACCCCATTGCCATTGAGTCCAACCCATAGCTATTCTAGAGGACAGAAGACAGAGTAGAACTGCTCCATACAGTTTCCGAGCATCACTCTCTATAAAACCCTTTGCTGTGGAGTTGATTCCAAAAACCAAAACCAAACCAAACCCCTTCCCACTGAGTCGATTCCGACTCATAGCGACCCTACAGGACAGAGCAGAACTGCCCCACTGAGTTTCCAAGGAGTGCCGGGTGGATTCAAACTGCCAGCCTTTTGGTTAGCAGCTGTAGTGCTTAACCACTACACTCAAAAAACCCAAAACCCAGTGCCATCGACGACCCTACAGGACAGAGTAGAACTGCCCCATAGAGTTTCCAAGGAGCGCCTGGTGGATTTGAACTGCTGACCCTTTGGTTAGCAGCCGTAGCACTTAACCACTACACCACCAGGGTTTCCACCACTACTACCACTACTACCAGGTTCTAAATTGCTGCTGGGTTAGAGAATGAGGTAGAGATGAAGCAAGGTAGAGTTCAGCACCACGGACAGAACCCACAGTGCAGCCATCTACTCTCCTTCCTGGGACTAGCTGGGGCCAGGTGTATGTGTGTATGGGCGGGGGGAGGGGGTTCATAGCCCAATCCTGATGGGGGCCAGCTGACACCTGTGGTTTTGGCCCCATGTACACAGTTCTCACCCGTATTTCAGAGCAGGCGCTGGGTCTGCTGCAGAAGACGGCAGGGGCCGTATCATAAATATTCCCTTGGCTCCTTTTATAGGTTGTAAGATAGCCCCATACTGTGCAAGCATCAAAGCATGAAGCCTGAGCCAACATGAACAAATTAATCCCTCAAACATGGTTTGAGCACCTACTGTGTTCAAGGGCTGTGCTGGTGGCCGAAGGGTATGTAGGGATGAATGAGATACAGGTGGAACCCCCGCCTTGTCCAAGCACAGGTTCATTGATTGCTAGAAAGGAGAGAGACGAGACCCCAGAAGATAACCAGACCCCGAGTCAGCCAGCGCGCTGTGGAAAGGCAGCTGGGGAATGGAAAGAACAGGTGTTGGCAGCTGAGCCTTTCTGGGTTTGAGCCTGGGGACCACAGGGCATTTGTGAAGAAACTGTCCACGCAGTCCCACGCCCAGGATGCATCCGAGCACCATTCATTCACTTGTAGAGTCCACAAGCATTTACCAAATGTCTTCTCTGTGCCAGGCATGGTGTCAAGTGCTCTGAATAAGATGCACAAGGGCTGGCACTGGGGAGCTTACATTTCAGTGGGAATTGAGTTGGGCAGAGATGGTGCTTCCTCTCTTCTTTCTCAGCTCCCAGACACCCTGTTAGGGAGGCTATGTGGCCGAGTTCTAGCCAATGGATGTTCCCCATAGACCTTCCCACATGTAATGACCTCCCCGTCCTCATCCCTGGCTGCGTGTACAGGACTTTGAGGACGAGAGGTGCACAAGCTGCAGATGAGAGGAGTCAGATCCCAGAATCTCCGCACGGAAGTCTGTACAGCTGCACTGAACTGTTTGTTACAAGAACAAGAAATGAACTTGAGTTGAGCCCCTGGGTTTTGGAGTGTTTGTTACAGCACTTAGCCCACCCTGACTGATACTGGGAGATAAACAATGGACAGGTAACCAAAAAGCAAGAGGTCCAGAGAGTGATGAGGCAATGAAGGAAACAGACTGACACAGTGGGGAATGTTGGGGGAAGATAGATTATGGATTTCTTTTGAAACTCTTCTTGCTTTTGACACAACAGTTAAGCACTCAGCTGCTAACTGAAAGGTCAGTAGTTCAAATCCACCCAGCGGCTCCATGGGAACAACGACCTGGAGATCTGCTCCCATAAAGATTAAAAAAAAAAAAAAGATTACAGCCCAGAAAATCCTATGGCAGAGTTCTGCACTATCATATAGGGTCGCTATTGGTCAGAACTAACTTGATGGCACCCAACAATGACATACACCATTCTGCATTTTACTTTTTTCCACTTCACAGACTTCAGAGGTTGTTCCATAACGTTACATAAAGAGCTTCCTCATTCTTTTTTACAGCCACATAGTATTCCAAGGGGCAGTTGTACAGTTTTTATTAACCAGCCCTGTACTGATGAATATTCAGGTCGTTTCCAATCAGGGGCTATTCAAACAGTGTTGTAACAAATTGCTTGTACACATGGTACCATGCACATGTCTGAGGATATTGGAGAATAAATTCCTAGCAGTGAGGCTGGCAGGTTAAAGAGAAGATACCTTTATCATTTAAGTAGACACTGTCCAATTGCCCTTGAGACTGGCTGTATCAATCTCTATTCCCACTAGCTGTGTAAAAGAATAAGGAAGACACAGCTTTAAAACGGACACGTGGGTTTTCAGCCTTGGGCCAAAGATTTCTTCTTCCTCAGGGATGCTAATCTGATGTTGCCCAACACTGATTAAAACATTGGCCTAACACTGGACTCTGTTAAGGGATTTGCAACTTAATTGCATTTTTTCATAAAACAGAATTAATATGGAATAACTGGCCATCAACAGAGCTAATTCTGACCCTGTGCTATGACAAAGCTATGGATGCTTTATGTTTTAAAAATCTGTTCAAAGCTAAAAAAACAGCTGCTCTTTGAATACCACTAAATGGGCATATATATATATATATATATATAAAGTCAGACTTAATCTCAATGTGTATGGCTGCCAATCTTTCCAAACAGGACATGATTTCTTTTTCTCAGAGGTATAGCTATGAAAATTCAGGACTGGAAATTCTTTTATCAATAACATCTAACAAGATAATGGAACAACTGATGCCTTAAATATGAATTCAGCCTGCGTATCCTATACTGTGCGTGGGCTTAGAAGCAAACGGCAGCCCTTTCACAAAGCCCAGGCCAAACCATGGATTCCTCTACTACTCAAGAAGGTAATTGAAAGTTGTTATGAGAACATTAGGATAATTCTACCAATTAATGGATTGATTAATTGATCTCCCAGTATCAGTCAGGGTGGGCTAAAATTAACAGATTTTAACCACGTTAACTACATTACATTAATTTATGTCCATAATTAACCAGTCACAGCTTACAAGAAGCAGATTTTTTTTTTAAAGGAGAGAAAACTCTTGTAAATGAAGAAATAACTTGTAAATAAACACAGGATCTCAAATTCTGTGTGCTCTGCACAGCAAGTAATGTAATATTTATATTAACTGGTAATAAAGGCCTGTGCCAGATAAAACACGAAGTGCAGAGGAAATAGAGGAATACCTAATCAGTACGCCAAGGCCACAGTAAATACACATTAGCTTTATACCACGTGTTCATTTAGAAGCTGGTTTACATACACGTTACTTCTCTTTCCTTCCTGATACTGTAGTGTTCATCCAGTCTAGCCTCTCACCCAGCACAGGAACCCCTGATCACTCAAGCATCACTTGCTTCCTCCAATGACAGGAGTTTCACTACCTGAAAAGACAGGGAAGCCAGGTGTTATGCATTGAACTGTGTCCTGCACCCCTCAACAGGACTGTATTTTAGTCCTAATCCCTCTACCTGCAAATGCGACCTTGTTTGGAAATAGGATTTTTCTTTTGTGGTCAGTTAAGTTCCACCATCCATACTGTGGTGTCTTGTGTGTTGCTGTGATGCTGGAAGCTATGCCAGCCATATTTCAAATACCAGCTGGGTCACCCATGGTGGATGAGTTTCAGGGGAGCTTCCAGACTAAGACAAACTAGGAAGGAAAGCCTAGCAATCTACTTCTGAAAATTAGCCAGTGAAAACCTTATAGATCACAACAGAACCTTGTCTAGCTCAATTGCTTTGGACATGTCATCAGGAGGGATCAATCGCTAGAGGAGGATATCATGTTTGGTGAAGGAGAGGGCCAACATGGGCGTGGATGGATTGGCACACTAGCTGCAGCAATGGACTCAGACATGCTGGTGAGCTTGAGGATCACACAGGACCGGGTAATGTTTCATTCTGTTGTACATGAGGTCTCCATGAGTTGGAGTCACCCTGACAGCAGCTGTCTGTCTGTCCGTCCGTCCGTCTGTCCGTCTGTCCATCCATCCATTAAATTAAATGAGGTCATACTGGAGTAGGTTGGGTCCTAATTTCTTCTGAGTGGCATTTTATAAAAGAGAAAAAAGGACATGAAAAGAGAGTCACACATGGGATGGACAGCATGTGAGGATCTGTCTTCAAGCCCAGGAATGCCAAGGAATGTCCAGGGCTACAGAAGCTGAAAAAGATGAGGAAGGCTCTTCCCCTAGAGCCCGTAGAGAGTAGAGCATAGCCTTGCCGACACCTTGAGTTTGGACTTGGAGACTCCAGAACTGTGAGACATTAAGTTTCTGTTCTTCAAAGCCACCTACTTTATGGTATGTTGTTATGGCAACACTAGGAGGCAGAGACACCAGGCTTCTCCTTATATAGCGCCCACATTGGATGCCTGTGACTTCCTCCTCCTCCAAAGGCTGCCCAGGATGTGTCAACTTTCTCTTCAGCCACCTGAGAGCCAGAGACACAGACCCGCCCAGAGAGATTTTAAAAAATTCGCCAAAGAGTTCCAAGTGTTGTCAAGTTTGAGACCTGCTGCTCCGTAAGGATCACCCATAATCTTCCTGGCCACCCCTTCAGTCATTCATTCATTCTGCTCACATTTACTGAACACCTTCCGTGTGCCTAAGGTAGGTGCTGGGGATACCTGCACGTTTACTGAATTTTTTTTTTGTTACCTCGACTTTCTTTTTCATCTGAAGACATTTGTTTTAAAAAGAAATTTGATAGGCCAGATAGATTATATCTAATACACACCAAAATTAAATATATAACTCTTAAAGTAAAAAAGTTCAAGACTGCATTATCTAAAAATTACCGTGTACATTACTAGCAATGGTCACACCACCTGCTAGGAGTGAATTCAGGCATGCATTCGTTCATTCACTCATTTCTTCATTCATGCGTCTCGCCTTTCCTGCCCCTGTAATGGCCCTGCTCGATGCTGGTAATCCTTTCCTGCCCTCTTGCTTGGCCACATTCATGTCCACTTGCTGCCCAGGAGCCTGCCACGCTTCCTGCTGTTGGAACAGGAATGGAGCCAGCCCCACTTCTTCAGGCCTTGCTGACACTCCTTCTCAGGGTTTTGTGCTCCTTCCCCCTGCCCAGTGAGGCTGTCCTGGAGTAGTGTGTTTGGCTGCTGCCACCTGGACATCAGGTGGAGTCACAGTGGGTACTGCAGGCCATCACCAGCAGGGGGCACTCCTGCCTCACTGCTGACTTCTTGCTGCGGCCAGGACCAGGACAAGGTGGGCCTGGCTGGAAGGGTAGGACCCCTGTGGGGTTGCTGAATAGATCAGCCAGGCTTGAGGGGAGATTATGGTATGAGGGGACACGAGAGTGGGCCTCCTTGCCCTCAGACTCTGAGAAAACCTCGCCTGGCCAGCAAAAGAAAAGCACACAGCAAATCTCTTTATCAGGCCCAATACACCGTGACTAGCTGGGGATAGCTGCCATCGGTTAAATAATCCTGTCATTTGAGGAGGGGCACCTTCACCCCCACGTGTCAATGCTGAGTCCACTGTGAGCATTGTGTCTCCAGGGCCTGATCCCACACCCACCTGCTACCTCTAACCTTGGCTGATTCTGTTTAAAGAGAGCAGGAGGGGCAGAGAATGGGAGTAGGGGCCAACGGGGGCCTCTCCTGGGGATCAGGCCTACCTGATTCCCACCGCAACCAGCCAGTCCAGCCCAGGTAGACTGGGTGGGCCTTCTGCACCTGTCCTTCCCCAGCCCCCTGGGCCTTGGTTTTCCCTTCTGCAAAATGGGACTGGAGTCCTTCCTGCTCAGCCTGCCTCCCTTGGGAGCATGGATGAGAAAGCGTGCTGTAAGCAGCGGAGAGCAGGTTTAAACAAAAACAGACTCTGAAATGGAACTTGCCTCTATTCCTGCTCTGACATCTGAGGGTGTTTGCGATCCGGGAGGGTCCACATGAGCATGCCTTGCTGGTGCGGTGGGATGTGGCGCTGTGCGACAAGGCGCTGTGCGACGAGGCGCTGTGGAATGAGTGCTCTGGGACGAGGCGCTGTGGGACGGGGCGCTATGGGATGGGGAGCTGTGGGACGCAGGGCGGTGGGACGCGGGGCGGTGGGACGAGATGCTGTGGGACAAGGTGCTGTGGGATGAGGTGCTGTGGGATGAGGTGCTGTGGCGGCTCCCGCCTTGCCCTCCAATGACTTCTCTCTAATTGCTCTAATCTGTGTTTTCACTCTCTTGCTGGAAAATGAGAAGAGCCGCCAGCTCTGACAAGGAGGGGAGTGGAGGTGTGATCTCCAGGCAAGAGGGGCTGTGGCTGAGCATCTACTGTATGCAGCCCCTGTATTAGGGGTTCAGGGACCCCAGAAAAATGGCAGACACATCATCCTTGTGCCGGGGCTCTCACAATTCCCAGGAGGGTGGGATGGAGGAAGCTTGGTGGGTGGACTGAGGACCTGGGAAAGGGGGAGGGGAGGGATAGGAACCCACCCTGACTGAGGAGCAGATGTGGGGCTCCTGTAAAGGAGGGGAGGTGAGAGGAGAGGAATGGGGGTGTGGGGACAGGAATGGGGGTGCAGGTTTAGGAATGGGGGCAGGAATGGGGACGTGGGGTTAGGAATGGGGCCCGGGGGCAGGAATGGGGGTGCAGGGTTAGGAATGGGGGCATGGGGCAGAAATGGGGGCACAGGGGCAGAAATGGGGTGCAGGGACAGGAATGCGGGCATGCGAGCAGGAATGAGGTGCGGAATTAGGAATGGGCGTATGGGGACAGGATTGGGGGTGCACAGGCAGAGAGACCATTGGGGAAGGAGGTCTGTGTGTGAGCATTTCTCTCTGTGTGTGTCTCCCTGTGTCCTGGGAGTGCACTTTTGTGGCTTTCTCAGAGACAGGACGAGTCTGTGTACATCTGTCTGGATTTGTCCTGCCTTTGGGAGGACAGTTGGGTGTGTGTCTATGTGTGTTGTCTCTGGTTCTGTGTGTGTGTGTGTGAGTTGTGTGTTAGCACCGGTAGCTGCTAGCTCTGCTGAATTCCTCGGTGTCCAGCTCTGCTGGTTTCCTTGCTGAGCCTCGGGAGCCCCGCCTTGAGACAGAGGTAGCTGGTGTGGCTGGGGGCAGAGGTGGGGCTAGCCTAGATTGTGGTCTAAGCCCCTACTGCTGGGGTAAAGCGATTACCAGTGCCTGTGTGTGGATGTGGGGATGTGGAGTGGGTGACACTGAGCTCACAGACTTCGGTGGCTGCAGACTGCTCAGCCACCTTGAGATGGTCCAAACATTTGCCCGTAGCTTCCTCCCTTTCTTGCCATGATTCTCACCCCCTGGGTGACCCGGATACATGCATTTACTCCAAGATGCTGTGTTCCTAAATTGTTTCTCCTCCTAGGGGTTCTCAGGATCTGATGGTGAAGCCTCAGGCCGTGTCGGAGGGGAGACAGCTGGGGATGTAGGGAGCTTTCGGTTGCTGCCCTCATGACATGGAAAAATTGAGATTCTTGACCTCGTGCTTGACAAATGAATGGCTTATAATCACCACTTAGTTTTACTTGCATAGACCTAAGCAACAGCAAAAACTTCGGGTTGCCCTTCCTGGCACCAGGAGATGCTATACAGGGGTAATTATAGTAAGTGCCTCATTGTGAGGTCAGGGAATGAAATGTTGCAAAACTGGTGAATAAATTCAGTTTCTTATAATGAACATGGAGCCCTGGTGGCTCAGAGGTTAAGAGCTATGGCTACTAACTAAAAGGTTGACAGTTTGAATCCACCAGCCAGCTGCTCCTTAGAAACCCTATGGGGCAGCTCTACTCTGTCTTATAGGGTCCCGATGAGTCGGAATTGACTCGACGGCAACGTGTTTGGTTTTTAGTTTTATAACGAACATATAATAAGGAAATGAAGTTCTCACCATGAACTTGACAATGGCTGCTGATACTTAACAGCCTCTCCTCTGTGCCAGGCAGGAGTCCCTGGCTGGTGCAAAAGGTTAAGAACTGGACTACTAATTGAAAGTTTGAAGGTTCAAACCCACCCAGAGGCACCTTGGAAGAAAGACCTGGTGCTCTGCTTCGGAAAGGTCACAGCCATGAAAACCCTATGGAGCAGTTCTACTCTGCAAACATGGGGTCTCCAGGAGCCGGAATTGATTCGACAGCATCTGACTGGATGTGCCAGGCGCTGCTCCAAGCTCTTCCCAGATGAGTTCCTGTAATCCTCACAACCACCCTGGGGTTCTCATTTAACAGGTGAAGAAACTAAGGCACAAAGTGGGTAAGTAATTTGCCCTGAGATTGCACAGCTCAGGGACCTGTGCTTGGAACCCAGGTGGTCTGACACCCTGGCCGAGTGCCCGGCCTTGTGCCACTCACTCGTTGTAGGACAAGCCTTACAGGGTGGTCCACATAGCGGATTTAATGGTGCCCTCTCACACAGGAGAACTACACACTGTAGCCTCACCAGATCCTTGCCGGCTATACAATCTTGCATGGCAAAGGCAGAGGTGGTCGTTAGTTGCCATCAAGTCGGCTCTGGCTCATGGTGACCTTAGGTATAACAGAATGAAACATATAACAGGATCTCTATGATCTTTGATATGTTTGAGCTCAGCGTTGAGGCTGTTGTGTCAATCCTTCTCAGGGAGGGTTTCTCTAGTTTTCATTGACCCTCTACCAAACATGATGTCCTTTTCTAGCCATTGGTCTTTCCCAGTGACGTGTCCAAAGGAAGAAAGACTAAGTCTCTTCATCCTCACTTTAAAAAAATTTTTTTAATTGAGCTTTAAGTGAAAGTTTACGTATGAAGTCAGTCTCTCACACAAAAACTCACATACACCTTGCTACATACTCCCAATTGCTCTCCCCCTAATGAGAAAACCCACTCCCTCCCTCCACTCTCTCTTCTCATGTCCATTTTGCCAGCTTCTAACCCTCTCTACCCTCTCTCCACCCTCACTTCTAAGGAGCATTCCAGTTCTATTTCTTCTAAGACTGATCTGTTCTTCTGGCAGTCCACGGTATATTCAATATTCTTCTCCAACACCCCAATTCAAATGCATCAATTCTTCTTCTGTCTTCTTTTCTTTGTTGTCTAGTGATTGAAAAGACCATAGCTTGGGTCAGGCACACCTTAGTCATCAAAGTGACATCTTTGGTTTTTAGGACTTTAAGGAGGTCTTGTGCAGCAGATTTGCCCAATGCAATACATTGTTTGTTTAAATGAGACTTTTCCCCTAAGCAACTAATGCTCGCTGTGTTTGTTTGCGATTTGTAAATATTCTCCAGCTTCCCTTTATCTCTACAGCAGGCCATGCTGTCCAGGTCAGCGCGTAGCTGTCTCAACAGCACTTGTGTCAACAGTATAAGCCACAGCGATCCACAGGAAGCGTTATTGACATTGTGGTCACGGAGCCCACCCCAAGTCTCGTGGAGGCTGATTCCCAGTGTCTGGGGCTGGGATTTAAATGTGGGTCTTTTGCCGACCATGGACATCTGGAGGGAGGCAGGGAGGCAGGGAGGCTGGGGGCTGGAGTTCGCCCTGTGAAGGATTCTGCCAAGTGACCTCTCCTGGGATTGGGGAGAGGAACTGACAGGGCCCTGAAAGAACTCAGCTAGAGGTGGAGACCCTTGAAACGGACAAGGTGGAGGGAAGGAATTGACAGGAAGCAAAGCAGAAACTGAGAAGAAAAAATCATCATCTAGGACTAGACTCTGTGGGATAGGACCCAGACATATGTGTCGACCAGGAGGGGAGAAGCCAGAGTGGGGGTGTCATGTAGAATGACCAACCACCTGGTTTGCCCAGAACCAAAGGGGGTTCAGGGAAGCAGACTTCCCATGCTAAAACCTGGATACTCCTGGGCAAACTGGGACGAGTTGGCCACCTAGTGTCATGGTAATTCCATCTACCTGCTATGTGACCTTCAAAAGCTGCTTCCCCTCTCAGAGTCTCAGTTTTCTAATCTGTAAGATGGGGGTGCAGGAGTTGAGGGTTGCACAGTAAAAGCTACCTCACAGAGCTTTTGTATATCATTCGTATCATTTAGGGATTGCATTCCATTGCTGATAACAGAGACTGGAGATTACAGTGTTTAAACCAGATTGAGACTTATTTCTCTCACATAAAGAACGTCAGGAGGTAGTGGTCCAGGCTGGTGGCGGGGGGCGGGGGTGGGGGGCTCCATGGTGCCACCAGGGACCCAGGTTCTTTCTCTCTTTTGGTCCCACTAGCCTTAGCATGTGGCTGCCATCCTCAAGGTTGCCTCATGATCCAAAATGGCTGCTGGAGCGCCGTTATCATGTCTACTTTCAGGGGAGGAGTGGGCACAGACCAACTGACTGTCCACCTCTGTCCCACCTAACAACTTACACTCTTTCCTCAATGGCCACCCCTAGCTGCAGGAGAGGCTGGGAAATGAAATCTTTTAGCTGGGCACTTTGCCACTGCTTTGTTACTAAGGCAGATGGGGAGACAAGATATTATAAGGGCGCCCCAGTCTCTTGGATTGACACGGTAGCTGCAACAACGGGCTCAAACATGTTAATGATTGTGAGGCTGGCCCAGGACCAGCCAAAGGTTCCTTCTGTTATACATGAAGTTGCTATGAATTGAAGTTGACTTGACGACGTTTTAAGAACAACGATAACAAAGGCAATCTCTGCCACAGTGTACGGTAGAGTAACAACTTGAGAAACTGTAGCATTCACCCCACAGTGAAGCCTGTCTATTTTTCCAGGTGTGGCCGTTTAAGACCAAACAGGCAGGTAGGGGGAGGGGAAGGAGTCCCAGCAGGAGAGGACTAGAACCCAGGCCTTTCAGCTGCTTGCTAGCACTGACATTTATATTTTGGAGTTTTATTTTTTCCTTAGTATCCTGTATCAGTTTTAGCCTTTTTTTTCCTTAGTATCATTTTTTTTTTTTTATCCTGTAGGCAGGGAGTTCTCCTGGATAACTGTGGAGAGACTAGGTGGAGAGAGGGAAAAGGGGTTCAAGGGAGCCAAGCACCTCCCAGCTGCCCAGCATATGTTCCAGAAGGAAGGGTGAATATTCCAGCACCCTAGAAGGCTCCCTATGTGCCCACCCTCTGCCAAAGGCAACCACTGTTCTGACCTCTATGGGCAGAGATTGATTTTGCCTGTTCTGCACTTCGTATAAACAGAATCATACAGCGTGTTCTCTTGCTTTGGCTTCTTGGACTTGGCATAGTACCTGTGACATTCATCTCGTTCTTCACGCTTTTTCATTGC
This sequence comes from Elephas maximus indicus, assembly GCF_024166365.1. Lineage (NCBI taxonomy): Eukaryota > Metazoa > Chordata > Mammalia > Proboscidea > Elephantidae > Elephas > Elephas maximus. The sequence continues at coordinate 181,329,563 of NC_064822.1, read as the reverse complement.
TGAATAGTATTCCATTGCATAAGTATACCACAAATTATTTATTCATCCATCCATTGATGGACATTTGGGTTATTTCAAATTTGAGGTTATAATGAGTAAAGCTGCAGTGAGTGTTCACTTTCAAGACTGTGTGTGAACATAGCTTTTATTTCTTTTGGGTAAAAACCTAGAGTGGAATGGCTGGGTTATAGAATAGGTGTGTTCACCTTAGTAAGACACCGTCAAAGAGTTCTTCAAAGTGATTAAGCCAAGTGACACTCCCACTAGCTGCCTACGAGAGCTGGTCCTGATTTTTCCAACATTTGATATTTTTAGCCTTTAATTTTGGCTGTTCTGGTGGATGTGGGTGGTAGCTTATCTTGTGGTTTTAATTTGCAAATCTCTGATGGTTACTAATGTGGAACACTTTTTCATGTGTATTTGGCCATTTTGATATTCTCTTTTCTGAAGCACCTGTTCGAATCTTTTGCCCATTTAAAAAATGTGGTTGTCTTTTTTTTTTATTGATTTGTAGGGGTTCTTTATATATGCTGGATACTAATCCTTCGTCATATATATGCATTAAAATATCTTTTTTGTGTCTGCAGGTTGTCTTTTATTTCTTTTAATGATTTTTTTTTTTTTTTTTTTTTACTAAACATTAGTTTTCAATTTTAATGATTTTTTTTCTTTTATGGTTAATGTTTTTTGTCTTCTGTATGAGAAAGCTTTCCTAGCAAAGCAACATCTTTTTAATACATGGCCTACCCATCTGGCTGCTCTCTGCCTCTTCACCCTCTATGAAATCTGGCTTTCTTTTCAGTGCTCCCAGGAGCAGGGGCCTGGGAAGGCTGAGATGGGGTGGGTGATCTGTGGCAAACTGAGAAGCTAAAGCCTAGATTACCCACCTCCCCAGAACCTGGATCGGTGTCCCTCCATCCCCTCCCTTCCCCTGTGCGGATTTGGGTTTATGCTGGGCTGCAAGATTAAAGCCAAAGAGATTAAAAGATTACCTTGGGCAGGGAAGGCAAATTCTGCCTTTGCTCTTGGTCCAGTTTAGGGTGGGGGTAGTGTGGTGGAGCGACCTCCACCTCCAGGACTCTCCCTATGAGTCCCTTCCTCCTTTGAGGTCCATCAGGTGGGACACTGGCAATGGAGGCTGAGGCCTGGGCCAGGGTCACTCACTTCTCTGGGCCTCAGTTCCCTGAGTTATAGAGTGAGATGGGGAAGCCAAAGCTGGATCAGCAGCCACTGAGATGGGCTTTAGTGAGTTCATGGAGTATGTCCCTCTCCTCTCCCCCAGCAACCCCAGCATTAGCTGGGAACTTGTTAGAAATGCAAATCCCCCCAGACCTACTGAGGCAGAAACACGGTTGTGGGGCCAGTAATCTGGGTTTTAACAAAACCCTCCAGGGGATTCTTGCACATTAGGGCCTGAGAATAGTTGCCTTAAATTATGGTAAAATTGCTAATTTTTAGAGTATTTAACTCTTCTCATCTGTGGCTCTCCTGAAGAGTGTGTATCCACTCACCTAGGATGCAGATACTGTTACTCACCCCACGTTGCCCATGGTGCACACGAGGAAAGGGAGTGTATGGAGAGCCGGAGCAGCTTGCCTGGGGTCACACAGCTGCAAAGTGGCAGAGCCTGGATTTGGAACAGGGGTGGCTTGTTCCTGAGGCCGAACCACTAACCACTGCATTGTACTGCTTGAAATTCCTGATAATGGGCACCTCAACTACTCTGAAAGTTGACAGTTCCCCAAGCAGGGAAGGGGGCCCTGTCTGTCCAGGCCCTTCCAGGGCCCGTGAGACCTGCTCAGCTCTACAGGGCACCTTCCAGCTTCCTCTCCCTGCCTCCTGGGGGCTGCTGGGAAACTCCTTCGCTGAAGTTGAGGGAGGTGGATCCTGAGACCTGACCCCAGCTGCACCGTCAGATAGACAGAGAGATCCAAAGAGAGAGACCTACAGCTCTAGATGTTTCAGAAATCCGTTCATTTCTTGGTTCGTTTTCTCGTTTGGTATTTAGCAATCTCCAAGCAGAGAAACAGAGAGGATCAGCAGACAGCCAGAGGCAGAGAGAGAGGCAAAAGAGGGGAACAAGAAGACCTTTCCATTAATTTTATGATTCTCCCTGACAGCCCCTTCCTCCACTACCAAACCCAAGCCTGTTGCTGTCGAGTGGATTCCAACTTATAGCATCCCTAAAGGACAGAGTAGAACTGCCCCATAGGGTTTCCAAGACTGTTTAACTCCTTATGGAAGCAGACTGCCACATCCTTCTTCCATGGAGAGGCTGGTGGGTTTGAACTGCCGACCTTCCAGTTAGCAGCTGAGCACTTTAATAACTGCTGTGCCACCAGGGCTCGGAGTGGTACAAACCCCAACCCTGAATGCTGCAAGTGATCAAGGAACAGCCGAGGTCAGGTGAGATGGCTGATTTATGTGGGCAACTCAGGAGAGCAGAAGGAGCGCAGCATGTGGGGACGTGGCCGTCGGGGGAGCAGGGAGGGCGCAGGATCCAGCTCCACTGCCTGGGCACGGGTGCATGGCGGTGGTGTGTACATGTATGTGCGTGTGTGTGCATGTTTAAGAACATGGACTGTGTACACATGTGTGCGTACGTGTGCACGTGTGCATGTGCGCACACTTGTGCATATTCATGCGTGTGCGCATGTGTGTGTGCACGTGTGTGTGTGTGTGTGTGTTCTGCACTGACAGCTGTGAGCTGCTGCTTTCATATAATCCCTCCGCCCCCGCCCAGCTTGGGAGGACCCTCTGGGGTGGGGGGAGAATGACTGGGTGCTCATTCCCAAGCCCGATCCAGCTGGTTATTTATTGATTAATTCTGCTGCCAGCTGATGGATGCCAAGTCTGTGCCAAGCGCAGGCCCTGGACTGATTTACATAATTAAAACCATCAATAACACAGCCAGGCTTCACCTGTCAATTGCTTCCTCTAGCGTGACAATGGAGCGAGCCTCACTCCTTCACCTCACCCGGACTTCTGGGCCCCAAAGGCTTCCTCACCTCCCCCGGCCCCCTCACTCTGCCGACCTGTCCTGTGTCAGACGGCTGGCCTGGGCTGCACCGTGACACCAGCCATCACTGCCTTGGTGATGGAGAGATTGTCGCATCCCGGGATTCTCGATTCACTGCCTCCGAGATTCTATTAGTCGGTGGCTCTAAGATTCTTTGATGGAGAGTCTCAGATGATAAGATTCTACTGTGATCCTCTGAGTATGTGATTTTTCAAGAGTCTGTTACTCTATGTGACAAAGGGGAAAAAAAATGTTTGTTCTCAGCAGCCCTGCCTGCTCTGGGAAGAGGGGCTGCTGCCGGAGGGCCAGTTGTTCTGTGGAGGTCAAAATGGTGGGGTGGGTGTGTCTGTAACTGCTTTACGGAAGGAAGAGAATTTGCCACTGCAGAGGGCTGGGGGTGGGGGGCACAGCAGAGGGCTGGGGGTGCGTGGGCACTGCGGAGAGCTGTGGGTGGGTGGGCACGGCAGAAGGCTGGGGTGGGTAGACACGGCAGAGGGCTGGGGTGCGTGGGCACTGCGGAGAGCTGTGGGTGGGTGGGCACGGCAGAGGGCTGGGGGTGGGTGGGCACGGCAGAGGGCTCGGTGGATGGGCACGGCAGAGGGCTGGGGTTGGGTGGACACGGCAGAAGGCTGGGGTGGGTGGGCACTGCAGAGGGCTGGGGGTGGGTGGACACGGCAGAAGGCTGGGGGTGTGTGGGCACTGCAGAGGGCTGTGGGTGGGTGGACACGGCAGAAGGCTGGGGGTGGGTAGGTACTACAGAGAGCTGGGGGGAAGGAAGCAGGACTCAGGGACCCTGGCGGGGGGTGGGGGGACGGGGGGAGAAATCCCTGGTGGCAGCCCAGCTTCTGAGAGGGAAATTTGGAAAACCTCAGGTCCTGTGGCATGTGTGATGTCAACCCCTTGTTGGTCTCACCTTCTGTGTCTTCAGAAGAGGCTCTTATATTTGGAGAGGCAGTTTGGGATGATGAGCATGGGTTCTGCCACCTCCCAGCTGTGTGACTCTGGGCAACCTACTCAGACTCTCTGAGCCTCAGTTACCTCCTCACCTGTAAAATGGGGGTCCTAAGAGTACCCTGGAGTCCCTGAGTGGTGCAAACAGTTAACATGCTTGGCCACTAACCAAAAGGTTGGAGGTTCAAATCCATCTAGAGGGCCGCAAAAAAAGACCTGGTGATCTACTTCCAAAAACCCAGCCATTGAAAACTCTGTGGAGTACAACTCTACTCTGACGCACATGGGTCGTCATGAGTTGGAGTCCACTCAGTGGCAACTGGTCTCCTTTAAGGGTACCTTCCTCAAGGGCTTGATACGAGGATTACATGTCAACCCATGCAAAGTGCTAAGAACAGGCCAGCATGGGGCAAACCACTTATGAATGGTGGCTGTTATTGTGTGGGAGTGGGTCTTTTGGGGAGACCTTGGGCAGGCCGGTTAGACTCGGTGGAAGCAGAGACACACAGGAATGTTGGAGTAGGGAGGATTGGGTTTTCCCACCTCTGTAGGCCCAGCTCCCAGCCAGGGTCGGGGTTGGTGCTCAGTAGATGTTTGTGGAGTAAATGAATAATTTCCTCTTCTCTGAACTCTCAATCCTTCCTAAATGGTGTGTTAGCCCCAGCCAGCCCCCATCCATGGTGGGAGGAGGATCTTGGGACACTGGCTTCTTCTTGGTGGGTCCCCAGGCCTTGCTCTTTCCTCCTCTGTCTGCCCCGCGCCTCTCCCTCTCCATTCCCACAGCCCAGACCTGCTGCTCAGCAGGAACCCTGCCTCTCCCTAACCGTTCCACTTCTAGTTGGCCTCCCTCAGAAGCAATTTGTGGAAGACACGGCTGACTAAGCCCACAGCCACCATGGTGGCCCAGAAGTGCACCCCAGCCTCTGTCTCACACAACCTCAGAATGGAGGGTCACACAGCTTAGTCCTGATAGGAAAGGACCCCAGAATCCCAGTGCCTGAGAACCTTAGAATTGAAAACACCCCAGAGCAGCATTGCTGAAACTTGTGATACCCCTGCACTACATAATGGCCCATTTGAACCAGCAATCTTCGATAAATTAAGAAAAAAGATTTGTCATAATTTTAAAAAATCTAAATAAAATATGAATCACAGTTCTACTCTGACACACATGAGTTGGAATCTAAAAAAAAATAATGTTTACATATAAAAAACAATGGCTTCTTGTCACTGGATGATCAGTTGGCCATCTTTTTGTCTTAAAAAAAAAATTTTTTTTTATGTTCACCATTGTGCCTCCACGCCCTTGTGTTCCTGGCACACAGTGATTTGTTGCTATTGTTGTTAGGTGCTGTTGAGTCGATTCCCACTCTTGGTGACTGCACGTGTGCAAACTGGAACTGCTGCGTAGAGTTTTCAAGGCTGCGACCTTTTGGAAGTAAATTGCCAGGCCTGTCTTCTGAGGTATCTCTTGGTGGGTTTGAACTGCCAACCTTTTTGCTAGTAGTTGAGTGGCAACTGTTCACGTCACCCAGGGTGTTTGGCACATAGTAGGTCCTCAGTAATGACTTGCTGAGTGAACATTTGAGCCAAGATCTCCCTGTCTAGTTTGAAGCTGAGACAGTTGAACAGAAGGTCTTGTTCACATCTGGGCAGCCGCTCTTCTTTTTATCTTTATTTCATCCAATCAGACAACCTGTCCCTCAGCCGCAGACTGTTGGGAAGGATGGCAAGGGCTTGTTGGTGATCAGGCGGTTCTGGGCTTTGGAGACCAGACACAGCCCCAGAGATGACGAAGAAGCGATTTTTTACGGAAGCTTCCTAGTGCCGTTGGAGAGAGGAGACGCCACGTCCCGCACCCTGGAGAGCTAGAAAGTTGCGTGTTTCAGCCCAGGCCACAAGACGAGTGGGTGCAGACCCTGCTTTGGTCACATTTCACACTCGGGAGCGTTCCTTCCTGTTGGCAGGAGCATTTGGAGGTGGCTTTAAAAAATTTTTTTTTTTAGTCAGCTCACTGCTATGTCATTGATTTTGTCCCCTGAGCAGCGGAGAAGATCATCAAGTGCTGCAATGGAGTCAGCCTCTCGGGGATCAAGAAGTTTGCCCCACGCTTTGGTCTCACACCATCCTGGTATCTTCTTACCAAATGTGAAAATTGTATTTTTGCCCCAAGGCTATGGAGTCAGACTATTCAAGTTGCTGCCAGTATGGCCAAGCCAGGTTTCTGAAACTCCCAGAAACGGTTTTCACTGGCATTATCATGTCGTAGAGAAAGGCTGTTAATCCTGGCCCTCGTTTCAAACACCTGAGCGCTCACCTGTATTCAACAGCCAGAGTTACTCAGGGTGGAAGAGCAGATTTTGGTTCAGCTCATCTCTTCTGACTGCTGGCTAAAAAGGCGTCTACTCCGTGGTTGCTGAATGAAGACCGGGAGGCACCTTGTGGCCCGCCAGCTGCTCCCTGTGGATGAGCCCCAAGCGCTGACATTCCAGAGCAAGTGCCTCTATCCACGGAGCCTCGCCCTTCTTTGCCATGAGACCTGTTGTTGATCCTGGTCCTGATGTCCCTTTTCCAGTCTATGTCATGGCTCACAAGGTAATCATTGGCTTAACCAAAAAATGTCCTCCCCGGCAGCATCAGTGTTAAGGGATGAACAGGACCCACGTAAATCTTGGAGCACATTTCCTTCATACATGCATGGGTCAGGCTGCGAGTGATGGGAAATCCAACTACAATCACTTTAATAACTAAAGGTGCATTAGTGAGAAGAGAGGTCTGTCTACTGTAACCAAAGTCAAAACAACAGTGATTGAAAGAGATAGGATTTATTTCTCTCATGTAATAGTCTGAGCATAATGTGACCAGTGCTGAGAGGTTGCTGCTTTCTATTACCTGCCTTCTCCAACCTGCAGATGGCTCCACAGTCTGGCTTAATATGGCTGCTCCAGCTCCTGCCATTGCATCTGTGCTCCAGTCAATGGGATGGCAGAAAAACAAAGGAGGATATATGCACCTTTCCTTTTGAAGGGCTGAACAGGAAATTGCACACCTCATTTCACTGGACAGGATCCAGTCACATGGATTCTATCTGCACCCTATCTGCAAAGTAACTTGGGAAATGTAGTCTTTATCTGGCAGCTATATACCCTGGGTGGTGCAAATGGTTAACACATTCAGCTGCTAACCAAAGGTTGGAGGTTACAGTTCATCCAGAGGTGCCTTGGAAGAAAGGTCTGGCCATCTACTTCTGAAAAATCAGCCATTGAAAACCCAGTGGAGGTCAGTTTTACTCTGACCCACATGGGGTCACCATGAGTTGGAATTGATTCAACGGTAATCAATTTGACTCAGCTAAAATTTCTATTACTGTAGAAGATGGGGAACATGGGTAATTGGGGGGACAACTAATAGTCTTTTCATTAATTCGCTGAATACTTTGAGCTTCCATTGTTGCTGAGCACTGTTTTAGGCGGTGAGAATTGAGCCTCGAACAAAACGACAAACATACGGAGCTTAAATTACAGTGGGAGGAGAGCGTGGTGGCCTAGAAGCCAAGAGGAGAGTGTTCCAAGGAGGAGTTGGTGATCAACTATGTCTACAGTGGCTGATGGGGCAAGTCAGGGTGGGATGAGAGTCACTGGTGACCTTGACAAGGGTCATATCAGTGGAGGGGTGTGGCAAAGACCCACTGGAGAGGCCTGACGGAGAGGAGCTGAGGAGAGCTAATGGAGACAGCTCTTTGGGATTTTTTTTCTTTCTATAAAGGGAAGGAGAGAAATGGGATGTGAAGTCTAGACAGACTTTGTTTTTACTGTGGTGAAAACATACACAACAAAACATATACCAACTCCACAATTTCTACACGCATAATTCAGCGACATTGATTATGTTCTCACCATCCTTTTCCAAATCACTCCACCACCGTTGACATAAACTCAATGCTCCCGGAGTATAAGCTCCCCCTTTTCCCTCCCTCCCTCCCTCCGCTGGTAACCGCGCATCATTTTTAGTTTCTATATATTTGCTTATTTCCTGTAAGTGAGCTCAGACAGTATTTGTCCTTTGGCGATTGGCTAATTTCGCTCAGCGTGATGTTTCCCAGGTCCACCCGTGTTGTTGCATGCATCAGGGCTTCATTTCTCTTTATGGCTGAGTAATATTCCACTGTCTGGATACACCACATTTCCATATTTTGTTTATCCATTCATCTGTCGATGGCCATTCAGGTTGTTTCCATCTTTCGGCTATTGTGAATCGTGCTGCAATGAACACCGGTGTTCGCATGAAGACAAGCTGTTTTAAGATGGAGAAATAGCAGTATATGTGTGTGCTGGTGAGAATGGTCCTGAAAAAGGAAAAGTGATGATGAAGTGGGGCGGGGGGAGATGCTGGAGAAGCATCTTGGGGGAAGGTGGGAGGGGGTGGGGTGCAGGGCATGGGAAGTCTTGGCCTTGGTGAGAGGCAGGGATGGAGCCACCTTAGGAAGTGGAAAGAGGGTGTCAGTGGAGGCCTCTTTTCATTGCTTCTGCTTCCTCAGTGAAATTGGAAACAAGGTCATAGATGGCTTGGTGAAGATGGACGAGGAGAGGCTGGAGGTTTGGGGACAGAGGAATAGGTATGTGTCTGCTAACAGGGGCTGTTTTCTTCCCATGACAAGAAGGCTCTCAGTGGGTCGCAGTTGGCTCTAGCATTATGCCAAGGTTCCTATTGGGGAGAAGGTGGAGGAAAGGTGGGGCCTGCCAGTTGTGTCTGACCTCTTTAAATAATAATAAAAAAGCTTTCTTAGAAATCCCCCAGCTGCTTCTACTTACATCTCATTGATCAGAACTGGGTCACATGAATACCCCTAGCTGCAAGGGAGACTGGGAAAATCGGGACTAGAATTCTCAAGATCGGCTTAGAGTAGGGCACACTGCCTCATCCAATGCAGCCAGGGCTTTGTTAAGAGAAGGAAGGGGGTATGTCTGCCACATGGTCATGTATATGAGACAAAGTCAGATATGCCATGTCCACCAGCAGGTTTGTCCATCTGTAAAGTATATGCTAGCCTGCACGGGTGATAATTCCTGGTCCTCCACACTGTTGACCATTGATTTCTTGGACCCCCAATAGTGTTATTTGATAAAAGATCAGCTAATTTTGCCAATAGCTTAACCTGCTGGTTCTGACTTCTCACTGACTGTCGGCCTGCCTTTATAAGCTTCCCGGAAATAGAATCACTTGTGCCTGGCTTTTTTTTCTGCAAGGCGAGGAACTTTGAATAATGCCTCCGAGTTTCTGGTCTCTTCTCTGCCCTCGGTGACGGAAGTCATCAATTTTGGATAGGAAAGCTTTATCTTATGCTTGTTCCAGGAAAAAAAAAAAACTCCAATGGTTTCCCAGAGTGCTGCCTTGATTATTTCGTGGGGCAAAGAGATGACAACTTCAAAGGCTGCCAGCCACCACTGGACAACTGACATAAAGACCCCACACTGGCCACAGGTGTGACGCAAGTCCACTTTCAGGTAGTTAGGGTTATTCTTTCTATTTTTACTTTTCTCCTTTGCTTGTGCAAAGTCATGCATTTCAAAACTGCTGCTCCCAGCACGTTCCACAGGCCTGTCAGCATCCTGTCCACTTTTTATGATTATGCCTTTCTCTGAATTATAGAATTTTTGTTAACATTTTCTTCCCTCCTTTGATGCATTCTTGATCCATTAATGTTACTGAGGCTGTGACACAGCGGTGGCAAACAAACACTGGGCACTTACAATGTGCCAGGCACAAAGCACCGTTCTAGGTGTTTTGTGTCTATTGTGCTGGTTTGAAAACATGCCCCCCAAGTTTTTGACACTCCTGCTGTAGAGAGGTGGGGCCTGTGTCCCTTCCCCTTAAATCTGGGCTGGACTTAGTGACTTGCTTGTAGCCAGTAGAAGGCAGTGGAAGTGAGGTTTTGTGACACGCACGGTCAGCTCATCTGATTGTCTTGGGATGCTCGTTCTGGGGGAAGCCAGCTGCCATGTGAGAAACCGACTCTCCTGACTCTGTCACGTTGGACAGGCCATAGGTAGCTGCTCGTCACCACTGAAGCAGAGCTACTGACCAACAGTGGGCATCAAGTGCCAGCCGTGGGAGTGAGCCATCTTGGACGTCCGGTGCAGCCAAGCTGTGGCTTCAGATGATGGCTTCAACGGGATGAGAAACTTAAGCAAGGACTGCCCCGTTAAGCCCTTCCAGAATTCCTGACCCACAACATTGTGAGTAAAACACAATGGTTGTCTTTTTTTTAACACCACTAAAATTTTAGGGGGCAGTGATGGTTCAGTGGTAAAATTCTTGCCTTCCATGTGGGAGACCTGGCTTCGATTTCTAACCAATGCACCTCACAGGCAGCCATTACCCGTCTGTCAGCGGTGGTCTGTGTGTTACCACGATGCTGAATAGGTTTCAGTGAAGCTCCCAGACTAAGACAGACTAGGAGGAGAGGCCTGAAAATCAACCAGGGTAAACCCTATGGATCACAATGGTCTGATGCACAGCTGATCACAGGGACGGTACAGGACTGGGCAGTGTTTCGTTCTATCGTGCATGAGGTCGCCATGAGTTGGGGGTCGCATCAAGGGCCACTAACAAAACAATATTTTTAAACAGCAATAGTAACCAGAATCCTCCATTTTTCAGATAAAGAAACTGAGGCCCAGCGAAATTAAGTAACTTGCGCACGTTCACGCAGCACAGGAAAGATGTGAGCTTAGCAGTCTGATTCGACTATTCCGTCTCGGGACAATAATGAGGGAAAAATGCAAAGTTAACAAACAAGTGGTAAAGCACAAAATGTAAAAATATGCCAGCCAGGTGAACGGCACCTGTAAAAGGAAGGCTGGCCCGTTCAGGAAGGAGCCCTGGCAGCACAGTGGTTAAACCCTAAGCTATCTGCTTCCATAAAGTTTACAGCCGAGAATACCCTATGGGGCAATTTTACTCTGTTGCATGGGATGTCCACGAGTTGGAATCGACTTGACGGCACTCAATAGGCACTCAATAGCAACGATCCCTTCGGACAGGCGATTGCGGATGGGTTAACTTTGTAGCACACACAGACTTTAAGAACCAAGCAGCTCCTAAGAACTTTAAAAGGATACCTGCAAAAACCAAAATTAATTTCACATTTGCGAAATATAAGTGAATGACGGAATGTGTGGCTAATCACCTCCATGAACAACTGCCTCCTTTGCCATGAGACCAGAAGAATTAGATGGTGCCCGGCTACCATGACTGACAGTTTTGATCAAAGGTTCTATAGAAGAATCCTGATCAAAAGCGGGGCGGAGGGGGATGCAGAAAGGAGTTTCAAATTCTCATGGAATCCAAACTTTCTGGATTCATGGAGGCTGGATAAACCTCCAAAACTACTGCCCTGAGATAATCTTTAAACCTTAGACTAAAAATATCCCCTGAAGTCTTCTTAAAACTAGACAATAGTTTAGCTTAACTAGTAAAGAGTGCCTGCCTTGAGTATGATACTTTTTTAAGATCTATCTATAGGGGATCAAATTGACAACAGCAACTTGAAAGAACAGACAGGAACCTTAGGGGGCAGTGAGTTTATGTTAATGGGGAGGAACAACTCAGAAAAGGAGGGCGAAAATGAAAATGGTGACATAACTCAAGGAATGTTATCAGTGTCACTGAACTGTCCGTGTAGAAATGGTTGAATTGGTATATGTTTTTTTGCTGTGTATATTCTCAACAACAAAAATAAAATAAATTATTTAAAAAAAGATGTAAGCAAATGAAATTGTTCCAGTCTTTTTTCTTTCATCTAAAACCTCCAAACTGCCCAGGACCCTTAGGATTTTGAGGCCTCAGATGATGGGGTGGGGAGCCCTGACACCCTCGACTCTTAGCATCAGGTCACAGGCACATAGAAGCTTCCTGGAGAAAATATTACAGCTGTAACATTAAAGACATACAGTCTAGCTGTTGGAGGCACCTAGGAACTCAGCTCATCCAACCTTCCACCCAGGACAAAACAAGGAAAAACCACATGGGAGCGAAACAAACGCACCATACAGCCCTAGCGCGTCGGGATTAAGGGCCAAGGAGCTGCAGAGGAAATATGGGCCGTTGGACCACAGGGGTCAGGGCGGTCACTCAGGACCGGGGACAGGGCCGGCTTCATGGGTGTGTGCAGTCATTGCCCCTAGACTGGCCCCACACTGGGATTAATGCTCTGCTATTGTCATCTTGAATGCTTAATGATTTTTGTTTTTCACTGGGCCCCGAAAAGTATGTGGCTGGTCCTGCCTGGAGGGCTGGGAGCCGGCTCAGGAGTAAGCATTACAGGTGAGTGAGTGAGCAGGCAGCAAAGGCTGGGGGCTGGAAAGCTCTAAATCAGTTTGGGAAACAGTCATTTGCCCAAGACCACCCACTTAGGGAGTGGTCACTTAAGGGTTTGAACCCAGGCTTGTTGGATCCAAGGCCTGCGGTCCTAAATGCTTTGCTCGCCCATCTCTGGGGATGGACCTCACATCCGAGCTGCCCTACAGACTGTTCCTACAATCATGGCCTTCTCCTCCAGGGAAGCTTCTTGGATTGCTCCGACCTAGTCATGCCCACCACTCCTTCCTTCCTTCATCCTTCGCATCTGGCTGAGCCACAGTCCTTGTGCCAACCTCTGTCTCCTTTCCCTGCCCCTCCTGGCTGGTCTCCCCTGTGCTTCTGGACCCCCAGGCCAATACTGACAGGGCCTTGCCCCCCCAGGAAGGGGGCCTGGTCTCAGTCCTCTTGGTGCACACCTCATGCAGCTTTCCTAGTGCAGCCTTTACCACCTCTCCACCCCTAGGGCTGGGACCCTGCCTCAGTTTCCCTGCCTAACACCCCAAAGAACTGTGAGGTAATGGGAGTCGGACAGCCCTGGTTCACATTCTGTCTCACTAGTCGCTCTAGCTCAAGCAGCTTAACCTCTCTGAGCATTAGTCTTCCTATCTGTTGAAGAGAGGAAGACCCCACCTTCAGCAAGTAATCAAGGTTAATATCACCAGTGGTAAGTCAGTGGTAGACTTCTTGCCTTCCGTACGGGAGACTTGGGTTCGATTCCAGACCACCTGTCTGTCGGTGAAGGCTTGCATGTTGCTATGATGTTGAACAGGCTTCAACAGGGCTTGCATATGAAGGTGGACTAGGAAGAAAGGCCTGGCAATCTACTTGCAAAAATCAGCCAATAAAAACCCTATGGATCACAATGGTCCCATCTGCTCCCAATCATAGGGATGGTGCAGGACCAGGCAGGTTTCATGCCACTGTGCGTGGGTCGTCATGCTCAGGGGGCAGGTAACAACAAGTCACATGGATGTCATGCACCCCCTGACATGCAGCAGTGAGAAAGGTGCCACCCCTTTGTGGTGTTCTTCCCCCCCATGACCCATACTAATCATGAGAAAACATCAGACGCACACAGATGGAGGGACATTCCACAAAATGCCTGACCAGTACCTTTCATGAAAAGCAAGGAAAGTCTGAGAAACTGTCACAGACTGGAGGAGACTAAGGAGACAGGATGACTAAATGACGTGTGGGATCCCGGATGGGATCCTGGAACAGAAAAAGGACATTGATGGGAAAACAGGTGAAATTCGCATGAAGTCTGGAGTTGAGTTGGTAGTGATGCTCCAATGTTAATTTCTTAGTTTTGACAAATGGACTTGTGGTGATGTAAGATGTTAACATGGGGGGAAGCTGGGTGAAGGGTACACAGAAATTCAACTACCCTTGTACTTTTTCTCTAAATCTAAAATTATTCCAAAATTAAACATTTATTAAAACAACACAAAACAAAAACACCTATGCAGCGGCCATTGCTTTTGTCCACCGAGTGTCTCTCCCCATTCCTCTGCTGACAGGTCCTCCTCCCCAACCCCCAACACACACACAAGTGCTGGGCTACCCTACCTAGGCTGGCCATGAATCTGCAACTCATTGCCCTGGCCACAGTGATTGGTCCAAGGGCTGGGCATGTGACCCAAGCTGGACCAATCAGAGTCTTTCCCTAGAATTGTGCAAATTGGAAGACAAGCTGTTTTTATTCTTCCCTTGAGTAGATAAGGCTGTGAGCCTGGGTGGTGGGTGATCCTCATTGCAGTGTAGCGGGGACAGTGGACCTGAAAGAACTAAGCCATAAAGAAAGAAAGAATGCCGATGGCGTTCAAGATAGCCTACTCCTCCTTCCCTATCTTTTTCAGAGCAGACCCCCGACACCTTGTTATAGGAGGCAAAATATCCTCTTTTGTTCCCCCCCCTTTTTTTATTGTTGTTGAGAATATACGCAGCAGAACACACCAATTCAATGGTTTCTACATGTACAGTTCAGTGACATTGATGACATGCTTCAAGTTGTGCCACCGTTCTCACCCTCCTTTTCCGAATTCTTCCTCCCCCGTTAACATGAATTCGCTGCCCCCTAAGATTCCCATCTAATCTTTTGAGTTGCTATTGTCGATTTGATCTCATATAGATAGATGTTAACAGAGCACAGTGCTCCAGGCAGACATTCTTTACTACTGAAGCTAAACTGTTGCTTGCTTTAAAGAAGACTTCAGGGGATATTTTTGGTTGAAGTTTTAAAGATAATCTCAGGGAATAGATTCTCTTTTGACTTGAAGCCAGTTCAAACTGGGCTGCAATTGGGTTTCTGTCACTTACAACCAATTAGTCCTGACCGATAACTTCATCTCATGTTGTTATGAGGATAGGATAGCACACATATATAACTGGCCCTTGGTAAACTGGTTGCCATCGAGCTGATTGCGACTCATGTGTTTCAGAGCAGAACTGTGCCCCATAGGTATCATGGATTGAATCGTGTCCTCCAAAAATATGTGTATCAATTTGGCTAGGCCACGATTGCCAGTATTGTGTGATTGTCCACCATTTTGTCATCTGATGTGATTTTCCTGTGTGTTGTAAATCCTATCTCTGTGATGGTTAATGAGGTGGGATAGGTGGCAGTTGTGTTAGTGAGGCAGGACTCAATCTACAAGATTGGATTGTGTCTTGAGGCAATCTCTTTGGAGATATAAAAGCCAGAAGCGAGCAGAGAGACGGGGGACCTCAAACCACTAAGAAAGCAGTGTCCGGAGCAAAGCGCGTCCTTTGGACCCCGGGTTCCCGCGCCGAAAGGGAAAGATTGATGACAAGGACCTGCTGACAGAGGAAGACTTCCTCTGGAGCTGATGCCCTGAGTTTGAACTTCTAGCCTACTAGATTGTGAAAGAATAAACTCCCGTATATTAAAGCCATCCACTTGTGGTATTTCTGTTACAGCAGCACTAGATAACTAAGATAATAGGGTTTTCATGGCTGTGACCTTTTGGAAGCAGATCACCAGGACTCTGTTCTGAGGCACCTCTGGGTGAGTTCAAACTGCCAACTTAACTGTTAACCGCCCAGTGCTTAACTGTTTCCACCACCCAGGGACTCCTTGGCACATGGTAGCTATCCTCTAAATGGTAAGGGAGATTGTTATCCTCTCCCAAGAAGCTGGGGCCTGCCCTGAACTCCAGACCGCTGGACTGTGGCCCTGACACATGCCTTGCTTCCCTCCTGGCCCCACTCAGCCTCTGGGGGGCGGGGGGCGGCTCTGCTTGGACAAGCCCACCTGGCTTCACACAGCCTCCTGTACCCAGGCTCTGCTCCCTGCCGCCTCTTCTCGGGGCATTGGGAGTTTGCAGCCCTGATTGGGCCCTGCTCTGGGAGAGGCAGCAGGCAGGAGGAAACGGAACTTGGTCTATGGCAAAAAAACTCCCTCCTCAGAAGTGGGGGAAAAACACAACACTGGTTTGGCCAGACCCAGCAGACTCCAGGAGTAGCTGGGTGTTTGGGAAGCCAAGGTTCCTAGCAGTGCTGGTTCTGAGAAGGTATGTGATGGGGCCGTGGGGAGGGGGAGCAAGTGGGGACCAGGTCCCAGGATGGAGTAGAAGATGTGAGGAAACGGGGAGATTTTCAGGAAAACCACAGTCAGAGTGATCAGAAGGATTTGAGTGAGAAAGGGCAGAAGTGAGTCTTTTATCTCAGGCCTGGGCTGTGGGCCAGGAAGGGAGAGATGCCGCTGGGGAAATCCAGGGGCGAGTGGAGGGTGTGCAGTCACCTTGCGGGGGAGGGACCTGGGTTTGGTGCCAGAAGGGACCTTACCTAGCTCAAGGAGAGACAAGGCAGACTTCCAGGTCACCTTCCTGGATCTCAGTTGCCCTATCTATAAAATGGAGACAGCGTGTTCTTGGAGGCCCTTCCAGCTTCATGGTCTCTGGAGCGATGCCTACCCCCATGCCCTCGCCTCTCTCAGAGCCCCTCCAGCAGGCGGCTCTGCCGTGTCCTGCCTCTGAGCCTTGTTCCTTCCATGCCTCTGCCGCCTGCCCCTCTCCACCTGTCAGATGACAAAAGGGTGGACAATCACACAATCCTGGGAATTATGGCCTAGCCAAATTGATACATATATTTTTGGAGGGCTGGCAGATGACTGGAATGCCTCTGTGAGATGGTTTCCTTTTTCCTAGGGCCCCAGCCCTAGCCCCTGGGACAGGATGGAATTCAGCCGCCTTTCTGGTCTCTCGTCATTTCCTTTCGTCTTCCTTCCTTCCTTCCTTCCTTCCTTCCTTCCTTCCTTCCTTCCTTCCTTCCTTCCTTCCTTCCTTCCTTCCTTCCTTCCTTCCTTCCTTCCTTCCTTCCTTCCTTCCTTCCTTCCTTCCTTCCTTCCTTCCTTCCTTCCTCCCTCCCTCCCTCCCTCCCTCCCTCCCTCCCTCCCTCCCTCCCTCCCTCCCTCCCTCCCTCCCTCCCTCCCTCCCTCCCTTCCTTCCTTCCTTCTTTCCTTCCGGCACGCAGTTAGTCATTTTATTGAATAGGTATTTTTGGAGGGCCACACTTGGAGTTGCCGTGAGTTGGAATTGACTCAATGGCAACTTTTTTTTTTTTTAAACTCCAGAAGGGGTTGGGTTTAGGACACATTTTGGAGGCCAGCGCTGACAGGACTTGATGAAACAGATAGGGGGGAGTACAACAAGCATCAAGGTAGCACCTGGGTTTGGGGCCTGAGTAAACTGGTAACAGCCACCCAAACCTACTCTCCACAGGGAACACACAGATACTCATCCGCTGTTCCGGACTGAATTGTGTCCCCTCAAACTCTGTCACCCCCGGTACCTGTGCACGTGAACTTGTTTGGAAATAGGGTCTTTGAAGATGCTACCAGTTAAGTCACCATGAGGTCATCCTGGAGTAGGGGTAGGTCCTAATCCCATCTGAGTGGTGTCCATAAAAGGGGAGAGAGAAAAGTAGCGGGAAAAGGACCGTGTGAGTGCGGGTTCATGCTGCAGCTGCAAGCTGAGGAAAGCCTGGGTCCACCGGGAGCTGGGAGAGACAAGAAAGGATCTTCCCCCAGAGCGGAGAAAGCACGGCCCTGCTGACACCCTGATTTACCACTCCCAGCCTCCAGAACTTTGAAAGTATTTCTATTCGTATAAGCCCCCCATTGGTGGTACTTTGTTACAGCTCCCTAGGAGGCTAATACGCCCACCCACAGGGACCCTCAGGTCCTGGATTCTAGACTGAGAACAAGAGGTAAGCCAGGTACTGGGGAAAAAAAAAAAAAGGCGAGGTATATTGGAGCTAAGCATGGGACTAACCAAACCCATTGACTTTGAGTCGATTCTGGCTTATAGCGACCCTACAGACAGAGTAGAACTGCCCCATAGTGTTTCCAAGGGGCGGCTGGTGGATTTGAACTGCCAACATTTTGGCTCGCAGCTCAGCTCTTAACTACTGCGCCCCCAGGGCTCCAAACATGGGACTAATGATATAAAATACCCGTAGAGGCCCTGGGGAAACCCTGGCGGCGTAGTGGTTAAGTGCTATGGCTGCTAACCAAAGGGTTGGCAGTTTGAATCTGCCAGGCGCTCGTTGGAAACTCTATGGGGCAGTTCTACTCTGTCCTATGGGGTTGCTATGAGTCGGAATCAACTCGACAGCTCTGGGTTTGGTTTTTAATTTTTGGTTAGAGTCCCTGGCCACAGCCCAGCTATTGACAGGAAAACCTGAGTTCTCCTGGCGTTTGTTACCTCTACCTTGCTGTTCAATCTTGGTCAAGCTGCTTACCATCTCTGAGCCTCATCAGTAAATGGGAGTAATAACAACAAATACCTAGTAGGGTTGTTGTCATTATCTAATGAGACTTTGATTCATAGAAGCACTTGGCATTGAGCCTGAAAGAGAGAGTAAACGCCCCCGTTCCAAGCTATTATTATGTGTGATTCTAGGTAGAGTGAGGCCAGATTGTGGAAAACTCTGGATGCCGTATAAGGAGATGGCGCTTTACCCTGTGGAGTCAAAGCCTGGAAGTTTTTGAGCAGAGAACAAACATGAGGAAAATGGCTAGTCAGCGTCTCTCCAGTCCCTGCAGCCTCTGGAAACTCGGAGCAGGCTGCAGGTCAGCCTGTGACAAGCCTGGTGGCCTTCAGCTCCCAGGGGCCTCCAGCTGCCCCAGTTCCGGACCCACGCAGTAGAAGCGAGTCCGCCCCCACCCCAAGCCTCCCTCTGGCAGAGTGGATGGATGGTTTAATAACGCAGGCTGCCTGCTGACCTCATGGCCGCTGAGCTAGCTAAGACTCCCGCCACCCCCTGCTGTGGCTGCATTGCCCAGGCCTGAGGCTCCAGCAGAATCCCAGGGTGGTGGAATTCTGGAGCCCCATAAAAGGGCAGACACCCCGGCAGCGCAGGGTCAGTGACCTCTGGCTAATGTGCAGTTAAAGTCAGGTGGTCCTAGGACTCCCAGCCTCCCCTCACCCCCTCACGCTCTACCTGTCTCAGAGCAAAGCCCTGGCTCAGGAAGTGGGGATGAGACACATCTGCCACTGGGCAGCAACGCCCTGCAGACCCCACCATTGTCTAACCTTTGCACCATTGGGGCGGCTCACCAGGGCCCTCCCCAAGTTCCTCCTTTGTGCCTGGTGAGGGATGGGGCACCGAGGCCACAGACCTGGATCAACAGGGGAACTTCTACCCCCCCTCCATCCCAGGGCACTCTCCAGGCCTTCTCTGCCGAGACAGGCTGGCAAACCTCCCCACCCAATAATCTCAATCTCAAACGAGGCATGCAGGGCATCGCAGGTACCCTAATGAGGCTCTCCCTCCTATAACTGGAGCTCTGGGTCAAAGGGTATTTACCTGATCAGACGCCAGCATGTGGCCCTGGTCTCTGATTCCCATAGGTAGCCTCTTCAGGGCCACATGCTTGGTCACCCTTTTGTCCAGCCTCACCAGGCCCTTTATGTACATTCTTTATGCCCAATCAGCCTCAGGCTGCCCTGGATTTGTGGACTATGAGAACCGCAGAGTTCTATGAAACAGAGACTCTAGCTCTGGCATCCACACTCCTGGTTCTGATTTTGCCTTTGCTAACCCGGATGTGGAGCTCAGAACTTCCTTGATTTTCCCAAATATAATTGATTGATCTCAAACTCATTGACCTCCAAGATGGCCTTTGATGATCCTCCTTTCCTGGAATTCACACCCTTGTGTGGTCCCCTCCTATAAAGAACAGGTCAGATCTGTGTAACCAACAGGAAATTGCAAAAATGACAGTATGTACCTGCTGAGGCAAGGTCATAAAAGACATCGTGGCTTCCTCCTTGCTCTCGTTCTGGGTGAAGCAGCTGCCATGTTGTGAGAACACTCAAGCAGTCCTATTGAGAGGTCCACGTGGCAAGGAACTGAGGCCTCCCGCCAACAGCCAGCACCAGCTTGCCAGCCATGTGAATGAACTATCTTGGAACAGATCCTTCAGCCTCAGTCCAGCCTTCAGATGACTGAAGGCCCAGGTGGCATCTTGACTGCAATCTCGTGAAATCTCCAGCCACAACCACTCAGCTAAGCTGCTCCCGGATTCCAGACTCAGAGACCGAAATAATGAATAGTTGTTGCTGCTTTAAGCTAATAAATTTTGAGCTGATTTGTTACGCTGATGACCAATACGATGGACATGTAGATTTTGGTGAAGGGAAGCAGGGGAGGAAAGAGACAGCGAAGGCTGAAGTGGAGGAAGAGGCCTTTATGCCAAATAAACCCAAAAGAAAATCCAAACCTGTTGCTGTAGAGCCAGATCTGACTCATGGTGACCCTACAGAACAGAGTGGAACTGCCCCATAGGGTTTCCAAGGAGGGAGCGGTGGATTCAAACCGCCAACCTTTTGGTTAGCAGCTGAGCTCTTAACCACTGATCCACCAGGGCTCCTACATCCAATACTCCACAGCAAAACAACTTAAAAATCCTTTAGAAACCCCTTCACAGCCAGGCCTTCTCTGGGACTTGCCTCCTTCTCACCTCTTTCCTGACCTGCTGTCTCTTCTTTCTCTACCCAGTCTCCCCCAGCCCCCAGCTTCAAATCCTCTCATCATTATTGTTGTATGGCATCTAGTTAGTTGACTTCTAGTGATCCCATGTGACAGAGCAGAACTGCCCCATAGCATTTCCTAGGCTGCAATCTTTATGGAAAGGAGCCCTGGTGGTGCAGTGTTTAAGTGCTCGGCTGCTAACCAAAAGGTTGGCAGTTTGAACCCGCCAGCTGCTCTGTGGGAGAAATATGTGGTAATCTGCTTCCATAAAGATTTACTGCCTTGGAAACCCTATGGGGCAGCTCTACTCTGCCCTACAGGGTCACTGTGAGTCAGAATCTACTCCTTGGCAATGAGTAGTCTTTATGGAAGCAGATCACTTGCTTTCTCCTGGGAAGATGCTGGTTGGGCTCGAGCCACCAACCTTTCAGTTTGCAGCTGAGTGCTTAACCATTGAGCCACCAGGGCTCCTTTGATCCTTCTTAGGCCCAGCAATTTGTTCCCTAATCCCTAACTTCAATTTTGATACCCTGACCTGTTGCAGTGCCCAGCAAAACAAAGACTCCTAAGTAAGAGGGCCCCGCACCCAGAAGTCAGCTCAGCCTCTATCTTTTCATATTCCATTTGAGAGGGCTCCATGGTGGGCAACGGGAGAGGCTTTGGGGGAAATCTTTAGTTTTGCCCTCTAGGTTCTGTGTCTCATCACTGATTCCTGTCCCCAGTGACTCGTGGCCCTCAGTTCCAGCCCTGCAGGCAGAGCAGAAAGTCTGGTTTTTGGTCAGAATCCAAAACAGGAAAGTGACACCCTCTACACGCCTTGGTGTGTATGTTTTGCTAAGAGAATCACTTAACCTCATTTTCTTAGCGTCAAACTCAAAATGCCATGTAGACTAAGTGAAAGAAAAAATTCATCCAAGTGCAAAGGGCACATCTTGCTCTTCACCTTCAACCGTGGAGGAAGCTTTCAGTGTTGCTGTGAATCTCTCACTCTTCTGTGCCCTAAGCCCTGCAGAAAGGAAGGGCTTCCAGAAAAGACCCTCAGGTAGTGGGGTCATGGGAACATGAGTCACATTTGGTCAACTCTGGAAAAAAAGGCCACCATCAGTGGGCTGTCAGGGGCTGGGAGGTACCCGAGGAGAAGGTGATCTGGAGGCAGGGTGGGGTCCAGACAGCCAGGAATGCCTGCCATGTCGTCTGGCACTGAGGATTCTGGGATGGTTCCACTTCTGGGTGTCCTTTCTGTCCACCCATCACTCCATCCATCACTCAATTAGCCCAGCTGGGTGTAGGGGGCAGCACCTTGATCACCATTTCTTCAAAGCTGTACACAGTAATGCAAAGAGAGGAAAATGGGGTGTTGATAGAAAGGAGGATAATTGCTGGGTGCCAGAATAAAGCCCCTAATGCCCACATTTGGGGCTTATTAATAAGAATAATGTGTGAAAAGAGTCCTGCACAGTGCCTGGCCCAGAGCAAGTCCCTGATACACAGTAGCTACTATTATTTATTGCTGTTAGCTGCCATTGACTCGGCCCTGGACTCGTGGTGACCCCAGGCACAATGGAACAAAACGCTGCATGGTCCTGCACTATCTCCATGGTTGGTTTCCGACTGAGCTGTTGGGATCCATAGGGTTTTCCTTGGCTGATTTTCAGAAGTAGTTTGCCAGGCCTTTCTTCCTAGTCTGTCTTAGTCTGGAAGCGCCACTGAAACCTGTTCAGCATCATAACAACATACAAGCCTCCACTGAGTGACAGGTGGTGGCTGCGCAAGAGGTACCAAAAAAAAAAAAAAAAAACCCCAAACCCATTGCTGTCAAGTTGATCCTGACTCATAGCGGCCCTATAGGACAGAGTAGAACTGCCCCACAGGGTTTTCAAGTAGCAGCTGGTGGATTCAAATTGCTGACCTTTTGATTAGCAGCTGAGGTCTTAACCACTGCGACATTGGCTGGGAAATGAATCCACGTCTCCTTCATGGAAGGCAAGAATTCTACTACTGAACCATCACTCCCCCCCGCATAGCTGCTTTTATAGAGACGGTCAGAGGAAAATAAGTCAGAGTGAGGGGCACGTATGAGAATGAATAACACAGTGTAATGGGTGCTGTCGCTGAGGTCTCCACAGAATGTTCTGGAAGCAGCAGAGGAAGAACTAAATGGACAAGCTCAGCTGAGGGGAGTGGATCAGAGGAGACTTCACCAAGGGGGGTCTTTGATCAGCACTTGATGAAAGGCAGGAAATAGGTGGGGAAAGGTGCTGAGAGGAAGAAAGATTTCCCAGGCCAAGGGACCAGGAAGACCCAAAGCTTGGAGGTATGGAGATCATGGGATGGGGCATCCGTGACATGTTCTGGAAAGGGCAGGTACTGGTGTCGCTTGGACCCAGAGCGCATGTGGAGTGATACGAGGTGATGCTGGGAGGTGAATTATGGGCCGGTCTTCAAAAAGCTTTATTCATAAGGAGTGTGGATTTCACACTCTAGCGGAGAGGACGTACCATTCTTCTCTGCGTCTGCACCTGAGGCAGACATCGCCAATCAATCATGACACTCTTTCAGGAAAGAGCGAGCACCCAGGCAGCTGCTGCCAATCATTTGAAATGGAAGGTATTTGTGCCCCTGAGTGGACTCCAGGGAGCTATTGGGGGGGGGGGGTTCAAGCAGGTAGGTGATGAGGGAGGTTGTTGCAAATGTCCAGGTGCAAAGCTGGAAAGGCCCAGCAGAGGACAGAGATTGTCGTGTTGCCTGTTTGCCTCAGTCTTACTGGCCCACCTAGAGATTCCATGCGGTCTTCTCTGGCCCGGCCAGGGTGCCTGGATCTTGTGTGTGTGTGTATCAGCCCTGGACTTCACCTGAGCGAGGAAGTTGCTTTAATTCTCTACTTGCGTTATCCAATAAGGCAGCCACTAGCCACATGTGGCTATTTAGGTTTAAATTAATTAAAATTAAAAGCTCACTTCCTCAGTCTCACTAGCCACAATTTCAAACGCTCAATAGTCCAATGTGGTTAGTGGTTACTGCATTGAACAGTCCAGCTACAGGACATTCCCACCATCGCAGGAAGTTCTATTGGACAGTGCTGGTCCAGAGGAAGCCAGTGAAGCGTCTGGATGAGGGGTCTGAGCTACGAGTCTGCAGCAAGCTGCCCTTTGTCTCCCCATGCAATGGAGGGAGTCTTGTCCATCTGTATCTGTCCAAAAGCTGTTGCTGTCGAGTCAATTACGACACATAGTGACTCCGTAGGACAGAGTAGAACTGCCCCATAGGGCTTCCAAGGCTGTCGTCTTTACCAAAACAGACTGTCACATCTTTCTTCCACGGGGCAGCTGATGGGCTCGAACCTCTGACCTTTCAGTTAGCAGCTGAGTGCTTAATCACAGCACCATCAGTGCTCCTTACATCTGTCTAGTCAGGGTAAAATCTCCAAAGAGAGAATCTTAGCAAATTTTATAGCTCAAAACCACCTTAGGACTAATCCAGCCAGACCTGGAGGTGCCCAGGGAGAGGAGATGCCCATGGGAGAGCGCCGGCACCAGGCTGCTTTAGTTATTCCCCTTCTGCAGAGGTGGAAGCTGAGGCTCAGAGAGGGGGGTGATTTGCACTTTGGCAGATGGCTGGGAAAACCACACAAACAGAACCAGGAGAAGCTATTTTGCCGCTGCTGTCTCAAATTCTTTGGAGTCATGCCAGGGGCGTCATTAGGGAGGTAGGGGGGCGTGGACCACACTAGGTGACGCCAAAATGACTGTCTATAAAAATATCACTGTAATTAATTATAACAAAAACATTTTTCATAAGCCCGGCTTACATGTATCAATCTACCTACAAGGCGAAAACTCTATGCTGATTTGCTTTTTGAACATGCTAATGAGCGCTGCTCAGAGCTGTCATTATTACCCAATTAGGAGGACGCTTCGAATCACGTGGTTTCATCCACACAAGCGCCAGCTGTTGTTTTCCTTGCTGCCGGTGTTTTTACAGTCGCGGATTTTGACAACTTTTCTGGTGTTGTAGCCACGATTTTGTGGTAATTAGTATTTCTGACCCTACATCAATAACTTTTTGAGAATGAAGTAGTAATTAAAGAAAAAGAAGGAGTGATACGCGGGAATTAAAATTTACGAGTAATATTTGTACAAAAAACGTCACTACTTCCTGGTCCATAGGGGGGTGACGCCATGAGTTACCATGCTGGCTTGCATCAACGCTAGTGACACCACTGGTCACTGTTCAGTTTTGGGGGGCTGGAGTGGATTAGGCGGACCTATGTCAGTGCCCAACTTTGACAACGTGTGACTTTGAGCGCCCAAGCCAGGCTGGTAGATTGGCGAGCTCGCTGCAGTTGCACGCTGGGTCCGCCAGAGGGCGCAGGGGCCGGAGTCAGGGAGGCCTAAGAGGGTGGGTGGTGGCGAGGGTTCTTTCACCGTGACCTTGGGGCTGGGACCCTGCTCCATGCCCAGCCCTGTGCACGGGAGGCAGTGTATTTCTGATACAGTCTCTGCCCTCTAGGCGGGCTCAGTTTAGAGAGGAGAGACAACAGTAATGATTTGTTTGGGTTTACAGCAAGGGGCCTTAAAGAGTGGGTAGGAGTGTGCCAGGCAGCCTGGGGTGCGAGCATGGAGGGCAGAAGTGGACTGCCCACACCCGGAGACGAGGGTGGCCTGTGTCCCAACGCTTGTCTGCCCCCCGCCCCCCACCCCAGCCCCATCCTGGGTGGGCTTCCTGTCCCTCAGCTGATACCCATTGTCATAGAGTAAATTTGACTCATAGTGACCCTAGGGGACAGAGTAGAACTGCCCCATAGGGTTTCCTAGGAGTGCCTGGTGGTTTCGAACTGCTGACCTTTTGGTTAGCAGCCTAGCTCTTAACCACTATGCCACCAGGGTTTCCCTTCAACTGATAGGAGAGAAATTTCTGAACAAACAGCCTGTTCATTTGGCTCTGGTAATGCCCCACTCCGTGAAGTTCCCTGCACCCCCAGCCATGTTTCATACCTCTGTGCCTTTGCACATGCTGTTCCCACAGCCTGGGACACCCTTCATCTTCTCCAGTTGACCGAGGCCTAGTTGCCAGCAGGAGTCAGCTCAGGCAGTAGCTTCTTCCAAGGAGTCTCCCCGACCCCTGGCCTGGACCAATCCCCCCCCCCCCCCCCCCGCGCGCTAGGAAGTCCAGCAGCCTGGGCTTAACATTCTGCTGTGTGCTACCTGGGACCCAACACTGATACGTGCGAGCCCATATAAGTGATTGAGTTGCACACGGCCTGCCCTGCCAGGCTGTGGGGGCTGGGATTGCAGGCCCAAGGAGCCAAGAGGCACCGATTTCTTCCTGCACATCTGACAGGGCCGAGCCTTGTCACTGGGCACTTGTGTGCCCCAGTGCAGGAGGCGGTGCAGAAGTGTGTGTGGGGGGTGGGAGGGAGCTGGTCAGGGACAGGGTCTTAGGATGCCCTTCTGGCTGCAGCAGAGCCTAGTATCCTCACGTTCATACTCCACAAGGGGTAGGGAAGAGTAATCAGCAGCAGCCAGGAGCCCTGGCACAAAGGCAGAGAGCCCTGGAGTCTAGTACTCTCTCTGATACCAAAATAACTGTGTGACCTTGGAGGAGTCACTTCTCTCCCTAAGCCTCAGTTGTCTCACCTGTAAAATGGGTATGCCTCACCGGGTCACCAAGGGCTGCACGCAGGCCAGCAAGCCGGCGCGGCAACGGAAGATGCGGTGGGGAAAGAGCCCCCAGGAGGCGGGGTCCAAGGGGGTAGGGGCATCCTCAGGCGGACGGACCGGCGCTGGGGGGCGCTGCGTAGCCCCGGTTGCTCGCCCGGCTACAAGTTTGCCTCCAGCTGTTGAATGCGCTGGCAGCGGCTGCAGGACCAGGACGTCGCAGGGTGAGCAGGGCTGGGGACTGGATCCTGCCGGTGCCTGGGCTCAGCGGGGCCGCGGGGCCGCCGGGCCGCCACCGCCTCTCCCGGCTCTGCGGCTGCAGCGGAGAGCCAGGCTCGGCCCCCGCCCGCGGGTGTGTGTCTGGGAGTGTGCGTGCGTCCGTGGAACCAGCCAGCCGCGAGAGGCAGCGGGCGGGGACCTGCTGCGGAAAGGCCTGGCGAGGGAGGACCGACCGACGGTCGGCCGCGGACCCTGGCGCCCGCTGACCCCGGCCCCCTCCGGGTGGCGGGCCGTGCTAAGCAGAGGCGCGGCGGCGGGGAGGCGGGGGTGGCGGTGTCTGCGCGCACACGCTCGCTCACAGACACACACACACACGGGCCACGCCACAGACACACGACACGCACAGAACCACGGCCGGGCGCGCCAAGCCAGCAGGGCGCCGCGCACACGCACCGCGCTCGCACTCACACTCACGCGGCAGGCCCGCAGCAGCAGTGCGGGGTGGCGGCTCGGCCCGGATCCGGCGGTGAGGGAGGTGAGTGGATTTCTCCGGAGCGCAGAGCGGGCGGCCGGCAGGGACGGCGGAGGGGGGCTGGAGCCAGAGGGCACCCTCCCCGCCAGTGGGGGCATAGGAGACCAGAGAGCCACCTCCGAGCCTGCTGGGTCTGGGAATCCCCGTGAGACCCCCGGGGGACCACCTGGCGCTGGGGGATGGGAAGGTGGGCTGAAGCGGGGTGGAAGGACGCGAAGGACGGTCGGCGATTTTGGGGGGTGGTGCTGAGGCTTGATGGTGGACCCGTTGTGCTATCCGGTGCCGCACCGCACCTTTCTGTCCCCCATATTTGTGAATTGGGGACCTTAGCTCCCCTCTTTCACCGGGAGCTGCCGAGCCAAGGAATTCATCTTCATCGCTGGTAACGGGGGGTTGCCGGGTGCTTGGTGAGATTAGGGTGGGGCTCTTCCCTCTTCCCCGCAGGGGAGAGACCAGTTTGGTAGGAGGACCGGGATTGGGGGGTGGGGCCTCCGAGGGGCTGGGGACCCCCGGGATGGCACTGCTTCTCTCGGTGGAGCTGGTGTGGGGCAAGCAGGGAGGCAGCCCAGGGAAGCAGTACATCAGCGGGGACTGCAGCTCTGGCAGGGCCCGGCCACTGCCGGCTCTGTGTGTGTGTGTGTGCTCCCCTGCCTGTGTGTGTGTGTGGGCCCCCCTTGGGTGAGTGTTTTCCTGTGTAGGTTCCAGTGCCTGGCAGAGGAGGGGGCCGGAGGGGTGGGCGTGTTGGCTGGCAGGTGGTGTGTGCCCGTAGGGAGGGATGTGTGTGCTGAGCGTGTGCACAGAGCTGTGTGCAGGCGTGGACCCACTCTCTGTCCACGCACACATGCACACACACACAGTCTTTGGCTCAGCAGGGTTGCCTTGGAATGTTTGGAGGGGAGACAGCTGGTGTGTGTCTGTGCGCGCGCGCGCGTGCGAGCGTATGCTTGCGTGCGTGCACTCCGGGAGCTGGCGCCCAGGGCAGAGGCAGCCTGGCGGTGCTGTGTCAGGCGTGCCTAAGGAGGAAGGGAGACAGAAGGGGCACTGACCCTTGGCCGGAGGCACTTTCTGTGGACTCTGGGCTGTGCCCTCTACCCCTAGGCTCCTTCCGCCTCTGGAGGGCACTGCTCTGTCTCTTTGCAGAGAGACACAGCTGTTGGGCTAGAGTGTGTGTGTGTGTCCGGGCTGCGGCTGTTGCTGTCAGCAGGCCAGGCTGTGGAGGAGAGAGGAGGTGGGGGTGGGGGTGTCAGCAGCACCTGGAAGAACGTGGCAGAAGCTGCCCGCCCAGGCTGGAGGCTGGAGGTATTGAGGAACACTTAATACCGGAGCAGAATTGTGGGGAGGACTGGGCGTCTGTGGGGGGGTGCCTGGTTTACACCAGCCTGTGCCATGGCCTGCGGGCACCTGTAGGACGTGTATCATGTCTAGGCCATCAGCAGGACATGGGGGCCTGCCCGTGTGTGTGTGTGTGTGTGTGTGTGTGTGTGTGTTCTGTGAGATGGGTGCACATGTGTGCACTGCTGGGAAGTGCTTGTCCCGGGCGAGCTGTGAGCTCCAGAAGCTGTGTGTGCACGCATGTTCAGGTGCGTGCGTGTGTGTGTGTGGTGGGGGAACCTCTGGGCTGGCAGCCCCTGGGCAGTGAGAGAAAGGGGTGTTACTGAAGGGGCCACAGTAAGGGGAGTGTGCGGGACATCAGGGAGGTGTGCATGTGTGTGCGTGAGACGTCAGCGTGGGCCTGTGGCGTGACATCAGTGAGAACCTCTGGGTGTGACATCAGCCCCAGGCTTCCGGTGACGTCACTGGGACAGCAGTGTGAGGGGTCACCCCCACTGGCCAGAGTGTTTGATGCCAGTGGGGACACATCGCTGTGAAGGCATGTGGCTGAGTGTGGTCTGCCTCCGGTGTGTGCGAGGGGTGAGGAGGGTAGGGGGATGGAGCACTAGGGTGGGCGGCCCCCTCCAGAGGCCCCATTTCCCAGATCTTGGGTGGGTGTGGGACCCCTTCCTTGAGGCCTGCCCCCCTGAATAGCACGTCTCCTCTGCCTGCACTGCTGCTCCCGTCCTGAGTCCCAGCCAGTGGCTGTTCTGTTTCTCTCCTGGCCAGGCCACACAGGCCCTTGGAGGGGTGCGTGTGTGTGCGTGTGTGCGTGTGTGTGACCATATAAAACAACCACAACCAGGGAGTCAGAGACCTTTGGTTCCTATTCCACTTCACCACTTTTTGTATTTTGTGATTTAGGTGTTCATTCCCATCACCTTTCTGAGCCTCAGTTTCTCATTTCTAACATGGGGGGTGGTTAGAGAGGCGAGGGGGGATTACAGGAAGTGTTGGACCTCAAGGAGTGCACAGTCCTGCACATGGAGGCTGGGAGTTCACACGTGCTCCATCCCCACTCATCTCCTCCCCCCCAGTCCAGAACAGCGGCTCCCCCGTTTTGGTTTAAGTCTAACTTTGTAAAGAACTTTCTTTTCTGTCCTTGGATCCTCACAACAGTCCTGTGAGGTGGGTGGGGCGGCTGCCATTATGTGGCCATTTGACAGATGAGCAAACTGAGGTCTGGAGAGTGATTTGTGCTCCTCCGTTGATTCATTCTCGCCTGTGAATTTCCTGAGTGCCTATTAATGGTCCAGGCCTCTGTTCAGTGGGTACAGGGAGAAACATCTGACCAGCAGGTCCCTTCCCTCAGGGAGAGAGATCCCTGACCAGTAGTGGCTGCTTGGGCTCCCAAGCCAGCACTTGTTCCTCCCGCCCTCCTCCCCCACCTGCCTTCCTCCAGGTGCCTGGGCTGGAGCGAAGGAAACCGGACTGCGAGATAGCCAGGGTGAGAGAAGTGGGCGCATCCAGCTGCTGAAATTTTTCTGGTGGGGTCCGCCTGGGGCGATCGCTGGGGGCTCCATGCCTACCCCGCACTGTGGCTTTCTTGTCCCCTGAGCTCTGGCAGGATGTCTGCTTCGGAAGCAGAACTGGATTCCAATGACACCTCCCCCATATCTTGGCTGGATGCGACATGGGGGTCAGCCTCTCTGAACCTCAGTCTCCTCCTCTGTCTGTAAAAGGGTGGCGGGTGCTCACCTTGCAGGCTTTATGAGAGAGTGTGGGATCTGTGTTCAGGGCTGGGGTGGTACCCACCGGGGTTATCCTCACCTGACCCAGCTATAGTGCCCTGGGCCCACATCTTCCCCCCAGCCTCCTCCCACCTGCTGTGCTGGTGTGCAGGGTTTACCTTGAAGGCCGAGCTTAAATCAGGCCTGGTCAGGGGCAGCATTCGTAGTCCAGAAGGTTAACTTAATCCTCTGCCTCCTGCTGCCCCAGCCCAATCCCTGATTAAATTAACCTTCTCCTTGGCTCAGTTAGCACCTGGGGCAGAAGCACTGCCATTATTACTGAGGACCGTGTATGGGGGTTGGAATAATACAGCCCCTATCCCTTGTCCTCCAGCTCTGCAGACAGTCCCCAGGGAGGCTCTGGAGAGGAAGTGGGGACCAGCAGGCTCCCTTGGGCAGGCTTATACCTGGAGTGTCAGAAGAACGGCTCCGTCTGTACTGCAGATTGCAATAATAGTAATTATAGTGATGGTGGTAATAATAACGATGGCATTGGTTCATAGTCATTGAGCCTGTACCGAGCCAGGCCCAGTGAAGCATCTGACAAGCAGCACTCGTTTAATCCCCTCAAAGCCTTCTGCAGTGGGAGCTTCTCTTCTCATTTCACAGATGAGGAGCAGTCTCAGAGAGGTCCCAGACCAGCCCGAGGCCACACAGCGGTGGAAGCAAGACTAGGACCCTGCCAGTGCACTCTGGTGTCAGCACCGTTAGCCGCTGAGCTCCTTTGCCAGGTGGGCCTGGGGATCTTTCCATCGTAGGTGCTGCTTTCGCTGAGGGACCTCTCCGGGCCTCACTTTGCTCATCTGTAAATGGGGGCCATGATCTGCTACTAGGAAACAGCATGTGTGGCAGTAGGTGGGAAAGTGCTTTGTGACAGCTACAGGGACAGAAGATCCCTTGGGGACCACTTCTGGGTCTCAACTCCCCTTATTCCTCCTGTGCCCCTTTCCACCATGACCTGTGAAGTCTTGAGGGCTCCCTTGTCCCCCCACAGTGCTTGGGACAGTGCCAGGCATACAGCAGGCACTCTGTAAGGCCCCCCTGGGTGATGAGAGGGTGGCTGCTCCAGAATCAGTGTCGTCCCCTGGCCCTAAGTGTGCTGTGGCTCAGCTGTGGCCCCTAGACCACTTGGCTACACTCTCCTACCTCTTGCCTGTGGAAAGAGCAGAGGCTTAGGTTTCAAATTTGGCCTTTTTTTCTCACTGATGTGTGTGTCCTTGGGCAAGCAAGTTCACCTCCCCGAGGCCCCGTTTCCTTGGTGGCTAATGGTACCAAATTCCTAACCCTTCCAGGCACTTAAGAAGATGTTTGTTAAGGGTATAGCACCACATCTGGCACATAGTAGGTGTCCGTGTCTAGCACATAGTAGGTGTCAGATTGTTTCCCTTTCCTTTTCCGTCTGTTTCCTTTATTCATTCCTTGTTCCTTGGAGTGGGCCCTGGGCCGTGTGTGTGTTTGTGTGTGTGTGTCCTTCCCCTTCCTTTCCAGCATCTGAGGACCTTGGGTGGTACAAACAGTTAATGTGCTCGGCTGCTAACCGAAAGCTTGGCAGTTCGAGTCCACCCAGAAGTGCCTCAGGCCTGGCGATCTGCTTCTGAAAGGTCACCGCCATGAAAACCCTATGGAATACAGTTCTATAGACTTTGCACACATGGGGTTGCCATGAGTTGAAACTGACTCGAAGGCAACTGGTTTGATTTTTTCAACCTCTATTTTTCATCCCCTGAAATGTATAGAAACTTTTCTGGAAGTCAGGCTGGGGGCGCCCGAAGAAGTGTGAGAAGGTGAGCCTAGGAGCTGCCCACTCCCGAGCTGAGGTGTGCAGAGGGGCTGAGAGGGCTTATCTTTGTATCTCTGTGTGTGTGATCACCTCTCTCTGGGGGAACTGGGGAGCAATTTCCAAGGGATGCCTGATAGCCTGCTTTGCGCCTACCCCAAGACTCAGGCCTGACTCAGTTTCCCTCCTTGGCCTATTTCTATCATTTCTCTCCCCCTACAATTCTCCCTGAAGCTTGGAAGACACAGACCGGAGTCAGCCTGCCTCCTTCCCTCACCCTTTTCCTTACCTGGTGGGATGGCATGAACCTGTTTGTTCAGCCATTTCCTCTCTGTCTCTCCCACTAGCATGCAAGCTCCACACAGGTGGACACTTAGTAGGTCCTCAATAAATACTTGCTGAATGAATCTTTCATCTGCACGCTACTGAGTACGGGATGATGCATTCACATTCAACAGACACACACACACACAAACACTTCTAAACATGCCCCATCCAGGGAGAGGGGCTGGGCCCAGGATGTAGGCAGAAGCCCCCAGAGCTGCGCCCCTCCGTGAGCCCAGGGGGAGAGATAATAACACACAGCACATCCACCCAGTACCCAGAACAGGGCCTGCACGTACGTAGTAGGGCTCATTTGACAGGTGGTTCTCTTGTGTCTGTAACCTGAACTTGAGGGGCTGATGCTGCAAGCAGGGGCGGAGAGGTGGGTATGACTCTCCCATAATTGCGCACCTGCGATGTGCCGGGCAGAGAGCAGGACACTCGCTATTATCTTGTTGACTTTTGGCTGGAGGATTCCCGAAAGATGTCCAGCTGGCCTCTGATGGTGGCAAGGGGCACTCCAGGTGATTCCAGCATGTGAGCTGAGGAATGGATGGAGGAAAGCCTGGAGTGGATTTTGGAAAGATAAGTCTGGATGTGTAGTTTGGGGAAAATCCACCCAGGATCACGAACGCTGGCTAAGGAATTGAGCGTTTTCCTTTTTGTCTGGAGCATCAGAGTCTCCCTGGCATTTGCCAAAATGCAGGTCCTTATGCCCTACCTGCTGAGGTCTTGATTCGGTAGGGATGAGAAGGGGCCCAGTTACCTGCATTTTGAATGCATTTCTGGAAGATTAAATAACTTGTTTGCTAGTTGGATGCCTGCTGTGCCACCTGTGATCTCCAGATTCCCCCCAGACACCCCAGGAGTCAGTGAAGCCACCCTCACTGTCCAGAGGAGGGGCTTGGGCTCTGAGAGGTGAGGTGCCTCACCCTGGGTGACACAGCAGCAGGCTGGGGCCGATACTGACCGACAGTGTGCTCACCGACTGCTAACTCTGTGCCCAGCACAGCTCTAAGCCTTTGCAAGGTGTCCCTCCTTACATCCTCAGAAGGACCTTGCCTCATTCCTACTGCACCGACGAGGAAATAGAGGCCGAGTCTGCCGTCATGAGTTCAAGGCCACGCAGCTGGCACAGGCCCCGTGGTGTCCGCATGCAGTGAGACTTTGGCAAAGGCCTGTCCCGGTGTCTTGGCCACAACGAACGCCCTTCTGCCCTCTCCCTCCTTTGGTGATAGGGCGCGGGTGGAGCTGAGCCGGCGGCGTGCGTGTGGCCTAGGACAGAGGCCGGGGTGGAAGCGGGAGCAGAGGATTGGCGAGGAGGGCGGCGAACCCGGAAGGCGTCCCGGAGGAGGCGGTTCAGCGACGAGTTGCTGTGGACCGCGTTGTTCTCCCGTGGGCGCTGCCGTTGGGGCAGGTCTGGGTCTGGGAGGCGGCGGGGCGTGTCCGGGCGGTAAGCGCCCAGGGCTGGTCCACGCGACGAGCCTGGCGCAGGCTCAGCCTTGCTTGTGTGTGGGTGTGGGGCCGAAGGAGGCGGAGGTCGGCTGGGCGGGGACTGTGGGGGACAGGCGGTGGCCCGGAGGCCGCCCGCCCCCGCCCCCGCCGGTGGTCCCAGCCCCCTGGCGCCCCTGGCTCTCCTTTCCCCAGCAGCGCGCGCCTCCTGGCCCGCCTCCCGATCTCCGGGCCTCGGGGTTTCCGCCTTGCTTCCCTGTGCTTAGAATTTGCAGCCCTGTCCCCCGAAGCTCGCAGCCAATTTCACGGCCTCCGGGCTCCGCGCGGCGCGCGGGATCGGAAGCCTGGAGGCGGGGGGCGGCAGGAGCCAGGGCTGCTGAGTCGTGGGCAAAGGTGTGTGTGTGGCAGGTGGGTGGGGACAGGCTGGGGGGCGTCATGAGCTGCTCTGGGAGCGCTGGGGCGGGGTGCAGGCGTGGACATGTGTGTGCTGGCGTGTGTGTTGGCACAAGTGCATTGGCACATGTGTGGGAGTGCCCCCGGCCCCCGTGTGTGGGCATGCCTAGGGCATGTGAGTGTGGGCTGGAGAGTCCGTGGAGGGTGGCCCTGTGCAATTGGGGGTATATGTGTGGGTGTGCATGGTGAAGCCTGTGTCTCCCACAGTACAGGTGGGCCTGTGTGTGTTTCCGTGGGTGTGTAGACATGTGCCTGTGTGGCGTCTCCATACATGTTGGCGCATGTGTGGCCCTGCATGTTGTGGCATGTGTCTGTGCGGGGCACCCTGTGCTCCTGGCTCTGTGGGTATGTGTGTCTGGTTCTGTGCCGTGAATGAGGGAATGTGAAGTTCTGGTGTGTTGGCTGCTGTCTGTGTGTGTGCCCTGCGCGTGCTGCTGTGTGTGTATAGTGTGTGCCTGGGGTGCCATCCCTGCTGGCCACTGGGCTTAGGGTCAAGTGTGGGCCCCCTAGCTAGGGTGGAGATGCCCCTGTGCCTGCCCCCTTCCCGCCCCAGTCCCTAGGACCTGGGCCGGGAGTCCTTTCCTGGAGCAAGCCTGCTAAGTCCTTGTCGCTTCCTCACTGCTTGCGTCAGATGGGGGTGACGGAATTAAGGCAGAGCAGGGAGCTGTGTGTGTTTATGTTCCTCAGTGCCACTGGCTGCCAGCATTCAGTGGGTCTACATATGTTGGTGAATGGTGCTATTCAGGGGGCCCTGAGGTGTAAGCCCCAGCTTGCAGGGGTGGGGGGTGAGGGTGGGGGTTGGGGGTGAGGGTGGGGGGTGAGGGTGGGGGTGGGAGCATCACCAGGGCTGGTGGGGGGTGCAGGCCAGACAGGGAGAGGAGCCTCCTCGGGAAGGGCCTGAGTGTGTGTGTGTGCACAGGTGGAGGGAAAGTGTGGCTGAGGCTTGCATGTCTGGGTGTGTGAGTGTCTGAGGTGGAGGTCAGGTACATGCCTGTCAGGGTGCATGGTGGGAAGGTGGGCAGAGGTATTACACCTGGCAGGGTGTGCGTGGGGACAGGCTGTGGGCACTTTTGGGGGAAGAAATGTGTGCCAGAGAGGTTGTTCTGGGGGAGGGGGTGTCCTTGTTCCCTGCAGCAGAGGGGATGGGGCCCAGTGGTGAGGGGAGTGGGTGGTGTCAATGTTAGGGGCGACCACCAAGAGGGTGGCGTGGTTGGCATTGAAGGGGCGTGAGGACTGTGTGAGGGCCCTGGGTGTCAGGTGAGTGGGGGGTGCATTGGGGGATGGACACAGCTGTTCCCATGGGGTATGATGTGTATGTTTTTGGTTGTAAGTGGGGTGTGACACTGGGAATAAAACTTGGGGGATGCTTCTGGACTGCGGGGAGAGCAGGGAGTGTGGGACTGGGATGGAAGTAGGGGCTTCCCAGGAATCCCACCCATTTTTGCTTGCCCCTCCTGCCCAGGGAGTGCTTGGAAAATCCTGTGGCCCCTGGCCCCTTCCCTCACTCCTGAACCCCTGAGCCCAGTGGGGGTGGGGAGCCCACCTGGGTCTTAAGACTCTTCTTCCTCCATCTCTTGCCCCATCATCTTGCTGTCTCCATCTCTCTGCCTCTATCTGTGCCCCAGCTCTCTGCCCCGATTTCCCCCTTCTCTCTGCCTCTATCTCTGTCCTAATCTCTCTCCATCTCTGCTTCCATCTCTCTGCATCTCTACCTCCATCTCCCCTATCTCCCTGCCTCCATCTCCCCATCCCTCTGCCTCCATCTCCCCATCCCTCTGCTTCTATCTCTGCTCTCATCTGGCTCCATCTCTGCCTCCATCTCCCTCCACCCCTCCCCTCCCTCTGCCTCCTCCCTCTCTCTCACACTGATATTCATTTGTGGTATATTCGGTTGCCATGGGAAACCTAAGAAAGAAGTGAGTGTACCCTTCAAGACTTCAGCATTTTTCCCTCCCCCCTCCCTCCTGCTGCCCCCCTCCCTCTCCTCCTCTCTGCTCCCTCCCTCCACTCTCCTCTCCCCCTCTTCTCCTCACAGAAGGAGAGGACTTGAGTGAGGAGCTGCTGCCGCCCCAGCTGGGCCAGGACCTGAGACCCCATTGCCGCCTCCGCTGGCTGCTGCTGCTGGCTGTGAGGACCTCCCTAGGGCCCACGCCAGGGACAGAGGCTTGCTGGGCCCAAGGAGCCCCTCTACCCTCAGACATCTGGTAAGCACAGGGTCCCTCTGCCTGTATGTGTGACTGTGTGTGAGCACAGCTCACATGACCTGGCCTTGCAAACCCGTGATGTGGCCCAGCCCCAGCCTCCTGTTTGTCCCTCCCTGCGTGCTGGTCTCTGCCCCCAGCTACGGGCACCCCCAAGCTGCCCCTCCCCAGTGAGGTGGCTGGCAGAGCGGCTGGCCTTTGGGGGGCCACGGGGTGGGGGGCGGGGAGGAAGCCCCACCGCCACGGCTCAGAGGCCCCAGCCCTTGCTCCTTCGCCCGTGCATTGACTGAGCCGGGCCTGGCTGCACCCCAGAGGGCAGGGGACATCTGTGCACAGGTCAGGAGTGGGAGCTGCCTCCAGTGGAAGGCTGGCTGGCTGGGGGCCTTCCCGTTGTACAGAGGGGTGGACTGAAGGCCTGGGAGGGAACTGAGAGCAGGGGCAATGCCTGCGATGGAAGCAGTCCAGGGCCTGAATTTTAGAGGCGGCAGGGAGAGCAGTCTGACACTGGGAGGCCGCAGACAGGCAGGCAGACAGGCAGGCAGGCAGGCAGGCGGGCGCTGTTCCCTACTGGAGGGGCTGGTGGCTGCCCTGGAGAGGAGAGGCCGAGCTGTCACTGTCACCGCGGCTGTGTTGGTGGTGGCCACGTGGAGAGAGCTGTTGTCCAGGGCGGCACTGAGTGACAGTCGTTGCCATGGTGAGGGAGCCGCCTCTGTGGCATTGTGTCTCCATGGAGAGAGGAGGAGACCCGGGAGGCTATGGCTGTCTGGGCAGCAGGTTGGTGGTTGCCAAGGGGAGGGCCATGCTGTCACTAAGGTGTGGTGGTCCCCACGTGGAGGGGCTTTGTCTGCCACGGGGGAGTTGGAGTTCTAGGGAGGGGTGGTGATGGTCACTGTGGAGGAGGCTTGTGCAGGGAGAGGCAGGGGTGCTGCTGTTGTGGCCTTGGCCTTGCCGTCACAGGCTGAAACTGGGTCCTTTGAGGGGGTGAGGCCCAGTGGGTGGGTCTGCACTGTGCTCCCCCAGCCATCGCTCGTCCTGCCGGTCTGTGCTGCCCAGGTGCCAGGCCTCTCCCTCTTCCTGGGGGCCTGGCAGGCTGGAGAGCCTCCTGCACCATCAGGGTGTCTTCCTCCCAGGCCAGCTGGCTCCGTAGCCTTCTCCTGCCCGTCCTTCCCTCCCACTCTGACCAGGTGCTCACCAGCTCGGCCTCCTCCGGAGCCCTCTCCCTTTTCTGGGCTTTGGATCACGCAGGCCCCCCATCTGGACTAATGCTCCCTCCTTGCCCCCGAGTGACTTCCTCCCCATCCTCCATGTTTGCTGGGGACCTGCTGCCCCAGTGCTGCACTCCAAGGAGCCCGCAGTGACCTCTGTCTTTGGGGTGTCAGATTGGGGAAGTGACTTGCCCAAGGTCAAACAGCAGCCGTGTGCTGGAACTAGGATTCCAACCCGCTGAGCGCCAGCCACCCCAGCTCAAAGTTGTCTGGCTTTCCCCTCAGTCTCTGTGCATTTTCCTGAAACACGCGTTTCATTTAAATAATAGCAACAGAAAGCAGCATGGAAGAGCCCCAAGTTCTGGGTTTGATTCCTGACCCTGATGTTTACAGCTCTGTGTCCCTGTGCCTCAGTTTCCCCATCTGTAAACTGGAGATGATGCACGTGTCACGCAGGGCTACTGTCATTTGTGATAATGTCCAGGAATCCCCTGGCATGGTTCCTGGCACACAGTAGACACTTGGTATGTGGTAAACATCATCGCTATCATAATTCCTTTTAAAAACAATATCACATTTTCTGACATGCGTGAGGAGGACAGCGGGGCCTTCTCACCCAGGTCTGCCTCATTGTACCCTTGTCCACAGCCCTCAAGCAGCGGGAGTGTTGTCCTGTCCTTGTGGTAACAGGGAGGGAGGTCTGGAGAGGCATAGGGCATCCTGATGGCCACTTAGCAGCTTGATAGCAGAGCCGGGATAGAACCAGGTGTGTTGGGTCTCTTTCCGGTGCTCCTCCGCTGCTCACACCAGGGGCCTGTGTATGTGATCAAGTCAGGTGAGCCTTGTCCCCTGGCTGTTCCCTGGGCCCTGGCTCCCTGCCTTCCTTCACAGCCCTGGGGGGGTAGGGTCCTGAGCCTCTGCAGCCAGCCCTTGCCTGTGCCCTGGGAATAACCAATTCAGGGAAGTCTGTTCTGTCCACCTCCTTGGCACCACCAAGGAACAGACCAGGCCAGGGAGTGAAAGCAATGTCCAAAGAGGGACATTCAAAGGGCCCGGAGAGTGACAGGCAGGATGACTGTCTTTCGAGTGATGAAGATCTGAGTTCGATTCTGGCTTTGCCACTTCCCAGCTAGTGGCCTTAGGCCTCTGTTTTTTCTGGGCCTTGGTTTTTTCATCTGTACAATGGAGTTGGAGTAAAGCCCAGTGCCTGGCACTTCAGAAGTGCTCGCCAGAACAGCAGCCTTCTTCGTGTTTCATATTGTCCTGGGGAAGAGGGGAGAGGGCTTTCCTGGGTGTCCCCAAAGGTCAGAAGTGGAACCAACTGGCACAGCCATTTCATCAGAATAAGGAACTTTCTGTCAGCACTGTCTTGAGATGGGGTGGGTGGGGGAAAGGTAGTGAGCGCTCCGTGCATGGCAAGGCTACAAAAGGCTGGAAGGAGGGTGGGGTTTGGAATTACAAGACCTTGCTTGGCTCAAGTCCCAATGATGCCATTTATGGATTGTGGGCTCCTGGGAGCTTTGATTTCCTCACTTGCAAAATGGGAAGAACATAAATGATTTTAGGATTGCAGAAGAGGCCTGGAGTTCCCTTGAATCTGCACAGCAACCTGTTTTCCGCGAGAGGAAGGTGAGGTGCATGGTGCCCAGGGGTTTATACAGTGAAACCTGTGAGAGCCGGAACTCGACAGGACTGCCTTGTTTTTCTGGGTCTCACAGGTTTTCCGCCTTTGACAGGTGGCGGCCACTTATCGAGCATCCGCTGTGTGCTGGGCATTTTTCCACATGATCCTGTCTCATTTAATTCCTGGGATTTGCCCTTGCTATTCCTTCTGCAGGAATTGCTCTTCCTTCTATGTTCATTGCTGTTCTCCCCCTACCCCGGCCCGGGCTCCTTGCTTAATGGTCATCTGTTCTGGTTAATTATCACCTCCTCAGAGAGGCCCTCCCTGACCACACTGTTGCTCTCGGCCTCCTCACGCTGTCTGTTTCTCTGTAGCCCCTAGCACAGCCTTGGTGGCATAAAGGTTAAGTGCTCAGCTGCTAACCGAAAGGTTGTCAGTTCGAACCTACCCAGTGGGTCCGTGGAAGAAATACCTGGCAATCTGCTTCCATAAAGATTACAGCCTTGGAATCCCTTTGGGGCAGTTCTACTCTGTCACAAGGGGTCGCTATGAGTCGAAAACCAACTCGATGGCACCTAACAACAGCAGCCCGTAACACAACCTGATGCTATTTTGTTCATTGCTTGTTTATTATCACTCCCTACTTTGCCCCTGTAAAGTATCAGCTCTGTGAAGGCAGGGTTTTTTCTCTCTTGTTCCCTGCTCTACCCAGGCTCTTGAAGCGGGCCAGGCACATAGTCGGTGTTCAATAAATGTGGGGTGAAGGCCTGGATGGGTAACACTACCAGCCACCTCGGAGGCTGGGCCCATCATTCTCATTTTATACACAAGGAAAGCGAGGCTAAGAGGCCTGGTAAATTGCCTGGTGTCCACCCAGCTGGAGGTGGGTGGCAGGGCTGACACTCAACCCCAGGCTGGGCTGACTCCCGTTGGAGTGTTTTTTCTGCTGCACTAGCCCACTTTGCTGGGAGGCTTTACATTTAGAGCTAGAGATTTGGAATTGACTCTGAACGCAGAGGCAAAATCCAGAAGGTTCTCTAGTAGGGAAGGCTTGTGTTGTCAGGAGGAGCTTTTGGTAGCAGCCTGAGTTGTCAAAAGAAATCGGTTCAGCTGCTCCCTAGCTGTGTGACCTTAGGCAAGTTATTTAACTCCTCTGTGCCTCAGTTTATTGTCTGTAAAATGGGCATATGGCCTATCTTGGCTGGCTTCTGGGGGGCAATGGGATTTGAGATTTGATTTGCAGGCTTGACTCCAAGGCCTCCTCCCCAGGTTGGAAAACAGTTTCTGCTGAAGCCCCCAGCCCCAGTTTGGGAGCACTCCCGCAGCTGGCCCCTGACAGATCTGACGTTTTTACTCCTGGTTAGAGACCTTGTAAGTGCTCGGGACAGGCCATTTTCTGTCTTGCCATCTGGGCTCTCTCACCCCCATTCTTGGAATCCCACGTCTTACTCCTCTAGGTCAGGAGAGGAAAGAGAGGGAGAGGGAGAGAGATGAGAGGAGACTGGTTTTAACTGAGCATGGCCATGTGCCAGGGACCTTCCTGCCCATCATCCCCTTTCTTGGGGGCAGTGGTGGTTCAGTAGTTGAATTCTCCCCTTCTGTGCAGGAAACTCAGGTTTGATTTCCAGCCGACGCACCTCAAGTGCGGCCACCACTTGCCTGTCGTTGGAGGCTTGCGTGTTGCTATGATGCGGAACAGGTTTCAGGAGAGTTTCCAGTCTAAGATGGAGTAGGAGGAAAGGCCTGGCACTCTGCTTCTGCGAATCAGCCAATGAAAACTCTCTGGAGCACAATGGTCAGATCCTGCTGGACTCCACAGTAGCTGACAACAACCCCCTTTCCGGGTCACAATAGGCCATGCGGAGTAGGGGTTGTTACGCCCATTTTACAAATGACCAAACTGAGGCTTGGCGAAGTTCTCTAGTAGGCCTGGGAGCGGGGACTTGGACCGATGGTCTGAGGCTCTTCCCTGCGCTGTGTCAGGAGAGGGGACAGAGGGGAGCCCCAGAGGGAGGGAAATAGGAGGGAGGAGAGGGAATGGTGCAGAAAGCCTGGGATGGGTCTGCTTTGGGGTTTCCCCTGGGGAGTGGGCTGTTGGTCCCAGCCTACAGGAGGAAGCTTAGGGTGCCCTGACCCCCAATTCCAGGGGCTGGGCCTGGAGGGGCTGTGGAATGGGCAGACAGCTCCCCCTGCCTGGCTGCGCCCCCTGCCCCACCAGCTGTTGGCAGCCCCACCAGTCCAGGGAATAGATCTGGCGTTGTGTGTGGTCGTCCCTGTGTCTCTCTCAAGACCCCGTTTGTTTGGAGAGGAGAAAGGGGGGTCTGTGGTGCCCAACAGAGCTCGGATTCACGGCCAGGGCCAGCCGAGGCGGGTGGCAGGCCTGGTACAGGCCAGGCCTGATGGAGAGCCAGGAAGGAGAGAGGGAGTGAGAGGAGACTGAGGCGTGGCCTGGGGTCTGGCTCCCTGCCCCAACTCTGGGTGTCCTGGTGGGTGGGGGCTTCTTGTCCCCTCGGGGCAGAGCCCTGCACTGTGGAGAGGGGTGCTGTGCAGATGGAAGTGAAGGGGGAGGGAGGTGGGAGCTCTACCCTTGGGAGTTCCTAGTCTGAGGGAGAGGAGCTTGTGGCCCTGTCCTCAGGGAGCCCCTAGTCTTGGTGGGTGGGGGGGAAGGGACTGTGCCATCTAGGCCCCTGTCTGAGGGAGACATGGCCCTACCTTCAGGAATCCCCTGTCTGAGGGGGATGGAGCCTTGATTCCCAGAAGCCCCAGTCTGAGGGTAGAGGCACTGTGGGTGTTCTGGGCTGTCTGCTTTCTGAGTGTAGGAGGAGGGGACGTCCCGGGTCCCCACTGAGTGGAGGCTTTCCGAGTTCTGGAAAGACTTCCTGGGAGACACAGTCCCTGAGGGTTGGGAAGGGGTGGGATTTGGGGCAGGGGCTGCGGGAGGGTCTGCTCTGCGGCTGAAAGCGAGGCACAGTGGGTTAGGATCCCGATTCTGGGTGGGCCTGGGGGCATGTACCTGAAACGGTTTGCTTATCTGTGAAATGGGGACGCTGCTGGGCTCCTAGGGGGAATGGAATGAGATGGGGTTGAAGGGAGGAGGGCCTCCACACAGTAGGCCTGCATGCTGCCAGGGGCTGCATGGCTGGCTGCCAAGAGCCTTAGGGCCTGAGGAGTTCTGGGAGCCACTGAGAAACCCCACACCCCAACCCCTGCCTCCACAGTTCAACCCCCCCAGAATGGGAGGAAGGAAGGGTACCTTCCTTCGCTGTGTGCCTCTGGCTAGTCTCACACCCTCTCTGGGCCTCGGTCTGTGGGGTCTGTGGGGCTGGCCTCCAGGACGGAGGTGGGGAATCCTGGGAGGGGTTGGCAGAGCAGAGGAGGTCTCCCTTACAATGGTGGCTCCAGGGCTCTTGATCCAAGCAGAGCCTCTGGGAGTGAGGCCTTTCCTGCCCTTGCCAGCCACTCTCTGGGGCGTCAGGTGGCAGATTAAAGAGAGAAACTCCTGGGGCTATAAGATGGGGTGACACAGTGGCTGGTAAGTGGGCTCTGGTGTCAAACTGCTTGGGTTTATCCCCCAGTTCTACTCATAACCAGCAAGTTCTTCACTTTTATGTGCTTCAGCGTCCTCATCTATAAAATGGGAATGATAATAATAGCACTTACCTTATGGGATTGATACTACGAAGTGCTTAGCACGGCGCCTGGTAAATATTGAATGCTCAGTAAATCCTGTGATTGTCGGGTTTCCTGGTGGGGGGGGGGGTAGGTAGGCAGTGGCTTCCCTGGCCCTTCCAGCCTTTGGGGACTGTTGGGGACGGGCTGTGGCCTATGGCATCGCAAGGCCTGGGGTGCTGGATCCGGAAATATCGGATGTCTACCTCTGTGGCCCCTCCGGCTCTCCCACAGCCTGCCAAAGAAGATGTGGAAAGAGATCATGAGCTTTGGAGTGAGCATCGTGGGTTCCATCCCAGCTTACCCCTCGCTGGCTGCATAGCTCTGGGTGGATTGTTCTCTGAGCCTCAGTTTCTTCATCTGTAAAATGGGATCAAGGGCTATTGTGAGGATTATGTGAAATGATACAGGAAGACAGCATCCATCTACTTTTTTTTTTTAAACTGTGCTTTAGATGAATGTTTACAGAACAAATTAGTTTCTCATTAAACAATACTGATATTGTTTTGTGACATTGGTTGCCAACCCTGAGATGTGTCAGTACTCTTTGCTTCTTAAACTTGGGTTTCCTGCCCTTTCTGCCTTCCTGTCCTTGCCCCCCGGGCTGGTACGTCCATTTAGTCTCATACTT
This sequence comes from Elephas maximus indicus, assembly GCF_024166365.1. Classification (NCBI taxonomy): domain Eukaryota; kingdom Metazoa; phylum Chordata; class Mammalia; order Proboscidea; family Elephantidae; genus Elephas; species Elephas maximus. Next base: position 181,286,389 of record NC_064822.1, on the reverse strand, counting down.
GGTTGAGCTGCATTTATTATTGTTTGTTTTATGGGCCTGTCTCATCTTTGGCAAAAGGGTGAATCTCAGGAGTGACTTTAGAGTGTCTGGGGGCCATACTCTCAGGGTGTCTCCAATCTCTGTCAGGCCAGTAAATCTGGTCTTTTTTTGTGGGTTAGAATTTTGTTCTACATTTTTCTCCAGCTCTGTCTGGGACCCTCTATTGTGATTCCCATCAGAGCAGTCAGTGGTGGTAACTGGGCACCATCTAGTTGTGCTGGACTCAAGTCTGGTGGAGGCCTTGGTAGTTGTGGTCCATTAATCCTTTGGACAAATCTTTCCATTGTGTCTTTGGTTTTCTTCATTCTCCTTTGCTTCGGATGGGGTGGGACCAGTGGAGTATCTTAGATGGCTGCTCACAAGCTTTTACAATCTACTTTTTTTTGATAGGCACATATTGGGCACCTGCTGTTTGCATGCTCTCTGCAGGTGCTTGGAGGGTGGAGCTGAGTCCGATGTGTCCCCACTGTCCCCCAGTGCTCACTGGGTGTTCTGCACACCGTGGTTTTCCTTCTCCTGGCACTGGCCCCCCCGCTCCGTCCTGGTGCTGGAGTTGAGGGTAAGGGCATTTGGGACTGGGGAGCCTTAGGACCTGAGGAGTTCTGGGAACCACTGAGAAACCCCACACCCCTAACCCCTGCCTCCACAGTTCAACCACCCCAGAATGGGAGGAAGGAAGGGTGCCTTCCTGCCTCCCAGTCGCTGATTGTCTCCCAGATTGTCTGAGATGGCAGCTGACCTGGACACTCTGTCCTGGATTCTAGAGGGAACTCCTAGGTGGCCGTCTTTGGGGACCACCAGAGTGGCTGCAGTTGCTGGGGGGCCTGGGGAGAGGCAGGAGTGAGGGGTTGACAGGGAACCAGGACCCCAGAGCAGAATGCTGGAGGGTCAGAGCTGTAGGCCTCCCACCAACTCGCTGCATTTGTGGGCAGGCTGAGGTCCAGAGATGCAAGGCACTGGTCTGGGGTCACACAGCAGTGAGTGGCTGGGCCGAGGGTAGAACCCAGATTGTCTACTGGCTCACAGTTTGGCCACTTTCCACAGCCCTGGAGATGAAGCCTCAGGAGCCGGAGGTGGCACAGGTGGGGTGCGGTGCTCCCAAGCTGAGCCGGTGGTCCTCTCCCAGGGTCCTTGGCACAGCTGGCCCTGCAACAGTCACTGCCCCAGCCTAGGTGCCTCCATGAGGGCTTCCCCCAAGAAGTTCTGGACTCGGCACCAGCTGCTCCCTCTCACACCTCCACCCCTGCAGATTCCCATGCTTGAGGGAGGAATCTGCACCTGGAGTTCAGCAACCACTTGTCTGTCAGCAGAGGCTTGCATGTTTGCTAAGATGCTGAAAAGGTTTCAGCAGAGCTCCCACACTGAGACCAGGAAGAAAGGCCTGGCAGTCCTGGCCTTTGGGCTCGTCAGACAGGCTCCTCACCAGGTCTCCTGAGCATAGTCCCAGCTCCCCGCCCAAGCCCCCTCTGTCTTTGGGGAACACTGGTGAGTGCTGTTGTTCCTGGGCCCAAGGAGACACGTGTGGGCTGTGTCATCTCTAGCCGCCCCTTCCCTGACTGAACCCCAACCCCACTGCTGTCGAGTGGACTCCACTCAGCGATTCTGTAGGACAGAGTAGAACTGCCCCATAGGGTTTCCAAGGCTGTAATCTTTACAGAAGCAGACTGCAACATCTTTCTCCCACAGAGCAGCTGGTGGGCTTGAACTGCTGACCTTTCGGTTAGCAGCCGAGTGCTTTAACCACTGTACCACCAGGGCTCCTTTTTGCCCCACAGTAATGACCTCTAAATTCCCATGGGTGCCAGCCTAGTGCCTCTGAGGTGTAGGATGCTAACACCCTGCTCCCCAGTCCTGGACCCTGGGCGTGACCTCTCACTTCTCCAAGCCCCTCTTGTTGAGGTCATAGAGCAGGCTAATCAAGTGGCCTTCCCCTCTGGCAAGCCTTTCCCCTGCAGAGTGGGAGGGGCTCCCTCTCGGGGAAGGTGCTGTGGGAGCCCCAGTGGGAAGGCTACCTAAGAGTCCCAGAGACCCCCTGGCTGGCATCGTCACCTTGGAGATCAGCCAGGGAGGTGGCCTGTCCTCACCTGACAGCTACAAAGCACTTTCTGGATCCTCTGCCCACCCTGTGAGGCCCGCCCCTTTATGACCCTTTGGGCCCTTTAGAAAACCAGGCACAGAGGGGTTGTGTGACTCAGCCAGGGCCACACAGCGAGGGAGGGGTGAGTTGAGATTCGAACCTGGTCTACTGTGTGCTAGAGCGGAGGTTCTGTGTGCTTCAAGCCCTCCTCCTCCTCCGGGACCATGGGCCTTGGCCTTGAGTGGCCAATTCTGAGCAGGCTCACCCAGAACCAAGCTGAGCTTTCTTAGCTCCCCCTCTGCCTCTCTGTCCCTCGTCCCTCTCTGCCTCTGCCCACCCTTTCTCTGGCGTTACCCTACTAGTTTGCCACAGCTTTCTTGTCCCTCCCCCGGGGCCTCGTGAGGGAGGCGGAGGGAAGGGACTGTGGCTGGTATGTGCGGAGTGATTTTTATGCGTCTGTGTTACAGGGTGTCCATGTAAAGGAGTGTGTGAGCATATAGACCCCCTTTTAACTCGGGAGCTGAGATACTCTTGCTATGTGTGGAACAGAGCAGCAGCTGCTTCTCCCCAGGACCCCCCAGGGCTTCACTGTGGGTCCTTCCCCGTGTTTCTGGGCACCCACAAATACATGTACGCCACTTATCCTTACCCACGTGAGTTCGCCTCACAGCCAGCTCTGGAGCTTCACGCAGCCCCAGACCCTGCTCCGCGGGCATCTCTCCTGGGTGGCATCAAGGACGGTGTGCCTGTTGTGGGCAGCCCTGTCGTCTGGGTTTTTCTACTCTCACCGACAGTGGCCGACTTCAAAGCACACACCTCTAGCCCAGGCTGGTCGGTGGGGTGGTCTTGTGGTGGGTGTCTGCTTCTTAGGTTGAATGTGAACGTCTGTGTTCCTCTCGCAGCTGTTGGCTGAGCGGTTCGTGGGGAGCCCCAATCCTGATGAAGTTACTTCTGCTGAGCTCTCTGGGACCTGTGGAGGGGTTTCCAGGGTCAGAGGGCCCAGGGAGTCAGGTGACTGTGGCAGATGCTGGGAGGCCACACTGTCCCTTGGAGTCCCTGCTTATCACTTACTGAGCAAGTCACTTGACCTCACCGAGCCTCACACACTCTGAGCCTCAGTTTCCCCATATGCAAAATAGGGTAATAATACTTTCCTGGCAGAAGTGTCATGAGAATTCAGTGTAACGAGGCATGGGGGCACTGGGCACACAGTAGGTACTCAGCACATGATGGGGCAGCTGTGGCGGCTCCATGGTGGAGTGAGAGGGAGACAGGTTCCAGAGACTCCCTGTGCAGCCGAGTCAGGTAGGTGCCCCGGGAGCCTGTGATAGGAGGATGGGCCCAAGGGATGCCCTGCCTGGCTCCCCCATCACTGAGCACACCCCTGTCCACTGGTGCACCTATCTTGCAGTTGGTCCCAGGACAGGGGACATGGTTAGCTCTGTGTGTGTGTGTGGCCACACCCAGTCCTGGGTATCACATACACAGACTCACACACACACATGCAGATAAAGAAGCTAATGAGAATCGTCCCTTGTGAATGTCCAGTTGGAATGAACCTTGGAGACCATCTCATCCAGCTCCCTTGTGTTTACAAATGGGGAAACTGAGGCCCGGAGAGGAGAGGGGATTTGCGCTGGGACCCACAATGAGTTCAGATTATCGGAAGTCTGATCGCTTTGACAACACTGTTTACGGTAGCTCTGTCCCGGCCACACTGACCCACATCCCACATTTCGATTCCCTGTGAAGCCTGTCTTTTCATCAAACACTCTTGTTTATTGGCTTATGTGTTTACCTGGCCCCTCTGCTGAATGCGGGCTCCATGAGGACGGGGAGCTTGTCCACACTTGTCCCTGAAGTGCCCAGCCCAGACCTAATGCCTGGTTAATAGGCGCTCAGTAAACATATACTGAAGAATATGTGGCTTAGAGACATCTTCTCCAGCTCTGTCATAGTAAAGTCTGAATTCAGAGGGGGCGGGGACTTGCTCGGTGCCCAAGCACGGTGTTGAACCCTAACCTCCTGGCTCCTGGTTCTGAGCCCTTTCGTCTTCTGTGTGCATGTATACACGTGCACGCACACTTGTGTGCACAGTCACCAAAAAAGCCAAAACCATTGCCCTTGAGTCAATTCCAACTCACGGTGACCCCATGTGTTACAGAGTAGAACTGCGCCATAGGGTTTTCTTGGCTGTAATCTTTACGGAAGCAGATTGCCAGGTCTTTCTTCCACAGCCCTGCTTGGTGGGTTTGAACTGCCAACCTTTAGGTTAGTAGTTGAGCGCAAACTGTTTGGGCCACCCAGGGGAACACACAGAAATGCACAGACAGAATGCCATGACCCAAAAGCTTCCCTCTGATTGTTGCTCAATTTTCTAGTCTAGAAGCGTCCATCTGTCCATCTCTTTGCCAAGACCGCGGGCTGGATGCCTACTGGGGCACCTGTTCTAGGGGCTCCCCTCACCCTGTGGCTGCCCCTGGGATGGGGCAGGAGTCCTGGAAGGGGACCCCGGGAGGGTGGGGCCAGCCCAGGGGACACCCCTCCTCAGGTACACTCACTGCTGTGTACCCCGTGAACTCTCTGTCCCGCTCTGGCCCCACCCACTGAGCCCCACCCTGAAATCCCACCTGCCCAACAAGCCTCCTGGTTTCTCCCACCGCCCCCAATTGCTGGGTTGACTCAGGCTTTAGGGGGATGGGGTATCGTTCCCAGGGAACAGCCTCCCCCCAGGAAGTCTGCCCTAATGCCCGGGAGGATGGCAATTAGTACGAGGCTGGCTGATTAGCTCAGAAATTAAGTCTTTGTTTTCCTAGCTCCCCAGTTTCCCTAATTGAGCAGATGCAGAGCGGGAGGGGGAGGGCTGCCGTGTTGGTCACGGGGCTGGAAGGGGGGTGCACGGCTGTGCATTTGCTACAGGGGGCTTCAAGGCAGGCACGGGTGGGGGGCACAGTCCAGGCCTGTCCTCTCTGCCTTTTTCCTGGTCGGGGAGCGCTGGGGATGGTGCCCTGGGGGCTGACCCCAGGAGTGTGCATATGTCACCATGGAGGGTGCTGCACCCTCGGACTCCACTGTGAGTGCTTGTATGCACTCGTTCCTTCACATTCAATCACTAATCAGAACTGTTGACATTTATTGAGCACCTACTGTATGCAGTCACTGGGTTGGGTGCCTTTCATGTATTGCCTTTTTCAGTCCTCAGGGCGGTGGTGTGGTTATCTGTTTCCTCAGTTTTTAGGGCTCAGAGAGGTGAGGTGACTGGTCCAAGGTCACACAGCAGGGAGAGGACAGGCAGGGCGCAGGGCAGGGTTCAGATCCGGGCTGACTCACGCAGCCCATTCTGGGTGCTGGGCACAGACTATGACAGGCCCCCCTAGGGATCTGCCTGGGGACCACTTCTCTCCGCTGAGAAGTTGGGGGCAACTTCTGCAAGTGGAAAGAGTGGCCTGGAGCCTGGGAGAGCTGGGTTCTTCGCACGCACGTGGAGAGGAGGGGTCAGACCAGGAGTGGGGTCTGATCCCTTCCTCTCGAATCCCACCCAGGCCAGGCACCAGGGCCTAAAGGCTGCTGCCCTGTGGGCTCTGGTAGGGCAGGTTCGAGCAGGAAGTCTTGGGGAGGATGCTGTGTGCCTGGTGGGGACTTGGTCTAGAGCTGTCTGGCAGGGGTGGGGGGCACTTCTGTGGACCGAATTCTGGACAGCCCTGGGAATGGTGTTGAGGAGGCAGATGCCACTCTATCCTGAAGACTGCCCGACGCTCAGCGCTGTGAGGCTGAAGAACAGACTGCTGCAGGGGTAGTAAGCTTCCAGTCACAGGAAGTGTGCAAGCAGAACGTGCTGAACCATTTGGTGGGGAGGGAGCAGGAAGAGGCCAAGTATCAGAGGCGGGGCAGGGCTGAGACTCAGGCAAACATTTAATAGCTGTTGAGTGCCTACTGTATACCAGGCACAGGGTTAGGGATTCATTGGTGAACGGAAACAGAGGTGGCTCTGCCCCCAGGGAGTGTTCAGGTGTGGGAACCAGAAAACCAAACCAAACCTGCTGCTATTGAGTCAATTCCAACTCACAGTGACCCTATGAGACAGAGTAGAACTGCCCCATATGGTTTCCAAGGAGCGTCTGCTGGATTCGAACTGCCTCATGGGTGGTGGTTGTTGTTGTTGTTGTTAGGTGCCATGGAGTCGGCTCTGACTCATAGCGGCCCTATGCACAACACAACGAAACACTGCCTGGTCCTGCGCCATCCTCACAATCGTTGCTATGCTTCAGCCCATTGTTGCAGCCACTGTGTCAATCCACCTCGTTGAGGGTCTTCCTCTTTTCCGCTGACCCTGTACTCTGCCGAGCATGTTGTCCTTCTCCAGGGACTGATCCCTCCTGACAACATGTCCAAAGTATGTAAGACGCAGTCTCTCCATCCTTGCCTCTAAGGAGCATTCTGGTTGTACTTCTTCCAAGACAGATGTGTTCATTCTTTTGGCAGTCCTTGGTATATTCAATATTCTTCACCAACACCACAATTCAAAGGCGTCAGTTCTTCTTCGGTCTTCCTTATTCATTGTCCAGCTTTCACATGCATATGATGCGATTGAAAATACCATGGCTTGAGTCAGGCGCACCTTAGTCTTCAAGGTGACATCTTTGCTCTTCAACGCTTTAAAGAGGTCCTTTGCAGCAGATTTGCCCAAGGCAACGCATGTTTTGATTTCTTGACTGCTGCTTCCGTGGCTGTTGATTGTGGATCCAGGTAAAAAGAAATCCTTGACAACTTCAATCTTTTCTCCGTTTATCATGATGTTGCTCATTGGTCCAGTTGTGAGGATTTTTGTTTTCTTTATGTTGAGGTGCAATCCATACTGAAAGCTGTGGTCTTTGATCTTCGTTAGTAAGCGCTTCAAGTCCTCTTCACTTTCAGCAAGCAAGGTTGTGTCAACTGCATAACGCAGGTTATTAATGATTCTTCCTCCAATCCTGATGCCCTGTTCTTCTTCGTATGGTCCAGATTCTCGGATTATTTGCTCAGCATACAGATTAAATAGGTATGGTGAAAGAATACAACCCTTACACACACCTTTCCTGCCTTTAAACCAATCAGTACCCCCTTGTTCTGTCTGAACAACTGCCTCTTGATCTATGTAAAGGTTCCTCATGAGCACAATTAAGTGTTCTGGAATTCCCATTCTTCGCAATGTTATCCATAATTTGGTATGATCCACACAGTCGAATGCCTTTGCATAGTCAATAAAACACAGGTAAACATCCTTCTGGTATTCTCTGCTTTCAGCCAGGATCCATCAGACATCAGCAATGATATCCCTGGTTCCACGTCCTGTTCTGAAACCGGCCTGAATTTCTGGAAGTTCCCTGTTGATATACTGCCGCAGCCGTTTTTGAATGATCTTCAGCAAAATTTTGCCTGTGTGTGATATTAATGATATTGTCCTGTAATTTCCACATTCGGTTGGATCACCTTTCTTGGGAATAGGCATAAATATGGATCTCTTCCAGTCAGGTAACCAAACCCACTCCAGTCAGGTAGGGGGATTAAATGATTAGATTAGTCTTTTAATCTCACAAATGTGAAATTGCCATGAAGGAGAGGCGCTCAGAGAGGTGGTGGGGCTCGAGGGCCAGACTGCTTGGGTTTGAATCCCAGTTCTGCTATTTACTAGCTGTGTGGTCTTGGGCAAGGCATTTAACCACTCTGTGTGACTCATTTGTAAAAACAGAGATAACAGCGCCTCCCTCACCATGTTGATGGGAGGTGAAAATGGGTTAATCCACGCAGAAGACCTTGAACAGGGCCTGCCCTTGGTAAGTCCTCTGTAGTAAGTGCCCACGGAGGGGTAGTCAGGAGGCCTTCCCTGAGGAAAGGGCACTTGAGGCAAGCGTGGAGGCATTTTTTTCTGCTAGGATGGTCATGTGCCCGGGCCTGGTCACACATGAGTTGATTCTGCCCTCCCCTCCACCCTCTGCTGGGCACGATGGACTACAGAAGTGGGGGGCAGCATGTCTGCTCTTGGGGAAAGCCAAGCCGTTCCCACAGGACAGTGTTAGCAGTCTGGCGATGTCCGGAGTTGGGGTGGAATTTGGGTGGGCTGGGCCTCGAGCTCCCAGGGGGCAGCTGAGGTGGTCAGGGAGGGCTTCTCGGGGAGGTGGCTGTAGGGCTAGGCCTGAGGGATGAGCAGAATTGGGGATGGAGATGTAGGGTGCTGAGGAGGGCTTTTGGGCTGGAGAGGAGGACCCTGTGGTCAGATGGTGGCAAGTCCAGGTCCTGGACGCCAGGGTGGGTGAGGTCTTCGTCCATCTCATTTGTTACGTGGGGATCAGTATACCCACCTTCTGGAAGGTGGGAGAAGCAGTAAGAGTGATAATAACGAAGATGATTTATTTAGTGCCTGCTGTATGGCCAGCAGGCGCCAAACGCTTTGTATGTTTTCTTTATCCTCACATGACTGCATGAAGTGGGCACCTTCGTTATGCTCATTTTATAATTTAAAAAGCTGAGTTTCATCGAGGTGAGGGGCCTCACCCTGGTCCCACTTAGTAGGTAGGGAACGAGGACTTGACCTAGGCTCGTCCTCCTGGATCATCACTTGGTATGTCTGTAACACACGTAAGGTGCACATAGTAGGTGCTCAGTAAAGCTTAGTACCTGCCCCCACTCCCTGAAAGAGCTGGTCTCTGCTTTGTGCATCTTTGGGACCCAACCTGGGGGACTTGGGGGGAAGGTGCTCATTATAACCTACAGAACAGGTGCTGCTTTTGTTCCCATTTCACAGATGGGAAGTTGGGGCTTAGAAAGGTGAGAGGACTTGCCCAGGATCTCACAGCTGGTGAAGTGTTGAGGCTGGAATTTGAACCCAGGTGGTCTGGCTCCAAGTATCACTGTGTGGCAGGCTCCTGATCTCCTGTGTCCACTCCCAGCCACACTTGTCCCCGGGCAGTGGTCCCCCTGGCCCGCCCTTAGCCACTGCTCTTGCCCACATGCTCTTGGGCGGTGCCTCCACTTCTCCTACCATCATATGCAGGGATGCCCAGGCCTCTATCCACGTGCTCTTGGGAGGTGCCTCCACTTCCCTTACCCGTCATATGCAGGGATGTCCAGGTCTCTATCCTCTACCATGACCTGCCTCTGATTGTCAGGCATTGGGTGTGGCCATCTGCTAACTAGACACGGCCTTTGGGGTGTCCCTCTAGCCCCTACAACTCAACTTGTCCCTCATTGGAACCCTCCTCCTTTCTCCTCCTGCACTCCTGCCTGGGCCCTGGGGGCCATCCCTGAACTCTGCCCTCAGCCTCTCTGCTTTGTCCTGTAAGCCCCCAAGCCCTGTTCTCAGACGCTCCCATTGCTTGTCTGCACGTTGCCTTCCCACCTCTGAGTCCCAATCACCAGCCTGGACCCTCGCAGCAGCTCCTCAGAGGCCAGCTGCTGCCACTCTCGCCCCCTCTGCTTCACTCTGCACCTTTCTCTGCAGCATATTGCTCTCCTGACCTCCCTCTGTCCTTGGGCTGCAATCTAGAATCCTTACCCTCACTGCTGAGACCTACCGGACTTGGCTAGGTCTTGGGGCTCCTGCTCTGGGGCTCTCTCTCCTTCTCCCACACCCTGATCCAGTCCTCCTGGCCAGGTTCCAGTGCCTCAAAAGCGCCACCTTCTGGGTGCTGTGTATGTGATCCTGGCCAGACTTACCTCAGTGAAGCTTTCCCTGACCCTGGAGTAGATGAGGTGCCCCTGCACTGGGACCTGCCTCTAATTCTCCTGAGGGCCCTTTGAGGGGGTGTTGCCCATTTTGCAGATGGGGAAGCTGGGACTCAGAAAGCTTAGGCTGACATCGGCAGCCAAGTCTGTCTCATTCTGGAGCCTGCTGCATACCGTGTGTGTGTGTGTGTGTGCATGTGTGTGTGTGCGTGTGTGTGTGTGTACGCGTGCACACAGCAAGCACTGCTGTCTGCTGTTTGTTTATGGCAGTGTTTGGGCTCTTCTCAGGGAGGGGAGGCTGGGGTGGTCTCTGGGGCCCCAGCCTGCCTTTTCCTATGGAGGGTGGGTATGCCTTTTCCTATGGAGGGTGGGGATGCTCTGTGTGAACGTGGGGGGTGTTAGTCCCTTGTCAGTCCCAGGGGAGCAGCCTCCCAGCTCTTCCCGCTTCTCTCCCCTTTGCTTCAAAACAAACACCCGCGAGCCCCAACCGCCCATCCAGCCAAGGCACAGATGGAGCCCAAGTCGGAATTAATTGGTCTTGTTGCCAGGGCAACTGGTACCCAGGACTGGGATCTGGCCTTCTCTCTTGGCCCCACCCTCCCCTCCTGGCTCCGCCCTTACCCTGTGGCCCTGCCCCTCATGGCCCTGACCTCTCCCTTTCTCCCTGCAGCAGCTGGGGATACTCCTGGGGACTCTTCTAAAAGCCAGGGACAGGGGTGAGTGGGCAAAGATGTCTGAGACCTGGGTTGGAGTTCCCACTCTGCATTTTTTGGGCTGTGGGACCTCGGGCCTGTCCCTGAACCTCTGGGAGCCATGTTTTGTTCAGCAGAAGGAACAGACCCCTGGCTGGACCTGTCTGCAGGGCCAGGGGAGGCAGGGATTCCAGACTGGAGAGAGAGGAAAGAGTGAAAGTGGCCTACCCCCACCCCCCCAAAATGAAAACAAGACCCATTGCCGTTCAAGTCAATTCTGACAGTCGTGGTGCAGAGCAGAACTTCGCTCCATAGGACTTTCGTGGCTGTGACCTTTCGGAAGCAGATTGCCAGGCCTTTCTTCTGAGGCACCTCTGGGTGGGTTTGAACCATCAGTCTTTTGGTTAGTACCCCGTTACAGTTGAGTTGATTCCAACTTGTGGGAGCCCCATGTATGTAGAGTAGAACTTCACTCCATAGGGCTTTCAAGGCTGTGACCTTTCAGAAGTAGATTGCCAGGCCTTTCTTCCAAGACACCTCTAGGAGAGTTCAAACTGCCAGCCTTTCGGTTAGTAGCTGTGGGCTTAACTATCTGCACCACCCAGAGAACTGCTGAAAGTGGCCTAGGAGAAGAGTGTTGTTGAGGTGGATGGGGACCCGGAGCTGCACACTGGCAGGTCTGGGGGTGATGGGTGCTTGTTAGAGGCTGGCAGCCTTGATAGTTGACAGCAGTTATGGGGCTGCCTCCCCTGGCCACGGGCTCTGGACTCGCTCCCTCTCCTGCATCCCTACCTTGTTCTCTTATCCCCTGAGCCAGCACCCCACCAAGGCCTCACCTGGACATCAGTAACCAGGGTCGTGTCCTTCCATCCTTGGGCAAAATTTTCAGCTTCTCTCTGCTTCTGTTTCCTCATCTGAATAATGATCATGACGGCGCCAACCTCATAGATTTGTAGTGCCCCGTGGAGAGCCTCCAGCACGGTGTCTAGTCCTGTTAGCCACGCTTGTTCCTTGTATCACTGCTGGATGCAGGCTGGGGTGCCCCGTGACAGGGGCCTTGGAAAGGAGAAGGGACAACAGTTTGTCCCGCCCTCTTCCCGGGGAAGTCGAGGCTCGTGCACAGATGGCCACAGTGCTGGGCGTTGGGGCTCCCGTGGGCTCCCCATCAGATTTTTCCCTCTAAAAAGAGCTCACCACGTCGGAGCTTGTTGCTGATGGGAAACCAAGGCCTGGAGAGGGCAGCTGGTGAGGTGGGGCTGACCTCTCTAGCCTGGGTGTGGACACTGTGTTCTGGATCTTGCTGATGGCTCTGGCTAGAGGATGGTATAAGCTGGTTTGAAGGCCAGAGCCTGAGTCTCTCTCTGCGTACCCTTAGGGAATCCACTGTACCTGCCTGAGCTTCCTTTTCTTCCTCTGTGAGATGGGGGGTCATGGGGAGGATGTCGCTGGTGGTAACTGACTGAAGAGGGTTGGGGCTGTGATTTTTTGTGCTTTGTGCCAGCACAAAGGGCCAGATGTGGGCTCAGGCCATTCCTGGAGGCAGACTTGAGGTGGAGGATATAGAGGGGACCCCCTCCCCATCTTTCAGAGCCTGCAGTGCTCTTCACTGTGCTTGGCACACAGAAATGCCGCCCTGATTTGGCACACCCAGGCCCATCAGGACTGCCCTGGCTGTTGTTCAGCCACCCACCTGGTCCTGGAACACGCTGAGCCCGTGGAGACTGAGCGTTGCCTCTCCTGCCACCTGGCTAATTGGCCATTTGCTCCTCTGTGTGCCAGGGAGGTGTCTCCCAAACTGGCACAGAGGGTCAGGGACTTGGGAGAGCCAGTGGGCCAGGCCTTGGCTCCATAGCGCCTCCCCCGGAGGCTGTGGGAAAGTTGCTGCACCTTCTTGAGCCTCAGTTTCCTCACCTGTCAGCTGGGCCTAGAGATGCATCCAAGGAGATCACCAGCTGGAAAAGCTTTTGAGAGGCATAAACTAGGGGTAGCAAACTCATATGCTCACAGGGGCCAGGTAACTTAAAAGTGCACATCTGTTAGAGTAAGGCATTAGAGTACGGTGAGGTCTGTGGCAAACACTACCTCAGGCTCTGCTCAATGGCATCAAAACTCGGATTTTTGTCAGTCACTGATCTGGCCAACAAAACCGATCCACAAGCTGCAGTTGGAGCTGCCAGCTTGCCCGAGAAGGCAAACTCTCCAAATGGATTAACTGGGGGAGGGGGGTGTATTTAACTCTCCTTTGCATAATAGCAAGGGCTAACATTTATTGAGGGCTTGCTCTGTGCCAGGAGTGGACTAAGCACTTTACCCGGATTATCTTGTTTGATCCTCACACCAACCCTGAGGCGGGCAGGGTGCGATTTCTATTCTTCTTTGTAGGTGACACAATTAAACCACAGAGGGGTTAAGCCAGGAGCCCAAGGTCGCCTAGCTGCCTCCGGAGGGAACAGGGCTCACCCCTGGGCCTTTTGAGTCTTCGTCTGGGGGCTTCACTCCCAGCCTCCCCGGGGTAGGCTGATAGGAGGGAGGGGCGATCCCACTTGGCAAGGGAACGCCAAAATCTGCAGCTTTTCACTTCTCTCACCTGGGAGACCAGGGGAGGGAGGAGAAACAAAATTAAACAAACACAGGGTGTTGTAGAGCTGAGAAGGAATAACTTATTTTTTATGAGCTTGTTAACATTTGTGAAGTTAAGTAAGCAGAAATTTATGTCCTTCATTTGCATGCATTAGAGGGCGGGCTGGCTCGGCCTGCGGAGTCACCGGGAAACCTCCCGCACCCCCCTGGGCCATGGCCCCTTGCCTCACGTTAAGTTGTTGCTGATATGGAGGGTTTGTTTTGACTGTTTTAGGAGCTTCTTTCAGATCCAGCAATGGCTGTGTTTCCTGAGACCCCACCATGTGCCTGGCACTGGCCTGGGGCAGCGTCAGCTTCCTCCCTCCCTGCTAGGCTGGCTTCAGCAGCAGCTTGGTCTTTAGTTCAGAGGCTGAATGTTCTAGAAACTGTTCCCAGCCTCAGGGGTCTCCACAAGTTCAGGAGACCCAAAGGCTACCAGCTTTGCTGCCCAGGAGCTGTGGGACCTGTAGTATGTTGCTTCAGCTCTCTGGGCCTCAGTTTCTCCATCTGTAAAATGGGGATGATAATAGTACATATCTCATAGCGTTGGTGGAAAGATTCAGTGAGTTAATACGGGAAAAGCCACGGAGCAGAGCCTAAGAAATGCTAGCCTCCTTTCTTGTTATTTAGTCATCACCATCTCGGCCACCTTGGACACTTGGGGTTGTGATGGTTCAAGCCAGTCCTGGGTAGCTAGGCCCTGGTGGCATCTCCAATTTGGGACCAAGGGCCATAAGGGCACATCTTGGAGGATTCTCTTGTGTGGAGGCTTTTTGCAAACCACAACACCTTTCTCAGTAACTACCACCTCCAAACCCTCGTCCGCTCACTGCTGCCAAAGGGACCCAAGGCTGGTGGTTGAGGGTGAGCCCCTTCCTGTCCATTTGGGACATCTTTCCTCCTGGCCTTTGCCTTCAACTGGCCACCACCATTCCTGCCTGGCCATAGGCCTCTTAGGTGTCTTGAGCCAAGAGACTGTGTAGGGGCATTGGGTCCTTTCCAACATCTGGGCAGGGACCTGGGGTTCCTATATGGCCCTCCACCTCTTACCTGTAGATGCTGCCCACCTGAGGCAGCACTGGCTTTGGGGCATACAATCCCCTCTTTGCTAGTTGACTTGACTCTTTGGGGGCCCTTTGCCTCTGATGGGCCTGAGAGCTAGATGACCTTTCTCCTCTAGGAGGCCTGACCACCACCCCCCACCCCTGGCCAAGTCCATGTTGTCCTAGAGTCCCAGAGCCTTCCCACGTTTGCACCTGCAGTTACTGGTTTCCTCAGAGCAGTGGCACATCTGTCCTCATCAATGTGGGTTCCCAGCACCTGGCCCAGGGCTTGGCACATACTAGGGGCTTGAGAAATTGTATTGAGTGAATGAATGAAATAGTTAACCTCAGTGTAGCTTTCTGCTGCTTTGGAACAGACCTTACCAGGGGTATCCACCAGACGCTCTGCCGGAGAAAGATGTGGCAGTCTGCTTCCGTGAAGATTTACAGCCTTGGAAACCCCATAGGGCCGTTCTACTCTGTCCTGCAGGGTCGCTATGAGTCAGAACCGACTAGATGGCGATGGGTTTGGTTTGGTTTTGGTTACCAGGGGTGGAGCCAGGTAGTGCAAATGGTTAAGTGCCCGCTGCTAACTGAAAGGTTGGCAGTTCGAACCTACCCAGCGGCTATGCAGGAGAAAGACCCGGTGATCAGCTTCCATAAAGATTATAGCCAAGAAAACGCTATGAGGCAGTTCTGCTGTTACCTGGGGTCACTACGAATTCTACTGTTACGTGGGGTCGCGAGACATGCGGTCTCTATGAGTCGGAATCAACTTGACAGGACTCAATAACAGCCACCACCAGGGGTGTAGCGATTTATGGTTTTCAAAGCCCTGTCTGGCAGTGACCTCATTTGACCCCCCTTGTGTCCTCCCCACCCCCTGCCCCAGTGAAGAAGGCAAGTCAAGGACTGTGAACTGCAATTAAAGATGAGGAGATGGATGAATTTGAACCCAGCCCTCGCTCACTCACTCATTCATTTATTCATTTGTTTGTTGAAGAAAACACTTTTGAGGACCCGCTCTGTGACAGCACCAGGGATCTTGGGAGGAGCACAAGGGCCCCGCCCTCCTGGCGTTCACAGCCTGCACTCAGACAGCAAGGGTCAAGGGTCGGGGCTGCGGAAAGAGCCCCCAGTGGGGTCGGCAGCTTTGGGCAGTCATTGCACCTCTGCAGGCCTCAGTCTCCCGTCAGTCTCATGGGTGTCAGCTGAGAGGACCATAGCCTCCTCCCCTTCCTGTGGGCTGTGAGTCTCAAAAGTTGGGGGGGGTGAGGGAGCTCTGTCACCAGGCGCCTGCTACGAGGCCTCGTAAGGCCTCAGCACTGCCTTCCCCATGCCTAGTCCACTGCTGCCCTGTGGCTGCATACCCGGCTGAGGGGCCCTTCAGGCGCAGGGAGGGAGAGACAGCCCCACTGTTGTCCCCCAGGCCTTGTCCTACACTGGGAGTCTGCCTCTGGTGAAGCTAGACTGACCTGGGGGTGGGGTGGGTGGGGAGAAGGAAGAGGAGGGTCCTGAGGGCTGGAGCTGGCAGGATGCAGTAGACATGTGAATGGGGTTGTTCTCCTGGGGTAGGCTGAGGCCACAGCCTTGCCTTCCCTTTGACCTCCACCTTCCCACCCCTTCCACCCACCCTATTTCCCAGGACTGGGGGCACGGAAGGCTTAGCCTTAGGAGGTAGGAAGTAAGGTAGCTACAGACTCAGGCCCCACTCTGCAGTTGTTTCCTTCTCTGTGCCTTGGTTTCCTTATCTGTACATTGGGGAAGATGCTAGTTAATACCTGTATCTCAGAAATTTAGTGAGGATTCAGTCAGCTAAGGGTGGTGAAGCACTTAGTCAAGTGTTTGTGAACCCTTCTTTTGTTCTTTCCCCAAGGAGGACGTTGGGGGGGCTCGGGGGGCCAGAGTGTGGTGGGTGAGGGGGGAGGATAATGAAGTTGGCAGACGCTTTGGATGTTATTCATTCCTGATGGGAGTCAGTGGATGGTTGATTGTGCCGCCCGGTGAGGGTGGAGGCAGGGAGGCCGTGAAGCGGCGGCTGTAATAGTTCAGGTGGAGACTGCAGAGGCTTGGCGGGGGTGGGGAGGGGGTGGATTCAGGTGGGTCACTGTGGGCTCAGGAACTTAACCCTCTGCTCCAGGAGCTCGGGGAAGGCAGCTGCTGTGAAGTCGGCCCCCAACTCACAGCCACCCCATGAACGACAGAACAAAATGCTGCCCCGTCCCGCGCCACCCCCGTGATTGGTTGTGGATTGGACCGTTGAGATCCGTGGGTTTTCACTGGCTGGTTTCTGGAAGTAGATGGCCAGGCCTTTCTTCCTAGCGTGTCTTAGTTTGGAAGCTCTGCCGAAACCTCTTCAGCATCATAGCAACAGGCAAGGCTCCACTGACAGAGGAGTGATGGATGGCTGCGCGTGAAGTGCATCGGCTGAGAATCAAACCTGGGTCAGGAGGGAAGGTCTGCGTTTATACAGCAGACAGCTCTTGAGCGTGGGGGCCAAGCTTTGTGTAAGGGGCTGAGGATTGGGAGGTGAATCAGAACAGTCCCTGCCATCAGGGATCCCACAGCTGATGGGGAAGGCAGTTGGAGACCAGTCTTTACAGGGTGACTCATGCCCTGGCTAGGTTGGAGGGCTTCCTGTAGGAGGCGACTTGGAGTCCTGGTGATGAGTTGCATTCACAAGATGAAAGGCTGGGGGCAGTGGGAAGACTCCTAAGTTCAGAGAGGGGTGAGATGCTTCCGTGCCAGGGCCTGGGAGTAGGAATGGAAGATTAGGAGCCTCGGGGGAAGGGGAGTGCAGGGCTCATGAGCTCCCCCCAGGTCAGGAGGAAGAGTCTGGAATTTGTGTCTTCTAGTCGCGGGGGGCATGCCTAGCATTGAAAAATGAGGGGTGAGGATGCCATGCTCCAGGATGCAGCATGGAGGGGGCTCCTGAACCAACGCTGCCTGGGGGTGCTGGTCTGGGGTAGGGTTGAAGGAACGAGAGGCTGGTGGTGGGTAGGGAAGCAGTCAAGGGAGGGGCCCCAAACAAGGGGTGTGCATGAGCGCGCACACGTGTGTGCATGGGGGGTGTGTGTGAGTGCCAGCGTGTGTAGGGTGCGTTGCACATGTGTGCGTGCGTGAGCAAGTGTGTGTGTGTATGCGTGCATGCGTGTGTGTGCCGCGGCTTGTTCTGGCCATGTCTTCTGTCCCTGGGGGGGTGGAGGGGGGCAGCTCTGCAGAGGCAGGGCCAGGCCATGAGGGGCCTTGAGTGCGGAGCTAGGGAGCCAGAAGGGCACTGAGGCTTCTGAGCAGGGGAGTGATGTGACGTGCCACATGAGCCCGGTTGTGTCAGAAAGTTTCCTCTGGCAACGGTGCTGAGAATAGGCTGGGGCAGAGTAGTTGGGAGGAGACTGCTACACCTGTCCAGGGGGACTATAACGGGGTAAAAAAGAGGTTGAATGGCAAAGGGAGAGGAGAGATGGCCGCAGAGGACAGGAGAGGTTTGGCTATGGAGGTGGCAAGGAAGGATGCAGCATGTGGCTGGAATGGGCCAAGCAAAAGCTGGGAGGTGGAGCAGCCAGGCACTCAGAGGCAAGCCCACTCAGGGTGCCTTTGCAAGATAAAGAAAAGGTCAGCGCTAGAAAGGAGTATCATTTATGGACGACTTGGGCGTTCCCTAGCCAGCATTGAGGACACAGCTCACCACTTAGAGCAGGTGGCTTTCGGAAGGCATTGGACCCCTGGGTCTTCATTTCACGGCCTGTGAAATGGGTATGATGTTGGAACCTGCCTCATGGGGTCATTGTGAGGACTGGAGGAGGTAATCTACTGAGAGCCCAGCCTGGGAGCGCTTGGGAGCTCTTGGCAGTTGTCTTTACAGTCTCTTTGAACTCTCTCAGCAGCCCTGCTGGGCAGCCCGCATCACTTTGACAGATGAGGAAGTCGGCTCAGAGAAGTTGTACACCTGCCCAGTGCCACACAGCTGGGAGGGGGACAGAGCGAAGGTCTCAGTCCAGGTGGTACTGACCCCGCCCCAGATATGATGCTCTTTCCTGGGTGCCTGCAGCCTTCCAAACAAACAAACAAAAAAAACCAAACCCAGTGCCGTCTTGTTGATTCCGACTCATAGTGACCCTACAGGACAGAGTAGAACTGCCGCATAGAGTTTCCAAGGAGCGCCTGGCGGATTCGAACTGCCGACCCTTTGTTTAGCAACCATAGCACTTAACCACTACGCCACCAGGGTTTCCAGAACACTCAAAACATCCGACCCAGAATGTTCCCAAATGCGCATCCCCCCCTCACCTTAGAAAGCGCCTGAGCCCAGCACAGGGGAGGTTGGGTGGGAGTCGGTTCTAATCCTGAGCTCGGCCGCACTAACCGTGAGACCTCGGGTCAGCTGCTTGCCCTTGAAACCTCAGTTTTCTCATCTGTAAATAGGGAGTTCAGCTAAGTGGCCTGCGTGGGCTTGGATGAGATCAGTTTTGTCAAGGTCCTGGCTCCTCCCTTCCCCTGTTCCTCTGTATCTGCCTGACCAGAGAGCCGGAGCTGGATGAGACCTGGGTGGGCATCAGCCGAGGTGAAGCGAGGCGGACACACACAGAAGTAGTTTTGATCCTGGAGGATGGAAAAGAGTGTGCTAATGGTGGTCTACGCAGCTTCCCTGCTGGAATTACTGAGCACCTTCTGCATGCCGGCCCCTGTGTTGGGGGATGGGGGCACAGCAGGGTCTCGGCCAGGGTTCCCCCACACCAGGCCTGTGACACGGAAGCACCCAGAGAGCCAGGAACACTATCTCACTTCAAACAAACCTCATCTCTAAAAATCCAGATTTTTTGTGAGAGAAATTACTCGTTATTACCCATTGCTGTCGAGTCAATTCCGACTCCTAGCGACCTTATAGGACAGTGTAGAACTGCCCCATAGAGTTTCCAAGGAGCGCCTGGTGGATTTGAAATACCGGCCTTTTGGTTAGCAGCCATAGTGCTTAACCACTACTCCACCAGGGTTTCCGTAAGAAAAATTAGAGGCTGATTATTTATTTTACAAAATAATTCGCAGGAGGGTTTCCTTAAAGAGCAAAAGTCTCCAGTGCATGTTTGTGGTGGGTTTCTGTCCGCCTGAGTCCCCCACGTGCCTGTGGGTTTCTCGCAGCCTGTGCTTTGCTGGTCTTTGTCTTGTCCACTACCCACAGGAACCCCAGGCGCCGTGCACAGTGGGTGCTCGTTAGAGGTGGGATGTCTGGCTGGCAGAGTGCAGCTCCTTCTGGGGACCCCCAGCTCTCTTAGGTGGTGGCCAGGTCCTCAGAATTACTGAGCCTTCCCCATGAATCATCAGCTCCAGGAGTCTGGGGGTTTGGCCGTGCGGAATCTCACCTCCAACCTCCCGCTGGCTTTGTGGGCTTGTACTGACAGCAGGCAGGGGCACCGGCCTCCTAGTCCCTGGAATGCTGAACAGGTGACTCCCTGACCCCTCCCTACTCTGGTCGCCTACCCCTTGGTGAACCCCTGCAGGGCAGAGACAGGTTTTGTGCGTCTCTGCAGCCCCTGGTGCCCAGCCTGGGTCTGGTACACAGCAAGTTCATGGGTGCGTGAATAATGTGCACCGGGTCATCTCATTCACGGCCTTATAGATGGGGAAACTGAGGCCCCGAAAGAAAGGACCTTGCTCAAGTCCTCACTGCCATGGAGCCAGGGATCATTTCAGAGCCAGCAAGGGATGCCTCTCACCCCAGGGTGTCTCGGACAGACATTCAGGAGGAAAGCCCAAGCAGAGCTGGAGGGGCAGAATAGCTTGGCGGCTACGACTTGGTGTGATTCCCGGGTCTGCCACTTCCTAGTGGTGTGTCACTGGGCAAGTGGCTTAACTGCTCTGGGGCTTGGTATTCTAAAATGGATATTTTAGGAAAGCACACAGGGCTATAAAAAACCATGTGCCCTTGAGTGGATTCTGATTAACGGTGACCCCATGTGTGTCAGAACAGGACTGTGCTCCAGCGGGTTTGCAGTGGCTGGTTCTTTGGAAGCAGAAAACCAGGGCTTTCTTCCCAGTTGCCTCTGGGTGGACTCGAACCTCCAATCTTTTGTTTAGCAGCCAAGCACCTTGACCGTTTCCACCCCCCGGAGACTCCTTTAGCCCAGTAAGAAGCAAGAACCAGTTATCGTGGCGTCGACCCTGGCTCATGCGACCCCTTGTGTGTCAGAGCAGGACTGCGCTCCAGAGGGTTTGCAGTGGCTGGTTTTTCTGAAGCAGATCCCAGGCCTTTCTTCTGAGACACTTCTGGAGGAACTCGAACCTCCAACCTTTGGTTAGCAGCCATTGGGAGGTGCCAAAAGGGGAGAGCAGGACAGAGGGTCCGGCCTGCCTGGCCTGGTGGGCCTTGACCTTCAGGAGGAGTCTGGCTTCAGCCTGGCAGCCACGGGGGCTTCTGGGATCTTTAAAGGAGGGGCTTTCAGTATGAGCATTTTGAGAGTCTGGCTTTCTGGCTCCTGAGCCAAGGGGAGGGTGGGACGTTGGGAACATCAGGAGACCAGGGAGGCAGTTGCTGCCATCCAGCCAAGAGCCATCAGTGGTTTGGACTAGTGGGGGGCAGTGGCCACACAGGTGTGTGCCATGGGCAGACCTCGGGGATGGGCTGGAGGTGAGACAGAGGGTGTGGTTCTGATGATGGGAGCGAGGCACAGGGAGGTCCAGCAGTGAACCCGTAGACACGCAGCCAGTAGGTTGAGGAGTGAAGCCTCAGGCCCAGCGTCTGTAGGGTGCAGGGACTTGGCCTGCTGATGTTGGTGGGCCTGCTGCCAGGTGAGCAGTGTGGCACGCAGAGGAGCCCATGGAAGGACGTGGAAGGCGGGTCAGGGCCAGGAGGGCGGCTGCGGGCTCTGCTCAGCACCAGGCATAATGAAGATTGATCGGGGTGTCTTCCAGGGGCTGGGGATCCATCCTGTATTGCCTACAGCTCCATTAGGCAGGGATCTGCGTATCCAGGAACCAGCCAGGGAAGGAGGGCTCCATGGAGCTGGGGCAACATGGTAGCCGAGCCTCAGGCCGCTGGTGGAGTGCGTGCTGGTAAAGAGCTCAGGACCCCACAGGAGGGAGACCTGGTTCACAGCCCAGCTCCAGCCTGTCTTGGGGGGATGGCCTTAACCTTACTGGCCTCAGTTTCCCCATCTGTAAAGTGGAGGTTGTTCTAAGGTATGCAAGAGGGTAAGGGAAACTACAGAGCTGACAGGTTCCGGTTTCCTGGAGAACAGAGCAGTTGTGTGGATCCAAGAAAGGCAGGCGGGCAGGGAAGAGACAAAGGACCCTGCAGACGGATGGTCCATCTCAACGAGACTGGGTGGGGCTTTGAGACTCTCCTGTGACTGATTTTACTAGATCAATGTGCAGGAGGCCCAGAGAGGGCAAGGGCCTGGCTCAAGGCCACACAGCAGCTGGCTCTGGGAGCAGGCTGCCGGCTTTCAGGCCTGGGCGAAGGGAGGATGTGATGACTTGTCAAGGGAGTTTAATAATGAATGAAGTCGAAGTGTCTTTAATGCAGGCAGCAGGGCCGGAGTAATAAGGGGCCCTGTATTAATTCGGCAGTTAATGAATATGCAGGTGTGTCTGAATGATTAATGGGGCTCCCGGAGGCCTCGGAGAGGGGAGTGTGAGCACTGATGATGGAAGTATGAATATTGCATGCATCTGGAAAGTAGGATACACTGGCGAGCAGGTGAGCACTAACGAACTGAAGACTCCAGCAGCCACAGAGGGCTGAGAACACTCAGGGGCAGGTGTAACATCGTGACAAAGTGCTCTCGCTTTCTTACCTCATGATCTTGAGCAAGTTACTTCACCTCTCCAAGCCTCAGTTTCCTCATCTACAAAATGGGCATAAAAATAGTACTGGGTCCTGGGATCCTGAGGACGAAATGCTTGAAGAGCCCTTACTTGGCACAGGGGTGGGCACAATGTGAACATCTGGTGAAAACAGTTGCAGAGGTGGCTAAGGGAGAGCGGGGGACAGGACAGCAGTAACTGTGAAATTCCCTTGAATGTGGATTGCACTTTACGGTTCGTGGGGGGGGTCTGTCCTTGGTCTACCCATTTGCTCTTTGCAGCTGCTGTGTGGGACAGAGGAGGCGGGTGTCGGGGAAGCTGAGGCTCAGAGAGGGTGGTTGTTCCCAGCCAGTGAGGGGCAGAGTCAGGCCCGGGCCCAGGCCCACACCCCTTGTCCTTGAACCTTGGAGAAGGCAGAGGCAGAACTCCATCAGGCCGGTCAGCAGGAGGCTTCCAATGACACCTTCAAGGTATTTGTCTGGCCAGGAGCTGGGGGGTGGGATCACCTCTTGGTGCCTCAGTTTCCCGACCTGTTGTGCGAGAGGGTCTGTCTGCTACTCAGGGTGGTTTTGAGGCTTTGTTGAGAAGATGGGACGCTGACCCCTTACGTGCCTGGCCTAGGGCAACCTGAGATGTTGCACGTGGCGTCCCTTCAAGGCTCAGCACAGCTGTGCTAGGCGTTGCTGCACCAGCCATGCCTTGTAACTGGGGAGCAGCGGGTCTCTCTCCCAGCCACGTTTTCCTCGTCCTCCAAGCGGGAATAGCAACATGTCTGTTGTATATGAAGAGCGCAGGGCCTGGCACAGGGCTGGGGCCAGGCAAGGTGAGCTCGTCTGTTCCCCCAGCCCACGTCTCGTCCCTGTGCGTGGGCCTTCTTGTCTGCTCCCCTGGTGCCATATTCATCCTTTCAGCCTCTTGGGTGATGCGTGGCCCTGGGTTTACAGGGTGAGCGAGACCGCCTACCCCATCCCTGTGCTTGATGCAGTCCTGGTCCAGGCAGAAGGCAGATGTGAAACCAGTGCCCTGTGATGCAAACTGAGTTTGGTGACAGGAGCCAGGGGACAGTCCCCACCCAGTGGAAGAGGTGCTAGTTCATTACTGTCTTCCTCAGTGGGGCTGTGCGTTCTCAGCTCCCAGCAGAAGTTACTTCAAGATGGTTGTTGGAATGAAAGAGGGAGTGAACGAGTGGATGGATGGCCTCTAGCCCCTCTCCTGGGTTCCCCCTTGGTTGTGCTAGGTAGCCAGGACATTCCCCATCATGCCTCCTCCTGTTCTCCTCCCCAGGTCTCTGGCCTGGACCCTGGAGGACCTCCCCTTCTGCTGGCCTGGCTGGGGTCAGAGAACTGTGGCTTGCTGGGTAAAGAAACTTTGTGGTTATGGTGACATGCAGAGGAGGAAACTGAGGCCCAAAGTGTGGAGGGGCTGCTAGGGTCATGCTGAAGGTGCGAACCAGGCTGGGGTTTTAGCCCCATCTTGTCTGCTTCTGAGGCTTGGCCTGCAGAGCCAGGCCTGGCTGTGTATTTATAGTCTTACTGATCTATATTCACACCGGGGCCTGCCCAGGCCTCTGCAGGCTCCGAAGGATCTGAGACAGCTTTGAACCCTCATGGGGCCCAGGAATCAGAGCGCACCCCTGTTGGGAGGGGAGAATGCGGCTTCTCACCTTTCCCTTCACCTCCCTGCGGCTCACGCTGGGCCCTGTTCCTGAGAACCTCTGTCAGCTAGGCCTGGCTCAGGCCACCTTTTGGTGGGTCAGCGTCTTTGTCTGGGTTTGTTATCATGCCTTGCTTCCTCCAGCTCTGCAGGGAAGCTTTGTATACAGTGTGGGATCAAGTGCATGGGCCCCATGGCCTCCCCCCTCTCCGAGCCTCAGTCTCCTCATCTGTAGAATGGGCACACTTCCCACTGACTCCTGCATGTCAGGTGCTAAGCCCTCAGCGCTTGTGAGCTGGAAGTCCTCTTCACACTCATCACTGCCAGCAGCCCTCAGAGCCCACAGGGACTGGAATGTCACCCCCATCTGACAGATGGGGCCCCTGAGGACCTGGGGCGGTGTGACTTCCCAGGGCCCTGCAGCCTGTTGGGGCAGAATTTGGACTCTTTGAAGTCCGAATGTTCCAGCTTCCCAGGCCCCCTGGTCTTCCTAGGGCCTGCGGGTCCTTGGGGCCCCTGCCAGCTTGGTTCCCACCCCTGGTCGTCATTGGAACAGAGCCACTAACTCTATGCTTCTCTTACAGAGCAGAGACGACTGGCCGCCCTGAGCGCAATTCAATTCAACAGACATTTACTGAGTGCCTACTATGTGCCAGGCCTTAGGCTAGGCACTGGGGGGGACAGAGAGGAAGATGGGGTCCTGTCCTCAGGTAGCCCAGGGCTGGGGGTGTGTAGAAGACAGGCAGAGGCTGAACAGCTCAGCACCAGGAGAGAAGCCACCTGGAGGGCTGGAAGCAGCAGAGAGACCTGGGTCCAAGCACACCTCTGGAGAGCTGCTTCCCTCGTCTGCGCCTCAGTTTCCCCATCTGTAAAATGGGGGAGGCAAGGTTGGGTGAGACAATCTCCAGGACCCTTCCAGGAATCCATGGACCACGCATCAGAGGGTGGGAGGCAGAGTAGGGACACTCTCACGCGTCCCTACAGAGAGGAAATCTCGGCACGGGCCTTCTTCCCACTGAGAGGGCAGAGGGGGCACAAGATCTGGGCCTCGGGGGGTGGACGTGCATGCAAATGGTTCCCTAGGCTGCAGGGACAGCATGAGCAAAGGCTCAGAGGACATGCAGGTGGGCCTCCCGCAACTGCACGCAGGGCATGAGCTTAGAGAGGGAGATAGGGACCCAGGCAGAGGGGCCCCAGGGCCGCATGTGAGGGTATGAGCTTTGTCCTGGGGGCAGTGGTCAGGAACAGATAGTTTGTCCCCCCCTTCTCCTCTCTTCTCCCCCGGGTGCACTTCGTGAGAACCTGGCAGCCATGTGGCCAGGGTAGGCCTGGTATCCGAGGAAGAAGCGGGTGTCCTGCAGTGTGCCTGCACGGTGCTGGGCAGTTCACACGTTAGTCCTCACCACAACCCCGTCCAGTGGGCATCAATGGGCCCAATTCACAGATGAGGAAACCGAGGCTCAGAGAGGGAAGCCCAAGCTCACAATCTGACCCCCAAACCCACCTTGCTGCCCCCATCTACCCCTCACTGAAGGAGTCTATGTCCTGTGTAACCTCTCCCAACCTGGGGGTCCCTTCCCAGTCCTGGGGAACTCCTGCCAAGGATAACGAAGTTGGGTGCAAACGGTCATGGTAGGAAAATCCCAAGATGTTGTTAGCAGGACCGGCTTTCCCCAAGACCTGAGTCTCTGCCCTAGTAGCCACCCTCTGAGGTGGGGAGCAAGGGGGCACCTTCCCCCTGTCCAGATGAGCAGACAGAGGCTTGTCTAACTGATAGCTTCATTTGGCTGAGGCTGGAGGGTTCATATTCCCTGAGGTGTGTGCAGAAGCTGACCTCCCCACCCCAAGGCAGCTGGAGGCAGTAGAAAGACTGACCTTGGAGGCACAGGCCTGGGCTCAGACTCTGATTTTGTCTTGTATGAGCTGTGTGATCTGGGGCTAGTTGTTAATTACTCTGAGCCTCCTTTCCTTATCTCTAAGGAGGAGAGCGCAGGCCTCCTTCATTCAGTCACTAACGGATATTTATTGAGTACCAACTGTGTGCCCAGTGCTGGCTCTAACCGAGACTCAGGGCCCCTCCTGGGAGAACTCAGTCCAGGGGTAAAAGCAGCGGTTAGGATCCCAGCTGTGATGGAGGACCCAGAGGAGGGCCCCAGCCAGGTGGGTTTTAGGTGATGGGTTGGGGTGGACGGGGGAGTGCAGGAAGGCAGGAGAGGAGAGCGGAAGCTAGAACTCGCAAGGCCACAGGAGCTGGGCTTTGGATATAGCCGGAATTTTCCCGAATCAGTGGGGAGCCAAGGCAAGCTTTTCTGCAAGGGAGTGCCATGTTCAGGCCTGCGATTTCGAACGCTGTCTGCGGGTGGAGGATGGGCAGGTAAGACTGGAGGCAGAGAGGCCAGTGAGGATGCCGCTTGAGAAGGGCCCTGCGAGGGAAGGAGCCAGAGTAGAAGCAGTGAAGACGGGGCACAGAAAGACCCTCAAGTGGCGGGGCACTGAGCAGGGATTGAAGCCTCTGGCTGGGTCAGGCACTAGGAGGAGTCCAGGAGGCAGCTGGGAGTTGGTGGTTTGGGAGTGGTCAGCACGGAGCTGATAACAGAAGCCTTGGGAAGGGCTGAGATGCTGTCCAGGGGGCAAGCAGGCTGGAGAAGAGCAGAGTGCTGGGGCCAGGACCTTGGGGGTGGGCAGGCTTAAAGTGCACACAGAGGAAAGGGTGCCTGGAAAGCGTACTGAGAAGCAGCAGCCTGGGAGGTCGGAGGAGAGCAGAAGTCCAGGCTCCTGGGCTCGAGGGGGGAGTATTTCCAGGAGGGAGGTGTGGCCGTCAGGACTCAGGGCTGCTGGAGATGACTGAAGTTGCATATGTCAGGTGCTCCACCCTGCACTGAGCACAGAGGAGGGGGCCTGGAGGGCCAGTTCCTGCCCATCTTGTCACTGGAAAGCAGAGTCTTAGGAGACAGCGGAGGAGGAAGGTGTTTGGGAAGGAGGGAAAGGGGAAAAAACACATTTGCTTGCAGAGCAAGGCTGAAGTGAGGGAGAGAGAAAGGGAGCTGGAGATGAAAAGAAATTACCATACGCCAGGATCTTGTTATTCAACCTAATTTTCAAAGGACCACAGCTGTCTCGCTGAGATAATCCGTTAATTATAACAGCCATTGTGATTTGGCAATGGGAGAGAAACCGAGGCTGGGAAACAGGCTGAAGGCGGTTGAGGAAGGGGGCAGCAGGCATTTGGGGGGCCTGAACCCAAGAGAGGTGGCAAGGGCAGAGGAAAAGAGGGTTGCATGGCTCTCAGGGGCCAGGCCTCATCCCCTCCTTCTTGTCATTGTTACAACAGAGGTGGCCATGCTTCAGGAGCCAGGCCAAGATAAGAATACTAGCGGCTGCAAATTTTATTGAGCACTTACTATGTGCCAGACCCTCTTTGAAGCTCTTCACTCAGTCCCATTTTACAGAAGAGGAAACTGAGACTCAGAGGAAAGAAATAACTTGCCTAGGGCCACACAGTTAGTGGCAGAGCTGGCATTTGAGCTGCATGTGGCCCCCACCCTCAGTGGGGGAGGGACACCAAGGGAGGGTTGTCTCCATGGTTTGGCCACCCTGAGTTGGTAGACATAGGAGGGGTCACAATAGTCACGTGTTCTCCGGCCATGGTTTGGGTGTGGGGCCCCTGGACAGTGTGCCCAGCTGGCAGTCATGGGATGGCCCTCCCTGGGTGCTTCCGGGGCTGCACTGACCGCTCGGTGCGGACAGAGCCTCCTTGTTCTCCAGTGCAACAGCTGCGGCACCGCAGTTGGCACGTCAACCTCTGTCTCTGGTGGCCTCCCACTCTGCAGACTCCTGGTCTCATCACCAGGAGAGGGAACGTTGGATCATCCTGGACGGTGTTGGTTCGGGGCTTCGAGGGGACAGAGGGTGAATGGGCTGTGGCTACAGAGCCCTGGGTGCTGGGCCTGGAAGAGGCAGTGGGGAGGATGGGTGGGAGCCAGGGCCATTCCAGAGATCCCAGAGCCCTTTGCTTCAGGTTCCATTCTGGGGTGCTCTAAAAGCCCTCCTTGTGCTGTGGCTTCAGCTGCCGAGGCCTTAGGGCTCCTGGGGCTCACAGCAGCCTTGGCTGCAACCTTGGCCCAGGCCGACTGGCAGTCTGTATCCTTCCACTGAGGACTGGACATAGCTTTGACCCAGTGGTCCAGGCAGCACCATGGAGGGCCAAGGAGAAGCAGACCCCACAGGCAGCAGGCAGGACTGGGGAGGCCTGGCTCGGGGTCCCCTCTCTGGGGAGGCCTTGGAAGCAGGTCAGGCAGCTTAAGGTCTTCTAGACTTGGTGGCCCGCAGAAGCTGAGACTTAGAACAGTAGACGTTCAGATCTAGAGAACTATAGGTGCATCCTGGAACCCCTGAGCCCCAGACTCATGATTGGAAACTCCCTGAAAATGACAGACCCATGCTGTGAGAGTGGCCCAGGACTCAAACCCAGAGTCACAACATCAGCAGAGGGTCGTGGCTACCTTGGGTCCCAGGTTGGGAGGCTCAGGGCACCCTCCATGAAAGTTGGAATTCTAATTGTCCTCACTCTGGGGGTTACCCCTGCAGCTGGCCTCACAGATTCCGGTATCCAGGGGTCAGAGGGCAACCTATGCTAGAGGCAGGGAGGAGGCTGTGCACATGCTCTGGTCCCATGGGACGGGCAGTGCCACCCACTCTGACCCTGCAGGGCAGCCATATCTGTCAGGTTCTCCATGGATTCCAGAAACTGGGATTTTTTTTAAAAGTAAAATCTCCCAGATTTTCAATATTGGCAATTAATTCAAATTTTTCTGAAGTCACTTTCCACACAAACAGGAACAGAAAGCTAGGGCCTGGCCCAGAAGAGGGTCAAAGCCACTACATAGCCATTGCGAGATCTCAGTTTCCTCATCTGTAAAATGGGCGTAATGATAGGTTGTGCTGAGGATTGAATGGGTTAGCGTGAGAAGTGCTGAGGCCCCGGTCGTGTAATGCTGATGACTTCTGTCACCCTTTGAGTGGTGGCTAACCCTCTCGGGCAGGGCTGCCAGTCATCTCAGGCACCCAGAGGCTCCACTTCTCCCTAGGGAGCCCCCAAAAGAGCTGCCCTTGTGCCTTGGGACAGCCCTGAGAGTGTTGGAAGGCAGGGAAATGTCCACCTTTTGGGGCCCTGGAGGAGGAACAGGCGGGGGCAGGCAGAGCTGGGGAGGGCAGGCCTAGCCGGCGCCTGGTACATAGTAGGTGCTCCATAAATGTTTATTGAATGAATGAATGGAGGCCGTGCAGGCAGAGGCAGCCACGTGTGCGCAGGCACTGGTTCAAGAGCGGGTCCAGTGGAGACGGGTGAGTAGCGCTCGGGCTGCAGCTGAGCGGGGGTGAGAGGCCAGCAGGGGCCAGGTGGGGGCGGGCAGGGGCCAGGTACAGGTGAAGGGCTCCGATATTAGACGTGGGATTAAGGTGAAGGGGCAGAGTCTATGTGGGAGGTGGGGCCCAGGAGAGGGGGAGAGCTGAGGGTCAGGCGGGGGAGGCAGGACCAGAGGAGGGGGGTCAGATGGGGGAGGCGGGGACCAGAAAGGGGAGGCAGTCTCCTGAATAGCCTGGAGGATTCTGGGAAAGCTAGGAGATGACCCCTGGGGTGGGATTAGGAGGTGGACTTTTAATACAGGTTGCCCTTGGCTGTGGGTAGGAGGGTCACATACTACCCCAGTACATGGCAGTGGGTGGGGGGTGCTGGGGCTGCTTGGGCTGGGAAGTGGGTGGGGGAGTGGCCAAGTGAGCCAAACGCACAGAATCAGTGGGGAGCCTCACCTGTCAGCTGCTGGGCAGGCCTCCAGAGGCAAAGCCTTTGGGTAAAGCCTCTTCCATCCTCTGATCTCCTTCCACCGAGGCCTGGCTGCAGCGTCGTGCTGACAGATGGGGGTGGTCCTGGGAGCAGGGGCGAAAGGCGCAAGGACCAGGGCAGTTCAGGGGAAGACACAGTGGGCAGTTTAGAGGGGGCTTTGCTGTGGCCCCAGCACCCCAGGAAGGCACGGGCACGCTGCTGTTCCCCCCACCCCCTGAACAGACAAGGAAACTGAGGCCCAGCGAGGTAAGGCAGTGACTTGCCTAAGGTCACACAGTGAGCTGACATCAGTGTGTCTGACTCAGAATTGATGCCGTTGCTGTAACAGCCCACAGCACAGCAAGCCCGCCCCAGCCCCTTTGTTGGCCAAGGTTACCAGGCTTGGCAATAAATGCTCAATACAGCCAGGCCTTGAAAAGCCAGTTAAGCCCTTGATAACTGTCAGCGGTTCCTGCTATTGATGTTAAGCTCTTCTTCTCATCAAGATTTTTTGGGTAATGTGGAAGTTCAGGGAAGGTAGGGCGTGTCTGTCTGCTTCAGTGCCGGGCTCACAGTAAGTTGCATAATAAATGCCCGTGGAACGTGTAAGGAGTATGGGTGAGTGTGTGGCCGACTGGACAGCAGTCCCACCTGGCCCAGGTGTGAGCCGCAGGCACGCTCTCTGCCCCAGCTTGGCCCTGGTTTCCCTGTAACATGGAAGCAGCTGTGGGCTGCTCACCCAGCGCAGGGTGACGCGGCAGCGAGGGCCCAGGCAGTGAGGGGCAGAAGCCAGCTCCCCCGAGATCTGAAGCAGCTGGCTCGCAGGGCTGAGACTAATAAGACGTGATTGAATGGGGGTGGACAAAACCCAGCACCTCGGGTGAGACTCAGACAGACACTGCCCAGAGCTGGCCACGGACAATCTGAGGGCGTCAGGCTGCCTGGCGGTGCACGTGAAGGGGCCCGGGGACTTGGTTGACATCTGGGACAAGGTGAGGACACAACCCTCGTCCACACTTGCGCTGCCTTAATGGAAGTGTGGAGCCAAACCGGGGAAGCGGGGCCTGGGGCCTGTCACTGCTCGGATCATACTGGCACTGACACTGGGCTCCCAGTGACACATTTTAGGAGGGACCTTGACAGCAAGTGTGAGCCAGGGCAGCTGGACTCAAGGGTGGGGGGACTTGACACCATGCATAGGACATGGGGCTGTTTAGCCTGGACAAGCAGAGTACAGGGGCACGTGATAGCAGATTAGCGAACACTGGAAGGGCCTTCGTAGAGGGATTGGCCTTGTTTGGCTTTGTAATCTAAGGGGAAATTTATAACCATCAGAGCTGTTGGAGAAGGGAATAAATAGCCTCAGACAAGTGCTGAGATCCCTGTCGCTAGAGGTATGCAAGTCAGGGGAAGAGTACAGGAATCCTGGAGAGTCTGGTAGTTCTAAGAGCTCAGTCTGACCTGGGTTCCTAGCTATGTGGCCTTGAGTAGGTCAGGTCACTACTCCTCTCTGAGCCTCAGTTTCCTCATCTGTAAAATGAGACTCATAAGGGAAGTCATGAAGATGAAAGGAAGGCACATTTCGTGACACACGGTGGGCCCCCATCAGTAGCAAGGCCCCTCCCTCTGATATCTAACATCCTGATTCAGTGGAGCCAGGAACTCCAGGATCTCTCCCAACCCCCTCCCCTCAATCCCTGGCCCTGGGCTGAGCACTTGTTCTGTACACCATGTGCTGGACACCAGCTGTACCCCTGGCCCTATTCTAGCACTCGACAAGGAAAATGCCCTTCTTTGCTTTCATGCTGGGTTGGAATGGAGGGCAGATAATAAAGAACTAATGATGTCAGGTAGTGTTCAGTGTTGTGAGGGACCGAAGCCAAGGTTGAGTGACAAGTGGGTTATCTTAGATGCAGCATCATGGAAGGCCTGGGGGTGGGGGGTGGGGGTGCAGGTGAACAAAGACCTGAATGAATCCAGGTAGCAGGTAGCCAGCCACGTGAATATGGGGGGAAGAGCATTCTAGGCAGGGAAAATAGCACATTCAAAGGCCCGGAGGTGGGAATGTGCCTCGGGGCGTTTGAGGAGTGCGGCTGGCCTGGAATAAGGCCTTCCTGTTGATGGGGGTATCGAAGCCCCTTAAGTCTGCTTGCACATTTTCTCCTGGTAGGGAGGGAGGTAGGTGCCTACACCAAGGGCTGGAAACCCTCCAGTCAGCCAGTGCATGTCCAGTGCCTGTGGTGGGCCCAACTCTTTGGAGGAAGCCGGGGCAGGAGAGAGCCTTGTCTGTAAAGTGTTTTCTCATCTGTAAAATGAAGCAAACAATACCAGCCATGCAGGACTGATATAAGATTCAAGCAGTATAAAATGTCGGACACAAAGGAGGTGTCGGGCAAGGGGCATCTGACTATCTTACAGGCAAGGAGACCAGAGAGGTTAATTAACATGCCCAGTGCCACACAACTCAGCATCCACTCCCAGGACTTTTTGTTTCCAAGATCCATACTTTTTCCTCTGCGCCCTGCAGCTGGGCTCATTGCACCTAAAATCTGATCAGTTAACTTACCAAATAGTTCAGTGGCAAAAGTATAATGATCCAGTTTTACAGCCAAGGCACTGAGACCCAGAGAGAGAACCTTTGACAAGACCCAGTGTGCAGCCCCCAGGCCTGAGTCTCTGTCCTGAGGGGGTGGCAGGCATTGCCCCCGGGGCAAATGGCGGTAGTCTGTCTCTGCCCCCCTCCCCCACCTGGTACTGTACTTGCAGCTGAGAGGTGAGGTGGCTGCCTGCCCCTTGAGCTCTGGCTGGATTCCAGGAGTCCTCGGTCCTCCTAATCCTGGATAATGGCATTGACACCAGTGGTGACAATGGCATCTCGGGGAACCTTGGCCAGCCTGGTCCAGGGAGGAGCCCGTGCCAGGGCTTATCAGCTGCTGCAAATGAGATTTCCCCAGCTAAGCCTCATGTCCCCTGCTCCTGGGAGGCTGGAGCAGGGCCTGCCCCCCACCCCCACCAGACCCTCCCCTGGAGCCAACCGGCCTTCCTGCAGAAGTGTGGCTGTGTGAGCAGGAGCCTGAGGTGGCCCATTTGCGGGGCCTCCTGTCCTGTATGGAGCACATTTGCCTCCTCTGTGTCCCGGGGTTTCTGTGGAGCCCTGGGAGATGGATGGCACTCACCTTGCCTTACATATGGAGAAACTGAGGCTTGGAGTGGGCCCGAGGCTTGCCCGAGATCTCGAAGCTGGCCAGCTCGGCATTGTCCCTGCTGACCTCAGCTTCCTGATTCCTGCTTCCCGTACCCCCTCTGCCAGACTGAACCAGACGTGCCACAGCACCCAGTGTGACACTCGGGCTGACCTTGCCCATCCCCTCCTCTCACCTCAGCCCAGGGAATGGGAGCAGAGAGGGAGGCTGGGAAGGTGACCCGAGGGAGCAGCCCCGACAACCCTCTGACCCTCATACCTCTTCCCAGTACAGGGAAGCCTCTCCTGGAAGTGGAGAGTTCAAGACTCCCCTCTGATTGGGCAGCTTGGGGGTGTCAGGGGGAATGGGACCCAGGGGTTCAATGAGGCGGAGTTGGGAATCTTCATCTTAGGTGACAGGGGTTGTGAGGAAATAATGGCGGAAGGCTCCTAGGGCAACGTTAGCGCACTGCATCCTCGCGATGCCTCTCGAGGTCAGGACTATTCGCCCACTTCATGGGTGAGGAAACTGAGGCCAGGGAGGGTGAAGTAGCACGTCCAGTGTTCCACAGTCAGCTGGTGTGGGGAGCCTACGTGAGGGGCAGAAATGTCCCCAAAGGAATGCTGGGTTGGTGAGGTAGGATCTGTCAGTGCTACCCTGGGGCCCTGAGCCTGACCTACCACCAGCTTGCTGTGGGACCCCGAATATGTTCTTTTCCTGTCCTGGCCTCAGTTTCCTGTCTGAGAAGGGCTGGGACTGGGCCAACCAAGGGGCCTGGAACATGGTGGCACACGGGTGGGAAGGGCATGGAGACCAACTGGATCAACGGGTGACTTTTACAGGTGGGGTCGAGGCCATCGAGGGGCGGCTGTCGCCCACAGTGACTCAGCAAACCCATGGCCGTGTCCGGCTGACTGCCCATCTGGTCTGTTGATTCTTTGCCCTCCTACTCTGTCCAAGTATGTCCCCACGGGAGGGGACATCATATGATGTGCAGCTGCCCAGATGGGGGGCCTACCCCGAGTCTTTGACAACACGCTGCCCACCCCTCCCCCAACTTTGACATGTTCCTTTTCTCTGTGGTGGGAGGAGAGAGGGACCTTTCTAAGAGGTGCTAGAGCACTACTGGCTCCCCTGCTCCGGCATGCTCCCACCATGCCCCTGCGGGTGAGCGCTGTGTCAGGCAAGGTGGGTCCAGGGCGTATGGCGGAGGCACAGGGACATCCAGGCAAGGTGGCTCCAGGGGCAGGTCTCTCAGGCTCGGCCAGTGGGAGCCCCACGCCTGTCACATGCTTCCCAGTGTGGCCATGTCCCTCCAGGCTCTGGGGGCAGGAATGGCGGGTTTACCACCACTTAAGCCTGGGCAGAAAAGACCTCTGTTTCTCTCCCTCCTCCCTGTGGGCTGGCCTGGCTGCATTTCGGGGCTTGACTAGGTCCCAAGTTCATCTGCCTCTGTGGTCTGGGGAAGAGGGGGGGGAGTAGGGAGGGGTCTGCAGGTACCACATTGACTCCCTCTCTGCAACTCTGTTTCAGCGTGCTCCTCTGGCCTCCTGCCCGCTGTCTTGGTATTTTCGCCTTTCCCTCCTCGTCCTCACATCCTCTCCCTTCAGCTCCCTCACCTCCTTCTTTCCTCTCTTACTCCCCAGGTGTGAGAAGTGAGGGCCCTGCTCTGCCCATTAGTGTGTGTGTTAGGGAATCACCTTCATGGGAGAAGGGGAGGTTGACCTTGCCCGTTTGAGCCCGAGACCCTCTGCTGAGGCCTGAGAGAGCCGCGGCTGGTCCGCCCAACCCACACATCTTGAGTGGGTGAGCTGCCGGTCCGGGGGCCAAGTGTGCTGCTGTCAGCGGCTTCTCGGTCGGCCTCGTCAGGCCTCAACCGGTGGCAGGCCAGGTGGCAGGCAGGCAGCCCAGGGACAGGGACAGGGTGGCTGACGCACACGGGATGGGGCAAAGGGGAGCCACCTCCCCCTCCGTCTGACTCAGGAGTGGGAGGTGCAGGAGGAGGGGAGAGGGGGCCCCTAGGTCAGGGTCACCTTGAGGGCTCAGGTGGGCAGAGCTTAGAGGGGCTGGGGTGGGACACCTTGGGCCTCTGCCTACCCTGGGCTGTTTGGGAAGAGAAGGGCTGGAGACAGCGCTAGTCCTCCCCAAGCCTGAGTCCCCTCTCCACTTACCCTCCGCCTCTGCATGGCCTGGGCTTTCCCAGGACTCCAGGCAGCTCAGCTCTGCTGCCACCCCCAGGGCCTGGCTGAGGGGTCTCCTGAGAATAGGGGGTGGGAGTGGGGGCCCCGTGTGGCTAAAGTTGCCCATGTGCGCACATATGTACACATACATGTGGGACACACATGTACTTAAACATATCAACATACAAGCAGGTATTTCTGTGTGTCCCCAGAGATGCCTCCCATCCTGCCGTCCTGTCCCTCCACACACAAGCACACCTGCAGCTGTCTGTGTGCGCACCTGTCCTGTGGAGTGTACGTGTGGGCAAGCACCTGCCCACACATCCTCGCACACATGTTGGTACATCCCTGCATGGGCACTCTGAGCCAGCCCTACACCTGCATGCTCACCTGCATAACAATGTGATCCCCAGACTTGCCTAGCTGGAGGAGGAAGAGGAGGGACTGTTCTTGGAGCTGGAGCCGACAGACAGGGTTCTCTGACAGGTGGGCTCACGAGTCCCTGACACAGCGAGTTGGGGGACTCAGCCTCCTCCAGTGCGACCTTGCTGCCTGTAGGATGATGGGAAGCTGAGGCTCAGAGAGGGTTGATCTGGCCCAGGGCTCCCCAGGAGCCAGAGGCCCAGCCAGATGGGAGTCCAGGTCTCCTGACTCCAGCCTGAGACCTTTCTGTGGCACCAGGAAAACCCCAGTGGAGGACAAAATGCTGTCTGCAGCCGGAGTACCCTCCTCCTATTCAGCCACCTCGAGGCACCCCCGCCCCCCTTGCCTGTCTGCCCCTCTGCAGATGCTGGCCCTGCAGGGGATGGGGAGGGGTGGGCCCTGGGTCCTCACAACCTCCCTTGCAGCCTCCAGCTTCTAATTGGGGCTCATTAGGCTGCCCTGTGTACCTGCTGCCTCCTCAGCCAAAACTGCCCCCCCCCCACGGTCTTCCTTTTGGATTTTCCTGCTCCCCGCTTCCCTTTCCTCTGTTCCGGCCTTCAGGGGCTCAGTGCTGTAAATTGGTTTTGCTTTAATGGCAAAGGTTTAAAATTTTTTTCAAAGCATTCTTTCCTGGAGTTTCCCGGGAGGAGGAACAGGAGGCGGAGGAGGCTCTTGTGAACGGTCTTCAGCTTTCTTTCTCCAAACACGGATTTCTCTAGCCTAATCTTCACATCCCTGGCCACTGCCCAGGGCCAAGAGGACTGGGCTGTGTCCATGGTTAAGAGAGCACTGGGGTGGGGGCCGGAGCTGGGTCTCCCTGAGGTCTGTGTACAGCTGGCTGGCAAGTCCCTGCCCTGGGTCTGAGGCTCAGTTTCCTCACTTGTGAGGGTTGACTCAGATGGCCTTTCAGAGCCACTGTCTGCTGGCTAGGCCACTGCTGGCCTCCCCTGCCCCTCGGCACCCTGGGGAAGGGCAGCACAGGGCACCTTCCTTCCTACTCCAAGCAAACAGGCTGGGCAGGGGCCTGCCCCCTCTTTATGGATGTGGAAACAGGCTGAGAGAAGTGGTGTGGTGGGGTGGGACGGGCCTCCATGCCTCCTGGCTCCTGGCTCCAGCTCACAGTGCCTCAGGATCCTGGCGTCTGGCCCAGGCTGTGCTGTGTCACTCAGGGCAAGTCCCTGCCCCTCTCTGGCCACTGACGCTCCCGCCTGTGGCTGCACTATTTTCCAGGCCTCTGGCTTCCTCACCTACCTGAGGGCCCGTGAGCTGCCTATTTGCAGAGGTGAGGTTGGGGGTGTGTCTGGCTTCCAGACTCTTACCCTCTCTCCCTCTTGGCTCTGCTCCCACCCCTGGGATGAGCCTTCCCCACGCCCTCTCCCTCTGGGAGACCCTAGCCCCTGTATCCCGCTGCTTGGGGGGCCCACAGCCATGATGCTTTGCTCCCCCTCCCCCCTAGAAGCTGAAACAAGGGAATTATTTTTGGAACAAGAGCGGTTACACAACAAATGAATTATTTATCTTTGGGCATGGAGGAGAGGAGGCATTTTGCTGAGCTTCTTAATTCTTTATCTGGATTGGGGGTGCCCGCTTGGGTGTGTGGCCAGGTGTGTATGGGTCTGTTTGTTGTATGCATAGACTATCCCTATGTGTGTGTGTGTGTGTGTGTGTCCCTGTCTGTGTGTAGGCTGTGGAGCTCTGGCTTGTGGGGGCCTGTAGGTCTTTGTGCAGGCAGTGGATGGACATGGACGTGGGTGTGTGAGCATGTGCGGGCACCTGTACCCACCTGTGCTGTCCCGTCTCCCTTCTCCGCCCACCTCCTCGGCCTCTGCCCCCCCCCGCCCCGGTTTCTTCTCTGTCTCCCTCCTCCGGGCCCTGTCTTGCCAGCTACCCACCAGCCTTCCTTTGTGTGTGTAACAGGGTCCCCAGAGTGCTCCCTGGTGCGAGGCACCTGGGAGGGGTGTGGGATAGGGGTGGGGCCATGGTGGCGCTTAGGGGGCCAGTTGGAGCTCTCACACTCATCTGTCACTCCCTCTTGGTGCTTCCTTCTAGGAACCAGGGGACAGATGGGTCTCTTCCTTCCTCCCCCCGTCTCTTGGCTCCCCCCTCACTAGTCCTCCAGCTCCAGTCTCCTGTGGCATTGCCTGAAGTTCTGAGCCCAGAACCCGAGGAGGAAAAGGAGGAGGAGGAGGAGAAGAATTCGGAGCTTCCAGAGCCTGGGCACCTTCCTGGCAGGAGAAGAGGAACAAAGCTGGGGAGCAGGCTGTGGGCTCCTCCGGCCCAGGTCAGGCTGCAGCACCCAGTGGGTAGCACTCTAGAAGGCCACCAGTGGTTGGCACTGGCTGTGCCCACCTCACCTGGGGCTCCTAAGTAGGGGGTCGCCCCCAAGATGGTGGCGGCCCCCGGGAGGACTGTGCTGCCAGGCCCAGCCTCTGGCCACTAGGCCCCCCACCCCTCAGCCCCTCGCCCCGTGTGCCCGGCCCTCGAGGGGGCTGCGGCCGGCACCATGCTGCGCCTGGGGCTGTGTGCAGCCGCGCTGCTGTGCGTGTGCCGGCCGGGCGCTGTGCGCGCCGACTGCTGGCTCATCGAGGGTGACAAGGGCTATGTGTGGCTGGCCATCTGCAGCCAGAACCAGCCGCCCTACGAGACCATCCCACAGCACATCAACAGCACTGTGCACGACCTGCGGCTTAATGAGAACAAGCTCAAGGCCGTGCTCTACTCCTCGCTCAACCGCTTCGGGAACCTCACCGACCTCAACCTCACCAAGAATGAGATCTCCTACATCGAGGATGGTGCCTTCCTGGGCCAGTCGAGCCTGCAGGTCCTGCAGTTGGGGTACAACAAGCTCAGCAACCTGACGGAGGGCATGCTTCGAGGCATGAGCCGCTTGCAGTTCCTCTTTGTCCAGCACAACCTCATTGAAGTTGTGACACCCACTGCCTTCTCCGAATGCCCCAGCCTGATCAGCATCGACCTGTCCTCCAACCGCCTGAGCCGCCTCGATGGCGCCACCTTCGCCAGCCTCGCCAGCCTCATGGTGTGCGAGCTGGCCGGCAACCCCTTCAACTGTGAGTGCGATCTCTTTGGCTTCTTGGCCTGGCTCGTGGTCTTCAACAACGTCACCAAGAACTACGACCGGCTGCAGTGCGAGTCGCCGCGTGAGTTTGCCGGCTACCCGTTGCTCGTGCCTCGGCCCTACCACAGCCTCAATGCCATCACCGTGCTCCAGGCCAAGTGCCGCAACGGCTCGCTGCCCATCCGGCCTGTCAGCCACCCCACGCCCTACTCCACCGATGCCCAGAGGGAGCCCGACGAGAACTCGGGCTTCAGCCCTGATGAGATCCTGTCAGTGGAGCCACCGGCCTCGTCCACCACAGATGTGTCTGCAGGGCCTGCCATCAAACTGCACCACGTCACCTTCACCTCGGCCACCCTGGTGGTCATCATCCCCCACCCCTACAGTAAGATGTACGTGCTGGTGCAGTACAACAATAGCTATTTCTCCGACGTCATGACCCTGAAGAACAAGAAGGAGATTGTCACACTCGACAAGCTGCGGGCACACACTGAGTACACCTTCTGCGTGACCTCGCTACGCAACAGCCGACGCTTCAACCACACCTGCCTGACCTTCACCACAAGGGACCCTGTGCCGGGTGACCTGGCGCCCAGCACCTCCACCACCACCCACTACATCATGACCATCCTGGGCTGCCTCTTTGGCATGGTCATCGTCCTGGGTGCCGTCTACTACTGTCTGCGCAAGCGTCGCATGCAGGAGGAGAAGCAGAAGTCAGTCAATGTCAAGAAGACCATCCTGGAGATGCGCTATGGGGCTGACGTGGACGCTGGCTCCATCATCCATGCCGCCCAGAAGCTGAGCGAGCCCCCTGTGCTGCCTGTGGCCTGCATGCCCTCCCTCCCCTCCATGATCGGGGAGAAGCTCCCCACCGCCAAGGGGCTGGAGGCTGGGCTGGACACGCCCAAGGTGACCACCAAAGGCAACTACATGGAGGTGCGCACGGGCGCTAGTGGGGATGGCCAGGCCCGGCCCGAGGGTGACCTCCCGGACCTGGAGAACAGCCAGGGCTCGGCTACAGAGATCTCCACCATTGCCAAGGAGGTGGACAAGGTCAACCAGATCATTAATAACTGCATCGACGCCCTCAAGCTGGACTCGGCCTCTTTCCTGGGAGGTGGCAGCAGTGGTGGGGACCCTGAGCTAGCCTTCGAATGCCAGTCTCTCCCTGCGGCAGCCACCGCATCCTCCTCAGCCACCATACCCGGGGCA
Source organism: Elephas maximus indicus (assembly GCF_024166365.1). Taxonomy (NCBI): domain Eukaryota; kingdom Metazoa; phylum Chordata; class Mammalia; order Proboscidea; family Elephantidae; genus Elephas; species Elephas maximus. The sequence continues at coordinate 181,246,868 of NC_064822.1, read as the reverse complement.
CTGGAGCGGCCCAGCTTCCTCTCACCCCCTTACAAGGAAAGCTCTCACCACCCGCTGCAGCGCCAGCTGAGCGCTGACGCTGCCGTGACCCGCAAGACCTGCAGCGTGTCCTCTAGCGGCTCCATCAAGAGCGCCAAGGTCTTCAGCCTGGACGTGCCAGACCACCCGCCTGCCTCGGGGCTGGCCAAGGGTGACTCCAAGTACATCGAGAAGGGCAGCCCCCTCAACAGCCCGCTGGACCGGCTTCCGCTGGTGCCAGCAGGTAGTGGCGGGAGTGGCAGCGAGAGTGTCCACCACCTGGAGGTGAAGCCGGCCTATCACTGCAGTGAGCACCGGCACAGCTTCCCCGCCCTGTACTACGAGGAGGGTGCTGACAGCCTGAGCCAGCGTGTGTCCTTCCTCAAGCCGCTGACCCGCTCCAAGCGTGACTCCACCTACTCGCAGCTCTCCCCTAGACACTACTACTCAGGTTACTCCTCCAGCCCTGAGTACTCGTCTGAGAGCACACACAAGATCTGGGAGCGCTTCCGGCCCTACAAGAAGCACCACCGGGAGGAGGTGTACATGGCCGCCGGCCACGCCCTGCGCAAGAAGGTCCAGTTCGCCAAGGACGAGGACCTGCATGACATCCTGGATTACTGGAAGGGGGTCTCGGCCCAGCAGAAGCTGTGACCCTCTCCTCCCTGGTGAGGTCAGGGGGAGGGGATGGGCCCGCAGGGGAGGGCCAGGTGGCCGGGATGGCGGGCGGAGCGGGGGCCGAGGCGCAGGAGTGGACGCACACGCACACCCGCACGCACGCACCATGCACACACCTGACCACCACCTGACTGTGAACAAACCAACACCCAACAATAATGGACAGGAAAACAAAGACACATTTTCCTTAAAGTTTACAAACTGATACCGAAACCAGTCGTCTTTACTGTGCTGCCCAGGGACTCTGCTGGGGTGTGCGGGGGGTGGGGGTGGGTGGGCAGGTCAGGACGACAAAAGAGGGTGTGCGGCCTGGGGGCCTGGGACCAAGGGCAGGTTTAGGGGCAAGAAAGCCTGGGGCAGAGATGGACCGAAGCCCCTTTGGGGCGGAGAGAGGGTTCTCAGATCACATGGGTGACAAACCACCTGGGTGACAGATAACCTGGAGATTTAGCACCAGATGGACATTGGGAATCATCTCCTTCCACTTATGGTTGGGGAAACTGAGGCCCAGAGAAAGGAAGTGATAACCCTGGGGTCACGCGGCAGGTTAGAATCTAAGTCTCCCCCATCCCCAGGGACTCCCCCGTGGCCTCCTCCCTCCATCCACCCACCATCCCTTTCCAAAGCTGCGGTCTCCTGGGGCTGGGGGACCTGAGAGTCAGGCGAGTGCTTGTTCTTTCTAGAAAGTCCTGTGGCAATGCCCCCAGAGTGTGTAGCTGTGGTTCATAATCCTGGGGACCCTCGCCAGCACCCAGGAGAAGAGGGAGGTCCTGCTGACAGGAAAGAAGCTGACGAGGGAACATTCCACCAGCCCCTTCACATGTCTTACGAGTGGCCTGTGGGGTCTGAGGACAGTAGGGTGGGCAGGCCCCACGCCCTGGCCCCCAGGGCCCCTAATGGAAGAGCCTGTGATGGGAGAAACGGGGAGGTGGGTGTAATGAGGGGCTTCCTGCCTGTGCCCTCCATATCCTGCCCTCCTATCTGCCGGACCCCCTTCATGGGGTCTTGGGGCAGCATCTGAGCCTGCCTGGAGGAAGGAGGGGTTTCCCCGCTCACCCCCTCTTGGCTGCCTATACATGCCCTACCCTTGGCCCAAGGGACTTCCGTATTTCCGTGGCAATGGTCCCTCTCCTTTTTCTGACGCCCACCCAACGTTGAACAAAGCACAAACAGTGAGGTCGTCCCTCCCCTGGGTGCCGAGCAGGCGGGGTTCCTGGAGCCCCTCCCCCCTCTGGCCAGCCTCTGTCGCCATGGCAACTGCTCTGGCTGGCAGTTGGTGCCCAGAGTTACAGTTGGGCTTGTGGGGGTTCTCTCAGTGTGGGTGGCAGGCAGTGGTGAGGAAGGGCAGGGCTCGGCAGTGCTGCTTTCTCCAGGGCCAGAGGCTTTCTGAGGGCCAGCTCTGGGGGAACAAAATGGGGTCCTGAGGTTGTGGGGTCTCTAAAACCGTTAGGATGCGGAGGGACCAGATTCTGTCCCTTCACCTTTGGTTGGAAAGTGGGCCAGTGGCGGGTGAGGACAGCTGTACTGGGAGGCTTTGTCCACCTGTGCCCACCCCAGCCACCTCAGGAGGCGGAGCAGCCTGCTTGGCTCACCCCATACCCCTGTCAGAGACCCCAGGCTCTGGCCTGGCAGCCAGCTGGGCTTCTTGAGATTTAGGAGAGTGTGGTTGTGGGCTGAGGGTGGGCTCTGGGATGGGACGAAGGCCTGTAGTGCTGGGGTGAGGGGTCTGACCAGGAAGCTGGTGCCACCCCCAGGGGCTCCAAGGGCCTCCCTGCTGGGGGTTGGCTTGGGGGAGGAAAGCGGAGGGAAGGGCCCACAGGGCTCAAGTGGGAGCCTTTCTCTTTCTCACACCCACTTTGGGGACAGACCAAGCCCGGGGCTCACTTTGGGAATGACATATGCAAAGAAAGGACTGTTCTCCTGGGGAGAGGAGGGAAGGGGTCCACATGAATATGCAGAGCAGACCTCCCCTGCCCCCAAACCTGCCCTCCAACCCCTTCCCACACCCGATTGGCAAAACTGAGCAAAGCAAGCAGGCGGAGAAGCCACTGGTGTGAGAAGCAGATTCCCTGTGATATTTGCATGACGATTTTACTGTATTTTTCTGAGCAAACATCTGTCGTGTATGTGCCAGTTTGTCCAGACCCCCTGCCTTCCCCCCAACCCCCCGCCTCTCCCCTTTTCCACGTCCCTTCTGTTATGATCTGATGAGCAGCTCTTGAAACCCGGGGAGGGGTCAGCTCTGCAAAAGACCCAAATCAGGTGCCACCAAAAAGCCCCACCCCGTACCCACCTCCTGTCTTTCTGGTTGTTGGGCCCACAAGTGCCAACCCCCCCACCCCGTCTCTGCCACCGCCCCCCACCTCCAGTTTCATCCTGCCTTTCCTCACTTCCCCTTCCTCCGTTCCAGGGAAGAGCAGCCCCAGGCCTCATCTCTGAGCTCCGGGGACTGTGTGGGGATCCTGTCATCTGTCCTACTTGCTCCCATTTTGCAGATGAAGAAGTTGGGGCCCCAAAGAGGGACCTGGTGACTTTGCAAGCCAGGTGGGATTGAGGGGTCACTGCTGAGGACAGGAGGTCAAGAGCTGGAAGGTTCATGGGGGCTTCAGATGGGAGGCGTGAGACCCTGAGTGGGGGCACAGACCTGAGTTTGCCTCGGCCTAGAGATGGGCAGCCACATGTGGCCCCCACAGAGGTTCACGTTGGACCCCAGCAGCTGGTGTGGGAGCCCTGCCCTTGACATTCTCCCATCATCACTTGTTGAAGATAACCTATAGAAGTCTCAGGCCGTCTGACTGTAGAGGGCTTTAAAGATAGGTCCCAATTTTAACACCGAGGGCCCTGCCGTCCCAGGAAGTGAAATAACCTTCGCAATCCCGGGCACATTTTTCTTTGAAGCCTAGCAGGGCCTTACACTCAGGCTCCCTCTTCCAGCTGTGCGGGCTGAGCCCTGGGCTCTGGGGAAGGGGCTGTGGCACTGAGCCCACCCCCAAGGCCCCCCTGCATCTGTGCCCCGTTCAAGATAAATTTTCCCCAGGTTGGAGGAAAATATTCACAAAAGGCAAATGGGCGGTTGTGTCCAGGGGTCTTGGCTGGGCCTGAGCCCTGTGCTTGTAATGGCAATGGGCACAATGGACCTGGCTGGGAGGGTGGGTGGGTGTTCAGGGAAGGAGGGGTTTGGGGCCACCGAAGGGGGCGGTCTGGGGGCTGGTGGGGTGGAGGAGGGAAGCTGGCTGGAGCAGGCCAGTGGGAAGGTGAGGAGGAACGGTGGGTGCTGGACCTGGACCTCTTCAGGGAAAGCCTCCCTGCCTGGGCCAAATGAGGTCATGGCTGGGCTCCCTGTCCCTGTCCCCTGTTGGAGGATGTCCTTTGATGCCTTTTCTGGAACGTGGTGCGGGCCATCAGCTAGCTCCCAAGGGCGTGGTGTGTGTAGCGGGCTCCGCTGACACTGTTGGAGCTAATGGCCTTTCAGAAGCTACAGGCGAAGGTCCCCTGGAGGGACGATAGCTTAGTCAGGTGGGGCTACGTCCTCAGGGGTCCTGGGCTTCCTTTCCCACTCTCTGCCCACACCTCTGCCACCTGCCTAGGAGATGACACGAGAGGCCTGTGGAGGCGAAGAGTCTGGGGCTGGCCAAGGATCAGCAATGTCCCCAATTGGCAGTCATTCTCCCGGGGGCTCCCCACTCCCGAAAATTAACAGAGGAAACAGAAGCCCAGGAAAGGGAAGGAAAGAACATTTCCCAGGGTTTCGAAACCAGTTAATGGCAGGGCTGAGGCAAGGACGAAGGGCCAGGCATAAGTGACAGCAGTGATAGGGTCAGGCCCCAGTGCTGAAGGGGCTTATAGTGAAGGGACAGACCCCAAATGTTCCCTAGTGAGGGACACTCTGCAGAGAATCAACATAGTAATTCTATGTGAGGTAGGCTCACCAGGAGTCGGAATGGACTCAAAGGCAATGGGTTTGGTTTTTTCAGTGGATTAAGGAGGGGGTGGGAGGCTGGGGAGGTTGGGTGTTGGGGAGGGTGTCTCTTGGAGGAGGTGACAGGTAGCTAAGCTCTGAACCATAGTGGAGGCAGCCGGCCAGATGAAAATGAGACTGGAGGGGAGAGGAGGGGGTCAGGAGTGGCAAGATGCCATAAGAAGCTCCTTCTCCAGTCACCCGCACCATCTGCCCCTCCCGCTAGTGAACCCGCTGTCCAGCAGCACCTGGCAGGGCAGGTCGCCTTTCCTGACTGGCTGGGTGGGGCCAGGCTTGAGCAGGGCTGAAGCTGTTGATTCTTGTGGTTGCTTCTCCTCGCCGACAAGATTTCTGCCCCGAGGCCCCACCTCAGGACGTCTCCCTTTGGGACTTGAACCCACCCTCAGTCCAGGAGAAGAGAACTTCTCCCACCCCCCACGTTTATATCCCACCCTGACACACTCCCTTCCTGACCTTCTATTTGCCCACCTTTAAGGCAGAACTAGCACTGGTACTCCAGCTGCCTGCAAGTCACCACACAAGGTCAATGGCAGCTGCCCAGCAGTAGGGCGCTGGAGAGGGGAGGCCCAATAGGTGCAGCAGGCCTGTCTGGGCCTCCTCTTCCTTCCCCTTGCCCCTACACCAAGCAAGCACAGGGCTGGGGCAGGGGCGAGGAAGCAGAAATGGGTGGGCTGCGCCTGCTTGCCTCCCTCCCTCCGTCCTCCATAGGGCACTGGGTCCGGCACCTGCTTTGGGTCCTGCAGAGTTGGGCTCAGAGCCCTGGGGTACGAATCTGTGAACCCCAGCTGTGTGTGGACCTGTCCTCCCTCTGGGGGCCTTGAACACTCTCCTTCTCTTCTTTTAGGCGGGTAACTTCGTTTATTTTCTCGTCCCTCTCTCTGCCTCTCCCTCCCCACAAATTCCTGTTTTAAACTTAATGGCACGAAATCGTTTTCCTCGAATCGGAGATTCCTGTATTGAGAATCAATTTCTATATTTGCAATAAATTTCTTATTTAAAACAATGGGGCCAAGGTTTGTGTTGAATGTCGACCCCTTTCACCTGTCCTCTGAGTGGGGTGGGGAGGACAAAGCACCCTGCAGGTTCTGGCACCCCTTTGCTGACCTCTGATTCCTGGAGCCCCTCATGGGGCGACCCAGTGGGTGACGTCTCTTACACAACTCCTGACTGGGCTCATTGGGGGGTGGGGGGTCACCCCCAGGGTCAGGAGAAAAGAAAGGACCCGGGGGTCTGCCAGACAAAGGGCAGGCAAATGGGGACCTACAGGTCACTGTGGCTCCTTGACCTCACTGAGCTTGTGAGAACCCCTTTGCCACACACACTCAATCCCTTCCTGGTGTCCAGGCCTCCATCAACCTCGAATTCATACTGTAAATGTGGGGGGGGGCATCCATAGATGTGGGGTCACCCCTGGATCTCAGCTTGTTTCCAGGGACCAGGCCCCTAGTGTGTATCCTCTGGCCCCAGCATGGCACAGGCCTGCCTCCTCATGCTTCTCTGCCCTAGGGTGTCAGGGTTGGGTGTGGGACCCATTAGGCCTCCTACAGGCCTGGCCAGCGTACTTGCCAGGGCCTCCTGCCCACCCTCTCCCCGGGACACCCCTACCCCATCATCTGGCCTTCCTGGTGACCTCAGCCTGAATTGTCCAAACCCTTGCTCAGGTGGACCCAGAGACCAGTGCCAGTCCCAGCCTCTTTGCTTCGCTGGGAGACATGCCCACCTGCCCCTGAACTCCTCTAACTGCTACAAACCCCTTGCTCAGGGGAGGCCCAGGGTCGGGCTGCATTACTACAGGGGTCCTTTGAGTGGACTCCCTGGGACTGAGCTGTTCCTCCCAAATGATGTCCCTAGTGCATGGGAATTTGACAGTTTCCACAAGAACACTTTTGCATTTGTGTGTGAAGTACCTATTCAGCTTTCACTCACATTTTAAAAATTTTTATTCACTAAAGTTACAAGCTCGAAGAACATTAGCTTGAATTCCCACACTCGAATGTATCATTCTATTCATAAATCTATCAAGTTTTAGCATCGCTCTTCACAGGGGTTTTGGGTAATTGTGGTCTTGTTTATGCCCTTAACGAGTAAAATGCCTTAATCACCCTGAACTTAATTCATGAGTTTAATCTATCTGATTTTCTTGTTAAGTACTTCAGTTATTTGATGAACAAACAAAACCTTGTGACCCGAAAACTCTCCACTCACTCCCATGGGGATTGTGGGTTCTTGTCATCCCAATCTCCTTGTCATATGTGTGGTATTTTAAGGAAAATCGTAATTCTAAATTAATTCCTCAATTACTGTTAGGTGCTGTCCAGTTGGTTCCCACTCAGAGTGACTCAGTGTACAGCAGAGTGACACACTGCCCAGCCCTGCACCATCCTTGAATACACACCTTTCAATTGGGACCCCAGGGAGACTGTGGTGGTCTTATAGAGCAAATATCTAAAATTGCTAACAACCAAATATGCCCAGATATCTTGACACAAAACATGAATTGCTACCTTGATATATTTAAACCTGCCTCCAGTTAGTTCTGGGCTAAAGAGGTGTTAACGCGGCCACAATAGAAACGCCACTCAGTGTGGGTCTTCCTGTGGGCACTTTTGGGGTAAAGCTTCCTGCTGGCTGGGACTCCCATGGACCAGAGATTTCCGCTGGGGCAGGGGGGACAGGGCACTGTAAATAGGAATGGAATTGCCAGGGGGACCCATTTCTACTTTTTCTGTGTGGTGCCCCCTAAGTGGGGTGCTCTTTCAAACCAAACCCCGTGGAGCCAGGGTACATAGGACATGGTCCTCTGTCTGCTGCAGGAAACCTGCAGGCCCCACCGGCGCCCTGCAACCTGTGACTCCGTAGCCCACGGATCTGCTCCCTTCCTCCCGAATTCTTGACTCTCCTTCTCATGAGCAAGAGCTCTGACTTCTCTGACTCCCATAGGTGTGTAAATGACATTTCCCTGAGCTCTGCCGGGGCTTGGTTTGAAGGTGTTCACAGTTCGAAGGTTCTTATGATGACCCCTCCTGGCCGTGGCCAGGAAACCTTTTCTGGGCAGTAGCTTAGCTCAACCTCCTACCATACTTCAGTGACAGCAAACCACTTGCTCCAGAAAGACCCTAAAATGAACCCTTGTGCCTCAGGGGCGTTTGGAGGCATCCCTGGGTCTCAGCTGGTTCTCAGGGACAAGTCCTTCAGGGCGCGGTCCTGGGCACCTGGCCCAGGTCTTTGGCCCACGGCCCCAGAGTCTGACAGGTCTGCCTCCTCCTGCTCTCTGCCCTTGGTGAGTCATGTGTATGTGGGTCCCACTGCTGTTCCCCAGGGGACACCCCGCTCTATCTGCTGGCCTTTACTCCACAGCTACGAACACCTTTGTTCCTTAGGAACAAGAGATGCAAATTGTCTCTCAGGTCAGGCCATGAAGCTCAGGTCTTCATCCAGTGACCTGAGGCTGAATTGCCCAAACCTATGTTCCTGTGGTTAGGTGTGTGGGCTTCGACAAGACCACAGCTGCCTCTGGTCCCTAGAGGGGTCTCCTCCTTCATGCGGGAATGGTGTCTGAACCCCACGGGATCCTCACTGTGAGGAAAGCTGCAGGCCACCTTGTGTGCTTGAACTGTGCCCCATGCCTGTGCCTGCCCTCCTACCCCCCAGGGCCTCCATCTGTGCCCCCCTCTCCTCCTCACACCTGTTCCTGTCAGGCTCTACACCAGGTAGACTGGGTTCCCACTGCTCTGCTCCTTGGTCCATAGGCCTCTCCCCAATTTGGGTCTCCCTGGATCCCAATACAGAGACGCTGGCAGTGTACAGAAGTCACCCTCTGGTGAGGTGAGAGAGGAGACTGCACAGATAGCAGGGTTCCTCCTCATCGTGGCAGACCACACCCCTCTGGCGAACCCCTCTCCCAACCTCTTTCTGCTCTGCACTCCCCTACCTTCCTCTCAGGCCCCACCATCCCGTAGGTACATTCTCCAGCAAGACCCCCGGATTGCCCATAAGGGATAGAAGGGACAAGGGGTGTCATGGGGCTTCAGCTTGTGCCCAGGGACCAGGCACCTACCCTATAGCTTTGGGGCCCAGGGCCGAACAAGCCTTGAAGGGCTCCAGTTGGCTGTGGGATCCATGTGCCGCCTCCTGGTGAGAACCCTTGCCCTGGGGCCCTGCCTGTCCCTTCCCAGGTGACACCCCTGCCCCGTCTGCTGGCCTCTTCTCCACAGCCACAGACACCCCTGCTTCTCAGGAATAAGAGAGGCAACTTGTCTCTCAGGTCAGGCTATGGAGCTCAGGTCTTCATCCAGGTGACCTCAGGCTGAACTGCCCGAACCCTTGCTCAGGTGGACCCAGAGGCCACTGGCACAGCCCCAGCTTCCTTGAATGCCCGGGCGACACAGCCCACCTGCCCTTTTCGGAGACCCCTGCTCTCCAACCTGCTGCAAACACCCTGTCCTTGGAAGATGCTCGGGTCAGCCTCAGCTGATGTGGGGGTCCTTCGAGTGGACTCCTTGGGACTGAGCTGGTCCCTGTGACTGACGTTCACACCACCACGTTCAGCAGCTCCGACCGTGGGTCAGCTGTCACTGTAGCCCTGGTGGATCTGATGAAGGCTCTGATGATACCTGAAGCTTTCCTGCTCTTTTCTCCTGGGGGTTTGGTGAGGACTGCGGGGACTCCTCTGCGAAGGCCCAGGGATGGGCCCCTCACCCTGGCCCTGACCAAGTCCCAGCTGGCCTCCTGTCCCTGCCAGCAGCCTTCACACAGCCTCAGAGCTGCCCTCCCAAGATGGCTGCTGCCTGGACCCAGGGGGCGTGGGGATTTGAAAGCTTCCACAAGAACAGTTTTACCTTTGTGTAGGGAAGTGCTTGTTCTGCTTTTATACAGATTTTTTAAATTAATTTTTATTCCCTAAACTTACAAACAAGAATATTAGCTCTAATTTTCACACACAAACTTACTATTCTATTTATAATCTAGCAAAATCGAGCATTCACACTTAAGGGTGTTTTTTTTTTTGGTTAATTTTGGTCTTGTTTAAGCCATTAGTTAATTAAGGGCCTTAACTACGCTGAACTTTATTCCTAAGTTTCATGTAGCTGATTTCCTTCTTAAGTACTTCCATTATTTGATGAACAAACAAAACCTTGGGACCCCAATGCTCTACTCACTCCCATGGGCGTTACCGCAAATCATGGGTTCGAGCTGCCTGCCGCAAAGCCAATACTGAGACAGGAGGAGGCAAGCAGTAAGAGGCCTTTATGGTATTCAAGAGACCAAAACCAAACAAAACCCACTGATGTCGAGTCGATTCCGACTCATAGCCACCCTATAGGGCAGAGTAGAACTGCCCCATAGAGTTTCCAAGGAGTGTCTGGCGGATTCGAACTGCTGACCTTTCGGTTAGCAGCCGTAGCACTTAACCACTATGCCACCAGGGTGTCCATTCAAGAGACAGAGGGGGTTAAATTTCTCCCAAATTCTGTCTACCCCAAAGGGTTGTTGGGAGGGTTTTATATGGGGAAGATCAGGGTGACCTAATATTTTGAGCACGTAGTCCACAGATGGTCTTATACGTCACAAAACAACTACAAAAAAACTCTTTATTAAACTAAAGATATGCATATCAGCCATCCGGACTCTAATCAGTATATTAGTAACAAGTGGGAAAACTCATAAGAATCTCTCGGCTAGTGGAACTGTTCTGCCAAGTCCACTGTGGCTGAGATAGGGGGCAAGAAAAAGTTGCAGATTAAAAACGCCAGAGAGCCTTCCTGTCGGTTTGCAGGCTGAAGGCCGTTTCTCAACAGAACAAAAAAAAAAAAAAGAAGAAGAAAGACCAAGGCCACAGGGACTGAGAGAGCTCCGCACCCCTTTGGAAGAGACGGGTGCAGCTGGTGCAGTAAAAAAATGTTTAGAGATTACTTCGAGCATCCTTATAGCGTTAGTCATGTCGAGCTCTCAATCACCCATTGTGAACAGGAGAAAACAGGTTGTAAGGTGTTAGCGTGTTTGTTATGTTTTAAGAGTGGAACAGGCTGCTCAGCTATATTTTGAACAGAGCCTGCACCATTTTTCAAGGACTAGAGATTAATCACAGCTTATACAGCTATACTAAAACAAATTGGAAAATACATTCTCTAATATTAAAACATGAAAGAAAATGCATTTTTGCTACTTCATGGGGATGGTGGGTTCTTGTCATCCTGATTGCCTTGTCACATGAGCAGAATTTAAGGAAAATAACAATTGTGGATTAATTCCTTGATTGCAGACCTTTAGTTGGGGGTCCCAGGGAGACTCCGGTGGTCTCATAGACCAGATATCTCAAATAGCTAACAACCAAATACGTCCAGATGTCTTGACACAAAACATGAATCGCTACCTTGATATATTTAATTTAAACGTGCCTCCAGTTAGTTCTGGGCTAAAGAGGTGTTAATGCGGCCACAAAAGAAACGCCACTCAATATGGGTCTTCCTGTGGGCACTTTTGGGGTAAAGCTTCCTGCTGGCTGGGACTCTGCTGGGGCAGAGGGGGGCAGGGGGCTGTAAATAGGAATGAAATTGCCGGGGAGACCCATTTCTACCTTTTCTGTGTGGTGCCCACTAAGTGGGGTCTCTGGTCCCACGAGAGGTCTCCTCCTTCGTGCGGGTATGGTGTCTGAACCCTACGGGATCCTCACTGTAAGGAAAGCTGCAGGCCACCTTGCATGCCTGAACAGTGCCCCATGCTGTGCCTGCCCTTCTACCCCCCAGGGCCTCCATCTGTGCCCCCCTCTCCTCCTCACACCTGTTCCTGTCAGGCTCTACACCAGGTAGACTGGGGTTCCCACTGCTCTGCTCCTTGGTCCATAGGCCTCTCCCCAATTTGGGTCTCCCTGGATCCCAATACAGAGACCCTGGCAGTGTACGGAAGTCACCCTCTGGTGAGGTGAGAGAGGAGACTGCACAGATAGCAGGATACCTCCTCATCGTGGCAGACCACACCCCTCTGGCGAACCCCTCTCCCAACCTCTTTCTGCTCTGCACTCCCCTATCTTCCTCTCAGGCCTCACCATCCTGTAGGTACATTCTCCAGCAAGATCCCCAGATTCCCCTTAAGGGATAGAAGTGACAAGAGGGGTGTCATGGGGCTTCAGCTTGTGCCCAGGGGCCAGGCACCTACTCTGTGGTCTTGGGGCCCAGTGTCTTACAGACCCATCTCCCTGACTCCCTGTTGGCTGTAGGACTCATCGTGCCTCCTCCTGGTGAGAGCCCTGCCCTGGGGCCCTGCCTGCCCCTCCCCAGGTGATACTCTTGCCCCGTCTGCTGGCCTTTTCTCCACAGCTATGGACACCCCTGCTTCTCCTCAGGAATAAGAGATGCAACTTGTCTCTCAGGTCAGGCCATGGAGCTCAGGTCTTCATCCAAGTGACCTCAGGCTGAACTGCCTGAACTCTGGCTCAGGTGGACCCAGAGTCCACCAATAGCCACAGCCACCTTGAATTGAATGCTCAGGCAACACAGCCCACCTGCCCTTTTCTGAGACCCCTGCTCTCCAACCTGCTGCAAACACCCTGTCCTTGGAAGACACCCGGGTCAGCCTCGATTGGTGTGGGGGTCATTCGAGTGGACTCCCTGGGACTGAGCTGGTCCCTGTGACTGACGTTCACACCACCGCATTCGGCAGCTCCAACCGTGGGTCAGCTGTCGCTGTAGCCCTGGTGGCTCTGATGATACATGAAGCTTTCCTGCTCTTTTCTCCTGGGGGTTTGGTGAGGACTGCGGGGACACCTCTGATGATACGTGAGGTTTTCCTGCTCTTTTCTCCTGGGAGTTTGGTGACGACTGTGGGGACCCCTCTGGGAAGCCCAAGGGATGGGCCCCTCACCCTGGCCCTGACCAAGTCCCAGCTGGCCTCCTGTCCCTCCCAGCCACCTTCAAGCAGCGTCAGAGCTGCTCTCCCAAGATGGCTGCTGCCGGGAACCGCAGTCTCTTTCTCTGTTTACTGACTCTTCCCCAAGCTGCCCAAGTTGTCCTCCTTAGGGTGGGTCAGGACAGGGCATGTTTGTGTCTGGCCAGCTACCTTCCTTCACACCTGGTTCCTCTGTATCGACCTGGGCCTTTTGTCTTGGAGCTTTCCTATTTGTTTCCAAGGAAACAAAGATGTGACCAAGGCGTACATGAAGCCTGGGTGGCCTGAGTGTCTAAGTCTTCCCTACAAGGTGCCCTGAGGCCCCTGCCCTCCTTGATTCTGCCTGGACCCAGGGCATGTGGGGGTTTGAAAGCTTCCACAAGAACAGTTTTGCCTTCGTGTAGAGAAGTGCTTATTCCACTTTTACGCAGATTTTTAAAATTAATTTTTGTTCCCTAAACTTACAAACAAGAATATTAGCTCTAATTTTCACACACAAACTTACTATTCTATTTATAATCTAGCAAAATTTAGCATTCACACTTAAGGGTGTTTTTTTTTTTTGTTAATTTTGGTCTTGTTTAAGCCATTAGCTAATTAAGTGCCTTAACTACGCTGAACTTTATTCCTAAGTTTCATATAGCTGATTTGCTTCTTAAGTACTTCCATTATTTGATGAACAAACAAAACCTTGGGACCCCAATGCTCTACTCACTCCCATGGGGATGGTGGGTTCTTGTCATCCTGATCGTCTTGTCACATGAGCGGAATTTAAGGAAAATCACAATTGTGAATTAGTTCTTTGATTACAGACCTTTAGTTGGGGTCTCAGGGAGGCTCCGGTGGTCTCATGGATCAAATATCTCAAATTACTAACAACCAAATACGCCCATATACCTTGACACAAAACATGAATCACTACCTTGATAGATTTACTTTAAACCTGCCTCCAGTTAGTTCTGGGCTAAAGAGGTGTTAATGCGGCCACAATAGAAACGTCACTCAATGTGGGCCTTCCTGTGGGCACCTTTGGGGTAAAGCTTCCTGCTGGCTGGGACTCCCATAGCCCAGAGATTTCCTCTGGGGCAGGGAGGACGGGGGGCTGTAAATAGGAATGAAATTGCTGGGGGGACCCATTTCTACCTTTTCTGTGTAGTGCCCCCTAAGTGGGGTGCTCTCTCACACCAAACCCCGTGGAGGCAAGCTACACCGGACCTGGTCCTCTGTCTGCTGCAGGAAGCCTGCAGGCCCCACCCGCGCCCTGCGACCTATGACTCTGCAGCCCACAGATCTTCTCCCTTCTCGCCGGATTCTTGACTATTCCTCCCATAAATGCCCTGACTTGTGCAAGCATCGAAGCTTTTGCCTGGGCTCTCCTGAGCCTGCTTTGAAGGTGTTCACAGCTCTAAATTTTTTATGATGACTCTGCGTGGTCTTGGCCAGGAAATATCTTTTCTAGGCAGTAGCTTAGTCGACCTCCCACCATACTTCAGTGACAGCAAAACCACTTCCTCCAGGAAGACCCTCAAATGAACCCTTGTGTTTGAGGGACATTTAGAGGCATCCCTGAATCTCAGCTGGTTCTCAGGGACAAGTCCTCCAGGGCGTGGTCCTGGGCACCCCATTGTCCTGGTCTTTGGCCCCCTTCCCCAGAGTCTGATGGGCCTGCCCCCTCCTGCTCTCTGCCTTTGGTGAGTCAGGTGTGCATGTGGGACCCCCTGGGCCTCCTCCAGGCCTGACTAGGCCCACTTGCCTGCCTCTCCCCAGCGGATACCCCCACACTGTCTGCTGGTCTTTTTTCCACAGATACGAACACCCCAACTTCTTTTCAGGAACAAGAGATGCAACTTGTTCCAGGTCAGGACATGGAGCTCAGGTCTTCACCCAGTGACCTCAGGCTGAAGTGCCTGAACACTTGCTCAGGTGGTCTCGGAGACCACTGCCAGCCCCAGCCTCCTTGAACGCCCAGGCAACACAGCCCACCTGCCCTTTTCTTAGACCTCTGCTTTCCTCTAACTACTACAACCCCCTGCTCTGGGAAGGCCCCTGGGTTCAGCCTGGATTGCTATTAGGGGCATTTTGAGTGGAATCCCTGTGACTGAGCTGGTCCCTGTGAGTGACCACCCTGGGTCAGCCATCTCGGTAGCCCTGGTGGCACTGATGATTCATTAGGCTCTCCTGCTCTCTTCTCCTGGGGGTTGGTGGGTACTGCGGGCACACCTCTGGGAAGGCCCAAGGCTAGCCCCTTACCCTGCCTGGGCCCTGCCGGCCTCCTGTCCCTCCTAGCGGCCCTCACATAGCCTCAGAGCTGCCTCCCAAGATGGCTGCTGCCCAGGTGGCAGTCACTCCCTCTGTTTACTGGCTCTTCCCCAAGCAGCCCAGTCATCGTTCTCTGAGGTTTTCACAACCAGTGTCCACAGGGAGGAGGAGGACAGGGGGACATGGAGTTTTTGGAGGAGTCGGAGGAGACCTTGCTGGACTCTTATAAGCTCTGTCTTCTGAGGCCCTACAGCTAGGGCTCCCTCAGGGTCCCCAAGCCTTACACAGAGCTCCAGGGCATCCCTGCCCCGCTGCCTTCCTCCTGCCCTCCCTGCCGCCTCCACCCTGCTGTCGTGGTGAGGGTGGGGGGCCTGAAACCCCATTCCCCCATGATTGTCCTCAGCCTTTCTCCTTTGGCAAAGGTGTGTTTAGGGCGGATTCATGGTGGCTCGGGTGTTTTCCTCAGGCATTCACCTAGACGGTAGGGTCCGCAGGACCCAGTTCTGAGTGTGGACTCTCTATTGACCTCTACTTTATTCCCATGCCCTGGATTACAGGTCCAAATCTGTAGCTTCCCAGCCTCCAAATGGGCAATAGTTTAGACCCCACGAGCCACCTTTCCTAGGCCCTTTACCTGCAAGAAAGGAGACCTGGTGCCAGGTGTCAGGCAGAAGTGAGAGCTCTGGGGTCTCACATTCATTGTTACCCCACCTCTAGCCCTGTGGGTCACCCTCTGGTCCCTGACTCCCGGCCCTACTCTCCTGCCTCACCGCTCCGGGAACTCTTAAGTTGTCTCATCCCTTGTGCCTCACCTGCTCAGAAAAGCCCATCCATTCAGCCCTTTCTTGGAATCCAGGCCGTCCTGGTGTGTGATCCTCCAGGACCCCTTCTCCAGAAAGGCCCCTGGGGTTTAGGCTGGATTGCTATAGGAGTGTAGACTATACTCTCTTTTCCCTTGGCAGCGTTTACGTGGCTTTTCTGCCTCCCTCTCCCCTCCTGCCTGGAAGGTTGGTGGCTTGAATCCTAGGGTCCAACCTTCAGGTGAGATCCGGGGCTGCCTTGCCCACTGGTGGGTCCTTCAGTGCTTTCTCAGGCCCCAGCCCCAGTCTGCTGTGTGCTCCTGGAGTGCTCCTGGCTCTCAGCACCATTCCCACCCAGCTGTAGCAGCCTTTAAGCCCGGCCCCACCTCCCTTTGTGGGCGGTCTGTAATGCAGCCCCACCCACAACCCTGACACGTCTTAGGGTGCTCATGGTTCTAGGCAAATGAAGCGAGATCACGCGTGGGGGCCTTTACAGACAGTGCCAAGGTGGGGACACAGGAAGTTTGTAGCCTCTCTAAGGCCTTGTCCTCCATTTCCTGGCCTTCACTTGTCCTGCCCTACCCCTGCAGCAAACCCCTCCTCATGGTTTAGGTATCTCCCCAGGTCTGTAATTGCCCTGGAGATAAAACTCACCCTTCTGCCCCTTCCTCTTCTCACTTCTTTTTACAACCAAGGTTTATGGCTGCCCTGTTTGCTAGGCATGATGGCTGTGAATTTATAAACTCTGGGCTACAGTTCTGGTGCAGAGAACAATTCTCCCTCATCTGTTGGAGCAGGAAAGATTCGGGAGAGGAACTAAACAGTGCCCAGAGGTGCTGGGAGAGCTGGAGACCCAGCTCAAGGTGGTGTTTTTGTAAAAAGTCTCGGTGCAGAGCTGGGCAGCCAAGGAAGCTGCTGCCCCTGGGACCCGAAGGAGGCCCTGGGGCTGCTAGCTCTGGGACGTGCAGCATGCCCGCCCGATCCCAGAGGCAAGGTGGGTGTCTTGGGAAGCACCTTTGCCTCACTGTGTCCTTCCAAACCTCTTGCAAGAGTATCTGACCTGCAGAACCAAAACCACATCTGAACCTCAGCTTCAAGAGGGCTTTGGCAGGGTCATGCGAGCCCTCTGGCCTCCGAGGTGCCAGAAAGCACCCTTTGGGAGGGCAGGCCCACCCCGCACATCCATCACACAGACTAGCACCCCCATGAAGTAGGTGCTTTCATTCTGTTTTACGTTTTTGGGAACAGGTCACAGGCAGTTGTTTCCCCGAGCTGGCACAGCTCATCAAGAGGTCATCTCCTGAATGTTACGGTTTTTCTTTTGTTATGTTACTGGGGGCATACTGGAGTAGGGTGGGTCCTAAACCTAATCACCTAATCACTTCTGTTCTGAGTTTGGCGTCTTAAAGACAGACGAGGAGAGTCACACAGGTGAAGACGCCATGGGAGGATCTGTCTACAAGCCAAGGAACACTAAGAAACACCTGGGGCTGCCAGAACCTAAGATGAGGAAGGACCTCCTCCTAGCGCAGACTAAGCATAGCCCTGCCGATGCCCTGAATTCGAACTTCCAGTCTACAAAACTGAGACTAGGACTGGGATGGAGCCCCATCCCATTTCGCTCCCGCGTTTGCTTGTTCCTCTAGATAGCTTCTTGCGTGCAGGCATTCTTAAGATGGTGTCCAAAGTCTCACTCCCAGGTAGGCATCGCAGGACATCTCAACCTGTAGGTCAGCAGAGACTTAGGGGTGGCGGCCTGGAAACAGGCCTAGGGCAGTCACAGGCCACGGGCCTTGGTCTTACATGAAGAGTCTCAAGCCCTGTCAGAGCCTGTGTCTTGATTCTTGCAGTTAAAATCCTTGTTACCTTTAAGCTATCTGCTTCAAATCCTCCACTGAAAGATGAGAAGACCCAGAAAATGGGGGTGGGTGGGGAGCGCCTTCCTGAAATGAAAAGAAGCATGTCCCAGGGAGGATGGCGTTCAGGCCTTGGGATATTTGACTATGCCCCTGAGGTGCAAGGGGAGGAGGCAGAGGGGACCAGCGTCAGGGCCCCGCCCTCAGACCTGCCCTGGGCCAAGTGGTTTAGAAGGCCCTGTTCCGAGCCTCTTGTAGCCCCAGCTCCTCCGCACGGGGCCATGAGCCTTAGGACCAAGAGGATGTACACACTCAAGCCTCCCTGCTTCTAGGCTATACTCTGGATACCTGGGACCCCAGGGTCCTCTGCCTAGGTGGCCTTAGGCCTGATTCTGGGGACTGTCCTCCCAAAGTAGGCTATGCCTCCCATGTGAGCACCCTGAAGCCCGAGGAATGGCCAAAGGTTGCTGCTTGTGGGGAGCTTGGACATGTGGGTTGGAAGCTATGAGCATGCATGAGACCCCTTAAGTCAAGGGACAGACCTAGGGGTGAGAGAAGAGAGTGCTGTGGGCCGGCTAATGGGGCTTACTTTCACTGAGCCACCACATCCAAGGAGCCCAAGAACTTGAAATTCGTACCTCCCTATGTCATTATGAAGGTCTATTTGTCAAGGCAGGAGGGTGTTCTACGTAGCAGTTTATTAGCTTGATTGACAAGTTGCGAATATTTAGACCTATTGTATTTGAACTTCCCTTTGTACTCTTGCCTGAGCATTGCAAACACTGGGGGGTGGGGGTGGGGGTGGGGGTGTGGGCCTAGGTTCAGGGTTAATGGGGAGTCAGATGGGGTGGGGTGGGCTCATTGTTTGGAGGAAAAGGCCCTAGGCATGATGCTGGAAGAAGAAATGGTTTTGCTTTTCCGTGTCTGGGCAGGAGCAGGGTGGGATTGGAAGGCTGGTCACAGAGGAGAGAGTGATACTCATGGGTCCTGCAAAGGCGGAGTGGGGGAGTTGGGCAGGGGAGATGGCATTGCTTGGGCCTGGGGCATTGCTTGGGCACTTATGCCTGGGAGAGGGGATGAAGGGAATGACAGGACAGGTTTCTGAGGGAGAGAGAGGCAGTGAGGATAAGGGGAGGTCAGAAAGTCCGTTTGCATTTGGGGCTTATCTCCTCTTGGCTTTTCCCAACTAAATGAAAAACGTTTTCTTCTTTCTTCCTTCTTCTGCTTAGTAGAATCGTCCAGATCAGTTGCTTTTTCTAGTTTATTACTCTGTGGGTCATCCCACAAGCCTTGCTCTGTGTGCTACCTGGGACACCAGCTCTGGCTGACGTCTGCATTGGAGAAGCCTAAAGGGGACACAGCCTCAGTCTCTTGGGAGTCAAGCAGTGCTGAGGCAAGACAGGGCCCCTTGGAGGCAGCACTCTGTAGAGGGTCTGGGTGGACAGATGCCAGGACTTGGCCACTCCTGAGCTATTTATAAAGTTTATTTCACATTCTTCAGATGAAGGTGAAATGCCTGAATGTAACCTTAGTAGGTAATGGGGCTTTATGTGGCTCAGTCTCTGCAGGGAATACCGTTCAAAAACGTACAGTGCAGCCATCAAATAGCAATTAAAGAGGAAGGCCCCTCCTCAGTTCCCTGCATCAAACCTGTTGTGCTTGGTTCAGTCATGGCTGAGGAAGCCTCATGAGAACAGACCCAAATTTTTGAAGTTACAGTGAACTGGAAAGATAGCTGGAGCGGGAAAATGGCAGGTCAAAGCCTTGCTGGAAACTTAAGCTCCCTCTTAGAGAACAAGGGCAGTGTACAGATTGCAGAGCAACCAAATCTCTTGCCCTCAGATTTTGAGCACAGTTCGAAGCAACGCTGCTCCGCTCAAAGTTGGTGGTGCCCCACTCAAAGACGACGGTGTCCCACTCAAAGATGGTGGTGAACCTCGCCCCTTTGAATGTGTGTCACTCTCCCACGGTCCTGCCAATAAGCCAATCTCACTCATCAGCGTCCTGAAAGGGCTCACTACGCCTTTTCTGAGTCTCCCGTTCCAGGGCTCCAACTGTAAATTTTCCTGTTCTAGATGCCATGTCAAATTTATTAAATTGTAAACCTTCGGGTCTGTTCCTGCTTCACTGTTCCTTGTAGACCATGACTGAACCGGTTCAAACCAGTTCGAAGCCCTGCTTTCCTCTGTGGATTGCATTCATTAATCAAGGCATTCCTTCCCATAACCTCTTTATGCTGCTCATTTGTCTCGTGCCCAGACATTTGTCCCACGTTCTGGCACACACAAACACACCTTTGCTTCTCTGGTGTTGCTGCTGTCAGCCCCGATCCCTGCGCCTACCATTTGGGCTCCGTGACCCAGCTCCTTCTGGTCTAGGGGTCTTAGAGGCTTTAGAACCGGAAGGTAGAAGTCTCCCCAGAAAGGCCTCATTGGTAGGAGCTATTGGCTCCCCTCAATCACTGAGTTGTCATGGTGTCTGGCCCCGTGTGGGCTAAGGGGGAGGCAGAGGTGAGGGTCCAGGGCCTTGCCCTGGAGGATCTCACTTAGGGACCAAGCATCTACTATGCACCAGCACTGAACTTGTACACAGTCCCATCACTCTAAATCCTCATAATAGCACCAGAGTTGGACATTAGATGATCTAATCTTTGTAGTAAGCCAGTGGGATAAATATAGTTATTCTCCTCAGCGTACAGACTAGGAAACCGAGGCGCAACAAATGAGCCTCCACAAATAAGCAAGGCCAGACCGCCGGCATGTGGTGAAGCCAGATTTCAAACCCAGGTCTCCCTGACTCCACAGCTCATGCCTGTACCCCAGGCCTGGCTGCCCCCCTATACCCTTGAATAAATGAGATGTCCAAGGCCAAGGTGGGGTTCAGGTCAGATTGTGAACCAAGGGCTGGGCTGACCACCGAGAGTGACCTTGAAAAGGGAAGAAATGTGGTGGCTAGTCGCTGAGCCTTGGAGGACTCATCTGAAACCCTGAGCCTCAGTTTCCACCTCTGTGAAATGGAGCTAGCTACACCTACCTTGCCAAGCAGAGCGGGGTGGTGAAGACCTAAAAGCAGAGAAGCACGCACACTGGGGCCTGGCCCACGAGGCTGATCCAAGAATGTTGGTGGAATGGAGGAGGGTGTGCCAGAGCGGCCGACATGGCAATGGAGGCACAGGCTTTGTCCAAAAGAAAGAGACCCCGTAGAGGGTGGGCGGGAGCAGCTAGGAACAGGGTGAGGGGAGGCACAGTGAACCTCTGAGTGGGATAAAAGGAAAGAGGGAGCGGCAGGCATGTGGTGAGGTGGGAGCTGGCAGCTGCCTGACCAGGAAGGCCAGAGGATCCCAGGAAGGACAGGCCCAGGGTCGGCACGGCCCAGGGGTACTGAGGGTGAGTGTTGGGGCTCACACTAGGCAGTCCTCTCCCAAGACCCAAACCCGGGAGTTACCTGGCTCCTTCCCCTCTACATTTGATTAGACTGCAGAGTCCTACACTTGGCTCTTGAGTGCTTCTGAAGTCCATCCTCTCCAGCCTCCATCCAGGTCTCTGTCTCCCTTTTGGGCTTCTGAAATAAGCTAGAGAAAGGCACATTCGTAAAACAAAATATCCCCTCACTGATCTTTTACTTAGTGCTATCTCCTAAGTCCCATGGCGTCAAATACCATCCATATGTTGATGACTCTCAGCTATATATCTGGCCCAGACACTCCCCAGACTCCCCCTCACCCCGACCTCCTGCTTCCTACCTGAATGGCACTCGCCAGGTGCCCAAGCCAGCACTGCAGCTGGTCCTTGACTGAGCTGTCTCTCACATCCCCTACATTCCATTTTTTAGCACGTCCTAGTTTTGTAGTGACCAGACCTTGAAAACACGTTCCGAATCGCACACGAGTGCACCCTTCCTGCCATCCCCCTGTGGTCCCAGCCCCAACAGTCTTCACTTGGAAGACTGCAGCAACCTCCTAACTGGCCTCCCTGCCTCCTTTCTGGGCCCCAGTCACTGGGCTCACATTGGCCACTGGGACCTGGATGGGCACACCGCTTTGAAGAATCCCACTGCATCTATCCCCCAGCTGAGTGGGCTTTGGCCCTCTCACAACTCTCACCTTTTTACCTGCTGTTCTGTCTCCACCGAATGTCCACTTCTTCCCTTCATCTCTCCTAACAGCCCTCCTCACCCACGCACCTCAAGGGGCATGTGACTCCACCCCCATCTCTGGGATACATTTGGGTTGAGCTGAGCCAATCCTGGTGGTTCCAGCCCCCTTGCCAGTGATTGGTTTAGGAATGGCCATGTGACCCAGTTCTGAATAAGGAGAGGAAACCTGTTGGTGAACTCTCCAGCTTTCCACTGGATGCCATTGTTGTGTCTAACTTGGATGTGGGAGATCTGGAACCACGGCAGCCTTGTTGTGGCCATGAGGGGCCTCTCCGTGAGCAAAGTGGATGTGCTGGAATGGCCTAGTAGAAAGACAAAAAACACACTGTAGTTGAAGAAACGGTGGAGCTGAGGACTGCAGAGCCTCTGGGCCTGCACGCACGCCTTCTCCTGTGAGATGATGTCTCTTTTTCTTGGACTCACTTGACTTAGGGGTTTTGTGTTACTTGCAGCCATATGCAGATATACACCATCAACATGTAATCCCTACTCCTGGGGATTTTGCTCAATTTGGGCTCAGTGTAGGTCCACAGGCTGCCACTAGGACTGATTCAGCCGTGGGCCACAGGGTCCAGGCCAGGGGAGGGGAGGATTCTATGAGGATTCTCTCCTGTGTTGCACAGACTCCTCCTGGAGGGGCTGTGGTCAATTCAGAGTGACTATTCCAGAAGGAAAGTTGACCCGCCAGGATCCATCTGCTGAGAACAATACAATTTGGAAGGATTTGGAGACCCTGTCGCAGAAGGGATAGGTGGGAAAATGGGAATTTTTAGCTTGGCAAAGAGAAGGCTCCGTGGTGGCAGGGGTGGGGGGCGGGATGAAATTAATTTGTCTCTTCAAGTGTGTGTGGGGCTGCTGGATGGAGGAGAGACTGGCCATGTTTGTTCTTCTCTGGAGAACCAAGAGAAGGTGGATGGCCATATGAGGAAGGGCTCGCTAACAACTTAGGCAAACTCAAAGCTTACACGGGTAGTGTTCTCACCTGGGGAACTTGATAAAAACACCAAGACGCAGGCCCCATCCTTCAACGAGCCTGGACCTCTGAATTTTTTCTTAGCACTCTAGGGGATTATGATGCACGCCCACACTGGCAACCCCTGACCTTGGGGAAGGAAGCCAACATTTGCCAGTCACCTAAGGTGAGCCAGGTGCTGAGCTGGGCCCAGCACTGAGTCACCCATTTAATTGTGACGCAAATCCTTAGAGTCAAGCACTGTTGGAACAGATTGCTTGGAGAAGTAGTGAGTTCCCCATAAGACGCATGCCTAAAAATAAGAAAAAGATAATCAACACCACAGAAAAATGGGAAAGTGTGAGAAGGTAATTCTTAGGTGAAGAAATAAAAATGGCCAGGAAACATGCACAGATGAACCTTCAGTGTAGCAGAGATCACAAGCTATTCTCCAATACCCACCCATCCACTCTTCTGTAGGAGCAGAACTGATTTTTGGCTGGGCACTTTGAATAGATATTCCCCGGCTTCCCATCTAGGTAAGGTGATAGGCCCAAGTTCTGACCAATGAGAAGTAGCAGATTCCGGAAACTTACTTTATGAGACGAACTTTCTTTAGGTGCACTTTGTCTCCTTTTTTTTTTTTTAAATGCCTGCCTTCTTCTTGTGGCTAGAATATAAGATGTGATGGTTGGGGCTTCAGCATCCATTTTGGGCCATGAGGAGACTTTGGGAACACAGATCATACACAGCAAAGTAACAAGAGAAGGATCCTGAGTGATGATGCACTGGAGGAAAGCTGCCATGTCAGCTCTGGACTGCCAACCTCCAGATTTTACTTGAAAAAAAAAACTTTTGCCTTGGGTCTTTATTATATTATTATAGTACTAATAAAATGACAATAGAGAAATGCAAAATAAGACAGTGGCCTCTCACTTTTCATCCATGAGAGTGGAAAAAAATAAAAAAAAGATGACCATATCACTAGAAACATCATAAGCACATTAACATGGGGGCTAAAGTTCCATCTGGGTCAGACTCCTGCCCTGAGCTTACCAGTTGTGGAAAGTTGGACAAAATGACCTCTGTCCTAGGTATCCTCAACCTAAAAAATGAGGGTAAAAAAGTAGTACCACCACCCTGCAGAGTCATTGTGAGGGGTGAATGCTTAGAACAGTGCCTGGTATGGAACATGCCTGGAAGTGGCTGCCATTAGTATTACTGTTTGGATGCAGTAAGTCGTAAGGCGTCCTGCGGTTCTGAGAGTTGCTGCTGCTGCCTTTCCAAAGCTCGTGCCTGCTGCCCTCTCCCCTGTGGTGGAGACAACCCTAGCCAGGAGGAACTACGAGGTGCCTAGGTGTGGATGGGATGTGTTCCCATGCACTTAGGGAAAGTATATGATGTTGACGACCATTTTAGAGAGCTCTGTCAAGATTGTAAAACTATACCTGAGACCTTTTCCAATGTGTCTCTCTACTCCAGCAGTTTCTGTCTCTAGGAATTTGACTCCTGTGGGGCCAGATGTGTTTCAGATTTTAGGAAAGTGATGTGGCACATATGCCACATGCGTGTCCCTCCCCCCACGTGTTTCTTGTGCAGATGCAGAAGATTTACCAGGTGGCTTAGAGGCTGGGGGCGAAAGGGGCACTACAGCTTTGCGTGTTGTAGGTATAACCCCAGCGTTCTCCCGGGGGCTGCTGTGGCTCCTCAATGAGAGCTAAGATGTATTGGACGGTGAGGTGTGTTTGGTTTTTAACAGACTGACAAGTCTTCTTCAACATACAATTCCTCTACCACGTGCCTCTTCTTCCAAGTCGGTCTTCTTGATGCCTCATCAAACGTATTGTCAGCGATGCCAGCTGTAGTTAATGTGCTCAGGAGTAAAGGCACGCCCACTTCCTCTTTGGAACTGACTCCAGTGTGCGTTTCATGATGTGGTCTCTGGCAAGCCACCTGGAATTGGCTTGCCAGCCCAGTGGTTCCTCCTCACTGGGGCTGTGGCTATCCCGGGGAGAGGGCAGCAGCCTTGAGGCTTGGAAGCGTGGTAGGAGCAACTCTCAGAGCTTCAGGACGCCTCATGGCCTTGGCATTCGGAGACCACTCCCCAGCCTTCTCACCAGTCGATCATAAGCCTTCCTCAATTTTGCAGTCTCATCACTCACTCTGGGAATAAGGACCAAGGTGAGTCAATGGCATTCACTGTTGGCATCTGGGATTCTTGTGGTACCATGCCCACCTGGACCACCATTTGATTAGCTGGACCTGTGAAGCTGGTGCTCAAGAATGTCCAGCAGGACCCTGTGGCACTAGGGTTGTGTTGCAATGAAAGCACCAAAGGCATGTACAACAGATCGACCGATGGTAGCTTTAAATGCATTGAAGAGGTTCTCCGAGGGGCAAATATGGTTGTTCTCTCGAGGGTCTTTATATAAGCTCATCAGGAAATTTGGTGCAGCATGGTACAGCTCTAATCAATCGGTGAGGCAGGTCACCAGGGATTTCTGCAACCTGGCATTGCGGGGTTCCGTAAAGGTGAGGCATACATGCAATAGGTTGTCCCTGAATATGTAAAGGATGAGATGGAAGCTTAGTGAACAGTGTCCTCAAAGCTGGGCACACTCCGCACACCACGGTGACACACAGCGTCAGCACAGTGTATCTCCCCTGGGCTTCTGGAGAATACAGAATAAGCAATGCCAGCAAGTGACCCTTTCTTACAGGTAGAGCAGAGGCCCCCTGAACTCCACCTCCTAGGGCCAAAGACCTGTGCAAGCCCTAAGATGAAGCTCCTGTACTCCCTGCCGTTTGAACAATAGGGTATAGTGTGTAGCGGCCGTTCCCAGCTAACCTTTTAGCCATGCGGTTGGGTGTGTGAATTGATAATCCCTGTGACTTTAATTTGCGTTAAAATCTAACAATGCAATTGAACACTTTACGCTTATTGACCATTTGGATAGCCTGTTTTATGAAATGCCTGTTCAAGTCGTTGGTCCGTTTTTTTGTTAGGTTATCTTTCTTTCTCTTACTGATTTGTAATTCAGAGTCCTATCTGCAAATCACTTTCTCCACCCTGGGGCATGCCTTTGCCCAGGCTCCACCCTATTCTGGATGCTGGTGTCAGGCCCAGGACCAGGGAACACAACAGGAGTTCTTGAAAAGCGACTGGAGAATGGGAAGGGAACCTGACACTCTTAGCACAGAAAGGTACAGAATAAAAAACATTTGGAGGCTAGTCTTTGCAGCGTGAAAGGTTTGTTGTCATTTATAGGTTCCACTCGTGGACTTGACCCTTTAGGGCTTCTGTTCCAGCCCTTCCCTCCCCTGAGGACCTGAGCCCCCACCTGTCCCCCACTGGGTCTGGCATCCCACACACATGACTGGGTAAAGCCAGGAAGGACTGTCAGCCCCTGCTGAAGGCTGCAGGCGAGAGGAGGCAGGATTGTGGTGGAGAGAAAAGAAAAAAAAGAGTGTGAGGGCAGGCAGAGTGATAACAGGGGAAGGGCCCCAGGAAGCTGCTTCCTGCCCTCCGGGTTGGAACACAGTGACTAGATCCCTCCTTATGGGCTCTGGATTAGGGGAACCACTTCATCTCCATCTCCACACTGCCACCCTTGCCCGTCTCTCACCTGCGTCACCGCAACCTCCTTTTAACTGGCCTCCCTGCTTCCATTCTGGCCCCTCCCCATGCTTCACAAGCCCTGGAGAGCCCAGCAGGCAGAGTAGCCAGATCATTGAAAATGCACGTGACAGCAAGCTCTCCCTTGCTTAAAACCTCTGGTGGCTGTGCCTTGTGCCTTGTGCTTAGAGCATACTGGATTCCTCCCCGGATCCACAAGGCCAACGTGATCCGGCTCCCACCTCATCTCCTCCCACTCGCCCGCTCCCGCCACCCTTTCCACCGGTTCCTCAAACAACCACACACGGTCCAGCCTCAGGGCCTTTGCGCTTGCTATTTCCTCTGTCTAGAATGCTCAGCCCCAAACCTTTACATGTTGGCTTCTTGTCATTCGGGGCCCAGCTCAGTGTCACCTCCCTGAGTTCTCTGATCTGACCCTGACCTGAGCCGTTATCTCCTCACTCTGTCCTATTTCCTCCATAACCCCGATCACGCTGAAATGATTTGGTTTTCTGTTTACTTGTTTGTAGAATGTGGGGCAAGAGGGCTTGCCTACTGGGTTCCAGGTTGTGGCCCCAGAGCCCCGGCACGTGCCTGGCACACAGTAAAAAACAGAGCAGCCCAGCTGCCATCCAGCTGATTCCGACTCAGGGCGACCCTGTGTGTTTCAGAGTAAAACTCCCCTCCACAGGGTTTTCAATGGCTGCGATCTTCTGGTAGTAGGTCGCCAGGCCTTTCTTCTGAGGCAACTCTGGGTGAACTTGAACCACCAGCCTTTTGGTTAGTAGCCCAGTCCTTAACTGTCTGCGCCATGCAGAGATGACCAGGAGTTATCCAGGTTGACTTGGGGAGACTACTCCACCCAGATTGAAAAGGTGGAAGTAAAATCTTGAAAGTAAGGAAGACCATGGTGAGGTCAGGGAACCCGAAAATACATCAGCGTAGCTAAAACAGTTTGTGCATGGCAGTGTGGCAAGAAATGATGCTGGAGTGACAGGCAGGGGCCAGATCACAGTGGACTTTGAGTCTTGCTAAGAACTTTTTGTGCCTCAGAAGGCAGACAACTAACAAAATAATAATTACCAAAGAAAACTGTTGACCTGGGTGAGCCATCAGTGTCCCTGAGCCTTGCCAACTTATGACATCCGTAATATGTATTCTACCCTGAGGAACAGAAACCGAGCAGGATCCCTGAGACAGGCTGGATTTTGACAGAGGCAGTGAGGAGGACAGCCTGAGAGCATGTTTCCGTCTCCATAGGAGGAACCCTCAGGGGCTGCCTGGGAAGAAGCCAAGAGGGACTGGCGTCCTCCCCTGCCAGCCATACTCCCATTCTAGATGGGACACCTAGGCTTGGGAACCTGGGGGGCTTCACTCCAACACGCAAGAATTCCCTGGGCCTGTCATTGTGTCTGGCCAACTCTGGGCAGCTACCAGCTCCCAGACGGGGTGCCCGGGGGCCTCCTCAGGAGCAGGAATGCTCAGCCTACTCAGAGCCAGGCAGGAGCTCTGATGTGCAGGTGGCCCCAGCGAAAGACAGAAGGAAGTAAGGGGAGTCTGTGAGGACCTGGAGCCCCATGACAGGCCCCAAGCCATTCATAGGAAAACCAAACCAAACCAGTCCAAAAAGTGGGGCCAGCCAGCAGAGAAGGTAAGGAGTGAATGCATGACAGACCACCCCCGTGGGTGACAAACTGCAAGGTCTGAGACCCCCTGGCCCAGAAGGGGTCTGAGGTGGAACCTCATTTTACAGATGGGGAAACTGAGGCAAAGAGGGGGACTCAGGTATCTAGACTCCCAGCCCGGTGCTCTTTCTGCCAAACCTTGAATTCTGGTGATAGCCAGAGCTACGAGACTGGATGGTCTGCGTTGGGGGGAGGCAGTTTCTCCTAGACTAGAGGACGGGAGGAGGGGAGCCCCAGGCCAGGCTGAGTGGAGTCACCTCTGACACCCAGCCCCGCCAACAAAGGAGAGGTGAGTGAGGAGGAGGAAGAGGAGGCCAGGGCAGGCCATTAGGATTCCAGGCAGCTCCCGACACCCAATTTTCCAGCTGGGTGCCCTGGCCTGCACTCTGAGTCTTCTGCAGCAAGAGCCTGTCTAATTGACAGGGAGAGAGGGAGAGAGGAGGCAGTGGGAGGGGAAAAAGAGAGGAAGGAGATGGGAGGGGGAAGAAGCAGGGAGTGAGAGGAGGAGGATGTAAGGGCGGGGAAGGGGGAGAGGAAGAGGGAAGAGGAGCAAGGAGGAGGGAAGAGGAATGGGGAGGAGAGTGGGGAGGAGGGGGTAGAGGAAGCAGCCAAGGCCTTGGGATGGGCAGGCTAAAGGTGGGTGCTGGGGCTGATGGTGGGCTCTGGGGCAGGCAGGCCGAGGCTGGGCTCTGGTGGCTGCAAAGGAGGAGGGTTTGTAGGAGAATGCTGCTGGGAGGGACTCCAGAAACGTCAACCCCTGGTGTAAGAGAGGAGGAAACTGAAGCCCAGAGAAGAGCGGCTTGCTCCACACAGCTGACAGGAGGCAGAGGCAGGGTCTGCACTTGGGGGTTCTGACCCCCAAGCAGGGAAGCCATCCTGAGAACCAGAGCAGAGAGAATCCTGAGAGGGGAGGGAAGGGGCTTCGGGGAACAATGGGCGAGGGTAGGGGGGATAGGGGGTGGGGGTGAGAGGAGATTGTCTTGGGGGGTGCAGGGCCCAGCCCCCAGGTCAGCTCAGGTTCCTCCTGCCCAGAGACCTGAACCCTGGCCCTCATATCCCCACACCTGGGTGTCCCAGCTCAGCTGTGACCTACAGTTCCTTTGTCTTCTGTCTCTTCTTGTTTCTCAAAAATGTATCTCCCGGGTCAGCCCCCTAGGGTGGGAAGGCCCCAGGGATGGTGGAAGCCACTCCTGCTCCGTTTGTCTGCTTCGCTACTGGGGTTGTGAGAAAACGCTGGTTCTACTCCCCTACCCCCACATCAAGCAGGGGTGATAATTAGCATTTCTGACAATGCTGGTTGATGGCTGGGGTGAGCACCAGAGTCTCCCCCACCCCCACCCCCACTGTGGTGGTGATGGGAGGAATTACTGCTAATGACAGGATTGGGGGCTCTGTTAGCACACACACTCAGCCCCACTGGGGGCTGAGCAGTGGGGCTGAGCGGCGGAGGGGGCTGACAGACAGGCTGAGGGAGGGGCCGAAGTGGGAAGGGAGGGAGGCCCAGAGCGCGGGGTGGCCTAGCCCCCTTCAGCCACCTGCCCATCCAGGGAGAGGAGCCCCTCAGAGGGCCTGGGTCTGTCTTGAAATCCTCCTCACCTTGGAGCCCTGGGTGTCGCTCAGTGTGTCCACCCTCACGCCCACCCCTAGGTCTCAAGGGCCTCACTGAGGGCAAGGCACAGGAGGAGATGCCTGGGTCCTGGTCCCTCGTGTGAGGCTGGAGGGCGCTCTCCAGGCTGAAGACTCAAATGACAGAATTGTAACTTACTGTAACTTACCACAGTAAATCCTAATCTACACTTCACCTTTTTCCCGGCCCCTGTTCCCCTTTCCCGGTATTTGTGTCACCTGGCCTCCTCTGGACAAACTCGCTGAATGGGAGTTCCTCCTATTGGGGTCTCCTTTGCTCTGCTCTCTCCTGGGCTCAGCGCCCTGTCTGGGCTTCCAAGGAGGGGCCGTCTGCTCCCGTTGGGCTCTATGTCTGTGAGACATCAGCTGGACAATGTCTCCTGGTCTTTGGTGGGGGGCCATCCAGGTGGCCATGAAGATGTCACAGGGCTGGGGCTGTGTTCACTTCCCCAGCGTGGGCCCTCTGGGCCTGCGTCCTTCCTGGGATAGCCCAGGCACACCCACACCCCTGGTCCTGTCGGAGCTGAGAGTGAGGGACACCCAGGACTGCTTGTTCTAGTCACAGTGGATACGGTCTGAGGGCACTCCTCCTCACCCTTGGAGGCACCAAAGGAGCCCTGTGCCCACTTCTAACTCTCAGCTGTCCCCCCCCGCCGCCACAGAAAGATTCCCCTCAGCTTGGGTCTCTTGCCAGGAAAAGCTGGCGCCACTCTGTCCTTCTGCACCCACTGATGGGCCGGAATCTCCTTTCTCTCAGAGCTTTCTCTGCCACAGGTCTCAACTTTTCCTTCTGAAACTCCAAGGCTGAGCCTTAACTTCTAGAATGTTCTGGGCTAGAGGAGGCTTGGGTGTAAAAAAAAAAAAAACGCAGTAAGGGTTGACGTGTGTGCCCCTGCAGAGCCCCTCACACCTTGCTCCCCAAATGTGGGCAGATTCTCTGACAGGCTAGAAAGGGGAGGGGAAGTGCATCTGGCAGGGTCCATGGTGGGGGGGGGCAGGGAGGGGGTCCCCATGCCAGGGCCTACACCATATGTGTCTAGGATGGAGATGAGGCTACAGATACGGGCAGGCAAGGCTCTGGGGGGCTCTCAGGTCCTCCAAGTGTCCTTGAGCAGAAGTAGGCCGGGCTGTGGGCAGGTCAGTCAATGGAGCTGCCCCAAACTGGGACAGGTGTGGGGAATCTGGGCCGAGGCCTGGCTGATCCCCAGGGCCTGCGCCTCTTGTGCTGGCATCTCGCTACCGCCTGCTGCAGGAGGCCAAGACTCGGCGTAGATAGCCCAGCTGGGGTCGTAGGCCCCTCTTGTGCAGGGCAGGGCCATCTGCCCACCCCCTGTCAGCTCCTCAGAAGCCCACAGCCCTTCGCTGCCCCTTGCTCCATCCTGAGGGATCTGAGGCCCAGTAAGGGGAATTCCACCCCTGGCCACACGGCAGGCAAATGGCAGGGTGGCATCTGTACCCAGGTCTCCTGATGCCAGACTTCAGCCTGGGCCAGTGTGTGGCACATAGTAGGTGCCCAACAGATATTTGTAGACTGACTGAATGATGTAAGCCAAAAAAAAAAAAGAAGCAAACACGTCATCAAGTCGATTCCAACTCATAGCAAAAAGCTCCCAGCATTTCGTAAATGCTCAATAAATGGAAATAAACCAGTGGGTAAGTATACAAGACATGCAACGGGGTGGCTCCCAGATGCGGGGAAGTCTGCTTAAGAGCTCTTCTCTGACCACCAAGGCCACCTCACACCACACCTCCTCCATGAAGTCTCTCTGGATTCACTGTCCCCAGCCACTACCACCAAGCAAGTTCAATCTTCCTGAGCCCCCAGGCTCTGCCTCCCCTGTTCCACCTGGATTTGCACTCAGCCCCCTCCCTGGAGAGACTAATTTACTTGAGAATCCTCCCCTCCCCCTACAGGTGCCCCCTGGGTGGGAGGGCTGCTCAATCCTCACACAGAAAAGGCTGGTGGGCCCTGGGAGCTGAACACCCAGAGAAACCCTGTGAGTATCCCCACTTGCCCAGATCACAGAGGAAGGGAAACCTGAGTCCCACAGCCATCCGCCTCGAGGCTCAGGGCCAGGCCTAACCCTCTGGACTTGCCCCTGCATTGCCAGCTTAGAAGGCTGCCGCCTCCTCGATCCAGGACCGTATGCCCATCTCCGCCCTTCCAGGGCTCCTGTCTCAAGAAGCTTCCATCGGACCTCCCTCCCCCAGTCTCAGCACTCCTTATGTTCCCCAGGGTAGCCTCAGTCTCTCTTGCAGGCACCTGTCTCAGCTGAGCTTGGAAGGCCCTAGTTAGGACAGAGAAGGAGGCTGTGTTCTTTGTGTCTGCACAGTGCCCCCTTCCCTGGCACTCCAGCCCCCACGGGCTGCTGTAAAAATGGCATGGCGGTGGCAACAGACCTCTAACTGCACACAGGAGGAGGAGAATCACCATCAGCCTCATCCTGAGGCTGATTCCTATGAGGCAGAAGTCAGACATACCTCCTCTCTCCGAACTTTTTAGCAATTCTGACACCAGCTGTCCCTCCCACAGCACTCCAACATCAATATCCTAGGCATGAGTGAGCCGAAATGGACTGGTATTGGCCATTTTGAATCAGACAACCATATGGTCTACTCTGCTGGGGATGACAACTTGAAGAGGAATGGTGTTGTATTTATTGTCAAAAAGAACATTTCAAGATCTATCCTGAAGTACAACACTGTCAGCGATAGGAAAATATCCATACGCCTACTAGGAAGACCCGTTACTATGACTTTTATTCATATTTACGCACCAACCACTAAGGCCAAAGATGAAGAAATTAAAGATTTTTACCGACTTCTGCAGCCTGAAATTGATCGAACATGCAATCAAGATGCACTGATAATTACTGGTGATTGGAACGGGGAAGTTGGAAACAAGGAGGATTGGTAGTTGGAAAATGTGGCCTTGGTGGTGGAAACCATGCCGGAGACCGCGTGATAGAATTTCGCAAGACCGATGACTTCTCCATTGCGAATACCTTTTTTCACCAACATAAACTGCGACTATGCACACGGACCTCACCAGATGGAACGGATAGGAATCAAATCGACTACATCTGTGGAAAGAGACGATGGAAAAGCTCAATATCATCGGTCAGAACAAAGCCAGGGGCCGACTGCAGAACAGATCATCAACTGCTCATATGCAAGTTCAAGTCGAAGCTGAAGAAAATCAGAGCAAGTCCACGAGAGCCAAAAAATGACCTTGAGTATATCCCACCTGAATTTGGAGACCATCTCAGGAATAGATTTGATGCGTTGCACACTAATGACCGAAGACCAGGTGACTTGTGGAATGACATCAAGGACATCATACATGAAGAAAGTAACAGATTTAAAAGACAGAAAAGACAAAATGGATATCTGAAGAGACTCTGAAACTAAGTAGCTAAAGCAAAAGGAAGAAAAGACGAAGTAGAAGAGATGAGCAGAAGATTTCAAAGGGAAGCTCGAGAAGATGAAGTGAAATATCATGATGACATGCTCAAAGACCTGGAGATAAAAAACCAAAAGGGAAGAACACCCTCGGCATTTCTCAAGCTGAAAGAACCGAAGAAAAAATTCAAGCCTCCAGTTGCAATGCTGAAGGATTCTACAAGAAAAATATTAAACGAAGCAGGAAGCATCAAAAGAAGATGGAAAGAATACATAGTCACTACACCAAAAAGAATTGGTCGAAGTTCAGCCATTTCAGGAGGTAGCATATGATCAGGAACTGATGGTACTGAGGGAAGAAGTCCAGCTGCACTGGAAGCACTGGTGAAACACAAGGCTCCAGGAATTGACGGAATACCAAGTGAGATGTTTCAACAAGTGGACGCAGCTCTGGAAGTGCTCATCCGTCTATGCTAGGAACTTTGGAAGACACCTACCTGGCCAATCGACTGGAAGAGATCCATAGTTATGCCTATTCCCAAGAAAGGTGATTCAATGGATTGCAGAAATTATCGAACACTATCACTGATATCACATACAAGTGAAATTTTGCTGAAGATCATTCAAAAGCAGCTGCAGCAGTGCACCAACAGGGAGCTGCCAGAAGTTCTAGCCAGGTTCGGAAGAGGACCTGGAACCAGGGCTATCATTGCTGATGTCACATGGATCCCGGCTGAAAGCAGAGAATACCAGAACGATGCTTACCTGTGTTTTATTGACTATGCAAAGGCATTCGACTGTGTGGATCATAATAAATTATAGATAACATTGCAAAGAATGGGAATTTCAGAACACTTAATTGTGCTCATGAGGAACCTGTACATAGAGCAAGAGGCAGCCATTTGAAAAGAACAAGGGCACACTGGGTGGTTTAAAGTCAGGAAAGGTGTGCATCAGGGTTGTATCTTTCCACCGTACCTATTCAATCTGTATGCTGAGCAAATAATCTGAGAAGCTGGACTATATGAAGGAGAACACCACACCAGGATTGAAGGAAGACTCACAAACAACCTGCGTTATGAAGATGACACAACCTTGCTTGCTCAAAGTGAAGAGGACTTGAAGCACTTATTGATGAAGATCAAAGATCACAGCCTTCTGTATGGATTACACCTCAACATAGAGAAAACAAAAATCCTCACAACTAGACCAGTAAGCAACATCATGACAAACGGAGAAAAGGTTGAAGTTGTGAAGCATTTCATTTTACTTGGATCCACAATCAATGGCCATGGAAGCAGCGGTCAAGAAATCAAAAGATGCATTGCATTGGGCAAATCTGCTGCAAAATACCTCTTTAAAGTGTTGAAAAGCAAAGATGTCACCTTGAAGACTAAGGCATGGCTGACCCAAACCAGGGTGTTTTCAATCGCCTTCTATGCATGGGAAAGCTGGACAATGAATAAGGAACACTGAAGAAGAATTGATGTCTTTGAATTGCGGTGTTGGAGAAAAATATTGAATATACCATGGACTGCCTAAAGAACGAACGAATCTGTCTTGGAAGAAATACAACCAGAATACTCCTTAGAAGCAAGGATGGCGAGACTATGTCTCACATACTTTGGACATGTTATCAGGAGGGATCAGTCCCTGGAGAAGGACATCATGCTTGGTAAAGTGGAGGATCAGAGAAAAAGAGGAAGACGCTCAAAGAGATAGACTGACACAGTGGCTGCAAAAATGGGCTCAAGCATAACAAGGACTGTGAGGATGGCGCAGGACCGGGCAGTGTTTCATATTCTGTTGTACATAGGGTTGCTATGAGTCGGAATCTACTCAACAACACCTAACAACAACAACAATGTGATGTTAATGAGGCAGGACTCAAACTACAAGATTAGGTTGTGTCTTAAGCCAATTTCTGAGATATAAAAGAAGTGAGCAGAAAGACATGGGGAACCCTTACCACCAAGAAGAAGCCCTGGGAGCATAGCGCATCCTTTGAACTCAGGGTCCCTGTGCTGAGAAGCTCCTTGACTGGGGAAGACTGATGACAAGGACCTCCCTCCAGAGGCAACAGAGAAGAGAAAGACTTCCCCTGGAGCTGATTTCCTGAATTTTAACTCATACTAGTCTGTGAGAGAATAAACCTTATCTTTGTTAAAGCCGTCCACTTGTGGTATTTCTGTTATAGCAGCACTAGATGACTAAGACGGGGTACATTGACTCAATCCTCTGAGGCTGGTGGGAGCCAGGAGAGAGGGAGGGGCTTGGAGACCTTGAGCCCTGTCTCCTGACTACCAGGAAGGAGATCCCAGATGCAGGTGGAAGAAGCCCCAGGGGGCAGAGTTCAGCTCAGAGTAAGAGACTAACTTTTAGTCAGAGATGGGCAGGTGGGAGTGAGCTCCCCAGCCTGGAGGTGTGTAAGTCCAGGCTGAGTGGGCACAG
This sequence comes from Elephas maximus indicus, assembly GCF_024166365.1. Taxonomy (NCBI): domain Eukaryota; kingdom Metazoa; phylum Chordata; class Mammalia; order Proboscidea; family Elephantidae; genus Elephas; species Elephas maximus. The sequence continues at coordinate 181,211,507 of NC_064822.1, read as the reverse complement.
GCTGGGATGTGGTAAAAGGGATTCAAATACCAGAGGGTTGGACTGGGGCCAATGAAGTTGCAGTTCCTTGCGTTAGGGTATTAGACATTATGCTTTTCCCTGGGGAGTCAGTCAGCATCTTCATGGGAACCCTTAGGGAGGGAAGTCTCCCAGGTGCAAAAGAATGGGTTGATAATGGTAGGATTAGAGACCCAGAGACCGGGTGTGTGTGTGTGTGTGTGGCATGTGTGTGAGGTGTGTGTGTGAATATGTGCAACCTTGGGTATGTCCCTCAGCCTCTCTGAGCTCAGTGTGTTCTTCAACGACATGGGGGCTACAGGCCCAGGCACAGCCTCAAAAACTGCCCTGACTCTCAGGGGCTGCTGGGGCAGATGTGATCCAAGTGCAGATGTGTTTCAGCAGCAGGAGGTGAGGGCCATGACGTCCATGGCTTTGACTTTAATCATTGTCCCGCTGGGCAGTAGGGAGCCTGCGAAGGTTCTCGATCGGGGCAGTGGTGTTCAATCATGAACACCTCCAGCTTCACACCTTTGGAATATGCATGGAGGCCAACTTCTCTTGGTAATAATGAAGGTGGACTTGGGGAAGGTTGGTCCAAGGGCAGGAAGTGTTGGGGGCTCGAGGGTGAAGGCATAGAGTGCCAAGGATAGAGATTGTCCGGCTGCATCCTTCCCTGCACTGCCGAGGGGGTTGGAGGGAGGCAGCAAGGGGCATCCATGGGGTGGGTACGGGGTGTCCCACTGAGTGGGGGCTGTGTGCATGTGCATTTGTGCACACGTATTAATATGTGTATGCATGTGACGGTGTGCATGTGTGTGGTACTTGCGCCTATGCGTGTCATGTACAACCATGTGTTCTGTGTGTGGTGTGTGTGTGCCTGTGGTGTGCACATGTGTGTGCTGTTCACCTGTGCCTCTCTGTGCACTCCTCTGCTGTCACGACAAGAGAATGAACATAGGCCCCATCATCTCAGGCCAAGGGCAGAGGAATCCTTTATTTCCATGGCCTTCCACAGTGATTACGTCTCCAAACTTTTCCTTAACCATCACTTCTTCAAAATGAAAAACCAAATTGCATCTCCAAGCAGCTTGGAAATTGATTTCTTTCAAAATGAACTTTCAGAGAGGCGATTCCAAAGAGAAATAGGAGGAAGGTAGGAGGGGGGTGTGGGGGGAGGGCAGAGCAGCTGCCAGGGACTCAGGGGCCTGGGGTGGTCGCAGGAGGAGGGTGGCAGGAGGTGGCAGCCAGCGGGAACCCTGGACCCCTGGCTGGACTGGTTCCTCACCCGCAGCATCAGCCAGCGGGGCCTCACCTCCATCTCATCCCAACCCCTGCCCGTAGCTGGGATTCTCTCTTTACCTCAGTTACTGCCCTTCGCCTGGGGCCTGGTCTGGGAGACCTGGGGAGGCCTCCATTTCCCTCACGGGCCCAAGCTCCTGCAGGGTGGAAATGGGAACAAGGGGACTAATGGGAGCCGCCATTTTTGAACCCTCCCTATGGGCTGGGCATCCGGCCAAACACATTGCTCCCATCTCATTTAATTCCAAATCAACCCTGGGTAGCTATTATCAGCCCCACTTTAGTGACAAAGAAATGGCGGCCCAGAGATGTTAATGCATTGCTTGAGGAGATTGTGGAGAGGATTCAGGGTGAAGACGGGTGTGAAATGCTCAGCGCCTTACAGCACAGTGTCAACGACACCAGGCTACAGCAAAAGGAGGGGGACACATGGATCTGAACGATTATGACAGGAGAGCCACAGCCAAGTCTTCCAGGATAAAAAGGACACTATGGCTCTTCAAGGGGGGAGCAGTGTTTCAGGGTTTATTGAGCACCTACTGTATGCCAAGAACTTTGACACTTATTAACCCATTTTATGCACAAGGAACCAAAGCTCAGAGAGGCCAAGCAACTTGGCTGACGTCACACAGACAGCAAGAGAACCCAAGTTATCCTGGGTCCGACCCTGAGCGCAGAGAATTTCAGGAGGGCTTCCTGATGGAGGGGGTTTCTGAAGGTAATGAAAAGGAGATGGTGGAGAGGGTGCATTTAAGTGTCTCAGGGCGATGGTATCAAAGTACCACAAGTTGAGTAGTTTACAACAACGGAAATGTATCCTCTCACAGTTTGGGAGGCCAAAAGTCCGAAATCAAGCTGTTGGCAGGGGCAGGCTTCCTCTGAAGTCTATAGGGAAGGACGCTTCTTTGTCTCTCTGTCGCACCCCACTGGACAGTGGTAGCAATGGCTCTGAAGGGCACAGGTCAGATTCCTAAAAAAGAGGCAGTAAAAACTATGTTCCAACTCTGAATAACCGTAATGCTGAATGTACGAAGAATCTAAGAAAGTTGGAAGTTGTCAAAAATGAGATGGAATGCTTCAAAATCGACATCCTAGGCATTAGTGAGCTGAAATGGGCTGGTACTGGCCGTTTAGAATCAGACAAGGTCTACTATGCAAGGAATGAAACTGAAGAGGAGCGGCGTCCCATTCGTCATCAAAAAGAACATTTTCAAGATCTACCCTGAAGTAAAACACTGTCAGTGAGAGCCAAAGTACGACCTTGAATATAGCCCACCTGGATTTGGAGACCATCTCAAGAATAGATTTGACCCATTGAGCACTAATGACTGAAGATCAGACCAGTTGTAGGATGACATCGAGGGCATCATACATGAAGAAAGCAAAAGGTCATTAAAAAGACAGGAAAGAAAGAAAAGACCAAAATGGACGTCAGAAGAGTAGCTAAAGGGAACAGAAGAAATGAGGAAGTGAATGAAATAGCTGAAAAGAAAATTTCAAACAGTAGCTCGAGAAGACAAAGTAAAGTATTATAATGACATGTGCAAAGACCTGGAGTTAGAAAACCAAAAGCGAAGAACATGCTCAGCATTTCTCAAGCTGAAAGAACTGAAGAAAAAAATTCAAGCCTCGAGTGGCAATATTGAAGGATTCTACAGGCAAAAAATGAATGACACAGGAAGCGTCAAAAAAGAAAGAAATACAGAGTCACTGTACCAAAAAGAATTGGTTGATGTTCAACCATTTCAGGAGGTAGCATATGATCAGGAACCAATGGTAATGAAAGAAATCTAAGCTACCCTGAAGGCACTGGAGAAAATCAAGGCTCCAGGGATTGACGGAATACCAATTGAGATTTTTCAGCAAACAGATGCAACACTAGAAGTGCTCGCTTGTCTATGCCAAGCAATTTGGAAGACAGCTACCCGGGCAACTGATGGGAAGAGATTAATATTCATACCCGTTCCAAAGAAAGACGATCCAATGGAATGCAGAAATTATTGAACAACATCGTTAATATCACATGCAAGTAAAATTATGCTGAAGATAATTAAAAAATGGTTCCAGCAGTATATCCACAGGGAATAAGGGATATCATCGCTGATGTCATATGGATCTTGGCTGACAGCAGAGAATACCAGAAAGATGTTTACTTGTGTTTTATTGACTATGCAAAGGCAGTAGACTGTGTGGATCATAATAAATTATGGATAACATTGTGAAGAATGGGCATTTCGGAACACTTAATTGTGCTCATGTGGAACCTGTGCATAGACCAAGAGGCAGTTGTTCGGACAGAACAAGGGGAGACTGAGTGGTTTAAATCAGGAAAGGTGTTTTGCAGGGTTGCGGGGAAGGCTCTATCTCTGTGTCAGCTCTGGGGGAAGGTTCTTCAGCTTCTGTTTCCTGGTTTCTTGGAGATTTCCACGTGAATCTTTCCCCAGATCTCCCTTGCTTGTTTTAATCTCTTTTATACCTCAAAAGGGTTGACTCAAAACACTCCCTACACTAATCCTGTCTCGTTAACATAACAAAGACAACCTATTTTAAAACAGGATTATAACCACAGGCATACACCAAAAACTCAAACCCACTGCTGTTGAGTCCAGTTGATTCTGACTCATAGCGACTCTATAGGACAGAGTAGAACTGCCCCACAGTGTTTCCAAGGCTGTAAATATTTATGGACGCAGACTGCCACATCTTTCTTTTGGTTAGCAGCTGAGTGCTTTAACTACTGCGCCACCAGGGCTCCTAACCATAACCCAGTAACCCAGTTTTGGTGCCACCAGGGCTCCTAACCATAACCCAGTTTTGGTGCCACCAGGGCTCCTAACCATAACCCAGTTTTGGTGCCACCAGGGCTCCTAACCATAAAAAAAAAACATAGGCACTCAAAAAATCCACTCAGCCACTCCGTAGGACAGAATAGAACTGCCCCCATAGTGTTTCCAAGGAGGGCCTGGTGGATTTGAACTGCCAACCTTTTGGTTAGCAGCTGTAGCACTTAACCACTACACCACTAGGGTTTCTACCATAGGCATAGAGGTTAGGATTTACAACACATATTCTTGAGGAACACAATTTAATCCATAACACGTTATCCCGTTTTGCAGATGAGGAAACTGAGGCTCAAAGAGGTTAAACCGCTTGCCCTAGGACACAGAGCTGAGACATGGTGGAGCTGGGACTTCCCCACAGGCTTGCCCTTAACTGCTGCTGTACTGCCTGAGAAAGCAGAGGGAGAGCCGGGTGGGTGGGAGGGTGGTGCCTGCTGGCTGAGGGGGCTGGCTGGATAGTGGGGTCTGGGAGAGAAGCAAGAGTTCAATGGAAGTCAGCTTATGAGGGGCCTTGAAGGCCATGCTAAGGAGTTTGGGCTTCCCCTGAAGGCAGGAGGGCGTGGGGAGCCTTCTGGGGGAAAAGGCAGGCATGGGTGTGACCAGGGCCACAATGTCCCCTCTCTGCCACCGGCAGAGGTACAACACAAAGAGCAAGAGGGATAGTGTACTTCAGTCAGGGCCCAGAAGGCAGCCTATTTCAGGGGTGGCAGAAATGCCCAGACCTGGGCTTCGACACCAGGCGCCCCCAAGGAGGCTTTCCTTCCTACCCTGTCTCTCCCAGCACTCTGTCCACCAGGCTGAAATGTCCGGTGGCTTTTGTGATTGGTTAGGGCTCCTGAGTGAGTGGGGTGTGTGTGTGCGTGTGTGTGTGCGTGTGTGTGTGTGTGTGTAGACGAGTGTGTTTGCACTGTCTGTGTGGTATGTGTGTGATTTGTGTGAGTGTGTTTGTGGTATCTGGCATGTGTGTGTAGATGTGTGAGTGTGTTTGTGGTGTCTGTGGTGTGTGTCTGTGTGTGTGTGAGATTTGTGTGAGTCTGTGAGCATGTTTAAAATATCTACGGGGTGTGTGTTGTGAGTGTGTTTGTGTATTCAGTGTGACAGTGTGTTGCAGTGTCCGTGGGGCATGTGTGTGAATGTGCGTAGATGTCTATGTGTGAGCATGTTTGCGGTAAGTGTATGTATAGATTTATGAGAGTCTGTGTAAGCATGTTTGAGGTATCAGTGGGGTGTGTGTTGTGAGTGTGTTTGTGTATTGTTGCTTATATAAGCGTTTGCAGTGTCTGTGGGGTGTGTGTAAATGTGAGTGTGTAAATTTATGTGAATCTGTGTGAGCACGCTTGTGGTGTCTGTGGGGTGTGTGTGTAGGTTTGTATGCATCTGTGTGAGTGTGTTTGCAGTGTCTGTGTGTGTAGATTTTTGTGAGTCTGTGTGTGTTTGCAGCATCCATGGGGCGTGCGTATATGAGTACGTGGTGGGTGTGGATCTGGGTGCAGCCAGTCCAGTGCAGGAAGGCGTCACTCAATGTTACTCAGAGGGCATTGTGGGCCAGGGTGACTGGACAGTGGAAGAGTGGTGGCCCCTGCCACTGGAATGTGGGAGCTGAGTGTCTATGTCAGAGCCTGTCCTGTCTGTCAGGCAGGCAGTGAGTGCCGTCGTCTTCTCATAGTGGCTTGTCACCCTCACTTTAAGGAAGCAGGCCCTGGCTTGGGCGATACAGAGATAAGGAGGAGGTAGGGCTACAGGAGCCTGGGGAAGGCTAGGGCGAGGGGCTGCTGGGGAGAGCCAAAGAGGGCTAGAGGGGCTGGGATTTTGGAAGCTGCTATGGCTGGGGGCTGGAGAAAGCTGGGATTTTGGAAGGGGCTAGGGAGCTGGTGGCACAGTGGTTAATAGCTGAGCTGCTAACCAAAAGGTCGGCCGATGGAATCCACCAGCCACTCTTTGGAAACCCTGAGGGGCACTTCTACTCTGTCCTATAAGGTGGCTATGAGTCAGAATAGGCTAGAAGGCAGAGGGTTTGGTTTGGTTTTTGGAGGGAGCTAGAGAGCGCTGGGTTTCGGGTTTAGAGAGTGCTGGATAGGGCTGGGGGTGTTGAAGAGGGTGGGGCTAGAAGCTGATGGGGAAGGCTGGAGGTGGCCTGTGGGACCAGTGGGGCTGTGGGGATTTCTGAGCCAAGATGGAAAGTGCCAGCAAGACCTGCTCGCGCTCGCTCTTTCTCTCTCTCTCTCTGGCTCTCGCTCTCTAGCTGGCAGCACAGTGGGTTTTGATCATCTTCACAGCCGCTGAGCAGCGGGAAGCACTGGGGAGGGAGAAAGACGGGTTTGCAGCCATGAGGGAAGCTCGCCAAGGCGGAGGTGGAGGCAGAGGAGGAGGAGGAGGCGTGAAACTCAGACAGTGGAACCCAGGATGGGGCCTGAGAGACAGAAATCTCAGACCTGGAGATGGCCTCAGGGTGGGGCTGAGGGCTGGGGCGGGGGTACATCGACTGGGCACCTCCTCTGTGCCAGGCACAGGGTCAGCTAATCCTCACATCACACCCCGAAATGGGCTTGTGAGGTGCCCATTTTACAGATGGGGAAACTGAGGCTCGGAGAGGGCAGGTTATCATGCAGCCAGCAGTCAGTGGAGGAGCTGGGGTTACAGAGCACGTGGTTTGGGGAGAAGGGTGTGATCTAGACCTCGAGCTGGGGACCCCTGCTCACTGTACTGTGTCCTCAGTTCTGGGATTCCTGGGGCAGAGGAAGCAGCCTGGGCTGAGGAGCAGCAGCCCTCATCTCTAGTCCCTGTCCTGCCGGTCTCACTGTGTGTCCTTGGCAAGTCCCTGTCCCCTGTAGGCCTCGGTCTTCCTGTCCTTGAAATGGAGGGGCAAGAGGGGATCTTGGAGCAAGCCATCTGCCATATACCTCTCAGCAGTGTGTGACCTGAACCCCACGAGACCCACCTGCCAGCACTAATTGGGCGCCAAGCAAGCATGGCCAAGCTCAGTCACCAGGAATGTTCCTCAGTGGCTATGCCACCTTGGACAGCTCTCTCAAGCTCTCTGTGCCTCAGTTTCCCCCTCCTAAAATGGGGCTTGAAAAGCACCTGCCTGGCTGGGCAGGGCACAGAGTAGCCCCTCCCCTTCCACTCCTCTCCTCCCTCCCTCCTGCCCTTTCCCTCCCCCTCCCACGCCTCCCCCGGCCCCTCCCTGCTCTCCCCATGCCTTGCTCCTCCAGCTCTAGCAGCCTCCACAGGGGTCAGCTGGTTGGCTCTGACAAAGGTTCATTTTCCTTCCATTGTGCAGGTAATAAATTCTGTCGCCAATAATCACTTGTGAAAAATCAACAGTGAAGCCCAGCGGCTCCTAGCCCCTCAGGGAGATCTGAGTGGATTTCCGGAGGAGTGGGAAGACCAGGGTGGAAAAACCCAGGGGCAGCTGTAGTCCCGGGGTTGAGGGAGACGGGGAGGGACCGCCACACTCAACAGTGTGTGGACTGGGCTGGCATCGCACCCCCACCCCACCCTTCTCACCACACCTCCTAGCACTTGCACAGGCTAGTCCCTCTCTCCCTGGGATGCCCCTTCTTCTCCCCACCCCCCATAAGAGGGTAGGGTGGGGAGGGGACTCAAGGCAGAGGGAACCTGGAGGCACCCGTGGTAGGAACTCGAGGGGCATGCTCCGAGGATGTTGGGGACTTAGGTCTGGCTAGAGGGGAGAGCAGAGAAGGAGAGTAACAGGAGAGAAGGACAGAGGGGTGGAAGCCCCATTAGAAGGGCCTGGAATACCCAGGAGGAGTTTGGATCATCCGGAGGACAACAGGGAGCCCAGAAAATCTTTGTGCACCTTCGGGATGAGGCCTCCAGGGGAAGGCCCAGCCGGCCCCAGGGAGCCAAGTCCTCATCCTGTCCTTGGGGAAAGTGGGTAGTACATGGAGGAGGTGCGGTGGAGGGAGGGAGGCTGTGGGCAGGGCCTTAGCTAACAAGGACAGATGGATACCCACATGCCAGGTTATCTTGGGGACGCCCCACAGGGTCACTCGGGAGCTAAGTGGCCAAGCCTGGCTTTGAGCCCAGGTCTGTCTGACTCAGGGCCCAGCAGGAGGAGGATCCCGGCAGTCATAGGCCTGTGGTGGAATCCCCTGAATGGCCTCATTTGTCCTTCTTCCTCATTCTAGGAGATGGAATCTGTCCTCACTGACCCATTTTACAGATGAGGAAACTGAAATTCAGAATTGTCAAGTACTTGGCAGAGGTCACCAAGGAAACCAGTGCTCCTGGTTTCTAAAGTGGTGCATGGCACACAGTAGGTGCTTTAAGAATGGAGGGAAGTCAGGGTTTGAATCTCCATCTTTGGACTTCAGAATCCGTGCTCTCCAAAATGGCACCAAAGCTCTTTCTCTGAGCTAAGGCTATTGTTAGACACCATGATACAGGCCTCCTAGATTCTTAGGAGATCACAGCATCCTCACGAGCCCCAAGCCCCCTGTTCCACTCCCAACACACACACACCTGGACCTGGACCCCTGCAGAACCCAGCAACAGAAACATCTGGGGAATGTTCAACCACCTTGGAAACACTGCCCAGAGAGGGAAAGTAACTTGCCTGAGGCTGCACAGTGCACCAGTGACAGGCAGAGCAGTAACCAAGACCTAGGTCTTCAGACTTTCCTCCCACCCTAGGTCCGGGCCAGGTGGGTGCAGTGGGCAGGAAGGGCCAGTGCTGCCCAGCTGTGCTGAATCCTCTGTGGCTCTGTAGCTGGACAGGAAGGCCCAGGACGGGTGCAGGGTGGCGAGGAGGGCAAGTGCCATGGCAAGCAGCCACAGCAGCCTGGGCAGGAGAGGCTGCAAGTGGACTGCAGTGGGGTGTGGGGAACCGAGCTCCAGCCAGGGCCCCCAGAGCACAGGCCTGGCCTACTCAAGGCTCTGACCCCTACCTCCATTCTCACCTTAAAGCCACATGATCTACCCTGCACCCAATTTCCATTTCCATGGCGGTTAGTGAAGACAATGGGTTTCTCTCCCTCCCGATGGTCTCTCTCTCTCTCCATCTCACTCTCATGCATCCATCTTGCTCTTTTTCTGTTCATCCCCTCTCCATCTGTTCATTTCTCTCTCTCGGCCTTTAATGTCAGACAGGTATGGTTTCAAAGTCCCAGGCATTTCTCTGCTGTGTGATCTTGGCCATGTCCAATGCCTCAGCCAGGCCTCATTTTTCTCATCTGTACAATGGGGTTAATACCGGTGGCACCAGCCTCTAGAGGTTACCGTGCCTGCAGAGGCCCCTAAGCCAGCAGCAGGTGCTCACTTGGTAGCAGCTGCCCGATGATGATTGGGGGTGATGGGGGACAGGAGGATGACAGGCATTGTAGCAGAAATCACTGGACTCCCCGTGGCCTCTCCACCCACCCGCACCTGACCCCGCCTTCCTGCTCTCACCACTGCGGAGGTGCTCAGAGCTTGGAGCTGGCAACCGCCCCACTCCCTGCTATTTCTCCTCTTGAGCTTCCCGGGAGGTTAATAGCGGCTTCTCACCAGGATATGTGGCTTTTTTAGGAGTCTCCTCTGGCTCTTTTTTCTCTGCAAGTGTATTCTCAGGGTGGCTGCAAGAGGAAGGGAAAAAGGAGAGACTCTTGAGGTGGTTGCCAACTAGGGGGGGCACTTAAAGGATGCATAGGGGGTGGATGGGTTGGGCAGGACTGGGCAAACAGCTCCCAAGTGCAGGCCAGGTTGAAATGCAGGGAAGAGGCTCAGGGCTGGGGTGGGCGTGGGGTGGGGGGAGAGGTCACAGGCTCCACTTCCCACGGGCCAGGCCACTTGACTGTTGGGGACTCTCAGAGCCTGTTGGGGCCTCAGTCTCCTTTCCTGGAAGTTGGGCAGATGATCCATTACTTGCTTCCTGAGGAAGGCAAGAGCTTTGCCGAGCTACAGACAGAGGTGCAGGCGAGGTGACAGCTGGGGAGATGGGGAGGCTGCTGGGGCTCTCAGCATCCCTCTAGCTCAGCACTGGGTCCCTGGCCCAGCACAGCCAGCTCCTCTTGCTCTTGCCCCTGGCCTTGAGCTCACAGCGCTCCGGGCCCATGAAGGAAGGCAAATACTCCTTGCAGTGCTTCACCGCCCCTGGCTTAACACCGCAGCCCCTCAGTGCTCATGCCTCACACTACTCCCTGGTAGGATCCCCAGCCAGCCTGTGGGGTAGGAGTGGACAACCTCTTTTCACAAGTGAGTAAACAGAGGCACAAGAGACCAGGGAACTTACCTCAGCCTTTCTTACAGACTTTCCACGCTCTTCTCTTCCCACTCCTCTGCATCCCTAAAGGGTCACGGTATGCCTGCCATGTCTCCATTTCACCGAGGAAGACACAGAGGCCCTGAGGGGCTCTGAGCCTCTAGGTTGAGAGTCTTCAAGTCTGGTGCTTACATCATTTAGACGAACCACTCAGCTCTGCTTAGGAGGCCCAGTGCGGATTTTGTTTTGATGGGGAACACGCCAGGGACCGCCATGCCTGTTTGCAGGCCTCAGTGTCTCTTTTCCAAGGCTGACCCGGTGACCAGGCCCTGCAGGCTGCCTCGGGCTATGCTGACATCCACAACTCCTGGGGATCTCTGGGTAAGAGTGGGGTCTGGCCTGCAGCTAGCAACATGGCCTGAGGGGCCGCCTGGGGCAAAGAAGAGTCTGATACAGAACTCTTGACCTACAGATGACCCACACTGCCTGACAGCCTCCCCTCTCTGTGGGCCACACAGGCTCACTGTGTGTGCTTGGAGTGAGGTGACAGGGGAAGGCCAGACAGAGTGGCTGAAAGCTTGTAGGAATTAGGAAACACATATATTGTTCTCTCAGTGTGGGCTTGGGGACATATGCCAGTTAGGCATTTGGTGAGGGGAGGGAAAGGGGAAAGATTTTCCCAGGACCCCATTCACCTTCCTAGTCCCACTCTTAAGACCTTTTGTGATCTGGTCCAGCCCATGTGTCTATCTGCAAATCCTGCCATCCGTTGATACATCCCTGATTCATTCATTCAACAAGAATTGACAGAGGCTGGCTGTGCACACTGGCAGTTTCAGACACAGTTGTGAGGAAGACAAACGGGGCCCTGCCCTTCTGGAGTTCCTGAGCTCATGGCCCAGTGGCAAAACCCAATATTAAACAGATCGTTAGATGTCAAGAAGCACAGGCAGCGCCCAGGGCTTTGGGGGAGAAGCCAGGGCTTTGTGGGGGATTAACAAGCAAGCTGGATTAAGATTTGGAGTGAAGAAGGGCTTCTCTGAGAAAGAGGCTGTTGTGCAGAGAGATGGATGAAGTCAGCTATACAGATTGCTGCTGGAAGACTCTTCCCGGCAGAGGGAACAGCATGTGAGATGGCTCAGAGGTACAAAAGAGAGTGGTGAGATAGAGGAACCAAGAAAAGGTTAGGTCAGTGGGTGCCATAGTGAGTGAGGGGGGTGGGCAATGAGCCTAGGGCCTGAGCAGGGGTATTGCTCAGGGTTAAACTAAAAAACAAGTCATAAGAGTATTTGAAACTGAGGGTCCTAAAGCAGGGAACTTGTCACACAGTGTGATTAGAAGAGCTAGAAGGGGACAATGAGGTACCCAGCGATTAGCACCGGCATGCAGTATGCAGGCAAAAGCTGGACGATGAGTAAGGAAGACCGAAGAAGCACTGATTCATTTCAATTATGGTGTTGGCAAAGAATATTGAATGTACCGTGGGCTGCCAGAAGAACAAACCAGTCTTTTTTGGAAAAAGTGCAGCCAGAGTGCTCCTTGGAAGCAAAGATGGCAAGACTTCATCACACGTACTTTGGACGTATTGTCAGGAGGACAGGTCCCTGGAGAAAGACATGCTTGGTAAAGTAGAGGGTCAGCGAAAAAGAGGAAGACCCTCAAGGAAATGGACTGACACAGTGGCTGCAACAATGAGCTCAAGCCTAACAGCGAATGAGGATGGCGCAGGACTGGCAGTGTTTTGTTCTGTTGTAGATAGGGTCACTATGAGTCAGAACCGGCTCCAAGACGACGGCACCTAACAACAACAACAACAGGAAGTGGCTTCGTCTCCTAGGTCAGGGGGACAGAGCGCGGGGATGGTATCACTGAGTCAAAGGATCAGAGAGTCAGGGCAAGCATTTCTGGTGGGAGCTAGAGCCTTGGAGGAGACACAGAGTTGGCCAGAGACATGCCCAAGGCAGAGAAAGGGAGAAATACCCGGGCCTCTCCCTTCTTCCCACCCTCTAGGTTCCTACCAGGGTCTTCCATTGGCCAAATCCAGTCAGAGGCCAACTGATAAAGGAGCCAGGGGAAACATAACCTGCATGGCCTTGGACAAGTCACTTTGTCTTTCTGAGCATCAGTTTCTTCATCTTTTCAGCTGGTCGATTATGCTGACCTTGTAGGCCTGTGGGAAAGCCTGAGGGTACAGGCACAGGGTCTGATTCTCCTCTGGGCACTGGCAGCCCTTCTGAGCGTGGCCTGGGTCCTGCTTGGCCCCCTTCTGCCTGAGGCTTGACCTGTAGAACCTGATGTTATTCCTCTGCCCCTCCAGGGGTCACTTTGTCCCCCAGTTGGACCTGAGAACTCAGAGATGGGTCCAACCCAGGCCTCCATCCAACAGGAGCTTGCAGCGTGGGGTTGGACTCCAGTCACAGGCTGCACAGTGCTCTCAGGGAAGGTGGGCAGGTAGAGGAGAGAGGAGAGCATGGGGGCTGGACCTCCAAGGAGGACGCTCCAAGCAGGGGAAGCGCACAGCACATTCCAGGGATCAGGAATAAGTTGGTTTGTGTGAGGGGTAGGAATCTACAGATGATGCTAGGGAGTTCAGCCTGGCCAGGTCTAAAGGGCCTCTAATGCCAAGGTGAGCAGTTTGACTTGATCCTGAAGGCTATGAGAGCCACTGATAATTCTTGAGAGAGGGAAATACTGGCAAAAGTGCGTGGGGAAAGACCTGCTGAGTTCCAGCCCAGAATCAGGCCCCTTTGAGACCTGCATCATGGATGGTGGCCTGGAGGGTGAGGCTGGAGGCAGAGACACTAGTGAGGGGGTCTGTCTAGGGGTTCTGCCTAGAACAAAGGTCAGACCGGAGTCATCTGGGTTCCCAGCCAGCTTCATTCCTGGACACGCATTCTATGGCTACTACCTCCCTCACAAGCAGCCCTGGTAGCGCAACGGCTAAGTGCTTGGCTGCTAACCAAAAGGTCAGTGGTTCGAACCCATCAGCTACTCAGCCAGAGAAAGATGTGGCAGTCTGCTTCCTTAAAAAGCCTTGGAAACCCTATGGGGCAGTTCTGCTCTGTCCTATAAGGTAGGTTGTCCTGAGTCGGACAGGCAATGGGTTGGATGGGACCCCTCCCTTACCCCAGCCACCGCACACCCCTCCCTGCCCTGGAGCCCTGTCTGGACTCTGAAAATGTTCCTGCCTTCAGTATTGAGGCTGATTGGGCTGGCCACACCCACCACACCCTCAGCCTGCCCTCAGGCACCTTACTTGTCCCCTTCTTCTGGGCATACTATAGCCAAGGACTGGCAGCTGGGGGAATGGGGGTGTGCTAATGAGAGAAGGGGTGGCGGGGCGGGGGGGGGGGGCCTCTGCAGAGTGCTCACTGTGATAGACTGTATGTGTACGCCTGTGCCCTGAGGGAGTGTTCCTGGAGGAGGGGGCGGTATAGGGAGGATGCTAGTGGTAGGCTGGGGGCTTTCTGCTGTCACCTCCTCTCCTCACCAGAGGTTAAATTGGGACCCTGCAAGCTCCAGAAGGGGGGAGACCCTGAAGGAGGGCTGGGCATCTCCTGCCAAGTGAAATTTGGGGGCCTGAAGGAGTCGCAGCAGCCCCGTCCCCTCCCCGTGCTCCCCTACAGCCCTGCTCCATCTCCGGCATCTTCCCGCCATCCGCCCAGGAGACGGGCTGGCTGTGGGCGGCAAGGGAGGAAGACAGGGAGGCTGGGAGAGGCTGGGAGATGCTGGGAGAAGGGAGGAGGAGGAGAGAGCACATGAAAGGAAGGCTGGCAATCACAATAGGGAGGGTTTGTGGAAACTTCCTGTGTCTGCCTGCTTTACACACAGCACCTCACTTAACCCTCATAACACCTCCAGGTACCTGTATTATTATTAAAGTTTAGTTTTATTAATGTTTGTGTTTTATTTTTATCTATTCAGTGGAATTGCTAATGCACTTACAAATTTCAATATTTCACAGATGTTGTTAGGTGTCATCGAGTCGGTCCAGACTCAGCGACCCTACTATGTACAACAGAAGGGTCCTTTGCCAGCCTCACAATCGGCTGCTATGTTTGAGCCCAATGTTGCAGCCACTGAGTCGGTCCATCTGCCTGAGGGTCTTCCTCTTTTTCGCTGACCTTCCACCAAGCATGATGTCCTTCTCCAGGGATTGGTCCCCCCCGATAACAGATAAGTGTGTGCAATAGCGGGTCTCTGTCCCTCCCTCCTTTCCTCTAGGGACAGGTTCCCGCCCTGGAGGAGGCTGGCTTTGCCGCGTCTCCGCAGCCCTTCCAGGGTGTGTGCGCAGAGATGAGCAAATACCAACGGGTCCATTTCCCCTTTTTAACCCACTAAAGGGCGGCATTCAGTCACTAGGGTTTGACCTGATTTTCCTTCCCGTTTAAATCTGTTTTATAACCGAGGCCATTTCGGCTCGGAGAGGTTAAGGCATTGGTCTAGGGCCACAGAGCAGAGTCGGGGCGGAGACCGAGGTAAACCAGTGAGGTGGGGTGGTAGGCAGAGGGTCAAATTCCAGAAAGAGAAGCTGGAGGACCAAGCAGGGGGAGGAGAGGCGCGCCGGCCTAGAGGAGGCGCCCGGAGGGGCGACCGAGCGCGGAGGCGCGAGCCAGGATGGGGAGCGAAGCCGGGAGGGCGGGCTCCAGCTCCTGTCGCCCTCTCTGCGGCGGATGCCGGGGGAGGGGCCAAGTGGCGCCCGGCCGTCCCGAGCCCACGGCCCCGAGGGCCCCCTTGGCCTTCCCATTTCTTCTCACATCTCAGGCTAGAGGAGGGACGCCCTCCTGGACGCACGCCCACCCCAATTCTCCGGCAGGCGCTGGCCAGGTCCTCGCCCCCCTCCCTTTCCAGACTCAATCAGGTTTGGATATGGGCGCCGGAAGATGACTTGATTCTAGTCCTGCCCCGGCGGTGCGACCTGGGACAAACCGTCTGTAAAATGGGTGTGCGGTGTGTGCGTCGGCGGAGAGGAGTAAGGGGATGAGCTGGGAAGCGGGCGAGGGAACGAAGGGTCTTTCGCCCTCGGAGATTTGAGGTCGCTCTTTGTGACGCATCCTCCCCCTTCCCACCTCCCCATGTCTCTCTCTATCACACACACACACACACACCCCACACACTGCACTCGCGCCCCCTCCTTCCAGTTCCCTCCACGGGGAGAAGGGGCGTTCCCGAGCGTAGGGGGGCCGGCAGACCCCCGCCGCGCGCCCGCTTCCCCAGCTGTTCCTCGGCTACTACGCAGGTCCCTGCAGCGAGCGCCCAGGTGAGGCCACCGCGGGCAGCTTCCGCGTCGCTGAGCTTTAACGAAGGCCCCCGCGGCGCCCGGCTAGTGAGCTCCGGGCCCCGCGTGCGCGCCCGCCCGCCCGCCGGGTCTCCATGCTCGGCCGGAGTCCTAGAGCGCTGGCGCCACCGAGAGAGCAGAGTTCGAGTTCCCGTGGAGCCAGTTCTCCCTGCGAGATCCCTGAGCCTCACTTGGCCCATCTGTAAACGGGGAGAGAATAAGAAAACCTTCATAGCATGGTTGTGAGGATAAAAGTAATCAGTCGTGTTGGTTTAGCTCAGGGCCTGGACGTAAATGCTCAATAAATGACCGCCAGTGTTATTATTAATTATTACGCGTCCAGCTGGCCTGGCTGGGGGGCTCTGGAGCCAGAATAGACCTAGCAGAGATGTCATGCAAATCCCCAGCCCCCTCTTGACATGCGGGGTTGGAGGGGTAACTTGCTCAAAGCCTACATCTAACACTGACGAGGAACTGTGGCTCCCGAGTGGGAATTCTAGAATTCTCAGCTCTTGACCCCTCTCTCAGCAGCCCTTCCTCTCCCCAGCAGTGGGTGCCACACCTGAGCCCCTTCACTCTTCTGTCTTCAACTCCTTCTTTGAAATGTGCAAACTGGAAGGCCTCTAAGCTGTCATCTGGCATGCTGTGTGACTCTGGGCTAGATAGTCACCCTCTCTGGGCCCACATTCACACCTGTCAACTGAGGGGCTGCCATAGCCCGGCAGCTCCTAACCCCCAGCAGCAAATTAGAGTCACTTGGAAATCTTTTTAGAAAATGCCATTTCCTGGGTGGCTCTTCAGTCCTGGTCATCCAGAACTTCCAGGACTGGGGCCTGGGAATCTGCAGTCAGCCCAGCCCAGTCCCAGACCTGTGCCTAGGCAGCATAGACCAAGGGAACTTCTAGTATCCAACTCTGAGTCCCCCCACTCCAGTCTCCTCCTGGGACACATGAAAACCCTGAGACCCAGAGAGGGGAGGTTACCTGCCCCAGGCCACACAGGAATTTCCCAGCAGAGCGGGGAACTAAAGCCCAGGTGTTTAGCCTCCCAGTCTCTGCCCTCATTGGCACCTGCCCAGTCTTGCATTCACTTCCTTGGTTGAGAGGACAGCTAGTAAGGACAGACTGTGACCTGGGAGGGGGGGGAGGAGGGAGGGGTGGTGGCTCCCTGCCTCTGGTTGATCCTCTCTGCAGCCCTGCCCCCTCATCTGGTTCTGACCCCAGGGCAGTTTGGGGAAGGTGGCCTGCCTCACTTTTCTGAACTTGGCAATTGTAGGAATCTCTTAGACGGTCCTTTCCCACTTTCAAGTGTCCACATCCACCCCCCTTCCAACCTCAGAAAGGGTGGAGGAGGCACAAGGGCCTGCAGGAAGGGGGCTGCCTCCCTGTGGCCCCGAGGGGCTTCTGTTCTGGCCCTGGCTCCACTGATGAGGGATGATTTGGGAGAAGATCTGATTGAAATGTACTTTTCGTTTCGGGAAATTAAAGTTCTCAATTTGAGAGCGTGGCGGCAATTAGTGTTTAATCTTGGGAAGATAGAGCATGGGGGGACACTCCTGGCTGGGGAGGCCACCCTACCGGAGCCTGGGGGAGTGGGCTGATTATCGGCCCTGCTTCCTGCTGAGGGGCTGAGGCTCACCCCCTCCCCTTCCCCAGGACAGATTAAAGGTGTAATTTGATGAATCAATTTGTTTTCTGGAGGAGAGAAGAGGGAAGCTGAAATATGATAATAACTGCAATCAAGTTGGTCTGTCCTGACCTACAGGAGATATCAGGGATGGAGACAGGGGGAAGAAGCAGACACAACAGAGGAGGCCCCAGGAGGGGACAGGGGAGGAGCAGACCCAAGAGAGGAGGCCCCGTTTCTTCCTTTAGGTATTACACTGAGATCTAGGGGCCTTTGGAACCTCGCAGTCCTGAGTTCAAATCCTGATTCTGCCATCTGCCAGCTATGTGACCTTGGGAAATCCACTTAACTATTCTGTGCCTCCATTTCCTTTTGTCTGAAAGGGAACAGCCCAGCAGGATGGTTGGGCTAACATTTGTAAATGTGTGTCCTGTGGCATCTGGCATATAGTAGGTGTTCAATAAAGCTGACAGGGGAAAGAACACTGGTTTTGGAGTCTGGCTGGCAGGGAGGTGGAGAGAGCTGAGGCCAGGTAGGGTGGGGCAGAGGAAATGGACCCCTGCTTAGCTGGACTTGGAATGCCTGGCCATACGGTTCTCTGGGCAGTGTCCTTTGGGTACCAGCCGACAGGGTGCAAAATTGGAGAACTTCTAGGCAAAGGGTGAAATCGCCCAACTAGTGGGCAGCAGACACTCTGCATGGCGCCAGGAACCCAGGAACAGACAAATCTGGACTCTTCCTTTCCCACCCCTACCTCCCCCTTTGTCCCAATCGTTTAGGTCTCATCTCCTTCCTCCCAGAAGGCTCCCCATCACCCTATACCAGCCCAGGTCCTTCTGTACACCTCAACATTCCCTCGACTTCCCCTGCAGTAGCACTGAGCTCGGTGGAGCTGTACGTGGTGGTGTACAACCCAGGTCATGTTGTGCACCGTGAGAGTTGGCAGCAGCAGCACAGGGGCAGGCTGTGGCTGAGCAGGGCTGGGTAGGGAGAGGCTGGGACTGCTGGGTAGGGAGAGCTCAGGTCGCAATCAGACAGGCCTGGGTTTGAATTCTGCTGCTTCCTAGCTTGGGGTGAGTGACCATACTCCTCTAGGGTTCATTTGTAATTTAATTTCCCCAGGTGGGTTATTAATAACAGTAGCACGTTCCTTCTGTCTCCTGACTCAGATCCTAGGGGCAGTTTTGGGTGCTACTGGGGGAGGGCGTGAAGAAAGGGGTCTTATATTACTGAGCACCTATCAGGCCAGTGTGCTCTATGCCCTTTTGTCTGTGACCCCTCCCCACTCTGCCATAAGGCGGGGATGATTATCCCCTTTTCTAAACAGAGAAACTGAGGCTCAGAGAGGTTCCCTGGTTTGCCCAGGCTCGCCAGCTGACCAGCGAGGAGCCAGTTGTAGAAGCTGGGGCTCTCTGACTCAGAGCCTGGGCGTGCTCCAACCTGGTGGGCACTTTGGGAAGACGGGGGCCAGGGCTAGAGGCTGCAGCCAAGTGTGGGTGGGAAGGTGGGTGGGCAGGCGCATAGATCCTGACTAATGACTCCTGGTGGGTCTGGCGATAATGGGCACTGGAAGTGTCAGGCCAGATTTAATGGGAAGGCAGGTGCTGGCTGCAGCAGGCCAAGAGCTCATCTGCCCCTCCCCCTCCTCTGACCAGGAGGAGGAGTTCAAGGTGGGTGCTCAGAGAGGGAATCCTCTGCCCAGCTTTGACACTGACTCCCCTGGTGGACTTGGGCAGGCACTGCTCACTGCTGGGTGTCAGCTTTCCCTTCTGTGCAATGGGTTAAAGACCCGCACCACCCAGGTTTTGTCCTGACTACTGGGATGGCATTGTAAAAATTAGGGGCCAGCTGGGGTGGCCACCCCTCCCAGAGAAAATGCTCCCTATTGGGGGACTCCAGGGTCTTGAAGATACAGCAGGTGTCCCAAGATTATGCCAGATCCACCCTTCTCTTTCCCTCCAGAGCTATCCTGGGTCAGGGATCCACAGAGTCTGGCCTGAGTGGGTGGGTCGGTGGCCCTGGCTGAGCCAAGAAGTGCCTGCCTCTGATTGGAGGGCTGGTTTCCATGGTGACCAATTGATTGCCCAAGCAGAGCTACGGAGACTCAAGGGGAATGAGCAATGGGCTTTTCTCCCAAGCTGGATGGCGGGCGAGGCCAAGGCAGGGGTGACATCTATCCACGTCTTCTTCCAGGGCTAAGGGGAGCCACTGTTGAGCACCCACTGTGTGGGAGTTCTGAGCTGTCAATGGGATGGGAGAAAAAGACCAGCAATTATGAAGTGCCCAGGGGTCTGCAGGTACATACCACTTCCCCGCCCTCCCCCATAACCACGTTTTGAGAAGGTTGTTTTTATTAGTCTCATTGTACAGAGAGGAAGCTGAGGCTCAAAGGGGTAAACTGATTTCCTCAGGATCCCAGCACTGGAAAATCTGATTCCTGACCCAGCAGAACTCCCAAGCCCATGGACTTAACCACTAGGTGATGCAGCCTTGAGCCCACCAGCCGCTCCGTGGAAGAAAGATGGGGCAGTCTGCTTTCATAAAGATTACAGCCTTGGAAGCCTTATGAGGCAGTTCTGCTCTGTCCTGTAGGGTCACTGTGAATCGAAGTCCACTCAACGGCGATGGGGTTTTGGGTTTTAAGCACATTTACAGGCACAGTGCACTCTCTTGGACCACCAGAATGTAGCATCAAGCCTCGAGGGGGAAGGAGGTGGGGCTGGGGCATCTGAGGGTCAAAGGAGTCAGGAGACTCTAATGGGAGATGAGCTCAGACTCAGAAGATGAAGTGGCTGGTGGTGGTAGAGGGGTACGGCATACCAGGTGGGGTGATGGCTTGGGCAAAGGCACGGCAGTAGGATGCTAGGCTTGTGGCAAGAGTCAGTCCCTCTGTCTGTGACGTGGGCTTGAATACGCTTGTGGTGTGGTGGTGTGCTAGCCCCAGCAGTCTGTACTGGCCATACCCGTGGATGCTGACTGCCCACGTCTGCACCCCGACATCATCCTTCCTCCCCACTCGCACATCTCACCCCCATTCCACTCCCATGTCTGGTCCCTTCCCACTCCCATATCCCACCCCTTCTCATTCCCATACCTCACCCCCCACTCCCATACTGCACCCCCTCCTGCTCTCACATCTAACACCTCCCACTCCATGCCTCACTCCCTCCCCCTACCACATCTCACCCCCTTTCCACTCCCATGTTTGGTCCCTTCCCACTCCCATATCCCACCCCTTCTCATTCCCATACTTTACCCCCCCACTCTCACATCTAACCCCTCCCACTCCATGCCTCACCCCCTCCCACTACCACGTCTCACCCCTTCCCATATCTCACCCCTTCCCATATCTCACCCCTTCCCATATCTCACCCCCTCCACTGTACTTGGTACTGCAGTGGCTTGTGTGTTGCTGTGATGCTGGAAGCTATACCACCGATATTTCAAATACCATCAGGGTCACCCATGGTGGTCAGATTTCATCAGAGCTTCCAGACTCAGACAGACTAGGAAGAAAGGCCTGGCAGTCTTCTTCTGAAAAAAATTGACCTGTGAAAACCTTACGAATAGCAGTGGAGCATTGTCTGATGTAGTGCTGGAAGACGAGCCCTTCAGGTTGGAAGGCACTCAAAAGATGACTGGGGAAGAGTCGCCCTTAATGACGTGGATGGAGTCAAGCTTTCGGGACCTTCATTTGCTGATGTGGCACGACTCAAAATGAGAAGAAACAGCTGCAAACATCCATTAATATTTGGAACGTGGAATGTACGAAGCCTGAATCTAGGAAAATTGGAAGTCATAAAAAAAGAAATGGAATGCATAAACATCTATATCCCAGGCATTAGTGAGCTGAAATGGACTGGTATTGGCCATTTAAAATCAGCCAATCATATGGTCTACTATGATGGGAATAACTAATTGAGGAGGAATGGCATTGCACGCATAGTCAAAAAGAACATTTCATGATCTATCCTGAAGTACAAGGCTGCCAGTGATAGGATCATATCCATATGTCTACAATAAAGACCAGTTGATAAGACTATTATTCAAATTTATACCCCAACCACTAACGCCAAAGATGAGGAAATTGAAGATTTTTATCAACTTCTGCAGTTGGAAATTGATCAAACATGCAATCAAGATTCATTGATAATTACTGTTGATTGGAATTCAAAGGTTGTAGATACAAAGAAGAACCCGTAGTTGGGAAATACTGCCTTGGTGATAGAAACCATGCCAGAGATCGCATGCTAGAATTTTGCAGGACCAAAGACTTCTTCACTGCTAATATCTTTTTCAACAACATAAACGACAACTATACATGTGGACCTCATTGGATGAAAAACACAAGAATCGAATGGACTACATCTGTGGAAAGAGATGTTGGAAAAGCTCAATATCATCAGTCAGAACAAGGCCAGGGGGACCGACTGCGATACAGACCACCAATTGCTCATATGCAAGTTCAAGTTGAAGCTGAAGAAAATTAAAACAAGTCCATGAGAGCCAAAATACAGCCTTGAGTACATCCCACCTGAATTTGGAGAGCATCTCAAGAATAGATTTGATGCACTGAACGCTAATGACCAAAGACCAGACGAGTTGTGGGATGACATCAAGAACATCACATAGGAAGAAAGCAAAAGGTCGTGAATAAGACAGGAAAGAAAGAAGAAACCAAAATGGAGGTCAGAAGGGATTCTGAAACTTGCTCTTGAATGTAGAGTAGCTAAAGCGAAAGGAAGAAATGAGGAAGTAGAAGAGTTGAACAGAAGATTTCAAAGGGTGGCTCGAGAATATGAAGTAAAGTGTTATAACCAAATGTGCAAAGACTTGGAGTTAGAAAACCAAAAGGGAAGAACACACTCGGCATTTCTCAAGCTGAAAGAACTGAAGAAAAAATTCAAGCCTCGAGTTGAAATTTTGAAGGATCCTATGGGCCCTGATGGAAGGAATACTCAGTCACTATACCAAAAAAAAACTGGTCGACATTCAGCCATTTCAGAAGGTAACATATGATCAGGAACCGATGGTACTGAAGGAAGAAGTCCAGGCTGCACTGAAGGCATTGGCGAAAAACAAGGCTCCAGGAATTGACAGAATACCAACTGAGATGTTTCAACAAATGGATGCAGCGCTGGAAGTGCTCACTCGTCTATGCCAAGAAATTTGGAAGACAGCTACTTGGCCAACTGACTGGAAGAGATCCATATTTATGCCTATTCCCAAGAAAGGTGATCCAATGGAATGCAAAATTATCAAACAATATCATTAATATCACATGCAAGCAAAATTTTGCTGATGATCGTTCAAAAGTGGCTGCAGCAGTAAATCGACAGGGAGCTGCCAGAATTCAAGTCGGATTCAGAAGAGGACATGGAACCAGGGATATCATTGCTGATGTCAGATGGATCCTGACTGAAAGCACAGAATACCAGAAGGATGTTTGCCTGTGTTTTATTGACTATGTCAAGGCATTCAACTGTGTGGATCATAACAAATTATGGATAACACTGCGGAGAATGGGAATTCCAGAACCCTTAATTGTGCTCATGAGGAACCTGCACATAGATCAAGAGGCGGTTATTCAAACAGAACAAGGGGTTACTGAGTAGTTTAAAGTCAGGAAAGGTGTGCGTCATGGTTGTATCCTTTCACCACACCTATTCAATCTGTATGCTGAGCAAATAATCCGAGAAGCTGGACTATATGAAGAAGAACGGGGCATCAGGGTTGGAGAAAGGCTCATTAACAACCTGCTTCATGCAGCTGACACAACCTTGCTTGCTGGAAGTGAAGAGGACTTAAAGCACTTACTGATGAAGATCAGACTACAGCTTTCAGTAGGGACTATATCTCAAGATAAAACAAAAATCCTCACAACTGGGCTGATAAGCAACATCATGATAACAGAGAAAAGACTGAAGTTGTCAAGGATTTCATTTTACTTGGATCCACAAGCAACGCCCATGGAAGCAGCAGTCAAGAGATCAAACAACATATTGCATTGGCTAAATGTGCTGCAAGAGAGGTAAAATAAAGGTAAAGTAAGGTAGAGGGTCAGTGAAAATGAGGAGGACCTCAAAGAGATGGACTGACACAGTGGCAGCAGCAATGGGCTCAAATATAGCAACAATTGTGAGGATGGTGCAGGACTGGGCAGTGTTTTGTTCTGTTGTTTATAGGGTCATTATGAGTCAGAACCAACTCGAGGGCACCTAACAACAACCTACTTCCATAGCTCACCCCTTCACACTCCCACATCTCACCCTCTCCCTCCCTGATATCCCACCCCCTCCCACTCCCATATATCACCCCCTCCCACATCTCACCCCCTCCCACTCCCAGGTCTCACCCCCTCCCACTCCCAAGTCTCATCCCTTCCCACTCCCATGCCTCACACCCTCTCACTCCCAAGTCTCACCCCCTCCCACTCCCACATCTCACCCCCTCCCACTCCCATGTCTCATCCCCTCCCACACCCACATCTCACCCCCTCTCACTCCCAGGTCTCTCCCCTTCCCACTCCCATACTTCGCTCCCTTTCCACTCTGGTACCTCACCCCTTCCACTCCTACATCTCACCCCCCTTCCACATGTCACCCCCCGACTCCCATATCTCACTCCCTCCCTTTCCCACATTTCACCCCCTCCCACTCTCCTCTTTCCTGCCTCCTCTCCTGGCTTGGCATCAGGGCTCCCATTTGCCTCTCCTTCACTGTGGTCTGGGTGAGTCCCTGGCCTTACCTGACCGCAGTGGTTGGTACAGGTGGGGCCTTGGTCCAGATCCCTTTGCCCCCCTCACCCCTCCACCCAAGCACTGCTGGCTCCTGCTTTCCCTCTCCCTGCTCATGGTCCTGTCTTGAATTCCTCCCTTTTCCCCAACTCCTCAAATTACCTCCTTCCAGAACTACTCTGGTCTGCTAGGACTCCTCACTCTCCCTCAGTCTCCTTTCCTGCCCCCAGGGGTGATTGTGTCCTGATTTCTGCCCCAGCCCCGGCTCTACCCCAACCTCAGCCTCTTCCCCAGCCTCAGTTTTTGTCCCTGCCCCATACCGGCCCCCATTCTGTGCTTCTTTTGGGGCTCCTGCCTCTCCCCTCCACCCTCACCCCCCCACCCCATCCCGCCCTGTCCTGTCCCTCCCACTCCTGTCCCACCCCTGTCCTACCTTCATCCAGAGCTCCTACCCCAGTCACTGCCCCTCTCCTACTCCTTCTCAGTCTTGCCCCAGCCATGTCCTCCTGCCCGCGTCCCTATTCCCAGCCTCATCTCTATCCTGAACCCCCGCCTCCGTCCGTGGGTTCCCAGACTGGCTGGTTTAAGTCCTGGCCTCATTGTCATTCTGTCCATGGTTGCTGGCTGAAGGCACTGGCGGAGTTGAGAGAGGAGGAGAGGGAGGGAGGTTGGGACTGCAGGTTAGGGAGAGCTCCAAGGCTGCTCTCGGAGCCGCCTTTCTGGGCAGGAGGGCTCTGGCCAGGGCTGGAAATAGCTGGCCATTACTGAGCACCTACTGCGTGCCAGAAACTTTACATCACAGCATCCCCAACCTCCCAGCAGCCCTGGGAGGCAGGCATTAATCTCCACTATCCTCCAAAAGGTGGAGTGATTGTCCGATAGTAGACACTGGCAGGATTCACCCAGGACTGAGTCCCCCAGATCAAAGTCCCCACACACTGCCTATTGCTGTGGGTTTTGGGGAGCGTGGGGGCATTTGGACCTCTACTTTGAGTGCCCCTGGACCCTGAAGCCCTGTGAGGGCTCCAAGGATGGCCAGGACCCCCAAAGACACATATGGGGAGGGGGCGGAGAGGATAAACAAGGGAGGGAACTGCGTGAGCAAATGTTTTGAGGCCTGGACTGTTTAGGGAAGACAGGCCTGGGGAATGCCAAAAAAACAAAAAAAACAAAAACCCACTGCCCTGGAGTGGGAGACAAAGCTGGGAGGTGGGCTGGAACGACTTCATATGCAGCTTGAAGACTCAAAGAGCAGGAAGAGCAGGCTGGGCGGCTGGCCTTAACGAAAGAAAAATGGGAAGCTTCGGAAAGTTCTTGAGCAAGAACCTTCTTTCCTTTCTCTCTCCCTCCCTCCTTCCTTTCCTTTTTTCCTTGATTCATTTATCAAATATTTATTAACGGCCTTTTCTGGGCCATGCTTCTCCTGGTAGTGGGGATACAGAAATACCAGTCAGAGTCCCAGCCCTCAAGGGGTTAACAGGGAGACACTCATACATATTCATAAGGGCTGGAGAGAGGGTGGCGCTTCAGAGCCTCCTGTTCTGTGCTGGGAAGTAATGGAGACGGCCCTCAGGAGCCAAGGGGGAGGTGTGACATAGGCAGGCCCACCCTGGCTGGTCACCCTGGCTGCAGGGTGGTAGATGAAATGGAGGGAGCTGGAGGGGGACAGGAAGAAAACAATAGAGGTCAGAGTGGAGGGAATGGAGAGAAGGGCAAGACCGAAAAGTATCCACCTACCCATTCATCCATCTAGAAGAATATTTGCTGAGCACCTATTGTGTACCAGAGACTATGCTGGGTGCCCCGAGTAGAATCAACCAGGCTTGGTTACTGGCTGGGTAGGGGGTTGGGGACTGGGTTGGTGGGCATGGATGAGGACGAGCAGGGTTGGGGAGCAGTGATGGACACTTTGATTTCAAGGTGCATCCATCCAGGTGGCTGTGAATTAGGAATATGTGGCAGTTGTTAATGGGGGTGGGGTGGGGCAGCAAGGGGAAGGGGCTCAGAGAAAATAAAAAATATTTTCAATGGGGGAATAGAAAGGAGCTAACTGTGCTTGGTGCTTTACTGGTCTTTTCATTTAATCCTCATTTAATATTATTCCTATGTGTTCAGATGAGGAAACTAAGGCTCAGAGTTACTTGTCCCGCTAGTGCAGGGGTCAGTAAACTTTTTCTGGAAAGAGCTAGATAGTAAATATTTTCGGCTTTGTGGGTCAAACCCCTCTCAAAACTACCCAACTCTGCCACTGTAGTGGAAAAGTAGCCATAGACAGTACCGAAAATTAATGGATGTGGCTGCATTCCAATAAAACTTTATGCAGGAAATTAAAATTTCATACAATTTTGCCATGTCAGGAAAAATTATTCTTCTTTTGATTTTTTCCAATATTCAAAAGTGCAAAAGCTGTGTTTAGTTCCTGGGTGGACAAAGCCAGTTGGTGGCAGAATCTGGCAGGCAGGAGTCCTTTGCCGGCTGCTGGTTAGATGCTGGTTGAGCTGGGCTTGGAATTGTACTCTGCAGGCCGGTGATTTCCAGATCACATCAGCTCCAAGTGCCCCGCTCACCCTTGGCCCCCTGCCCACCATTCAGCTCAGCTTGCTTCCCTGTCCCTCAAGATCTGCTCTCTTTTCAGCTCTATATGCCCAAGTGGACCCAGCCCCCTAAGCCGCCCCTCTTGCTAGGAGGCAGTGTGGGGTTGGCAACAGGCTCTGAATCCCCCAGCCCAGGAAGGTGCGACTGCCCAATCACTCACCAGCTGGGCTGCCTTAAAAAGACCTATAAGAAACCTCCCAGGCCTCAGTTTCCCCATCTGTAAAATGGAACTTAGCAGAGAACCCACTAGCAGGGTTGGAGGCCTAGGTGAGTACTGCCAGGAATCGTGCTTCCACCCTCGGCTGCCTCAGCTTCCCTCTTTCCCTGGTCTATGCCTTCGTATCGGCCTCTCCCTGTCTCCCTCCTCCACCACTTCCTACTTAATGCCGAGAAGGACATCCTGGGTGTCTCTCAGCTGCCTGTCTAGCAGACGAAAGCTTTGAAAAATGAAACTCCTTGGAGGCAGCAGGGAGGCCTGGCTGGGGGCGGCCGCCCGCGGGGGCTCCCCGGAGGGCGGCTCGGTAGCTCCGCGGAGATCTATGGCTGATTATTATGGAAATCAGAGCCCTGCAGCGCGCCTGGGAGGCGCGGGAGCGGGAAGTGGCAAGGCTAGTCTGGAGGCGGCTGGTACCCTCTAACCCGTGCAGCGAGCTGGGGAGGGAGACAAACGGGTGGGGGTGCTGCAGCCTCCTTGGAGCTCCTGGGGCAAGCATGACCCTTCCTGGCCCGGAGCCCACTGCAGCTGGGCTGCGGTCACACTCGGAAGCCTGGGTTCCCAAATTCTGAGGTTCCAGGGTTCATTTCCGCTGAGACCTGAGAAATCCAGCCCCGGTGCTGGATATTCTCATCCAAATAGAAGAAGCTTTTTTGGGGGGGTGAGGGGTGTGGGAGTCAGGCCCCCACCGGGAACAGCCTTGGACATAATGACAAGTGTCATTTATTGAGCATGTACTTTGCTCCCTGCACTGTGCTAAGCTGCTAAGTGTGCTGTGACCATCAACCTAGTTAATCTTTCCATTGATGTTGGTGTTATCACTCCCATTTTATAGATGAGAAAACTGAGGCACAGAGAGGCAAAGCGACGTTCTGACCCTCACACAGCAAAGCAGTCCAGAGCAAAGCAGACCAGACAGATCCGGTCAGTTCTCCCACCTTGGTCTAACCCAAACCAGTTGCAGTGGAATCCATCCCACTCATGATGAGTCTGCGTGTGTTAAAGTAGAACTGTGCTCCACACTTTCCAGTGGCCGATTTTTTGGAAGCAGATCTCCAGGCCCTTCTTTCCAGGCATCTCTGGGTGGACTCGAACCACCAACCTTTCCATTAGCAGCTGAGCATATTAACCCTTTGCATCACCCAGGAACTCCAGAACAGGTCTGTTGTTGGGTGCCCTCAAGTCAATTTTCCAATTTTAGACTCATAGCAATCTCATGTGACAGAGCAGAACTGCCCCCTAGAGTTTTCTAGACTTTACAGGAGCAGAGAGCCAGGTCTTTTCTCTCTTGGAGCTGCTGAGTGGGTTTGAACTGCCAGCCTTTCGTTTAGCAGTCGAGCCCTTATCCATTGTGCCATCAGGGCTCCTTAGAACAGGTCTAGTAAGCCTTATATCATGACCAGTGCGCTTGAGGTGAGCCAGGAGTGCAGCCCCTCCTCCCAGCCATCACATTCTGGAGAAAGGAGACAATCTCAGCTTAAAAGTGATAGAGGAAATAAAAATGGGGAAGTCAGATGGGTTTGGCCACTCTGTAAACCAGAAAAATGGCCCTGATAGAAAGGCAAGCAGCGGCCTTGGAAAAAAATCTCTGTAGCAAGCAAGAGGGGCCATGGGATCTGTTATCTTTGCTCTGTAACAGCCCTGGCTGACAGGCAAGGAAAGGGAAAAACCCTCAGGTAAGCTGGCAAAGGGCAAGAGCAGCCTATTCGCATGATAAGGAAATGCAAATGTTTAACTACCGAGTGGAAAAAACTCATTCTTACTTGCAGACGTAAAAGAAATGAAAACTTTAATACATGCAATTCCAAGCAAATTAAAAAATATTTTAAAACATGAAGCTATCTTAATGTATCAC
The DNA here is from genome assembly GCF_024166365.1 of Elephas maximus indicus. Classification (NCBI taxonomy): domain Eukaryota; kingdom Metazoa; phylum Chordata; class Mammalia; order Proboscidea; family Elephantidae; genus Elephas; species Elephas maximus. The sequence goes on along the minus strand of NC_064822.1, from coordinate 181,182,862 downwards.
TGAATAACTATAACTATATTTAATTGAGCTCTTGTTACACGCCTGGCACTCCTTAAAGAGCTCTACAAATGTTAGCTACCAGAATCGTCATGATGGCTCCATTTCACAGAAGAGGAAACTGAGGCTGAGAGAGGTTAATTACAGAATAATTATGTAATTTACCCAAGGTTCCACAGCGGGTGCGTAGCTGAGCACAGCCATCTGTCTGTGGATTTAGAAAGCAGGGGGCATACCTAATTGCCTTGGAACTTGCTGTCATCGTTGTGACATGCTGCAGAGTCGGCTGTGACTCATAGCGACCCCACGTATAACAGAATAAAATGCTGCCCGGTCCTGTGCCATCCCCACAAGAGCAGGTATGTTGCAGCCACTGTGCCAGTCCATCTCGTTGAGAGTCTCCCTCTTTTTCCCTGACCTTCTACTTTACCAAGAAGGGTGCCCTTCTCCAGGGATTAGTCCCTCCTGATAATGTGTCCAAAGTCTCGCCATCCTTGCTCCTAAGGAGCATTCTGGCTGTACTTCTTCCAAGACAGATTTATGCTTTCTTCTGGCAGTCCATGGCGTATGCAATATCCTTCACCAACATCATATTTCAGATGCGTCAATTCTTTGGTTTTCCTTTTTTTGTTGTCCAGCATATGAGGCAATTAGAAACACCATGGCTTGGGTCAGACACACCTTAGTCCTCAAAGTGGTATCTTTGCTTTTTAACATTTTAAAGAGGTCGTTTGTAGCAGATTTTCCCAAGGCAATCCATTTCATTTCTTGACTGCTGCTTCCATGGATCCAAGTAGGATGAAATCCTTGAAACCTCAATCTTTTTTCTGTTTATCATGATGTTGCTTATTGGCCCAGTTGTGAGGATTTTTGTTTTCTTTATGCTGCTGTGTAATCTATTCTGAAGGCTGTAGTCTATTACCTTTATCAGGACTTGTTAGGCATGCAAATTCTCAGGCCTCAACCCAGACCTGGTGAATCGGAGACTCTGGGAGTGGGCCCAGTGATCCACTGCTTCAGTAGAACTGTGCTCTGGAGGGTTTGCAATGACTGATTTTTCAGAAGTAAATATCCAGGCCTTTCTTCTCAGGCACCTCTGGGTGGGCTCAAACCTCCAATTTTTTCGTTAGCTGCCAATCGTGTTAACTGTTTGAACCACCCAGGGACTCCTCACCCTAAGTACACACCAAGTATTTGGGAAGATGGTAGGATGCTACTTGCCAGCCCCATGAAGTTAGGTGGCCATGTGATTTGGTTTGGCCAATGAAATGTGAGTGGAAATGATGTGTTGCATCCAGACAGAAGTTGAAAGAGCTGCCGCCTTCTGTTACAGTGTCCCTGGCAACCAAGATGGCGCCTCCTCAGCTTGGGTCCCCGAGTGTCCCTGATGCACAACCCCCACCCAACCCTAGCTTCCCATCCCCACTGGGCATGCACTACTAGCAAGATACAAACGCTTGTGTGTGAAGCCACTGAGATGTGGAAGCTATTCGTTATCCCAGCATAACCTAACCTGTCCTGACTGGTATACATGGGGAAATGCTGATTCCATGATGCTAAGGAAATGATGAAGGATCCCTGGTGGTGCAATGTTTAAAGCACTCGGCTGCTAACTGAAAGATCAGTGGTTCGAACCCACCAGCCGCTCCTCAGGAGAAAAGACCTGGCAATCTGCTCCCGTAAAGAATATAGCCTAAGAAACCCTATGGGGTAGTTCTATTCCTTCCTATAGGGTCGCTATGAGTCACACAACAAGAAGGAGCTCAGTTCTACTCTGACATACATACGATCGCCATAAACTGGGATCAGCTCAACGGCAACAGGTGTCGGTAAAACATGAAGCATCTAGGGAAACCCTGGTAGCATAGTGGTTAAGTGCTATGGCTGCTAACCAAAAGGTCGGCAGTTTGAATCCGCCAGGTGCTCCTTGGAAACTCTAAGGGGCAGTTCTAATCTGTCCTATAGAATCGCTATGAGTCGGAATCGACTCGACGGCAGTGGGTTTTTAAAGCATATAGGTTTGTTGGAAATAATCTGAAATAAGCCAAGTGGAGGAATTCTTGGTCTCATTTTTTTCTTCCTCTTTATTGCATTTCCCAATTTCCTGCAATGAGCATGTTTTATTATTATTTTTAAGTGGAGGACATTTTATTAAAAAAATAATTTCTTTGGGTTAAAGCTGGGTCATCTCTGGGCTCTTTTTTATTAAATGAAAATCCCTTGTGGGAGGGAGAAAGAGAAGAGAGTTAAGCTTTAGCCTCAAAGGATCAAAGGGACTGAAAAGGTTGAGAAGTTAATCCACCTCTTCTGCTCCAGTCTCCAGCCGGCTGCTGGGTCCTACTGACCCTCCACAACTCCACGGAAATGCTTTGATCAGATGCCACTTCCTGGCTGTGTGCCTCTGGGCAAGTCATCAGGCTCTCTGAGCCTCCATGTTCTCATCTGTTAAATGGGAATAACCCTGCCTGCCTCCTGGGCTACTGGAGGATGGAGGAGATGATGCATGCTCAGTATATGTGGTGTTCCTGGCCTCTATCTTCTTCATGGAACCCCTGTGTTCGGTGACTGGGGTATGTCCCTTAACCTGTGTAAGCCTCAGTTTCTCTGGAAGGAAGGGAAAGATGATATTATAGGCTACGCATTTCTGGATGAGGCTGGAAGTCCAGAACTGAAGCAGAGAGAGAAAAGGAGAAGACCCATGGGCCTTGGAGAGAGGGGGACCTGAGCCCAGCACTAGAGCCTGGAACTCTGCTCTCCTTGAACCCCGGCAGCCCCAGACCATGAGCCCAGCTCACCAAAGGCCAAAACTCTGAACACGCGTCAGGTTGGGACAAAATCAGGTGTTGAGTCTCCTTTGGAGGTTCCGTAACCAGCACTCCTTGTTTTTCTGAAATCTCCAGGGTCCTGAAGGAGCCCTGGGGGCTGCAGGCTTCCTGCTGGAGAAAGGCTTCAGCTGGGCCTGGAAGGCTAGGACCGGCAACACCTGTTACCTGCGGGGCTTCTGTTCAGAGAACTTTCTCTCAGGCCCCCAAGTGACACCCCGTCACAAACACAGTACCGTTACCAGTTACCATCCAGCCGGCCCCGACTCACGGCAGCCCACGTACGTCCGTGTGGAACTGTGCTCCACAGGGTTTTCAGTGGCCGATTTTCCAGAAGCGGGTGTCAGGCCTTTTTTCTGAGGCACCTCTGGGTGGACTCAAACCTCCAACCTTTTGGTTAACAGCCAACCGTGTTAACTGTTTGTTCCACCTGCGTTTTTGTTGTTAGTTGCCATCAAGTCAATTCCGACCCATGGTGACCCCGCATGTGCAGGGTAAAACTGCTCCACGGGGTTTTCAAGGCTGTGGTCTTTCAGAAGCAGATCGCCAGGCCTGTCTTCCGAGGCAGCTCTGTGTGGTTTTGAACCACCAACTTTTTGGTTGTTTGTGCCACCTAGGTGCCTGCACCACCCAGGGAATGGCAGCTGTTTGCCAGAGACTGGTGGGGGCCAGGCTCCTTGCATCCATTAGCAGTCCACACCACACTGCTTTGAGGCAGGGCTTGGGGAGACTTGTAAAGCGCAATAGTTAATTGGAATTGGGACTCCCAGAGATGTTCCTCAGACTCAGTGTGACCCTGTTAATCTCTCCTCTTCCCAAGTCTTACTCCTACCTGTCTTTTCCTGGGCCAGTTGGGTGTCCTCACCCTCCCACAAGTCTTAACCCTAGGGGCCATCAAGCCTCCTCCCCCTGCCCTCAAATCCATGCTGCCTGGGTCCTAGCCTAGCTACCACCTTATCCCTCATTCACCTTCTCTGGGCTCCTGGTGGCCACCTGGCCTCCTTAATCCACTACAAGCAGATAAAGGGACACCCCCAAACAGCCCCAACCTGCCTCTCTTCTGCTTTGACCCTTCCTCAGATCCCCATTGCCAGCCAGATGAAGCCTGACCTCTGTGGCCCTCTAGTCCACTCCCAGCTTCTGTTCCACCCCAAGCCCTGCTGTTCCAGGGGCAGGCCCCTCCAGGCCCAGTGAAGAGTTCAACAACCCCCCAACATGCCAAACTCTTCGCTGTTTGGGGGCTTTATGCATTTCATATCAGAAGTCCCCCCGCTGCCTGGCAGGTGTCTCCCCAGCTCCCCCCCCCGCCCCCGCCACACTCCCATCCACATCCCTATCACTGCCCCTTTCGCTTGAGGTCATTGCTTCCTTCTGTCTCCCCTGCCTCTGGCTGGCATTTGCCTCTGATTCATCCCCGTTTCTCCTGGAGCCCTGGTACCGCCAGCCCAGCCTTAAGTGCCAGCATGTTCTTCCCCAACGAGGCCCCACGGAGTCTGGCTTTTCTCCTGGAGGGAAGTCGTGGATTTTAGGCAGAGAAGGCTGTGCTCACAGCTGTCTCGAGGAAGATGAATCTGGTGGAATGAAGCTGCCAGACCGGAAGGGGGTGGAGAGGCCGCGTGGTAGGGACCAGCCCTCTCTGCAGGGGCAGGGGTTTGGGAGGGGAGGCAGCTGGCTGAACATGCCCCAGGGAGCCCCGGCACCAGGCAAGACACTATATCCTCCACCGCATCAAATTCCCGTCACCTCCCTGGGAGTTTATACGTGGGGGTGTGGGTCCAGACAGGCCCAGCCACTTGTCCAAGGTCACACAGCACTTTGGGGCAGGGCCAGGATTTCGAGGTGTGTCCCACTCCTGGGCTTTGCTCTTCAGCCATTCTGGGTGACGTCTGGTGGCTGGCAGGGTGGGAGAAGGGCAGACAGGCTGGGTGGTTAGGTCCCTGGTGCCCTCAGAGGCCAGGCTTTCAGGACCTTCCAGGGGTGGTCCTTCCTGGCTGGAAGGAGGTGCCCAAGGCGGGCGGCACTCTGGTGGGAGGAGGCCTGCCTTTGATTCTTTGCCGCTCCTGCTCTGCGGACCCCCCGGGGAAAGCCTGAGTCATCGCTGAGCCCGGCAAATGCAAACGTATTTAACTCCTTTCATTGTTCCTAATAAATCAATTTCTTCAGGCCTCTCACACCTGCCACTCGACTCCTGGCTGCCGCAAGGTCTCCTGTCTCCTCAGCACCCCAGTCACAGGGCCCCAGCACCAGCACTGGGTCACCAGGGCTCAGGACAGAGGTTTTCCCACTTCCTGGAGACCAGGCAGGGGTCTCCCGTGCCCTTTTGGCCCTCTTGCCCTCTCCTGCTCCATCCAGGGCATCCATCCTGTGCTGGGCTGTCTGCCCCTGTGGTGGGATGTCCTCTGTTCAGCCTTCCAGAGTGTTCCTGGATCCCCAGGCAGGACTTCACGCCGTGAGAGCTTTGAGGATGAAGAGTTCAGCCAGCAACCTGCACAAAGTTCAGCCCTGGTCAGAGGCCAGCCCCCCTCCACCTTGCATCCTCTTGGCCCACCACAGTCTTGCCCTGCCCTGGGTCTTGTGTTTGGGGCCCGAGGAAGCCCCAGCAAGACCTTGTTCTATTCTGCATCCTTGTCTTGGCTCCTATGGGCCCCTTTGGCTGGAAGGTCCAGGCCTCCGCTTAGCTAATCTTTCATGGGCACCTCCTCCAAGAAGCCTTCAAAGATCTTTACTCTCTACCGTGAATTTTCCCTCCCCAATGACCCCAGCCTGTTGTACTTCCATGGGTGCACACACAGTCTGCCTTTTAATGGTAAGCACTTACATAACCCTGAGTAGGTGCCCCAGACTGTTCTGAGAGCTTGCATGTATTTAATTATCCCCATTTTATAGATAGGAAAGCTGAGGTGCAGAGTTTAGGAAACTTGCTTAAGAAAGAGTAAGTGGTAGAGTTGGGCCTCCAACCCAGGCCCTGTGGTCCCAGAGTAATGGCTCTCACTGCCGCCCCCCTGTGGCCTCTTGCAGTAAGTGACTTTTGCGCTATCTGCTGGTCTGTCTCCTTTCCTCCTAGAGCAGCGGCTGCGTTGCACCCATGTCTGGGACCCACTGGGACACAGAAGTCCCTGTTAAAGCCCTGTGTCATGGAACTCACTGGTTCAACCCCTCAGGAAAATAATGCCCAGAGAGGGTGAGCGACTAGCTCAGCATCCACAGCCTGAAGGTAAAAGAGCTGGAGTAGCCTGCCTCCCAGGCTGAGTAGGGGAGACTGTGTCCAGGGAAGAGGGGAGGGACCCTGGTGTCTGTTGGACTGCTCGAGCCCGCAGACCCTAGTGGATCAGCTGCTCTCCCTCCCACACCCCGCCCCTGGTGCCCAGGCCAGGACTTTGCTCTGGACAGAGGCTCATCCCTGCAAGGGGCAGCTGGTCAGGGCCCCAGTCTGGCTGAGGTGTCAGAGCCTTTCATTCATGGGTGGTGGGAGCCCCCTGCTGCCCAGAGTGAGCAGTGGCGGAATGGCGGGCAGGTGGGCAGATGCCACCCTGGGAGGGAAGTCAAGGGGCCTGGGCCAAAGAGTCAGAGCCAGACACACCCAGTTCCTGTTGGTGATGCGGGATGGTGGGATGGTGACTAGGCTCTGCCTGCCTCTCAGACCACTCCCCCACCCCCCTAACAGCACTGATGTTCTTGCGGTTCCCTGTACCTCCAGACATTTGCCCCTGCTGGTGCTGAGCCCAGAGTGCCTTTCATCAAGTGACTTCAGTCTAACCAGCAATGATTGTGCACCTACTGTGTGCCAGGCACGGAGCAAGTGCACAGCCTGGCTGGTGAGGAGCTCCCAATCCAGTGGGAGGATAGACAGGGGCAAGCTCACTGCAATACCAGGTGGCAGCCCTACCCCAGCCTGGCTGCTTCCTCTAAGAAGCCTCCCCAGATTGCCTCTCTGCCCAACCCAGCCCTCCACTGGCCCCTGTGCCCTGCTCTATTCCAGCTCATGTCACCTGGGCTGTAACTGGTTGTTCACACCTGTCTTCCCCACTAGACTTGAGCTCCATTTGAGGGTAGGGGCTTTGTCCTGATATCTTTGGACTCTTGATTCTGTGCATGGAGTCTGGTACACAGTAGGTGCTCAATAAGCATGGCCTGAATGAACATGTGGATAAGTTGATTATTCCAACGGTGGAATTTCAGGCAGGCTGCTGGGTTAGGGTACGGGGTGAACTCGGTGCCCTGCACGTCCTAAGGTGGCTGTCTAGAGTCCTAGAACCCAGGACCACCAGAATGCAAGCCCCGTACAGGCAGGGATTCTGCCTTCTTCCACCAGTGCCTGGAACAGTGCCTGGTACACAGCAAGCACTCAGTAAATGTTTGGTGAGAGCACAAATAAATGAAGGTTACCAAATTCAAGGCACTCAGTAGCACCCCAAGTGATCATTTAAGCCAGTCTGGGCTCTCATCCCTCTAGTGACAGGGAGCTTTTTACCTATTTCCCGAAGCAGCAGCCTTTTCCGTCTCGGGTCAGCGCTGCCTGATAAAAAGCTCTTTGGCCTTTCCTTGGGCTTGGCAGAACTCGCTCAGACTGCCCTTGCCCCACAGGAGCCCTGTCCCTGGGGCCCAGCTACTGGGGACTTTTCCTGTCTAGCTTAGCAGCCCCAGTACCTTCAAGAATGAAGTTCCAGACCCCTCTGAGTGCCTACCCTGCCCAGTCTGACCCATCCTCATTTGCAGGGACAGAGTGAAGGGCTAAAGTGGGGCCTGGGTGGTAGACGTGGCCATGGAGAGGACAGAGCCCCAGTCACGAGCTGGATCATGAGCTTTATTCTCGCCTCTGAGTGATTTCCAGAACAGCCGCTTGTACCCGGAAGGTCACTGTTTCCACCCACTTAGTGGTGGAGGAGGAAGTTGAGGACCAGAGAGGGCAAGGAGTGGGCCAAAGTCACTCAGCCAGTGTGTGCCAGAGGCAAGAGAGGACCTCCATCCAGCCTCCTGACTCGCAGCCCAGTTCTCCTTCCACAATTCCTGACTGCCACTTTATGGGCCAAATGGGGCGACAGAGGTAGAGCTCAGCTCCCAGGCTGGGGTCTGCAGAAGCCCTCAGATATCCAGCAAGGCCTCTGCTTTATCTTCCAGCAGATGCCAACCCAGACCCTTGCTGGTGCAATATCATTACCAGATGCTTGCACACCTCCAGGGACAGGAATCTCACCACCTCACAAGGCAGCTACTCCATTCTTGAGCAGCCCAGGCCCTGTGGAAGGGTGTGTGTGTAGGGGGGGAGGGGCTGCCCTTGGAGCTGCTGCTCCTCCTGGGGAATCCACCCGGCTCCTGCTCGCCCACACAGCTTGGCAGTGGGGCAGAGGCAACTCCATCTGCTGTTCCCCTGCCAGGGAATTTCCCTCCAGGAACTCTCTGGGGCCTGTGTGAAGGGGCGAGAAGTGCTTCTAAGAAGCAGCCTGTTCATGGAATCCTCCTCCAGGCTGGGTGCTCCCTGGAGACAGAGCCGCTTGCCTGGGCGGGGATGTCAGCTCTACTCTGGTAGGACTGCTGCAGCGGGTCTTGGGACTCTGGGGCTCACTGGGGCCGTCTGTCACACCACAGTACCCCTGGCCTGTGGTCCAGCAGGGAAGCTGTGGCTGAGACTCTGCCTCACCAGGCATGAGCCCTGTGTCTCTCATCAGCTCTGCTCTCGCCTCCAGGCAGCCCTCCTGATAACAACGTACAAAGCACAGTCTTCTCGGTCTCTTGGTTAAACTGCCAGTCTTGCTTGAGTTCCATCTGTCTGGGATGCTCTCTGGTGTTTCCTTGAGGGGTCCCACCTGCCGCTTTCCTTTGAACGGACTTCCTTGAAGGAAGCTCTTGATTCCCTGGTGACCTTCCACCCACGGCCTGCCCCGGCTCAGTAAACAGATACAGGCTCTTGAGCTGAAAGCTCCTCAGGGGAGGCCCAGTGTAATCTTGACCTTCGCCGAGAGGAGGCAGTTGGGGAGGAGAAGGCTGCCCAGCTGACCGCTGCACCCCTCCCCTCCCGCCCCAAACTGGGGCTGCTCCTGCCATGCCTGGGGGTGGGGGTGGTGCCAGTACCCAGTATCCAAAGTGGGCTTTGAGAAACAGCCACAGAGCTCAAAGGGGCCAAGACACCTCTAGTCCAAACACCTCATTTGGTCAAGACCCAGAGAGGATGCATGACGAAGCAGAGGTCACACAGTGAGTTGGAGACGAAGGTGGGACAGGAACCCTGGGGTTCAAGCTCCTGGCGTCTCCAGGGGTCCTCTCCATGGGACTGAGCTGTGTATGTGATGAGCCCTGCTCAGGCAGAGGGCCACCCAATCTCCTGAGCTCCAGTTCCTGCCCCACTGTCAGCTGACATCTGAAGACCAGGAAAGGGTGCACTAGGGGTGAGAGGTGGGTCTCCAGGCACCACAAGTTGTGGGGTTCCCAGGATGCCGGCCCCCAGAGCCATCTCCCCAGGAAGCTCACTGCTTGCTGGTAATCTTCTTCTTTCTAGCAGAGACTAGGTCATAGAAGGGGACGCGGGTGATGCTGGCTCTGGAACAAGAGTGGGAGAGAGGATTTCAGGGCTGGGCTGGCGGTCATGGGGTCTTGTCTCCACAGGCCTGTAATGACGGGCATCGGACTCCCAGAGAGCACCAGCCGGCCCCGCTGCAGGGAGAGGGCCAGAAGACCTCAACAAGGATGGATCCAGGGCGAGTCCAGTCAAGCAGCCTAACTCAGCATCCCAGGGGCAGGGCTGGAGCCAGTAAGGCCTCAGGTTGGGAACTGAGAGCCTTGGGAATTCTGCCCCGAAGGGTTCCTGGACCCCTCCTTTGGGTTCCCATCACGACTTTTAGAAGGAGGTGGAAAGAGCCCTGGGTAGGGGCCAGTAGACTTGCTTGCTGTCCTGGCCTTGCCGCTCACGGGCTGTGGCCCTGGGCAAGTCCCTCCCCTCTCTGGGCCTCGGTTTCTGGATTTCTAAATGGGGATAGTAATGCCCACTGCCTCTCATGGTAACATCCAGCCTCAAGAGGATAGAATCACTCTGTGAGGGAGTGTGGCTACTGCCTACTCATCCCTGCCTCATTTCAGACCCCCAAGTCTCTCCCTGGTTTGGGATGACAACATCTGCCCTTCCACTGCCCACCTCAAAGCTAGCCCCTCAACTGTGGCTTTTCTTACTTGACCACACCCTGGCCTGTTTACCTGGCTCCCTATTGCCCCCAGAAGAAACCCAAGCTCACCACCATGGCCTTGCCATCTGCTGCAGCCTCATCTCCCACTGCCTAGCCCTCACACTGCCCAGCTCTGGACTTCCTGGCCACACCCTGACCGGCCTGCATTTATCCCACATCACCTGGCCCTGGATTGTCCAGCCCCCACACTGCCTGGTCTGCACCGACCTCCCACAGCCAGGCCTGCATTGCCCAGCCCCCATCCTGCCCAGCACCCATGCTTCCTGGCCTCACACATCGCAGCACCCACTCCCCAGAACCCTGGGATGCTCTCCAGGCAGGCCCCACACTGACCTGCCTGCTTGTCTTTGTCCACACTGGTCCTTCACCTGGAAGGCCCTTCTCTCTACCTGCACCAGGTGCAGTCCTTGTCAGCATTCCACTTCGGATGCTGATGGTGACCAGAGTGCCATGCTCCGAGCACACACCAAGTGCAAGCAGTGCAAAGAGCTTTACAAGCAGCATCTCATGTGAACAACCCCGCAAAGTTGCCTCTTACTCTTCTGTGTAGGGGGCCTGTGCTGGGCACACAGGAGGTGCTCACGGGATATAGGTGGAAGGGATTTGCACACCAGAATCAGGAGGGAGTTGACAGATTAGCCCCTTTCCAGGTAAGGAAACACGCCCAGAGAGAAGCAGGGGCTTCTGGAAAGTAGCAGCAGGCCCATCCCCACCGCCCAGCCGCCCCTCACCGTATGGCCTCGATCCACTGGTCCCGCTCCTTGGCGCTGGCGGCTGAGATCCGGTAGGATTCGTGCTTGCCCTCCACCACCTTGCCATCGCCATCTGTCTTGCAGGCCTTTATCTTCTGGCCCTGGCAGCTGGGGTTGTAGAGCTCCAGGCAGAACTGGGGGAGGCGGCAGGTGAGGACAGGGCGGGGGTGTGAGGAGCGGGCGGCTGTGGCCACCACACCCTCTGCCTGGCTCACAGGTGCCCTCTCACGCCCTCCTGGGACCTCAGACCCTGGGGCAGGTCAATGTCATCAAAAGGGCACAGCCTCAGTTGTCACGCAGAGCCTGACTCTGACATTGGCTGGGTGGCCTTGAGTAAGTCACTGCTCCTCTCTGAGCCTTAGTCTCCCCATCTGTGGAACGGGGGTTTTATGGAGATTGGTGGATAGAATGAGCCTGGCACACACTAAGTGCTCAGTGTGTGCCAGGATCTCAGAGAAAAAGTGTCTCTTGGGAGTGGGGTGTGTCCTGCAAGGGATGGGGGGTGGGGGCACTTGTCAGCTTGTTTGAATGTCTAGTCCTCCCCTAGCTGGCCTGTCTTAGGAAACCCCTCAGCAACTCTGGCCTCAGGCTCCCACCCCGACACCTACTGGTTTCTTGGGGTCATCCACCTTCTGGACTGAGAGGTTCTCAAGTGGTATGATCCCTCGTGGCTCCTTGTCCTGCAGGGGGAGGGGAGGGAAGAGCAAAGTCAGCACGTGGAACCTGGAGACTAAGGGCAGGGTGTGAACTCTTAGGGGTCCCAAACCCAAAGAGGAGTGGACCCATCTTCCCAATCTCTGTCTAGCCCCAGAGAGTGGCGGGGAAAAGCCTTGGCTGGGAGCTAAATGAGCTGTCTTTAAGCCCTGGCTGTGCCTCGAACCTTGGCCCAGCCCCTCCTTATCTGTGCACCTCAGTTTCCCATCTTTAAAATGGTCCCCAAGCTCTGTTAGTTGACTGCGCCGGTGGGAAGGGGGATAGTTGGGAGGGGCAGGGTCAGGGTGGGACTCAGGGGACCCAAGCTCACGGTGGTAAACTCAAAGTAGTAGAGGCAGTTGTCAGTTAGGATGAACCAGCGCCGTTTCCACGTCTTCACACGGCCCCCTGTGAGAGGTGGATAGGCGGTCAGCCAGGTCCTGCCCTTCCCTGGGCCACCGACACTCTCCTTCCCCGGAAGAGCTGGGTCTCAGATACTTTCTCCTGGCTCTGACCTGAGTGTCCTAGCCCCCAGCCACTACCACTCCCCCCTCATCCATCCTTCCTCATTCAAAAACCTTAACAGACTTTTCCTGAGCTTCCTGACTGGGCATTCAAAGCTCCCCTATGGTCAGACCCCAGGACGGCAACTTGCTATTCTCTGCACTTTCCTGCCACTGTCAGCCCTGGGCTCATGCCTTGGCCTGCTCCCTGCCTGGCGCTGTGCTAAGCATCTCATCTTTTATTTGCCTGGCACTGTTCTAGAGGTTTTAAACAAGTATTTACTTATTAATCCCATTACCACCTCTGAGGAGGGGGCCATTATCAACTCTCCCTGAGATGAGGAAACTGAGGCACAAAGAGGCTAAATTACCTGTCTAAGGACCCACAGCAAAGCGTCCTGACTCTAGAGCCCAAGCTCTTGGCCATTTGGCTACAAATTTAACCTTCCCAGTGATTATTATTCCATTTCACAGCTGCAGAAACTGAGGCTGAGGAACCTGAGCACAGGCACATGGGTGGAGGAGCTGGGCTTTGAACCCAGCGCTGTGTGTGGGCTCCAGAGGCCCCTCCCGTGCCTGAATTGGGCTGAGAGCAAGTGGTTGGGGCAGGAGAGAGGCCAGCGGTCTGTAGGGGAGGGACAGACTGGGAAGTAGGCGTGGAGAGATGGGGGGCTCAGATGGGCATCTGAGGGGTGTTGGGCAGAACTGACACAGTGTCAGGCACACAGGAGGTTCAAGAGGCCATCCACGTGAGGACCCTGCTCCAACATGAGGAGTCCAACGTCACCTGCTTCCAAAGACCACTGCCCTTGGCTGGGCCGCCCCTGCCCCAGAGCCTTCCGGGGAGTGTGTGGGAGGCAGGGGCCGATGGCTGGGGCCTGCGGTTTCCCTGCCAGAGCCTGCAGCGCTGTTGCTGCAGCACCCGCCACCGCAGTGCCCACCCACAGCTCCTCTTGCAGGGCTGAGGCCCTGACACTGCTCCTGGGGGCAGGCCCTCCCGCCCCCCAGGCATCTTGTGGGCAGGGTCCCCTGAGTCACATCCTGCCACACACCCTCCCCTCCTTCAGGGGCACCCAGCTCTCCCCCCACCAACATCTGCCACTTGCTGGCCGTGTGGCCTCGGGAAGGTGCTCTAACCTCTCTGAGCCTTGGCTTCCTCAGAATGCCAACCCAAAGGCAGGGCTGAACAAGGGCCAGCACCTTGCCTGCGCGCTTAGTAGGTCCTGAATAAATGGCAGTTCCCACCGAACCTCCTCAGCCCAGCCCTCTGGGGGGAGAAAAGGAAAAGCAGCTGATGTGTTTGTCTGTGGATCTGTGTGTCTCTCGTACCTGAATTCCAGCTCGCCTGCCTCTCCCCGCCGCCTCCCCCTCATTCCCAGGATGGGGGCAGAGTGGGGCTGTGGGGTCAGGACCTGAGGCTGGCCTGATTCCACCCCTGAGGCTGCATGGAGTGTATATGCATGTCAGCGTGTGTGCAGGCGTGTGCATGAGTGTGCAGGCATGTCAGCACGTGTGCAGGCGTGTGCAGGCATGTCAGCGCGTGTGCAGGCGTGTGCATGAGTGTGCAGGCATGTCAGCACGTGTGCATGAGTGTGCATGAGTGTGCAGGCACGTGCATGAGTGTGCAGGCATGTCAGCGTGTGTGCCTATGTGTGCATGAATGCGTGTCTGTGCCAGCAGGTGCATGTTTCAGCATGTGGGTCTGCGTGTGCGTGTGTATACAGGCAAGTCAGCACATGTGCAGGCGTGTGCATGAGTGTGCATGCCAGCACATGTGCTGGCGTGTGTGTGCATCAGTGGCACACACGCGGGCGTCGGTGGGCGCCTACTGGCCTCTCACCCAGCTTCAGCAGCCAGCCCTCGCGGTCCGGGTTGAAGAAGGTGTGAGTGAGGTCATTGCCGTCGTCCTCTGGGATGGAGAAGGGCTCACTCTTGATGCTGTCAAAGAGGTTCTGCAGAGAGAAGGGAGGAAGGATCTGCTGTGACGGCCATCCACCCCAGTGTGGGGCTTGGGCCAGCCTGACCTGTGTGGCTGTGGGCAGGTCACCCCACCTCTGGGCCAACTTCTTCCTCTCTTGCTAGCTCATGGCTGGCTCCTGGGTCCCTCTCGGTAAAACCCCCCTGGTTCCCCAGGCTGACTTTGTGCCCTGTCTCTCACCGGGGCTGGCCTTGCCCACCCTCCAGTGTCACGTCTTCCCCCAGACCATTTGCTCCTGTCGGGCAGAGGAAGTGAAGGTCAGTGTCTCAGAAAGGCCACCCTGCTGCCCCGCCTGTGAGCCCCCACGGTCTGTCAGTACTTTAACATGTTGGGACAAAAGCACTGGCTTTGGAATCAGACAGCCTGGGTGAAAACCCCAGCTCAGTCACTCAATGGCTGTGTGACTTTGGGCAAGCCTCTCAACCTCTCTGAGCTGCTGTGCCCTCATCTGAAAAACGGATAGAGCACTGCTGACCTCCTAGTGTTCTGGGGGAGAAAATGGACCACGCAGGAGTCAGAAGCCCCTCCTCTCTCCCCAAGTCAAGGGAAAGGTGGTGAGGAGGGAGTACACCCACTGCCTCTCCCTATTCCCTTTGTCCTGACTACCCAGAGCTGCTCTTTCAGGGCAGATGAGTGAGTTCTGGACTGTCACCCCTCTGTCTGGGAGTGTTGGAGACAAGGACACTGTGGCTGGGACCCATACACCCCGTACACATTTTTACCTGTGCAGGTGCACACATGCACACACACACATGCAGCCAGAGTCAGGGCCTACTTGGACAATGCCCATGGGGCAGGGTCCCCTCCTCTGTTCAGGTGCAATAGCAGAGTCCCCAGGTACACCCCCAGGCAGGGGTGACATAGATAAGTGGGGCTTGTACAGAGGAGCTGCCAGGGAGGAGGGGGATGGGCTGCCCCATGTAGAGAGGACCAGCAGAAGGAGAGACTCAGGGGTGGGGTGCTGATCTGGGCTCTCAAAGGCCCTTCTGCTAGGCAGAGGGAAGTGACCCCTGCCTGGGGGCCAAATGTGGGGCTGGGGGAGGAATTCCCAGGAAGCAGATTTCAGTTCTCCATGGAGAACTTTCTAGCAATTAGAGTTGCTGAAATACAGACGGAGTGACCTCATAGCGTAATGAGCTCCTTGTCACTGGAGGTATGCAAGCCAGGGCTGAGGACCTCCTAGTGGGTGTGTTGTAGATGTGAGTGCTGGATCACGCCTGTGTTTTCTGAACCCCCCCTCCTCCACCAAGAGGACTGGGGTTCCATGAACAACCTACCGGGATTTCCAAGTATTTCGAAAAAACAGATTGAAAACTGTTTCTTTCTACTTGTTAAAACCAGACCCAGTATTGTGTCTCCATTGATAAGATAATTAAATCATTTCCTTTGGTTGCTTTTGTGTGTGCTGCTGTTCAAATGGTTTCCAGATTTTTAAATGAAAAATTTCGCAAGTATTGTTTGATTCCTCAGATTTTAGAAATGGTGTTTGTTGGTTTTTAAGGTCCATTTTGGTCTGAGATCTCAGAGGTGCTGGCCTGATGCCTGTTTTCCTGGGCTTGATGGAGGTGGGGGTGCAACCCTGGCCATGGGCATGTAGGGTGGGGAGGAGCAGGGGCCAATTTCTCTTTCTACACCCCTTAGAACAGTCTAGAAGCCCTCCTTCCCCCTCCTATCCAGGGCCAGCCCAGCCCTGAGAATTCCCAAGCAGTGTTTGCTGGCTGTTTGAACAAGGGCCTGCCGCAGGAAGTCCTGTCAGCAAAGCTGTCACCAAAGAAATATTTGGAAGTCCAAGGAGGCAGGCAGGGGCAGAGAGGGGGCCTCAGACCCACAAAACCCACAGGGGGACCCAGCAGTTTCTGCGGTCTTCTTATCAGCGCGTACATTCTGCCCCCACAAAGAAAAGAGCTCAGTTCACCCACATTTCCTGAACCTTATAAACACCAACCTTTCCTCTGTAAGAACACATCCCCATCAAACCACTGGGCCCAGCTGTCTCATCCCGCTGGGTGGACGTGGTCAGAAACACAGTTGGCTCCTCCCAGTGGTTCTGCTGGCCCTGCGTCCCTCTGGTCCCCCTCTTCCTCCAACTTTCCTCTCCCTGACTTTCTGTCCAGATTGCTCAGGAGGGCTGCCACCCCCTCCCCCAAGCTCCAGGAGTGGGTGAGTGACTCATGTCTTAGCCAATCAGAGCATTTCATCCTATTGACCTCAGGGAGGGTCATGTGACCCCAGCCAGCCCATAAGCCTTAATTCTGGGACTTTTTGTTCCAACTGCTGAGAAAGAAGATTGCTACATAAGATGGAAGCCTGGAGCTGCTTGGCCCTCTCTGCCACTACTTGAGGAGAGCCTGCTGAGGGGGAAGCCAAGATGGAGGAAAGAGGAACTGAGTCCTGATGTCATTGAGCACCAGGATCTAGCTGAGCCTGAAGTGAAACTGATCATTGATTTTTTTCAGTTACAGGAGCAGATATTCTCCTAGTTAAGAAGTAGTTGGAAGGTGGGAAAAACAGCCACATCCTCTACCCCCAAATCTTGCCCTGTGGTCTCCGCAGAGGGAAGGGCTCCAGAGTCAGACAGTCATGGGCTCGAATCTAGACTCCTCACAGACTAGGAGACCGCTGGCCAGCTACCTCTCTTTGAGCTCAACTCCCTTAGCTGTAAACGGAGGATGGTAGCTGCTGCCTAAGGTTGTCGGAAGGACTTAATGAGACAAAGTGCTTAGTTAGAACTGTGTCCTGTACACGGTCAGTTCTGATAACCGGCTGCCCTCGCCAGTATTATGATTGTTTACACCACTCTGCCTGGAGTCCCTGGATGGTGCAAATGGTGAAGCACTCGGCTGCTAACCCAAAGGTTGGAGGTTCTAGTTCACCCAGAGGCGCTTGTAAGAAAGGCCTAGTGATCCACTTCTGAAAAAATCAGTCATTGAAAACCCTGTGGGGTACAATACTACTGTGGCACACATGGGGTCACCGTGAGTTGGAATTGACTTGACTGCAACTGGTTTGGTTCCCTCCCATCAGGACATCTGGGACCAGAGGCACACGAAGCACAGCACAGCCAGTTAAAATGGCAAAGCCTTGAGTCTCCAAGCCCTGGGGGAGTTGCCCAGGGTTCCCGAGGCTCCCTGTTAATCTTCGCCTGCAGCTGTTATGCCTTATACCCCTTCTGGCAGTGACAAGTTGTGAGTCCTGGGAAGCGATCAGATGGGAGTCCTGAACCCGCTGCTGTCTGAGCGGATGGGAAGACCTAGGACAGCAGGGTCCTCCGGTGGGAGGAGTGGGCCCCTGGGGGCTGGCCACTGAGGCCGCCGCTTAGGCTGGGCCAGGTGGTCTGATCCCCTGCTGCTCTTGGGGAGGGGTGGATCCAGAACTCTCCTGGCGGGGGCAGTGTGTGTGCACGTGTGTGTGTGTGTGTGTGTGTGTGTGTGTGTGTGTGTGTGTGTTGGGGCAGGGGAAGGATGATGGGTGGTAGAAGCCTGATGACACCCCTCCCTCTGCCTGCTCTCCCTGAGATGCTGGGTGAAGCAGCCTGGTCTGGAAACCAGTGGGGCAGGGGCTTGGACAAGGACCCAGGAGCCTGGCTGCCAACTGCAGAAGGCTCCTGGGCTGGCAGGCTGTTCCCCTGCCTGGGCCTCAGTTTCCCCACCTGTAACAGAAAATGGTGGAGAGTCCTCCCGTGTTCTTGTCTTCTCTCCTTTCCCTCCTCCACCCTTGTCTCCCTCTGGCTCTCTCAAGGTGAGTGGTTCCTCTCTCAGCATTTCTAGGTTCCTGCCAAGTGCCAGGTGCTCCATGTGCTTTATCTCAAGAGAGGACAAGCTGAGGTCAGTGTCGTTAACCCCCTTCGCAGATGAGGAAACCGAGGCTCACGCCCAAGGTCACGCAGCTAAGGGCAGAGCTGGGGTTTGACCTCCCATCCACCTGCCTGCACCCCCACTCCCGATATGCACCTGTCATGGTCTGCATGTCCTTGGCTTGACCTCTCTTGAGGTAAAGTATCTGTGGAAATTTAATTTTCACAAACCCAGCCATTTAAAAACGTTCTGTTGTCGGCAGGGCCCACGCTGGAGTCACACCACGGAGAATCCTTCTGCGAAGTGGTGAACTTTGAATACCTGAACGTGCTTAAAAGCTGAGTCCTGGCTTTACACAAGGGGAAAATGAGGCCCAGAGAGGGGGCAAGACCACCCCCAAATCAACACGTGGAAGCTTTGAATGGCAAGGTCCAAGCCTGTGTGTGGTTCTCTTTGACCATGCCCCAGGAAGTTTCTGGCTTAATGAGCCACTCCACCTACCAGGCACTTTGCTAAGATACCTGACATTTCTCATTAATCCAATGAGCCGGGGGCTGAGAGAGGTCAAGCCACTTACCCAATGCCACAGAGGCCTAAAGCGGTGTGGCCAGGACTTGGATGTGGCTATGTCTCCCGCGTTCTCTTCTTTTCCCTACCAGGTGCCTGCCTCTCCCAGCTTCCCAACTGACCTCCCAGGTGGAATCTAAATTCAATTGAGATATCAGAGACGAAAGCTGTATGAGAAGAAACTTACAAGCTCTAGACAAGTGCAGCACACTGTTATTAACAAAAGGCTTGAATTGGGAAAAATACCTAAGGAAGGGGAAGCTGAAGAAGGCTCACTGATGGCTGAGCACAATAATGGGGGCCCCTCAGCATCAACCAGGGCTGGTGCTGCAGATGTAATGAACTCAGTACCTGCCAGACAGGTGTGCCCTGCTCTGTGCCACCAGCAGCACAAATGAGGAGCCTTACCGATTCTCCAAGGCTTCTTATGTCTCAGGTGTTTGGCTAAGTGCTCTGCATTTGATTAATTATCCCTAATGGTGACACAAGCCACCATTTAGAGCCTGTGCTATACACCTGGCAGAGATGATGCCCTTTACATTATTTTTTAATTACTACCCACGGTAGCTCTGTGACACAGGTGTTATTATCCCCATTCTTCTGGTTGAGGGAATGGTGGCTTGGAGAGGGTGAGTAACGGCCAAGGTCACCCAGCAGACCTTGGGGAGATGGGATTTGGCTTGGACAGTCACCCCATCCCCCAACCAATGATGAACTTTTTCTTCTAGGGATCAAGTCAGGTGGTGGGCTAGGGGTATCGTAGTTCTCAAACATGGGGGCCACCAGAATCATTTAAGACCCAGGCTCCAGTCCAGGCTTCTAAGGCAGGAGGTGGATAGGGTGCTAAGAAGGGTGCTAAGGAGGGTGGATAGAGTGCACCCTCCTCTCCTTCCTGCTGCGCCCAACCTTGGAGGGGACTAGTCCTTGAACTGTCACTTCCTGTTTGCTCCCCCAGCCTCGGAATCTTTCACTCCCGGTTTTTTACAAACTGTTCTTAGCTCTCTGCTGTAGGAAGCAGGAAGAGCCTGAGGCTGCCACTTGAAGCCCTGGCCCTTTGGCCTGACCCACTGCCCATCACCATCCACACACACCCGTACCCCAGACACACACACTAGACACTCTCCCATTTCCCAACCAGGCCAGTCCTGGGTTCTGGCAGCTTCCTCTTTTTAGAATGTCCTTTCCCTGCTTCTCCTCTGGGAAAACTCCTATTCAACCGTCAAGGCCCAGTTCAAACATCACCTCCTCTGTGAAGTCCTCCAGGAGCCCACCCTTCCCCCTACCCCGAGGAGAATTCTAGCAATGTCCTCTGTGTCTCCATAGCTGTGTTCTGTGATCAGCACAGCATGACTCATGAAGGACTTGTTAGTCACATCTTTATCATCTCCCCATCAGACCCAAATGTGGGCAGGGTAGGGCCTGTGGTTGATTCATCCCCGGGTTCCCCGTACCAGGTGCCCAGCTTGGTACATTGTGGTGGGGTGAGGGAGGATTTGGTGGGGAGACACCAGGCCTGGGTTCTGCTTGATTCTGCCATGGGCTAACGTGTGCCTTGAGGAGGACCTCAGTCTTCTGCTCTCTAAAAGGACCTGAGCACAGAGTTTGAGGACTTTTGACTCTGACACACTGAGATATGAATAATCTAGGATTCTACGAAATAGTGTGAAGGGAGGCTTCCCAGGGTACCCCAGGGGTCTAAGTCTGGGAGGACTATCCTGCGTGGTCTATCTCCCAACATCCTTCTCAAGATGGGCACTGGTCTTGGGAAGATCCATCACTGGACCAACCTCTTCTGTGATGGCCCATCTCAAGACAGTCACCAACCTGGGTGGTCCATCTCAGCACAGGCCCCTCTTGGAGTAGTCTATCTCAGAGAAGTCCCTCTTATGTGATTCATATTAGGACAAGTTTGTCTCAGGGTGGTCTGTCTCAGGACAGTCCTTGGAGTGGACTATCTCAGAGAAACCCCTCTTAGGTTGTCCATATAAGGGAAGTACTCCATGTACCCATCTAAAGACAGGTCCCCTTAGGATGGTCTATCTCAGCACAGTCCCCTCTCGTAAAAGCTCATCTCAGTACAGTCTCCTTTCACGATGACTACCTCAGCACAGGCCCTCTCTTGGGTAGTCTATCTCAGGATGGTCCTTTCTTGGAGTAGTCTATCTCAGCACAGGCTCCTTCTCTGAGTGGTCTATCTCAGACAGGGTCCTCTTGGAGTGGTCTATCTCAGACAGGCCCCTTTTGGAGTGGTCTATCTCAGCAGTCCCTTCTTCAAGTGGCCTATCTCAGGACAGGCCCTTCTTGGAGTGGTTTACCTCAGGAGGAGCCCCCTTGTGGCCCATCTCAGAGTAGCCTCTCTCAACACAGGCCCCCCCTCTCCGACTGGTCTATCTCAGACAGGGCCCTCTTGGAGTGGTCTATCTCAGGACAAGCACACTCTGTGAGTGGTCTATCTCAGCACAAGGCCCTCTTGAAGTGGTCTACCTCAGAGAGGCCCTTTATGGCTGCCTATCTAAGGGCAGGCCCTCTCAGAGGCCCATGGACTGTGCTGGGTGGCCACACCCCTCTTACCCGCAGCTGCTCCTCAGGCAGGTCGCTGCCGCCATTTATGCCACGGTTCATGGAGACAAAGCGCTCGAAGGGCGGCCTGTCCCGGACGTTGGGGTTGTGGAGGCTGGTGTTGAGCATAATGATGGAGAAGGACAGGACGTAGCAGGTGTCTGTGGAATGGGACAGCGGTCACAGTCCTGGCCCTGGTCACTCATCCCCTTGTCTGCCCTGACCCCTCCTCTGGGCCAAGAACCTGCTGCCCCTGCCCTGCCTCAGGGACCTGAAGGTCTGCCCCACCCTCCTGGCTTGGTGCTTGAGGCCCAGCCTTGCCTCCCACTCTTTACTGAGCTCCCCACAAGCTTCAGTGGTCCTGTTCCGTTCCCCCCGGTGCCCTCCCACGCTGCTGCGCCTTGGTTTACGCTGGGTTCCCTGCCGGGCATGCCCCACCCTTCCCTTTTCTGCCTATTTAAACCCGCTAAACCCGTGCTCTCTTTCGGCTCTGGCCCAGCCCTCCTCCCGCAGAGCCCTTCCAGCCCCCCTGCCCACTCTGTTCTCTGCCTGCTTGGAACTCAGAGAACATTTATTGTTGGCAACACTCTTCAGGGCTTAATCACGCGCTGCTTTATAATCCTGCTGGCATTATGGGTCGTGGGGCCGAGCTCCGGCTCCATTCTTCAGGCTTCACGTGCTTGGGAGGCAGGCTGGGCTGATGGCTTGGGCGGGGGAGATTGCTCTCTGGGTCTTTCGTGGTGCATTTAGGCCTGGATCCAGAGCCAGGGAAGCCCAACTGTGTCCCCAACTCTATCTGGTTGACCTTGAGGAAGTACCTGACTTCCCTGACTCAGGTTTATCTCTGAAGTAGCTTCCTGTTTTAGAACATCTCTGAGCCTACCTCTGACAGCAGTGGCACCTGGCATTGTTGGCACTTGTCCTGTGCTAAGCTCTTTGCAGCCCCAAGACAACCCTGTGAGGCAGGTACTGTCGTCGTTAGCTGCCAGAGTTGGCCCCTGACTCATGGCGACCCCCTGCACGACGGGATCAGACTATTGTAATCCACAGGGTTTTCATTGCCTGATTTTTCCAAAGAAGATCAACAGGCCTTTAGTCTGTCTTAGTCTGGCAGGAGCCATCAAAGTCTCAGAAGCATGAAACAGCCTGAGCACAGTGTAGGGAGAAGGAGGGCTAAAAGGAGATCAACAAAGGTCAGTCTCCAAGGTCTCCTCTGTACCTGCCCGCAAGGATGACCAACTGCCCATGCGGAGACGCTCAGAGGACAGGGTGGGAGAGGGGTCATTTTGGCTCTGAAGTTACAATAACGGCAATAGCCAATTCCGTTTATTGGGTGCTCCACTGGGTGCTAAGTGCTTGTCACCTAAAAAGCCATTTACTCCTTCTGTCAACTCTTTGAGGTCGCTACTATTCTTATCCATTCTTACAAAGTCGAACACAGACACAGGGAACTGAAGTGACTTGTCCAAGGACACACAGCCAAAAAGTGGTGGACTCAGGATTTAAACTCTGGTCTGCCTGACTCCAAAGTCTGCAGTATTGACCACTTTACTCACGGACTCATGTCCTCAGGACAAGGATCTTCCCCTGCCCAGTGCTTGAATGCCCTCCACAACATCCCCACCTCGCATTCCCACACTCTGGCCTTGGCTTGGTTCCCTCCACTGATGGGGAGCTCACTGCCTCATTACTTCACTAACAGGGATGGATTACCCAATAAGCAAGGTGTACATGGGCTTACTTGGGCTTACTTACCAATCTGTAGCACATGATTTCACCTGTTTTTCACCACATCTTTGAAAGTCATGGAAATCATGCACTATAGATTAGTAAGTGAACACAATTAAGCCTGTGCGTACCTTGCTTACCGTAAGCCAGTGCATACCTTTCTTCCTGGTTTATCTTTCTCTGCTCACTAACAGCCTATAGAATCTAATACACCTCCCTGGAGCTTTACCACCTGCATCTTTCGGAGACACAGAGACCGTGAGCCTGAGCCCCACGCACTCCTCCGCATATCCATGTTCAGGTTTCCAGACCCCTTGCCTCCCCTTCACTCAGCTCATGACACGCTCCAGCTTGAATACCTTCTAAAGCGCAATGTCTGGGACTCCCACATCAGCTCCCCTGATGTCCCCGAACACCCCTTCTAGACACTAGGCATGGAGAATGACCAAGTTGGCCGAGACCCTGCCCTCGTAGAACCCAAGAACCTGGTCCCCCAGGCCCCCGACCACCTAGATGCGGTGCTGGGCCATCAGCTCTCCTTCCAGGCCCTGCTCTCACACCCAGCAGTGTGTACTGATGGCTCTCACACTGACAGTGCCAGGAGATACACCCCTTTGTTTGTGCCCTACCCCGTCCTAAAGTGTGCATGATGATGGCCCCAGTGCCTAGGCTGTGCCACCGTCAAGGGCCAGGCCCCTGCCCCCTACCTCTGTCCCCTGGGTCGCTCACCTGAGGACCTGCCAAAAAAGCCTTTTTCCCCTTTGACCTCCTGGAGAACTCCTGTTCATCCTTCAAAACGCTGTTCAGACCCCGCCTCCTCCGGGAAGCCATCCTGGGCCTGCTGACTGCCCAGCCCCACCCTCAGGCAGGGCTGGTCACCCCTTACTGGTGTGGCTGCTGTTGCTACCCTAGCACTCGCACCCGGGGCCATCACATCCTGCCTTCTATTCCAAGGACCACACCCAAGGCAGCTCTGTACAACGAACACCCAACAGAGGGCCCGGTGTGGAGCTGGTGCTCAGCAAGGGCTCGGGAAGGAATCTGAGCTTCCAGGATCTTGGTGTGTGGGGCAGCCTTATGGTGTGGGCTGGCCATAGTGCCCTGGGAGGCAGATCAGAGCCTGGCAGTGCTGAAGGGGTTCCAAGTCCCAAGTCCCACCCTATGCCTGGCACCTGTGGACTGGAAGACGCCCGGGTTGCAGAGGCAGTATCGGGTGGCGAAGGTCTCCATCATTCGATCGATCTTCTGGGCCTCTCCCGGCAGCCGGAAGCTCCACAAAAACTGCCTGCAGGAGGAAGAGGGCCGCGGGCAGCCGGGGTGGTGGGGGTTCACGGTGGGACCCCCACCAGGCTCTGCCTGTCCCGGGCTCAGTCTCTCTATCCCACAAATGGGACAATCTGGACCTGTCGTGAGGCTCATGGGAGGGTTAAGTAGGGTTTGTCCTTGAGGGCACCAAACACATACAGCATATCCAAGAAATGGCCCGGAGCTGAGTGGGTCCTCTTCTCTGCACACACAAATCTCAGCACTGCTCACCGCCCAGCCCGCCTGAGCAGATGAGGAGGCCTCTGTCTGCCCCAGGCTCAGTGGCTCGCCTGGTCTGGCCGTTCAGCCCTGGGCTCTGACTGTGGTACTGGCAAGTGCCTTCCCCCACCTGGGCCTCCTGCCCTGGAGCTTAAGCTCCCCTTCTGCTCTGGAAGTCAGTGATTTCCACAGCTTTCTCGAAGTTCCCTGATGGCGAGGGCTGTTTCTGCTCCTCTCTTATCCCCTGCAGGCCTAGACAGGCCTGGGCACCTAGGAGCCGCTCAATAATGCCTTGTTGAATGAGTGAGTGAATGAATTAATGAATGAATATGGGAGACCCCCAAGCCACCTCTGCTATCCCTTAAAGAGCATGAGAGTTGAAGGAAAGGTCACGCTGCCTGAGTGGTGATGGCGTCTTCCTTCTTTGTCTAGCACATCTCTACTCACCCTTCAAAGCCCAAATCAAATGCCCCCTCTCGGGAGCCCTTCTTCTCGGTACCACCACCACCACCACCACCACGGTCATCAATACTTACTAAGCACTTACTATGGGTCAGTTCTAAGTACTTTCTCACTTAGTCCTCACAACCCTAGGAGGTGGGCACTATTATTATCCCTATTTTACACATGAGAAAACTGAGGCACAAAGGGGGTTTTTCGTGTGACCTGCCCAATGTTGGAAACCCTGGTGGCATGGTGGTTAAGAGCTGCAGTTGCTAACCAGAAGGCTGGCAGTTCAAATTCACCACAAGCTCCTTGGAAACCAGATGGGGAAGTTCTATTCTGTCCTCTAGGGTGACTATGAGTCAGAATCGATTCGACAGCAATGGGTTTGGTTCGGTTTTTTGGTTTGCCCAAGGTCACACGGCATCAGTGGCAGAGCTCGGATATGAACTGAGAAGTCGGGCTCTGGAGTTTGTGCTTCTAACCCATATACTGCACTGCTTCCATAGTTACAAAAATAAAAACAACAATAATGTAGTAATTTGAAAATACTAAGGAATATAAGTGTAATTCCTATTAAGTTGTAGTAATAAAATAAGTAAAGCAAGCACTAATCCAAAAAGTAATAGTCACGGGAGTGATAATAGTAGGGTAATAATGGTTTTCTGTGACTATAATGATTAAATGTGTTTATAACAATATAATAATTGTAACAGTGGCATAATGAGCCAGGCCCTGGTGTGGGCATTCTGCAGGTCTTATCTCACCTCACCCTACCTTTACCTACGAGGCAGGTGCTCTCATTAATCAATTGCTGCTCCTTGCTGCCTCCTCTTTGTTCCCACTCCCTTGTTTGTGCCCAACCCAGTCCTACAGTGTGCATGGTGATGCCCCCAGCCCCAAGGCTGTGTCACCCTCAAGGGTCAAGCCACTGGCCCCCCCAACCCCTGTCCCCTGGGTTGCTCACCTGAGGGCCTGGACGAGGTTGAGGTTGGCGAACTCATGGCAGTCCACAAAGGCCTGGAGGACCTGCAGATTGATGGGGTCCCTGGGAAGAGGGAGGGAGGGGCTGCTCTGTGCTCTGCCCCTTTGAGGGGGACACACTTGGGACCTTGCTGGCACCCACCTTCTGGAGGCGGCTGAGGCAAGGGGGTGGGAGAGGACAGGAGCGATGTCTTCTCCCCAGGGTCCAGCCACCATCTGTTCACATCTGTCCACTCCCCACCTCACACCCCTACGTGCACACACTCACATCTTCCCTTGTATATGCAGACCCCACCTACCCAGGACAGCCACCAGCACTGCTCTGGCCCAGGACAGGAGCACTGGCTTTGGAGTCAGCCTTCCCTGAGTTCAAATCCTCCCTCTGTTATTTCTTACCCGGGTGACCCTGCTCAAGCCACTTGACCTCCCCAAGCCCCTATGTCCTCTTCTGTAAAATGGAGATGACAATGCCTGCCCCCATTTCCTCCATCTCCCCAGTGCTAAGCCAGCTACCTGCATCCCCTGCTCACCCCAGTGGGAGGCATGAGTCCTCTGGGAGCCTGGGAGAAGGGTCTCTGGCTCTCTGGCCCAGCCCTGCCATAGCGACACACACCTGCCCACTGCCTGCCTGGGCCCTGGAGGTGAGCTCAGTTCAGGAGGAAAGAGTAAGAAGCACAAAGTGGTCCAGGGAGGCCGGGCCATGCTCCCTGGTCCTGTTCAACAGGAACAAGGTGGAGCTCTGACTGGCTGCTCATTTCACCTCCACCGCCACCACTGTGGCCCAAGCCTGGTCATTGCTCACCTGGGCAGCTGTAATGCCCTCCTCTCTGGTCTCCCTGCTCTACCCTGGTCTCTAACAGCCCTACCCTTCCTTCAGCAGCCAGATCAATCCTCTGTCCGGAACCATCCATGGATCCCCGCCTCGTCCCTCCACCTTTTTCCTTCCCTCACTGAACACGTGCCAGCCTCCCGGCCTTTGCGCTCCAGATGGCTCCATAGTTCCCTCCCTCACCTCCTGCACATTTCGGTCAAATGCCACCTTCTCTGTGAGACCCTTCTGGTCCATACTATTTAAAATCGCAGCCCCTGGTCCCCAACCCCGGCACTTCTAATCTCCCTTCTAGTGTCGTCACTAGGGTTGGTGTCACCCGGTGCAGTAACTCATGGTGTCACCCCCCCACCCCCCGCATGGACCTTCCCCTGTACCAGACCGTACAGAATCCTTAGTAATGTTTTTTGTACTAAGGTTTCCCATAAATTGTAATTCTCGTATATCACTCCTTCTTTTCCTTTAATTACTACTTCATTCTCAAAGAAGTTATTGATAAACGTTCACTGATGCTAATTACCACAATCTTGGGGCTAAAACATCAGAAAATTTGACAGAATCAGGGACTACACAAACACCAGTAGCAACAAAAACAGCAGCACACGCTTGTAGAGTGGGTGGAAGAAACCATGTGATTGGATGTGTCGTTGTAGTTGGGTAACAGTGACAGCTCTGACTGGGGGCATTAGAAAGTTCAAAAAGTGAACTGGCATAGAGTTTTAGCCTCGTGGGTGTATTGATCCATGTAAGCTGGGCTGATGAAAAATGTTTTTCTTGTTATAATTAACTAAAGGGATATTTTCATAGACAGTCATTTTGGTGTCATACCCTCTGACAGTGTCACCTGGTGAGGTCTGCACCCTCCACACTCCACTGGTGACACCACAGCTCCCTTCCTGCTTCTTCTTCTTTTTTTTTAATTCAGTAGAAGTTATAATTTTCTAACACATTTTGGAGACCTGGCAGCGCAGCAGTTAAGAGCTCAGCTGCTAACTGAAAGGTTGACTGTTCAAATCCACCAGCTGCTCATTGGAAACCGTATGGGACAGTGTTCCCCTGTCCTATTTTTTTTTTTTTTATAGGGTTGCTATGAGTCAGAATCAATTCGATGGCAACAGATTTTTTTTAACAGGTAACACAGTTTATGTATGATGGAATCTGTCACCCCAACAGAAGGGACCTCCCCAAGGGCAGGGGTTTTGTCTGTCTTGTTCGTTGGTGTAAATCCTGGCACACAGTAGATACTAAAAAATATGAATGTTGAATGAATGAATGGAAGAAGTGAATGAAGAGAGGCAGGCAGGCTTTGGTTCAGAATCTGGAAGGGGGTGGCCAGTTAGCTCCTCAAGCCCCAAGAGTTCTTACTTTCCTGACATAGTTCATTCACTCACTCACCACACACCACACACACACACACAACACATACCACACACACCACACACATACAATACTCACACCACACACCACACACACACTACACACACACAATACGCACACCACACACACACCACACACACCACACACACACCACACACACACACCACACACACACTACGCACACCACACACACAACACACACACACACCACACACACACTACGCACACCACACACACAACACACACACAACACACACAATATGCACACCGCACACACACCACACACACACCACACACACCACACACACAACATACACACAATACGCACACCACACACACGTCTACCTACACCTGTCCACCCTCATTCCCTGACTCCCTCTTTTTTTTCTTTATAATTTATGTTATTTATTTTTCGTTGTTGTTAAGAATATACACAGTAAACACATACACTCATTCAAGTTTCTACATGTACAATTCAGTGACATTGATCACGTTCTTTGAGTTGTGTAACCATTCCCACCCTCCTTTTCTGAGTTGTTCCTCCCCCGTTAACATAAACTCACTGCCCCTTAAGGTACCTGTTTAATCTTTTGAGTTGCTGTTATCAATTTGATCTCATATAGATAGTTCTTAAAAGAGGCGTAACGCCCAAGGCAGACATTCTTTGCCAGTTAAGCTAAACTATGGTTTGGTTTTTAAGAAGACTTGAGGGGGTATTTTTGGTGTAGGATTTAAAGATTATCTCAGGGTAGTAGTTGCTCCCACAGCCTCTATTGCTCCAGAAAGTCTAAAGTCCATTAAAATTTGAAATTCTGTTCTGCATTTTCTCCCTTTTGATCAGGACTCTTCTATAGAACCTTTGCCCTGCCTCCCCCTTAAGGCTCCTCCCCGCTTACCTCTCTCCCAGGTAGGTGCCTATGGCTGTCTTGTTGAGGCCCTCCCCTTTATGGAGGAACTCAGCGATGTCCTGGACGTTGGGCTTCAGCAGGTTGTGTTCAGTGAGATACTGGATGCCCTGTAGGAGGGACACAGAGTACGTGAGCAGCCCCCACACAACAGCCAGCCTGGGAGGAGGACGGGAGGAGCCCCCCCATGGTCAGAGCCCTGGGGCCTAGACTTCTGGCATTGGCACGGCCTGTTCTGGGGAGTTGTGTTCCTCAATGGAAACGTTGTAATAGAAGCTGCCTTTGTGAGGTGGTGAGTTTCCTGTCGCTGGAGACATGCAAGGAGAGATGGGATTTCTACACTAAACTGGGTTCATGCCAGGTGCTTCCCAGGGCACCCTTTCACCTGACACTCTTTGATTACATGCTTCAATGATTCTATGAATTTATTATCCTAAGATTCCATGATTCGCCTGTTGCTTTTACTTCCCTAAAACTTACGTTATTTTAAAACAACATTTCATTTTTTTCACACAAGTGGTCTACGTCCATTGTATAAAAATTAGAGAAAAAATCCACCTGAATCAAAAAGGGAGGAAATTACCCAAATCCCACCACTCAGAGAGAGACAGTTTCCATTGCGGTGACTTTCCCTTCCTTTTGATATGGAAATGGGAGCAGACCCGCCGCCACCTTGAAACCTGCTCTTCCGATTTGACATTTTCGCAAACATCCCTCCTTACCGTCCAGGCGCTGGGAGCCCATTATTCTAATGTTAGGAGCTCAGGGCGCTGGTCTCTGGTTTTCTGTGATAATAACCTCATATTCTCTTTCCCCTTAGAGAAGCTGCTGGAAGGTGGGGGACAGGCCTGGAGGGCCCTGAATGACAGGTTGAGGGTGGGCTGGGACCTTAAGCAGCCCCTCACAGGTGAGAACCTGTGAGCGTGTAGATGGGGTGCCCCGTGTGGATGAGGGGCGTTGGAGGGTCTGTGGCCATGGGAGGGTGAATGGGTGGGACGTTGTGGGTCTGTGATTGGACACAGGGCAGCCCTACTTTTTCACCGGAGCAGTAAATTTCCAGGGACCCCAGCGTGGCTGGCTGCCCTGACCCCATCTCCAAGTGTCAACGTGTGTCTTCCTCCTGTCTCCCACCGCAGGAAATGGAGCCTGGCTGCTGCCTCGATCGGTGGGGGGCAGTGGGTAGGGAGTAGGTGGGGCAAGGTGGAGGGTGGGGGCGGGTTCTTCTGAGGCCATGGGGTAGGGGTAGAGGGCGCGCAGCAGTAGCTGAGCCCTGAGCCTGCAGTATTCCCACCAGCAGAGGGAACAAGAGAGATGACACTGCAGGACTGCCTCCTACCCAGCCAGGTGGCCTGAAAACCCATCCTGGAGACTGAGCCTCAGAATCTAAGGGCCCCACTGTGAAAGCCCCGTTCATAAAGGAGGAGACAGAGGGCCCAAGGGGTCCAGGTACTTGCCCATGCCTATGGACACACCCCAACCGCCTGCTCCCACCTCATCCGTGGGACTGCTGTGCTGCAGAGCAGACAGAGCCCCTTGCCACTGACTGGCCATGCAGCCTGGTGGGCCTCAGTTTCCTCATCTGTGAAGTGGGCTGCTGTGTCAATTGAGGGCAATGAGAGGAGGCTGTGAAGGTGCCCAGCATGCAGCATACCCCCGCCCTGGCTCCGGTCCCCACCTTGGCCTGGGCCACAGCCTGCCTACCTTGCTGGGGTCCATGTTGAACTTCTTGCGTCCGATGCACAGTTCCTTCTTCCTCTGGGCCATCCGGCTATGGACATGAGGAAGTCAGCCAGGGCTGCCCCAGGGCCCCAGGGTGCCCCCCAGCCCCCAAGGGCCCTTTCCATGACTGGAGCCAAGATTCCCTAAGGGCCTCTAAGTGGGGTGCCCAGGCCCTGCATTGGAATTATCCAGAAGAGCTTGAGAAATGCCAGATCTGGGACTTTCCCCAGAGCTACGACCTCAGACCTTTCCCAACAGGCCCAGCACCAGGTTTGCACCAGTGTGGAGCCACTGCCTTGGAGCCCGGGGAACATTTTGAGGGGTCCTGAGCTTGGAGTAGGGGCAAGATAAAGGGAGGCTTGTTGAGAGCACAGGCTTTGAAGCCAGAGTCGTGCATGCAAATCCCAGATCCACCATTTACTGGCTGAGCAACTTTCGGCATCAGTTTCTCCATCTGTAAAATGGGAACAACACCAGCCCGTGCCTCCCAGCATTGTCTGGGAGGTTAAAGTGCTGAAAACAGCTGGTGGTAGGTGCTCTGTGTTATGTTGTCATCATTGTCGTGGTCAGAACAGGGAATCTGGAGACATAGGGCATGGGTGCGTGCGTGTGTATTGTGTGAGCATGTGTATACGTATATCTGTGTGCTTGTGTGTATGCATGTGTGCCCGTGTGTGCGCATGTGTGTTGTGTGAGCATGTATGTGTATGTACATGAGTATGCGTGTGTGCATACGTGTGTGTGTGGGGGGCAGAAAGGCAGTGATCAGAGGCATAAAAGACCTGAGGGGTGGCAGGGGTGGGTGGGTGCGAAGAGATTTCCTGGGAGTCAGCATCCTGGGGCCCTGGGGGCTGTGTAGGGACCAACCTTCTCATTGCACAAATGGGGAAACTGAGGTCCAGAGAGGGGAAAGGACCAGCTGATGTTATTGTTGTTATTGTGTTGAGCCATCAAGTTGGTTCTGACTATTTTGATATTGTTGTTATTGAGCCATCAAGTTGGTTCTGACTCATAAACAACAACAAAAAAAAAACCCAAACCTGTTGCTGTCGATTTCAACTCCTAGTAACCCTATAGGACAGAGTAGAGTTGCCCGTTAAGGTTTTCAAGGAGCTGCTGGTGAATTTGAACTGCTGATATTTTAGTTAGCAGCTGAGCTTTTAACTACTGTACCACAGGGCTCCCCTGACTCATAGAGACCCTATATATATAACAGAGTAGACCTGACCCCATAATGTTTTCTAGGCCTAAGACGCACCTGACCCAAGCCATGGTATTTCCAATTGAAAGCTGGACAAGGAATAAGGAAGACCGAAGAAGAATGGACGCCTTTGAATTAGGGTGTTGGAGAAGAACATTGAATATACCATGGACTGCTAGAAGCAGCAGCAAATCTATCCGGGAGGAAGTATAGCCAGAAGGCTCCTTAGAAGCGAGGAAGGCAAGGCTTTGTCTCACATACTTTGGATATGTTATTAGGTGGGACCATTCCCTGGAGATGGACATCATGCTTGATAAAATAGAGGGTCAGCAAAAAAGAGGAGGACCCTCAACCAAATGAATTGACACAGTGGCTACAACAATGGGCTCCGACATAGCAATGATTGTGAGGACGGTGCAGGACCGGGCAGCGTTTCTATTGTACACAGGGTTGCTATGAGTCAGAACTGACTCGACAGCACCTAACACCAACAATGCTCATGTAGGAGCAGATTGCCAGGTCTTTCTCCGGTGCAGCGGCTGGCCACTGGGGCTCCTTCTGCCCCAGCTAGGCCCTGGGTTTCCTTGTCAGTCCTGGGGCTGAGCTTGCCTTCAAGTGGTTGATCAGGGTCTGGGCCAAGGCGGGTAGCGGAGACTTTGGGTGGAGGGAGTAGGAGAGTGGGGCTGTCTGTGAACAAGGACAGGACCAGCTCACAGGAATCGAGCCAGGGGCCACCTGTCCTTGCCTTGCCACTGCTGCCTCTTCTTTCAGAATAGATTCCCGATTTCACCAGGGCTCAGGACCCTCCTCATTTATGGGGTGTGACTTCCTTGGTTAGTGACAGTGGGCTTCCCTAGGATCCCCGCCCACCAGGCCCCTCACCTCTCCTCCATACTTTCGAAGCAGTCAATTTGGGCAAACACATCTGCGATCTCCTCCTTCAGCTTCTGTGGGATAGTTGGTGGCCCGATGGAGAGGGACAGTCAGGGGGTAGAAGCTGGGAAAGAGGGATTTCATCCACTCCCACCTCCAGGCGTGACTCCCCAACCCGGTTTCTCTCCCGGACCTCTGCCCCCAGCCTGAGGAACCCTCCCCTGACAGACCCTCCCACGCCCCCTACTTCCCTTCTCACACCCCAGCAGACCCATCCCTCCACTGGCTCCTGTCTGGGGCTGTGCTGCCCCCAAGTGGGTTCACCCTCAACCCCCTCATCCCACACCCCAAGTCCTGGGATTCTACCTCAGAAGTCTCTCCCCACCCCCCTCCATTTCCAGCCTTCCCATTCCTTCCCTCTGTAGCTGTAAAGCCTCCTGCCTCCAGCCAAGCCCATCCCAACAGAGCTTTCTCCACCATCTTGTCATCTTTCTAAAGCACTGCTTGGAGTCTACCCTTCCCCTGCTCAAACTCCTTCCATGGCTCCCTGCTGCCTCCATAGTCAGGAGGCACAAATTCTTGTCCTGTGATCAGGCCCCAGCTCCCCTTTGGCTTCGCTCCATGTGTCCATTTATTCTTTTGCTCACCATTTACTAAGTGCCTGGTGATATGGACACGCAAGGGCACCAGTCAACACAGCTTCTCTTCTGGTGGAATTTACAGAAGAGGAAACTGAAGCTCAGAGAGGTGAACTGACATGCCCAAGGTCTGACCCCACTCCACTCCAAGCCTGTTCGTCTTGGCCCCCCCCCATCCTGCTAATACTACCACTGGGCAGACTGGGAGAGGTGGCAGTTTGTCCAACACCTCCCTGTAGGGCAGTGGCAGAAGCACCCAGCACCCCATCCCTGATCTGTGGGATGTTGGTGATGGAGGTGGTCTGGGCGCTTGTCTTGGGACCCAGGGCCAGCGAGGAGCCCAGGAGGCTATATCTGAGCCTGGTCAGCTCTCATTCATGTGATCTCAGTTGGGTCATGGAGTGGCTCCCCATAAATAAAATAAATAAATGCAAATATTATCTGACCACCTACTATGCCCTGATTATTGGACTGGGGATAACAGTGGTGAGCAAGATCTCATGGAGTTCACAGCCTAGTGGGGCTGGGATGGCACTGGTAGTCAGGAGGTAGTAGAAATCGTCAGGGTGATGGTATAGAGAATAATAGTGTATGTGCGTGTGTATGTGAGTGGGGGGACTGCAGCAAAAGTAGCCAGGGTGGTTGGGGCGGCCTCTATGAGGAGGTTGGAGCTGAGAACAAAATAGAGAGAAGGAGGAGCTACGAGGAGAGCTTGGGAAAGAGCCCTAGGCTGAGGGGATGCAAGTGCAAAGGTCCAGTGGCAGGACTGAGTCTGGCCTGTTCCGGGGACGGACCAAGACCTGTCTCAGAGGGCTGCTGTGAAGCAGATGGACTCACATCTGAGAACCTGACTGGTGAGTGGCAAGTGTGGGCACGCCCTGAGTGTTCTCTTGACCAATTTGTCTAAATTTTCAGGAGGGGGAAACTGAGGCCCCGTGTGGGGATGAGACCCAGTAGAGGTCACACGCTGGGACTAGAACCTGCCGTGTGGTGAACTGTCTAAAGACCAGGCAGGTATACCATACCGTAATCGGGACACTCCCCTTCCCTCTCCCAGCTTGCCTGGCTCCCTCTGGGGCTCCGGGTTCCTGCAGCTGAGCCCAGAATTGTGGAGGCCCCTGGGGTTTCAGTATTTGTGTTGTTCCCCCCATTCCTGGGGGGACAGGCTGAGCCAGATGCTCTGGGCTGGGCCAGGAGTGAGTGCGGAGGTGGGTGGGTATGTACGAGTGCTTCTGAGTCTGTGTGACCTGAGAGCGAGTCAGCACGAACATGTGTGAGCATGTGTGTAGATGTGTGTGTGTGAGTGAGTGGGAATATGCACTTGTGCCCACACCTGGATGTCTTCCAGAAGCTGCTTCCGGTGCCATTTGATCTGTTGTAGCTCCTCCGTCTCCCTACTGCTCAGTTCTGCTGGGTCTGGAGAAAGAAGAACCAGGGGGTGGAGGTTACCAGCTTTTACCAGCTTCATTTGCAGCCTTCCCTCCATCCTTTGCTCCAGCCGCACTGTCATGCTTTTGTCCTCAGGGTGTTTGTCCTTGCTCTCTGGGTCACTCTTCCCCCAGAAACCCAAGGCTTGCCTGCCCACTTCACTCAGGACCCGGAGCTCAGGCATCACCTTCTCCAAGAAGTCTTCCCTCATCACCATGTCTGAAGCAGTCTCTAGCCCCCACTTCATCCCTCCTACTTTGTGTTTCTTCTGACTCCCTAGATGCAGACTCCCTGCAGTTTCTCACTTACTTGCATCTTTTCTGTTTATCCCATTAGTCTTGGCTCCATGAGAGCAGACACTTCAACTATTATGCTCACTGCTGCATCCCCGGCAGCCAGAAAGAGCCTGGCCCATAATAAGTGTTCAACAAAATCCTCACCGAGTAATGATTTTGGGCATTCATCGCTCACTAGAACCTTAATTTACTCCGTTACTGGCCCACATATCTATTATTTATTGACTTATTTATTTACATGCCCCAAAAGTGGCACACTATTGTGCCTCATATCCCATTTTCAGAGTGTAGCCACATGACCAGACCTAGCTGCATGGGAGGCTGGTAAATGAGCCTTTAGTAGGGTGGTCAAGAGTCTCTGCACAATTCCCTTGCTATGTAAGATGGGGGAGGCTGGATTTTGGGAGACATTTTGTAGTCTCTGCCCCAGGCACTGACGCTAGGGTACCGAGGTGACCTAGCCAAGGTCCCACAGGGAAGGGGTGGCTGAGCCAGGATGGGACCCTGGATAGGGCTCTTCTCAAAGCTTGTGCTTTTTCCCCTTTACCTGGGAATGAATTAATGATCTATGTGTGTGCCAGCATTCCGTGTAACGTGTTATGATGATTCCCATGCCTGGGTCAGCTGTCTACCTCCACCCTGTAATGTGGCTTCCGTTCCATTCACAACACTCTCCTGGTCAAAATATCCACGGGATTCTCTTAGAAGGAAAAGTCCTCATCCAGGCCCAGGGGCCTCCACAATCCCCCAGCCTCCCCAGCCAGTTTCATTCCACACCTTTCTCGATAAGATCCTTCTAATCGAGCCTGGCCAGCTCCTCACCGCCCTGAAATGTTCAACACTGAGCCTTTTCTCCCCATCTTTGGGGTTCCTCCCCTCTGGGGTCCCTTCTCCTGTCTGCCTATCCAATCCTCCCTGGCCCTCAAATCCTCGCTTTAGGAAACGCCCGTCACACTTCTTAAAGGTTTTATCAGAACAGATATTACCTTGCCCAAATCAAAATAGAGAGAATATCAAGTGCTCCCTTTCCCCTACTCCCCCCTCCTGTTGACTGAGGAGCCATCTTTGATATTGATATGGGAGCCACATGTGGGAAATGGCAGGACACCAAGCTAGAAGGAGCCTGGGTCCCAGGGAACCATGTGGACTAGAGTCACCATATTATCCTCAACCACCTACCCATTTGGACTTTTCAAGGAGAGAGAAGAAAACTTTAAGAATGTTTCTGTCACCGTTCTTCTGAGATTTTTTGTTACAGCAGCCACATCTGCAATTTAACCAACAGAGCATACTTATCTGTGAAAGCTGAACCATAATGCTTACTTCAGAGAGTGGTTGCCAGGATTAAAACAGCTGAATTTTTTCAAACACCCAGCAGGTATCCTACACACAGTAAGGGTCCAACACATGTATAACGGGCACTGAGTTTCACCATCCAGCTGCTCTCTCTGGGACCAAGGCACTTGTACTCTCAGCTGTTGGGCATGTACCCTGCTGATGGTTCACACCTGAATCCCTCTACAGGAACTTGCCTCAACAAAAGGGGCTTGCCTCACTCAAGATATGCCCCTCCCAAAAGGCAGTTTCTGCAATAAAAAGCCAAGACCCCTTGCCTAGTTTCTGCACCAGAGCTAGTTTTCAGACCCAGAACCTATTGACTGAAGGAGAGGCTGGGTTTCCGGAAGGAAGGATCTCACAACACCTCGGCAAGTATATATGGTAATGATCCCCTGGTCCTTCAGTAAGGGCACCTGTGGCCATTTACTCCACTAACCAGGGAAAAGGGGAATATCCAGACATTTTGAGGATTTCTGGCCACAGAATCCAAGCTCATTGATACTCAGGGACTGAAGTCTTACCAAGGCCTCCATTAGTGGGACTATATATACAGACTAGGAGTCTCTGGGTGATGCAAAGAGTTAACACACTTGACCACTAACTGAAAGGTTGAAGATTCAAGTCCATCCAGAGGCACCTCAAAAAAAAGGCCCAGTGATCTATTTCTGAAAAAATCAACCATTGAAAACCCTATGGAGCACAGTTCTGCTCTGACTTATATGGGGACACCATGAATTGGAATTGACTTGATGGTAACTGGTTATATAGAGGCCAGGTAATAAATGGAGTCCTGGCCGCAGTCTACCCTACAGTGACTCCACTTGGGTCATTGTCATTTCCATGGCCCTCAAACATATAGTTGGAATGGATATCCTCAAATATATAGGTGGCCTCACACTGGTACCTCGGTCTGAGGGGTCACAGTCATAGTAGTGGAGAAGGCTGTGAGGAAGTCTATGAAAGTGTCTTCTCACCCTCACAGCTAAGAGGGTAAATCAGAAGCAATATTATATCCTGAGGGGAATAGCAGATACCAGTGCCGCTCTTGAAGACCCAAAAGATGCCCGGGTGATGGTGCATTTCAGTCTGGAGGACAGCAGTGGATCACCACAAAATAACCAAGGAGAGCATAAGATGCAGCTGTGCCAGATGTGGTATTTTTGCTAGAGCACATTACCATAGCCTCAGTCACATGGTGTGTGGCTATTGGTCTGGCAAATGCATCCTTTATTATCTCTGCTGGGAAGGAGGATCAGCAATAGCTGGTATCCATGCGGGATGGACAATAGTATACATTTCTAGTCGTGCCCCAGGATCATATTAATTCTGTCACGATATAGTCTGAAGGGATCTGAGCATCACTTTGGTACACCATATTGATGACATCATGTTAATGAAACCAGATGAGCAAGAAGTGGCAAGTATATTGGAGGCCTTGGTGAGACACAGGTGCTCTGGAGAGGGGGAGATAAACCCTACCAACATTCAGGGGTTTGCCACATTAGTGAAGTTTTTAGGTTGCCTGGTCCATCCTGAGGCATCTCCTCCAAGGTACAGGACAGATTATTGTCTTCGTTGAACTCCTTGGGTTCTGGAGGCAGTAATTTCACCCCTGGGAATGCTGTTCCGACCCATTTAC
The DNA here is from genome assembly GCF_024166365.1 of Elephas maximus indicus. Taxonomy (NCBI): domain Eukaryota; kingdom Metazoa; phylum Chordata; class Mammalia; order Proboscidea; family Elephantidae; genus Elephas; species Elephas maximus. The sequence goes on along the minus strand of NC_064822.1, from coordinate 181,145,099 downwards.
TGAGTGACATGGGAGGCTGTCTGCTCCCATGAGTGAGACTTATGCTGCAGGAAAGGGCTCTGCAGCAGGTCCAGGCTGCGGTAAATTACCTGCTCAGGCCATGCCACTCAAGGACCTATGGGGTATTAGAGGTGTCAGTGCTGGGGAAGAATCTATGTGCAATTTATGGTGGGCCCCAATGGGAAAGTCACAGTCCAGACACCGAGGGTTCTATAGCAAGGCTATGCATCTTAGCAGAGAGTTATATCCCATTTAATAAGCAGTTCCTGGAACGCTAGCAGGCCCTGGTAGAGACAGAGGGCCTGACCATGGAACACCATATGACTAAGAAGTCAAAATGGGTTCTGTCTCACCCACCGTGTCATAGAGTCAAGTGAGCCCAACAGGAATCCTTTGTAAGTGGTGCACCCAGGAACAGGCGTGAGCAGGGCTAGGGCACAGACAACCTCATGGACAGGTAGCCCACACTCCCATGTCATCCACTGCTATTGTACCAGTGACTTTCCCTCAGATCATCCCAAGTCTGCATGGACGGGTCCTCTATGACTTTTTGACAAAGGAAGAAAATGCCCAAGCCTAGTACAAGGGTTCAAGGGTGTGTTGATTTAGTGTGTGGGTGCAAGTAAAAAATGGTCTGATACTGACCTATAGCACTACTCAAAAGTGTCCTTGGAAGACAGTAGTGAGGAGAAGTCCTCCCAGTGCGCAGAATTTTCGGTAGTGCATCTGGTCATCCACTTAGTGCGGGAAGAAAAGTGGCACAAATATACATAGACTCATGGGCTGTAGTGAATAGCTTGACTTCTTGGTCAGAGGCGTGAGAGAAGGAAGACAGAAAGACCAGGGACGAGGAGGTCTGGGGAAGATGCATGTGGGTGAAGCTCTGGGAGTGGGTGTGAAGCGAGAAGATGTTTGTAAACTACATTATGCTGAGCATCCACCACAGGAGACAGAGAACCATCTAGCAGACAGAAGGACTCCGCCAATTGTCATTAGCTAGCCTCTGTGATTGGCCACCCCAGCGCTGGTACAATGGGCACACGGATGGAGCAGCCATGTGGCCTGGATGGAGCCATGCTCGGACCCGTTACCAAGGTTCCCCTAGCTACTGCCACTGCTGAACTTCCAACCTGCCAGCACAAAGACCAATGCTGAGCCCCCAGTATAGTATTGTTTCTGAGAAGACAAAGCAGCTCTTTGGTGGCAAATTGATGACATTAGACTCCTACTATTCTTCAAAGACCAGTGATTCATCTTGACTGGAATTAGCACAGGTTTCGGTCCTTGGCCAGCACCACTGTCCAAGGGCTGATGGAGTGTTTGATCTGCTGACACAGAGTCCCGCATAATATTACATTAAACAAGAGACCCACCTTACAGTAAAGCAGGTGGGGGAGTGAGCACGTGACCATAGGATCCACTGGTCCTCTCACCTATTTGACCACCAGAAGATTCCAGTCCGATGCAACAGCCTTTCGAAGGTGCAGCTGATGTCCCAGCTTGGTGATTCTGTCCTGCTTGGACACGTTACCATCCTCCAGGGTATACTCACACCCATTGCCATCAAGTCGATTCCGATTTATAACGACCCTATCAGGTACAGGGTGCACCATACACCCTGAATCAATGACCAGACAGGCCTGGCCATCTGCTTCTGAAAGGTCAGAGCCTTGAAAACCTTATGGAGCAGTTATACTCTGCACGCATGGGGTCACCATGAGTCAGAATCGACACAACAGCAACTAACAACGTGTTCCCAGTAGGTAGTCTACACGGTCCAGGAACCAAGGGCTGGGAATCGGAGCGGCTCCACTCTCCATTCTTCATAGTGACCATCTTGAAGTTTTCCTTTCTGTACCTGCAGCTCTGAGCTATGCAGACCTAGAGGTTCTCGTTTCCAGGGGGGTGGGATGAGGGGGGACACTTCCACCAGAGGACAAAGCCAGAGTCTCATCAAACAAATCATAGTTACTAAATTCCTACTCCATGCCAGGAACTCCACATGAATTATGTCATTTGATCCTCACAACAATCTTTGAAGTTGGTACTTTTCAGTTTAGGAGACCGAGGCTCCTGGGTCACACATCCAGGAAGTGGTGGTGCTGGGATCAGAACTCTTGTTAGCGGATGCCCAAGCCTCTGCCCATGAGAAGTGAATTCTATATGCTGTTCAGGATGCAGGGGTGGGCGGTGCGAGGGGCCATCCAGGAGGAGACGTCAGCAGAGATGTAGTCAGGAAGACAGCGCTGGAGGCCAGGACCTGGGCCTCTGTCAGGACTGGTGGCGGAGGCTGAGTGCCATTCGTGGAAAAAAACTAGTCACCTCCATTTGACTTTAGGGTAAATAACCAGATTTTGAGTTTTGTTTTGTTTGTTTGTTGTAGGTTGTTTTCCTGTTGCTGGGTGTGGGTCCCTTGGCCTGTCCCTGGCCAGGAACACCCATGCAGGGGAAGCCAGTGGGTTCTGACGGCTGCTAGTCTGAGCCTGGCCAGGTTGGGCTTTGCCATTTCTGTGGCTGCTCCACAGTGTGGCTGGCCAAGAGGTGAGTGAAGCACGCCCATGGCTCCATCCTGTGCCAACCTCTGTCCCTGCGGGGTCTCACCGGCCCCCGCTCTCACCTTCGATGAGTCACGTGCACATCCCCAGCCCCACCCTCCTCCCTGACCTTCAGGCCGGTCTCTCCCTGTGCGCTGACAGCAAACTCGGGCGTCCCACAGGCAGTGTGCTCAAAATGGGGCTCCTAGAACCCTGTCCCCCAAAAACCTGGCCCTCTTCCTGGGCTCCTGAGCTCTGAGCATAGCCCTTCTACCAGTTACCCCAGCCGGAACCCCAGGAGGGAGGTACCTTGACAATTTCCTCCCTCTCTCCCCTCGTGTCTCTTCTCTCACCAAATCCCGTCCCTTTTCTTCCCATTTCCACGGCCCCCACCCACATCCAGGTCATTACCACCTCCCCCAGATGGCTACAGGGCTCTGATGTCTCCTGTCTGCACTCTGCCCCCTCCAGTCCAGTCTCCCATGGCGTCCCATTGTCCTGGGGATAAAGATCCCACATCTCACTGCTCATGGGCCCCTATCCTCATCTCTCACTGCACCCCAGCCACATGTGTGCGTGAGCCCTGGGCTCAGTGTCCCTGCTGTCCTTCATCCGTGCCCATGTGCTGTCTCCCTCCGCAGGCCTTTGCACATGCTGTTCCCTGTGCCTGGAAGGCCCTTCCTTCTCTCTCTGCCCAGTGGCTCCTGCTCATCCGTCAGCTCTCCTTGCAGTGGCCTTCTGTGTGCCTCTGGGTACCATCCTCGCCCCATCCCTTCCCATCCCTGGTTGCATGTCTGGGATCTGTGCAGCTCAGTAAACATGCCAAGCCATTGGCTAAGGAAAGGCACGCTGGAAGAGCACCTTATATGCGCCAGACCCTGTGTACTCCAGGCCCTTCCCATCTGCTGTCTCATTTGATCCTGACAACAGCTCTGGAAGGAAGGTATTTCTAATCTCATTGTATAGACGAGGCACCTGAGGCTCAGAGAAGCTAGATGACCTGCGTGAGTTGACACGGTTGGAGGGTGGTAGAGCTGGGATTCACACCCAGGCTCACCTGGGGCTCCATGGTCACAACCCTCTTGCAGATCTACGGTAGCCAGCTACCTCCACAGAAGTCATCAGAAACCCGTCTGATGCCCAGCCTGCATTTCTGACACGGAAAGTCTGGCCGTGGTTACATGTTTGAGAATAAAGGGAAGAAGCAGAACAACACCTATGGCCTGGGCCCTTTCTTGGTTAGGAATCAAACAAAGTCTACATTGCAGAGATGGGGAAACTGAGGTGCAGGTGTGGATGGGAACAGACACAGCAGGCGAGTGGACCACAGAATAGCAAGGGGGCTTGCTCTTTTAGTCATTCAGCTCTGTAGCAAGGGGTCCCTCTGGTTTGACAATTATTTTCAGGAAACCTCTCAGTCCACAGTTCCCTGAGGTCCTGCGTCTACTGGTCTAGCACAGCTAAATCCACGGAACACAGCCCCTGGACTGCTGTGTCTGTCACAGCCACAGCGTGCCCTCTGACCCTTTATCTTCCCATTTGTTCAAAACCAGGATTTCCCCCCATTTCAGAGATGAGAACACTGAGGTTCAGGGAGGGTAACAAGGACACAGCCTGAGAGCAGCCACTTCTGACTGCAAGCCTGATAATGATGGAGTTTCTGGCACTGGTACAGGCTCACAGGAGATGTAATTTAATAAAAACAACAACAACATAATAGTAATAGACACAGCATTGCCATTGAGTCGATTCCAACTCACGACGATCCCATGCGTGTCAGAGTAGGACTGTGCTCCATAGTGTTTTCAGTGTCTGATTTTTCCAAAGTAGATTGCTAGGGTTTTCTTCTGAGGGGCCTCTGGGTGGACTTGAATCACCAACCTTTAGGTTAGCAGCCGAGCGTGTTAACCATCTGTGCCACCCAGGGACCCCATAATAGTAAACATAATAACGGCAGCTGCCTTCACCACAACCAGAGCTCCGTTTAGTCCTCACTTAGCTCCGTGCTTGTCACATCTCGCAAAGGCCCGCCTTGAGACTACTGGCCCCACTCCTGCCCATGGGCTGTGGCTGCCCTTCGCACCCCAGCTGCGTATGCCTGGCCCTGACACCCGCCAGAACCATCTCCTAGCGTCTCTCCACTTCCCCTTTGCCCTTCCTCTTTCCCGTTGCATTTTTAGAAACCTTTCTGCTTGTAGCCTGGCTTCCAGGACAACTGGCCTCGCTTCCCCTTTCAGGGTAGGAGGAGGGTGATGTCCCGGGGCCCAAAGGAAGAGGCCCCTCAAAGGCTCTTGTGGGGGGCACAGGGGCAGAAAGAGGGCGTCCAGAGGAGCTACTCGCAGCCCCAGCCCCGGAGGCCCTGTGGGTGCAGATACAGCTTCCTCTCCCCTCACCGAGCTGTCTCTATTTTTAATTGTGGCCTGGCCTCTGCATAAGCACAAAGCTTGTCTTTGGTCACTTCGGGGCTTTGTTGCCTGGACCCCTCACCTTCCAGGCAAGCCTTGAGGGAGGGGGCCTGACCTGCTTCCGGTATGTCACACACGCAGCGCAGGAGGTGGGGGAGGCAGCCCTTGGGGGTGACCTTTGCCATCATCCTGCCCATTATGCAGGTGGGAAAACCACAGGAAGAAGAGAGCTATCACGACCACTGGCAGGTCGGCACAGAGCTGGGGCCTGAGCCAGCTCCAAACTCCAAACTCCTGTTTGTTCCCCACTGTCCCAGGTGGGGCCAGGATGAAGGGCCTGATTTATAGATGCTGAATCTGAGCCCGGCCAGGAGCAGTTGGGATTAGGACCCGGTCTGGACAACAGAGGGGTGCCCTTTCTCTTCCTCCCTCCCTCCTTCCTTCTCCTTTCCCCCTCCTCCAAGAAGTCTTCCAACCTCCTGCTTGGAAAGATTTGCCTCCTCCCACACTCCAGGTCCCTGCCTGTACCTCTGCCCTGGACCAGAGTCCAGCAGGGTCTGTCTCTCCCTCCCCCACGCCCCAACCAGAAGGTCCCCCAGGGGCAGGACTGTGACTGGGTCACTGCTGGCCCCGGCCTCACCCAGCACAGGATCTGCACACCGGGGAATCCTCATAGGATGAATGAGCCCATTAGCGGAGACCCCAAAGCTCCCAACAGATTGCCTGAGTTGACTTCATTAGTGGAGACCCCAAAGCTCCCAACAGATTGCCTTCCTAGGGCCAGCCTGAAGCAAGGTAGTGACTCACCTTCTGGCTGCTCCTTCCTTCTCTCCCTCCCCCCCGCCCCCCGTTCTAAGCCCAAGCTAACTTGGGGGGCCCTTCTTCTCCCAGCTCATCATGTTCTTGTCCCTGCCCTGTCATTTACTGGCGCTGTGACATTGACCAGTCAGGCCTCTTCTCCAGGTCACCTCTGTGAGCCTGTTTCCTCATCGGTGTCATGGAGACATCCGACGCTGTCCCTAAGGACCTCAGGATGCAAAGACCCAAAAGAACGGAGCACTAATGGTGGCCAGAGAGGCAGTGGGGGTGTTATTTCTCGGCAGGATGGCCTCACTGCCCCATCTCACCGTCATGTCAGCTCTGCCACTCCTTTGCTGGGTAGCCTTGGGCAAGGCACTGCCCTTCACTGAGTTTCCTCTTGCCTTCTAAGCTGCATCTAAGATGTATCCACTGAGCCTGGACGGTGTGTGAGCCACCTGCCACCAAGAGCCACAGGAGAAGCAGGGGTGGAGGAGAGAGCGCTGGACAGAGGGTCAGGAGATGGGGGTGTGGTCTGACCTCTGCCTTGGCCAAGACTGCCTCCCTGTCTCAGCTTCCTTCATCCCATCTGTAAATGGGATCCATGGAATGGAGTGGATCACTGGTTCTCTAACTGTGTTCCCTGGAACCCACAGGTTCCACCTCTGGTGGGGGGTGGTGGGGGGCCCAGTGGGTGGGGTCACAACTGCTCTGTTAGGTTTTGTTTAAAGAGAGTGTGCTGTTGCTAAGCAAAGTTGACATCATCTGGGCCTGAGAAACAGGATAGCTCCTCCCAGCCCTTATGTCCTGGAATGCTAGGCAATGCTAGAACATTCTGAGACTCAGGGTGCAGGGACTTCGCCCCTCTTTCCACCTTGCCTTCTGCCTCACAGAGACACAAGCCTGACCCATTCTCTCCTCTTCCAACTTCACAGTAGCCTTTCCTCTTCTGCCCCAGACTCGGCGTCCTGGTTGTGGGCATGGTCCTTTGCTTCTCATTCCCAGCATGCCCCTCCCCACTGATTCTGCCATCAGTCTCCCCAAAGGCCACCCCCTACACACCAAGAGCCAAACTGGGGCCCCAGGGCCCTTGCACCACCACACAGACATCGTCGCCACCAACATCATCACAAGTTACCATTCTCAGTCCCACCTCTGGGCTTTGAACTGGCTGGTCCCTGCTGGGAATGTGTTTCCCCAGAAACCCACGCATCCACCCCATCCTCTCCTTCAGGTCTCTGCTCAAATGGCGTTTCCACCTGAGGCCCACCCTCTCCCTTCTCTTCACTGGTCTTCATCCTGCTTGTCACCAAGTGACAGATTACACGAAATAGACTTGCTGTCTGCCTTCCCACTGGAGTGTCAGCCCATGAGGGTAGAGACGGTGCCTGCCTGTTCACAGCCGAACCCCCTTGCCTACCACACAGCTTCACACCTAACTGGAGCTGAACAAACATATGTTGCATGTCGTTGGGTACCCCAAGTGTCTTATATCTATTTATACATTTAATCCTCCTAGGACCCTGTGAGGCAGGCACTGTTATCCCATTCTACAGAAGAGGAAACTGAGGCCCAGAGACACTGGCTGTCTTGCACAGGATCCACCACACAGCAAGAGAGTGGAGGAGGGAATTTGTAGCCAGGCCTGGGAGCCTGGAGTGTGCCCTCAGGGTCTCAAGTTAGCAGGTCAGAATGGTCCAAAGTCTGGAAAAGTCCTCCAGGGACTTGGGGGATCCAGAGCCTTGTTCCCACATAGTAGTGAGCGGGTCACTTTACCCACTGAGCCTAGTTTCCTTTTCCATTAAATGAGACACCAGTCCCTTTATAGAGGTCATGAAGCTGGTATGAGTTAGGAGAACTGACAGGCCTCACAGGATGGGATAGACCCAAGATTGCCACCTAGCAGATGGGTCCCGTCCAGAGCTCCTGGCTCCCCAGTGGCGTGCATGGCCGCTCTTGGGTGTGTGCTGTGGCCTGGCTGGCAGGATGTGGCCAAGGTGCCCACCGCCCCCCCCCCCAGCCCCCATGACACTCCCCACAGGCTAAGAGCTCCCTACCTGGGCTCAGAAAGCAGATACTAGGGAGGTGGCTGGAAGCTGATCAAGGGACCCATCTTTCAAGTTAGGGGAGCAGATTTGGGGGGCTCCAGGTGTCTGGAGTTGGGGAGCAGCTGAAGCAGACTCTGGTCCGAGAGGGAAATACAGCCCACCTCCTGATCTCAAGGTGCCCCCTCCCCCTCAGTGCTCCCACTGGTGGGGACAAGCCTCCCTCTGAGCCAGGCCTGCTCTGTCAGAGCTGGTCGGTCCTCTGGAGCACAGTGCCGCTATACCGTCTCCTGCACAGGTGCAGTCGTGCTGAAGGGGGAGCACCCAGCAGGGCTCTTGGGGACCCTGTTCCCCTCCTGCCCACTGGCAGAGAGCTCACCCATTGATGCCTGGAGAGGTGGCAGGACAGCAGCAGGAACCCTGGGTGCTGGGTTCTAATTCCTTCTCTGCTGCCCTGTGTGCCTTTGGGAAGCTTCTGACCCTCTCTGGGCCTACGCCCACTAGTACAAGCCCCTTCTGCAGAGCCTTCAGCACCAACATTCGCAATACAATGGGTGTCAGGCGAAGGTCTCTGTGGGTGCGCCCACTCCAGCTTCCCTCCTGGAACAGGGGACAGCTTCTTTCCCACCTGGCCCCCGACGCCCCCTGTCCATTCCTGGTCCTGCTTGGTGAAGCTCTTGCATATACCCACACTCTCACACTCTCTCCTGGACCCCTGCCCTTCTGGGTGCTTACCTGGGTGGCACAGGTCCATTCTGAAACCCCCAGGGGAACGGTGGCCTGTGCTCCTGCTGCCTGCTGACCCAGCTGCTGCTTGGGTTTGCCTGGCAGTGATGCGTCACCTCAGCTGCGGCAGGCCCTTTCCCTCCCCCCAAGCCCAGCCCTGTGTGGAGAGGAAGTCCTGGCCCCCAGGTCTGCTGCGCAGGCTCCAGACACAGCAGCACTTCCTAAAAACCAGCAGAGCTTCGAGTAGCAGGGACTCTGCATTTTGTGTGTGAGCGAGGGAGGGAGAGAGGGGAAAGAGACAGATAAAAAGAGAAAGAGTGAGACACAGAGAAGCATACCACACACACACACACACACACACACACACGCAGAGGCAGATAGTCACTACAGGACACAGCCTTCTCCAGGGACAATAGGCATTCATTCAGCATAGAAACCACAAAGCCTCACCCAGCTTGGACAGTCCAAGCCAGGCCCTGTATAGTCCATCCCACAGGCCCGCTTTTATCAAGGCTTACTTGAAAAACAAACAAACAAACTTCAAGGCTAGGAAGGACTTTGCTTCCCCTCACAGAAATGTCTGGCTGTTTTCTGTCTAGTGACCAGTTGGGTATTAGGTTCAGTTTCCTTTTTCCCCCAGGCTGCTGGGAAGCTCACAGCCAAATCTGAAGCTCATTTACCACAATAGTATACTCAAAGGATCCCTGGTGGCTCAGTGGTTAAGAGCTCAGCTGCTAACCAAAAGGTTGGTGGCTCGAATTCACCAGCTACTCCTTGGAAACCCTGTGGGGCAGTTCTATTCCGTCCTGTAGGGGCGTTATGAGTTGTAATTGACTTGACAGCAATGGGTTTTGGGTATACATAACAGTTATATGACAATAGCACGTGGACTTTGGGGCCAGACTCAGTCGTTAGACTCCCAGCTCTGCCACTTAGGACCTGTGTGAATTGAGCATGTCATTATCCACAGCAAGCCTCAGTTTACTCACCTATAAAAGGGAGAACTATAATATGTACATCAGAAATATGGAAAAGATAGAGCGAGACAATGTGTGTGAGACGTTTGCAACATAGCAGGTATTTAGTAAACACTACGTTCTTTTCACTTTTGGTCTTAATTTTCTTCTTTAGTTAAAATTCTTAGCTTTATGCTTGTGCCTTTTCTGGCAGTTTGACTCAAGTCCTTTACGGAGAAGGGTGTGATGTAAAGAAATATCTGTAAAATAAATGCTCATTGGCCATAACTTCATGGCACATGTTGGTTTCCTCAACTTTCTTTCACTTGCGTGGAGGCCCCATGAGGACAAGTTTGCTTTTGTGTCTCAGTGTCTGGTAAAATGCTGAGAACGTCAAACTAGTTACAGTCAAGTTGATTTCGACTTATGGTGACCCCAAGTGTTTTAGGGTAGAACTGTTTCATAGGGTTTTCTTAGCTGTAATCTTTATGGAAGCAGATCACCAGGGCTTTTTTCCACGGTGCCTCTGGGTGGGTTCAAACCATTGACCTTTAGGTTAGCAAACCCACGGCTGTCGAGTCGATTCTGACTCATAGTGACCCAGTAGGGTTTCTGAGGCTGTAAATCTCTACAGAAGCAGACTGCCACATCTTTCTCCCTCCGAGTCACTGGGTTTCTAACTGCTGGCGTTTCCGTTAGCAGTCGAGCACTTTAGCCACTATGTCTCCAGGGTTCCTTGTTAGTCAAGTGCAAACCATTTGTGCCACCCAGGGACATAGAGGGTGTAGAAGTGTGGAATGAGTGAATGAAACACAGGGGAGGTAGAATGGTAGATGCAAAAAAACTGGCCACAGCATCCACCCCTCCCTGTATCCACACCCCTTTGCACAGTGACGTTGCTGCTCCTCCCACCAAGAGGTGGAGTCTATTTCTTGAATCTGGGTCAGCCTGTGTCTTGTTTTGGCCAATAGAATTTAGCAGAAGTTACATTACGTGACTTTCAAGGCTAGGCCTTAAGAGGCCTGGTAGCTCCCACTCTTGCTCTTGGACCGCTGCCCAGATGCTATGAGAACAAGCCCCGGGTCGCCTGCTGGAGGATGGTGACCATGAGGAGAAATGTCTGGCTGGCCTGGCTGCTAGCCAGCCCCAACCTCATGAGTGAGCCTAGGCAAGACTAGAAGAACAACTTAGCTCAGCCCAAATTGCTATCCCACAGATCTGTGAGAAATAATAACTTCTTGTTGTTTTAAGCTACCAATTTTCAGGGCGGTTTACTATGCAGCAAAAGCTCACTGATGCAGATGGAATCCAACCCCTTTATTTCACTGAAGAGGAAACTGAGGCTCATTTCAGGGATGTGCTTCTCCAAGTTGGAACTTGAGTTAGTGGCCCATTCAGGATGAAAAGCTAGCCCAGCTGACTCCCAGTCTAGTGTTCGTAGGACTCCCTCCTCCCCCACTGGTGCTCACACAACTCAAGGTTATTTTCTAGGAAATTTGTTGAAATTATCTCTATGGTAAACTAGAGTTTTCTCAATAAATCTGGGTCTGAGGCACCACAAACTATTTCCTGGGGCACTTCAAAAAGAGAAATGGGGAGAAAGGCGTAACGCTCTGCGCAGAAAGAGTTAATGTAGCAGGCCTGAGGTTGCTATCCAGAGAAAAGCTGGCTTGCAAGGTTGGCCCTTGGCTGGGTCTGGGAACTTGGATTTCGGGATGGTTCCCATCATTCCCTGTGCCTAAAGTGTTTGTGCAAATCTACAGTTTATGCGGAACCTTTGTTTTCCTTCTGGGAGTCTGGAATTTTGGTACTTGCTAGGGAAAGGGTGGCTACGAGGCTTGTTCCCAATAAAAACCTTGGGTGCTGAGTCTGTAATGAGCTTCCCTGGTAGATAACATTTCACACGTATCAGCGCGATTTGTTGGAATCACACAGTACACTCTGTGTGATCCCACTGTAAGAGGACTCTTGGAAGCTTGTTCCTGGTTTCCTCTGGACTTCGTACCAGGTGCCTTTTCCCTTTGCTGACTTTGCTTTGTGTCCTTTCACTGTAATAAGTCCTCATTGTTAAGTATGATCAAAAGCTGAGATCTGTGTGTCCTCCTAGGAAATCACCCAAATTGAGGGTGGTCTTGGGGACCTCTGACATCTGCCCTAATGCTGTGGCTGGACCCAATGGATGTGTCTCACCCAGGGCCACAGTTTGGCGTCTTGGACTTGTGTCTTGCCTGAAGGGTTGGTAGAGTGGTTCAGTTATTATTACTATCTTATTCTCTAAGACTCAACTCAGACATAATCTCCCCTGTGAAGCCTTCTGTGATTGTGCTCGCTCTTCCTCTGCCCCTTCAGCCCTGGTCATGTTGGACAGCTTGTATGCAGATAGCCCAGGAGGGAGGGACCCTCTCGTTGTGGCTGGCAAAAGGTTTGTTAAAATAACAGGACAGGAACTACAGAGACCTCGATTAGAATACTGACTTAGCCCTTGCTAAGTTGTGTGACCTTCACCCTCTGAGCCTCGTTTTTCTCGTCATCTGCAAAATGCGGACAGTTAAGATTAGGTTTGGTTAGATGAAACAGGTAACCTAAATGACAATGGTTTATGTAGATTAGAGATTTATTTATCTCTTATGAGAAAGAAGCTTGAGGTAGGCAATACAGGGCTGCCCTGGTAGCACCATGGCCACAGGGATCCAGGCTCCTTCCAACTTTCTGCTTCTATCCTCAAGGTATCTTCATGATCCAAAGTGGCTGCCTGGTCTCCAGCCATGGTATCTGAATTCCAGGTAGGAAGAAAGATGAAGATGGGAAAGGCAAAGAGGGTGTTCTCAGCCATATGAGAATTTCCCCAAAGCTCCTTCTGGCCTGAGGTCAGACCTTCTACCCTAAATGGGGCTCTGCTTCCCACATGTGTACTAGGCAGAAGGCCAACAGTTGATGATAAGACAACGCATGGTGGTCTCCAAACAGGGAGTGTGGGAGGTCCCAAACAACCACCACTACGACTTATGGAGTACTCACTACGGGCCAGGCACAGTGCCAAGTGCTAATACATCATCTCTTTTAATCCTTTTCACAACTCGCCAAGGTGTGTGATTACAACCCCCAGTCTGTAGGTGTAAAAATTGAGTTCAGAGAGATGAAATCATTTCCCATAAGGTCACTGAACCAGGAAAGGGCAAAGATCAGCGTGAGCCCTGTGTTTTTGGCTTCAGAGACCTGCTCTGAACTTCTGCAAGCATCACTCCAGACTTTTCAAAAGAAACTCGGTGGTCTGCCCTCCTCGCACCCTGCCCACCCCTCAGGGAAGAGATAGGAAGGGCTCAGCACTTGAATCCAGTCGTAGCAAAACCACATGGGTGACAATTTCTGTTTGCGGAAAAGCTTAGGATTCCTCACCTGGATGCAGCTGGCTCCAGCACTAAGAGACCTGGAAGGAGCTTAACCAGTAAACCAGTTGCCGTCAAGTCAATTCTGACTCGTGACGACCCCATGTGTGTCAGAGTACAACTGTGTTCCATAGGGTTTTCAATGGCTGATTTTTCAGAAGCAGATGGCCAAGCCTTTCTTTCAAGGTGACTTTGGGTGGACTTGAACCTCCACCCATTCTGCCAGCAACCAAACCGTTTGCACCATCCAGGGACTCTGGAAAGAGCTTGTTGTTGTTGTTGTTAGGTGCCGTCAAGTCGGTTCCGACTCATAGCAACCCCATGCACAACAGAACGATACACTGCCCGGTCCTGGGCCATCCTTACAATCGTTGTTATACTTGAGCTCATTGTTGCAGCCACTGTGTCAATCCACCTTGTTGAGGGTCTTCCTCTTTTCCGCTGACCCTGTACTCTGACAAGCATGATGTCCTTCTCCAGAGACTGATCCTTCCTGACAACATGTCCAAAGTATGTAAGACACAGTCTCGCCATCCTTGCCTCTAAGGAGCATTCTGGCGGCACTTCTTCCAAGACAGATTTGTTCATTCTTTTGGTAGTCCATGGTATAGTCAATATTCTTCGCCAACACCACAATTCAAAGGCATCAACTCTTCTTCGGTCTTCCTTATTCATTGTCCAGCTTTCACATGCATATGATGTGATTGAAAATACCACGGCTTGGGTCAGGCGCACCTTAGTCTTCAGGGTGACATCTTTGCTCTTCAACACTTTGAAGAGGTCCTTTGCAGCAGATTTGCCCAAAGCAATGCGTCTTTTGATTTCTTGACTGCTGCTCCCATGGTTGTTGATTGTGGATCCAAGTAAAATGAAATCCTTGACAACTTCAATCTTTTCTCCGTTTATCATGATGTTGCTCATTGGTCCAATTGTGAAGATTTTTGTTTTCTTTACGTTGAGGCGTAATCCATACTGAAGGCTGTGGTCTTTGATCTTCATCAGTAAGTGCTTCAAGTCCTCTTCACTTTCAGCAAGCAAGGTTGTGTCAGCTGCATAACACAGGTTGTTAATGAGTCTTCTTCTAATTCTGATGCCCCGTTCTTCTTCATATAGTCCAGCATCTCGTATTATTTGTTCAGCATACGGATTAAATAGGTATGGTGAAAGAATACAACCCTGACACACATCTTTCCTGGCTTTAAACCAATCAGTATCCCCTTGTTTTGCCTGAACAACTGCCTCTTGATCTATGTAAAGGTTCCTCATGAGCACAATTAAGTGTTCTGGAATTCCCATTCTTCGCAACATTATCCATAGTTTGTTATGATCCACCCACCCGCCCATCTGTCCGTCTGTCCGTCCGTCCATCCATCCATCCATCCATCCAGTAGACGTTTATTGAAGGCCTACTAAGGACCAGGCACTGTTCTCGCCTTGTGAGGCTCACGGTTGATTCAGCTGGGCTGGCGGGAGGCAGGGTGTGTGTGTGGGGGGAGGGGGATGAATCATCTCTGAGCCTCCCCCTCATAATTTTTCTGATGTCTCATTTTTTCTAGTGGACTTGGGAGGGTGGCAGAGTTGAGTGTTCCTGTGTCTTGGGACATGGAGGGTCTGGCCTGTGAGGCCTGAGCTCTGAGTGGCCTTTAGAAACACAGGGGCTCCCCAGATGGGCCTGACTCCCTCCATCTGTTGCTCCTCTTCAGGTTTGGCCAAAAGGCACAGTCAATGGGACAGAGGAAGCTGGGCCCAGAGGAGGGCCAGCGACCCAGTGAACCACAGCAGGGTGGGAAGGCAGAGGTGGAGGAACACACACATGTGCAAGTTCACCTCTAGGAATCTCCCCTAAAGAGGTAATCGCACAGGTGGAGAGCTGGGAGTACATGGAGGCTCCTCCCAGCACCACTGAGAACCGGAGAGTCTGAGACATTTAAATGCTTGTGAGAGGGCGGCCAGTTAATAAATGATGCTGTGTCCAGATGACGGGCCAATGTGAATCATGAAGAAGAATAATGAGGTAGAATTCGAGTATCTTTTGGTTATAAATAAACATTAACTCAGACCGGCCTAAACTGGAGTTTACTGTCTCAGTCCCTGGTGGCATTGGCCTTAGGGATACAGATACCAGAGACCCCAAAAGTTCTTGTTAGGTCTGTCTGTCTCTCTTTCCTCAATTTCCCCTTTTCTTCCCCCACCCTCCTCTAGTTGTCTCCCTCGTGCTCTCTGTCGGTTTGCCTGTCTCTTGGCTGTTTCTCTCTGGTTTCAGACAGGCTTTCTCCTCAGAGCAGCCAACCTGGCCCCAGAAAGCTCCAGGCTGAGGTCAAATCACCTTTGATTTCAGAGAGAGCTTCTACCCCGCCCCCATCTCACCCCCCAAAAAATTCTCAGGGAAAGACGTTGATTGTTCAGGCCTGGGTCACACACCCAGCCCTGTGGTCAGAAGGCAGGTGACAGGGGTGGCCAACCCCACCAGAACCACAAGGAGCAGGGCAGCCACTTAAAGGATGGAAAAGTGGGCGAATACAAACAACAGACATCCACTCTTGCCGTCTTTGTTAAGTTTTGTCTTTTTACTTTCTTTTGTTTTTACTATACAAACAAGTCTAGACTGTACTGATCCGCCTGGAAAAATATCCTCACCCTAGAGCTGAGGGCTTCGCTGAGGGGACTCCTTTCCTGAGTCGTGGATATTTGTCTAAGGAAGGCAAGAAGGGAAGAATTGAGTGGCAGCACCTCCCCCTTTGGAGAAGGGGAGGAGGAGGGTGCTCCCAATGGGCGGGAGAGCCGAGCAAAGGCTGGGGGCTTCAGATGGAAGGGGGGGGAAGACTGGGGTGAATCTGGGCTTGGATCCAGTTCTATCTGGATCTCTTTCCCCCTCTCCCGGGCTCCCACTTCCTCTTTCCACCCCTGGTGGCAGCAGTTTTGGTAAGGGGCCTTTTCTGCTGGGGACGTGAATTCACACTGGCACTCTCTGTGCAAGCAGAAGGTGGCCCCAGGCTCTCCTCCCCCACCCAAGCTTACTGGAGTGGGGTCTGGAGGAAGTGGGAGGCCTCCCGTGGGCCGTGGGCCGAGGTGGCTGTGTCCTGGGGTGAAATGGGGCTGAGGGCCCTGACAAGCCAGAAGCAGCACTTCCCTGTGCCATGCCTCCCCTCAAGGTCACCAGGTGCTGCCCTAGCATCTCAGACTGACCTGACCACACCCACCAGGCCTCTCTAATCTCATGTGGCCAGGGTGGGTCCATGCTCACCCCTGGATGCAAGGGATCCTGAGAAACTGGGCACCTGGAGTTTCCAGTTTCCAGCATCTAGGTTTTTTTTTAGGGTTGGTTAGGGTAGGAGGTGGGGGTGGGGGGCTGCTAGTGGGAACCAAGGTGTCAGCCTGTGGGGCCCTGCAAGGAGGTGTCCACAGGGACAGAGGTGGGTAGCTGGAGAGATAGGAGGAAACCAGGCGTGGTGGAGGCTCCGAGAGAAGGACCTTTCTGGAAGGATGGAGTAGTCAGCAATGTCAAAGGCTGATAGCAGGCAGAGGCGCAGGATCCTCTGAGCTCAAACAGGTTATCTGCAGGGAGGTCTGGGGGTGGGAGCAGTGAGACTGGGACAACAGACTGGAGGAGGAGAGGAAGGGGAGGCAGTGAGGGTGGGGTGGTGAGAGGAAAAGGGAGTGACTGAACTTGAGTCAACACTCAAGAGACCCTGTCTTAGTCATCTAGTGCTGCTGTAACAGAAATACCACAAGCAGATGGCTTTAGCAAAGAAAAGTTTACTCTCTCACAGTCTAGTAGGGCAGAAGTTCAAACTCAGGGTCTCAGCTCCAGGGGAAGGCTTTCTCTCTCTCTGTCAGCTCTGGAGGAAGGTACTACTCATCAATCTTCCCCTGGACCAGGAGCTTCTCCATGCAGGAACCCCAGGTCCAAAGGATGCACTCTGCTCCCGGCACAGGTTTCTTGGTGGTTTGAGGTCTCCAACTCTCTGCTTGACACAGTGGCTGCAACAATGAGCTCAAGCATAACAACGATTGTAAGGATGGTGCAGGACTGGGCAGTGTTTTGTTCTGTTGCGCATAGGGTCGCTGTGAGTCGGAACCGACTTGTAGGCACCTAACAACGATAACAACAACTCTTTGCTTGCTTCCCTTTCCTTTTGTCTATTGTAAGATAAAAGGTGGTACAGGCCACACCCCAGGGAAACTCCCCTTACATTGGACCAATGACGCAACCTGAGCCAGGGTATTACATCCCACCCTAATCCTCTTCAGCATAATCCAATCTTGCCTCATTAACCACAGGCAGAGATTTATAACACATAGTAAAATTATATCAGTCACAAAGTGGAGGGTGACCACACAATACTGGGAATCATGGCCTAACCACGTTCACACATATTTTTGGGGAATACAATTCAACTCATGACAGACCCCATTTTACAGACCAGGAAACTGAGGTTCAGGGAGTGTCTGAAGGTTGCTGAAAGTTACCACCTAAAGGCCAAGATTTAGCCCAGATCTTGGTCCTGACTTTGGCTTCATAGTGGTTCAAGGTGAGTCACCTGGGACCCAGGTTCTAGTTATGTTCGGAAGCCACTCCTTTAGAGTTTTTATCAGTTCTTTAAAGGCTGAACTCTGATACTTAAGTATTTAAACGTGTGTCAGAATCAATTTATCTTGTTGTTTTTAGCTGCCTTCAAGGGGGCCCCACTCATGGCGACTCCATGTGTAATGGAAGGAAACACAGCCAGGTCCTGCACCAATCCCCATGATCGGTGGCAGATCTGGCAATGTTCTGTTGTGATCCATAGGGTTTCATTGGCTGATTTTCAGGTGTAGATTGCCAAGCCTTTCTTCCTATTTCATCTTAGTCTGGAGGCTCCATTGAAACCTGTTCAGCATCACAGCAACAGGCAAGCCTCCACTGACAGAGGGGTGTGGCTGCCCAGGGGGTACACTGGCTGGCAAGCGAACCTGGGTCTCCTGCACAGGAGGCAAGAATTCTACCACCAAATCACCTATGTTTCATCAATTTACCATACAGTCCATTTTTTTTTTGTTCAAAAGTGTTGTAGAGCTTTAACCATGCTTACTTGGGCTCTCTTGGGTCCTCCACCCCTCTTTTCTGCCATTTTGGACTCATCTCTAGAGTGCTGGTGTCCCAGGGGTATGGGGGAAAAGGCCAGGGCTACCCAGCTGCAAGTTCTGGGTTCGAGTCCTGTGGGTCACCATACCGCTGGGGTAGCGCTGGGGTTTCCTGGGATCTCCTGCTTGGACAATCAACTTGTCACAACCATCTCTGTGGGCGCTGAGGGCAGGGCTGCATCTGTTTGGTTCCCAGCTGTATCCCCAGCACTTTAGAACAGGGCCTGGTGCACAGTAGGCGCTCAATACATGCTTCTTGAAAGGCTCAGGCTGTGTTTATACAGGGCAGAGGTGTGCCGAAGCCAGGAGGACTGTTGTCTCTCAGGTGTCACCTGGCAGCTCAGAGGATTCTGATGGGTCCCCTGGCCTGTAAGCTGTGGCAGCTTCCCCCAGACTCAGCTTTCTCATCTGTAAAATGGGGATACTCCTAAATGTTTTGCCGGCTTGTGAGGGCTAGAGGGCAAAGTGTCCAGGCCTGAAGGGGCGTCAGTGGAGGTAGTCACTTCTACCTGCAGGTCCTTCCACCATTCATCTGGTTTCTAAAGGGCTCCAGGTCCCTGTGGACAGGAGGGCCTTGATTTTATGTCTGTTTTCCTGAGATGTAGAAAGGACTGTTTCAGGCAAGGGTTCCTAAACCTGGTTGTGCAGCACCATCGCCTGGGGGGCCTGTTAAATTACAAACTCCCAGGCCACCAACTTCAGTCTCTCCAGTGTAAGGGCCTAGAATCATTATTTTAAAACTGTTCTCCAATGCTTGTGACCCCAGGAAGGGAGACGTGTCCTCCTCTCTCAGGCACCAAGAAACACTCTGGGCTTCTGAACTCGGGTTCAGCCTGGGGCAAAGAAGTTATTACAGAGACACAGAAACTTCTTCTAAGCTTGCTGCTGAAGGCACAATGTCACCCACTGCTCCATCCACCAGCGCCAAGGGCGCACTTTATTCTAGCGTGGTGATAGGAAAACCACCTCAGCAAGAAGCTGGCATATTTCCCCTTTTCCAGAAGTGATGTCTGAGTAACTTGCTTTGTTTCCCTTTTTACCCCAGTTACCAGGAAGCTCAGACAAATCAGACGCTCAGCTACAAAAACCCAGCATTTGGCAAATTTGTCTTCTCTTTTTCTTTGTGGTCCTGATTTTCTACTCTCACATTCCCAGCCTTTTGTATATGTAGGAGCTGAAGCCTATGCAGACCGTCTGGGAGAAGCAGATTTTTAGTATAGAAGAGAGAAGAAAGGGAGGAAGAGAGGGACGGAGGGAAGGAGGAGGGGAGGAAAGAAAGAAGAAAAAACAACAACAAAAAAAACTCAGGCAGAATAAAACCAAAAACCAAACGTGTTGCCGTGGAGTCAATTTCAACTCATAGTGACCCTATAGGACAGGGTAGAAGTGCCCCATACAGATTCCAAGGCTGTAATCTCTACAGAAGCCTTTTGCCACATCTTTCTCCCACGGAGCAGCTGGTGAATTTAAACCACCCGCCTTTCAGTTAGCAGTCGAGCACTTAACTACTGCGCCACCAGGGCTCCTCAGGCAGAATAAAACCACTGCCGTCAAGTCGATTCCAACTCATAGCGACCCTATAGGACAGAGTAGAACTGCCCCATAGAGTTTCAAAGGAGCACCTGGCGGAATAGAGGGTGCATTTATCAACAAACTGAAGACACAATCTATAGAATGAGAGTAAATATTTGAGAACAGTATATCCGATAAGGGTTTAATATCCAGAATATATAAAGAACTCCAACAATTCAACAACGAAAAGACAAAATATCCAATACAAAAATGGGCAAAAGACTTGAATAGACATTTCATCAAGGAAGATATAGGAATGCCCATAAGCACATGAAATGATGCTCAATGTCATTAGTCATTGTTGTTGTTGTTACTAGGTGGTGTCGAGTCAGTTCTCTTAGCGACCGTATATAGAACAGAATGAAACACCGTCCTACGCCATCCCCATAATCCTTGTTATGCTTGAGCCCATTGTTGCAGCCACTGAATCAATCCATCTTGTTGAGGCTCTTCCTCTTTTTTGCTGATCCTCCACTTTACCAAGCATCATGTCCTTCTCCAGGGACTGGTCCCTCCTGATAACATGTCCAAAGTATGTGAGACTAAGTCTTGCCATCCTTGCTTCTAAGAAGCATTCTGGCTGTACTTCTTCCAAGACAGACTTGTTTGTTCTTTTGGCAGTCCATGGTATATTCGATATTCTTCGCCAACACTGCAATTCAAAGACGTCAATTATTCTTCCTTTTCCTTATTCATTGTCCAGCTTTCACATGCATATGAAGTGTTTGAAAATATCATGGCTTGGGTCAGCCACACCTTAGTCCTTAAAGTGACATCTTTGCTTTTTAACACTTTAAAAACGTCTTTTGCAGCAGATTTGCCCAATGCAATGCATCTTTTGATTTTTTGCCTGCTGCTTCCATGGCTGTTGATTGTGGATCCAAATAAAATGAAATCCTTGACAACTTCAATCTTTTCTCCATTTATCATGATTTGCTTATTGGTCCAATTGTGAGGATTTTTGTTTTCTTTATGTTGAGGTGTAATCCATACTGAAGGCTGTGGTCTTTGATCTTCATCAGTAAATGCTTCAAGTCCTCTTCACTTGCAGCAAGCAAGGTAGTGACATCTGCATAATGCAGGTTGTTAATTAGTCTTCCTCCAAACCCGATGCCCTATTCTCCTTCATATAGTCCAGCTTCTCAGGGTATTTGCTCAGCAGACAGATTGAATAGGTATGGTGAAAAGATACAACCCTGACTCACACCTTTCCTGACTTTAAACCACGCAGTATCCTCTTGTTATGTTCGAATGACTATCTCTTGGACTATGTACAGGTTCCTCATGAGCACAATTAAGTGTTCTGGAATTCCCATTCTTCTCAATGTTATCCATAATTTGCTATGATCCACACAGTTGAATGCCTTTGCATAGTCAATAAAACACAGGTAAACCTCTTTCTGGTATTCTCTGCTCTCAGCCAGGATCCATCTGACATCAGGTATTAAACCCCTTGTTCCACGTCCTCTCCTGAATCCGGCTTGACTTTCTGGCCGCTCCCTGCTGATGTATTGCTGCAGCTGCTCTTGAATGACCTTCAGCAAAATTTTACTTGTGTGTGATATTAAGGCTATTGTTCGATAATTTTTGCATTCGGTTGGATCACCTTTCTTTAGAACAGGCATAACTATGGGTCTCTTCCAGTCAGTTGGCCAGGTAGCTGTCTTCAAAATTTCTTGGCAGAGACGAGTGAGCACTTCCAGTGCTGCATCCATTTGTTGAAACATCTCAATCGGTATTCCGACAATTCCTGGAGCCTTGTTTTTCACCAATGTCTGCAGTGCAGCTTGGACTTCTCCCCTCAGTACCATCAGATCTTGGTCATATGCTACCTCCTGAAATGACTGAACATCGACCCAAATTTTTTTTTTTGGTAGAGTGACTCTGTATTCCTTCCATTTTCTTTGGATACTTTCTGCATCGTTCAGTATTTTGCCCATAGAATCCTTCAATATTACCACTTGAGGCTTGAATTTTTTCTTCAGTTCTTTCAGCTTAAGAAATGCTGAGTGTGTCTCTCCCTTTTGGTTTTCTAACTCCAGCTCTTTGCACATGTCATTATAATAATTTGTCTTCTCAAGCCACCCTTTAAAATCTTCTGTTCGGCTCTTTTACTTCATCATTTCTTCATTTTGCTTTAGCTACTCGATGTTCAAGAGCAAGTTTCAGAGTCTCTTCTGACATCCATTTTGGTCTTTTCTTTTTTTCCTGTCTTTTTAATGACCTGTTGCTTTCTTCATGTATGATGTCCTTGATGTCATTCCACAAGTTGTTTGGCCTTTGGTCACTAGTGTTCAGAGCATCAAATCTATTCTTGAGATGGTCTCTAAATTAAGGTGGGATATACTCAGGGTTGTGCTTTGGCTCTCGTGGACTTAACTCTAATTTTCTTCAGCTTCAACTTGAACTTGCATATGAGCAGTTGATGGTCTGTACCGCAGTCAGCCCCTTGCCTTGTTCTGACTGATGATATTGAGCTTTTCCATCATCTCTTTCCACAGGTGTAGTTGATTTGATTCCCGTGTATTCCATCTGGCGAGGTCCACATGTACAGTTGCAGTTTATGTTGTTGAAAAAAGATATCTGCAATGAAGAAGTCATTGGCGAAGAATATTGAATATACCATGAATATTGAAGTACAACCAGAATGCTCCTTAGAAGCAAGGATGGCAAGACTGCCTCTTACATACTTTGGACATGTTGTCAGACGGGATCATTTCCTGGAGAAGAACATCATGGTTGGTAAAATACAGAGTCAGTAGAAAAGAGGAAGACCCTCAATGAGAGGGATTGACACGGTGGCTGCAACAATGGGCTCAAGCATAACAAGAATTATGAGGATGGTGTAGGACCAAGCAGTGTTTTGTTCTGTGGAACACAGGGTCACTATGAGTCAGAACTGACTCAATGGCACCTAACAACAACAACAACAATGAAGAAGTCGTTGGTCTTGCAAAATTCTATCATGTGATCTCCCGCATCATTTCTGCCACCAAGGCCATATTTGCCAACTACCGATTCTTCTTCGTTTCTAACTTTTGAATTCCTATCACCAGTAATCATCAATGCATCTTGATTGCAGGTTTGATCATTTTCAGACTGCAAAGTTGGTAAAAATCTTCAATTTCTTCATCTTGGGCCTTAGTGGTCAGTGTATAAATTTGAATAATAGTTTATTAACTGGTCGTCCTTGTAGGCATATGGATATTATCCTATCACTGACAAGAGTTGTACTTCAGAACAGATCTTGAAATGTTCTTTTTGATGGTAAATGTAATGTCATTCCTCTTCAAGTTGTCATTCCTGGCATAGTACACTATATAATTTTCCAATTCTTAATGGCCAGTACCAGGCCATTTCAGCATACTAATGCCTAGGGTATCAATCTTTATGTGTTCCATTTCATTCTTGATGATTTCCAATTTTCCTAGATTCATACTTCATACATTCCATGTTTTGATTATTAATGGATGTTTGCAGCTTTTTTTTCTCATCTTGAGTTGTGCCACATCAGCAAATGAAGGTCCAGAAAGCTTGACTCCATCCACACCATTAAGGTCGACTCTACTTTGAGTAGGCAGTTCTTCCCCAAAAGCATTTTGAGTGCCCTCCAATCTGAGGAAACCCTGGTGGCCTTGTGGCTAGGAGCTATAGCTGCTAACCAAAAGATCTGCAGTTTGAATCCACCAGCTCCTCCTTGGAAACCCTACGGGACATTGCTCCTCTGTCTGATAGGGTTGCTATGAGTCGGAATCAACTCGATGGCAATGGGTTTGGTTTGGTTTTGGTTCCAACTTGAGGGGTTCGTTTTCCGGCATTATATCAGGCAACCTTCCACTGCTATCCATGAGGTTTTCACTGGCTAATTTTTTTTCAGAAGTAGACCAAGAGGTCCTTCTTTCTAGTCTGTCTTAGTCTGGAAGCTCAGCTGAAACCCGCCCACCATGGGTGACCTTGCTGGTATTTGAATACCTATGGCATAGCTTCTAGCATCACAGCTACGTGCAAGCCACCACAGCACAACAAACAGACATGTGGGGCATTAGTCATTAGGGAAATGGAAATCAAAACCACAATGAGGTGCCACTTTACCCCGGCTACGATGACTATTATCAGAAAAACAGAAACAAGAAGTGTTGGTGAGGGTGTGGAAGTCCTGGAACCTCCATCCATTGTTGGTGAGATTGTAAAATGGTGCAGCTTCTGTGGAAAACAGCTTGGCAGTGCCTCAAAAAGTTCAACACAGAATTACGTACATACTCCAAAGACTTGAAAGCAGGGATCCAAACAGATACTGGCACACCCGTGTCCACTGTGGCATTATTTGCAGTAGACAAAAGGTGGAAACAACCCAGATGTCATCAACAGGTGAATGGCTAAACAACATGTGGTATATACATGCAATGAAGTATCACTCAGCTAAAAAAAAAAAAAAAAAAAATTTATGAAGAGGAATAAAGCTCCGATCTACGGTATGACACGGATGGACCTTGAAAACATCATGCTGAGTGAAATAACTCAGACACAAAAGGCCAAGTGTTGTAGCCTCTCACTTATATGAACTATCTAGAATAGGCAAATACATAGAGGCCAAAGTTTATTAGTGGTTTCCTGGGATGGGTAGAAGGGTGTGTGGCCTCCACCGCCCCTTCAACACCCACACCTGGGGCGGTATTGCTTAAGGGACATTGACTTCCTGTTAAGTGTGATGAAAACATCTGTAAATGAGTAGAGATGAAGGTTGTACAACGTGACGAATGGAATTAACGTCACTGAACTGCACACATAAAAATGGATGACATGGCAAATGTTTTGTTGCATGTATCTTTACCACACACACAGGTGTGTGCTATCAGCCATGCTAAGCCTTGGTTTCCTCTTCTATAAAATGGGACAGTTGGCTCATTTATTCCTTAGACGTCCCTAGAATGCTCTTGCCACTCCAGACCAGACCCCATGTGAGGCATGGGGGTTATGGAGACAGACATAGAAGGGGCTGAGGCTGCGGGGCAGGGCCTCCACCCAACAGTTAGTTCAGGCCCTGGAGCTCCGTGGTCATTGTGGATTCTTCTCTCTCACTACCAGCTGTCTCTACTGCAGTGCCTGAGTTTCCCCATCTGTAAAATGGAGATAATGACAGTTCCTCCCACAAGGTGTAGGAGGGGTTAAGTGAAAGAATCCATGTAATGTGGTTAGCGTGGCGACAGCCAGTGCTCGTACCCACCTCTCTCCTGAGCAGGAGGGCTCAGTCAGGGGCTCTTCAGCTCTTCTAGCCTGGGTGGCAAGGAGCTGTCAGACAGGGAGACAGGTGGAGGAGTCTGGCTGCTCCTTCCAGGCCTGCTTCATGGCTTCCTCAGAGATCAAAATCAGCTCACGGGCACCCCCCCGTGGTAGCCGCGGGATGCTGCTCAAAGTATTCGCGGCCTGGTACTGCTCCTTTGTACGGGGGTTCTGCGTCCCCTGAGGGCTAAGTGCCAAGGGCCAAGGCCTGCTGGGGGCTGGAAAGAATGTGGCAGGTCCACTTCCCCTTCCTGCTTTGCGTTTCTCACCACATCCCTCCCTGACTCTCCATTGTTGGCCTCAGGGAGCAGATGGGCGATGATGGTGCTGGGTTGGGGGCAAGCGGTAATGAGGGTTAGAGGGCTGCTTGGGTTGCTAGGTAAGGCCTGGACTAGGTGAGGTGGTGAGGCACTCGCCTTGGGAGTAAAACTTAAGGCGGATCCAATAAACTTAGTAGTCAAATAATATTTTTAAGTAATATTTTAAAAAAATCAAAATTAATGTGAAAAAAAAATCAGCCATGAACAAAATTTAAAATAAAGACGGGATCTGACAGGGCTGGGATTGGGGGCCGAGAGTGAGGTCGGGTCATACCATTGCACGCTTGGATCCTGTCTTTGTTTAAAATTTTGATATCTTGCTCATCCTAAGGAGCCCTGGTGGCGCAGCGGTTAAAGCACTTGGCTGCTAAGGGAAAGGATGGCGGTTTACACCCACCAGCCACTCGGCAGGAGAAAGACGTGGCAGTCTGTTTCCGTAAAGATTTACGGCCTCGGAAATCTTTTGGGGCACTTCCGCTCTGTCCAAGAGAGCTGCTAGGAGTTGGAATCGACTTGATGGCAATGGATTTTGTTCATCATGATTTTTTTTGCATTAATTTTGATTTTTTTAAAATATGACATTAAAATATTATTTCTCTTGACTACTGAGATCTTCAGCTCCTCCCTAAATGCAGCTCCCGAGGTAAGTGCTTCAGTAGCCCGACCCTAGTCCCAGCCCTAGCAGTGGGAAGGCAGGGGGTAGAGATGGGAGTGCCTGAGTGCAGAGCAAGCTTGGCCTGGCGTCCTCCTGACTGTGGACCCGGTGGCTGTTCATCTGTCTACACCTCACGTTCCTCCCTCTCTGTCATCCATCTTTCCACCCCTCCCTCCCTTCGCCGTCCATCCGTCTGTCCATGTCCAATAGTGGTTCAGAGCCTGCATCCTGCATTCTCATGGCCTGAGTTCACATCCTAGTTGCCCATTTCCTAAGTGTGTGGCCTCCACCATCCCTTCAACACCCACACCTCCCATTTGATATATTTTCACCTTTAAAAATTTTTTACGTAATACTTAAATTGTTAGAAAAGAAAGTATCTATTGATCTGATTTCTAATGTTCACAAGTGTTCAGTGAAATACATATGATTATTCCCACCTTACAGATGAGGAACTGAGGTCCAGAAAGTAGTTTCTCATCCAGGGTCACTATCTACTTCCAAAAACTCACCATGGAACACCCTGTGGAGCACAGTTCTACTCTGACACACGTGGGGTTGCCAGGAGTCAGAGTCCACTCAATGACAACTGGTCAGATATCTCTCTGCCTGGTCGTGGCCTTGGTAGCCGCTCCTGTTGACCAGTTCTGTGGTTCTGGGGGTTATTCCTGGAGACCCCTCCCAGAGCACACTCCCTGGCATTTCCAGTTATTTAGGAAGCACCTAATTCCCTATTGTTATGGATTGAATTGTGCCCCCCACCCCCAACCAAAATGTATGTCAACTTGGCTGGGCCATGATTCCCAGCGTTGTGTGATTGTCCACCATTTTGTCATCTGATGTGATTTTCCTACGTGTTGTAAATCCTGCCTCTAGGATGTTAAGGCAGAATTAGAGGCAGTTATGTTAATTAGGCAGGACTCTATCTACAAGATTGGGTTGTATCTTGAGTCAGTCTTCTTTGAGATAGAAAAGAAAGAAGTGAGCAGAAAGATGGGGAGACCTCATACCACCAAAAGGGTAGTGCCAGGAGCAGATTGCGTCCTTTGAACGCAGGGTCACTGCATTGTGAAGCTCCTAGACCGTGGGAAGATTGATGACAACGACCTTCGCTCAGAACTGACAGAGGAAAAGCCTTCCTCTTGAGCTGGTGCGATGAATTCGGACTCCTGAACTCCTAAACTGTGAAAGAGTAAACTTCTGTTTGATAAAGCCATCCACTTGTGGTATTTCTGTTATAGCAGCACTGGATTACTAAGATACCTGTGTTAAGTCCCTGTCTGCTTAAGTTACCTAGAGCGGTTTCTGGTGCCTACATTCGATAGAGATATATTTGAAAGAGAACAAAAATCCTCACAACTGGACCAATAAGCAACATCATGATAAATGGAGAAAAGATCGAAGTTGTCAAGGATTTCATTTTACCTGGATCCATAATCAATACCTATGGAAGCAGCAGTCGAGAAACCAAAAGATGCATTGCATTGGGGCAAATCTGCTGCAAAAGACCTCTTTAAAGTGTTGCAAAGCCAAAATGTCACCTTGAGGACTAAGGTGTGCCTGACTCAAGCCATGGTGTTTTTAATCACCTTATACACATGTGAAAGCTGGACAATGAATAAGGAAGATGGAAGAAGAATTGATGCTTTTGAATTGTGGTGTTGGAGAAGAATATTGACTATACCATGGACTGCTAAAAGAACGAACAAATCTGTCTTGGAATAAGTACAGCCAGAATGCCCCTTAGAAGCAAGGATGGCGAGACTACTTCTCACATACTTTGGACGTGTTGTCAGGAGGGATCAGTCCCTGGAGAAGGACATCATGCTTGGTAAAGAACATGGTCAGTAAAAAAGAGGAAGACCCTCGATGAGATGGACTGACACAGTGGCTGCAAGAATGCGCTCAAGCATAACAATGATTGTGAGGATGGTGCAGGACAGGGCAGTATTTCGTTATGTTGTACATAGGGTCACTATGAGTCAGAACCGACTCACCTAATGACAACAGCAACACATTTGATAGAAACATGCTAATACAGGGATCAAAAGTGACTGTTGGATTTAGAAATCTAGAAGTCATGGATGGCCTTTGAGAGAGCAGCTTCAGTGCAGTGACAGTGGGAAGGCAGTAGACTTTGATGAGCTCCTATGACCACCCACCTGTCAGTGTGTCATACTGTGGGGCTTGTGTGTTGTTGTGATGCTGGAAGTTACATCACCAGTATTTCAAATACCAGCAGGGTCACCCATGGTGGACAGGTTTCAGCGGAGCTTCCAGACTGGACAGACTAGGAGGAGAGGCTTGGTGATCCACTTCTTAGGCAATGAAAACCCTATGGATCACAACAGAATATTGTCTGACATAGTGCTGGAAGATAAGCCCCCTAGGCTGGGAGGCACTAAAATGCACAGTGATCACAACAATCAACTTGAGCATACCAACGATTACGAAGATGGTGCAGGATCGGGAAACGTTTCATTCTGTTGTACACGGGGTGCCATGAGTCAGAGCCAACTTGATGGCAACTAAAGACATTATCTGCCTATAAAAACATGCCCTAATCCAGAGAAGTGGGCCAAGCCCCAGGAGGATACTACAGTGGAAGTGTCCCAAGTATGTAGACTTAACTCCCAAATGTGTCCTTGGTTCACTGGGCCTTCTGGTCCCCAGCCCTACTTGGCTCAAGTCCTGGTCTGCCATCTTGTCCATTAACATCTGGGTCCAGTCTCGCTCCAGCCGGACCATAAAGGAAACCAGATTGCCATGGTTGAGGAGTTTTCTGGTAGGTGAGGGAGAAGAGACAGCGTGGGCTGAGAAAGGGGTGGGGGGAAGAGAATAGACACAAGGTCCAGTGGTCCTTTCTTTGTAAGATGGGGGATTCCAGGTGAAAAGGAGAAAGAAGTTGCTGCCACTGGAGAAAGAACAGATGACACATGGAACAAAGTCCTGGGGAAGGGAAGAGGGACAATGGGGTAAGAAGAGGACAGACAGACCCCTGCCACTATCACACTGACCTTCTCTGAGTGCTGATGACTTGCTGGCCACTGTCCCAGGGATTGTACACGTCTCATCTCACCTGGTCCTTGTGACTACCAGTGAGGAAGGTGCTGCCATCAGCAACAGGGGAGACCAGTTCACAGAGCGGGGAAGCTGCTTGCTGTGGCCACACAGCCAGTTAGTGGAGGCGGCGCCATGTGGACACACAGCCTGACCCAGAGCCGGAGAACAGGAGAGGAAGGACTCTGGCAGGGGACATGGCCAACTTTAGACGGATTCGAAGCTGAGGTCATCGGAACCAGGCAGGACTGGTGGTTTGCGGAGAATGGTGCTGGTTTGGGAGCGAAAGGGCGCCAACTAGGGGTCAGTGAGGGGATGACTGAG
The DNA here is from genome assembly GCF_024166365.1 of Elephas maximus indicus. Lineage (NCBI taxonomy): Eukaryota > Metazoa > Chordata > Mammalia > Proboscidea > Elephantidae > Elephas > Elephas maximus. The sequence goes on along the minus strand of NC_064822.1, from coordinate 181,115,914 downwards.
GGGTCTGGGCCCTTGCTGAGGCTGAAGGTGGAGTTTGCCCAGAGGGCCGTCTCCCACTGTCTTTGCAGCCTAGGGGCGGACAGGGTGGGTCTGCAGGTCTTGATGGCAGGGTGGGGACCGGCAGGCCTGTGGTTAAAACGACAAAGAAGAAGTCGAGGGTGCTTTGGCTGCTTGTGCAGGAAGTCTGAGAACGGGCTGCTGGCTGGGGGTGTGGGGGCAGAGAGGGGAAGGAGGGCCTGAGCATGTGATCAAAGCAAGAACAACAAAGCTGGGCACGGCAGGGGTGAGGCAGGGCTGGGAAGGTCTGGAGGGTAACAGGTGTGTGGCAGGATGGCGTCTTCCTGCCTCTCGCCTCCCCCAGGTCCTGCGTCTGGTATGTGGAGGCAATAATGGAAGGTCACAAAGCTCAGGGCAGAGGCAGAGGCAGCTCTGCTGTAGGTTAGAGGGACCCCAGGCTTGGTCCCAGCCTCGTCTTGGGCTGTATTCCTTCCCTTGGTGACCACCCACTGCCTTGAATACCATTTTTGCATTTGTACAAGGAATCCTTGGGTGGTGCATATGGTTAAGCTCTCAACTGTTAACCAAGAGATTGACAGTTCAAGTCCGCCTAGAGGTACCTTGGAAGAAAGGCTTGGTGATCTATTTGTGAACAATCACAGCTAGGAAAACCCTATGGAGCACAGTTCTACTCTGACACCGGGGAGCGGGGGGTTGCCATGAGTTGGAATCAACTTGATTGCAACTGGCTGCATTTGGACAACGCCACATTTATGTCTCTAGCCTGGACCCTTCCCTTTGGCTCCCAATGCATCTGTCCTGCCAGGCACTGGACATCTCCACATCCAACAGGCATCTTGCCTGAAATGTCCAGACCAAAAGCCTGGATTCCTAACCCTGCAAACCCACTCCTCCCATGGCCACCCCATCTTAACTCAATGACCCCTTTGTTTGCCAAGTTGCTATGAACAAAACCTTGGCAACATTCTGACTCCTCAGTGAATCCATCAGCAAATAGGCCCACTCTACAAAACACAACCACGGCCTGGCATTTCTCACGTCCTCCACCACCACCTCCCTGGTCCAAGCCACCCTCGCCTCTTGCCTGGACGCCCAGTGGCCCTTCTCATGATTTCCGCCCTTGTCCCACTCCGGTCTATTCCTCACGTGGCCGCCAGAGGGCGCCTTCTAGAGTCCAAACACCCGGTTTCCCGGCTCACACTTAGATTAAACAAACCCACGGCTCTCAGGTCCACCTGACACTCTCCAGCTTGTCATGTCATCCAAGCCCCACAGCCCTCGTGCTGCCTTGAACACATTCGGGGCCTTTGCCAGGCAGGTCTCTCAGCTGCAGTGCTCTTCCGTCTCCATCATTCCCTCCTCAGCCTCCTTGGTTATTTCCAGGGCACCTTCACCCTGATGGCACAGGCCTTTTTTTTCACCCTGACATTATCATGTGTTTTTTTTCACCCTGACATTATCATCATATTTACTGCTACCTTGCTTATGAGCTCTCCGGGGGCAGGGACTGCTTTGTCTACTGCCGTTTCCCCAGGGCCTGGTACCCAGTATGAGCTTGCTAAATATATGCTGAATGATGAATATTGAATGTTAACCTAATATCGCCCAGGGGACATGCTGGCAGCGGGCCCATTCTCCCCAACCCCGTGCCAGACCCCAGTGGAGGAGTCTTCTCCCTCTGCCAGCCCACTCAGCATCAGAAGCCCCCAGCTCACCCAGCAGCAGAGCAGGCCGACTATAGCGCCGACGCTCGTAGCCGGAGCACTGGAATCAAGGCAGGAGCAGAGGGCTTAAAAGGCCTGGGGGACCACTGGGGGAGGGTGGGGATTTGAGGATTGGAAACCAAGACCGACCTGTTGGAGAAGCTGGAAACACATCAGACGGAGTAGAGGAGTCTCCCCAAAGCTGGGGGTGCCCCATATGTTTCCCGTGTGTTCCCGTGTATGCCCAACGCTGACATGCAGGCAGGGGTTGTGTCTCTGCCTCCCTCCCTTCCACGATAAGGGGTGGGGCTGGACTAGGGGGTGGTGAACAGTGGGTGCTGGGAGTGTGGGGGCACCCAATGCCAAGTCTCAGGGAAGAAATAGGATCTGGTCGGAAGGAAGGGGAGGACAGGGCCTTTTGGGCCAAGGGAAGGGCACATGCAAGGACATTTGGAGAACTTTAGGAGCCTGGCCTGCGGGTGGCAGAGGGGAGCAGGAGGTCGAGTGGGGCAGGTGGGCAGGGTTCAGCATGGGGGCCCTCCTGTCCTAAAGGAATGAGAATGGGTTTATCTGAGAGCAATGGGACAACCGGGCCAGGCAATTATTTGGGAGAGCTCCCAGCCTCCTATCAGCACAAACAGGTCCAAGTCTTTACATTCCTGGGATGAATGCTGAGTTCTAACTAAAGCTGAGCGAGATGGAGGGGGAAAGAAGGAGGCAGATTCAAGAAATATTTAAGGGAGAAACAGCAGGACCCAGAAGGATGCTGGGACCAAGACAAGGGTATGTGCCAAGAACACTGTCTGGTCCAGAAATAACCTTAAATATACTTGCGGGTTTAGCACGAGAAAAAGGTAGCTTTTCATCCAGTGGGGAGAAAATACGTTATTAGGGTAAACAGTATTCGGCAATGGGTAGCCATCTAAAATAAAGTTGAATCTGTACCTCATGTGGTCCAATGGGATAATATGAGATACCAAGTATTTAAATGGAAAAAGTTAAACCATAAAATGACAAGAAACTGAAGAAGAATTTTCTTATTTTATTTTTTTAGTATGGTGAAAATATACACTCTATCTTAGTCCTCTAGTGTTGCTATAACAGAAATACCACAGTGATGGCTTTAACAAAGAGAACTTTGTTTCTTCACAGTAAAGTAGGCTAAAAGTCCAAATTTAGAGCGTCTGCTCCAGGGGAAGACTCTCTCTCTGTTGGTCTTCTCAACAGACTTCCCCCGGACTAGGAGCTTCTCCGTGCAGGGTCTCTGGGTCCAGAGGTTGGACTATGCTCCCGGTACTGCTTCTTTAGTGATATGAAGTTCCCTCCTCTTTGCTTGCTTCCCTTGCCTTTTTATCTCTTGAGAGATAAAAGGTGGTGCAGGCCACACCCGGGGGAAACTCCCTTTACATTTTCGATCAGGAATGTGACCTGGGTAAGGGTGTTACAATCCCACCCGAATCCTCTTTAACATAAAATTACAATCACAAAATAGAGGACAATCACACAATACTGGAAACTATGGCCCAGCCAAATTGATGCACACCTTTTGGGGGGGGACATAATTCAATCCATGACACACACCAAAACATTTGTCAGTTCAACACTTTCTACACGTATGATTCAGTGACATTGGTTACATTCTTCATATGTGGGACTGTTATCACTATCCTTTTTCAAATTATTCCACCATCAAGTAGACTTAAAAGAAAATATGATGTCAGAATGGCAAAGGCCTTTCTAGGAATCACAAAGAACCTAGAGGTCATAAAAGGAAGACTGATGAACCAGACTACAAAAATATGAAGATGTCCTTCTGGCTCAAGCCACCATCCATAAAGCCAATGGCAATCTGGGAACACGTGGCTGCAGCTTGAGTGACAGATAAAGAGCTAATTTCCCTAATATGGAAATCAATTAAAAAAATAAGAAAATGGGCAAAGGGCATGAAAAGACAGTTCACAGAAAAAGGAACTACAAATGGTTGGCTCTTCAACCCTAGGGAAAAATGCTCGCCCATACGAAAAGAAATGCAAATTAGAACTCCACTGCATATTGGTTTCCCCCTACTGGATTATCAACTATAAAAAGGTGGCCTAAAGCACCGCACTGGTGAGAAAGTGGGAAAAGGAGGCCTCTGGTACAGTGCTGGTGGGAGAAAGAATTGGTTCTACCTCATGAAGGGGCCGGTGGTGATTGGACACAAATGCACACACCCTATGACCCTACAGCCCTTCGTTCCAGGAAGACAGTCTTCAGATACCCAGGCAAAAAGGTGTGCACACTGCTAACAAGTAGCAGCATTGTTGTCGTGGCAAAAGATGGGGAAATCCTAACAACCCTTTAGCAGGAGCTAATCCGATTCACTACAGCACATCTGTATAACGGAATACTATTCAGCTGTAAAAACGAATAAGGAAGGGCTTTATGAATGAATACATTACGCCCTTCAAGGTAAGTAGTTCATGGTGACCAGCAGCAGGCAGAACACTGTGTACTGTGTGCTACCTTTTGAGGTTAAAGAAAGGCAACGAAGGAGGCTTTTTTCTGCTGGAACATCCCTGGAAGCACACACAAGAAGTTGGTAACAGAGGCGGCCTCTGAGAAGGGGAACAGGGAGTTGGGAGATGGGGTGCGTGACGGACTTTTCGTAGTAAACTCTTCTTTTATCTTTTGAATTTTGGACCATCTGAATGTATTACCCATTCCAAATACATGTAAAAATATGCGATGTAACAAGGAACTTTGAAAATTTTTTGAAGCATGTGCTACCTGGGTCCTGGTTTGGGGGCTGGGATGGTCTTGCCATATAGGGAGGGGAGATGGCTGACTTGTTGAGTTTGAGGGGTCAGTGGGATGTTGGGGGGCATCTCTAGCAGGTGCTGGAGACACCTAGGAACCATTCCATGGGGGCTATGATGGGAGCCAGGGCACAGGTAGACGGCCCTGCAGGTGTAAAGAGAAAAGGCCAAGCAGAGCCCTGAGGAGCAGGTATATGAAGGGATCAGGGGGTGGATAGGGGAGGTACCTACCTGGGCCCTGGGAGGAACAGCCTCCATCAGTCCCTCAACCAGGGGGCCACAGGAAGGGCCTCCGAGGTCTGAGATGGGGTGTCCAGGAACCTGGCTGTGCTCTCTCTGGCTGTGTCTGGGGCTCAGAACTTGGTTTGGCCAGGTAGGAGGCAGGGACAATGCTGGTCTTCTGGACAGGAAAGTCCCTGATGAAAAGAGGGACCCGTACTCTGCATCCATGGCCTCATGGGGACCTCCTAGGAGAAAGTCCCTCCCCGAGCACTGAGTTTGCCCCTGTAGAACCTTCTGGGCTTGGCTTTGGGCACTGATGGGGCTCTCCTGGCAGGAGCTGGGGAGATGACTGGGAACTGACAAATGGCATGAAGTAGTCAGCAGGGAGCTGGGTCGGAGGCTGGTGGAAGGGGATGATTAGCTCCCGTCTGAGTCAGTCTTGTAGGAGTCTGGCCCCAGAGTTCAGTTACTCTAGGGTGGGCCCTGCCAGGCTGAGACTGGCCACTGTTCCTCTTCTGACACCTCTCTTGGCTGTGACACTGAGCAGGGGCTGATCCAAGGCAGGGCTGGACTCTACCCAGGATCCACATGGACTCCCAGCCTTGCCTCCAGGGTGCCCGCCAGAGCTGCTGGGAGCACTCTCACCCTGATGTTTTCCTTTTCAAAAATGACAGCTCCTGTTTCTACAACAATTTACTAGGTGCCCGCTCTGCGCCAGGTCCTGGAACATAGAAAGTAATGACTTATGAACTGCTGGCTGCATGAACTGCTGCCTCCTTTGCCATGAGACCAGAAGAACTGGATGGTGCCCGGCTACCATTACTGACCATTTTGATCAAAGATTCTATAGAAGAATCCTGATCAAAAGGGAGAAAACGCAGAACAGAATGTCAAATTCTCATGGACTCCAGACTTTCTGGAGTCATGGAGGCTGAATGAACTCCGGAAACTATTGCCCTGATCTTTAAACCTTAAACCAAAAATATCCCCTCAAGCCTTCTTAAAACCAAACAATAGTTTAGTTTAACTAGTACAGAATGTTCTCCTTGAGCATGGTATTCTTCTCAGAACTATATGGGAACAAACTTGACAGCAGCAACTCAAGGGGTCAGATAGGAAACTTAGGGGGCAGTGAGTTTATGTTAATGAGGGAGGGACATTTTGGAAAAGGGAGAGTGAGAATGGTTGCCCTACTTGAAGAATGGAGTCAAAGTCACTGAGTTGTACATGTAGAAACTGTTCAATTGGTATATGTTTTACTGTGTATATTCTTAGCAACAACAACAAAATAAAATAAGTTGTTTAAAAAACTGTTGGTTGCTATTTTAATGAAAGGTTAAATATTTTAAGAAGATATGTGTCTTGGTCATCTAGTGCTGCCCTAACAGAAATACCCCAAGTGGATGGCTTTAACAAAGAGAAATCAATTTTCTCACAGTCTAGTAGGTTACAAGTCCAAATTCAGGGCATCAGCTCCAGGGGAAGGCGTTTTCTTTCTCTCGGCTCTGGAGGAAGGTCCTTGTCCTCAATCTTCCCCTGGTTGAGGAGCTTCTAAGGTGCAGGGACCCTGGCCCAAAGGACGCGCTCCGCTCCTGGCGCTGCTTTCAGGTCGTATGAAGTCCCCAACTTCCTGCTTGCTTCCCTTTCCTTTTATCTCTTGAGAGATAAAAGGGGGTGCAGGCCACACCCCAGGGAAACTCCCTTTACCTTGGATCAGGGAGGTGACCTGAGTAAGGATGGTGTTACAACCCCACCCTAATCCTTTCAACACAAAACAACAGTCACAAAATGGAGGACAACCACACATGGCCTAACCAAGTTGATACATACATGACAATACGATAATTCTAAGCTTGTATGCATTTGATGATATAGCCTAAAGATTTATAAAGCAAAAATAAAAAGTGACAGCATTGCAAGGAGAATTGACAAATTCAGCATCATTTAGCCTTTAACATACCCCCTCCAGTGGCTGGTGTATCAAACAAGGCAAATCAAACAATTTGTAATGACTTAAAAGATTTGAACAGCACAGTTAACGTCTATGATTTATTGGACTTACGGAATACCGAACATATACGAGGAGCCCTGGTGGTGCACTGCTCAAATGTTAACCGAAAGGTCAGCGTTTTGAACCCACCAGCCCCTCCACAGCAGAAAGATGTGGCAGTCTGCCTCTGTAAAGCTTTACAGCCTCGGAAATCCTATGGGACAGTTCTACTCCGTCCTATAGGGTCGCTATGAGTCTGGATCAACTCGTTGGCAATGTGTTTGAACATATACACATTTATGAGAAAACAAAACAAAACACGTACTAGGTCATAAGGCAAAGTTTCAAGAAATGTAAAAGACTCAGTGTGATACATTCCATGTTCTTTAATCACAGTACCATTAAACAAGAAAACTATAACAAAAAGGTAACAACCCCTCCCTCCAACATTTGGAAATCAATAACACTTCCGAATAACTCATTGATCAAAAAGAAAAATCATAATTAAAGTTGAAAAATGCTTAGAACTCAAACATAACAGGATAGGTTTGCTTATTTCAAATAGGTTTATTCGGTTACAGTGAAGCAGTATTTGAAGAAAAGTTATAACCTTAAGAGCTTGTATTAGGAACAAAACAGCATTCAAAACCAACTAAGAAGTAAAATAAGGATAATAGAATAAACCCAAAAAAGGAAAAAGAAAAGAAACAATAAAGATAAGAACAGAAATGAATTAAATGGAAAGCAAATATGTATTAGAGAGGATCGTTGAGTTGTTAGGTGCCACTGAGTTGGTTCGGACTCGTAGTGACCCCGTGTACCACAGGAAGACACACTGCCTGGTCCTGCACCATGCTCACAATCGTTGCCATGTTTGAGTCCATCGTTGCAGCCACTGTGTCGGTTCGTCTCGAGAGCCTTCATTTTTGCTGACCCTCTACTTTACCAAGCACGATGTAGAAAGAGGATTAATAAGGTCAAAAGTTGGTTCTTTGAAAGGATTCATAAAATAAACAAACTCCTGGAGCAATCGATCAAGAATAAAAGTTGAAGGCACAAATAAACAATATAGGACGAAAAGGAGGAATGTAAAAGAAATTAAAAAGGAAGGATTAAAAAGATATTAAAAAAAGTACCATCCTGTTGTGCATGGGGCCACCTTGAGTCTGCGGTCAACTTGAAGGCAGCTAACAACAACAATGAATAGTTTTATATCAATGAATTTGAAAACCTAAGCAAAATAGGAAACTTCCTAGAAAAGTAGATAAAAAAGGACCCCCAGAAGTAACAGGAATTTCGAATAGTCCTATATCTATCAAATAAATTGAATTAGTAATTTAGAATCTACCACTTCTCCACATCCCAAAACCAGGTCCAAATGACTTTACAAAATATCCAAAGAAGAGAGCATCCAATGTTACCCAAACTCTTCCAAAAATAGCAAAAGGGAGTGTATCCCGGACTCATCGAATGAACCAGTATAACCTTGAGGCCAAAAAAAAAAAAAAAACCTAGGAAAATATAAGAATATGAGAAAGGAAAATTACTGGACAAATTCATGAATAAACATGAAGAGGAAATCTGAAAAAAAAAGAAATGGGCAATTTGAAGACAGCAATATATAAAAAGATAATACGTCATGACTGCATTACTTAGAAAAGGAGCCCTGGTGGCACAGTGGTTAAGTGCCCAGCTGCTAACCAAAAGGTTGGTGGTTAGAACCCCCTAGCTGCTCCGCAGGAGAAAGATGTGGCAGTTCTACTCTGTCCTCCTATAGGGTCATTGTTATGAGTCGGAATTGACTCAGTGGCAAAGGGTTTGGCTTGGTATTAGTTAGGGTATAGGTTTGGCTGCTGTAACAAAAAGACCCCAAAACACAGTGGCTTAAAGAAGACAAATGAGTGTTTCTCTCTCATGTCTGGAGGTGAGTGGTCCAGTTCTGCCATATTCAACTCATGGCTTATAGGATTGCCCCAGCATTTCTGTTTCCTAGCCAGTGGGAAGATGGAGAGAAATGTATGGGACAAGTGGTTTAGTCTCGAAGGTGGTGACTCAGAAGTTGCACACATCAATTCCACTTCCACTCTTTTCCCAAACATACTCATAGGGCCACACCTTACTGTGAGGGAGGCTGAGAACTGTGGTCTTCAGCTGGGTGGTCACGTGGTTGGCTACAACCCTCGAAGCTCTATTATTAAAAAGGAGAAGCAGAGGATGGGTGGTGGGGACAGCCTGCAGCATCCCCTAGAGCGACTAGTAGGTTTATCCGGGGAGGCAAGGCTACTGTCACATGAGAAAATGTATGAATGTAGTTCACCACATCTCCACAGATACAGAAAAAGCATTCAAAATTAAACACTCAAAATAAAAACAAAACAAAAAGCTGCTCATACCAAGAATAGCAAGGAAAATTCTGTAAGGGATAACAATTTCTGCCAAAGGCCTACAGTAAACATCGTATTCCGTGGGGAAACACGGGAAGCATTCTTTTTAAAATCAGAAATGAGGCAAGGATGCCTGCCACCACTGATTCTGTTTAACACTGCACTAAGCGTTCTAGGCAAACCAAGGAATGTACGTTGTAAGAATCAGGAAGGAAGAAAGAAAGCTGTCATTTTCCACAAATGATAAGACAGTCTTAGAATTGCTAGTAGTAAAAAGCTATCAAAAATCCAAATTGGTTGCCATCTAGCCAACACTGACTCATGGCAACCCCATGTATGTCAGAATAGAGCCGTGATCCAAAGGGTTTTCAGAAGTAGATCGCCAGGTCTTTCTTCCAAGGTTCCTCTGGGTGGATTCAAACCTCTAACCTTTCAGTTAGTAGCTGAGTGCGTTGACCTTCTGCCCCACCCAAGGACTCCATTTATGGATATTAATATAGACATAAAATATGATTTATAGGCAAATCATAATAAGGATTTCCATTCAGGTTGCCATATATAGTAAAAAACCTGTGAAAACTGAAACCTGTATAAGGTGGGAACCTGTCAGAGAAGGAGCACTCAAGTATCTTCCATGAAAAGGAGAGAGAGAAAAGTGGTAAGACTGCACCTTGGCAAAGGCAGAAAACTTGTGAGACCTGGAAAACCAAGGCGGTCTCATCAAGGTTTCACTGTAGAAGTCCAATATGCAAAATTTGACATTTTTTCCTACATATAAGCAACAAATAAAAAATGCAATTAAAAGATATTACAATGGCATTGAAAGTAATAAAGTATCAAGGAATAAATCTCACAAAAAATGTGCATGGCCTTTCTGGGGAAAATGATAAAACTTTATTGAAAGATATTAAGAAGAAATATGTCATGTTAATAGCTAGGAAGACTCAATATTATAAAGACGTCAATTCTCCCCAAATTCCTTTATAAATTGAATGCAATTCTAACCAGAATCCTGACATAGTTTTTCTTGGAACTTGACAAGCTGATTCTGAAATTTTCATAGATGAGCAAAAGGTCAGTAATAAGCATGACAATTTTGAAAAAGTACAGGATAGGAGAATTTGTCTGGCCTGATAGAGAAATGCAGTTAATTGAGGCAATATTGTACCGGCTCAGGAGTCCCTGGGTGGTACAGTTAATGTGATCAGCTGCTAACTGAAAGTTTGAGGTTTGAGTCCACCCAGAGGCGTCTTGGAAAAAGGCCTGGAGATCTACTTCCGAAAAATCAGCCACTGAAAACCATATGGAGTACAGTTCTACACTCACACACTTGGGGTCACCATGAGCTGGAATTGGCTTGACAGCAAGTGGTACTGGTCAAGGGGGGACAAATAAACCACTAGACAGCGGGTCTAGGAAGAGACCCACATACGTAGACACTGGGCATGTAAGGCAGCTGGAACCGCAGCTCAGTGGGAAAGGCAGGCATCCAGTCTCCTCAATAAATGGTGCTGGGGCCATTGGTCAGAGAGAAAATGAAAGTAAATCTGGATCTCAAAACAATTTGAAAAAAAATCGGTATCTCACCACATTCTAAAATCCATTCCAAGTGTGTGGTTGTTATTATCATTAGGTGCCTATCAGGGACTGAATTGTGCCCCCCTTTATACTCAAGTCACTTCCCTGTTCCAGTGTAAAGGGAGTTTCTGTGGGGTGTGACATGCACCACCTTTTATCTCTCAAGAGATAAAAGGAAAGGGAAGCAAGCAGAGTTGGGGACCTCGTACCACCAAGAAGGCAGCACCAGGAGCAGAGCACATCCCTTGGACACAGGGTCCCCGCGCCTGAGAAGCTCCTCGACCAGGGGAAGATTGAGGACAAAGACCTTCCTCCAGAGCTGACAAAGAGAGAAAGCCTTGCCCTGGAGCCGATGCCCTGAATTTGGCCTTGTAACCTCCTAGACTGTGAGAAAATAAATTTCTCTTAGTTAAAGCCATCCACTTGGGGTATTTCTGTTAGGGCAGCACCAGGTGACTAAGACAGTGCCATCGATTCGGTTCCAACTCATAGCAACCCTATGCATGACAGAATGAAACGCTGCCCAGTCCTGTGCCATCCTCACAATCGCTGTTATGCTTCAGCCCATTGTTGCAGCCACTGTGTCAATCCATCTCGTTGAGGACCTTTCTCTTTTTCAATGACCACGCTTTTTTACCAAGCATGATGTCCTTCTCTAGAGACTGGTCCCTCCTGACAACATGTCCAAAGTATGTGATACAAAGTCTCGCCACCCTCACTTCTAAGGAGCATTCTGGCTGTCCTTCTTCCAAGGCAGATTTGGTTATTTTTCTGGCAGTCCATGGTATATTCAGTGTTCTTTGCCAACACCCAAATTCAAAGGTGTCATTTCTTCTTCAGCCTCCCTTATTCATTGTCCAGCTTTCATATGGATATGATGTGATTGAAAATGCCATGTCTTGGGTCAAAAGCACCTTTGTCCTTAAAGTAACATCTTTGCTTTTTAACACTTTAAAGAAGTCTTTTGCAGCGGATTTGCCCAATGCAATGCATGGTTTGATTTCTTGACCACTGCTTCCATGGACATTAATTGTGGATCCAAATAAAATGAAATCCTTCAACAACTTCAATCTTCTTCCCATTTATCATGTCCAGTTGTGATGACTTTTGTTTTCTTTATGTTGAGGTGTAAGCCATGCTGAAGGCTGTGGTCTTTGATCTTGATCTGTAAGTGCTTCAACTCCTCTCTGCTTTCAGCAAGCAAGGTTGTGTCATCTGCACATCGCGAGTTGTTAATGAGTCTTCCTCCAATCCTGATGCCCCTGTTCTTCTTCATATAGTCCAGCTTCTCGGATTATTTGGTCAGTATACAGACTGAATAGCTATGGTGAAAGAATACACCCCCGATGCACACCTTTCTTGACTTTAAACCATGCAGTGTCCCCTTGTTCTGTTCAAATGACTAACTCTTGGTCTATGCACAGGTTCCTCGTGAACGTAATTCAGTGTTCTGGAATTCCCATTCTTCACAATGTTATCCATAATGTGTTATGATCCACACAGTCGAATGCCTTTGCATTGTCAATGAAACACAGGTAAACATCCTTCTGGTATTCTCTGCATTCAGCCAGGATCCACCTTACATCAGCAGTGATATCCCTGGTTCCATGTCCTCTTCTGAATCCGCCTTGAATTTCTGGCAGTTCCCTGTTGATATACTGCTGCAACTGCTTTTCAATGATTTTACTTGTGTGTGATATTACCAAATTTTACTTGTGAGTGATATTAATGATATTGTTCTGTAATTTTCACTTTCTGTTGGATCACCTTTCTTTGGAATGGACATAAATATGGATCTCTTCCAGTCAGTTGGCCAGGAAGCTGTCTTCCAAATTTCTTGGCATAGATGAGTAAGCACCTCCAGCGTGGCACCCATTTGTTGAAACACCTCAGTTGGTAGCCTGTCAATTCCTGGAGCCTTGTTCTTCGCCAATGCCTTCAGTGCAGCTTGGACTTCTTCCTTCAGTACCATCGGTTCTTGATATGATCAAGAATGCTACCTCTTGAAATGGTTGAATGTGGGCCAGTTATTTTCTCTTTTCCATACGTGTAAAGACCTAAATATGCAAAGCAAAACATTAAAAGTCTTGGAAGAAGACGCGGGAGAATATAATCTTTTTGGGAATAGGGAAGAACTTCTTAAGCAAAACTTAAAAAGCAGAAGTCATTAGGGAAGGAGATTTAAATTTGATGACATCCAGATAAAAACTCTGTTTATTAAAAGTCACAAATCATTAAAAGACATCCCACTGACTGAAAGTAATATTTGCAACATAAATAACAAAGTTTGGAATGCAGAATAGACAGATAACGTCAAAAAAGAATTATAAGAGAAAGACAAATACCCCAGCAGAGAAATGGACAAAAGATATGAATAACAATTTATGGAAGAGGAAACACAAATCTACAGCAAACACTTGCAAGAATGCTTGACATTACTAGAAATCAATTCGTGTCAATTAAAACCACAATGAGATGCCAATTCACAGCCATAAGATTAGCAAAAATTATAAAACCTCACAAGGCCAAGTGTGGGCCAAGGTGTGGAGTAGCAGGGACTCCTAATCGTGCTGGAGATGCAGGTTCAGATTGCCCAATAAGCAAGGTAAGCACAGGCTTACTTAAGCTTACTTCCTAATCTGTAGTGAACAATTTCACATAGGTTTTTTTGATCAGTAAGCAAGCACAAGTAAGCCCGTGCTTACCTTGCTCACACGGTAATTCATCCCTGTCAGAGACTGTAAATTTGAAAAGAGGCTTTGATTCTGTAGGAAGGTGGTGTGGGCTTGGGAGACAGACAGACACCAGCTATACGTAGAAGCAGAATCTTTGGTGCGGTGAAAAAATGTGAAATTGTTCACTACAGATGATCTGGTAAGCAAGGTAAGCACAGTGCTTACCTTGCCGATTGGATAATATGTCCCTGTGAGATGCAATCACTTTGGTTTGGTATTGAGGCGAAGGGGACAGTGATGGTTCAGCAGTGGCATTCCTGCCTTCCATGTGAGAGACCTAGGTTCAATTCCCAGCCAGTGCACCTCATGGGCGGCCACCAACCATCTGTCAGTGGAGGCTTTCCTGTTGCTGTGATGCTGAATAGGGTTCAGTAGAGCTTCCAGTGGGTCTGAGGAGGACTAACTATGTAGCAATGTTCATATTTTTGTCTGGGTGGTGAGTACCCTGGTGTTCGGTGTATTATCTTTTATACCTGTTGGGACATTTTAAATACTAAATAACACTTTTTTTTTAAGGACATAGGTGACACAACACAGTGTTATCCCTGCTGTGATGGAGAAGTTCAGGGACTGTGGGAGCTTAAAAAAGGCATCTACTCCAGCCTGGGATTCTGGGAGGCCTTCCTGGAGGAGGTGACATCTGATCTAAGACTTGAAGAGCAAGCAAGAGTTTATCAGTCTCAGGAAGGGATGGGTGGGAGAGAGAGGAAAGGCATTTTCAATGGGCATTGTGGGCAAAATATGAGGGAGAACATGGAGCATTTGAGAAACGTGAGTTATTGGAAGTCTGTAGGGCAAGGGATGAGGATAACGGAGGAGCTTCAGGAGGAGGAAGGTGAAGATGTTAGGCGAAGGGGGAGGGCTTCTGGAAGAAGCTGCAACCCAAGGGCAAAGACTGACGGTGGGGCTTCCAGCCCAAAGCAAGAGGGACATGATGTGAAGGAGAGAAACCCCTGCCTGGTTCACCTGTCCTGTGTATTCCCACCTTGCCACCTTTGGGTCCATGAGTCCTCCTGCCCAGCCCCCTCTCAGGGACAACAAGGAGGCTGAGGACCTGCTAGCTTGCTGAGTGGGAGCTGGGACACACACAGATGGGACAAGCTGGCCGGGGCTGGGGATCAGTACCCAGCAGATGGGCACATGGAAGCAGGCAGTGGTATGCTGAAGACCTTCCATCGGCTCATGAGAGTCTATTGCTAAATTATCAGGAATTTCATGAGCTGGTTGTTAAATGTAATCATTATTAAAAACCAAATTCTAAACTTACAATTAAATACATTATGGGTCGTCTGCGACTTACGGCATATTCGAATTATGACATCAGTGTGTCTGGAACACTGCAGCTTCCTGGGAGGAAGTTATGGGAACATGCATTCAGGGGTTTGGAAAAATTGCCAAGTTAGGCAAACACACCTCAAGCATTCGATTAGGATAATATGATGGAGGAGATGAGTGGAAAAATCGTCCCTATGGCGAGAACGCTGAATTTAGAACTTGATATCATCAATGTGGAACAGCTCATAGATCAGGAAGAAGGGGAACTGACAGACCAGGACTTAATGGATTTTGAAGAGGAAGGAAATGCTGCAGAAGAAAGAAACGAAGAAGAAGAGGGAGAGAAGTTGTCAAAAAATTCCACAGGGAAAGGACCAGCTGGAGTCTTTTCTAAACTAAATCAGGAGCTTCAGTTGCTTGAAAACATGGACCCAGACACTGATTGCATCGCTGAAGTTGACAGGCAGATTTGGGAAGCAGTGAGATGTTACCACGAAATATACGAATTAAAAAAGAAAAGGATCATACAGATAACTTTCACTAATTTTCTGAGTAGAAACTCCATCCCATTCCCAGGGATAACCCAGATGATCCGGAACCTTCCACAGGCGGAGTTATTACCACAACTGACAAAATGCCAACGTTGTCCAACTCTTCATCGTTGGAGTAAATTTTTATGATTTGTGTATTTTTTTATGTATCTATGTATTAAATTACATTTTATGATTTTATATGTTTTTATGATTTTATATATATTTTTATGATTTGTGTATTTTTATGTATCTATTTATTAAATTAAATTAAAAAATTTTTGGATGTATTAAAATATATCTGTAAGTTTATATGGAATGTTTCCAGCCCCCAAAGACAAATCAAGATCGAATTTATAAAGATACTGATCATAAAAGGCAATAATAATGAAAAGAAAAAAAAAGAGCCTTTTGACTTTCATCAGAACCGACTTACAGCAGAATCGTGGGAATGGAACCACGTAGTAAGCTGAGGGCTACCTGTATATTAAAAACAAAGGCAAAAAAAAATACTCAAAATTTACTTATTCCACTACATTTTAGTATTATCTGTACTTTTGAGGTTATTTACATCTATTGCATCTATACGGTAGAAATACCATATCTAGGGCGCTACTGTGGCTCCTTTCCTACTCCGCAACCGGGGACCTCACGTTGGCAGCTTGACATCAGCCATTTCTGGTTGGGAGCATTTACATGTCAGAAATGGACAAATGGCATGAATCGGGACTTAATGTACTATTTTCTTAATTGTCTAGTCTTAATGTGATGGAGAAAATGTTAATAATACATATTAAACTTAAAGGTATGTCATGTCTATAAACAAACAACTACAAAAAAAAACAAACCCGCTACCATCAAGTTGATTGTGACTCATATGACCCTATAGGACAGGGTAGAATGACCCCATAGGATTTCCAAGGCTGTAATCTTTACAGAAGGAGACTTCCACATCTTTCTCCCGTGGAGCAGCTGGTGGATTTCAACCACTGACCTTTTGCTTAGCAGCAAATTGCTTAAACCGCTGGGCCACCAGGGCTCCTTTCAATATTGTGCCGAGCACAAAATATTGAGGAAATATTTCTCCTGCGTTCAAAAACTATCCCTTAATTCAGCACAGCAGTCACTCCCATTATCAACAAACAAGTGAAGTTTTTATGTAAGCCTTCCTTGTTTCACTTTCTTCTTACGTGTTAGCATAAGCCAAAATACCAGCCAATATTCCTGTTGTAATGACAACTCATTTGTCAATTGCAACTTTAGGTTGCACACAAGAGTTCAGCAAGAATCAATGAAAGCATTCCGTGAGAATCAGTTCCCTGTATGTGGAATTTACAGTGAGGAGCACTGTGTATTTTATTGTTGGTAATTGACTATTATATATCCTTTATATCAGTAAAATTTATATTGTACTTCTGCATGTATATATGACAATACCTTTTTTTTTTTTTTCAGAGAGTGGATCGTTAAGCATTTGCCAGCACCTCATTGCGGGGTGGAGATTGTGGCTCCGAAATCCAAAGGCCTGTGGTGGGGAGGAGGGAGCAGACCGGCCCTGAGAAGCCCTGTCCAGGGAGGTGGGCTTGGGCTGAAAATGAGGAAGGGCTTTCTGACAGGCTAGGCTGGCCAAGGGTGGAAGGGGTTGCCCCCTAAGGGAATGAGCTCCCCATCATAGGAGGTATGTGAACAGAGGCTAGACAGCAGCTTCCAGTGCACGAACTTGTTATCTGATTGGGGTCCGTGCCCTGGAGCAGTTGAGCCAATGAAAAGTACTCCAAATCAGAAAGAGAGAGAAAGTTTATTAGGAGGTGACGCCAACAGGCAGTCCACCAGCGGCGCTGGCTGTTTTCATGGAGTCTTGAAAAGCAATTTCTACATCAGAGCTTATATATCATTTTTGCAAGGATTACTGCGTCTTCACATATGCCTGCAGATGGTCGGATGAGTATATATCCCATAACAACTACAAGAAAGTTTTAAACTAAAGATATGCATGCTGGCCATCTGGACTCTAATCTTTATGTTTGTAACAGGCAAAAAAAAAAAAAAAAAAACTTATATAAAAATCTCTCGGCTAGTAGAGCTGGCCTGCCAAGTTTACTCTGACCGAGATAAAGAGCAAGCAAGAAAGCTGCAGACCAAAAGTACCAGGCAGCCTTCCTAGCTGTCACCTTGCAGGCTGAAGGCCATCTCCAAAGAGAACAAAGAAAAGGAGGGAGATCAAGGCTTCAAGAGCTGAGAAGGCCCCGCAGCCCATTGGAAAGAGACCAGCTTAGCTGGTATAATAAAAAAGAACATTGAGAGTGTACAAAATGCCAGCAAAAAAAAATTTGTGGGTTACTTAGAGTATCGCTATGGCGTTAGTTACGCCAAGCCCTCTATCGCCCATTTTGAAAAGGAGAAAACATGTTGCGAGGTATTAGGGTCAAAAACTGAAGCATTTGTTGCTGGTGGGGCAAGAGCGGAGGCACCTCTGCAACAAGGGCATTGGACAAGGAGATCCAAACTCACTCCCAATGTGGTGTGGGGGATGCCTGGCCTTCCTCATCCCAAGCTGGGCCCCATGAAATGCTTCCCCCGTCTCATCTCAGTTTATGCAAAGCACAGAAGGAAAGATATCAAAGTTTGTTGGCTGGTTTAATGATCGACTGGTCAAATGATCGACTGGTCAAGTACTGGAGCAGGCCCTTGGGGAAGTTGTATTTCCCTTCCTGCAAAAGTCATTTTGGCAAACCCTGTAGTTTGCGTGCATAGCCCTGGAAAGGCTGGGCCTGCTGTAGCCCCTGGGCACAGTCTTGGAAAGGCTGGGCATGAAGGCAGAATTGACCTGACACTGACCCTTTCCCAGGAGGCCCAGGTGAGTCTCCAGGTGCCTGTGTGAAAGGAGGTGGCTGTGGGGATCCCAGCTCTACCCTCTCCCAGTGCAGGAAGCGAGAGGGGTACCTGGCTGGCCACTTGTCCTGAGTGACCAGTCCAGGGTAGGGGACCAGTGGCTCTGCTCAGCCCCTCTCCTGTCCTTTCCCCCTGGAGCTGGGAAGGCACTGGGGGTGGAGAGAGATGGCAGTAAACAGTGACAGCTAGATGAATTTGGATCCGACTGGAGAGACCAGTGTTGCTCCTGCGGCTACCCAGAGACCCTCCCCAGAGCTGCAGAACTCAGGCCGTGTCTTCACAAATAGCAGCTGGGTGCCAGAAGAGCTCAGAGTCACCTGGCCCTGGGTTTGATTTCAGGCTGGCTGATTCTGGTGAGTCTCCTGACTTCTGGAACTCTCAGTTTCTGCACCTGTAAAATGGGGCCACGGTGCTTGGTTCCCGGGTGTCTGGCTGTGAGGCTGAAAGCAGCGATTGCAGCCTCCCAGGACAGGGCCTGACTCGTGGGGGGCACTGCTTGGCACTGCCCTTGCATTACCCCTTCCTGCCTCATCACCTGCACCCCATACTGCCCATCCTTCCACACTCAGGTGTTCCCACACAGGCCCATGCTTTGCGGGGGGCCGGGGGTTAGCTCTGCGCCTCTGATCATGCACCGCACCCCCCAGAGCCTCTCCAACACCACCTTCCAAGTGCCAGCTCCAATGCCACCTGCCAGCCTCCAGCTGTCTTTTCCTGTGCCTCTGAGATCCCCTCTCTGTGGATCCCCTGGGGCCCCATCACTTCCTGCCTTGCTTTACAGCCACCCCCGAGGAGGTCTTATGTTCCCCTTTATAAAGAATGTGAACTCCAGGAACCAGCTATGTCTTTTGCACCCCGGAATCACCCGGCACTGTGCCTGGCACACAGTAGGTGCTCAATAAATGCTTATTGTTTAGAGTTGAGATGGACTGAGTTCTTGGAAGCCTCAAGTTCTTGTAGAGCAATCTCTGGCTCTGCTCCATGACAGGACGCATGTCTCCCAGCCGAGAGTCCTATGTCCCCGCTGGTGCCCAGTGCAGGGGTGGCCATGGGGCACCCGGCCCGGCCCAGCACCTAAGAGGCGTGAGCTGTTCTGCCAGACCACATGCTCCGCCTTCTGCAAACGGCCATGGGGGAGCAGATTGGGTAAGTTCCCCTTCCGCTTCCTCTACCTCGTTCCCGCTGCTGCTGTCCCCGGCCGGTGCCTCGCAGGCTCTCCACACCCCTGGTGCCCACAGAGACGGTCCGCGCCTTGAGCTGTCACCACTGCTGCCCCCCAGGCCCCTGACACCATGCAAGCCATCAAGTGTGTGGTGGTGGGAGACGGGTAGGTACCTGTCAGAACTTCCTCACTGCCCCTACCAGGATACCCTGAGACCCTCCTGCTGATGTCCCTTGGGAAGCCCCCTGCCCGCAGGTGTAGGAGCCCCTGGGAGGCAGCTGGGAGGAGCTTCTTCGTCCAGGTTCCAGAGGGAGCAACTGGGGTGGGCTGCAGAAAGCTTCATTCTCTGGTCCATTCCACCCCGGAAGCTGCCTGGGTTGAGGGTATGGGACGGTGGATGACGGGCCTGGGACTCCTGACCCGCATCCTGAGTGCTGGTGGCAGGTCCTCCATGGGGGTGTCTTGGCTTTCAACTTTGTGGGTGCAGGTGGTGGTGGGGAACCAAAAATTTGGGCTCTAATCACTGGCTTGGTCCTGCTGTGTGGCTTTGGGCAAGTCACAGAGCCTCTCTGAACCTCAGTTTAGCTACTGGGAAGAAGCCATAATAGTTCATGCCCCCCGGGGCTGATTTAGAATCTCTTGGGATATTTTGAGTGGCTGCCTTGCTCTTGGAAACCCTGGTGGCATAGTGGTTAAGTGCTATGGCTGCTAACTGCCAGGCGTTCCTTGGAAACTCCATGGGGCAGTTCTACTCTGTCCTATAGGGTCGTTATGAGTTGGAATGACTCGACGGCACTGGGCTGGGCCTTGATCTTAGAGTCTGCTCAAAAATGTTGGCCTCCAAACCCTTCCTGCCCCACCTCCTCCTCCCTCCCCCGCTTGGAGAGGCTGGCAGCCGCCCTTTCAACCTGCCTGGTCAGGAAGGTTGTGTAGGGTACGTGGGTGAGGATGAGAAGGGGGAGGGGGACATTGCACCCTGAGAGATGAAACTAGGCAAGAAGGAGTGAAGATGAGATAGAAGGCGATTGAGGGGAGGGACATGGGGCGGGGGGGCTGGGCTGAGGTCCTTCACAGCTGTCAAACTCTCAGTGACCTCAGGTTTTCAGGCCCCCTTTCTGGTCTTCAGTTTCCTCATCTGTAAATCCATCTCTCATGCCAGCTACCACAACGCCTTAGGGTCCAGCCCACAGGTACATTCTGGGGTTTTCCATAAGTCCATCTGGTATGTTCTAGGTGGGCAGGGCCCTCTTGTCCAACTCTCCCATCCTACAGAGGGACAACTCGAGGCTTGGAGAGACGCGCTGTTTCCTAGCCTGGGTCCGGTGGCGCTGACTTTGGCTGGACACATCCTGGTGGGGGCGGGCAGGTTATCAGGCAGCCCTCAGCTGATTCTGATACGTGGTCATCATCTGCCCACTGCCCACCCCTGATCACTTCTGCTTTGTATCTAATCTGAGCACTGGAGGGCGGAAGTCAAGGGCAACGTCCCAGTCATTCAAAGTTACCTTGGTGGCAGGGCCAAGGAGGGCGGCAGTGGGGAAAGAGGGCATGCAGACTCCTCAGAACAGGAAGTGACGAAGCAGAGTGGGGAAGGCCCGAGGCTGCCCCTTTGGCCTCTTGGCTTCCCGCAGCGCTGCCTGGGCCCCACTCCCACACCAGCAGCCCGAGGGTGGAGACGGCATGAACAATGGCCATCACTGTTTATTTAGCACTTGCTGTGTACCAAGCATTGAGCTGGACACGCCTCCTCTGTTTTTCCTCCCACCGACCCTAGAATCAGGCCCATTTTACAGGTGGGAAAACTGAAGCTCCAGGAAGCTAAGTAATTTGCCCCAGACCTCATGGGATTTGAACCCAGGTCTCTATGACTCCAAAACCCGGTGCTCTTAACTGCTATGCTTCATGGAGAGGTGGGAGGAAAAGAGGAGGGAAGGGAGTGCCAGGTACCAAAAAACCAGACCTGCTGCCATCGGGCCACTGCCAGCTCACGGCCACCCCATGTCCTCAGAGTAGGACTGCTCCACGGCACGCTAAGTGCTTTAACATGCATCATCTAATTTAATTCACGGCACACTCCTAAGAGGATGGACTTGCGTTATTTTCTAGATGGGGAAACTGAGGCATCAGGTTATGTGATTTGCCCAAGGCCATGCCACTGGCAAGTGGTGGAGCTGGTGGGCGCTTGGACCCCAGAAGTGTGATGACAGGGCAGGTTTCCTGGCACCCCCTGCCCTTAACCCTCAGTCCCACACCACTACCTGAGAAAGCTGGTTAAAAATGCAGATTCTCAGTCCTGCCCCACGCCTATGGGTTAGAATCTCTGGGGTAGGACCTCAGTCTGCACTTTAAGAAACACCCCAGATGCCTCTCATGGGCTCTTGGGTTTGAGAGACAAAGGGAGTTTCAGATGGGGAGACTGTGGGCTAGACTGGACAGCGATTTGCTCCCCACCCCCAGGGTTGGGCCTGGTTAGACACTGAGGTCTTCCCTCAGGGGTGGGATGGGTGACCCAGCAGCCTCAGAAATCTCCCCGTATCTGGGGCCCATGACTGCTGTCTCCTGTGCTTCCTGTCTTTCAGAGCCGTGGGCAAGACCTGCCTTCTCATCAGCTACACCACCAACGCCTTCCCGGGAGAGTACATCCCCACTGTGTGAGTGCCCTGGGGCCGGAGGGGCCAGCTGGGAGGGCGCATGGGCGGCCCCTTTCCAGGCAACTTCCTGTGCGCCATGCTCCATCTGGGCACTTGGGGATGGGAGAATTCAGTGATGCCGAGCGAGCCCTAGTCCCTGCTCCCGTGGTGGAGGAGGGCTGTGAGCTGGGCGGGCTGAGTGCCGTGAGCTCCTGCGCAGGGCCAAGAGAGACTTCCTAAGGGTGGGGTGAAGGGGGTGGTGGGGAAAGGCAGGAGGTGGCCTTTCAGTGGGGCCTCAGAGACCATAGACCTGGGAGGAGAGCACTGGCCTTGCAAGGGCAAGGAGGGGAAAGCTGGTCTGAGTTGGAGAAATGTAAGAAGGGGTGGAGGGAGGAGGAGGTAGCCAAGAAAGCCTTGAAATCAAGATGCTAAGACCCCAATGGGGGCAGCACTGTGCTGTCCAGAGGCCAGCCTGGGCCCTGCCCTCTGGGGGATGCAGAGGCGGGGCTTCCATTTTACCCAGGTGTAGGAGTCAGACGTGGAGGGGAGGGATGAGCCAGGAAGCACCAGCTTCTCACTCACAAGCCCTCAGTGGCACCTGTCACTCACAGGACAACTTCCCAATTCCATCGCGTGGCATTCAAGGTCCTTTCTGGCCTTCTCTCAACCTTCCCTTCTAGCTTCCTCGCCCATTATTTTGCTGCACCTTCTGCTTCCGAACCCTCCTGTTTACCAAACACTTCCTGGGCATTTCTACCTCAGGGCCTTTTCTCAAGCTATTCCCTCTGCCTGGAGTGCTTTTCTTTCCCATGTCAACGTGTTGAGGGCCTCCAAGCCCAGCTCAAATATTCCTCCTCCAGGAAGCCTTTCCAATCTAGTCTGAAGGGGTCTCTCACTCCCCAGAGTCCTGCAGAATTTATCTGATCTCTCCTGTGACTGCAAACCTGTGGAGATGCCCTCCACATTCAGTCCATTTTGAGTCCCCCCCGCATTGCCTTGGCACAAGGACTGACACACAACAGGCACTCAATATATGTGCTTTGCGTTGACCCGCCTTGAACTTCATGGGAGAGGCCCCAGGAGGATTGATTAGAGCTATCACCTGTTGCCAGCCTACCGTGTGCCAGGCCCTGCACGAGATACTGCCCATGTGTGATCTCTTTGTGGGTATCATTACCCCCAGGACACCCACGACGAAGCTGAGGCACACAGAGGCTAAAAGGCTTGCTCCCCAGAGCCACCCAGGCCTGTCTGGCTACTGCAGGGCCTTGCTGGGGCCTTCATTTCTTGATCTTAATGCTGTGTTATGTTAGTTGCTGCTGTCATGTCACCTCCAACTCATGGCAACCTCAAGTACAACAGAATGAAATGTTGCCCTGTCCTGTGCCATCTTCATGATTGTTGGTATGCTCAAGTCTGTTTTTGCAGCCACTCTGTATTTTGAATGCCTTCCAACCTAGGGGGCTCATCTTCCAGCATTATACTGAACAATATTCTGTGATGATCCATAGGGTTTTCATTGGCTAATTTTGGGAAACAGATTGCCAGGTCTTTCTGCCTAGTCTTTCTTAGTCCGGAAGCTCTACTGAAACCTGTCACCATGGATGACACTGCTGGTGTTTGAAATACTGGTGGCATAGCTTCCAGCATCATAGCAACATGCCAGCCACCACAGTACAACAAACTGACAGATGGGTGGTGGTCTTGATCTTAAAGGGGCTCCCTTTCAGGAGCAGGGAGGGGGTCAGGCTGTCCTGGGAAGGAGCGGGAGAGACAGGCCAATTTGCCTCTGCCCCAGCCCATGGCATTAGAGGAATCCCCATTACCAGGGGCTCTGCCCCTAGTACTGCTCACAGACTCTACCCCCAGCCCAACAGCCCTGACCCTCTGGCCCCTGGACTGGGCTCCCTCTACAGACAGCCCTCCCTGGGACACTGCCCCAGGCCCTAGCTGCCTCAGGCACCCTGGCCTGAGCAGGAGGAGGTAGGCAGCCAAGGGAGGGCAGAAAGTTGTGTCAGGGTGCCTGGAAAACTGACTCCCATCCCAGCTCAGTCCCCAATTCCCCAAATAGCCTCTCTGCACCTGCCTTTATCTGCAAAATAGGGATGAGGGTCTCTGCCCCTTCACCACCAGTCATCACACGCTGACCAGGGACTTCCTCATGCTCAGCCGTCAGGAACCATCAGGGTTTGGAGAGGGCTGGCTGTCAACCTGGCAGCGAAGCAGGTGTGGAGTCGGGGATGGCAACTCCCGTAGAAGGCCACTGTCCCCAAGAGGAGTGTGTTGTTACTCCTGTGTTCCTGGTCTCAGGATGCCGGCTGGTGACCCTGTCCTGTCTTACCTGTCAGGCTGGGCTGGAGGATCCACTGGCTGGAGGATCCACTTGCTGGAGGACTCTGGACTAATCACTTCCTTTCCCTGAACCTCAGTTTCCCTGTCTATGAGAGGAGGGGGCTGGGCTGGAGTCATTCCCCAGGTGCTCCCCATGCAGGTGGGGCTACTGAGCCTGCTGAGACCATGCTGGGGCCTGGTGGCCCTGACTGGACTCGATTGTCCTGGACAACCTCTCGGAAGCTGACAGGATGCACCAGACAGGGCCTGCCTCCCTAGGATTCTCTGCCCAGGCCACCTTCACGGGTGCACCACACAGTGCACCACACGGAGCACAGGGCCCTCCTTTGTAAGGGCCCAAGCCTGGGTGCAATGCTCTGCTGTCTTCATCTTGACTTTCTTAATGATGTTTGAACAGGGGCCCCTGCGCCTTCATTTTGCACTGGGCCCCGCATGTAGCTGGTCCTGCTCCCCACCCTGCTTTGCCTTCCAGCCCTGCGAGGCTCAGCTCTGGATAAGCCCCCAGAGGGGCTCCTGCTGCTGCCGGTGCCTGTGCCCCTGTGACGCATAAGAAAATAACCACCCGCCTGGCTGTTGAGTTGATTCTGACTTTTAGTGATTTTATCAGACAAAGTAGAACTGCCCCATAGGGTTTCCAAGGAAGGAATTTTTTTCTTTTTTTTTTTTTCTGGTTAGCAGTGGTTCTTAACCACTATGCCACCAGAGCTCCTCCTGCCCCTGTGACAGGAAAGGTCAAATAGGTCACACTGAGCCCTTGGCTTTGGAGGGAGTAGAGGGTAGGGGGAGGCGGGGGAGAGGGGGCATGGAGAAACAGGCGAGCAAGATCTCGGCGGCTGGAGATGAAGGGTGAGAGAGCTTGGGGGCAGGGTGGTGAGGTTTGCTGGGGCGGGGAGGGGGGCACGTGCGGGAGGCCAGGATCAGATAAGCCAAGCAGGAGCGGAGCTGGGCGGGCTGCCACCGGTTGGGGGTTAACAGCTCAGGGGCGGGCTTGAACTTGCTGCCTAGGAGGTGGAGTCCGGGGGACACCTCCCTAGCTGGGCGGGCCGCGCTGAGGCAGCCAATCAGGCGCCGGGCGAACTGCCCGCTGATTGGCTCTCTCTCCCCTCATCACATTAGAGACAGTTCAGCCTTGCCCAGTTGTACACCTGGGGACACTAAGGCCTGGAGAGGTGGTGGGATTTACTCACGCCACCCGGCCACCATGGCACTTATAGCCTGGTAATTTATATCCTAGACCCAGTGTTGGAGCCGGTAGGGCCCTGTGAGAGCTTTTAGTCAAAGCCCCATTTCACAGATGGGGACACTGAGGGCTGCTCTGTGGCTGGTCCCGTAATGGGTGTGGAAATACAAAGACAAGGCAGGCAAGACCCTACCCTCAGGGTGTCTGAGACACAGGGGCTCTCCTCCACCCACCTCCCATCCTTATAACCCATTATCAGACGGAAGCCCTGGTGAGCTTTTAAAAGTGAAAATAAAACTGAGCCACACTCTGGCCTAAATTCTCCAGTGGTTCCCCTTCTGTTTTAAAACTTACCTCCTCTCCTGGCGTTCAAGGCCCTGAATGACAGGCTGCACCCTCCTCCCAGCCTCACCCCTTACCCACTGCCCACTGCCTACTTTACTCCAGACACGCTTCCCCCCAGTCTCTGCACTTCCACTCACACAGCCTGTAGCCCTTTCCCCCCAAGTCTTCCTGGGGAGGACTCCTTCCCATCATTCTGTTCTCTGCTCAGGTGCCCTCTTCCCTGACCCCCTGGCTAAAGCAGGGCCCTCCTCAGCCAGTCCTTCTCCACCCACCGCAGCGCTAGGGTTTCTCCGTGGCCTGTCCTGAGCTGACTCATCTTCTGCTTGGCCACTGGGCTCTCCTGCTGCAGTGGAACCTCCATGAGGACAGGGCACTTGTCCAGGTCACTCTGGCTGCACCCTGGCACGTAGGCAGGGCCCGCTCTGGCCTGCCCTGAGAAGGTACTGGACACGCTCTGCTCTGTGGTCTGCTGGGAAGGAACAGCTCATGCTGTTTGTTTAGGTGGGATTGTCCTGCCCTTGATTTTCACCTTCATGTGTGATCCTGTCTTCACTGAACGGGCAAATCCAGCCTGAGCTTCTGCAGGGGGATGAAATTCAGGCTCCCTGGCCGGCCGTTCCGGGGGTGCTGCCAAGCTCTCCTGCCCAGCTCTCAGCTGCCCTGCAGCCGAGCCCTGGCCACCATACACGCGCTATGCCCTGGCTCTGGCGAGGAGCCGTTCCAAGCCTGCCTGCCTTTGCTTGCGCACCCCTTCTGTTCAGTGCTCGGTTGCCTCCCACCCCACCTGTGACAACCCCAGCCGCCCTCACTGTCACCCTTACTGTCACATGTAAGAGCCACCCTACCAGCCTTCGGGCTGCTCCCCTGCCCCTTCTCCTGAGACTCCTCCACCCAGCTGTCAAGAGTTGTTAGGTGCCGTTGAGTTGGCCCTGGACTCATGGGGACCCCCTGCACAGCAGGATCAGACCACACGGTTTTCACTGGCCGATTATCAGACGTAGATCACCAGGCCTTTCTTCCTTGTCCACCTTCGTCTGAAAGCTCGGCTGAAACCTATTCAGCATCACAGCAACACACAAACCTCCACTGACAGGCGGGTGGTAGCTGTGCCTGAGGTGCCTTGGCTGGGAATCGAACCCAGGTCTCCTGCGTGGAAGGGTAGAACTCTACCACTGAATCACCGCTGCCCTCAAAGCCAAGAGGGGCCTTTTCTAAATGCAAATCCGATCATAGCACCCCTGCCTGCTAAACCCCTCCGTGGTTCCCATTGCCCTGAGGGCTAAGATCAAATCCTTGCTGTGGTCCCTGACCTGCCTGACCTGGTCAGTTCTCCCTCGCCCCATGTCACCAGCCACACACACGCTGTGGTCTCTGGGCCCCAGCCACAGGGCTGCACTATCCTCCCTCCTAAGAGACGGGCTGGGGCCCAGGCCAGGTAAGCCCCCTTCGCCTGCTCCCCCCCACTTCTTCCCTTGTCCCCCTCCCCCACGCCACTCCCGGCTCATGTCTGTCAGAGTGGGAATAAGTCCTGGCAGCCCTGGGGAGCACAGACTCTGAGTGCCATGTGACCTTGGGCAGGTCACCTAGAGTCTTCGAGTCTCAGTTTCCCCAGAGGTAAAGGGGGACAGGGAGTCCCTGAGTGGCGCAAATGGTTAAGCGCTGGACTACTGACTGAAAGGTTGGCGGTTCGGACCCACCCAATGGTGCCTCAGAAAGCAGCTCTGGCAACTTGCTTCCAAAAGGTCACAGCCTTGAAAACCCTGAAGAATGCAGTTCTATTCTGTACACGAGGGTGACTGTGAGTCGGAATCCACTCGACAGCCGCTAATAACAGCAACGGCAAAGGGTGACAAGGATAGAATCTACTTCGTGGGCCTACTGGAGTGGTCTAAGTGTGAAGGGCCGGGAACAATGCGTGCCCCCCTGCCCCCGCCCCCCGCCCCCCGCCCCGCTCCTCAGCACTGTGTGCTCCCTGCCCTTCCCAGGGCTCAGAGGTCAGCTTCTCCCCACCCCTCCATGCACCAGCTGCAGCTCCATGGAGCCTCTAGCCATGAAATAGCAGAGATGCTTACCACGTGGGCTTTTCTGAATTGGGTGACAGGACTAGTGCTTGCTATGCTACCAACTGACTGTGAGATCTTGGGCGAGTCTCTTCCTGTCTGAGCCTCAGTTTCCTCATCTGGGGGCTGGGGGCAAGGATTGGTTGCAGTGGTAGGTAAGAGTCTTCTGGTCCTGGCTGCCTGTGGGTCTCTGATGTAAGGGCACCCCTGGGAGATGACTTCTTCCTTGAGCTCTGGGAGATGCCTGTTGGGGGGCTTTTGGGGGCATCAAACATAAGGCTGCTCAGCTTCTCAGCATCTCCCAACAGGGTGACTTGAATGTCCTCTGTCTGTTTGGGTCCTTCTAACAGCCCCAAGAGGTAGGGCTCTCTTTACAGTGAAGAAAGTGAGGCTCAGAGAAGCTAGGTCCATCACCCAGGGTCACACAGCCAGGACATAGCTCCCGAAGGAACTCTGTTCCCTCCTCCCAACCCTGGGCGCTGTCTGGGGGTGAACCAACCCTACAGTTCATTTTCCCACTCATGTGCTCACTAATGGGTGCCACAGAAGGAGCACTGCTCAAATCCCAGCTCTTACGCTTCCGAGCTAGGTGATCTTGGAAACATTACTTAACCTCTTGGGGCCTCGGTCTCCTCATCTGTCTAATGGGAGGGAGTAACTTGAAGTCTGTATCAGTCTCCTAGAGCTGCTGTAACAAATGGCCGAAACTGGGTGGCTAAAAACAGAAATTTATTCTCTCACAGTTCTGGAAGCTAGAAGTCTGAAATCGAGGTGTCAGCAGGGCCACGCTCTAGGGCACGACCCTTCCTTGCTTCTTCTAGCTTCTGGTGCTGGCTGACAAATCCTGGCATTGCAGATACATAACTCCAGTCTTTGCCGCCACCTGCACATGGCTGTTTTCCCGTCTGTGTATCTGTGTCCAAGTTTCCCTCTTCTTGTTAGGGCACAAGTCATGGTGTTAGGACCCACCTTAATGCAATATGACCTCGTTTCAACTTGATTCCATCTGCAAAGACCCCAATTCCAAATAAAGTTACAGTCACAGGTACTGGGGGTTAGGACTTCAGCATATTTTTGAGGGCACATAATTTAACCCATAACAAGGCCCTTTTGTCTAGAGTTCCATGGATTTCAATGCCTAATGTGCAAAGGTCCCTCACCCTCTGCCTGGCACCAGAATAGGTGCTTGGTGCCCTTACAGGTACCAGGACCCCAGCTCTTCCCCATCGCTATCGCCCCTGAGGCTGGGGGGTGGGGGGGGTGGGGGAGGGCCGACCCAGAGGAGACAGACACCTTTGACCCAAGGAACCTTAAGAGACTTTTAGACGCCAGAATTTCAGTCTGGACATTGTAGGAGAGAAGCCAAAGGCAACACCAGTGAAATACCCGTTGTTGCAGAATCGATTCAGACTCATGGCGACTCCACGTGTGTCAGAGTAGAACTGCGCTCCACAGGGTTTTCAGAAGTAGGGTTTTCATCAAGCCTGTCTTCTGAGGTGCCCCTGGGTGGCCACAAACTGTCAACCTTTCGGTTAACAGCCAGGTATTTTAACTGTTTGCATCACCCAGGGATTCCAAAGATAACACGGGCACCCCTTTCCCATCAGGCCCAGACTGTGTCTCCCTGGACAGCGCCTTCTGCCTGTGATCCCACAGTGCCGTTGAGCACCTAATCTGAGCCAGGCCCTGTGCTGGCTACATGGTGCAGCGAGGGACACACTTGGTCTCTGCTGTCTGGGGCTGCCACTCTGGGGTGCTGAGTTCATCAAGGAGTGCTGGGTTGGGGCGGGGTGGGACCTGGGCCTGGCCTAAGAGTCAGGGATGGCTTCCTGGAGGAGGTGACATTGAGCTGGGCTGGAAGAATACGTAAGAGTTAGCAGGTACTAGGCTGGAGGAGGGAGGCAGGAGAATGGGATGTCCAGTGTGTGTGTGTGTGTGTGTGTGTGTAGGGGTTGCAGGAGCTCTCCTGGCAGGAGGGAGCAGGGCCATTTGGGGAACTGAGAGGTGACAGTAACACTCTCCAGGCTGATGAGCACAGGGTATTAGAAATGTCTTATTGCACACTTTTTTGGGAAGCGGGGAGACTTTCTTGGGAGTTACTCTAAAGCGTTAGGGCTTCTGCAGCCTTGCCCGGGAAGTGGCTTGGCTGGTATGTGCAGGAAGGAGTATGAGGAGAAGGTGAAGAAGCCTGAGGCCTCAGTGGACCAAGTCAGGAGATGAGGAGCAGGGCCTGTGTGGGTGATCTCAATGAGGAGAGAGAAAGGGGTAGTCTCTAACCTGAGGGGCAGGGGGTGGGGGCATCCTTGGAGCCAGAGCTGTGGCATGGGTCAGTGAACACTGGATGTAGAGCCAGATGGAACGGGCTTCTCCCAGTGTGATTACTCATACTGTGTGGCCTTGGGCAAGTCACTGTACCTCTCTGACTCCAAGTTTCTCTTCTGTAGTGTGAGGACCCAGCAGCTTCCTCTCGGGAATGTGTGGAGTGAGAAATTATTTTCTAAAGCCCCCTGCAGAGTTTGGAGCTTGGGCGTGGCCCTCCCAGAGCTCCTAGATTTCCCCTCCCCTGAAGTTTGTCCTGCTTCTTGTGACTTACTTGTCCAGTGTCTGGCTTTCCAGCCAGACTGTTGAGGGGCTGGATCAGGCTTGTGCTCCTCGGTAGCCCCAGCACCTGGCACTGTGTCTGACGAATACTAGGTGCCCAATAAATGCTCACTGAGTTAGATTTTTTAAAAAGCCTATAAACTCATATGTTTGCCCTGGGTGCCTTTCCGGTGCTGGCAGAGAGATTTTAGCATCTGCTATCGTGCCCCAGAGTCCCTCAATGGCAAAAACAATGAAGTGCTTGACTACTAACTAAAAGGTTGGCGGTTCGAACCCACCCAGAGGCTCCTCGAAAAAAAAGGCCTGGTGATCTGCTTCCAAACAGTCACAGCCATGAAAACCTGATGGAATGCAGTTCTGCTTTGAAACAAATGGGGTCGCCATGAGCCAGAATTGACTTGATGGCAACTGCTTTGGTTTGGTGTTGGTTGGTGCCCACCTGTTTCCCCTTGGCAGTCGTCTTTCGAGCATGCGCCTGTGGCGTTTCCTGAAAGCACCTGTGACTGAGGGCTTTCAGCCTGCGTTCTGGGGCTTACTGGAAGGCCAGGGATTTAATGCCCAGGAGCAGCCCTCTGCCAATGAGACATAGGAGATGGCAGATAAATGCCCTGGCTTCCTTGCCCCTATGGGGACACCCTAAGACATGGGCCATGCTGTCTCCCGCGGTCCCCAGCATGACTGAGCCTCAGTTGCTCACAGCAGTAACAGCTCAAGGACGTGGGTGGTGCAAATGGTTAATGGGATCAGCTGCTAACCAAAGGGCTGGAGTTTCAAGTCCCCCAGAGGTGCCTCAGAAGAAAGGCCTGGCAATCTACTTCTGAAAAATCAGCCATTGAAAGCCCTGTGGAACACAGTTCTACTCTGACACACATGGGGTCGCCGTGAGTCGGTGTTGGCTGGACAGCAATTTTTTTTTTTTTTTAATTGGCTGTTGTCGCTTCCCTGTCTCTTCCTCTTTTCCCTCCTGTGACTTCCTGGGATCACTTCCCAAATAAACCACTTGCACCCCCTCCTTGTCTCAGGGTTTGCTTTTGGGGGGACCCAACCCAAGACAGTACGAACATTTGTTCAACAAATTCTGGGTGACCAACCTAAGTGTCCACACAGGAGATGGGTCAAGTTTACTCCCATCTAGCCCCGGAGGGAATGTTACTTGGCTTTGAAAAATCACCTTTCCAAAGAATAGTTAAGGATAGAAAAATGATCAAGAGGTAATGCTTTCCTCTCTTTGCTTACCTGCATTTTACATTTTTATGTAATGAATCAGTCGTGAAGAAGTGTGCCGTGTGACTTCAGTCCAGTGGCTGCTCCTCTCTGGGCTCAGCCTCTGCCATCCAACATCACAGGACTGGACCAGAAGCCCCTGGGCTGTGGAGTCTGACCCCACCTTCTGTCTTGCCTGCTCCCCACAGGTTCGACAACTACTCAGCTAATGTGATGGTGGACAGCAAGCCGGTGAACTTGGGGCTGTGGGACACAGCTGGACAGGAGGACTACGACCGCCTCCGGCCGCTCTCCTACCCCCAGACGGTATGCTGCCCCCGCCTCTTGCTGTCCGACCTCTGCTCTCCCTATTCCCTCTGCTGGGGGTGCCCTTTAGGCCAGCCCTGCTGGTGAGCCCCGACTCTCTCTTTAAGGCCCAGCTCCAACGTGGGCTCCTCTGGGAAGCTTGGCGCCTCCTCTCTCTTGCTCTCCCAGCCCTTCATCAGCCTCCTTCACCCCGTTACCACTCTGCCCTATCTTCCCATTGTGCCTCTTAGGCTTGGGCCCCGCCTGGCTCACAGGGGCTGGGGCAAGCAGATCCTGGACAGGGCCCCAATACAGTGACCCCCCAACCAGGGGTACTGGGGGAGGGGAAGCAAGCTGGAGGGCATACCTGCAGGTGGCTTTGTGGCAGATAGACCTCAGGGTCCTTGGCTCTCCCTGTAGTGTAGGGGAAGGGAGAGCTGGGGCCAGTAACCAAATGGTGGGGCGGTGCAATGGTTAGGACTATGAATTCTGGAATCCCAGCTCCTCCCGTTAGTAGGGTGCACCTCAGGCAATTCTTTAACCTTTGTGGGCCTCATTTTCCCCATCTCTATAATGCGGGTATATATTTATATTTATATATATATAATAGGGTCACTATGAGCCGGAATCGACTCGATGGCACTGGGTTTATAATGGGGATAGTAGCAGTACTTCCTACAGAGTCCTGTCTGAGGATTAAGCACTTAGATCAGGGTTTGGCTTGTAGAAAGTGTTAGATTAAAAAGTAAACAGCATCCTGGGAGCAGAGGTGGAGAGGGCATCCCAGCTCTGCTCAGACCTTATGCCCCCAGCATCCCCCTGGGCTGTTCTGCCCCTCAGAGTCTGTCCAGGTGTGAGAGGGGCTGCGGCAGGACGCCTCCCAGCCTCCCTTCACAGCACCCACTGCCCACTCTGTCCCCAGGACGTCTTCCTCATCTGCTTCTCCCTCGTCAGCCCAGCCTCCTATGAGAACGTCAGAGCTAAGGTGAGCTGGGCAGAGTGGGGGCATTAGTGACCTGTGATGGGGGCCGGTGGTCCCTGAGGGTGGGACCAGTGACTTCAGTGCTGCCCCTGGGCAGTGGGGGGGTGAAGGCAGTGAGGGACTCTAGTGCCAACCAGGGCTGTGGGGGATCTTGGGGAGGAGTCTTGGAGGGGACCCAGAGCGGGGCTGGGGCAGTTAGCTTTACACTCTGCCCTCCGTAACCTTGTGTTCCTCTCTTGTCTCTGACCAACTTCATGCCCACTCTCCTGCCCACACCACCTCGTGCCGACCTCTTATCTCCACATACTTGCCTCTTATCTCCCACCAATCTTAACCCCTCTTTCCCTGCAACCGCGTGTCCCCCTCCTCCCTACACAATCCTGTGACACCACCCTCCTGCCCTCTCCTCCCCGTGCACCCTCGTGGCGCCTCTTGTCCCCGTGCACCCTCGTGGCCCCTCTCGTCTCCACTCAACCTCCTGTTCCCTCTGCTCCTACACAACCTGTGCTCCCCCCCGCTCAGTGGTTCCCTGAGGTACGGCATCACTGCCCCAGCACCCCCATCATCCTGGTGGGCACCAAACTGGACCTGCGGGATGACAAGGACACCATCGAGAAGCTGAAGGAGAAGAAACTGTCGCCTATCACCTATCCGCAGGGCCTGGCGCTGGCTAAGGAGATTGGTACTGGGCGGGAGCTGGCTGCGGGCACCCCGACTTAGCCTCATGGCGGCTATGAGTGTGGGCTCTGGAGGCAGGCTGTGTGGTGCAGACCTTGGCTGAGCCATGTCCTAGCTGTGTGGCCCTGAGCCAGTCACTTAGCCTCTCTGTGCCTGTTTTCTCATCAGTAAAACATGGTGATAGCCACAGTTCCTAAGGCATCAGGTGGTTGGGAAGGTGAAGTGAGTTGATGCAGCTGAAGCTCTAGAGTAGAGGCTAAACATTGGAAGGGCTCTGTGTTAGACACTATTGTTATTATTGTCCATAAACAGACATTGAAATGAAAGGGGTGTGTTTTATGCAGACAGAAGCAGGAGGCAGAGGAGGTAATGCTGTGGTTGGTTGTTCAGAGGACAAGCAGCCAAGTCAAGCTTGGATTCTTCTGGAAGGCTTTCTGGAGGAAGTGCCCTTGTACTGGGTTTGAAGGATGACCGTTCCCTTGCTCCTCCTCCTCACCACCTTCCCTGCTCCCCTCCCCACCCCCCACCTTGAAGCATCTAGGCCCATCTCCTCTTTGCCTCTAGATCACTGGGCCAGAGAAGCGAAGTGACTTCTCAAGGTCACACAGCTAGTAGGTGGTAGAATCAGGATTTGAATGCAGTAGTGGCTTTTTTTTTTTTTTTTTTAGTGGCTTAGGGCTGCCTGCACCAGGGAGTTGATGACAGATGGGCCTAGGCTCTCCCATGGGCCTCAGCCTGCTGGCCCCATCTCTGCCCCTGGTTGGGCTCCAACAGGCCTCAATGCTCAAGAATGGGGGAGTTTGCCCAAGAGTCTGGGCCCACCAGGCAGGTGTGGCTGCTGTGAGTGAGACCCAGCTACAGGGGCACCCTGCCTCGCTGTAGGGTCCTGCAGGATCAGAGTTTGGCCCTGAATTGGGCAGCCTACCCACCTCCTGCCTCTGCCCTGCCCCCCTTCCTCTTACCGGAAATGGGAGGGCCCTGGGGACTCATATCTCTTCACAGGAAGAGAAACCACAGCTGCCACCTCCCTTCTTCCCGTGACCAGCCCTGTTGCTCAGCCATCTTCCCCAGGGGACCTCAGGCTGTGCTTTAGCCGTGCTCCCTGCTCCATCCTGGGGGCTCTGGCTCCTGGAACCCCCAGTCTTTGCTCACAAACACCTGGGGGTGCACCTCTGCCTTCTGTCCTTTCCAGCCAGTCTGTTCCTGTGGATTTCTTCCCCCAAGACAGAGACTCCCCAGGCTGTGTCCTTGCTGTTGCTGATCCCTTCCCTTTTAAAGCACGAGCTTTGGGATAACAAGGGCCCTGGCAGCCTGGATTCTAGTCCTGGCTCCAGAGCTAACTAGCTATGTGGCCTCGGGAAGGCAGTGCTCCTTTTTACCCCACAACTGACCCCAGGTTGGGGTGCAAACCAACCCAGGCCAAGGAGGAGGCCTTGGGTACAGGTAGGGCTGATAAGGAGGGCAGCTCTGCCCCGCAGGCCTTTCCCCAGACCTGGAATGACATGTTGTGGGGCACCTCCTGTCCCCAGCTGATGACCATGGCTGACGTGGGTTGAGCACCTCCTGAGTGCCAGGCTCCATGCATTCTCCCCATTCTTGCTACAACAGAGGGGCTCTCATCACCCCTTCTTTGTTGCAGTTGTTAGATGCCGGAGAGTCAGTTCAGACTCAGCGACCCTGTGTACAACAGAATGAAACACTGCCCAGTCCTGTGCCATCCTCACAATTCCTGCTGTGCTTGAGCCCAGTGTGGCAGCCACTGTATCAACCCATCTCCTTGAG
The DNA here is from genome assembly GCF_024166365.1 of Elephas maximus indicus. NCBI lineage: Eukaryota > Metazoa > Chordata > Mammalia > Proboscidea > Elephantidae > Elephas > Elephas maximus. The sequence continues at coordinate 181,080,508 of NC_064822.1, read as the reverse complement.
GGGCTTCCTCTCTTTCCCTGACCCTCTGCTTTACCAAGCATGATGTCCTTCTCCAGGGTCTGATCCTTCCTGATAGCATGTCCAAAGTACAGGAGACTAAGCCTCACCATCCTTGCTTCTAAGGAGCATTCTGGCAGTACTTCTTCCAAGACAGATTTGTTCCTTCTTCTGGCAGTCCATGGCATATTCAATATTCTTAGCCATCACCCGTAGTTCAAAGGCATCAAGTCTTCTCCAGTCTTCCTTATTCATTGTCCAGCTTTTGCATGCATATGAGGTGATCGAAAATACCATGGCTTGGGTCAAGTTCACCTTAGTCCGCAAGGTGACATCTTTGCTTTTTAACACTTTGAAGAGGTTTTTTGCAGCAGATTTGCCTAATGCAATACGCTGTTTGATTTCTTGACTGCTGCTGCCATTGGTGTTGATTGTGGATCCAAGTAAAATGAGATCCTTGACAACTTCGGTCTTTTCTCCACTTATCATGATGTTACTTATTGGCCGAGTTGTGAGGATTTTTGTTTTCTTGGGGCTTAATCCATACCGAAGGCTGTAGTCTTTGATCTTCATTAGTAAGTGCTTCAAGTCCTCTTCACTTTCAGCAAGCAAAGTTGTGTCATCTGCATATCACAGGTTGTTAATGAGTCTTCTTCCAGTCCTGATGCCCCGTTCTTCTTCCTATAGTCCAGCGTCTTGGGTTATTTGCTCAGCATACAGATTGAATAAGTATGGTGAAAGGATATAACCCTGATGCACACATTTCCTGACTTTAAACCAACTCTTACTTTATAGATGGGGAAACTGAGGCTCAGGGAGACATCACTGGCTCAAGGCCATCTAGCCAGGATTTGAACCTGGGCCACCTGGATCCCTGCGTCCAAATGATCAGGGTCATCAGCTGCCCTTGGCCTGCCCCCAGACTCTCTCTGTGGACCCCTGTTCCCTGCTTCAGCCATCATGTGTCAACATGTCCTAGACAGATGGGGAGACCAAGGCCCAGAGAGGGGTGACTGTGACTGGCCAAAGTCCTAGAGTGGATCAGAGGCTGAGCTGAAGTGAATTTAGGCCCCGAGTCATGAAGGGCATGAGGAGGGGCAGAGGCCAGGGAGGGTGTGGTGGGTGGGTATGAGTGAGGTAGGCACTGGCTTATGGCCCCTTGTAGGGAGACAGTGGCCAGTGACACCTTCCTCAGCACAGAGGCTCATCTGAGGACTCACCCAGCAGCCTCAGGGAGCTCTGTCCCTGCCTCGTGCTCCCTACTTCCCATATCTCTGCCCCAGGTCATCGGGGGGCTTCCCTTTTCCGGGGTCTCCCCTCCCTTCCTGACTCCCTCTTCCCAGCTGTGTGCCTTTGGGCCATGGCTTGCCCTCTCTGGGCCTGTTTCCCCATCTGTAACACGGGGAATCACAGTATTGCTTCACAGGGCTGTTGGGAGCACCCAGCTCAGTGTCTGGCGCGGAGCAGGTGCTGACGAGTGTCAGCTCTCTTCCTTCGCCCCAGAATAGCAGCTTCGGGGCAGGATGTAGAGTTCCCCTCCTCACCCTTCTCCTTCCTCTTATTTCTGAAATCAGCCCCCAGGCCTGCAGACCTCTTGGCAGAAGGGATTTTGCGGTCCTTCACTTAAGGGAAACTGTTTGGGCCGTAGTGGACATGGGGAAGCCACACAGGTTCCTTCTAGAACGTCATGGAACACTGGACCAGTGCTGCACCTGGGAGTTGGGCTCAGCCTACCTTTCACTGCCTGTGCCCCAGGCTCTGCCCTGGGTGGTCACTGGGGAGAAGGCTTATCTCCAATTCCCATTCCCCTCACCGAGGGCCCCCATGTCCCCAGGTGGAGGGAAAATGTCCAGGAGGTGACCTTGGACAAATGACTTAGCTTTTTCGAGCCTCAGCTCCCTCATCTGAAAATGGGGCTGGGGCTGAGGTTTGGTGAAACGCTATCTGGAAGGTCCTGGTCTGTGGGCTGCTAAGTTCCTGGGTGGTGAAAATAGTTTGCTCTCAGCTACTAACCTAAAGGTTGATGGTTCAAACCCACCCAGTGGCAACATGGAAGAAAGGCCTGGCGATCTGCTTCTGTCAAAATTACAGCCAAGAAAACTCTACGGAGTGGTTCTACTCTGTAACACATAGGGTCGCCATGAGTCAGAATAGACTCAACTGCAATGAGTTTTTGTTGTTGTTGTTGTGTGTGCCATGAGTGTCTCAGGGCTCCTGAGGGTGATTTACACCCCTGAGGGAAGCTCAGAGCCATGTACGTGGCTGTTTTCTAAGAAAGTAAGGTACCGAGAGATTGGGTCACTGAGCATTCCTGCCTGCCTTCTACAAATCAATGGCTCACACTTCCAAAACCCCCTAGGTCTTAACCTCTCTGGCTGAATTCAAGTAGGAATTGAATCAGCGAGTTCCTTTAGACATGAGGATGCTGAGGCGCAGAGAGGGAAATGCCCTGCTCGGGCGGCACCGTCAGGGCTGGAACCCAGCCTGCGACCCCACAGCCTGGTGCTCCATAGTGTGGTTTGGGAGGGGTTTTTGCCCAGGGCCTTTCCCCTGACCAAGGCCTCTGCTCTCTTTTGCCCCACCTCAGACTCGGTAAAATACCTGGAGTGTTCGGCCCTCACCCAGCGAGGCCTGAAAACTGTCTTCGATGAGGCTATCCGGGCCGTCCTGTGCCCCCAACCCACGCGACAGCAGAAACGCTCCTGCAGCCTCCTCTAGGGGTAAGAACCCCTCTCCCACTGCTCCATGCTCTGCTCCCTCAAACAGCAGGCTCTGGCTGGGAGGGGGCACCCAGCCACTGAGCAGTGACCTGCAGTTTCACTACGTGTGGCGTTTAGACCAGGACAGAGCGGGGAGTGTCCAGGTAGCCTTAGTTTTCCCAGCCTTCTGGTCACTTGCCTGAGCCAATCCTGCTCTGTGGAGCCCATTCCCCCAAGGAAGGCCCAGGGCATAGGGAAAGGTTGTGGACTTGCTTGAGCCAAAGTATTGGGTGTTATTGAGTACCCACTCTGACCATCCCTGTGGGGGAGGGCAGGGAGGACAAGGGTTGGAAAAATGTCCTAGCCCCTGTACTCCAGGAGACCCAGGAGAAGGACACCCACATATGTGGGGGGACAGACTGAGCAATGAGATTCCTGGGGCAGAGGAGGGAGAGAGGGGCTGGAGGCAGCCCGAGAATGCTTCCTAGAGGTGGGGCACTTGGATGGAGAGGACTTGGCATGGGGGGAGGAGCAGGGAGGGTGATCCTGGCGGGTGGGGGGGCGACACTCGGACAAAAGCCTGGAGGTGGGGATGAGCCTTGAGCCAGGAAGCCACAAGCGAGCTCTAGGTTCTGCCTGTCCCCAAATTCTCACCCCCGCATGTCTCCCTTCCAGGTCACACCCCAGCCCTCCCAGCCAGATGGTTCTGACCCTCCAGGGCTCCTACCAAAAGCATGATGGTGCCCCACTGGCCACACTGTCCCTTCCCTGTGGTGTTTTCGAGCAGCTGGCTGCAGAGCTTGGTCGATGTCTTCTTTGTGCTGGAGGCTGGTGTGAATTTGCAGGCACTGCGTCCCAACCCCTCATGCTCTCGCCTTCCCAGGGGAACAAAGGGGAGCCCCAGGACCCAATATGCCACCCCCATGTTACTGCAGTCAGTGCTAGCTGCCTCGTGTGGCGGCATCTACCCGTTTACTCTAGTCCCACCCAATACCCGAACCCCCTCTGGAAACTTGGGGCCATATGGCTGCCAGCTACCACTTGCATACCTTCAGGGACAGGGCCCTCACTCCGTCCTGAGGCCGTCTGCTGCAGTGTTTCCAGTCCTGCTTGTCTGAACGTTATTCCTTCTACTGAGCTAAAATGAATGTCTCAGAGGTTTGCTCCTCTGGTCTTGGTTCTCCTTTTTGGGACAAAAAACCCACATAAAACAAATAAAATTCTGTAAATCTCTGGGTATCTGCCCAGCCAATCAGGAGGCTGGGTCCAGCTGACCCCCTGCCGTCTCTCAAGTGTTTCTGCTGTACTCACTGGACGCTGAACTGCGTTTATCTGTGGGGATCTTCAAACTTTCGTACCCTGACAGCCAGGACTTTTGCTATTGCAAATAGAAAACCCAATTCAACCTGCTTAAGGAGAAAATAAATTTATTGATTCAAGTTTGGAAATATAACTTCAGGTGCAGCTTGATCAAGGGGCTCGAATGGCATCATCAGGGCTCTCTTCGCTGTATCTCTTGGCTCCGCCTTCTGCTGGCTGGTTTCATCTTTCCAATTTCAAATTCAGGAAAAAAGAACAAATATCTTTGCCCCAGGTGAAGTTCTAATTAAGGCTTATTCTGACGGAATCCCTGATTGGACCAGCTGAGGTCTTGAGCCTACCCTTTAACCAATCATATTTGCCAAGGGGATTCTGTGCTCTGATTGGCTAGGCCTGGACCACATGCCGCACTGGAGCAAGAGGTGGTGGCAACTCCATCAGAACCATGTGTTCTCAGGCGGAGGGCTTGGTTCCTAAATGGAAGCTGAGAGTCTTGCTGGAACTTGGGAATATGCATGTTGGGCAGCCAGAAACCCTGACCTGTATTATTGGAAGTCACAGAAAAGTGTCCCAGCAGCTTAAGGAAACAATGTTAGTCCCTGCAGGCACTCAGCAAACATGAGTTTCTTTAAAAGCGAAGTGGGGTTGTTGTAGGGATGAAAGACATTGATACAACAGAGCTGGTGGATTCGAACCACTGACCTTTCAGTTAGCAGCTGAGTGCTTTAACCTCTGCGCCGCCAGGGCTCCCAGTCCCACCTAAGCGTTTGCTAATTTACGGATAAACTCCAAGCTTCCTACTCCTCCAGAAAATGTCTCTTCTCTACCTAAACTCTTCATGCATTCACTCAACATGTATTTATGGAGCACCTGCTCTGTGCCCAGGCTGTTCCAGGAGCAGGAATCTGGGGGTACCCAAGAGTCCCTGCCCTCAAGGGGCTTACAGAGCTAAAATAAAGGAGGGGAAAGGTATATGGCCTCATTGCTGACAACAGAGAAGCCCCCCAATTCCCAGACAATGAAATGCTCTGGGTTTCCATTTCCTGCTTCCCCAGAGCCCCCAGCTTCCCTCACTGCCCCGCTTCCCCATACGTCCTGAAGTTCCCAGGCAGGACCTCAGCTCACCCACCTCCCAAGAACCTCACCCTCCTGAAAGGTCCCATGGGGAAACCCCTTCGCTTTTCTTAGTTTTAACTCAGACAAGGTCGATAGGTTTTTAGAGTTACTTCTCCTCTGAAACAAAAAGAAAACATTAAAACCCACACACATGACACAAACACAGACATGGGTGGGCCAGACCCCACCCTCTGTTAAGCCTGGAGTTTTAAAGCAGCTGGGCCCCCCTCCAGGCTGCCAGAGTCCTGAGGGCAACCCCTTTCTACTCCTACTCTTTTGGGGTCTCAGGATAAATTCTGGACACTTTCCCGGGATGCCCCCCACCCCTCAGGCCTGGCCACACTCCAGCCTCCCTCTCTCCTCCTCCACTCACACCTCCGCCATCAGACTGGACTCTCATTTCCTCAAACTCACATCCACACTTCTTTCACCCCGAGGCTTTTCACACGCTGAAGCCTTTTCTCAAACGCTCTTTCTTCTGCTCCCCCTGCCCCCCGAACTCCTTTGCTTGCCAAGGGTGGTCTGGGGGCTTCTCCGTGTGTTCAGTCCCCTGAGCCTACCCCAGGGGGCAGCCTTGCTCTTAGACCAGTAACAACCCCAGCAAACAAATTCTCTCATTCATCATTGTGTCTGACCTAGCACACACTATCTCATTTAATCCTCACAATAGTCTTCCAAGGTAGGTAGGTAGTAATAGTTTATTCAGCAGAAAAGGAAACTGAGGCCCAGGAGGGCCCAGGAATTAGAGCTGAAGCCTTTAAAGCAGAGACTCCACTTGCCCACTGTCTTCCACTGCCTCCATCCTCCCTGCTAACAGAATCTTGGTTTCGTTCAGGGCGGCAATATACCCAGGCCCAGGTGAAATACTAGTTTTCCCAGCCTGCTTTGCAGTTAGGGTTTCAAGGTTGCACAGTTCAGGTCAACGAGGCGTAAGCGAACGTCAGCTGGAAAGGTGGCTCTGTGAACGTTTTAGTTCCCTCCAATAAAAAATGATGGAGCCAGCTGGCACTGCCCTTTGTCCGGTCCCCCTTCCTGCCTTGAATACTGATGGGATGATGTCTGGAGCTGCAGCAACATCTTGTGACCTTGGAGCTACAAGCCAGCGTGCTAAGAATGGAAGAGCAGAAAGATAGAAAGAGTCTGGGTCCCTGACAGCATCGGTTGGCAGCCAAACTAATGACAACAGCTGCCTTGTTAGGGGAACGAAACAGAAATGAAACCACCTATTTGCTCAGGCCTTCTGTTACTATTAGCTGACAGCGTTCATAACCGAGGCCGCAGGACTCCTAGCCAAGTGCTCTTTATACCATATCACTGCGCACAGCAATCACTGGACATGGGGTGAGTCACTTGTTTCTACTCTGCAAATCAGCCAAGAGCTGGAGGCCCCTCAGATAGGAGAGAGAAACCGCTAGGGAAGTTCTGTTTTGAAACAGGAAGAGCTGTTGGTTGTGGGTGGGAGCTGACAGCTCTGTGATACTCACTCATTTGATAGCAACTGCTCTCAGGCGCCCATCTAGTGCCAGGCCTGGGCTGGGCAGCAGGGCTTGATGTGCCAGACTCGGCCGTTCTTGTGATGAAATCATTGCCTGGTGGCTGAGGGACGTACTGCTGAGCAAGACACTTCATTTGGGGCTTTCTGTGTTGAAGCCTGGTTGCTCTTCGTTCCTGCTTCCAAACCACAGACCTGGGGGTCCCCTAGGCTCTTCTCTCCCACCCCCGACTCCCCCTACCCCCAGCATTTCAGTGGTCCCCAAGTCTGGGCAATTCAGCTCCCAATATTTGTTAACTCCATCCCCTTAACTAGCCCACTGCCACCGCCTGAGCTAAGCCTTGGGCTCTCTTCCCTGGACAGTAGGTCCAGCCTCCTCGCTGGCCTCCCTGCCTCCACTATCTCTGCCTCTCATCCATCCTCCGCCTGGGGGGGGGTCTTTCTTACAAACATAACTGTGCCACTCAGATCCTGTAAAATACTCCTGTTGCCCCAAACATTCAAATCCAACCATCAATTAATTCAGTCATTTAATCATTCAACAAATAATTACTGGGATTGTGTGCCAAACGCAGGGTTTGAGGGGTGAGCCACGCTAAGGCCTGCCCTCAGGAGCCTCACAATCCAGTGGGGAGGCTGCCAAGTCAGCAGAGAGACCAGTGAGCAGGGCCCTCTGCTTGGATGTCTCCAGAGCTTCTCAAACTCACACTCCCACCCAGGCTTAATCACGCAGTAAATGCGCCCAGCCCCTCAAACCAACAACCTGGGAGTCATTCTTAATACCTTCTACTTCTCCCTTTTCACTTCCAACCAATCACCAAATACCTCCCCAGCTGTCCCCCTACTCCAGTGCCACTACTCCCGCCCTTGTCCATGCTGGTATCATTTCCTGGATTCCTGCCCTGGCCTCCTGTCATAGTCAGCTATTGCTACAATGACGCTGTGTAAGAAAACCAAAAACCAAAACCAAACCTATTGCTGTCGAGTTGATTCTGACTTATGGCGACCCCAGGTGTGACAGAGTAGAACTGCTCTGTAGGTTTTAATTGCCCATAATCTTTATAAGACATCATGCTTGGTAAAGTAGAGGGTCAGCGAAAAAGAGGAAGACCCTCAACGGGATGGATTGACACAGTGGCTGCAACAATGGGCTCAAGCATAGCAACAATTGTAAGGATTCCCATGGGAATCAAGGCATGGTAAGTCCTGGAGAGGTAGAGGCAGGTCTAAGATGGTTTTAGAAGACTTCTGAAGAGGGTCTACAGGAGGGAGAAATTAGCAATTATCTGTATAATCCAAAACTCAATTCGGTCCAGTTCCCATGGATTAACCACGTACCCTGTGCCAAGCTGTACCAGGAGTTGGAAGTGCAGAGAAGGCTGAGACAGAGCTCTGCACTCACCAGGGCCTCAGAGGCCAGTGGGAGAGACAGATGTGTAAATAAACAGCTGCCACGCAGCCCAGCCCTCATACCGCAGAAATATGTTCAATATAGAAAAGTAGACACTTCCTTCCAGTCTCAAGGTGCCTGGGTAGAGATGTTTCCACTCCCTCACTCTTGATGAAAAGCAGCCCACGACAATAAGGAGAACAAGAAACAGAAACACAAACTCTTGTTTTCAAAGAAATCAAGAGACACCTGTAACCCCAAACCACAAAACACGAGGACCGAGAGCAGATGGAGGTGGTAAATGATTTAACAGAGCCCAGGAGAGGCAAAACTAACTGCCTGCTGTTAGGTGGCGGAGCGTGGTGGGAGGCTGGGGGACAGAAGAGATATAAACCAATAGACCTTGTGGAACCCCAGAGAAACTCAGGATTGGGGGGATCTAGGGACCACAGATGGCAAGGCATGAGTCTGAGAATGGAGAATGTTTGGAAGCCAGTTTAAGAAGCAATTAGACACCCAGATCCCCAGAATTATGCAGCCAGACAACCTCCTCTCCCTAACCCGGGCAGGAGAAACTGAACCAGAGAGCTCTGGCAAGGAACCAGGTAGAGTGGGGCCAGGCACCAGACTTATTATTGGGAATGTGGTAGATTTGATTACATTTAGCAAAAATGCCCTCCACCCCACCTCCCCGAGAGGAGGGCACTTCCCGACTCGGATAATGTTGGGCTTGGCCATGTGACTAGCTTTGGCCAATAGGATGTTAGCATATGCACCACAAGGAAACACTTGAATGTGCTTGCTGTGTTGTGCTTCCCGAAGAACAGGCCCTGGAAAGCTTGTTAGTTCCACAAATAGGAGGCACATTGAACAGAGCTGTCCAGCTGACCCACAGACCTGCAGCTTCAAGCAGATCTGCTTGGCCCAGCCCAGCTTCTGTCAACCCATCCCAGCTGTTATGGACTGAATTATGGCCCAGCAAAATACGTGTTGTAATCCTAACACTATGCCTGTAGTTATCCCATTTGGGAGGGAGCTGTCTTTATTTTGTTAATGTGGCAGGATTAATATAGGGTGTACCTCAAGAAGATGGCTTTTGAGATATAAAAGAGATTCAACAAGCACAAGCAAGTGAGCAGAGATGGAGGAAGAGAGATGCCAAGCCACATGAAGATTGCCCAGGAGGTGGGACAAGGACCTTCCTCCAGTGCCAACAGAGAGAGAAAGTCTTGCTCTAGAGCCAGCTCTGTGAATTTGGATTTCTGGTCTCCTAAACTGTGAGAAAATAGGTTTCTGTTTGTTCAAGCCACCGATTTGTGGTTATTTCTGTTATAGCAGCACTAGATAACTAAGATACCAGTTGAACCAAAGATGTGTGAGTGAAATCAATGCTTACTGTTGTGTGCTACATAGACTTTTGTAGTTGTTTGTTACACAGCTCTATGTGACTGATAGAGGGGAGTTATGCAAAAGTTCTGGCCCTGTTCGGGAGTGCTAGCACTCAGGCATATACTTGCCCCCGACAGGAAAATAGAGGATCTGACCACCTCAGAGAAAAGGCTTATAGATGGTGATATGTGGTTTCCTTAACAAAAGATACAGCTGTTCCTACAGAGATGTCACCGTTGTGCAAGCCCCGGTCTCCAACATGGAGCTTCCGGTCAGACTTTAATGCCTCATTCTGAAATAGGAGTCGGTAACAAAGCATGATTGGACAGATGAGGAAAGTTCTAACATGAAAGTGACCTGATCAAACAAACAAACAAAAAGGAGTTGCAAAAAAGAGACAATGCACTAAGCAGAAGAAAACCTTAAAGAAACAATCATTGCTATCCTCGGAGAGATAAGGAAACATATTATATCCACAAATAAGTATGGGATGCCAAGGTAAAGGAGAAATCACAAAATAGATAAGAGGTATTGAAAGTTAAAAATAAGTTAATAAAAAATAATAGAAGTGTTTGAAGATAAAAGGATAGTAAAAAAAAAAAATACATGTAAACCTTCCAGGAGGTAGAACATAAAAGGTAAAGGCAGACCACAAGAAAACTAAAGGATTGATTGATCCAGGAGGCCCAATATTCAACTAATAGAAGTTCCAGAAGGAAATAATAGAAAAATATTGCCCAGAAGTGAAGAACACAAATTTCCAGATTAAAAGAATCCTCTGAATGCCCGAAACAATGAACAAAAAAGACCCAGGCAAGGGACATCGCTGTGAAATTTCAGAAATACAGGGATAGAGCAAAGATCCTAAAAGTTTCCAGAATAAAGAAAAAACAGTTACCTAAAGCTACACACAATGGATTGGGAATAAAAATAGCATTGGACCTCTCAACAAAAGTACTGGAAGTTAGAAACATGGACAGATACCTTCTACCATCAAAGTCATTTTCAAGCTAGAATTCTATACCCAGCCAGGCTATCAAGTATGAGAGGAGAATTACGTAACCATTTTAAAACATGTGTGCTTTCTCGGGAAGCTACTAGAGGATGTGCTCCACCAAAACGAGAGAGTAAACCATCAAAGAGGAAGGTATGGGGTTCAAGAAACAGGATCCAACACAGGAAAAAGCTAAAGGAAATATTCAATACAACAATGAAGAAAGCACCCCAGAATGTCAGTTGGTCCAGATCAAAGGAATACAGGAGTTTCCAACAAAAAGTCGTCCTGCAGTTGGACTCTGAAATTCTACCGTGAGGTTTTTACCAACCTGTAGGAACGTGTGAGAACATTTAGTCGAAGAAAACTAAGATATTCAAAGAAAACTAAGCAAAGGAAAGAACAAGATAATTACTAACTCTTGGCTGAGCAGGAAATAATATTTACATGGCATCAGTGATGAAAACACTGAATATGCATTTAATTGAAAATTATGTTGAGAGGATGGAGAGAAGGGATGAGAGTGTATAAAAAAAATCTAAAATCCTCTACCATAACAGGAAGTTAATAGAAAATGTGGGAAAACTGGGGAATCAAGATAGAAGGATAAACGTGGTATTTAGATAGATGGAGATACACATATAAGGAGGGTAGAATTGTCTCTGGGACAAGAGGTGGGCCAGGGCCATTGGGACTGCAGCTTTTTTTTTTTTTTTTTTTCCTGTTACAAGCCTTTTTTTTTAGTACTATTGGCTTTTTAGATTTACTTGCAAACAGTACTCGGATAAAAATAAAAGCAAATTAAAATTAATTACATTACAGATAAAAAGGAAGCCCAGAGGTGGGAGTGCTAGAGACTAGGAGGCTTCTCACAGTGCGTGGTGTTTAGACCTGTTGAAGGGTGAATAGAGGGACAAGGGAAATAGCTTGTGCAAAGGGCCTGGGGCATGTGTAAGGTTCAGGATGAGGTCATGATGATTTAGGACAAGGGGGAGGGGGTGTGTGGAAGAGAAGCAGGCAGAATGCAGGTTATGTGGGGCACTTAGGCCATGGTTCAAAAAAAAAAAAAAATCAAAGCAGTTGCCATCTAGTTGATCCCAACTCATAGTGACCCTATAGGACAGAGTAGAACTGGCCCATAGGGTTTCCAAGCAGCAGCTGGTGGACTTGAACTGCCAACCTTTTGGTTAGCAGCCAAGCTGTTAACCACTACACCACCAGGGTTCCTAGGTCATGGTAGGGACTGTGGATTTTATTCTATGGGCAACAGTCGGCCATTGGAGTGTTTCAAGCAGGTGACTGGCATGACATATCTTTAACTCTCACTGCTAGGTAGGGGGTGAGAGCAGAAGAGACTTGGTCCAGAAGGGAGGCTGCGAGGATGGAGAGCAGAGGACAGGTGAGAGAGGAGAAGCAATAAGAGTTGGTGCTGGAAGGAAAAAGCGGACAGCTATTGCCTTCATTTACCTTTCACAAGAACCCTCAGAGTAGGCCGGAAGGTGAGGCATGTTCCATCCAAGAAGAGGGATGAGAAGGCCTGGGAGGATCTTGGGGGTGGAGGGCTGCCACAAGATCACTCCCCAACCCTGAGGACCAGCTTCCAGGAGCCCCGTGTGTTTAGGCTGTCTTGAGGCCAACTTTGACCTCATGTCTTTGAACAACAGACAGGAGACAGACAGGAGGAAGGGTCTTGTTGGACCACGTGGCCAGTGGAGGGAGAGGACCAAGGGTGTCGGTGGGCTTTAGGCAAAAGCGTGGGTCCTACTGTGTGCTGCAGCTGCCAGGGTAGCACCTCTGTTAGAATTTGATTCCCAGTTCTCTGAGGTCCTACCGTGTGCCAGCCCTGGGACCTGGGGACAAGTAGGCCCATCCTGGTCCTAGAAATGGTCCACTATGAAAAGGGGCTGAGACGGCGCCTAGCACATAGTAGGTGCTCAACAAAGACTGATTTCCTTCTCTATTACTCCCCTTGCCCTCCTGAGGCAGGGAACAGGCCACCCAGGCTGGGAGTTAAGAGCACGAAGCTGTTCAGCTTCTCCACTCCAGGACTGTGCGATGGGGTCAACTCCTTCGCTTCTCTGAGCCCAGCTTCCTCATCTGTGAAATGGTAACGTATGGGAAGCAGCGACTCATGGCGATGGCTAATGACAAACAGGTGTCTTTACTAATGGAGCCTTGTTGTTGTTAGTTATCATTGAGTCGATTCTGACTCATGGCAACCCTATCCTATTCCCCAGGGTTTTCTTGGCTGTAATCTTAACAGAAGCAGATCGTCAGGCTTTTCCTCCATGGAGCCACTGGGTGGGTTCGAACCAGCAGCCTCTAGGTTAGCGGCCCATCTTTGTTGTTGTTGGGTGCTGTCGAGATGATTTTTTGGCTCATAGTGACCCCATGTGTGCAGAGTGGAATTGTTCCACAGGGTTTTCTTGGCTGTGATCTTTACGAAAGCTGATCACCAGGTCTTCTATGGAGCCGATGGGGGAATAGCCAACCGTTGTATCACCACGCCTCCTTAATGGATCCTTAGAGATAAGGAAACCAAACCCATTGCCACAGAGTCGAGTCTGACTTATAGTGACCCTATAGGACAGAGTAGAACTGCCCCATAGGATTTCTAAAGCTGTAATCTTTATGGAAGCAGACTGCCACATCTTTCTCCTGAGGAGTGGCCGGTGGGTTCGAACCGCCGACCTTTTGGTTAGCAGCCAAACATTTAACCACTGTGCCACCAGAGCTCCCCGATGGATGCTTAGGTGTTTAAAATGCACATGCTGCAGGAGGAGTTTGGGGAGGATCTAGCCCAACCTCCCCACAGCCCAATGAGGAAACTGAGGCCCAGAGAAGGCATGACTGGCCCGCTGTCACACGGTTGGTCAGTAGGAGCTGGAGCACTGTGTCCAAGGTGGCCAGGCCTGTGTTCAGGCCCCAGGGCAGAGAATCTTAGACGGGAGCCAGCAGCAGACTGTGGTCCGTGGGCCAGATCCTGCCCACTGCCTGTTTCTGTACAGATGACGTCAACAGATGATTACTTGCAATCGATTTGATGGTAGGAAGTCCCAACTTTGAGCTCCAGTTAAGCCAAATGTTATCCCCCCAAAGAACTCCATTTTACCTGTGAGTAGACCAGTATTACAAAAAATTGTCCTCCATTATTATTATTACAGTTTGAATTTCGTTAATAAAAAATTGTGAAAATTGATTTTCTCTCCTCATGATGTCCGTGATTTTGCCTTTTGGCCTTCAAAGCCTAAAATATCTCTTCTTTACCCTGTCTTTCTGCTCCTCACTCTGCCTGGGGCTCAGCACATTCAGCCCACGGGATCTCATGGCTCAGGACTCCTCCTCTCTTCTCCCCTCACCCATGCCTGTGACCACAGGACAGCCTGGCCCTCAGGACTGCAGCCTCCCAGCCCAGTGCTCTCTCCCACGCTCACGGCCCTCCTCCCAAGCTTTCCCAAACCCACACCTGGCCTTGCCTTGGGACACAGTTGTCCCCTGGCTTTCAGTCCCACCTCCCCTGAGCCCCACTCTCCTCTGCAACTCCCCGCAGGAGCCAAGGCCAACGTGGGTGGCTGGAATCTCCCCGGTAACAGGGTCCGCCCCCTCCCCCTCCTTCTGCCTCCTCTCCTAACCTGCCATCCCTCCTCCCTCACCCCTCAACCGGCACCTGCTCTCCAGCCCTCAGCCCCTCCTCCCCGCCCCTCCCGCACCCCACTCCTGCTCCCTCCTTCGCTGGCGCTCCATGTCACCATCTGTGGCACAATCCTTCTCTGTCATTCTTCCTGCCACCCCCTCGTTCTCCTTCCTTGGGCTCTGTTCCTGCCTCTCTCTGCCTCTCCCGCTCTCCTTCTCTCGTTCTCCTCTTTCCTCCTCCTTTTCTTCTCCCTGTCACACATCCCTCATCACTCCCCCTCATTCTGGCTTTCCACCCACTCACTGTCTTCTCTCTCTCTCTCTCTCCACCTCCGACCCCCCTTTTCCTATATTTCTATTGGCTTCCTACAGTGCCCTGTTCCCCTTTTCTCTCCTTCACCTTGGGAAGCTTCTCCTTCCACCAGCCCCTGCCTGCAGACCCCACCTGTACCCCTGCCCCCCTCAGGATGTGTCCCGGAGATGGGGAGTGAAGTGCTACTAGGTGCCTGCGGGAAGTCAGGGCCAGAGACCAGATGGGAGAGGCTCTGTGGGCAGACGTGACCGCTGCGGGCCTAGGAGGACATACAAGCAGTCTAGAAGTGGTCGCCGTGTGGGGACCCCTGCCAAGGGGTGCTGTGGGGGCACCTGGGGCCTGGGCAGAGAGAGGGAGCAGCAGGACGATCATCAGCCTGGCGGCAAGGAGGGGAGCCCTCACCCCGTGGGCAGGTAAGGAGACTGGGGCCTGGATGGGGTCCCGGAGAGTGGGGGGCTGGAGCTCAGCCTCTGCCCACGATGAACTTGGGAGGCTATGACTGAGGGCTGGGAGAGGGTGGGGAGGCCCATGGAGGAAGGAAAGTGGCCTCCCCGTGACCTCTCAGTGGGCTGCAGGGGTCAGAACATTAACCTCAGAATTTCTCGCCACGATTCTAGAATCTTGGAATCACAGAACAGCATAGTGTCCAAGCGGAAGGAAACTAGAAACATCATGCTGTCCCACCTCCTTGCCTCATGTGCCAGCTCTCCTGAGCTCCCCCTCCATGCTGGGCACTGCTCAGCACACTCCATTTAACCCTACAGCAACCCGGGAGGTGGGTACGGCATGTCTTAATTTTAACGAGGAAACTGAGGTTCAGAGAGGGGAAGTGACTTGCCCAAGGTCACACAGCAATTTGGCAGGCACTCAGTGGCAGAGCCCAAGCCCCAACCCAGGGCTTGTGTATTGTGTTCTGGGGTGGGAGTGAGCCAGTTTGCACTGGCCAGCACAATCTGGGCCTCTGGGGAAGGTCCAGGGTTGAAGGGCAAGCAGAATGCAGGACTGCCAGGGGCTCTCCAGCCCTTGATTCCTCCCAGCCCGAGGCTGTTAGAGACACCAGCATGGGGAGGCTGTACCGATGGTTTAGGAGTAGACAGACTTGGGTTCGAATGCTGGCTTCCCACTCACTAGCTGGGTGACCTTGCACAAGTGACTTAACCTCCCTGAGCCTCAACCTCCTCTTCTCTAAAAGTCCATCCTCACCCCTCACCCCTAACCACCAGCTTCGTGAGGATTTCGGGGTGAGTTTCTGGCCTCCACCCACCTCAGAACTCCACTTGCTGAACCCTTTGGTTGTTTCGTTTGTGATGTTCCGGGTGCCGTGCTGTGTGCTGGGGGTTAAATAAAGATATCATCCAGGGTCCCTGTACCCCAAATTCTGTGCTCTCTGGGGAGAGGGAGATAGATTGAGGATATCCATCTTTCCTGAGGGATCGCCCTGATTGCTGTGGGGCTCAGGACCACTGCTCATCCTCTCTGGGCCTCCGTCTCCTCCCAGGTTGTCCCTGGGAGAGTCCGCCCCCAGCTTTCAGGCAAGCTTGTGCCAAAGATAAACCAGATGGGGAGGAAAAGTCCCTCCTCCCCAAGGATGAACTAGATTACACACAGGATTCCAGCTCCTCAAGAAAAGGCGGCACCGAAATTACAGGTCTGACTTACACATGTGGAAAGCTATAATTTTTCTGCTTCTGGCACCCGGCCTGCTAAACTTTGACAGGGAAGATTGGCCCAGATAGGGGTGGAGGCAGGGAGCCTTGAGAGGGGCCAGGGGCTGTGGGAGAGGCTATTTCACGTCCCAGTACAAAGAGAGGGTCTTGCTGGGTGCACTGTGTTCCTGCTGGACTGTGTGCTTGTGTTTGCAGGTGCACATGTGTGTCCCAGGCAGAGCGGGGGCTGTCCTCGGAGCTCACCCCCAGGCCTCCCCGGGGGCATCTGTCCCTGAAGCCTGGAAATTAGATTTGTGTGGCTCACTGTTCCTCTCTTGGGAGACTGTGTGCCCCTCCCTCCTCCAGTCCTGGGTTGCGATTGGCTGACAGTTGGGGTATAAGGACCAGTATACAGGGTGGCAAGGTGGATGGATGATGTAGGGCCCTCCCAGCTGAGGAAACCAGGACAATGAGGGTCCCAGATTCTATAGTTCTGGGTTTAAGAAGGTCTGATTCCAGCATTCTGGGATTCTAATGCTTGCTGTTTCATTGTTCCAAGAATCTAAAATTCTATTCTAGGCCTCTAGGAGTCTAGGGGAGACCCTGGGTGATGCATTACTAACCAAAAGTTTGGGTTCGAGTCCATCCAGAGGTGCCTTGGGAGAAAGGTCTAAGGATCTACTTTCGGAAAACCAGCCACTGAAAACCCTATGGAGCACAGTAACAGGAGGTCACCATGAGTTGGAGTCGACTGGATGGCAACTGGTTTAGAAGCCTAGGGGTTTTTGAGTTCATGATTCTATAAGGCTAATTGGAAGAGCCCCTGAGAGCTGCCCTGACCAACTGTGACATTTAGGCCAGTGCCTTCCCTGGCCGGGCCTCAGTCTGATGACCTGTGAAATGAAAGTGGTGTTGGGGCGGGGGAGGGGGGGAATCATGAAATGGTCACAAGGGTCCTTTCAGCTTTGCCCCTTCCTAGCTGCCTGGCTGGGGCACATGGCCTCACGTGCATTTCCCATCTGTTTAGTGGGGACAACAAGAGTCCCTCCCCATAGGACACGTCAGCAGCCTAGCTTCGTGCCTGGCACAATTGGGGCACAGTGAACTGGAGCCAACACACTATTAGAATCCTATGAGTCCTCTATCCAGATTAAAAAAAAGCATTTGTTGGCGAGTTGACTCTGATCCATGGCGACTCCGCGTGCGTCAGACTAGAACTGGGCTCCTTAGGGTTTTCAATGGTTGATTTTCCAGTAGTAGATCTCCAGGCCTTTCTTCCAAGATGATTTTAGGTGGATTTGAACCACCAACCTTTCAGTTAGCAGCAGAGTGTATTTACCATTTGTACCACCTGGGGGTATCCTCCTCTTATTGCCGCTGCCCCAGGCTTAGGACTGCTGAGGAGGCCTGGGGTGAAGGATGGGTTGAGGGCTCCCCCAGTCTTGCAGCACTGTTTTCTCTCCCAGCCTCAGGGCAGGGAGGGGGTGTTCTGAGTCCAGCCAGCCAGAAAGAATCAGCCAAGGGCACTCTTTGCCACCCTCAGCCTTATCAGGTCAGGCCCGCTGGGCCCTGAGCAGCCCAAGGTCCCCAGGGCATAGCAGCCTGGCAAGCCCAGTCACCCCAGGTGCGTGCTTGGAGTTGGGGCATCTCCCCTTCCCAGGAGCTCTGCACCTTAAAAGTGGCATACTGAGAGGGCAATAAGGACTACCCCTTCCTGCTGGTGGACTTTCAGGCTCAGGGTGGGGTCAGCGGGAGATATTGGAGGGAAGACTTCTCCTCCCAAAGAGTTTCTTGCTCAGGGTTTTCTGATCAATAAGGTCACCAGGAAACCCCAGTGGCATAGTGGTTAAGTGCTACAACTGCTAACCAAGAGGTCAGCAGTTCGAATCCTCCAGGCGCTCCTTGGAAACTCTATGGGACAGTTCTACTCTGCCCTATAGGGTCGCTATGAGTCGGAATCAACTTGACAGCAGTGGGTTTGGTTTGGTTTTGGTTTTTAAGGTCACTAGGTGCTGGGTGTCAAGGGACTGGGGAGTAGGGTTAATGAGAAAAGAAGGGGTAGGAGAAAAGGTCGAGGCCCAGAGGAGGCTCTAGCTTTCAGCCTTGGCCTCTAATTGGACCTCCCGAATCAGAACTCTTATTAAGGGAGGTGAGCAAATTCTGGTGGCCTTTCTTGAAATTCCACTATTAACAATTCATTTCTTTAGGTTAGTCCAGTCCGGGTTCCCCTTTGATCCATCTGATGCCACAAACATTTATGCAGAGCTTGTGCTGTGCGAGAAAGCAACTGGTGGGTGAGAGTGGGGAGAATAGGTTTGAAGCTGAATAAGAGAGAGTCTCCATACTGAAGGAGCTTGAAATTCAGTGGGTGAGCTAGGAAGAGTCCTAGCTACTTACAATATACAGGAGATGTGATAAGAAAGATGCTAGGAAAGGAAAGAAAGTAAACAGGGACACTGGGCACCACTGTGTCCCCAGGGCAAGCCCCCATACATGCTTCAAGACCCATCTGAAACGCCTTCTTCCCATCTGAAACCATCCCCTATTCTTCTGCATACCCCTTCAGCAGTACCTGTCAAGGGTACTGTTAACCCTTCCACCACAAGTCAGATTCTGGGGAGAAGAGGCCTCAGCTGCCCACCTCCCAGGTCCCCAGTCAACTGTCCCTGGACAGAGCCTCTGTGTCTCATGGAAGGGGGGACGATGGCATGGGCTGGGGCAAGGGAGTTCCCAAGGGCTCTGACTCCCAGGAAAGGGGACATCCCTGAGCCTGTGGCTCTTAACTCTGTTCAGAATCTGAGGAATCTGATGAAAGCTCTGAGCTCTGCCCAGAAAAGACACGGACGCATTAACTTTCGCCTACAGTGTCAGGGGTTATCGCAGCCTCTGAAGTTATTCAGAGACCCAAGTTCAAGATTAAGGACCTGTGATATGAAGCAGTGGTTTTCAGACTGGAGGATGAGACCCATTGGCGGGCAATGCCATCCACTTTAATGCTCTCTGCTGGCTGGGGCATCCCAAGTAGAAAGGCTGAGTATTGTTTTATGAAACAATATGACTTCATTATTGCTCATTCCTTTATTTACTGTCAATGGAACACTTATGTGCACAGAAAAGGGACATAGTGGGGGACAGGCTAGCGTTGTCCCCGGCCCTTTGGAGCCAGACAAGCCCACGTTTCACTCCACAGCCTGCCTGTGTGATAGAAGGTGGGTCATTTCACCTCTCTAAGACTTAGATTCCTCATCTGAGAAATGGGGGTAGCACTACCTCCCTCTCTGGGCTGGGCAGAGTAGATAAAATGGTGCCTGTCAAGCTGTGATCTGCTGCACAGTAGGCCTCCGAGTCCAGTGTCTTGGGGGAGGGGGCAGCAGAGAGAACCCATCCGCTGCCATGACTGGCTGTGTCTCCCTTCTTCCAGGCCAGTAGCTGACTGCTGACTGCCCTCCCTTTGGCTATGGACACCTCTGGCTACTCTCCACCAGTGCCCACAACCTTGGAACCCGGGAACACCTCCTTGGCTTGGCTCCTGGATGCTACCCTGGGAAATAGCTCGGGGGGCCCAAGCCCAGCAGGGCTGGCTGTCAGCGGCATTCTGATCCCCTTGGTCTACCTGGTGGTGTGCGTGGTGGGCCTGCTAGGCAACTCGCTGGTCATCTACGTAGTCCTGCGGCACACGGCCAGCCCATCAGTCACCAACGTCTACATCCTCAACCTGGCGCTGGCCGATGAGCTCTTCATGTTGGGGCTGCCCTTCCTGGCTGCTCAGAATGCCCTGTCATACTGGCCCTTTGGCTCCCTCATGTGCCGCCTGGTCATGGCCGTGGATGGCATCAACCAGTTCACCAGCATCTTCTGCCTCACTGTCATGAGTGTGGACCGCTACCTGGCGGTGGTGCACCCTACCCGCTCGGCCCGCTGGCGAACGGCGCCAGTGGCCCGCACGGTCAGCGTGGCCGTCTGGGTGGCCTCAGCCGTGGTGGTGCTGCCCGTGGTGGTCTTCTCGGGTGTGCCCCGTGGCATGAGCACCTGCCACATGCAGTGGCCTGAGCCTGCGGCGGCCTGGCGGGCTGCCTTCATCATTTACACAGCCGCCCTGGGCTTCTTCGGGCCGCTGCTGGTCATCTGCCTCTGCTACCTGCTTATCGTGGTGAAGGTGCGCTCGGCTGGGCGGCGGGTGCAGGCGCCCTCGTGCCAGCGGCGGCGGCGCTCTGAGCGTAGGGTCACACGCATGGTGGTGGCCGTGGTGGCGCTCTTTGTCCTTTGCTGGATGCCCTTCTACGTGCTCAACATTGTCAACGTGGTGTGCCCACTGCCTGAGGAGCCCGCCTTCTTCGGCCTCTACTTCCTGGTGGTGGCACTGCCCTATGCCAACAGCTGTGCCAACCCCATCCTGTATGGCTTCCTCTCCTACCGCTTCAAGCAGGGCTTCCGCAGGGTCTTGCTGCGGCCTTCCCGCCGCGTGCGCAGCCAGGAGCCTGCAGCAGGGCCTCCGGAGAAGACCAAAGAGGATGAGGAGGAGGATGGAGAGGAGGGCGAGGAGGAGAGTGGAAGAGAGGGGGCAGAGAAGCAGGCGGAGGGGAAGGAGAAGAACAGCCGGGTCAGCCAGATCACCCAGCCTGGCACCAGTGGGCAGGAGCAGCCACCCAGTGGCTCGGCGGGCAAGGAGCAGCAATCCCTGCCCCGAGAGCCCTCTGCTGGGGAGAAGTCCAGTGCCCTGCACATCAGCTATCTGTAGGGGTCTGGGGAGGGCCAGGGCAGCCCGAGGAAGGGGCAGAGGCTGTAGGTATGCTCGGGCATGCCGCCCAGGGTGCCAGAGACTCACGATGGGATGTTCCAAGGGTTCTGATCCCAGTGCTGCTGGGAATTGCTGTGTGGCCGTAGATAGGTCGCTTCCCCTCTCTGGGCCTGGCTTTCTCCTCTGTGACTCAGGGATGGGGTAGTCGGCCCCAATGAGATCTGATAGGCAAGAGGTCTGGAAGGGCCTCATTGCTGGGCTGCCTTTCCTGAGCAGGGTCCAGGTGACAGGGACGGTGCACCTGACCTTCCCCAACTCTTGGGGACTTGGAGTATCCCCGGGTATCATCAGCCCTCAGAGGGATAGAGCAAAGCCTGGATTTCCTGGGCTTGAATTCAGGGACACAGGAGCTGCTGGGGCTAGACTGAAGCCCCAGGTAGAAGGAAGTCTTACCTGGTGGGGAGGAGGGGGTGGAGCAGCTCAGGCCCACCCAGATCAGCTCTGCGCCACAGGCAGTGTGGCCTTGTGCCAGCTCCTGCCTCTCCAGATCTGGGGAACTCACCGGGTAGACAACCCGATAACCTCCAGGCCCTTTTGACCCAGGTGGTTTTTGTGGGGACTCCTGTGCTCCTGGACATGGTGGCCAGAGGGGGATTTTCCAGGAAGCTGAGCTGAGTGAGATTCAGGGCCCCTTATGGTGTGGGCCCTTGCGAGGCCCTGCACTTAATTTTGCACTTGTAATTTTATATGACTTTTCTTAAAGGAGATCCCCAAATTATATAGGCTTAAACCCATTTACCCATTGGTGTCGAGTCCTTCCGACTCATAGCAACAATATAGGACAGAGTAGAATTGCCCCATAGGGCTTCCAAGGAGCTGCTGGTGGGTTCAAACTGCTGACCTTTTGGTTAGCAGCCCATCTCTTTAACCGCTGCACCACCAGGGCTTAGGCCACACAAAGCCTAACTCAGCCCCTGGTGGGGAAGCTGCCCAACCCCCAAAGTAGCTCGCTTTGAGTCCTAAAGCTGGGGTCAGGGTGTCCCCAGGTCTTTGAGGGCTCCAGGAGCTTCCTCCCAGGAGGGACCAGGCCTGTTCCCCGCACTGTGACCAATTGCCCCTCTTCCCAGAAACCAAGGCAGGAACTGAACCCACAGAAGCTGGCTGGTATACTTAGAGAGGCAAACGATCTGCACAGCACGGTGCAGAGGAGGAGGGAGGAATAAGAGGAGGAGGAGAAGGGTGGATGAGGAGGGAGAGACAGAAGGAGGAAGACAGATCTGCTCTGTGACCCTGGAGCTGACCTTGGCCCCCTGGGCCGAGCCCAGTTGCAGTATCTGTGGAACTGGGACGCCAGCGCCTGGCCTGACAAGTCCCAAGGAAAGGATGCCATCAAGAGTGGAAAAGCAGCTGCTCTGAAACATACAGGGCTGGCCCCTTGAGTGGTCGTCAGTGGTGGTAAGAAGGGCCTGGGAGGAGTGGTGAACTTCCCGTGGATGGGGGAATGGGTCTTCTGTTATCTAACTTCCTGGGGGCTACAGGTCTGGGAGGCCAGGGAATTCAGGGGAGAGGCCACTGTCCAAGGCTGGGCCTGGACCTTCCCCAGAGATGACCTCTTAAAGCCACTGGGAGGCTGGCCCTGGGGAGGGTGGCACCTCTGACAAAACTGTCTCCCCTGCCCCCACAGAGGGCAGGGGGTCCTCAGGGAAAGTCTGTGAACCAGAAAGCCGGAAGACCTGGATCTTCAACCCACCTCATGATCCTTGGCCAGCATTTACCTCTCTGTGCCTCAGGTTCCCCATCATAAAATGGAGGGAGGTTGTTCCCAGTTTGCCTGCCTGTTGAGATTTGGGAAGGAAAATGGCCAAGTCATTCTGGGTACACTGCCCAGCTCACTGGAATGGGGAGGGGACAGGGCAGACCAGATTATGAAGTGGAGGCGCTCTCCCAGGCTTGGCGTACACCCCGACTGCTTCATCAAGCAGGCCTCTCTGCCTCTGGCCCCTGGGGGTGAGGATGCTGCAGGCCATGAGCAATGGGGACTTGGAGGCAGAGGTTGAGGAACAGGGAGGCAGGGTTGGGGGGAAAAGAAGTTCTGGAAACCAGATCCTGTATGGAAGGTGGAGGCCGGAGGTCCAGCCTGGGGCTTTGTCTGGGGCTTCCCTGAGGAGGAGCTGAGGGGCTGAGGGACAAAACACCGATCATTCTGGCATTCCCTGGCTGGCCCTCATCCCTCCCCTACCTTCCTCACATCTGGGGCAGGTGGGCACTGTTCTGCAAAGGTGGCTGGGGAAGGCGGTTGAGGAAGTCCTTTACTGCTTCTGCCTCTAGCTCAATAAAGATGGCGGCACATGACAATGCCGTGTGGCTGGGCCCTTTGTCTGCAGGAGGCTGTGTGTCTGGCTGGGTGCGGACATGCAGGGGTGTGTGGCAGGCGTGTGTACATGGCACCCACATCTATCAAGATGCTCCCTCCTAGCCATCTCTCAGCTCTGAGCACACTGGCCCTTTGTGTGTGGCCTCCCAGAGTCCAGGTTCTCCAGGACACATGGAAGACCCCCAGCTGCCCTCAGCCCACACCCTTACAGATCTTGATTCAAAAGCAATAGACCTCTCTCACTGTGTCCTAATAACAAATCTCATGGAAGGAAACTGATTGGCCCTAACCGGGTCATATGATTGCACCTTGGGCCAATCACCAAAGAAATAGGATGCTGTGATTGGCCATGTATAGCCTGTCCTTCCAGCCGGGGGGAAGGTGGACACTGTGAT
The DNA here is from genome assembly GCF_024166365.1 of Elephas maximus indicus. NCBI lineage: Eukaryota > Metazoa > Chordata > Mammalia > Proboscidea > Elephantidae > Elephas > Elephas maximus. Next base: position 181,057,012 of record NC_064822.1, on the reverse strand, counting down.
GGACAGTCTGGCCCAACCAGTGGGGTACAGGGCGGGTCAGGGGCAGACTATCAATGGCAAGGGGAGGCAGGCCAGGCAGGCAGTGGGCCACAGTGGTCTACACGTGTGTGTGGTTCACTGTATGTGGATGCTTTTGCTGGGTGTGATTGCATGTGTGTGGTTTATGTGAGCACAGTGCAGGCCTCTTAGTAGGCCCTTAGGATATCTCAGCAGGGTCCATGAGTGAATGTGTATTGGGGATGTTAATGCCAAGGGGCCTGCTATGTGGGTGGCAGGGGTGCACGGGGTGGGAGCAGAGAGTTGCTGGGGGCCTGGGCTCCTCCTCCGGCCCCCACAACCTCCAGGCTTCCTGACTACATTGGTGTCAATGCCCATGTGTGCTCTCAGGTGTGTGAGTGGGTGTCCCACTAGCCTTGTCCCTCCCAGAACAGGGATGATGCCTGACCCATCTGCGTTCCCAGGGGCTGCCAGCACCCTGGGCCTTTCATACGAGGATTTTGAATAAATGAATGAAGGGAGGGGCCATTGAATTTCTCAACTCCAGGGGCACTATCCGTATGGTGACTCCAGCCCTCTTTGTTTCTGCCAGGTGTTAGCTGGCCATTAAAAAAAAAAAAAAAAACTGCTCCTATTGAGTCATTTTCGACTCCTAGTGACCCTATAGGACAGAGTAGAACTGCCCCACAGGGTTTCCAAGGAGCGCCTGTTGGATTCGAACTTCTGACCTTTTGGTTAGCAGCCGTAGCTGTTAACCACTACGCCACCAGGGTCTCCTAGCTGGCCTAGCTTATTTAATTAGTATAATTATTTTCACTTTACAGACAGGAAACTGAGGCAAAGAGAGGTTGAATAACTTGCTCAGGGTTGCACAGAAGTGGCAGAGTCAGGATTTGAACCCACGTGTCTGATGCCTGGGTCTGGGGTCTGTGCTCTTAACCTCCATGCCACACTGCATGCCCTTCTAGCCCTCTTTGGGATTGTGCAGTGTGGTGCCCTGAATAACTGACGGTGTGTGTGGTTGGGGGCGGAGGGCAGGGTGGTGAGGCAGGAGGGACAGACGAGCTGTATGGGGTTCCAGGCTGGAATCTGCGGGTTATGGGGAGGTGACATCCTGAGCTCCACAGGACCTAGACACAGAAGAAAGCACTCTAAAGGCAGTGACAGCTCCAAGCTGTGTTGTGAGGGCGCCCCCTGCAGTTGGGCCGGGCCACATCCTGCGCGGGCCTCAGGGTGCGTCCCTGTTAGGGGCAGGTGCTGGTGAGAATCTCAGTGAGTACTCTGGAGGATTGTGGGGGAAATGCCTCCCTGAAAAAGTCATGGGACCCAAAGTCAGGAGGCCTGAGCCCTATATCCCCTCTGTCAGGAACCTGCTGTGCAGCCTTGGGCCATTTACTTCACCTCTCTGGGCACAGTTAATTTAGTTAACAAATTTTCTTTGTTAGCACTGACTGTATGCCTGGCCCTGGCCCTGGGCTGGGGTACTTTGGAGGCAGACAGACACGGCTCCTGAGCTCTGGGCGTTCACAAGCAGCTGCATGAATGAGTGTTTCATCACCCATGAGCTGGGCAAAGGAGTAGTACAATGTGCTCTGGGAGAGAATCATGGGGGTATCTGTGGGGTGAAGGTGGCCCTTGGCAGTGCCAAGAGTTAACACACTTGCTACTAACTGAAAGGTCAGAGATGCTCAAGTCCACTGAGAGGTGAGAGGTGCCTCAGAAAAAAGCCTGGTGACATACTTCTGAAAAACCCCGTCATTGGAAACCCTGTGGAGCACAGTTCTACTCTGGCACAGGGAATCATCGTGATTTGGAGTCAACCAGTCAGCAACTGGTCAATGGGTGGGTGGGTGGGGGTGCTGCGCTGAGAGCAGAAGGTTGGTCGTGAATGTGCCAGGCAGAAGGGCTGTGTGTGCAAGGGCCTGAAGGCTGGAGGAACTCACTGAGCGAAGCAGAGAAGGGTGCAGGTGAGGCTGGAGGTAGGGCAGAGGCTGAGCAGAAAGGGCCTCCTACAGGTGAAATTCCCACCTGCAAAACCAAGATAAGGGCCCCTCCTCTCCAGGGCCTCCAAGGACCAGTTAGACTAACCAGTTCTTTCGTTCGTTCACTTGTTTATTGGGCGGCTGCCAACTGCAAGAAGGAGCCCCGGTAGCACAGTGGTTAAGCACTTGGCTGCTAACTGAAAGTAGGCAGTTTGAACCCACCAGGCTCTCCACACAGGAGAAAGATGTGGCAGTCTGCTTCCACAGAGATTACAGCCTTGGAAACCGCACGGGGCAGTTCTACCTTGTCCTATAGAGTTAGTATGAGTCGGAATTGGCTCGATGGCAATGACTTTTTTTGGTTTTGGCCAACTGCAAAAAGCAGAGGACAGAGAAGTGCAAGGCCTGTCCTTCAGGAACAAAGTCAGTCACAGCAAAGACAAAAGGTGACGTGGTAGTTCTTAACTATGCGGACTCCGGACTGCCTGGGTTTCGATACCAGTTCCTCCACTCACAGTGGGCCAGTTAATTAATCTCTCTGTTCCTCAATTTCCTCCTCTCTAAAATGAGGATTGGAGACCTAGTGGCACAGCAGTTAACAGCTTGGCTGCTAACCAAAAGGTTGGCAGTTCGAATCCACCAGTCACTCCTAGGAAACCCTGTAGGGCAGTTCTTCTCTGTTCTAGGGTCGCTATGAGTCAAAATTGATTTGATAGCAATGGGTTTGGTTGGTTGTTTTTTTTAAGATGAGGATGATAGCAAAGGGCCTTACTGTTAAAAAGTTTAAACATGTTAGTATTTGTAAACAGCTTAGAACCGTGCCTGGCGCATCGTAAGCGCTGTGTAAGTGTTAAATAAACACAAGAGGTGCTTCAAGGAAAGCAAGAATCAGCCCGTGGGTGGGTGGAAGTCTCCCCAGAGAGGTTGTCCACACGGGAAGGAGGTGTGGAAGGTGCTCCAGGTCCAGAGAGCAGCTCCGAGATCCATTTTACAGCTGAGCACAGTCAGCCTGGGATGGTCTTGTGACTTGCCCAGGATCCCAACTCCAGGATGTAGGATGAGATCCCAGGTTCCCAGCCCCCAGTCCAGTGCCCATAGCTTTTAAAACCTATGCAGATGTAGTGTTTTGGGGGGCTTGAGTGGACAGGAGGGATGCTGCTGGTGGGGAGAGGCTACTGGTGCCAGCTCCGTAGAGGCCACTCGGTTAGACAGGACAGGCCTAAGGGGCAGCCCAGGCCCCACAGGCCCGGCAGGAGGGAGGAGTGACGGGCACACACGTGTGTGTGGTGGCCAAGGCCTGTTCACCTTCTCACAGGGTCAGAGGATGTGCCGGGGCCACACCAGGTATCCCCCAGAATCCCAGACCCTCGGGTCCTGACTCATATACCCCTGCAACTAAACCCCATAGGCTGCCAGGAGCCCATGTCCACTATCACCACCTTGTGACTGGTGGGGAAACTGAGGCCCAGGGTGACAGGGTTTATCAGAGTCAGAGGCTGGTGGATTGGCCCCTGTGGGGAAAGGGGCAGGACATGGCCACTCAGCCCTGCTAACCGATTTAATAACCAGAATACATGTCAATATTTGCTCATGGGAACTGCTGGCCCAGCCGCACTTGGTCAACAGGCCAAGGCCACTGCGGCCCCAGAGCCGGCTCAGTTTCTCCGTCACAAGCTGAGGGACTGTCTCTGAGCTCTGGGACCCAGCCAGAGGGGGGGTGGGGGGGGCTCTCCTCCCCTCCAGGCATAAGAAATGGCAACTCCTATGAGAGGTCGAAGCAAGCAAACAATAACCCCTTTACGCGCAAGTGAGCTCTGTGGCACACAATTAGGTTCGATCTCCAGCTTTATTCCTTCTTAGCTCTGCGTGCCTCGGAACCTCCCAGAGCCTCAGTTTCGTCATCTGTAAAAGGGGCTCCACACCCCTGTCTCACAGTGTGGCTGGAGGACTGGGAGGCAGCGAGGCGCTCCGGCCAAGGCCAGCGCTATGCTCCCTCTGTCCGACAGGGGGCGCCGCGGGACTCTCAGGCCTCGCCCCCTCGCTGCGTGGCGCCCGCCCCGCCTCTCTGTTCGGCAAGACTCGGGTCCATTCGGTCGGATAAGGCTCTATTCGGCAGGACTCGGATTCACTCGTCCAGACTCGGCTATGTTCGGCCGCACACGCTAGATTCGGCCAGTCTGCTGGGCCGTATTCGGCTACACTCGGCCAAACTCGGCTCTACTCGGCCAAACTCAGCCTTGTTTGGTTTTGCTCAACTCCTCCCGGTTCTGCACCGGCAAAGACCCTTCCCCGGCGCTGTGGCAGCCCTTCACGCTCTCCTCCGGCTTTCCTGATGGAGGCCGGGAGGCCTGAGCAGAAACCCACTGCAGCCCTCCTACAGGCCTCTTTCCCCGCGGCAGGGGTCCACTTTGGCTAGGCTATGCCGCTGAAAATTGGGGTGGGGATGGTGGAGGCTCCCGTAGACATGTGGGGGTCACCCGTCTTACGTTTGGAGGAAGAAGAGGGAGAGGTTGACTCTGGCCTTACCAGCGCGGTGGCGGCCTTACCAGCGCGGTGGCGGCCCCACCGTCCTGGCTTTGCCACTAGCTGGCCGTGGGGTGGGAGCCAATTACTGCACCTCAGTTTCCCTGTGTCTCAGCCTCTGTAACAACTGGCAGGTTCTTTGTGGGGTGCAGAGGGCCTGGAATGGCGCCCGCTATTTCTTCCTCTGGGCCTCTTGGGGACTCAGTTTCCGCTTCTGTGAAATGGGATTAAACTCGCCCAACTAGGATTAACATCGTGGTTGCTGAAAGCCCAGGATAGAGAAACGGAGTCCAGGGAGTGAAGTATACCCAGGGCCACCCAGCTAGTCATTGGAGGGACTGAGGAGAACCAGGCCTGGGGCTTGCCTGGGAGGAAGCCCTGAAGCTGCTTGGGAGAGGGAGCGTCCCACTGGACCCACTGGGTTTTGGAGGAGGAACTGAGCGAATGGGCACCCTAGCCAGGCCCTCAGGGGTGCTGTTAGCGCCAGTCGCGGATTTGAGCCACCTGCCCCGCAAAGCCAATACTGAGACAGGAGGAGGTAAGCAGCAAGATGGCTTTATTGAACACCGGTATCCAAGAGACAGAGGGGGTTAAATCGCTCCCAAATTCTGGCTAATTTTAAAGAGAAGGGTTTTATAGGGGGAAGGTTAGGGTTACCTAATGTTTTTAAGCACGTAGCCCACAGATGGCCTTATAAACGACTACAAGAAACTATTAAACTAAAGATATACACGCCAGACATCTGGACTTTAATCTGTATGTTTGTAACAGGCTGAAAAAAAACTTCATGAGAATCTCTTGGCTAGTGGAACTGCTCCGCCAAGTCCACTCTGGTTGAGATGGGGAGCAAGAAAGAAAACTGCAGATTAAAAATGTCAGGCAGCTTTTCTAGCTGCGGTCTTGCAGGCTGAAGGCCATATCTCAAGAGAACAAAGAAGAGAGACCAAGGCCACAGGAGCCAAGAGAGCGCCGCATCCCTTGGGAAGAGACGGGTGCAGCTCATGCAATAAAAAATGTTTAGAGATTACTTAGAGCATCAGTATGGCGTTAGTCATGTCAAGCTCTCAGTCACCCGTTGTGAACAGGAGAAAACAGGTTGTAAGGTATTAGGCTGTTAAGAGTGGAACAGGTTGCTTAGCTGTATCTTGAACAGAACCTGTGCCATTTTCTAAAGACTAAAGATTAATCACAGCTTATACAGCTATACTAAAACAAACGAGAAAATATATTCCCTCTAATATTAAAACACTGGAGAAAATGTGTTTTCTTTACTTCATCCTGGGTCCCCTCTGGCATCCCCTTACCTTCCTCAGAAATGAGTGGAGTAGGTGGGGAGCATTGTAGACCCCTGGGCTCCTGGTTCTTCCCAGCAGGTGGCGCTCAAGTTTTCTTTACTTTCATTGGCAGTTAATTAGATCTGTGATTTGGGATTGACAATGTATGTAGCCCCTTCCAAGAGTCATCATGTTTTCTGCTCTGTCACATTTTTGGACAGGTACACATTTTAGTTTTTAAATATATGAAGCACAGAGAACGGTTCCTGGCTCTTTGTAAGTGATGACTAAATGTCACCATTTTTACAGCCCTCCATCCTTGTCGTGGAAACCCTGGTGGCATAGTTGTTAAGTGCTACCTCTTACTAACCAAAAGGTTGGCAATTCGAATCCACCAGGCGCTCCTTGGAAACCCCATAGGGCAGCTCTGTTCTGTCATAGGGTTACTGTGAGTCAGAATTGATTCGATGGCAATGGCTTTGGTTTGGTTTTGGTATCCTTGTCACTTGGGCAAGATGGTGGAGGATCTTGGCTAAGAGCTTGGTTCCGAGAGTCAGTGAGTCTGTGCCTCATCTTCCCTGTCTGTAGAATGGGGATGATAATAGTGCCTACCTCACAGGGCTGATGGGAAGATTAGATGAATTGATATATGTAAAGCTTTCCGATAAGGGATGGATACAGTATAAAAGCTGTCTCTTTGAGCTGGGGGAAGGGCAGTGGGTGGCTGGGGGACACTTGGCTCATGCCCTGAGTTCCTGGCCCTGGTGACAAGAGCTCAGCCCTTCTGTGTTTGGGTTACATCTTTGCCGATGGAGTTATTACAGGTGATGAGGGGCATTCTGGGCCAACTGCCCCTCCTGGCAGTGCTGTTGCTATGGGTCCCAGGACTTCTAGGCAAGGGTGTGCACCAGGTGAATGGGGATATGCCCTCACCATATCCAGGGTTTAACCAGGGAAAAGTGAGTGGCCAGTATGGAGCAGTCCCATTGGGTGTCCCATCAGGTGGCTCAGATGGTCTTGGCCTCCTCATATCCATCTGGCCCAGGGACACCGAGGCTCAGAGAGGTAGAGAGACTTGCCCAAGGTCATACAGCTAGGAGGAGACAAAGCTGAAACATACCCAGATTTTTCTGCCCCAGGCCTGAGCTCGGTTTCCATGCCTCCCGGCCGGCTTGGGAAGATCCTCGGAATGGCTGGGTGACTCAAATGGAGGAATTTCAGGCCTGGTAAAAGAGAGCAAGAGGAAAAATATTGAAGTGTAATATTCCTGAGTCCTGTGCTTTTGTCTGCCCTGCCCCAGCTGGCTGTCCTGGACCATGTGGGACAAGGGGCCCTTCTCTGGGGTGTTGTTGTCGCTGGTCCTAGGACCTGGGCAAGTCACACATCTCTCCAGGCCTCAGCCTCGTCTGTAAAGTGGGGTTGTAGCCTGCCTCTGAGAGGAGCTGTTGAGTGTGGCCATTTGTATACAGTGCTGGGCACACAATCGGTTATCCACAAGCCACTCTTTTGCCCACTATGTCCCCAACCTGCTTCTCCCCATCCCCCCTCCATCTCTGTCCCTCCCGCTGCCCTCCCCCCATGGAATCTTCCTCAGATTTTCTAATCCAGAGGGTTGAGAGGCAGCGAGGCGCCCCCCTCTTGGAAGTGCCCCCCCAACCCCAGTGCTGCTGACTCAGCCCTTTCCCTCCCTGGTGGCAGCCTGGAGGATGACTCCCTTGGCTCCCTCCCTCTGCGGCCCTGGCTCAGCGCCCTGGGAACGCTGCCTGGGACAGGGCCACGTAGGGGGCATGGCCAATGTGGGCCTGCGGGCTAGCAGGGGCCAGAGTCCTTTGGCCTGCTTTCCTTTGGCCCCCTGAGCCCCTGAACAGGCCTGGGGGGCTCCAGGTGGGCTTAGGGCGAGCCAGAGCACAAGGCTGGAAGTTGGGAGAGCCCAGCATTCACCCTAGTTTGGACTCCAGTCTGCTCTGTGACCTTGAACAAAAGACTTGACTTCCTGGGGCTATAGTGTCCCTGTTGGTTACATTAAGGAATGGAATTAGATCATCTCTCAGAGCCCTTCCAGGCCTCATGTTCTGCTCTTCGATTATCCCCCAAACAACTAGGAAACTGAGGCCCAGAGACAAGGTCTGGACAAGGACACACAGCCCAGGGGCTGTTTCATCCTCCACACTTTGCCCAGATGTGAGTAATAGCTGGAGTTGAACCCAAACCCCGCCCCTACCACCATCTTAAACACACCCTTCTCAGGTCTCTGCATTCCTTTGCCTCCCTAGGGCAATGATGTCACACCTTCCTCTTCCGAGGGACAGAACCCTGAACTGCAGCCTTGCCCACACCTGGCTGTGCCATTGTGAGAACCCCATGGGACAGGGAGCACGTCCACTCTGTGGGGCTGTGGACTCCTCCTCATTGGCTGTGTGACCTTGGACAAGTCCCCTCACCTTTGGCTCTAGTTCCCTTTCCCAAGGCTGGGGGAGGGGCAGCCAAAATACTGGATGTAAACACTCTTTGAGTACCAAAAGCCACTACAGAGCTTTGGCCCTGTCCAGGCAGTAAGTACTCAACAAACAGAATAAAGGAGTACACAAGGACGAGGGGACGAGGGACACTGGAGACAGTCTTACTCAGGGGTCTCTGACCCCAGGAAGCCGAGTCATATGGCAGAGAACAAAGGCTGTGGCCTTTGTAAAGCCTCTCCCAGCCCAACTGGAAGGAAACTGAGGCAGGGCTGTGCCCAGACCAAGGGCTCATGGCTGCTCCCCTATGAATTTGGGATTGGCTCGAGAAGACCAGGAAGATCCATCAGTAATAGCAGGATCCTGGGTAGAGGAGAAAGACTTTGGTATATACTGCGGGTGGGGAGCCCCTGCTGGTACAAACCGTCAAGTACTTGGTCACTAACAAAAAGATTGGCAGTTTGAACACACTCAGAGGCACCTCAGAAGAGAGGCCTGGCGGTCTCCTTCTGAAAGGTCACGGCCATGAAAACCCTATGGAGCACAGTTCTACTCTGACACACGGGGTTGCCATGAGTTAAACTTGACTCCGTGGCAACTGGTTTGGGTTTTCTTGGTTTGGGGATGAGGAGATGCCCTGGCACCACCCTCAGATACCCCAGAAGGTCAGACCTGCTGATTCACTCACTGCACCTGGCACTGACAGGGCTGGGGCTGGAGTTCTACAGACACTGAGGGCCTGAGGGGCCAAGTCACTTGGCAAGTCACTTGCTCTGGGTGGCAGGCCAGGATTTGAACCTGGGTCCATGGACCCCATGCCAGTGCCCTGTCCACTAGCCACCCTGCCTAGGGGACCCAGAAAGAGTCCTTCAGCGCAGGTTGGAGGACCCCGGGGGAGAGGAGGTTCCACGTTGCTTTGCCTCCCCTTGCTGAGCAACTTTGGGGGCTCCTGCCCACTCTCCCCCTGCCCCATGGGGCCTCATCTAAGGGGCCTCAGACCTCAAACACGCCCGTCTTTGACTTTATTAGGCCTTTGAATCAAACGAGACGCCATCCGGCCACCAAAGGGTTAAACAAAGGAAATCCTGGGCTCCTATATCTCCAGAGCCCAGTGGCTGGAGAGAAGGGAGAGGAAGGAGGGGATGTGGGAAGCCAGCTCACCGCTCCCTCCGCCCTCACTCCACCCTCCCGCTGCCGTCCCTCCCTCCTTGGCTGGGCCTGGGGTCTGGGCCAGCTACAAGTTATTATCACAGACATGGGCCAAGGAGCAAGAGAGAGCCGGGAGCCCCGGGGCCCGTGAGCTGCTGTTCAGGCCACAGGACACTGGGTGAGTGACAGGAGGCCCCACAGCCTGCACCCTGCAGGGCTGAGGAGGGACTGGGGTCAGTACAGCCCGGAAGGCCTTTCCTCCCTCCGCTCTATGGTCTTCTCTCTCCCCCTGACCCCAGGCCAGCCCCTCTAGGCCCTTGCCTCCCCACCCCTTCGGGGCTCCTGCTCAGGGCCCCTCCTGGCTTGTGCCTGCCTGCCTGGCCTCACTTCAACTCAGCCCAGCTGGGCCTACCTGGACTGGGGGGTCACCCTACCCACCCTCCTCTCAGAGATCCCAGAGTCACCCACAATGGCATGCTCCGCATACTTGGTCCCCATCTGGTTGTTCTCCTGGTGGCCAATCAGTAATCGTAGCTGTGGTTTTTGTAACTGTTATTAAAAGGCTGGTCCTGGCCACCCTGCTCCTTACTCCCTGGGTCCCAGTTCTGTGTCTCGGAACTTTTGACTCCCGTCTGGCCAGGGCCAATAGGAAACAGAGATGTCCCCAAACAGTGCCAGTCCTCTGGGGGATGTTCTTCTGCTTCCCATCGAGGGCAGGCAGGGGAAGAGGTCTGTGTGGGGCCGAGAAAGGAACAAATTTTTATTGAGTCTTTTACAAGGCAGACACTTTACCCTGTATTTAAATCTTCCCAAATAACCTGGAAGGGAGGGAGGTATTGCTGTCATCTCCTGGTGCCCAGGAGCAGGAAGCCCAGAGAGGTTAAGCCACTAGCCCTAGGCCATACAGCTTCTAAACTGCTCTGGAATCGCAGGCCTAAGCGTTTCCCATGAGGTCACATCTATGGCCAGGAAAAAGACGGGGATTTTGCTGTTCTCAGAAACTGGTTTGTAGATGCTGAGTCTGCAGAAGAAAAGATGAGGGGGATAATACCTGATAGCGAGGTTGTCAAGTTCTGAGGATTTGGCCTGCCTTATTTTTTTTTTTTATTGAACAGGACCAGGAAACCCGCCTAGGGTAGGCAGAGAGGAGCTTGGGAACGGTCACCTCCGGGAAGGGGGTGGTGGGTCTGGAGACTGCCCATCCCCCACCTCTTCTGCTGCTAGCACCCAGATTGGGGTGGGGGGGAATGGAAATGGAAAGGGGAGACCCTTCTGCCCCTTTAAAACCTAGCTCCCACCCCAGTGCTCAGCTGCATCCAGCAGAGATAGGCTGGAATTAAAAAAAAATAATAATTCTATCATCTCTACACATATTAACCACAGAAAAATATTTTTGAATTGCACTAAACGTTAAAGGGGAACAAAAAGGAAATAAACAAAGAAACGCCAGAAGTGTAAAAACCAGTCTGGTTTCAAAAGCCGAGTTTCTGATCCTGCTGTGATAACTCAGCGCCAGCCCCCAAAGCCTGCCACCACCTCAAAGGCTCCTTGCTGGCTTCCTGCCCACCCAGCCCCGGCCTGTTGCCAGTGGCTGGTGCCCAGGCTACTTCCTGCCTCTCTCCTGGAACCCCCTCCTGGCCAAGACCAAAGACAGATCCTTACAAACCCTTGGACTTCTCCCATCCTTTTGAATTTTCCAGACCTCCTAGTCGTAGCCCTTAATTCCTGTTTCCCACTGGACAACCGATTGGCAGGTCTATGATAATTGACGCAACCACCTTCCAATAAATTAACTCTGTGTTAATTCTGTGTGAGGTTGGGTTGTGCAAGTTGTTCACTGCACAAAGGTGCTGCCGACTGACACCAGCCCTTTTCAAGCTGCACACCCTCAGCATTGCTTTCCTCCAGAGGGGACTTTTCTTTCTCTTCTAATGTGTCCACCCAGAGGACAAATGTGCACTACATAGACCAGCAGCGGCCTATAGTCCACGACTCAACATACCTGCTCCTGACTTCTCAGCGACACTACAGCATCATTGCCACGCACTGACCCTGTGCACTTTCTCTGTCTGCTAGAATAAATTAAATTTCCTATCCTCTGTCAGGAACACAGTATGTCCGAGCCCGGGCTCAGCTATGTGTCCCCTCTCCTGGTGAACAAGCCTGCAGAGTCCTTAGTGTTTTTCCCAAGTGTCCACTAGCCTGCTTCATGCTGCACGGTGGCACGTGCTTGCTAGAGGTGGCAGAGCTGAAGGCAGGAGAACAAGCCAGAGGGAGGGGATGGGTGGGAAGAGCATTTCACAGCCTCACTGCTTATGACATACGGGCATCGAGGGGCCTCTTCCTAGCCCACCCCTGCAAAGGTCTCCTGGCAGCTGGTCTGCTCTTGGCCGTGGCTCTCTTTAGAGTGGCTCCCTCCTTCCTAGACCCACGTGTGGAGGAGTATCCATGGACCAGGTGGAGAACCAGTCCTACAATGACCTTGGGAAACTGGCTTCCCCATGTAGGCCTCAGTCTTCTCATCTGCTCAATGGAGTCATTAGCACCCTTCCACCGAGCTTTATCAAAAGTGCACTTGGTGTGGGTGGCTGTATCCACCCCGGTCATAGGCACATCATAGATGTTAATTTATACCTGGTGTTCTGTTCCTCCTTCCCTGCTCCAGATCACCATGGGGATGGTCGCCCTGGGTCCCTGCTGGGCACTGCTCCTGCTCTCTCTCTTGGTGCTTGGGGTCCCCACTGAGGAGTCCACCTCTGGAGAAGCTGTGGCCTTCAACCCCTCTGGGGGTTGCCGATGGTGCTGTGACTCTGAGGACCCCCTGGCCCCTGCTGATGCTGCAGGTGTGCCAGCATCCTCTCCATCCACCCTCCCATACATCCTGCCTGAGGTCAGGCCCTACATTAACATCACCATCCTGAAGGGTGAGTGCCCACACGTGGCTCAGCCAGAGCCTGGGCCGGACCTGCCAGGTCGGGGGCAGGGAGGGCACAGGGGCTTCTTCCTGGGCCCAGGGTAGGGGGGAGGTGGAGAGATCAGGAGAAACCACTACAGATAACTGCCCCAAACCCTTTATTTCATTCGCACATTTACTGTGCACTTACGATGTGCGTGGTGCAAACGACTAACGTGCTTGGCGGCCAACCAAAAGGCTGAAGGTTTGAGTCTACCCAGAGGCACCCTGGAAGAAAGCCCTGGCAATCTACTTCTGAAAAATCAGCCATTGAAAACCTTACGGAGCACAGGTCTACTCTGACACTCATGGGGTCACCATGAATCGAAGTCAAGGTGCCAGGTGCCAGAACTCTTCCAAACACTGGACTACAGCAGTGACCAGACCAGACGAAGACCCTCCCACCTCGGAGCTGCTGGTCTAGTGAGGGCGGGGGCAGACAATGAGCAGTAGGCGTAGAAGATAAGTCAATGAAGCAGATGTGAGGTGGTGATGGGGTCTCTGGCCAGTGAAGAGGTGGAGCAGGGTGAAGCGTACTGGGAGAGCAGGTTGGGGGGCAGGAAGGCTACGTGTTGAATGGGGTGGTGGGTATAGTCTCACAGAGAAGGTGGGATCTGAGCAGAGACTCCAAGGAGGTGAGACAGTGAGCCATGCAGCTATCAGCAGGCAGAGTGTTCCAGCCAGAGGGAACAGCCAGTGCAAAGAGCCCAGGGCAGGGGTGGGCCTGGAGTGCTTAAGGAGCAGGGGGCAGTGAAAGGGGCTGAGGTCAGAGACAGGGACCAGATGGTGCAGGGCTTGTCAGCCTCCGTCAGGACTGCACTTTGAGTGAGATGGGGAGCAGGGGAGAGTTTGGCCAGGGGAGGGATGTGATGGACTGAGGTTTCAAGTGGGTCCCACTGGTGCCTCGGGGAAGAGAAAACCCAGAGCCCAACCATGAAATGTCCCAGGTCACAGTCAGACAGGAACGCTGACTAAGGTCTACCTGGCTCGTAACCTCAGTTTTTTTCTCCAGGTAGGTATTTTTCTTACTTCTTTCTCTGGGTCAGAAATGCAAAAACGCATCTCACCATGTCCCCCTTCCTGGCCCTGGTCAGGCTGGGTGCAGTGGCTCCCAGGTGGGGGTCTGGGCCTGGCCCCCCAGAGACCACAGTCAGACCTTCACTGCTGGGGAGGGAAACAAGGTAGGTCTGGAAATGAACTGTATTTGGAATTCTGCCTCTTCTGCTCCTGAGCTGTGTGGCCTTGGGTAAGTCACTTAACCTCTCTGAGCCTCAGTGTTCTCTCTGCAGTGGACACGGTCATGGAGTTCTTCAGAGAGCCATTTGGGGAGGTGATGGCTGGCATACAGTAGGTGCTCAATAAATGCTGGCTCCTTCTTTGGGCCGGGACGGGGCAGAATCTTCCAAAAATGAGCATAAGCACTCCTTGGCGCAGGCCTGGGTGCCTGCCTTGACTTCTCCCGTCCTTGTCCCCACAGGTGACAAAGGGGACCGTGGCTTGGTGGGCACACCAGGGAAGCTGGGAAAGGAGGGTCCCCAGGGAGACCGAGGCCCACAGGGCACCAAGGGCGCCAAGGGGCAGGTGGGCAGCCCCGGCAGCCCGTGCCAGACACGCTACTCGGCCTTCTCGGTGGGTCGCAAGACCGCCCTCCACAGCAGTGAGGGCTACCAGCCACTGCTCTTCGACACGGTCTTTGTGAACACAGACGGGCACTTCGACCTGGCCACCGGCCACTTTGCCGCCCCCCTGCGTGGCCTCTACTTCTTCAGCCTCAACGTGCACAGCTGGAACTTCAAGGAGACCTACGTGCACGTAGTGCACAACGAGGAGGCAGCCGTCATCCTGTACGCGCAGCCCAGCGACCGCAGCATCATGCAGAGCCAAAGCGTGATGCTGGCCCTGGTGCCCGGCGACCGCGTCTGGGTGCGGCTCTTCAAGCGCGAGCGCGAGAATGCTGTCTACAGTGACGACGTTGACACCTACATCACCTTCAGCGGCCACCTCATCAAGCCCGAGGACGACTGAGCACCTGCCCGGGCCACCCGTCCCTTCCCGGGACTTGCCTCCCAGCTGGGCGGCTTGGTGCTGGGTGGCCTTGGGCAGGTCCTGTCCCCCTGCAGAGCCTTGGTTTGCACCACCGAAAGGGGGGAAGGGCACGGTGGGTGGTCTTCAAGGACCCAACACTCTAAGTAGGGCCCCTCTCCTTTCCTTTCCTCCACCATCCTTTCCAGTCTGTTGCTGCCTCTCTCCTCTCTTGGGCATGTTTTAAGGAGACTTCTAACTGAAACATTCTAGAACTTTCTTTTAGACCAACATTTTTAAAACTTGAATGTGCATATGAATCACCTGGGGATCTTGTTGCAATGCAGATTCTCATTCGGAAACCCTGGAGTGGGCCCGAGATGCTGCGTTTCTAACAGGTTCCTAAGTGATGGTGATGCTACTGGTCTATCGACCACACTTGAGTAACAGGGTTCTAGAACCTCTCCAAAATTCGATGATTTTCGGAACATTCTAGAATCCTCCAAACATTCTAGAATTCTTCCCACATCCTTAGATTCACTCATCACTCTAGGACTCCCCCTCTTCTGCTCTCTTGCCCTGTCCCCTTTCTCTTTCACCATCCTCTTCATGCCTACATTTATAGCCACCGTGCGTTTATTCATTCATCAAGCGCTCATTGTGGACTCACTCAGCCCTGGGAAAGCAGAGGTGAGGGCGCTGCCCTCAGTGAGCACCTAGTCCAGCCAGGGGAGACCAGTGGGTACACAGAAGACTGAAACCAGAGCTAGAGACACGCACGGGGCCCTTGTCACACAGGTCTGTGTTCTGGGCATTCAGGCACCTTGGAGGCCTCCTTACCCGGCGCTCCCCAAGGCTGGTGGGACAGGACCCCCAAGATGGGAGGATGTCCCTAACCCAGTCCTCCCCATCCTGACTCATGCCCATAATTAAAGCAAACCCCAGTGGGAGCCCAGAGGCTTAGGGGCATTTTGGGGTGAATGTGACCCCCAGGAAAAGGAGCTCAGGTCATGGTCCCCCACATGGCTGGCCTGGTTACCTGTGAGGACCTCTACCTTCCTCACCGGCACCCCCCTCTCTGCCCCTCCTGGGACTCTGTTACCACCTTGCTCAGCCCCTTCTGCCAAAGGCATCTGACCTTGGTTCTTCCAAGATGAAGGGCCACTGACAGACACAGATGTCTGTCCCCAGGTGCTCACTGACCCTCCTCGACCCCCTCACCAGCCCCGTACCCCTGGTTCTCCAGGCTTTATCAAGATGCTAAAGGCCCTGATGGGCAAGTCCCGCCCAGTAGAGCCCTCCTCTGACCTGGTGGGCTGGGGGCCAACATGGAAGGAGCCGGGCTTTGGCTCCTCAGCAGGCCTGGGGAACTGAAGGGGAGACATTCCAGGTCAGTCAGGGGGACCTCCTCTGAGCCATGATGCCAAGGAAGAGGCCGAGGCAAAGTCAGGGACTTCAGACCTTCTACCCTTGCCCTCCTGATTCTTACCCTCAACCTGCTCAGAGAACGGGGCTAGAACTCACCGTCCCGCCAGGCAGCTTCAGGGTGATCCCAGCCCTGAGGCCGAGGTGGCAAATAGAGCCTGGCAGGAGGGCTGGGGTGGCCTGGCGACCTTCTAGCCTCCCTGTCCCCCACCTCAGTGGCATGACCTCTCCCCAGAGGGAGGCAGCTTCACCCATTGGTGCTTACGCAGACTCCGGGGCAGAGGTGGCCCCGGCAGTTGTCTCTGGTGCTCACAGCCAAGGGAGCCATGGCTGCGTGGCCGGCAGCAGGGCCTGACCATGTGCTTCGAAGGCCAGTCCTAAAAAACCCCCCTCAGCTCTGCAGCCCCTGTCCTGCTAGTCCGGTGTGATTAAAGGTCAACGCGTCTCTTCTTGGCAGTTCAGGCTGGTTCTTTCTGCTCTGCTCCCCTTGGAAGGATTTTGCAGGGGCCCGGATCCAGGGCTTCACTCCACGTGGTCCCCACCCAAAGAAACCACCCTCCTCAGTCACTCAGGCAGCCCATGTGCCTTGGAGTTAGTGAAACTGACTGAGAGTCTGCTAGGCTCCTTCCTGGCTGTGACCTCAGGCAAGTACCACATCTCTCTGAGCCTCAACTGTTCTGTCTGAAAAATGGGGGATGATGATAGTATCTACCGCATGGGGTGGCCATAAGGATTAGAAGAGAGGTTACATGGTGACTGCGGCATTCATTCATTGAACCAGTGCCTACTGAGCACCTACCGTGTGCTGAACACTCTGCTAGGCGTGGAGGTTACAGCAGGGAACACAGTTGATCGCCTCGCCTTGGAGAACATCCATGGAGTTCTAGGGGGGCGCTCGAGGTGCTGACCAAACCATAGTACCTCATTTGGGGATTCTGTCTGGTGTTTTGTGTTTAATATTTACAAGAGAACTGATGGGTATTCTCTGAAGAAATTTTACAGTGGAACAGCTAAACTATGTTGACAGCCTCGGACTTTCTATACTAGCATGGCAGCTACTTACATACACATATTGAAGGTGATCCATGTTAAGTCCCTTTATCGACTTGCGGGGGAGTATCCTGCACTGCTGTCCCTGGTGTTACTCCTGTGTCTGGGTGACTTTCTGGGCACCATATGGAAGAAGCATTCTTTATAGCACCAGGAACACCCCAGAATCCAGACCAACCCAGGGGTCCAGAAACCTTTTACTTGGAGCCCATCTGGCCACTGAGGAACGGCTTCCCAGGACACCGAGCTCTCCTGGCTCTCACAGCAGAGGCCCCTAACATTGTCACAGGCTCCCCAGAGGGACCAGTCTCCCTCCCCGGATGCTGCGGCCAGGCTCTGTTTATACATTCTTGTCCTGACCAGCATTAAAGCTGTGGCTGTCTCTGGTGGCAAAGGCTGCTCAAATGCCAAGGGGTCTCCTGCCACGTATGTCGTGAGGAAGGACAATTTGTTCACTACCGAGGTAGCATTTGAAACTTCTTGCCAAGCACCTGCAGGCAGATTGAATTTTGCCCTTTGCAAACTGAGGCCAAAGTCACCATTTTCAGGTCCATTTAGTCTAGGGCTTCAAGATTGGCATGGCCCCTACACTGTCCCATCTGACCTGCTGCCAATGCTTCTTCTACCCACAGCTCAGATGCAGCCTCTTGACCTCTTGTTTTTTTTTTTCCCCCATTGGACCCCAGTTCTTGACTTGGTGACAGAGCCCAGTGGGTGGTAGAAGCCATTTATTCTTTGTGATGAGGTCCTCTGGACAGGCAAGGTCTTAAGAGCGTGGGAAAGGACTCTGCAAACAGTGTCTGGAGGCCCCCGAGCCTGCTGCCTGGTGCTGTGGGGCAGTGTTGCCAGGGAGATCTTTTGTATTCCATCCCGGTGACCTCCAGTGAGCGGGTGAACTGCTGAGGCATCCACCCTCCTCCCTCCCCCAACACAATCCCTTTCGTTTACATATTTTGAAAACTGCATTTCCTTCTGAAATGTTAACAACAGGGAAAGGGCAGGGAGAGGAGGCCAGGGGGAGAAGCAGTCCCATGAAATGGGAACTTCCCCAGACTGGGGGTCAGGGGACCTTGGCTCCACTTGGCCATCCTTTGTTGGGTGGCCTGGGACAAATGCCTTCCCTCCTCTGGGCCTCAGATCTCTGGTTTTAGAGGAGTGGGGGGTGGCAGGGGGTGGGATGGGGATCATGGGCTAAGGTCTTTGTCAAATTGTGCCTTCCACCCTGTAGACTTTGGGTTGTGCCAGGAAGGGGGTGCAGAGCTCCTGGTTGAGGCTCTGATCTGAGCTGAAACGGCTTATCTAGAACCAGGAATCCCAGGCTAATGGACAGAGGGATGGGAACTTGGTCCTGATTCTCTAGCTTGCAAGCAACAGAAACTCAAAAGAGCCTGAGCAAACAAAAGGCATTCATGGGCTCATATGACTCAGAAGTTCAGGAAATGCTGGCACAGCAGGATCCGGGGCTCACATAATGGCCCAGGACTCTGTTCCTTTTCTCCATCTTTCAGCCCCTCTTCACTCTTCTTCCTCAAGGAGGCTGAGTAACAGCCACCAGTTCCAGCCTTATCTTCTACCAGCATAGCAACCCCAGAGAGGCTGGTTCTCATTGGTTGTGCTATGAGTAGGTGCCTGTCTCTGAGCCAATCACTGTGGCCAGAAAAATGGAAGGCTCTGATTGGCCAGGAGTAGGTTGGCTCCATCGGAACTACAAGGATTGAAAGTGCGCCAGAATCCAAAACCAAACCCGTTGCCCTCGAGTTGATTCCGACTCATAGCAACCCTGTAGGAGAGGGTAGATTGCCCCACAGGTTTTCCAAGGAGTGGCTGTTGGGCTCAAACTGCCTACCTTTTGGTTAGCAGCCGTAGTTCTTAACTGCTGCGCCACCAGGGCTCCTGAAAGTGCACAGGGATAGTTAATTTTCCAAAGAATCATCAGGGCACCCTCAGCAGGAGAGGAGAAGTAGGACTAGATGATGAACAGGGAGAAAAGATAGACGCTCACTACCAGGCTGGAGCCACAGGTGAGTGGGTAAGAGAGCATGGAGGTGGGGCGGGACAACACAGGGAAGGGTCTCAGTCTGAGGCCCTCTTACTTCCTGTACGTCCACCAGAAACCATTGGTATGATCCCAATGGACCTGCTGTGGGTGTGGGCATGGGGAACTCAGCTCCTCCTGCTTTATTCCCTTCTTTATGTTGTTGCTGTCTACAACGCTGCTGTATTCATAATGGCGAAGACCTAGAGAGCACTCACGCTAAGTGTTTCTATTGACTCCTCATGTGCTCTGTTTCCAGACTGAAGCCCAGAGAGGTAAGTGATTTGACCAAGGTTATCAAGCCAGTAGAGGTGGAGGTGGAATTTGAACCCCCACAACTGACTTCAAAGTTTATGCACTCAATCTCTATGCTATACTCACCACTGAGAACAGCCACCACAACTTAATCCCCTCTATTCAATTCCTTGGAAACCCTGGTGGCGTAGTGGTTAAGTGCTATGGCTGCTAACCAAAAGGTTGGCAGTTCAAATCCACCAGGTGCTCCTTAGAAACTCTACGGGGTAGTTCTACTCTGTCCTATAGGGTCACTATGAGTTGGAATCAACTCAACGGCAACAGCTTTGGTTTTTGATTTTATTCAATTCCTGAGAAGCCAAGTAGTTTAGTGGTTAAGAATCTAAAGTCAGTCTCCTGGGCTGGAATATGAGCCCCACTAGTTCCTTGTCAGATGATCCTGGGCAAGTGGTGTCAACACTCTGTGCCTCAGTTTCCTCCCCTATTAAATGGCGTAATTATGATGTCCATCTCATAGGGTGGTTGTGAGGATGAAAAAATCTTCTTCTGGTGGAGGCGTTTAGCACAGTAATGGACACATGATTGGTACTCAGTAAATGGGATTCTTACCAGAGCTTGAAGGGCTGGAGGCCAGGGAAGACTAGAGCAAGGGATAGTGGGGAGGAGAAGGGTGACTAGGTGGTGGTCTGAGTGAACACCACTGGCACAGCTGATGCCTGTCCCTGGTGGCCTGCTGCCTGGATGGATGGGCTGGATCCATTCCATGTGCTTGGGTAGGGTATGTCTAGAAGTCCTCATCCTCTCTGGGAAGAAGACCCACACAAGAGCTCCTCTGCCACATGGGAGTATGGGTGGGGAAGAGATTGGCTAAGTCTGGTGGGGTCATTTGGGAAGGCTTCTTAGTGGAGGAACCATTTGATCAGGGCCTTGGAGGATGGGCAGGAGTTTGAAAGACACATAATGTGGGGAAAGGGGACGGTGGGAGATGGGACAGTGCAGTTTATGTTCTGGGCGGTGGGAGAGAACTGTATGCTATATAAATATTTGACAGGGAGGCAAGGGGGGAGAGCGCCTGGGAATTGAGACTGGAAAGGTAGGGGCCAAGCTGTGAAAGGCCTTGAATGCCAGGGTAAGTCTGGACTTGACCTGCTAGGTGCTGGGGAGCTGCTGGAGGGTTCTGAGCAGGTGGTTAGTGGTTAGAGCTGGTTGAAGGGGCAGAACACTCTGGTGGACATGTGGTAAATGGGGTGTCAAGGGTGAGACTGGAGGCAGGGAGGGGCCCAGGTTGTGGTCCAAGGGAGGACATGGAATGCCTGGAAACTGGGTGAATTGTGGACATTATTCTTGAGGAGAGCACCATGTACCCACTGGACTTTGAAGGATGTGAGTATCTTAATAACAGAGATAAGGGAGGAAGACAGCCAGGTGGGGGGCCCAGACTGGGCAAAGGGTCTACCAGCCTTTGTTACTCCAAACAGACCTTTCTCTGACAGAAGGAAGAGGGCAGGCCTAGGTGCCAGGAGTCAGGTTCCTGTCCCAGCTCTGCCTGGGAGAGTCACTTACTTGACTCAAGGACTGGAGGATTCTGGGTAACTCATTTAGCCTCTCTGGACCACCTCTTTGTTCTTACCTGTAATGTGGATTAGAAATCCCTTCTCTCTTGCCCTGTCAAGGCCTTTAGGGGTATCCAAGGTTATATGGGGTTGATTATTTTCAGAAGCCCAAATCAGGACCCATGGTCTGACAAATGGGCAGAAAACGTACAGGTAGCCCTGATCGTTCTGGAAAGTACAAGATGGCAGCTTGAGATGGCTCAGAGAAGCTTTAGTGCCCAAGTTCCAGAATGTGGGGGCTCTGGAGTCTGGCTACAGGGGGTTCAGGTCCTGGCTGACCATGTCGTTAGACCAGCTCCTGGCTCAGAGCAACAGCTTCGTTCTGCCGGTACGTGTGACCCAGGCTTGACATTTTCTCTCTCCGACTCTCCGTTTGTCCCAAGTGAGGGTCAAATGTGATGCAGTGTTTGTGCATCGGCAGGGTGCCTGGCACCTAGCGGGCACTCAAGGACATTGGCTTCATGGATGTCAGGGAAGCGAGTGGTGGGAAGGCTAGAACCAGGAGTCCTTGGCCAGAGAGCAAATCTCGAAACTCTCCCCTCTTCTTCTCTCTCCTCTTCCCTCCTCCCCTTACCAGCTCCGCTTGCCAAGCCCTCATAGTAGCCACATACTGCCACGTGTACATCTGCAGGCAACCAAGAAACATAGGCAGAAACTCCACATGGCCAGAAACAGATGTCAAGAACATTATGGGTGGGGCTAAGCAGGGGAGCCCTGGGGGACTCAGGGCAGCCACAGGGCCAGAGAGAGAGGAAGGAGAGATTTCTAGACACAAGTCAAAGCTGTGTGGGGCTAAGCCAGCTTGGCTGGGGAGCAGCTGGCTTCCGAAGCCGAGAGTCCAGAGGCTGCAGTGGCCTGGAGGGAACCAGAGTTGAGGTGGTGTAATAAAGGTGACACAAAACGTCTCAAGACTGGAGTTGTCTGCGGCAGGAGGGGGCTATTTGGAGGGGAGGAGGTGGTCCAGGCACCTGAAGGAAGCAGGTGACCCGCTGCAGGGTGGGGCAGATCCACTCCTGCAAGTTTCCTCAGTGGCTGACCTTCATCTGGTTGATGACTTTTCATCACTGGGGGAAACGAATCAAAGCTACAACCTCACATGTGTGTGGAATAGCACTGGCTTTATTTCTCTGCGACTACACTTAACTTCCATTAGGTGCTTCCACTCTGCTGACAGAGAAGAAATGGAATGTTGTCTAGCTGGGGGCTGCTCTCCCACCACATCCCTGGAGCTGCACCTAAGGGCCCCTCCCTGGCAGCCCCGTCCATGTCCATGTGGCATCTGCAGAGTTTGTCAGGGTCCCATCTGCTCATATTCCTGCTGAATTACGCCCCTTCCCCAGACCCACCTGGGTCATCATGCCTTGCAGGACTCCCAAGCCCTCTCCAGCACACACACTTGCCTCAAATCTCCCATCTGTCACATTTGCAGATCTGTCCAAGCCTGGCCCCATCTCCCTGGATACACCATGTGACCACTTCTTCCCTGGGGCCACAGCCACTCTCCTGGGTGATGCCCCAAGTCTGCGGGGGGTTTCTGCTCTGTGGCCCCATGAGGCTAAACCTAGGGAGATGGGGAAAGGATCCTCTTTGGCCGGGAACCCCACCTCTGACATGTTTCTTGCTCCCCCCCCCCACCCCCACCCAGGGGCATCTTTAGCTCAGTGGGTGCCGGGGTACAGGAGACTACGAGTGTCTGCTTATCACATCCTCTCCCAAAGGTTCTGGCTGGACACATAGGTTCTCACCTCCTTGTTTTGTGCCATTCTCACAATCGTTGATACGTTTGAGCCCATTGTTGTAGCCATTATGTCCATTTTAAGGTATACACTTTTATTATACTAATTTTACTGAAGAAGAAACTGAAGTGCAGAGACTGAATAATTTCCTTCCTTCACCTATCATTTTTTGTCCAGTAGTTCAACAATTATGGGTTGACTACCCATTAAAGATGAGGCATTGGGAGTTCGGTGGTAGAATTCTCACCAGGAGACCAGGCATCTCATGTGTAACTACCACCCATCTATCGGTGGTGGCTTGTGTGTTGCTATGATGCTGAACAGGTTTCAGTGGAAGTTCCAGGCTAAGAGAGAGTAGGAAGAAAGGCCTGTTGAGCTACTTTAAAAAATCAACCCTATGATTTACAATGGTTTGATCCATAGGGATGGCAAGCAATTGGACAGCGTTTCATTCCGTTGTACATGGGGTCACATGAGTTGGGGGCCAACTGAACAGGCAGCTAACAATAAACTATTAGAGACTAGCACTGTGCTGGGTCCTGGGACAAAGCGATGAACAAAAATGACATAGTCCCTGCCCTCATGTGGCTTACAGTCTAGTGGGGGAGATGGACAGTATACATATAACCACACCAGAACTTCAAACCTGGGTAAATGCTATCAAAGAATAATGGGAGAACCTAATTTGGAAGGGGGGAGGTTGGGAGGGAAAGCCTCTCTTAGGAAGAGATGGTTCGGCCAAGATCCAGAGGAGTGGGGTGGGGGTGGGGGGGGTGGGGGTAGGGGGGCAGGTGGGGGAAACAGCACCACAGGCAGAGGGATCAGCCTACAGAGAGGCCGGGAGCTAGTAACTGCTCAGCACTTCCAACACACTGAAAGAAGAACCAGGAGGCAGAAAGTAGCTAGGTTTTGCAGGACAGTAGGATTTTGGATTCTACCTAGTGGGCAGGACTTGAAAGAATTTAAGGCTGCAAAAAAAAAAAAAAAAAATTTTTTTTTTTTTTTTAGGGAAAGAGGTGAATCCAGGACTCAGATCTGGGCCTCTCTGACAAGCATCCATGACCTGAGCTATTGCTTCTCAGAAAAAGGCTGGAGGAAGCGATGCCTCCTCAGGCTCTTCTGGTCGGGCTCCTGATTGGGCAGGACTCATTACGGGAGTCTGTCAGGAGCCTCACATCCTTGGACCTGGACACCTGATGGCCAAGGAAGAGGGGCTGGGGCCAGCTCACACAGCTCTCAAGAGCTGATGGTGCGCATTTCTCCCAGCTCTGGGTTCAGTGACATCACATTGTTGGCTTGAAATTTGCCACAGTAGGAGAATTTACACCATGGAAATTGGCAAATGTTACAAATTAGGGCTTCCCCATCCCAGCCTCAGAGCCAGTTTTCCAACACACCACTGAACAGCCCTCAA
Source organism: Elephas maximus indicus (assembly GCF_024166365.1). Classification (NCBI taxonomy): domain Eukaryota; kingdom Metazoa; phylum Chordata; class Mammalia; order Proboscidea; family Elephantidae; genus Elephas; species Elephas maximus. The sequence continues at coordinate 181,033,128 of NC_064822.1, read as the reverse complement.
TACTGCTCTTAGTTAAGGCATTTAAGAAAAGCTTTTTCAGTAAAAATGTAGCCCCCAGGGGGGGAAAGATGTTTCTGAGTGCACCTAGGTCTATCCTGCTAACCATTCAACAAGGCTGGAGTTTCTGGGCTTCTCACACATGGTGAAGGGTATACATGGGCTTGGATGGGGGCTGGACCCAGTGAAGGAGGCACTTTGGGTGTGGCTGCAAGGTTCTGAGTGATCTCTTCTTTCCCTGGGTCCCTGCCCTGGGAGCCATCATCTCTACTTCCCCCTAACCCCTGGTGGCTCCAAAGGAGGGGGGTTGATGACTACAAAGGAAACCCCAAGCCCAGTGGGCCAGCCTGAGTCCTGCTCTTGGGATCTGGGACGCAGAGCTACAGCTGGTAGCTGACTGAGCCGAGCACATAAAGGCTTCGGTCAGGGAGCCCGGGCATTGCAGGTGCCAAGGTCCTGGGGCTGCCTTGGCTTTCCACTCCCTGAGGTTTTTTGGTCCCTTCTTCCTTTGCTCTGTGAGGTACCCCAGGCTTTAGCACTTTCTCCTCATTACCAACATTGCATTTTTTTTTTCAACATTAGCTAACAAGGGTTGAATTCTCTTGTTTGCAACCAAGAGAACCTGAACAAATGCATCACAGGTCCCCAGAAATGCGAATGACTTACTTGAGAAGGAACTTTGAAGGGACAACTGCATTTCAATTCCCCATCCATTAAGTAAGCGTCTACCAGGAGCGGCTCTGTAGTTGTGGTGGTTATTACATGCTTTCCAGTCAGTTCCATAGCAACCCCATGCACAAGAACGAAACACTGCCTGGTCCTGTGCCATCCTCGCAATCATTGTTATGTTTGAGCCCATTGTTGCAGCTACTGTGTCAATCCATCTCGTTGAGGGCCTTCCTCTTTTTGATGACCCTCTACTTTACCAAGCATGATGCCCTTCTCCAGGGACTGGTCCCTCCTGGCAACATGTCCAAAGTATGTGAGACAACGTCTCACTGTCCTTGCTTCTAAGGAGCACTTTGGCTGTACTTCTTCCAAGACAGCTTTGTTCGTTCTTTTGGCAGTCCATGGTGTATTCAATAGTCTTCACCAATACCATAATTCAGTGCATCAGTGCTTCTTCTTTATTCATTGCCCAGCTTTTGCCTGCGTATGAAGCGATTGAAGATACCACAGTTTGGGTCAGGCGTACTTTCATCCTCAAAGTGACATCTTTGTTTTTAACACTTTAAAGAGGTCTTTTGCAACAGATTTGCCCAGTGCAATACTTCATTTGATTTCTTGACTGCTGCTTCCATAAGATTCACTTGTGGATCCAAATGGAATGAAATCTTTGACAACTTCAATCTTTTCTCTGTTTCTCATGATGTTTATTGGTCCCGTTGGGAGTATTTTTGTTTTCTTTATGTTGAAATGTAATCCATACTTTGTTCTTCATCAGTAAGTGGTTTTAAGTCCTCTTCCCTTTCAGCAAGCAAGGCTGTGTCATCTGCATATGGCAGGTTGTTAATGAGTCTTCCTCCAATCCTGATGCCCCATTCTTCTTTATATAGTCCAGCTTCTCAGATTATTTGCTCAGCATGTAGATTGAATAAGTATGGTGAAAGGATACAACGCCGAAGCACACCTTTCCTGACTTTAAGCCACACAGTATCACGTCATTCTTTTTGAGTGACTACCTATGTACAGGTCTGCATGAGCACAGTTAAGTGTCCTGGGATTCCCATTCTTCCCAATGTTATCCGTAATTTGTTGTAATCTACACAGTCAAATGACTTTGCATAGTCAATAAAACACAGATAAATGTCTTTCTGGTATTCTCTGCTTTCAGCCATGACCCATCTGCCAGCAGTGACATCCCTCATTCCACCTCTTCTGAATCCGCCTTGAATTTCTGGAAGTTCCCTGTTGATGTACTGCTGCAACCACTTTTGAATGATTTTTAGCATAATATTACTTGTGTGTGATGTTATATTAATGATATTGTTGGATAATTTCTGCATTCCATTGGATGACCTTTCTTTGGAATGGGCACAAATATGGATCTCATCCAGTTGGTTGGCCAGGCAACTGTTCTCCAAATTTTTTGGCACAGACGAGTGAGCACCTTAAGTGCTGCATCTGTTAGTTGAAACATCTCAGTTGGTATTCCGTCAATTCCTGGAGCCTTGTTTTTCGCCAATGCCTTCAGTGCAGCTTGGACTTCTTCCTTCAGTACCATTGGTTCTTGATCATACGCTACCTCCTAAAACGGTTGAACATCGACCAATTCTTTTGGGTACAGTGACTCTGTGTATTCCTTCCATCTTCTTTTTATGCTTCCTGTTTCATTTTTCCCTGTAGAATCCTTCAATGTTGCAACTTGAGGCTTGAAATTTTTCTTTACTTTTTTCAGCTTGAGAAATGTCAAGCGTGTTCTTCCATTTTGGTTTTCCAATTCCATGTCTTTGCACATGTCATAATAATACATTACTTTGTCAAGCTGCCCTTTGAAATCTTCTGTTCGGTTCTTTTACTTCATCATTTTTTCCATTTTTTTTTTTAGCTATTCTAGATTCAAGAGCAAGTTTCAGAGTCTTTCCTGACTTCCATTTTGGTCTTTTCTTTATGTCTTGTCTTTTTAATGACTTCTTGCTTTCTTCATGTATGATGTCCTTGATGTCATTCCATAACTTATCTGGTCTTCCATCATTAGTGTTCAATGCATCAAATCTATTCCTAAGATCATTTCTAAATTCAGATGGGATATACTCAAGGTCATATTCTGGCTCTCATGAAGTTGCTGTAAGTTTCTTTAGCTTTAAATTGAATTTGCATAGAGCAATTGATGGTCTTTTCCACAGTCGGCCCTGGCCTTGTTCTGGCTGATGATACTGAACTTCTCCATCGTCTATTTCCACAGATGTAGTCAATTTGATTCCTGTGTATTCCATCTGGCAAGGTCCACATCTATGTTGTTGGTGATGGTGGTGCCATCAAGTTGGTTCTGACTATAGTGACTCTATGTACTGCAGAATGAAACACTGCCCGGTCCTGTGCCGTGTTCACAATAGTTGTTATGCTTGAGCCCATTGTGGCAGCCACCGTGTCAATCCATCTTGTTGAAGGTCTTCCTCTTTTCTGCTGACCCTCTACTTTACCAAGCATGATGTCCTTCTCCAGGGACTGATGCTTCCTGATAACATGTCCAAAGTATGTGAGACGTAGGGTTGCCATCCTTGCTTCTAAGTAGCATTTTGGTTGCACTTCTTCCAAGACAGATTTGTTGGTTCTTTTGACAGTCCATGGTATATTCAATATTCTTTGCCAACACCACAATTCAAAGGCATCAATTCTTCTTCAATTTCCCTTATTCACTGTCCAACTTTCGCATGCATATGAAGTGACTGAAAATACCATGGCTTGGTTCAGGCACACCTTAGGCTTCAAGGTGACATCTTTGCTTTTCAACACTTTAAAGAGGTCTTTCACAGCAGATTTGCCCAATGCACTGCCTCTTTTGATTTCTTGACTGCGGCTCCCATGGGTGTTGACTATGGATCCATGTAAAATGAAATCCTTGACGTCTTCAATCTTTTCTCCATTTATCATGATGTTGTTTATTGGTCCAGTTGTGAGGGATTTTTGTTTTCTTTATGTTGAGGTGTAATCCATACTGAAAGCTGTGGTCTTTGATCTTCATCAGTAAGTGCTTCAAGTCCTCTTCACTTTCTGCAAGCAAGCATATCACAGATTCTTAATGAGCCTTCCTCCAATCCTGATGCCCTATTCTTCTTCGTATACTCCAGCTTCTCAGATTACTTGCTCAGCATATAGACTGAATAGGTATGGTGAAAGGATACAACCCTAATGCACACCTTTCCTGACTTGAAACCATGCAGTATCCCCTTGTTCTGTCTGAACAACTACCTCTTGATCTATGTTCAAATTCCTCATGAGCACAATTAAGTGTTCTGGAATTCCCATTCTTCGCGGTGTTATCCATAATTTGTTTTGATCCACACAGTCAAATGCCTTTGCATAGTCAATAAAACACAGGAAAACATCCTTCTGGTATTCTCTGCTTTCAGCCAGGATCCCTCTGACATCAGCAATGATATCCCTAGTTCCACGTCCTCTTCTGAAACCGGCCTGAATTTCTGGCAGTTCCCTGTCAATATACTGCTTTCGAATGATCTTCAGCAAAATTTTGCTTGCGTGTGATATTAATGATGTTGTTCGATAATTTCCGCATTCAGTTGGATCACCTTTCTTGAGAATAGGCATAAATATGGATCTCTTCCAGTCAGTTGGACAGGTGGCGGTCTTCCAAATTTCTTGGCATAGATGAGTGAGGGTTTCTAGCGCTGCATCTGTTTGTTGAAATATCTCAGTTGGTATTCTGTCAGTTCCTGGAGCCTTTTTTTTTCTTTTTTTGCCAATGCCTTCAGAGCAGCGTGGACCTCTTCCTTCGGTACCATCAATTCCTGATCATTTGCTAGCTCTTGAAATGGTTGAACATCAACCAATTCTTTTTGGTACAATGATTCTGTGTATTCCTTCCATCTTCTTTTGATGCTTCTTGCATGGTTTAACATTTTCCCTGTGGAATCCTTCACTATTGCAACTTGAGGCTTGAATTTTTTTCTTCAATTCTTTCAGCTGGAGAAATGCCTAGTGCGTTCTTCCCTTTTGGTTTCCTATCTCCAGCTCTCTGCACGTGTCATTATAATACTTTACTTTGTCCTCTGAAGCTGCCCTTTGAAATATTCTGTCCAGTTCTCTAACTTCATCATTTCTTCCCGTTGCTTTAGTTACTCAATGTTCAAGAGTAAGTTTCAGAGTCTCTTCTGACATCCATCTTGGTCTTTTCCTCTCTTTCCTGTCTTTTTAATGACCTCTTGCTTTCTTCATGAATGATGTCCTTGATGTCATTCTGCAACTCATCTGGTCTTTGGTCATCAGTGTTCAACGGTCTCTAAATTCAGGTGGGATATACTCAAGGTCGTATTTTGGCTCTTGTTGACTTTTTCTAATTTTCTTCGGTTTCAACTTGAACTTGCAGATGACTAATTAATGGTCTGTTGCCCAGTTAGCCCCTGGTCTTGTTCTGATATTGAGCTTTTCCATCATCTCTTCCCACAGATGTAGTCGATTTGATTCCTATGTATTCCATCTGATGAGGTCCACATGTATAGTTGCCATTTACGTTGGTGAAAAAAGGTACTTGCAATGAAGAAGTCATTGATCTTACAAAATTCTATCATGTGATCTATGGCATCGTTTCTCTCACCAAGGCCATATTTTCCAGCTACAAATCCTTCTTCTTTGTTTCCAACTTTCACATTCCAATCTCCAGTAATTATCGATACATCCTGATTGCATGTTCAATCAATTTCAGGCTGCAGAAGCTGGTAAAAAATCTTCAGTTTCTTCATCTTTGGCCTTAGTGGTTGGTGCGTAAATCTGAATATTAGTTGTATTAACTGATCTTCCTTGCAGGTGAATGGGTATTATTCTATCACTGATAGCGTCGTACTTCAGGATAGATCTTGAAATGTTCTTTTCGACAATGAATGCAACGCCATTCCCCTTCAAGTTGTCATTCCCGGCATAGTAGACCATATGATTGTCTGATTTGAAATGGGCAATACCAGTCCATTTCAGCTCACTAATGCCTAGGATACTGATGTTTATGTGTTCCATTTCATTTCTGACAATTTACAATTTTCCTAGATTCATACTTTGTACATCCCATGTTCCGATTATTAATGGATCTTTGTAGCTGTTGCTTCTCATTTTGAGTCGTGCCACATCAGCAAATGAAGGTCCTGAAAACTTGACTCCATCCATGTCATTAAGGCTGACTCTACTTTGAGGAGGCAGCTCTTCCCCAGTCATCTTTTGAGTGCCTTCCAACCTGGGAGGCTCATCTTCCAGCACTATATCACACAGTGTTCCACTGTTATACATGAGATTTTCACTGGCTAATTCTTTTCGGAAGTAGACTGCCAGGTCCTTCCTTCTTCCTAGTCTGTCTTAGTCCAGAAGCTCAGCTGAAACCTGTTCGTCATGGGTGACCCTATTGGTATATACCTGAGTACTGGTGGCATAGCTTCTAGCATCACAGCAGCATACAAGCCCCCATAGTACGATAAACTGACAGACATGTGGGGGCTTGTTCTGACTGATGATTTTGAGCTTTTCCATTGTCTCTTTCCACAGATGTAATTGATTTGATTCCTGTGTATTCCATCTGGCGAGGCCTACGTGTACAGTCACCGTTTCTGTAGTTGAGAAAAGGTATCTGATTGAAGAAGTTGTTGGTCTTTCAGAATTCTGTCATGCGATCTTTGATGTCGTTTTTATCACCAAGGCCATATTTACCAACTACTGATCCTTTTCAAAGCAAGGATGGCCAGCTAAGCCTCACATACACTGGACATGTTATCAGGAAAGGTCAGTCCCTGGAGAAGGACATCATACTTGAGAAAGTAGAGAGTCGTTGAAAAAGAGGAAGACTTTCAAGGAGATGGATTGACACAGTGACTGCAGCAATGGGCTCAAGCATAATAATGATTGTGAGGATGGCACAGGACCAGGCAATGTTTCCTTCTGTTGTATATAGGGTCACTATGAGTTGAAACCGGCTAGATGGCACCTAACAACCACAATCCTTCTTCTTTGTTTCCAACTTTCCCATTCCAATCTCCAGTAATTACCGATGCATCTTGATTGCATGTTTGATCAATTTCAGACTGCAGGGAGGCTTTGGGGACCCAAAATTGCCTGGAATAGGTCAGATTCCTTTCAAGGACTCCCAGTTGAGGGGAAGACCTGGACTTGCAGGCAAATAGGGAAAATGCAGGGCATCAAAGGCTGAAAAAGAAGTTTGTATAAGTGCAAGGGTAGGGAGCTCAGAGGAGAAAGCAATCAACTCTGCCCGTATGTATTGAGTCTGGAAGGATGAGCAGGAGTTTGCTAGGATGAAAGGTGAAAAGAGTTGCCAGTAGCCTTCCATTCTATTGAATCCAATCCACAAATTCTATAAATACATTTTGAGAGCAGCAGTGTCTTTCCACTTAGAGCTGACAGGCTAGTGTAGGTGAAGGTATGGACTAAGGATCATGGGCTACTTTTTGTTGTTGTTAGTTGCTGTCATTGTGTGGACTCTAACTCATGGCGACCTCATGCATAACAGAAGGAAACATTTCCCAGTCCCGCACTATCCTCACAATTGTTAGTATTTTGAGTCTGTTGCTGTGGCTATTGTGTTAATCCATCTCATGAGGGGGTTCCCTCATTGTTGCTGACCTTCGACTTTACCGAACAGGATGTCCTTTTCTAGTGACTGGCCTTTCCTGATGACATGTCCAAAGTAAGCAAGACAAAGTCTCGCCATCCTTGCTTCTAAGGTGTATTCTCGCTGTCCTTTCTCCAACACCGGTTTGTTCCTTCTCCTGGAATTCCAAGGTGTATTCAGTGTTCTTCGCCAACACATTACATGTGGCACATTTTAGGGTGCTATACATTGCCATGCAAATTCATGACGCAGTCCACGTTTTCATCCTCCTCTCACTTCTGCCTGGCTCCCTCCTTCTTTCAGATTTTCACGTCACCTTCTCATGAGGATGACTCTGAGGACTTCTCATGTGAATCACTGTTTTGTTTAACATTCTGCTTCCGATCTCCCATGTCCTGCTCTTTCTCTTTTTTCCACAGTATTGTCTCCATCCCACATCCTATGACTTTTACATAGTTGTTACGTTTATTGTCTGTCTCCCTGCCCCTACCCCCATTAGACTATAAGCTTTACAAGTACAGGCACTTTCTTCTGTTTTGCTCATTGCTGTGTTTCAAGCACTTAGAACGGAGCTGGGTACATAGGTGCTCAATAAATAGTTGTTGAATAGATGAGTATGAGTCTTAGAATTCGGGGGAGTTAATGGTGGAGCGCGTGTGTGGAGGAGGTGGAATTGTGATAACATTCATCCTTGTTGATAATATCGGAAGTTCCTCAGGCTGGTGGTAACCATCCCACTATGTGGTCAACTTCCAAGTGGAGAAAGGAGCTCCCAAGATTTTGTAGGATTTCTTTGGATTTGTTGCACACTGCTCTTTGTGATTGTTTCATCTCTTTGAAAATCCTTGGTAAAGTACTAAAAGCAGCAGGAATCTTGTGTGCTTGTCCTTGGAGGCAGTGAGGAAAGGGACTTAGGGAGAGTGTGGCCTGGCCCACAGTTAGGCTGGCAGGAGGAGATCATGAACTTGGTGGGGAGAAAGATGGCCAGGGTCCATGGGGCTCTGAGAAAGCCCAGGCCTGAGAAGTGGCCTGACAGGGGCAAATGGGCCCCCAACATGTCTCCACAAGAGAGACCAAGGCCTGGGCTCCAGACCTTCAACTTCTAGAGGCCAGGCTGGTCATTGTCCTAGACTCTAGGTGGTGCTAGCTTCATGTGCAGCAGACACACATCCCTGGGGAGAGTAGGGACTGTGGAGAACCTGCCTCTGCTCCCAGCCCTAAGCCCCCTGGCCTGGATCATCTCTGATGGGGAGCCTGTGACTCATGGCTGCACTCTTGATAGTCTTGGGACTGGCATCTTCTGTGATGTGACCACCACAAGGTGCACAGTTGGGGCTCACACTGCTGGTAAAGCACATACCCTGTCTCCACCCACCCACTCGTCTATCCACCCACCTATCCACCCATCTATCCGTCCATCCATTCATCTATCCATCCATTCACTTATCCACCCCATCCATCTATCCACTCATCCAACCCTCCATCTAGCCCTCCCTCCCTCCATTGATCTACCTATCCATCCACCCATCTATCCACTCATCCATCCTTCCATCTTTCCATCCCTCCATCTCTCCATTCATCCATTCATCCATCCCTCCATCTATCCTTCTCATAAATACAGCTTGAGCACCTACCCCAAACAACACGTGACTTTAGGTGCTACAGAATCCTTGGGCCTCCATGGACCTTGAGGAACCACAGTCCAGCCAGGGAGACATACCAAGTAAATCCTCCTGCCAATGCCCAGCCAATTACAAATGAGAACAAGTACTGCCAGGAGAAATGCAGGGGCGGGCCACAGTAGGACAGGGTCTGGTTTAGATGGGGCCAGTGTGGGATGACCTCCCTGAGAAAGTGACCTTTAGGTTGAGACGTGTGGCTGGGCAGGGGGAGCATGGGTGAGGGCCCAAGGCAGGGAAGAGCTTTGAGCCTTCCAGGAAATGACAGGCAGCCAGGGCCAGGGGTGGCGAGGACTTGAGAAAGCCAGAGAGGCCACAGGGGCCTGGCTGCAGGCCGAAGGCAGGGGGTTCACTAGCAACTTAAGCACAGCAGGAAGTGATGGGGGTGGGCTCAGTAGGGACAAGACATGATGTGATTTTCATTTTAAAAGCTCAGTCTGGGGAATGAACTGTAGGGGACTAGGTAGAGGCCATGGGGGTGGGTGGGGAAGAAAGTGGGAGAGGGGCTGGGGGTGGCAGTAGCACTTGGGAGGCAGAGTTGCTGGGTCTTGGTGAGTGATGTATAGGTGAGCGGGACGGAGAGCGAGGACTGAGGACCAACCAGGACTGGAGGAGGAGGATCAGGAGTCCTTGGGCTGGAGGTGGGGGTGGGGGTGAGGGTAGGAGTGGGGGTGGGGTGGATACCACCACCCAGGGTTGATAGAGATACAGGAGAAGCAGGGGGCTAGGGTCTGGGGCTGTCTCAGCACCCTAACACTCAGGGTCAGGTGAAGAAGGTGAACTTGTTTCTGTTCTGCACCCACTAAAGGGTGGGCGAGGAATCACCTTGGTTAAGCTCCCCGTTCTGAATCAGAGGCTAGGTGGATGAGGGGAAAGAGCTCCTGCCTGGGAGGTTGGAGGCCAGAGTTCAAGCTGCCACGCTGGGGTGTGACCTAAGGCTGATAGCTGCCCCTCTCTGAGCTCAGACTCATCTGTACAGGGAGGGGCTGGACCTAAGAACCTCTAAGATTCCTTGCAGGTCTGCTGGTCGTCATCTTCTCCTTTCTTGGGCTCCCCTCATACTGTCTTCCTGGAATCCAGGGGCCTGGCTCACTTCCCCCACTTGTCCTGCAGGCCCCTGGGACTCACAGGGAGGAAGCTGACACTGTGTGGGCCACCCTCCTCACCTCCACCTCAGCGCCCCTGCAGAGCCCCTATGCTGAGGGTGGGGAGAAGCAAGCACTGCCCTCTGCTGGCAACTTCTGGGCCCATTACGTTTTCTCCACTATTCTTAAAGCAACTAGTGAGCACCTTCTGCCTGCAAAGTCCTCAGGTAGGCATGAGGTAGGTGGGCAGGAAGGTAAGGAGGAAGGAACCCTGTGTATGGTTCTCCAAGGTCGACTCTAGAGTAAAGCTGGCCTGTGCTCGCATTCCAGTTATAAGCGAGCTCCTTGTCCTTCCCAAGCCCTGGGTGTCCTCGTCTCTACGATGGAGGTAACAGTAGACGGCGCTCCTGTGGCTGCAGTGATGCCTAAATGGCACAATGCATGGAGGGCTTGTTAGCCTCGCGTTGGCTCAGGAAACGAAGGCTAGTGTGTTATATGCAGTGCGCTCAGTGCCTCCAAAGGAGACCCCGTCAGGAAGGGCACACTGCTGGGTGTAGATGCACCAGCCTTGGAGTACCTTCCAGAAGGGGGCACTCAGGTGCCAGGGGGGCCCTATGTCAGGCCATGCCTGCAGTGGTATTTCCCAGGAGCCAGGGCACCAAGGCTGCAGGGCGTGGGCGTCCAGTCCCGTGTAGCGGGGACCTCGGGAGCGTGACTCACTGCTCACTCCCCAGTACTGGCTGGGCCAATCTGAGTCTCCATGGCTCAGGTCTGCTTCAAGGACAGGTATGCTGGGAAGAACACACCTGTGTGCACAGACACCCCACTCTCACGTGCACACAGGAACGGGTTCCCTCCTCTAGGAGGGAATGATTTCCTTGTCACGGGGAATTCACGGAAGTCTGGGCGTGGAGGGGAGTTGGGAATCAGATGAGGAATGTTTAAAGCTCCAGGCATCTGCTCCAGCCAGCCCTCTTCACATCTGTGTCCATGCCCACCTCTGACCCTTTGCTTAAGCTGGCCTCTCTGACCCTTCCCTGGTGTAAGCCACTGTTCAGCCTCCAAGGCCTAACTCAGAGCCCCTGCAGAGGTGGCTGCCCAGGGATTGTCTGGCCACTGAACACAAACTCCAGTGACTGTCGCTGCATTAGTTCGTACATCCATTTTCATCTCTCCAACTAGACCCTGGACTCTTTGAGGGCTGGGCCGAGTCTTGCACATCTTTTGTAGCCATGATAACTCCCAGCAGAGCTGGGATCATAACGGCTGTTCGACAAACGCTCCATAGCGACTGGAAGGCATTCCTGCCTCCGATGCCCTGGAGACACGGGCTTTATTCACCTTGGACTTGGCCAGTGGTGCCTCGAGTTTCATAGTGCTCTCTCATTCCAAAGGCAGCAGCTCAGCAGTTAGACTCATGTGCTGTGGAGCCAGATGGCCTGGGTTCAAATCCTGACCCCGACGCTTACCACCTGTGTTGCCTTGAGCAAGTGGATTAACCTCTCTGCACCTCGGTTTTCTCATCTGTAAAATGGGAATAATAAGAGTATCTACCGGATAGGGTTGTTGTGGGAGCCGAATGAGTTAATACGAGACTTCTCAAACTTGCAAACTTTCATGTGCACACAAATCTCCTGAGATAGAGCTAAAATGCAGATTCTGACTCAGCAGGCCTAGGGTGGGGCCTGAGATTCTGCATTTCTGAGAAGCTCTTCAGCCACATTCGCAGTAAACACGAGTTGCCACTGAGTAGATTCCATCTCATAGTGACCCCATGTGTGTCAGAGGGTTTTCAGTGGCTGATTTTTTGGAAGTAGATCTCCAGGCCTTTCTTCTGAGGTGCCTCTAGGTGGGTTGGACCCACCAACCTTTCAGTTAGTAGTCGAGCACTTAATCACTCAGGGAGTATGGAGCAGTTAATACATGTTAAGTGCTTGGGGCAGGGCCTGGCTTGTGGTAAGGGCTGGAGAAGCGTTAGCTTCTGTTACCTGTTCCCTCCCGGGTAAGGGGACAGCGTCTAGAACTTCTGGGGCACCTGCCCTCTGCCTCCTTCTTGGAGCTCTGTTTGCTAGAGCCTTGGTGGTGCTGTAGCTGTGTGTCTTTGAGCTGGGCTGCCCTAAGCCTCCTCGCTGGTCTGCGCTCTGGGCCCCGAGGAAGGACAGGTGTTGGGGGCAGGTGGTGATTTGAGGAGACAGCTGAGAAGATAACAGGAAGAGGGCAAGGCGGCGACAGGCAGCTCACCGGGCGGCTCCAAGTGTCCGGGCTCACTCTGGTGTGAGCTTCACAGCTGAAACCACACGCCCCCACAGCCCTCCCCGCTCCTGCCGCCCCCTGCTTCCTGCTGCCAGTGCCTGGGGAGCGGGAAAGGCACAGGTGACTTCAGCCAGGGTGCCAGTAGCACCTCTGGGCTGGAACCGCAGGCCTGAAACCAGCAGCCACATCCCCCTGATCAGAGCGCGGCCTGAGGTCTCTTCCCCCGCCCCATCACGTCCAGCCCCCTGGGTGTGCTGGTCAGGCGGCCTGGGCCCCTGGCCCCTAGTTTGGGGAGGAGTGAGGCTGGGGGTCCTTGGTACTTGTTCAGAGGGGGTGGGTGGTGGGGGAAGTGGAGGGGTGGAGGGTGGTGGCAGGGTAGCAGGGAGAACCCCGTCGGGAGGCTGGACAGCGGAGTGCTGGCCTTAGCTGCCTGTCCTGGCACGCCTTCCTGTGAAGCCCAGCAATGGGCTTTGACTTCCCGTCACAGGGTCCCGCGTGGCGGCCTGTGAAGAGTGGCCTGGGAATAGCAAAGCCCTTCATCCAGTAAGGAGTGGGAGCAGGAGTCCTGACCAGTGCAGCCTGAGCTCATTTCCCGAGAGCAGCGCCAGGCACCGAGGAATGAGCTAGCCCTGCCTTCCTCCAGCCTTGCCCTGTGAGAGGCCAGCAGCCTGGGCCCTCCATCTTTACTGCTCTCAGGTTGGCTTCTGAGCTCGGGCCATCCCATGAGACCAAAGTTCAAGCCCCGCGTTGGGGGTGAGTGAATTTCCCTCCTTTCCAGTCAGGTAGCATCCCTGACCCTGCCTGGCTGTCTCTTCAGTGGGGACTTCAGGGGTAGGGGTACAGAGCCTCCTCATGCCAGGAGTCCCTGAGAGGGCTGAGAAAAGCCCCTCCTCCAAGTCCAAGGCAAGATGCCCAATTTGGCCTCCTCCAGTCAGAGTGCCTTTCCTGGGACAGCTTTTGGGGATTCTACTTGAAGGACTGGGGAGGCCAAGTCCAAAGAGGGGAGGCCGGCACCTGTGGGTCTTGCTTGCCCAACATCCATTCCGGGAGCCAGTCATTTGCCATCGAGTCGATTCCAACTCATGGAATCAGAGTAGAACTGCGCTCCATAGGGTGTTCATGGCCGTGATCTTTCGAAAGTAAATCACCAGGCCTTTTTCCTGAGGCACCTCTGGGTGGATTTGAACTACCAGCCTTTCTACTAGTAACCTTCTGAACTGTCTTCGCCACCCAAGGACTCCCTGCTTCCAGTAGCAGCACCCTATTTCTCATTGGGAATCTACCTACCTGAGTGGGTGACATCTTGGTTGAGCTGTGTTATGAACTGAATTGTGTCTGCCAAAAATATGTATTGTAAATACTAAGCCCTATACCTGTAGTCTCGATGGCACTGGGTTTGGTTTTTGGTTTTTTACCTGTAGTTATAATCTCATTTGGGAAGAGGTTTTCTTTGTTATGTTGATGAGGCAGTATTAATGTAGGGTGTGTCTTCAATCAGTCTCTTTTGAGATATAAAAACAGCAGATTAAGCAAGCAACCAAGCAAGCAGAGATGAGGGAAGACAGATGCTATGCCCCATGAGGACTGCCAAGGAACCAAGGAACAAGGACCTTTCCTCAGAGCCAAAAGAGAGAGAAAGCCTTCCCCTAGAGCCAGCGCCCTGAATTCGGACTTCTAGCCTCCTAAACTGGGAGAGCATAAATTTCTCTGTGTTAAAGGCACCCACTTGTGGTATGCGTGTTTTAGCAGTACTAGATAACTAAGACAAGCTGTGGATCAAAGTCCCCCACCCTCTCCATCCAAAGAGTAGGCATTTGACCCATCTCGGCCAATGGGACACTTTACTGGGGACTCTGGCAAGTGAGGTGAGCAAACAGCTGGAGCTGGTGCCCGCAAGGGAACTTTGGGCAGCTTCTGCTTCCGGGCACTTGCAGCTGGTCTGGGGTTTGCCCCTTCAGAGGCCTGACCTGTGACTCCCTCCAGATCCTTCTAACCAGTTTTGTTCTGTCAAGTCGGCGAAGTCTGTTCCTGTGGCCTGGGATACCTGCAGGGAGGGACATGCACCTAGTGAGATGAAGGCACTACCAGGACTCAAACCCAGGTCTTCCATGCCCCTTGGGAGGAGCCTGTGGCCCGCCGGGAGTGGTGGGGCTGACATGAAGTGGAACTGAAGAAAGCAGTGTTCCCGTTTATGACCTGGTGTTGGGGCGGGTATGTTGGTGATTTGGCTGCTGGGCAGAGTATGAGGAGGTGTGTAGAAACGGGGTGGGGGAGGGTTTGAGGGAGCCAGTGAGGCTCCCTGCTGGCCCTCACATATCCCCTGTCCTTTTCATAGCACCCGTAGCAGGTGATGGGAACACGCTCCAATGGGGGAAAGAGTGGGGCCTGAGGGTGTTGGGGGGGGGCAGAGACCCCAGGGAATGAGGATTTGGTAAACAGGGCATGGCCTGACCTGGTTCAGACAAGCCAGGGTGGGTTTGTGACTCTGTGTGGTGGGAGGATTCAGAATAGGGCGTCTCTAACTCACTCTGAAAGCGAAACTAGCCACCCACCAAACACAGGGCCTCTGCTAGTTCTGTTTCTTTATTAACCAGGCACCCAGAGTGGGAGTCAATCAGTGAGGCAGATGTCAGGCCAGCTAGCCACCCGGTGTTTGTGGGCCCCACCGGGCCTGGAAAGTCAGCCATTCAACCATGCTGCAGGCCAGCAGGGCGTCCAGCTGGGAGCCCGCGCTCCCTTTTAGGGTTACCTCCCCTGGGGGCAGGAGGAGGTGCTTAATCTTAGATCCTCCAAAGTGTCCCCTGAGTGCCCAGTGCTCATACTTGGCCACATGGCCGCTGTACACTGCTGATGCTGAACTTGGCTCCGGGGCCCCAGCAGAGAGGAAAGCCTGTAGAAGGCCCCCTTCCCCTTGCTGCACTGGCTTGGTTACCACCTCCCCGTCACCCCAGGGATCAGCCAATGCTGAAGTGGGGGTGGGGTAACTAAAGATGATTTCAAACCTAAAACCTGTGTGCTACATGGATGTTCCCTGAGCTTGGCAAAAGCACTTGGGTCAGCCAGGAATTCCCGTCGCAAACTACAGAACCCCACCTGGCTCCTCTCATTAGCAAAGGAATTTGTTCAAGGATATGCTGAACCTCTGGCACGACCCTGCACATCAGGCCTGGAGGGGCGGCTGAGACCACACACCATGTTCCCCTACCCTTCTCATCTGCCTGGGAGAAGTCTGCTCCCTCCTCATTCATACTACTCCCACACAGAGGCTGGGAGCTGACACTTCTGATTGGTGGAGTCTGCTCACATGGTCACCGTTCCACACTGAGATTTAGAGCTGAGACCTCTGATTGGGTGAGACTGGTCACATGCTTACTTTCCCAAATTGAGGTTTAGAACTGCACCTCTGATTGGAGGAGCCCAATCACATGCCTATGTCCCAGCTGCAAGGGAGGCTGGGAAAATATAGTTTTCCTTTGTTCTTTGGGACTCAGGACTCCTAAAGGTGGACTTACCTCAAACACAGGACAAGTTTGCCACAGACGCTGTGTGACGTCAGGTAAATATCTGGGGTAGCACCTGAGAAGAAATGTCCCTGAGGGGTCCCTCACTTCTGGTCCTCAGCTCCACCCCTCCTTCTGAAAGTGCCCCTTCCTCCACCCAATGCCAGTGGCCCACGGTGTGCTTTATACGGCAGCATGGTGATTTTGCTTTGATTGTGTTTAAGTTAGTATATTTGCTTTCTACGGCAGTCCTAACAAAGTACCGCAAGCTGAGCAGCTTAAAACAACCGAAATTTATTCTGGAGGCTAGAAGTCAAAATCAAGATGTCAACAACTTTGGTTTCTTCCAGAGGACTCTGAGGGAGAAACTGTGTCATACCTCCCTCAAGTACTTTGGGCATGTTATCAGGAGGGACCAGTCCCTGGAGAAAGACATCATGCTTGGTAAAGTAGAACGTCAGCGAAACATAGAAAGAGCCTCAACAAAATGGATTGTTGTAACGATGGGTTCAAGCAGAACAACGATTGCAAGGATGGCGCGGGACTGGACAGTGTTTCCTTCTGTTATACATAGGGTCGCTCCGAGTCTGAACCCACTGATGGCACCTAACAACAACAACAACTCCTAGCTGCAGGTGATTTCCTGCAATCCTTTGCATTCTTGGCTCGTAGATGCATCACTCCAGCTCTGCCTCCATCTTCACATGGTCATTTTCTCTGAGTCTGTCTGCCTCTGTGTCTCTCCTCCTCATCTGACAAGGACATTGGTCACGTTATATTAGATCCCACTCTAATGCAGTATGACCTCACGGTAACTAGTATCATTGGCTAAGATCCTCTTTCCAAACAAGGTCATATTCACTGGTACTGGGGGTAAGGACTTGAACATATCTTTTGGGGAAACACAAATCAATCCGTAACAGATTTAATGGCATATATTTTATGAGAAGAGTTCACATTATTTAAAATTTCAGTGTCTCTTGAAAATTCAGAATTTTCTGGCAGTATCGAGCCAACATTCCCACCTACCAATTCACTCGCCGCCACCAGTCTCTCCCTTTGCTTCCTGCCTGGCCCCTGTGGACGTCTTTGTTGGGGACCCCTGCCCAACCCAAACCCATCTGAGAAAGAGAATGGGCCTCCTCCCTCACGTGGCACCCCAGGGCCTCATTCTCCATTGTGCTTAGCAGTCCTTGTCCCTTTAGCCCCAGCCCTCTCATGTGCCCACTTGGGCCTGCCTAGAGTAAGAAAACAAAGCAGTCACTGTTGAGTTGACTCCAACTCCTGGCAACCCTGTGTGTCAGGGCAGAACTGTGCTCCACAGGGTTTTCAATGGCTGATTGTTTGGGAGTAGATCACCAGGATTTTTATCCAAGATTCTTCTGGGTGAATTTGAACCCCCAACTTTTTTGGCTAACAGCTGAGCTCTTAACCATTGGCACCACCCAGGGACTCCTTTGAGTAAGAAGGGCCCTGCTGAATCTTGTTCGCCTGAGTGGTGCTCCCTTCGCTGCAGAGAAACTGCCGAGGCTCTGAAATTCCTTCTAGCAAGGGCTCAGTCAAATTCTCCACCTCAGGTCTTAGTCTCCCTGAGGGGAGCAGGTCTCCCTGTGGGGAGACACAGTTCTATTCTTTCTGCTCCTCATGGGCAGCTACTGTCCCTCCCTCAGCCAACCAGTGACTGGAACCTCAGACACAGGGTCTGTCGTCCATCAGTTAAGGGTGTGCTGGTTTCCTGTGGCTGTGGCTGTGGAAAGTCCTGACGGTGGGAGCCCGAGAGGGTATATTTCGGTTAGCTTCTGATTGTCCCACAGCTGTTTGGTCTGAAATGCCTTTTTGATGCCATTGGGGTGACCCTTGGAGTATGTCTCAAAGCCTCTATAAATAGAAACCATGTCAAGAGAATCCTGTCTGGAAGTGGGCCGAGCACCTGAGTGAAAGTCTTGGTGAGGAATAATGGCAGGTAGCCTCCACACCTCCGTGGTTCCCTGAGTGCTGCCCAGAGGGCCCCTTAGCCAGAAGTCCTTGTCATTGGTCTGCCCCCTTTAGGATCTTTGCTCTGTCCAGAGCTTACCTTCCTCGGGCTCAGGAGATCCAAGATCTCCTTGACCTCCTCATGTAGGAAGTTTCAGGAATCTTCCCTAATGTGGTTGCCTCTCCTTATTTGAATTCTTGATGTGGCAATGAGATAGAAAGGTCAGGATGCCAAGAGGCAGGGACTGGTTGAAGGATTTTACTGTCTCGCTCTCTTTATACACTTCATGTGTGCAAGGTTGAAGGTTTGAGTCCACCCAGAGATGCCTTATAAGACAGGCCTGGTGATCTACCAAAATAAAAACCTTATTGGACACAGTTCTACCCTGATGCCATGAATTGAGCCCACCTGTCAGCAAATGGTTTTCCTCTTTATACAATTCAGGGCCAGATGGTACACAGACCTGTACTGCCCTTCTTCTGCCTGAAGGGGGCATCTTCTTTGCTCTGGTAGTTTAAGGCCCCAGACCCAGCTGCTCACCTGTTCTCGGGCACCCAGGGTCCCCCTCTCCTGGAGCCAGGCCTGAATGGGGCATCACCCCAGGGAGGGAGCTGGTTTCTGACCCCACTTACTGCTTTCCCCAAAGCAGACACTTTGGGGAATGTGTGACCGTCAGCTACAACCTGCTTTGCGGGACACTTGTATTTTTTCCAATTTTTAATAAAAACGCTAAGAAAAACAAGGAAGCAAGATAGAGAGGAACTTCTCACAGCTTGCAAACATCGCACATTTTTTTACCTTGTAACAACACCTCGATCGTCTTCTGAGAAGAGATCACAGATCTTCGTGAAATCTGCTTAAGAACAAGAAAAAGTGAAAAGAATCTTTTCACCCTACCTGGTTCTCACGGGAAAGGGGGTAAACTCTTGCAGGTGCTGCCAGAGTGTCTTGGGGGTTTCCTTACTGCCCCCCGTAACAGGACTCTGGCCTGGCAGTCAGGGGACCAGGGTTAGGACCTGGCCTCGTAACTGACCAGCAGTGTGTCTGAGGACAGGAAGCTTTCCCTCCCTGGGCTCCATCTGCACAATGAGGAGGGTGACCAGGTGGCTTCACAGGTCTGGTGGCCCCAAGACATTTGAAGTTTGTTGGGTGAAGCTAGAAAAGATCAGGGGTGGTGGGGGGCTGGCATTTGGGATGCCCTGGGGTGAACATCAGACCCCATGAAAGATCCCACACTTGATTTTGGTTTTAATTTTATTTTCTTAAATAGATGTTATGTTCCCAGGAAGCAAAGCTTGACTGGTACAAAGGTTATTCAGGAAAGTTCCTCTCTCCTCTGCTTCCCAGGTCTCCTAGCTCCGCTTCTGGGAGGAAAACGCTGTTACCAGCCTCTAGGGATCCCTACCAGAGCTCCTTAGTGCCCATACACACTAGTTCGCAGACTTGCTCACACACACACACTCACACATACTCACACATTCACACACAAATTCACATACTTGCTTATGTCCACACTGTCACACACACACACACTTATGTCTGCACAGTCATACCTTCACATATACACACACACACACACTGTCATGCCTGTACACACACTTACTTCCACACAATGTTCAGATACACACATTTCCTCCTTTTGCTTCTACACTGTGGCATGATACCTTATTGGTTTCCTAGGGCTTTCGTAACAAAGTACCACAAATTGTGTAGCTTATGTTGTTGTTAGGTGCCATCGAGTCAGTTCCAACTCATAGCAACCCTGTGTACAACAGAACAAAGCACTGCCCAGTCCTGAGTCATCCTCACAATTGTTGCTATGTTTGAGCCCATCGTTGCAGCCACAGTGTCAATCCATCTTGTTGAGGGTCTTTCTCTTTTCGATGACCCTTCACTTTACCAACCATGATGTCCTTCTCCAGGGACTGGTCCCTCCTCCTGATAACATGTCCAAAGTACGTGAGACGAAATCTCATCCTCCTTGCTTCTAAGGGGCGTTCTGGCTGTATTTCTTCCAAGGCAGATTTGTTTATTCTTCTGGCAGTCCATGGTCTATTCAATATTTTTGCCAACACTACAATTCAAAGGAATCAATTCTTCTTTGGTTTTCCTTATTTTTTTCCAGCTTTTGCTTATAAAAACATAAATTTATAGTCTGACAGTTCTGGGGGCTAAACGTCTGAATTCAGGGCCTTGACAGGGACATGTTGTCTCTGTCAACTCTAGAGGAAGGTCCTTCCTTGTCTCTTGCAACTTCTGGTAGTTCCAGGTATTAGCTGGCTCATAGCTGCATCTTCACATGGCTGCCTTTTCCCATGTGTCTCTATGTCTCCTCTCCTCTTTTACAGGACACCAATCACATGGGATTAGGACCCACCCTACTCTGATATAACCTCACGTTAACTGATATCTTCAAAGACCCTATTTCCAAACAAAGTCATGTTCACAGGTCTTGGGGGTTAGGACTTCAACATAAATTTCTGGGGGACACAATTCAACCCGTAACAACTACATGCATTATCCTGAACTCAGCCATCCATCTTGGGGATTGTTCTGTGTCAGGACACAGAGAGCTTCCGCCTTCCTTTTTGTCAGGATTACTGCAATGGTTAAGGTTATATGTGAACTTGGCTGGGCCATGATTCTCAGTGGTTTGGCAGTTATGATGTAGTGTGGCCGTCATACGTTGGAATCAGTTCCATGATGAGATTCGATATCATGTGATCGCCTCCCTGATGGAATCTGCTGTGAGTAGCCCATCAGTTGAAAGGAAGTTTCCTTGGGGGTGTGGCCTACATCAAATATAAGTGGACTTTCTGGCAAGGCTTGTGGGCTTTTGCTGGCTCTGGATCCTGCAGGTGGCTCCTGTTTGTCTGACCCCCGGTTCTTGGAACTTGAGCTAGCAGCTTACCTGAGGTATTGCCTGCCGATCTTGGGATTTGTTGGTTTTACAGCCTGTGAGCAAGAACCCTGCTCTCTACCTGCAGATCTTGAGTTTGCCAGCCCCTGTGGCTACATGAATCAGGAGAAACCTCTATCTTGATCCACTGACTTGGGAAGTTCCAGCCCCTACAATTGCGTGAGCCATTTTCTTGATATAAATCTCTCTTTCTCTCTATATTTACACGCTTTACTTGTTTTCCTTTTCTAGAGAACCCAGCCTCAGACAACTACCTATGCTACTTCTCACCAGTCCTCTGTGGGTGCACGTTTAGGCTGCCTCCAGCCTTGTGACTGGGCGGGTTACATTTCCTCCATGGGTACTCTTCTCTCTGGTAGATGAGTGTTAGATGTGGAATTGCTGAGTCACGTGCCAGACATGCTCACAGATGTTGACAAATTCCCTTCTATGGAGGTGGTACCACTTAAGAGCACACCAGCAAGGTGGACCATCCTCTAAAGCTGCTTTTGGTGCCAAATCTTTTTGAAAATCCAAATATATTGTTCCCAGTGTCATTTTTTTTTTTAAAGACTATTTATTGAATAATTTACAAAAAGACTGATTTTCATGGGATTACTTGATTTTTAGCGAAAATCAAAGGCAAAGACTTTCAGTAACCCAGTGTCATTTTTAATTCCCCTTCTCTGGAAACTCTAGAGCATTAGAGGATTTGCAATCTGATTCTCCTTCTTTTCCTTCCTTTCCAGCGTATGGACGCCTTCAGTGTGTCAGGTAGTTTTCTAGGCTCTGGAGTGGTCTAGATGGTCCCTAGGTGGTGTATATTGTTTGCTCTCAGCTACTAACCAAAAGGTTGGCAGTCTGACTCTGCTCAGTGGTACTGCAGGAGAAAGGCCTGGTGATCTGCTGCTCAGTTCTACTGTGTAACACACACAGTCGCCATGAATAGAAATGGACTTGATGGCAGTGGTTTTGGTTTGGGAGGTCTAGATGAATCACACACAGGTCCTGTTCTCCGGGAACTTCTGGTGTAGACACATAAACAGTATGGCATGGGATGGCAGGCACAGTGATCAGTGTGTGAGGAGAATCTGACCTGGCTAGGGTGGGAGGTCAGGGAAGGACCGTCTTTAAATTGGGAGCTGAGTCTTGGGGGACAATGTAGTCAATTGGCATAATGTAGTTCATAAAGGTAATGTTCTACATTCCAGTTTGGTGAGTAGTGTCTGCGGTCTTAAAACCATGCCAACGGCCATCTAAGATACAACTATTGGTCTCTACTCGTATGGAGAAAAAGAGAATGAAGGAGATCAAAGGCTCAAAGAGGAAACTAGTCCATGGAACTAGTAACCCACATGACCCTCAACTTCTTCTAACCTGAGTCCAGAAGAACTAGATGTAGTACGAAACTTAAATTTCTAAAAAAAAGGCCAGACATACTGGACTGATAGAGACTAGAGGAACCTCCGAGACTATTACCCTTGGAATTGAAGCTATTTCTGCAGGTCACCTTTTAGCCAAATAATAGACTGGCTTATGAAATAAACAGCATCACCCATGACTAATGTGCTTTCTTCAGCAATTAACTGTATGAGACCAAACTGTCAACATTTATCCAAAAGCAAAGATGAGAAGGCAAGAAGGGGAAGGAAAGCTAGATCAATGGAAACACAGCAAACAGAACAGAAGTAATGAGAATGCTGATACATTATAAAAATAGTAACCACTGATCTGGAACAATTTGTATAAAAATTGTTAAACCCATAAACCAAACCATTGCTGTCAAGTTGATTCCACCCCAATTTGTTGCGTAAACTTTCACAATAAAATATTATTTTAGGGAATGAAATAAAACTGCTTTTAGCGAGGCAAAAAAAAAAAAGTATAGTCACTTTGAAAAACAAATTGGTGATTTTTTTTTTTTTTTTGTAAAATTGAACATATACTTAAATAAGATCCAACAATGTCACTCAGAGATATTTACACAAAAGAGTGAGTGGAGGTGGGAATAGGGTAAACCCATCCTGGTTTTAGCACTGAAAGTCCCATCTCCCAGGACACTCAAGCCCAGACAAACCAGGACACTTGGTCACCCTAGAGCAACCCTGGCAGGAGACTGAGCACAGGGATGCCTTCATACAGGAGATGGCATGGTCTGCGTGAGACACGCATTGTCGGTGATGTGGAGCGGTGGATGAGTGGGCAGCTCATGGAGGAACACAGAGGAGCATGGATGTTTGGTTCCAGAGCCTGGGGGCCAGCAAGGAGGTGACTGCCCTGGGAAAGGAAAGATAATGAGGGTGACAGTTGGGAAGTGGGAGGTGAGGAGAGGAAGGTGCCAAGGAGATGGCCACACTCTAGCTTAGGGAATGGGGGCATAGTGCCTTCAGTGAAGGAGGATGTTGTTGGAGGGGCTGGCTCAGAGGAGAGGCCTCTCGGCAGCCAGCCACCAGATGGCTCTTTTTCCTTCTTGTCCTGCTCAGGTCCCTCTGAGGGCCTCTGCCCCCATATGCACTCCTTTTCCCGTGGAGGGCACCCAACAGTCTGGGGGGATTGGACTGAGGGGTGGGCATTCAATCGTGCCTGGCATCGCCCTCCCAGGACTTGTACCTGGTTTCAGCAATAGGGCCCAATACCCCGGTGGGTGGGATTTCCTCCAGCTGAGGACTCAGCCATCTGATGACTTTTGAGAAGGCAAGTCATAGCACCTGGGAGGGGTGGGGTGCAGGGACTTGAGGGTGGGAGAATGTCAGATAATGAACAGTGTATCTAGGTGGAGCAAGGGGGCAGAAAATCACCATCAGCACAGAGCTGATCCCTGTGAGGTGGAGGTCAGACATACTTCCACTCCCCGGTCTTTTTACCAGTTCTGCCACCAGCCGTCCTCCCCACAGCACTCTTCTACTTCTCTGCTGGGTCCAAGAATTCATTGCAGTGGCCACATAGAACTCACAAACTATACTTACAGTTAAGTGGCTTATTAAGGAAGTAACAAGGTACAATCTGGGATCAGGATCAGGAAGGATGTAGGCAAAGTCTGGAAGGCTCCCCGGAAATGGAGATCACATCCCTCCCTTCTTCAGTGCAGGATGGCTCTCTCAGTTCCGCAAGTGGGCAGGCCCTTCTCTCAGCTGTGAATCCCCCCACGTCACAGCGTGCAGGCCTCCTCTCAGCCCCGAGGACAGGCTACTCTTGACTGTGCATCCCCCTCTGAGCCACGCAGGACCTTTGCCTTCGGCCTCTGCATTGCCACCTGACCCAGCTCAGAGCCAGCGTAGGAGCTTTGTTCAGCGCTCTAAGCTGTGTTCCTAGCATGTGCCATCCCACGGACTCTGCCACAGGGCCCTTTTCAGGCTTCTCGCTGTCTTCAGTGTTATAGCCTTTGACCCATGTTATAGCTCGTTTAGGAGGTTTTTCACCTCCTCTCTGCTTCTCTCTTCTCGCCTATTTTCTCTTCCTTCCTTCTTTCTGAAACTTTTGTGGGGTTGACTGCATATATAAGCAAATTCCTTGTCAATTTCAAGGCATGTTCCTCCCAGCAGGGCCACAAACTGATCAATCCCCTTGGTGGACGATAGTCACTTTATTTGCATGGTCTATAGTCACTTCATTTTCATAGTTTATAGTGTATTGGGAAACCCTGGTGGTGTAGTGGTTAAGTGCTACGGCTGCTGACCAAATGGTTGGCAGTTCGAATCCGCCAGGCCCTCTTTGGAAACTCTATGGGGCAGTTCTACTCTGTCGTATAGGGTCACTATGAGTCGGAATCGACTTGATGGCACTGGGTTTTTATAGTATATTGACCAATCCCTGCAAGATGTGTAAAATAGACCCATCACATGGCAGGCTGCAGCCCAGGGCCAGACAAAAAGAATCAAACCATCAAGTTGTTTACAGTTTTAACCCAGGAAATGTCAATCAACCTGGACAAAAGTAACAAATCCTCTGGGGTAGAAAACTAAGGCAAAGGTAACTCCCCAGGGCTTAGGGGAAATATCTCCCAACTTGTTTTTCCAAAGAACCAAGGCGAAAGACCACATAAAGGAACTTATTTCACCACACCCCTCTAACCTATTCTCTCCTGCCTCTGTGCCCTCCACTTATAGCCAGGCACATTTCCCAGTCTCCTTTGCAGCTAGGTTGGTCATGTGACTCAATTATAGCCAAAGGGATGTAAGTTAGCACTGTCACGGGCAACTTTGGGTAAGGGTCCTTAGCAAGCAGAGGCATGGTCTTCTTTGCTCTTTCGTCCACCTTTCAGCTGTAGGAACACAGACCAATCCCCTTGGTGGACCATAGTCACTTCATTTGAGTAATCTATAGCCACTTGGTGGATGCAGATGGAGCTCAAGGAGCACTCTTGGTCTGTGAGGTGGTAGAAGCTATTGAGTATGCTCCAGTAGCAACACAGATTTATCTCAGGACCCGGACAACATCCTAAAGCCACCTACCAGTGTAGGGTTGCCTGCCTCTGGACTTCTTTTACATAAGAGGGAAATAAGCATCCCTCTTATTTAAGTCACTATTATCTTCTGTTCTCTTTGACACAGGAAACTGAACTTAACCCTAACTGGTACATTGCTGGAGAGTGGAATGAGGGTGGCAGCAAGTGGGGTGAGGTGGCAGTTTGAGGGGTCTGGATTTGTGCAAGTCAGAGTGGTGACAAGGCCCATGTGTGGGGCTGGGTATGGGCAGCTGATGTGAGTGGGACAGAGGGTCACTGGGGAAAGATGCTCTGGGAATCTGGAGTCTGGAACATGGACCCTAAAATCTCCCAGAAGCTGGAGTGGAGAGGAAGGCTGGAAGCTGGAAGCCAAAATGTCAGCAAACAGGAGGAGGGGGAAGAGGGCGTTTGGCAGATGTCAAGGCAGCGGAGGACACAGGGGGTCCAGCAGCCTGACTTGAACCCCAAAATAGGCAGCCTTGTGTTGGGCAAGGGCAAAAGTCATGTCAGAAAGGCATATTGGAGCCAGGAGACCCCAATATACACTTGCCCCACAGCTCCTAGGAAAGCGGGATCCCTGTGCAGGAGCTTGGTCCAGCTGTGGTCGATATGCTGGGCTGAGTCCCTGAAAGCTGATGGTGCAGGGGAGTAGGTTCACAATGCGATGCCATGAGGATGCAGTGGGGAGGGCTGGAGTGGGGGAGTTTCGAGGTTACGGGAGAAGCAGTTATGAAGGACAGGGAAGGGCTTGATGTGCTTGGTGGTTTGGGTGCTGGGAGGGGAGGGGGAGGTTGGGCCTAACCTCCAGCACACCTCAAACAATGGTCTGGGAAGCCCTGAGTGGGTTCTGTCAGGCCCATGCTGTCAGAGAAACTTCTAGATTCTTTTTCAGGTTGTCACAGAGAAGAGCCTTATCTCTTCTGTCAGACAGACCCAGGTTCTAATCCTACCTCTGCCACATTCTGGTTATATAGCCCTCGAGCCTCAGTGTGTGTTATGGATTGAATTGTGTCCCTCAAAAGTGTGTATCAGCTTGGCTAGGCCACAATTCCCAGTATTGTGTGGTCGTCCACCATTTTGTGATCTGATGTGATTATCCTCTGTGTTGTAAATCCTACCCTCTGTGATGTTAATGAGGCAGGATTAGAGGCAGTTATGTTAATAAGGCAGGACTCAATCTACAGGATTAGGTTGTGCCTTGAGGCAATATCTTTTGATATATAAAAGAGAAAATTGAGCAGAGAGGACAGGGACCTCTTACCACCAAGAATGAAGAACCAGGAGAGGAGCACCTTCTTTGGACCCGGGGTCCCTGTGCTGAGAAGCTCCTAGACCAAAGGAAGATTGATGACAAGGACCTTCCCCCAGGGCCAACAGAGAGAGAAAGACTTCTCCTGAAGCTGGCACCCTGAATTTGGACTTTTAGCCTCCTAGACTGTCAGAGAATAAATTTCTCTTTGTTAAAGCCATCCACTTGTGGCATTTCTGTTATAGAGGCAGTAGATAACGAAGATAGTGTCCTTGCCTATAAAATGGGAAGGAAGGAACTAGCTTCTTTAGAGAGCAGGGGAGCGCAGTTTTGGCATAGGGATTAACATGTACAAAGCCCATCCCAAGATAGGAAGAGCTTGGCATATTTAATGAACACGTAGGCCAGAGGGAGATACTGCAGGGGGAGAGTTCAAACATGAAGACAGGGCCTGCTTGTAGAGGACTTTCAGGCCAAGGTTAAGAGTTTGGATTTTGTTGTAAATGCACTGAGAAGCTACTAGAAGACTTTAAAAGCAGGTGGTGGTGGTGATGAAATGACCTGATTTGGGCTTTGAAAAGATTGTTCTGCCTCCTGAGTGGACAATAGACTGAAAGGGGTCAGGAGTCATGACAGGATGATCGGTTGTCTTCACTGTGGCCATTGAGTTGGCTCTGACTTGTGGCAACCTTGTATATAACAGGACGAAGCTTTACCTGGTCCTGTGCCCTCGTCACGATGACTGGCATGTTTAAGCTCCTCGTTGGCGGCTATTGTGTCAGTCCATCCCAGGGAGGATTTCCCTCATTTTTGCTGTCCCTCTACCAGATCTAGTGACGGGTCTTTCCTGATGACGTATCCAAAATAAGCGAGCCAGAGTCTCACTATCCTCGCTTCTGACGAGCATTCTAGCTGTATTTCTTTGGCTGTTACTTCTCGTTTTGAGTTAGGGCACATCAGCAAATGAAGGTCCCTAAGGCTGGGAGGCCAGTTGGAGGCTGCTGTAGACTGGGCCGGGTGGGAGATGGTGGCAGTTCGGCCTAGGTGGGGGGCTGGATGAAGCCCTTCTCTGCATACACCTGCTCACTTCTAAGCCTCTGGGCCTCGGCTTGTGCAGTTCCCTCTGCCTGGCACACCCTTCCTGCCTTCCTCACCTGCTTTTAGGATCCAGCTCAGCCATCTGGTAAACCTTCCTTATCAGTCAGCCCAGTAACTGTCGAAACAAACCCCCCCCAAATCTCAGAGGCACCGCACAATGAAAATGTATTTCTTGCTCATGTTATAGTCCATGTGGATTATATGGGCGGGAGGGGGTGAAGGTCTGTCCTTCAGGGGACTACACCACCCCTTTGCTGCTGTTGTTAGTTGTCATCGAGTTGATTCTGACTCATGGCAACCCCAAGTGCACAGAGTAGAACTGCTTTATAGAGTTTTCGAGGCTGTGACCTGTTGGAAGCAGATTGCCAGGGCTGTCTTCTAAGGCACTTATGGGTGGATTTGAACTGCCAGCCTTTGTCTAGTAGTCAAACACTTAATCATTTGTGCCACACAGGGACTCTTTGCATCGTCCCTAGGGCCTCACATTCCTTCAATGGTTCTTGCAGAGGAGGGGGAAGAGAGAGAGAGAGTAGAGGATAGAAGGTGACAATATTTAGGCCTGGAAGGGAAATAAACCATTTACTCCCACATCCCACTGGCCAGAACTCAGTCAGATGGACCCACTTAGCTACAAGGGAGTCTGGGAAATGGAGTCTAGCTCACACCCAGGATGAAAGGGAACAGTGTATGAGGTACACATCCCAGCACTCCCTCTCATACTGTGATGAGACTCCCGTTGCCCCCCACCCCCTAACATGCTTTCATAAGAAGTAGGATTTTATGTTGTTGTTGTTAGGTGCCGTTGAGTTGGTTCTGGCTCATAGTGACCCTACGTACAGCAGAATAAAACATTGACAGTCCAGCACCATTCTCACAATCATTGCTATGTTTGAGCACATCGTTGCAGCCACTGTCAGTCCATCTCATTGAGGGTCTTCCTCGTTTTCGCTGACCCTCTACTTTACCAAGCATGATGTACTTCTCCAGGGACTGGTCCCTCCTGATAACATGTCCAAAGTATGTGAGACATAATCTTACCATCCTCGCTTCTAGGGAGCCTTCTGACTGTACTTTTTCCAAGACACATTTGTTTGTTCTTCTGGCAGTCCGTAGTGTATTCGATATTGTTTGCCAACACCATAAGTCAAAGGCATCAATTCTTCTTAAGTCTTATTAATTGTCCGGTTTTCACATGCCTGTGAGGTGAATTGCAAACATCATGGCTTGGATCAGGCACACCTCAGTCCTTAAAGTGACATCTTTGCTTTTCAACACTTCAAAGAGGTCTTTGGCAGCAGGTTTGCCCAATGCAATGCATCGTTTGATTTCTTGACTGCTGCTTCCATGGGTGTTGATTGTGGGTCCAGGTAAAACGAAACCCTTGACAACATCAGTATTTTCTCTGTTTATCATGATGTTGCTTATTGGTCCAATTGTGAGAGTTTTTGTTTTCTTTTATGTTGAGGCGTAATCCATACCGAAGGCGGTAGTCTCTGATCTTCATCAGTAAGTGCTTCAAGTCCTTTTCACTTTCAGCAAGCAAGGTTGTGTCATCTGCATAACGCAGGCTGTTAATTAAGTCTTCCTCCAATCCTGATGGCACCTTCTTTCTCTTATGTCCAACTTCTCGGATTATTTGCTAAGCATACAGATTGAACAAGTACGGTGAAAGGATACAACTCTGATGCACACCTTTCCTGATTGTTGTGGATTGCATTATGTCCCCCCAAAAATGTGTGTCAACTTAGCTAGGCCATGATTCCCAGTATCGTGTGATTGTCTACCATTTTGTCATCTGATATGATTTTCCTGTGTGTTGTAAACCCTACCTCTATGATGTCAATGAGGCAGAATTAGAGGTAGTTATTTTTTATGTTAATGAGGCAGGACTCAATCTACAAGATTAGGTTGTATCTTGAGTCAATCTCTTGAGATATAAAAGAGCAAGCAGGGAGACAGGGGAGCCTCCTACCACCAAGAAAGCAGAGCTGGGACGAGAGCACTTCCTTTGGATCCAGGGTGCCTGTCCTGAGATGCTCCTAGAACAGGGAAAGAATGACCACAAAGGCCTTCCCCCAGAACCAACACAGAGGGAAAGCCTTCCTCTGGAGCTGACTGGCACCCTGAATTCAAATTTCTAGCCTCCTAGACAGTGAAAGAATACATTTCTCTTTGATAAAGATGTCTACTTGTGGTATTTATGTTATAGCAGCACTGGATAACCAAGACATTAGTTTTATACCACACAGTATCCCCAGGTGAACATCCTCCTGGTAGTCTCTGCTTTCAGCCAGGATTCATCTGACATCAGTAATGACATCTCTGGTTGCACATCCTCTTCAGAAACTGGCTTGAATTTCCGGCAGTTCCCTGACGATGTATTACTGCGACTGTTTTTGAATGATCTTCAGTAAAATTTTGCTTGTGTATAATATTATTGATATTGTTCGATAATTTCTGAGTTCTGTCGGATCATCTTTGTTTGGAATAGGCACAAATATGGATCTCTTCCAGTTGGTTGGCCAGGTAGCTGTACTCCAAATTTCTTGGCATAGGCAAGTTGAGCACTTCCAGCCTTACATCCATTTGTTGAAACATCTCAATTGGTGTTTCGTCACTTCCTGGAGCTTTTGCTAATTTTGCTAATGCTTCAGTGCAGCTTGGACTTCTTCCTTCAATACCGTTGGTTCTTGATCATATACTACCTCCTGAAATGGTTGAATGTCGACCAATTCAGTGACTCTCTGTATTCCTTCCATCTTCTTTTGATGCTTCCTGCGTCATTCAATATTTGGCCACAGAATCCTTCAGTATTGCAACTCGAGGCTTGAATTTTTTCTTCAGTTCTTTCGGCTTGAGAAGTGCCAAGCGTGTCCTTTCCTTTTGGTTTTCTAACTCCAGGTCTTTGCACATTTCATTATAATACTTTGCTTTGTCTTCTCAAGCTGCCCTTTGAAATCTTCTGTTCAGCACTTTTACTGCATCATTTTTTCCATTTGCTTTAGCTACTCTGCATTCAAGAGTAAGTTTCAGAGTCTCTTTCAACATCCATTTTGGTCTTTTCTTTCTTTCCTGTCTTTTTAATGACCTTTTGCTTTCTTCGTGTATGATGTCCTTGATGTCATTCTGCAACTTGTCTGATCTTCAGTCATTTGTGTTCAATGTGTCAAATCTATTCATGAAGTGGTTTCTAAATTTAGGTTGGATATACTCAAGGTCATACTTTGGCTCTTGTAGACTTATTTTAATTTTCTTCAGCTTCAACTTGGACTTACATACGAGCAATTGATGGGCTGTTGCACAATTGGCCCCTGGCCTTGTTGTGACTGATGTTATTGAACTTCTCCATTGTCTCTTTCCACAGATGTGGTCAATTTGATTCCTGTGTATTCCATCCAACAAGGTCCATGTGTATATTCACAGTTTATGTTGGTGAAAAAAGGTTATTTGCAATGCGTAAGTCATTGGTCTTACAAAATTCTATCATGCGATCTCAGTGTTGTTTCTATCACCAAAGCCGTATTTTCCAGCTACTGATCCTTCTTCTTTGTTTCCAACTTTTGCATTCCAAACTCCATCTTGATTGCAGGTTTGATCAATTTCAGACTGCAGAAGTTGGTAAAAATCTTCAAATTCTTCATCTTTGGTTCTAGGGGTTGGTATGTAAATTTGAATAATAGTCCTGTTAACTGGTCTTCCTTGTAGGTGTATGGATATTATCCTATCACTGACAGGGTTGTACTGCAGGATAGATCTCTAAATGTTCTTTTTGATGATGAATGTGACACTAATCTTCTTCAATTTGTTATTCCTGGTATAGTAGACGATATCATTGTCTGGCACAAAATGGCCAATACCAGTCCATTTCAGCTCACTAATGCCTAGGCTATTGATCTTTATTTGGTCCATTTCCATTTTTGACGACTTCCAACTTTCCTAGATTCACACTTCTTACATTCCACATTCTGATTATTAATGCATGTTTGCAGCTGTTCTTTCTCATTTTGAGTTGTTGCCACATCAGCAAATGAAGATTCCAAAACTTAACTCCATCAACGTCAATATGTTTGATTCAACTTTGAGGAGGCAGCTCTTACCCTGTGTATTTTGAGTGCCTTCCAACCTGAGAGGCCCATCTTCTGGCACTATATCCGACAAAATTCTTCTGCTCTTCATAAAGTTTTCACTGGCCAATTTTTTAAGAAGTAGATTGCCAGGTCCTTCTTCCCA
This sequence comes from Elephas maximus indicus, assembly GCF_024166365.1. Lineage (NCBI taxonomy): Eukaryota > Metazoa > Chordata > Mammalia > Proboscidea > Elephantidae > Elephas > Elephas maximus. The sequence continues at coordinate 181,001,434 of NC_064822.1, read as the reverse complement.
ATCTCTCTTAGTCTGGAAGCTCCACTGAAACCTGTCCACCATGAGTGACCCCACTGGTATTTGAAATACCAGCAGCATAGCTTCCAGCATGACAGCAACACGTAAGCCTCCACAGTACAACAAACTGACAGAAGAGGGGATTATGTGCAGAGGGTTGTACACATGTTTGAGTTCTCCCTGCTCAGCATAGCTCTACCACCTGCCTTTCTTCCTGAGGTATCCTGGTCTTGGTCCCTTGGCAAAAGCAAGAACCCCCAGGCCTGGGGTGGGGGACGTTATGTGGGGGGATGCTCCCTTTGCCTCTTTCTTTCCTCTTGTTCAAGGAGCCTCCACTGATGGAGGCTGCACTTAATATGTCACAACTCAAGCACTATGGCCTTTTGGGGCTGCCAGCTCCCTTTCCTCACCCTATGGCTGGCCTGTGTGCACCGTAAGAGCCGGGCCTGGGCTGTTGTCTCAGGCTCATTGCTGTTGCCTGGCTTTTGGGACATCTTGGATACTCAGTAAGTGTTTGCTGAATGAAGGAAAGAGGGAGGAAGAGAAAGCTTGGGCAGAACATGCAAGAGGGATATGCTGATGCCATCTGTCTGGATAACACTGCTGACGTGTGGCTGCTTGTAACATGCTGAGTCCGTAATTTCTGGCTTTAGCTGGACTATATGAAGAAGAACACGGCATCAGGAGGAAGACTCATTAATAACCTGCAAAATGCAGGTGGCACAAACTTACTTGCTGAAAGTGAAAAGGACTTGAAAAACTTACTAATGAAGATGAAAAACTACAGCCTTCAGTATGGATTGCACCTCAACATAAAGAAGACAAAAATCCTCACAACTGGACCAATAAGCAACATCATGATAAAAGGAGAAAAGATTGAGGTTGTCAAGGATTTCATTTTACTTGGTTACACAATCAACACCCATGGAAGCAGCAGTCAAGAAGTCATATGACGTATGGCACCGGGCAAATCTGCTGCAAAAGACCCCTTTAAAGTGTTCAAAAGCAAAGACGTCACCTTAAGGACTAAGGTGCTCCTGTCCCAAGCCATGACATTTTCAGTTGCCTCATATGCATGTGAAAACTGAAACAATGAATAAGGAAGACCAAAGAAGACTTGATGCCTTTGAATTGTGGTACTGGCAAAGAATAATGATTATACCATGGACTACCAGAAGAATGAACAAATCTGTCTTGGGAGAAGTACAGCCAGAATGCTCCTTAGAGGTGAGGATGGTGAGACTTTGTCTCATGGACTTTGGACATGTTATCAGGCGGGATCAGTCCCTGGAGAAGGATATCATGCTTGAGAAGTAGAGGGCCAGTGACAAGGAGGAAGACCTCAATGAAATGGGTTGCCATAGTGACTGCAACAATGGGCTCAAGCATAACGATTGTGAGGATGGTGCCGGACCAGGCAGTGTTTCTTTCTGTTGTACGAAGGGTTGCTGAAAGTCGAAACCAACCCAACGGCACCTGACAACATTATTTCTTTATATGTGTCTATTCATTTGTCTCTATTCATTTCGAATATGTACGAGGTATGAATCTAGGAAAATTGGAAGTCATCAAAAATGAAATGGGATGCATAAACATTGATATCTTAGGCAATAGTGAGCTGAAATGGACTGGTATTTGCCATTTTGAATCAGACAGTCATATAGTCTACTATACTGGGAAAGACAGCTTGAAGAGGAATGGCGTTGCATTCATCATCAAAAAGAGCATTCCAAGGTCTATCCTGAAGTAAAACGCTATCAGTGATAAGATAATATCCATACACCTACAAGGAAGACCAGTTATTATTCAAATTTACACACCAACCACTAAGGCCACAGATGAAGAAATTGAAGATCATTACCAACTTCTGCAGTCTGAAATTGATCAAACATGCAATCAGGATGCATTGATAATTCTTGGAGATTGGAATGTGAAAGTTGGAAACAAAGAAGAAGGTTAATAGTTGAAAAATATGGCCTTGGTAATAGAAACGATGCCAGAGATTGCATGATAGAATTTCATAAGACCAACGACTTCTTCATTGCAAATATCTTTTTTCACCAATATAAACAGCGACCATACACATGGACCTCGCCAGACGGGATACACAGGAATCAAACTGACTACATCGGTGGAGATGATGGAAAAGCTCAATATCATCAGTCAGAACAAGGCCAGGGGCTGACTGCGGAACAGAGCATCAAGTACTCATAGGCAAGTTCACACTGAAACTGAAGAAAATTAGAATAAGTTCACAAGAGCCAAAGTATAACCATGAGTGTATCCCACCTGAATTTAGAGACCATCTCAAGAATAAATTTGACTCGTTGAACACTAATGACCAAAGATCAGATGAGCTGTGGAATGACATCAAGGACATCATGCATGAAAACACCAAGAGATCATTAAAAAGACAAGAAAGAAAAGACCAAGATGGATGTGAGAGGAGACTCTGAAACTTGCTCTTGAATGCAGAGTAGCTAAAGTGAAAGGAAGAAATGATGAAGTAAAAGAATTGAATAGAAGATTTAAAAGGGCAGCTTAAGAAGACAAAAGTAAAGTATTATAATGACACGTGCAAAGACCTGGAGATGGAAAACCAAAAAGGAAGAACGTGCTTAGCATCTGTCAAGCTGAAAGAACTGAAGAAAAAATTCAAGCCTCAAGTTGCAATATAGAAGGATTCTATGGGGAAAACATTGTACGATTCAGGAAGCATCAAAAGAAGATGGAAGGACTGCACAGAGTCACTGTATAAAAAGAGCTGGTGGACAATCAACCATTTCCGGGGTAGTATGTGGTCAAGAGCCAATGGTACTTAAGGAAGAGGTCCAAGTTGCCCCGAAGGCATTGGCAAAAAACAAGGCTCCAGGAATTGACAGAATACCAAATGAGATTTTTTCAACAAAACGATGCAGTGCTGGAAGTGCTCACTCCTCTATGCCAAGAAATTTGGAAGACAGCTACCCGGCCAACCAACTGGAAGAGGTCTGTATTTATGCCTATTCTCAAGAAAGGTGGTCCCACTGAACTTGGAAACTATTGAACAATAGCATTAATATCACACGCAAGTAAAATTTTGCTGAAGATCATTCAAGAGCAGCTGCAGCAGTATATCAACAGGGAACTGCCAGAAGTTCAGGCCAGATTCAGAAGAGGACGGAGAACCAGGGATATCATTGCTGATGTCAGATGGATCCTGGCTGAAAGCAGAGAATAGCAGACGGATGTTTACCTGTGTTTTATTGACTATACAAAGGCATTCAATTGTGTGGATCATAACAAATTATGGATAACATTTCAAAGAATGGGAATTTCGGAACACTTAATTGTGCTCATGAGGAGCCTATACATAAATCAAGAGGCAGTCGTTCTCACAGATCAAGGGGATACTGGGTGGTTTAAAATCAGGAAAGGCATGTGTCAGGGTTGTATCTTTTCACCACACATATTCAATTTGTATGTTGAGCAGATAATCCGAGAAGCTGGACTATATGAAGAAGAATGGGGCAACAGGACTGAAGGAAGACTCATTAACAACCTTCGTTGTGTAGGTGATACAACCTTGCTTGCTGAAAGTGAAGAGGACGTGAAGCGCTTACTGATGAAGGTCAAAGACCACAGCCTTCAGTATGGATTACACCTCAACATAAAGAAAACAAAAATCCTCACAACTGGACCAATAAGCAACATTGTGATAAATGGAGAAAAGATTGAAGTTGTCAAGGATTTCATTTTGCTTGGATCTACAATCAACACTCATGGAGGCAGCAGTCAAGAAATCAAAAGACCCATTGCATTGGGCAAAATAAGCTGCGAAAGACCTCTTTAAAGTGTTGAAAAGCAAAGATGTCACCTTGAAGACTAAGGTGTGCCTGACCCAAGCCATGGTGTTTTCGGTTGCTTCCTATGCATATGAAAGGTGGACGATGAATAAGGAAGCCTGAAGAAGAAATGACTCCTTGGAATTGTGGTGTTGGAGAAGAATTTTGAATACACCATGGACTGCTGAAAGAATTAACAAATCTGTCTGGAAGAAGTACAACCAGAATGCTCCTTAGAAGCAAGGGTGACGAGACTACGTCTTACCAACTTTGGACATGTTGTCAGGGGGATCAGTCCCTGCAGAAGGACATCATGCTTGGTAAATAGAAGGTCAGCAAAAAAGTGGAAGACCCTTAATGAGATGGATTGACACAGTTGCTTGGACAATAGGCTTAAGCCTAACAACGATCGTGAGGATGGTGCAGGACTGGGCAGTGTTCCATTCTGTCAAATATATGGTCACTTTGAGTCGGAACCGACTCGATGGCACCTAACAACAACAACATTCATTTCCTAGGGCTCCCATAACAAAGTACTACAAACCAGGTGACTTAAAATAGTAGAAATTTATTCTCACAGTTCTGGAAGCCAGAAGCCCAAAATCAAGGTGTCTGCAGAGTTGGTTCCTTCAGGAGACTCTGAGGGAGAATCCATTCCATACCTTGCTCATGGTAGTTCTTGGCAATCCTTGGCGTTCCCTGGCTTGTAGAGGCATCGCTCTAATCGCTGCCTCTGCCTTTACATGACCTTCTCCTCCCTGTGTGTCTGAATTTCCCTCTTATAAGAACACCCAAATCCAGCATGACCTCATCATAGCATGGTTACGTCTACAAAGACTCTGTTTCTACATAAGTTCACATTCTGAGGTGGTGACATGGATTTTGGGGAGACACTGTTTGACCCAGTACAATGGGTTTTAAAACATTTTTCATTTATTTTGGGGACAGGAAATACATTCATGTGGTTCAAAGGGGTCTACGGTGAAAAGCATCCTTCCTGTCCCATTCTCGTCTGGCTTCACGCCCCGGGAAGACCAGTGTTCCTGGTTTCTCATGCAGCCTCCAGAGATGCTGTATGCTTATTAAACCTTGCTTGTTTTTTTTTTTTTTTTGTATTACCATAACAGTTATTGTTGTGTATATTACCTGATGCATAGCCAGAAAGCCTTACTCTAGGTGACAAGGAAAGTGGGAAAGCAGCTGGCCTTTATTTTGAGCCTAGGTCCTTTACACACACTGATTACTTATCTGCTCGACATACCCAGGCATCAGCTGTTGTTCTTTCGTTTTACAGGTGTAGAAACTGAACGACAGAGAGGCCAAGGTCAAGGGTAAGGTCTCTCAGCTACTGAATGGCTTTAAATTCAGGTCTCATTGTCCTCATGTTTCCCCTTTCCCAGCTTAACCCTGGCATTTGCAGAAGGGAGTTGGGCTTGATTCTCTTTTTGCCATCTTCAATTCTACTTTCCCATGTCTGCGTAGAGGGGAAGCTCTGCAGAGTTGTCCTTCCAGCTTCCCCTCCTGCTCTCCCTTCTCACTTCTCAGAAAGGCTGTGGCTGGAATGTTACAGGGTCTAAGGGCCTGTGACGCTGCACATAAATAGATGAACATTTTTCTAAAGAGTGTCCTGAATTTTAATCATTAAAAAAAAGTCATGATCCAAAAAGGGGATAAAATGCGAAATAGGATTTAAAATTCTCACGGAATCCAGACTGTTTGGAGTCATGGAGGCTGGATGAACTCCTGAAACTATTGCCCTGAGATAATCTTTTAACCTTAAACCAAAAATATTCCCTGAAGCCTTCTTTAAAATGATAGATTAGCTTAATCAGTAAAGGATGTTTTTCTTTTATGCTCTTTTGGAGACTTATCTATATGGGATCAAATTAACAACAGCAACTTGAAAGATTAGATACGGAGTTTTAGGGGCAATGTGTTTATATCAATGAGGAAGGAACGATTTGGAAAAGGAGGTTAAGAATATAATCAATGTCACTGAATTGTACATGTAGAAACTGTTGAATTGGTGTATGTTTTTCTAGGTATATTTTCAACAACAACAAAAATAAAATATTGGAAAAAAAAAAAAAGTCCTGATCTAGCCCCTCCTAAGAGAGAAAAAAGGACTAGGAAACATGACTTCAGAGGAACAGGAAGGTTCTAGAATGTTTAATAAATGGTCATCAAATTGTTCTCAAGCCCCTATAAATAGTCGCCTCTGAATGCTAAACTTAGTAAGGGGATTTCTGGGAGGCTGGGTGAAAAGGAAGGTTTCTGAGAGATGGGTGTGACTCTGGGTAGGATGAGGGTGAGGAGGGCTGGGGGCACCTTGAAGGACATGTTTGTGTGAGGCCTGGGTGTTAGTGGGTATGTGACCAGATGAAGGTTTCAGAGGTTTTGGGGTGGCCTGTGTGAGATGGGGTGGGGATGGTGTGGGAAAGAGGAGAAGGAGCGATATTCCCTGAGACTGCTGTGTGTAGCGAGGCGCTATGGAAAGCCTCTGTGTGTGTGTGTGTGCGCGCGCGCACACACACACGCAAGCCACACGCTGCCACAATAGCCACAGCCCTGCTCTATCTCGGGAACCCCCCCAAGCAGAGGAAGGAGATCTTTATCTTGTCCCAAGGTACCTGCGGGAGTTTCAAACTTTCTCACCAGCCTGATCTGCCCCTCCCAGCCCCAGGCCCTGGCCCCCAATCTTTTGCACAGGAAGTGGGCTGGCCTTGGGGTTTAGTGTTTGCGGCTCCATCGCCCGTCTGCTACTTGGGCCGTGAAGCCGGAGCAGGACCGCAGGGAGATGGCCACAGCTCCAGCAACAAGGAGGACTAGAGAGACTGTGCCACAGCCTCATGTCTCAGCCAGGTGATGTCCCACCTCATCCCCACCCTGCCCCCACCCTGCCAATGGGGCACCCTCCTGGCACCTGCGAACCAGCCGGGGATGCTCTGGGTCAGTTCCCCCAGCAGTTTCTGCCTGAACTTTAATCCCTAGTCCTCACCCCAACCTTATCTTGGAATCCACATGGGGATGGGGCCGGCCCTGCTTTCAAGGCTTCTGGCTCATAAAAAACTGGTCCTCAGTCCCAGGCCATCCCTGCTTCCCAGCCCAGTCTGGGGATGAGCCAAGTCTGTGGGTATTGTGACCCTCAATTCCAAAGGGTGGAGGAGGAGGTGGCAGGGGGAAGCCAGCCGGAGCCTCAGATAGGGGAACCCAGAGAGGGTGCCAGGATATGGGGTGGAGGGATGGGAGCCACCTCCTGACCTCTGGGGAACAGAGACCGCACAGAGGGAAGCACCCTGTGTGATGTGCTCCCCTCTGAGACCTGGCTGTGGGTGGAATATGCTGGAAGGTCTCCGGGAGCCCCGGGGTAGAGGCTGGATGCCTGGGTTCAAGTCTGGATTTGTCCCTTCTTTGGCTGTGTGACTGGACAGGTCAGTCATGTCACCCAGCCTTGGGGGTAGGACTCCATCTCTGGGGCCTCCGGGAGTGTGAGGCTTCCTGGGAGCCTGACACCTCCCACCCTTAACAGTGTTGGCACCCCATCAGGTTGTTGAGAGGCAGAGCCATCCCCAAGGGTCATCTTCCTTCCCCCTCAGCCAGGATCTCGTGCCCAGGTGGGGAGATACTCCCAGAGTTAAACGGCCAGAGGCAGACCCTGTGTGTGTGTGTGAGAGAAAGAGAGAGAGGACAAGGGAAAATGGGGGGGGGGTGCATCAAGATTAGAGGTCAGGGGCATACATCTTGATCTACTGAGCTTCTGCTTTACCCTTCTTCCCAGTCCACCCACCTACCAGGCATGAAGCCCCACAAACCCCACAATGTCAGCCCTAGTGGGGCCTCAGACCACTCCTGAGTGGGTTCAAATCCTGGCTCCCCTGCTCTCTAGACTGAGCAAGAGGCTTACCGCTCTGTGCCTTCACCTTCCCATCTGAAAAAGGGGGTGATAATAGTACCTGCTCCTAGGGCTGCTGTGAGGACTACGTGAGGTGACGGTGCTAAGAACAGTGCTGGACCCAGAGGGAGAGCCGCGTGTCAGCTGCTGCCGTCACTGCCACCATCATTATTATCATTATCTAACTTGAAATCAGATGACCTAGGTTTGAGCCCAGGCTCTGAGTAAACTTGGGCAGTTCCGAGCCTTGGTGTTGGCGTCTGTAACAAGGGAATGACAATCGCCCTCTCCCTGGGTTGGGGTGGGGCCATGATGAGTCAGTAGGAGCGAGTGGGTGCTGGAGCCGTGAAGGGTAGGGCACACACACATGTGGGTGGGTGTGTGTGTGTGAGCCCTAGCCTCTGCCCTGCTGTGGAAACTTGAACGCTCCTCAATGTCTCTGAGCCTCAGTCTGCTCCGCTACAGAACGAGGGCGCAGCCCTAGCTGGCGGCTAGGAGCCCTCCCACCCCTGGTTTTCCCACTCTTCCCTTCTTGCTGTGCCTCCCTGTGGCCATCTTCCTGTTCCTGTACCCCTTCAGCTATGGGTACTGGGCAGTGCTTTCTTCTCCCTGTCTCTCCTCCTTGCTGGGGCCTGTGGTTTGGCCCTGACCTTCCTTCAGCCTTGTACCTGTTTGCCACCCCCTTCTCCTCTCACCCTGGGGGTCTGTGCCAGGTCCTGACCTGGGCATGGAGGATGCCTTGATGGCTGCGGCCTGAGATCACTGCGTCTGGGGGGCACCCTCATAGAGGACCGGCAGTGTTCTTGCCCTAGGCTGTGACTCAAGTCTAAAGGACACAGGAGGGGCTTGCTGGAAGCCCCTCACTGGGTCTCAACCCTGTGCCCTACACTGTCCGGGAATCCAAAGGAGGTATCAGCCCCCACCCTGGGAGTTCACCCTCCTGGGGGGTGGTGTGCTGGGCAAGGTGAGTCCGTAGGTGCCCCCCGGCCCAGGACAGATGCAGCGCCAGGCAGTCTATGCTGACTTCTCAGGGCAGGGAGGCTGTGGGCCTAAGCTCTGACACCAGTGCCTGGGGCAGGGTCTGGGCAGAGTGGAACAAGGGAGGAAACAAGTCTTAGAGGGGAGACATGGGTTACAATCCCAGCTCTACTTCTTATTATGTACATGACCTTGGGCAAATTAACATCTTGGAGCCTTAGTCTCCCTCAGGGTGTAATGAGAATGATAAAAGCTCTCACCCCCTAAGCTACTGGGAAGCTCAAATGAGAGAGTGTGCTTGAAGTTCTTGACCCAGAGCCTGGCACAGAGTCAGTGTTCCATATACGTCCCTGAGTAGTGTTATTAGGTAATCAACGTGTGCTTGCTCATTCTGTGATTTGCAGTGGGTGGGAAGGTGTGTCAGAGCTACAGGGGTGGAGGGGCTCTGCCTGGCTTCTGGCCAATCTGCCCTCACTCAGATTCTGCCTCTTCACAGCTGTGTGGCCATGGGCAATTTGCTTAACCTCTCTGTGTCTCGGTTTCCCCATTTGAAAACAGGGATAAGAAGAGCATCCCCAATAAATGAGTTCATGCATTACAAGAGTCTCAACTAAAGGCTGGCCTATATGGCGACCTGGAGAGGAAGCTTCTGGTGTGGCTATGGTAGAGGAGGGTAGAGAGGACACAGCAGCTAGTCTCAGTTCTCTGCTGGCTCCCTGTGTGACCACAGACTAGTCTTCCCCATTTCTGGGCCTTGGTTTCTCCAGGGGCCGGGCTTGCTCAGAGAGCCCTCTCAGCTCTGACAATGTGGGAGTCTCTGAATCTCACTCCTGGGACATCCATCTTGGGAGATAGAGCTGAGGGCTCTCTGGGCCAGAGCACTGGGCCCTAAACAGCTCTGCTCTCTTGGCCATACTGAAAGCCTCTGACCACATGCATTCATTCCACTGCAGTTACTGAGTGCCCCTGTGTGCCAGGCCCCGTGGTCAGCAGTCCCTGGAGGGAGCACACGGCCTGGCCAGGGCCCTGCTGCTGTCATCCTAGAGGAAGGGACAAGAGGTTCAGAGGAGGCATCCCTTGCCCCTTGTTGGGGAAATCAGGGAGGACTTCATGGAAGAAGGAGGAGGAAGCATTTGAGAAGGGCCTCCAAGGACACCAGGATTCTGTAGGTGGCAGCAGGGGAAAGCCAGGCTTGGGAAGGCCACTTAAAGGCACGTCTGTTTCCTAGCTGCCAGGAGGCAATGGCTCGTGCAGACGGGCCGACACAGTGAGGGTGTGTGTAACTATTGCTGTGAGAGCGAGGGAAAGGCTGGCTGATTCCAATCATGGAGCTGGGCATTTAGGCTTGTGGGCTGAAGTGGGAGCCACTGAAGACTCTGGGCAGGGAGGTGGTGGTTGGAGCTGGCCTCTGGGAGACGAATCTGAGAGCCTCAAGGTGCAGCTGCTACAGAGGGGGCCACTGTCATGTCCAGGCTGGAGTGACACTGGACTGGCCTGGGCTGGTGGCACTGGGTGGAGGAAGAGGAAAAGACGGGCCCGGTGTCCTTAGGGCTGTCCTGTCTGGGCTTCCTGGCTGGCTGGTGTGGGGGTGAAGATGAGAGTCAAGGATAGCATTAGACTGGGACAAGGAGGGCGGGAATGCTCCAAACCCCAAACGAAGTCAGCTGGGAGAGATACAGGGTGAGCAGAGCTTTTGCTGGGCCTGCGGGATCCCGTCTGGGGAATTGAGGCCATTGAGGGGGAGGTCACGACTCAGGGGAGGCCCCGAGCTGGAGGAAGGCCTGTGGCAGGTGTGAAGCGGAGGCAGTGGGATGCTGGAGCGGGACAGGGAAGGAAGGACACAGAGGAAGAGGGGGATGAGAAGAGGTGGGGGCCACAAAGCCTGGTGCCCAGAGTCTTGGCCAAACTTGGCATCAAAGAGTCTGAGGGTTTGAAGGACTCCCCACCTTCTCAGTATCTTTCCCCTCTGCCTCCACCTTTCTGTTCAGGCCACTGTCTCCTCCTTCTGGAAGTTGTTCCTAGCCCCGCAACCCCCCTCCTGTCTCCCCTTTGCCACACCTCCCAGCCATCCAGCTGTCTTGTGGAAATGGCCATTGGCTCGCTTTTCTCATTTCCCTCCCCGCGCCCAGCTCTGCAGGGGACCGCGGCAGCCATATTTCCTCGCTGCAGCAGGTCGTGGCCGAGGCCTTACACCTGCGCTGAGTGAGTGGGAGTGTCCATGGTGTGGCCAGGTCTCTGAGAACACTCCTTGACAAATACACCATTAGTCACTGTGCCCCAAATGCCACCACTGGCGACACAGCTGCCAGTTCAGGCTCCTCTCTCTGGGAGGGGCCTCATCTGAAGCCTCTCGGGGGGGCAGAATAGTGTAGCTCAAGTGGCTGTAGGGGCAGAGGGACACATAGGGCTTTGGCGGCAGAGACTCCTGGGTTCCAATCTTGTAAGAGAGGGACAAACAGTTGGGCTAAGGCCTGCAAAAACAGTGGCCTGGACATGCCAGAGTCCCTGAGTGGTGCCAACAAACGGTTAACGCGCAGAGCTGCTAACAGAAAAGTTGGTGACTCGAATCCTCCTCTTTCTCAGAAGAAGGGCCTGGCAATCGACTTCTGTAATATTTGTTGTTGTTTTTAGGTGCCATTGAGTTGACTCTAACTCACGGGGACCCGGAGAGTGTCAGGGTAGAACTGTGCTCCGTGGGATTTTCAGTGGCTGCTTTTTTGGAAGTAGGTCACCAGGCCTTTCTTCTGAGGTGCCTCTGGGTGGACTCGAACCACCAACCTTTTGTTAAGCAGCCAATTGCTTAATGTTTGCCCTGCGCAGGGACTCCTGGCAAGGGTTCGGTCTTATTACTGTCATGATATGATCGTGTTTCCCCTCGTGGAGCTTGGTATGACCCGGTGCGCTATCAGCCTGACGCATGTTAGCTTCCCTAAACAATGCTGACGTTTAGGAACCATGTTGCGATGATTCTGTCTGTGAAAAAGGGCATGACCCTCGAGACCCCCGAAGCTGCATCTCAGTGGAGAGAGTGATTGGGGCCCTCCGTCCTCTCTTCATCCCCAGGTGGGCGACTTGACTCTTGGCAGGGAGGAGGGCCAGGTCGAGCATCACCATGAAGGCCCCTGAGCTGGGGATGGGACCCAGGTGCCCTGGCTGTCATCTGGCACAGCACAATCCCTTCTTAGAGAAATAGGCCAGATCTGGGGTCTCATGCCTACACCGCTCCCCTCAGTGGGGTCTGTCCTGGAGGGGTATAGGGCTGACTGAGGCATGAGTCTGAGGGTCTCTCTTGCTGCTTCGTTAACCCTCCAGGAGCGGACACCTCCCTTTCCTTCTAGGCCATTCGAGTCTTAGAAAAGACAGAGATTTGTCTTTCAGAAGATTCCTCTCCTGCTCCCAGTTACATGCAGAGAGCAGGTTTAAATGTTGTCCTCGAGAGAGTTCTTTGGCTGTTTGAAGGCAGCGCTCCTGTCTTTGTTGCAGGCTTCTCTCGCTCAGCTCACATCTCACTGTCTTCAGACCATTTCTTCAAGTCCCTCCAAGGAGCCTCCATGGGTGGAGCAGGGGGATGACCTAGGTGACTGCCCCAAACCTCCGGATTCCCTTTTTGGTTGTCTGGATTTAGCGTCATTTGTTTATTCATTCAAAAACTTTTTTTGTTGAGTGTCTACCATGTGCCCAGTACTGTTCCAAGCGCTGGGTCCTAAAAAAAAAAAAAAAAATTTTTTTTTTTTTTTTTGTGGTCCTAGGAGTAAACAAAACAGACAAAAACCCCTGCTTTCATTGAGCTTATGTGACGTGTGTGTGTGTGTGTGTGTGTGTGTGTGTGTGTGGTAAAGGGGAGATAGAGAGAGAGGAGATAGATAGCTATACCCATTGCCATGGGTTCTGACTCACAGTGACCCTATAGGACAGGGTAGAACTGGCCCGTAGGATTTCCAAGGCTGTAATCTTACGGAGGCAGACTGCCACATCTTTCTCCTGTGGAGCAGTTGGTGGGTTTGAACCACTGACCTTTCGTTTAGCCGCTGAGTGCTTAACCACTGTACCACCAGGGCTCCTTAGAGAGGTAGAGAGAAAAATAAAGAAATTAATTAATTAAATGCTGTGTTGATAAATAATGCATGATAAAAAATATCGTGAGTAATAAGGTGTGATTTTTTTTTTACAGTTAAGGAGCCCTGGTAGTGCAGTGGTTAAGTGCTTGGTGGCTAACCGAAAGGTCGGCAGTTCAAACCCACCAGCCTTTTCACAGAAGAAAGATGTGGCAGTCTGCTTCCATAAACATTATAGCCTTGGAAACCCTTATGGGGCAGTTCTACTCTGTCCTATAGAGTCACTATGCATTGGAATCAACTTAACGGCAATGGGCTTTCTTATACATTCTGGTCAGGAAAGCCCTCTCTGAGGAGGTGATATTTGAGCAGAAACTTGAACGAAAGGAGGGAGTGAACTTTGTGTCCCTGCAGGGCAGAGGGACTGGCAGGTGCAAAGGCCCTGTGGTGGGGAGCAGATGGGGGCACCCTGAGAGCCCAGCCTGACCCCCTTGGCAGTGAAGACAGCCATGGCGGGTGTTCACTGGTGCTGTCTCCCCTCTCCTCCCTCCAGGGCCTCCTTCCCCAGCTCCACCCCATGGTTGTGATGGCAGCTCCTCCTCTGTCCTGGCGTCTGCCCCTCCTCGTTTTCCTCCTCCCCTTGGCCATCCCTCGGCTGTCTGCAGCGGTGAATGGTGAGGACCCTGGCATCCCAACAGCCATGTCTACCCTAGGGGAGGAGACCCAGGCCCTTCTGGAGTTCCTCCTGAGTCCTCTGCTTCTTAGCAGCAGATACAGAAGCAAGGGCAGGAGGCAGGAGGGGAGGGAGGCAGGGACCCTGGGGTGGCAGGCACCATGGGCACCAGAGATCAGGCATCCATCTCAACCCTGGGCCCCTTATCCTGCTCCGTGATGCACTCATGTGTGTCTGTAGGATGCAGGAAGACACTGGTTTCTCTGTCTGCCCGGCCTGTGAGATTTGGAGGCTCTGGGACTCAGTTTTCTCCTTTCTGATTTGGGCCTACTAGTCTCTTCTCAGCCCACCAGGGTTGTCTCCCTCCACGTCTGGTGGGCACTGGGTGATAAGAGCAGGTGGTGGGTGAGCCCTGAGGGCTAGGGGCTACCTACAGCTACTCGTGCCATCTTGTCCAGCAGACACTTCCACACTCACGTGCTTCTACAACTCGAGGGCCAACATCTCCTGTGTCTGGAGCCAGGATGGGACTCTGCAAGCCACAGCCTGCCACGTTCACGCCAAATCAAATAGGCGGTGAGTGCGGGCTAGGCCAGCCCAACTGCAGGACCTTAAAAAAAAAAAAAAGAAACTGACCATTGCCATTGAGTGGATTCCAACTCATAGTGACCCTATTAGACAGAGTAGAACTGCCCCATAGGGTTTCTAAGGAGTGGCTGGTGGATTCGAACTGCCGACCTTTTGGTTAGCAGCCGAATGCTTAAACATTGAGCCACCAGGGCTTCTGCAGGACCTTAGCACAGTGCAATCTTCTCATCCCTGACTTTTAGATTTTTGGAAACATAAAATCTGACTCCAAGAAGAGTCACTTTCAGAATCTTGGAATAATAGGACCCACAGGCTCTTAGCATCACAAAAGTTTGGGACCGGGCCTAGAATCAAGGCATCATTTATGAGAATGTAAAATGGAACTGAACCTGTTGCCATCGAGTCGATTCCGACCCTACCGGACAGAGTAGAACTGCCCCATAGCATTTCCAAGGAGTGTCTGGTGGATTTGAACTACCGACATTTTGGTTAGCAGCCACAACACTTTACCACTACCCCACCAGGGTTTCCTAAGAGAATGTGGGAGTCAGACATTAGACCCATCAAACCTGGAGTGGGGGTTGGGGGAAGGCAGATGGGAGCCAAGCTCTAATGGTGGTACTGGGAGATGAGCTGGACAAAGTGGTTTCAGGACACTGGGCTACAAGCCAGCTTTGTAAGAAAGGGGGACCCCCAAGCTTTTTGAGTGATCTGGGATTTTGAGAGACCCCTAGGGCAGCTGTGGAGACAGAGGCCTGGGAGGGAGTCCATGGAGGGGCCGCTGGGATCCAGTCATTCAGGTGGGAGAAGGGGAAGTCCCCGAGGCAGAGGTGGGCTCCCTGGGCTTGGGGACTAATGGGGTGGGGTGTGGAGAGCAGGGCGGGGAGAAGGAGGAGGCAAAGGAGGCTTTGGTCTCTGCCTTGGCTCCTGGGTGGATGGTAATTCCACGGGGCCCCAAAGGCCAAATTAAGGATGTATCTTCACCCTCAGCTCCATGGGAAGACTTTAGAGCGCTTTACGTGTGGAGGGGCGTGTGTCTTGAACCTGTGTTTCTAGAAAATCACTTCGGCTGCTGGGTGGGGAGCGGCCAAGGGGCCAGGCTGGGACGGGGCGGAGTATTGTGGGGCCGTTGGGGGAACTGGCAGCCTTCACCAGCCTGGCACACAGCCCACGTCCAAATCAACCTTGCCGGGGGACCTGGCAGCTGTTGCCACAGGTCTAAGGGCAGGGAGATCTGAGAAGGGATCCCTCTGGCCAGCCCTGCGGTGGTCTTCCCTTCTAAGGAGGTTCTTTGACCTTGACAGGCAATGGAACAAAAGCTGTGCACTCCTCCCCACGTTGCAGGACTCCTGGGCCTGTAACTTGATCCTCGGACTCCCAAATGTGAGTAGCTGAGCAGAGGGTGGGCTTGGGAGAAAGGGGGTGTCCTCTAGCTTGGGCTGAGATCTCAGGGAGGGCTGGAGGCCAGGGAGGAGCTGGGCCTGGCAAGCCCAGTGCTCCAGGGCTGTGTGAGGCCCTGCCTAGGGCCAAGGAGGAAGTAGAAGGCTGGAGGGCAGCACTGGAAGTCCAGAACTCAGCCTGACCCGTGGGCGAAGTGTGCTGGGTGCTGAGGCCTGCCATCCAGCACACACACTTGCTGTCTCTCCCGTGCCTTGTGGCCCCATAATGCCTCTGGGTTCTTTATCCAGTGGGGACAGCACCCTGTAATAACAACCACACCTGGCTCTTCCCGAGCTCTCGGCAGACGCAGGGCCATGTGGGTTTAAGAGTGTTGATTCTGGAGACCAGTGGCCTGGGTTCAAGTGCTGGTCCCACCGGTTGATGTTGGGAACCTCCATGTCCCAGTTTCCCTATCTGTAAAATGGGAATAATAATGACACCTGTCTCCTAGGCTTGTTCTGAGGTCAAAGCACTTAGAATGACTCCTAGAACAGAGTAAGCTATCTTCAGTCAGTGCTTACAACTCCACCGGTGGGCACCAGCACTACCCTCCTCTTATCAATGAGGAATCTGAGACTCAGAGAGGTGTCATCCTTGCCTAGAGTCACACAGCCTGCGAGTATCAGCTCTGGGATTTGAACCCAGGTCTACTGGACCCTCACCCCATGCCTCTTGCAGGGTACCTGGCCATGTCCACATGGGTGTGAATCATATTACCGAACGTCAAACGTTCCTTGGCAGCGGCAGGCCCTGAGGACATTCACACCACATTTGTCCAACCAGCATTGGTTGTATGGATTTTCACGGGGCAGGAGGATGTGAAGATGGGGTCGCATAGTATAGCTGATAAAAGCACAGCCTCTGGAAGCAGACTGCTACGCAGTCCCTGTGAGCTCTGCAGATGGCCTGGCTCCTCCACTTCAAAGCCTGGCTCCTCCACTTCCTAGCTGTGTGACCTTAGGCAAGTTACTCAACCTCTCTGTGCTTCTGTTTCTTCAGGAGTAGGATGGGAGTGTTGAGAGAATTAAGTGAGAAAATATGTGTAACATGCTTAGAAGAGTGCCTGGCACAAAGTAAGTGCTCCATAAAATGTATTACTGGCATCATCTTTACAACAGTAATAACAACAACAATGATGACAATAGTACTATTATTGTCTGGGACACTCTGGCTGCCGTGGCAGCTGTAAGAAGGCTGAGGAGGGTCTTTGGGGTAGAGAGGGGAGAGTGGTTTCCTGGCTGACCAGCTCCAGGAACCCTGATGATCAGGTTCAAGGTTTGCTCACAGTGGGGTCTCCTGGCAGGTCAGAGGGACAGTGGCCAGAGTCCTAGACCCGAAACCACCTTGGTGCCCCAAAGCACTGATCCTCTGGGGCCGCAGTGCTGCTGTTGGCTCCTGCAGAGATCCGGTCAGTCACTCTGTGGGGCCATGGATGCAGAGGGCCTGGGTTTGAATCTGTGCTCCCCTGCTGACCAGCTGCATGACCTTCGACAAGTCTCTTAACAACTGAGGCTCAGGTTTCTCACTTGCAGTATGGGGAGAAGCAAGTGGCTAAGGCACCTGAGCAGTACCTGCCCACAGGAGACACTTAACATGTGACCATTTTCTTCCAGAAAAGGCAGGGTATGGAATAGGGAAGGGATGGGAAGGGGAGGCTTTCATACTTGAAGCTATTAAACACGTACAGTTCCCGACCTGCATCTTCTTGGAGGCCTCCTCTTTTTACATACCTCTTGTGATGTGGAGCTCGCTATCTACCAAGGCAGCTCATTTCACTTTGGATCAGGGGTCAGCAAACTATGGCCCTCTGGTCGTTTCTGTAAATAAAGTTTTATCGGAACACAGGCACGATCAGTCACTTACATATAGTCATGGCTGTTCTCAAGCTACAGGAGCAGAGTTCAATAGCTGTGACATAGACCATAAGGCCTGCAAAGCCCAAAGTATTTACTACCTGGCCCTTTACAGAAAACGTTTGCAACCGCCTGCCTTAGATGGTGGGGCGTGTGGAGGGCTCCATCCTTGCTGCGGCTCTTGCCCTCCCATCCCGTCCTCCCTTTGTCCTCATCCCCACAGCCTTCCCTCTCCGTGGTGCACCCTCTCCTGCTGCAGCAGCCACAGCCCTGCCCTCCTTCCCTTGCAGTCTCAGAAGCTGACAGCAGCGGATATTGTCAACATAAGTGTGACGTGCCTCGAAGGAGAGAGGTGGAGGATGGTGAAAACCGAGGACTTCAAGCCCTTTGAGAACCGTGAGTGAGGACCCCAGGATGGGGCTGGATAGAGTGAACCCTCTTTCTCTGTCTTCCTCTCTGGGGCCTTCCCTGCTCCAGTCTCTCTCCACATCAGTTTCCATAGCCACATCTGACCAGCTCACTGCCCGTTGCCTGCTCCTTACCCTGGCATTCAAGGTGGCTCAGCATCAGCCCTGGCCTCCCTCTCCAGCCTCGTCTCTTCCACTGGCAGCCTATATCCCCACCACAGCCAACATGCCCATCCAGGCCTCTGAGCCTTTGCATACTCTGGTCCCACTGCCTGGAAGGCTCTTCCCACCTGGAAAGTCCAACTCACCCTTCAAGCTCAGTGAAGGGTCACCTCCTCCAGGAGGACTTCCCAGATTCCCCTGGCCCTTTGTACCTCCTCTTTCAAGGAGTTTATGTTCTGGGTCATCGCTGCCTGGTTATGGGTCTGTCTTCTTCACTGGTTTATGAGCTCCCCAAGGGCAGGGTTTCTGCCATTCTTGTGTCCTCATGCCTAGCACCCAGCACCAGGCCTGATCTGGGAAGGCTTGCAGAATGCTGACTGCCTACCCGCCACCTCCCTCCCTTCCATGGTGCCTCTGTCTTTCTCCATTCCCAAACCCCCTCCCTTCTCACTGCTCCCCCCACTCCCTCACCTGACCTTGAGTGACCGTGGAGGCCATCTCTAAGAAACAAGTGGGGCAGAGGGCAAGATCTCGGTGGGGTTCAAAGCCCAGCCCTGCCTTGAATGGATGTGTGTCCTGGGCAGATCTTTTAACCCAGCTGAGCCTCAGTTTTCTCATCTGTGAAATGAGGATCACTGGAGTTATCTACCGCACAGGGTTGTTGCAAGGAGTCTATGAGTCAAGACACATAAACCACTTAGCACATAGTCAGTGCTCAGTACCTATTTGCTTATTCTTGTCTGCATGGTTCTGCAGAGTCTCAGAATTATAGAAACTTGATCAATTTAACTTCAGAGTCAAAAAATCTTGTACTTATTGTCATCAAATTTAAAATAAGTGAAATAATATTTGATCTGTGTAAAACGCTTAGTGCACAGAGCACAGAGAAAGGGCCCCTTGATTCATTCAAGAGATATTGAACCGAGCGCCTGCTAAGGGCTGGGTGATGTTCCAGGCAACAAGGATGCAGCAGGAGACAAAAGTCCCTGACTCACAGTCTGGTGTGGGGGAGACAGAAAATGAATAAAGCAACAAGAATAAATATTTAATATGTCAGGTGGTGACAAGTGCTAGGAAGGAAAAAGGTAAGGGGGGGGCGGAGAGTGGTGGGCGGTCAGAGACGGCTTCTCCAACTAGGTGACATTTGAGCAGAACCCAAGAGGAAAGGAGGCGGTGGACCATGAGGGTCTCTGGGGGAAGAAACAGCGGGGCAAAGGTGGAGGTGAGAGCAGGTATGGGCTCCGTGATCTCAGTGTCATGACCCAGTATCACCAGCGCTTGCTCCTCTGTCCTCTCTCCCACCTCCAGTTCGCCTGATGGCCCCCGACTCCCTCCGAGTTGTCCATGTAGAGGCCCAGAGGTGCAATGTCACCTGGACTGTCCCCCAGTTCTCCCACTACATAGAAAATTACTTGCAGTTCGAGGCCCGGACACAATCCTCAGGCCACAGCTGGGAGGTGAGTCCATGGCCCAGGTCCCACCTGTCGTGAGTCCTCCTTCCCCTCCCAGCCCCGGCCCTGGTCACTTCGTCCATTCATCGTCTCAGAAAAGCCACATCACCCCCTGGGCAGATGGGGGGTGGCAGAGTCCACCGTGTGCTGCGTGGCCTGCCTCCCCTTTCTCCACGTGCCCCGTACGACTCAGTGGGTTCAGCTGGAGCAGATTTCGGGCTGGCACGGGGCAAGGTTTACATGGCAGAGAGGCAGGCGACTGCCCACTCATGAGAGTTCAGAGGTCCTGAGAAGCCACGCTCTCACCCTTCAAAGCCAGCCTGGTCCAGGGTTTCACAGGCTCTCAACAATTAGTCATCTGCTTATTCATTCCTTTAGTCCATCACTGTTTTGCTCACTCACTCATTCATTCATCCAAAAAATATTTGCTGAGCACCTACTATGTGCCGAATGCTGGAAAGAGAGTGGTTTCTGCTCTGGGAAAACTCATGAGGGGGGCAGACAGTTAATAAACACAGAAATAAGAGAATCTGAGATACCGATACTACTATAAAGAAAAGCTCCCTGGGTAGTGCCAACAGCACCTTGGAAGAAAGGCCTGGCGACCTGCTTCCAAAAAACTCAGCCACCGAGCCCTATGGAGCACAGTTCTGCTCTGACACACATGGGGTGGCCACGAGTCAGAGTCAACTCGACGGCAACTGGTTTGTAAAGAAAATGAAATGGGGTCACGTCTTTGAGAGTGGCTGAGTCAGGCTACTTTAGATGTGAGTGACCCTGTAAGGGCTCTGAGGTCAGGATGGAGCTGACCCTGCAGAGATCTGGGCAGGGTTTTCCTCAGAGGCAGGATGACACTTGTGTGTCGGAGAATAGGAAGAAGCAAAGGGGTCGGGGTGGGAGGCCAGGATGAGGAATCTGGGTTTGGGGGCAAGCATGATGGAAAGGCCTGGGAAGTTTGGGGGGACATGAGATGATGCACACTTTCTAAAACAATCCCTCTTTCTGGTTGTGGGGTGTGGGTGGACAGGCTGGTGGAAGCAGGGGAGGCTTGGATCCGGGAGGGGCGGGGAGGGTGGGACAGAGGAGTGAAGAGTCCAGAATCAGTCCAGAGGCAGAAAGAGTTGATTGGTGTGTGGTTTTGGATGTGGGGGAGGAGTGGGAGGGAGAGGTTCAGGGTGATTCTGGGGTTTTTCACCCCAATAACTGGGTAGTCAGGTGACCTTTCAGTAGGATGGGGAGGTGGGGAGAATAAAGGGTCTGATTTGCTCAGCCTCCCAGCCCTCAGCCTCCTAGCCCTGCCGAACGCTGGTGGCGTAGTGATTAAGTGCTACGGCTGCTAACCAAAGGGTCGGCAGTTGGAATCTGCCAGGCTCTCCTTTGGAAACTCTTCGGGGCAGTTCTACTCTGTCCTATAGGGTCGGAATGAGTTAGAATCCACTCAACGGCACTGGGTTTTTGGTTTGCACTGGGTTTTTGGTTTTGGGTCCCAGCCCTGCCATGGGAGGTGGGGTGGGTGGTGGGGAGGCCACGGTGCTGACACCCCTGTCTCTGCCTCAGGAGGCCGCCCTGCTGAGACTCAAGCAGAACCAGCAATGGATTTACCTGGAGTCACTGGCTCCAGACACCACTTATGAGCTGCAGGTGCGTGCCAGGGCCAGTAAAGGCAGCAACGCGACCTGGAGCCCCTGGAGCCAGCCCCTGGTCTTTAGGACGAAGCCTGCAGGTACTGGTGGGCAGCAGGCTGGAGAGGGAGCTGGGCAGGAGGGGGAGACGCCCAGGATGGGCATGCCTGCAGGGCCTGGGAACCCACTCATGGAGTGTGGCACCAGGTTGGAGGTGGGAGGGATGTGGTGGGAGTGGTGGGATCAGGGTAAGTGGGACCCCTTCTCTAACCCTCTCTCCTCCTACCCCTGGCAGCCCCGGAGGAGACCCCATCCGTTTCTCTGTTGTTACACGTGATGCTGGGCCTCATCGGTGCTACCGCCTTAATCATCTTATTCTACCTTCTGGCCAACTTCCAGTACATCAAGCCGTGGTAAGAGAGGCCCCTCTCCGTCCTTCATGCTCCTGTCTGACGCGCACGCGTGCACACACGTAGACACACAGACACGCACAGTGCTGAGCTCTCTGCTCTGACAGACATGTGCTCCCTCTGCCTGTCTAAGAGTCCTCCCCACTTGGCCTTTTCCTGTGCCCCCCAAATCCGGTCCCCCTAGGGGAGTAGGGAAGAGGAGCCCCATGGGGGGCCCTGCCCAGAGCACCCCCTCAAGACCTGAGCGTGCGTGTGTATATGTGTGCATGTATGTGTGTACAGCACGTGGCTGCTGTCTATCTGCCTGTGTGTGGGGGGGTCCTCATGGGTCTCTCTGGGTCTCAGCACTCATTCACTCATTCATTCCCGTATTTGATGAGATCAGCTCAGTGCCAGGGGCAGGGAGAGGTGGTGGGACCACACTGGCCAGCCACCTGCCTGTGGCCCCATCCTCGTGGAGCTCACTGTCCCTGGGGGAGGCAGAGCTTGATGAATCACACAGGTGTACAAGGACACACTGTGATTAAAAAAAAAAAAGGGGGAAAGAAGGTACCAGGTGCATAGGCACCTCGGCTGGAGGGTGGCCAGGAGAAGCTTCCTCAGGGAAGCGATATTTCTTTCCTGCTGAAATCTGAAGGGGGTGTAGAAGCTAACCAGGTGGAGGTGAAGGGACAGGGAGAGCACCCCAGGAAGAGGGAACAGTATGTGCAAAGGCCCAGGGTGGGAAGGACTAGCAGCGTTCCAGGAACTGAGAGTGCAGGGAGGCCAGTGTGGCTAGAGATCTGAAGAGGGCAGGGACAGGGCTGACTTCGAGCCTGGCACGTGGGCAGCGGCCAGACTCCTTGGGTCCAACAGGCGGGCGAGAATTTGGGCTCTATTCTAGGCAGTCCCAGGAGGGTTTAAGCAGGAGTGTGATCCACAAATGACAGCTGCTCTTATTATCGCTGGACTGAGTGCTGCTCTGAGTGCTTTACATATGTGGTCCCACTTCATATTCCCAACAACCTTATTAGTGCTTTTAGTCCAGTATTCCCGTCCTCCAGCTGAAGGGGCACAGAGAGGTTAAGTAACTCGCCCAAGGTCACACAGGTAATAAGTGATGGAGCTGGGTTGGGTTTGAACCCAGGCATTCTGGCTCTGGATCCCCTGCTGTTGACAATTTCCTCTCTAAAGAAGGATGTGCGTATGCGCATACGTGTGTGTACGCGTGCGTGCATGTGTGTGTGCACGTGTGTGCGTCCCTTCTCACCCCGGGCAGTCCTTGACTCCAAGGGCTAGGTGAATCTTTTACCCAAGGGCCACTGCTCTCTGATAACGGTCTTGCTCTTTCCAAGAGGAGAGACAGCACCTTACAGTTTGCAAGTGTGCCGCCTGCATCATCTCATCACCGTGAAGCCAGCAAGTCAGGGGCTACCGTTTTAACTTCTAACTCTTGCCTGGACTGGGACCAGAGAAGTCAGCTGCCCTGCCAGTTAGTGGTGAAGTTGGGGTGCAAACTCACCCGTCCTGCCCCCCATCCCAGAACTACTCAGGACCCCCAGACCTCCTTCCATTCCAAAAGGCTAGGGACTCCTCTTTGCACTCCTACCCCCAGCTCCATGCTCGGCAGGCATTTGGGGGAGACTGTCTCCCTGATGAAGGTCCTTGTTCCCAGACAAGGTCATGTGATTCTCCCGCCTAGACAACTGCAGCAGCCTCCTCCCTGGTCTCCCCATGGCCACTCTTGTCACCTCAATCCATTCTCCAAACCACAGCCTGGCCCTGTTGCGCTCCTGTTGCACCGTTTGGGAGCTGCCCACTGCACTCAGGATACACACCAACCCCTGAGGGCCACCATCAACCATTTAGAACCTTTGTGCAAATCAAAATGGTGCCCCTTCCTCCAGGCACGTGCATGTGGGTGCCAGGGCGCTCAGCTAGGCCAGCAGAACACGGACTGGAATTCAGCCCCCATTCACCACCCTCGAGCCTGATATCATTGGGCAGTGCACAACCTGAACCACCATCCTTGGTAGCCCAGCCTAGCAGGCCCATGATCTGGCCTCCCTGACTTCTCTCCTCCTGGCTCACTCTGCGACCAGCCATCCTGTCCCTGACCTCCCTGGCCATGTGGTCCCCCTGACCCTCTGCCATCCTTCTCTTGCATCGCACCTGGCTCTTTGTCTCCATGGAATGAATGGTCATGTTTCCCATTTGTCCCATGTCTGTCTCCCCACTGGAATGCCAGCTCCCGACAAGCAGGTACCTTCTGTCTCAGTCATTCAGCACAGTACCTGACCATAGTGGGCACTCAATCAATATTGCCGAATAAATGAAAGAATGTGGGGCTGATAGCGGGACACTGCAGGCCCTCCTCCTTCTTACCCCTCTTCCCTCCCCCCCCTCAGGTTGAAGAAGGTTCTGAAGTGCCACATCCCAGACCCTTCGGAGTTCTTTTCCCAGCTGAGCGCAGAGCACGGAGGAGACTTCCAGGTAGGAGTCCGGAGGGGAGGACAGAAAGGGCAGCTGACGCAGGCAGTCAGAGGATGGGCAGTGGAGAGAGTGGGGTGGGAGGCGCTGCAGGAGGAGCTGCTCTGCACTTTGTGAGAGAAGGTGAAAAGCAGCAGAGAGCAGTCTCCTGGTGGGTATGTACCCTTCCCCCAGCTCTGGCTCCAGTGCTCTCAGGCTGTCTGGCAACTCCCAGCTGAGCCAACTGCCTAGGTTCTAATCCCAGCTCTACCACTTCCTGGCCATGTGACCTTGGGCAAATCACAGAAACTCTCTGTGCCTCAGTTTTCTCACCTGCAAAATGGGGAGAAAAATAGTGTCAATGTGTGTATTTCCCTGAGAACACTGCCTGGCACACAGTAACCACTCAAGGGACTGTAGCTTGTATGTCACCAGTTTGCTGACTAAGCAGGACTCACTGGGTCCAAGTTCTCCCCATCCCTCTGCCTGTGAAGACCCACTTGGTGGGTTAGTGCTTCCCCTGCCCAGAATCCTGGGTGGCTCCCTAACTGATCGCAGATACTAACAGGGCCTCTAGTCACAGAACACAGGCTCATTTTATTTATTTGTACTTTAGATGGTTTACAGAACGAATTGGTTTCTCATCAAACAGTACACACATCGTTCTATGACATTGGTTAACAACCCCACGACATGTTAACACTCTCCCTTCTCAACCCTGGGTTCCCTATTACCAGCTTTTCTGTTCCCCCCTGCCTTCTAGTCCCCACTCCAGGGCTGGTGTGCCCCTTTAGTTTTGTTTTGTTCCATGGGGCTGTTCAATCTTTGACTGAAGGGTGAAGCTCAGGAGCGACCTCTTTACTGAGCTGAAAGGGTGTCCAGGGGCCGTACTCTCAGGGTTTCTCCAGTCTCTGTCAGGCCCCAAGTCTGGTCATTCTTTTTGAATTAGAATTTTGTTCTACCTATTTCTCCAGCTCTGTCCAGGACCCTCTGTTGTGATCTCTGTCAGAGCAGTCAGTGGTGGTAGCCGGGCACCATCTCGTTACACTGGACTCAGTCTGGTGGAGGCCGTGGGAGATGTGGTCCATTAATCCTTTGGACTAATCTTTCCTTGTATCTTTAGTTTTCTTCATTCTTCCTTGTACTGAAGGGGTGAGACCAGTGGAGTATTCTAGATGGCCGCTCACAGGCTTTTAAGACCCCAGACAGTACTCACCAAAGTAGAATGTAGAACATTTTCTTTATAAACTATGTTATGCCAGTTGAGCTAGATGTTTGCCAAGACGATGGTCCCCACACCCCTCAGCCCAGCAATTCGGTCCCTCATGAAGTCTGGATGTGTCTATGGAGCTACCATGAGCTCACACAGGCTCATTTAAAATGTGCAGACCTATATAGTAGTCACCCCACATTTAAAGTCCATTTAAAGCTCAGCCGTCTCCCCTCCCCCAGCCCACACCAGCTTCAGACAGGAAGCTTCATTCGGGAAGGGGATGTGGTGGGCTGCTTCTACCGCCTACTCTCGGCAGCTTAGATATGGTGGGGGGCGGAGGGTGGTCAGGAGGAGTGGTGAGGGGCAGGAAAGCCACCCTGGACCAGCACTGTCATGAGCTAGCTTTGGAGCTCTCCAGCCAGGGTTGACCAGGGCCCCTTCTGGAATTCTTTGGACAACCCCCAAGACTGGGGATACCTTACCCTTGATGTGAGAGTACGTATCTCCTTAAACTTCCTCTCTCAGCCCTGGAGGTAGTGAGCGTCCCATCAACAGAGGTATTCAAGAAAGCCTTGACTGACTGTGTGTCAGGAACATTGCAGAAGGGATTCTAACGTTGGAATTGGTTGGAAGTGGGACTAGATACAGCCTGAGGCCTCCTCCAGCTTAAAGTCCTGATTCTGTGGGCCTGGGCCATTTTGGAGTGGGAGGAGGTCCTTCCTGAGAGCTGCAAATCACTCCCTCTTCCCATGAGGTCATTTCTGCGCAAGGGGGAATCCTAGGAGACCCTAGGGATACACAATGTGGCTGGGTGAGAGGCCTGCTCCTCTCCCTGTCTACCTCAGGACTCCACTCCAAGGCCACAGGCCTGCTGCCCTGTCCACAGGGTCTAGTACATGTGAATGTGCAAGTGTGAGCAAAGCGGGATGAGTTTCTCCTTGTCCCTGCCCCCGCCACCTGCTGCAGGGCAGCGTGGGTGGAGGCCCAGACAGCCCTGACCACAGCACTGCCCACAGACCTGGACTCCCC
This sequence comes from Elephas maximus indicus, assembly GCF_024166365.1. Lineage (NCBI taxonomy): Eukaryota > Metazoa > Chordata > Mammalia > Proboscidea > Elephantidae > Elephas > Elephas maximus. Next base: position 180,975,392 of record NC_064822.1, on the reverse strand, counting down.
CTCCCCGCCACCAGGCTCAGCGTTGCTGCCTCGCCTGCCCTCCGCTGTCTCTGCTGGTATGGGAAGCTCACTTCACCTGCCCCTCCCTTCCTAGCCTTCTACCCCTTCTGGCACCCTGGGTTTGCCCTTCCTGTCTCCCTTTTGGCCCTTTCTCCTGTAGCACAAAATCCTGGCTTCTGGAGGTTATTTAAAGAGCTGGGGGTGGAGGGTGTTATTGAGTGGTGTGTGTGCACATGCGTATGTATGTATACATGTGTATGCATGTGTATGTGTGCATATATGCATGTGCACATGTGTGGATGTATGTGTGTGCATGCATGCGCATGCATACATGTGTCCATGTGCATGCATGTGTCTGCATGTATACATGTGTGTCCGTGTGCATGCATACATGTGTATGCGTGCACGTGTGCATGTGCATGTATGTGTGCACGTGTGTGTCTACATGTGTATGTGTGTGTGTAACAGTGGCTCAGCCCCAGGAACTCAGCCTGGGGAGGGAGAAATAGGGCACCTTCTCTGTTGGTCCACGAATTCATTAGAAATGTGCTGACCGGGCCTTCAGGACCTGCGTGGGACACTGGGCTGCAGGGTGGCCCCACCAGGCCTGGTCCCTGGGCTCAGGGGGCCACAGTCCAGCCAACGAGGTCTCCCAGGACAATGGACTGTGGGGATTCTAACTCACCCATTGGAAGCTCCCCTCCCCAGCACCCTGAGGGGTCTATTGTCCCCCAACTCCTTTGCCTTGTCTCCTGCATTTGACCCTGTGTGTGAGGCATTCCCATTTTCTCACCTGATGTCTCCGCACTGGCTGGCAGATTAACAGGGAGGAAGTCAGGAAAGGGATGGCTAACTGCTGTGAACACTGAGGCCCAGAGAGGTGCCGTGACCTGCCCAGGGTCACACAGCTAGGTGGTACCAGAGCTGCAACTGGGTGTGGCTCTCTGGACTCCCGAGCAGCTGAGAAGTGCTTCGATGTGTGCTTTCCCCTCTCTGTGGAGGCAGCACATGGGTGGCAGAGGCTGGGCAGGAGAGGCAAACCCAGGGGACCACCAGCTCCCGAAGTTTTCCCTCCAGCGGGAGCAGGGAGATCGCGTTGTGGTGTCAGCTCTGCCACTGGCTGCTGTGCAGTCGGGGCCAGGGCACGTCCCTCTCTGGGCATCTGTAAAGTGAGGCTCTAGACAAGTGGGGATCCGGAGCCCTTCTTGCCCTGTTTGCTGACACACCCATGCCAGTCCCACCGCACTGCGGAGTCTCTTCCTTGCTGTGTCCCCAGCACCCAGAGCAGTGCCAGGCTTGCAGCTGTTCTTAGTTGCTGTGAAGTCGATTCCGACTCATGGCGACCCCATGTGCACGGGGTAGAACTGCTCCATAAGGTTTTCAATGCTGTGACCTTTTGGAAGCAGATCGCCAGGCCTGTCTTCCGAGGCATCTCTGGGTGGGTTCAAACCGTTGATCTCCCGGCTAATAGTCGAGTGCTTAACCATCTGCACCACCCAGGGACTCACAACTGTTGCCATCAAGTTGATCTGGACTCATAGAGCCCTACAGGTCAGAGCAGAACTGCCCCACAGGGTTTCCAAGGAGCAGCTGGTGGATTCCAACTGCTGACCTCAGAGTAAAAAAATCCATTGCCGTTGAGTGGATTCCAACTCATAGCAACCCTATAGAACAGAGAACTGCCCCACAGGGTTTCCAAGGAGCAGCCGAGAAATTTGAACTTCCAACCTCACAGTTGGTCCTCAATAGTCGTTCATTTCCCTGGGCACCTCTTGTGAGCCGGGAAGGCCTGTGCTGAGGCTGTGTGAATCAGATGCTCCCTGGGCTGCCAGGCCAGTGAGGTGGGGAGGAGGGTAAGGGTGGGGGACAGGGAGAAGGGAGGGGAGCCCCATCAGGGAGGACTTTCCCGAGGAGGTAGGAGGAGGAGGTTCCCGGAGGGTGGGAGGGTGGGGGGCAGGTGCTCCACTCACCCCCCTCTCTCCTGGCAGAAGTGGCTCTCCTCGCCCTTCCCCTCGTCCTCCTTCAGCCCCGGCGGCCCAGCGCCCGAGATCTCCCCACTGGAGGTGCTGGAGAGGGACGCCAAGGCTACGCAGCTGCTCCTGTGGCCCCAGGACAAAGCGCCCGTGCCCTCGCCCAGCAGTCACTCGCACACCAGCTGCTTCACCAACCAGGGCTACTTCTTCTTCCACCTCCCGGATGCCCTGGAGATCGAGGCCTGCCAGGTGTACTTTACCTACGACCCCTGCACTGAGGAGCTGGATGAGGGCAGGCCTGGGGCACCTGCAGTGTCTCCCCTGCTAGCCCTGCCACCACTGCCCGGGGAGGATGACGCCTACTGTACCTTCCCTCCCGGCGACGACCTGCTGCTCTTCTCCCCCAGTCTCCTCACTGGCCTGGGCCCCCCAAACATGGCTCTCGGGGGCAGTGGAGCCGGGAAGGAGAGGTTGCTGCCTTCCGTTCATGGGGGAGTTTCTGGAGACTCAGACCTCAGACCCCTGGGGCCTCCCACCCCAGGAGCCCCAAGCCTAGTGGCTGACCAGTCACTCCTGGAGCCGGCACTGGGCGAAGCCAGAGAGGAAGCCCCTGTCCCCGGCTCTGGGGAGGGGGCTGGTTCCTCCATGGCCACCCTTCCTAGGCAGGGCCAGGCCGGGGCCCTTATCTCCCGCCTGGCCCTGAACACGGATGCCTACCTGTCCCTCCAAGAGCTCCAGGCTCAGGACCCAGCTCTCTCGGCATAGACAGATGGCCAAGGTGGGAGGCCCCACACACTGTGTCCTCTTCCAAACCGCAACTGCTGCTTGCTTGTCCCATCCCCGGGCCAGGAACTGGGAAAGGGGTTGCCTTTGACCTTCCATCGCCTCATCAATCGTGGAGTCGGGTGGGTTTTGCCTCCTAAGCACCCCTTCTCTCCAGCCCCTCCTCTCTAGCCCTGTAGCTGCTCACTGACATCAGTTCTCATGGCTCTCCAGGGGTCACCACCTGCCTCCTCACTGGCTGCCTGCCCTGTCTTGCCCCCTCCCACCCGCGTTCCACAGGGCAGCCAGAGCACTCCGTTCAAATCACAAATATGGCCATACTACTCCTCTAACACTGAGCGTGGCTCCCCACTGCCCTCTGCATCAGACTTACACTCCTCAGCCTAGCTTGCCCCTGCACATCATATTGGGACACTCCCTTCGGGAACCTCACAAGGTTCCTACTGGATGAAACCACCTGTAGCTGCCTCATCCCCCCATACCTTCGCACACTGTTCCCTGTGCCTAGAGTGCCCTCTCCTCATCTATGTGACAAACCTCCCTTATCCTTCAAGGGTCAGTCTGCTTCCCCTGGAGGAAAACACTGACTTCCTTAATGTACCAAAGCTTCCAGGTTCAGCCCTGGAAGAAGCTCTGGGGGCCACAGGACAATCCCACAAACTGGCCCTGTCATTTCCCCCTTCAGATCTCTCGTGACCTCTGAACACTTGGCTGTCATGGTTGTTACCTGCTGTTGAGTCAGCTCCAACTGACAGTGATCTTATATATAACAGGACAAAATGTTGCCTGATCCTGTGCCATCTTCATGACCATTTGAGTGCCTTCCATCTTAGGGGGCTCATCTTCCAGCACTATATCAGACAATATTCTGTTGTGATCCATAGGGTTTTCATTGACTAATTTTCAAACGTCGATCGCCAGACCTTTCTTCCTAGTCTGTCTTCGTCTGGAAGCTCCACTGAAACCAGCCTACCATGGGTGACCCTGCTGGTATTTGAAATACTGGTGGCAGAGTTTCCAGCATCATAGCAAGATGCACCCACTACAGTAGCACAAGATGACAGATGGGTGGTGGGAACACTTGACTATTACACCCTTAACACTGTGGTCCAGGTATGAACCCAAACCTCCCAACAAAGTGGACACTGGGTGGACCTTCCCATGATGGCTTCCAGACTCACGAGGGCTGCTGCTAGGAAGAACTGCCTGGTGGGGGTGGGGGTGGGGTGGGGTCCAAGCTACACAAACAGCAGAAGCAGCATCTCTCCACCCTCACCCCACTGCTGGATTCTTATTTTCTGGGCACCCCCCCACTCCCCCAGGGGAAACTCTTCTGCAGCCTGGAGCTGCACATCTGGCCTCCAGACTGGCAGCTCCACGAGGGCAGGGCTTCATCATCTTTTTACTGCACCAGACACAGTGCCAAGAACCAGATCGTATGTTGTTGTTAGTTGGTTTCAGGGCAGCTCCAGCTCACAGTGAACCCATGCACAACAGTCTTGTACCATCTTCATGATTGTTGGTGTATCTGGACTCACTGCTTTGGCTATTATGTCAATCCATCTCACTCAGGATTTCCCTGGTCCTCTACTTTACCAAATATGATGTTCTCCTCTAGCTGTTGGTCTTACCTGATGACGTCCAGCACTATATCAAACAATATTCTGTTGTGATCCATAAGGTTTTCACTGGCTGATTTTTCAGTAGGTCATCAAGCCTTCCTTCTTAGTCTTAGTCTGGAGGCTCTGCTGAGACCTGCCCACCATGGGTGACCTTGCTGGTATTTGAAATACTGGTGGCATTGTTTTCAGTACCATAGCGACCCGCAAGCCAGCACGGTATGACACTCTGACTGGACAATGGAACCATCTTGCTTAGGCTCTGTGTGTCCTGGCTGCCTTTATACAAGGGGCACCCCTCATCTCACAAGAGCATTTCCTGGCACCTTAAACCTTCTGAGGTCAAGACTTGGAAAGGCAGAGTCACGTGCCCACTAGGTTCCTGCATGGCCACTCCAGCACCAGGGATTCGTCCACTTACTTTGCAGTCCTGGCACACAGACGGCCACTTCCTTCTTTGTGCTTCCCACCCTCTTCCATTTCTCTCCCTCTGCCTGGGGCATTACTCACAGCTTGATGTCTACCACAAACTTTCTCCTCGACTGTGAGTCTCCTTCCGGAGGGCAAGAAGGGCAAGAACGGAGACTCAGGCATCTCAGTTCCTCAACTCTCAGCACTTGGACTGTAGGCACTGCTCGAATCTGATTGGACATCTGAAGCGCAAGCCCCCTCATAGGCTGACCAGCAGCCTATGAGGGGGCTGGACACAGAGGGCTAACCAATTGAGGAGGTCTGTCCTGAACTGGTCAATCAGATTGTCTTCACAGGCTCAGGAATTTGAACACTCAGGTACAGGTGGGGAAAGGTGCCCCCGGCAAAGCAGGTGTGGAGCTGAACCACTTTAGCACCGGGCTGTGGGAGCTAACAGAATCCCTCCTGGGATTCCTGTTTCCCTCAGGTCCAAAATAAACTCCCCTGCCTTGAGGTTGACCGAGCCTTGGATCCTCACCACTGGAAGCACTTAGTTAACGGTCAGCCTTATTTCCAACCTCCTGCCATTTGATGCTCTACCTGAGAATCAGACCGCAACTCCCTGTCCTTAGCTCTGCTGCTTTGCAAGCCAATTTCCTTACCCCCCAAATAAGAGTAGTATTTGCTTGCTCTGGGAGTTCTTGGAAGGGTTAAATTCCTCAAGCCTTGGCCATTTGTGTTATGTTCTTTTACCCTTCTGTGTATCCTACTTTTGTTATTATTTGCTTAATATTTTTCTTTAAATCAATTCACTTGTTTTGTTTAAACACATTTATTTAAAGAAAAATCTTTACATTTTGTCTGTAAATCGAAAACCCAATGTACTTTATAAATAAAAGGCGACTATAAAAAGTAAACACAATGAAACAATGCTTAAATTCATTGTTGTTAGGTGCCTTCGAATTGGCTTCGACTCATAGGGACCCTATGTACAACAGAATGAAACACTGCCTGGTCCTTCCCCATCCTCACAATTGTTGCTATGTTTGAGCCCATTGTTGAAGCCACTGTGTCAATCCATCTTGTTGAGGATCTTCCTGTTTTTCCCTGACCCTCTACCAAGCATGACGTCCTTCTCCAGGGACTGGTCCCTCCTGATAACATGCCCAAAAGTACATGATATGAAGTCTCACCATCCTGGCTTTTAATGAGCATTCTGGCTGTACTTCTTCCAAGTCAGATTTGTCCATTCTTCTGGCAGTCCGTGGTCCATTCAATATTCTTTGTAAACACCATAATTCAAAGGCATCGGTTCTTCTTCAGTCTTCCTTATTCGTTGTCTGGCTTTTGGATGTGTATGAGACCATTGGAAACACCATGGCACACCTTAGCCTTTAAGGTGACATCTTTGCTTTTTAACACTTTAAAGAAGTCTTTTGCAGCAGATTTGGCCAATGCAATACGTCCTTTGATTTCTTGACTGCTGCTTCCATGGGTATTGATTGTGGATGCAAGTAAAATGAAATCCTTGACAACATCAATATTTTCTCCATTTATCATGATGTTGCTTATTGGTCCAGTTATGAGGTTTTGGGGTTTTTTTTAATGTTGAGGTATAATCCATACTGAAGGCGGTAGTCTTTGATCTTCATCAGTTAGTGCTTCAAGTCCTCTTTGCTTTCAGCCAGCAAGGTTTCGTCATCTGCATATCTCAGGTTGTTAATGAGTCTCTTTGCAATCCTGATGCTGAGGCCTTCATATAGTCCAACTTCCTGATTATTTGCTCAGCATACAGATTAAATAAGTATGGTGAAAGGACACAACCCTGATGCACAGCTTTCCTGACTTTAAACCACACAGTATCCACTTGTTCTGTTCAAACTTGGTCTACTTACAGGCTCCGCATGAGCACAATTAAGTGTTCTGGAATTCCCATTCTTTGCAATGTTATCCATAATTTGTTATGATCCACACAATCGATTCATTACCTGCTGGGAAATCTGCTCTGTGTCTTAGTTTAAAGGAGAAATTAACGAGTGTTGGGAAGCTATTGAAGGTAGACCAGCACAAATGGAGACTTCTTCCTTGAAAGAAAGCAGAAAGATTTGAAAAGGTAATTATCTTTCTCACTGACAGGAATCAGGTTTGTCTTAGTCTGTGTCCGTGCGCTGTCTGACATTGTCTCCCTATCGATATCTCATGTGTCCCCTGCTTAGGGAAATATTACCCTTGGTGACGGTTATACAGAATTAAAAAATTTTTTTTTCAGTGACTTTGACTTTGAAAAGTTGGGCCAGATCAGGAATGCAGTCTTGGCATTTATAATCAATCGCACCCATGCATGGCAGACATTGCTAATTGGTCATCTCCTTCCTGCAGGGCCTGGGTACAGCTTTAGGTTCTGCAATGCCACACCGTGGGTGGCCCCAATTGATTAGATCTGGCACCTGATGACATGTCTAGAGCAGACTATCCCCCAAGTCCCTTCCACAAAAACCGAGTGCCATCGAGTCAAATCCAACTCATAGCGACCCTATAAGACAGAGTAGAACTGCCCCATAGAGTTTCCAAGGAGCACCTGGCGGATTCGAACTGCCGACCCTTTGGTTAGCAACCATAGCACTTAACCACTACGCCACAAAAGGAGCTCTTATTTTTATTGTTCGTAACTCCTATTTTTCAGGCAGGGAAAACTGAGGCCGAGACGATGGAGGCTGGCAAGCTGATTGGGGCCTGTGGACAGGCAAGCTTAGGGAGTCCAGCTGTCCCCGCCACGTCTGCTGAGAGACCTGAGCTGACCAAGTGCTGAGTAAGGGGGCACCTTACACCAGGTGGAGATGGAGCAGTGGGCTAGAAGCCATATGGCAGTGTGGACAAGAATGTGGACTCTGGGAGATGGGGCAAGAAGGGAGCAGCTGGCAGGGGTGGAAGGAGAGACAGGGCCCGCCTGGGTTGGATTGCAAGGGAGCAGAGCAGCAGCAGCTGGGGACCAGGCTCCCTGGGGCCCCAGAGAGTTGTCAGGTGCAGAGTGGGAAATAGGAGGCATGGGGGCAGATCTGCGGATAAGAGAAAAAGGAAGAGATGTGGGAGAGCTTTCCAGCCTCTCAGGTTTCCTCTTTGTTGAACTGGATTTTTTCCTTTGTCTCTCCAATCTCCCGGTGTCTCTGTTCTCCTTCTACCCTCCAAGCTCCCACTCCAAGCAACTTTCAGGGCTCACGATGCCCAAGGAAATTATGGTGGAAGCAATGCAGGACCAGGATGAATCGTCTACCACTGCTGTCCTCATCATTGGTATGCTGGCTAACTTCAGAGAAGATCAAAAACACATTAAAAACTGATATTTATGTTCCAGACAATTGTGCCAGGCACTTTCCACGCATCATCTTTTGTCACCTGAAAACAACCCAGTGAGGAAGGTGTTATGACCCCTACTTTGCCAATAAGAAAACTGAGGCTTAGAGAAGTTAAGAAACGGGGTTAATGATTAGTAGAGCCAGGATTCAAACTCAGATCCACCTGGCTCCAGAACATTTTGTCCTTTGCATGTAAAAGGAAGGCAACATGGGAGACAATTGTATGAATGAGGGAAAAGAAAAAAACTAGCAAAATTCCATTCCGAGCTTCCTGGCAGCCAACGCAAAAAAGAAAAGCATCCCAAGTTCCATGATTGTGGTTGCGGGAGAAAGGGAAAAGTCCTCTGGTAAGCTCTGCAGGTCAGTGGGGCTAAACAGTGGCTAGGAGGAGTGGCTGAGGGTACTGCTGCCTTGTCCTGGCCTCTTCCCTGACCCTTCCTAACTGTGCCCCTTCACCCTGCCCCTCCTCTACCCTCCCTAGTCTCTTCCCACTGGCTGCTCCCCAGATCTCTCCCATCCCATCCTGTGCCACAGACCAGGTCACCACTATTACACCTTTCACACCACTGTGCTCAGCCCTCCTCCATGATGTACCCATCCCCTGCTACCCACCCCTCTAATCATGCCACCTCTGAGCCCCACCAGGGTGCTCTTGCTAAGGGTCATGTCTGACCACACCACAAACCCACTTAAACTTGCGGTTCCGCCCTGTTGTTTTGGGGATAACAGCTGAACTCTTTAACGTGATAGTCATGACTTGGGGGATCTCAGCAGGTCCCATCAGTTGCCCTATCTGTGAACGGGGCAGTCAGATGGAATGATTTCTAGGTGCTCTCCCAGCCCTGCCATGTGTGGTGCCAGGTGCCACACAGAATGTGGCTTGTGGCCAGGACTACGCGTATTTCACTTTGAGAGTTGGAGGCAGGGGCAAGGAAGGGTCAATGACAGGGATTACAACTGACCCATGTGCTTTGGCATCTGCTGATCCCTGAGTTTGGAAGTAGTCCTGTCACCCAAACAATCCACCCCCAGACTCCTACACATCCCTCAGGACCCCACTTGAGCATCACCACTCCGGGAGGCTCTCTGATTTGCCCCGAGTAGGGCTGATTACTTTCTCCTCCTTTGCCTGCCAAGCCACCTCTGTTCTACCCACCTGTCCTGCTGTGGGCCAGACCTTGTGCTAGATTCTGGAGACAGAGGGGTAGTAATAACAGCTGTGGGAGGAGATCGAGCAAAGCCCATTAGCACACACCTTTACTCAAAAATAGCGAGCTCAGAAATAGCGTTCTAAGCTGGGGCAAGGGCGGAACATTGTATAGTGCTTTAGCAAGAGGGCTCAGTGGGGCGCCGGTAGTTCCAGAAATCGTTGGTCACGGATGGTTCTCGGAAGAGTGAGGACTTGATCTTGCAGATTATCAGCCACTGTCAGGGCAGTTTGAACTTTATCACTAGGCGGTGGGGAGGGACAGCTCTGGGGGACAGAGACCTTTGAGGGCCACAGTGGAGCATTCATAGTTCTTCAGGGTCTCTTTCATGGTTTCAGTTGGGACCCTTCCCAGAGGCTTCACAAAGACCCAAAGAAATGAGTCTCTGGTGGCGGGATTCCAGGCAGAGTGATACAGAGGGGTGGGGTCTTCCTCCTGCCTCCTAAACCAGGCTGTGTTTGCTGTCACCAGCCTTAGTCCAGGGCCAAGCCCACTGTGTCCCTCCATTCCTGGCCCTGGGCCCTTTGTGCCCCAGTCTTCTCAGCTGTTAAATGGGGCGAGGGGCGTGAAGGAGGGGATCTGTCTCTTCTAGCTGCATTTATTACCTTAGCAGGCGTCAGGCTCTGTTCTAAGCACACAGAGTTATGAACTCACTTGACCCTTGCCCCAACGCCACTAGGGGTACCATTCTTACCCCTATTTTACAGATGAGAAGACTAAAGCACAGAGTAGGTAAGTGACTTGCCTGAGGACGCACAGCTAGGATTTGAACTCAGGCAGTGCTTAGCAGTCACAGGGGCACAGCTCATTATAGCTTATAAAGTGTGTGGCTGCCTAGTATTTCATACAACCTCCCAGCAACCCAGCAAGATTGGGGTGGGGCAGGGATTCTGAGCCCTGTTTCACAGATGAGAAAAAAGCCCCCCAAGAGGACGGTAATGTGTCCCAGGCCACACATGAGTTTGCCAGAGGGGAAGTGGGACCTTGGGCTCTTGCTGCTGCTTCCTGCTGCCCTATAGCTGCTGCCGTGATGGGGGAGGGGGTGTTGATTAAACTTGAGCTCAGCACCAGAGGCTGAGCCCCTCCTGTGACAGCCCTGGGACATCCCCTTAGCTGGCTGGCTTAGAGACATTTTCCACCACCACAATGTGACATTGCAGAGCTGGGACGGATGGGGCATGAGGATGTGCGAAAGCAAGGCAGGAAGCGCCGAGTGGGGGGAGAGGTGCCCAGGCTGTGATTCCAGGAAGGCAGGACGCAGAGGGGAGGGAGGAGCGGGTGGAAGATGCATGGCTTCCCTTACACTGTACCCCTGGCCTGGTCCGGCACTGGCAGCGGGGAGGGGGCTGGTTTCTGCCTGGCCTGCAAAGAGTCCCTGCCTTGCAGGGGAGAGGGTGGCCATGGAAGACGGAGTCAAGTACATGGATGGTCACAATCCTCCCTCTGAGCCCCATGCGCACAGCCTTTACTCAGAAGTACCCGGTGGCATAAGAAGGCTCCGAGGGTGCATCTTGACTTTGGCCAGAAGGGTAGAATGCTGTGTAGGGCTTAGCAAGAGGGGCTTAGGCGGGGCGCAGAAAGTATTCGAAATCGTTGGTCAAGGATGCTTCTTGGAAGACGGCGGAATTGTTCTTGCCAATCCAGCCATTCCTCCCCTCAATACATGTTTGTTGTTTTTGTTGCCATCGAGTTGATTCTGACTCATGGCAACCCCAAGTGTGCAGAGTAGAATTGTGGGTTTTCAAGGCTGTGACATTTCGTAAGCAGATTGTCAGGTCTGTCTTCCGAAGCACCTCTGGGTGTGTTTGAACCGCCAACCTTTTGTAGTATCGTTATCCCCATTTTCTAGAGGAGGAAGCAGAGGCACAGGAAGGTCAAGTAACTTGCTCAAGGTCATGTGGCTAGTAAGTGGTAGAGTCAGGATTCAATCTCAACCTTCTGAGTCCAGTACCTGTGTTTTTAACCTATATGGTGTGAGACAACAGGGAGTAGTGGGGTCTGTGTCCAATTTGCTCAAGGGCAGCCACTGCTGATTGTTGCCATGTTAGGAGATAGGCCCAGAGTAGCCACACCTTCTAATTTTTAAAGAGACACATTTTATGTGAAATGTCCTGATTTTTCAACATTGGCTACTAATTAAAAAAAAAAAAAATTTAAACCCAGTAGAGCCAAGTAAAATGTGTCTGCAGGCTAGATACAGAGGAAGGAAGGAAAAAAGACTTATCCTAAAAGTCACTTTTTCTGGAAGCCTTCCTGACCCTGTTTGGGCTGAATGCTCCTCCTCTCCTCCCACCCCATGCTTTCTGAGTTGTGACCCCTCCAGGCCAGGACCCTCAGTGTCCACCAGTGCATCCCAGGCCTGGCACAGAATGTTCATTGAATGAATGGATAGATTGGTAAATGGGTAAAGGGAGTGAGGAAAGGAAGGAAGGAAAGAGTGGGAGAGAAGAAGGGAAGGAAGGAAGGAAAAGAGGGAAGAAGGAAGGAAGGAAAAGAGGGAAGAAGGGAGGGAGGGACAGTTGTATAGCAGTTTTGAAAACCTGGACTTGTGTATAAACTGGAAACCAATGTGGACAGAAGAGGGGGCCAAGCGCACTGGTGGCGTTAGGACATCTCAAAACCCCACCCAGATCAACAGCTGCCTTGATGACTTGATTATCGAGAAGAGAGGCACTCAGGGAGGCTTTGCCAGAAAGTGCAGTGGGAAAAGCTTCCTTGGAGAGCCTTCCGTCCCTCAGGCTTTGGACGGGGCTTCCTTAGAGGGCAAGAGCCAGACCCTTGAACTGAACTGTCTGTGAAGGAGGGGTCTGGCTGCAACTACATTTTTAAGTAAAAAAAAAAAAAAAGTTGAAAATTGGAATTCTGCATTCCTTGGAGATTTTTATCAACTCTTATGTCTACGATCTTGTATTTATGGCAATGATGTTGTCCTTTCATTTACTGATTTTTGGACAGGTCAGATAACATTGCCTCGGTCCTGCTGTGGGGCTTTGGGTGCACCTTCCCCTTCTCTGGGCCTAGGTCCCCCATCTGTTCCAGGAGCCCCTCCTGCTGGGACCCTATGGTGGAGGAAGCCGGGCTGGGCCGGGCAGGCTGTGTGACGCAGTCAGTTTCATTCTGTGTCCCCGAAGCAGCACTTCTCAAACCCAAACCCTGAGTCAACAGCTTCTCTCTGACTGCCAGCAGGGAAGGCAGTGAAGGGGGCCTAGGGGCCTGGACGAACTTCTCCCTCTGCCACAGGAGAAGCCAGGGTCTGGATGGGTGGAATGGGAAGGAGGGACGGACACAGAGACAGAGGGTGATGTGGGGGCGGCACTGGGAAGGAGTACCAGCTCTGACGTCAGGGGGCCAGGGTTTGAATCCCGGCTCCCAGCTCTTTGCGGCTGTATTACCTTGAGCAAATCACATTTGCTTTCTGTGAAACAGGGCCAAAATGAGCATTTTTCTTACTAGGGGCTGTGTTAGTCTCCTAGGAGCCCTGGATTAAAGCATTCAGCTGGTAACTGAAAGGTCAGCGGTTTTTACCTACTAGCGCTCTGTGGGAGAGAGACCTGACAGTCTGCTTATGTAGAGATTACAGCCCTGGAAACCCTGTGGGGCAGTTCTACTCTGTTCTGTAGGGTCGCTATGAGTCGGAATCAACTCGACTGCAATGTGTTTGGTTTTGGTTTGGGTATTAGTGTCCCAGATCTGTCGTAACAAAGTACCACAAAGGGGTTGGCTTTACGCATTGGAAATTTATCATCTCACAGTTCTGGAGGCCACAGTCGAAATCAACATGTCCACCGGGCCCTGTTATCTCTGAAGGCTCGAGGGGAGGGTCCTTCCTTGTCTGTCATCTTCCGGTAGCCCTGGGCACTCCTTGGCTAGTAAACGCATCTTCACCTGGCCATCCTTCTCCTTCCTCTATCTGTCTGTGTGTCTTCTCCTTTTTATAAGGAGTCACTCAGGTTGGACTAGGCCCCACTCTGTTCCAGCATGACCTCGTGTTAACTGATAACATCTTCAAAGACCTCATTCCCAAACAAGGTGACGTTCACAGGTACCAGGGGTTAGGACTTCAACCTATCTTTTAAGAGGACACAATTCAACCCATAACAGGGGAGGTGACCAGTCACGTGTCTGATTAGCAGTGTCATCAATTCAGAGAGTCTTAAGGTCAAGAGGGCCCTGGGAGACCTTGTGTCCTGTAGAGATGAGGGAGGAGGGGCTGCCAAGCCTGTGACTGCTGTCAGGTCACCCTGATGGATTCTGGTCCCTTGAAGCCCCTGACAAGCACGCATAAGTATTGTTGAGGGCCCTGTCCTCTGTTACGTGCTCTGGGTGCTTAGGGGGACAGATGAAGGGAAGGAAACTCTCATTACCAAGCGCCTGCCATCCATTCCCAGGCTGTCTCCCCAGGTTCAACCAGGCTCTTCAAAGGCGGGGAGGTGCCTTGTTAGGTTCCACGGCCACCCGGCCTGGCATGTGTTGGTCCTGTGTTGAGGCCCAACACCTGTTTAATAAATGAGCAAGTGAGTTGTGGTGGGCATACCATGTGACAGACAGAGGTGACAGACATGACATGACGCCAGAGATCTGCCGGCGGCAGCCTGTGAAGGCCTGGTCAGGGCCATGGGAAAGGTGTGGTTCCTTCAGCAGCAGGCCTGCTCAGGCCAGGCTCTAGAGGCCTGTGGGAGGGAGGAGGAGAGCCAGGGTGGTGGTATCACTTGTAGAGAGAGAGAAACATCAGAAGTGACTCAAGGACTCAGGGTCACAGGGACCTTTGAAAATCGAGTCCACAGCCATATCGCTGCTCCCCGCCCTGCCTCTGAACCCACAGAAGCCCGCCTCTCAGACACCTGTCTAGACAGTGTCTGATAATGCACACAGAGCCACCCCCTCACTGCACCCCCTGGGCTCCCTGGGGCTTCCCCAGAGGATTTCAGAGGGAGGCTCAGCCCAGCGGAGAAGAGTCTCCAGGACAGGCCTCTCCCTGCCAGGGTGATAAGGGGCTTCCCACCATGCCTCCTGAGCTCCAAGACCCACTGACCACAGACCCACAGAGTAGGCTGACTCTCCCGCTGTCTCCCCGGCCTGATTTCTCCTCCCCGCAAGACAGAACCATCACTCCCCATTCAAGAGACTAGGCTGAAGCCTCCCTCCCACCCGCAGTGGGCTTCAACCTCTCCTCTCATAGCCTCTGTCTCTTAGTCTGTCAAGTGGGGACACATATTCCCACTGCCAGGCCTGGACTTGAGGCATCACTGTGATGAGACATGTTTGTAAAGGAGCCAGTGTGGGTCCTGGAGCTCAAAAATCCTCACCGTATTATCATCCAAGTTGATAGTAACTGTCATTCGTTCACTCAATAAATATTTATTTCTCCCGTGTGCCAGGCATTGTTCTAGACTGGGGATCCTGTGGGGAACAAGACAGATAAGGCCTTTGTCTTCATGAAGACCCCGGTTCAACAGGGATAGGGAAGTAAGGAGGGAGTCAATAAGTACACCAGTAAACCAGATAATTTCAGAGAATAAGTGCTGTGACTTGGGGGGACAGAAGGGTGTACCCAAAGGCTGGGCTGTTGAAGTGCTTCCAGAGATTTCTCTGAGCTCAACAATTTCAGCTACCCCCAACCCCCCAACACTGAGCCTGAACTTCCACCATTATTCCACTCCATGGCTTAAGACATCACATCTTCAGAAGGTCCCTGATAAAAACGCAAAGATCTTGGCTCTTCAACAGACAAGGAGCAAGTACTGCTGTGTGCCAGGCCTTAGGGGAAACAGAAACACACAGATGGGCGTTGCCACAGCATTGAACCAACGCCCATTCACTGGGGTCTTCTCATGCCACCAGCAAAGGAAGACAGCCCTTTTCCCACTGGGAGGCACCTGACTGAGGCCAAGGGCTGTGACTCGATGTCCAGAAGGTCTCTCTCTCTCTGTCACCTCATCTTTAGAATGTTGATCTGCTTATGAAGTGGGTTGCTGGAGTTTTCTTTTTAACCGATAACTTGTGTGTAACTGCCCAGCTCTGTCGGGTGGAAGTCAGACCTGTCTCACTCACAGCCAGCCCAGGCCTGGTGCATTGTAGGCACTTAATAAAATCAGTGTTTGTGTAACTAATAAACCAGGAGCCATGAGCTCAAATCTGACCAGAGTCTCAGTATCTGTAAATCGGGGCTAAAAATGGCATCTCCCTGAAATAATAACCGAAGCCCTGGGAACGGTGCCTGGCCCATTGTGAGTGCTGCCACAGGCTCCGAACGTGTGATCATTCATGCCGTGTAGTGGAGGGAGACACAGCTGCCCCAGCCACCCCAACTCCACCCAAGCAGTGGGTTAAAAGAAAGGCCATTTTTTCAATGAATAAGGAAGACCGAAGAAGAATCGATGCATTTGAGTTATGGTGTTGACGAAGAATACTGAAGATACCATGTACTGCCAGAAAAATAAACACATCTGTCTTGGAAAAAGTATAGCTGGAATGCTCTTTAGAAGTGAGAATAGCAAGACTTCATCTCAAGTGCTTTTGACATGTTATCAGGAGGGACCAGTCCCTGGAGAGGACATCATGCTTGGCAAACTAGAGGGTCAGCAAAAAAGAGGAAGACCCTCAACAAACTGAATTGACACAGTGGTTGCAACAATGGGCTCAAACATAGCAATGATTGTGAGGACGGAGCAGGACCAGGAGGTGCTTCGTTCTATCGTACATAGGGTCTCTATGAGTCGGAACCAACTCGATGACATCTAACAACAACAACAAAGCATACAAATGTACACATGCATATATACCTTCATGAGATTATGTAAATAAAGAATACATTACCATTAAAATATATATAAAAAAAAAAGGCCATTTTTGAAGGCTTCCCAGGTGGCAGGTGCAGCACGTGGCAATTTATACACATTTTGTTTTTCTGTCCTCAACTGCCCAACTTTATCATTCCCATCCCACAGGCGATGAAATGGCAGCTTGGAAGGTGCCATGTCTTGCCTGGGTCACCAGCATGTAGAGGGGCTGGGATTTCAGCCCAGGTCCTCTAACGCCTCAACTGTAGCTCCATCCTTGTCACCTGGGTGTGGCGGACACTATTCGTGGTTGCTGGGTCCCTACGCTGTAAGCCTGTCTTTTCCCTATGCTGCTGGGCCAGGCCTGCTGTGCCCCCTGGCCTCCAAGCCTCACCGGCCAGGCCTCCAGATAACTTCTTTGTCCCCAGAGGCGGAGGCACAGCACCAGGGTAGAAATGCAGACTCCCAGGGAAGGGCAAGACCTTCATTCCCTGCCTGTGTGTGAGGGTGTTCCCACCAAGTATGTATGTCCCTTGGCTGTGAAATGAATATTCAGACCACATGGTTACCTTTGGGGACAGAGGGAAGCCCTGTCTCAGTGGCAGGAGTTGGGGCCCTTGAGCATGTTTTTTCAGCATTTTGCTGACCCCCACATCCCCAGATGCCAGCCCTATACCAGGCAGTGACTGATGGATGGCACAGTGGTTTCAGGTACAAGGGACATTAGTCATGCCTTTCAGACCACCCAGCTACCAGCCTGCCCTTGTCCCGGGGCCTGCGCCCCTTTGCTTCCAGAGAACAGGTGGGGAACAGAGGCAGGGCCAGGGTGTCTCTGCCCCCACTGGTGACCCTCTCCCTGCTCCCATGGCAAGCACCTCTCACCTGGAAAATTTGCAGCGGGATGAGGGCCAGCACCTGGTAAAGGCAAGGTTGGAGGCAAGAGAGGGAATTCCCTGGGCCTGGAGCAAGGGAGCATGGGATGAGGCTGGGGTCCTATCTCAGGGTCTGTTAGGTCCATGAGCAAGTGGCAAGGCCCTGGGGGGCTGAGGCTCAGGAAGTGAGGGAAGATGCCTGTTACGGATTGAACTGTGTCCCCCCAATATTTCTATCGACTTGGCTAGGTCATGATTCCCAGTATTGTATGATTGTCTACCATTTTGTCTTGTGATGTGATTTCCCTTTGTGTTGTAAATCCTATCACTATGGTGTAATGAGATGGATTAGTGGCAGTTATATTGATGAGATCTACAAGATTAGATAGTGTCTTAAGCCAATCTCTGTTGAGATATAAAAGAGAGAAATGAGCAGAAAGACTTGGGACCATACCACCAAGAAAGTGGTGTCAGGAGGAGAGTACGTCCTTTGGACTTGAGGTTCCTGCTTGGAGAAGCTCCTAGACGGAGGAAAGATGGATGACAAGGACCTTCTTCCAGAGCCAACAGAGAAAGAAAGCCTTCATCTGGAGGTGGCACCCTGCATTTGAACCTCTAGCCTACTGTACTGTGAGGAAATAAATTTCACTTTGTTAAAGCACCCACTTGTGCTATTTCTGTTATGGCAGCACTAGGTAACCAAGACAGTGCCCCTCGCCCGAATCCCTAACCAGCACCACAGCCCTCCTCCCGCCCTACCGGAGAAGGCACTGCACAGGGCGTGTGCCCAGACACTCCTCACAGACACCCATCTCAAGGCACACAGCACCGCCACACACTCTCCCCACACATACACCCGGGGAAGCACATGCCTGCAGCGGACATCCTGATAAAGCACACTCCAGGCTTTCGAGGGGTGACACACAAGAGGTGACATATGTGAAGTGACACGTGTAGGCACCACACACACGCAGGCTTTACTTTCACCCCAGGCCCTGGTACCCATCGACCTGCCCCAGACACATGGGCATGTAATGACAAGAACAACCCCACTGGGCACCTGCTGTGTGCCCCCACAACATACACACACACACTCACATACACACCTACACCCCCCACACTCTACACGCACACCCTACATACACACACAAACACACTCCACATACACACCTACACCCCCACACACTCCACACACACACCCTACATACACACACAAACACACTCCACATACACACCTACACCACATACAAACACCCCACATACAACATACTCACCCCCACACTCCACATCTCAGTTCAGCCCCATCTCAACTGCCCAAGAGCCGCACATGGCCAGCGGCCACCATAATGGACAGCCCAGCTCTACAGAATCAGACAGTGCTTCAAATAATTGCCAGCTAAACAGAAAACAGTGCCAAACCCTGCCCCCACTCTCTCGTCTTCTTCCCTGCCACAGCACGTGGTCTGCCATCCTTTTCTCTCCTTCGGGCCAGTGGGCCCCTTTGATCTCACCTGTCCAGGTAAGGAGACCCAGGTGAGGCCCTGCCCGAAGTAGCACAGGACTCGGCCTAGCCCCTTCAGAACCTCCACCTCAGGCTCGGGGACCAGGGGGCAAAACCAGGCAGGATCATCACCAGGCAACGGGTCTCAGGGGAGAGCTCAGATCTCCCGCACCTGCCCGCCTGCCTCCGGGGTGCCCACGGGGCGGGGCTGGGCAGGAACCGCCTGCCTCCTGCCTGTTTACCTGGGCTCAGTCACAGGGCCATCCCAGACCCAGCAGGAAGCCCATGGAGCCAGGGGCCACAGGCCACAGAGGACAAGGGCCAGGCAGCCTGGCCATGGCTCTGGGCCATTGATCCAGCCCAGGCAGGCTGGGTGGGGGTGGGGAGACCTTGATCTGGACAAACAGAGGCTCCCAAGGCCTGAGTGCAGGCCCGGCACCCACCTGCTGCTCCCAAAGGTAAGCGGGGGCCTCTAGGATGGGGGCCAGGACCTATGAATGACTGACTGGTGACGGTGTCTGCAGTGAAAGCCTGGCTCCCTGGGGCATGAGCCATCTGCCCTGCTCTGAGGCCAGGTCTGCCGGCCCCATAGGCCAGAGCGACGGTGAGCAGAAGGCAAAGAATCCACAGAGCTGGGGCTGGGGGAGGGCAGGGCAGAGCGAGGCCAGGTGCATGGATGGCCCGGGGCCAGTGGAGGGGGCCGCAGGAGAAGGCCTGGGAGGCCTGGGCTTGGGGAGAGGCTGGCGAACTCGGGGTTGGGATGGGGGAGGGGAGAGGCCTGATTTGTCAGGCTGAACACCCCACCCCCGCCCTGCAGGACCACAATGCTGCTCTCGCCTCTAACCCAGGGACTCCATATGGGCTTCCAGGGTGGGAGATGGACACAAAGCCCCACCCACACCTAGGTGCTGACCGAAGCATGGGATCCTGGGGCCCATCACTCACAGGCTCAGAATCGAATGCAGTTGACCTTTCATGTGTGTGTGCGTGTGTGTGTGCCTGTGTGAGAAAGGGAAATGTGTGGGTGTGCATCTATGAGTTTGTGTGGCAAATAGGTGTGTGTGTACCTCAGCGTCTTAGCTTCCTAGTGCTGCTGTAACACAAATCCCACAAGTGAATGGGTCTAAAGAACAGAAATGTATTTTCTCACAGTTCAGGAGGCTAGAAGTTTGAATTCAGGGCACCAGCTCTAGGGGAAACGTCTCTCTCCAGGCTCTGGGGAAGGTCTTCGTCTCTTGCACTGTTCCTCGGTTCCTTGGAGGAAGGTAGCGTCTGTCTCCCTCCACCGTGCTTGCTGATCTCTGTCTATGCTGCTTCTTATAACTCAGAAGTGATGAGGTCTAGGACCCACCCGACTCTGATATGGCTTCATGGACAAAAGAAAGAAAACCGTATTTCCAGACAGGATTACTTCTCTGTTATCAAGTGCCGCTATAACAGAAATACCACAAGTGAATGACTTCAACAAACAGAAACTTATTCTGTCACACTTTGGGGTGCTAGAAGTCTGAATTCAAAGTGTCAGCTCCAGGGAAAGGCTTTCTCTCTCTGTTGGCTCTGGGGAAAGGTCCTTGTCATCAATCTTCCTGCGGTTTAGAAGCTTCTCAGTGCAGGGACCCCAGGTCCAAAGGACGTACTCCAGTCCCTACACTTCTTTCTTGGTGGCGTGAGGCCCCTCTGCTCTTTGCTCGCTTCTCTCTTTTATGTCTCAAAAGAAATTGATTCAGACACAACCTAATCCTGTAGACTGAGTCCTGCCTCGTTGACATAACTGCCTCTAATCCTGCCTCTCTAACATCATAAACCTGTTGGCCCTGAGTGGATTCTGACTCCTAGCGACCCTGTAGGTCAGGGCAGAACTGCCCCGTGGGGTTTCCAAACTGTGGCTGTGGATTTGAACTGCCAACCTTTTGGTTAGCAGCTGAGCTCTTAACCACTGTGCCACCAGGGCTCTGTCATTAACATCATAGAGGTTAGGATTTACAACACATAGGACAATCGCATCAAATCACAAAATGGAGGACAACCATACAATACTGGGAATCCTGGCCTAGCCAAGTTGACACATACTTTTGGGGGACACAATTCAATCTCTGACACTTCGCGTGTCTTCATCTGTGTACACCTCTGCCTGAGTGTATGAGTGGGTTGTGTGGGTGCAAGTCCCTTCCTCCCACTCCCCCACACACTCAGGGACCCAGCTAGCATCAGGGACTCACTCCAGGCCTTCATGGCCTCACTGAAAGGTGCCTCCTGCAGTCTTATATCGGAACCCCTTCCCTGCCTTGCCCTGGGTGAGTCATGTCATTGCTCTGTGCCTCAGTTTCCCCAAACATTAAACACAGACAGCAAGGCAAACATCCCAGGCTGCTGGAGGCTGCAGTGGAATAAATTTTGAAGTTGCCTGGCACTAAGTCAGAGCTCAATATGCAGTGGGTGAACCTGCATGTATATTTCCCAGGGGACTGAGGCCTCTGGGATGGTCGGAATGGCAGGAGAGAGTGAGGAGAGGGCCCAGGAATGGGTCCAGGTGCTCAGAGCAGGGGAGAGCCATTCGGCCCCTGTGGCAAGTGGGACAGTCTCTGCTTTCCCCTGGACTAAGTGGGGACAGAGCACGTCCACAGGGTGAAATATGCTGGGATGAGGGTGGCTGGGATATTTCTGGAGAGCTGCCAGAAGGAGGTGAGTCTGAGCTGAGGCCTGAGGGGGCCCTGAGAACTGGCCTAGTGGATGTGGGCTCAGGAGGTGGGGAGCTGGGGCCCTGAGAACTGGCCTCGTGGATGTGGTCCCCGGAAGCGGGGTGCCTGGGGAGAAGGAAGCATGTGTGCAAAGACTTGGCAGCAATGTAAGGGAGAACTTGTGGGCTCCAAGAAACAAGGGCGTGATGCTCTTCTCCCAGTGCTGGCTATGAGCCCTTGATCTATAAGAGTTGTCCAGTATTCTCAGTATTAGAATTGATACCCAATAGGAGTCCGATATCACTGGGGTGTGCAATGAGGGAAGGGAGGGGGTGGGGAGAAAAGAGGCAGGAGACATTGGTCAGCCTCACATGCACGCAGTGCCTTCCAGCTGTGTGAGAAGGAACAGGGATTGTATCATTCATTCATTTAACAATTATCCAGTGCCAGTTCCATGCCAAGCTCATGACAGCTGGACACCCAGGGGTGAAAGGAATAAAGCCCCTGCTCTCATGGAGCTGACAACCTAGAGGGAGGAGGCAGACAAAGGACAAAGAAGCATAGCATACAAAGCAGGCTTCAAGAGGAAACCCCTCAATGAGATGGACTGACACAGTGGCTGCAACATAAGTTCAAACATAGCAACCACTGTGAGGATGGTACAGGACTGGGCAGTGTTTCCTTCTCGTGTACCTAGGGTTGTGATGAGTTGAAACCAACTCAACGGCACCTAACAACAACAAGATCTCAAAAAAGGAACTCTGGTTAAGCACTCAGCTGCTAGCTGAAAGGTCAGTGGTTCAAATCCACCAGTAGCTCCGTGGGAAAAAGATGTGGAAGTCTGCTTCTGTAAAGATTCCAGTCTTGGAAACTCTACGGGGCAGTCCTACTCTGTTATATAAGGTCTCTATGAGTTGGAATCAATTCAACAGCAACAGGTTTGGTTTTTGGTTTAGTGCTGTCGAGAAAACTGCAGCAGGGGAGGGATAAAAGAAGAGTGAGGTGATTAGGAAAGGTCTCTCTGAAGAGGTGACATTTGAGCAAAGGCTTGATGGAAGTGAAGGAGTGAGCCATGGGGAAAACTAAACAGTGTTCTGGGTAGAGGGAACAGCAAGTACAAATGACCTGAGGTGATCATATGCTTGGTGTGTTGGAGGTACAACAAGGAGACAGCCGTGCCTGCAGCACAGAGAGGGACAGGACAGAAAGACGGCAAGTACCACATCATGTAGGCCCTTGTGGTCTGTGATAAGGACTTTGGGTTCTGTTCCAGGTGGCTGGAAGCCATGAGGGTGAAAAGACCACTCTGGGGACTGTGGGAATTCACTGGAGAAAGTGGTTTGATGACTGGCTATTGATTGCAGAAGTTCAGGGGACAGGTGACAGCAGCCTGAATGAGGGTGGGAGTAGAAGAGGTGCTGAGAAAGCATTGGGTTCTGGATACATTTGGAAGTTTGAGTTGCAGACTCTTCTGATGGCCTGGACCCTCAGAACCATGGGGGAGCCATTGTATACAAAGAGAGGAGCAGCATGGTCATCTTCGCGACTGCCCGCTGCCTCTCTCTCTGCTGGACGATAAGGCCAAGAAGATGGGAACAGGGTCACTTGTATTTGCCAATGTGCCCCCCATGCCCAGTATAGAGTCTGACACTGTAAAAATGGCACGGCAGGGGCATCTGACCGCCTCTAAATTCACAAGACAGAAGGAGAAGCAAGATCAGCAGGCCAAGGCTGATTCCTATGAAGCGGAGATCAGACATGCCTCCTCTTTCCGCCATCTTTACCAATTCTGACACCAACCATCCCTCCCATGGCACTCTCTACTTCTCTGCTGGGTTCGATAATTCGATGCAATGGCCACAAAGAACCTACAGACAATACCCACAATTTGAGGTTTATGAGGGAAGTAACAGGTTACAATTCAGGTTCAGGAAGGCTCAGGATACAGTTCTTCCATCTGGACAACCTCTTCCCGGCCGTGCCTGCAGATAGGCCTCTCTTTGGCCCTTGGCCTCTGCCCTGCTTAGGCAAGTGTTACAAGGCTCTTTTAGCTCAGCTAACAAGTGCCCAGAGGCACCTCACTCAGCCAGTAAGCCTTGGCCCAAAGGCACTCTGCTCTAGCTTGGTGGTCAGCAAACCTAGCTCCACCAAGAACCTGGAGGCACCCCACCCCATCAGCAAGCTTCCTGCCCAAATGTGCTCTGTGTTTTCGCTCCGTGCGCTGGGAAGCCCACCTCGCCATCTATTGCCGCTCTCCTGCCTCTGCTGCCGCTGTTTCTCTGCTGCTGCTTCTCACCATCCTTGGTGTTATAACTCTTTCTCTCAGTCTCCTGGTTCCAGGAGCTTCTCAGCACAGGGATCCTGGGTACAAAGGGTGCGCTTCACTCCTTGCTCCTCTTTCTCGGTGGTGGTGAGATTCTCCATTCTGGCCTCTGGGATGGCTTATTTTAAGCCTAATGGGATGGCAGTACTGACCAATTCCCTCGTTAGGGTCCATACACCTTATTTGCACAATCCCTCTCAATCACCGTGTGTGAGTCACAAAGACTATGGCTAGAAGGGCCACATTAAGTAATTCATTGCAGCACAGGCACCAAGCAGGTGCTCAACAAGAATGGGGTGGCTCCATACCTGAATTTAGGACTCCAAAGGCCAACATCTTCATGCATGTCCTAGTTCCACACACAAGTCCTGCTTCCTGGAGGCAGCAAGGTGTCAGGAGAGAGCTCTGCACCAGGAGTCTGGAAGCCTGGCGGCTTCATTCATCAACTGTTCAGTCACTCACGTGGCAGGCTCCATGCTGGTTCTATGGGGAACCAGAAGTGAACACAAGCCCTGCTTCAAGTGGATCCCTTTTCTTGTGGGGGAGAAACAAGAGCCTTGTTGACCTGATCAGGGGTGCCCAGAGGAGGAGGTGGCTTACCTACCCAGGGTCCCAGAATCCATCCCCTGGCAGGTGCCCTTGCAGCTGTCCTTCGGGCAGGGTCTCATGGGTCTGTGGGCGATGGACATGTTGGAAGTTACGGCTAGAAGAGGGGGTGGCCAGCAGCCGGTGATGGATGGAGTTTGGGAGCAGGTGAGGTCGACTGAGGGTCCTACCTGGACTGCTCCTCTTGGTGCTTAGCCTAATGGACCTGTGTGTGACCTTCTCTGAACCCATTTCCCCATTTGTACACTGGTGATTTGGGAGGCAGTAGAGCACAGTGGTTAGAATGTTACTCTGGAGACAAATTGCTTGGGACTGCTGCTTACCAGCTGTGCGACCTTTTGCTCAACCTGTCTGCACCTCAACTATCTCACGGTTAAATGGGGATAATCGGGTCTGTGTAAGGCTTACAGAGTCCCTGTGTGGCACAAAATGGTTAAGTGCTCAACTGCTAACTGAAAGTTAGAGGTTCGAACCTACCCAGAGGCACCTCAGACGAAAGGCCTGGTAGTCTCCTTCCAAGAGATCACAGCCGTGAAAGCCCTATGGAGCACAGTTCTCCGCTGCACACGTGGGATTGCTATGAGTCAAAATCAACTTGACAGCAACTGGTTTGGTTGTGGGGTTTTTTTTTAAGGCTTACATGAAAGAATGCAGATAAAGCACTGGAAACAGCATATAGTTGTGACTAATAAATGTCACCTATTATTGCCTCTGGGTCCCCAAGTCCCCACAGCCCTGTGAGTCATCCAGAAATAGCTCCTTGGTGATCCAGACTCAAGAGCAAAGCAAGGTGTGGTCACCTCTGGTGGAGGGAGGGGCCTGGGGCTAAGAGAGGCTGGGGAGCTGGCCCGTCACCTAAGCTTGCCCCGATTCAGCCACCCAGTGCAGGTTGTGGGGGACAGCTACTTGGGACACAGGTGACCAGCCCAGGACAGAGTCGGCCCTGTGTTAGG
Organism: Elephas maximus indicus; assembly: GCF_024166365.1. Classification (NCBI taxonomy): domain Eukaryota; kingdom Metazoa; phylum Chordata; class Mammalia; order Proboscidea; family Elephantidae; genus Elephas; species Elephas maximus. The sequence continues at coordinate 180,950,333 of NC_064822.1, read as the reverse complement.
CACTCAGGTGCTGCCGTGTGGCCTTGGGCAAGTCCTCACCTCTCGGTCTCCTGTTCCTGATCTGTAATAGGCAGGCCAGTGTTTCTTACCCGGGGTGCCACGGACATTGTGGGCAGTGGGCAGGCTGCCCCACCAATTACAGGGCATTTATCGTCCCTGGCCCCATAAAAACCAGGACATTTATGAATGTCCTGGAGGGAGGGAATACCACACCCAACTGAGAATCACTGCAGCCCCTTCCTTCCTTGTATCTGATAGGGACCGCTGGAGCGGGCCAGAGTTGCCAGGGACCCTTGGCTGGGAAAGGTGCCAAGGGAAGTCGGGAGGCGAGGAGTAGTAGGCAAAGGCCAGGGCCCTTGCATCCATCTGGCGGACTTTGAGCATCACAGACAGCCCCATTTTCAGAAAACCCACTGTGTAAATTCCCAAGCTCAGACACAGCCCTAATGGGGCAATTCTTCCTGAGCCTCCTCCCCAACCACCACTCCTCAGCATCCGGAGGTGCGTTTTAAAGCCGAGTGGCAAATCATGGGTCTGGTGAGAAGAGACTAACAGCACGAGGTCGGGACTCCTTGTTCTGCGGGGATGGGGGTTGGTGGGGGGGCTCCTCCTTGCTGTGGGAAAACCTGCCCCAGAGACCAATGAACTCTCAGAAGTTTCCTTGGGGGTCTGAAGCTGTCAACCCAGGGCATGCAGCATTCCGAGGGGGGGCAATGCTCAGTTATGACTTAAATTATTTAATCAAAACTTGTTAATTAACAGCTCATTTACTGAGAACCAGCCCAGTCAGACACCTGGCATCAAACCCCACTTACTTGCTGTGTGACTTTGGGCAAGTGGCTTAGCCTTTCTGGGCTTCAGTTTCTTCATCTGTAAAACGTGGTTGGTGGTGAATACCAGATATTAAAATCACATCTGGAAAATGAGGCTAGGAAAATCCCTGGATTGAGTTGTCGCTGGAACACTCTGGGTCTCAGTTTCCACATCTGCCCAATGGGTGCAGAGTCTGGTTCATAGAGATGTTTGGAGGTTTAAACAAATAATGCACATAAAGTGTCCAGCACAGAGTGGGCCTGAGGAAGAAAAACCTGTGGGGACAACGGTCCCCACATCCCAGGGTGACCAGAGGATTAAATGAGGTGACACCTGTGAACTATTTTGTACCAGTCCTAAATGAATATTAGTTTTTGCTTCCTTTTTCCCCAACAAGAGACATTTGGGAGGGTGGGAGATAAACTGGCTGACACTGTTCGAAGGCAGGGCAGGTCCCCAGCCCAGTGCTGGCTCAGGGGTTCCTGGGGGAGGGGCGGAGGGAATCGATGGCACTGACGTTGTGGGGAACCTGCACCAGGCAGGAGGACAAGCATCCCCAAGGGAAGGGACGCTAGGGCAAGAGCAGCTGGTTTACAGACACTTTGTGGTCGTTAGTTGCCGTCGAGTCGGCTCTGGCTCGTGGCGACCTTACGTACAACAGAATGAAATGTTGCCCAATCCTGAGCCATCTTCATGATCAGCGGTATGTTTGAGCCCATTTTTGCTGATATTACGTCAACCTTATTTCATGGAGGGTTTCCCTTGTTTTCGCTGACCCTCTATTAAACATGATGTCCTTTTCCGGTGAAAAGGACAAACACGTGCACCCCACTTACCCCAGCTCCGTTTGTGGGTGCAGCATCAGGGAGTTGGCAGGCATTGAAACCTCTGCTCCCCCTGGAGCCCAGGGAGGCGGATCAGGTGAGGAGGTGAGGTCAGAGCTCTGCTGCTTTCTGGCTGGGGCCTGCCTCTCAGGTTGCTTCCCTCCTCTGTGAGCAGGGCTCAGTGCCTGCTCCCAAGCCCTGCTATCTGGGGTTGCCAGCCTCCTCCCCAAAAAGGTAGGGCACTGCCTAACTTCCAGGCACTTTTGGTGCTCAGTGAAGGCTGCTTTGCAAATGGCCAGGCTGTTTCCAACCTCAGCCTGTTTCCCTCCAGGATGCCCAGGGCCGAGGCCCCCCATGCAGCTGGCGGGCAGAGCGATGGAGGCGATGGTGAAGAGGCAGAGCCGGAGGGGATGTTCAAGGTCGCCGCGGACTCTAAGAGGAAAATCCAGGACTACCTCCGCCTGGCGCCCCTGTGGCTGGCCCTGGTCGTGCTGGCTTCAGTGGGGGTCCTGCTCTGGTATTTCCTAGGTAACCATGTGGGCCCGCCAGGACAGGCACCTGGGGAGGTCTTGGGGTGGCCTTGGGGGCGCAGCAGGATGGACCAGGATTCCAGGCTCAGCCACGCCTAGCAACTCTCTGTGCAACCTTGGATAAGTCACTTGCTCTCTCTGAGCTTCCATCCTGCTTTCTAGGTCCTGTGGCTCAGCTTTGTTCCCTCTTTCTGCCAACTGTGAATTGAACCCAGCACCCCGTTCTTGTGAATCGACAAACCAAAGGGAGTGTAACACTGCCTTCCCTTGGCCTCAACCCCCCTGGGGTGCCCTTGGGACTCTGAGCCAGCCCATCCCTCCTGGCGGAGGCCCATGGCACTGGGGTGCTCGGGTACCAATAAATAACTCTGCTCACTTGAGCCCAGCCTGGTGCTTCTCTAGGGCTGAGACCGCAGCTCCATCACCTCTGTGGTTCCAGGCCCCAGCACTAATGAGAGGCGAGTGGGGGGACAGAGGACCCAGGCCTCCAGGGGGGTCTTTCATGCCCCAGTGTGGGCAGATGGGGATTCAACGAACAGGGAAACGTGGGCTTGGAGTTGGAGAGTAGCTGGCTCAGGGCCTCTCCCATGTCCTTTGGCCTTCGCTGCCCACGATCACGGCCCTCAATCTGTTCCCTGGAGCCCCAGGAGCAACCGGCCCAAGCTCTGGGCCCATTCATCCATCCATCCTTCCAATCCTTCAGCATTCGTCGGGGACCTGCTCTGTCTCACACTAAAACCGATACGGACTGGTCTTATTCCTTTGACTCTTGGCCATGGGCAGTAATGGAGAAGCCAAATCAGACGGTGCCTGTGAAAACGCTCCCTGTACCCTGGAAGACTCATTCGTTCATTCAGTCCTGAGCACCTCCTGTGTGCCAGGCTCGTTGTCAGGCTCTGCCCCCGCCCTCAAAACTTGGCTGCAGAGTCAGACACAACAGTTACCGTAAAACATCGCATGCTTAAGGTAGAGAATGCCAGGGGGGGCCGGGGGAGCCTGTGGCAGGGACAACTCACCCTGCCTAACTGATCAGAGACTTCCAGTAAACACTCTGTAAAAGTTAGATAGGATTTTTACTGGCTAAATCTCATGGAGAGATTTCAAGCCCATTGAAAGGAACTGGGGGGACTCATTTGGGAGAAGCCATCAGGGAGATCTGCCTACACCCAGCTTCAGAGGGGTCGACATGGGGGTGGGCTGGAACTGGCCTCTGGGGGGATGCTGTCAGGAGCCCCAGGTTTGGTGTGGACCTGCTAGCGAGGCCTTGTAGGGTAGATTGTTACTGCGCAGAGCTGAGCAGCACGGGGCAGGGAGTAAAAGCCGTCTGCACTTCACCACTGACAGGAAGCCAGAAGCCAATGCCCCAAATAGTGCTGGGGGCTGCTGGGGCCTCCTGAGGCAGTGGGGTAATTAGTCTTCAGGGTAAACCTCAGAGCAGTGGAGTGAAGGGAAGGAACTCAGATGCCCATTGTCTTTCTTTGCAGAGAGACTAATTCCTCCTGATTACGCTCCTGGGGTGAATTCCCCCTAGAAGGGGTGTCCAGTGCCCCATGGGCCTAGGACCCCAGGGTGAGTTCTCCTAAGCCTTAGTCAGGGAAGCCAGCCAACCCCCACCTCAAGGGACTGAGGGACAAGAGGCACTCTGGGAGGTGCTAATCCTCCCACCCTGGGCTCAGGCTTTGCTCCAGGGACGCTGGGCTAGGAGATGAGTAGATATGTGCCTGCTCTCGGGGAGCTCCCCATCTGGAGGGGAGATGAACAAGCAGACTGATGGATGGAGCCGAATGAGCCCAAAGTGAGGGGCCGGCAACTGGGCTAGAGAGGCAGCCTTGTCCGGAGGCTGCCTGGCAAAGGGAGGGGGTGGCTGGCTTCCCAAGGCGCCCAGTGCCTCAGCAGGCATGCGGCACCCAGACCTGGTGTGGGCCCTTAATGCTGCCACCACTCACAAGGCCTTCTCTGGTGCTTCCTCCTGCTCTTCCTGGTGGTAGTTCCATGTGCCCCTCTCACGCCTCCAGCACCTCCCTCTCTCTCCTCGTTCTCCCTTTGCCTCCTGCTTCAATAAGGACATTGAGCCACTTAGAAGAGAAGCCCCAGAGACACATTCATACACCCTCCAGCTGCCCCCACACCCCCGCAGGTGAACTGTCCCTGCCCGCCTAATCCGGCTTCATCCAGGCACCGGGTCCCAGCCTCTCTGCCCACCGTGCTATGGCCTGGCCCCAGATCCTCATCCATCCCCACACGCTCGGTGCTCCCGCCACCAACACCCTCCCCCAATGGTCCCTCACTCCTTTCTTCCCTTGGTAGCAAACCCCTTGAAAGTTGTGTTGCCACTTCGGCCTCCAATTCAACCCCCCAGTCTCTCTGGGACCCTCCCCAACCTGGTTCTCACTCCACAACTCCAACCGCCCTTGGCAAGGCTGCTAAGGATGCAATGTTGCTACCTCCAAAGGCCAGTTCTAGGTCCTCATGCGTCTGACCCACAGCACACTGGACTCTGTTCACATCTTGTCCCCCTCCACTCCCAGGCTCACTGGTTTCAGTTCCTCCTAGTATCTTTGCCGGTAGAGGCTTCTCCCTAGGCCTGTGATCTCATCCCGTCCCTGGGGCTTTATTTAAATGTATGCTATACCCTGAGGACTTCCAAATTTGCATTTCCAGCCAGGTCAAAGGGGAATCTCAGACCCCAAGGGACATCTCAGATCCCACGTGTTCAGGTTGCAACTCACACCCGCCAAACCTGTGCCTCCCAGTCTTCCACACCCCAGGCGGGGCATTTCATCCTTCCAGGTGCGCCTCCCTTAGCCCTCTCTTCCTCCTCTGTCAGATAACCAGCTGCCCCTGCGTCCTCTTTGCCTCAGGACGACGCCGTCTATGTCGGCGTAGCACTGTGCTCCTCAGGGTTTTCGGTGGTTGATTTTTCAGAAGGAGATCCCCAGGACTTCCTTCAGAGGCACTTCTAGGTAGATTCAAACCTCCAACCTTTCAGTTAGCAGCAGGAAGCATTAACCATTCACACCACACGAGAACTCCTTTCTCCTATATAAAAAATACCACCCCCAACTTGCCAGCACCCCTGATCATCTCTAACTTCAAAATATATCCAGAATCCGATCACTTCTCGCCCTCTCTACAACCACAGCTTGCTCCAGGCCTCTGTCACCCTGTCACCCCTCACGTGGGCAAATGCAGGGGCCTCTTCACTGGTCTCCCCGCTTCTGCCCTTGCTGCTTTCAAGTCTACACAAGAGCAGAGAAATCGTTTTATAAAGTAAATCAAATAATTAAAACCTCCCCCAGCTCCTGGCTCCTGCGTTTCTCAGAGTGAAAACCAAAGTCCCCCAGGCCTTACAAGGCCTTACATCACCTCCCCAATCTCCATCCCAATTCCTCCTGGCTCTCACTGATGTTTTTCAAACACACCAGGCAAGCTCGTGCCCCAGGGCCTTTGCACTTGCTGATCCCTCTGCCTGGAATGCTCTTTCCCCACGTACAGGTTCACATGACTGGCTCTGTCACTTTTTTCCCCCTCGTGGCCTCCATGTTTTTAATTGCAACCCACCCGCAGCCCCTGATTCCAACAACACTTATCACCTCTAGCAGGTTATAGTCTGTGTTTGTTGTTTATTATCTATCTTCCTTGCTTGACTATAAGCTCTGAAGGGCAGGTTTTTTTTTTTTTTTTATCCTTTGTTGTTTTCTTCATTGTTATACTGATACAGTCCAAGAGCTTTAGACCAGCACCTGCCTATAGTAAGCTGTCAATTGATACATTTGAATGAATGGATCAATGGATGACGAGGGTACACACCCAGGGCTATGAATCTGTCTAGGGCACATCAGCCAAAACTGAGCTTTGCAAAATGGAAATCTGATGATGTTACCCCTAATTTTAATTCTTTCATGATTTCCCTTGCCCACTGGGTAAAGACCAAAATCCTATCCTAAGTGCCTGCCCAGCCTGGCCCAGTCTCTTGCTGCACCCACCCTCCCCCCACCCGATGGCTCCAACCAAGCGGGCCATCAGCCCCTCATCCTCCCGGTGACCCTTCTGCCTCAGGGCCTTTGCACGTGCTTTTTCATCTGTGAAAGGTACTTCTTTTCCTCTTCTTTCCCCAATTTACTTCCTCAGTCCTCATATCTCAGCTCAAAGGTCACCCCAGTCCAGGACAGGTTTCTTTCATGTCCTCTCAGTAGTACCTTGTGTTTCTCTGGATGGCACATCTCACAGGTGGACCCTACGTGCTGTGGGATTGTTGGAGTAACACCTGTCTTCCCTACCTCTGCTGGCTCCAGGAAGGGAGACACACTTGTGTGCCTTACTAGTGAACCCCACATAGTAGGTGCTTAGCACACACTTGTGGAATCCCTGGACAATATAGTGAGGGATGGATGCATAGAGGGGCTAACCCATGACCTTGACCTCTGAGCCATGTGGGTCTCCTGGCCTTCATGTCATCTGTGTCCTGTACTAGTCACTGTGTCAGCCTCTTTTGACTGGGAGCCTTTGGGACACCACCCGTCTGGGGACCTCTCTCCTCCCTGGTACTTTGGGGCCAGTTTGTCACCAAATAAACTTTAGAGGACAATGAAAAGATGATGACGGTGCCTTGGAGGCCCAAGACTCCTAGGCTGAGCTGATGGTTTGATGGCAGGAGAAAGCATGGGGGCATGGGAACCCTTCCCATCTGTCCCCTTGGTTAATCCTGCTGGCTCCTTCCTGGCAGGGTACAAGGCGGAGGTGACAGTCGGCCAAGTGTACTCAGGCAGCCTCCGTGTGCTCAATCGCCACTTCTCCCAGGACCTTGCCCGCCGGGAGTCCAGTGCCTTCCGCAGTGAAACTGCCAAAGCCCAGAAGATGGTAGGGAAGGACGGAGGGGCTGGGAGGTGGGCAGGGGAGAGGCTAGGAAGAGGTGGCAAGAAGGGAGAGGTAACAAACCAATTGCTCAGTCGGTCCAGAGCGCTCCCTGAAAGCATGGCCCCATTCTAAGCATGATGGGAGAGATATTGAGGAGGGGGATGTGGTACAAGGTGGAAAGTTACTGGACTCTGAGGTCAAAGGCACTTGAATTAAATCCTGCTTTTTTTTTGTGTGCTATTTGAAGCCGTGGTGGCTTAGTGGATAACAGCTTGGCTGCTAACCAAAAGGTTGGCAGTTCAAATCCATCAGCTGCTCCTTGGAAACCCTAGGGGGACAGTTCTACTCTGTCCTTATAGGGTCACTATGAGTCGGAATTGACTCCGCAGCAACGGGTTTGGTTTGGTTTGTGCTATTTACTGGGAACATGACCTTAGGAAGGTTAGCTCAGCGTAGTCAAGGCGGTGAGGGCCCCACCCACATAGCTGAGTGACTCACCTTCCTTACGTGGTGATGGGGACTTTGCTGGAGAGGGCTTCCCGCCACAGGGCCACGTTCTGCCCAGCAAGGCAGACCAGAAGGGCTGGGAGCTAATGTGCCCAGGAGCAACCCTCAAACAATGAGCGTCGGGAGCTGGTGGATAAATACCCCAGTTCCTTGGCCCTTGGGGTGGAGGGCAATTCTGAGAGTGCTCCACATTGTCCCCCAGAGACCCCGTCAGATTGAGCCTCAGCTGTCCACAGCTCTAACCAGCTGCCCTCCCTTCCCTTCCCCCCTTTTCCTCACTTCCCAATCAGTGTTTCCTGAAACCACTTCCAAATAAACTCTAACCCCTTGGCCTCACATCCTTGACTCAGGGTCTGCTTCTGGGGGACCCAGCCTAAGGCTTTCTGTTTCCTCACCTATAAAGTGGAGTGATGGTAACATACCTGCCTCATAGGGTTGGGGGTGATGTGAGATAATGTGGGTATCATCACTGTATGTTTAAAGAGCTTTATGAACACACATTATCATCTAATCCTGCCACCAGTACTATAGTTGAGTATGTTCACAAACCACCCAGCAGAGCTCCCGTCAGGGCAGGCTGCTGTGCCCCAGGCCATTGCAGGGAGGCGAGGAAGGACTCTCAGGAACCAAGTGAGCTTTTCAGAGTTGATGAGTGGCTTTCAGAGAGGAGGAGAGAAGGCTACCGGTGTTCAGGTGGAAGAGCTATGGTGGGGCAGTGTCTGCCTGTGTCAGGAGGGGACGAATGGGTGGAATTGGCTGTGAGATTGGTGCCCTGACTTGGTCACTGACCACCGTGTGACCACAAGAGAGCCTTCCCATCTCTGTGGGCTTCCACAGGCTCCTCTGTCAAGCAGGGCTGCAGGGAGGAGCAAGGGATCCCCAGGTAGAAAGGTGCTTGGGGCTGTCTGCCCCAGCAAGTTTCACGATGGAGGTGGTTGTTCTCCCTCCTCGCAGCTCCAGGACCTTATTGCCAGCACCCGCCTGGGTCCTTACTACAACTCCAGCTCCGTCTACTCCTTTGGGTGAGTTGCCCCTGGTCCCCTAGCCTGCCCCCTGCTACAGCTTCTGACTCAAAGCCCGGGGGGTGGGGGTGGGGAGGCCTGTAAGCTTCTGATGAGATGCCTTCATTTAGAAATGGGGAAACTGAGGCATGGATAGGGGATTTGGCTTCTTGTATATGGCTTCCCTTCATGGAGCTTGGTTTCCTTATCTGAGCAATGAGAAACGTGTTAGACTGTGGACGTAATGTGTTTATCAAAGGGGTGGTACCTCTTAGCTGAGGCCGTGGTGGTCGTTAAGAGCACGGGCCCTGGGGCTCAGATACTGTGTTCACGTCCCAGATCTGCCACTTACAGTGTGATCCATGACAACTTAACCTCTTGTGCCTCAGTTTCCTCACCTGTAAAATGGGCCTGATGAAGGCACCACCCTCAGAGGTTGTTGGGAGGTTTCCGGGTAAAGATGAGAACAATGCCTGGGATGTAGTAAGCGCTCAGTAAGTGAGCCACAACTGGTTTTCTCCCACAGGAGCAGGGGCTAGGCAGGAGCCAGACTTTCAGCTCCTTCCCCGGCCCCTCTCACTTCTACCTATCTTAGGGAGGGACCCTTCACCTGCTTCTTCTGGTTCATCCTCCAAGTCCCCGAGCACCGCCGGCTGATGCTGAGCCCCGAGGTGGTGCAGGCGCTGCTGGTGGAGGAACTGCTGTCCACGGCCAACAGCTCGGCCACCGTGCCCTACAGGGCCGAGTACGAGGTGGACGCCGAGGGCCTGGTGATCCTGGGTCAGTAGTGGGGAAGGAGAATGGCGGTCAGCTTGGAGTGGTCAGAGCGTCAGGCTGGCAGCAAGGCCTGGGAAGGCCTCCAGGGCCCCAAATGCTCTCAGGATGGATCCCTGAGTCTGAGTGGCCCAGGGCAGAGGGGCGGAGGGGACTGGGGGAACTAGGTAAATCTCAGACAAGGCTGGCTCTGATGGTCTCCTTATGGTAATTTTTTAAATTTAATTTATTTTTGTTTATTTGTTTTTGCTTTTTTTGTTTTGTTTTGTTTTTTCCTTAACAGAGGCCAGCCTGAAAGACATAGTTGCACTGAATTCCACGCTGGGTACGCTATTTTTCTGTTGTCCTCCCACTTTCCTTTTGAGTTGGTGCTTTTCTTGGTTAAGGGTCAGGGGCCATGAGGTACCCATGTTGGGTGCAGGGGGCCCTGGCCTGGACTCACCTAGGGGTGCCACTGTAAGGGGTTGAGCTAGGCTTGGGTATGTGGGGGAGGGGAGAAGGTCCTGCACAAGCGTCCATGTGTGTGTGTGGGTCCTGTACATGGGTGTATATGTGTACTGTGTGACAGTGAGTAGTGAGTTTGTTGTCGTTAGGTGCCTTTGAGTCGGTTCTGATTCATAACAACACCATGTACAACAGAACAAAACACTGCTTGGTCCTCAACAATTGTTGCTATGCTCGAGCCTGTTATTGCAGCCATTGTGTCAAAACATCTCACTGAGAGTCTTCCTCTTTTTCCCTGACCCTTTACTTTACCAAGCATGATGTCTTTCTCCAGGGACTGATCCATCCTGATAACATGTCCAAAGTATGTGAGAAGTCTAGCCATCCTCACTTCCAAGGAGCATTCTGGCTGTACTTCTTCCAAGACAGACATGTTCCTCCTTCTGGCAGTCCGTGGTACATTCAAGATTCTTTTCCAACACCATAATTCAAAGGAACCAATTCTTCTTCAGTCTTCCTTATTCATTGTCCAGTTTTCGCATGCATATGTAAACCAAAAAACCTGTTACTGTCAAGTCAATTCCAACTCATAGTGACCCTATGAGAGTAGAACTGCCCCATAGGGTTTCCATGGATGCAAACTGCTGACTCTTTGGTTAGCAGCTGGTCTCTTAACCACTGAGCCACCAGCCTCCAAGGCGATTGAAAATACCATGGCTTGGGTCAAGCACCCTTAGTCCACAAGGTAACTTCTTTCCTTTTTAACTCTTTAAAGAGGGTTTTTGTAGTGGATTTCCCAATGCGATGCATCATTTGATTTCTTGACTGCTTCTTCCATGGATGTTGATTCTGGATCCAAGTAAAATGAAATCCTTGAGAACTTTGATCTTTTCCCCATTTATCATGATGTTGCTTATTCGTCCAGTGCGAGGATTTTTGTTTTCTTTATGTAGAGGTGTAATCCATACTGAAGGCTGTGGTCTTTGATCTTCATCGGCAAGTGCTTCAAGTCTTCACTTTCAGCAAGCAAGGTTGCTGAAATAACGCAGGTTGTTAATGAGTCTTCCTCCAATCCTGATGCCGTGTTCTTCTTCATATAGTCCAGTTTCTTGGATTATTTGCTCAGCATACAGATTGAATAAGTGTCATGAAAGTATACAACATTGACACACACCCTTTCTGATTTTAAACCATTCCGTATCCTCTTGTTGTATTTGAATGAGTGCCTCTTGGTCTATGTACAGGCTCTGCATGAGCACAATTCTCATTCTTTGCAATGTTATTCATGATTTGTTATGATCCACACAGTCGAATGCCTTTGCACAGCCAATAAAACACAGGTAAACATCTTTCTGGTATTCTCTGCTGTCAGCCAAGATCCATCTGACATTAGCAATGAAATTCCTTGTCAGGTGCTCTTCTGAATCTGCTTTGAATTTCTGGCGGTTCCCTGTTGATGTACTGATGCAACCACTTTTGAATGATCTTCAGTAAAATTTTACTTGCGCGTGATATTAATAACATTGATAACTTCTGCATTCTGTTGGATCCCTTTCTTTGGAACGGGTACAAATACGGATCTCTTCCAGTCAGTTGGCCAGGTAACTGGCTTCCAAATTTCTTGGCATAAATGAGTGAACACTTCCAGCACTGCATCTGTTTGTTGAAACATCTCAATTGGTATTCTGCCAATTCCTGGAGCCTTGTTTTTCACCAATGCCGTCAATGCATCTTGGGCTTCTTCCTTCAGTACCATCGGTTCTTGATCATATGCTGCCTCCTAAAATGGCTGAACGTCAACCAAATCTTTTTTGTACAGTGACTCTGTGTATTCCTTCCCGCTTCTTTTAGTGTTTCCTGTGTTCAATATTTTGCCCACAGAATCCTTCAATATTGCAACTTGAGGCTTCAAAATTTTCTTTAGTTCTTTCAACTTGAGAAATGCCAAGAGTGTTCTTCCCTTTTGGTTTTCTAACTCCAGGTCTTTGTACATTTCATTATAATATTTTACTTTGTCTTCTCGAGCTGCCCTTTGAAAGCTTCTGTTAAGCTCTTTTACTTCATCATTTCTTCCATTCACTTTAGCTACTCTACATTTAACAGCAAGGTTCAGAATCTCTTCTGGTATTCATTTTGGTCTTTTCTTTCTTTCTTGTCCTTCTAATGACCTTTTGCTTTCTTTGTATATGATGTCCTTGATGTCATCCCACAACTCGTCTGGTCTTCAGTCATTATTATTCAATGCATGAAATTTATTCTTGAGATGGTCTCTAAATTCAGGTAGGATATAGTGAAGGTTGTACTTTGGCTCTCATGGACTTGTTCTAATTTTCATCAGCTTAAACTTGAATATGCATATGAGCAATTGATGGTTTCTTCTGCAGTCTGCCCCTGGCTTTGTTCTGACTGATGATATTGAGTTCTCCATTGTCTCTTTCCACAGATGTATAGTCAATTTGATTCCTGTATATTCCATCTGGCAATATCCATGTGTATAGTCACTGTTAATGTTGTTGAAAAATGTATCTGCAATGATTAAGTCTTTGGACTTGCAAAATTCTATCATGTGATCTCTGATGTTGTTCTATCACCAAGGCCACATTTTCCAACTATCAATCCTTCTTTGTTTCCAGCTTTCACATTCCAATCATCAGTAATTATCAATATGTTTTGATTGCATGTTTGATCAATCTCAGGTTGCAGGAGTTGGTAAAAATCTTCAGTTTCTTCATCTTGGGCCTTAATGGTTGGTGCATAAATCTGAATAATAGTCGTATTAACTGGTCTTCCTTCTAGGCATATGGATATTATCCTATCACTGACAGAGCTGTACTTCAGGATACATCTTGAAATGTTCTTTTTGATGATGAATGGCTCATCAGAGTGGGTCCAGTGGAGGGGGGAGAGGCACTGATGGGTAGTTTGCAGCATAAACTGAGGCCAATGGGGCAGGGCTGGGGGCCAGTATAGGGCAGGGCCCAGGTGGCCACATCAGTGCTGCTCAGGGGCACGGTGCTTGGCATGTGGTGAAGATAATCAGGAGGGAAGGGAGAGGATGGGACGTGCAGAGCTAAATGAGTGAGTGAAAGAAGAGAAAGAGGAGAGGGAAACAAAAGCAAAATAAAAAAAAATGAAGGAAAAAAGAAAAAAGTAAATAAAATGGCAATGTGGCAGGATTTGGGATGTGGCAGGATTTGGGGAGTGGCAGTGGGGTAGACCCAGTGAGGCAGTGTGTCGGTGACTCTCTAGCTGAGCAGTTTGAGTGGCCTGCCGAGAAGGAATGTGAGAGGTGCACTGGGCTGGGTGGGTGGGAGAAAGGGAAGGAAAGAGAGGAGAGAGAGGAAATGAACCAACCAACAAAAATAATAAATAAATAAAATAAAAACAACAACAAAATAAATATGATGGTGGGGGAGATGGCCATCGGGGACAGGGTGGAATTGGGGTGGTGGTGAGCTGATGTCTCTCTTGTGGAGTGGCATGGCACACTAGTCAGGAAGGAGCAGAGGCAGTGCAGGGCCTAGGTGGGAGGGAGAAGGAAAAGGGAGAAGGGGAAAAATAAAAAATATGGCACTGAGGTAGCCAGCCTATGGAGGCTGTGCAGATCCAGGAAGGGTGTGTGCCATGGGCACTCTAGTCGAGCAGTACAACTCAACCAGCCACGGCAGGAGGAGGAGGCAGCCCACAAGGCTAGGTGGGTAGAAGAAAGGAAAGGAAGGAAGGGAGAAAGAAAGGAGAAACAACAACAAAAAGAAAAACAAACAATAAATAAAATGGTGCTGACGGAGCCAGTTTGTGATGGCCACACTGACCCAAGGAGGTCACTCACCAGTGACTCTCCATCTGAGAGGTGCAGCACAGCCCTTCAAGAAGGGGCAGAGGCAGTGCACAGGGCTAGGTGGTTGAGAGAAAGGAAAGGAAAGAACGGAGAGAGAAGAAACAGAAAAAGGAACAAAGCAAACAAACCAAAAAATATGGTGCTGAACAAGCCAGTTGGTGCGGGTAGTGCAGAACTGGGGAGGCTGTGTGCTGGTGGCCCCCACAGCCAAGTGGAGCAGCAAAGCCCGTTGAGAAGGGGTGGGGACAACACATGGGGCCAGATGGATGGGAGAAAGGAAAGACTGGATAGAGAGAGAAGAAACAAAGAAAAAATAGTAATAATAAAATAAAAAATGGCACTACAGGAGCCTGGCAGCAGGGGTAGTGCAAACCTGAAGCAGCCATGCACCAGTGGCTCTCTAGCCAAGTGGTGTGGCACAGCTCATCAAGAAGGGGAGGGGACAGCATGCAGGGCTAGCTGGGCAGGAGAAAGGAAAGGAAGGAAGGGAGAGAGATGGAAGCAACAAAAAAAGCCCCAGAAGAGAGAGCGGGCTGTCTCATTAGCGGGAGAGTAATTGGGCATGTGTAGCAAGGTGCATATGGGTTTTTGTGTGAGAGACTGACTTGTAAGCTTTCACTTAAAGCACAATAAAAATCATTAAAAAAAAAAAAAAAGCCCCAGAAAACAATAACAAAAAGCAAACAAACAAAAAAATGGTGCTGAAGGGGCTGGCCTGTGGGGGTGGGGTGGACCTGGGGGGCAGTGAGCTGGTGTCTCTCTGACTGAGAGACTGCGGCTTGTTGGAAAGTGAGGGAGGCCGTGTAAGGGGAAGAAGAGAGGTGGTGAGAAATCGTGTAGCCCTGGTTACGGGGTGCTCTGTCTCCTGCTGGGAGCTCCATGAAGTTTCCTTCCCGTACTCCTGTCTGCATTCCGTTCCTTGGTGGCTGTAGTCCAACATGGTGAATCTGTGCTGCGTTAGCTGATAGGGAACCTCCACTCCGTAGTTCTCCTCGTTCTCTGTTCTCTGTCAGTTTCTTATTCCGTTCGGTGTTTGATCAAGTTTTTTACTCCTTCATTTGATGTTAGGGTTCCAGGATTGACATTTGTGTCTGTTTTATTTAGTTTTTCAGGTCTTTTCCGAAGAGGGATGGCATGATGCTTCTGTCTATGGCACCATGTTAACTCCACCTCCTTCGGTAATTTCCCTATCACTGGGGGGATGCCTTTCCCTCTAGTCTGTGATTTACAGTGGTGGTTCTCAAACTCTGAGATTCTCAGGAATCCCCTGAAAGTTTGTCAGAATGCAGAGCACACACCCTTCCCACTCAGATTCCATTGGTGTGGCTGGAGCGCAGGAATCGGGATTTCAATTAAAGTCCCCAGGAGGTGGTAGAGAGGCAGGTGGGCCGGGGCACCCCTGAGAAACACTTTTAGTAAAAACAAAGGAGCCAGCAAATTCTCTGTGCTGGCCCTCCAAACTTAGCCTGGGTGTGCAAAGCCTATGAGTCCAGAGAAAAATCTTTATTCCTCTCAAAGGCCCAGCTTCTGCAAGTGAAAACCTGGGCTTTTCATCTATTTTCTCTGCTTTCAGATCTCATCCTTTGAAGGTCACAGTCAAGCATGTTCTGACAGCTGCTTTGCAATAATCCTTATTAGTTTTAGACCACACCTAGAGCTCCCGTGCCCAATGCCTTGGGCAGCCCTGACCTCCCGGATCACAGTGTAAGGGAGTAGGGATGACAACTCAGATCTACTAAGCAGACGTTCTGAGCATTTCCTCGATGCCAAGCCCCGCTCCTACACTTGGGACACACATGTCCTCATCCCTTCCCTCAGTGGAACTCTGAGCCCCATGAGCGACACAGATACATAAACAGATCCTCACAACACCAGTGCTAGTGCTAGAATAGAGGCCCCAGAGACGCCAGGAAGAGGGAATCATTCTTCCCCAGGGACAGAGCCTGACACCAGGGGCTGTGATCCAAGGCAGAGAAGGAACATGCCTCTAGAGGACCAGCCCAGAGTGCTGAGAGCCCTCAAGGGGGAGGAGTTGCTCCCAATATGATATGAGAATCCAGGAAGCCTTCATGGAGGAGGGGACTTCACACAGGGGCCTGAGGACAGGTAGGAATCTGCCTGGGCAGAAGGAATGGCATTAGCAATGTCCAGGAGAGGGAAATGTGCAAGGTGCCACGCCCCACAAAGGCGTGCCTGGTTAATCACAGAGACCAGCACACTTCTCTCCACTTTGTTGTTCTTAGGTGCCATCAAGTCAGTTCCGACTCATAGTGACCCTATGTACAACAGAACAAAACACTGCCCGGTCTTGCACCATCCTCACAATCGTTATGCTTGAGCCCATTTTTGCAGCCACTGTGTCAATCCATCTCATTGAGGTTCTTCCTCTTTTTCACTGACCCTCTACTTTACCAAGCATGACGTCCTTCTCCAGGGACTGATCCCTCCTGACAACATGTCCAAAGTATGTGAGATGTAGTCGTTCCATCCTTGCTTCTAAGGAGCATTCTGGTTCTACTTCTTCCAAGACAGATTTGTTCGTTCTTTTGGCAGTCCATAGTATATTCAATATTCTTCTCCAACACCACAATTCAAAGGTGTCAGTCAATTCTTCTTCTGTCTTACTTATTCGTCGTCCAGCTTTCACATGCGTAGGAAGCGATTGAAAACACTATGGCTTGGGCCAGGCACACCTTTGTCTTCCAGGTGACATCTTTGCTTTTCAATGCTTTAAAGAGGTCGTTTGCAGCAGATTTGCCCAAAGCAATGCGTCATCTGATTTCTTGACTGCTGCTTCCATGGTTGTTGATTGTGGATCCAAGTAAAATGAAATCCTTGATAACTTCAAACTTTTCTCCGTTTATCATGATATTGTTTATTGGTCCAGTTGTGAGGATTTTTATTTTATTTATGTTGAGGTGTAATCCATACTGAGGGCTGTGGTCTTTCACCTTCAACGGTAAGTGCTTCAAGTCCTCTTCACTTTCAGCAAGGAAGGTTGTGTCATCTGCATATTGCAGGCTGTTAATCCAATCCTGATGCCTCATTCTTCCTCATATAGCCCAGATTCTTGGATTATTTGCTCAGCATACAGATTAAGTAGGTATGGTGAAAGGATACAACCCTGATGCACGACTTTCCTGACTTTAAACCACACAGTACTCCCTTGTTCTGTGCAAACGACTGCCTCTTGATCTACGTACAGGTTCCTCATGAGCACAATGAAGTGTTTTGGAATTCCCATTCTTAGAAATGTTATCCATAATTTGTTATGATCCACACAGTCTAACATCTTCGCATAGTCAGTAAAACACAGGTAAACATCTTTCTGGTTTTTCTGCTTTCAGTCAGGACCCATCTGACATCAGCAATGGCATCCCTGGTTCCACACAGTCTTTTGAAACCAGCTTGAATTTCTGGCAGTTCCCTGTTGATATATTGCTGCAGCCACTTTTGAAGGGTCTTCAGCAAAATTTTACTTGTGTGTGATATTAATGATATTGTTCAATAATTTCCATATTCAGTGAGATCACCTTTCTTTGGAATAGGCATAAATATGGATCTCTTCCAGTTGGTTAGCCAGGTAGCTGTCTTCCAAATGTCTTGGCATAGACAAGTGAGTACTTCCAGTGCTGCATCCGTTGTTGAAACATCTCAGTTGGTATTCTGTCAGTTCCTGGAGCCTTGTTTTTTGCCAACACCTTCAGCGCAGCTTGGACTTCTTCCTTCAGTGCCATTGATTCCTGCTAATGTGGTACCTCCTGAAAGGGCTGAATGTCCAATTCTTTTTGGTATTGTGACTCTGTGTATTCCTTCCATCTTCTTTTGAGGCTTCCTCAGTTGTTTAATATTTTCCCCCATAGAATTCTTCAATATTGCAACTCAAGCCTTGAGTTTTTTCTTCAGTTCTTTCAGCTTGAGAAATGCAGAGAGTGTTCTTCCTTTTTGGTTTTCCATCTCCAGCTTTCTGCACGTGTCGCTATAATACTTTGTCTTCTCAAGCCACCATTTGAAATCTTCTCTTCAACTCTTTGACTTCATCGTTCCTTCCTTTCATTTTAGCTACTTGATGTTCAAGAGCAAAGAGCAGAGGCAGCGCACGGCCCAGGTTAGCCTAAAATAGGAAGTAATGATTAAATCTGGATCAAAGGGGGAAATGCAGACTAGAACTTCAAATTCTCATCATCTCACGTACTTCAGACATCTTATCAGGAGGAACCAGTCCCTGCAGAAGGACATCATGCCTGGTAAAGTAGAGGGTCATCGACAAAGAGGAAGACTCTCAATGAGATGGATTGACAAGATGGCTGCCACAATGGGCTCAAACGTAGCAACAATTGTGAGGGTGGTGCAGGGCCCGGCAGTGTTTTGTTCTGTTGTGCACAGGGTCTCTGTGAGTTGGAACTGACTTGACGGCACCTAACAACAACAACTAGACTTTCTGGAGCCATGGTGGCTATATGAACCCCTGAAATTATTGTTCTGAGATAGTCCTTAACCCTTAAACTAAAAATGTCCCCTAAAGTCTTCTTAAAACCAAACAATAATTTAGCTTAACTAATAAAGAATGTCTGCCTTGAGCATTAATGCTATTTTAAGATCTAGCTATATGGAATCAAACTGACAAAAGCAACTGGAAAGATCAGGTAGGAACCTTAGGGGGCAGTGAGTTTATATTAATGAGGCAGGAACAACTCAGAAAAGGGGGGTGAGAATCGTTGCACAACTTGAAGAATGTTATCAGTGTCACTGAAGTGTACGTGTAGAAACTGTTGGATTGGTGCGTGTTTTGCTGTGGATATTCTCAACAACAGCGACATAATAAACGTTAAAAAAAAAAGTAATCATGAAAATGGCAAAACCAAAACATCAGTGTGGAGCAAGATTTAAAGAATGCAAACACCTAGGAAGAGTCAGGAACTTCCCCCAGCTGCTGGCTGAGGCAGATGTTATCAGCCCTGTCACTTCTCCAGGCAGGTGTCAGAGGTCTCTCCTTGGGGAGGTCAGCTCTCCCACTGGAGTCAGGATGGCCAGGGGTCAGGGAGAGGCAGTTGAGCAAAAGGTAGCAATATAGAGCGAAGCATGTACACCATCGCTCTCTTGTGGATCCTCAGAACCACCCAGAGAAGGAGGGGGGGCCGGGATTATAATTATGTCCATTTGACAGAGCTCAGAGTGGCTAAGCAACTGCCCCAGAGCCACAGAGCTGATGTGTGCTGGTGCTGGGAGTAGTGCGGAGCGTGCACACACCAGGCTGCCTCCCAGATCCAGGATTCATTCCTGCACCCCATCCCTTCTTGGCAGATCACTCAACATCCCTGCTTCCTAGGTTTACGACAAGGATTACATGAGATACTGTCTGTTCCACGGGAGAGGATATTCCTCTGTTTATTCACTCCTGGTCCCTGGTGTCTGGATCAAGCACATAGTAGGTGCTTAATAACTATTTTGAATGAATGAATGGTGTAGGTGGTACTGCTCTGCACATTCTAGCCCTTGCACACAAAGCTAATGGGTTAAATGTAAGAGAAGAGGTACAGCTGGTGTGGGGGGTGTGGTCGTGTGGTAGGTGTGTCTGCAGGATGGAAAAGGAGGTGTAAAGTGGGGCAGCCAATGAGATTGGCTCAGTCTGAGCCTCAGGCAGGGTCAGCTGAAGGGTGACAAGCCACAGGACTTTCTCCCCAGCTCCACCTTCTCCCTCTTTCCCATGGCCACCCAGAGAAGAATAGTCACTACAGTTATTGAGCACCTACTGTGTGCCAGCCACTGTGCTGAGCACTCAAATATGCGACATCCCTAAGCCTTGTGACCACCCTACAAGGTCGGTATCATCATGCCCGTTCTGGAGATTAGAAAACCAAGGCCCAAGAGAGACTAGGTGAAGCCAGGCCTGTCTGGCCCCAGGTCTGTTGTGAGCATTAAATGAGAGGGTGTGTATAAAGCACTCAGCCCAGTGCCTGGGTATATCAAATGCTCAGGAAGTGCAATTTGGTTTTTTGTCATTGTTTTATTATCATTAGGTCAAAATTTATTTCCCCTCCCTCTTTAATATATTCCCTTTACCCACCTGTCTTAGTTACCTAGTGCTTGTTGTTGGTAGGTGCCATCGGGTCCACTCCTACTCATACTGACCCTGTGTGCAACAGAACGAAACACTGCCTGGTCCTGTGCCATCCTCGCAACCGTTGGCTGTGCTTGAGCCTGTCACTGCAGCCGGTGTATCAATTCATCTCATTGAGGGTCTTCTTTCTGACCAACCCTCTACTTGACCAAGCATGATGTCTTTCTCCAGAGACCAGTCCCTCCCGATAGCATGTCCAAAGTACAGTGATTTATTTTCTCAAGGTTGTGGGGGCTAAAAGCCCAAAGGAGGGCCTTGGCAGTGTGGATTCCTTCCTCATAGTTTCTGGTGACTGTCATCAATCCTTGACGTTCCTTGAAGCTCCTTGGGGTTCCTTGGCTTTCTTTGTTGTTCCCTGGTGCTCCTTAGCATCTGTCTCCTCACTGTGTGTGTCTATTTTGCTCTTTTTATAACTCAGAAGTGATTAGGTTTAGGACCCACCCAATTCTGATATGACCTCAACAAGATAACAAGAACAACCTATTTCCAAACAGAGTCATATTTAGAGGTACAAGGGTTAGGATTTTGATATATGTTTTGGGGAGACACAATTCAATCCATAATATCACCTGAGGCGAAGCCCTCAACCCTTCTCACTTATTGCTCAAGCTGCCTCGCCGGCCTCCCGGAAGTCTCTGTAATCTGAAGCAGACCATGCCCAGCCCTGCCTAGCCTTCATGGCTCCCCAGGACGAAGCAGTAACTCATGATCTGGGCCTGCCTCCTTCCCCAACACCATCTCTTGCCATTGAGACCTTGTGCTCAGACTCCTCGGAGTTTCCCTGCTTGCCCTGGCCTCTGACCTCTGCCCCAGCTGTGACTCCAGGACTTCCCTGATCCACAGGTCAGTTTGGAGGCCTCACCTGCTGACCTAATATTGACTGTTTCTGTATCTGCCTCTCTGCCAGTCCTCAGCATCCCCATGGGCAGCGACTGGACCTTGATCTTGGCACTTTCCTGGCATGGAGGACTTTTTTTTCTTTTGGTTTGTTTATGTTAGAAGTAACAACAACAAGAAAAATGATAAAGATTGTTGCTAGTTGCCATCAAGTCAATTCTGGCTCATGGTGACCAAGCATGGAGGACTTCGAGTGTGTGTTAAGTGAATGAATGGTTGAACCAACGAATTCATGAATGAGGAGACTGGACCTGGAAAGCCACAGAGAAAATAAGGATGGGTCATAGCATGTGTGGGCTGGCCCTGGTTCAGTGGCTGTCCCTGCTCGCCCCTGCCTGGGTGAGGCCCCTGCGGGGTCTGGCTCCCTAAGCCTCTCGTCCCAGCTAATAGGGGTCAGGGGGCCTGTCCCTCTCCCCTCTCCAGGCTGCTACCGCTACAGCTACGTGGGCCAGGGCCAGGTGCTCCAGCTGAAGGGGCCCGACAACCTGGCCTCCAGCTGCCTATGGCACCTGCAGGGCCCCGAGGATCTCATACTCAAACTCCGGCTCGAGTGGATGCTGGCTGAGTGCCGGGACCGGCTGGCCATGTACGACGTGGCCGGGCCCCTGGAGAAGAGGCTCATCACCTCGTGAGTCCCAGGGAAGGTGGGGGGGGGCGGGTGGTGGCTGGGAAGGAGGTGGGTTGTGTGGGGTCAAAGTTCAGATCCACATTCTAAAGCAAGGAGCAGTATGTGACTTGGACCCAGGTATCTGGGAGACACTGTGACTAGCCTCCAGAAAGAAGGCTAGAAATGGCTACACCTTGGGCCTTCTTGAGCCTCAGTTTACCCATCTGAAACAAAGCCAAGCCCTGGTGGCATAATGGTTAAGAGCTGGGCTGCTAACCAAAAGGTCAGCAGTTGGAACCCATCAGCCACTCCTTGGAAACCCTATGGGGCAGTTCTACTCTGTCCTGTAGGGCCGCTGTGAGTTGGAACCGACTCAACGGCAACAGGTTTTGTTTGGGTAAGGTCAGCTCTGGGAGGCAACATGGCTTATGGGAATGTCTCGGAATCTGGCAGCTGTGACTTCGAACCCCCGCTCTGCTTATTCCTAGCTGTGTACTCTGTGCCTCGGTTTCCTCACCTGTAACATAGGCGTATAATCATGTCTACCTTGCAGGGTTATTACGAGGATTAAAATCAGGCCCCCTCTGCCAAGACCCTCACACACAGTAGACGCCCAGCAAATGCTGGCCCTTGTTATTATCACTGTATATAATCTAGGTGGGGCTCAGTCACAGATGACATTGAGGGCCAGGAGCAATGTGAGCTTTAATACAAGGTACGTGGGGAGCTACTGAAAGTTCTTGAGCAGAGGACTGGGGCTGTAGGATGTGGGATGTGGTGGTAGAGTGCAGAAGCGACCAGGGTCAGAAGGCAGGTGGTACAGGGAAGGGAGTGGAAATAGCTTCGAGACTCCAGGCGCCTGGTCACATCCCCACAGGATTTCAGGGTGGAGCGGTCACCTCCCTACAGGTCTGCGGAGGAGTGCTGAGCTTAAAATGTGCTGTGGGAGGTGGGGGAAGATACTCCAGGGTGGCAGGCCTCTGAGTCATAGACTGAGCACTTACTTAGTATCGGGCTCTAGGCTGGCACCTCCTCTGTCCTGCTTGGGATGGACGATCTGTGTGTTCAGATCAAGGCCAGTTCTTGAGGTCGATCTGGGTGAAGGCTCACGCCCCTGCTTCTTCCGCACAGCTTTGAGGCTCCACTTATTTGGCACCACTGTGGGTGATCTCAGTTTGGGCTGTGCGTGGGCTAGGTTCCTAGAGGGCTCTGGGAAGTGCAGAGAACACAGATACCATCAGATCTCCAGGCCCAGGAGGGCGGGGGCACTTACGGGCTTCCCCTGGGGCTTCTCCCAGTGGCCCCAGCCTGCTGCTGGGGAGGGGACCTGGCTGGCAGGTGTAGCTGAGCCCCTACTCACCTGGGACTGGGCCTGCTCCTCCCTGTCTCTGACCCTCAGAGAAGATCTAAAATGGCGAGGTCAGACAAGGTCAGTGTCCTCAAAACTGTATGCCAGAGCTGCTGATGGGAAGACTGAGAAGGTGGGACCCCTGTCCACCTTTAACCAGGTGGTTGGCTTCTATGTGTTCAGCATACGAGGGTCCTGGGAGAGACATTATTTGCAACGAGGGCTCTGCTGCTAATACAGTAAGATAAAACCCCAACAATGAAAGCTGAAACTCCATTTAAGGTGACCTCCAGGCCCCTCTTAGCCCTAAGAGCTTACTTCCCTCCTCCAGGAGGAGATGAGCGGAGAGGGTGTGGGTGTGTGGTCTTGGAGGGAGACACTGGGCCCAGGGCTTTGGGCACCTCAGCAGGAAAAACAAGCCAGCAGGGGTAAAACCAGGATGAAGGAAACAGGAACTGGGGTCCTGCCCGCAGCCATGGTGACGGGGGAGGAGGGATCAGGAAAGAGGTTGTCTCCCTCCCCGGGAAGAGCCGGGGCAGGAAGCTGGGAGAAATGCCCACCCTTGGACCCTTCAGCACCAGGACCAGCCAAGGAGACCCCTTGGAATTATTCACTTCACTCCTTTGCCAGGCTGTGGGGCTGTGAGGTGTACCCATGGGTGCTGGGTTTTAAGGTCCAGTGGCCACATCTAGTGGGCTTTTAGTAAATTGCTGTTGGATGTTGGCTTGCCCCCTCTAGGGAGACAGGGTCATGGGACTCCTGTGAATTGGTCTATCAGATAAGAAGGACTCCAGGAGTTCTGTCGGGGACAATGCGAAGTTTGATGGAGGGTGGTAAGAGGGTGAAGGGAAAGCCTGGGGCACCACCCTCTGAGGGGGCAGACCTAGGGTTACCACCCCCTCAGAGGGGCAGACGTAGGGGCACCACTCCCTGAGAGGACAGATCAAGGGGTATCACCCCCTCAGAAGGGCAGACCTAGGGACAGCACCCCCTGAGAGGGTAGACATAAGGGGACCACTCCTTGAGGGACAGACCTGGGAGTACCACCCCCTGAGATCAGCAGACCTGGGGGCACCTACATATGTGGGAGGGCACCAGACACTGTACCAGGCAGTGCTGAGCACACCCCTGTCTCTGCCATGGGTTGGCAGTGGGGCCTTGGCAAGTGCCCAAGCCTCAGTTTCCCTATCTGTAAACTAAACAAATTGACCTCAACAACCTGAAAAGTCTTTTCAAGGCTAACATTCTGGACGTGTAAAAGTCTGGAATCTGTTGTTAGGTGCTGTCAAGTCACTTCTGATTCATAGTGACTCTACGTACAACAGAATCAAACACTGCCTGGTCTTGCACCATCCACGGTCATCACTGCGTTTGAGCCCATTGTTGCAGCCACTGTGTCAGTCCATCTCATCAAGGGTCTTCCTTTTTGACTGATCCTCTGCTAGAATTCCAACAGGCCATTATTTTTCTGAGCACTAAGCTCTGGGTGGATTTCTGAGGCTCCCTGGCAGCACCCCAGGGTCACCAGACCTTTCTTCTGTCCCGGCCCAGGAAAAGGCCCCAGAGTCAGGGTGTGGTCAGCAAAGGGGGTGGTCCCTATACGTGCCAGTCTAGTCTACCTGTTGGGCACAGGCTCTGGGACCAGAGCCAGCTGTCATAGTCCAGTTGTGAGCTCCAGACATCTGGGTGACCTCTGGCCGTTCTCTACCTTTGGAGCTGGCCCGGCCCACAGAGGACACCCAGTCAGTCCCCTGGGGCTGAGAGAGGAGACCTGCCCAAAAAGCGGTCAAGAACTGGACCTAGACCCCAGATATAGCCTCCAGGGCCACCCTCCTTCACTCCACCCTGACTACTCAACCCTCCCCGACCATCCCACATCCCAGCACCCACCTGCCACCCTTTTCCATTCTTCCAGGGTCTACGGCTGCAGCCGTCAGGAGCCGGTGGTGGAGGTGCTGGCGTCGGGTGCCGTCATGGCTGTGGTCTGGAAGAAGGGCCTGCACAGCTACTACGACCCGTTCACGCTCTCCGTGCAGCCTGTGGCCTTCCAGGGTGAGGGGCTCAGAGGTCCTGGGGGAGGAGGAGAAAGCACCTGTGGGTGTGCCCTTTACATCTTTGCCCTTTGGGTGCAGAGGTGGGGGAAGGAGAAGATTCTGGAAGTCCCTCTGCTCGAGACCCCTGACTCCCTCTTCCCTCCTCTGTCTCTCATTTTCCCCATCTTCCCTTCACTCCCCAACCTCCCACCTCCCACTGCTCCTTCCTACTCAGTTTCCCCTCCCCCTCCTGGGCAGCTTCTCCTTGGTGTCAGCCCCCAAGGTCCCTGCAGGCCCTGCTGGGGTGCTTCTGCCATTCAGGGCTTCCTGAGGTTGAGGAAGGGCCAGAGCTGGCTCAGGGGAGCCTCTGACGTAGGCTCTGGGGGAGGTGGCCAGGGCAGCTGAGGAAACTCCTGCCCCGGGTCCCTTGTCCACTCACCGTGCGACCTCAGCCGAGTCGCTGTCTTCCTGAGCCTCATCTTTGGAAAGGAGAATGATTTCTCTCCTCTACCACCTTCCCCGACCTGTGAGCCTCCAACACTTGCAAATAGATTTGTTAAACTGTCCAGTGCAGTGCAACTAGTCTGCTAGCATTTTCTAAGCACTTGGTACCTACATGCCAGGCAGTTTGAGCATTGTCTGTCTGTCTAAGTCGCTCATGTACCCTAAGAGGTACGCACTACTGTCTCCATTTTACAGATGAGGAGACTGAGACCTAGAGAGTCAAGTGACTTGCTCAGGGTCCCATAGTCACACTCAACTACTATGCTTTACTGTCTAGTGGTGGTGGGAATGGTGACAGGGGTGGTGACAGAGGTGGTGGCAGGTGTGGTGGCAGGCGTGGTGGCAGGGGTGCTGGTGGGGGTGCTGATGGTGGTGGCAGGGCAGAAGTGGTGACGGGGTGGGGCAGGAATGGTGACTGGGTGGGGCAGGGATGGTGACGGGGTGGGGCCGGGGTGGTGATGGGGTAGTGGTAGAGGGGTGGTGATAAGGGTAGTGATGGGGTGCTGGAGGGGCTGCTGACAGTGATGGCAGGGAAGGGGAGGTGGTGGGGTGGCGGTAGGGCAGGGGTAGTGGCACGTGTGGTGGCAGGGGTGGTGGTGGCAGGGGTGATGACGTGGGTGGGAGAGAGATGATGGCGGGGGTGGGCAGGGATGGTGGCAGGGGTGGTGACGGGGGTGGTGGCAGGGCAGGGGTGCACCCTGTGTAACGGGCTCTTCTCCGGGCCCAGCCTGTGAGGTAAACCTGACGCTGGAGGGCCGGCTGGACCTGCAGGGCGTCCTCAGCACGCCGTACTTTCCCAGCTACTACTCACCCAGCACCCACTGCTCCTGGCACCTCACGGTGAGCCCCGTGCCCTTCCTGCCCACCTGCCCTCTGCCCATAGCACCCTGCAGGCTTCCAGTACCTCTGTTCTCCTGGGTAGTTGACCCACCAGCTGGCCACACCCCGCCCTGACGTGGGCGCCTCCTTCTCAGGTCCCTTCTCTGGACTACGGCTTGGCCCTCTGGTTTGATGCCTATGCACTGCGGAGGAAGAAATACGACCTACCATGTACTCAGGGCCAGTGGACGATCCAGGGCAGGAGGTACCCGCCCCTGTAGCCCCCTCCCTCTCCTCCTTCCTTGGGCCTCATCCCCTCTCCCACAGGCACTGCCCTTGGGAGTGCAAGCCCTGGACTTCCGAGGGGGCTCAGCAGAGAGGGCAGAGGGCAGGGCTGGCAACAGGCCTGCTGTCCCTGGCCCGACTCTGACCCTGTCCTGGCCCCTGCTTTGGCTCCAACACCTCTCCTGCTACCCCAAAGGCCTCCGACACACACTTGGTCATCAGACAACTCTGACCTTAATCCCAGTTAGGGAGAAACGGTTGCTTCCCTTGGGTACTGAAGCCACCATGTCTGACACTCAGAATCCTTGAATGAGATGTTGGTCAAATTGAAGGACTTATCATCCGCTTAACGTAGCTTTGCTTCTAAGCCCAAAAAGCAAAAATGGAGGCTCATCTTCTCTTTCCGGCTTCCCACAGTTGGCCAAGGTCAAGTGGCTTCATGGCTGAAAAGCTGCATAGCCACGGACCGGGCACCGTTTTCCCTGATCGAAATGCTTCCATAGGGGAACGGCCCCATACCACCCGTATCCCTCCAGGGCACCCACCCTGTCACCTGTTCCTGCCCTTTGCCCTCTGGTAACGAAGGCTCTGACAAAACATGAGATCCTCCGGGAGGTGGCCAGAGACTGGGGTCAGGCAAAGTGAAGCCCGTTCTAGGGTCAGCCGAGGCCGGGTCAGATCAGTAAGGTGAGGACCTGTAAATACCACTGGGTCCAGCAGCAGGAGGCCACAGAATATCCTGACAGCTTCAAAGGAGTGGGGTTGGCAGGGAGTTGAGGGAAGGGAGACAGTGTAGATATACTTTCGAGATGTTCGCCTGGGGAGAGGAGGAGAGCTACATGATTGTTGTTGTTGTGTGCCCTCAAGTTGATCCCGACTCATAACGACCCTATAAGACAGAGTAGAACTGCCCCATAGGGTTCCTAAGGTGTCTTCTCCTGTGGGGCCACTGGTGGGTTTGAACCATCTATCTTTGTTAGCAGCCGAGAGCTTAAACCATTGCACCACCAAGCCTGTTGCCACTGAGTCGATTCTGACTCCTAAAATGCAAAGGAGGGTGTGTATGTGTGTGTGTGTGTGTGTGTGTGTAGTTGTTGAAAACATACACAGCAAAACACACCAATTCAACAATTTCTACATGTATTATCCAACGACACTGATTGCATTCTTCAAGTTGTACCCAATTCTCACCTTCCTTTTCCAATTTGTTCCTCCTGTATTGACTTAAACACACTTCCCCCTAAGCATCCTATCTAGACTTTCCAGTTGCTGTTAACATTTGATCCCATACAGTAAGTTCTTTAAAAGAGCACAGTGCTCACGGCAGACATTCTTTACTAGTTAACCTAGACTGTTGTTTGGTTTAAAGAGGGCTTCAGGGGATATTTTTGGTCTATAGTTTCAGGGTTAAAGATTATCTCAGGACAGTAGTTTCAAGGCTTCACCCAGCCTCAATGGCTCCACGAAGTCTGAATCCCATGAGAACTGAAGATCTGTTCTGCATTTTACCCCCTTTTGGTCAGAGTTCTTCTTTAGAATTTTAGACGAAAATGTACGGTAATGGTAGCCAGGCACCAAAGGAGGTAGTTATTTGTGGAGGCAATCAACTATGCATTCCATTTCCTTCTTCTGTTCCTGGCTCTTCTTCTTCAAGGAAGGGGACATTTAACATGGGAGAGATTCCATGCGTAAACACTGTGTGGAAGCACCAGTAGAGGGGGACAAGGAAGGTTTAGGGACAGGGGTGATGATGGTTAGAGAGGAGGAGGGTCAAGGGGTGGAAGAGTGGTAGGCATGGGAGGGGAAGCCTGAGGAAGCCTCTGATGGCTCCATTGATGGGGGACAGGACAGATGTTTAGTGGGCAAGGAGGGATCTTGAAATAGCCAATGGCAACTGGGGAGACCTTTCCCCACCTGGGATCCAGGGGACAGAGGATTGTATCTGCTAAAGGGAAGATTCTATATCAACCATGGGCTGGACCACGGCACTCTCTCCCATCCCCGAGGCTCTGGGTGTCTAAGAGATTAGGCTTCTAATAGTCAAGATTCTTGATTTCTTGGCTTCACAGATTTTGAGTATCCAAGATTCCAGTATACCAAAATTGGAAGGTTCTAGGAATCTGGAATTCTTGGACTCTGGGGTTTGTGTCCAGAGTCCCTGGGTGGTGCAAAGAGTTAAGCGCTCGCCTGCTAACCAAAAGGTTGGAGGTTTGAGTCCACCCAGAGGCACCTCGAAAGAAAGTCCTGGCTATCTACTTCTGAAAAATCAGCCATTGAAAACCTTATGGAGCACAGTCTACTCTGATACATACGAGGTGCCATGAGTCAGAGCTGACTTGACGGCAGTTGGTACTTGTGGGGTTCATGTCCACACTCACAGCTTCTCGTCCTTTGCTTGTTGGTTGATCCTATTCAACAGGACTGGCCAGACAGAAAGGGGACAGGAATTGGTAATGCTTTCCGGGGTTTTTGCAATTTATTGGGAACTGTGCTTCAAAAGAAAAGGCAAACACTGATGGTGCGACTTCAGGCATTTGATGTTGATATGTGATTTCAGGCACCGTCTGGGGGGCTTCTAGAAGGCATCTTGTCCCACCTGTCTTAGCACTTGTGGGCACGGCTGCCTGACCCTTCACTGGTCTCCCTCGGTGCCCCCGGCTATCCGCCTGGGGCCTGGTTGTCTGAGGATGGTTGGGCTCAGCCCTCTGCGTCAGTAGCCCACAGAGTGACCCTGAGATTGTCCGATGATTCACAGATCTGCAACTGCTGATAACGCTTTTTCCTGCTACCCTCCCAACCCAGAGCTGAATCTGCTGTCTTGGGAGGGTCTAGGAAGCAGAGCAAGGCGCCGCTGGTTGGACTTCCGTTGCCCTCGCCCCCCACCTCCATTTGCCAGAGGTTCCACCCTGCACCAGGGCACTCAGCTCTTTGGCCAAACACCCCCTCGTGTAATGGCATCCTTCCCATGTCCCAGGGAAGGGCAGCACCACTTAGTGGGGCCAGGCAGAGCCCAGAGAGGTCCAGAGTCAGCGTCTCTCCCACTCCCCACCTGCCACGGTAGGGCTCGGGATGGTTCACAGCACACTCCCTATGGCTGGCCTCCCTCCCCTCCCCGATGTGACCAGGAGGGCTGGCTGGGCAATGGGGCTCTAGGGACATCATGAGCCTCCCTTGGGTGATGATGGAAGATGTTTGAATGTGGAACATGGATGTTTTTGTTGTTAGGTGCCTTTGAGTTAGTTCTGACTCACAGCGACCCTATGTACAACAAAAGAAAACACTGGCCGGTCCTGCACAATCTCACAATCCTTGTTATGCTTGAGCCCATTGTGGCAGCCACTGTGCCAATCCATCTCGTTGGGAGTCTTCCTCTTTTTCCATGACCCTCTACTTTACCAAGCATGATGTCCTTCTCCAGGGATTGATCTCTCCTGATAACATGTCCAAAGTATGGGAGATGTAGTCTCGCCATCCTTGCTTCTAAGGATTTGTTCGTTCTTTTGGCAGGCGGTCCATGGTATATTCAATATTCTTTGCCAAAGCCATAATTCAAAGGAGTCAATTCTTCTTCGGTCTTTCTCATTCATGGTCCAGCTTTCGCATGCATATGAGGTGATTGAAAACACCATGGCTTGGGTCAGGCACATCTTAGTCTTTAAGGTGACATCTTTGCTTTTTAACGCTTTAAGGAGGACTTTTGCAGCAGATTTGCCCAGGGATGAGAAGAGTCTAGTCAAAGGGGACAGTGCTGCAATGGTGGGACTTCAGGCACTGAGGGGTGGGCGGGAGCTCTTCCTAGTGCCTGTAGTGAGCTGTAGAGTGTCTGGTCATCGAGCCCAACCCTCACCCATTGTACAGGTAGGAAACTGAGTTCTAGAGAGTATGACTGACTTCAACTCTTGTTCTTGTCTTTGTGCCTTGAAATGGTGGACAGGGGCTTCAGGGTGCAGCCAGGCAGTGGATGGGATCAGGTGGGAGGAGCCTAACAGGACCGTGTGCCCATCCTTTCCCTCTCTCATCCCAAGCCTTCCCCTGACTCATCAGGGTGGAGGATGCGCGCAGAGAAGTCTGGCCACCTGGTTCCCACATGTGACTCTGGGCATGGCCCTTCCTCATCTGTAAAATAAGGGGGTTAGGCCACCTCAGGGACCCAACCTTTTATTATTTAGCAGAAAGATATTGTCTCCTAAGCGAATTGTATTCATTACTTCCTGATGAAATGCTGATCCAAACCAGTCTGGTGAGGTGGAAAGAGCTTAAGTGTGAAAGGCAAACAGAGCAAGTTTCAAGTTCTGCCTCCTGCACTCCCTGCCTGGGCAAGGACTTAACCTCTCCCAGCTCTGGGTAACTCATCTGAAAAATGGGCATGAAATAGACCCTTTGGCCTGGATTACTGGGAAGAAAGAATGGTGCCATGGATGGAGAACATGGCATAGTCGGGCCTGGGTAAAATGCAGCTCCCTATGGCATCAACACAGGTTCATAACTGGATCTCACTGTGCGCCGGGTGGGCACCGAGCTGAGGGTTTACAGGTGCCATCTTGTTCAGCCCCACTACCACCCACCGAGGAGGCAGGTGTTCTTAGTGCCTTCATAGACCAATGAGGAACCTGAAGCATGGAGGTGTTGGGTAATTTGCACAAGGCCACCCAGCTAGTAACTGGAGAAGAGGAGTTAAACCTGAGCAGTCCGATCCAGGTGTGTGTGTGTGTGTGTGTATACATGGGTGCACATATGTGTGCATCTATGTGCATGTGTGTGCACATGCGTGTGTGAGTGGTCACCCTCCTGTGGATTCTTCCTTAGAACCAAGTAGCCCATGCCAGCCATTAGCTCTCTCCAAGACATTCCAGGTCAATCCATTGGCCTCATGGTGGGAGAACTGATGGGTCCTGGGGCTCTCTCACCATTTCAAGAGCACCCTGGGAGTCCTACCTCTACCTTCTAGACCTTCATTAAGGGTCTGGGGTCCCCAGGTGGGGAACCGAGCCCCTTCCCCAGACTCCTGCCCAGGTCTGTGTGTGGAAGGGCAGGCGGAGGTTGACTGGTAAATGTTAAGCACTGGCAGACGGCTTCCTGGAGTTACCATCGGCTGTGATAACGATCGTCCCCTGTAGATGTTGGGAAATTCTTTGAACACGCATTTTTGGAAAATCTGCATGTGTGGGTGGTGTAGAGATGCCGGACGTCTGGGAAACCAAAAAACCAAACCCTTCGAGTTGATTCCAACTCACAGTAACCCTACGGGACAGAGTAGAACTGCCTCATAGGGTTTCCAAGGAGCGCTGGTAGATTTGAAAAGCTGACATTTTCAGTTAGCAGCTGAGCTCCTAACCACTGTGCAGCCAGGCTCTGGAGGTCTGGAAAAGGGCCTAGATGTCAGACACAGAATTCGTAAGGGAGGAGGGGCAGTCCTGGGCCCAGAATGGTCACTGACGGGGAGGAACAGAAAGCTGCCGAATTGGGACAAGAAAGGCAGGCCTGGGCTCCCTCCCGCATTGGGCATCCTCCTCTGAGCCCTTTCTGCCTTCCCTACCTTCCCTGCTTTCTTCTGAGCTTCTCTGTGCCAGCCCATGCCCGGCTGAGGCTTTGCGACCTCTGAGTGGCCCAGAGCCGGTGGAGGGCCTTGGCCTCGTGAGAACCAGCCGCCCGCCACCGGCTGCTGGGTTTCTCAGAAGCCACTCAGCTGGGCGTCATCGTGGCCAGCTTACAACTTGCCTTTCCCGGAACCGGTCTCCCCTCCCACCAGCTTCCTCTCCTCTGACATCACTTCTCTAGGCTCTGCCCCACTGTCTCCACATACCTTTTGGGCACAGGAAGTAACTGCTGGCCTGTGGGCTTGCTGGTGCCCCTGTGGCCTGGCCTGGCTGCGGGTGGCCCCTCTGCCTTCTGCCCTGGGGCAGCTGGCACTGCTGGGTGAGCGTCAGGCCTGGGGCTGGGCACAGGCGGTGTAGAAGGCAGAGCACCGCCACTGCTGTCCCCATGAGCTCATAGCCCCACCGTGTCAGCAGCCTGTTTTCAAAGAAGTCATCTTCTCATTTATTCCTTAAAACATCCTACGAGGGAGATATTATCACCCCCATTTTACAAATGTGGAAACTGAAGCTGGTTGAGGTTGAGCCATGTGCCCAGGGTCACGCGGCATCACAAAGCCAGGCCCCTGCGGCTCCATATGCAACTCTCTGGCTACCATGTCACACGCTGCTGTCCTCCTCTTTAGTGCCTGCCTCCTCTGACCTTCCTTCCCATTTGACCTGCCCTTAAGAAAGGGCAGAAAGCTTAGACAGGCCTATAAAACAAACAATAGCACACATGAGGAACGTGCTTCTTAGCTCAATCATGTATACGAAACCAAAAGGGTAACACCTGTCCAAAAGCAATGACAAGAAGGCAGGAAAGGACAGGAAAAATGGACAGATGAAAAGGGGGAACTCAGGGTGGGGAAGGGGAGAGTGTTGACACACTGCGTGGATTGCAACCAATGTCACAAAACAATG
Source organism: Elephas maximus indicus (assembly GCF_024166365.1). Classification (NCBI taxonomy): domain Eukaryota; kingdom Metazoa; phylum Chordata; class Mammalia; order Proboscidea; family Elephantidae; genus Elephas; species Elephas maximus. The sequence goes on along the minus strand of NC_064822.1, from coordinate 180,917,634 downwards.
TGTATAAATTGCTGAATGAGAAACTAACTTGGTCTGTAACTTTCACCTAAAGCGCAATTTAAAAAGAAAAAGAAAGGGCAGAAGTCCCTGGGTGGCACCAGCAGCTTCTGCCCCACTGCTATCTGAAAGGTTGGTGGTTCGAACCCACCCAGTGGTGCAGCAGAAGAAAGGCCTGGCAATTTGCTTTTGTTTGGTTCTGGTTTTAGGAAAGGGCATGCATGTGTGCAAGTGTCAGTCTGTCCATCCATCCATCATCCATCCTTCCGTCTGTCCGTCTGTCCGTCCGTCCATCCATCCACCCACCCACCCACTCTTCCACCCACCCACCCATCCATCCACCCACCCACTCACCCACCCACCCACTCTTCCACCCACCCATCCATCCATCCATCCGTCTAGCCATTCATCCATCCGTCTATCCATCCATTCAGTCTTTCCCGACTTCCTCTCTGTGTGGGGTTGCTAATACGAAAGAAGGCTGACACTCTGCTCACCGTTGGGTGAGACAAAAAGGAAAAATCCCGAAGTCAAGAGGGGTGAGAGAGCAAGGCAGGCCACACAGTGCAAAAAGGCAGTTTCCTCCCTTGAGCGCTGCTGCAGCTGAGAAGAGAAGGTGGGCTTGTAGATCTCAGACCCCTGGTGTTTCCTGGGGGGCCAGGGTGGAGGCCCTTGGGGCTGGGGGAGTTGGAGAGCCAGAGGAGTCCTATCTCCCCCCCCCGAAGGTCCACCAGTGGGAACCAGAAACTCAGACTTGCAAAGGGGCCAGGCCAGTTTGCAGTTGGTTGCGTGCAGAGGGGCAGGGTGGTGGGGACCCAGCTAAGAGGGACGCGGCCCTGCCTAAGGTGAGCAGCCTCTGATTACCACCAACCGGTGTGGCCTGGGCTGCCGCTTTTTCAAGAGAAGCAAGAATCTGAATTATAATGTGAATTTAGGCTGGCGACTAAATAAAAAAAAAAAGATTATTTTTAAAAACACCGCCCAAATTAAACAGATCATCTCTGAGTTGGGTGAAGCCTGGGTCACTAGCTGGCAGCCACGGCCTTGCACGTGTGTGGCCCCTGCTAACTGAGAGGCCTGCTCCCCGGGGGTTCCCTCACTCCTGCCCCCACCCCTGCCTACAGCCCCCAGGCCTCCAGGGCAAGAGCCCAGGGTCAGCCAGGCTCCAGGTACCAGACTGAGCCTTGCCGGAGGGTCGCCGCCAGCCACGAGCTGATTCCAGAATTCTTTCCCAGGGGCCAATAGAAAGTCCACCTTGTTGGTGGGTGCTGGTGACTAAAGAGCCTAACAACGCAGCTCTCAGACACCTCTAGGCTGAAACACTCCGGTTTCCTCCAACTCTCTGTCCTCCTACACTCTCCCCACGACTCCTAGAGACAAAGCCCCAGCGGTCCCTGAATCCTAGTGTGCTCGGGGCTGCGCCTGGCTCCTTGTTTGCCATGCCCAGGGTTCCCCAGCCCCTAGCGCCCTGTCTGCTCCCTGGGGCCGTCCTCGGGAATGACAATCCACCATAACATTGGTTTATTACTTTTGTCATTGTTGTTTGCCGTTGAGTGGATTCCAACTCATTTCGACCCTGTAGGACAGAGTAGAACTGCCCCATAGGGTTTCCTAGGTTTTTTTTAATCTTTACAGAAGCAGACTGCCACATTTTTCTCCTGTGGAGCAGCTGGTGGGTTCGAAGCACTGACCTTTTGGTTAGCAGCCGAGCACTTAACCACTGCACCACCAGGGCTCCTTTTATTCTATTCAAAAGCAAGCAAACAATAACAACAGAACTCCTTGTATTTCCTTAGTTTAAAAGCGCAAGAGGCGCCAGGCTTGCTCAGGGGCGCCCTCTGGTGGTGCACCTCCCCCTCTGGTCCTGGCTGGGGCTGTGGAAGTCTGGGAGCAGGGCGAATAAACCACGCCAAATCACTGGCCGGCCCAGGGCGACCCCATGTGTTTCAGAATGCACTTGTGTTCCGTAGGGTTTTCAAGGCTGTGTTCTTTCAGCGGTAGATTGGCAGGCCTTTCGTCCAAGGTGCCTTTGGGTGGATTTGAACTGCCAACCTTTCAGCCAGTAGTCAGGGCCCTAACCATTTGTGCCACTCAGGGGCTCCCAGTGGCTATCAAAAGTTTTCATCTCAAGATGCCTTTACACTCTTAAAAATTATTGCTTGCCCTAAAGATCTATTGTTTATACAAGTTATATATGTTTACATTTAACATATTGGAAATGAACACTGAGAAAAAATTTTTTTTATTGTGCCTTTAAGTGAAAGTTTATAAATCAAGTCAGTCTCTCATACAAAAATTTATATACACCTCGCTGTATACTCCTAGGTGCTCTCCCCCTAATGAGACAGCACACTCCTTCGTTCCACCCTGTATTCCCCGTGTCCATTCAGCCAGCTTCTGTTCCCCTCTGCCTTCTCATCTCACCTCCAGACAGGAGCTGCCCACATAGTTTCATGTGTCTACTTGATCAAGAAGCTCACTCCACATCAGTATCATTTTCTATCCCTTAGTCCAGTCCAATCTGTGTCTGAAGAGTTGGCTTTGGGAATGGTTCCTGTCTTGGGCTAACAGAAGGTATGGGGACCCTGACCTTCGGGGCCCTTCTAGTCTCAGTCAGACCATTAAGTCTGGTCTTATGAGGATTTGAGGTCTGCCTCCCTCTGCTCTCCTACTCCATGAGGGATTCTCTGTTGTGTTCCCTGTCAGGGCAGTCATTGGTTGTAGCCAGGATCCATCTAGTTCTTCTGGTCTCAGGCTGATGTAGTCTCTGATTTATGTGGCCCTTTCTGTCTCTTGGGCTCATATTTACCTTGTGTCTTTGGTGTTCTTCATGCTCCTTTGCGCAAGGTGGGTTGAGACCAATGGATGCATCTTAGATGGCCGCTTGCTAGCGTTTGAAGACCCCAGACGCCACTCTCCAAAGTGGGATGCAGAATGTTTTCTTAATAGATTTTATTATGCCAGTTGACTTAGATGTCCCCTGAGACCATGGTCCCCAGACCCCTGCCCCTGCTACTCTGACCTTCAAAGCATTCAGTTTATTCAGGAAACTTTGCTTTTGGTTTAGTCCCGTTGTGCTGACTTCTCCTGAATTGCGTGCTGTCTTTCCCTTCACCTGAAGTAGTTCTTATCTACTGTTTAATTAGTGAATACCCCTCTCCCTCCCTCCCTCCCTCCCTCCCTCCCCACTCTCGTAACCATCAGAGAATATTTTCTTCTGTGTTTAAACTATTTCTTGAGTTCTTATAATAGTGGTCTCATACAATATTTGTCCTTTTGCAACTGACTAATTTCACTCAGCATTACGCCTTCCAGGTTCCTCCATGTTATGAAATGTTTCACAGACTCCTCACTGTTCTTTATCGATGCGTAGTATTCCATTGTGTGAATATACCATAATTTATTTATCCATTCATCCGTTGATGGCACCTTGGTTGCTTCCATCTTTTTGCTATTGTAAACAGTGCTGCAATGAACATGGGTGTGCATATATCTGTTCGTGTAAAGGCTCTTATTCCTCTAGGATATATTCCGAGGAGTGGGATTGCTGGATAGTATGGTAGTTCTATTTCTAGCTTTTTAAGGAAGCGCCAAATCGATTTCCAAAGTGGCTGTACCATTTTACATGCCCATCAACAATGTATAAGAGTTCCAGTCTTCCTACAACCTCGAAAACTGAGAAAATTTAAAAATATTTATTTTAAATAACAATAATAAACCCATTAATTTTCACACAAATAACGTATTTATGAAAAAAATTATATGTTCCCAATCTAAAAACACGGAGAATATCATGTTTTACATTTTTCCAGACGTTTTTACTGTGTAGCTTACTAGACCACAACTGGGTCCTCACGTCTGCTCCTGCATTCAAACATGATATCACACGGCACGCGGCCTTTGGAAACTTGTGAGAGAGTAAGCGTGAAAGGCAAATGACATCTGTGTATTAATATGAAAAGAGTTTTGACTTTGGACGCCATGGGTGGTGGTGGTCCCACCCCAGTGTGGCTGCACATGGAGGCCACACATATCTTCTCCGAGTGTGGCCACAGCCCGTCAGCACTACAGTACCGGTCCCGGGGGAGGGGCCAGCCTTTCCCTCATGCCCGAGGGTCACAGGGAGACCACCAGGGCTGTGGAGGTGTCTCCATAGGAGGGACAGCACCTGAATGGGGGTCAGCCGTCCCCCACCCCACACGGAGCACAGTAAACCACCTCTTCCCAGAGGGTGGGCCCGTCAAGAAAGGACTTTTGCCTCTGCTGACACAGTGAAGCACTTGTCAAATGCAATAAAAAAAAAAAAATAGTTCTCCTTATTTTCAAAAGGAGGAGAGTGGGGTTCAGAGAAGGACCCTGACTTGCCAGAAATCTGAGAATAGAATCCAGATGTTGGATTTTATCCTGTGGGCACTGGGGAGCCATTGAAGGCTTTAAAGCAGGGGAGGGATGTAGCCAGGGCATTTTCTAGAAAGATGACTCTGGGAGTGAGTATCACCAAGGAAGAAACCATGCTGTCTTGGACCAAGAGAGGAGAGGTGGGGTGGGGGGTACAGCTCCCCTTCTCTCTGCTGTGGCCTATGTGGCCCTGAGTCCACCTCTGGTCACCCCCAGGCTGTGTGGCCTGCGCACCCTGCAGCCCTACGCTGAGAGAATCCCTGTGGTGGCTACTGCCGGCATCACCATCAACTTCACCTCCCAGACCTCCCTCACGGGGCCAGGCGTGCAGGTGCACTACAGCTTGTACAACCAGTCAGACCGTGAGTGTGGACAGACCCGGAGCACAGCGGGCACCCCCAAAACCCCGCAGCCCTTTCCCCGCCTTGTCGCCATCCCCGGGACCTCTGAGTGGGTTGTGGGCAGCTGCTTTTCAGGCTGAACAAAGGAGTGTGTGTGTGCCCACGTATGTGCGCATACTCACACAGTTATGCGTGTGCCCGTGGGGCCACGTGTGTTCACCTGGTGTACACACCCATACGTGCCCACGTGTGTGTTGTGTGCATGTCTTGACCTTGCACACATGCGCTCATAGTGGGTGTCTGGGGTAGGTGTCTATGCACGTGTGAGCACACAGGTCCACGCGTGGCTTCATGGCACCCTCTCTGTCCCCATGGTCTCCCTGTGGCCTCCCAGCCTGCCCTGGAGAGTTCCTCTGCTCTGTGAATGGACTCTGTGTCCCCGCCTGTGACGGGATCAAGGACTGCCCCAATGGCCTGGATGAGAGAAATTGTGGTGAGCAGCCCCCGCCCACCCCTCCGGATGCTTGCCTTCCCTGCGCTGAGCTGAGCCTGCCATTGGGGCAGCCCCACCCTTTTGAGTAGAGACCCCCACCCAGTTCCGTTATAAGCACCCAGGCGGGGGGTTCTCTCTGGTGCCAAGATGGTAAGATGGAAGCAGAGTGGTAAAGCGCCCTCCCCAGGGCCACCCAGTGGCGCAGTGGTGGGTCAAGCTGGGACACAGGTCTCCTGACTCCTGGCTCCCAGCTCCTCCCTCTCCACCCCACGCCCAGGCAGCCTTCCAAGAAGGAACAAAGAGGGTGGAGGTAGGACGCGGAGGGGGAGGCCGTTACACAGCAGCAGGCAGGCAGGTCCAGGGCGGCCCAGGAGGGAAGACTTGCTCTCCCCCACTTCAGCGGGGCTCTCACCCCTCCACTCCAAGGGTTCAAAATGGAGCTGCCAATTCCTACTGGAGCTGTCTTCCCCACCAGCCAGCCTGGGAGAAGGGCTCAGGGCTCAGAGTCCTGGTCCCCTAAGTCAGAACTGTCTCAGAGCAGTACCTCTCCCTCTCTGAGTCCTGGCTTCTGGCCCCTGAGTTACCACGCAGGCTGCCCATCCCCGTCTGATCTCCCCACACTCCCCTTTCAAAGTTTTAAATATGACGGGAAAGAAGCAGAAGGGCAGGGTGGTGTCACCCCTCTGGGAAGAGCCTATCTTGGTGCTGGGGAAGGGGCCTTATGTTTAGAACCAGAACATCCGGCTTCAAGTTCAGGCTCAGTCGAGGTACCTTGGACAAGTCACTTCATGTGTTTCCATTTGTGAAATGGGGTCTCTCACATGTTGCTGTCAAGTCCAGGTGCAAGGTAGCTGAGTGGGATCTGTGGGCCATAAAGTGCTACACAATACCCATTCCCCAGGCATCTGGGAATCTCAGCGGGGTTCTCTGACTTCCTCCCCGCCCCTTCTCTTTGTCCCCGCAGTTTGCAGAGCCACATTCCAGTGCCAAGAGGACAGCACGTGCATCTCACTGTCCAGGGTCTGTGACCGGCAGCCTGACTGTCTCAACGGGAGTGACGAGGAGCAGTGCCAGGAAGGTAGAGTGGCATACGGCCAGGTATCCAGAGGGAAACCAAAGGATACACCTCAGCCAGACAACCTGGCCCCTTCCCATGCTTTTTTGGCAAAGGTTTCTGCCCTTGCCAAACATCCACCAACCCACCTATATGTACATGTGCATGCTAGTTCATCTGTCTGTCCGTCCATTCATCATCTGGTCTCCCCAGTCACCTTGTCTGTCCATTGATTCACACATCCATTCATCCACCATTTGCCTTTTAATCCACCCATTTATTGGTCTGCCCTGTTACCTGTGTTTTCATTGTTCTATCCACATATCCATCCGTCTGTCCGTCCATCCGTCCATCCATCCATCCATCCAAGTGACCAACCAAACAACACAAAATATCCAGAGGTAGGCAAGGCAGGGTAAGGGAGTGGGCAGAGGCGAGGTCCCTGCCCTCCAAGGTTTTATCTGTCAGTAGAAAGACATGACGGTTGACTCTCTCTGACCCAAAACCTGTGGACACCGTGTTCAGTGGCATGGAAGATTAAAACAAACAAACAAACAAAAAACCGAACCCAGGGCCGTTGAGTCAATTCCGACTCATAGAGACCCTATAGGACAGAGTAGAACTGCCCCATAGAGTTTCCAAGGAGCACCTGGTGGATTTGAACTGCTGACCCCTTGGTTAGCAGCTGTAGCACTTAACCACTACAGCTGGGTGGTGGGGGAAGGCGGGGAAGGTTCCCTAGAGGAGGCAGGCTTTGAACTGGACCTTGAAGAGGTAAAATGTAAATAGGCAAGAGGAAAGGCGACTAGACAAAGATCTGGTGGCGGAGCACGGCCTGAGCGGGGATGCACAGCTCTACTCTTGAGCACCCAAGACAGTGAAGGCACAGCCTGCCTTTAGGCACCACACCTGAGGAGGAGGCATGGCCCTAGGGCAGGAGCCCCAGCCTGAGGGCAGACACAGCCTGCCTTGAAGAGTCTTTAAAGAGACCCCTTCCCAGTCACTGCCTGGCCTCTTCCGGACCACCTTCTCAGGCCTGATTTTGGAAGGCTTCCTCTGGGCTCAGGGACTGCCCCTCTGTGCCCTCTGCCCCAGGAGTGCCTTGTGGGACATTCACCTTCCGATGTGAGGACCGCAGCTGTGTGAAGAAACCCAACCCCCAGTGTGATGGGCAGCCTGACTGCAGGGACGGCTCGGACGAGCAGAGCTGTGGTGAACCTGCCACGCCAGCCCCTCCACTTGGCCCAGCTATCCTTCCACCTGCCACCCCAGCTCTTCCACCCCACCACCCAGCTGTCCCTCCACCTGCCTGCTGGCCCTGCCACTAGGCCCAGCTGCCCCTCCTACTGCCACCCCAGCCCCTCCACCCTGCCCAGCTGCCCTTCTACCTGCCCACCAGCCCCTCTACCTAATCCAGCTGCCCCTCCACCTGCCACTCCAGCCCCTCCACCTCACCGAGCTGCCCCTCCACTTGCCCACCAGCCCCTCCACCCCACCCAGCTGTCCCTCCACCTGCCACCCAGGCCCCTCCATCCCACCCAGCTGCGCCTCCACCTGCCACCCCAGCCCCACCGCCAGGCCCAGATACCCCTCCATCTGCTACCCAGGCCCCTCCAACCCACCCAGCTGCCTCTCCACTTGCCCACCAGCCCCTCCATCCCACCCAGCTGCACCTTCACCTGCCACCCCAGCCCCACCACCAGGCCCAGATACCCCTCCACCTGCTACCCAGGCCCCTCCACCCCACCCAGCTGCCTCTCCACTTGCCCACCAGCCCCTCCACCCCACCCTCCTGTCCCTCCACCTGCCACCCAGGCCCCTCCACCCCACCCAGCTGCCCCTCCACTTGCCCACCAGCCCCTCCACCCCACCCAGCTGCCCCTCCACCTGCCACCCCAGCCCCACCACCAGGCCTGGCTGCCCCAGGGCAAGGAGCAGGACAGGGGTCCCCTTCCACCTGCAGGGAGGGAGGGAGGTGCCCACATTGGGAAGCTGGAGAGGGGAAATCTCATCATTTGTCTGTCTGTCTCTCCATCCTGCCTCTCTGGCCCTTCCTTTTGGTCCTATTGCTCTGTCTCCGTCTTTATTCTTTCTGTTTCTCTCCATCTTTCCTTTGCTTTTTCTCTCTCCCTTCCCTTTTTCTATCTTTCTCTATCTCTGTTTCTCACTGGCCTCTCTCCCTCCCCTTTTTCTCTGTCCCTCATTGTCCCCCTCTCCAATCAGACTGTGGCCTCCAGGGTCCCTCCAGTCGCATCGTGGGTGGGGCCATGTCCTCGGAGGGTGAGTGGCCATGGCAGGCCAGCCTACAGGTTCGGGGCCGACACATCTGCGGGGGGGCCCTCATCGCCGACCGCTGGGTGATAACGGCTGCCCACTGCTTCCAGGAGGACAGGTGAGGGCTGGTGTGGCACCTTGGGCTATGGGTAGAAAAGGCCATGGCAGGGATTCCTGGCATGCCCAGTGTCTGAGCACTGAGCAGACAGAGGGTGGGTGGTGTAAGCCTGGATGGCTGTTGGGACACTTGGGGGTCTTGTCCTGTCTCCACCACGAACCCAATCTGTGCCCCTGGGAAGTCTGCTCAGCCTCCCCGTGCTCTGCTTTTTGGTATCTTTCTTCAGGCTGGGTCCGTAATTCCTTTACTCATTCATCCATTCAGCAATATGTGTTGTGCTAGATGCTGGGAATACAGTAGGGAAAAAAACGGACAAAAATTCCTGCCCAACCTGTGTTATGGGCCACACCATCCCCCTGGCCCCCAGGTGTGACTGGGGCTGTGCCAGATGGTAGGCAGGGCTGGGAAGCCCTGAAGGACATCTCATCCTGTCCCTTGGCCATCTTCCCCATCTGCACACCGGGCTGACATCGCCCCCTCTCACTTCAGCCAGATCTCTGGGCCCCAGACCCTCCCACAGCATGGCCAGCCCCGGACTCTTCCTCTCCCCAGCTCCTCCTCCGTCCTGGGTCCTGGTAGAGGACGTGGCCTCCCCAGCCCAAGACACAGGAGACCTTCTCTTCTCCCCTTACACCCAGAGGCAGGCAGCACTTCCTCTCCATGCCCCGGCTAACCCTCAGCTGCTGTCTGCTCCTTGCTGCCACCATCACCCGGATCACTCTGGTAGCCCAGAGTCTCCTCCCTTTTGCATCTTCTGCCCGGGTGCCATCTAACCACGCGCTCTGTACCTCCACCCCTAGCTCCCCACTGCCCTTGTGGGAAAGACATACCCAAATGCCAACCAGGCATCCAGGTCCGCGAGTTCAGAATGCGCTGTGTCCACAAAGTGTTCAAGAAAAAAGAGAGACAACCCTGTTGAGTCTTGGCACCATGCTGGTTCTCTACATGTTGTTGTTGGGTGCTGTTGAGTCCGTTCTGATTCATAGTACCCTATATGGCAAAGTAGAACTGCCCCATAGGGTTTTCTAGGCTGTAATCTTTACAGGGGCAGATTGCCAGGTCTTTTCTTCCACCAATCGGCTGGTGGGTTCCAACAGCTCATCTTTCGGTTAGCAGCCAAGTGCTTAACCACTGTGCCACCAGGGCTCCTTAGTTCTTTACATACATGGTCTTACTGAATTCTCCCAGGAACATATGAGTAGAAACTGCTAGTTCCATTTAACAGAGAAGGAGACTGAGGCTGAGAGAGGCACACACCTACCCAGGGAGAGGTGAAGCTGGGGTTGGACCCCAGGTGGGCTGACTCGGACACCCCCTCTGATCATGGCACCACCAATTAGGGAAAGGGCTCCCCAGCCAAGGAAGAGGTGGGTGTGGAGTAGGGGGGATGATGTCCCAGGAAGGGAATGTGGCTATCACAAAGGCCCCACACAGGAGAGACAACCTCTGAGCGAAGGCCCCCCTCCCGCTCCCAGCATGGCCTCACCCACACTATGGACCGTGTACCTGGGCAAGGTGTGGCAGAGCTCGCGCTGGCCCGGGGAGGTGTCGTTCAAAGTCAGCCGCCTGCTCCTGCACCCCTACCACGAGGAGGACAGCCATGACTACGATGTGGCGCTGCTGCAGCTCGACCACCCAGTGGTGCGCTCAGCTGCCGTGCACCCCGTCTGCCTGCCGGCGCGCTCCCATTTCTTCGAGCCCGGCCTACACTGCTGGATCACAGGCTGGGGCGCCCTGCGCGAGGGAGGTGAGTGGGGGTGCGGGGAGGCAGAGTGGGCGCTCCGCGTGCGACCTCCTGCGCTGTAGGGGACGGGGCTTGGTCCCAGGACTCCACCTCGAGGTACTCTGGTCCTGGGATTAAATCCGGTTGGGTTTTACGGGAGAAATCACCCGTTTAATTTGGCCGGTGGACCCCGTGTCCTCCTGGCCTTCCCTTCTTTCTGGAAGGGCAATTTAAGGAGAACCAAGGTCATGGAAAGTCATCTTGGAAGATGTGTGTGGGGTGAAGGGGTGGGCCAGGGACACCACAGTGCACCCCCAGCTCCGGCCCTCCCTTCTGCTCCTTGGACATTTGAAGTGGAGTGGGTGTCTTAATTACTAGCATTTTCTACATCAACGTTGGATTTTAGGGGAACATGATTTTATTTAACCCACCCAATAGCCCTGGGGATGGGTATTACAGCCCCATTTTTTTTTAAATAATTTTTATTGTGCTTTAAGTGAAAGTTTACAAATCAAGTCAGTCTGTCACATATACACCTTACTACATACTCCCATTTACTCTCCCCCTAATGAGTCAGCCTGCTCCCTCCTTCCAGTCTCTCCTTTCATTACAGCCCCATTTTATGGGTGTAGAAAGTGAGCCTCAGAGACATTTAGTGGTTGCTTAAAGTCACACAGCTAGATTGGACTGGAACAGAGACTGGAACCCAGGACTGCCTGGCTCCACAGCACCTGCTTTTCCTGTTACTGCCTCCCTGAAACTGGGGCTTTCTCCTCTTCCTGCCTAAAGTGACCAGAGCTGCTGTCACTAGAAGGCACCTCTCAGTTCCTGTGAAGCAAAGGCCATGTCCCCTCGAACCTTAGTAGTGGTGGCTTAAAAAATATGTACGTGATTTGCAATTTGGTAGCAGACCGGAAGGTACCCACACCCAGACCGGAAGGTAGAGATATTTTAAAGATGGGGAAACTGAGGCTCAGAGATGGAAAGTGACTTGTCTGTATGGATGACACAGTAGTAGCAAAACAGGGATTGGTTCATTCAATCATTCATTCATTCATCCATTCAACCACACATTTAATGAGCACCTACTATAAGCCAGGCATCAAGTTAGGCAGAAGGGATATAAAGATGAAAAACGGCAATATTCTTGGGGGAGACAGACAGTGGTTAAGAGTTGAGATGGACGTGGAGGTACAGGGGGCAGTGGCAGCTCAGAGGAGGCTCCCACCCAGGTGGGGTCAGGGAGAGCTTCCTGGAGGAGGGGGTGTCTAGGCTGAAGCTTGGAAGAAGTCACCATTGACTGGCCAGGCAAGGGGGAAGGGTGTTCCTGGTAAAGGCACAGGTGCCTAGACAGAGACCTGGGAACAGCCAGCACCATCAGGGCCTGCCAGAGGGGATCTGGGGTTGGGGCAGGTCTAACCGGGTGAGGGTCAGAGGGAAGGAGAGGCAGGCAGGACCTTGCAGGTCTCTGGAAGAAGCTTGAGCCAGGGCTCTCCTCCCCACCCGCACCTTAGAAGTGCACTGTAGAAGCACCTGCGGAGCTATGAGACAAGCACTGGTGCCTGGGCCCATCCCACATGAATTAGACCAAACCTCTGGCAGTGGGACCCGATGCCCGAGTACATTAAAGCCTCCAAAGAGAAGCACTGGGCTGGAGGGTGGGGAGACGCTAAAGAGTTTTAATGGGAGAGTGAAGGGGTCAGATGTATGTCTGGAAAGATCCCCCAGGGGTAACGGAGTAGAGGAGGGCTGCCAGGAGCCAAGATGCACTTAAAGAGGCGGAAGGAGGGGAGGAGAACTTGGAGGAAGAGGCTGGTCTAAGTCCGCTTTGGTTTGGGGCTCTCTCAGCATTAGCCGTGCAGAGCAGGAGCTGGAACAAGGGGTGGGCAGAGCAGGGGAGATGAAGGGGGACCCCTGAGATGCAGGAAGAAGAGGGGAAGGAAGCATGGAGGGGTGCTCCCAGGCACCTCCTCTCTCCTCTGACCTCTACCCCCTGACCCCACCGGGCAGGCCCCACTAGCAATGCTCTGCAGAAGGTGGATGTGCAGCTGATCCCACAGGACCTGTGCAGTGAGGCCTACCGCTACCAGGTGACACCACGCATGCTGTGTGCCGGCTACCGCAAGGGCAGGAAGGATTCCTGCCAGGTGACTCCGCAGGGGGTGGTCGGGAGCTTAATGGGTGACACATCACCCAGGGCCTGGCCCTTTGCTCATATCAGCCCAATGAATCCTCACAGCCTCCCAGGAAGGTGGGGATGGGTGTCACCACTTTACAAATAAGGGAACTGAGGCTCAGACTGGTTGAGGGACTTGCCTGAGGCTGCTGAGCTACAAATCAGGAGAGACCCTGTGACGGGCAGTCCTTAGGCTCAGACCCAGCTCTGTACCTTGCTCACCGAGAGGCACCTGCCCAAAGCCACAGGCTACGGAAGACTCCAGGAGGAGGGGAGGGGTGTCACCGATGCTACAGAGGTACTGGAATACACAGCCATGGTTCCAGGAGAGTAACCATCAAGCCAGGACCTGCTGGGGACCAGCAGGGATGGGGTCTCAGTCAGGACTTGCCAGACAAACACAATCTATCTAGAAACAGAATCAATACATATGAGCAGCTGGGTACTTTTAGGAATTGTCTCAGGACACTGTAGGGGCTGGCAAGCCTGAAATTGATAGGGCAGGCCAGCAGGCTGGAAACTCAGGCAAGATTTCTGTTACAAATCTTGAGGCACAATTCCTCTTTCTTCAGCACACCTCAGTTTTTGTTCTCAAGGCCTTTAACTGATTGGATGAGGCTCACCCATATTATTGCAGGTAATCTGCTTTATTTAAAATCAACTGACGATAAATGTTACATCTACAAAACACCATCAGAGCAATATCCAGACTAGTGTTTGACCAAACAACTGGCACTGCAGCCCAGCCAAGATAGCACGTGAAATTAACCATACCAGATGGTTTGGGCTTCTCTAAGGGGGCATGTCCTATCAGGACTGGAGCCCCTGTGGCCCCAGTGGGGACCCTGACACAGCTGCCTCTTTTCTCCTGTTCAGGGTGACTCGGGTGGCCCCCTGGTGTGCAAGGAGCCCAGCGGCCGGTGGTTCCTGGCAGGGCTGGTCAGCTGGGGCTTGGGCTGTGGCCGGCCCAACTACTTCGGCGTCTACACCCGCATTACAGGTGTGATTGGCTGGATCCAGCAGGTGCTGACCTGAGGAGCTGCCCGCTTGCAGAGCTGGGGCCCACCCCCTGGACTCAAGAGAGCCCTTGGCACCCACCAGGTGGGGGAACAAGTATTCTGGGGTGAGAGGCCCCCATCCCCTCCATGATGTCTGCTCCTGGGAGGACACAGGAGGAAGAGGAGTGCTATGTGCTGATGGCCAGGAATCTCCCAAGGACCCAGGACAGACATGAGGCCTGGCTGGGGATCACATCCTTCCATGCCCCCCCATCTCCTGAGTCTCCTCCTCTTTACCCCCGCCTTTCTCGTCCCCACATCTCCTGAGTCTCCTCCCTCTACGCCCCCCATCCTTGAGGAGAAATAGGTCAGCAGGACCATGATGGCTTCCAGTACCCAGGGGGTGTCTGAGATAACCCTGCCCCCCATACTACAGAGGCTGCTTAGGCAGCATACCTTCCAGCCAGGGAATCCCTTCAGGCTAAAATGAGAGGTGGGGGTGGAAAGTGTCCCTGGTGGAGGGGGCCCTCAGCGCCCTCAAGACACCCACATGGGCCAGCTGCCACGGAAGCCAAAGGTGGGGACACCGGGCCCAGAGTCCTCGCCCCCCTTTCGCTACCACCTGGATCTCCACTGCCCAGACTCTCACCTGGAGGCAAGCTTGGCCATCCTGGGAAATAAAGCCGCCTGACCCAAGGTCTTGCTGTGGTTTTGAATGGGAACCCCGCCTGGCCTCTTACCCTTGGCTGCATCAGACCCTGCTTCCTGCTCAGCCTGCTCACCAAGAGTCCAGCAGGCCAAGGTGGGGTCAGTGGAGGCAGGGATGGCCACTGGGAGCTGGAGTCTCCAGGGCGGCTGCCAAGGCCCTGGGAGAAACCCAAGGAAGGCAACGATCTGGTGAACCTCAGGCCAGAGTGAGGGGTGGGGCAAGGGATAGACTTCTGGAACCTTGGAGGTGACTTATGCTCAGAGGCACGGGGACCTCTTCAAGATCCACTGGGGGCCAGGATAGGAACCTGGCGTGGGACCCCCTTTCCTGGCTCTCAATCCACTACTGCCCTCTTCTGCACTGCATCTGTTTAAGTCATTTATGCAGCAGCAGTGCGGGAGGCGGGTGGGGGGGGCTCGTTTAGAACACAGGCTTGAAAGGACCTAATGACTCACTGGGTTGGGGTGGCGTGAGGAAGCAGGAGGCATCCAGGACCACAGCCAGGTGTCTGGCTTGAACAGTGGCCGATGGAGGAACCACTGCCTGACCCAGGGGGCTCTGGGGAGGGAAAGGCTCCAGGAACATGCCATGAGCTTGGGTGACTCTAGGACCACCAAGAGAGAGATGTCCAGGAGGTAGGCTGATGCTTGAGAGAGGTTGGGGAGGGGGTTTCAGAGACCATCCTGTCTGGGAGGTTAACAACACAGAAGAGGGCTGGGGGTGGGAGGAGACACTGTGGAGGACTGGGAGACAAGGATACAATGCAGACACCTGGCCCAGAGCAGAGCAAGGCCCAGAGAGCACGGGCCCTGCAGAGGGGCATGGCCTGAGAAGGGGCACGGCCTTGGCCCAGTGGAGTCTCAAGCAACCACGGGGAGTGGGGATGGGGAGGGGGCGGTCAAGGAGGGCCCTACTGGGCAGTAGAAGCTAGCCATGCTACAGGTGAAGGCTAGGGATCAAATGTAGAAAACTGTTGAAGCCCTACTGGGAGGAGATGGGAAGGAAGGCCTTAGAAGGATATCTCCACTATTGTTGATAAGTGCCATCCAGTAGGTTCCAACTCAGTTACCCTACGTACAAAACAATGAAACACTGCCCAGTCCTGTACCATTCTCACAATCGTTGCTATGCTTGAGCCCATCATTGCAGCCAGTGTCAATCCATCTCATTGAGGGTCCTTCTCTTTTTCGATGACTCTCTACTAAACATGATGTCCTTTTTCAGGGCCTGGTCCCTCCTGATAACATGTCTGAAGCATGCGAGACTAAGTCTTACCATCCTGGCTACTAAGGAACATTCTGGCTGTACTTCTTCCAAGACAGATTAGCTCATTCTTCTGGCAGTGCATGCTATATTCAAGACTCTTCACCAGCACCATCATTCAAGGCATGGATTCTTCCTTAGTCTTCCTGATTCATTGTCCAGCTTTCACGTGCATGAGGCGACTGAAAATACCATGGGTTGGGTCAGTGCAGCTTAGCCTAAAAGTGAAATCTTTGCTTTTTAACACTTTAAAAGAGGTCTTCTGCAGCCAATTCACCTAATGCAGTATGTGGTTTAATTTCTTGACCACTTCTCTCCCATGGGCATCGCCTGTGGATCCAAGTCAAATGAAACCCTTGACAACTTCAATTCTTTTCTCCGTTTATCATCATGTTGTTTATTGGTCCAATTGCGAGGATTTTTGTGTTCTTTATGTTGAGGCGTAATCCATAATGAAGGCTGTAGTCTTTGATCTTCATCAGTAAGTGCTTCAAGTTCTCTTCGCTCTCAGCAAGCAAGGCTATGTCATCTGCTTATCACAGGTTGTTAATGAGTCTTCCTCCAATCCTGATGCTGTGTTCTTCTTTATATGGTTCAGTTTCTCAGATTATTCGCTCAGCATACAGATTGAATAATTATAGTGAAAGGATACAACCCTGACGCACACCTTTCCTGACTTTAACCCACACGGTATCCCCTTGTTCTGTTTGAATGACTGCCTCTTGGTCTGTGTACAGGTTCCTCATGAGTACACTTAAGTGCTCTGAAATTCCCATTCTTTGCAATTTTATGCATAGTTTGTTATGATCCACAGTCGAATGCCTTTGCATAGTCGATAAAACACAGGTAAACATCTTTCTGGTATCCTCTGCTTTCAGCCAGGATCTACCTGACATCAGCAAGATAGTCCTCTTTCCACGTCCTCTTCTGAATCCACCTGGAATTTCTGGCAGTTCCCTGTTGATGTTCTGCTGCAACTGTTTTTGAATTATCTTCAGCAAAATTTTACTTGTGTGAAATTAGTGATATTATTCATTAATTTCCACACTGTGTTGAATCACCTTTCTTTGGAATAGGCACAAATATGGATCTCTTCCAGTTAGTTGGCCAGGTAGCTGTCTTCCAAATTTCTTGGCAAAGACAAGTGAGAGCTTCCAGCACTGCATCCATTTGTTGACACATCTCAATTGGTGTTCTGTCAATTCCTGGAGCCTTGTTTTTCACCAATGCCTTCAGTGCAGCTTGGACCTCTTTCTTCAATACCATCAATTCTTGATTATATACTGCCTTCTGAAATGATTTAACATTGACCAATTCTTTTTGGTGCAGTGACTCTGTGTATTCTTTGCACTGTCTTTTGATGCTTCCTGTGTCATTCAATATTTTGCCCATAGAATCCTTCAATACTGCAACTCAAGGCTTGAATTTTTTCTTCAGTTCTTTCAGCTTGAGAAGTGCCGAATGTGTTCTTCTCTTTTGGTTTTCTACCTTTGGGTCTTCGCACATGTCATTATAATACTTCGTCTTCTTGAGATGCCCTTTGAAATCTTCTGTTCAGCTCCTTTACTTCATTATTTCTTCCACTCACTTTAGCTGCTCTATGTTCAAGAGCAAGTATCAGAGTCTCCTCTGACATCCATCTTGGTCTTTTCTTTCTTTCCTGTCATTTTAATGGTCTTTTGCTTTCTTCAAGTATGATGTCCTTAATGTCATCCCACAATTGGTCTAGTCTTTGGGCATTAGTTTTCAATTGTCAAATCTATTCTTGAGATGGTGTCTAAATTCGGGTGGGATATACTCAAGGTCGTATTTTGGCTCTCGTGCGCTTGCTCTAATTTTCTTCAGCTTCAACTTGAACTTGCATATGAACAATCGGTGATCTGTTCCACAGCTGGCCCCTGGCCTTGTTCTGACTGATGATACTGAGCTTCTCCATCGTCTCTTTCCACAGGTGTAGCTGAGTTGATTCCTGTGTATTCCATCTGGTGAGGTCTATGTGTATAGTCGCTGTATTTGTTGTTGAGAAAAGGTATTTGCAATGAATAAGTCACTGGTCTTGCAAAATTATATCAGGTGATCCCCAACACTTTTTCTATCACCAAGGCCATATTTTCCAACTACCAATCCTTCTTCTTCTTTTCCAACTTTCACATTCCAATCACCAATTATCAATGCATCTTGATTGCATGTTTGATCAACTTCAGACTGCAGAAGTTGGTAAAGTCTTCAATCTCTTCACCTTTGGCATTAGTGGCTGGTGTGTAAATTTGAATAATAGTTGTATTAACTGGTCTTCCTTATAGGTGTATGGATATTAACCTATTACTGACAGCACTAGGAAACCCTGGTGGTATAGTGGTTAAGTGCTATGGCTGCTAACCAAAGGGTCGGCAGTTCAAATACTCCAGGCGCTCCTTGGAAACTCTATGGGGCAGTTCTACTCTGTCCTATGGGGTCGCTATGAGTAGGAATCGACTCGACGGCACTGGGTTTGGTTTTTGGTTTTGACAGCACTGTATTTCAGGATAGATCTTGAAATGTTCTTCTTGATGAATGCAACGCTATTCCTCTTCAATTTGTCATTTCCAGCATAGTAGACCATATATGATTGATTCAGAATGGCTGATACCCGTCCACTTCAGGTCACTAATGCCTAGGATATTGATGTTCATGCATTCCATTTCATTTTTGACAACTTCCAATTTTCCTGGATTCATGCTTCGTACATTGCACACTCCGATTATGAATGGATGTTTGAAGCTGTTTCTTCTCATTTTGCCACAGCAAATAAAAGTTCTGAAAGGTTTACTCCATGCAAGTCATTAAGGTCGAAGAGGAGCCAACTCTTCCCTAGTTGTATTTTGAGTGCCTTCCAACCTGAGGGGCTCATCTCCCAGCGGTATATCAATGTCCTGCTGATATCCATAAAGTTTTCACTGGCCAATTTTTTCACAAGTAGTTCGCCAGATCCTTCTTCCTAGACTGTCTTAGTTTGGAAGCTTCGCTGTAATCTGCCCACCATAAAAGTGACCCTGCTGGTAACTGAAATATCGGTGTCAGAGCTTCCAGCATAATAGTGACATGCAAGCCACCAGAATAGGTCAGACAGATGGTCAAGTGGTGACCTCCACTAGGGGAGGGTTTTCAGATCTGCAGCAGCCCCATTTGTGCATAGCCAGGCAGCTGCAGGCAGAGGGGGTGTCCAGGCCCCAGGAGATGGGGCAGCCTGGAGGCAGGGAGCTGGACAGTGGGGTGGCCGCTATAGATGGACGCACCTAGGAGTGGGGACCGGATGTTAATGAACTCCACCCAGTGGCTCTCGGGTCCTACCTCATTGTAATCACCTTGGTTGCACTGCTAAAATGCTAATTCCTGGGCCCCACCCCATCTTCATCAAAATCTGGGCTGCTAACCATAAAGCCAGTGGTCTAAACCCACCAGTCACTCTTTGGAAGAAAGATGTGGCAGTCTGCTTCCATGAAGATTTACAGCCTTGGAAACACTATAGGGCAGTTCCACTCTTTTCTACAGGATTGCTAGGAGTTGGAATCAATTCAAGGGCAACGGGCTGATTTTCTATGGTGGGAGGTGAGGGGCAGTAATCTGGTCTTGTAACAAGCCCCCTCCCCATCCTGTGATCCTTATGGAAGCAAAGGTGGACACAAAAAGCGAGGCCGACTTTGGTGAGTGTGGTGTCCTGGGGGAGAGGTGGGGTGGCAGGCCCACTTGTTTATTCTTCCTTGGTCTTGAGGCCTGACTGGACATAGGCTGGCAGGAGCAGGGACGGGTGGAGGTGTCCTGGGGAGGTTTCAGATGCAGCCAAGGCTGTCTTGGGCAGCTCAGAATGAAGTCAGTGAGCACAGGGGACCATGGGACAGTGGGAAAGGCAGGGGAGGGCGGCAGCAAGGCTGAGGAGGGCTGGGTCTCCTGGTTCCAGGGGAGTTCGTACTTGCAGCCCCCTCAGCATCTCCACATTGGTTTGGCTGCCTGCATGACTCCACAGGATTGGGCCTTATGGTCATCTGGTCCAACCCCTCATCTTATAGATGAGAAAACTGAGGCCCAGAGAGTGGCAGGCACTTGCCAAAGGTCCCCCAGCAAGGCCAAGCTCTCATGGCCTGGGCCCCCGCCTGGGCTGTTTCTATTTTACCAGCTGCCCACAGTGGCCAGCACTGGGAAGGGGATGTGGCCATGTACCCCCAACCCCTGCCATACACACAGAGGAGAGTGACAACAGGACAGGGTCTCTGGGCTTTGGGGAAAAGCTCCATTACCTTTGGGTCAGTCTGTTCTACCTTCAGTTTAGCCCCTGTCTCCAAAAGTGGCCCTGAGAAAGAGGGAAGGCAGCCAGGCCAGGCTGATTCTTCAGGTTTTATTATTACATGGTAGGGTCGGACACAGCTGAGAAGCAAGTACCCATCCCAGCAAGTCAACGCAGGAGGGGACCCTCAGCCCCCGCCACCCCAGACTCTCCCCTGGCAAGTTCCTGAGTCACTGAGGGGCCCTGCTGACCCACTTCTGCTCACCCCCTACCCCCGTGGCCAGGGCTCTCTGCTAGCAGTGAAGATGGGGCAGGGGAACAGCCAAGGTGAAGGCTGAGTCACCCATCCCCCCTCCAGACAGTGCCAAATGCCCACACCCTGAACCCCCACTTGCACAGTGTCCTGTTGGGGGTTAGCCCAGTCTTTTTCGGCTCCCCAGGCAGGGTGAAGGGCATGCCCTTGGCCCTGCCTAGTGCTTTATGCACTCCCGGAGGGCTTTCCCAACCCTGTTCCTCTCTGTACCCTCACAACAACCCTGTGAGGTAGGTAGGGTGGGAGAGGTTACCCCGACTGACAAAGAGACCAACGCTCAAGGAGATGCCGTGACTGGGCCAGGAGAGAGCGCATCTGCCATGCAGCAGGGAGCCCCGGGGGAGGGGACAGAGGGGCTGGGGAGACACTGCTGGACGGCACCACACTTTGGCCACAGGCAGGCGGCTCTGCCCAGGGGTCCCAGGGCCCACCACAGGGCTTGAGAGGGCCCAGTGGACCCCCACAGGTGCAGACAGAAGTGGCAAGAGGGAGTGCCCTTCCTCCGCCTCAGGCCTCGGGCCCACCCCATGGTACAAAAATAAAGGATTTCAGATCGGAACCCCAAGTCCCTGGAGGTGATCTGAGGCCTCACATCCGGGTACCTCTGGCTTGTAACAGCTAGAAAATAAGAGGAGGAAGGGGCAGGGGGCAGGGGTGGTGGTCAGAACACCAGGGAGGGAGATGAGGGGACAGGGCCGGAGGGGGGATGTGCGGGCCAGGAGAAGGGCAGAAAGGAGATTGAAATGGAAGGAGGGAGGAGGGAGAGAGGGAGAGAGAAAGAACAGGTGAGTCACAGGCCCCATCTGGAGGAGGACGTGGGGCTGAGGCCCACAGACAGGGAGTCAGAGCCGAGGGGGGTGGGCAGAAAGGGGACCCCCACCTGGGGCGTGAGCAGTGGCTCTCCTGTGGCCGCTTAGAGAATCCAGGTTCTCTCCCAAGACTCTGGCCAGAGGGGTCAGGGACAGGAGAGGCAGGTCACTGCAGTCCCAGATAAAAAGGATCACAGAAAACAGCTGTCCTTCTCCATTTTAGAGGCAACAGTGGCCCAGAGAGGGACAGTGACTTGCCCAAGGTCACCAAGCAGGCAGCTAAGACTGAATGGGGGCTTCTGAGCACCTGGCCAGGGCGGTTCTGGCCACACCCCAATCCTCAGCAGCTCTAGGTGACTACTTATAGGTCCAGGGAATCAGACTGTGGACATGTCCTCCCCAGCCCCAGGAAATGGAACCAGTGTCACCAGGCAGTGATGCACAGCTGCCGGACGTGCAGGGATGAGGTCCAGGCCTTGGCTTCAGTGTCCCTTCCCTCCTCCCCAGCCTGGCTCTGGTGTTTACCAGTAAGTGGGAACGTTTCCACTCTAACCCTCTCCTCCTCTCAGAGCTTCCCACCCAAGGCCAAGACAGGCTGAGAAACGTGGGTGGGGGAGAAAAGCCGCAGAAAGCTCGGCATAAGTCCAAGGAGCCAGAGATGAGCCCCCTCCTCGCTTCCGCCCTCCCTCCAGCTCCGCCAGACTACAAACCAGGGACAGCGGCTCTGGGGGTGGGCGAGGGGCCAAGGAGAAGCCCTCATGGCAAGCTCAGCCTCAGGTCTGAGAGGGTGCAGACGGGAACCTGCAAGGAGGAAACGTGAGGAGGCGGCGCAGGGGCGAGGAGGAGCGGGGCCAGGGTAGGGCTGTGGCCAGGGCCGAGCCTCAGGGGTGCCCAGCGGGGTTGGCAGGCCCCGAGGAGGTGCAGCTATGCCCCTCCTCCCCAGGCCAGGAGCCAGTAGGTGCCAGAAGGGGCACAGGAGGCGGCAGGCAGAAAGATCTGGTGTGTGGGGCCAGGGAGCCTGGGTGGAGGGTGCGGGAGGCTGAGACCAGGGCAGCCCCAGGATGGAGGCGTGAGCAGGCAGAGAGAAAACCGGGACAGGAGCAGAGAGGGAAGAGGCAGGGAGCAGATGAGATCCAGGAGGAAGAAGAGGTGGGTGAAGATGAGGCAGGACCTCCAGTGGGAAGCGGAGGAGGCGGTGGTGGGAGGGAGAAAAGGTTAGCGGGATCCTGAGATGACTGGGCTGCAAAGAGAAAGTGAGAGAAGGGATGGTTAAGCGGCTGAGGCAGCGGGCGCTGAGCTAACCCTGGTGGCCCGCCCCCCCGGCAGTCCCGGTCGGTCGGGGCCCCCAGATTCTGCAGCTGGCTCCAGCAGGGAGTGGGCTGGAGGCTCCGGCTTTATTAGCAATCATTCTCCTCGGGGGTTGGCTGCACCTTTCTCCTGCGTATCTGCCTCCACCTGCACCTGTGCCACCTCCACCTCCTCCACCTCCTCCTCCTGCTGCTGCTCCTCCAGCTGCTCCTCCGCGCTCTGTGAACCAGCCGGCGGACCCAGGGAAGAAAGAGTGGAGACGCTAACGAGGGCGACAGGGCCATGGGCAGCTGTCCCCACAGATCCCCATATCAGGGCGAGGGGGCAGGCAAGGTAAAGAGGGACCTCCAGGAGAGGGGAGGGCTACAGCCAAAGAAGCTGGGGAGCCTTCTCCAGTCCTCTGGGAAGCTTGGGGAGGGTCTAGGGAAGGCCGGCCAAGGTTGGACCCCACGGGGGATGCTCGTGGGTCTGTCTGGCTACTGTCACAGGGAGCACGGCTGGGGCATGGGGACAAAAGGAACAGGGCAGGTGTGTGGCTGGGGCATCCTTTAGGGGGACCCGGGTGGGCCTTGTTTTAGGAGGAGTGACCCAGAGTAGAAATGAGGCCTAGGAAGCCCAGGACCCCAGCAAGTCCCTGGCACCCCAGGCCTGGGGCTTTGCCCAGTGGCCACTCTAGACAGGCAGAGCAGTAGCTCACTCTGCACCCTGCAAGGCAGCGCCAGCCACTGGCACCGACGGGGTGGGGTGGGCAGAGGGTCACAGCAGGACAGGAGGCAGGCAGACAGACAGACAGGAAGCCAGAGTTCATAAGCCTCCACTGGACAGGGACAGGCCCCTGGGAGGAATGGCTGCCCTTCTCCCTGCTCCAGCAGCCCCACCAGGCTTCTGACCAGCTCAGGGTCCAGGTGACAGGACCTCAGCTCAGCCCCTTCCCCACAGCACCTGGGGGCTGCCAGGGTGTCCTTGGGAGGGAGGCGGCCTCACAGGTCATAGGCAGGAGCCAGACCCTGCAGAGTTCCCGCCGCTTGTCCTGTGGAGCCCCGGGTAGGGGGGTCTGGGACAGGGCAGGGTTTCCAGACGTGGCCTCCCCACCCCAGTCCAAGCCAGTAGGGGTCTTTCGGCCACCCCAGGGGAATAAACTGGCCTCTCAGGTTCTCAGAGGTCCCCAGTCTGAAGGCACTACAGCAAGTACGTGGTCCCTCCCCTCACTTAGCAGAGAACACCATGAAGGCGCTGGGAGGGGCAGGGGCTTGCCCAAGGTCACAGAGAGCAAGCGACACACCCTGCCCCCAACCCCTAGCTCAGTGCACTCTCCCTTGTGCCATGCGCCTTGTGGCCATCTGAGTCCACACTGGACTGTCCCATCTCACTGTCCCCTAGCCTGGGCCTGCGGAACAGTGTGAGCAGACAGGAACCCAGGCGGCATGGAATGGGATGATGGTGGCTGTGACCATGGAGGGTTATGTGTGTGCAGTGGTGGGGTGGGGGAGGGGGAGAGAAGAAACAGGGGTGGTGAGGTAGGGGTGCGGAGGGAGTGGAAAAGAGGGGGGGCTTCTTTGGACCAGAGTGGCTGTGGCTGCAGTTAGGGGGCTCACCTTGGTTCTGCGGCTGGACTCGGAGCTCAGCCCATGTGGGGAGCTACAGAGCTCCTTAGACACCACACACAGGAACTCTGCCTGGTCCTCGCCGCCGTAGTTATAGGAGGAGCCGATGTTTACCAGCTGAGGGGAGGGGCAGGGGGAAAACGATGACAGAAGTCCAGCTGGAGGCACCCGTCATGGTATCAACTCACGTCCTGACGTTGCTGTCCTGCTCAGGTCCACCCCTAGGTTTCTAGACAGCACCTCAGGGCAGAAAGTCTTCTCTACCCCCTCCTCCACACCACACACACCCCTACACCTCTAGTTCTGTCCCCCAGGGCTACCTTCCCCACCTGGTGTGGCTGAGCCTGAGCCCTGGACAAGGGTGGAAGCATTGCACCACTCCCCTGCCTATCCCGGGTCCAGCAGGCCACTTTCTAAAATCAGGCAGAGGCCTATGATGGGCAGAGTGCTTGCCCTGTCCCAGATGTGGCCAGAGCAGCCCCAGGGCCAGGTTACAGCTTGCATGGGTGGAGCCCCATACAAAATAACCTTCACTCTTGGAAGCAGAGGTGGGACAGGCTGCCCATGCCTAAGGCTAGAGGGCAAATGACTAGTAGCCTCTGACCTAGTCCCCCAGGCTCCTGAGCTCCTGAGAGGGTCCTGCCTTTGTTCTGGGTCCCTAGAAAAACCACACATGGGGTCCTTTCTGGCTGATAAAGTCCTTGCACACACCCAATCTCATTCCACCCTCACATACTGTGGGGTAGGAATCAGCCCCTTTGGCCAATGAGGCTTCGAGAGGCGGTTACACAGCCAGGAAGAGGTGGAGTGGGGATTGGAATCCAGGATCCCAAGTCCTCCCTGGGGCCTTGGAGGCTTAACTACTTCTAATAGTCTGTATTAGAATACTAATACAATACTAACTCACATGTACTAAGTCCTACCCTGAGTAGGAATTTTATCAATGACCCTTCTACTCTTCACAACAGTCCTGCAAAGAGGGTACTATTAGGCCACATCACAGATTAGGAAACTGAGGCCCAGAGAGGAGACGCGGCTTGCTCCTAGTCCCACAGCCCCTCGGTGGTGAGGCCTAGATGTGAAAGCAGACCTCTGACTCCTGGGCTGGGCTCGTCAGCCACACTGCTCAGCCTTCTCCCCTCCTCAGTCTCCACATGCAAGGGAGCTGTGCTGGGCATGAGAAAAGGCTGGCAAAGCCCTCTCCTACTCCAGGGCAGAGCCGGCAATGCGTTAATGCTCTGCCTCTGTTCCCCCGGAAATCTGGCAAAGGTGGCACATCAGCTCTAAGACCAGGTAACACTCTGGTAAAAACTCCCGACTGGCAAACTGCATCCCGAGTTCCCAAAGGGGAGCTGTCACTATAAATGCCTAATGGGAAGCCACTGCTCTGGACCTCCCTGACTATGGTGTCACTGGTACCTGGATGTGTCCCTTGCAGGGACTCTGCACTCAGTATCTATGGAAATGTTACGAGGGGCATGGCCTCTGAGGGGGATGGGCTCTACGCCAAGGTGAACCCCACTCACCTGTGTGGACATCGTCTCCTTGCACCTCAGCTATCACGTGGGGGCCAGAGACGCATCCCAGACTGTGGTGCAGACTACTACACGGCTGCGGTCAGGACCCCACAGTGGGACTCCCGGGCTGCCCTGTCGCAGGGCGGGGCTCCCGTCCCCTCTCCTTGGTCCATCTGATGCCCAATGTGGCCTCTGACAGCCTTGTTTAGCGTGCCTTAAGAAAACCCCAGGTGGGGGCTGTGGTGGGGAACCCAAGGCCAGGGCTGCAGGGAGGGAGGGGCCTGCTTGTTCAAGGAGCTGGGAGGGCCCGGGTGGCCCCTGGTTCCCATGTGTCCCCAGCCCACCTGCTCGAAGCGCCAGCCGTCAGACATGGTGGAGACCATCTGCGTGAGCTCCTCCTCCTGGCACTGCAGCACACGGTACACGTGCTTGGGTGGCACCTGTGGGCAGAGGGGCATGTGCAGGGTCCCATGGGAGCAGCCAGCACCCAGCAGGGCGATGAGCACCAGCCCCGTAAGTTCTTCTTCTCTCCTCCCCCGACCCAACCATATACCCCTAGAAGGAGAGAGGGAGAGAGAAAGGGGAGGCAGAGAGGAAGCCATGTTCTGAGCACTCGACATGCTTGATCTCATTTAATCCTTCCAAGAACCCTATGAGTCAGGGGATTTTCACTAGGGTTTAGGGAGGTTCCATTATCTTCCCAAAGTTACCCAGCTAGAAGGTAGAAGCCAAGAGTCACATGAGGGAAGACAGGAGGGACCACGGGGGCCATTCTGGGTCAGGCCCTCCAGAAGACATGAGTGCCATCCTTCAATGCCCTAGGGCTGGAAGGTGGTGGCTCACTGCCCACCTCCTGCATCTCCCCGAAGGTGGGTAGAGAATCTCAACTCCATCTCCTCCAGCAGACTGGCCATTGAGTAGAGGACAATCTGACCCCACATAATGGACAACTTGCTACTCCTGCATTGGCCCCTGCAGGGCCCCCGTAACTCCACACCGGCCCCATTTGGTGAATGATAGATGGATGGGTGGGCAGTTCTCACCATTTTTATATTTCACAAGGGGAAACCAAGGTCCAGAGAGGGGCATGACTGGCCCAAGGTCACACAGCGCATGGTGTCAATACAGGGACAGAAGCCAGGCATCCATCTCCCAGTCTGCAGAAGAGCTGGGCCGTCTGGGAGCCCGACAACCATCCCTCCCCTTACAGGCCTTCCCAAGGGAAACACCAGTCCTGCCTCTCTCAGCCTTTCTCCTGCTTCCCTCCCTCTCTCTGGTCTCATTTCCTCTCCACCCCCTGCCTGGCCTGGCTGGCAGGCTATGCTGCTGCCGCCTCTCCTGACCTGTGTGACCAACCTGTGTGACAGTGTAGTCCTTCTCCTCCATCCGGTCTTTGATGATACGGATCAGGGGGCCAATGTTGTAGAACTCAGCTTCTTCCAGGACCCCTGGCACAGACAGAGCAGCCCCCAGGTCACTCTCCCTGTCTCCACCTGCCCCATTCTCCTCATCCCTCTGCCCAAAACCACCTTCTGCTCCATCACACCCCTCGAGTGGGTAAGCTGAGCATCTAGGGGTTCAGGGATGAAGCAAGAGAGAATGTTTCCTTCCTCGGATCCCACACTCTCTGTGGAAGGGACCAGATGCTACTACTCAGCTCCATGTCTCCTCAATTGTGCTGAGCACAGAGGCCCAGGGTTGTGGGCAAGCCCACCAATCAAGAGATAGCAGGCTCACTGGGCCTGAGCCCTGGAACACCACAATGAGAAAGGCCTTGGCTAGCACCTTGTTACTCAATCTCATTTATTAACAACGTACTAAGTATCAGAAGGAGTCCCCTGGGTAGTGCAAACAATTAACATGCTTGGCTGCTAACCAAAAGGTTGGAAGTTTGAGTCCACCCAGGGGTATCTCGGAAGAAAGGGCTGGCAATCTCCTGAAAAATCAGACAATGAAAACCCTACAGAG
Organism: Elephas maximus indicus; assembly: GCF_024166365.1. Lineage (NCBI taxonomy): Eukaryota > Metazoa > Chordata > Mammalia > Proboscidea > Elephantidae > Elephas > Elephas maximus. Next base: position 180,890,310 of record NC_064822.1, on the reverse strand, counting down.
CTTAGCTCTATTCTGACACACACATGCTCGTCCTGAGTTGGAACTGACTCAACGGCAACTAGTAAGTACCACACTGTACCAGGCACACCTACCCTTTATTGCATTTAATTCTCACCCCTATAAAGTAGGTACTTTCATTATCCTCACTTAACAAACGGGAAAATGAGGCTCAGGATGGAAGCAGCTTGTCCAGGGTTGTACAGCCAATAAGCGGCACAGCTGGGATTACAAACTCAAGCTCCTCTGGCTTCAGGGCACACGTTTGTTCACTGTATATGCATAATCTTTGTGCGCATTCACCTCCCCGATCACGGCTCTTTTCAGCCTGTGGAGTCCCTGTACATCTATCGTCTCAAGTGCTCACATGAGCCCCAGGGATATGAAAAAGTGGCCTTACTGTCCCATTTTACAGTGAGGGGAGCCGAGGCACTGGGAGGTTAAGCAAGTCACCCGGCCAGTGAAGGGGAAGGAGCCCCAGGCCTTGGGCTCCCCCAAACTCCTCCAAGACAGGGCCTTTCTGGTCCTTTTCTTGACTGGCCTCTGGGCTCCTCATGTCTGAACTGCCAGCGGTCCCCAGTGCCTGCACAGGACCTAACAGAGCAGGCGGTCAGTGAGTGTCACTGCCGAGTAACCACATTCTTCCCATTGCCCCATGTGGAGCGCTGCGGATGACAACCAACACCGCACCACGCGTCCTCGGTGTCGAGTACCGTGCTAAGTGCTACATGGTGCTAGCTCATTTTATCCTCACAGCAGCCCGGTGAGGGAGGTGCTGGTGTTATGCCCATTTCACAGATGGAAGCACAGAGACACGGAGAGGTTAAGTAACCTGCCCAGTGTCACAGAGCAGTAAGTCTCCTCCCAGGTCCCCAGGGGGCCCTGACTTGTCCAAAGGTGCCGGGAGTAGCAGGGCTTTGAGAAACCCAGAACCTGTAAACAGGCGCTGGCTGTGAGGCAGCTGGAGTGTTTACATCCCTCCTCCTGGGGCCTGCTCCTGGGTCTGGCCACACCCACAGTATCTGAGCTCCCCTGGGGCGGCAGAAGAGCTTGGGGCTCTGACTTGAAGCCCTGACCCGCTGGGAAGCCGCTTGGCCTCCCATCCACAGTATCCCATGGGGATGGGGAACGTAGACCATGGACCAGATGGTGAGAGATGGGCTGTGCTAGACACCCACAGTGTGCAAATGCCGGCTGGACCTCACGACATCTTTAATCCCAGCACATGCTCCCTGTAAGGTGGGTCACCACCCCCATTTCAAACACACAAGAAATGGAGACTCCGAGAAGAGAAGTGACGTGTCCAAGCTGGCCTGACTGTATCAGCTGACCCAGAGCCACACCCTGTGCCCCAAGGAAGGGTTGACTTGGCACCAGACCGTAGGTCCTATCCCTGGCTGCGGCTGTGCCCACATGCCATTTCCCCAGACTCAGCTGCCCCAGCTGCTGGGCCCAGGGGTGGAAACCACTGGGCCTCAGCCTCCCAGGGCCGGGAGGTGCCAACCTCCCACCAGAGAGCAGCCCCCACCTTCCACCCACACCAAAACTGTGCTGCAGAGCTCTGCCCGCCGCTAGCTGCCAGGCCTCACCCGGCATTTGAGATACTGGAGTCCCCAGAGAAAGAGAACACCACCTCTCCCCATGCCCTTTTCCAGCCCATTCCCTTCACCCCGGCCTCTGGGTGTGACCACCCACACCCAACTTCCCAGAGGCCAGGGAGAAAGGGCATGCCCGCCCACAACAGAGGCCTTGGGCCTCACCGGCCCCTCAACCACCCTCTCTGTGCATCTCCATCACCTCCCCAACAGCACCGAGCGACAGCTTGGGGCCTGTCAGCTCGGCAGAGCCCCAGGCTCAGCCTAGACAGAGGCTTACGGGATTCAGCCCTGTCAGGGATGAGAAGAGGTAAGAGACAGGGAAGAAAGCAGATATCCTCCCAGCAGTGAGAAATGGCTTCGGGCCTCCCCGGAAAACCCCAGCAGGGTGCAGGGGGCAGGGCTAGGACATGTGGATGTGGGCCCCAGGACGGCTCCCTAAGCCAACTCACCCTCCTCCGCCATGTCCTTGTCCAGCACCAGCTTGCCATGCCGGAGGAAGTTCAGGATGGGGCCAAAGTAGGTGGGGTCGCGGTCAATGAGGTAGGCCCCGGTTTCATCCTACAGAGGTGAAGGATGCAGGCAATGAGAGAAGAGTGAGGCCTCCCAGCCTGCCCAACCCTACACATATACCCCTCTCCCTGGCTTCAGGCCCCAAAAGGACTGGAGGGAGGGAGGCTAGAAGGAAGGGGGTAGCATGATGGAGCAAAAAGGTTTAGGGGTCAGATGGACCGAGGTTCGAATTCTGCTTCTGCCTTTGCCTGACTGTGTGACCCTGGGCCCGTGATGCGGCCTCTGAGCCCACTCCTCTCTCCGGTAGCCAAGGATTACAATGAGCACTCAGTGGGTGAGGTCTCAGTGATCCTAGCCCCGGGCAGGGCTTGGTGAACAGTTCTGTTAGCAGTTGTCCCCTGAAGCCAGCCCCATGCATCTCTACAGCTCTCCAGTCATCCAGGGAGTGTTTACAAGTTTCCAAAGGCGCTACCATCTCATTGGACACTCACAGCCTGCAGGGAGGCAGGGCAGGCATCACCCAGGGCTCAACTCTACGGAAAGAAAACTGAGACCTCAAGAGGTGAGGGGACTTCCCCACGGTCACAACGCTGGAGGGTCCGGGCATGGGATGACCTCAGAGGTCATCCCCAGACCAGCCCCCTGGGGTGGCAGACCAGGAGGCTGAGCCCAGAATGGGGAAGGACTCGCCCAAGGTCACACAGGCAGTTTGCGGCAGAGCTGGGATGGAAGCCCAGAAGGGGTGCTGCGAGGCCAGCGGTCCTCCCAGATGGAGCCCAACTCAGTGGGCACCGGGGACTCTTCCACCCTGCTCACCGCACCCCAAAGGGTGGAGAGAAGCGGTCTCACCAACTTCTTCCCCAGAGCGGGAGTCCGTTTGGGTAGGAAGGTCCCATGGTGGCCCTCTGTCCCCGCAGCCCCAAAGGCGGGTGAGCGTCCCGGAGCTGCCAGTCAGCCGCCTGGGGTGGGCGCCCCAGGTCAGCCTCCAAGGCTCCAAATGGCCGCGGGCCTCGCGTTGTCCCGTTGCCACGGCAATGGGCACATCCCCGGCTCTCCGACCCACTCCCCCCGCCCTCCTTCCAGGTCTTCCCGCCTCCGGCCCTTCGGGGATAAAGCCAGCCGCGTCCCCGGTCTGACGCGCGGGCTGGCCCGACAGCCGCGTTGGTGGGGAGCCGCGGACCCCGCCGGGCCGCCCCCCGCGCGCGCGGCCTCACCCGGTCCGACTGCAGCTCCTCGCCCTGGCACAGGCGGCTGAGGAAGGACTTCTGCTCCCGGCACAGCGTCTGCCGCGTGGTCAGGAACACCGTGCCCCCCACGTTGAGCCGCACCCACTTGCCCCAGGCGCCCGCCGCGCGGCCGCCCGCCCCTGCCGGCGGCGCTGCCTCCCCGGCGTCCATCCTCCTCGCCCGCCGCGCCGTCTGCAGCCCCGAGCCCCGAGGCGGGAGGCGGGCCGGGCCGCGCGGGGCATGCCGGGAGCTGTAGTCCGCACCGCCCCGGCGCTGGCGTGGCCCGAGCGGAGGGGCGCGCAGACGCGGGTCCCGGGCCCTGTGCCCGGCGGCCTTGGCCAGCTGGGAGGCCGCAAACCGGGTCTCTGGAATAAGCCCTTTGGCCGAATTACTGTCTGGGATAGGTCACATTCCTTTTCTGGCCACTGGAAAAATAGGGATACCCCAATTCAGTTGTCCTTCCGTCTGTTCCCCACATCACTGCTTTTCCTTTGTCCACGCGGGGTTATCGAATGGCGCGAGTGTGTGTGTGTGTGCGCGCGAGTGTGTGTGTGTAAAAGGGCCCTAAAAAAAAAAATCCGTTGCTGTCGAGTCGATTCCAACTCAGCGACCCCGGATTCCGGAAATTTGTTTGCACTTTACTAACCTATAGGGTCGCTATGAGTCGGAATCGACTCGACGGCGGTGGGTTTGAGCCAAAAGGTTGGCGGTTGGAATCCACCCAGGGTGCTGTGGAAGAACCCATCGCCATTGAGAGGATTCTGATTGAGAGACCCTATAGAACAGAGTAGAACTGCCCATAGGGTTTCCAAAGCTGAAAATCTTCAGGGAAGCAGGTGTTTCTCCGGTGGAGCAGCTGGTGGGTTCCAACTGCCGACCTTTTGGTTAGCAGCTGAGCACTCAACCACTACGCCATCAGGGCTCCTTTCACTATGGAAGAAAGACCTGGCGATCTACATATGTAAAGACTGAAGCTAAGAAAACCCTAGGGTGCTAAGTTCTACTCCTAATACATGGGGTCACATTGACTTCATGGCAACGGTTTTGGTTTGTGTGTGTGTGGGGGGTCCCCTCACATAAGTTCTTTGGGGACAAAGGTTGGACTTAAGGTTGGCTGAGCACCTACTGTATTCTGGATGCTTTTGTGCACATATTACCCACTTAAAGCACTCAGCAGCCCTGTGACGCTGGTATTAATCAAACTTATTGCCATAAAGTTGATTCCAACCCAAAGCAACCCTATAAGACAAAGTAGAACCGCCTTGGCTTGTCTGCATTCCTGGGAATGATTTCTCGGGAGGAAGAATGGAGAGAACGCTGGATCAAAACTTGGGAAATTGGGTTTTCATCCTGGGTTTTGTAGGATGAGGTCTTGGGAGAGGTCTCAGTTTTCCCGTCTGTAAATTGGGGGGGAGGGAGGGATGGGATGAGCCAGATAGCTTGGAGGAGGGGCTGACGACATGGACACTGCAGAATGGGGTGGGGGGCAGCTACTGGTGTGGTTGGAGACCAGAGAGGGACAAGGACTGAAGGAAAGCTGTCCGCCTTAGCTTCCTCCCCTCCTTGCTGTTTCAGTCCGGGGCCTGAGTTAAAGGGAAGGGGACAGACACACAGACCACACACTGGGCAGGTAGACCAGCCCCCGTTCCCCAAGGGTGGGGCAGCCTGGCCCTGTGTGGGGGAAAGATTCCTGGACATTGCCCAAGGCCCTGCTTTCTCAATCAAGCCCTTCCCCTCAGCAGGGAGTGAGTCACGGATCTGACTAGAGTACTGCTCCTGAGAATCCACCAGCTGTGTGAGCTTGAGTAACTTCCTTTCTGAGCCTCAGTCTTCTTTCGCAAAATGGGAATTATAATAGTTGCCACCCCAGAACATTACTTGTCAACACCCATGGAAGCAGCAGTCGAGAAATCAAAAGACGCATTGCACTGGGCAAATCTGCTGCCAAAGACCTCTTCAAAGTGCTGAAAAGCAAAGATGTCACCTTGAAGAGTAAGCAGCCCCTGACCCAAGCCATGGGGTTTTCAATCACCTCATATGCTTATGAAAGCTGGATGATGAATAAGGAAGTTTGAAGATCTGTAGCATTGGTGAAGAATATTGACGATACCATGGACTCCCAAAAGAACAAACAAACCTGTCTTGAAGAAGCACACCAGAATGCTCCTTAGAAGCAAGGATGGTGAGATTACGTCTCATATACTTTGGACATGTTATGAGGAGGGATCAGCCACTGGAGAAGAACATCATGCTTGGTAAAGTAGAGGGTCAGGGAAAAAGAGGAAGACCCTCAACGAGATGGCTTCAGTGGCTGCAGCAATGCACTCAAGCATAAAAAGATTGTGAGGATGGCGCAGGACCAGAAAGTGTTTCGTTCTGTTGTACGGAATCAACTCGGTGACACCTAACAACAACAACGCCCTAGAACGTTGTGAAGATTATATTATGTCAATAAAACACCCAGCATAGTCCCTGACATTCAGTATACTGAATGGATCAATGAATGAACACATGATCGAGATGGGATTTGAACTGGCCTTGAAAGATTAGCACCATTCTTGGTACTTAGTGAGCCCTCAACAGTTATTAGCTGTGCTTGCCGGTTACACTGCCCCTGCTGCCCCCTCTGGAAAAAACAGCAGCCGGCACTTTTTAATACGGTTCTCAAAATGGCTAAGTGCTGGATTACCAGCTGAAAGGCTGGTAGGCACCTCAGAAGAAAGGCCTGGCAACCTGCTTCCAAGACGTCACAGCCTTGAAAACCCTATGGAGAAGTTCTACTCTGCGTACATGGGTCATCATGAGTTGAAATCAACTTGATGGCAACTAACAACGTGGTTAAGGGGTACAAGCTCCCAGGCAAGCATGCCAGCCCTGACTGCAGCATACTAGCTAGTGACCTTGGGAAAGTCACTTAACCTCTCTGAACTTGTTTGCCCATCTGTAAAGTGGGAGTAATAACAGTACTTTCTCCTTACCTCATGTGGTTGTTGTGAGGATTCAGTGAGCTAACAAAGAGAACTCACCACGCTGTTTGAGCAAAGACTCGATGAATATTGGTTCTCGTGAAACCCATCCTGCCACCCTGTTAATTACTTCTTGGACCCGAGACCAGTGGCTGATCATTAAGATCCATTTCCCATCAGTCGGGGTTGAACCAGCCCAGTTAGCTTCTCCATGCTGGGACTGGAAGGAAGGGCAGGGAGAAAGTTCATGACAAATGATCCAGACCCCAGAGCAAAGCAGCTGCCCTTTCCTCCTGCTAAATTCCCGTGACCTGAAGTGACCTGGAGTCTCTTGGCTGCCAGCTAGGGCTGGAGGCACATAGAACACAGCCTTAAGTTCTCACCTGAGCTCAGCACCACTTCCTATTTTGAACCTTCTTCTCAGCACCCCCCAGATCTCAGTGGCTTGTTTCACATCTGCTGTCAGCTCCCTGACTAAGATGTCACTCATCCCAGCTGGGTTTTTTGGATTCAGTCCTCCTCTCCCCCAAGTTCAGAATGTCAGAACACTCTGATTAGTCTCAGCTTGTTTTGTTCTTCACAGCAAATCCAATCTTAGCACTGCCTGGGTGCCAGTTCTGCCACTTATCCTGGGGGCGAGGAGTGGGTTCTGAATCTGCACCTTTCAGGTCACCCAAGGTGAGAAACAGACATATACAACCAAGGAGAGTCCGTTCTGACCGGCTACAAACATTCATGCATAAGATCAGGCTTTCCAAGCCCCGGAGCCTGGTGTTTGACTCTTTGCTGCACCACTCCCTGGCAGTGGGACACCTGGTTAGTTACTTAACCTCTTCAAACCTCACTTTACACCGTTTGCGATATTTGCGTCATAGCGTTAGTAATACTTACTTAATAGTGTTATTACAGGAGCCCCTGGGTGGTATAAACGGTTCAAGTACTCAGCTGCTAACCAAAAGATAGGTGGTTTGAGTCCACCAGAGATGCCTTGGGAGGAAGACTTGGCGATCTACTTCTGAAAAATCAACCATTGAAAACCCTCTGCAGCACAGTTCTACTCTGACATACGTGGGGTTCCATGAATCGACCGCATGGCAACTTGTTCGACTTTTAGTAAATGTTGGCTATTATGACTGAGCATCTAGGGCCAGAAATATTATTCCAGCCCAAACTACCAGTTGCCATTAAGTCAGCTCTGACTCACAGTGACCCCATGTGTGTCAAAGTGGACCTCTGCTCCATAGGGTTTTCGGTGCTTGATTTTTTGGAAGTAGATCACCAGCCCTTTCTTCTGAGGTGCCTCTGGGTGGACTCAAACCTCCAGCTTCTTGCTTAGCAGCCAAGCACACTGACCATCTGCATCACCCAGGGGCTCCATTCCAGCCCAAGGAAGTATTATTATTCCCATTTTACAGATGAGGCTCAGAAAGGCTAGATAGCTGGTCCACCAACTCAAATATTCATAACAAGTGTGTCGTGGTGCTGTCACCTAGAACTTCCTCCAATTGCAAACAAGTAGTCACCAAGCCTGCCCCAGTTGCTCGCCTTCGTTGTTGTTGTTACGTGCCATCAAGTCAATTCCGACTCATAGCAACCCTATGTATAAGAGAATGAAACACAGCCTGGTCCTGCACCATCCTCACAATTGTTGCTATGTTTTAGCCCATTGTTGCAGCCACTGTGTCAGTCCATCTTATTGAGGGTCTTCCCCTTTTTCACTGACCCTCTACTTTACCAGGTATGATGTTCTCCAGGGACTGGTCCCTTCTGGTAATATGTCCAAAGTACGTGAGATGAAGTCTTGCCATCCTCACTTCTAAAGAGCATTCTGGCTGTACTTTTTCCAAAACAGACTTATTTGTTCTTCTGGTAGCCAAAAAACCAAACCCGTTGCCATCAAGTCGATTCCGACTCATAGCGACCCTATAGGACAGAGTAGAACTGCCCCATAGAGCTTCCAGAGAGTGCCTGGTGGATTTGAACTGCTGACCTTTTGGTTACCGGCTGCAGCTCCTAACCACTACGCCACCATGGTTTCTGTTCTTCTGATAGTCCATGGTATATTCAATATTTTTCGCCAACACCATAATTCAAAGGCATCAATTCTGCAGGCTTCCGTATTCATTGTCCAGCATGCATACATGAGGCAATTGAAAACACTAAGGCTTGGGTCAGGTGCACCTTAATCCTCAAGGTGACATCTTTGCTTTTTCTTCTCATCTCGAGCCATGCTACTTCAGCGAATGAAGGTCCTGAAAGCTTTACTCCATCCACATCATTAAGGTCGACTCAACTTTGTGGAGGCAGCTCTTCCTCAGTTGTATTTTGAGTGCCTTCCAACCTGAGGGGGTCATCTTCTTGGGCGATATTAGACAGTGTTCCTCTGCTATTCATAAGGTTTTCACCAGCCAGTGTTTTTAGAAGTAGATCGCCATGTCCTTCTTCCTGGTCAGTCTTAATCCGGAGGCTCTGTTGAAGCTTGTCCGCCATGGGTGAGCCTGCTGGTATTTGAAATACCAGTGGCATAGCTTCCAGCAACACAGCACACACAGCCCCGACAGTATGACAAACTGACAGACGAGTGGAGGCGCAGGCCTTTAATGTTTCAAAGATGAGTAAGACACAGACCCTCCCCTTAAAGGGCACACTGACCAGAAAGACAGAGAGCCCAGAATATCTGCAGAACTCTAGAGGGCGCCATTCACATTGAGAATGGCAGTCGAGTGTCTGGAGGTAGAGGTGCCTATCTCTAATTTGCACAGAGGTTACTGGGCAGTTGGGGTTGTCAGTGATGCTGCCCCAGGCCCCCTCAGCCTAGGCGCTGCTATCTTCAACAAGTTGGGCAGGGCTCACCCAAGCCCGTCCTGACTGAGCAGGCAGTGTGGCCGGCAATTCAGCCTCACCAGTAGGGGAGCCCCAATCTGCCCAGGTCCTTGGGTAGCCTCACCACCTGCACCCAGGACCCATGCCAGCCGACCCCCGTGGTCTTGTTGGCTTCCGTCTGGTTCCCTCCAGAAGCTCGGAGTTTGGGGACTGAGGCCATGACAGTCTGCCTAATTCTTAACAGCCAGCCTAGAGGCCCTTCTCTCTACCCGCATTTGTCTCTCTGGTTCCTGTGGCTATAATTCCACAGAGATTGATCACCCAGAACCAGGAATCTAGGGACCCACTGCCAGAGGGAAATTTACAAGCACTTCCTTGCCAGGCACTGCGCCAAAGCACTTTCATTAATTACCTCTTTTAATTCTAATGCAATAGGGAGTGTGACTGTAATCTCCATTTACGGAGGAGGAACCCGAGGGGGTTTCTGTAGTTTTTTTGAGCTCCAGCTTCTCCTCCAGCTCTTTCCACTCCCACCGCCCCAGCTCCTCCATGGGAGGTGTGGGGATGGGAGTGGGAGGAGGAGGAGGGGCAGGGAAGGTTTTCCTTGCTTGGCACCCATGTCCCCTGGTATGGCTTTGCTCTGGCCGGAGCAGATGACTCCAGCTGGCTCTCTTTTTTGGCGGGTTGTTTTGGGGGTCCTTTGGTGCCCTTACGCTGATGCACACTGCAGTTCCCTTCTTGGGCAATGCCTCCTGCTGGCTGTTTGGGACACCCCACTCAAGGAACACCTCAATCGGGTCCCCTGCCCACTCCCCGGCCCCACCCCCCACGGCCCTTACCTCTCTTCCCCAAGGTCCTCAGCTGGTTCCAGGAAACCTCTGGTCATGCACTGCCTGACAAGGACCCCTCCCCGCCCCCACCGATACACACACAGTCGTGGCATCTCTTGATTCTGCCACAGAGCAGCAGCAAGGCCAGCGGCTGGCCTCAGTGCTGTCACTAGGGGGGTGCAGGAGGTGTGGACTGCACTGGGTGACACTGTCAGAGGGGTGACACCAAAATGACTATTAAAATATCCCTGTAGTTAAACAACAAAAACATTTTTCATAAGCCCAGCTTATGAAAGGCTAAAACTCTATGTTAATTTACTTTTTGAACCTTCTTACGTGCCTTGGTCAGAGCTGTCATTATTACCCAATGACAATGAAGCTCCCAGTCACGTGGTTTTTTCTCTGCACATGCAGGAAGCGCCTGCTGTTGTTTTCATTGCTGCTGGGGTTTTTACAGTGGCTGATTTTGTCAAATTTTCTGATGTTTTAGCTACAATATTGTGATAATTAGTATCTGTGAACCCGTATTAATAACTTTTGAGAATGGAGTAGTGATTAAAGGAAAAGAATGAGTGATATGTGGGAACTATGATTTACAAGTAACGTTAGCACACACACAAAAAAACGTTACTAAGGATTCTCTGTGGTCTGGTACAGGAGGAGGTCCATGGGGGGGTGACACCATGAGTTACCACACTGGGTGACACCAACCCTAGTGACGCCCCTGTCGCCACTGTCTCACCTGTGGGCTTTTCCAGGCCTGGGTCTGACCTCAGCCTCTGAGCCTCCCAGGATTCAGAGGGAGCAGTCAAGCTCTGCTTGGCCTCCTGGAAGTCCCTTCCACTCAGCTAGTGGTGAAGGAGGCACCCCCGAACCACCCACCCCCTAGGGCAGAGGAAGTGAAGTGCACACAGCGCCCCAACCACCGCGCCTAGGGTTCTCCTCATTCTGCCTTCATCCGCTCCCACCTGCCTCTCTCCTCCTTCTGCTATAGGCCGGATATGGGAGGGGAGTTCTTAACTGGTTTGTTGTCAGGACGGCTTTAGATGGCAGAGCACTTTGTTTTGGGATGTGGGTGCAGTTAGCAATCCTGGCTGAAACTGAATCTGAAAAAAGCTGCATTTTAGAAAATATTTTATTTCGAAGTTATTTCTGACTTCTAAAAAAGTTGCAAAAATAGTAAAAAGAACTTCTGGGTAGCCTTTACCCAGATTTCCCAAATGGTAACATTTTACTGTGTTTGGTTTTTCATTCCTGCCTTTCTCCCTTCAAATATATAAAATAAAATTATATAAGTATCAAATATATGTAGTTGTTGTGTACTATCAAGCAGATTCTGACTCGTAGCAACCCAATGTGACGGAGTAGAACTGTCCCATAAGGTTTTCTAGGCTGTAATCTTTATGGCAGCAGATCACCAGGTCTTTCTCTCCCTCAGAGCTGCTGGGTGGGTTTCAACCGTCCACCTTTCGGTTAGCAGCCGAGTGCGCCACCAGGGCGCCTTAAAACATATAACTACGTACATAGCTAATTAGTGTTGTTTTTCTGATTGTCTGATAGCAAGTTGCAGAGTTAACGACTTTTCACCCCTCAACATTTTGGTGTGATTTTCTAAAAACTAGAATATTTTCATATATAACCTCAGTAAAATTATCAAGGTAGGAAATTAACATTGATAGAATACCATTGTCTTAGCTTCAGAGTTTTGCAAATCTCCATTTGACCCCATGTGCATTGGGGAACTGTGCTCCAACCTTTCGGATAGCAGTTGAGCGCTTAACCGTTTGCGCCACCTAGGTAATCTATCTGTATCTATATTTCTGTATCTACCTCTCTTAGAAATCCTGAGTTCACACAGATACCTCCAATTTCAGCCCAGTACCACTCATTCAAGTCTTCTCTCCCTCCATATTTTCCCCCTCTCTCCAACAGGAAAAAAGTTGGTTCCATTACTCTCAATATATTTACTTATTTGCTCAGTCCTGGTTTCATAATTAATAACCCATAACACAGTAAGGATCAAACCTACTAACAAGAGTTTAATATTTATTTTCAGTTCTTTTTGTCTTTTGCCTGAGGCTACTTAGTTAAAAGTAGCCAAAATACAGTGTTCAAGGTTTATTAGGTTATTTCTGTCTCTTCTCCATCCAGTGTGGCCACGTTAGCCATTTGAAGGCAGCTTATGTTCACTTGTTTCTATTTGTATTACATTTTTGCTCCTCTCGTCTTTGATTTAATTAGTCCTTTTTTTTTTTTGAGTACTGAAATACAACATAGTTCTAAAAGTCAAAACTGTAGAAAAAGCTATATACAGAAAAGTAGAAAGTGTCAAAATCCCCCTCCCTATTCATTCCATCCTATTCCCACCCACCCCACTACATAATCGATCTTGTTACTTTCTGGTCTACTGTCCTGAGTTTCTTTTCACAGGGGTGAACAGGTGCCTGTATATTTTCTTATTTCCCCTTCTTTCTTATACAACAGGTAGCATACAATGGATACTCTTGCATTTTGCTGCTTCTTTTTTTTTTTTTTTTCACTGAAGAACATATCCTGGGAATCGTTCCACATCGACTTGTAGAAATCTTCTACACTCTTTTTAGCTTCTGCAGAATAGTCCATGGTGTGAATGTCCTTTAATTTAAATTCTGAACTATTCTTCTATATATTTTCCTTTAGGTTGTTTCCAATATTTTACAATTACAAATAATACTATAAAAATAACTAATTATATTTGCATATTACTAGAGGTATATGATCAGGATGGAGTCCTGGTAGCACAGCGATTAAGAACTATGACTGCTAACCAAAAAGTTGGCAGTTCGAATCCACCACTCTATGGGGCAGCTCTACTTTGTCCTGTTGGGTCACTATGAGTCAGAATAGGCTTGACTCGATGGGTTTCTTTTTTTTTTTTTTTTTTTTAAGATCAGGGTAAATTCCTAGAAGTGGGGTTGCTGGGTCAAAAGGTAAATGAATACGTAGTTTCCTTGTTATTTTCAACTCATAGTGACCCCATATGACAGAGTAGAACTGCCTTATAGGGTTTGGTTGGCTGTAATCCTTTACAGGAACCCTATATATTAGGGATATTTTCCCTTGGTGATATATGTTGCTAATATTTTCTCCAAATTTGTCCTTGGTCTTTTGCCTTTGTTTATAGTGTTTTTTTTTTTTTTACTGTGGAAAAAAAAAATTAATGCAGTCAATTCATTTGGATTTTGAGTCAGCTAGAAAACTTTTCCATACACCCAGGTTATAGAGGAATTTGCTCATATTTCTTCCCAGTACTTGGATATTTCATTTCTTTATATTTAGATCACTGATCCTTTCGGAGCTTATCCATTGTGTGAGACCCAGACCCAATGTCATCATTTCACAAATACTAATCAGCTGTCCTGAACATTTCTTAACAAGCCCATCTTTGTCCCAGTGGTTTGAAACGCCACCTTTATCATACATTAAATTTCCCCATGTTCTTGGATCTATTTCTGAACTTTCTATTCTGTTTCACTGGTCTGTCTATTCATGCACAAGTAACAAATTGCTTTAATTATAGAGTTTTTAGAACACACTTTGATTCAAAATATACTTTAGAGTTTATTTTCATTCAGAATCGGCAGCAGCAGTACATCAACAGGGAACTGCCAGAAATTCAAGGCCGATTCAGAAGAGGACTTGAAACGAGGGATATCATTGCTGATGTCAGATGGCTCTTGGCTGAAAGCAGAGAATGCCAGAAAGATGTTTACCTGTGTTTTATTGGCTATGCAAAGGCATTCTACTGTATGAATCATAACAAATTATGGATAACAATGCAAACAGTGGGAATTTCAGAATACCTAATTATGCTCATGGGGAACCTGTACACAGGCCAAGGGGCAGTCATTCAAACAGAACAAGGGGATACTGCACAATTTAAAGTCAGCAAATGTGTGCATCTGGGTTGTATTCGTTCACCATGTTTATTCAATCTGTATGCTGAGCAAATGATCCAAGAAACTGGATTATATGAAGAAGAATGTGGCATCAGGATTTGAGGAAGACTCATTAACAACCTGCAATATGCAAATGACACAACCTTGCTTGGATAAAGTGAAGGGGTCTTGAAGCACTTACTGATGAAGATCAAAACCCACAGCCTTCAGAAAACAAAAATCCTCACAATTGGACCAATAAGCACCATCATGATAAAGGGAGAAAATATTGAAGTTGCCAAGGATTTCATTTTACTTGGATTCACCATCAAAGCCCATGGAAGCAGTGGTCAGGAAATCAAACGACATGTTACGTTGGGTAAAGCCACTGCAAAAGACCTCTTTAAAGTGTTGAAAAGCAAAGATGTCACTTTGAGGACCAAACCATAGTATTTTCAATCGCTTCACATACACGCGAAAGCTGGACAATGAATGCAGAAGACCAAAGAAGAAATGACACCTTTGAATATGGGTGTTGGGGAAGAATGTTGAATATACCACAGATTGCCAAACAAACAAACAAATCTCTCTTGGAAGAAGTACAGCCAGCATGACACTGAGAAACAAGGAACGCAGCAATAACAATACCTCTTGTACAATACTGATAATAGTGGAGATACAAGGCATCCTTAACTTGTTCCTGATCTTAGTGGAAATGCCTCTAGTGTTTCCCCATTATATAAAATGCTGGCTTTAGAACTCATGTATACACATTTTATCATGCTAAGAAAGTATCCATCAATTCCTATTTTTCTGAGTGTTTTCATCAGGATTGGGTGTTGAATTTTGACGCAGGATTTTCATCAGCTATGGAGATAGTTGGAGTCCTAGTGGCGAAGCGGTTAAGAGCTACGGCTGCTAACCAAAAGGCCAGCAGTTCGAATCCACCAGCTGCTCCTTGGAAACCCTATGGGGCAGTTTTGTTCTGTCCTGTAGGGGTTGCTATTAGTCAGAATTGATTCAGTGGCAACAGGTTTTTTTTTTTTTTTTTTTTTTTGGCTTATGGACATAGTCATATGATCTTTCTCCTTATATGTATTAATATGGTATAACATATTCATGGATTTCCTAAAATTGATCCAACCATGCATTCCTAGATGGATTGGTACAACAGTGGGCTCAAAAATGCCAACAATTGTGAGGATGGCACAGGACCAGGTAACGTTTCATTCTGTTATACATAAGGTCACCATGAGTTGGGTCAACGTGACAACAACCAACAACATATTCATGAAGGTCCCTGGGCGGCACAAATAGTTTGCACTTGCTGGATAACCAAAAGTTTGGTGGTCTGAATATACCCAGCAGCACCTTGAAAGAAATAGGCCTGGTAATCTGCTTCCATAAAGATTCCCAAAAAACCCCAAAACCCTTGCCTTTGAGTCAATTCTGACTCATAGTGTACCTATAGGACAGAGTAGAACTGCCTCATAGGGTTTCCAAGGTTGTAATCTTTACAGAAGCAGACTGCCACGTCTTTCTCTAGCAGAGCAGCTGGTGGATTTGAATCACCAACCTTTTGGTTAGCAGGTGAACTCTTAACCTCTGTGCCATGGCCAAGAAAACCCTGTGGAGCAGTTTTGCTCTGTAACACACGTGGTCTCCACAAACAAAAACAAAATCAACAACAACGTACTCATGGATTTCTTAAAACAGACCCAATCTTGCATTCCTAGAACAAATTGACCAGGTCGTGGTCGTCTTAATGTTCTATTGGATTCTGTTTGCTAATATTTTACTTAATATTTCAGAGTTGATAGGAACAAGCAAAATTGGTCTGTAGTATTCTTTTTTTTAATGCCGTCTTTATCAGGGTTAGATACTGATGTTATCCTTGTTTCATAAAAAGGTTTAGGAAGTTTACTTTTATTTTCCGTGCTCTGGAACATTTTATGGAGCGTGGGGACTACCTGGTCCCTGAAGGTTTGGTAGACTTCCCCTTTGAAACCATCTGGGCCTGATGAAGAGCCCCGTATTTAACATCCTGTCACACTTTCAGCATTTATAGAGCAACAATTATGTGCCCACCCCATGTGAACTGTTGGTGCTCCCAACATGAATAAGACTCAGACCCTTGCCTCAAGAGGCGGAATGCTATGGATTAAACTGTGTTACTCCCAAATATGTGTTGGAATCCTAACCCCTATACCCGTGGATGTAATCCTGTTTGGAAATAGGGTTTTCTTTGTTATGTAAATTAGACTGTACACAGTACTGTGGGTTCTAAATCTAATCACTCTGAGCAATAAAATAAAAAAAAAAGAGCAGATTAGACACAGAAATACACACACGAGGGGAAGACAGATGCCACACGAGGACTGCAAAAAGACCAAGGAAGGCCCAGGGCTACCAACAAGGAAGGACTCAACAGAGCTGAGACCCTGGTTTGGACTTTCAGCCTCCTGAACTGTGAGAAAATTAATTTGTTCTTTAAAGTCACCCACTTGTTGTATTTCTGTTACGGCAGCACAAGACACTAAGACACAGATGCTTCTAGGAATTTATTCTACAGGTACACGTGCCAACGTCAAGTTTATGTGTCAGGTTAATCACGGAAACATCACCTGCAGCAGCAAAATACTGGGACCTAGTTAAAAAACGAATGGTACATCCATGAAAGGGACACCCCCAGTCTTTAAGAGGGATGTTCTATCTCTGTCCTGATATAGGGCAATCACCAAGGCATATTGTTAAGAGAAAAATCAGGGTGAAGAACTCTGTGTAAGCTTGGAACCCACTTGTGCAAAAAAAAAAAAAAAAAAAAGAGGCAATGTATACACACACCTATGTATTTGCATTTTATACGCACAAATCATCTCTGGAGAAACACAAAAGGAATGGTAACCATGATTGCCCTGGAGAAGGGAACTGGCTTGCTGGGGCTGGGCAGGAAGGGAGATGCCCCATGTACCTTTTGGAACCTCTTAAATTTTTTTTTTTTTTTTTTTATTGTGCTTTAAGTGAAAGTTTACAAACCAGGTCAGCCTCTCATACCAAAATTTATACACACCCTGCTGTATACTCCTTGCTCTCCCCCTAATGAAATGGCACACTCCTTCCCTCCACTCTCTCTTTTCGTGTCCATTCGGCCAGCTTCTGACCCCCTCTGCCCCCTCATCACCCCTCCAGACAGGAGATGCCAACACAGTCTCATGTGTCTACTTGATCCAAGAAGCTCATTCTTCACCAGTATCGTTTTCTATCCCATAGTCCAGTGTAATCCCTGTCTGAAGAGTTGGCTTTGGAAATGGTTCCTGTCCTGGGCTAACAGAAGGCCTGGGGACCATGACCTCCAGTCCCTCCAGTCTCAGTCAGACCGTTAAGTCTGGCCTCTTTACTAGAATTTGGGGTCTGCATCCCACTGCTCTCCTGCTCCCTCAGGGGCTCTCCATTGCACTCCCTAACAGGGCAGTTGTAGCCGGGCACCATCTAGCTCTTCTGGTCTCAGGTCGAAGCAGTGTCTGGTTTACGTGGTCCCTTCTGTCTCTTGGGCTCATAATTACCTTGTGTCTTTGGTGTTCTTCATTCTCCTTTGCTCCAAGTGGGTTGAGACCAATTGATGCATCTTAGATGGCCGCTTTCTAGTGTTTAAGACCTCAGATGCCACTCTCCAAAGTGGGATGCAGAATGTTTTCTTAATAGATTTTATTATGCCAATTGACTTAGATGTCGCCTGAAACCGTGGTCCCCAGACCCACACCCCTGCTAAGCTGGCCTTTGAAGCATTCAGTTTATTTAGGAAACTTCTTTGCTTTTAGTTTAGCCAGTTGTGCTGACCTTGCCTATATTGTGTATCATCTTTCCCTTTACCTGAAATAATTCTTATTGTTCTACTCTGGCCTCTAGAGTCGCTATGAGTCGGAATTGACTCGACGGCACTGGGTTCGGTTTGGTACTATCTAATTAGTGAAAACCCATCTCCCTCCCCCCCCTCCCTCCGCCCTCTTGTAACCATCAAAGTGTATCTTCTTCTCTGTTTAAACTATTCCTCCAGTTATTATAATAGTTGGAAACTCTTGAATTTTATTCAGAGTGCCTGCATTGTCTCCTCAAACAATACTTTATTATTTAAAAAAAAAAAAAAATTTACAGCAGTGAGTTCACAACTTCCTCTAGTTGCCTATTCTAATATTTTGTTTTGAGATCTTTAATAAACCTTTTGTGTGGCCAATTTAAGTAAAAAAAAAGGAAGTAAAATTGGTTGGCATAAAAGTGGTTGAGTGTGATGATAACTCAGAGGCCGGTTACTGCAACTACTGTTTGCAGTTGCTGGACTCTGCTGTCCTCACTTGGCAAGCACATGACCTCCCTTGATGACATTCTATTGCAATCTGTAGGTCCAAGTCCGAACCAGCCAGCCAGCCAGACACACCTACACCCAATGTACCCAATGACCAGGCCAGGCAGCAGCAGCAGCCTCCCGGGCCACTCCCCCTTCCCTTTGCTCCTGGCTGGCTCCGGCTCCCTCCCTGCTCCAGTACCTAGTCTTCCATTCTCCTTCCTGCTCCTCCCCTCTGGATCTACACTCCCTTCTGGTTCTTTCTGTCCCAGTTCACCTTATGTTGGCAGTCTTGCCCTACCTCCCACCTCTGGGGCCAGCTCCCCGGCTGACTGCTGGCCAAGCACTCACCAGGCCTCTGTGGGGACTTCTGGGGGCTCTCCCTGCGCAGCTGCACACTGCTCATTCGCACCCGACAAAGTGCCACTGGGAGGGCCAGCACCCCAGGGGAAAAAAAATAACTGAGGTGAACAAAATTCACATCTCCATGTTTTCTTGCTTCCTTTATTTTAAAATCAACCAGACAGCATTAAAAATGTACCTACCTTTGGGCGAAGCCTTGAACTTTTCATCACTCACTCTGTGGGTTATACAAGTGCCCAAGCTTACATGCCTGAAAGGAGCCCTTGAGCCTGCACTCAGGGCCCTTGACCTTAGACTTGCTCTTCTGACAGGCTTGTAGCTGGTTTCCAAGCCTCTCATGGCTCAGGAATAGGGAAATGCTATGAGCTACACAGACGAGAATAGCAGAGGCCAGCAGGAGAGAAAGGGAGCCCTGGTGGTGCCGTGGTTAAAATGCTCAGGTGCTAACCGAAAGGTCAGCAATTCAAATGATCAGCCACTCCACGGGAGAAAGATGTGGCAGTCTGCTGCCATAAAGATTAAAAAACCAAACCAAACCCAACCTGTTGCTGTCAATTCCGACTCATAGAAATGCTATAGGACACAGTAGAAATGCCTCATAGGATTTTCAAGGAGTGGCTGGTGCATTCGAACTACCGACTTTCTGGTTAGCAGCCGAGCTCTTAATCACTGTGCCACCAGGGCCCCCTCCACAAAGATTACAGCCTTGGAAATTCCATGGGATAGTTCTACTCTGTCCTACAAGATCACTGTGAGTTGGGATCAACCTGATGATGGTTATGGGTTTTGTTTGTTTTAGCAGGGGAGGAAGCCTGAAAAGGAACAGTGGGCACCAACGAGCCCCACCAGGGTAATCAGCTGTCCTTGCCACACCATGCCACGAAGCCTCCCTGACACCTGCCTCACCTAGGAACACCTGGAGGCCCCTCCCCAGCTCTGGGCCAGCTAATGACTTGGCCTGGTTTGTAGCACCTGGCGATTGTCTACCTTGCCCTTCTTTCTGCTGCTTCGGGCTGAATTATTTAAAGAGAGCCCATCTTGTACACAGGAGTCCTGGAGAAATTTCACAGAGTGCACAGCTGGCCCAGAATCGACTCGACAGCAACTAACAACAGCTGGTCCAGCAAACTGGCCTCTGCTTCCCTTATTCCTCACCTGTGAACCAAGGTATGTGCACGTGTGTGTGCGTGAGCGACTGTGTGTTTGCAGGGGCTTACTTTTTAATTTTCAGTGCCCCCACCATTTCCTTTATGAAGCCCTCCTCCCACCCTCAGAGAAGCCCCACTGCCTCCTCTGTCTCCTAGCGGGTGAAAGGCCTAGAGTCATTCCATCCAGAATTCAAACCCCAGCCCCAGTCCTAACACACCATGTGGCCTTGGGCGAGTCACCTGACCTCTCTAAGCCCTTTCTTCCTCATCTGTAACATCAGGGCTAATAACCAGTTTCTCAGGTTTACTGGGAGGATTAAATGGACGTGGAGTACGTAGCATCCTCCTAGGTATATGGAAAGGGCTCAATAAATAAGAGTGGTTATTAAGGTCTTTCTCGGACTTAATAGTGCATTCATTTATATGTTCCATTGCTGTCTGTTCTGACTCATAGCAGCCCTATAGAACAGAGTAGAATTGTTCAACAGGGTTTTCTAGCCTGTAATCTTTGCAGAAGCAGGTTGCCACACCTTTCTCCTGAGAAGTGGCTGGTGGTTTTGAACTGCCAACCTTTCAGTTAGCATCTGAGGGTTTAACCCATCCACGTCCAGTGACCTTATAGGACAGAGGGGAACTGCCCCATAGGGTTTCTAAGGCTGTAAATCTTTAGGGAAGCAGACTGCCATGTCTTTCTCCCATGGAGTGGCTGGTGGATTTGAACCACTGACCTTTCAGTTAGCAGCCTAGTGCTTTAATCGCTGTGCCACCAGGGCTCCTTTATATTTATCTGCCAAGCATTCATTAAGCCCCCATCACATGTCAGTCATTGTCCTGGTGCCAAGAAAAAGAAAAGGATGGATAAGATATTGTACCTCTCAAGAGCTTACAGTCAGGCAAAGTGAGGCAAGAGAAGTCCAGATTAGAATGTTAATAATAATAGTAATAAAACAATATAAGTGTCTTAGTTACCTAGTACTACTGCTATAACAGAAATACAATAAATGAATGGCTTTGACTAACAGAAGTTTATTCTCTCACAGTTTTGGAGGTTAGAAGTCCGAATTCAGGGCGCCAGCTCCAGGGGAAGGCTTTCTTTCTCTGTCAGCTTGGGGGGAAGGTCCTTGTCATCAATCTTTCCCTGGGTCTAGGAGCTTCTCAGCACAGAGACCCCAGGTCCAAAGGACACACTGCATTCTTGGCACTTTTTTCTTGGTGGCATGAGGTCCTCTCCTGTCTGCTCGATTCTCTCTTTTATATCCCAAAACAGATTGACTCAAAATACAACCTAATCCTGTAGCTTGAGTCCTGCCTCATTAACATAACTGCTTCTAATTCTGCCTTATTGGTATCATAGAGGTTAGGATTTACAACACATAGGATAAGCACATCAGATCACAAAATGGTGGATGACCACACAATACTGGGAATCATGGCCTAACCAAATGAACGTACATTTTGGGGGAACACATTCAATCCATAACAACAGGCATACAAATATAGTAATACAAGCAATACAAATAATATAAACATTACTTGGTGCTCGCCATGCCAGGTTCTGTTCTCAGTGCTCTGTAGGAATCAAATCATTTCTAGCCTCATAGCAACCCTCTGAGGTGTTGTGCTGGTGTCTTCGTTATCTGGGCCTGCTATAACAGAAATACCACAAGTGGATGGATGACTTTCACAAAGAGAAATGTATTCTCTCACAGTCTAGTAGGCTAGACGTCCAAATTCAGGGTGCCAGTTCCAGGCGAAGGCTTTCTCTCCTATCGGCCCTGAGGGAAGGTCCTTGTCATCAATCTCCCCCTGGTCTAGGAGCTTCTCCATGCAGGAACCCCAGGTTCAATGGACATGCTCTGCTCCTGGCACTGCTTTCTCGGTGTTATGAGGTCCCCATGCCTTTCTGCTCGATTCTCTTTCATATCTCGAGAGAGATTGACTTAAAACACAATCTAATCTTGTAGATTGGGTCCTGCCTCATTAGCATAACTGCCTCAAAGCCCACCTCATCAACATCACACAGATAGGATTCACAACACATAGGAAAATCACATCCGATGACAAAACGGTGGACAATCACCAATACTGGGAATCACAACTACTCAAGTTGATGGATATCTTTGGGTGACACAACTCAATCCATGACAGTTGGGTTTAATAATGTCCCCCTAGATTCCTGTTCACTCCCAAAATGCAAAACCCACTGCTGTTGAGTCGATTCCAACTAATAGCGACCCTTTAAGACAGAGTAGAACTGTCCCATAGGATTCCCAAGGCTGTAAATCTTTCCGGGAGCAGACTGCCACTTCTTCCTCTCACGGAGTGGGGGTGAGTTTGAACTGCCACCCTTTCGGTTAGCAATTGAGCGCCTAACCACTGAACCACAAGGGCTTCTTCAAGCCCACCCAGAGCCTCAAAATGTGACCTTATTTGGAAATAGGGTGACTGCAGAGGTAACTAGTTAAGATTCGGTCATACTGGATTAGGATGGAACCTCGATTCAATGACTAATATTCACAGAAGGGGAGAAAGCAGGGACAGATACAGACACACAGGAAGGAGCCCACTCAGGACAGAGGCAGATATAGGAGTGATGCAGCTACAAGCCAAGGACTGCTGACAGCCACCAGAAGCTAGAAGAGGCAAAAAAGGATTCTTCAGAGGGACAGACTTTGGAGGGAGCGTGGTCCTGCTGACACCTTGATTTTGGACTTCTAGCCTCCAGAACTGTGAGAGAAGAAATTTGTTGTCTTAAGCCACCCAGTCTATGGTCATCCGTCACAATAGCCCTAGGAAACTAAGACAGGTGTGCATCGAGCTTATCCCCCATCACAGATGGGGAAACTGAAGCACTGGCCACACTCACACAGCCAGGGGGTGGGCCCTAGGGACCTGTAGCCTCCAGAGGCTGCCCTGAACCCTGCCCCACACTGCCTGTCTGGAAAGGGTGCAGTCTCAGTCTAGGGAACTCATGAAGTATAGCCAGCCCTACCCAGAGGTGCCTCTCAGACCCAGAATCACCCCCTCTAACCTCCACCTGCCCCATGTTTCCATCTCTCAGACACTCATCCTGTTGTTTTAACAGCCAGTCCGTGTGTCTGTCCCTCCCCCTCACAGGGTCTGCCATCATCCTTGACACCCCCAGGTCCGGCGGGCTGGAATTAATGGATGAAACAGGACTATGCCCGAGAATCTTGAGTGTGGGGCTGGGAAGGGGACCTGGACAAGGTGGTGGGAACAGGTGGAAATCTCCTGGCCTCGGTGCTGGCTGGCCGTGGAGCTGAGGGAGGCAGGGTCTCGATAACTCAGTGCCAGGCAGGAATGCTGTAACTGATGGCAGGTGGCTGAGAACACTTCGACAAGAACGTGCATGGGGGTCTGGGGGGGGGGGTAGGCTCAGGCATCCAGCAGGCAGTGGACACAGGGACCTGGAGTTCAGGGCACAGCGAGCAGCTAGAGGTGAAGACTGAGGAGTCACTGGGCTCCACAAAGTGGTTTAAGCCTCTGGAATAGAGGGGACCATCCCCAGCGAGCAGGCCTGGAAGGAGGCTGAGGAGGGGAGTCTGGGTAAAAGCAAGGATGGTACAGAGCAGCCAGAACCTGACCACTGGACAGGCACTCAGTCGGAGCCATAGTTTAGGGGCAAATACCCTCCGAGGGTATCACTGTGCGATACAGGAATGACTCAAAGCCGCTGAGAGTTCGCTCAATACACCAGCTTCCACACCTTACAGGTCCCTGAGTGGAACAAAAAGGCTTTTGTTCAGCTGGTAACTGAAAAGTTGGTGGTTTGAGCCCACCCAGTAGCACTGTGGAAGAAAAGCCCTGGCGATTTGCTTCCATAAAGATTGCATATAACCAAGAAAACCCTATGGAGCAGTTCTACCCCGTAACACATGGGGATGCTGTGAGTTGGAATCAATTGGAGGGCACAAAACAGCAATGACGATGGGTTAATATGTGAAAAGTTTTGGTGCTTAAATGAAATGCTTTAATTACCTGAAAATTTCATCTTCCATATGACTCATTCATGAGTTAAGGATCATAAAACTTCACTGTGCTTATATAACTGGGGTTATTCCCATAGAAGTGACACCTCGTATTGCTTTGAGCATTACCTTATTCAGCATCACAGCTGCCCTATTCAAGGCAGGCTGGACTGCCCCATTTTTTCAGATGAGAAGACTGAAGGCCTAACAGGGTCTAGAAGGCAGAGCTTATGGGGTTGATTCTGCAGCACCAGGATGGGATTGCCACATTGGATTCATGATTTAGCCCTTATGTGGGTGGGGGCTTTGGGCCACAGTCCCTCGAGGCCACGGTCCCAGGAGTAGAAACATTCCCACGCAGCTGGTTAGACACGCTGGGAAGGGCATTCCCTACTGCCCCTGCCACCGAGGAGATACTCAGCAAATATTTGCCAAAGGACCCAAATGTCATCAGCCTGGCTGTGCAGTGTGGCAAGCTCCTGCCTGGAACGCGCAGGCAGGTGGAGGGGCCGCTGGCAGGGGCCCTGGATTGCTGGTTAATAAGGAGTCCTGGCAGCCAGTGGTTAATTATTCTGGGAGTTCAGGGGACCTGGGCCCCTCCCAGCAAGCTTCTGAAAAGTTAGGCTGCAACTTAAAGCTCTGTCAAATTGTCCTCCTTCGTCTGGGCAGGCCTCCCCTGGACCTGCCCAGACCCATTGGGGACCTTCTCAGGAGAAACAAGCCCCAGCTTGAAGGCCCTGGGTGGTGCAAATGGCCAATGTGCACAGCTGCTAACCACAAGGTTGGAGGTTTGAGTCCATCCAGAGGCATGATGGACAAAAGTCCTGGTGATCTACTTCCACAAAAGCAGCCACTGAAAATCCTACACAGCACAGTTCTACTCTGATACGCATGGGGTTGCCACGAGTCAGAATCTTCTGGTCGGCAACTGGTTTGGACCAGCCTGGGTTTCCTTGCCAGGGTTGTACTGGGTTGGGGAAGGGAGCCTAACCCAAACCGCTTGACTACAGCTTAAACCCCACTGCTCAAGGTGTTTCTGTGTGGAGCTGGGGAACACTTGGCCCTCTTCCATGAGCTTGTCACCCGTGTTTCCAAACCCTGGGTTATACTCCATTCTCCCCTGGATCCTGAGAGCCAGTAAACCACCGCAGGCGAGGCCCACTGGAGGGGCTCCTTCACTGAGAATTCTAAGCTCAGTGGGGACTGGCTCCTCTCTCTAATAAGCTGTGCATCCTTGGGCAAATCACGGAACCTCTCTGAACTTCCTTCCACATCTGTGAAATGAGTCTGTTGTATAATGAATCATTTCACAGTACTCCCTTCTTCGCAGAAATATGACAGAGAGCCAGTTCCCCCTCCTTGGTTTGAAAGCTTTGTGAGGGCAGGCACTAAAAAAAACCCAAACCAAACCTTTTGTGGTGACGTTGATTCTGACTCATGGCGACCCCATGTGATATAACGTAGAGTCGCTTCACAGGATTTTCTTGGCTGTAATTTTTATGGAAGCAGATTTCCAGGTCTTTCTTTCCCGGCGCAACTGGGTAGGTTTGAGCCACCAGCCTTTAGATTAGTAGTCAAGTGCGATCCAATTCTCTTATTCCTTGCTCTTTCCCCCAGTGTCTGAAGCACAGGAGACGTTCAACACGCTGGATACATAAAATTCCTTAACAAATAACAGTAACACTTGATGTTTACTCTGTGCTCAGCACCAAGCTAAGCAGTTTATATGGATTTATCTCACTAATTCTCATTGCTCTCAGGGAACCTACTATCATCCCCATTTTAAAGACGAAGAAGCTGAGGCCCAGAGAGGCTCAGCAGCTTGTCCGGCAGCCTGGAATGGAGCAGCTGGGACAGGACGCCAGGTGAGAACCAGCATGTGCTGCAGGCAAACCACTCTCCTCCAAGGGGCAGCAACATTCCAGGGGAGAAAACACAACTTGTCTGAGACGAGCAAGAAAGGAAGGGAGCTTTTAAACCACTAAATGTAGCCTCAAGGGAAGGGGCTTATGAGGGGGAGAGGGAGCCCCCCTCCGTGTTGGGGTTTCCTCTCCTCACTGTTCCTGACTGCTATGGTCAACATGTTAATTGCAAATAGAGCAGTGGTTCTCCACTGGAGGTGATTGTGCCCCTCCCTCCAGAAGACAGGTGGCAATGTCTGGAGATCTTTTAAGGTCCCTCGGTGGCACAAATGGTTTGCTCTTGACTATTAACCTGAAGTTTGGTGGTTTGAACCCACCCTGCAGTGGCAGGAAAGAAAGGCCTGGGGATCTGTTTCTGTAAAGATTACAGCCAAGCAAACCCTACAGAACCCAGCTCTACTCTCTAACAGATGGGGTTGCCATTAATTGGCATCGACTCGACTGTAACAGGTTTGATTTTTTTTTGTTGTTGTTTGGAGATCTTTTTTGGTTGCAACAATCAGAGGGTGCTACTGGAATCTATGAAGGAGATGGCAGAGATGCTGGTAAACACCCTACAATGCACAAGACAGCCCCCTCCCCCACCAAAAAAATTTTCCAGCCTCAAATGTCAACAGTGCCAAGGTTGAGAAACCCTGGGCTAGAGGAACGGGATTCTTCAGTGGGCTCTTGGCTAGGTCCTTGTCTGAATTCTCTTCTGAAGTATTTATTATGCCCATTTCATAGATGAAAAACTGAGGCCTGGAGAGGTTGGGACTTATTCCAGAACTCTTCCATGTAAAACCAAGATTCTTTGTGGCTGGTATCTCTGTGTGGACTTGGAAAATGACTCCTCTCCAGTTGTAGAGTCCAAGGAGAAAGAGAGTAACTTCAGAGTCAAGAAATCGGAGTTAGCTCCTGGCTCTGGTGTAGGTGCATTGTGTAACCTTGGGTAAGTCACTGCCCCGCTCTGGTTTTGTTTTGGAAAGAGGGGCCAGACAAGATAACTTCTTGGGTCCTTCCCCTGTCAGCACTGATTGACACTGCCCCTCTCCCACAGAGATGGTGTGACCCGGGGGCTAGAAAGATGGGGAGGGTGACCCAGGTCCAGTAGGGGTAGTGGGGTCTTCTCAGACACCTATGTCCACTTCTGCCCAAAGGAGTGAGGGGCACAGAGTCCCTCCCTCTGGAAGTCTTGGGGAGGAGGTTACCCTTAAGCAGCAAGGATCAAACCCCTGGGTTTACCCCACCCCCTGGCAGTTCCAGAGACCAGCCTCCAAGCAAGAGCTTCCAGATTTAACCATGAGAGTTTGGAGCTCTATTCTCTAGTTTGGCCAAACTCCGCCCTTCTTGAGAACATTCTAGAGCTGGGCCAGGCATAGGCTTAGCGTGCTGTAGCCTTCTAGTAAGCTTTGGATCCATCCCTCTCTTGAAATGAGGATGTACTGCTTAATTGTGGGGGGCTGTGGGTAGGGTCCCAGGCATGTTACAGCAAGCTTCACCTTAATAGCCCAGAAGCCAGAAGGAGGACCCCAGGATTATGGGGTGGAGGACGGCTTGCCGGGGGTGTGATGTAATCCATCACAGGAAGAAAAGGGCTCTGGGGCCCCAGCCTACTCAGAAGGCAGGACAGGACCCCCACGACCCTCAGGCTGCACAGAGCTCCCCTCACTGGGCATGCTGGAACCACTGGCTCCTTAAGAAAACAAGGCAGCCCCATACTACAAGGATTTAGCATTTGGCTGTTTTATTTCCTCAACAGTAAAACGAGAGGGGAGGTGGGACACCAGCTTAGCACTATGACAAGTAGCAGGGCTTTCTGCCCTCCCTCCCCTGCTCCCACCCGCCACCTTCTCTTCTGCTTCCACTGGGCATTCATGCATTCACGAATTCCTGGCCTCAGGGACATTGCCCCTTGTGCCACCTGAGTTGGATGAAGAAACACTTTCCTGGTCAAAACAGCTGGGCTGGACTTGGCTGGACACTGCTGGTGGTTAAATGTCGCCGGGCTTGCCATGTCCGTGCCCAGCCTCAGAGGGTCTTCCCCCGGCCCTCAGAGATGACCTCCTCAGGCCTGGCACGCATGTACCACTCCACCCAGGAGCCATCATAGATGGCCACATCAGGCTTGCCACAGAGGTAGGCCCCCAGCGCCACGTGGCAGGCTGTTACACCGGAGCCACATGTGGCCACCAGTGGCTGGGACAGGTCCACCTTATTCTCCTGGAATAGGTGGTGGATCTCCTCAGGGCTCTTCTCCAGGCCCTCCTTGGTCAGGAAGTCCGTGAAGGGGATGTTCACGGTGCCGGGGATATGGCCAGGTTCGATATCTGTGGCGAGAGAGCAGGAAGGATAAAACAGAAGGGTGGTGTGAATGGTAGCCCACTCAGGTGCAGGCTGCCGTACTGAAAGTCTCCCATGCCAGGCATTATCTCAGTTCATTCTCACAACCACTATAGGTAGGCATTACCATTTCATATACGGCGATGCTGAGATTAAGTACTGCCCAAGGCCGTGCTTCCGGCAAATTGCTGGCTACAGTTTGAACCTAAGACTCAGACTCCACCAGAGCCGCACTCTGTCCTCATGTTTCCTGACCACCTACTGTGTACCCTGGGGGCAACAACCCTTGCTGTCGAGTTGATTCAGACTCATAGGAACCCTATAGGACAGAGTAGAACTGCCCCATAGGGTTTCCAAGGAGCAGGTGATAGATTCGAAATGCCAACCTTTTGGTTAGCTGCCAAGCTTTTAACCACTGTGCCACTAGGGCTCAAAACCTTCCTAGCTAGGACAAGTAGTACTCGCAGGCCAGGGGGTTGGATCTGGCAAGGCAGGTAGGCCATAACGGAGTAATTGCAGGTGTGGGAAACTCCATTGCTGTCGATTCTGACTCATGGAGACCCCATGTGTTACAGAGTGGAAATGTAATCTTTACAAAAGCAGATTACCAGGCCTTTCTCCTACAGTGCCACTGGGTGGGTTCAAACTGCCAACGTTTAGAGGTTAGTAGTCGAGCACTATCTGTTGGCACCACCCAGTATGGCTAAAACTCACTGCTGATGAGTCGATTCCGACTCATAGCGACCCTGTAGTCCCGAGTAGAACTACCCCATAGGGTTTCCAAGGCTGTAATCTTTACGGAAGTAGACAACCAGATCTTTCTCTTGCTGGGGGGTCCAACCTGCTGACCTTTTGGTTAGCAGCCGAGCTCTTTACCCACTGAGCCACCAAGGCTCCTCACAAGTATGATCCAAAACCAAAATCTGTTGCCATCAAGTCAATTTTGACTCATAGTGACCCTACAGGACAGAGTAGAACTGTCCCACAGGGCTTCCAAGGAGCGGCTGGTGGATTTGAACTGCTGACCTTTTGGTTAGCAGCCAAATGATTAACCACGGAGCCACCAGGGTGTTATGGTATGATAGGTGTTATCAAAAGTCCTTACAGGGTGGCATGGGGGCTATTATAAAAAATAACAATGGTAATACTGATGGCTGACGTTATCAAGTGCTCACTTTATGCTGGGCATTGTCCTAAGCCCCTCAGCGATATTTTCTCCTTTAATCCTCCCCAAAACGCCATGGGAACAAAATTGTCATCCTCTCTTTTCTGCAGATGAAGAGACTGAGACACACAGAATACTTTGCCCAAGCTGGTAGGGGGTAACCGGGATTCAGACCCAGACTGCCCAGTGACAGGTCCTGTGGTGCCAGACACCAGGGGCACAGCCTGAGGGGCTGGGTGGGGGGGGCGGGCAGGGCGCTGTCAGGGAAGCTTCTCTGAGGAAGCCCTGAAGGGGGAGTAGATTCAGCCGGGTCAAAGGGTCTGGGAGGTGGGGACTGACAGCACTGGGGCACAGGGAAGCCAAGATGGCAGGGAATTTCAAAGTGCCTGGAGGGATTCCAGGCCATTATGGTAGAAGCCCAGAGAGTGCAGAGGCAGGAGGTCCAGGGGCGGCCGAGCCGGGAGGAGCGAACGCCTTTGCAGGCCTGGATTAAGGCCTGGGCTTTGACAGTGGCATCACTAAGGTTGGTCTCACCCAGTGCAGCAACTCATGGTGTCACCCTCACACGCGAATTACCACAATATTGTGGCTAAAACACCAGAAAATTTGACAAAATCAGCGACTGGCAGCCACAAAAACAGACTGTTGCCATCAAGTAGATTCTGACTCAGTGACCCTGTAGGACAGAGTAGAACTGCCCCACAGGGTTTCCAAGGAGCAGCTGGTGAATTCAAACCACCGACTCTTTTGGTTAGCAGCTGAGCTCTTAACCACTCAGGCACCCGGGCTCCAACAAAAATAACAGCGTGTGCTTACAGCCTGTGCAGGTGAAATCATGTGATTCGAAGTGTCATTGAAACTGGATGATATTGATAGCTCTGACTAGTGCCGTCGAGTCGATTCTGATTAGAGGCATTAAAAACCCATTGTCGTCCAGTCGTTTCTGACTCATAGCGACAGAGTAGAACTGCCCCATAGCATTTCCAAGGACTGGCTGCCTACCTTTTGATTAGCAGCCAAGCTCTTAACCACTGTGCCACCAGGGCCCCCGGAGGGCATTAGAAGGTTCAAAAAGTATATTAGCATAGAGTTTTAGCCTTGTAGGTATATTGATACATGTAAGCTGGGCTTACGAAAAAATGTTTTTGTTGATATAACTAACTACAGGGATTTTTTAATAAAAACTAAATTTCTGCTGAAACACTGCATAAAAATTTAATAGACGCTTTGGTGTTACCCCTCCCCCCCGTCACCCAGTAAGGTCCACACCCCTGCGCCCCCCCCCCCCCCCCAGTGATACTACTGGGCTTTGACCTGGCAATGGGAAATCCGACTTCCATTTTTAAAGACAGTTTCAGTTGTAAACATGAAAGCAGGCAAGGCTAAAGGACTATCCACCAAGAGGCTCATAGCCTCACCCACATCCTGCAAACATCCCCAGGGCTCCAACACACATTTTGGTTATTCCAGTAACACCAGCCTAGTAACCCCAACAGGCGGGTCTTACTACTATTTCCATTTTCAGGTGGAGGCCTGAGACTAGCAACAAAATAAACGCTCATGGCTAATGATTCAAATCCAGGCCATTCTGGTTCTAGGGATGAGCTCTAGGGCTGCTTCTGCCTTGGGTCGGGTACACCCCTCCAGAGAGCTGCTAAACCACCTCAGTATCTACTCTCAGGGTTGAGCGTAGACAGCACTCTGGAATCTGTGGAAAAGTTAGAGTGTACCATGCATCCTGTTTTGGACTGAACTGTTGTCCCCCCAAAATGTGTGTCAACTTGGCTAGGCTCTGGTTCCCAGTATTGTACGATTGTTCACCATTTTGTCATCTGATGTGATTTTCCTATGTGTTGTAAATCCTGCCCCTATGATGTTAATGAGGCAGGATTAGAGGCAGTTATGTTAATGAGGCAGGACTCAATCTACAAGATTAGGTTTTGTTTTAAACCAATCTCTTCTGAGATATAAAAGAGAGAAGTAGAGAGACATAGGGGACCTCATACCACCAAGAAGGTGGTGCCAGGAGCAGAGTGCTTCCTTTGGACCTGGGGTCCCTGTGCTGAGAAGCTTCTAGATCAGGGAAGGGTTGATGACAAAGACCTTCCTCCAGAGCCAACAGAGAAAGAAAGCCTTCCCCTAGAGCTGGCACCCTGAATTTGGACTTCTAGCCTATTAGACTGTAAGAGAATAAATTTCTGTTTGTTAAAGCCATCCACTTGTGTTATTTCTGTTATAGCAGCACTAGGTAACTAAGACACATCCCCATTTAATGGATGAAAGAGCTGGGCTAACTCACAGACAATACCTAGGGACAAGCCTGGAGCAAGGAATAAGAGGAAGCTTTCAAGCCAATGTGGAGACTCTAAGGGCAGGGCTGTCCCCACACCTGGAAACACCACCAAGTGAAGCAGGCTTCCCCTCACTGCTGGACTGAGGTGGGCCTGCCTCAGGCTGTAGAGTGGAGACGATGGTAACAATGACATTTGCCACTGGTTGGAACGAACGCTGCGTGGAGCTCTGCTAAGCCTTTGCACATATCAGCTCAGTTCATTTTTACAAGCCTGCTAGGTGTCAACTGTTATCTCCCATTTAAAGGACGTGTTACTGCTCCTATTTCACACGCGCAGAAACTGTGGTTCAGAGAGATTAGGTGATTTACCAGGTGACACACAGCCAGTACAACGTGGGCCAGGGCTCTGGCTCACTGTTCTATGCCGTTCCTTCCCTCCCCACCCCTGCCACTGAGCTAGAGGGCCCACTGGGTTCACGTTAGCCCTTATTAGGCTTAAACGTAAGAAACTGCCACCTATATAGGCTTGAACCACCACACATCTGTCAGTTTGTCATACCATGGTGGCTTGCATGTTGCTGTGATGCTGGAAACTATGCCACCTGTATTTCAAATACCAGTAGGCACCCTTGGTGGACAGGTTTCAGCAGAGCTTCCAGACTAAGAAAGACTAGGAAGAAGGGCCCGGAGCTTTACTTCTGAAAAAAACTGGCCAGTGAAAAGCTTATTAACAGTAGTAAAACATTGTCTGATACAGCTCCAGAAGATGAGCTCCTAAGGTTGGAAAGCACGCAAAATATAACTGGGGAAGAGCTGCCTCCTCAAAGTAGAGTCAACCGTAATGACCTGGATGGAGTGAAGCGTTCTGGACCTTCATTCCCTAATGTCTCACAATTCAAAATGAGAAGAAACAGCTACAAATATCCATTAATAATAGGCACATGGAATGTATGAAGCATGAATCTAGGAAAATTGGAAGTTGTCAAAAATGAAAAGGACCGCATAAAGGTCGATATCCTAGGCATTAGTGACCTGAAATGGACTGGTATTGGCCATTTTGAATCAGGCAATCATATGGTCTACTATGCTGGGAACGACAAATTGAAGAGCAATGGCGTCACATTCATTGTCAAAAAGAACATTTCAAGATCTGTCCTGAAGTACAACTCTGTCAGTGATAGGATAATATCCATACGCCTAGAAGGAAGACCATTTAATATAGCTATTATTCAAATGTATGCACCAACCACTAATGCCAAGGATGAAGATATTGAAGACTTCTACCAACTTCTACAGTCTAAAATTGATCAAACATGCGATCAAGATGCACCGATAATTACTTTTGTGATTGGAATGCAAAAGTTGGAAACAAAAAAGAAGGATTAGTAGTTGGAAAATATGGCCTTGGTAATATAAATGACACCGGAGATTGCATGATAGAATTTTGCAAGACCAGTGACATATTCATGGCAAATATTTTTTTTCAACAACAATAAAGAGTGACTGCATACTTGGACCTCACCTGATGGAATACACAGGAATCAAATTGACTCTACATCTGTGGAAAGAGACAATGGAGAAGCTCAATATCATCAGTCAGAACAGGGCCAGGGGCCGACTGCAAAACAGACCATCAATTGCTCATATGCAAGTTCAAGTGGAAGCTGAAGAAAATTAAAAGAAGTCCACTAGAGCCAAAGTACAACCTTGAGTGTATCCCACCTGGATTTAGAGACCATCTCAAGAATGGATTTGACGTATTGAACACTAATGACTAAAGACCAGATGAGTTGTGGGACGACATCAAGGACATCATACATGAAGAAAGCAAAAGGTCATTAAAAAGACAAGAAAGAAGGAAAAGGCCAAAATGGATGTCAGAAGAGACTCCGAAACTTGCTCTTGAATGTGACACCGCTAAAGCAAATGGAAGAAATGATGAAGTAAAAGCTGAAAGGATTTCAAAAGACAGCTTGAGAAGACAAAGTATTATAATGAAATGTGCAAAAACTTGGAGGTAGAAAACCAAAAGGGAAGAACACACTCAGCATTTCTCAAGCTGAAAGAACGGAAAAAAAATTCAGGCCTCGAGTTGGAATATTGAAGGACTGGTGGCGTAGTGGTTAAGAGCTACGGCTGCTAATCAAAAGGTTGGCAGTTCAAATTCACTAGGTGCACCAGAACTACCCTATGGGGCAGTTTTACTCTGTCCTTTAGGGTTGCTATGAGTTGGAATTGACTGGATGGCAACGGATTTTTTTTTTTTTAAATGGGCAAAATGTTGAATGACACAAGAAACATCAAAAGAAGATGGAAGGAATACACAGAGTCGCTGTACAAAAAAGATTTGGGTGACATTCAACCATTTCAGGAGGTAGTATATTGTCATGGATTGAATTATGTCCCCCCAAAATATGTGTATCAATTTGACCAGGCCATGATTCCCAGTATCGTATGATTGTCTACCATTTTGCCATCTGATGTGATTTCCCTTTGTGTTGTAAATTCTATCATTGTGATGTTAATGAGATGGATTACAGGCAGTTATATTGATGAGATCTACAAGATTAGACAGTGTCTTAAGCCAATCTCTTTTGAGATATAAAAGAGAGAAGCAAGCAGAGAGACATGGGGACCTCATACCACCAAGAGAGCAGTGCCAGGAACAGAGTATGTCCTTTGGACCTGAGGTTCCTGCACTGAGACGCTCCCAGACCAAAGGAAGACTGATGACAAGGACCTTCCTCCAGAGCCGACAGAGAGAGAAAGCGTTTCCTGGAGCCGGTGCCCTGAATTTGGACTTATAGCCTACTGGACTGTGAGAAAATACATTTTTCTTTGTTAAAGCCATCCATTTGTGGTATTTCTGTTATAGCAGCACTAGATGACCAAGACACATATGATCAAGAACCGATGGTATTAAAGGAAGAATTCCAAGCTGCACTGAAAGGGAAGGTGAAGAGCAAGGCTCCAGGAATGGACAGAATACCAACTGAGATGTTTCAACAAATGGATACAATGCTGGAAGTGCTCACTTGTCTATGCCAAGAAATTTGGAAGACAGCTTGAAGCGATCCATATTTATGCCGATTCCAAAGAAAAGTGATCTAACCAAATGTGGAAATTATCGAACAATATCATAAATATCACATGCAAGTAAAATTTTGCTGAAGATCATTCAGAAGCAGCTACAGCAGTACATCCATGGGGAAATGCCAGAAATTCAAGCTGGATTCAGAAGAGGGCGTGGAACAAGGGATATCGTCGCTGACGTCAGATCGATCTTGGCTGAAATCAGAGAGTACCAGAAAGATGTTTATTTGTGTTTTATTTACTGTGCAAAGGCATTGCACTGTGTTGAACTCAACATAATTCAACAAATTATGGATAACGTTGTGAAGAATGGGAATTCCAGAACACTTGATTATGCTCATGAAGAACCTGTACATAGATCGGGAGGCAGTCATTCGAACAGAACAAGCGGAGACTGTGTGGCTTAAAGTTAGGACGGATATGAGTCAGGGTTGTATCCTTTCACCATACTTACTCAATCTGTATGCTGAGCAAATAATCTGAAAAGCTGGACTATATGAAGAAGAACGTGGTGTCAGGATTGGAGGAAGACTCTAACAACCTGCAATATGCAGATGACACAACCTTGTTTGCTGAAAGCGAAGAGAACTTGAAGCACTGATGAAGATCGAAGGCTATAGCTTTCAGTATGAATTGAACCTCAACATAAAGAAAACAAAAATATTCACAACTAGACCAATAAGCAACATTACAATAAATAGAGAAAATATTGAAGTTGTCGAGGATTTCCTTTTACTTGGATCCATGATCAATGCCCATGGAAGCAGCCGTCAAGATATTAAACAATGTATTGCGTTGGGCAAATCTGCTGCAAAAGACCTCTTTCAAGTGCTGAAAAGCAAAGATGTCACCTTGAGGACTAAGGTGCGCCTGACCCAGCCATGGTATTTTCAATTGCTTCATATGCATGCGAAAGCTGGACAGTGAATGAGGAAGACTAAGGAAGAATTGATGCTTTTGAATTATAGTGTTGGCAAAGAATATTGACTAGACCACGGAATGCCAGAAGAATGAACAAGTCTGTCTTGGAAGAAGTACAGCCAGAATGCTCCTTAGAAGCAAGGATAGAGAGACTTGGACATGTTATTAAGAAGGACCAGCCTCTGGAGAAGGGCATCATGCTTGGTAAGGTCGAGGGTCAGTGAAAAAGAGGAAGACCCTCAATGAGATGGATTGACACGGTGGATGAAACAATGGGTTTCAGCGTAACAACGATTGTGAGGATGGTGCAGGACTAGGCAGTGGGTCCTTCTGTTGTACACAGGGTTGCTATGAGTTGGAACTGACTCTATGGCACCTAACAACGACAGCAGGAGTAGGCTCAAAAAACGGTTGGATTGAAGTAGTTTCCTGTGCCTGGACCTATTTTCATCAGTGCTCTGCTTGTGTGGTTGGGATCTTCAGAATTCAAACCTCTGTGGGGCCTCGACTCTGCCAGGTGCTGGGCTGGCTCTCAGGAACACTGGGAGCATGGAGCAGTCCTTGGTCTGGGAACACTGAAAGCAGTGCTGAGCCACGTACTCAGTGCTGAGACAGGCCAAGGCCAAGCTGTTCTGGAATCACAGAACAGAAGCTCCAACCCCAATTTGGGGGCGTGGAATGACTGACATTTAGGGAGAGCTTCCCAGAGGAAATGGCGAGTTCCTTGCACCCTTCCCAAAGCAGGCACAAGAGAAGGGGCCGGCGAATTACCAGCTGTTCACCGTGGTTAGGTGTACCATCATCCGAGTTGGAATCCTGGCTGCCTCTTCTTGAGACCTGGGGCAAGGTAGCCGTTTTTAAGCTCCATTTTCTCCTCTGTGCAAGGGGTACAATGACAGTACTCACCACATGGGATTGTTGAAAGGCTGACAAGAATGTGGCCGTCACCACCCAATTTGTGGGGACTGCTTCGCCCTGGTGACCTGGTGGCGCAGTAGTTAAGAGCTCAGCTGCTAACCAAAACGTTTGCAGTTTGAATCTACCAGCTTCTCATTGGAAACCCTACGGGCAGTTCTACTCTGTCCTGTAGAGTTGCTGTGAGTCAGAATTGACTCCATGGCAATGGTTTCCTTGTTTTTGTCTCATCCACCCTAGGGAGACCCCTTCCCCCATTATGCAGGGCTTTCTGGCCTACTTCCCTTCCTGGGGAACCCCAACCCACAGGCCGAAAGCTCTGTACCAGCCCAGGACAGCACCACCCGCCCGTCTACTGCAGTTTCTGCTGCAACCTGGGGCAGCAACGCCACTCTGTTCAGTGTCTCTGTGCTTCCCACTTCCAGCCTTGGCCTCTCTGAGGGGCTTTGCTTTTACTCGGCCAGACTCTTCCTCCTCCTTCCCCTCTGCTCCACCATCCTCAGGGATGACGGTAGACCTGACTCTGGCCTCCATCCCATGGGGCCTGTTCTGAGCTAGGGCCTGCCCCCCCAATCTGCAGTTGTGCAGCACAGCCCCAGTATTGGGGTGGAGGCAGTCCTGCCCCAAGCATCAGGGGAGGTGGGTAAGCATTATTGTCCCACTTTATGAACGAAGCAAGGGAGGCTTATAGCGTGAGGCTACTGGAAACCCATCTCTGGCCTCCATTCGATTTCTTCCTCCCACCCCTCATCACTGCTCTCCCCTCAACTTGTCCTTCAAAGGTCAGGGCAGTGTCCAGGGCCCTAGGACGCACACCTGACCCTGCTCACCGGGTGGCCTCCCAGCCCCTTTCCTCAAGCTATTACCTTCTCGGGGCTCAGGCTCAGTGCCCCGGAAGCGGCCAGCGGCGCGGGCATCCACCACCTGGAAACTCCGGGACTCGAGATTCTCCTTGATGTCGTCGAACGTCTTGACGAAGGCAGGATCGAGCTCGGCGCACAACTCGGCGGGCACTGGATGGCTCTTGCCAGAGTCGAGCGGAAGGCCCAGGTGCTGCCAGTGACGGAGGCCACCATCAAGCAAAGACACAGCTCGGTGGCCGAAGGCGCGGAACATCCACCAGACGCGTGGGGCCGAGTAGAGGCCCTGCTCGCTGGCGTCGTAGACCACGACGTGCGTGGTGGCGCCCACGCCCAGGTGGCCAACGTACTCGGAGAAGTGCGCTGCGCTGGGCAGCATATGGTCGTAGGGCGACGTGCGGTCGCTGCACTGGTCCAGATCGAAGAAGGCGGCGCCCGGGATGTGGCGCTCCTCGAACTCGCGGCGCGCATCGCGGCCCATCTTGGGCAGGTACCAGGAGGCATCCAGCAGCTGTAAGGGTGGCCCGGCACGCGGTGCTCGCAGCGCCTCGGCCACCCACTGTGCCGACACTAGCGCACGGAAGAGCTGTTGTGGGGCCATGGCGGCGGCACTCTGGCTGCAGATCTGGGCAACAGAGAGGGTGTCAGGAGGGACGCCAGGGAGGGGCCGCCCCAGGGCGGGAAACGCCCTCGCAGCTGGGAAAGGGGCAGGGCCGGCAGGGGAGGTGGAGCCCGGGGAGGGCAGACTCCAGCAACAGCAGAAACCGAGCTGTGGTGACCTCGCACTGCCCTCTGCCAGGCCTTGGGCATAAACCCAGTGCCAAGTGACCAAGTGAACAGGACCCGGTGGAGAGAGGGCCAGGCGGCTCCTCAGCAACACCTCCTGGAGGGCGGGTAGGTAGGGGGCCCCAGCCTGAAAGGTCTTGTTGGCACTTTCCGGCAAGCAGGGCAAAGTCTCAGCCTCTCCCCAGGACACAGCTCAGCTTTTTTGCAAACAAACCAAGGCCCCTGGTGGAATTCATTCATTCACTCATTCACTCATGCAGTCATCCCTCATTTCTGTAAGCATCCTAATAGTAGCTGAAATTTACTGAGTGCTTGCTAGGTGCCATTTAATCTTCACAACACCTTAGAACAATGCCTGGCACACAGTAGGCCCTCCATTATTTGTTGAACAAACCCAAGAGGTTTGGAATCATTCTCCCATTTCATGGAGGAGGACACTGAGGCTCCTGAGGTTGAGAAAAGTTCACTAAGTTGACTGAGGTCAGCTGCCAAGACGTGGTGCTGCAAGGCTTCGCGCTGGGCAGTCTGACACTTGAATTGGACTTTTTAGCTGATGTGCATCATGTGGGCTCTCGGAGTCCAGCAAGGCCAGGTTTTGCCCTTCCAACCTGAGCTTCCTTTTACCCTTCTAACAGTAGCAACAGTGCTTTAGTTAACTGGTGCTGCTATAGCAAAAATACCACAAGTGGATGGCTTTAACAAACAAATTTATTCTCTCATTGTGTAGGCAGCTGGAAGTCCGAATTCAGGGTGCTAGCTCTAAGGGAAGGCTTTCTCTCTATCGGTTCTAGGGGAAGGTCCTTGTCTCCTTTCAGCATCTGTGGGCCCCACGTTCCTTGGAGAGCTCCACGTGTTTTGACACAACGGGTTACAGTTTAGGATCAGAAAGAAACGACTCAGGATACAGTTCTTCCGTCAAGACAGCTTCTCAGCCATGCCCACAGGCAGGCGTCTCTCACCCTCCCTCTCTCTCTCTATCTTGGCTCAGCCTATACCCTCCTCGGGCGAGTATTAGAAAGCTCTTCGGCCCAACCAGTAAGTACCCAGAGGCGCCCCACTCCACCAGTAGGTCTCAGCTGAAGGTGCTCAGCTCTCTTGCTCCGTGGTTTGGCACACTCACTGTGCCATCCTTTGCTAGTCTCCTGGTTCTGCTGCTGCAGTTCTCTGCTGCCACTTCTCACCATCTCCAGTGTTACAGCTGTCTGTCTCCTGTATCTGGGAGGTTCTCAGCACTGGGACCCTGGGTCCAAAGGACTTCCTCTGCTCCCAGCTCTTCTTTCTTGGTGGTGGTGAGGTCCCTGTCTCTGCTTGCTTCTTTCTCCTTTTATCTCTTGTAAGATAGAAAGTGTGACTCAAGTAAAAGTGTGACTTGAGTAAGAGTAAGGTGTAACTTGAAGTGAGTCACACCCTCTTGTAAGGTGGTGACTCTAGCTACGCCTCACCTTAATCCTGCCTCTTTAACATGTTTGAGTTAAGATTTATAACACGTCACAAAATGGAGGATAACTGTATCAGATCACAAAATGGAGGACAACCACACAATGCTGGGAATTATAACCTAGCCAAGTTGACACATAGTTTTTGGGGACACAATTCAATCCATAATAAACAGTGACTTAGAGCCTCACTTCCCTCTTCTCTCCACTGTCCCTGCTGGACAGGGGCCAGGAGTGCATTTGACCAGAGCGATCACCAAAAAAAAAAAAAAAAACCAAACCTGTTGCCGTCGAGTCGGCTCTGACTCATAGCGACCCTATAGGACAGAGTTGGACTGCCCAATATAGTTTCCGAGGAGCGCCTAATAGATTTGAACCGCTGACCTTTTGGTTAGCAGCTGAGCTCTTAACCATTACACCACCAGGGTTTCCTAAGAGTGCTCACCAGGCCACCTCGACATCTCAGTTTCAGCCTTCCAGAGCCCAGAGTCTCCAAACACACTGAGCCTGCTCTGCTGGGCAACTGCTAGTCCATAAGGTGCCTTTGTGCAGATTAGAGAAAAGTACCACTTCTGCTAGGCAGAGCTCCCACTAGGGGGCATGGCCCCCTGCCAGCCCCCACTTCTTCCCCAGCCTCAGGCACACTCACCATGGCCACCTTGTGCCCACTCCTCCACCAGTCTCATCACCTGCTGGCTTTTAGGGATCCACTTTGCCCACACTGCCAGCATCCCTATGCACTCCTTCAAGGGGCCCTTGGCTATGGGCCTGCTTTAGAGACAAAGCAACTAAGGAAATCCCAGAGTCCAGTGTGAGCATAGAGGGGCCCCTAACACAGCCTGGAGTGCGAGCTGAGGGGTGGGAAGGCTTCCTGGAGGAGGTGGAAGTCTAAGCTGACTTGACCTTTTCAGGGGCCGAGGAAACCCTGACCTTCAGGATAGGAGGCTGTCAAGGGGCCTTGGGCTGAGTGATAAGAGTATCTGTGGGTGTCCCTATGGTTGGATAATGGTGGGGATGATGCAGGCTTCTTGAAAACCCCACCAGTGAACCACAGAAGCCCTTGTCTCCCCCCATTTTGGGGGCTCCTTATTTTGTCCCCCCAAGGATTCACTTGGAGTGGAAAGAACGTTGGTTTGGGGGTCAGAGTTCCCCAAAGTCAGTGTAAAGCCCACTCCAGTGCTCAACTCGTCACAGGACAGCAGGCATGTTAGGCTCCCTGGGCAGTTTCTGTTCTTATAATGGCACTTGCAGCCCTGCCTCTTAGAGAGAAGGTTCAGTAACGAAAGGAGAGGGACCACAATGCACAGCATATGGCTGGTTTTCGTAAACACTGAACAGTTTAATAAATGCCCATTATTTCTTCACATTTGCTCTCACAAGTGGCCTTTGAACTAATAGCAGCAAATCTAGAGTCTTAGGACTTCAGGACTGACAGTTCTGGGACTGTAGGTGATATAGGAGGGTTTGGGAGGCTGTGTATTAAGTCACTGAAGGTCCCCCACCAGGAACAGGGACCACGTGTGTACTTGGGGGACCAGGACCACTGTAGGTGGGGGTGAAGGGCCTCAGGACCTACAGTAGATTCCCCATGCAGGGTGGGCCCTTAAACATCAGGGCTCGTATCGGAGTGAGCACTGCTCAAGGACTTCCCCCCCGGTCCCCCGTGGCACCCACTACCAAGCACGGGGTTTGGAAGAGTCTCTGGGTCAATGTTTATCCGAGTATGAATTTTTGCAACTTCCTGTGAGGATATAATTATTTCAGAATAAAAATGTTTGAAAAGGGGGAGAGAGGTGAGAAAAGCATCCCAGGTATATGGGACAGCATGTCTCCTACCGGCTTGCAAGAGCCAATTGTTAGATTTTCAGGAATTTTGCCTGCTGGTTGTTAAACTCAGTCGGAATTGACGCCACAGCAATGGGTTTGGTTGTTAAACACGGTCACAGTTAAAAATTAAATTATATTTACTTACAATTAGGTAAATCATATTTTAAAAAAAGGCAAAAGAGTAAGAGGCTTCAGAGGGGCCTAGGGCTCCCGGGATGAGAAAGATCAACAAAAGCAGACAGGGCCACGGGGCCTCAGACCAATGGCCCAGCATCAACGGCACCCAGACCCTGTACACCCGGGCACCTGGACGGGCCTTTCTGGCAGTCTTTAAATAAGAGTTCCTGGTCTACCACCTGGCAGAGCTGATGTACTCAGCAATGTCAGCCGAGCAGGCCTTGACAAATGTTCATTTTGTTTCATTCTGGCAAGTTCTTTGCTAGTTTCTCCTCCAGGGGCCTCTGGTTCGGTCGGGCCTCGCCCCTTCCTGATCTCTCCGTCCAGCTTTATTAGCTCTCCTTCCTCCCCTGTCTGGTGGCTTCAGGTCACCCCCACCTCCACCCACTGTTCCCCACCCTGGCAAACTAGGGCCAGGCAGGCCACCCTGCAGCCCCCGGTCAAGTGATCCCTGGGTCGGGGGACCCCAAGGGCGCGCCTTCCCTCCTAGTCCGCACCCCTCTGCTCCACTCAGGGCCCGCAGCCTTCCCAGTGCGGGGTCACTTCGCCGCACAGCTCAAAGAGTGACCTCCCCCAAAGAAAACAAGCGCGCCGCCTCCGCAGTTACCCGGCTCTCCGGCTTCCGGCTTCCCGGCTCGGCCATGGCCCCCGCGGCAGGACGCCCCCTCCCCGCGCCCGCAGCTGTCCCCTCCTCCCGCCACCAACCTGCTGCGGCCAAAGGGAGGAGACTGGGGCACAGCCCACTGCCGCGGCCACTCGGCGCCGCCGCTGGCTGCGCCTTCCACTGGCCTGGCCCGGGGGACGCGCGCGCCGCCTAGCCGGTCCCCGCGCCCGCTCCCGTGCCGCCTAGCGCCCAAGGGAGCCCCTCCGGGGCGGGAGAAGCGCTGAACGCCGAGGGGCTGCCGGGGAGGGCGCCGCCGGGCGAAGAGCAGCGCGGAGTGGCGGCGGGTGCGCGCGGTCCCCCCTCGGGCGGCGGCGCGATGGTGTCGGCCGGACGGGGAGCTGCGGGCTCCGGGTTTGAACAGGCCAACTTCTCCAGCGGGCACGGCGAGCGCCAGGGCGGCGGCGAGGGCGAGTGAGTGCGGCAGCCAGGCGCGCGGGCCTCCCGGGAATGGGCCACCGGCCTAGCCACCTGTGGCCCGGGGAGGGTTCCGGTGGCGAGAGTGGGGCAGAGTGCCGCGGTGCCCCAGGAACTCCTGATCCAAATGGCGCATAGGGCACCGAACCGGGGCTGGACTCGGGCATTCTGGAGGCTGGCGAGCTCGGGCTTCTGAGAGGGCTCCGTACCCGTTGCGCGTCGAGTCGATTCCGACTCAGCGACACTATCGGACAGAGTAGAACTGCCCCATAGAGTTCCCAAGGAGCGCCTGGTGGATTTGAACTGCTGACCTTGGTTAGCAGCCGTAGCGCTTAACCACTACGCCACCCGGGTTTCCGAGAGGCCGCAGTCGGGTTTGCAGAAGGGCGCAGGCAAGTCCCAGATGCGTGGGGGGCTCCACTGAACCTTCCCTCCTATGCACCCACCTCCTGCCCTCCCAGGAAAGGAGATCCTAAGCCATCACCCCCCATCCTGGCCATCTTTTCACTGCTCTTTCCTGGAAGGATACTGAGGGCGAGTATTGCAGCTTCTAGGGGGCAGGACTCTTGCCCCCTTCCCCAACCAGTTCCCCCAACTGGAGCCCTCAGAAGCTCTTGTCCCACCCCCTTCAGCTGCAGGCCCCAGGCCTTTCCTAGGGAACCTGCAAACCTATCGCACTGCATGCCCCATGATCCCTGGGTTGCTATAGCCATAACACCGTAGGGGAGTGCTGTTGGAAAAACAGGGCCCCAGCTCCTCCTCCCAGGCCCCACCCCACTGCTCGCGCAGCCCTCCTCATAACCATCTCTCTTTCCTGGTTCCCAGCCACACCAGGTGACACACAGAGCTGAAAACATGGTTCAGCAGGTGCTCTACCGGGCACTGGTCTCCACCAAGTGGCTGGCAGAGTCGGTCCGGGCTGGCAAGCTGGGGCCTGGCCTGCGGGTGCTGGATGCATCGTGGTACTCGCCGGGTACCCGTGAAGCTCGCAAGGAGTACCTGGAGCGCCATGTGCCTGGCGCCTCCTTCTTTGATATAGAGGAGTGTCGGGACACGGCTTCACCCTACGAGATGATGCTGCCCAGTGAGGAGCGCTTCGCCGACTATGTGGGCCGCTTGGGCATCAGCAACAGCACACATGTGGTGGTGTATGATGGTGACCATCTGGGCACCTTCTATGCGCCCAGGGCCTGGTGGATGTTCCGTGTGTTTGGCCACCGAACTGTGTCAGTGCTCAATGGTGGCTTCCGGAACTGGCTGAAAGAGGGCCACCCAGTGACATCTGAGCCCTCACGCCCAGAGCCCGCTGTCTTCAAAGCCACACTCAACCCTTCCTTGCTCAAGACCTATGAGCAGGTGCTGGAGAACCTTAAATCTAAGAGGTTCCAGCTGGTGGATTCACGGTCCCAAGGGCGCTACCTGGGCACTGAGCCAGAGCCAGATGCAGTAGGTAGGTCGTGCAGCTGGGTGGGTGGTCCCCGGGGAGCATTGCCCAGTGTAAGGAGCCCTGTGGATGGGCAGTGAGGATGACTGGGGCGCTCTCCACCTATGGGTTTTAGTCTTTCCATCTGTAGAATGAGAGGGTGGAGCCAAATCAAAGGCTTTTTCAGCTCTGATGCATGAGGACCTACATATGTGTCCCCATAGCCATGTGCCAGCAAATGACCCAGCATCCATGTGGAGTGGCATCTGCAGAGGTGGCAGGTCACATGCCCACCCGCATGCACTCTCAGGCACCCTAGAGTGTTGCAAAGGGCGTCACACCCATGAGCCAACACATGCGTAGCTCTGTACAGAGGTCCCCCCGAGGGCACACTCAGCTTCTCAGGGCACTTCTAGTCCCCCAGACGCCTTTACAGACTCTGACCAGAACCCTCCCCTAGCTCCCCTTCCCTACATCTCGCCCACCTGGGCCACTGACTGGTGTTGACAAAGGCAGCCGGGGTGATAACTTTCCACACAACG
The DNA here is from genome assembly GCF_024166365.1 of Elephas maximus indicus. Lineage (NCBI taxonomy): Eukaryota > Metazoa > Chordata > Mammalia > Proboscidea > Elephantidae > Elephas > Elephas maximus. Next base: position 180,845,844 of record NC_064822.1, on the reverse strand, counting down.
CAGCCCGTGTGCAGAGCTGTAACAGCAGCTGCCATTGCCTGCTAAGCACGGAATGCTCCATTTTCTCACTCAGTGAGGCTCTACACCCCCATTTTAAAGGGGAGAAAATTGAGGTGCCAGGAAGCTCGGTTGCTTGCTCAGGAAGTGGCAGAGCTGGATCTGAGCTCAGCGAGGCTGCCTACTTTCAAAGGCTGTGCTCTAAACCAGGATGCAAAACCACCCCTGCCCCATCCCCAAGGGTCGGGAGGGAATCCCTTCCACTAGGCACCCCCAGGCTCTCGACTCCTTGCCTGTAGGTGAAGGGAGTCTGGGAGGGTTCTACACTGCTACTGGGGGAGCACCAGGAGAGGCAACGCTGAGCTCTAGAACCTGCGAACCAGAGGGAACCACCAGGCCCCGCCTTTCCCAGGTGCAGGACCAGTCTCCTTGCCATCCCTTCTGCTGGGTGCCCTGTAGCCCCTGCCAGAACATCTCCCTCGATCTCTCTGGACCAGAGCCTGGGTGGAAGGGTGGCCCTACAGTCCAGGAATGGTGGTTCTTTCCTCACTCAGAGCCCTTCCTTTGCAGAAGCTGACTGCTATGCAACATTTTGCCTAACTTGTTGAAAAATGTCTCTTCCTCTCTGGGCCTGGGAGGGAGAAATGCTTTGAAAGCCATTTCATAGGTTCTTAGAGCTCCAGGTCCTAAAAGGCCACATCATAGGGCAGAGGGAAGACTGAGGCACACCAAGGAAGAGGCGGACCAAAGGCACACAGTTGGTTAGTGGCAGAGCCAGAAGAGCGAAGGACTCTGCCCTCCTGGCACGACTTTGCCCTGGTCACCTGTTCTTCTCATCCTGCATGCTCCCTGAAGGTCTGGAGTTAAAGATTCAGGTTCATTTGGCACCTAACAAAGACTCTTGGCCCAGAACGTCTGCAGCCCCCTCCTGGCCTCGGTCCAAGATGTCATCACTCCTTGGGACTTAAGCCACCACTGAGGGGAGGGATGGTGGAATTGGTGCTCCAGCTACTTTCCAAACTGCCCAGAAGCAAACTAAGAAATAAGTAAAAGGGAGAATTTGAGATTGACATTTTTGATCTCTTCATTCCCATTTTACAGATGAGGAAACTGAGGATCAGAGAGGGGAAATAGCCTGCTGCGGGCAATGCCTCTGAAAGCCCTGGATTTTAAAGTTCTGCCCCCTCTCTGTGGCCCTACTCCCACCTCCTCCAGTTCCCATCAGGGGCACCAGGGCACATGGAGTCTAATTTTAGCTCAACCAGTCCTTTGTGGTGTGACTGCAATCCAGTTGCTCGCCTCCCTGGGCTCCCTCATTATGAAATGAGAAGAATAGTATCAGCCCTGCCCACCTTCCTGGGTGGGTGTTTATTTAACTGCAGCAGTGGCTAGAAAGGGACTTTGAGCAGTGTGAAGAGCTGTACAGGTTCAAGGTCATCTGCAAAGACAGAGTGGGTGGCATTTCCCTCCCTCACTCTAAGTTCACAGCCCCAACTTGGGGTGGGATTGGGGAGCCACTGGTGTGTTTGGCAATCTGGTTGTAATGTATAGGGGTGTGGGCACATGCCTTGGCCTAGACCTTGGTTGGATGAGCAACTTCCCCGGCCTCAATTCTATGCCCCCAAATGCCTCTGGTCCTGTTTGCATGGGGCACGGGGTAGGAGTCAGACCTGGGTTTGCATCCTGATTGGTCCCTGGGTGAGGCCAACAGTTAGTGCCTGACTGCTAACCTAAAGGTGGGTAGTTCAAACCCCCCAGTGGTGCTGTGTGAGAAAGGCCTGGCAATCTGCTTCCATAAAGATTACAGCCGAGAAAACCCTGTGGGGCAGTTCTACTCAGTCACACCTGGTGTCACCATGAGTCAGAATCCACTTGATGGTTTGGTTTTGTGCCACTTTCATGTGTGGCCTCAAGTCCTTTCACCTCTGAACTGCTCTCAGTGAAGGGAACCCTGCTCACCTATAGGAGCTCAGGGGTGGGATGGGGAGGTGGGGAGGAAGGAGAGAACAGGCACAGGAGTTTTTTGGCACCATTTATTTAATTTTTTTTTTTTTTTTTTGTACTTTAGATGAAGGTTTAGAGAACAAACTAGTTTCTCATTGAACAGTTACTGCACATACTGTTTTATGACATTGGTTAACAATGCCACAGTATGTCAACACTCTCCCTTCTCAACCTTGGGTTCCCTGTTACCAGCTTTCCTATCCCCTCCTGCTTTCTAGTCCTTGTCCCTGGGCTGGTGTGCCCCTCTGGTCTCTTTCTGTTTTATGGGCCTGTCTAATCTTTGGCTGAAGGGTGAACCTCAGGAGTGACTTCATTGCTGAGTTGAAAGCGTGTCCGGGGGTCATACTCTCAGGGTTTCTCCAGTCTCTGTCGGGCCGGCAAGTCTGGTCTTTCTTTTTGAGTTAGAATTTTGTTCTACATTTTTCTCTAGCTCTGTCTGGGACCCTCTATTGTGATCCCTGTCAGAGCAGTCAGTGGTGGGAGCCGGGCACCATCTCGTTGTACTGGACTCTGTCTGGTGGAGGCCGTGGTAGTTGTGGTCCATTAGTCCTTTGGACTAATCTTCCCCTTGTGTCTTTAGTTTTCTTCATTCTTCCTTGCTCCCGAAGGGGTGACACCACTGAAGTAGCCAAATGGCTGCTCACAAGCTTTTAAGACTCCAGACAGTACTCACCAAAGTAGAATGTAGAATATTTTCTTCATAAACTGTGTTATTCAGCCCCATTTCTTGATAAATGTTTTTCTCTTTTCCTCCCTTCCTTGAGGGGTGGGAATGGAGAGGGAGGATATTGATGCCTAATTAGCCCTTTTTGCAGAACCCTTTATAGCAGCCTTTGAGGGGAGAAAGCCGGGGGTTAGGACTGGTCCTACTTGCAGGTAGGGAAACTAAAAAGAGACTTCTAGAATGAGGCAGAATGGCCCAGGCTTGACCCCAGGTCGGCAGGCTTCAAAGTGGGGTGTTTCCCAAGGCTGGTGCTGTGGATGGGGTGAGTCTGTGCAAACACAGGCACTGAGGAAAGGGTCACAGCCCTCCCTCCCCCCATGTTTCATGGGATGCAACCCCTCTGCCTATGGCTCTCTCTCCCCGGCCTGGGGGCTGAGCTAGGAGGAAAGCAAGAAAGGGCCAGACAGGTTTTCCTCCCTTTGCGAAGCAACAGCTGCCAGTGGGCCGAGGGGTATTAACTTGCGACCTTGCCTTGATGGGCATCTTCTGACCAAAGCTGGAGCAAAAAGATCAGACTTTCTGAGCATGAGCAGCAGAGGAGCACAAAAGGTCATCTCGTCCATTCCCCTGTCTCAGCTCCCTTTGCCAGGGAGGCTTGGGGGCTAGAGAACACAGGCTTGGACAGACCTGAGTCATGTCACGCACCCTTACTGTGTGTCCTGAGGCAAGTTACTTCTCCCCTCTGAGCCTGGGATCCCTTTTAGTGTCAGAAGGGTGATCTCCCTGCATTGCCAGGACTGAAAGAGATGAAGTTCTTGGAAGAACCAGCTGCCAGGGTGCCTGGTGTCAGAGGTTATGAGAACTGTGCAGGCCTGGTGGGGAGGGAAAGCCAGGAAGTGAGAGGCCAGACTCTGGAGAGAAGCAAGGAGCCCTGCTTTTTGGCCAGTGTGCCTCTCCCCTAGTTGGCTCTTCTCCAAGCTTCTCTGGTCAGGGCTCATTCCATCCCTGCTGCACGCAGCCCGTCAGTTCCTAGCATTTCCCCCAGAGGCCTTGGGCCTTCCCTGGGTGCTCAGCCAGGGTGGCCAGGATGAACCACCTCCTACGCTGTCTCCTCAGGAGACCCCAGTGAGAGTCTCCTAAGGAGTGGGAATCCCTTTAATTGTACTTGCATGTTCAAGTGTAAATAGAAGAGGTGCCCTTTATATACTCAGAAGAAAACAATGAAGCTGTTTAATGGGGGTGGGGAGAGAAACAAAACGGTATTCAAAACTCTGCGTGCTCCAGCTTTTAAACGTGCTTCAATCCAGCCCACTGCCTGGAGGCTGAAAACATTTTTATGTTGAAACCAGCAGATAAACACCCCTGAATCCAACAGATAAACTCTTTTGGTAGGGTCAGCGCACATGAGATTAAAGTTTCCAGACAAAAAGATGAAACTGCAACAGGAAGAAATTGCTATAATTTTAGAAAATAGAACACCTCTTAGAGCCAAGGAACTCTTGACTGACTCGTGTGAAAGAATTTTGGGATCCTCTTTGACTTTGGGGAGAGGGGACAGAAATGTGAGTGCTACTAGGTGCTTCTCCCTACAATCGCTAAACTTCCTGACTACCTTGTGAGGTAGGTGGGGTTATCCCCTCATTTCACTTATGGGGACACTGAGGATCACAGGTGCTGAGCCTGCCTGGCTCTGCACTGCCCCACACTGCCCCAAGCCACCTTGGCCATCGTGGTGAGGCTCTTCCTCCCACTCCCACCTGGCCAGGTTCAACAGGGTGGGAGGGACTTTTGGAGGAAGGTGTTAAAATTAATTAAAACCAAGAGATTTGAACATAAGTTTTATTCTGAGCAGTTATTCTATATGCATATGACCAAAAAAAACAAGCCCTTTGCCATTGAGTCAGTTCTGACTCATAGCAACCCTACAGGACAGAGTAGAACTGCCCCATGGCGTTTCCAAGAAGCAGCTGGTCATTCCAACTGCCAATCTCTTGGTTAGCAGCCGTAGCTCTTAACCACTGTGCCACCAGAACATATAGGGAGACCATTTTGATTCCAGAAAAGCAACTGGCTCAAAGAAGCTGGTACAATGAGGTTTACAGAGAAGCGGGGGACAGGGAGAAATACAGAACCCTGACCTCCCCTTTTACTGAGATCAGCTGGTATCAGGCCCAGGAGCCCTGGTGGTGCAGTGGTTAAGAACTTGGCTGCGAACCAAAAGGTTGGCAGTGTGAGTCCCCCAGCTGCCCCTTGGGAACCCTGTGGGGCAGGTCTGCGTTGTCCTATAGGGTCACCTTGAGCCTGCTTTGACTTGACAGCACTGGGTTTTGGTTTGGTATCAGGTTACCACGTGGTCTCTGGCATTCCACCCAGCCATATCTTTTGAAATTCAAATTCACCAAGCTGACTTCCAACAGGAAAGAAAGGATTCAATTTTGGGTGAGAGAAAACCCACTGGCGGGATCATCTGTGGTCAGGAATTTCTCTAGAGTGAATATTTGGTTTCGTGAGTAAGGAAATGCTGAAAGCAAAGCAGGATATCTGCCTTCTATCTCTCTGACGAAGGGGAGCCCAAACAGATAAGAGGGTCAGCAAAAGAGAGGAAGACCCTCAACGAAATGAACTGACACAGTGGCTGCGACAACGGGCTCAGGCATAACAACGATTACGAGGCTGGCATAGGACTGGGCAGTGTTGTATTTTGTCGTACATAGGGTTGTTATGAGTTGGAACTGACTTGGTAACAGTTGCCATTAAGTCGATTCCAACTCCTAGTGACCCTGTAGGACAGAGTAGAACTCCCCCATAGAATCTCCAAAGAGTGCCTGGTGGATTTGAACTGCCAACCTTTTTTGGTTAGCAGCCATAGCTCTTAACCACTGCGCCACCAGGGTTTCCAAAGGACTTGATGGCACCTAATAATAATAAGAAAACAGACAAAGAGAAACTTGGCTCCTGCCTACTCCTGGAGTCCCTGGGTGGTGCAAACAATTAAGGCACTTGGCTACTAACCAAATGATTGGCGGTTTGAGTCCACCCAGAGGCAGCTCAGAAGAAAAGCCTGGCAGTCTGCTTCCAAAAAGTCAGCCACTGAAAATCCTACAGTGCACAGACCTTCTCTGGCACACACAGAGTTGGCCTGAGGTGGAATGGGCTGGATGGCAACTGGGCCGTACTCTCAGGGCTCAGAGGCTGCCAGGGTCTGGGGTACTTGCGGGAAGAGAGGAGTGGCTGGAGGCATAGTGGGGCTGGGCCCTGTGGGCAGCTCCGGTGCTGGCGGTGGCCCGTTCCCCTTTGCTTCACTTGCTGTGCTGTTCCGTGACTGAATTTGGCAGAGGGGCCATACTAGGAGTGGAGACAATTCCGGAATGGCTGAGCTTTTGGATATAGATCGCTAGACCTTTCTTCTGAGATGCCTCTCGGTAGACTTGAACCTCCAACCTTTCAGTTATCAGCTGAGCACGTTAAAGGTTTGCACTACCTAGGGACTCTTAACGCTTATTGAGCATCTGCCTGCCTTCTGTGGAGTTCTTGGGTGGCACAGATGGTTAAGCACTTGACTACTAACAAATGCCTGGCAATCTACTTCCCATCGGCCACAACCTTGAAAACCCTGGGGAGCGCCGTTCTTCTCTGGAGTCGCCAGGAGTAGGAATCGACTCGATGGCAACTGGTGTTTTTTTTTTTTTTTTTTTTTTAACACGCTTTCTGCAGCAACCAGTGCTTTCCATGTGTTATTTGCACCTTATTATGGCCCTTGCACAGGTGGGTACTTGTTCCCATTTTACCTATAGGGAAAACCCCCGTTAACTAAACCCATTGCCATCGAGTCTCTCCTGACTCACAGCGACCCGATAGGACAGCACAGAACTCAGCACAGGATTTCCAAGGCTGTAATCTTTTGTGGAAGCAGACTGCCACATCTTTCTCCCGTGGAGTGGCTGGTGTGTTTGAACCGCAGACCTTTTGGTTAGCCACCCAGCCAGTAAGTGGCAGAAGCTGGGATTTGAATTTACCTCTAACAATAGGTCACATGCTCTTTCCACAACCATTTGCTCAACTGGGAAACCAGGGGACCCAGTGTGTGGCCCTAGGTGAGCCATTTCATTTCACCAAGCCTCGGGGTATTCACCTATAAAATGGAGCAATATATTTAATGCATTATGTGGTTATCTGTTTAACGTCTGTCTTCTTTGTTAGACCGTGATCTCCTAGAAGGCCTGGGATGTGTCTCTCTCTCCCCACTGTGTTCTCAGCAACCGCCACAACACGTAGCATTCTCATGAATCATCTCATTTGCCCTTCTCAATAACCCTATGAGATAGGTACATACCACTGAGTCCATTTTACGGATGAGAAAACTGAGGTTCGGAGAAATGAAACTGTTTGCCCAAGGTAAACAGCTAATAAATGGTGGAGCTGAGACTCATATCCCTGTCTCCTACAATGGGTATGGCTCTGGATATTACTACTGCAAGACAGATTTTGGGGGGGGGCAGGTGTCTCAAGTCATGGGCAGCAAACGCAAGTAAGGCTGGGAATATATTGAGCTCTGAACAGGACAAAGAGGTTATTTTTATTTGCAAAGCTCTCAGTAGTTAAAGCCATGCTGGTTCCAGCCTGCAGGTGCCACTCGGCCCCTCCCACTGCTGCCCCTAACCCTGTCTTTCCCTGCGTCCTCTGCCCCTACCCCAGGACTGGACTCGGGCCACATCCGTGGCTCCGTCAACATGCCGTTCATGGACTTCCTGACGGAAGAAGGCTTTGAGAAGAGCCCTGAGGAGCTCCGTGCCATGTTCGAGGCCAAGAAGGTGGACCTTGAACAGCCCCTTATCGCCACCTGCCGGAAGGGCGTCACCGCCTGCCACATTGCCCTGGCTGCATACCTCTGTGGCAAGCCTGACGTGGCCGTCTATGATGGCTCCTGGTCTGAGTGGTTCCGCCGGGCCCCCCCGGAGACCCGTGTGTCCCAGCAGAAGGGTGAGAAGGCCTGAGCAGAGTCCCCTTCACTCGCCTGCTGTAACTCTGGCGAGTTTAGTGACCCTGGCGTGACCTGCAGCTGGCCTATACCTCTCTGGTGAAGGAGATTGACAAGTTTTAAAAATTGCTATGTAAAACTCTCCCTTTCCCCAATAAGGCTGGAATAAAATCTGCCTTTTCTGAGAAGGTGTGTTTGTCTGCATCTCCCTGGGTTCCATCCTTTCTTGTATTTCCATCTCCTTCGGGCTCCTTTGACTCCACCAAGGAAAGAAACCCTCCGTAGTGACCTCTAACTGGGCCCCATGAGGACACCCACTTTTCTACATAATTTTGGTAAGGAAAGTTATCTGTTGTCCCATGTCAGGTGGACTCCACCCCCTGCCCCCAGAGCATTCTGGGACCTCGCAGGAGGGCTAACTAGGAGGAGGTGTCAGGAGCCTGAGAGAGATGAAGCCATGGTTAGCTAGGGCACTGACCCCTCCTGTGGTAGGTAGGCCTGGTGCCCTAAGGGGCCAGAGGAAAACTGGCCTTCCAAGTGAGTGTCCAAAGTTGTGTAACACAGGCACTAGGGCCCTCAGAAGAGGGGAAAGATAGGTGACCTCCTGCCTCGAGTGCCCTTCCCAACTCAGAACAAGCCCCACTGTGGAGCATGAGGGGAGGGGCTGGGGAAGCATCTTCAGCCCCCGGGAGAAAGGTCTTAGGACCCGGCACTGTGAATCAGGAAGCTACAGTGGAAGAAAGTAGTCTGGTAGACAGGACCAACATGGCTGAATTTTGACTTTCCCAGACACAGACTCTCTTAAACCTCCTTTGAGGTTGTGTTGTCGATTGAACTGTGTCTCCCAAAAATTGGTGCTGCAAATCCTAACCCTCCACTCGCAGAGGAGCCCTGGTGGAGTAGTGGTTAAGAGCTTGGCTGCTAACCAAAAGGTTGGAGGTTCAAATCCACCAGCCACTCCTTGGGAACACTACTGGGCAGTTGTACTCTATCCTATAGGGTTGCTATGAGTCAGAACCAAATAGATGGCATCTAACAACAGCAAACACTTGCAGATGCAATCCCATTTTTTAATAGGGTTTTCTTTGTTATGTTAATGAGGCCATATTAATGTAAAAACCAAAACCAAACCCATTGTCATCACGTGGATTCCAACTCATATTAACCCTGTAGGACAGAATAGAACTGCCCCATAGGGTTTCCAAGGTTGTAAATCTTTACAGAAGCAGACTGCCACATCTTTCTTCCATGAAGTAGCTGGTGGGTTTGAATCGCCAAACTTTTGGTTAGAATTGAGTGCTTTAACCACTGTGCCAGCAGGGCTCCCTTATATTAGTGTAGGGTGTATTTTAAAGCAAATCCCCTTTGAGATATAAAAGATGAAGCACAGAGAAGGAAGCACAAACGGTGGGGAATTTACATGCCACTCCAAGATGCCCAAGGAACCAAGGAACAGAAGCTGAAAAGAAACAAGGACATTCCCCTACAGATGACAGAAAGAGAAAGCCTTCCCCTAGAGCCGGCGCCCTGAACTTAGACTTCTAGCTTCCTAAATTGTGAGAAATTTCTGTTCATTAAGGCCATCCACTTGTGATATTTCTGTTACAGCAGCACTAAGAAACTAAGACAGGCTGCAAGATGAATTTCAGGACTCGCCTACTGGGGATTCCTGGCTCTGTGCTGCCCAGCCTGCAGGGGGTTAGACAGCTTCTGGAAGGCCAGGGACCAAGTCTGTCACTGATATACCCCAACCCCTAGCTCAGTGGAAGAGGCTCCTTTGGTAGCTGGGGATTTGGGTGGTGGCACTAAAGGTTGTGACATTTAGGGTCTGAAGTGGAGCAGGGTGAGTGCAATCTGCACGACTGACACCTCTAAAGTCCACACAGTCCTTCTCACACCAGCTTTAGGTCCCTTATGGGAGCCTTGAATAGGCATGGAGGGATGGGCCAAAGAGCCAGCCTCAGGGAATGGTGACTCCGCCTCCTCTTCCTCTTCTTCCTCCACCAATCCTAAAGTTCATTCAATCAACACGTTTATCGAGGTTTTTTACTGTGAGTTAGGCATTGTTCCAGGTGCTGGGGGCACAGCAGTGAGAAAAACAGTCCACATTCTGTTAAATATTGAATTTTACCTGGTCCCTGAGACACTGGAAAAGAGCGATGATTAATGACATCTCCCCTACCCTTGATTTTGTTCTGGGTTCTTGAGAATCAGACTATGCCTGAGGCTAATGGATGGTAGCTGACCAGACCCCATCGGCCTGGGGGCCCGATGCTGACTAAGCCTCAAGGGGCATGATGTAACCTATCATGGACCTGTGGCGACGCTGATAAAAGTCCTGAGCCCTGAGGTTCAGATGTAGCTTCCTGGTTGGTAAGAGTGAACTTGCTCCTGGGAGGGTTAGTATGTCCCCTTGGGACATGGAAGCTCTGCACTGGGAGACCATCCCAGATCCTGCCCTATGCATCTTTTTGTTTATATCCTTTTTTTGTTATATTAAAGCTATTATCGCAGATATGGTCTTTCCTGTGAGCTCTGTGATTCATTCCAGTGAAATATAGGACCCAAAGGGGTAGTGGAGGCTGGCTGATCTGAAGTAGAGGGAGTCATGTGGATTTTTAAACTTGTGGCTGATACCCTAAGGGAGTAGAGGAAAACCCCAAATTTGGGGCCAGCTGGTCTGAAGAGGAGAGAGTTATGTGGAATCCCAAGCTATGGCTAGTACCTGCTGACCTTGTACCAGGTGGCTAGGGATGAGAGAAGGGTTGCATGTGCAACTGGGGTGTCAATTGAACAGAGAAGGGAAGGTGAGATTTCCATATGATGCAGCTGACATGCGGAGTGGGCTTTGTTATTCACCATACAATTTGGCATCAGAAGTGGGTGATCCTAGTCCAGTTTGCACAATTGGTACAGTTGGCAGGATTCACTAGAGAATAGAGACTTTACAGTTCCTTAATGCTGCTATGGAAACCGTGGTGACATAGTGGTTAAGAGCTATGGCTGCTAACCAAAAGGTCAGCAGTTCGAATCTACCACGTGTCCCTTGGAAACCCTATAGGGCAGTTCTACCCTGTCTTGTAAGGTTGCTATGAGTCACAATCGACTTGATGGCAATGGGTTTTTTTTTTTTTTTTTGGAATGCTGCTGCCACAGAAATACAAGTGGGTGGCTTTAAAAAACAAACATTTACATTCTCATAGTTCAGAAGGCTAAAAGTCTGAATAAGGGCTTAGAACCATTTCCTTCCAGTATGATCCCCTGCTGAGAATTTGCATTTCCACTCCAGATATACTGAATCAGAATCTACATTTTAACAATTTCCATGTAAATTCTCGGCAGGGGGTCGAATTGGAACCAACCGGTTCAAAGCCCTGGTCTGAATTCAGGGCATGGCTCCAGGAGGAGGTTTTTCTGTCTGTTTCAGTATTTACTAGCTGCCAGCAATCCTTACAGTTACTGATGCATGTCCTATTGCCTGTTCTCTTCCCGCTGTATGTGTCTCTGCGTCTAGTCTGCTCTTTTTACAACGCAGAGGTGATTAGGTTTAGGACCCACCCTACTCTGGCATGGCCTCATTAGCATAACAGAGGAAACCACCTGTTTCCAAACAGTTTCACAGTTACAAGTACAGGGGTTAGGATTTCAACACATATTTTGGCGGGACACAATTCAATCCATAACACTTGGTGTTCAGGCATACAACTTGCTGTAAATGACCAACCTTTCTATATGACTCAGATAAGACTCCCAGACGCCTCCTTGTTTACCTATGGTCAGGTCAGACACAGATGCTCCAAATTCCTTGCCTCATAAGAGAGTAACTGAATTGCTTGTCCCCACTGATCGATCAGAAGCCAAGTGTTTGCAAACCAAACTGGCTAAGCGTCTTTCCTTCCCCTAAATCCCTGAACTTTGGCCCAGCTTCACATCTCTTTAAGGGCCCCTCCTGGACATAGGGTGGCCTCAGTGTAAAACATTCTGATTTACTATTGGATGATGTCACCCTTTGATCCCACTTCCCCACACCTGGGTTTTTTCTAACCTTGTTGATGCTCAGTCTCTGTAGAAGAAAATGCTTTTTCCCTCTTCGAAACGCTTGCATATCTCACGGTCAGAGTGTTCTCCCTATTATAGCAGTGCCCGCCCCCCTCCACTATCATAGTCGTTTCTTTCCTTTTCTCCCTTTTCTTTCTGAATAAAACTTTTCTCTATCATAGTCTGGATTTGTTTTTTATTTGGTGGTTAACGGTGCTGTGACTCGGATGGAGCGCTGACTGCCCCTTGCATCTCATTGCCTTTGCCCAGGTAATCACGCCAGCTTCTTGGACCCTTAGTGTCCTTTCTTGGATGGGGAAACTGGGATCCATAGTGGTGAGTCACAGCTCCTAATCCAGTGCTCCAGTCATTGGTCTGTAGAAGCCCAACAGGGGGTTACTTCAAGTCTATTCAGCAGGGCTCTGCCAAGTTCATTTTTGTCTTAGCAGGGCCCTTTTCTGTTTGAGCAGGACTTGCTCTGGGTCTTTTCTTGTGAGGCCACATGGTCTTTCCTGCCTCATTGTCCAGGACTTGCACAGAGTCCTTCACTCCTCAAAGAGAATTGCATGAGGAGCCCTTTTGGTTCCCAGGCTGGGATTGTGCATGAGCGGACTTTTTTAAATATCTGCTCCTTTTTCTATTTGATTCTGCTCTTCCCATGAGTTACTCTCAATCTTCTAGGTGTCCACTTCCTCCTCCTTTTCTCTTATTGACTATATGCTGTATCAATATGGCACTCACTCTGCCCAGTATCTCAAAACATGGAAACATTTTACTAAAGGTAATTTAGAATTTCAATAGCCTCTTTGGGAAACTTGAGATCTCCCCAACTGGCTCATCTAAGACCTCTCCCTGCCATCACTCTCCCCCCACTTCTTCCTTTTTGCCACCATAGACTTTCCTTCAGCTTCCTCAAAACCTTTCCTCTGCCCCCTTCTAATCTCCTGACCTCCTTTACTCCTCTACTTTACTCCTCCTTTACTGCCAGATCTTTGCCTTTGTATCCCAAATCCTCAACTCCCTAGAGTCGCCAAAGCTTTAGGACCCTTGCCCCCATTGAGGGGCTTGGAAGAGTGTCGGAAACCCCAAGAAGAACCAAATGAGGCTGAAAAAGCTAATTAGAAACAGGCTAGATGTTTTACCCACTCAGAATGGCTTTGGAGACACCAAGGTGGCCACTTGGTTTCTTCTCAATGTCTTGCTCAAAATTTAGTCCATAGTCTCCGTAAGATTATACGTGGCGGCAAGGCAATCTTAATGGTCTCCTCCACAAATGCTGATGGGGGACATTTCAGACCTCATATTGAACAGGTAACATCAACTTCAGGGTTGTATCCTGTCTTAGGCTGTATTCTCTAGAGAAACAAAACCAGTAAAGTGTATAAATATATATATAGATATTTATATCAAGGAAATGGCTCACATGATTGTGGAGGCTGGAACATCCCAAGTCCGTGGGCCAGGATAGAGGCTTCTTCTGATGCACGTAGCCACATGGGCTGGCGAACCCACAATCAGCAGGTTGGAGAGCAGGGCTCTTGCTCACAGACTGTGAAGATCAATGAATCACAAAGATAGGCAGACAAGATTGCAGGTAAACTGGTAGCTCAAGTTTCAAGTACAGGAGGTCAGATAAATAGGAGTCAGCTTCAAGATCCAGAACAAGCAAAAGCCCACAAGCCTTGCCAGAATATCCATTTATATTCAATGTAAGCCACAAGCCCAAGGAAACTCTTTTCAACTGATGGGCTACTCACAGCTGATCCCATCATGGAGGTGATCGCATAATATCAAATCTTGTCGTGGAAGTGATCACACCATCATATAACTGTCAAACCACTGAGAATCATGTCCCAGCCAAGTTGACACACAACCTTAACCATCCCATATCCTTTCACCATACTTATTCAATTTGTATGGTGAGCAAATAATCAGAGAAACTGGACTATATGAAGAAGAACATGGATCAGGATTGGAGGAAGACTCATTAACAACCCGCAACATGCAGATGACACAACCTTGCTTGCTGAAAGTGAAGAGGACTTGAAGCTCTTATTGAAGAAGATCAAAGGCTACAGCCTTCAGTATGGATTACACCTCAACATAAAGAAAACAAAAAATTCTCACAACTGGACCAATAAGCAACATCATGGTAAACAGAGAAAACTACTGAAGTTGTCAAGGATTTCATTTTACTTGGATCCACAATCAATGCCCATGGAAACAGAAGTCAAGAAATCAAACAATGTATTATATTGGGCAAATCTGCTGCAAAAGACTTCTTTAAAGCGTTAAAAAGCAAAGATGTCACTTTAAGGACTAAGGCATACCTGACCCAAGTCATGGTGTTTTCCATAGTCTCATAACATGCAAAATCTGGACAATGAAAAAAGACCGTAGAAGAATTGGTGCCTTTGCATTATGCTGTTGGTGTAGAATAGTGAATATACCATGGACTGCCAAAAGAACAAACACATCTGTCTTGGAAGAAGTACAGCCAGAATGCTCTTTAGAAGCAAGGATGGCAAGACTTCATCTCACATACTTTGGACATGTTATCAGGAGGGATCAGTCCTTGGAGAAGGACATCATGCCTGGTAAAGGGTCAGCAAAAAAGAGGAAGACCTTCAACTAGATGGATTGATACTATGTCAATCTTCTTTTTTTTTACTGACCCTCTACTTTACCAAGCATGATGTCTTTCTCCGGGGACTGATCCCTCCTGATAAGGTGTCCATAGCATGTGAGACAAGTCTCGCCATCCTCGTTTCTAAGGCACATTCTGGCTATACTTTTTCCAAGAGAGATTTATTGGTTTGAGAGATAGATAAGTACTTGTATAAGTTGAATAGTCTTAATATTTCCCAAAATTAATGAACATGAATTTGTTCTGACAAAATTTTATTTCAACAGTAATTATGTTTTGTGGTATGTCAGCTTGAAGACAGTTTTCAAGATCTTTTTGGTCATTCAAAATCTTGGACTTAGGCTGGATTGTATATGCAAGGTATGCAGGATGTATGTCTTAAGGAAAAAAGAGAGTAATTTGTCCTAACATAAAATGACTGGTTGTTTCAAAATGAGAGAGAGGAAAGTGTAGGACAATACCTAAATGAATATGGAAAGGTGTAGAATGTTTGTGGAAAAGTAATTTTATTTGCCCTGGTTAAAACTGGCTAAGATTTGATAAAGAGTTTTAATACCAAATAGTATACTGGTCAAAGACTAAAATTTGGTTTTCCCTCTGTTAAAATGACATTTTTTTATTTACTGGGTTGCTCTTAGTAAGAGGTTGTAAAAAATTATCTTTGCCTTCTGAGTAATCTGCCTAAAAGGCAAAGATTCTGTATTTTATCAAAATAACTTCCCTGCCCTTTAGACTGACTTTACAGTCATGTCCTTCATCGTTTAAGAGAACCAAGTCTTCTTACTTTTAAAAGAGCTGTTTTTTTTTTTTTTAAAACAATTATGTTACTTCTAGAATATTTTATTGTTTCTTTGGCTAAGCAGATGGTGAAGTATAGTTTCTCAGTGACCCATGATCCTTCTTAACCAAGTACTCAACACCCCTGACAACTTTTGATTTTTTTGCCTTCCAAAAATCTAATCCTAAATATATTGGTCACACCTAAAACTGTCTTTTGAGATTTCCCAGAAGGCCTCTGGAAGATCACAAAGAGTTTGTACTTTCACCTTGTGAAAAGAAAGATAATTAAGCTTATAATTAGAAATAATTAGGCTTCTTTGATATGTTATGAGTTGCATGGGAAATATTGTCAGATAAGAAGACATGCTTAGCTCTCCTTAAGTATAGGTAAGCTGATATAGGGAACTTTGGTGGTGGAGTGGCTAAACCACTCGGCTGCTAACTGGAAGCCAGTGGTTCAAACCTGTCAGCTGCTCTGTGGGAGAAAAATGTGGCAGTCTGCTTCTGTAAAGATTACAGCCTTGGAAAACCTACGGGGCAGTTCTACTCTGTCCTATAGCGTCGCTATGAGTCAGAATTGACCTGCCAGCAATGGGTTTGGATGAAGGATGCTTTAATGTTCTATTTTCTAGATATAAGCAGCCCCTTTTCCTTGTCTCTTCAGCTGTGTATAACTGGACAATTTAGTAGACTATGCTTTTGTAAACAGAAGTGAAACGTTTATCTTTTCCTCCCTGCCTGTTCCTCCAGAATTTGAAACTCTGATTGAGTATTTTTGTTTTTATGGTGATATAATCATTTGCATGACTGATTGTCATGGATTGAACTGTGTCCTCCCTAAATATCTGTCAACTTGGCTAGGTCATGATTCTCAGTATTGTATGATTGTCTACCATTTTGTCATCTGATGTGATTTCCCTACGTGTTGTAAATCCTATCACCACGATGTTAACGAGATGGATTAAAAAAAATAATAATAACCAATTGCCATCGAGTCAGTTCTGACTAATAGTGACCCTATAGGACAGAGTAGAACTGCCCCATTGAGTTTCCAAGGAGCACCTGGTAGATTCCAACTGCCAACCATTTGGTTAGCAGCTGTAGCTCTAAACCACTACACCACCAGGATTTCCAAATTCTATCATTCTGATGATTAGTGGAAACCCTGGTGGTGTAGTGGTTAAGTGCTACAGCTGCTAACCAAAAGGTTGGCAGTTCGAATCCACCAGGCTCTCCTTGGAAACTCTGTGGGGCAGTTCTACTCTGTCGTATTGGGTGGCTATGAGTCGGAATCGACTTGATGGCACTGGGTTTGGTTTTTTTTTTTGGTTTAGTGATTAGTAGCAGCTATATTGATGAGAGCTACAAGATTAAATAGTGTATCAAGCCAACATCTTTTGAGATATAAAAGAGAGAAGATATCAGAGGAACATGGGGACCTCATACCACCAAGAAAGCAGTGCTGGAAGCGGAGTGCATCCTTTGGACCTGGGGGTCCTGCATGGAGAAGCTCCTAGTCCAGGAGAAGATTGATGAGAAGGACCTTCCTCCAGAGCCAACAGAGAGAGAAAGACCTCCCCTAGAGCTGACACCCTGAATTTGGACTCGTAGCCTACTAGACTGTGAGAAAATAAAATTCTCTTTGTTAAAGCCATCCATTTTTGGTATTTCTCTCATAGCAGCTCTAGATGGTCAAGACAGTGACACTGCTGCTATGTGAAATACCAGTTGTATAACTTCTAGCATCACAGCAACACACAAGCTACCACCTTCCAAAGAACTGACAGACCTCCAGACTATGACAGACTAGGAAGAAAGGCCTGGTGACCTAATCCCCAAAATTGACCACTGAAAACCTTGTGGCTCACAACAGAGCATTGTCTGAATTGCTTGCTTTGGACATGTCATCAGGAGGGATTTATCGCTGGGGGAGGACATCATATTTGGTAGAGTAGAGGGCCAGCAAAGGTAAGGGAGACCCTTGGTGGGATGGATTGGCGTGATTGTTGAAACAACGGACTCAAACACGCTGGTGATTGTGAGGGCGATGTAGGAATGGGCAAGCTTTCATTCTGTTGTACGTTAGGTCACCATGAGTGGGAGTCATCTCGATGGAAGCTATCTATCTATCTATCTAATTATTCCCATGGGTTAAATAAAAATCTGTTCTCCTTGTTAACAGGACGTGTTTGGAAATATCAGTTATATAACCAAGGCTTTGACTGGAACGTCGTGTTTGAAAACGATGCTTATAGGATCATATATGACCAGACATTAAAAAAAAAAAAACAACTCAGGTGGAATTTACAGAGCCAGTGTTTACAAAGCTGTCCCAGGAAGACTGATCTGGTACCTTGCTTACAGTATTCCCAGACTTACAGGTAAGAAAAGTAACTTCCTAGCACGTCCAGGAAAATTATATTTTGAGGACCTCAAAAAGAGAGGAATTTATCCAAATTTATAGGTGCTGCAGGTGAAAGTGCACGGCAAGTTCTTGACTCGGCTTCCTAGACTTGAAGGGTTTTTAAAAGTCCAATCTGAGATACCTTATGAAAACTTCCAGCAAAGCAAACTTAAAAAGGCCTACACCCACTCCTTACTTATCAACATGGTCAGGTTCCAAAGACCAGATTGTTATGTAAAAATCAGCATCATGAGAAAATGGAGGATGGCTACATCATTATAAAACTGCCAAACTATGTCATTATAAAAATTACATCATTACGTAACTGCCAAAGCACTGAGAATCACGGCCCAGCCAAGTTGACACATAACCTTAACTATCACAACCAGCATTACTCTCACCTCACACATTGGCATTTGTTACTGCCAGATACACATTGTTAACGCACAAAATAGTCAGACAGTAGATTTTTTACTATTGTCATAAATGTGAAATGTCAGAAAATGAGATAGTCAATAAGTGAGGAGTGGGCGTATATGGTAAATTACCATTCTTTCTGCAGCTGTGGAAATAATAAAGGCCGGTCTTATTTTGTGGTCAAGGATCATCTTGCTTGACCAAAAGGGGGTGACCGTAGAGACAAAATTTTGTTTCAATAGAAAACTATAGCACTTCTGTGGGCTAATGAATTCCTTTACTTCAAGTAATTTGGCCTTTGTCCTCGGTTCCTAAGAGATAACTCTAAACTCTTGGAATTTCCTGAGGATTTAAAGTGTCTTTGTTATCTTTTTTTTTGTTATCTAGACCTGTAGACCACAGCTGGAGGTTTGTGCTAATGGATGGAGGCTGGTCTGGCCAGAAAGATCACCGCATAGCCAACATTAGCTAACCCAGGGAAGGGAGGGGGGCCGATCCAATCAGTTATGATTATGTAATGAAACCAGTAAAGGCTCAGAACATCAAAGCTCCATGGGCTTCTTGGTTGGTGAAAGACACAAATGGATGTGGGAGGGTAACATGTCCTTTGAGACATGGAAGCTTCACACTGGGAAGCCCTCCCAGACCTTGTCCTGTACAACTCTTTGTTTATGTCCTTTTTACTATAATAAAGCTGTAATTGTACATATAGCACTTCCAGTGAGTTCTATAAGTTGTTACAACAAACTATCGAACCCGAAACAGTAGTGGAAGCTATAGGTCGAAGCAAGGGAGCCCAGGAAGGACTCCCGAGTTTGTGGCTGACATCCTGAAGGGGTACAGGGAAACTCTAAAACTGTAGCTAGCAAGTCAGAAGTGACAGTATTGTGTTGACCCCCAAACTTGCGACTGGCATCTGCCTATTTGGCAGTCTGATGGATGGTGTCTTTTTAACTTGTGGGATCTGACCTACCTCTGGGTGGCTAGGGTCAGAGAAGTGCTGCATGGGGCAGCTGGTGTCAGAACTGAAGAGAGAAGTAAAAAGTAGGGATTTGATTGATCTTCACATTTTGAGAATTTTCACACTATGACACAGTACCCTTGTGGGTTATCAGATTCTGGTCCTGTTCATTGTCTTTGAGCTATTCTGCCTGTCTTTGTAAACTCCAGGCAACTGGTGATTTTGTTATCCACCTGTAAATGGACTGGATCCTGTCATTTAACACACATTGCCAACCCTTAACCACATTCGCAATTCTTGCAGTTCCCTTCGATAACTGGCTCCAACACTTTACACTAATGTTTTTAATTTTTCTCCCTCCCTTCTGACTTGGCATCCCTGAGAACTAAAACTTCACTGCCCAGATTATTATCAAGACTCTAGATTATCTTGCAGCTGGATTTCGCCTGCAGCCAGGATCTTTAAGTCCAATGACTTGAGATATGCCTCATAGGGGCTCATCACTGCATCAGACCATGCATAGGCTGGAGTTCTCCCTGGACAAGCTGCTGTCTGATCACTAAGGGAGTCTAATAAAATACTCAGGTGATGATGCCCTTAGGAGCAGTAACCAGAACAGGACAACCTCACCAAGAACATCTGAGTTTCAAGACACTGGACAAAGAGCGCTGAATCATTGAAAGATTTTCATCTGTTGACCTCTTGGACTTGAATACAACATTTTATGTTAATATTTTTCTGCTTCATTTTAGATATCCCTCTTCAAGATTCCTGATCCTCAAACAACTGACCCTTGCCACAACGTCTCAACAGATGGTTCAACTGATTTTGTGGACACCATGCCAACAAGAGTCCACAGCTGACACCTTGATTGCAGCCTCTATGACCCTGAAACAGAGAACCCATCTATGTTGTGCCCAGACTCCTGACCCACAGAAACTGTGAGATAATAAATGTGTGTTAAGTTGCTAAGTTTGTGGTACTATTGTTATGCAGCAATTGACACTTAGTAAGTACAGTGAAGAAGGGCAAAAACGAGGAGACCAGGAGAAGGCAACTGTGATAATCCAGGCAAGAGGTGGTGGTAACTTGGACAGAGGGGTAAGGGTAGGGGAGGTGTAGAAGTGGAAGAAGGGATCCGAGTCTGGTACACTTTGAAGGACTTGCTGACGTGTGGCTTATGGGGTTAGCTTAGAGTTATACATGACATTTCTCTCTGTGCCAGACAATGCACTAAAAATTTCACAGAAATGATCTCATTTAACCCTTACCCACTGAGGTGGGTTATATATTTCATGCACAAACTTCCAGCATTATGTATTGCATTGGGCATATCTGCTGCAAAAGACCTCTTCAAAGTGTTAAAAAGTAAAGATGTGACTTTGATGACTAAGGTGAGCCTGATCCAAGCCATGGTGTTTTCAATCACCTCATATGGATGTGAAAGCTGGTCAATGAATAAGGAAGACCGAAGAAGAATTGATACCTTTGAATTATGAGTGTTTTCAATCACCTCATATGGATGTGAAAGCTGGTCAATGAATAAGGAAGACCGAAGAAGAATTGATACCTTTGAATTATGATGTTAGCAAAGAATATCAAATATACCATGGACTGCCAGAAGAATGAACAAGTCTGTCTTGGAAGCAAGGATAGTGAGACTTCTTGTCACATACTTTGGACATGTTATCAGGAGGGACCACTCCCTGGAGAAGGACATCATGCTTGGTAAAGTAGAGAGTCATTAAGAAGAGGAAGACCTTCAATGAGATGGATTGACACAGTGGCTGCAACAATGAGTTCAACCATAATAACGACTGTGAGGAGGGTGGAGGACCGGACAGTGTTTCGTTATGTGGTACACAGGGCCGCTACAACTTGAAACGACTCTAAGACATCTAACAACAACCACTACATATATTTCACATACAAGGGAAGTTCAGCTAAAGAACTCGGCCGAAGTCACTCATCTAATAAGTGGCAGGCCCAGACTCTGGAGCCCCCAGGTTTAACCATCATGCTCTCTGCATCCTGCAGAGGCCCTGAAAGGCTGACCAAGCCAGTGACAATCCCTGTCAAGACCTGCCCCCATCCCTGGCCAGCTCCTGTTGAGAGCAGCCAGAACAGACAGAGTCAGTGTTGGCGCCAATGTCTTCTGCCTCTTCACTGTGAAGAAAAGAAACCACATAACTGCTAATCTCCTTCTGTAACAGTGGACCTTCACTGTCTCAACTCTGCTCTAAGTTACTCCCTGGTCCCTGATCCCTTTGTCTCCAACTCAAACAGCTCCAAGTGCATCTTTCCTTTCCCTCTTCTATCTGCCATGACTTACATTCATGCTTTTAAACCCATCCATGTCTTTAATATTCTAGTCCCTTCTAAACCGTGAAAGTCCTACGCATCCTTCAAGCTCCAGCTAAAACCACCCCTTTGTGAGACCTGCCTCCTTTTCCCTGGATAGAGTTTGTCACTGTCTCTACTTATTCCTCTGTACTCCCAAGAACTTCCTTTGTGCTTGGTTGAACCTGAGCCCTCTCCTCATCCTCAGTGCCTGGCACACAACTTGACACCTGGTGGGTGCTCATTTTGAGTGAATGAAATAGTAGACAAGCAGGAATGCTCCTCCTGACCTCTCAGTACTGGTTTACTCCTGACCTCTGTCCCTGGGGGTGGTCCTACCAGCCTTCTGAGGTAACAGAGCCCTGAGAATAGTGGTCGCCAAGGCAACTCCCATAAACAGCTGGGGGAGGGGTGCTGCCTGGCAACCATCCATTGCTCTTAACAGTAGTTCTACAGTGCAGATCTGCACTCCTGGGCTTCAGCACACACCAGAGTGGTTCACACATTTTGTGATGTTATGAAAGAGATTGGGAAGGTGAGTTGGGGACTTGGGAGGTGGGCCAGGGGTCTGCCAGGACACAGGATCCAATCTTTCTTCTCCCCATTCAGAGCTGCTTGTGAGTGAAGTGTGCTCAGACTGCCACTGGACCTACCTTCCCCCTCTCCTTGGTGAACGTCTCTTGGGACCTTTCTCTCCAGGTCAGAAATTGGCAGTGAGTCTACACTCTCACAAACTGATCCAGGTGGCACTGGGCTGGTAGTGCCATTGGGGCAGACAGGGAGCTGCTGTGGGCTCATTGGGTGGCTAGGGACAGGGTAGTATCTGGGCCCACATCTGTGGAACAAAAACAGGAGCAGAAAGCTAGCTTGAAGGAGACGGAGGATGTGGGGCCTGGTTTCAGCTACATTTAGTGAGGTCCTATTTCTTTTCTGAGCCTCAGTTTTTCCATCTGTGAAAGGAGGTGAGTTAATACTTTCCCTCAGCCCCTCACTGGGTACTTGTAAAGACAGACTAATTTCCTAGATGTGAGAGTACTTGACACATAAGGTGTATTTTTTATCTGTTGCTGCATAACAAATCACCCCAAAACATAGTGGCTTAAAACAACATTTATCATCTCATACCAAAGCAACTTAGATAGGTTCTCTGTGTCAGGGTCTTTCCCAAGGCTGTCATTAAGGTGTTGGCTGGGCTGTTGTCTCATCTCAAAACCTCTTCCAGCGTTGCTCAAAGTGGCAGGCTTCAGTTTCTCATGGGTTGTTGGACTGTGGGTCTCAGTTCTTTACGAGTTGTTGGCCAGAGGCCACCCTCATTTATTTGCCATGTGGGTCTCTCCATAGGATGACTCACAGCCTGGAAGCTGGCTCCCGTAAGAGTGGGTGAGCTTAGAAGTGTCAGAGAGAGTGTGGACAAGACATAAGTCAAGTTCTTTATAATTTAATCTTGGAAGTGACATTCTAGTACTTTTGCAATATTCTAGTAACTAGGTCCATCTCACACTCAAGGTAGGAAATTACACACGTGTGTGAATATTAAGAAGCAGCAGTCATTGGGAACCATGTCAGATTGCCTATCACATCTGCCCCTTGGCCCCCAATGGTACACATCCCTTTCACATGCAAAAGACATTCATTCCCTGCCAAGACCTCCAAAAGTCTCATCCTGTTACAGAATTAGCTTAAAATCTAGAATTTTATTAAATAAATCAGGTCCAAGTATGGATGAGGGTCCTCTGGTGTCATTTCTTGAGTACAGCTTCTCTTGTACAGTTCTTTTCCATCTATAGATCTGTGAAACTAAGTTGTTTTTTGTTGTTGTTAGGTGTCTTTGAGTCAGTTCTGACTCACAGTGACCCTATATACAACAGAACAAAACACTGTCTGGTCCTGTGCCATCCTCACTATCCTTGTTATGCTTCAGCCCATTCTTGCAGCCACGGTGTCAATCCATCTCATTGAGGATTTTCCTCTTTTTTCGCTGACTCTCAACTTTACTGAGCATGATATCCTTCTCCAGGGACTGATTTCTCCTGATATCATGTCCAAATTATGTCAGACATAGTCTCGCCATCTTTGCACCTAAAGAGCATTCTGGTTGTACTTCTTCCAAGACAGACTTGTTTGTTCTTTTGGCAGTCCATTGTATATTCAATATTTTTTGCCAACACCACAATTCAAAGGTGTCAATTCTTCTTTGGTCTTCCTTATTCATTGTCCAGCTTTCACATATATGAGATGGTTGAAAGCACCATGGCTTGGGTCAGGCGCACCTTAGTTTTCAACGCGAAATCTTTGCTTTTCAACACTTGAAAGAGGACTTTTGCAGCACATTTTCCCAATGCAAAGCGTCATTTGATTTCTTGACTACTTCCCCCTGTGTTGATTGTGGATCCAAGTAAAATGAAATCCTTGACAACTTCAATCTTTTCCCTTTACCATGATGTTGTTTGTTGGTCCAGTTGTGAGGGTTTTTGTTTTCTTTATGTTGAGGTATAATCCATCCTGAAGGTTGTGGTCTTTAATCTTCATCAGTGTTTCAGGCCCTCTTCACTTTCAGCAAGGAAGGTTGTGTCATCTGCATATTGCAGGTTGTTATTGAGTCTTCCTCCAATCCTGATGCTGTCTGTGTTCTTCTTCATGTAATCCAGCTTCTCGGATTATTTGCTCGGCGTACAGTTTGAATAGGTACAGTGAAAAGATACAACCCTGACGCACACCTTTCCTGACTTTGAACCATGTAGTATCCCCTTGTTCTTTTCGAACGACTGTCTCTTGATCTATGTACAGCTTCTTCATGAGTACAATTAAGTGTTCTGGAATTCCCATTCTTTGCAATGCTATTCATAATTTGTTATGATCCACGTAGTTGAATGCCTTTGTGTGGTCAATAAATCACAAGTAAACATCTTTCTGGTATTCTCTGCTTTCAGCCAGGATCCATCTGACAGCAGCTATGATATCCCTTGTTCCATGTTCTCTTCTGAATATGGCTTGAATTTCTGGTAGTTCCCTATCTATGAACTTTGCAGCTGCTTTTGAATGATCTTCAGCAAAATTTTACTTCTGTGTGATATTAATGAAATTGCTTGATGATTTTTGTATTTGGTCGGATCACCTTTCTTGGGAATAGGCATAAATATGGATCTCTTCCAGTTGGTCAGCTGGGTAGCTATCTTCCAGATTTCTTGGCAAACATGAGTGAGCACTTCCAGTGCTTCATCCTTTTGATGAAACATCGCAACTGGTATTCCATCAATTCCTGGAATCTTGTTTTTTGCCAATACCTTCAGTGCAGCTTGGGCCTATTCTATCGGTACCATTCGTTCCTGCTCATATGGTACCTCCTGAAATGGTTGAAAGTTGACCAATTCTTTTTGGTATAGTGGCTCTGTGTATTCCTTCCAACCTCTTTTAATGCTTCCTGTGTCATTTACTATTTTCCCTGAAGAATCCTTCAATATTACAAGGCTTGAACTTTTTCTTCATTTCTTTCAGCTGGAGAAATACCGGGTGCGTTCTCTTTTGGTTTTCTATCTCCAGGGCTTTACACCTGTAATTATGATACTTTACTTTGTCTTCTCAAGCATTGAAATCTTCTATTTAACTCTGTTACTCCATTTCTTCCATTTGCTTTAGCTACTCGATATTCAAGAGCAAGTTTCAGAGTCTCTTCGGACATCTTGCTTGTCTTTTTAATGACCTCTTGCTTTCTTCATGAATGATGTCCTTGATGTCATTCCACAACTAGTCTGAAACTAAGTTATATGCTCCTAACACCTAACATACAGTAGTGTGACAACATAGGCTAACACCTACAGACATTTCTATTCATAAACGCGTAGAATGGAGATACAAAGGAATCACTGGTCCATAGTAATTTTGAAATCAAGTCAGGCAAATGTTGGAAGTTCCTTGATTAGGTTTCAAGTCTGGGGAATAACTCTCCATGGCTCTCAGTTCTACCTTCTGGACTCTTAAGTTCTCTCTGAGTCTTATTTATTTTTATTTTATGAAAGATAACATAAGTTTGCCACTGAGTAGTTTTCTTGGCTTGCTTTCTGCCAGAAGTTTGGAAGTCCAATGGTCTCCTTCATTTTGCACTGTTTTGTCACTTTTATTCCAAACTAGTAGTACTTCTTCTGGTATAGTTTTCTCAAAACTATGAAAACTATGAAACTTGGAGGGGTTCACTCCGCTGAACAAAAACTACCTCTTCTCTACCTGGGTCTTCTGTTGAGGGACAATACCCTGAAGCTTCCCAAAAGTACCGTTGTTCCATAAAGGTATGTGAGGCATACCCTTAATCTCTTTAAAGGTTCCTTTGTGTGACTGAATAATTCTTTAATCTTTGATCTTCCTAAGGTTTTATCAAAAGATTATAGAGTCACACCCTTGGATTTATCTCTGTACCACATTTTCCTGATAGCGTTAAGAATCTATTTCTTAATTTTAACATCTTTTGTCATCTGGGGATGAGAAATTTTCAAAAACCATTAAGTCTTGGCTCCTTATTCTTAACAGTCATTCCCTCAACTTCTCTCTTTCCTCTCAGGTTTTACATAAGCCACAAGATGAAACCAGGTGGCATCCTCAATATTTTGCTTGTAAGTCTCCCTAGCTAGATCACTCAGTTTGTTAATCACATGCTCTTCTTTCCACATAACTGCAGTTGATAGTGTTGTTAAGTTTCTGCTACTAAATAACAAGGACCTTTCTTCCTCCAGGTTCTGAATAACATGTCCCTCATGTCCTTTTGAGCCATCACTGACAATGTTCTTCAAGTCCAGATTTCTACTAATAATTTGTTCAAGGGTATTTAAGCTTTCTGTGTCATGTTTCTCAAAATCCTTCAAATCTGTGCCCACTGCTTGGGTCCAAAGCCACTCCTACATTTTTAGGTATTTGTTACAGCAGCACCCCACTGTTGGTAGGAAAATGTATGTATTAGTTATCCACTGCTACATAACAAATTACTACAAAGCTTAGTGGCTTAAAACGATATACATTTATTATCTCACAGTTTCTATGAGTCAGGATCCTGGGTGTGGGTTATATGTGCCCTCTGGCCCAGAGTCTCTCACAAAGAAGTAATCACAGTGTTAACCAGGCTGCATTCTCATATCAAGACTCAAATGGGGAAGGATCCACTTCTAAGCACACTAAGGTGGCAGATTCAGTCAGTTCTTCACAGACTGTTGGACTAAGGGCCTCAGTTCCTCATGAGCAGGAGGCCTCCCTTAGTTCTTTGCAACATGGGTCTCTCTACAGTGTAGGATAAAACATGGCAGGTGGCTTCCATCAGAGAGAACAACCCAAGAAGACCCAGAGAAAGAGTGCAAACAAAACAGAAGTCACTTATCTAATCTTGGAAGTGATATCCCATCACTTTTGTCATATTCTAGAGATAGAGGCAAGTCACTAAGTGCAACCCACACTCAAGGGGAGGGGATTGCACAAGTGTGTGACTATCAGGGGTAGGATCATTGAGGGTCACATCAGAAGCTGCCCACCACAATCATCTAACAATTATTAAGTGCCAAATTGCCTTTGCTTGGCAATATTTCAAGAGGATAAAATTGACCTCATTCTTACCTGCTCTGAGCCTACCAGCACAACGACTTGCTGAGTGACCTTAGACAAGTCACTCCACTTCTCTGGGCCTCAGCTTCTTCACCTGTAAAACGAAGATCTCAAAGATGTATTTCAGCTTACCATTTAGGTCCAGTTGCTAAACATCTATTATCATAAACCAGTCAAACCAAACCCATTGGCGTCGAGTGGATTCCGACTCATAGTGACCCTATAGGACAGAATAGAACTGCCCCATAGAGCTTCCAAGGAGCTCTTGGTGGTTTTGAACTGCCAACATTTTTTTGGTTAGCAGCCATAACTCTTAACCACTTCGTTACCAGGGTTATCTAATAGTTTATTTGATTTAGATGAAAACACTTGCAAAAACTTAAAAAAAAAAAAATATGATAAGAGAACATGAATAAGAAGATCACCTGGGAAAGAGTAACACCAACACGCCAACTACAGGGGCTTCAGAAGATGCCAGAACTGCCCCTCAAATCTGAGACAAAGGCCTGTTCATCAGAGGACGGCTGAGATTATACCATACCGACTTCCCGCTCTTGGCTGGTTTCTTTCCTGTGACCTTGACCAACCAGCTGGTAAAATGAACACGATTCTATTTGCAGGAGGGCAAATCATCCAGAATAAGGGGCTGGGGCAAAGTACCCACAGCCAGGGGCTTGCTGGGGACTCCTAGGGGAGCACTGGGTATGTAGGGAACGGGGTCAAGAGGAGGAAGAGGAGATGGAAGAAAAAGATCACTGTCTTAGTTTCCTAGTGCTGCTGTAACAGAAATGTCACAATTGGGTAGCTTTAACAAACAGAAATTTATTCTCAGAGTTTAGGAGGCTAGAAGTCTGAAGTCAGGGTATCAGCTCCAGGGAAAGGCTCTCTCCCTGTCCACTCTGGGGGAAGACCCTTGTTTCAACATTTCTAACCTTGGTGTTCCCCAGTTTCTTGGGGATCTCTATGTGGCATCTATCTTCCCCCCCTCCCCGTGCTTGCTTGTCTCTGTGTCTATGCAAACCAAAAAATCCAAACCCCCAAAAATCCAAACCTGTTGCCGTGGAGTTTATTCCAACTCATGACCACCCCCCGTGTGACAGAGTAGAACTGTGCTCCGTGGAGTTTTCCTGGCTGGGGTGCCACCGTTGTGGGTTCGAACCACCAACCTTACAGTTGCCAGCTGAGGACAAACCGTTTGCACCACACAGGGACAGTTTTCCTAGTGCAGTGGTTAAGAGCTCAGCTGCTAACCAAAAGGCTGATGATTCGAATCTACTTGGAAACCCTATAGGGAAGTTCTACCCTGTTCTGTATGGTTGCTACACGTCAGAATTGACTCAACGGCAACAGGTTTGGTTTTGGTTTTGGTTTTTATGTTTCTCTTTAAGAAGCCCTGGTGGTGCAATGGTTAAGCACTCGGCTGATAACTGTAAGGTCAGTGGTTTGAGCCCTCTAGCCACTCTTTGAGAGACAAGGCTCCCATAGAGATTATAGCCTCGGGAACCCTATGGGGCAGTTCTGCTCAGTCCTATAGGGTCACTATGAGTTGGAATCCACTCAATGGCACACTACAACAACATGCTGCTCTTTACATAACTCAGAAGGGATTAGGTTTAGGACATACCTTATGCTGGTATGGCCTCATTAACATAATAAAGAAAACTTTACTCCCAAACAGGATTATAGCCACAGGTATAGGGGTTAGGATATGAACACATATTTTACGGGGACACAACACAGCACAAACCTAAACACTTATGAAGGAGGAAGAGGAGCCCAGGGTCCCAAGATTGTTTGGGAAAGGCCGTTGAGGTCCTGGTGGTGGGGGTGACCAGCGCTTTCAAGAGATGACAGGGTCCAGGAGGCAGGGCCCAGAGCTGGGAGCAGATGGGGCAGGAGGCTCTGTGGGTCCAGGCAGGGACAGAGAGCACCAGGAGCAGCATAGAGGGACCTCAGTCAGGGCTGGGCAGACGGCTACAGGCCTCCCTATTCAGTTCTCAGTCCATGCTCAGTCACCGGAACTCTGTCATCTGAGACGATGAGTGGGTTTCTTTGTCTATAGGACTAAGCTTGGAATTACCTGCCCCAGAACCAGAGACCATGGAGCTGAGCCACAGAGCAGGTAGGCCTGGGGAACCAGGGATCAGGGACATGGTGAATCCACATCCAGGCCCTCAGGAGAGGGGACCCCTGGGGGCATCAGGAAGCAGCTCCTCTCTTCTTCCTCACTCTTGCTTTGGTCCCCAGGCTCACCATCTGGCCCTGACTTCCTTGGAGCCTTCTAGAAGAAGAAGAGAGGAGAAGGAATACTTGCAAGCGCCTCCCCTACATCTCCCATCTTACCAGGCCTGGGGATTATGACCCCAGTACAGTCCCCACTCTGAGCCCTGGTGGCACAGTGGTTAAGAGCTTTGGCTGCTAACCAAAAGGTTGGCAGTTCGAATCCACCAGCTGCTCCTTGGAAACACTGTGGGGGCAGTTCTACTCTGTCCTCTAGGGTCACTATGAATCAGAATTGACTCCATGGCAGCAGCCCCCACTTAGGGGGCTCAGAACTATGAGGGGAAACAATGACTCAGTGCACCAGGACAGGGCTGTGGGAGAACATGGCCGCGGGTGAGGGTGGGGGTACATGTAAGCCATGAGTGAGACAAGCCTGGGGGTGACTTGGGCCCCAGGAGGAGAGGAGAGAGTGTTCCAGGCAGGGTAACAGTGAGGGCAAGGCCTAGAAATGAGAGGAGCCAGCCGTGGAAAGAGAAAGAATAGAGTTCGCGGGTTTGGGGGAGGTGAGAGAGGAGCACAGGCCAGGTCCTGGGTCTAGTCAGAGGGCAGGGCTCCTCCCTGAGAATGAGCAAAGGGTTTCAATGCAGCGGTGACTGGGAAGAGTTAGCTCTGGGAAGGCTCCCTACAAGCAAGTGAAGGGTGGCTGTGCCAGCAGGTGGGGGCAGGGCTTTGGGACTGGGAGCCCAGTGAGTTTGGGTGGGATTCCCACTGGAATCTTTCTCCAGCGAGCCCTTGTTAAACCCTCAGATTCCTGACCTCTCCCACAGATTCTGGTGTATCTGCTCTGGGAGGGGCTGTATGTTTAAGGAGTGCCCTGGGTAATTCTGATAAACAGCTAAGGTTGCAAAACTCTGATCATTGCTCTTTTGATCCTTGTGATAACCACGTGAAGTAGGATTTGTTGTTAGCTGCCTATGGAGCCCTAGTGGCGCCCTGGTTAAGAGCTCAACTCTAATCGATGAAGGTTTGTTTGAACCTAGCAGCCGCTCCACAGAGGAAGACGGGGCAGTCTGCTTCCATAGAGGTTGTTGTTGTTAGGTGCTGTCAAGTTGGTTCCGACTCATAGCCACCCTACGAAGCACTGCTCGGTCCTGCGCCACCTGCACAATCGTTGTGATGCTTGAGCCCATTGTTGCAATCAGTGTTATCAATCCATCTCATTGAGGGTTTTCCTCTTTTTCACTGACCCTCTACTTTACCAAGGATGATGTCCTTCTCCAGGAATTGGTCCCTTCTGATAATGTGTCTAAAGTATGTGAGATGAAGTCTCTCTATCCTTGCGTCTAAGGAGCATTCTGGTTGTACTTGAACAGACATACTTGTTCATTCTTCTGGCAGTCCATGGTATATTCAATATTCTTCTCCAACACCATAATTCAAAGGCATCATTTCTTATTTGGTCTTCCTTATTCATTGTCCAGCTTTCGCATGCATGAGGTGATTGAAAACACCATGACTTGGGTCAGGCACATCTTTGTCCTCACAGTGACCACTTTGCTTTTTAACAGTTTAAAGAGATCTTTTGCAGCAGATTTGCCCAATGCAATGTTTTGTTTGATTTCTTGACTGCTGCTTCCATGGATGTTGATTGTGAATTCAAGTAAAATGGAATCCTTGACAAATTTAATCTTTTCTCTGTTTATCATGATGTTGCTTATTGATCCAGCTGTGAGGATTTTTGTTTTCTTTATGTTGAGGCGCAATCCATACTGAAGGCTCTGGTCTTTGATCTACATCAGTAAGGGTTTCAAGTCCTCTTCACTTCCAGCAAGTGAAATTCTGTCACCTGCATAACACAGGTTGTTAATGAGTCTTCCTCCAGTCCAGTTGCTGTGTTCTTCTTCATATAGTCCAGCTTCTCGGATTATTTGCTCAGCATACAGATTGAAAAAATATAGTGAAAGGATACAACCCTGGCACACATCTTTCCTGACTTTAAAAAACCACACAGTAACTCCTTGTTCTGTTCGAATGACTGTCTCTTGGTCTATGTACAGGTTCCTCAAGAATACAATTAAGTGTTCTGGAATTTCCATTTTTTACAACGTTATTCATGATTTGTTATGATCCACACAGTTGAATGCCTTTGCATAGTCAATAAAACACAAGTAAACACCTTTCTGAATACTGGCAGCATAGCTTCCAGCATCACAGCAACACACAAGCCCCCACAGTACGACAAACTGACAGACACGTGCGGGACTGACAAGCTGAAACTGAAGAAAATCAGAACAAGCCCACGAGAGCCACAATATGACCTTGAGTACATCCCATCTGAGTTTAGAGACCATTCCAAGAATAGATTTGACCCCTTGAACACTAGCGACCGAAGACCAGATGAGTTGTGGAATGACATCAAGAACATCATACATGAAGAAAGCAAGAGGTTATTGAAAAGACAGGAAAGAAAGAAAAGACCAAGGTGGATGTCGGAGGAGACTCTGACACTTTCTCATGAACGTCAGTTAGCTACAGCAAAAGGAAGAAATGATGAAGTAAAAGAACTGAACGGAAGATTTCAAAGGGCGGCTTGAGAAGACAAAGTGAAGTATTATAATGACACGTACAAAGAGCTGGAGATAGAAAACCAAAAGGGAAGACCACGCTTGGCATTTCTCAAGTTGAAAGAACTAAAGAAAAAATTCAAGCCTCGAGTTGCAATAGTGAAGGATTCTATGGGGAAAATATTAAATGACCCAGGAAGCATCAAAAGAAGTTGGAGGGAATACACAGAGTCATTATACCAAAAAGAATTAGTCGATGTTCAACCATTTCAAGAGGTGGCATATGATCAGGAACCGATGGTACTGAAGGAAGAAGTCCATGCTGCTCTGAAGACACTGGCAAAAAACAAGGCTCCAGGAATTGATGGAGCCCTGGAGGTGCTCACTCGTCTATGCCAAGAAATAAGGAAGACAGCTTCCTGGGCAACTGACTGGAAGAGATCCATATTTATGCCTATTCTCAAGAAAGGTGATCCAACTGAATGTGGAAATTATAGAACAATATCATTGATACCACACTCAAGCAACATTTTGCTGAAGATCATTCAAAAATGGCTGCAGCAGTATATTGACAGGGAATTGCCAGAAATTCAGGCTGGTTACAGAAGAGGACGTGGAACCAGGGATATAATTGCTGATGTCAGATGGATCCTGGCTGAAAGTAGAGAATACCAGAAGGATGTTTTCCTGTGTTTTATTGACTATGCAAAGGCATTCGACTGTGTGGATCATAACAAATTACAGATAACATTGCGAAGAATGGGAATTCCAGAACACTTAATTGTGCTCATGAGGAATCTTTACATAGATCAAGAGGCAGTTGTTCAGACAGAACAAGGGGATACTATGTGGTTCAAAGTCAGGAAAGGTGTGCGTCAGGGTTGTATCCTTACTCCATACCTATTCAATCTGTATGATAAGCAAATAATCTGAGAAGCTGGCCTATATGAAGAATGGGGTATCAGGATTGAAGAACGACTCATTAACAACCTGTATTATGTAGATGACTCAACTTTGCTTGCTGAAAAGTGAAGAGGACTTAAAGCACTTACTGATGAAGATCAAAGATCACAGTATTCACTGTGATTATACCTCAAAGAAAACAAAAATCCTCACAACTGGACCAATGAGCAACATCATGATAAACAGAGATAAGACTGAAGTTGTCCAAGGTTTCATTTTACCTGTATCCACAATCAACAGCCATGGAAGCAGCAACCAAGAAATGAAAAGACGCATCACACTGGGTAAATCTGCTGCAAAGGACCTCTTTAACAACGACAACAAACATCTTTCTAGTATTCTCTGCTTTTAGCCAAGATCCATCTGACATCAGTAACGATATCCCTTGCTCCATGTCCTTTTCTGAATATGGCTTGAACTTCTGACGGTTCCCTGTTGATGTACTGCTGCAACTGCTTTTGAACGAACTTCAGCAAAATTTTACTTGCATGTGATAGTAATAATATTATTTGATAATTACCACATGCTTTTGAATCACCTTTCTTTGGAATGGGCACAAATATAGATCTCTTCGCCTGGCCAGGTAACTGTCTTCCAAATTTCTTGATATAGAGGAGTGAACACCTCCAGCGCTGCATCCATTTGTTGAAACATCTCAGTTGGTATTTCAATTCCTGAAACCTTGTTTTTCACCAATGCCTTCAGTGCTGCTTGGACTTCTTCTTTCAGTACCATCGGTTCTTGATCTACATGCTTCTTCCTGAAGTTGTTGAAAGTCAACCAGTTCTTTTTGATATAGTGACTCTGCGTATTCCTTACATTGTCTTTGCTTCCTGCGTTGTTTAATAAAAATCACAGCCTTGGAAAACCCTATGGGGCAGTTCTACTCTGTCTGTAGGATCGCTATGAGACAGAATCCACTAGAAGGCAATGGGTTTGGTTTTGGGTTGGTTAGTTGCCTTGGGAAAACCTGGTGGTGTAGTGGTTAAGTGTTACGGCTGCTAACCAAAGCGTCGGCAGTTTGAATCCACCAGGCGCTCCTTGGAAACTGTATGGGGCAGTTTTACTCTGCCCTATAGGGTCGCTATGAGTCGGAATTGACTTGATGGCACTGGATTTGGTTTTGGGTTTTTTTAGTTGCCTAAAAAAAAAAAAAAAATTTTTTTTAAATTTTTGAGTCTGCTGGGACTTCTGGTGACCACATGTATAACAGAAGGAAATGTTGCCTGGTCTCACACCATCTTCATGACCATTGATATGTCTGAGTCCATTCTGGTGGTTATTATTGTGCCAGCCATCTCATCGAGGGTTTTTCTCCTTGGGATTTACCATCCCCATTGTATAGCTGGAAGAACGGAGTGGAGGAAATGTGAAGTTGCAATGAGATTCCAGAAATGACAGATGCAGACCTTCATTCATTCATGCCTTCATTCATTCCACATACATTTAGCTCTAAGAGGATGGGGGTTGACCTCTTTAGATCACTGTTGTAACCCCAGTGTCTGGCACAGCACATGGCACACAGTAGAATGAGTAGATGAATGCATTAGTTCTTTGAGGAAGGGGATTCAAGATGAGGTCCCCACCATTAAAATACTCATAACCTCAAGGGACAGGCAGAAGGCGAGCAGGCAATTACATTACATGATGTGGATGATGTGGTAACAGTGTGATTAGGCTGTGAGAGGAGATAGCCAGGAGCGCAGCCTGGAGAGATGGAGGAGTCTGAGTCCTGAGCTCTGTGGGGCGAGGGAGGACCTCATCCCTGTGCTGAGTCTCAGTCTACCCAAGTGTAGGACAAGGGGCTGTGATTGACTCCCTGGGTGCCGAGTGCCTTTCCTGCTCTCTGCTTGCCTCTTCTGAGAAGGTACCCTCCCCACCATCCCTAACCCTCAGCTTGGCTCCCTGCTTGCTGGGGCAGAGCTCTGGGTAAGGACTGAAGGCAGGGTCACCTGGGGGAACAGGTTTCACCTCTGCCTTTTGTGTAAGGGACTGGAGACCAGAAGTCTGAATTCAGGGTGACAGCTTTAGGGGAAGGCTTTCTATCTCTATCAGCTCTGGGGGAAGGCCCTTCCTTGTCTCCTTGCAACATCTGTGGGCCTGAGTTTCCTTGAAAATCTCCATGTGTCTTGGTATCAATCTTCTCCTGGGTCTAGGAGGTTCTCAGCACAGGGATCCTAGGTCCAAAGGATATGCTCCAATCCTGGCTTTTCTTTATTGGTGGTAGTGAGGGTTCTCTTCTCTCTGCTCACTTTTCTTTCCTTTTTATCTCTTGTAAAAGCAAGGATGTGACTTGAGTCACATCCCCTTGTAAGGCTGTGACTCAAGATTCACCCCACACTGATCTTGCCTCATTAACGTCTACATGTCTTAACATGCCTTATAACATTAACAACACGTCACAAAATGGAGGCTAATTAGATCAGATCACAAAATGGAGGACAACCATACAATACGGGGAATCATGGCCTAGACAAGTTGACACATATTTTGGGGGCACAATTCAATCCATGACAGGGACAAAGCGTCGAGAACAGAATAAGGCTATCTGATTTCAGCTCACAGGCAGGCCTGGGCCTCAGCTTTCTCTGTCTCCCACTGCCCTGGGGAGGAGTCTGCAGCCTCCCATGTGGTGGACTAGGGGCTCTGTCCCAGAGCACCAGCACTTGGCCACAGCAAAGCAAGATCCAGTGGGAGTTAAATGAAAACCCTAAAGCCTGATGCTTAAGGCAGCTGAATGTGGGGCAGGGGGTAAATCCTGAGCTGTTTGAAAGGGAATCTCAGTCTGTAGTCACAGCCCCAAATAGACCTCCAACGAATAATGATAAGTGCTTAGTAGCAAGTTACAAAACAATGCATAGAATCTAATCTCATTGATAAACAAAAGCAAAACAAAACTATGTATCTTTGGAGAGTGATAGAGGATCCTTCCGGAAAGCTTTGGAGGGAAGCTACCAAACATCTTCACAGCAGTAACCCAGGTTTGAGGATGAGGCAGGCAGTGGAGGTGATTCGAACTCTGTCCTGGGCTTTTCCCAGTAAGAAAAAAAGTTCCTACTCCTCTGTGTTTTAATGGTGTACTCCAAGTCTCTAAGGGCTGTGTGATACATCATTACGTATGTTCGCTAAGAAAAAACACTGCCAGATGAGCCACGAATCAGGGCTTTCTTAGCCTGTAGATGGTCAGAGGGGGCTGTTGTGGGTTTATTTGTGTCCCCCCAAAATGTATGTCAGTTTGGCTAGGCTGCGATTCCCAATATTATGTGATTTTCCACCATTTTGTCATAAGATGTGATTTTCCTGTGCGTTGTAAATCCTACCTCTACGATGTTAATAAGGCAGGGTTACAGGCAGTTATGTTAATGAGCTAGGACTCAAGCTACAAGATTAGGTTGTGTCTTAAGTCTGTCTCTTTTGAGATATAAAAGAGAGAAGCAAGCAGAAAGACAAGGGGACCTCATACCACCAAGAAATCAGTGCCAGGAGCAGAACACATCCTTTGGACCTGGGGTTCCTGCATGGAGAAGCTCCTAGACCAGGGGAAGATTGATGAAAAGGACCTTCCACCAGGGTCAACACAGAGAGAAAACCTTCCCCTGGAGTTGATGCCCTGAATTCAGACTTCAAGCCTACTGGAATGTGAGAGAATAAACTGTTGAAGCCATCCCCTTGTGGTATTTCTCTTACAGTGGCACTAGATTACCAAGACACAGGCTGATGTCAGAGATGTTAGAATGAGAAGAAATGAGTGTCTTGAATCTACGAGGTGGTGTTCCTATGGGCCTGACACCCTGCAGGCACCCCTTACTACCTCCCTCACCGAGTCACTCCACCATCATCTCATGCACGCAGAGTCTCCAGTGGGTGCTGTGATGGCCCAGAGCTGACTCATTCCACATGGACCCCACCTCAACACCCCTCCCTTCTCCACCTAGGAGGGGAAATGAGGTGGTCTGTAGCTCACAAACTGAGGGTCTTGAGAGATGTAGTTAATGTTTGGGAGTTGAGAGGAGGAAGCTGACCCTGCTGGGGGCGGTGTCAGGGGACGTCTTGGTGGGGCTGCATTTGAAGGCAAATGTACTAGCTTCCTAGATCTGCTGTAACAAACTACCACAAACCTGATGACTTAAAACAACAGAAATTTATTCTCTCACAGTTGTGGAGGCCAAAAGTCCGAAATCAAGGTGTCTGCAGGGCTAGGTTGTAGTTAATTGCTGTCAATCTGACTCATGGTAACCCTGTTGTGCAGAGTAGAAAAGCTTCTTGGGTTTTAAAGTCTCAAGGCTGGACAGGCTTGGGTTGCAGCCCCTATTGTCAAAGCGACATGGGTTAAGAAAGTGACTGTGACTCTGTGAGTGGAGGGCTTGGTGGCTGAGACATCTTCTTTCTTTGTCTCTCTCCTTCCTTCTCACCATGCTGCTGACTCTGTGACTTCTCTCTGTCCCTGTCTCTCTTTCTGTCTCTGGGTCTCTGTGTCTGTCTGTTCTCCCCACCCCAAGTCTCTGTCTCCTTCCTTCACTGAGTTTGTCTGTCTGTCTGTCTCTCTCCCCCCATTCAGGTACAACCACTTTGACCAGGGCCCACCTGAATAGCAAGGAGCCCCAGCAGAACACGGACTCGTGGAGAACTACCTGCAGCCCCTTGGACACCTCACAGTTCAAGGACCAGACCCTGCTCTCCCCTCATTCACCCCCAAACCGGGCAGGCAGCACTGGAAGCAGCCAGCTAAGGCTGGCCCACCTGGAGAGGGTGCCGCCTCCACCTTCAGCGACCATCCACAGGGACTCTCTGGGGATGGACCCACAGCCCAAGCCCCTGCAGAAGGGGAGCTCTGGATCTACTTCAAAGGAGAGCAGCGGCACCTTCCGAGAGGTGGCTCCTCTGGGCCAGGGGCCTGAAGCAGGTACCGGCTTGGAGACCCAGGACAGAAGGGGCTCAGCTGTGTGCCAGGAGAAGAGCATCATTCCTGACAACATTCGCCACAAGTTTGGGAGCAACGTGGTAGACCAGCTGGTCACCGAGGAGCAGGTGTCAGACCAGGCGGAGAGGAGGCTAAGGGGGGCAGCAAGAGGGTTTCCCAGAGAGACTTACGCCGAGGACCCAAAAGAAACCTGCTCTTATTAGGGTCCCTGTAATAATATCATCTCAAAAAAACGAACCCGTTGTCATTGAGTAGAACTGCCCCATAGGGTTTCCAAGGGGGCAGCTGGTGGATTTGAACTGCCAGCTTTTTGGTTAGCAGGTGAGCTGTTAACCACTGCGCCACCAGGGCTCCAGTGTCATTAGAAAGCTAATGCTTACTGAGCACCTGCTGTGCAGGCTCTGTACTCTGTTTAAACCCTTCACATATAACAATCCATTTAACCTTCCCAAAAACCCTATGAGGAAAGTACTCTCATTATCCCCATTTTATGGATAAGAAACATGAGACTCACAGGGGTTCGATAACTTCACCAAATCACCCAGTTGTGGATGGGGTCTGAAGATTCTGGAGCCCTGGTCCTTAGTGTCTTTGCAGTTATAAGCCCTGTGTTTGAATTGGATGTTTTCAATTTGAACAAATCTCCTAAGGAGACAGCATTGAGTGAGCGGACAGCATTGGTTAGAAATCAGATGACCTGGGTTTAAATCCCGGCTCTGCCCCTGAAAGCTGAGTGACTTTGCATAAATTACTTCCCCTCTCTGAGCTTTAGTAACTACATTTGTAAAGCACGGCAGTTGGACTAGACCCTGCTGGCAAATACACAGCACACATATCATAGCTCTCCTCATCTGTATTCATGACAGACATGACTAATCAATGCTAGCACTCTTTCCCACCTGATATACACCATTCTAGGCAATCACTACTAATCAACTGAAACTTGACATAAAATTCAATTACCTTTCATAATCAAATGTTAAGGCTTTCTCAGACATATTTTCAAGGCCGCCATGTCAATCCTCCTTGGTAACTACATTGTGCAATAGGCCAAGGAGATGGGAAAACTGAAGCTCAGAGAGGCGATATGTCTGCCCAGGTTCACACTGTGCACAAGTGGGAGATCCAGGGTCATAAAGGCTGCCCCCAGGGTCCCCTTCCACTTTGTCATCTTAAGGTGTGGTGACCCCACCTGCCAGCAAGTCTAGGAGGCTGCAATCCCTAAACGCCCTTCACCACCAAAGGCTCTTGTTCCAATTTGAGGTTTCTTTGTACCGTCATGACCTCTCACTGCCTCTCTTTGTCTTGGGGAGATGACATTTCTCTCCTGATCACTGTCCTATTCTTGAATCAAGAGATCTGGCTTTTCTGCCCAGCTGTCAGTCACAGCTGTCATCAAGCCAGCAAAGGTCAGAGCTGGAAGCTATTTCAAAGACCATTCAGTTCTCTCCTCCCCGCATTCTACAAGTAGGAAAACTGAGGCCTAGAGAAGTACAGACTTACCCAAAGTCAGCAGCTGGTATATAGCAGAGTAGGGACTCAAACTCAGATTTCCTGGCTGATAGGCCTGGGCTCAACCTCTCTGGGCCTCAGTTTCCCCATTGGTACAAGAAATGAGTAGGCCTCTGTGAAGTCTAAGGGCCCACCTTGAGCTGACATTGCGTGATGCTTTCGTTCTAAGAGGCTAGCCAGGGCTCTGTACGTTACCCACTGGGTGAGCTGGGTGAGGCTCTATCTTCTCTGAGGCTCAGCTTCCTCATTTATAACAGGCAGGAATAATGTCCCCTACAAGGACCTCTCCTAATTCTGCCCAGGGCAGCTGGTCAATGTGTGGAGGAGGTTTTATGATTGTTCCTATCCTTGTTGCCCCCAGCCCATGGTCTGTGTGTCTGTGCATGTGTGTGTGTATGTGTGTCTGTGTGTGGCTTCCCAGCTCCCTAAGCCCCAGGGATTTGTGGAGCACTACAGGCTAAGGGGGGGTTAGGGGGTGGTGAGGAAAGGGTCAGAGGGAGGAGGAGCTAGAGAGGAGATGTGGGGGTTGGCCCTGTTTTCCCATCCCTTGTCTCTTCTCCTTCCCTCCTTGCTCAGGCTCGAAGGGCCATTGATGAAGTCGTAGAGTGCCAGAAGAGGTCAAACTCATGGCCCAGCAGGATCCAGAGCCCCATGGAAATCTCCTCCATCTTCTCAGACTACTATGATCTGGGCTACAATATGCGGTCAAACTTGTTTCAAGGTCAGGCTTGAGGGCAGGGGTAGAGGTTGTGAAGGCCCATGGTCCTGACAACATTGGCCAAGGAAGACCTTTGGGGTGTCCACTCTTCCTGAACCTCATATGGGGTCTAGTGACCCTGGGGTATACCACCAGGGCCACTCATTTCACCATCACCAAGGGCCTTCTCTATGCTGGGCCCTGGGCTCAGTATTGGGAATGGCCAGTCCCCTTGGCAAGTGGGTCACACTGTGCACAAAGCCCAGCTGACAGTCAGCTCCTCACTCCCTGGACACCTCTGGCTTCTTAATCTGCCAGTAGGAGGCCTAGGCACTGCTGGCCTGGGCACCTTTGGTCACATTGACAATATCAGGTTTCCTGGGTTCCAAGTGCAGGTCTGCCACTCACTAGCTGGTGAACTGGGGCCAGATCCTTCACCTCTCTGAGCCTCAGTGCCCCCTCAGCACGATGGGGCTAATGCTAGCATGGCCCTTCTTGGGTTGCTGGCAGGATTCTATGGAACCCTGAGCATGAAAGCTCTTGGCCCACAGAATATAAAGTATGCCCAGTAGCTGTCAGGTGGTTCTTTTTGTTTCAGAGTCCAGTGGTGGTGCCTCCTGGGAAAAAGAAGGGTGGGCTGGAGACTCCAACATTTCCAGTGTTTGCTGTGGGTCAGCGTGGTCCTGTTTGATTGGGGGGAGTACTGTTAGCTCCATTCACAGGCAAATTGAGACACCTTGTCAAGACCATTCTGTCAAATGAAGGGGACCTGAGATTCTAATTCAGGTTTTTCTTCTGCTTCCAAACTCTACAGTCTTTCTCTGGCAATAGGTCACCTCCCTGGTGATGACCTTATTCCCAAAGGTTTTCTGAAATGTTCCGATGGGGGTCTATGGTCAGCATGCAGGGACTTCTCTCTGCCCCCACATTCCAGTTCAGCCTCATTGCAGTAGGTCAGCTCCTTCTGGCCCTCTTCCTTGCTCCCTCCCCGGCAAACCTCCTCCACCTGGCACAGATCCCTGTCACCCGAGGAACCAGACACCCAGTGGAAGCCTTTCTGGGTTTTCTTTTAAACTTGTAGCAGGGGTGGTGTGGGGTGGTGGAGGGGAAGGGAAATACAGCTCAGATTCTCCTCTGGCCTGGGTCTCAGGAACCCTGCTTTCCACTTCTCTCTTTAACAGTTCTCACAAAATTGTTCTCACCTACAACCTTATGTGACAATGCACACATACATACGTGTAAAGAATAATATGAAAACATCTGTGGGTCCACCATCCAGCCTAAGAAACAGAACTGTGCCAAGGAGGTGCCGGAGCCAGCTTGCACCAGCTCACAAGGGTCCATTGTTAAGTTTTCTGAGGTGATTGGCACCGTCATACTACCTTTCTCAAATCTCTCTTTTTAAAAAATAATTTATCAATTTTTGTTGTTGGTGGTGTTGAGAATATACATACACCAATTCAACTGTTTCAACGTGTATAATTCAGTGACATTGGTTATATTCTTCAAGCTGTGCATCCATTCTCACCCTCCTTTTCCTAGTTGTTCCTCCCCCATGAACATAAACTCACTGCCCCCTAAGGTTTCTATCTAATCATCGGAGTTGCTGTTGTCAGTTTGATCCCATATAGACAGATCTTATAAGAGCATAATGCTCAAGGCAGACATTCTTTACTAGTTGAGCTAATCTATTGTTTGGTTTTAAGAAGAGTTCAGGGGATATTTTTGGTTTAAGGTTTAAAGGTGATCTCAGGGCAATAGTTTCAGAGGGCATCATCACAGTATCTTAACATCAGCCCTGGTAGTAGTATTTACACTCCAGAAATTGGCAAGGCTACAAAATAGGGCTTTACTACCCCTAGAACACCACTGTCAGTGTGCCCCTCCTGTGCGCCCCTGTCTGCCTCCACCCACCCAGGTAAGCCTGTGTGCTTGCTGTTGGAGGTTGGTGAGGTTCACGTGGCTGAGCAGGAGTGAAGGAGAACATGTCAGTAGATGAAATCAGAGAGGAAATGGGCTAGGTCATGAAGGAGTTGTAGGCCACTGTGAGGTCTTTTCTGGGAGTGACAGGGGAAGCTGATGGAGGGTTTTAACCAGGAGAGTTGCATTGTCTGACCTAGGTTCAAGGCCCACTCCAGCTGCTGTGGGGAGAACAGAGTGTAGGGCAGCTGGGGCAGAAACAGAAGATAATGAGGAGGCAACTGCAAAAACCCAGGTGGGACAGATGATTGTGGCTTGGACTAGGGAGCCAGGCTAGTGAATGGCACAACTCCAGAGGGCACCGTTGTGCACTATGGCCACCCAGAGTGGCTGTGGTGAAGGCGTCCTGATGTGATAGGATTCTGACTATTTGCATAAGGTGGAGGAGTCCCGGGGAAGTACAAGTGGTTAAGGTACTTGGGTGCTAATTCAAAGGTTGGAGGTTTGAGTTCATTCAGTGGCCCCTCGGAAGAAAGGCCTGAAGATCTACTTCCGAAGAATCAGCCACCGAAAACCCTATGAAATTGGTGTATGTTCTGCTGTGTATATTCTTGACAACAACAACCAAAATAAAATAAATTATTTTTTTAAAAAACCAACCGTACGGGAGCACAGTTCTACTCTGACACACATGGGGTCAACACACATCAATCAACTTGGCTTGATGGCAACTGGTTTACTAGCATGAGGAAGAGTGAACAACATGCCAATGAATGGATTTGGGGTGTGAAAGGAGCTGAGGTTGATTTCAGGGTTTTTGGCATGAAGAAATGGAAGGATGGGGTTGCTGTTTACTGAGGTAGAGAAGGTTTCAGGAGGAGCAATTTGAAGAAATCTTATCCCATGCTGAGTCATAGGGATAATCTTTTACAGTCTTTTAAAACATTTAGTTTTGCTTTTCAAATTTAAGTCTTTAATCCACATGGAGTTGATTTCAGCTTTTGGTGTGAAGTAGAGATTCATTTTTAATCCCTTCTTTAGGTGGATTACCAATGGTCTCAGCACCATTTATTGAATAATTCCATCCTTTCCCCAGTGACCTACAGTGGCACCTCCGCCACCCTTTAAGTTTCCACGTGTGCATAATATTTATGATGCACATCTGGAAACTTAGCATATTTTAAAATGAAATTAAAGAACATTTATTGGGTTAAGGAAGTTCTCCTTTATTCCTAATTTGCATTTTAATTAAAAAAAGTTATGGGTAGGTGTTGAGTTTTGACTATTTATACCACAATTATTGAGATCATCATATATTTTTTCATTTCATCC
Organism: Elephas maximus indicus; assembly: GCF_024166365.1. Lineage (NCBI taxonomy): Eukaryota > Metazoa > Chordata > Mammalia > Proboscidea > Elephantidae > Elephas > Elephas maximus. Next base: position 180,802,902 of record NC_064822.1, on the reverse strand, counting down.
GTTAATGTGGTGAGTCATATGAATTGATTTTCTAATATCAAACCAAACTTGCATTCCTGTGTTTAAACCAATGTAGTCACAATGCATTTTTTTAATTGCAAAAACTACCATCCATACAGAAGAGTGTATAAAATCTGTATGTGCTCTTTAAAGAATGATAATAAATCTGAGGAGGTGGAGCCAACATGGCACTATAGACAGAAACATCATGGTGTCTCTCTGGAGGAAAACTAGGTAAAATAGATACAAATGTCAGTCCTGGAACCCTAAGATAACAGGAAACCAGAGACTTCAATCGTAAAAGACAACAATGTCAGAACAATAAAAGAAGGAATAAATGGTATAAAACTTTCAAACAGAGAGGAAGTCAAGGCAATATCAAGTAATAAAAGACTGGTTCAAACTTAGGAAGACAGAGGTAAATTTCAAGGCAACCACAAAGAAAGTTAACAAACCTACCCATCAAAGAAGAAAAACATAAAGGCTCAGTAAACACAAAATGTACAAAAATGAAAGAAACTAAAAGAAAATCCACAAACAAAAGGAATTCAGCACAGGAGAGTAAGAGGAATAATGAAAACATCAGCACGACCAAAAAAAAAAAAAAAAGGGCACTAAAAAATGACAGCAATAAACTCACACTTATCCATGGAAACCCTGGTGACGTACTGGTTAAGTGCTGTGGCTGCTAACCAAAAGGTCAGCAGTTCAAATTCACCAGGGGTTCCTGGGAAACCCTGTGGCACAGTTCTACTCTGTGCTATAGGGTTGCTATGAGTTGGAATCAACTTGACGGCAGTGGTATTAGTGGGTATGGATGATCGCACTGAAGGTAAATGGCTGAAATGAACCCATAAAGAGACAGAGAGTGACAGACAGATAAAAAAAAAAAAGACCCACCAATATGCTATCTGTAAGAGACACACCTTAGAAACAAAGACATAAATACATTAAAAATCAAAAGATGGAAAAAAATATTTCAAGCAAATAAAAAAATAGCAACCAAAAAAGAGCAGAAGTGGCAATACTAATCTCAGATAAAACAGACTTTAAAATGAAAGCCACCATAAATAATAACAATAAATCCAATAGCCTGTGCCACCTCCAAGGTTAAGGGAGGGCTTTACCAGAACCTCGAAGCCCTTGTGTACTTCTCCCGGCTGTATCACCCTTTCTCCCACCAAGGAACCAGCATCCTGACTTTTGTTTGACTTTTGCTGGTAATCCCTTTCCTTTTCTTTATTGTATTAGCCCCTATGTAAAACCTCTTAAAGAAAAAGAATCAAATCTGACCCATGACGACCCCACATGTATCAGAGTAGAACTACGCTCCATAGGGTTATCAGTGACTGATTTTTCAGAAGTAGATCACAAGCCTTTCTTCCAGAGGCACCTAGGATTTTCAAGGGCTGATTTTTTCAGAAGTAGATCATTGGACCTTTATTCCAAGGTGTCTCAGGGTGGACTCAAACCTTCAACTTTTTTGGTTAGCAGCCCAGCATGTTAACCATTTTGCACCATCCAGTGACTCCAATGAAACCCTGAGCAATATCAAAGATACGGGTCAGGTGGACTTCCCTGAGAAGGTGAGGCTTGAGCACAGACTCGAAGGAAGGGAGCAGGTTAGGCCTATGGATGGCTAGGTGAAGGGCAGTCAGGCAGGAGGACCACGGTGAGGACCTTGGCTTTTACTTGTATTTTTTTTTTGGTGCCATTGTAAGGTTTTGGAGACGTAACTTATGTTTAATAAGGTCCCTTTGGCTGTTGAGACTGGACAGAATACGATAGGGCAAGAGTAGAAGCAGAGAGACCCATGAGGAGGCTACTGCACTTGTCCAGGCGGGAGATGATCATGGCTCAGACCAGGGAGGTGGCTGTGGAGTTGGGAGAAGTGGTTGGATTCAGCATGTATTTAGAATGGTAGAGCCCATTGGATTTCTTGATAGATTGGGTATGGGTGTGAGAAGAAAAAGAGAAGTTAAAGATGCCTTCAAAGCCTGAAAACCAGAGGGATGGAATTGTGATGAGGTGCCACAGGTGGAGCAGGCGTGGAGCAGATAGATGTGGTAGAAGACTCAGGAGCTCAGAGCTCAGGGTGGGCCACCTTGAGTTAGAGAGGCAGCATTGCAGTAACTAGGAACAGAGGCTCGGAGTCATTCAGTTGGAGTTTGAATCTAGGCTCTGCCCCTAATAGCAAGGCACTCTACACCTTTGAGGAGCCCTGAGGGTGCAATGGTTAAGCACTAGGCTGCTAACCAAAAGGTCAGTTGTTTGAACCCACCAGCTGCTCTGAGGGAGAAAGATGTGGCAATCTGCTTCTGTAAAGATTATAGCCTTGGAAACCCTATGGGACAGTTCTACATTGTCCTACAGAGTCACTATGAGTCAGAATTAACTCAATGGCAACAGGCTTATGGGTGGTGCAATGGTTAAGCACTCAACTGCTAACCAAAAGGTAGGTGGTTTGAACTCACCAGCTGCTTTGCAGAAGAAAAGATCTTGCGATCTTCTTCCACAAAGATTACAGCCTAGGAAACCCCATGGGGCAGTTCTACTCTGTCCTATCAGGTCTCTATGAGTTGAAATCAACTTGACAGCAAACAACAACAACCCCTTTGAACCTTAGTTCCCATCTCTGTAAAATATGAATAACAATAGCACTTGCCTCATAGGTTTTTAATTTTTTTATTGTGGTGAAAATATACACAACATACACCAATTCAACAATTTCTACATGTATAATTCAGTGGCATTGATTACATTCTTCAAGTTGTGCAACTATTCCCATTATTCTTTTCCAAATTATTCCACCACCATTAACACAACCTCATAGGGCTGGAAAACCAAAATGGAAGATCACGCTCGCCATTTTGCAAGCTGAAAGAACTGAAGAAAAAATTCAAGCCTCGAGTTGCAATAGTGAAGGATATCATGGGGAAAATATTAAACGAGGCAGGAAGCATCAAAAGAAGATGGGAGGAATACATAGAGTCGTTATACCAGAAAGAATTAGTCGATCTTCAAAGATTTCAAGAGGTGGCATATGACCAGGAACCGACGGTACTGAAGGAAGAAGTCCAAGCTGCTCTGAAGGCACTGGCAAAAAACAAGGCTCCAGGAATTGACGAAATATCAGTTGAGATGTTTCAACAAACAGATGCAGTGCTGGAGGTGCTCACTCGTCTATGCCAAGAAATAAGGAAGAGAGCTTCCTGGCCAACTGACTGGAAGAGATCCATATTTATGCCTATTCCCAAGAAAGGTGATCCAACCGAATGTGGAAATTATAGAACAATATCATTAATATCACATTCAAGCAAAATTTTGCTGAAGATCATTCAAAAGCGGCTGCAGCAGTGTATCGACAGGGAACTGCCAGAAATTCAGGCTGGTTTCAGAAGAGGATGTGGAACCAGGAATATAATTGCTGATGTCAGATGGATCCTGGCTGAAAGCAGAGAATACCAGAAGGATGTTTACCTGTGTTTTATTAACTGTACAAAGGCATTCGACTGTGTGGATCATAACAAATTATGGATAACATTGTGAAGAATGGGAATTCCAGAACACTTAATTGTGCTCATGAGAAACCTTTACATAGATCAAGAGGTGGTTGTTCGTACAGAACAAGGGCATATTGATCGGTTTAAAGTCAGGAACGGTGTGTGTTAGGGTTGTATTCTTTCATCATACCTATTTAATCTGTGCGCTGAGCAAATAATCCGAGAAGCTGGACTATATGAAGAAGAATGGGGCATCAGGATTGGAGAAGACTCACCAGTAACCTGCGTTATGCAGATGACACAACCTTGCTTGCTGAAAGTGAAGAGGACTTGAAGCACTTACTAATGAAGATCAAAGACCACAGCCTTCAGTATGGACTGTACCTCAACATAAAGAAAACAAAAATCCTCACAACTGGACCAATGAGCAACATCATGATAAACGGAGAAAAGATTGAAGTTGTCAAGGATTTCATTTTACTTGGATCCACAATCAACAGCCATGGAAGCAGCAGTCAAGAAATCAAAAGATGCATTGCATTGGGTAAATCTGCTGCAAAGGACTTCTTCAAAGTGTTGAAGAGCAAAGATGTCACCCTGAAGACTAAAATGCGCCTGACCCAAGCCATGGTATTTTCAATTGCATCATATGCATGTGAAAGCTGGACAATGAGTAATGAAGGCCGAAGAAGAATTGATGCCTTTGAATTGTGATGTTGGCAAAGAATATTGAATATACCATGGACTGCCAAAAGAATGAACAAATCTGTCCTGGAAGAAGTGCAATCAGAATGCTCCTTAGAGGCAAGGATGGCGAGACTGCGTATTACATACTTTGGACATGTTGTCAGGAGGGATCAGTCCCTGGAGAAGGACATCATGCTTGGCAGAGTACAGGGTCAGCAGAAAAGAGGAAGACCCTCAACGAGGTGGATTGATACAGTGGCTGCAACAATGAGCTCAGGCATAACAATTGTAAGAATGGAGGAGGACCGGGCAGTGTTTCGGTCTGTAGTGCATAGGGTCGCTATGAGTCGGAACCGACTGGACGGCACCTAACAACAACATAGGGTTTTTAGCAGAATGTTGTTAGTTGTTGTCTTGTTGGCTCCAACTCATTCAAACTTATGTATCACAGAACAAAAAGTTGCCCAGCCCTGCGTCATCTTCACTATCTTTGATATGTTCGAGCCCATTGCTGAGGCTACTTTTTTTTTTTTTTATTGTATGATTCCATTTATGTGAAATACCTAGAGTAGGAAACGGACGGAGAATACATATTTGTTGGTGGTCACCAGGGCCTAGAGCAAAGGGGAATGGGGAGTTTTTTTTTTTTTAATTAATTTTTATTAAGCTTCAAGTGAACATTTACCATTCCAATCAGTCTGTCACATGTAGGTTTACATACATCTTACTCCCTTCTCCCACTTGCTCTCCCCCTATTGAGTCAGCCCTTTCAGTCTCTCGTTTCGTGCCAATTTTGCCATCTTCCCTCTCTCTATATCTTCTCATCCCCTCTCCAGTCAAGAGTTGCCTACACACTCTCCAGTGTCCACCTGATTTGATTAGCTCACTCTTCATCAGCATCTCTCTCCCTGCCACTGACCAGTCCTTTTCATGCCTGATGAGTTGTCTTCGGGGATGGTTCCTGTCCTGTGCCATCAGAAGTTCTGGGGAGCATTGTCTCTGGGATTTGAGGCTACTTTTTAAAGAGGATAAAATGTTTTAATATTTGTATAGTGCTTAGAACCTTGCACCAGCAAACACTATATGATTATTTGTCAAACACAAATAAAACGAACACCCAGTGGCGGCAATGTGTATAAGGAAACTGTCACAGTTGGGTGCTGGGTCCAGAAGCAGGTCAATGGAACAGACTCTGGGTCCTACTCTGACTTTGGTTTCCTGAGAGTTTAGTGAGAGTGGGGAAGGTGGTGGCCTGGCCATGAGTCCTGGATATACGTGCTCTCTGCAGTTGGAGCACCTGATAAGGCTGTGAGTGGGCCAGTATGGGCTGTCCTGCAGGAATATGGTCCAGGCAAGTGGCCCACCATCTGTTTTCTGCTTCCAAACTCACCATGGCTCTCGCTCTCAGGAGGTCAAAACATTCTCACCTGCTCTAGGCAGCAGAGTATGGAAGGAAGAGGGGAATGTCAGCATGTGGTCAGACAAACCAAATACAAGTCTAGATCTGGGCTGGACTTACCTGGGCGTTCTGCTCTTTGGGTCACAGAGCAGATAGCAGGGATCGTGGGGAGGACAGCCCTCAACACGCCCAGCCCTTGAGTCACTGCTGCTTCCATATGGTTTCCTCTGTGTCATTGCTATCCAGGAATCTCTCCGAACCAGTTTTCCTAGGATGTTCTTTACCTCTCTGGTGTTGGCTTTCTGCTTTCTGTATCCTGTGTCTTCCTCCTTCTTGGTTTACTCTCTTGTCCATGGTTTGGCCCACATCTCCCACTAGCTACTTGAGAAAGGGTGAGAGAGAAATGTAAGACAACTTGCATATCTGAAAATATCTTCATTCTGCCCTCATACTTGACATTTAGTTTGTCTGCGTGAAGAATTCTGGGTTGGAAACCACTTTTCTTCAGAATATTGGAGGTGCTGCTCCACATCTTCAAGCTTCCAGTATTGCTGTTAAGAAGTCTGAAGGGATTCTGGATTCTTGTTCTTCTGTAGGAGACCTGGTTCTTTCTCTTTCTGTCCTTCTTCTGATTCATCCTGTTGGGTGTTCAGAAGGCTGATTTTCAACTTTTATTCTCTTCTAAAACAGGTATAATCAGGACAGGTAGCACTCATGAGATGCCATGCACACTAATTTTTGTCCCTCATTGGGCTTTCCAACCTATTCACCGATGCTGGCGCTTGCTGTGTTCCTGGATGAAAATGCATGCTGGCCCCAAGATTTTCGGCTCTCACTTAGTTGAAAGAAGGAGGGAGGCGGGAAGAGTGAGAAGGGAGAGGGGGAGTTTCTGTTATTACTTTAAGTGGCTTAAGTCTTAAGTCAGCAATTGACTGTTGCCAGTCCACTATGTCAATCATCACCGCCTCCTCCCCAGGCCAAGCCAGCTTCTCTCTTTTGCACTCACTCCCTCCCCCTTCCACTTCTGCTGTTTTACACGTCCCAGGTCCCAAGATGGGGGAAAGGGACCCACTAAGAGGGTCAAGAGAGCATTCACTTGACTGGTTTTGCCTTAAGATGGTTTTGCACTATCTTGCTTGGCCGTGTTTGAGGCTGAGTATTTCTCTCATGGGCACTTTTGTGGGTTCTGCAGAGGACCCCAGTGGAACATGCTATTGCACTTTCTATGAAGCAGGTGATACATTTTTTCCTTCTAGCCAATCCCTCCTCACTCTCTGACTTTTGATGGTGTACCCTTCATAGGCCCTTTCTGTTCACATCCCGTCAGTTTTCTAGCCTTGGCGTCCTCCAAAGTCTTCAGACTACACATCAAGCTCCTAAGTGACCCCATTAAAGCCCTTCTAATTACATCTAAAGAGCCTTGGTAGCAAACTGGTTAAGCACTAGGCTGCTAACTGAAATGTTGGTGGTTCAAACCCACCAGCTGCTCCATGGGAGGAAGATGCGGCAGTCTGCTTCTGTAGATTACAGCCTTGGAAATCCTATGGGGCAGTTTTACTCTGTCCTATAGCATTGCTAGGAGTCAAGATTGACTCGATGGCAATGCAGCCGGTAACTATATTTAACTTGAGAGATGGCACCATCTCCACTTTGGGGAAGGGGTGTTCACAGTACCTAAAAAGCTAAAGAAATCCTTTTAAGATATCTTCGCCAGTTTCCCCAGATCTGATAGTTGTTATACCCACGATGTGGGAAGTTTTCTAACTGGTTTTTAGGCGCCTACTTTTAATTTCCATGGGAGGAGTTGGCTTCACAGTTCACTTTGATATCTGATCTCTATCTTACCTTAGGGCTTCAGCCAACACTTCTAATTTACAACATTCTGTTATGTAAGCTTTGAAAGCTATAAATACCAAACACAATAAGATTGCTTTAAAAAATTGATTTCCATTTGGATGGCATCATTGTTTGAGAACACAGCCTGGAATGATCTCAAGTCTTTGAAATTGTTGAGGCTTGCCTTGTAGCCCAGAAGGTGGTCCATTTTCTGAAGATGATTTTCGTGTGCTTGAAAACAATCTCTTGGGTGCCGGGTTCTGTGTTTGTCCAATAGAACAGGCTTGTTAATTGCTTCTATCCGAATCTCCTAATTCCCTATTAACATTCTTTGTGTGATCTATTCATTACTGAAAGATGTACTTAACCTCTTCCCCATGATAGCTGATTTGTCAATTTCTCCTTGTATCTCTGCCAATTCTTACTTCATCTATTTTGAGATTATTCCAATGCAGCAAGTTTAGAAATATTACATCACTCTAATGATTTTTTTTTTGATTATGCAACCACTTTTATTTCTCATAGTGCCTTTGCCTTAAAGTGTACTTTTTAATGATATCAATATAGATAGACCAGATAGCTTTTGCTTTGTAGTTGTATGATATATCTTTTTCTACCCTTCCACTTCCATTGTCTCTGTATCCTTTTAAGTGTGCTTACTTAAATATATATATCTGGAAAATATTTTATATAATCTGATAATCTTTTAATCAATGGGCTAGTCCATTTATATTTATTTTAATTATTGATATATTTGGACTTTTTTGGGTTTTGTTTTGTATTTGTGCTGCTTTTTCCATGCTTCTTCTCCTGCCCTTTTTTTTTTTTTAGAGTGAGCTTTCTTTTTTTCTCAATGCAATTTTTGCCCTTCTCTAGTCTTCCTATTCTTTTAGTGGCTACCTTTGCATTTTAACATGCCTTGGTAACAAACTCTAGAGCCCTGGGGGTGCAGTAGTTAAGAGCTCGGCTGCTAACCAAAAGGGTGAGCAGTTCGAATCCACCGGCTGCCCCTTGGAAACCCTATGGGCCAGTCCTGCTCTGTTCTATAGGGTTGCTATGAGTCAAGATTGACTCAATGGCACCTAACAACAACGACAAGAAGGCAACAAACTGTAATGTTAGTTAAGGTTTTTAGGCTTTCTTGAATAACATAAAGACCTTAGAAGGCTTCAACTTTAATGACCTCTCCCCCTCCCCAGTTTATGTGTTATTATTTACAGAATTTTAATTCTGTATATGCAAAGTGTTGAACTCTGGAGCCACATGGCCTGGGTTTGAGTCTCAGATGTTTCACTTATCAGCTGTGTGACTTTAAACAAGTTATTTAATCTCTCTGTGTTTCAGTGTCTTCAACAGAGAAGTGGGAATAATAATAGTCCCTATTTCTTTGGGCTGTTGAGAAGATTCAATGAGTAAATTTATGTAAACCTTTACTAACTGTGCTCAAACAAAAAAACCCATTGCCGACAAGTTGATTCTGACTCATACCAACCCTATAACTGTGCTCAGCACACGGTAAATGTTAAAAAATGGTTAGCTATCATCATCATCAGTTTTCCCCATAAATTAGACACGGCTTTGTTATTATTATCAATGTATGCTTATATTTACTCATGATTTCTATTTTCTTTACATATTGTTCCTTTTTGTGGCTCAGACCTTCCTCTTGGGATCATTTTTTTTTTTTCTCTCTCTGGGTTATGTTGTTTAGAAGGTTTTTTTGTTTGTTTTGTTTTTATAAATGAGATTCTATTGTTGGTAAAATTTAGGGTCTCTTTGTCAGAAAATTCTTTATTTTGTCCTTATTCTTGGAAGAGGATTACATTGTAAATAGTTCTAGGCAGTCTACTGTTTTTCTATCAGTACTTTGACGATATTAATCTACTTTCTTCTGGCTTCCACAGTTAAATTCAAACTAATTGTTATTCTTTGTAAGGAATTTGTCTTTTCTCTATGGCTACTTTTAAGATTTCCGATCAACATTTTACTCGAATGTGCCTAGGTAAGGACTTCTTTTTATTTATTCTAATTGGAGTTAATTATGAGTCTCGAATCTAAGGATTCACACTTTCATCAATTTTGGAAAATTTCAGCCATTATCTCTGGCAATATTGCCTCTCTCCCATTTTCTTCTGTCCATCGTTTAGGGTCTCCGATTAGGCATATGTGCCGGTTGCCTTCGACTCGGCTCTGACCCATGGCTACTGTGTGTGTGTCCGAGTAGAACTATACTCCATAGGATTTTCCAATGGCTGTGACCTTTCAGAAGTAGATTGTCAGACCTTTCTTCCCACTCACCTCTGGATGAACTCAAACTGCCAACCTTTCAGTTAGTAGCTGAGTGCTTAACTGTTTGTACCACCCAGGGACCCTTAGATATATGTCAGGTCTTCTCATTTAACCTGCATCTTAACATTTCTTTCATATTTTCCACATCATTTTTTTTCTGTGCTGTATTCTAGTTGATGACTTTAGATATATCTTCCAGTTTACTGTTTTCTCGCAGCTGTATCTAACCTGCTATTTTACCTGTTCACTGAATTGGTTTTTAAGCTTTTGTGATGGTAATTTTCAAATTTATGAAAAGTAGAGTTCATAGTTTAATGCATACATGTTGTACACAGTACCCAGCTTTGATAGTTATCAGTACCTAGCCAATCTTGTTTCATCTACCTCCCACCCAGCCTTCCATCCTCACTCCAGATTATTTTGAAGTAAATCCTGGGCATCTCATCATCCATTGACCTTAACTCTTTATTATATGCTTGACTGAAGATTTTTACCAACGTCTGCAGTTTGAAATTGATCAAACATGCAATCAAGATGCATTGATAATTACTGGTGATTGGAATATGAAAGTTGGAAACCAAGAAGAGGGATCAATAGTTAGAAAATATGTGCTTGGTGACAGAAATGACTCCGGAGATTGAGTGATGGAATTTTGCTTACCAACGACTTCATTGCAAATACCATTTTTTACCAAAGTAAATGATGACTATACACATGGACTTCACCAGATGGGCTACATATGAATCAAAACAACTATATCTGTGGAAAGAGATGATGGAGAAGCTCAATATCATCAGTCAGAACAAGGCCAGGGGTTGACTTTGAAACAGACCATCAATTGCTTATATGCAAGTTCATCTTGAAGCTGAAGAAAATTAAAACAAGCCCACAAGAGCCAAAATACAAAACTTGAGTATATCCCACCTGAATTTAGAGACCATCTCAAGAATAGATTTGATGCATTGAACACTAATGACCAAAGACCAGGTGAGTTGTGGGATGACATCTAGGACATCATATATGAAGAAAGCAAAAGGTCATTAAAAAAACAGCAAAGAAAGAAAGACTAAAATGGATTTCAGAAGAGACCCTGAAAGTTGCTCTTGACTGTAGAGTAGCTGAAGAGAATGGAAGAAATGAAGTAGAAGAGCTGAACAGAAAATTTCAAAGAGTAGCTGGAGAAGACAAAATATTATAATGACACGTGCAAAGACCTGGAGTTAAAAAACCAAAATAGAAGAACACGTTCAGTATTTCTCAAGCTGAAAGAACCGAAGAGAAAATCCAAGTCTCGAGTTGCAATATTGAAGGATTCTATGGGCAAAGTATTGAATGACACAGGAAGCATCAAAAGAAGATGGAAAGAATACCGAGTCACTATACAAAAAGCTTTGGTGGGTATTCAACCATTTCAGGAAGTAGCATATGATCAAGAACTGATGACATTGAAGGAAGGAGTCCAAGCTGCACTGAAGGCATTGGTGAAAAGCAAGCCTTCAGCAATTGATGGAATGCCAATTGAGATGTTTCAACAAATAAATGCAATGCTGGAAGTGCTCACTGGTCTATGACAAGAAATTTGGAAGACAGCTACCTGGACAACTGACTGGAAGAGATTCCTATCTGTGCCCATTTCAAAGAATGGCGATCCAACAGAATGTGGAAATTATTGACCAATATCACTAATATCACATTCAAGTAAAATTTTCCTGAAGATAATTCAAAAACAATTGCAGCAGTACATTGACAGGGAACTGCCATAAATTCAAGCCAGACTCAGTAGAGGATGTGGATCCCGGGATATCATTGCTGATGTCAGATGAATCTTGGCTAAAAGCAGAGAATGCCAGAAAGATGTTTACCTGTGTTTTATTGACTACACAAAGGCATTCAACTGTGTAGATCATAACAAATTACAGATAACATTTTGAAGAATGGGAATTCCAGAACACTTAATTGTACTCATGAGGAACCTGTACCTAGATCAAGAGACAGTAGTTCCGACAGAACAAGGAGATACTATGGCGTTTAAAGATCAGGAAAGGCATGCATCAGGGTTGTATCCTTTCACGGTACTTATTCAATGTGTATGCTGAGCAAATAATCTGAGAAGCTGGACTATATGAAGAAGAACAAGGTATTAGAATTGGAGGAAGACTAATTAACAACCTGTGTTATGCAAATGACACAACCTTGCTTGCTGAAAGTGAGGAGAACCTGAAGCACTTACTGATGTTGATCAAAGGCTATACACTTCAACATAAAGAGAACAGAAATCCTCACAACTAGGCCAATAAGTAAACTCACAATAAATGGATAAAACATTGAAGTTGTCAAGGATTTTGTTTTACTTGGATCCACAATCGATGCCCACGAAAGTGGAAATCAAGAACTTAAAAAATATATTGCATGGGGCAAATCTTCCGCAAAAGACCTCTTATAAAGTGTTGAAAAGATGTCATTTTAAGGACTAAGGTGGGCCTGATTCAAGCCATGGTGTTCTCAATCGCCTCATATGCATGCGAAAGCTGGACAATGAATAAGGAAGACTGAAAAGCTGATCCATTTGAATTGGCGTTGGCGAAGAATACTGAATACATCACGAACTGCCAGAAGAACTAACAAGGCTGTCTTGGAAGAAGTACAGCCAGAGTGCTCTTTGGAAGCGAGGATGGCGAGACTTCGTCTCACACACTTTGGACATGTTATCAAGAGGGATCAGTCAGGAGGAATCAGTCCCTGGAGAAGGACATTATGCTTGGTAGAGTATCAGCAAAAAAGAGGAAAACCCTCAGCGAGATGAATTTACACAGTGATTGCAACAATGGGCTCAAATATGGCAACGATTGTGAGGGTCGTGCAGGACTGGGCACTGTTTTGTTCTGTTGTACATAGGGTCACTATGAGTTGAAACTGACTCAACCGCACCTCACATCAGACAACAATATGCTTCTTTTCTAAAAGTTCCATTTACTTCTTTTACCAATCTGTGTTCTCTTTCTAGATCCTTTCTTATTCTTTGCTCATATTTTATTCTCTTTTATAACTTCAAGCATTATACTTATTTTATATTCTGTATATGATCATTCAAATCCTGGTGTTTCTGCTGGGTCTTGGTCTGGTAACTTATTTCCTCCTGTGTGTTTTAATTTTACGTATAGAGATAAACTTTCTGAAAAGATATGCATTAATTAATTGCGACATACCAGATGCTCCAATGAATGTCCAATAATTTAATTTTCCCAACCTTGCAGGAGAACTTTGTTCCTTTGTATAGATAAAGAAACTGAAGGTCAGAGAAGCTAACAACTTATCTGGAACCACTGCCTGTAAATGACAGAGCTGAGGTTTGCATCTAGGCCTGCCTTACTCTGAAACTCTCCGCAAACTCCCTACCTTTCCGCAGTCTGCCATCTACAGGGGAAACTGGCACACAAGTATAAACTCTGTTGAGTTGGGGAATCTGGGGTTTCTTTGTGGGTTTCTCCAGGTGCCCCCGAGGAGACGAAGAGCCTCATGAAGGCCTCTTACACCCCAGAGGTGATTGAGAAATCAGTGCGGGACACAGAACACTGGCACGGCAGGAAGACAGATGATCTGGGTAGGTGGGGAGCTGGGGGTAATGGGAGGTGGGCACTCCCCTCCTTGGGCAGGCTGTGTAGGCCTCAAGGCCCAAGAAAGAATCCAGGGCAGGAGATAGAGCCTTGGGGAGGGCCTGGAAGAGTTATGGATCACCTCTGAGGCCTGGGCATCCCAGAGGCCCTCTGGGTGATTTGTGATAACTCCTTCCTTATTCTTTGCAGGACGGTGGCACCAGAAAAATGCTATGAACATGAACTTGCAGAAAGCACTGGGTGAGAAATTTGGAGAAAAGAGCAAAGCCAGGGGCTCAAAGTACTAAATACAACACAAAAGTGGTGTCCTCTGCTCAGAGAAAGTGCTAACAATAAAGAAAGGCACAAATCTGAACCATTCTCTGCTTGGGGCCGTCTGTCTGTACACATTGGGGTGGGGGGGGCAATGTGTGGTGCTGGGAAGACCAACTGTGGGTTCTCCTCCAGAACACCCCCCCAAAAATCACACCTTTTTTTCTAAGCTCAGGAAGGGTGGGACAGCTGAATGGGACTCTGTCTCAAGCCAGTGTGCCTGACTTCTCCCTCATGCCCAGTGTAGAGAGGCCCTATAGTGGATGCTTGAGGTGCAGTGAATTAGTTAATATGGCCCTTCTAGCCATAGTCTTTGTGACTACCACACAATGATTGGGTGGGGCTATGCAAATAAGGTGCTTGTGGCCCACCAAGGGGATTGGACAGCTTGTTGCTAATGCAAATGAGGTGCATGGAACCCCTGTGGAGGTGGAACCATGCAAATAAGGTGCATGGAACCCTAATGAGGGCATTGGCCAGTTTTGCCATCCAAGGGAGACAGGGAGAGAGAAGGAGGAGCTGTAACACAGAAGACAGAGAGAGATGGTGGCGTAGCAGTAGCAAGAGCGATATTTGTGCAAGACAGCTGCAGTGGGGCTTGCTGACCCATGAAGCTTAGAGTTGTAATACTTGCCTGAGAAGGCTCCAGGCAGGGTCCAGCAGCAGAAGGCGAAAGAAGCTGTCCTGATCAAGAGCTGTATCCTGAGTTGTTCCTGTTACTTCTGAGTTGTTCATGATCCCAAGCTGTACCTTGTTACTTCCCTAATACTTCTGAGTTGTTCATGATCCCAAGCTGTATCTTGTTACTTCCCTAATAAGCCACTTAACTGTAAGTTCATGAGTTCTGTGAGAAGTTGCAGCAAATTATGGAACCCAAAGGAGGGAGCGTACTGAGGCGAGGGGGAGTAGTTGATGTTAGAGATGATGGAGTGGGACAGCAGTTTGGAAAAGCTGGACATTTGGGACATCTTTAACCTCCACCTCATAGGAGCCAGCTTTCTGCTGATCCTTACAAAAGAAATTATTCATTTAACACTGCTGACTCCTACTCTATATGTCCTCCCTGGCAGAACCACAATTCCTTCCAGACATCCATTTTCTTCCCCATGAAGTCATGGGCTTCAGAGGAATTGACTGCATCCCGCACTATAATCCAGGAGGGAATCTGGTCTCATGGTAATCCCCTCTCCCTGCCAGTGACTGGTTCAGGAATGGGCACGTGACTCAGTTGGGGCCAATGAGATGGAAGGAAAGGCGTTGTGTGTGGGGCCTTATGGGAAATTCTTTTCTCTGCCCGGGGAGCTGGAGGAGTATCCCTCTTTTCTTTATGTGAATGAGGAACCATGAAGCCTGGACTGCTCCTAGCAGACATCCTATGACCACAGGAGCTGGCCTTAGAAGTAATTGACTCTGTGGATAGCAGCACAATATGAGTGCTCCATCATCTCACACAGCTGCTCCGTCTGCCCAGCTGAAGCCTCCAGCCTCTGGGCCTTCTGGAATACAAGCCTGCTTGTTTAAGCAGCCAAACATCCTAACTGACAAAGATACCAGTAACAAGGGAGGAGGGACCTGAGAGTTGGGGCCCCAGGGAACAGGGTCTGCCAGAGAAGAGGTTCCAGATCAGACAAGCATGTCTTCCAATTGATGCTGAAGCTTTTTACCTGGTGAGTCTCCAAGGCAGCAGCATACACCACCCCTAGGTCTCTGACTTCCGCTCTCAGAAGATGCTCTACTCATGGGTGATGGCTTTGGTTATTCATTCCTGTTCCAAATCTTCCCAAAACCTAGTGGCTTTAGAATAATGATCATTTCTTTGCTCACAATTTTGCAATTTGGGCAGGGCTCAGCAAGTACAAAGGACCTGTTTAAAATGTTGAAAAGCAAAGATGTCACCCTGAAGACTAAGGTGAGCCTGACTCAAGCCATGGTATTTTCAATCGCATCATATGCATGTGAAAGCTGGGCAATGAATAAGGAAGACTGAAGAAGAATTGATTCCTTTGAATTGTGGTGTCGGCGAAGAATATTGAATATGCCATGGACTGCCAAAAGAACGAACAAATCTGTCTTAGAAGAAGTACATCCAGAATGCTCCTTAGAAGCAAGGATGGCGAGACTGCGTCTTACATACTTTGGACATGTTGTCAGAAGGGATCAGTCCCTGGAGAAGGACATCATGCTTGGTAAAGTATAGGGTCAGAGGAAAAAGGGAAGATCCTTAACGAGATGGATTGATATACGGTGGCAACAATGAGCTCAAGCATAACAACTATTGTAAGGATGGCACAGGACCGGGCAGTGTTTCATTGTGTTGTGCATAGGGTCGCTATGAGTCAGAACCAACTCGATGGCCCCTAACAACAAGCAACAGCAGGTATGGCTCATGTAACATTTGAAGATGGCTCCTTCTCCCACATGCCTTGTCTGGATTGAGTGCCACAGCTGGGGGCTGGTATCACTTTGTTTTTGTGTGGCCTCTTTGTGGCTAACTTGGGCTTCTTCATGGCATGAAGACTGGGTTCCATGAAGGAGCCTTGAAGGGGACAAGAGAGAACCAATGTGTCCAAGTTCTTATCAAGTCTTCTCTTGCATCTTGCTTGCAAATGTCCCTCTGGCCAATCTAGCCACATGGTTCAGCCCAGGCTTATTTGGAAGGGGACTACATGAGGGTGTTAATACAGCAGGAGTGCTTCATTGGGGACCACTCAAGTCCGTCTACCAAAGTGATCACCATGCTTTGGAAAAATAGAAAACAGATTACTGCCAGAAGAAGGGAGCCCAGTCTCCCCACTTCTTCCCCAACTCCCCCTCCTCCCACTGTGAAATAAAATCAGTTCTACTTTATGAAGATAGAAGGTTCTTTTGCCCATGATGCTACAGATCATCTTATCAAATGTTAAAAACCTATGTGCTGTATAATCATATATGTATATACTTTTTAATGCTTATTGTTATGCCTTAAACTGTAACTAGCCTCTGGAAGCAGTTTGTCCTGTTTTCACAGTTGTATTTAGGTGGCCAGGCTCACTGAAACACTTGAAACTTATTCTTTCAGGAAACAATAGAAGGTTAATGAACATGGCCTGTTTCTAAGATTTCAGAAGTCTTATAACCATGGCTGGCTGATCTTGTGATTATCTCAGCAAGGCTTCTCTTTTCCATTCTTTTTAATGTTTGAGAACATACTGCTGTCTTATAAGATTTAGGTATTCTGACATAATTGTCAACCAATCAAATTTTTTTTGTTCGAAGTTCCTGATAAAATTTATATATATGTATATATATACGTACGTATATACCAAATCCATTGCTGTCAACTCGATTCTGACTCACAGCGACCCTATAGGACAGGATAGAACTGCCCCATAGGTTTTCCAAGGCTGTAATCTTTATGGAAGCAGGCTGCCACATATTTCCCCTCCGAAGTCGCTGGTGGGTTTGAACTGCTGACCTTTTGGTTAGCAGCCAAGTACTTAGCCACTGCACCACTAGGGCACCTGGAAATTATGTAGAAGTACCCTGAAAATTATATTTAATTGGAGCACTGGTTTACTCAGTAAAGACATGCTGCCCAACTCTAAAGTTGCTATTAAGGCTGCACAGCAATCTGCCAATGGCATTCTGAGCAGTTTATTTTTTGACACCACAAAAGGGAGTGACTTATTCAGGGTAAGACTGGATCAGGGAGGTGAATTTACATTGGATCAAGGATGTGACCTGAGAAAGGGTGTTAATCTCACCGTAATCCTCTTTAACATAATCTAATCTTGCCTCATTAACTATAGACAGAGATTAGAATTTATAACACATAGGAAAATTGCATCAATCATGAAATGGAGGACAACCACGCAATACTGGGAATCATGGCCTAACTAAGTCGACACATACTTTAAAACCCACCCAGTGCTGTGGAGTCAGTTCTGACTCATAGTGACCCAGGGGACACAATTCAATCCATGACATACATCAATTTGGTTAGCTGCCGTTGCTTCCTAACTCACGGCGACCCTGTGTGCAGTGGGATTGGACTGTGGTGATCCACAGGGTTTTCATTGGCTGATTTTTTTAAAGTAGATAGCCAGGTTTTGTTTCCTTTTTGATTAAATCAATTGGCCTCAAAGTAAAGCAGATTCCCATTCAAACTAAACCCATTGCTTTGACTCATAGCGACCCTATAGGACACAGTAGAACTGCCCCAGAGGGTTTCCAAGGCTGTAATCTTTATGGAAGCAGACTGCCACTTTCTTCCATGGAGGGGCTGGTGGATTCCAACAGCCGACCTTTCGGTTAATAGCCTAGTGCTTATCTGCTGCGCCACCAGGGCTCCTCTCATAGCACATTACCTTCCATTATGTGGGCAATTCAAGGCCTTAAGAACAAAATGGGAGTTTCTCTAGGGTATGTTCTGCCTCCAGACTGTAAATAGACATTTTGCCAGAACACTCTTTGCTCTTCTTGTTGGCTGACCTATGGATTTTGGGACTTGCTAGCTTTCCACAGTTGCGAGACCCAATTTCTTGAAGTAAATCTCTCTCTCTGTGCGTCTCTGTATATAGCACTGGTTCTGTTTTTCTAGAGAATCCTGACTAAGGCATATGGGGTAGGGGAGTGGTTGTCGTGGAAGGCCTCATAGAAGAAACAGCTCTTGAGCTGAGTCTTAGAACATGAGTAGGTACTTTCAGGCGGACAGGAAGAGGCAACCATCCCAAATAGAGGGCACAGTAGGAATAAGACCACAGCACAGCGTCTTTGGGGAGGTGCAGGTGGCTTGGTAGCTGGGAGGGTAGAGCTCCAAGAAGGGGCACAGAGGTGAGGTGGAAAAGGCAGACAGTCTACACCTGGGTGAGGCTGTACCCTGTGAGAGCCTTAGATGTGAGACCCAGCCCTTCCCTCCAGGAGCGTACAGTCTGGTTGGAGCGTAAAAGGTTAATAATGATCGAAGGAGCTGCATGGAACAGTTAAAAAAAAAAAAAAGCTCAATATTCCTAATGGTCAGAGAGATGCAAATTAAAACAATAAATTCATCAGGTTGACAAAAATTGAAGTGCAAGTGTAGGTGAGAACGGGGGAAGTGGGAACTCACATACACTTGTGACTTAGGAACGCAGAACAGCCATTTGGGAAAGTAGCGAGAAAGTAGCAAAATTGAAATGACACACTACAACCTAGAAATTCCCATTTCTACATAGCCTGGAGAAACTCTTAAACATCCACACATGGAGTCCCATACTAAGATATTTATTGCAGCTTTGTCGTAACAGCAAAACAACCGAAATGTCAGCAGGATAACGGACCAGTGAGATAATACACAGCAGTTGGAAGGAATGAGCCCCTTCTCATATACCAGCGTGGACATATCTCACCATATATTGCAGTGGGTGGACGTGACAATCTGCAGAATGAACGTACAGCGTGATCCAAAAACCCCCAAACCCGTCGCTGTCAAGTTGATTCTGACTCATAGTGACCCTATAGGACAGAGGACTGCCCCATAAAGTTTCCAAGGCTGTAAATCTTTACGAAGCAGACTGCCACATCTTTCTCCTGTGCAGACGCTGGCGGGTTCGAGCCACCAACCTTTCAGTTAGCAGCCAAGTGCTTATCCCTTGTGCCACTAGCCTCCCAAAGGCACGCATAAAACAGTACCCTCCGTTACTCATGAATAAATTCATCAGAGTCCAGAGGGTGGGTTGTGAGGGTGCTGCAGAGCTCCAACTTCACATCATGTCTAGTCCCGTTGGTCAGACACAGCTTTCCTTTCTGTACCTGCAGGAGAGAGCTGCCAAAACGCCCTCCAACAAGAGAACTCCCAAACTGGAAGAGACGGTTCAACACAGGCTGTTGAGCTGATTTAAAGTTAAGCGAGCAATTTCAATGTTGCGACATAAGTGAACAAATGGAACAGGTTTCATAACTTTGCCTCACAGACTCCATCTCAGAACATTAAGAGGGACCCTTTTTAATTAACCATTGGATACTCCAGACAGCCTCCTGCACCTTCTGAAAATGCGTAAGAGGCTGTAATCCTGGCAAAATAAATACAACATGCATAGATTTTTTAGACACTAAGGCCTTTATCCCACAGATGGTGTTCCCAACAGCATTCCTTGTTCTTCCTTCTCCTGAGGGCCCAAGAAGGTGGAATTCACAGTGATTTTAATGTCTCAAGGAGGTACAGGGGCCAGATCTTCAGTAGCATTCATTCATACAGCGCAAAAGCTACTCTTCCTTCAATTCATGCAGGGCTGCATGTGTGTATACTGATTCGGAACCATTTCCATTATTTCTTTCATATCCAAACATCACCTGTGGGGAATCATATAAAAGCAACTTTGAAATGCTCTCACCTAGGACAGCAGTGGAGTGGGGTTTTAGGACACAGTTGACCAGCCCACATGGCTGTAATTTTTGCCCAGCTCGCCACCTGGTGGCAATGTTTCCAAATTGCAGGCAGAGTATTTAAAAAAAAAATTATTTTTATTTTTATTTTTTTAGATGTCATAAATCTGGCATGTCCATGCTAGGGCATGGACCTAGAAACCGTTTTGTTTAACACCTTTTAACCACGCCTTTCCTCCTCCCCATCCATAGCCCCATTTCAGAGATGAGAAAACTGAGTCCCAGTTAAATGAATGTATGTTTAATTAGGAAGTAAACAGTTGAAGTGGTCAGTTTTGCAAATGCAAATTGTCAGTGATGATGCAGGGCAGCGGGCAGAAGATTTTCTTGTTCTTCTTCCCAGAATCCTGGTCTCTAGTAAGCAGGAACAAGTAGGAGCTGCAGTAAACTCGGAGAAAAATTCAAAGGCAGATTTGCAGTCAAGAGGCCACAAGAGACTTTCCAGCCCTAGCTGATGGTCTAGCGAGGCTCATTCATATCCTTGGGAAGACTATCTCATTGTCAGAACCTGGTTCTCATTTCTAGAGGAGAGGTAGTAGCACCTCTCTCACAGGTTGTGGTCAGGATTAACTGAGAAAATGTACAAGGACCTGGCACAGTGCACAATCTTCTAATAGACATGTAATAAATGTTTATCCTTTTCATTCCTCCAGACCCAGACCAAACCAAACCTGTTGCTGTAGAGTTGATTCCGTCAGGTTTCCCAAAAATGTTTCAAGGAACACACTGATGTGTTAATAGTTGTCTTAGTTATCTAGTGTTGCTATAACAGAAATACCACAAATGGATAGCTTTTACAAATAGAAATTTATTCTCTCACAGTTTAGGACGCTAGAAGTTCAAATTCAGGGCGCCAGCTCTAGGGGAAGGCTTTCTCTCTCTGTCAGCTCTGGAGGAAGGTCCTTGTCATCAACCCTCCCCTGGTCTAGGAGCTTCTCAGTGTAGGGACCCTGGGTCCAAAGGATGTGCTATGCTCCCGGCTCTTCTTTCTTGGTGGTAGAATTTCCCACTCATCTCTGCTCACTTCTCTCTTTTATATCTCAAGAGAGATTGACTCAAGGTACAACGGAATCTTGTAAACAGAGTCCGGCCTCATTAACGTAACTGCCTCTAATCCTGCCGCATTTATATCATAGCAGTTAGGATTTACAACACACAGAATGATTACATCGAATAATCATAAAATGGAGGACAACTACACAACGCTGGGAATCATGGCCTAGCCAAATTGACACACATTTTGGGGGACACGATTCAATATACGACAATAGTGTTATGTGAAAAGTTGTCTTATTATCAAATGAATTTGGATTTTGCTGGTTTAAATAAAACCAGATTTCCTTAGTGCGAGATTTCTCTGAACCTTGAAGATGGTAAAATTTGTTGTGCCACTCCAAATCACTGCATATAGTTTTCACCGTCCCCCACTGTGCCTGGCACAGAGGAAGCCATTAACAGCTGTGGCAATGGCTGTGATTATAATAATCATCTTATTAAAACTACAGGTTTGGAAGCTTGGGAAGGCAGCCCATGAAGAGTAGCCCTCGTTTTTGGGGATGGTTAGACGGATTGATGTGATGGAGAAGGAGGCCTGCCAAAGGGCTTGGCCACTCCCTCCCTCTGGGATGCTGACTAAAAATCAGGGAATATGTGAACCTGGCCTCAGGGCAAGAGTGTTGAGTTTCTTGGCTGGAACTGCATGACTCAGCCTGAGTGAGGGCTATCCAGCCTCCCACTTACATCCCAGTGCTGCAGGCTTCCCTAGTATACCAGCACGAGGGGTTAGGTGACCTGCCCAAGGCACGGGCCAGGAGGCAAGCCTGGGCCTTTCCTATCCCAAACCCCTTTCCAGTGACCAGTATTTACTGAGCCACTGTGCTGGGTGTTTGGCACCATGAGGGAGACAGGGGCAAGTAGTTCTCGTGCTCAGAGGGCTCCAAGTCTAGCACTGATAATGGTGGACGCAGATGAGCTTAATGCAAGGAAGTGAAAGGTCAGGAGAGGAGGGGAAAAGAGGAGGGAGGAGAGTATGCCTGAGGGGACTGGGGTGCAATTCAGCAGCCTCGGGCTCCAGAGCAGGAATTTAGGAGCTGTGAAGCCCTGACCCCAGCCCTAGGTGATTTAGGGTGAAAGTTGCCGGGAGCCCTGGAACAGATCAGAGTCATGGTGTAGGCTCTGCGGGGAAGAAAATTCCGGATCTCCAGGAGGAGGAAATTTGTGACTACTTGCCCTTTGGCAATCAAAAGTGAAAGTTCCACAGTTGTTTACTTGCTCCCCGCTGGTTCCTCAAAGCTAAACTTCTGGGACTCCCAAGCTGTCCTCCCCTGCAATCTGTTCACGTGGTTCTTTCCAGGTTTGTGACCTACTGGGTTCACTTCTCTTAACCTGTGACCTTTATTTTCTGAGGTTTTTAAAAAAATGTTGGGCTAAGTCTGTTAACCCACAGAGGTACGTCCCAACTCCCCAGCCTTCTCGTAAATGTCTACCGTAGAGAAGTTGAGTCACCATGGGAACAGAAGAATATGTTTTCTCACAGATGAAGAGATTTAAAGACACAGGAGATGGCATTAAGAATAATATCTATTACTTCAATAGTATTTACATGCCTTAACCTACTGTGAGGGAGGTAGCTTTATTGGCTCCATCTCACCCATCTGGAAACTGATACACAGAGAGGTTCAGTGATTTGCCCAAGGTCACATGGCTAGTAAATTCTGGAGCTGGGATTTCAATCCAGGCTGTCTAACTCTGAAATCCATGCCCTTAACCACTAGGTGGAGCCCTGGTGGTGCAGTGGGTAAGAGTGCCACTGCTAACCCAAAGGCTGACAGTTCAAATCCACCAGCCTCTCTTTGGAAACCCTATGGGGCATTTCTACTCTGTCCCACAGGGTCACTATGAGTTGAAATCGACTCAAAGGCATGGAGTTTTGTTTTTTGTTTGTTTTTTTTTTTGGTTTAACCACTAGGTAAGGTCCCTGGGTGGCCTAAATGGTTTGCACTTATCTACTAACCTAAAGGTGGGCGGTTTGAACCCACACAGCGGCATTGCAGGTGAAACGCCTAGCAGTCAGCTTCCTTAAAGATTACAGCTGAGAAAACCTCATGGAGCTGTTTACTCTGCAACACGTGGAGTCGCCATGAGTCAGCACCTACTGAAAGCAACGGGGTTTTTTTGTTTTTTTTTTTTAAACCACTGGGTTACATTGGTCTCAGAAATGCAAACAACGGCTTTCTCAGGAATTAGGGTGGGTAGGGTGAGGCTTCTAGAATGCCTGTATAAAGAGTTTAGAGAAGGAAGTTCAGACAAAGCTTTTCACCTTTGCTCATAGTCCTTAACATTCTTCCTGCAAACCAAAAGGCAGGGATCTCTTAGAGCCAGTGAAGGAGGAAGAAAAGCTGCAGATGTGTTTGATTTGGGTGAGGGCCAGGCAATGCCTGCAAGGAAAGTTAGCTTGAGTAACATTTATTTATAGGCCATCCTGCGTGCAGGTCACTTTGGACTGTGGGACCTGAAGGCATTACCACTGACTTCTCTCACTGAAAAGGCTCCCTTTACCCCCATCCGCCCTCTTACTTAACAAATGGGGAAACTGAGGCCCAGAATGGAGAATGAATTGTCAAGATCAAAGAGCGGGTCAAGCGCAGATCAGAGGCAGGCCTGGGGTTAGAATCTGGGTCTTTCACTTCCCATGGGGTGCCCTCTCAGTGACCTCATCGCCCTTGCTAACTTAGCTCACAGCAAAGTCAGGACTGGGGTCTTAGGATACTCTCCCCAACCCCCCATGCTGGCTCAGCTGCCAAACAGCCATGAGACCCTGGGCAAGTTCCTTCACCCTTCTCTGACCTGATAGTCAGGGAACCCACCTTTTAGGACGGTCATGAGGGCTTAAGGAGTCGCTAAAGGTAGGAGTCCCTGGGTGGCACAAATGGTTAAGGGCTCAGCTACTAACAAAAGGTTAGCAGTTCGAATCCTCCCAGTGGCATCTCGGAAGAAAGGCAGATCTATTTCCGAAAGATCGCAAGCCACTGAAAACCCTGTGGAGCCAAGTTCTACTCTTACACACATGGGGCCACTGTGAGCTGGAATCTACTCGTAGACAACTGGTTTGGTTTTCGGTTAAAGGTAGCCCACAAGTGTAATAGTACCCGGTACAGAGTAGGTGTTTGATAAATGCCATTTAGTCTTATTATTTTTCACATACCCTTGCTCCCCGGAATGCATTAAAAAAGAAACAAGGCAAGAAACCCTTTCAGAGAATGAAGAAAACCAAAGACACAAGGGAAAGATTAGTCCAAAGGACTAATGGACCACAACTACCACAGCCACCAGGAGACTGAGGCCAGGAGAACTGGATGGTGCCTGGCTACCACCACTGACTGCTCTGACAGAGCTCACAATAGAGGGTCCCAGACAGAGCTGGAGAAAAATGTAGAACAAAATTCAAACTCACAAAAAAAGACCAGACTTACTGGTCTGACAGAGATTAGAGAAACCCTGACAGTATGGCCCCTGGACACCCTTTTAACTCAGTACTGAGGTCACTCCTGAAGTTCACCCTTCAGCCGAAGATTAGACAGGCCCATAAAACAAACAATAACACACGTGAGGAACATGCTTTGTAGTTCAACCATGTATACGAGATTGAATGGGCACACCAGCCCAAGGGCAAGGATGAGAAGTCTGGAGGGGACAGGAAAACTGGGTG
Organism: Elephas maximus indicus; assembly: GCF_024166365.1. Lineage (NCBI taxonomy): Eukaryota > Metazoa > Chordata > Mammalia > Proboscidea > Elephantidae > Elephas > Elephas maximus. The sequence goes on along the minus strand of NC_064822.1, from coordinate 180,778,152 downwards.
AATGGAAATGGGGAGCCCAGGGTTGAGAAAGGGAGACTGTTGACACATTGCGGGTTGGCAACCAACGGCACAAAACAATTTGTGTATTAATTGTTTAATGAGAAACTAATTTACTCTGTAAACTTTCACCTAAAGCACAAGAATAGCAACAACAAAATGAAGCCCTTTCAGTTCAGAAGCAGAAAACTGAGAACAGAGATGAAGAACATCCATAAGGTCAGAAATTAGACCCCGGGGCTGCCCCCTCTTTGGAGTCTGAGCAAAGCTTTTGCCTGAAGGAGACAAACACATTACCTATGACTCAGCTCTCTTGTCCTTCATCAGCTGATTGAGCAGACAGACAGAAAGAGAGAGAGAGAGAGAGACAGCCCCCTGGAAGGCCCCTGGTGACAGAGCTCTGGTGTCTGGGTATGAGCCTTGGAGGGTCGCAGCAGAATTTGGGTTCCCTGAAGCTGACCCCGAGACAAGAAGTCTCTTTCAAGGAGGAAATGAGAGGAAAGAAGGAAGTGAATAAGACTGAGTTATTTGGCAAGTTAACCACTTGGGTAACTGGAACTTAATTCCCCCCAAGGAACTATGGGAAACAGCGTGGAACATGTGCCTCGGAGTTATCCCACTTGAGGAGTCACTGGACAGGAGCTGCTCCGAGAGGCACCAAGGCTCTAGCACTTCCAGCCTTTGGCAACCCAACGGCATTCTCAGGTGAAGGGGGTCAGTGCACGCATGGGCTGTTGGAAGTCAGGCAAGTGCCCTGAAGTGATGGTGGAAGGGGAATGGGCGGCCTGGAGGCACCTGCCACAGGTAGTGTCGGGAGGCCGACCCACTTGCCGTTGCTCAGCTACCTCAGTCAGAGGCAGCTTTTCTCTGTCTTCACACACATGCACGCACACACACACACACACACACACACACACACACACACACACACACGAGAATTTACATAGAACCTAAGCAACTGCATAGACATATAGGCATGCATACTTGTACAAACACGTGTACATAAACGTGATGCATATATACAAATATACACACTTGTACACATACATACATGCACATGACATACAAAAGGATTGCTAACATACAGCATCCAAATACAAGTATGCAAGCAGGGCTGGCTTCATGGTGTGTGACCCGAGCAGTCGCAAAGGGCCCCATGTGTAGAAATGTCCCACACTTGGTTGAATGCCCTCCTGTTGTCATACTGAAATTCTTAATACTGTTTGAACAAGGGGCCCGCATTTTCATTTTGCAGATGCACGCCCAGGCGTTCTCTATCTCACACTGTCTTGCTGTTTTCCCTCTGCTTTGCTCTCACCCTGGAAATTCCCACGAAACTCCATCGTCAACTCAGAAACCATAAAAGCTTAAACAGAAATGAAAATTGAAACCGGCAGCTGGAGGGGCTGCTCCTGCAGGTTGGGGTTGAAGTTATTTCTGTCGCTCTCCTGTAGGTGGCAGCACCAAGCCGACCCAAGTCCCAGCAAAGGAAGGAAAGGAGCCAGGGGAGCAGTTACTCTCTGAACCTACCCTCCTCCAGAAAGCCAGAAAACATGGGGATTTCCCAAAGCACAGTCTCTTAGGGATTATGGAATCCATTCTTCTGTGCCTATATTTTCATTCAATTCAATTCATTTTAAATTGTTTTCGTTCTTTACATTTCTTTTTTTTTTTTTTCTGGTTGCGAGTGCAACACGTTTGTCATAGAAAATAACACACCCCCAAAAGTACAAATCATTCATAATTTGACACTTTTATTTTTGCTTGTTTAAGGATGTAAAAGGAAGTGACAGTACCCATCCTCCTCCAGCTACTTAAAGAACGCTGGTGCACAGTAGTTGAAGAGTGTCAGCTGCCAACTCAAAGGTCGGCAGCTTGAACTCACCAGCTGCTCCGCAGGAGAAAGCTGTGGCAGCCTGCTTCCATAAGGACTACAGCCTTGGAAACCCTATGGGGCAGCTCTTCTCTGTCCTATAGGGTCACTATGAGTCGGAATCAACTCGATGGCACTGGGCTTGGTTTTTTTTTGTTTCCAGGTACTTGGCGTTTAAGACACCCTGCCAGACATATTACTTTACTCAATCACCCCCATGCATTTCTTGAGTACACATATAAGCAAACACACAAGTGTTTTACTTCCCCCAAATAGTCTCCTATTCACGTTTTACAATTTACTTTTTTACTTAATATGTCCTCATGTTTTCAAGTTGGTATGCGTGGCTCTGTCTCAGTTTTTAAACATTTAGCGTGTAATGTTTCATGCCTGACTTTAGCAAGACTTAGGTAACGGGTTTACTGAAGGGTCTGCACTCAATGGGGTGCCGACATGAAGCAGTTCCATTTTCTCCGTGTCCTGCACCCCTTGCCGGGCCATGTGAACTTGCCCTTCACATCCCTTCCTGACATCTCCCGCAAGCTCCACAATTTTCTGATCACTCTCAAGAATTTAAAAAGTTCACTTCCATTCGATTGTTTTTTTCTGAATTGTGATAAATCTAGATGCAACGAATCATTTGCCCTTTCAACCTTCATGTGTACAATTCAGTGGCAGTAGTTATGTTTATCGTGTTGTTCAACCATTACCCTTATCCGTGTCCAAATTTTCCCATCGCCTTTAACAGAAGCTCAGTGTCCCCTAAACAGTGAGTCCCCCATTTCCCCTCTGTCCCACCCATCCCTGGTAACCACTACTGAACTCTTGTTGGATTTTAAACTTCAGTCTCCTGCCTCCTCCCCCTAAGGCGTGACCCCTGGCTGGGAGAGCGGAAGGGGAAAGTCTTAGTCACTTGGTCCCCCTCATCTCTGCTCTGTCATGGTTGCAGCTCCTTGGATGTGTTAGCGGGGAGGGCTGGAGAAAGGTGTTCCCCTTCTCTGGGACCTCTGCGGTCAGCCTCTGTCATTGCTGCTGCTTCTCTGGCTAGCTCTGGCCAGCTGTGGGTGTGCCTTCTCTTGGAAGAGGAGTGTACACTCTGTGGGGACATCTCTACTGCACAGTGTCCTGATGAGGGAGATGCACTTGGCTCAGCTGCTCCCCATCTCTCCCACAGATCCTGCCCTCCCCCGTGGGACACCCCATGGTCTCTGGTGGCTAGGGTGTCCTCACCCAGTGGCCTGCTCTTTCGGGTGGGCTCTGAGTGGCCATTCAAGCCTAGTTACCTTTCTCAGGGTCCCCTAGAACTTTAGGAAGCTCCCACATCCTTACTACATCAGGGGGTGGGGGTATAGGCAGCACTACTTCCACCCCACCGTCCCATCATCTCTCTCCACTTTTTTCTGATCAAAGAGGTTCAGAAGGCAGAGCAGCGAGCCCTCTGGAGGCACAGGCATCTGACTGGGGATGAAATGTCAGCCTTTCTGCAGGTGCCTCCCACGTTTCCTACTTATGCTCTTGGAATCATCCTCACGTAGCGTGGGAAAGTGGGGAGCACCCACTGCCTTCCTCACGGCAGTGGAGGGGGAAAGCCACAGCTTTTCCACCTGGTCAAGCTTTTATCACCTGACAATTTTTTTCCGTCTCCACCCCAGGCTTTTGGGATGGAGGGAGGAGAAGGGCCAGAGCGTGCTACTGATGATTTAGGGTTGCTGGACTGGAAACTCTATGGGGCAGTTCTACTCTGTCCTATAGGGCCGCTGTGAGTCGGAATCGACTTGATGGCACTGGGTTTGGGGTTTCTGGGGCCCCAGAGAGAGGATCTGAGCCCCATTGTTTGTGATTCTCTCCAGATGTGGGGTCCTCGATGCCTTTTTTGTTTAATTTTGGGGTCTTGGGTGCCAGTAGTGGAGCAATGGCTAAAGTTCCCACTCAACACATTGTTAAATTAACCAGATCCCCACTGGTGGACATTCCAGAGATTTCCAGCTTGGGACTATCACAACCAATGCTCAGGGAACATCCTTGTGCACATCTCCACATTCTCACCCTAGTATTTCTGTGGGCTGGGTTTACGAGAGCGGGATTGTTGGGTAATGGAGTATATTTATTTAAATTTTTAATTTGTAAGTTGGCAGATTGCCTCCTGGAAATATGCTTCTTTGCTCTGCTATCATTAGTATGAGAGTGAGGGTGACCATTTCTTTGTATCTTCATGGTATTGTATGCTACCTGTTGTTTTATTTTCGCTAATCAGATAAGCCAAAACTTATCTCAGTTTGCATTTCTTTTTTAGTGTAATTAAGCACCCCTTCTTTGTAACACCGGTTACACCTACAACTTTGGGAAGGAGACTCAAGTACCAGAGAGGACACAACAACTACTTGACAATTATGAAAGTTCAGAGTCCACAGCAAAAACTTGCCTTGACTTTTCCCATTGAATCATCCTTCAGTCCTTACAGTATTATCTCAGATGGGCATATAAGGTTTCCTTGCTTTTTATCCTTCTCTCTACTCCTGTTGCCATCGAGTCAATTCCAGCTCATAGTGACCCTATGGACAGAGTAGAACTGCCCCATAGGGTTTCCAAGACTGTAATCTTTATGGAAGTAGACTGCCACATCTTTCCCCCATGGAGCGACTGGTGGGTTTGGACTGCCAACTTTTTAGTTAGCAGCCAAGTGCCTAACCACTGCTCCAACAGGGCTCCTCTCCATTACTCCCTTGTTTTTTGTTGCCCCTCTTCCCTGGTCTAGGATCTCAGCTCCATCCTGGTAGGAAGGGGAAGAGTCCAAAGTCCTTGAAGTTCTGCATGACACTTTCAGGACTACTTAACATTGGGAGGATTTAGGCCTGTCACAGTCTTCAAAGTGAAGTAGTTACGGGATAAACCTTTATCTTGCTGTACAGGATTGTCTGTGTCAACTCGGTATCATGCCCATTCCCTTCTAAGGTTTCCTGTGGATGGCAGAGATATCCCAGAATTTTCTCCCCTGTGTGGTTCTGACTTAGTTCACCAATGAGAGGCACTTCAGTGAGATTTGGAAGGCAGAAAAGAAGGAGAAGGTATTGTTTTCTGAAGCCACTTGCAGCCAGGTGTGTGGGCACAAGTGAGAGCTCCAGTAGTTTCCTGGTGGGCTCTTGAGAACCATTCCTACCCTTTAGTGGCAAATTCTCTGAACCCTGGTGGTGGTTTCTCTAGGTTTTGCTTTCCTTGCCCTTCCAGCAGTTGTTTTTGCTTCTGGAAGTAGTTCTATGGGAACACACATTTGTATGTGGAGATCTAGAATTGTTTCTTTGATCTTTTTAGATTTTAAGGTCACAATGACCTCATCGTCAGTAAAAAATGGGACAGTAGTAGATTATGGCATTTATTACCAAATCAGCCACTCAAATTCGCATCTGTAAGTGCTTAGAGTCAAGTGGCTATGGAAGGCAAGACCTTAAAACACTGAGGGGGTGAATGTGTTTTACACAAGGCAAAGAGGTGAATTGGGTGGGGGAGGCAAAAGGGTGGAATGTTATGGATTGAAGTGTTTCCCCCCAAAATGCATGTCAACTTGGCTAGGCCATGATTCTCAGTATTGTGCGGTTGCCCACCATTTTGTGATCTGATGTGATTATCCTACGTGTTGTAAATACCACCTTCTATGGTTTTTTTTTTTTTTTATGGTGTTAATAAGGCAAGACTAGAGGCAGTTACGTCAGTGAGGCAGGATACGATCTACAGGATTAAGTTTATCTTGAGTCAATCTCTTTTGAGATATAAAAGAGAGAAGCAAGCAGAGAGGAGAGGTGCTTCATTACCATCAAGCAAGAAAAGCCAGGAGTGGAGCTTGTCCTTTGGACCCAGGGGTCCCTGGGCCGAGAAGCTTGTAGATCAGGGAAAGATGGATGATAAGGACCTTCATCCGGAGCCAACACAGAGAGAAAGCCTTCTCCTGGAGCTCATGGCCTCAGTTGGAACTTCCAGCCCCTAAACTGTGAGGAACTAAATTTCTAATTTGTTAAAGCCATCCACTTGTGGTATTTTTGTTATAGCAGCACTAGATAACTAAAACAGACATCCAGTAGCTATTGTACTAGAAGACTGAGGTGCAATGAGCTGGATTCTCTTGAATAGACTGGGGAACTTAGAGAAAAAAAAAAGACAAGCTCAGGGCTTTAGATTACCAGATCAAGGCATGAGTAGAAAACCAGAGAACTTCTGGACCACTCTGAAGGAACCCCTTATTTCTCGTGAGTCACAGCGCCAAGGTTTCTGAAAACCAAACTCAAAGACTAATTTTGTGAGCATGTAAAATACAATGCCTTGCTAGATATCTTATGTCAAAGTTAGGGGATTAACTGAGAAGAAGTGAGACTGTGAGAATGGAAATGGGGACATTTGGGCAAATTCTAATGAATCTGAGTACCTTGAGCCTCCAGGTTCTGCTGAGCCCCTCTTGCCATGAAAAGCAGCCCTTCCTCCCCTGCCTGGGGAGTCATCCTTCCTTTACCTGAAGACTTTGTAATTACCTCAACTCAAGCAATTGTCTTGAGGGGAATGCTGTTTCTCCTCAAGACCTCTTTCCCACCTCTCACCATTTTTTGGTCAATAATTAAACTTAATTCCTACCGGACCCTAAAGTGATGAGCACGAAGCTTGATCTGAGAGGAGGTACCAAAAGAATTGCAAGATCTTGCTGATTTCTATTGGCAAAATCCTGGGAAATATGTGTGGGAATGAACTTTCAGGATGTTAGACCAGGGAAGAAAGAACCTAATGTTGGAGGGGACTGAATTTATGAATCTAGAACCAGATATTCCGGATTAAATTTGTCAGATTGAACAGCTGGGAGTGGCTTTCGCAGTTTTCTTAGTGCTGCAATCTGAACTCAATGGTCCATTAAATGAAATCAAGATGCTAGAACTTTCCTTGTGTGTGAGTTCCAAAATTGAGGCGACTGACTCGTATCAGAATGACTGACCCAAGTCTCAGCTCCGACTCCATCTTAGCTTTTGCTTATTTCTCCTCCAACCTTCAAAACCTTGTTGTTGTTTTTAGGTGCCATCGAGTTGTCTCTGACTCCTAAGGACTCTGTGTACAACAGAACAAAATACTGCCTAGCGCTGCACCGTCCTCACAATCATTGCTATGTTTGAGCCCATAGTTGCTGCTGCTGTGTCAATCCATCTTGTCGAGGGTCTTCCTCTTTTTTGCTGACCCGCTACTTTACCAACCGTGATGTTCTCTCCAGGGACTGGCCCCTCCTGATAACATCCCCAAAGTAGGTGAGAGGAAGTCTCTCCCCTTCTGTCATGGATTGAATTATGTCCCTCCCAAAAATGTGTGTATCAATTTGGCTGGGCCATGATTCCCAGTATTGTGTGATTTTTCCTATATGTTGTAAATCCTGCCTCTATGATTTTAAAGAGGGAGGATGGGCTGCAGTTGTGTTAGTGAGTCAGGACTCAATCTACAAGATTGGATTGTGTCTTGAGGCAATCCCTTGAGATATAAAAGAAAGAAGTGAGCAGAAAAGACGGGTGACCTCATACCACCAAGAAAGAAGCACCAGGAGAAGAGTGCATCCTTTGGAACCAGAGTCCCTGCTCTGAGAAGCTCCAAGTCCTGGGGAAGATTGATGAGAAGGCCAACAGAGAGAGAAAGCCTTCCCCTGGAGCTGACGCCATGAATTTGGACTTTTAGCTTACTTTACTGTGAGAAAATAATTCTTTGTTAAAGCCATCCACTTGTGTTATTTCTGTTATAGCAGCACGAGATGACTAAGACACCATCCTTGCTTCTAAAGAGCATTCTGGCTGTACTTCTTCCAAGACAGATTTGTTTGTTTTTCTGGAAGTTCATGGAATATTTAGTATTCTTTGCCAACACTGTAATCCAAAGGCATTAATTCTCCTTCGGTTTTCCTCATTCATTGTCCTGCTTTCACATACATATGAGATGATTGAAAATTCCATGGCTTGGGCCAGGTGCGCCTTAGTCCTTAAAGTGACATTGTTCTTTCTTTCTTTCTTTTTTTTTTAAACACTTTAAAGAGGTCTTTTGCAGCAGATTTGCCCAATGCAGTACATCGTTTAATTTCTTGACTGTTGCTTCCATGAGCATTCATTGTGGATCCAAGTAAAATGAAATCCTTGACAACTTCAGTAATTTCTTCGTTTGTCATGATGTTGCTTATTGGTCTAGTTGTGAGGATTTTTGTTTTCTTTCTGTTGAGGTGTAACCCTTAGTCGGTCTTAAGTAGGTAACAAAGGAAACGTTTTCTCTATGGTTAAACTAAAGATATGGGAAGAATGTTCCTAAAGGAGAGTCTTGACGCAAGACCCTTCTCATAAATTCCCTCAGCAGCCCTCAGAAAATGTTTTAAGATAATTACCTTGTGAACACCCTGTAAAACCACCCTTAGGCTAGGTATTTAAGCGAACCAATCCTAATAGCCCACATTAGTGTTTCTAAGCAATCACTGTAAAGCTCCACTTTGAGTTGTCCTGCCTCCTGCTTACCTAATTTTGCAACTTCCAATTAGAACGTTGTATCTTACCTCATAAATATGCCTTTGTAACTCCATTATTTTGGAGCCCTTGGTTTCACTTTGTGAAATCAGCCGTGTCTCCAGTTAGAACTGTCTTGAATCTTCAGTATATCTCTTTGCTTTTATTTTTAACAGAGTACACGGTCTTACTCATTGGAACTTGGTACATGTAGTCCCCAACTTATGATGTGTTTGAGTTATGATCAACCACACTTACTACCTTCCTTTTTTTTGTAATATTGAATATACCATGGACTGCTAAAAGAATGAACAAATCTATCTTTTTTGGAAGAAGTACAACCAGAATACTTCTTAGAAACTAGGGTGGTGAGGCTACGTCTCACATACTTTGGACATGTTATCAGGAGGGAGTTCCTGGAGAAGGACATCATGTGTGGTAAAGTAGAGGGTCAGTGACAGGGAACACAACAGAGAATCCCTGATGGAGCAGGAGAACAGTGGGCTGCAGATCTCAGATTCTCATGAAAAGACCAGACTTAATGGTCTGACTGAGACTAGAGGGACCCTAGAGGTCATGATCCCTGGACCTTTTGTTAGCCCAAGACTGGAACCATTCCCAAAGCCAACTCTTCGGACAGATATCGGACCGGACTATAAGACAGAAAATGATACTGGTGAGGAGTGAGTTTCTTGGCTCAAATAGACACATAAGACAATATGGACAACTGTTTGGAGGCGAGATGAGAAGGCAGAGGGGACAGGAGCTGGTTGAATGGGTGCAGGGAATACAGGGTGGAGAGGAAGAATGTGCTCTCTCATTAGGGGGAGAGCCGCGAGAAGTACATAGCAAGGCGTGTATAACTTTTTGTATGACAGACTGACTTGATTTGTAAACTTTCACTTAAAGTGCACACACACACACACACACACACATACAAAAGTAGAGGGTCAGGGAGGAAGAGGAAGACCCTCAATGAGGTGGATTGACATAGTGGCTGCAACAATGGGCTCAAGCATAGCAACAATTGAGGAAGGCACAGGAACAGGCAGTGTTTCATTCTGTTGTACATGGGGTCGCTATGAGTTGCAACCACCTTGAAGCACCTAACAACAACAACATTGTTAGTAATGTGTACTAGATACAATGTTGCAGTGCATAATTTGCTAATGTTATTATTCCCAAATGTAATGTTTCCAACCCCCAAAGACAAAGATACTGATAATAAAAGGCAATAATATTATAAAGAAAATGTTCTAGATCCTACTTTGGTGAGTAGAGATTGGGGTTCTAAAAGCTTGTGAATGTCTAAGATACGTCTACTGGTCTCACCCTGTCTGGAGCAAGGGAGAATGAAGAAAACTAAAGGCACAGGGAAAGATTAGTCCAAAGGACTAATTACCACAGCCTCCATCAGACTGAGTCCAGTATAACGAGATGGTGCCTGGCTACCACCACTGACTGCTCTGACAGGGATCACAATAGAGGGTCCTGGACAGAGCTGGAGAAAAATGTAGAACAAAACCCTAACTCACAAAAAAACACCAGACTTACTGGCCTGACAGAGGCTGGGGAAACTCTAAGAGCAGGGTCCCTGGACACCCTTTAAACTCAGTACTGAAGTCACTCTTGAAGTTCACCCTTCACCCAAAGATTAGACAGGCCCATAAATCAAAACAAGACTAAGTGGGCACACCAGCCCAGAAGCAAGGATGAGACGACAAGGAGGGAACAGAAAAGCAGGACAAATGGAAATGGGAAACCCAAGGTCAAGAAGAAGAGAGTGTTGACACATCACAGGGTTGGCAATCAATGTCACAAAACAGTACGTGTATTGTTTAATGAGAAACTGATTTGCCCTGTAAGCTTTGATCTAAAGCACACACACCCAAAATAAATAAAATAAAGGCAGTAATGATGAACCCCCCCCCAAAAAAAAGATCGAAATATTTGACTTATGTCAGAACCAACTTATGACGGATTCATTGGAACTGAACCCTGTCATAAGTCAGGGACTACCTGTACATTATAGAGGAGGAAGTTCAAAGGTTTAGAGGGCTAAGAATGCCGTAGTGTATTTATTATGTGTGGTCTGCTCACCCATCCTCTAGGATGATACAGAGGACGCTCGCATAACCAAAGCTTTTAATAATACATTGGCGGGGTAAGACATAATGAGGCCTATTAAGGATAGAAAAGTTAGTTCCAATAGGTCATCCAAGGACACAGAGCTATACTACAGTGCAGATATGCAGCTGCACAGAGGAAAAAAAATTATGTAATGAGCATGCAGAGTGCCTGCTCAGAGGGAATCTTTGGTAGAAAAAGTTCATGACAATAAGACATAACCTGTAATTATGTGCAAATGCTTGCTAACTGATAACACTAGCTACATCTTTCAGGTGTGATCTTTCCACCCCCTGGAACATCTGTTGAGACACAACGGGAAGGTGTAATTCATTGTTGGAAGGTAGGAGGAACAAAACACTTCACTGAAAGACCATTAGCATTGCCATAACTCCTTATTCTCTTTAATCTGTTTGTCATTTTCTATCAGTTAAAACACATATAAAGAGGCTTGGTGGCACAATGGCTGCTAACTAAAAGTTCAGCAGTTCGAACCCACCAGCCATTCTTTGGGAGAAAAGACCTGGCAATCTGCTCCCGTAAAGATTACAGCCTAGGAAACTCTATGGGGCAGTTCTGCTCTGTTATATAGGGTCGCTATGGATCAGAATTGATTTGACAGCACACAAAAACAATAGACCACACGTTGTAGAGATTTTTGAAAGTGTGTTAATTCCCTCTTCAGTCAATAAAAGGAACATCAGGCTCTTTGAAAGGCTCTGTAGTGGTTGCTTTTTGTAGGCCAAGGGTGATATTGGGAGATACCATCTTTGAAATAGGCTCCCTGAATTCATTGGAGATGACGGGATCTTGGAGCAGAGGAGGCCCAGGTAAAGAATATGATGTATGTGGTTACCATCCTGGGAACAGGAATGAAGCAGTAAAAGTATAGTATGTCCTGAGAGATCTTTGCAAGAAGTTAATTGGTCATGGTGTACCTAGGACTGGAATAGTTGGGCAGCCTATTAAAGTCTTGATCTGAACAAGTGAAAAATTCTAAATCAAAGAACAGAGACTTGACTTGAATCACCATCATAGGGAGTTATGCCTCCTAATCCAATTCCTAGAACTGATCCAGTTCACAGTCCCAGAACTCCTTGACTGAAGGGAAGGGTGCGTCCAATTGAGAAAGGACCCTGCTACTCTGCCAAAAATTTATATGGAAAATGTTTTTCTAGCCTACTCCAAAGGGACTGTGGCACTGAGGGAAGGTGACTGGACATTGGTTCTGAACTGACACTGAATCCAGGGGATTCAAAATTTCTCTGTGCTTGACAAGGGAGAGTGGGGGTAATGAAGGTCAGGAGATGAATGGAGTTTTGACTGAGTTCCATCTCACAGTGGACCCAATGTGTCCCCAAACCTACCTTGTGGCCCTCCTCCTCTGGTAAAAAATGTGTATTTGGAATAAACTCAGAAACTAAAAAGATCGTCATATTAGATCCTTGACTGTTGCAATGAGGACTGTTTTGATAGGAGGGGCCAATCCTAGAACTACTTCTCCCTATCGTAATAGTTAAATCAAGGCAATAACACATTCCTTGAAAAATGCGGGGTGCTGATTTCAATCACATCCCTCTTCATCTAGCCTATTTAGCCTGTGCGGAATACAGAGATGGATCTTGTAGAGCGACAGGGTATTACTGTAAACTTAATCAGTTGTAATGCCAGCTGCAGCTGCTGTTCCAGATGCAGTCTCTTTACTGGGGGCAAATCAATACAGTTTGTGGTACTTGTTTTGTAGCTATTGATTATTAAATAACTTTTTCTCCAATCTAGTTAGCATAGACCACGAGAGGCAGCTTGCTTTCACTTGGCAGGAGCATCAGTACACCATCACAGTTTTAATTGTAGAGCTAAGTCCACTCTCAAGGTCTTTGCTGAAGTATAGAACAAAGGGACATTTGACATTTGGTCTACTACAATGTTGACAATATATTGATTGACCTAGAGATCAGTAGGTAGCAAATATTCTGAAAGCTTTGATGAGACACAAGCAAGTCTGTGGAAATAAGTTCCACAAAATGTCAGGTCATGACAACTTGGTGAAGTTTCTAGAGGTCTAGTGGTTTGGGCATATGGCAAGTTGTATTTTCCTAAAGACTACAACAATATTTCTCATCCCATATGTTCTTGCAATGTGACTTGGACACTTGTTCCACTAAGAGGTGGGGTCCTTGTTCCTTCCCCTTGAATCTGAATGGGAGATTCTTCATAAGCAGACATAGCTGCTGTCTGGCTCACTCTCTTTGAGAATTCTCACTCTGGGGAAGACAACCATAATGTTGGGAGGAAGCCCAAATATCATGCTTGGAGAGGCCCACACGGAGACTATCTGAGGCCCCTGGCCTTATAGCTAGTATCAACTACCAGACATATGAGTGAATAAGCCTTCAGAGAATTCAAGTTCCCAGCTTTCAAGTCTTAAACCTGAGTCCCTAGATATTGTGGAGCAGAGCTGAACCAACCCTGCTATGCTCTGTCCTAATTCCTGGCTACAGTATCTATGAGTATAATAAAGGGCTGCTTTATGCTACTAAGCTTTGGGGTGATTTGTTATGCAGCCATGATAAATAGAACAGGCATGCCAAGATATCTCCTACAAAATAAAGGACAAGTTCCTGCGTCTTGCACCTTCTACCCCTAATAAAAAACCAGAGCACCTGGTGAGCCTCTTTGGATTCCGGCAATGGCATATACCACCTTTGGGTATGCTGCTCTGGTCCATTTACCAAGTAACCCAGCAGGATAACAGTTCTGAGCTCGGTTCAGAGCAAGAGAAGGCTCTGCAGCAGGTCCGGGCTTCTGTGCAATTTGGACCACATCAGCCAGCATATCCAATGGGGCTCAAAGTATCTGTGGCAGATATGGATGCTGTATGGAGCCCCTTGCATGCTCTGATAGGAGAATCACAGCACAGCACCTGAGAATTTTGGAAAAAAGTCATGTTCTTTTCTGCAGACAACTATTCTCCTTTTGAAAACCAGCTGCTGGCTTGATATTGACCCTGAGAGAGACTGAATATTTGACCACGGGATACCTAGTTATCATGTCACCTGAACTGTCCATCATCAATTAGATGTTATCTAATCCACCAAGCCCTAAATTTTGATGAGTACAGGAGTACTTTATTACCAAATTAAAGTGGCAGATAGAAGGTTTGGCTTAATAAATTCCTGAAGGCACAGGCTGTATCAGATTCCCATGGAGCCTATACCTGTTGCATTGACAACTGTCCCAACCCACACTTATGACCTCATGGGAGTTCCCTATGACAAGTTAACTGAGGAAGGAAAAACCTTGGCCTGGTTTGCAAATGGTTCTGTTAACTATCTGGCAGTACTTAAAGTGGATGGCTGATATTACAATCCTGCCCCAGTGGTGGGCAGGATAGAAAGGAAGGAAAGTCTTCCTAGTGAACAGAACTTTGGACATTGGACCTGGTTGTATACTTTGTCTGGAAGAAAAGATGGCCAGAAGTATGGACCTAGTTTAACCCATAGGCAATGGTTAATGGTCAGGGATTTGAAAGGAATAAGTCGGAAGACTGGTTGGTGATAAGGCGATCTGGAAAACAGATATATGGCCGGACCTTTCAGAATGGGTATAAAATGAGAAGATATTTGTGTTCTCCATGAATACACACTGGAAGGCAACCATTTCAGAGGTGGCTTTCAACAATCAGGTAGACAAGATAACCATTCTGTAGATGCCAGTTACAACAGTCCTTTTCAATAGACTCATGAGCAAAATGACCATAGTGGTGATATGAATATTATGATGGGCTCAAAACATAGTTTACCTCACCTAAGGTTGATTCGCTGTGAAAGTCATTACTGAATGTCCAACCTTCCATGGCAGAAATCAACACCCCCAATGTGGTACCATTTCAACCACTTTCTGGCAGGTCAATTACATTTGGTCCCTTCCACCATGAAAGTGGTGGAGACTTGCAATAGATACTTATCTGAGTTTGCCTTTCTTGTCCACCATGCTTTTGTCAAAATCACGCTCTATGGATGTATAGAATGCCTTATTAACTGTTGTGGTATTCTACACAATATTGCTTCTGATTAAAGAACTCATTTACAGTGAACGAAGTGCAATTGCGGGTTCACTAGTCCTACCATTTTCTTCATTACCCTGAACCTGTAGAACCTGCAGGAAGAGGGCTTGTTGAAAGTTCACATATGGTGCCAGTTGCAAGACATCATCTTTCAGGGCTGGGATGACTTCTTATAGGAAACGGTCTATACTCTTGACTCAATATGTAGTGCTATGTCTTACATAGTCAAAATACACAGTCCAGGGACAAGGAGTAGAACTGGGACTGGCTTTTCTTTCTTTCTTTTTTAATTGTACTTTAGATGAAAGTATACAGAACAAACTAGTTTCTCATTAAACAGTACACATACTGTTTTATGTCATTGGTTAACAACCCTACGACATGTCGACACTCCCTTCTCAATCTTGGGCTCCCTATTACCAAATTTCCTGCTCCCTTGTGTCTTCCAATCCTTCCCCTGGGCTGTTGTGCCCCTTTGATCTTGTTTTGTTTTAAGGGTCTGTCTAATCTTTGGCTGAGGGCTGAACCTTGGGAATGACTTCATTACTGAGCTAAAAGAGTGTCTGGGGGTCATACTCTTAGGGTTCCTCCAGTTTCTTTCAGGCCAGTAAGTCTGGTCTTTTTTTTGTGAGTTAGAATTTTGTTCTACATTTTTCTCCAGCTCTGTATGGGACCCTCTATTGTGATCTCTGTCAGAGCAGTCAGTGGTGGTAGCTGGGCACCATCTGGCTGTACTGGCCTCAATCTGCTGGAGACCATGGTAGATGTGGCCCATTAGTCCTTTGGACTAATCTTTCCCTTGTATCTTTTGTTTTCTTCATTCTTCCTTGCTTCTGAAGAGGTGAGGGACTGGCTTTTCTTAGTGACCCACCAGCAAAATTTTTGTTTCCTATCTCTGTAACTTTGGGTTTTGCTGGTTTAGTTCCAAAAAGAGGAATACTTCTAGCAGGGGGAATTCAAACAACTGCTCCATTGTCCTGGAAGCTGAGACTGCCACCTGGCCACTCTGGTCTTCTCATGCCACTGAGCCAACAGGAAAGAAGAGAGCTACTGTACTGTCTGGGTGATTAATTTGGGAAGATTCCAACTATCAAGAGAAAATAATGTTGCTACTACACAATTGGAGAGGGAGGAGTATGTCTGGGACCTGGGGATTTTCTGGGATTTCCCTTAATACTCCCATGTTCAACAGCAAAAGTTCCTAAAAAATGACAGCAACCCAAATGCAGGTAGAAGCACCTTCAAAAATGGTTTGGGTCACTTGACAGGTAGAGAGCCATCACTACTAAAGTGATGGCTGAGGGCAAGGAAGACGTGGAATGGGTGGTAGAAGAAAGCAGTTATTAATACAAATTCTGTCCACATGACCAATTGCAAAAACGAGGGTTATAGTTGCTATCGAGTTTCTCTCTCTCTCTTCATATTTCTCTTTTCCTACTCCTCTCTTTCTAATGCAAGTTGTGTTTGATTCAGCATTTAAGTTCTAGGATATTAAAGGGCATTTGTGATTCAGCTAGGAAAGGCTGAAAGAGATATATATATCTCTTTGGGGAGAGAGTGAACATGGCTTCATTTGACTGAGAGATAGCTGCATTCTGATATGCAGAAGCATGGTATTCTTATTGTCTGTATTTGGAAGTTAAATGTGGGTTAGGGGTGTTGTGTGGATGTCCGGTGGACAGTGTTGATGCTGGGTAGATGTGCTGGACTGTCTGCATCATCCTGGTGTCAACACCACCGCCACCTAATCTTTCTTCTACATTACAGTAAAAAAGTCAAGAACTATAATTCCCAGAATCCCTTTTCCCAAGTGGTTCAGGATTAGAGGTTGCTAATGACGGGCACTCTGAGAGATGTGGAAGGTGGAAGAGATGGCAAAATCAATATTCTCCGAAAGCAGATGCAACCAGACGTTTGAGTGGAGATGATAGTCACAGCTTCCTGGCAAATTCTCAAGAAACATCTGCTTGGTGTTTGAGCCTGGGATCTTTGGTTGTACCTTCTCTGATCTTTGCTTTCCCTGCTCTTCCATGTGTAAGCC
This sequence comes from Elephas maximus indicus, assembly GCF_024166365.1. Classification (NCBI taxonomy): domain Eukaryota; kingdom Metazoa; phylum Chordata; class Mammalia; order Proboscidea; family Elephantidae; genus Elephas; species Elephas maximus. The sequence continues at coordinate 180,761,551 of NC_064822.1, read as the reverse complement.
CTCAATTCCTATATTAAATCCTTCACACGGGAAATTCATAGAAGGGCTTCTGTTTTCCTGACTGAAACGTCATAAACTTGTTAATATTGAACACCTATATACCTTTGATGTGTTATTATGCTAAAAATAATCTTTGAATTGCCAAAAGCCTTCTCCCCATCAAGAGCGAAGAGGTCAAGGAAAGAAGGTGAGGGGAAAAAAATCCTGTTCTGTCACATCTCTTTTGGCCATTTATATTTCTTCTGCTCATAAATTACCCGCTGGTCGATTTTTTGACTCAAGTTTATCTTTCAATTTTATATTGCTCTCTTATTATCTTGAGAGTTACCGATAGATACTGATCTTTTGTGGGCCACATTTGTTGTGAAATATTGGGAAGAATGAATGCCACCTCCCAACACACATGCACACATGCGTGCGCGTACACACACACACACACACACTGATCTCTGTAGAAAAGAGGTATTCTAATCCCTCTTTCCATGAGAGGAGAGTTTTGGGGTGGATATGCCCAACCTCTTTCTTCACACCTTATTTCTTTCTCCCCAAGGATGAAGCTACACTTGACCACAAAGGTCACTCCTCATGCACGCCCATATCTGCCTCTTGTTCTCTTGGACTACCTAAAACCAGTCACGGCGGACCCTCCCTTCCTTCCTCTTTTCTCAGAGCAAGCCCACCATATTCCAGTTTCTCTGCCTGTAACTACATGGATAAGTCAGGGTGAGTCCAGCACTCCCCACGGGTTTGTTTATGGCTCAGAGTCTAGGTTCAGGGAAGGAAGTTAAAGGAGCTTCCTTATTCCCTAATGTGTTTTACTAGAACTTTTGCAGTTTGGGATTGTTGAGTACTTTCCAGCCATTAATAAAGCCAACATTTTATTCTGCGTTTGACTCAACTCTTCGTATTTTCTACTGGGCAGAACCTGGAGGGGAATAGGAGCAAGTGGTATGGTTCGAGCCCCAAACTCCATTTCACACTCTCTACACAAATATTTCCTCCTAGTCAATTGATTTTTTGTTTTGTTTTAACCTAATTCTTTGTGTCTTTCTTACTTATCTAGTGCTGCTATAACGGAAACACCATAAATGGGTGACTTTAACAAACAGAAATGTATTTTCTCATAGTTTAGAAGGCTAAAAGTCTGAAATCAGGGCACTCGCTCTAGGGGAAGGCTTTCTCTCTGGGAGCTCTGGAGGATGGTCCTTGTCTCTGTGAGCTTCTGCTCCCGGGCAACCTTCACTGGCTTGTCTTCTCTCTTCCCCCATCTCTGCTTCTCCCTTGCTTGTTTAATCTCTTTGATACCTTAGAAGAAATTGACTCAAGACACACCTTAAACTAGTCTTGTCTCATTAACATAACAAAGACAGCTCATTCCCAAATGGGATTATAGCGAGGGGCACAGAGGTTAGAATTTACAATATGTAGTCTGGGGGGACACAATTCAATCCATAACAGTGTCTACTGCATATACATTTAAAAATTGTAGATAGTCAAATTTGTCTGTATTTTCTGTTAGGGCTTCTGGGATTCATTCCTTCAGTCATTTTCTAACAACATTCCTTCCTTCCTTTCTCTATGTGGCTAATATCTCCCTGACAGGGCCCCAGACAATACAAGATGGCTCCTCCCAGCAAAGGCCTCTGGGTAGGAACCAGAATACCTTACTGAGCAATGAGCTGGCCCAGGAAAAAGCACACCAAACACCTGACTTCATAGTAACATCGATTGAAACCCATTAACTAGTACAAAACAACCCCACTAACTCGTACAAAAACCACCTCATCTGTCATAGATTACACGTTTTTCCTGGTTTCCCTGCACGTAGGCACATTGTTTTCCCTACACGTTAGATGTACCTAAACCCACACTCCACACTGCCCTGCGTGGACCTCCAGCCGATGACTTGGTGCGTCGCTGTCCATTGTGGGAATCTTGGTGCCCACCTCTGTCTGTAAGTTCCCTAATAAAAGCTAGATCTGAGCAACCTGGCTTTTTCTGCCTCTTTTTTTCAGAATCTGGCCTGTGCCCCTTGGAGCCACTCCTGCCACTGGTCTGGTGGAGTGCCACCCTTCCTCAACTGATTTCATCCCAATTGGTTATTATTAGTGGAAAGGAAAGCTATTGATAGTTGTATAACCAGCTTATACCCCGCTCATTTCTGAAGTCTTGTTTGTTGAATAATTCTTACTTAAACCATATAGATTTTCTAGATATACAATCATATCTTCTCCAAACTATAATAGTTTTGCCTCCTTGTTTCTTTTTATTGTGCTTTAAGTGAATGTTTACAAATCAAGTCAGTCCCTCATACAAAAATTTATATACACCTTGGTATACACTCCTAGTTGCTGTCCCCCTGATGAGACAGCACACTCCTTATCTCCACCTTGTGTTTCTGTGTCTGTTCAGCCAGTTTCTGTCCCCCTCTGCCTTCTCATCTCCCCTCCAGATAAGAGCTGCCCACATAAGCTCACTCCTTACCAGTGTCATTATCTGTCTTATAGTCCAGTCCAATCCCTGTCTGAATAGTTGGCTTTGAGAATGGTTCTGGTCTCAGGCTAACAGAAGGTATGGGGATCATGACCTCTGGGGTCCTTCTAGTCTTAGTCAGACCATTGAGTATGGTCTTTTTATGACAATTTGAGGTCTACATCCCACTGCTTTCCTGCTCCATCGGGGATTCTCTGTTGGGTTCCCTGTCAGCGTAGTCATCGGTTGTAGCCGGGCACCGTCTAGATCTTCTGGTTTCAGGCTGATGTAGTCTCTGATTTATGTGGGCCTTTCTGTCTCTTGGGCTCATAATTACCTTGTGTGTTTGGTGTTCTTCATTCTCCTTTGCTCGAGGTGGGTTGAGACCAATTAATGCATCTTGGATGGCTGCTTGTCAGCGTTTAAGACCCCAGATGCCTCTCACCAAAGTGGGATGCAGAATGTTTTCTTAATAGATTTTATTATGCCAATTGACCTAGATGTCCCTGAAACCATGGTCCCCAAACCCCTGCCCCTGCTACTCTGGCCTTCAAAGTGTTTGGTTGTATTCAGGAAACTTCTTTGCTTTTGGTTTAGTCCTGTTGTGCTGACCTCTTCTGTATTATATGTTGTCTTTCCCTTCACCTAAAATAGTTCTTGTCTACTAATTAGTGAAAACCCCTTTCCCTCCCTCCCTCCCCACTCTCATAACCATCAAAGAATATTTTCTTCTCTGTTTAAACTATTTTTCGAGTTCTTATAATAGTGGTCTCATACAATAATTGTCCTTTTGCAACTGATTAATTTCACTCAGCATAATGCCTTCCGGATTCCTCCATGTTGTGAAATGTTTCGCGGATTCATCGTTGTTCTTTCATTGTGTGAATATACCATAATTTATTTACCCATTCATCCATTGATGGGCACCTTGGTGGCTTCCATTTTTTACTATTGTAAACAGTGCTGCAATTAGGACTGGGGAACAGAGGGCCCCCCAAATTTGCAAACAAAGTAACAAGAAATGCGCCAGGGCACAGAAACAAAGCCATTCCCCAGAACAATGGGGCAGGGTATCAGAAAATAACCCACAAATTTCTTTAAATCTGTCTTTCAGAAACAGCTGGAGAAAACCAGCCCCAGGGACATACTCAGAACATTCACCTGTGACTGCTGTGTGACCTTCCACTAGGAGCAGTGAGGGGATGCAGCAGCAGCCGAGACTACCCAGGTGCAGCACCCCATAATAAGCCCTGCTATGAATCCCAGAAGCCTCCGGGACGGGAGCCATCTTAGAAAAGCTGCTGTGCTTGCATCATAGTTAGCATATCCCTGCCTATGCCTATGAATAAACATGAATCTTTTCCCACCCAAGAACTTTTAAAAACCCAGGCCCGTCTTTTGTTCTGTGAGATGGGAGTATGCATTGCTTTAGGCCCTCCTTGTCTCCCATTGCAAACCTGTTCAACAAAGCTTTGCTTGTGGAAAATTCTGTGTGCCTTACCTGTTCATTCTGACCAATGAGAGGCAAGAACCTTATTCCGGTAACACAATGAACATGTGTGTGCATATATCTGTTCATGTAAAGGCTCTTATTTCTCTAGGATATATCCAAGGGGTCGGATTGCTAGATCCTATGGTAGTTCTATTTCTAGTTTTTTAAGGAAGCGCCAAATCGATTTCCAAAGTGGTTTTACCATTTTACATACCCACCAGCAGTGTGTAAATATTCCAGTCTCTCTACAACCTCTCCAACAGTTATTTTGTGTTTTTTGGTTTAAATGCCAGCCTTGTTGGAGTGAGATGGAATCTCATTGTAGTTTTGATTTGCATTTCTCTAATGGCTAATGATCGTGAGCATTTCCTCATGTATCTGTTAGCTACCTGAATGTTGGGTACCTGAATGTCCTCTTTAGTGAAGTGCCTGTTCGTATCCTTAGCCCGTTTTTAATTGGGTAATTTGTCTTTTTGTTGTTGAGTTTTTGCAGCATCATGTAGATTTTAGAGATCAGACCCTGATCAGAAACGTCAGAGCTAAAGCTTTTTCCCAGTCTGTAGGTAATCTTTTTACCCTTTTGGTAAAGTCTTTGGATGAGCATAGGTGTTGGATTTTCAGGAGCTCCCAGTTACCTGGTTTCTCTTGTGCTGTTTGTGCATCTTTGGTGATATTTTGTATACTGTTTATGACATGTATTTGGGCTCCTAGCATTGTCCCTATTTTTTCTTCCATGATCTTCATCATTTTAGATTTTCTATTTAGGTCTTTGATCCATTTTGAATTACTTTTTGTGCGTGGTGTGAGGAATGGGTCTTCCTTTTTTTTTTTTTGCATATGGCTATCCAGTTATGCCTGCACCATTTGTTAAAGAAACTGTCTTTTCCCCATTTAACTGACTTTGGGCCTTTGTCAAATATCAGCTGCTCATATGTGGATGGATTTATGTCTGAATTCTCAATTCTGTTCCATTGGTCTATGTATCTGTTGTTGTACCAGTGCCAGGCTGTTTTGACTATTGTGGTGGTATAATAGGTTCTAAAATCAGGTAGTGTGAGGCCTTGTTTTTTCTTTTTCAGTAATGCTTTACTTATCTGGGACCTCTTTTTCTTCCATACAAAATTGGTGATTTGTTTCTCTAGCTCATGAAAAAATGCCATTGAAATTTTGACTGGATTTGCATTGTATCTATAGATTGCTTTTTGTAGAATGGACATTTTAAAAATGTTGAGCCTTCTTATCCATGAGCAAGGTATGTTTTTCCACTTATGTGAGTCTCTTTTGGTTTCTTGCTGTAGCGTCTTGTAGTTTTCTTTGTCTTTTATGTCTCTGGTTAGATTTATTCCTAAGTATTTTATCTTATTGGGGTCTACTGTAAATGGTATTGATTTGGTGATTTCCTCTTCAATGTTCACTTTGTTGGGGTAGAGGAATCCAACTGATTTTTGTATGCTTATCTTACATCCTGACACACTGATGAACTCTTCTTTTAGTTTCAGTAGTTTTCTTGAGGATTCTTTAGGGTTTTCTGTGTATAAGTTCATGTCATCTGCAAACAGAGAAACTTTGATTTCTTCCTTACCAATCTGGATGCCCTTCATTTCTTTATCTAGCCTAATTGCTCTGGCTAGGACCTACAGCACAATGTTGAATAAGAAGGGTGATAAAGGGCATCCTTGTCTGGTTCCTGATCTCAAGGGGAATGCTTTCAGACTCTCTCCATTTAGGATGATGTTGGCTGTTGTCTTTGTATAAATTTCCTTTATTATGTCAAGAAATTTTCCTTCTATTCCTATTTTGCTGAGGGTTTTTATCATGAATGGGTGTGGGACTTTGTCAAATGCCTTTTCTGCATCAATTGATAAGATCATGTGTTTCTTGTCTTTTGTTTTATTTGTATGATGGATTACACTGATTGTTTTTCTAATGTTGAACCATCCCTGCATAGCTGGTATGAATCACGCTTGGTCATGGTGAATTATTTTTTTGATATGTTGTTGAATTCTGTTGGCTAGAATTTTGTTGAGGATTTTTGCATTTAAGTTCATGAGGGATATAGGTCTGTAATTTTTTTTTTTTTTGGTGTTGTCTTTACCTGGTTTTGGTATCAGAGATATGCTGGCTTAATAGAATGAGTTTGGTACTATTCCATCCTTTTCTATGATCTGAAATGTCTTAATAGTAGTGGTGTTAACTCTTCTCTGAAAGTTTGTTAGAACTTTCCAGTGAAGCCATCAGAGCCAGGGCTTTTTTTTTTTTTTTTGTGGGGAGCTTTTTAATTACCTTTTCAATCACTTTTTTGTTATGGGTTTATTTAGTTGTTCTACCTCTGTTTGTTTTAGCTTAGATAGGTAGTGTGTTTCTAGAAATTAGAGTACAATTTTTCATAGTGGTTTGATATGATTCTTTTAATTTCAGTTGAGTCTGTTGTACTATCACCCATCTCATTTCTTACTCGGGTTATTTGCTTCCTCTCCTGTTTTTCTTTTGTCAGTTTGACCAAAAGTTATCAATTTTGTTAATGTTTTTCAAAGAATCGGCTTTTGGTCTTGTTAATTCTTTCAATTGTTTTTCTGTTCTCTATTTCATTTAATTCTGCTCTAATTTTTATTATTTTCTTTCTTCTGGTGCCCGAGGTTTTCTTTTGTTGCTCTCTCTCTGTTTGTTCAAGTTGTAGGGATAATTCTTTGATTTTGGCCCTTTCGTCTTCTTGGATGTGTGCATTTACTGCTATAAATTGACCTCTGAGCACTGCTTTAGCTGTGTCTGAAAGGTTCTGATTGGAAGTGTTTTCGCTCTCATGGGATTTTATGAATTTCTTTATTCTACCCTTAATTTCTTCTATAATGTAGTTGTTTTTGAGCAGGGTATTGTTCAGTTTCCAAGTGTTTGGTTTCTTTTCCCTGCTGTTTCTGTTATTGATTTCCATTTTTATGGGCTTACAGTCAGAGAAGATGCTTTGTAATATTTTCATGTTTTTGATTCTGTTAAGTCTTGCTTTATGACCTAATATATGGTCTACTCTAGAGAACGTTCCATGTGCACTAAAAAAGAAAGTATACTTGTCTGTTGTTGGGTGGAGTGTTTTGTGTATGTCTAAGAGGTCACGTGGGTTGGTTGTGGTATTTAGATCTTCCGTGTCTTTACCGAACTTCTTTCTGGATGTTCTGTCCTTCACCAAAAGTGGTGAGTTGAAGTCTCCTACTATAATTGTGGAGCTGCCTATCTCACTTTTCAACGCTGATGGAGTTTGTTTTATGTATCTTGCCACCCTGTCATTGGGTGCATAAGTATTTAATATGGCCATATCCTCCTGGTATATTTTCCCTTTAGTCATTATATAGTCCCCTTCCTTATCCTTTGGATTTAACTTTAAAGTCTATTTTGTCAGAAATTAATATTGCCACTCCTGCTCTTTTTGGATTGTTGTTTGCTTGATATATTTTTTCCATCCTTTGAGTTTTAGTTTTTTTGTGTCTCTAAGTCTAAGGTGTGTCTCTTTTAGGCAATGTATAGACGGATTGTGTTTTTTAATTCATTCTGCCACTCTCTGTCTCTTTAATGGTGCATTTAGTCAATTTACATTCAGCATAATAATGGATAGGTATGAGTTTAGTGCAGTCATTTTGATGTCTTTTTTTTGTGTTTTAAGAGTTTCTTTTTCCCATTTAATTTTTTGTGCTGATTAGTTTATCTTTATATATTGTTTTCCTCTTATTCATTGTTGTTGATTTTGTTTTTGCTGAGTCTTTTTTTTGTTTTGTATTTTATTTTGATGAGTAGGATAGGTAGTCTCTTTTGTGGTTGCCTTAATATTTACCCCTATTTTTCTAAGTCTACACCTAAGTTTTATTTCTTTATATTGCCTTGACTTCCTCTCCATATGAAAGATCTATAACCACATTTATTAGTCCCTCTTTACTGTTTTAATGTTGTCATCTTTTACGTAATGACATTGCTGTTTCCCCGTTTTGAGCGTTTTTTGAATCTTGATTTATTTTTGTGATTTCCCTATCTGGGTTGACATCTGATTGCTCTGTATTGTGTTCTAGTCTTGGGTTGATATCTGATATTGATTTTCTAAGCAGAGAACTCCCTTTAGTATTTCTCGTAGTTTTGGTTTGGTTTTTATAAATTCCCTAAATTTCTGTTTATCTGGAAATGTTCTAATTTTGCCTTTGCATTTGAGAGACAGTTTTGTTGGATATATGACTCTTGGCTGGCAATTTTTTTCCTTCAATGCTTTATATAAGTCATCCCATTGCCTTCTTGCCTGCATGGTTCCTGCTGAGTAGTCCGAGCTTATTCTTATTGACTCTCCTTTGTAGGTGACTTTTCATTTATCCCTAAACCACCTAGCTGCTCTTAAAATTCTCTCTTTATCTTTGATTTTGGCTAGTTTGATTATAATATGTCTTGTGACTTTCTTTTAAGATTTACCTTATGTGGAGTTCGATGAACACCTTGGATAGATAGTTTTTTCCACAATATCAGGGAATATTTCTGCCAACAAATCTTCAACAATTCTCTCTGTATTTCCTGTTATCCCTCCCTGTTCTGATACTCCTATCACTCTTAGGTTATTTCTCTTGATAGAGTCCCACATGATAATCAGGGTTTCTTGATTTTTTTGAATTCTTTTATCTGATTTTTCTTCAAATGTAAAAAAAAAAATTGGTACCAGGTGTTTTATCTTCAGTCTTACCCACTCCGCCTTCCACTTGCTCAATTCTGCTCCTCTGACTTTCTATTGAGTTGTCTAATTCTGTAATTTTATCATTAATCTTCTGAATTTCTGATTGCTGTTTTGCTATAGATTCTTGCAGGTTATTAAATTTTTCATTATATTCTTGAATAACCTTTTTAATTTCTTCAACTGCAGTATCTGTGTATTCCTTGGCTTGTCCTGTGTTTTGCCTCATCTCCTTCCTGATGTCTTGAAGAGTTCTGTAAATTAATCTTTTGTATTCTACATCTGGTAATTCCAGGAAGACACCTTCATCCGGAAGATTCCTTGTTTATTCGTTTTGAGAGCTTGTTGAGAAGCAATCATGGTCTGCTTCTTTATGTGATATAATATTTACTGCTGTCTCTGAGCCATCTATAAGTTATTGTACTAATTTATTTTATGTTTTCTTATTGTATCCTAGCTTCTTCCTTTGTTTTGTTTTGCCCAAATAGGCTGCTTGAGTGAGCTAGCTTGATTATTTGCACTTTTGAAGCTCTAATAGCCTGTCACTAGACGGTTAGAGCTGTTACCAGGTATATAAGCCTAGGAGTCCATTCACTTTTCTTGTTTGGATTCAGCTCAGGTGTCTGAGTAGTTGGCCATCAAGTGCTGGTATAGGTTCTGTCCTACAGTCTTAGAGGGGCAGGGGTGATAGGTGTAGGCACAGGTATCTGGTTGCAGCAGGGGGTCACGCTCTGAACAATGCAGGGGGCTGACAACTGTCTCCCGAGTATCTGTGAGGGAAGCACGTCCCTGTTCCCTAGAACACACAGGTGGGTGGGCTCTGCAGTCAGACCATGGGTACCCAATCCTTTTGTTTGTAAGTACTGGGAGGTACCACTTACCCTTGGATCCCTTTTGTGGGTGGCTAGGTGACATGGGTGGAGCCACCAGTCCTTAGGCCCCTGATGTGGGTGGGTGAGGATCCTGTTTAATAGGCAAATTGGTGTCAAACATCAAAAACCCACCTCACCACTGCACAGCTGAAACAGTTGCCATGTGCCAACAAGGGCCTTTTCTCCTGAAATGGGTCCACACAGGTCTATGTAGGAGTGAAATGTATTCAAAGTCCATGGACCATTTGTACCTGGATGGGAGCCACTTCTGTCCTGAGCTCCCCAGCTTAGTGGAGCTGGCAGATTATCTTTTTCCCCAAGTGTGAATTTATTCCTTCTCCAAGGCTGGGAGAATGGCTCAGAGTTTACAGCAGGATCTATCTCAGGTCCAGGGAAATCAATTGCCTCCCTTTTTAATATTTATTTTACTTATTGTTCCTGTCCATTTGCATTAACTAGAAAGCTCAAAACAATGTTGAATAATACATGCAGTTTGCACACAGGACTATATTGGGAATGACTGTTTTATCACTACTGTTGATTTCTGGAAAATACTCTGTCTTGTTTTTGAAGGTGGATAGATAGCTGCCGTTGCATCAGCTCTGACTCGTGGCGACCTTATGTACAATAGAATGAAACATTGCCTGATCCTGAGCCATCTTCACAATTGCCAGCATGTTTGAACTCATCGTTGCCCCTGTTGTGCCAATCCATCTCACTGAGGATCTCCCTTGCCTTTGCTGGCCCTCTGCTTAACCAAACGTGATAACCAATTCTAGCGATTGACCTCTGCTGATAACGTGTCCAAAGCAAGTGAGCCAAGCAGTGTTGTTGTGATCCATAGGATTTTCATTAGCTAATTTTCTGAAGTTGATTCACCAGCCCTTTTCACCTAGTCTGTCTTAGTTTGGAAGCTCCACTGAAACCTGTCCACCGTGGCTGACCTGCTGGTATTTGAAATACCAGTGGCATAGTTTGCAGCCTTATTGCAACACATAACCCACTCCTATGACAAACTGACAGATGGGTGGTAAGTTTGCCGAAGCGGTCTTACTAAATATATTTCATACATGATAGTTGGCATTTACCTCAAGGGCTCTGTGTCCAAGGGGATATACTTACCTCCACCTCCAAGTGACCATGTAGAGTGTTTTAATAAAATGAGCATCAGCTTAAGACCACAGCAGAAGCCTCCTGTAGGTGGACACCAGTGGCAGGTGATAGACAGCTCCCAGTTTGGTGACATGGAAGCTTCAGTGGTGGGACAGTAGTCCCTTGAAGCCCCAAACCCACAAAAGACACAACTTCCCTGGGTTATGGGAGAGCTTCCAATGTCACGGGGTTTACTTATAGGGTCTCTCTTTTAGTTTGTAGTGCTGATTAATTTCCTAAATTGGTATTGCTAGAATGAATTGTGCTTGGTCAGATATTCCCTTAAAACACTGCTGAAATTATACCTTCTCCTCATTTATCGACTCTCTCATTATCCAGCATTTTGCATTAATGACAATAGTAAAAATCTACTACAGGCATACCTCAGAGATATTGTTCCAGACCACTGCAATAAAGTGACTATCACAATAAAGTGAGTCACATAAATTTTTTGGTTCTCCACTGCACGTGAAAGTTATGTTTATACTACACTGTAGTCTATTAAGTGTGCAACAATATTATGTCTAAAAAAAAGTACATACCTTAATTAAAAAATATTTTATTGCTAAAAACTGCTAACCATCATTTGAGCCTTCAGCGAGTCACACTCTCTTTTTGCTGGTGGAGGGTTTTGCCTCAGGGTTGATGGCTGCTGACTAATCAGAGTGGTGATTGCTGAAGGTTGGGGTGGCTGTGCCAGTTTCTTAAAATAAGACAAAAATGAAGTTTGCTGCATTGATTGACTCTTCCTTTCATGATTTCTCTGTAGCATGAGATGCTGTTTGCTAGCATTTTACCCACAGTAGAATTCCTTTCAAAACTGGAGTCAATCCTCTCAAAACCTGCTCCTGCTTTGTCAACTAAGTTTATGTAATATTCTAAATCTTTTTTTCTTTTCTTATTGTACTTTAGATGAAGATTTGTAGAACAAACTAGTTTCTCATTAAACAGTTAGTACACATATTGTTTTATGACATTGGTTAACAACCCCGCAACATGTCAACACTCTCCCTTCTCAACCTTGGGTTCCCTATTACCAGCTTTCCTGTCCCCTCCTACCTTCTAGGGCCCCAGGGCTGGCATTCTCCTTTAGTCTTGTTTTTTAAAATCCTTTGTTGTCATTTCGCAATGTTCACAGCATCTTTACCAGTAGTTTCTACTTCAAGAAGCCAATTTCTTTGCTCCTCCATAAAAAGCAACTCTTTGTCTGTTAAAGTTTTATCATGAGATTGCAGCAATTCAGTCACATCTTCAGGCTCCACTTCTAATTCTAGTTCTCTAGCTATTTACATCACATCTGCAGTTACTTCCTCCACTGAAGTCTTGGTCCCCTCAAAGTCATCCATGAGGGTTGGAATCAACTCCTTCCAAACTCCTGTTAATGTTTATATTTTGACCTCCTCCCGTGAATCACAAATGTTGTTAATGGCATCTAGAATGGTGAATCCTTTCCAGAAGGTTTTCAATTTACTTTGCCCAGATCCATCAGAGGAATTGCTATCTACGGCAGCTATAACCTTACGAAATGTATTTTTTAAATAATAAAATTTGAAAGTTGAAATTACTCCTTCATCCATGGGCTGCAGGATGGATGTTGTGTTAGCAGGCATGAAAACAATATTAATCTCCCTGCACATCTCCATCAGAGCTCTTGGGTGACCAGGTGCATTGTCAATGAGCAGTAATATTTTGAAAGAAACCTTTTTTTTCTGAGCAGTAGGTCTCAACAGTGGGCTTAAAACACTCAGTAAACCACGTTGTAAACAGATATGCTGTCATCCAGGCTTTGCTGTTCCCTTTATAGAGCACAGGCAGAGTAGATTTAGCATAATTCTTAAAGGCCCTCAGATTTTCAGAATGGTAAATGAGCACAGGCTTTAATTTAAAGTCACCAGTTAGTTGCATTAGCCCCTAGTGAGAGAGTCATTTGAAGCTTTGAAGCCAGGCATCGACTTCTTTCTACCTGTGAAAATCCTAGATGGCATCTTCTTCCGATAGAAGGCTGCTTCGTCTGCATTGAAAATCTGTTACCTGGTTAGCCACTTTCATGTATTAGCTTAGCTAGATCTTCTGATAACTCGCCGCAGTTTCTACATAAGCCCTTGCTGCTTCACCTTGCGCTTATATGTTATGGAGGTGGCTTCTTTCCTTAAACCTCATCAATCAACCTCTGCAAGCTTCAAACTTTTCTTCTGCGCTTTCTCATCTCTCTCGGCCTTCATAGAATTGAAGAGAGTTAGGGCCTTGTCCTGGATTAGGCTTTGGCTTAAGGGAATGTTGTGGCTGATTCGATCTTCTATCCAGACCACTAAAACTTTCTCCATATTAGCAACACACTGTTTCACTTCCTTATCATTTGTGTGTTCACTGGAGTAACACTTTAAATTTCCTTCAAGAACTTTCCCTTTGCATTCACAACTTGGTTAACTGACACAAAGGGCCTAGTTTTGGCCTGTCTCAGCTTTCAACACATATTCTTCACTAAGCATCATTTCTAGCTTTTGATTTAAAGTGGGAGATGGGCAACTCTTCCTTTCACTTAAACACTTAGAGGCCATTGTAGGGTTACTAATTGGCCTAGTTTCCATATTGTCGTGTCTGATGGAATAGGGAGGCCCAAGGAGAGGGAGAGAGACAGGGGAACAGTCAGTCGGTGGAGCAGTCAGAACATACATAATATTCATCAGTTAAGTTAGCTGTTTTATATGGGCACAGATCATGGCATCCGAAAACAACTACAATGGTAACATCAAAGATCAGTGATCACAGATCACCATAACAGATATAATAATAATGAAAAAGTTTGAAATATTTTGAGAATTACCAAAATGTGACACAGAGACACAAAATGAGCACATGCTGTGGAAAAATGGTGCCAATAGATTTGCTTGACGCAGGGTTGCCACAAACCTTCAACTTGTAAAATACACAGTACCTGTGAAATACAATAAAGTGATGGGCAATAAAATGAGGTATGCCTGTAACCAACTATTTTGTGCATTAATGACATACATCTGGCAGTAATGAAGGCCGAGGTGTGAGGCAAGAGTAATAATGGCCATTATTCTCAGTGGTTTGGCAGTTATGTAATGACGTAACTTGGCAGTTATGAAATGATGTTATCTGGCAGTTATGAAATGATGTAATTTGGAAGTTATGTAATGATGTAGTCATCCTCCATTTTATGATGCAATGTGGTTATCCTCCATCTTCACATAACACCAGTTTTGCAAAATGACCTGGTTTTTGGAACCTAATCATGTCGATAAGTTAGGAGAGGATACTGGCAATATTGTATTCACTGTTGAGTACAACACTGTTGTATCATTTATATACAAAAGGTGGAAATAAACCAAGTGTCCATCAACAGATAAATGCATGAAAAAATGTGGTATATCCATATAATGGGATATTATTCAGCCATAAAGAAAAATGAAGTTCTGATACATGCTATGACATGGATGAATCTTAAAAACATTATGCTAAGTGAAATAAGTAAGATACAAAGGAACAAATACTGTATGATCCCACTTCTCTTAAATGTCTAGACCAGGCAAGTACACAGAGACAAAAGTTTATAAGTAGTTACCAGGGGTTGGGGGAAAGGAATGAAAAGTACTTGCTTAAACGGTACTAAGTTTCTGTTTGGGTGATGGAAAACTTCTGAAAATGGTGGTGATGTTTACACAACATTGTGAATGTAATTTGCCACTGAATTTCACACTTACAAATGGTTAAAATGCCAATTTTTAATTTTCGTATGTTTTACCACAATAAAATATTAACAAAAAACACTGCTGGATTTGATTTATCATATTTCATTGGTAATTTTCTTATACATTTATCAGTTTAGTCTATAAATTTTTTTTTGTGTGTGAGCTACTTTTATTAGATTTTGGGAACTCTAAAGAAAAAATTTTAAAAAGCATTAATTTACACTGGGATTTTAGGATAAATAAAATGTCATAATAATTTAGGTTAAAAATCATTTATTAAGGTATTCTGGTACAGTAGAAAGCGAACAGAAGGATGTCTTGTAATGGTGTAA